>NC_134160.1:13295000-15795000 GCF_033958435.1 Carettochelys insculpta | reverse complement strand
TCTGTTACAGATACTTTGGAGCATAAGCTTTCATGGGCAAAGACCCGCTTCATCAGATGCAGTTGCTCCAAAATATCTGTTAGTTTATAAGGTGCCACAGGACTGCTTGTTGCTTTTCAAGTGCAGACTTACAGCTTGATGTGGGAGCCTGCAGGAAAGTCAGAATAGGGATTGGAAGAAGGGAGAGGTTGATTACTAAGACCCACGGAAGGCATTGCCTCCCCTTGCCTAGTATATCTGCCATCCTTGCTGCTCAAAAGGAGCTCAGAGGGCAATGCTGCGAACAGGGCTAAAGCCAGTGTTAAACACATGAGCAGCAGCGTGAGCAGGGTCGTGAGGCAACACAGCATCCACAAGACTGAGATTGGACACAGCAGCCTGGTCGAAGGACCACAATTTAAAAAGATGTTGAGAAATTGTGGGTGGGGCAATGAAGAGACAAATGTTTTGAGGGCTGAAGAAAAACACTTTCTTGTGAGCTACCGAAAGGAACTTGATGGGTTCAGCATTTGCAAAAGGCAGCTGACAGGTGATGCCATTGAAGTGTCTAAGTGCCCTCCTGGAGAGAAAATGTCAAATATCAAAGGACTGTTTAAGGTTGCAACAAAAGGCACAACAAGGCCCAGTGGCTGGAAGGTGAAAACAGATGAATTCATATCAGAAATAAGGCACAACTATTTCACAGTGAGGATGATTCACCATTGAACAAGCTACCAAAGCCAGAGATGACGTCTTCATCTCCAGATGTCTTCCAATGAAGAGTAGGTGCCTTTGTGGTATGTGCTTGGATGAAAATGTAGCTAATGCGATATTCAGGGGGGCTGGGATATGCAGGGGTCAGACTAGATACTTCCCCCTCCCAGTGACTGACTTTTTTATTCCCAAACTTAGTGCCTTTAAATCGGTCTCTTCTGCATGTCTGGTCTTCCCAGCCTGGCTTGCAGTGGAAAACATTCTCCATTCTCTTGAGAAAGAAATTTTAGAGGTTTTTTCAAATGTCAGTCGGATTCAGGGATGTGGCTGGAAGGGGTGAGCTGAGTGGGGGAGGAAGGAGAAGCAGGGTGGAACCTGCTCAGAGCAGAGGCTGGGCCTACGTGGAGCGGAGTTGGTGTATGGGTGGGACTGCAGGCTGGGGAGCTTGCCTCCCCAAGCAGCTGCTTTACTGAGCAGCTTGCCTGGCATGACCCCTAAGTCTTGTCAGTGTCACTACTTGCCTGGTTGCAGGTCGCCATTCCGGGGGTTTGGCCGGGGCTAGGGCCTTGTATTTGCCTTTGGGAAACCTGGGTTTTTTTGCATGGTCCAGCTCCCCAAAACCCCAGGTTGCTCTGCCTCACTGCTCTGGCCTCAGCCTCACTTACCACTCACAGAATCACAGAATCTGAGGGCTGGAAGGGACCTCAGGAGGTAATCTAGTCAAGCGCCCTGCTTCAAGCAGGATCAACCCCCACTAAGTTATCCCAATCAGGAGCTTGTCAAGCTGGGACTTAAAAACCTCGAGGGATGGAGACTCCACCACCTCTCTAGTATCCACTCCACTAGTATCATGTCACCCACAATGTCTTGGCTTCCAGTTCAGTGGTAACAATTATTTTAAAAGGTCTTGAAAGCCTCTTCAGATCCCTAGTACCAAGCCCCTGCTCCTTTCAGCCCAGCAGGAAAAGCCCATCCAGCCCTGCTGTAACACAGAACACAGGCTTAGGAGCTATGTTATCCTTAGGCTCTGAACAACGCTGGAGTCCTGTAGTGTAGACAGGTCCCAAGTGTGTCAGTCTACCACCCTGTAGAATGGGGACAGTAAATGACATCTGAATTATTGCTGTTTTATAGATAGGGAAACCAGAGACACAAAGAGGTGAAGGGACTTACTCATGGTCACAAAGCCAGGAAAACGGTAGGTCTTCTGACTTGTAGTCCTGGATCCTCGCGCTCATTATTCTGGCCTCTTTGTTCTCACTTCAGTCTCAGCCCAACAAGAGGTTTTCTCCTAATCCTCATCCCTGCAGAAAATAGATTGTTCTGTAGCCATCTGGCTCAAATGCATGTGGATGGCTCTGGCTCAGTCATATGTTCTGGCATGGATGGAGGATTCCCACAGCTGGTGTTGGGAAGGAATGTTCCCATGGATCAGATTTGCACAGATGTTGGGGTTGAGTGGAGACAGTTGCCTTCCTCTGCAGCATAAGGCCCGAGACCCTGGCTGTTTTTAACAAATGGAAGTGGTGGATTTGCCATTACTCAAAGTCTTTGAATGATGATTTGAGGACTTCAGTATCCCAGCCCGGGATTGTGGGTTGTGACACAGCCAGTAGTGGCTGGTGGGGGTCTGTGGCCTGCAGTGTGCAGAAGGTCAAACTAGACTGTCATGGTGATCTCTTCTGCCCTTAAAGTCTGAGTCTGAGACCTGCCTTTTGTCTTGCTATTCGTCTCTGACTGCCACTGCTCTGACTGCTAGGCATGTCTGCCCAAGCCAGAAGCCTAAGAGGGCTTTGTCTGGGGGAGACAGTGCTGTGATGTCAGCAGAAACACTTCTACTGTGTGCGTAGGCTTAAATTAGGGGTATGCTGTCATAATCATGACATCATAGGCTCTGAAGCGTAGGTGTTCTCTCAGCTTTCATGTAAAAAATGTTCCACATCCTCAAGCTTGCAGTGAAGACTGAAAACATGATCAGCGTGTGTCCTCAAGGCTCAGAAATCAGACACATAACAAGGCCCAGCAGCTATCTATCTATCGCATTATTTTAAACCAGTCTCATGACGAAGAATTGCGTCCTAATACAGCATCTATCAGAGCCTAAGTTTCAATTTGGCTATTCTGGGAAATTAAGGAGAAGGCAGCAGCTGGCAGTTAGTAGAAGGCTGATAAATCCATATGTTTAACTGTATTTTGGAAGTAGGTGGTAACTTTTAGGCCACTTTTGGCCAATACAAGAGGCTGTAGACACAATAATTTTGCTCCTGCATAGAGGACGGTTTTCTTTACTGGTTAATGTGCCCAGATTTTGTAGTGCTTAGGGTCAGATGCTGCTAATAAGCCACTTCTTTCTAATGTAGGTGCTGGAACTAGTTGTCCTGGCGGTGCAGTAGCACCTGCTGACTTGAAGTGGCTTCCAGCATATACAGGGGTTACAGGGTTGTTCAGTGTTGCTTAGCACCCCCACTATACACCGTGTTCCCACACCCCTGGCTATTCTCTGTTGCATGTGGCTGATATTTCATACCATTGACTGAAGTTTTGTTTGGTCACTTTAATAGGCACGAGAAATTCCTGGTTCCGTCTATGCTGTGGGTGCTCCACACCTTTGGAAATCAGGTGCCTTCCTGTGGATTGAGCTGCCTAATACAGGAACATCAGCTTCTTCAGCCTCGATCAGACCAGGGTCCATTTAGCCATTCTCCTGGCCCTAATAGTGGCCAGCACCAGCTCCTGCAGAGACAGGTGCCACAAATACTGCAGTGGACAACAGTGGAATAACCTGTCCACAGGGAACATTCTTCCTGACCCCACTAAGTCTGAGGTCAGATTATGCCCTGAAGCCTGAGATCTTCTGTACCTTACAAACTTCTGGGTGATCTTTTTAATCCTCACTTTGCTCACACTGGAACTGGACTTTCTCTATATAAAGGTCCAATCCTTTTGTGAATGTTGCTAAGATCTAGGTCCCCAGTGATGTCTTGTGGCAATGAGTTTCATAGGCTCGTTGCGTTAGGTCGGAAAAAATGGGATTTCTTTTTTACTCCTTTAAATCGGCTTCTGTTCAAATCCTTGAATATTGCCTTGCCATGGAATTATGGTAAAGGATGAAAAGACGTTCCAGACCCTCTTCTCTAGATTAGCTGTTATTTACTATGTTGTTATCAGCAACCTGCTTCTTTGTCTACTAATGTAAAAAGTCCTGGACACTTTTGTCTTGCACCACCATTGGCCCTGATTGCAAAAATACACACACGTCAATTTAAGCAAGTGCAGAAGTACCTGCCGGGTCATGGTAGTGGGTAGGTGTTTGAGGACATGACCCAAGTTTTGGAAAAGTTGGCCTTGAAATTATGGAGTCCTGACATGCCATTGGTACTCAGTCAGATTATTCTGACCCCGAGTAGCAGTACAGATCTGGCTCTTGAACAATAATTCTGGGAACGATCCAGCAGTAATTTATACAGAGATAAAAGTGCCCAAGATTGGATGAGGTTTGGGAGGCATGTTTACGAGTGTTTCTATTGCAAAGAAACAGAAACCAAGGTAGCTGCAAATTGTCAAGCCATGATAGGTATAAAAGGACTTTTTCTTCATTTCAGCACTGACTTTTTTCACTACCTCTGCCTTTTGCAGGAACATTGTCAACTTGAATTCCAGGTCTAAATCTTCAAGCCTGATTAGTGACTTTGGGTGCCTCAGTTTGAGACCCAGTACAGGGGCCTGACTGCCAGTGAGTGCAGGGGTGCCAACCCACAGACATTTCTACACACAAAATGGGGAAAATTTACAGACAGACAAATTTTTTTACAGACATAATCTTCATACTATATTAAGATGATATAAATGGCGAAAAGGGATCATTGTCATTCATACATCACAATACCAATATGCTATTTAACTCACTTTCATTTAGTAAGTCATGTCGCTAATGAGCTGGTGCTAACTCGGCGGGATAATGTAGATGATAACATCATGTGGATCATGTGATTCACATTGCATCACCTCAGCCATTGAGCTAAATAAACAACTAAAACTTCCAAATTCCACTGCTCCGCAGTCAAATGGCTGAAGCAGCACAGAAGGAATTCAGTTGCTATAGAATTGTACCTATTGGATGCCGGGGGAGTGGGCAGGCGTAGCCTGCCCACGGCTACAAGGCCCCTCTCACGATGAGAGGGGACCCATTAAAAACAGCCCGGTTCCAAGTAAATACGGGGGACAACGAAAGAAAAACCAGGAGCGGGAGTGAGGGTCAAAGGTTTAAAATGAGGGAGCCAGAGGGGGACACCGAGCAGAGGACCCCGGACAACGCCCACCGTTCCTCAAAGGCGTCCAGGGAGTTGGTGGATGCCGCCCAGAGGAACTCTGCTCGGATTCGTGAGCGGAGGGAGGAATGGAAGTAGGCCCCACAGTCGCAGGTCACCCCCCCTGCCAGCCTCCTCTCCCTGGTTTTGTAAATGGCCATTTTGGCCGTGGCCAGGAGGAGACTGACGAGGAGGTCCCGCGACTTTGTGGGGCCACGGATAGGGTGTGAGAGGATGAGAAGGTGTGGGGAGAAGTGCAGCAAGAACCTCAAGAGGAGGTTCTGGAGGAGCCGGAAGAGGGGCTGCAGCCTGGCGCACTCGATGTAGATGTGCGCCAGGTTCTCCCTCATGCCGCAAAAGGTACAGGTGTCCGGGATGGGGGTGAACCGCGCCAGGTACACGCCCATGCTCACCGCTCCGTGGAGGATTCTCCAGCTGATGTCCCCGGTGGGCCGCGGGACCAAGGTGGAGTAGAGGCCGGCCCACCGGGGCTCCCCACCCTCCGATGACGGCAAGAGGTCCCGCCATTTGTGATTGGGGCGGGACACGAGGGTGGGGAAGTGGAGCATGTGAAGCACGAGCGCGTACAGAAGGTGTCGAGGCGCAGTTCGGAAGGGGACCGGCTGGAAAGTGTGCAGCCGGCTGAGGTGATGGGGGGGAGGGGGGCGGGCAGGATCGCGAAGCCGGGGGCCCACGAAGAGGTCCGGAGGGCTAGGAGTGGGAGGGGGGCGGGGTGCACCCTCTCGCAGGACCCGGCCGAGGTAACTGTGAGCGGTGAAGGGCAGGGCAGCCTTCACCTCCCGGAGTACGAGACGGGGGGAGCGTAGGTCGGAGAGCCCCATGCGCCGGGCGAGCGCCGGGGCCTCCATCCAGTCCCCCCGCTCGTAGTCCAGGAGGTCTCCGACCCTGGTGATTCCACCTAGGACCAGCCTCCGGTGCACTGTGCGAGACTCCGCCGCCTGCACACGAAGGTGGGGGTTGTGTAGCAGGGGCTCCGCGAGGAGGTCTTCTCCCACGGTGGCCCCTAAGGACCTGGAGGCTGCGAGCAGCCACCAAGTGCGGAGGAGGTCCTGGTAGAAGGCTGGCAGCTCCGAGAGGCCTCGTGGACGGTCTCTGCAGGATAAATAGAGGAGCTGCTGGTCGCATCGGAGCCCTCGGTAACGGCGGAGGAAAGCGTGCGCCAGCGTGCTCCACGCCGGACTATCTGCACTGTTGGTGTTGAGAAGCCTCTGCAGGGCCCGGAGGCAGAAGACATGGACCTGAGTGCGCGTGCAGGTCAGGCCCTGTCCCCCATCCTCCGGGGGGAGATGGAGTACTCCTGCAGGGACCCAGTGCAGTCCTGGCCAGAAGAACTCCAGGATTAACCTCTGGAGCTGGTCCAGGAACCCGGGGGGTGGGACCAGGGTGCTGAGGCGGTGCCAGAGCATGGACAGGACTAGTTGGTTCAACACCAGCGCTCTCCCTCGGAGGGAGAGACACTGGAGTAGCCCTGTCCACCTCCGCAACCGCTCAGCGACCCTGCTCTCTAGGCCTTGCCAGTTTTCCGGCGGAGAGGGATGCGTGGCGGAGAGAAAGACGCCTAGATAGAGCAGCGGACCCACGCTTCACCGGATGGCCTGAAGCGCGGGTGGGAGGTGGCTCGTCTGCCATCCGGTCCCAACCACCAGGCCAGAGCTCTTGACCCAGTTGACCCGGGCGGAGGAGGCTGCCGAGTAGATAGCTTGGCAGGCCTCCAGACGCGCCAGGTCTCCCGGGTCCTGGACCACAAGGAGCACGTCGTCGGCGTACGCCGACAGGACTAGCCGCAGCCCTGCCTCTGGAAGCGCCAACCCCGTCAACCTTCGCCGAAGGAGGCAGAGGAAGGGCTCAATGGCCAGAGCGTACAGCTGTCCTGAGAATGGGCAGCCTTGTCGTATTCCCCGTCCAAAGCTGACCGGAACGGTCAGGGTCCAGTTGAGCTTGACCATGCACTCCGAGGCAGCGTACAGCACCCGGAGAAACCCGACGAAGCGGGGTCCGAAGCCGAAGGCCTGCAGGGTGCCCAGGAGATACCCGTGGTCCACCCTGTCGAACGCCTTCTCCTGGTCCAGGGACAGGAGGGCGAACGACAGGCCGTCCCTACACCCAAGCTCTAAGAGATCCCGGACCAGGGACAAATTATGCAGGATGGTGCGGCCCGGGACGGTGTAGGTCTGGTCGGGGTGGACCACGTCCTGCAGCACGGACCCCAAGCGACGGGAGATGGCTTTGGCAATGATCTTGTAGTCCGTGCTGAGGAGCGAGATGGGACGCCAGTTCTTGAGGTCGCGGGGTTCCCCCTTCTTGGGTAGCAGGCTAAGGACTGCATGCCTGCACGAGAGGGAGAGCACCCCGCTTTGCAGGGCCTCGGCCCAGACGCCGAGCAGGTCTGGGCCGAGGACGTCCCAAAACACGCGGTAAAACTCCACGGTCAGCCCGTCCATGCCCAGGGATTTATTGGTGGGCATGAGACGGAGGGCTTCCGAGAGCTCGGCCAGAGTGAGAGGAAGCTCCAGCCGGTCCCGGTCGCCCATGCTGACCGACGGGAGTTGGTCCCAGAGCGCCCTGCGGGCATTGGCGTCGGTCAGATCCGGGGAGAAAAGGGCGGCGTAGAAGGCGCGAACCCTCTCGCGCATCTCCACCGGATCCGTAAGAGGGGTGCCATCCTCCACCAGAAGGCAGGGGATATGTTTTTGGGCGCCCCTCTTTTTCTCCAGGGCGTAGAAGAAGCAGGAGCCGCGGTCCATCTCCCGGAGGAGTTGGATTCGCGACCTCACCAAGGCCCCCTGTGCCCGATGGGCGTCGGGGGTCCTGAGCTCGTCCCGCTTCTCCTGGTACGTGCCGCAGAGGGATGGATCTCCGGGGCTGGCGGCTAGACGCCTCTCCAGCTCAAGGACCTCCCGTTCCAGCTGCCCTATCAACGCATCCCGCCGCCGGCTGGCCCCCCGAGTATAGTCGCGGCAGAAGAGCCGCGCGCGCATCTTTTCCAGGTCCCACCACCGCCGTGCCGAGGGAAAGGCATGCCACTGCTCGTGCCAGGCCAGCCAGAACTCCCGGAAGGACGCCACGAAGCCCACGTCCTCCAGCAGGCTGTTGTTAAAATGCCAGTAGGCCGACCCCCGCTTCCCCGGCGAGAGGGAAGCCTTCACGGCCACCAGATGGTGGTCCGAGAAGGGGGCCGGCCGTACGCTGGAGGCGTGGGCCTGGGAGAGATGGTGCCGCGAGATGTAAATGCGGTCCAACCGGGAGTGTGCAGATTTATGGCCCACCACCTGGACGTAGGTGAAACCGGCGTCCTCGTCCAGGTGGTGGCTGCGCCAGACGTCCACCAGGGAGCGACGGTTAATGAGCTCCCTGAGGACGTCCGCAGCGGCCTGGCACTTCTCGGTCCCCGTGCGGTCCCGCTCCTCGAGGGTGCAGTTGAAATCCCCGCCAAGGACCAGGCACTCATGAGGATCGATGGTGTCGAGGAAGGCCGCCGCCTGCCGGAAGAAGGGGGTTCTCGCCGGGCCGAGTGTCGGGGCGTAGATGTTGACAAGGTGAAGAGGCAGCCCCTCCACCTGCACCCGGAGATACAGCAGGCGGCCCGGCACGACCTCGACGCTCCCCAGCACCTCGGGCTGCAGGTCTGGGGAGAACAGGGTCGCTACCCCGGCCCGCTGGGCCGAGAGATGACTAAAGTGGGCCCCGTCTCCCCACTCCAGCCGCCACTTGGCTTCGGCGGCCGGAGTAGTGTGGGTCTCCTGTAGAAAGGTGACCGAGTACCCGCCCTCTCGGAGGAAGGAGAGCACTCGGCACCTGCGGAGACCCGACCTGCAGCCCCTGACGTTTAGTGTGGCAAAGATGAACGGCGCCATTTGGAGGGCTGGGGAGGATCCTCGCCAGAGGGAGCGCCGGCGGTTCCCGTGGGGCCACGCAGCAAGCCGTGAGCCACGCCAAAGGTGATGAGGGCGTCACGGAAGCCACGGACCCGTTGGTAGACTGCGGCGTCCCTCTTCCCGGTCCCCTTGCCCTCTCTCAGAAGGGCCCTCGCGGACTCCAGGGCAGAATGAAAGTCTCCCCAGCGCTGGAGGGCGAGAGTAACCTTGTTCTTGGAGCCGCGAACGTCCTCCAAGAACTGGCGCATCTCACCCGCCAGTGCGTGGGGTGCCGAGGTCTCAGGGTCTTGAGAACCCGTCGGCCTCACGTTCTTTTGGGCCCCCCGGCCAGAGAAGAGGTTGGGGTAGGGACTGGGGCCTGAGTTTGGGAGGGATGAGGGCGGCGGAGGGAGAGCAGCCCCGGAAGTGCTGGGAGAGGGCAGTGCAAGAGGGGCTTCCTGAGGGGTTACGACCTTGGGGGCAGGTATGAGTGGGCAGGGGTAAAAAGGAGGGGGAGGGATGGGGGCAGGGGAAGTAGAGATCAGTGGGGGAAGAGAGGGGTCATGGGGGGGAGGGAAAGGAGGGAGTGGGGGGGGAGCAGGAAGGGGAGGGTTTAGATTGGGGGGGATTGCGGGTTCTGGAGCGGGGCATTGGCCGGGAAGGGGTATGGCGGGGGTGGCAAGCAGTGAGGCCAAGGTGGGAGCAAGGGCGGAAATATGGGCCAAGGAGGTCTCCAGGAGGGGGGCTTCCTCAGGCAATGGCAGGGTAGAGGTTGAGGTGCCGGCACTCTCAGCGGGAGGCGCCGGCAGGTCGGGGGCAGAGGGTATCGGGGTTTTCAGTTGCGGGGACGAAGGGGGGGTGCAAGGGGAGCCCTAATTCCCCTGGGGCGTCCGGGGGCTGGCCGATCTCCGCCGGGGGGTCGTCCCTAGATGAGGGAGGGGTTGCCCCTTGGGACAGCTCAGGGCAGAAGGAGGTGGCAATTGAGGGATCGCTGGTGGGAGGGGTGGGGGAAAGTGGGAGGGGTGGGGGAGAGTCCATAGACGGCCCACAGGCCTCTAATAGCAGGTCTTCCATGTCCAAGGCCACCGGGGTGAGGCCCAGGGCCTTGACCTCCTGCGAGAGGAGGGCGAGGCCGGGAGCCACCTCCTCCGGGCGCTCCATTACAGCCGCCTGGCTAGCGGCCGGAGGGGTGACGGAGGAGGGCGCGGGCACGGGGAGGGCAGTCTCGGCCTCTTTTGGCTCTGGCTCCGGGGCCAAGGGGGTGTTAATCTCCTCGGCCGCCGCGGCGGCAACCTCCGTCACCCCCGGCAGATGGTTGGTAGCCGGGGGTTCGGCGGGTGGAGCGGGGCTGGCAGATCTTTTGGGTTCCTTGCGCGGCACCTCCACCCCATCCTCCGGCGGGGTGGGGTGCCGGATGTGCGCACCCCCTTTTTTTCCTTTTCCCCCCCACCAATACCCAGCCCTCCGAGGAGGCGGGCTGGGCAGTAGAGGAGGAGGAGCCAGGGGATAGGCCCGACAAGGAGGGAGGGAGGGAGGAAGGGGGTGGGGCGGCAAGGGAGAGGGGCGACCCGCCCTGGGGTGGGCCCTCTTTTGGTCCTGCCGCCGGCCCTGCCTCCCTCTCCTCCACGGGCCCGGCTTTTGTGCCCGCTCGGGCGCCGGCACCCGCTTCTTCTCTCCCGGCACCATGCTGCCGGGCGCCCTCCAACGCCCGAGCAGCGATGGATCCGTCCGGGCCTAAAAGAGGAGGGGCGGTCCCAGGGCCTGTCGCGGTCGGGGCACCGCCGGTCTCGTGGCTGATGCCCCCCGGGTCGGAGGAGGTCCCGGGCTCCTCTTCTTCGTGCCGGGCCAGGGGGCAATCCCTCCGGACATGCCCTGCCGCCCGGCACCCAAAGCACCGGGCCTCCCCCAGGGTGTAGAAGACCCAGTACTGGGCCCCTTGATAGGGCACCAGTATAGTCCCCCGGAGGGCGGGGTCTTTGCAGCCTAGGGGGAGGGGACTCAGGACCGTCAAAGGCCAGCCCAGGGCGGTGAGGAAAGGCAGAAGGGCGGCGTTGGGAAGGAAGGGTGGGACGGACGAGAACACCACCCGCACGCCCAGGTCTTCCAGCGGCTCCGGGGGCACGTGCACACCCCCAACTGCCAGGCCCCTCTCCACCGCCTCCTGGGCGGCGGCCTCCGAAGCCAGGAAGAAGACGATCTTCCCGAACATCCGGGAGGCCGCCACCACGGCCGCGGACCCCACCACCCGTGCCAACGCCCGCACGTAGGTTTCCACGTGGGGCGAGGCAGCCACCAGGAGGCAGCAGACCCCGTGCCTCCTGGTGAGCGCGGGGAAGGGGCCGCGACCGTCGGGGATGGTAGTCCTGGTGGAGGCGGAAGGAGCAGGGTGTGGGGCGGCGGCCGCCGCCTGGGCGTACAACCTGGGGGCCAAGATGTCGGGGCCCCCAGGGGTGGTGGAGGGAGCAGGGGGAGGGGGAGAAGGGGAGGCTGCGGTGAATGCTTGGGCAGCCGGGGGGAGAGTCCCCGCCACGGGGGGTTTAGCCTTCCGGGCGGGGCTCTTGCCCTTCCTTTTCCCCTGGCCCTTCCTGCCCTTTTGGGGGGGTGGGTGCGGGGCCAGGTTGCTGGAGGACGCCGCGGCGGAGGTGGTGGGAGCCCCGGAGCCTGTGCCCGCGCCCTCAGCCGACATGGCGGCAGAGTCTTGGGCGGCCCTGGATGAGTGGGCTGCCGTTTCGGGGGTGGAAGGGGTGACAGTGGAAGACGAGGGGAGGAGGGGGTCACTGGATGACCCTCCGGCGGGTGTGGGGGTCATGGTGGTGGGTTTGTAAGATGGGGGAAGTTTGTTGGGCGTGGGGCCTTTAAGAGAGAGCGGGGGAGGGGAGGAGAGTGGAGGGGAAGGAAGGGTGGAGGCGTGGCTGCCTCTCCCCCACCGGCCGGGCTGAGGACCCAGTCAGGTGGGGGAAGGGCAGAGCAAGGGCAGTGAGGTCAGGGGAAGGTGAAACCTAAGATGGCCGCTGCTCCCAGCACAAGATGGTAAAATGGCTCCTTTTCTGCACTGGGATGTGAGGGAGTAAAGTTTATGTGCGTGTGTGGTGGGGCTCAGGCACTTGGGTGAAGTGAAAAATAAAAGGGGGTGGGAGGGGGCGTGGGCACAGCCAACCTGGGGGAAATGGGGGGGTGGGGGGGCCCACGTGCGCCTGACGGTGGGGGGGGGCCCACGGCAGCTGCTGCAGAGCCCTCAGGAAACCAGGGGGAGAAGGAAGGGGCAGCTGGTTAGAAGGGGGCCTAGGTGGAGGAGGGGCCCCCAGCGGCGGCTGGGTGTGGGTGGGGGGGGCAGTAAGGGGGGGTGGCTGCAGGGGTGGGCCAGGGGCACACCCTAACACCCCACCCCTGGCTATGCAGCCACCCCTCTGGAGCCCCGGTGGAAAGGAAGGGCTCTGCCCAAACTCACCCCTCCCAGGCCACTCCACAGGAAGCGGCCTGTGGAGGGGGCCCAACCTCCGCTTTCAGAAGCCCCTTACCTTTCCTGGGGGGTGAGGATGCAGCAGCTGCTGGATGAGGAGGTGGGCTGCCCAAGTGGGGGGCAGCAGCAGCTCCCCCGTCCCCGGCAGCGCGGGGAACGGGGAGCAGGGGAACGCAGTGCCGCCAAAGGCCGGGAGGAATGTGTCTCCCAGAGGTCATCTGCATGAGAATGCAAAGGTGTGCATGTGTGATACCTTTCCAGGCAAAGCCTAATGGGTAGCAAGTAAGCCATGAGATTTGGTCTATTGTAAACATGTAGTTGTAAAATCACAATTTAAGCTGACACTTAAGGTGGGAGTTGTGAGATCTCACCAATGCTCTGGGTTGTTGTGGGGGACAGGGCAGTCGCCTTAGCCGTGTAAGACATTGATTACACAGGGCTCCCTGGTTTAAAGCATTGTGAGAGAGAAGGGAAGGGGTATGGGTGGAGCCAGCTTGCTGAGTGCCTTGGCCCTGCCTATGCCTTGGCCATATAGCTATAAGCCTGGCTTGACTAACCCTCCCCACCTGTTAAAAGATAGAGCTGGATACTAGGGTGTTTGTGAAGCCCCCCACTAGAGATACAAAGAGCTGAAATCACAGAGTGGCAGATGAGGTCACACAGAGCTGACATCACTGGGTTCTGCCTTAGGGCAGTCCCAAGCAGTGGGGTTAGGACAGGCGGACAGCAGCAGGACCAGCAGCTGGCCGGTAGGAGTGGTGGCGGTAGACGATGGCGACTGGCAGATGGCTGGTGGCAGCAAGGGGAGGCTACAGACAAGTGGACAGCTAGTATTGCCCTGGTGATGTATCTGTGGGCTTTGAGTTTGGGACTGCACCGCAGAGGGTACACCCTGTAACTGTGTGTGTGTGGAAAAGGGCCAAGAGCCCCAGCAAGAGACTGGGTTCTACTGCATATGGGGATGGTATCTGGGTAAAAGGGGTTTTGTCTCTTCTGTGCTGAGATATACCGCATCTGTCGCTGTAACCTTGGGGTAGGTTACGGTCATTAAACAAGCCATTTCTATCTCAGACTCTGTGCTTGCGAGGAGGGGGAGAACCGCCTTACAGGCACCCAGCACGGGGGTGAAATTGTCCCAGGCCACTGGGTGGGGGCTCGAGCCGGTTGATTGTATCCTTGATAGGAAAACCCCACAAGAGTTGAACCTGGCCCTTCTGGCAGGCATCTGGCATTAACAGAAGGGTTACAGAATAATTGCTGGGTTTTGAAATTTATTACACTTTTACAGACACCCATTTGTTTTACGGACTTTACAGACACATCCAATTTCAGCTAATTTTTTATGGACTGTCCATAAATTTACTGATGGTTGGCAACCCTTAGTGAGTGCTAAGCGCCGTCTAAAAGTCTGGGACCTTTAAGATGCTTTAAGTTTATGCCCCGTGCCCCCAACATTCACTGAGCAAGTTGGAACATTCTGTCTTTCATTTATAGAAACGAGATGTTAAAAGTCACAACGGCTATGAAAGCCATTGGCTCAGACTCATGATGACCAAAGGGTAAGAAGTGGCTTTTTGCATCCAGTGGCCCTTGTATATCTGGGATCATCCCCAGGCAACTCCTGAGACTTGAACCTGATGTGCTAGTTCTGAGCGAGAAGCACGAAGACCAGAGGAGCCATGAGCTGCATAGACAGATTCTCTACCTTGTGCCAAACAACTTTTACAGAATTCAGAGCTGACGTGATGAGTGCATGTTATACAGGAATGATATAGATCTTGCGGGCTTTGAACAAATGATGCTCAACTTCCTGTGCCTTTAACTGGAGAGTTTCTCCTTACTTAGCTGAACCCATTAATTATTAAACCCTGAAACATATTAAAAAAGCCGGAAGCCTATGGAATTCATTGACAACAGCTCTGAGACTTCAGTTTCTAAGAAATAAACTGAAGGGAAATTCTTCGCATACAGTCTAGCTCAACTGCAAGTCTTGGAGCTTTCATTTTAAGATTTTAGTGATTAAAGTATTTTTAAGACCCTGATCCCACAGTTCACTCTGCATGGCAAACCCCAATCCCACTGGCTATGGGCTAGGGTGGGTTGCTGGGTTTAGTTGGTGGGGACCAGGAGGTGGTGATCAGGGTTCTCTCTGATTTTTTCCACCCATATGCAGAATAAATTTTGTTATGGGCATGGAGGCATGTGGAGATGTGCACCACCAATAGAAGCAGGCTGCAGGCCGTGGATTCTGCTAATCCACTAGGTGGCATTTGAGTCTCTCCTGGGCGGTCACCCAAGTGCTCAGCTTAGAGGGAACACCAATGGTGGCAGTAACCTGTCCCATCCAGTAGATATGATTGGATGACCTGGCCGTCCCTTCCACCCTTAAACACTGAGGCTGCACCAGACGTCCCTGTCAGAAGAGATTTCCCAGGGGATCCTGCCAATTAGTTCCCTGAGGGAGTCAAAATCTGATTTTCTGTAGTCCAGGGTCCATATTCCACTCTCTCCTTTCTTCCTTTTGTGAGGATCCTAAACGTAACCATCTCATGGTCACTGCTGCCCAGGTTGTCACCCACTTCTACTTCTTCCACCAATTCTTCCCTGTTTGTGAGCACCAGGTCAAGCTGAGCATGGCCCCTTGTTGGTTCCTCCAGCACTTGCTCCAGGATAGGGTGACCATATCTTCCCTGCCCAAATATGTGACAAGGAGAATGATGCTGTCCTGGGAGTCAGGAGGTGGCTGCCCTGTGGGGGCTGTCACCCTGCCAGTGAAGCTCCTGGCTCCCCCAGCTGGAGAAAGCTGGGGGTGGGGTAGCTACTGCTGGGTCTGGCTCCCCCAGCTGGCGGAAGCTGGGAGTGGGGTAGACAGTACTGGGTCCAGCTCCGGGGAGGCGCTGGGTGGGAGTGGGCAGCAGCTGCCTGAGAATACGGGGCCCCTTGGACAAAATAAATCGGGAAGTGATCCTGCAGGGGAAAGGAGTCCAGGAAAGCTGGCTCTATTTTAAAAAAGCCTTACTGAGGGCACAGAAACAAACCGGCCCAATGTGTGGAAGGAATAGCGAATGTAGCAGGCAACCAGCTTGGCATAAGAGAGAAATTTTCAGTGAGCTTAAACATGAAAAAGAAACCTGGGGAATTGGAAAACTGGACAGGTAACTCAGGAGCAATATAAATCCGTAGCTTGAACATGCAGGGGTGTAAGCAGAAAGGCCAAAGTGCAATTGGAGTTGCAGTTAGCAAAGCATTTGAAGAATAACAAGAAGTGTTTCTACCTGTATGTTAGCAACAAAAAGCAGGCCAAGGAAAGTGTGGGACCTTTTCTGAACACGGAAGTAAACCTAGCAACAGATTATGTGGAAAAAGCTGATGTATTCAATGTTTTTTTTCTCTTGGTGTCACAGAATGGACCAAGCCCTGAGCCTCCCTATTGGAGGCCTTGCTGTCTTACCACTCTTAGTCCCAGAGAAGACACAGAGAAGTCCTCCAAGTAGGCTAGAATGGCAGCGGAGAAAGCAGCCATTCGGGGGACAGCCTGGCTGGAAGAGCAACAGCACCTCGGCTAGCTCCGTGACGGGAGCTTGGAAGACTATGGACTATGATTGGACTAGGCAGTAGAGCGCTGAGGTGAGGTGAGAACACTGTCTCTAGGAGTGGAAGCCCTGGGAGCACCACTCTGTACCAGAGTGGGGTAGACATCAGACTGTTGATCACTACTCTGAGTCCAACCATCTAGCCAGCTTTCTAGCCAACTTATAGGCCATTCATCCAAGCCATACTTTAACTTGCTGGAAATTATACTGTGGGAGACGGTATCAAAAGCTTTGCTAACATCATGGTATATCATGTCCTCTGCTTCCCTCATATCCACAGAGCCAGTTGCATGATCATAGAAGGCAATCAGATTGGTCAGGCATGACTTGCCCTTGGTGAATCTGTGTTGACTGTTCCTGATCACCTTCTTGTCCAAGTGTTCCAAAATGGATTCTTTAAGGACCTGCTCCATGATTTTTTCCAGGGACTGAGGTGAGGCTGATTTCTCTGTAGTTCCTTAGATCCTCCTTTTCCCCATTTTAAAAGAGGGGCACTACATTTGCCATTTTCCAGACTGAGACAATGATCACCATGAGTTTTCAACAATAATGACCAAAGCCTCTGCAATCTCATCAGCCACAACTTTTTCAGTACTCCCGATGAATTAAATCCAGCCTTATGGACTTGGGTTTGTCCAATGTTTCTAAATAGTTTCTACCCTGTTCTTCCACCATTGAGGGATGCTCACCTCCTCCCTCTGTTGAGCTATCCAGTGCAGCAGTCTGGGAGCAGACCTAGTCTGTGAAGAACAAGTGGAACGGGGTGCCATTCACCCCCCTGAGTGCCCCCCTCTGGCCAAGTGCATGTGTCTGCACACTCTCTGTCAGCTAGAAGCCACAAGTCACACCACTTGCGTGAATCAACAGATCCCTTCTGGAGTACACACTTAACAGGGGCACATGTCAGTGCCAGGTTTAGTGCCCTTCAAACCCTTTCTCCAATCTGGTGGGGCGGGCAAAGGGTCACATCACAACAGTGAAAAGTGGGGAGCAATTCCAGCACAACCCCTTTTTCTTGGCCAGGGAATCTCTCGAAGTCCTACCCTGGCTTCCACCGATAATCTGAAAAGGAGCCAGGTTAGGCTTTCACATGGCTGGGGAATGCACCCTGGGAATGCTGGGGGCGGGGGGGCGGAAATTGGATAAAACCATATTTTGGTGGGAAAAAATGGACCTTCAACAAAGTGGTAATGGTCACAGACTGAGTCTGGACTGGAACTGCTATAGCTCTGAGAGAGTGGGTCTGCCACAGGAAAGCTCATCACCTAATACATTATTTTGTTAGTCTTTGAAGTGCTAGAGGACTGCTGGCTGGTTTTGTTAGAATACAGACTAACAGGGCAACCTCTGTTACAGCGATATTTGTGTATGTGACACACAGCACCACCTAGTGGCTGAACAGTATAAGACAGCTAAGCATGGCCATTACCTGTGCACCTGAAAGTTTGCAGTTGTAACACGAGTCTCTGTCAGGCTGGACCTTAGCCTCCCCATACCTCAGTTCCCCATCTGTACAATGGGGATAATAGTTCTGCCCTGCCTCCTCAGGGTGATGAGGAGTACATTAAAGATTGTGAGATGCTCCAGTGATGGGAGCTATAAAAACATGACACAGAGTTATTAAATACTGTTTGAAAATCTTGTCTAGTTGGGCTTTATCAGCTAGACTGATTGTCCCTGGAAATGGCAGCCTTTTGCTCATAAAGCAGCTACAGGGCAGGTAACAGAGGTAACTCAGGCACAGCAAGTTTTGCCAGTGCATGGCCCAGGCAACAAGGCTCAGCAAGAGCTAGTTGACAAGTATCAGAGAGGTAGCGATGTTAGTCTGTGGCTTCGAGAACAACAAGAATTCTTGTGGCACCCTATAGGCTAACAGATATTTTGGAGCATAAGCTTTCATGGGCAAAGACCCGCTTCATCAGATGCATCAAGAGCTGGTTGCAATTTCTGATTCAAAACAATTATTATTAAAAATGTCTTGCTTGTCCAAAGGCACATTGCTGTGGGGAAATGGCCTTTTTTGACAAAAGGTTGCAGGGGAGGGGTGAGAATTAAAGGTCTTTTTGTTTTTCAGTAGCAGAATATTTTCAAATTTTCATGCCACAGCAAAATCTCTTCACCCTGTCTCAGGCTGACACCTCATCAACATCTCATGGAAACACAAACAACTTCTAACTGCAGCTGGCATGAGTCAGATGTGAAGGACCAACTGATGAGGGGAAGCTGCCATGGGTCTGACTGACCCTTCTGCTGCTCCTGCCTGTTCTGGAATGTGCATCTCAACCTTTCACATCACCTGTTTTCTACCTTTGCCCTTTGCCTGTTGTGGCAGAGCACAGTGTTCTCTGTCTGTCTGTCTGTCTGTCTGTCTCTCTCACTCTCTCCTAAAGTCTCATCATAGGTTCCAGGAACTCAACCTGCTTCACCAAGAGAAGATTAAGAGGTGGCCTGTTCACCCTCAGTGAGGATCTCCCTGGGGAGAAAACCTTACTAACAGCCTCTTTGGTCTTGCAGAGAATACTCTAATGTGGCCAACCGCTGGAAGCTGAAAACAAGACTCTGACACAGACTAGGCTGGAAAGAAGGTAGACATTTTAATAGTGAGGATAAGTAACCACTTGAACAACTCACTGTGGAAAACAAAACAGCGGTAATGTAGCACTTTAAAGACTAACAAAATGATTTATTCGGTGATGAGCTTTTGTGGGACAGACCCACTTCATCAGATCAATCGCATTTCCAGTACAGACTGACGTTTATATTGTACAGAGGTCCAAAAAAACTGCAATAAAAACTGACAAATCAAGTACATAGGACTGAAGGAAGAAGGTGGAGGATGTAACCTGTCTTGCCTGAGATAATTGCAAACATCAATGGAAGGGAAGCAGTCCTTGTAATGCGTGAGGTAATTGTTGTCTTTGTTCATACCAAGTGTCAATGTGTTAAATTTGAATATGAACCTCAGTTCACAAATCTCCCTATGCAATCTGTTTTTAAAGTCTCTTTGTTGTAGCACACATATTCTTCGGTCCTTAACAGAATGGCCCACTCCATTGAAATGCTCCCTGACTGGCTTATGTGTATTGAGATTTCTGATGTCGGCTCTGTGTCCATTCATTCTGTGGAGAAGAGTTTGCCCAGTCTGTCAAATGTACATAGTGGTGGGATATTGCTGGCATATAACGGCATATATAATATTGGTTGAGGTACATGAGACTGAGCCCTTGATCTGGTAACTAATGTGGGTAGGTCCAGTGATGGTATCCCTATAATAAATATGTGGACAAAGATGGCAACCTATACTAGATCTTGATGCTACACTCTGGAAGGCCCTAGGTGACAGGCCTCTCCTCTCCTATAGACAGCCTCCTAACCTTAGAAAGATTCTCACCAGCAATCACAGGCTACATCACAGTAATACTAATCCTGGAACTTTTCCTTGCAACAAACCCCATTGCCAACTTTGCTTAAGGGTGCCTTGCACTGATGCATATTAACACCATCTACTCTCCAGATCTTCACCTTGTTGTGGTGAGTGGACTTGTGTGTTCCAATGAGTCTGAGAGTAACGCCACAGGGAGTCTCATGCTCCAAGTAGGGTCACCCATGGCAGCGAGATCAAGGGGAGGGCTCAGACAAAGAATAATCTTAAATGTCCTCAATGGCAGAATGGGCAGAGGCTAGCAAAGGTAATGCTACAACAGCTGTGAAGGTGGATGAAGGCTGCATCGGACAGGAGACTCCCAGCTGTCATGGATTCCACGCTATTGGACCTGAGTTTTCTATCCATTAAGAGCTGTGTGATGGCTGCAGTGCAACAGTCCCACCCACGCTAAAAGAAGTCACACAGCGGCGTCTTCCTCTGTGTACTACTCTCCTAAACTTAAGCCCTACAGTTACTGGCAAATGGCGATGGGAGCAAGATTGTGAAATCTGGAAGCTTTTAGTTATGAACCAGCATGTAGGTGGCAGATGTATGTATCAGTCATTCTGTTGCAAGGACTGAGATGGTAGAACAGTCCAGCTACTGCATGCATGACTGAGCAGCCCTATTTAGGATCCTCTGTGCTCACCCCACATGGGGAGGGGGCTAGACAAGGTACCCAAAACATAGTCCACCTCAATCCCTCTGACTAGGTAACCATGTCCAGTAGGTTCACCTCCATGCAGTCAAAATCAAACAGTAAACTTTGGAACATGGAATATTCAGACTCTAATGGACAACCCAGACAGTGAGCAACCCAAAAGATGAACGGCAATTATCGTCTGTGAGCTGCAATGATTCAACATCAATATCGCTGCCCTGGCAGAAACACGTAGACCAGAAGAAGGACAGCTAAGAGAAGAAGGCGGAGGGTACACATTTTTCTGGAAAGGAATCCCAAAGGAAGAAAAATAAATACGTGGAGTAGGATTTGCCATCAAAAACAAACTGACAAAGATCCTAGCTGAAGTCCCTGTCAGCATCAAAGAGCGTTTCATGACTGTGCTTGAAGCTTGCCAAAAACCAACAGGCAACTGTCATCAGTGCTTATGCACCATCTCTAGATGCTGAAGATGATGTGAAGGAGAAGTTCTACACACAACTGGACACAGTCCTGACAGACATACCCAAAAAAACCAAGATTATTCTCTTGGGGGATTTCAGTGCCAGGGTTGGAACAGATGTGGATCTCTGGCAGACTACTGTTGGGAAAGAAAGAGTCGGCAACAGCAGCTCCAATGGAGCGCTCCTCTTTTAAACGTGTGGAACACGAGCTAGTCATCACGAACAACATGTTCTACCAGAAAAACTAATTTAAGACCTCATGGCAACATCCTCAATCAAAGCACTGGCACCTCATAGACTGCATAATCGTCCACACTCGGGATCAGTGTGATGTCCTTCTCACACATGCAGTGACTAGTGCTGATGACTGCTGGACTGATCACCGCCTTATTTGATCCACAATGGTGATTAGGATTATCACCAAAAGGATAAGTCAGAGGAAACAGATAACGACAAAAGATCAGTGTACAAGACGTGAAGGACCCCATAAGACAAAATGACTTCCAGACAGTCTAACAGATATTTTGGAGCATAAGCTTTCATGCATGCATCTGACGAAGCGGGTCTTGCCCATGAAAGCTTATGCTCCAAAATATCTGTTAGTCATAAAGGTGCTACAGGACTTCTTGTTGTTCTTGAAGATACAGACTAACATGGGTACTTCACTGATACTTGACTTCCAGACAGTGCTCCAAAGGAAGCTGACAACAACACACCTTAAAGATGTGGAAGAACACTGGTGTCAACTGAAAAATGCCATCATTGGAGTTTGTGGAGAAACCATTAGCTATGACACCAGGAAGCATCAGGACTAGTCTGAAGAGAATTATGTGGAAATTGAATACTTGATTGAGGCAAAAAGGAAAACCTTTAGGGCCTGGTAAAATGACATCAATTGCACAACGAAGAGAAAAGCATATGCCAAGGCCTAGGCAGAAGTACAACATAAAACAAGGACTCTGGAAAACCAGGGGTGGACTGAGGAAGCGCATAACTCCAGCATCTCGCAGATGTTAACAATACAAGAGGCTTATTCAATGCCACCAAAGCTGTTTAAAGAACCGAGAAACCATGGAATCAATCACCTGAGATCGGAAGATGGTACCCAACTCTTGAAAGACAACGAAGCCATTGCTTCTCGCTGGAGTCAGCTCTATAATGAGTTTTTGAACTGCCCCTTCACTGTGGTTCTAGAATTCCTTGACCAAATCCTTCAGAAACCATAGATGGTCTTCCAATACTTCCTACCCTGAGTGAGGTGCAAGCTGCCATTAAAGCAATGAAGTGCAACAAGGCAATGGGAGTAGATGGAATCCCCATGCAAGTCTTTGAAGAAGGTGGTCCAGAGCTCCACAAACAGCTCCATCTCTTGATTCTCAAGATCTGGGACAGGGAGCAGATGCCACAAGATTTCAGAGACACACTGATCATCAGTCTTTTCAAGAAGGGAGACAAGTTGGACTGTGGGAACTGTTGTGGCATCTCCACCTTGGCTACAGCAGGGAAAACCCTAGCTTGAATCCTTGCAAACCGACTCCTCCTACTCTCAGAAGAAATTCTGCCAGAATCCCAGTGTGGCTTCCAAACATTGCGAGGAACAGCAGACATGATCTTCACTGCCTGGCAACAGCAAGAAAAATGTCATGAACACAATCAAGCCTTATGAGTTTCATCGATCTGACCAAAGCATTTGACTCAGTCAATTGTAGCACCCTGTGGACCACCCTGTCAAAGATCGGCTGCCCCAAAAAATTCATTAGCATTTTAAGGCTGCTTCACAACAACATGACTGCCACAGTATTGAGCAACCCTTCTGAGGTCAAAACTAGAGTCAAACAAGGCTGTGTCATTGCCCCATCACTGTTTGGCATCTTCATCGCCATGACCCTTCACCTTGTTGATGGCAAGCTTCCAGATGGTGTGAAGATTGTCTATAGAATGAATGGGAACCTTTTCAATCTCAGGAGACTGACAACTAAAAGCAAGACCTCAATCATGGAGCTCCAGTATGCAGATGACAACATGGTTGTTTCTCTTTCTCCCTCAACCCTTCAGAACATCTTAAGTGCCTTCGCTGAAGCATACAAGAATCTCAGCCTCACACTGAGCATCGAAAAGACCCAGATGCTCCACCAACCATCACCAACGGAACAATCTCATGCACCGTCTATTAAAATCAATGAAGAACTGTTGGAAAATGTAGAGCACTTCCCATATCTTGGAAGTCATCTTTCCACTAAAGTCAACATTGATAGGGAAATCCAGCATCGCCTGAGGTGTGCAAGCTCTGCTTTCTCCCTCCTGAGACAAAGGGTCTTCAAGAACCAGGACATGTATCCCAAGATAAAGCTCCTTGTATACTGTGCAATGGTTGTTCCAAGGCTACTTTATGCATGTGAAACCTGGACAACATACACGCATCATTTGAACGCACTCGAACAATATCATCAACACTGCCTCAGGAGAATCCTAAATATCTGTTGGGAGGACAGGCGCACAAACACTAGCATCCTGGAAAAGTCGAACATGACCACCATTGAAGCCATTATCATTCATCAACAACTTCATTGGACTGGACATGTGGTTCAGATGTCTGATCAGTGCCACCCAAAACAGATTCTGTTTTCCAAATTGGAGGAAGGACAGAGGAGCTTTGGGGCCCAGTGGAAGTGATATAAGAACATGCTGAAGGCATATGTGAAAAAGTGCAGCATCAGTGTTGTCACTGGGGAGAACCATGCCCAAGACCGTCCCCAGTGGAAAACGATAATCCATGAGGGGGTGGCACAATTTGAGAGGTCTCACTGCAGGGCAGGTGAGGAGAGGTGGAGAAGAAGAAAAGAGAGTCAAAAATTGCTCTATGCCCCTCCAACAGCTACCAACACGTGCCCCTTCCGTGATGAGATCTGAGGCTCCAGAATTGGGCTGATCAGCCGTCAACAGACTCACAAATAGGAGGGTGACATGAAGACGTCCTATTTGTTATTGAGTGACCACCAAGAATAGCACCAGTGTACAGCTGAGTGAATCCCAATGCACTGTGTGCATTTGAGTTGCTGGGTGTGTTTATAGAGACATTCAGGGGAAAATATTCATATGATGGTTTGGAAGAGGTGGGGGCTGTGGCACAACCATTGGTAGCAACACAGAAGAGCAGAAAGGAAACTGGATGAGACGTGAGGGCTACCCTGGACATTCCCTGTTTAGACCATAGAGATTCTTCTTGTGTCTCCAGGGCCCCCACACTACTGAATGTGGGCTAAAGACAGGCAGATCTTTGGCTGCTTTTCTACCAGGATTTCCCACCACTTTCCCATTCATGGACAAGTAACTGTGACAAATTCATTTTATTTTTGTCTTCTCATTTCTCTTGGGATCTTTCCACAGACTCTGACATTGGAACCAAATCCAGCCGACCATGGCATGGGGTTCTGGCGGGGAAGTGCCCTGGGCTGGGGGTCAAGAGACATATGTTCTGTTCCTCTCTCCTCTGCTGCACTGCTAGGTGACTGTGGTTAAGTCACTTTCCCTCTGTTTGTCCTCCCTCCCTTTGTCTGTCTGTTTGTCTGTGTGTCTGTCTAGACTGGAAGCTCTTGGAAGAAGGGACTGTGTCCCACTATGGCTACGTCTACACGTGCAGCCAACATCGAAATAGTCTATTTCGATGAATAACGTCTACACGTCCTCCAGGACCGGCAACGTCCATGTTCAACTTCGACGTTGCTCAGCCCAACATCAAAATAGGCGCAGCGAGGGAACGTCTACACGTCAAAGTAGCACACATCGAAATAGGGATGCCAGGCACAGCTGCAGACAGGGTCACAGGGCGGACTCAACAGCAAGCCGCTCCCTTAAAGGGCCCCTCCCAGACACAGTTGCACTAAACAACACAAGATCCACAGAGCTGACAACTGGTTGCAGACCCTGTGCCTGCAGCATAGATCCCCAGCTGCCGCAGAAGCAGCCAGAAGCCCTGGGCTAAGGGCTGCTGCCCACGGTGACCATAGAGCCCCGCAGGGGCTGGAGAGAGAGCATCTCTCAACCCCCCAGCTGATGGCCGCCATGGAGGACCCAGCAATTTCGACGTTGCGGGACGCGGATCGTCTACACGGTCCCTACTTCGACGTTGAACGTCGAAGTAGGGCGCTATTCCTATCTCCTCATGAGGTTAGCGACTTCGACGTCTCACCGCCTAACGTCGAAGTTAACTTCGAAATAGCGCCCGACGCGTGTAGACGCGACGGGCGCTATTTCAAAGTTGGTGCCGCTACTTCGAAGTAGCGTGCACGTGTAGACGCAGCTTATATGTCCATACAGCACCTAACACAAAGGGGTCCCCATCCTGTTTGAGCCTCTGGGGTCCCCATGATGCAGGGATGACATTTGGTGACAGCCCTTTAGGGAGCAGTGAAGGGGCGAATACACAAATGGTTTGCAAAAAGGTATCATCTACCCACCCTTGAATGTCACCCTTCCTCAGAGGGGGTCATTTGCTCCAGAAACTCAATGATATTCAACTGCATTCACTCTCGCAGACAGGACCCCGCCCCCACCAGTTGGAGGGAATTGCATTCCCATGGAGAGGAACCAGCAGGTCATCTAGAAATGGACTGGAGCCACTTGTCAGGATCTGAATGCATCAGCTCTCTGGGCATCTTCCATTTCAATAGTCACCAATGGCCTTTATCTCATGTGCATCAAAACCCTCATCCCCCCAAGATGCACGTGAGTCCCAAACATGAGCCAGCCCTTTCTACTATCGCAGGTCAAATTCCACAAACCCAAAGTCTCGAGCTGAACCGGGACCCTTCTCTAAGCGCTATGTTCAGACTGCAGGTGCTGTTTCGGTGTCCAAAGTATCCCGAAATAGCAACGCCATGGCTTTTTGCAGTGCCCAAAATAGCACTGCTATTTCAGGCACACTGTTTTGGTTCTGCTACACCTTGTTGTGAGGGGCTAATGAAACATTTGAAAGAGCCCCTTATTCCAAACTTTGGTGCCATTTGGAAAACGATTCAAAATACTGAGGCAATCTAAATGTAACCAGAGAGGCATAGATTCACATGCTTCTTAGTTAACTTTCCAGGACTTTGAAGAGGAAGCTGTGGAACAAGGGCAAAAGGAGGCAAAGGCAGCGAATGACAATCAAGCTTGGGTCTCATAACATGGTTTCCCAAACTAGGGGGTGTGCCCCCCTGGGGGGGGTGAAGAAATTCCAGGGTGGGCACAAGGCAACCCAGCCCCTCCCTCATTCCCCCCGCCTGAAGAAAGAGCCGGCCTTTGCTTCCGGCTCTCAGCCCCTGCCATTTTACGTGGGTGACCTGGCACAGCTGCTATAAAAAGCAGGCAGCCGGTGAAGACCCACGTGGAGCTAGCTGCCTTCTGCAAAGATGAGTGAGTGTGGGTTGTGGCAGGGGAGGAGGAGAATGGGGTTAGATGGTGGACTGGAGGTGCCTGGCTTTGTGGGATGGGAGGGGCTCAGGCAGCCGGCTTGTGGGGCTCAGGTGGCCGGCCAGCTTGTGGGACTCACGGTACTTGGGCGGCTGGCCCTGGCATCGCAGGGTTCAGGCAGCTCGGGCTGGCAGCTGGCCCCAGCAGCGCGGAGCTTGGGCGGCTTGGGTTGGTGGGCAGGTGGCTGGCCCCAGCAACAAGGGGCTTGGGTGGGTTGGGATGTCAGGCTGGCAGCTGGCCTTGGCAGCATGGGGTTTGGGTGGGTAGCTCAGGCTGGGGCGGGTGGCTAGTAGGCTGGCAACTGGTCCCAGCAGCATGGGGCTCAGTCAGCTGGTGGGCAAGCAGGTGGGTGGTTTAGGTGGCAGGTGGGTGGGCATGTGGGTGGCTGGCCCTGGTGGTGCAGGGCTTGGGTGGGTGGATCTGGCAGCGCAGGTCTCAGGTGCGTGGGTGACTGTCATGGTCAGTTCCAGTGGCTGGCATGGGGCTCAGGCAGCTGGCCAGCTCGGGCTGCACCAAGCGCCTTCAAGGGGCCAAGAAAAACTATTTGTGCTTATTTTTAGCTTTAAGTATCCTTTTTATATCAAGTTTGTGTTTATTTTAAATTATGAACTGATTTTTTTGTTAAAAGGTGGGTTGGATGATGGTAAAGAAGAGGTGGGGGGCCCTGAGGGTTTCTCAAAAATCAAAAAGGGGGCGTGATGCCAAAAAGTTTGGGAACCACTGAGCTAGAGCTGCAGCACACAGTGCTGGCATACACCGTAACCAGCAGCCGGAGCAGCAGAAGTGTGTTGTTGCAGGAGGAAGAAGAGGGCTTTCTCTTTAATCCCTCTTTCTCACTAGAACAGGATAAGCAAACGTGATTTGAGTGTGCAAAATTACCTGGTGAACCTTAAGTGAACGGCCACGCTCGGGCACGTTAGGGTGAAGTGCGCGGGCACTTAACAACGTGGTGAGGTACATGGGGTGGAGGCAGGGTCCAGAGACCCTTTTAAATTGTTGTAGGAAAATATGCCTCAGCACAAACAGGCTTAACCACTAACCCCACACCAAGAACTGAGGAACCAAATGAACTGGGCAAGTCTAAACCAGTCGGCAATGGAATTTACTGAATTGCTTGCAAACTGCGCTATCTGCAGCCTTCCCCCATGTCTAAAAGTGACAAACAGGAAAAACCTATACAGGAAAGATCCATGGCCTCTGACCTAGCAGCCCAGAGGGCCAGCTGCATACCTTAAAAGGAAAAAATAAGCATGAGATGTATGGTTGTGTAAAATGGGGAGGGGGGCTGAGAGGGGCTGCAGGCAAAGAGAAGCAGAAGCAACCAGGATGTGATGTGTCAGGCCTCGGGTGGAGCCAGCAAATGGCAGGACCATAAAGGGGGGCAACAATGTAAGGAGGGCAAGGAACCCCCAAATCCTAGAGAGACCGGACGCTGTCTGAGACAAGGACTGATCACCCTTCACTGCTCCTCCCGCCTGCTTGCGCGTTAAACAGACTAGTGTGTGAATACCTATTGGTACCACGAAGAAATTTGTAACAGCATAGCTTAGACAGCCAGATGCAGTGTTTTGTTGTTTTGTTCCTGTAGCTGCTCAGCTGCGTAAGTAAAAGTTAGCATTGGCATTTTTATCTCTGGTTTTCCTTTTACTACCCTGCCATAGCTATGTGTATTACTGTGTGTATGTCTTTAGTTTCATGAGCGTGTAAGGGTCACGTGCAAGGCTGAGGCAAAGATGCCCCAGAACCCCTGAAAGGGCTTTGACCCAATGACCAGGAAGTTCTGACAGCAAGGTGCCTCAGCTGGGAAGCGAGGTCCGCTGAACCGCCGCGCGTTCTACAGGACAGTCTGTTTGTTTGTATCTGTAGGTCACACTCTCCTATTAACCCTTAAGTCCTGTCCCCTGAAGCTCAACACTCTCACGTCCTGGGGATAGACAACAGCTCTTAGAAATCAGGATAAATAACAGCCAATGAATTCCCCAACCCCTGGGCTGTTTTAGAGAACGACTGGGAGTTAGAAAAACCTCAGGGGGTGTTTCTCCTTCTTTTGGGTGTAATCCTATTCCTCCTGTTAGTAGTGTGGCGTAAGCCAAGGCTATAACTACACCAGTTTTGTAATAGCAAAATCAATCCCAGTGGTGCGGGTCATCACCGAGAAGCAGCCCTCCCTTTTTTAACCCCAATTCAACACTTCACCCACCTCTCACCTCCACCCTTATTTAGGACTTGGAGCGCAGCTTATTTGCTCCTCATTGGGAACTTCATCTGGAATTTTCAGAAGAGTTCAGCTCCCGAATCAGAATCAAATCAGTCAAAGATTGGCAAAGCAAAAGAGTTTTGGTTGCCCAACTTGAGACCACTTAAATTTTATCAGAAAATGCTGGGCAACTTCCCTCTGAAAATCAAGCGCCATTCGGGTATCTCCCCGGAAAATCACTCCTGGCTTATGAACATCTAAACCTAAGGGACAGATTTTTCAGAGAACGCAGCATAACAGGCTCATACCTGGCACTGAGCCCCTGCAAATCTGCCCCAGTGCCTAAAAAAACCCAGTTCTGAGAGCCTCCCCCCATCCCATCGGAGCAGCACTGTTGAGCTCCAGGGGAGAAGGAGCAGAACTTTGGCTGCCCTGGGATCTTAGTGCATCTGCCACACCACTTTTGCCTTGTATTTTCAGAAATTGAAATTCACTTCCTGTCCCCTAGGAAACAGTGACAGAAGAATCCAAACCCAGTCTCAGACCAAGGGCACTAATCACGCAGACACTGTTGCTGACTTGCAAAGGTGGCCTGTTCTCCAGGGCCAGCACGGGGGGATGTTTGACAAGCTCCTGGCGTGAAGGAATTCAGACATTTACAACTGGAGCTCAGAGCCCTGGGCAATACCGTGCAGCTTTGAACAACCGAAAACAGCCACATTTCAATTTCGAGTCGACCTTTCTGTCAAATCAGCCGCTGGGTATGGACTGCCTGAGGGCACAGGGACGTTTACTCCCTGGGTCACTGACATTCTTGTCTGTGTGTGTGTGGGCAGGTGAAGTTCTTCACAAGAATGCAGAGCCAAATTTTTTTCATATAATCAAATACGCTGGCCACTAGTGTCACATTCGTTCCATACTCCCTCTTGGAGACAGATGCTAACAAAGTGATTTTCTTTTCCTACATTTGCCAAATAATGAGAAAAACCTGAAGCCGTGCTAAATCCTGAAACATTTCCTTTGGTTGTGCTCTAGCCAATGGGGTTTGCTCCTAATGACCGGCACTTCCTTGGAAGGGTGGGTCAGACCTTTGCCATGAAAAACATGGAGGAGGGGCCGGCAGCTAATTCACTCAGCCATCCGGGGGAGACCCAGATTCAAATCCTGCCAGACTAGCACGGCTTTCTCTCTGTTAGAATCATAGAATCATAGAACCCTAGGACTGGAAGGGACCTCAAGAGGCCATCGAGTCCAGCCCCCTGCCCCAACGGCGGGACCAAGTACTATCTAAACCATCCCTGATAGATATCTATCTAACCTGTTCTTAAATATCTCCAGCGATGGAGATTCGACAACCTCCCTTGGCAATTTATTCCACTGTTTGACCGCCCTGACAGTTAGGAACTTTTTCCTAATGTCCAACCTAAACTTCCCTTGCTGCAGTTTAAGCCCATTGCCTCTTGTTCTATCCTCGGAAGCCAAGAAGAACAAGTTTTCTCCTTCCTCCTTATGACTCCCTTTTAGATACCTGAAAATTGCTATCATGTCTCCCCTCAATCTTCTCTTTTCCAAACTAAACAAGCCCAATTCTTTCAACCTTTTTTCATAGGTCACATTCTGTAGACCCTTAATCATTCTTGTCGCTCTTCTCTGGACCATCTCTAGTTTCTCCACATCTTTTTTGAACTGCGGTGCCCAGAACTGGACACAATACTCCAACTGAGGCCTAACCAGCGCAGAGTAGAGCGGAAGAATGACTTCTCATGTCTCGTTCACAACACACCTGTTAATGCATCCCAGAATCATGTTGTGGTCCACTATAATCCCTAGATCCCTTTCTGCTGTAGTCATTCCTAGACAGTCTCTCCCCATTCTGTATGTGTGAAACTGATTGTTCCTTCCTAAGTGGAGCACTTTGCATTTGTCCTTATTAAACTTCATCCTGTTTACCTCAGACCATTTCTCCAATTTATCCAGATCATTTTGAATTATGACCCTATCCTCCAAAGTAGTCACAACCCCTCCCAACTTGGTATCATCTGGAAACTTAATAAGCGTACTTTCTACGCCAATATCTAAATCATTGATGAAGACATTGAACAGAACTGGTCCTAACACAGACCCCTGCGGAACCCCACTTTTTATACTTTTCCAGCAGGATTGAGAACCATTAAGAACTACTCTCTGGGTATGGTTATCCAGCCAGTTATGCACCCACCTTACAGTAGCCTCATCTAAATTGTATTTGCCTAGTTTTTTGATAAGAATATCGTGAGAGACCATATCAAATCCTTTACTAAAGTCCAGGTAGACCACATCTACCACTTCTCCCCTATCCACAAGGCTCGTTATCCTATCAAAGAAAGCTATCAGATTAGTTTGACAAGATTTGTTCTTTACAAATCCATGCTGGCTGTTTCCTATCACCTTACCACCTTCCAAGTGCTTGCAGATGATTTCTTTAATTACCTGCTCCATTATCTTTCCTGGCACAGAAGTTAAGCTGACTGGCCTGTAGTTTCCCGGGTTATTCTTGTTCCCCTTTTTATAAATGGGTACTATATTTGCCCTTTTCCAGTCTTCTGGAATCTCCCCTGTCTCCCATGATTTTCCAAAGATGATAGATAAAGGCTCAGATACCTCCTCTATCAGCTCCTTGAGTATTCTAGGGTGCATTTCATCAGGCCCTGGTGACTTGCAGACATCTAATTTTCCTAAGTGATTTTTAACTTGTTCTTTTTTTATTTCAACTTCTAACCTTACCCCTTTCCCACTAACATTCACTATGTTGGGCATTCTTTCATCAGACTTCTCAGTGAAGACCGAAACAAAGAAGTCATTGAGCATCTCTGCCATTTCCAAGTTCCCTGCTGCTGTTTCTCCCTCCTCACTGAGCAATGGCGCTACCCTGTCCCTGGTCTTCCTCTTGTTTCTAATATATTTATAAAAAGCCTTCTTGTTACCCTTTATGCCTGTAGCTAGTTTGAGCTCATTTTGTGCCTTAGCCTTTCTAATCTTTCTCCTGCATTCTTGTGTTGTTTGCCTATGTTCATCCTTTGTAATTTTTCCTTGTTTCCATTTTTTATACAATTCCTTTTTTATTTTGAGATCATGCAAGATCTCCTGGTTAAGCCAAGGTGGTCTTTTTCCATATTTTCTATCTTTCCTACACAGCGGGATAGCTTGCTTTTGGGCCCTTAATCATGTCCCTTTGAAAAACTGCCAACGCTCCTCAGCTGTTTTTCCCCTCAGCTTTGCTTCCTGTGGGACCTTACCTACCAGCTCTCTGAGTTTACCAAAATCCGTCCTCCTGAAATCCACTATCTCTATTTTGCTGTTTTCTGTTCTACCCTTCCTTAGGATTGTGAACTCTATGATTTCATGATCACTTTCACCCAAGCTGCCTTCCACCTTCAAGTTCTCTACCAATTCCTCCCTATTTGTTAAAATCAAATCTAAAACAGCTTCCCCCTGGTAGCTTTTTCAACCTTTTGGAATAAAAAATTGTCTCCAATACAATCCAAGAATTTACTGGATAGTCTGTGCCCTGCTGTATTAGTTTCCCAACATATACCTGGATAGTTGAAGTCCCCCATCACCACCAAATCTGGGGCCCTGCTCGACTTTGTTAGCTGTTTAGTCTCATCCACCTCTTCCACCTGGCTAGGCAGCCTGTAGTAGATGTCTATCAGGACATCACCCTTGTTTTTTACCCCTTTTAGTCTAACCCAGAGACTCTCAACACGTCCATCTCCACCTCAGTCCAAGTGTATACATTTTTAATATATAAGGCAACACCTCCCCACTTTTTTCCCTGTCTATCCTTCCTAAGCAGGCTGTTCCCTTCAATACCAACATTCCAGTCATGTGTATTATCCCACCAAGTTTCTGTGATGCCAACGATGTCATAGTTATATTTATTTACTAGCACTTCCAGTTCTTCCTGCTTATTACCCATACTTCTTGCATTTGTAAACAGGCATCTAAGATATTGATTTGATCTTGCCTCCCTGTTTTGCCCTGACCCTCTTTTTACGCTGACATTGTTGCCCATGCTGCCTCCCATTTCTGACCCATCACCCAGGTTTCCATGTTCTCCACTTACCTGTGGGCTTGGCTCCCCTGCCCCCGTCAAACCTAGTTTAAAGCCCTCCTCGCTCGGTTAGCCAGTCTGGGTCCAAATACGGTCTTTCCCCTCCTCGAAAGGTGAACACCATCTCTGCCCATCAGTCCTTCCTGGAATAGCATCCCGTGGTCAAGGAAGCCAAAGCCTTCCTGGCGACACCATCTTCAAAGCCAGACATTCACCTCTAGGGTGCACCTGGCTCTGCCTGGGCCCCTACCACTGACAGGCAGGATTGAGGAGAATACCACCTGCACCTCAAACTCCTTCACCCATGCCCCCAGAGCCCTGAAGTCACTCTTGACCTGCTCAGCATCATACCTCACAGTATCATTAGTGCCCACATGGATGAGAAGCATGGGATAGTAGTCAGAGGGCCGGATAATCCACGACAACATCTCCATAACAACTCAGATACGGGCCTCCGGCAGGCAGCATATGTCCCGAGATGAAATGTCAGGGTGACAGATGAGCGCCTCCGTCCCCCTCAGAAGAGAGTGCAGGACCACCACTACTCTGCATTTCTTCCTCGCAGTGGTGGCAGAAGACTTCCCGGCCTTGGGGGTACGAGGCTTCTCCTCTGCTGTGTGGGGCGATTCTTTGCCTCCAGTACCAAGTACAGTGGAACAGTTTCCCTGTACCACGGTGGGAGGGTTCTGAGCAGGGGTGAAACACTGCCTACTGCCAGCAGTAACCAGCTGCCAGTGTCCACCCTGATCTATCTCCTCCTCCACCAGTGGTTTATCTGCTGTCCTGTGTACTGGGACAGTTACCTCAGCTGTCTCCACATGACTACTATCCAGGAACTGCTCATGGAGTCGGATACTCCTCAACCTGGCCACCTCCTCCTGTAGCTCCTCCACCTGTCGCCTGAGAGATTCCACCAGCAGGCACCTTTCACACTGGATGGTCCCCCCAGCCTGGATATCAGTGAGTGGGAATTGCAAGCTACAGTCCCTGCAAAGCCACACCAGGATCTGGGTAGAGGCATCCATGGCCAGAGTTAAACCCGGTCTCTGACCTTGAAGGTCAGTGCTTTAGCCACTGGGGTATTTGGGGTAGAGGATGTGCTTAAGCCAGGAGCAACAGAAGTGCCCTGAAACTGGGGAGCGGGAGGGCACATGTGCCCAAACTGTGGCTGCACTGCCCCCGGAACCCCACCTTGTGCTGCCTCTTCCCCTGAGATCCCACCCTTGTGCCACCCCTTCTCCACAAAGCCTCACACCACCCCTTCCCCATGACTGATGCTTCCCTCAAGACTTCCCCTCCCATTCACTTCTCTTTGCACCCACTTCGTTGCTTGTCCTTATAGTTGGTAAAATGGAGGGGTGTGGCTCCCTGCCCCCCACACTCTGGTGCTCCTGGCTCACGTTGTCCCTCTTTGCACAGCATACACTTAAACAGCCAGTAGCCCAGAGATCCCTCGAGCTGTCTCCCTTGGGGTGGTGGAACCCCCCCAGCCCTTGGTCTGGGTTGGTCTGCAGCTTGTCTGGATCTAGACCCCAGGGCTTGGGGCTCCCCTCCATGGCATCTGGACCATGGCGGGGTGGAGGGTGCAGAGCCCCAAGGCCCACAGGAAGGATCAAGCAAGCTGCAGTCTGGAGCCAGATTGTGGGCTCTTCTGGTGGCCAGGGAAGGGGAAGCAACAGTAAGAGAGGGAAGGATAGCTCAGTGGTTAGAGCATTGGCCTTGTAAGCCCAGAGTTGTATATTCAATCCTTGAGGGGAGCTTTCAAGGTTCTGGAGTAGGTTAGATTTAAAATAAATAAATCTGTCGAGGATAATGATGGGGACTGGATTTAATGATCCCTTGAAGTCCCTTCCAGCTCCATGAGATCTGTGTATCTCCGACTTGCAGTGCTGCCCAGAAGCTTCCTACCTCTGCTCTGATTGGCTGAAATTCCAGCAAAGGAGGGCATGCTGCAAAGGTAAGTGCACCTCTGTCACCCAGACTCAGTGCCCAACTCCCTTCCTTCCTCGACCTGCACCCTTCCTCCCACTCAGGCTGCTTGGGCATTTCAGCACCTGCGGAGTTAGGCAGAAGCTGAGTGGGATTGCAGGAGCTAAGTTTTGGACTTAGGCCAAAATTCCTTTGTGGGTCCCCTGGCTTTTCCTCTTGGGGTTCAAGTCATGCACACCCCACATGCTGGGCCATCATTTGCTCCAGCTCAAGTTTCCAGTTTCCTAATAGACTGAATATACGCTCAGTCCCTGAGGGGTGACGGAGGACCCCAGCAGTCAGGCAATGGTGAATCAGGCCTTCCGGGTTCTTAGCTGCACATGGACAGCCAAATAAACTCAAAAATACTTCATAAAAATAAATGCATATAGCTGGACTGAGCCTCCCCTTGCCTGCTCACCCCTTACTCCCCCTACAGTCTGCTTGTAAGGAGATTAGGAGTGGGATGGGTGCAACTCAGAGGGAGTAAAGGGAACAGGATCTGGCCCACAACAAACAAGCACTAGGGCAGGTGTCTGCAACTTGTGGCTCCAGAGCCACATGTGGCTCTTTAAGGACTTCTTTGTGACTTCCGACACTATAATTACACAGTAAAAAACCCTCCTGATTAATTTCAATAAACAGTGAATGTCTAAAAGCCCAACAATGAACAACTCATATGTAAATAGCAAACAATATGTGATCTCGAAATGCTGGATAACTCCCCCTTTAATATGTGCAGTGCATCGTGGGATATGATACTTATCTATGTTTTGATTGTGTTGCTAATAAAATCCTAATTTCGAAAGGGAAAAGGAAGCTGGCGGCGTTCCTGCTGGGAAGGGCAACGCACGCTTTAAGAAAGAAAACTGATATTGAAGTAAAATTGGCAGAATAAAAACAGATTCAGGAGTGAAAGTCAGGAAGAGAGTGGCGCACACATGAAAAGTGCGAGGAAATAGAATACGTAAAAAGTTTGCGAATGTGCTGCAGAAAACATGTATCGTATTAGGAATCATTGTGTATAGTCACAACACAAACCAGCCATCACGTAGCACTTTAAAGACTAACAAAATGATTTATTCAGTGATGAGCTTTCGTGGAACAGACCCACTTCTTCAGATCTGTTCTTAAAACAGGGGTTACAAAATGTACGGTTTGATGTTATTTATTGAGGACCATCTCGTACTCACATGCGTTGCAGCTCTAGAATTAGTCAGGTCTCATCATTCGCAAATGCCACATTCGCAAATTCAATTATTCACGAGTGGCCTCGTTTTCCCAGGGCTCTGGGCCGGGAGCAGAGGCAGCTGCCATGGCTTCCCTGGGGCCCTGGGCTGGGAGCACCCTGCCGCCACTTTCTGGGGCTCTGAGCCCACCCTTCCATGTACACACACACACAAAAATCAACACTCGGGAGGTTCTGAGCACAGAACCCTTGCGAATGTTGAGACCCAACTGTGATGAGTTTTTACCACATTCAAAAAACGGCTCTTCTTGTTATTTTGGTTGCTGACCCCTGCATGAGGGCTCGAGGGCAGCATTTTCCAAAGGCCTTGGGCAGTGTCACACCTTTGTGGCGTGTGCCGAGATGACCCCGGCACAAAGCTCGTGCTGGAGCGAGCACCTCAGGGAGCAGTGTGTGGGGTGGAACGGGCAGCCATGCAGGCTAGCTGATCCAAGGACTTGGCTGCCTCTTCCCACTCCCCGGAGGACGCTGATGGCTAACCTAAGCCAGAGACAGTGCACTGCCAAAGACACGCTGCTTTAGGCCCTAGCCTGAGCAGAACTAATGCAGGCTCATAGACACGTGCTGGGAATCGTACTCCAGCGCAAATGTACTTCTAGGCCATGGGCTCACCAACAGCCTGGGAGAGTGACTCAAACCGTGTCTGCCTCAGTTTCCCTAGCTATACCATGGGGATAATGCTCCCTGTCCTCACCAGGGTGCCATGAAAATCCATTAGTACTCAGTAATTCGTCAGCCCTGCAGTGATTGGGGGCACAAAGAATTCCCTAGCTCAGGGGTGTGCAAAGTGAGTGGTGTGAAATTTCTTGGGGGGCGGGGGGCGCAGCACAATCAGCTGCTGGTCTCAGGCTCATCCATCATTAAAAATACTGAAATCTGTGACCGTTTTATGTCTGTGTATTCATATTTCTACACCGATCAGTGATGGTTTTACAGGCGGCCTGCTTGTTTTCTTACACTTGCTGAAAGGGTTTTTTGGGTTTTTGTTGTTGTTGTTGTTGTTGTTTTCATATGAACGCAACCCAAATCTGGATTACATTAAACAGGTTGGGGGCCCTGCTACAGGTGCAAGCTCCCTGGTCCAATACCCTTGGGACCCAAGCAGTCCCAGATAAGTTCTGCCCACCTGCCAGCCTCCAGCTCCTGCTCCTGGGCTCCCCTCCCCACTGTCTCCCTCAGCTCCTTGAATCCCTCTGCCATACTGCAAGCTCCCTGGCTGCCGGCCCTGGCTTCTTGGGGCTGTGGCTTCCCACCTGGCTCCAGCCCCAGCTTCCCAGGCTGCAGCTTCCCTCCCAGCCCAGGAATGAGCCCCATGTGCTGCAGCTCCCTGGCCTGGGACTTTCCACCCAGCCGTAGGCATGGCTTCCCTGGTCTGTGGCTTCCTACCCAGCCAGCCCTGGACAATGCTCCTGGCCCAGAGTGCGCGTCTTTTGCTGCTGCTGGCTCTGGTACTCTGTGATCCTGTAAGAGCTGGGGTCTTGCCAAACAAGAGAATGCCAGGTTTGGGAGTTTCAGCTGGTAATTGCCGGGACAAACAGTGGGGCCTGATGTAAAAAATTTCTTCAAGCCTGCCCTAGCTAGCACAGCAGACTTGCCTCAGAATTTCACAGGCACTGTAATAGGGGTGAGACAATGAAGGAAAAGGTCATCACAGGGACAATTTTCCAGCAGCTCCAAGCTTCTGAGAAGTGGGATTTTGAAGGAAATCCCCCTCTGTGAAATCAGAGGCATGAGGCTGTAATCAGAACTAACATCCTGTCACAGCCCAGCACCCACATTCTGACCCATCAGCATCCAGCGCCCATGTTCTCACCCTTCACAGCCCAGCGCCCACATTCTCACCCATCACAGCCCAGCGCCCACATGCCCACCCATCACAGCCCAGCACCCGTGTTCTCAGCCATCACAGCCCAGTGCCCGCATTCTCACCCTTCACAGCCCAGCGCCCACGTTCTCACCCGTCACAGTCCAGTGCCCACATTCTCACTCGTCACAGCTCAGTGCCCACATGCCCACCCATCACAGCCCAGCGCCCACATGCCCACCCATCACAGCCCAGCACCCGTGTTCTCAGCCATCACAGCCCAGTGCCCGCATTCTCACCCTTCACAGCCCAGCGCCCACGTTCTCACCCGTCACAGCCCAGCGCCCACATTCTCACCCGTCACAACCCAGTGCCCGCGTCCTCCCCCGTCACAGCCCAGCACCCACGTTCTCACCGGTCACAGCCCAGCGCCCACATTCTCACCCATCACGGCCCAGCACCTTCATTCTCGCCCATCACAGCCCAGCGCCCACATTCTCACCCATCACGGCCCAGCACCCACATTCTCACCCATCACAGCCCAGCGCCCGCGTCCTCCCCCATCATAGCCCAGCGCCCACATTCTCACCCATCACAGCCCAGCACCCGTGTTCTCACCTGTAACAGCCCAGCGCCCACATCCTCACCCATTACAGCCCAGCACCCACATTCTCACCTGTTGCAGTCCAGTGCCCATGCGCTCACCTATCACAGCCCAGCGCCCGCGTTCTCACCTGTAACAGCCCAGCACCCGTGTTCTCACCTGTAACAGCCCAGCGCCCGCGTTCTCCCCCATCACAGAGCAGCAGGCCTTGTTCCAATATGTACATCTCTGCATGTGACAGTGTTAAAATGTATTTTCATTGAATGTGCCTATTGATCTGTACGACAACTTGGCCTCCCTATTGGTTCCTGCGCCACCTCGCCATGAGCCACCTGCTTACTGCACCAGTGGTGATCTGGTATTTCCGTCCAGATGATCGAAGAAAACATTGAACAGTCTCAAGCCAAGTATGGACCCCAGGCTAAGCCCCAAACATGGGCAGAGCACAGCCAGAATGTGCCTATGGAAGGAGCTGAGCTCTCTCTCCCCAGCCCTACCCCAGCCCCAGCCCTACCTCCTCTTCTCCTGCACCCAGCCCCAAGCTTTCCCCTGCCCTGCTGGTCACTCACCATAACTGGTCACGCTCCCTGCTGTACCCAGCACCACAAGCACTACCTTGCTGCTCTTCTCCCCACACTGCCCTGCATCAAGCTCTGCACTCTCCCTGCCCCACACCCAACCACGATCTTCTCCCCACACCACCTGCACCCAGTTCCTAGTTCTGCCCAGCTCTGAGGTATCTCTGCCCCAGATCCTGCCCCACAACGTTCCATGCCCACACCCATCCCCAGGTTCTGCCCCAAAGGGGTGTGGGGATGAGAATTTCTGGAAGCCACAGATCCCATCCTCCTCCTGGTTCTCCACCTCCCCACCCAACCTCAAAAGTCCAGCTCCAGCCCTCCCGCTCCCAGTGTCTCCAGTGCTCTCTGCTCCATTCTTCCACTTCTTCCAGCCTACAAGCGCTGGAGAGACTGCAAAGGTGGAGGAGGCAAGTGGGCACATGGGATAGAAATGCCACTCAAACCTGGTTTGGCCATGACAGAGGGACACCTGGGCAGGTCTGCTCGGGAGCCAAATGAGTGAGGGGGCCTGGGTCCTCTATGCCCCTGGAGTTGCACCCCTGCCCAGTCAGTGGTGATTCCCCATTGATGATGACTGGTTGAGATCAGTCCATTGAACGGGTCTTATTTAACAGGTGCTTGGTTGAAGGTGTGCGGAGCTCATTTTTAATCAGACTGTTCAGCGGTACTAAGTCGAAATCTGACACGAGAAATCAGTTGTGTTTGACAAGAACCGTTTTCTGTGTGGACTGGCATTCTTTATAAGCCTCTCCTTTCAGAGCTCGTTATTTACATCCCATAGACTGGGCTCCATTATTTTGTATGGGTCTGATGCCTGGCTGACCAGTCCGTAGCTCCCTGAGTCACCCCACTTGCACCCTGCCACATCAGCACTTCGCCACTCTCCCGGACTTTGGGCAGGTTTCCAGCACTTTTTAAAATCAGAATTCTGAACTGAACAATGTTTATTCTGTTTCTGTCCACATTTCTCATGGGGAAAGACAGCCCCACTTTCTGCCCTGTGCTGGAGTATCTAATACTGCACCAGAATTCTGACAGGGGCTGGGATCTGCTCGCTGGGGACTACACAACACTCAATTTACTAGTGAGCTTGTCTCTTGGTTCCACTCTGGTCCTGTGTGGGAGGCTTTATGCAGGTGGAAGTCTCCCAACACACCCTGGAGCTGCTGCTGACGGGGCACTACCAAATGTCCTTTAGGAACGTGTACAAAGGGCAGGAGCCTGGCTGTTGAGAAGGGTCTGCAGCTGGCTCCTGGTGTCTGTATCCACGTGCACCTCTGTTATTGCTAAGGGTGACAGATGTTCGAGCTATTGTTATGGAGACTTGACCTCTGGGACGGTCTGGGCCCCTCCCATGAAGGACTGTCAATGGGCTCCGGAGTAGCCGCTGGTGGGGCTCGCGCCCATGCTGAGGTTCTCACTGGTGGCCATGTTTGCTCTGGGAAGGAATTTTCTCCAGGTCAGATTGGGCAAAGACCTGCAGGAGGGGCTCAACTTCCTCTACAGCAGAGACAGGTAAAATATGGCCCCTGGGCCAGGTCCAGCCCACACGGCTACCAGGCCCAGCCCGCAGCCCAGCAACAGCCTCAGTCGGGCTCCCTGTCTTTCCCATACAATGCAGGCAGCTGTGGATCTATGGGCTTCTCTGAACACTGTGAGCCTGGAGCGGGGGAGATTTTGTGTGCTGTACCCCCAGCACAATCTGGCAGCTCGCATTTGCCACTTTCCAGCCAAGGGGAGATGCCTGTTTGCAGGACAGCCAGTGCACAGCTTACCTCTTGACCCCCTCCGCTGGCCTTGCAGCCTTCAGAGCAGCACACACAGCTGAAGAACCTGCTGGGCTGCTGGCCGGGATCTGTCCAGGCAAGCACCTCCTAGCAGAGCCTGCCTCTGGCATCCCAGCCCCCAATGCCAACTCTGTGCCCCCCTCCTGTCCCTCTACTGCACAGAACCCAAATCCTCATCACCCCCACTCCAGCACCTATACCAACTCTCATCACCCCGGAGCCAGCTGGCGAAATGCTGGGAGCCCTGGTTTCTCAACACTTCTTATGATACAATCTCTCAATTGCTCTGGTGTCTCTATCTGAAGGGCCTTTTCCAGCCATTTGTGACCTCCAGATACTTTCACATTTGGGGCTGAAATTCTCCAGCTCTGGCTGTGCCTGGGAGTGAATTCTGAGTTTTGAACATTCCACAGAAAATAATTTGTTCATTCCTCACCTCCTCATCGTGACATACCCACCCTGCTTTCAGTTACCCCCATCTATACTGCAAGTAAACCTTCCACACCACTTAAGTCCTACTTAAGCCTTCAGGTTAGAGCTTACATGGGATCTAGATGTTCTACAGATTTTCTGTTGGCCCTCTATAGAAGGCTGAGTGAGTCAAGCATCCTGAGCAGTAGCAGCAAGTGAGCATACGATTAAAGAGGGTGTCATTACAGCCAGGGGATTTGTCATCCCAAACTTGAAAATTGGTAAATTTCACTTTTTCAGCTGTTTAAACCTGCAGTTTCATGGTGTCACATAAGAATGGCCATACTGGGTCAGACCAAAGGTCCATCCAGCCCAGTATCCTGTCTGCCGACAGTGGCCAATGCCAGGTGCCCCAGAGAAGGAGAACAGAAGACAGTGATCAAGTGATTTATCTCCTGCCATCCATCTCCTGCCCTTGTACTGAAGGCTAGGGCACCATACTTTACCCCTGGCTAATAGCCATTTATGGACCTAACCTGCAAAAATTTATCAAGCTCTTTTTTAAACCCTAATAGAGTCCTGGCCTTCACAGCCTCCTCGGGCAAGGAGTTCCACAGGTTGACTGTGCGCTGTGTGAAGAAAAATTTCCTTTTATTAGTTTTGAACCTACTACGCATCAATTTCATTGGGTGTCCCCTAGTTCGTGTATTATGGGAAAAGGTAAATAATTTTTCTATGTCCACTTTCTCCACACCATTCATGATTTTATATACCTCTATCATATCGCCCCTCAATCGCCTCTTTTCCAAACTGAAAAGTCCCAGTCTCTCTAGCCTCTCCCCATATGGGACCTGTTCCAAACCCCTAACCATCTTAGTCGCCCTTTTCCGTACCTTTTCTAATGCCAATATATCTTTTTTGAGGTGAGGAGACCACATCTGCACGCAGTACTCAAGATGTGGGCGTACCATAGTTTTATATAGGGGAAGTATGATATCTTTTGTCTTATTCTCTATCCCTTTTTTAATAATTCCTAACATCCTATTTGCTTTACTAACTGCAGCTGCACACTGCGTGGATGTCTTCAGAGAACTATTCACTATAACTCCAAGATCCCTTTCCTGATCTGTCGTAGCTAAATTTGACCCCATCATGTTGTACGTGTAATTTGGGTTATTTTTTCCAATGTGCATTGCCTTACACTTACCCACATTAAATTTCATTTGCCATTTTGCTGCCCAATCACTCAGTTTGCTGAGATCTTTTTGTAGTTCTTCACAATCCCTTTTGCTTTTGACTGTCCTGATCAACTTGGTGTCATCTGCAAACTTTGCCACCTCACTGCTTACCCCATTTTCTAGATCATTGATGAACAAGTTGAAGAGGATCGGTCCCAGGACTGACCCCTGGGGAACACCACTAGTTACCCGCCTCCATTGTGAAAATTTACCATTTATTCCAACCCTTTGTTTTCTGTCTTTTAACCAATTGCTGATCCATGAAAGGATCTTTCCTCCTATCCCATGACTGCTACTAATCCACTCAGCACTGGACAGGGAAAGATGGAAAGAAATAGTGAAAGAAGCATCAGACACACACGGGCACTGATCCCACGGTTATTGATGATGATGATGATGATGATGATGATGATGCGCTCTGTGTTGTAACCATGGGGGCCAGACCCACAAAGAGATGGAGGGGGTCACACACCAGTTGGCTGGGAGGTCATGGAGTTGTCACCCTCACTTCTATGCTGGACTCTGAAGGCTGCAACTGCAGAGCTTCTTGGTAGGAGTGGGTCTGACCTCCCCTGTGCAGCTGGGAGTGCCCCAGTTAGGGTAGTCCTGTCTGACTTGGGAGGGACAATATTTGCTCTCTCTCTGCATAGCTGGAGAAAGTTCTGCACCCCTGCCCCACACTCACTTCTTGTCTCTGTCCTTTCCCTGCCCAATGGTGCTATGAAGCCCCTTTGATGGTGTACTCCCAGCAGCACAGGGGAGAGATGATCCAACTCCACAAGTCTCCTCCAGCTGCAGGAACCTCAGGCTTCTGCCCAGTCTTAGCCAGGGTCCTGCAGCAGATGGAAGATCCCAAGGGTAGGGTTGTCTGCTCACCCCCTAATATCAGAGCAGTTTTCAGGGGAGGGACAGGTACTGTCCCCTGTGCAGTCGGAGTTAGGAAATCGCCTTTGATATGGTGCTCCTAGGAATAAGAAGACATTTGATTTTATGGGGAAGAGTTTATTCCATAGTCCGTGCTGCATTAAATTAGTAGGGACCTAGTCATCATGGCTAGTTCTTTGAAAACCATGTGTTCAATGGGCAGCAGCAGCAGCAGCCAGAACAGCTAACAGATGGTTAGGAGCCATTCAGAAAGGGATTAATAACAAGGCATAAGACAACCTAATGCTGCCACAACATAAAACCTTGAATTTGCATGCAGTTCTGGTTGGCCCTTCTAAAAAATATGTATGAAAATTGGAAGAAGTGCAGAGAATGTACAGCACAAACTATGAGGGGTAAGAAACCACTTCTGTATGAGGAGAGATTAAAAAGAATGAGCCTGTTCAGTTTAGAAAAGAGATGACAAAGGGGGAGTATGCTGGAAATCTACATATAATGATTGGCACAAAATGAATAAGAAAGTGTTATTTCCAGCTTCCCATGACACAAGAACCAGGGCTCACCCAATGAAATGAATAGGCAGCAGGTTTAAAACAAACTCTTCCAAATAGGGTACAGTCCCCCTGTGGAACTCACTACCAGGGGAGACTACAACTATAATGGGGTTCAAAAAATAGTTCTTGTAGTCCATCTGTGCTCCAGGTGTCCCTAAAGCTCTGATTGCTAGAAACTGAGCCTCGAGGACAGAGCTGGGGGCTCCCGCTGAACCATCTGTCATAGTCCACTGCTTGAAGCCAGGATACTTTGATAAGTGGACCCAGAACAGCCATTCTTAAGTTCCTGTGAAAATGAAGGAAGGGCCACCACGATTCCAATTCACTGAAACAATTCACACTGATGCCCAGTATCCTGAATAGAATCACAGAATACTAGAACAGGAAGGAACCTCAAGAAGCCATCAAGTCCAGTCCCCTGCAGCAGGACCAGCCATAACCTCCCTAGTCAATTTGTTCCAGTGTTTAACCACCCTAACAGTTAGGAAGTTTTTCCTAATGTCCAACCTTATACCTCCCTTGTTGCAGTTTAAGCCCATTGCTTCTTGTCCTATCATCAGATATTAAGGAGAAAAATTTTTCTCCCTCCTCCTTGTCCCTTTTAGGTACTTGAACTGGGGCATGGGGCCCACCTGGAGCTGTGGGGAACAAGGCTATTCCTGCAGCAGAAGTAAAAGAGTTAATGATTTCTTACACTGGAGAGGCACTTTGTCTTAGAAATGCAGAATGATCATCCCAAAGCCTGGAGATCTAATGTGACATTTCCGAGTGGGACACTAATACAGTGAAACATTTCAAAGAATCACAGAATTCTAGGCCTGGGAGGGATCTCAGGAGGTCATCTAGTCCAGCCCCCTGCCTAAAGTAGGATCAACTCCATCTAAATCGTCCCAGCCAGGACCATGTCAAGCTGGGACTTTAAAACCTCTAGGGATGGAGATTCCACCACTTCTCTTGGTGACGCATTCCAGTCCTTCAGCTCCCTCCCGGTGAAATACTTTTTTCCTCATATCCAACCTACATCTCTCCCTCTGTAACTTCAGATCATTGCTCCTTGTTCTGTCATCTGTCACCATCAAGAACAGTCTCTCTCCATCCCCATTAGGGCCCCTTTTCAAAAAGTTTGAAAACTGCTGTCAAATAGCCCCTCAGTCTTCTCTTCAGCAAACTATGTAAGACCAAATCTCTCAGCCTCTCCTTGCAGGTCATGTGTTCCAGGCCCCTAATCATTTTTGTTGCCCTCCCCTGAACCCTCTCCAATGCATCCACATCATTTCTATACTGGGGGCCAGTGTACTGGATGCAATACTCCAAATGAGGCCTCACCAGAGCCAAGTACAGGGAAATAATAACTTCTCCAGATCTGCTGGAAATGCTTCTCCTAATGGACTCTAGCATGCCATTAGCCTTCTTGGCTACAAGAGCACATTGTTGACTCATATCCAGCCTCTTCATCCACTATAATCCCCAGGTCCTTTTCTGCTGCACTTCTACTTAGCCAGTCAGTCCCCAGCCTATAACAATGCTTGGGATTCTTCCATCCCAAGTGCAGGATTCTGCACTTGTCCTTGTTGAACCTCATCAAATTACTTTTGGCACCTCCAATGTGTCTAGGACACTCTGGACCCTATCCCTACACTCCAATGTATTTACCTGACCCCCTAGCTTAGTGTCATCTGCAAATTTGCTGAGGATGCAATCCATCCCCTCATCCAGGTCATTATTACAGATGTTGAATAGTTACTGGCCCTAGAACCGATCCTTGGGGCACTCCACTTGAAACCGACTGCCAGCTGGACACTGAGACATTGACCACTACTCGTTGGGCCCATCTGTAAAGCCAGTTTTCTATCCTTCTTACAGTCCATGTATCCAGTCCGTATTTCCTTAACTTATGGGCAAGAATATTGTGGGAGACTGTATCAAAAGCTTTGCTAAAGTCAAGGTGTATTACATCCATTGACTTCCCCATGTCCACAGAGCTAATCAGATTGGTCAGGCATGACTTGCCCTTGGTGAATCTATGTTGATTATTCTTGATCACTTCCAAGTGATCACCTCTTCCAAGTGCTCCAAAATAGATTCCTCAAGGATTCCCTTCATGATTTTTCCAGGGACTGAGGTGAGGCTGACCAGTCTGTAGTTCCCTGGATTGTCCTTCTTTCCTTTTTTAAACATGGGCACTACATTTGTCTTTTTCTGATAATCTGGGATCTCTCCTGATCTCCACTAGTTTTCAAAGATAATAGCCAAAGCTCTGCAATGATATCTGCCAATTCCCTCAGTACCCTTGGATGCATTAAATCTGGACCCATGGATTTGTGTACCATTAGCTTTGCTAAATAGCTCTTAACCTGTTCTTCCCACACCGAGGGCTGCCCACCTCCTTCCCATACTGCATTTCCTAGAGCTGTAGTTAGGGAGCTGACCTTATCTGTGAAGATTGAGGCAAAAAAGCATTGAGAACTTCAGCCTTTTACACATCATCTGTCACCAGGTTATCTCCCTCATCCAGTAATGGCCCCCCATCCTCCTGAGAACCCTCTTATTGTTAACATGCCTGTAGAAGCCCTTCTTGTTGCCCTTCACACTCTTTGCTGGCTGCAGTTCCAATTGTGCTTTCACTTTCCTGATTACCCCTGGCATTCTCCAGCCATATATTTATACACCTTACTTTACTCATCTGTCCAAGTTTCCACTTCTTATATGCATCCTTTTTTGAGATTAAGCTTGCCAAGGATTTCCCTTGTAAGCCAAACTAGTTGCCTACCATATTTGTTTTTCTTACTGCACATCAGGATGATTTGTTCCTGTGCCTTCCATAAGACCTCTTTAAAATACTGCCAGTTCTCCTGAACTTCTTTCCCCTTCTTATTAGCTTCCCAGGGGATCCCGCCCATCAGTTCTCTCAGGGAGTCAAAGTCTGCTCTTGTGAAATCAAGGTTCTGTATGTTACCGCTCACCTTTCTTCCTTTTGTCAAAATCCTGAAATCCACCATCTCATGGTCACTGCAGCCCAGGTTGCCACCCACTTCTATTTCTCCTGCTATCTCTTCCCTTTTTGTGAGTTTGACTTATTAAAGTGCTTTTCAATTAAACTCATTGCAGTTTCCTTTCCAGGAGCATCTTCCCGTTTATGATGCAGCATTTGTGGCCATAAAGATTCATTGTCCTTTGTCTGCTACATATCTGCGGCATTTGGAGTGCATTTATACTGTGAGATGTGATTAAGGGCCTGGGGTGGATTTTAATTCACTGGGGATTTCTCCAGTTAAAGGAAATGAAAACATGTTGCAGGCAAGTATGCGCCTGTTCATTATTACAGTGGCAATTAATTTTAAAATGGTTCAGGAATGCTTGCTGAGCGCAGTCAGAAATGTTATCATTGCCATCAGACGGGACCCAAGAAGGGAATTCAACCAAGCGAATGTCAGGGCTGAGTGAGCCTGGCCTGGTGTTTCTAGAACCAGGCTCAGGTGAGATTGTCTCAAGCTGTGCAGAATTGGGTGACTCCACATAGTAAGCAATGGCAGCTCGAAGAAGCGAAGATGGCAGGGCTGGCGGCCAACTTGCCAGTCAGTGTATTTTATTTGTTTTTAAAAAGAAAAGCTTTGTGCATGTGCACACACCCCGCCCCCCCCCCCCCCCCACACACGGAGCTTTAGAAAGGGTTTGGGCTTCTTCTTGAGAAGCTGCTTGCAGCCCCCTTTGGGGGGAGTGAGGATACACAGAATTTCTGGACATTTCAAAACTTTAAAATACAACTCTGAAAAAATTTGGACCAGCCCTAGAGCAGGGGTTTCAAACTGGCCTGCGGGGGCAGGGAAAAGCAGAGGAGGCTGTAAAAGTGTTGAAACATTTCTGACAAAGTGGGTCTTTGCCCACAAAAGCTTATGCTCCAAATTATGTTAGTCTATAACGTGCCAGAGGACTTCTTGTTGTTCTTGAAACATTTCTTGACTTTTGTCCTCTTAAAAAGTCAATTTATTCCCCTAAATTCACCCTCATGTGGCAGAGCACAGTGTGTGGGTCTCTGTGTGTGTAGGTGTGTGTCTCTTCACATGTTGCATCTGCTCTGCTTCTCCTCTGCCACTTCATGCCATAAACCCCTAGAAATGGAAAGGCTGTAAGAGCACACAGGGAACATGGGAGCCTAGAACAAAAGCTAAGTGAGATTCACATTGCCCCAAGCGTCCCCAGGGAGGGATGACTCTGGAAGCCATTGTTCTGGGGGCATACAAGCCTCCTGGCCTAGGACTCTGGTGTGTGTTCACAGAACAGTTGAGCAGGATCCAAGCCCCTAGGTAGATACTGGTTAGCTAAGCCTGCCTGAGCCATACACACTTGTGTCCAAGCTGTAACTGGGGTTATATCAAGGGTCCTCAAACTTTTCTACTTTGTGTGTGTAATGCCAACAGACCTGGGTTGCCAGTCTCAGCGATAGAACCTGTGAGCACTGGGTCTAAAGCCCTGTACTCTACCACATGAGCTAAAGGCCAGCAGGCTCTCAGTCAAGGCTGTAGAGCAGGGACTTCACTCACCCCAGATGAGATCTCAGTGCCTCTGGGTACTACATGCTTCCCTGGGCTGAGGAAGCCCATCCCGAGCTTCTGGGACCTTCCAGTAGTTCTTGCCAGCCAATGCACCAGTTGTAATGCTGACAGACCCCAGGGACAGAACCTGTGAGTATAGGGTCTAAAGCCCTGTACTCCATCACATGAGCTAAAGGCCAGCTGGCTCTCAGCTAAGGCTGTAGAGCAGAGACTTCACTCATCCCAGATAGGGTCTCAGTGCCTCTAGGCACTACATGTGTATCCCCCCAAGTCCCAGCTGCACTCCCTCCCAAGAGGGCTGAGACCCCCATGGGGAAGAAAATGCAGACAGGAGTAAAGGGGGCAAGGCTGGGGAAGGGATCAGAGCAGAGTCAAGGGTGGAGGCCAAGACCAGCTGCTGGGACCCCAGGCACAAGGCACAAGGAACCAGGGAATGAAACTGGCAGCCAGGGCCAGGGTCAGGAATGGAGCTGGGTGGTGCTTCTTCCCTGGCCCCCACAGGGGCTGGGCCAGGTCTCAGCCACACATCCCAAACAGGGGGATAGGGGGATCATTTGGGAACCTCTGTATTATAGCCATTTTACAGCTGGGGAAACTGATGCACAGAGCAGTGACATGACTTGCCCAATGTCAGCCAACAGGCCATCTGAGAAGCAGCTCTAACCACTACTCAAGACTACCTTGGAAGAGTCTCACAGCGTTCCAAGGGCTGGAAAAGTCCCTGTGCAGGATGTCCAAAGGTAAGGAAAAGTTGGCAGAAAACCTGCCATGTCTGCCTGCAGCAGCTACCCATGGGCGGGGCCTCTCACACGTTAGGGACACGCTGCAGCAGGTACTCCACTCGACAGCAAGGTGGCCGTGTGCAGGTGGGTGGGGAGCTGCTTGCTGCTGGCAGCACAAAGCCTTCTCCAATGCCGATGGGTCCAGCCACTCAGCAGCCACCGCAGAACCCTGCCCAGGCAGGTCCAGCGCACTACTGAGGTCTGTTTGGCTGTACCTTGGAATCCACCAGGAGACCAGCACCTGCTCCTGGCTTGCTGCATGGCCACAGGCCAGGCCTGCTCCACATTCGCCCATGTGTGTGATGAAGCTAAGAAGAGCCACCTGGCCCTGGTGGGCGCTGTGAGGCCATGCGTGAAAAATGCTGCCTACCACCCGAGTGTTACTACCGGTTAACTAGACACTCCTTGGCAGGAGGGGCAGCCTGGCTGTGCTCAGGGACCAATGACTAACAACTGTGTACCTGGGGTTTGCAGAGCACGGGGCTGCAAGCCGCCCTGGCCAGCAGAGCCCACTGGGGCTAGCAGCTCCTGTCTGCATGGGGCGCAGCTGAGCACAGACAAGGGACCTGGCTGTGAAGGGAGACGGGAGAGCACAGGATGTGGATTCAGGCGCTCCTCATCTCTCCTGCTGGGCCAAGCAGCCTGCTGCTGGGACCCTCTGCCGCCATAACACCCCAGCCTTTCCCATGCCACCAGCAGCTATGCCATGGCCTGACACAGACTTAGGTGCCTCCCAGGCTCCAGCAATGCCCTGGCTGCAGCTCAGCCTGGTCAGTACAGCCGGAGCTTTTCACCTGCTCCCAGTCTGTTCTTCTGGCTGGCCCCTGCCTCATGCTTGGCTGCCCCTGGCTTTGGCCCCAGCTGCCTCTCCCCCCGCCTCCTCTGGCCCCATCACTATGGCTAGAAGGAAACATTGATGACTCTGGGCCCATGTGTACTGAAGCTACCAGGCCACTAGGCAGCAGCAAGGCCCCTTTCTGACCTTCCTGTTCCTGCTCAGACCCCTGGAGATACTGAGCCAGGCTGGATCCCGGCAAAGCACGTGCTGCACCGGCTGGCTCTGAATTCATGTGAGGGAGTGCTGAGCAGGTGCTGCTCAGATCCGCGCCACTCTTGGGAAGATGAATGAGTGTTACCGAGATCCCTGGGCCTATCTAACAACTCTGAAATAGACCCGGATGGTGGGGGCTTGAAAACCTCGAGCACTACTTGCCATCTGGAGTTAACAGCAGAGAATTGGGGAGGCTTCAGGCTGCTTGGCAGAGTGGCCTAATGAGTAGGGTGCTGCCCTAGGAGACAAGGGATGGCGATTCTATACCCTCTTCTGTAACAAACTGGGTACACTGGCTTCTCTCTCTGTAATGGTGCGTCTACACTAGCCGGCTCCTTCGAAGTATCTGGCACAACGTTGAAATAGTACGCTTCGCGTCTACACGTGCCGTGAGCTTTCAATGTTGAAATCGACTTTAGGCGGCGAGACATTGAGATCACTACTCCTATCCAAAGATGGGAATAGCGCCCTACTTTGATGTTCAACGTCGAAGTAGGGCGTGTGTAGACAATCCACATCCTGCTACGTCAAAATAGTGGGGTCCTCCGGGGTGGTCATCAGCTGAGGGGTTGAAAGACGCTCTGTCCAGCTCCTGTGGGGCTCTATGGCCACCGCGTGCAGCAACCCTTAGCCCAGGGCTTCTGGCTACTGCTGCTGCTGCAGCTGGGGGGTCCATGCTGCATGCACGGGGTCTGCAACAGGTTGTCAGTTCTGCGGATCTCATGCTGTGCAGGCCAATTGTGTCTGGGAGGGGCCCTTTAAGAGAGCGTCTTGGGGCTTTGCAGACCAAAAACTACAAGAACTTTACCAAATATTCATAAGCCTGAATTACCCACGAGGAGGAGTAAAAAAACAAATAGACAGGGCCAGACGCATACCCAGAGACCAGCTACTCCAAGATCGGCCCAAAAAAGCCAAGAACAGAACACCACTGGTCATCACCTACAGCCCCCAACTCAGACCACTGCAATGAATTATTAAAGACCTACAACTTATTCTTAATCAGGATGCCACACTCCAGAAGGCCCTGGGTGACAGGCCTGTTCTCTCTTACAGACACCCTCCCAACCTCATGAGGATCCTTACTAACAGCCACAGTCTATACCCCAGGAACACCAGTCCTGGAACCTTTCCCTGCAACAAAGCCCGCTGCCAGCTTTGTCCACATATCTTCTCTGGAAATACCATCACTGGACCTAACCAGGTTACTCACAGAATCACGGGCACTTTCTCATGCTCCTCTACTAACATCATATATGCCATCATGTGCCAACAATGCCCAGATGCTTTGTATATTGGACAGACTTCTAACTCCCTTAGACAAAGGGTCAACTGGCACAAAACAGACATCAAAACACTCCAGATCCACAAACCGGTTAGTCAACATTTTAATGGAATGGGGCATTCTGTCAATGACCTCAAGGTATGTGTGTTACTGAAGAGAAATTATCGCTCCGTTTTAGAAAGAGAAGTGGATGAGCTGACATTTATATTCAAATTCGGCATATTAACACATGGTTTAAATCGTGATGGGAACTTTGAGTCACTATAGGGGCTCGTCTGCATACTTGGCTCAATCTAATTCTTGATCTTCCCCCCCACCCCTCCACTCTCTGATTTGCTCACCTTGATTATCTTTTTCTGATTTGTCCTCCTTGCTTGCTGTTTTTGGTTCTCTGTGTCTTAAATATTGAGCCTGTTCTGGTCTGGCTATGGTCTGAAGAAGTGGGTCTGTCCCACGAAAGCTCACCTAATAAACTATTTTGCTAGTCTTTAAAGTGCTACTTGACTGCTTTTTGTTTTGACTCTGAAATTTCAGCGTCACTAACAAGTAGGTTTCTTGTTGCTGCCGATTTGGACAGCAGCGGGGTTAGTACGGGTGGGGATGAAACAAGTTAATGTAAAGGAAATGCTATTAAAGTGATATTTATAGACAAATAATAAAACTGCGTTCAGCCTTTAAGCCATAAAAACAAGCCTGATTTTGACTCATCACACTGACAGCTCTTTTTTTAAATAAAAACCTCAAGCCAAAATCATGTACTAAAATCTTTTCACACAAATGAACGCTCAGTAAAAATGAATTTTGTGCTATTTTCTTGGCGGTCTGCTGTCGACAACATCCTCAAAAGGAAGAGAACTGGATGTTGCTTTGGAGAAAGACATTGCATATTTTGAGGAGACTGGTAATTTACAGAAAACGTGATGGATCCTGTGGAGAGGAAAGACAGAGCCTGGAGCCCTGGACCCGCTGCAAGATTTGCAGCCTGACCGAGGAGCTAGGAACCAAAGTCAGCACATGTATTAAAGCAAATGTTTACAATATGCAACAGTGCCGGATTCCAGCATGACCTTACCTGATACCGTGCTGCAGTTAATATGAAGACTAACATGGCAACAGGTTCAAGTTTATGCTGATGCTTAAGTCCTGCCCTGTGGATGAGAACAATAACAAAACCCACAGCTGATCTCAATATCGCTGCTGTATAATCCAAAGTAGGTTAGTTCTGTAGAAGCTCACATACTTGAGCTCAAGTATTTGAGCTTTGGGGCAAGTCTCATTTCGAGGTTAATGGAAAGACTAAGGTGTCTCACGTTACTCTCAGTGTTTCAAAGATAGACTCGCACTCCAGCAAGCTGTCAAAGGTTCATGATTCAAAACTGAGCTCTTTGAAAATAAATGAATTTCAATGGGTGTGCTCAGTCTCCAAAGATATAACATAAATCTCAGGCTAAAAGTATATTTTCCTGACTTGGCATTTTCAAAAGCTGCAAATATGACTTGGTATCATAAATCAGATAACAAGATGCTTTAGAAATCCCAGCAAACTCAGCTGTTCCATCAGGAACTAAGGAAATGTCTTCCACGTAGTCTCTCAGAGGTAAGAGTAGCTGATATTGCAAAGAGTTAGGCCGACACCAAACCCCAGTTCTGTAGTTTTTATCTGAGGGTTTGGTTCCGGCCTCTCTGTAATTCCAAGATCTAAATAAAATGTACATTTCTGGTTTGTTGTCTGCACTTCCAGTCTCTGCCAGCTCCAGTGATGGGTTTGTAACCCAAGAGCTATAATCTCTTACAGTCCAAGCTGAATATTTAACTCATTAGCCCCCTTCCCAGTGATTTGTAGGTAAACAACTGCAATGTCTTCTTCACTCAGTTTGGTAGCATCATAAAATCATAGAATCTCAGGGCTGGAAGGGACCTCAGGAGGTCATCAAGTTCAGACCCAACACCCCCCCCACCCCGCCCCGCAGAGCAGGATCAACCCCAACTAAATCATCCTGGCCATGACTCTGTCAAGCCGGGACTTACACGCCTCTAGAGATGGAGATTCCACCACCTCTCTCGATAACACATTCCAGTGCTTCACCATCCTCCTGGGAAAATAGTTTTTCCTAATATCCAACCTACATCTCCCCTACTGTAACTTGAGACCATTGCTCCTTGTTTTGTCATCCGTCACCACTGAGAACAGCCTCTCTCCATCCTCTTTAGAGCCCCCTAGTAGGAAGAGAAAGGAAAGTGAGTTAGAGTGTAACTAGTACTTGAGAACTGGGTAGTATTTCTTTAACTAATGTGTGAGCTTCTAGTGATCTCACAATCTCTTTTTAGCATCACACTTTCATCCTCTTTCCAAACATTCCTTAATGGCCTTCATTACGGCGCAATGGGCTATTATTATTCCTGGGTGACTGGTGGGGAACTGAGAGGCCTTGCCCAAGGTCACAGGAGATCAGTGGCAGAAGCAGCTTGAAAAATAGACACCAGGTCTCTCAGGGACCACCAAGTGCCTTCACCAACACCATCCTACCAGGAGGCAGTTCCTGCTTCACTTTCCCACCCTCCATGCTCTGCTGGCTGAGCTGAGCCAACCTGGGCACAAAAGTGGCTGAGGAAGAGGCCCTGGTGTGGGTTAGAGGCAGGGGATGAGGAGCATGGCTACTACCCTGAAGGTATGGACAAGGGGTGTTCTAACCCCATCTGTGTGCCTGGGATTGTGCAGTGTGTCCTGGTGCTCCTGTGGCTACAGCCCTGTCCTACACAGCCTACCACCACTACCTGGGACAGTGGCTCAGAGCAGATAAAGGTGGAGGGGCCCATTTCATCACATGGACCTGCAGAACCAACCGCTAATGACCCTTTTCCCTTTCTTCTTCATCTCCTCCTAGCACCTGGGGCGGCTCCCTGGCCCTGCAAGCAGCTGCCTGTCCTGCTCCCTGCTGTTGCTGATCCAGCCTCCATGCGGGTGCCATTCCCACAGCTCCCACTGGCCAGTGAGTGAGCTCTCAGGGAAGGGGTATGGAGGCAACCTGCCCCCTCACGCTGTCATTGGACAGTGTGCCCCTTACCCCACCTCCCAGCCTGTTTCCCAAACTTTTCCCTTGCTCCCTTGGCCTCATGATGCTGAAGCTGACTCTGCTTGGCAACTGGTGATGGTGTGTCTGTCCATCGCCTGCAGCCAATGGGAGGTGCAGGAGTGGGGCTTGCATGGCGGTGTGGGGCCTGCAGTGCTGCCTGGCCATCACTGTCCTCTGTGGCTCTGCCAGCAGCAGCAGGGGTCGGGGGCTGCTTATGGGGAGCTGAACTGCCCCTAGCAAACGTGCTCCACAGCACGGACCTGCCAGTCTTATGACAGATAGGCTACGTCTACACGTGCCCCAAACTTCGAAATGGCCATGCAAATGAGCTGATGGGAATAAGGGGACTTCGAAGTAGGCGGGGTCCTTTCGAAAAGGAGCCCCGTCTGGACGAGACACGCGGCGGCGAGGCGCGTCAATTTCAAAGTGCCGCTGCCGCCCGCATGCTAATGAAGCGCTGAATATGCATTTCAGCGCTTCATTAGTAAACTTCGAAATGGCCATTTGCGTGGCCATTTCGAAGTTTGGGGCACGTGTAGACACGGCCATAAAGTCCAATCCCTGGGAGGCTCCCGTGGGCAGTAGGACTGAGCAATACTGGGGGAGGCACATGTGAACCTCTCCTGCGTGGCAGGGCTCTGCTGGGCTCTTTGAAATGTCCTGGGCCTCTGCGCAATGACCTCTTTGCCCCCCTCCCCTATTGCCAGGCCTCTCTACAGGCCAGCCTCCCTGGGCAGAATACAACTCCCCCAGTGCTAGTTTCCTCTTTCCAATAGGGCTGGCAGAGCACCCAGGAATCCCATGGCTGCAGTGAGTCATGGGAGATGTAGTCCAACGGGGGAGCCTGGCCCAAGACAGAAAGGCAACATGAGACACCCAAAGTACAACTGCCATGAGGCAACATGGGGACATATTTGAATTGACATTTTCAGGTTTAAGGCTTTCGTTTTTCAATAAAAAGCTGTGACTCCTCCATAGAAAGGAGGGGCTATTTGTAGCCACCCATAGGCAGACTGAATCCTGGGACCTCTGGAGCTCAATGCAGGAGCCTCTATAGTCTGAGCTAAAAGCTGGCTGGCTCCCAGCTAAGGCTGTAAAGGAGACTCAGTCTTGTCCTCTGTCAGTGGTCCAGGTGAATCACAGTCAGTCACGCATGGTGGTGGGAGTTACATAGTCACGAAAAAATGTATTTGGGAAAAACTCAATTTTCCATTACCAAAGTTTTGATGACTTTTTTTGAGCAGCCTCAGGTCTAAGTATGTCTCTGCCTGTCGCCTGGGATAAGTCTGCGCCTCCATTTCCTATCTGACTGTCTAGTTGATTTACTGGCAGCTTTTTGAGCCAAGTGTTGTCTTTCTCCATGTGTGCATCGCTCACTGCAGTGGACACTGACCACAGCTGGGGAACCCAGGACCACCTGTAATATTAATAAGAATCCAACTGAATTTACAAAAATGGACATTTTAAAACACAAAAGGCCAAACACTGAACTAGTTCCTTCATTTTGATTTGCCCTTCACTTACCAGGACTTAACTTCTCCCTGGAACTTGTCCCCAGCTACCAGGAGTCATAGGGAGATATCCAGATCTCCAGACATATCGGGCAAAGAGCTCTCTGCCTGCAGCACACCATTAAAAGGGACTTTCTAAGTTCACCATCCTTCCACTGCACAAGACAAATGAGGATAGCAATGCAAGCAGACTTATGCGCAGCAAACCATATGCTGGGGGGCTAAAACCCCGGAGAGGGGACTTCATGATTCTCTTTTCATATTATACAAACAAAGATGGGCCCACTCCCAAGCCCCTCCTCTCCTATTCATCCAAACCATGGGAATGTTCAGCTCCAGACCTTGATGCTAGAGTTTGTCGCTAGTTAAAAGGAAGAATTAATATTGCAGTGGTCTGGCTGGGGCTTTCAGGATAAATACAGAGCTATAAGGTTGTTGGGTCAGAGCCAAGGAAGGTGCATTGGCTGGGGCAATATGCAGCATTACCAGGTTGAGCACCTGGTGCAGGCATGAAGGAATCTCATTCTTGGGGCCTATTTTGTCCTCTGCAGCTTGATTTGGAAACAGCATGGATAGTCTTGGTGCAGCTGGAGAGCATCACAGTCCAAGGGCTTAATTCTGAGAAATGTGGACATTGTAGAAGTGCTTAATGACTTGGTGTTCACCAAAAAGCTTGGCGGTGATTGGTTGCCTACCATAGTGAATGCTCGTGAAAATGGGGTGGGTTCAGAAGCTAAGTTACGAAAAGAACAAGTTAAAAATTACTTAGACAAGTTAGATGTCTTCTCTTCACCAGGGCCTGATGAAATGCAACACAGAAAACTCAAGGAGTTGACCGAGGAGCTATCAGAGCCATTAGTGATTATCTTTGAAAAGTCATGGAATAGGGGAGAGATTCCAGAAGACTGGAAAAGGGTGAATATGGTGCCCATATGTAAAATGGAAAATAAGGACAAACCAGGCAATTACAGACCAGTCAGCTCAACTTCTGCATGGAAGAGAATGGAGCAAATAATTAAGGAATCCATCTGCAAACATCTAGAAGATAGTAAAGTGATAATTAACAGTCAAGAGGGATTTCTAAAGAACAAATCATGGCAGAACAATCTGATAGCTTTCTTTGACAAGATAACAAGCTTTGTGGTAAGGGGGGAAGCAGTCGATGTGGTATATCTTGGCGTTAGTAAGGCACTTGATGCAGTCTTGCATGACCCTCTCATTAACAAACTAGGGAAATACAACTTAGAAAGGGCTGCTATAAGGTGGGTGCATAACTGATTGGATGCCCATTCCAAGTGAGTACTTATCAATGTTTCACAGTCATGCCAGAAGGGCATAATGAGTGGGGTTACACAGAGTTTAGTTCGGTGACCTGTTCTGTTCAATATCTTCGTCAGCAATTTTGGTAATAGCACAGAGAGCACACCTTTAAAGTTTGCAGATGACACTGAGCTGGGAGTAGCTGCAAGTGATTTTGAGGATAAGGTTATAATTCAAAATTGTCTGGATATACTGGAAAAATCATCTGAGAGAAACAGGATGAAATTCAGCAGGAACAAATGCAAAGTACTCCCATTCAGAAAGAATATTTAGTTGCACACATTCAAAATGGGAACTGACGAATGTTCCATCTAACCTTTTCAAAATGTGTAGAATTTTCCCATCCAAGTGCAGAATAATCTTTGCTATGTGCACCTTGATGTGTACCACTGTGCACCACCAGTAGAAACAAAAACCTAGCTGTGGATGCTCTGATAATCAGCTAGGGGACGTTTGAATCTCTCCTGAGCAGACTCATGAATGCAGAGTATAGGATAAAATTCTGAAGTAGGCCATGATATTTGCTAAGAACCATTGTTCCAAAATGGAGTCTGGTAAGCTCCCTCCCCCTTCCCCCCCTCAACCCCAGCCATATGGGGAGGGCATCCCAGCTAGTGTAAATAACTCCTTAGGCAGCCAAATTCCAGGAAGGGACCCTGCACAGAGGGGGATCAGACTGCTGTTAAAGGGTGATTGACAAGATTCTTTTGCTACCTTCTGGTTTAATCCTGCATTGCCCACTTGCTTTCATTCTGTAGAGATAACATGAATGCTCATGTCCATGCAAAGATTACATCAGGATGCCAGACAAGACATCACTGCTTTACACATCAGTGTGTTACAGACAAGAAGATATCGCCACTTTACAGCACGGTGTTGACGACTGCACTCTTCAAAGGACGAGCTGTGTATAGGTAAAATGCTCTGTTAACTGCATGTGGAAACTCTAACTGCCAGATTGTTCATTAATTCATCTGAAGTGCTCATTGATTGTTCATTGATTATGCTCATTTCCTTACTGTCTGCTTCTATTCTTTCCTCTGCCGATCAGCTCTCTATATAACCGCTCATAACTTGATGCCTGTCAGTGCATTCTGAAACTCAGCCAAATTCAGAATCACTCTGCCAGCTGGTTGCAATAAACCTTTGTTGTTTCACATGCAGTATCCAAAATTTATTCCAACACTGATCTTACAGGGAAGATGAAAAATGATAACCTAGGAATGAGTACTGCAGAAAGGGATCTAGGGAACATAGTGGACCACAACTTAATTATGAGTCAACAGTGTGATGCTGCTGTTCAAAAAAAATGGAAGCATCATTCTGGGCTTTAGCAGAAGTGTTGTAAGCAAGGCACAAGAGGCAATTCTTCTGCACTGCTTAAACCTCAGCTGGAGCATTGTGTCCTGCTCTGGGCATCACATTTCAGGAAAGATACGGACAAAGTGGAGAAGGTCCAGAGAAGAGCAACAAATACATTTGATTGAAGGTCAAGAAAACATGACCTATGAGGGAAAGATTGAAATAATTGGGATTATTTAATCTGGAAAAGAGTAGACTGGGAGTGGACATAAGAGCTCTCAAGTACCTGACCAACCTGATGGCCATAGAGCCAGTTACCTTGTCATAGAAGGCAATGGGGAAGGCAGTGAGTGTGATAAACCTTGACTCTAGCAAAGCTTTTGATACAGTCTCCCACAGTATTCTTTTCTGTAAGTTAAAGAAGTATGGATTGGCTAAAGGGACAGAAAGGTGAATAGAAAGCTGACTAGATCCACAGGTTTATCAGGTAATGATCAACATCCGGTTGGCAGCCGATATCAAGAGTAGTGCCCCAAGGGTCAGTTTTGTCCATCAGAACAGGAGCAGCTATCAGGGAGTTTGCCTGGGAAAGCACCCAAGAGGAGCTCAGGTGTATGTGGCATTTGGGGGGGCTGCATTGTGAGCTGGTGGGTTGAATTTCTGTCTGTGTGTCTTAGTGTTTGCTTGATTTTGCAGAGAGGGGTAGTTTGAATAGCTGCCTGTGTGCCTGAGCATCTGTTTTGCAGAGAGGGGCAGTTGGAAAGTGTGTTTGGCAGTTTGGCAAGTTTGTAAGGTGTGAATTGGGAGGACTTCCTTCCTTCCAGGTGGGCCTTCAAGGGCTGATTAGGTTGGAGGCAAAGGCTTGGAGCTGGGCCTAACCAGCGAGCAGCTTTATAAGAAGGCAGCCACAGCAAACCGTGTGAGCAGTGAACAGGAGCAGCTAACAGGGAGTTTGCCTGGGAGCTCACATTATGGGAGAGTCCCATATCTGTTTTCCCTTTCTTATACATTGTTTCTCTTGTGCCCTTCAAGGCATCACTAGAAACATCTAAGAGATGGCTCTGAAAAGGGAAAAAATGGACAGTGACATGACTAGTGAAAAGTCTGTTGTTGTGACCTGCACAGAATGTGCCGTGTTTGTCTTCCTCCCAGATGATAGAAAGAATTTTCTATGTAGTAAGTGCAAACTGGTAGCCATTTTGGAAGAGACAGTTAGAGGACTTGAGGCGCAAATATCAACCCTCAGATCCATCAGGGAGGGTGAAGACTTTCTGGCTAGAAGGCACCATATAATACTGCAGGAACAGCAGGCTGCTCAAAACAAGGAGAAGAACTGAAAGCATGTTACCTCCAGGAGAAGAAAACCCGTTCAGGTCTCTCGAATTCCAGTGGAGTTAAGTAACCATTTTTAAGCCTCTCTCCACAGGTGATACGGCAGAGATACCTGGGACTGAGACCTCACAGGGATTGGATTTGAAAGAGTACCCATGGTTTCTAAGGCATGGGATGTGCAGTCCTAGGGAGGGGAGTTCTATGACCACCACCCCAAGAGAAGACACGTGATGGTCGGAGGCTCCCTCCTAAGAGGGATGGAGTCATCCTTCTGCCTTCTGGACCTGAATCCCGGCAAGTTTGCTGCTTGCCAGGGGCTAAAATCTGGGATATTTCAGAGTCTCTGCCAAAAATAATTAAACCTGTACACTATTACCCCTTCCTACTTCTCCAAGTAGGAGCCAATGATACAGTGAAGAGCAACTTTGACAAGATCACAGTGGATTATATAACTCTAGGAAGGAAGATCAAGGAATATGGAGCACAAGTGGTGTACTCGTCAGTTCTCCCTGTGGAAGGAGGGGGTCCAGGTAGGGATCATCGAATCACAGAGGTAAACGCGTGGTTGCGTAGGTGGTGTAGCAGAGAAGGATTTGGTTTCTTTGACCATGGGATTCTCTTTTGTGAACAGGGATTGCTGGAAAGAGAGGGGATCCACCTAACGAAGAGAGGAAAGAGCAGGCTTGCAAACCTAGTGAGGAGGGTGTCAAACTAGGCTCGTCAGGGGAAGGGGACACAAGCCCTGAGGTAAGTGGGGAAGGAGAAGGGAACAATCAAGTAGATTTCCTGGGTGGAGAGGAGAAAGTGGGCCAATCAGCCACTTCCCTAAGATGCTTGTACACAAATGCCAGAAGCCTGGGGAACAAACAGGAAGAATCTTCTGGCTCAGTCAAAGAAGTACGAGGCGGTTGGAATAACAGAGACTTGGTGGGACGATTTGCATAACTGGAGCACAATCATGGCAGGTTCTAAATTGTTCAGGAGGGACAGACAGACAGGGGAGAAGAGGAGGAGGGGTTGCGCTCTGTGTGAGGGAGCCGTGTGATTGCTCAGAGCTCCAGTATGAGGAGGGAGAAAAGCCATTTGAGTGTCTTTGGGTTACGCTTAGAGGTGGAAGTAACAGAGGTGATGTTGTGGTTGGTGTCTGCTATAGACCTCCAGATCAGGGAGATGAGATAGATGAGGATTTCTTTAGACAACTAAGTGAAGCTTCCAAATCACAGGCCCTAGTTCTCATGGGAGACTTGAATCATCTGGACATTTGTTGGGAGACCAATACAACAGCACACAGACAATCCAGGAAGTTTTTGGAGAATGTTGGGGATAACTTCTTGGTACAAGTGCTGAAGGAACTGACCAGGGGCCGTGCACCACTTGACCTGCTGCTCACAAATAGGGACGAACTAGTAGGAGAAATAGAAGTGGGAGGAAACCTGGGCTGCAGTGACCATGCAATAGTAGATTTCAGGATCCGGACAAAAGGAATAAGTGGGAGCAGTAACATACAGACCCTTGATCTCAAAAGAGCAGACCTCACCTCCCACAGAGAACTAATGAGCATGATCCCTTGGGAAATGAAGATGAACGGGAAAAGTATTCAAGAGAAATGGCAGTATTTTAAAGAAGTCTTACTCAAAGCACAGGAACAAACCATCCCACTGCAGAGTAAGAAATGCAAACATGGTAGGCAACCAGCTTAGCTTAACCGGGAAATCCTTAGTCAGCTTAAACTCAAAAAGGATGCATACAAGAAAGGGAAATGTGGACAGTTGACTAAGAAGGAGTATAAACGTACAGCTGGAGAATGCTGGGGAGTAATCAGGAAATCGAAAGCACAATTGGAACTGCAGCTGGCAAGGGATGTGAAGGGTAACAAGAAGGGTTTCTACAGGCATGTTAACAATAACTGGGTTATCACAGAAGGTGTAGGGCTGTTACTGGATGAGAACGGTAACCTGGTGGCCGATGATGTAGGAAAAGCTGAAGTACTCAATGATTTTTTTGCCTCAGTCTTCACAAAGTCAACTCCCATGCTCAGGTGGTAGACAATGCAGTATGCAAAGATGGATGGCAGCCATCTGTAGGGAAAGAACAAGTTATGAGCTATCTAGAAAAACTAGATGTACACAAATCCATGGGTCTAGATTTAATGCACCCAAGGGTACTAAGGGAATTGGCAGAGGTCATTGCTGAGTCATTGCCCATTATCCTTGAAGACTGTTGGAGATCGGGAGAGATTTGGGATGACTGGAAAAAGGCAAAAGTAGTACCCATCTTTAAAAAAGGAAAGGACAATCCAGGGAAATATAGACCGGTCAGCCTTACCTCAATCCTTGGAAAAATAATAGCGTGGATCCTCAAGGAATCCATTTTGGAACACTTGGAAGAAGGAAAGTGATCAAAAGTAGTCAACATGGATTCACCAAGGGCAAGTCCTGCCTGACCAATCTGATTAGCTTCTGTGACGAGGTAACAGGCTCTGTGGACATGGGAAAGTCAGTGTATATGATATACCTTGACTTCAGCAAAGCCTTTGATACGGTCTCCCACAACATTCTTGTCCATAAGTTAAGGAAATATGGATTGGATCCTTGGACTATAAAATGGATAAAAAGCTGGCTTCACAATCGGGCCCAAAGTGTAGTGGTCAATGGCTCAATATCTGGATGGCGGTTGGTTTCAAGCAGAGTGCTGCGAGGAATAACAACAAGCTGTACACTCACACCAAAATGCAAGTCTACAGAGCCTGCATCCTCAGCACCCTCCTTTATGGCAGCGAGACTTGGACCCTGTATGCCCTCCAGGAAAAGAGGCTGAACATCTTCCACTTGCGCTGCCTCAGGCGCATCCTTGGAATTTCATGGAAGGACAGAGTGACCAACGCCGCCGTCCTCGAGCAAGCTGGAATCCCAACCATGCACACCCGGCTCAGGCAGCGTCGGCTCTGCTGGCTTGGCCACATCCACAGGACGAATGATGGAAGGATTCCAAAAGACATCCTGTATGGTGAGCTAGCCTCTGGCAAAAGACCTCCCGGACGCCCCCAGTTATGCTACAAAGATGTCTGCAAGAGAGACCTCAGAGAGGTAGACATTGAGCTGGACAACTGGGAAGAACTAGCAGACGACCACAGCAGATGGTGGCAGGGGTTACACAAGGGCCTTCAGAAGGGCGAGATGAGGATCAGACAGCTAGCAGAGGAGAAGCAAGTGCACAGAAAGCACACTAAGGACTTGCCAGGCACCCACCACATCTGCAAAAGATGCAGCAAGGACTGTCACTCTCGTGTGGGTCTTCATAGTCACAGTAGATGCTGTAAATGAAGTCCTCAATTGAAACTATAAAGGGCGCGATCCATAGTCTATGCAGCCTGAAGGATGCCTACTACTGCTGCAAGGCTCGGTTCTGGGGCTGGTGTTGTTCAAAATCTTTATTAATGACCTGGATGAGGGACTGGATTGCACCCTCAGCAAGTTTGCGGATGACACAAAGCTCAGGGGAGAGGTAGACATGTTGGAGGGTAGAGATAGAATCCAGAGTGACCTGAATAAGTTTGAGGATTGGACCAAAAGAAATCTGATGTGTTCAACAAGGAGAAGTGTAGAGTCCTGCACCTGGGGTGGAAGAATCCCAAGCATTGTTGTAGGCTGGGGACTGACTGGCTAGGCAGCAGTACAGCCGAAAGGGACCTAGGCGTTATAGTGGATGAAAGGCTAAATATGAGTAAACAGTGTGCCCTTGTAGTCAAGAAGGCTAACAGCATAGTAGGGTGCATTTGGAAGAGTATTTTGAGCAGTTCTAGAGAAGTTGTTATTCCTCCCTATTCGGCACTGGTGAGGCAACATCTGGAATATTGTGTCCAGTTTTGGGCCCCCCAATATAAAAAGGATGTGGACGTGCTGGAGCAGGTTCAGCGGAGGGCAACAAAAATGATTAAGGGGCTGGAGCACAAGACCTATGAGGAGAGGCTGAGGGATTTGGGCTTGTTTAGTTTACAGAAGAGATGACTGAGGGATGATTTAATAGCAGCCTCCAACTTCCTAAAGCAGAGTTCTAAAGAGGATGGTGAGAAACTGTTCTCAGTGAACAAGAAAAAGTTTTGTGGCACCTTTTAGACTAACAGATATTTTGAAGCATAAGCTTTCGTGGGCAAAGACCCACTTCATCAGATGCATGAGTGGGAGAAGGTGGTTTGAGAGGGGTATTTAAAGAGTGGGGTCCCAGAAAAAGGGAGGGCCAGAGCTGACAAGGTCTATTCAGCAAGGTGGAAATGGCCTGTTATCAATAGTACATATCAAAATAGGAAAAAACAAGTCAGATCAGACAAGGGGATATGAGCCATTGTCAGAGCCTAAAGGGAAGATATGAACATCCAGGGCAGAGAAGCTGTTTTTGTAAGGTGTGAGTCACTCCCAGTCTGTGTTTAATCCTTGGTAAATGGAGTCACATTTGCAAATAAATTGCATCTCAGAGATTTCTCTCTCCATTTGATTTTTGAAATGTCTTTGTTTCAGGACTGCCACCCTTAAATCTGCTACTGAGTGTTCAGGGAGATTGAAGCGTTCCCCCACAGGCTTCTGTACATTACCATTCCTGATGTCTGATTTATGTCCATTTATTCTTTTACGTAGAGACTGTCCAGTTTGGCCAATTTAAATTGCAATGGGGCATTGCTGGCACATGATGGCATATATTATATTAGAAGATGTACTAGTCTATACACTATCAAAACAAAAAGCAGTCAAGTAGCACTTTAAAGACTAGCAAAATAGTTTATTCCTGAAGCAGAGCTCTAAAGAGGATGGTGAGAAACTGTTCTCAGTGCACAAGAAAAAGTCTTGTGGCACCTTTTAGACTGACAGATATTTTGAAGCATAAGCTTCGTGGGCAAAGACCCACTTCATGAGATGCATGAGTCGAGAAGGTGGTTTCATAAACTATTTTGCTAGTCTTTAAAGTGCTACTTGACTGCTTTTTGTTTTTATATTAGAAGATGTGCATGTAAAGGACCCCCTCATGGTATGGTTGATGTTAGGTCCTGTGATGATGTCACTGGTGTAGATATGTGAGCAGAGTTGGCAGCGAGAACCGTTGCAGGGGCTGGTTCCAGGCCTTGAGCCACTGGTTTGTGATTTGTTCTCAGTGGTGTCAGATGGCAGAACAAGGAGTAATGGTCTGAAATTAGAGGGACAGGTGTAGGTTGGATATTAGGAAAAACTGCTTCTCCAGGAGGGTGGTGAACCATTGGAATGCGTTGCCTGGAGAGGTGGCTGATTCTCCATCACTCGAGGTTTTTAAGTCCCAGCTTGACAAAGTCCTGGCTGGGATGACTTAGTGTGGGTTGATCCTGCTTGAAGCAGGGGACTGGACTAGATGACCTCTTGAGGTCCCTATCAGCCCTATGATTCTATGATTCTCAAAATTGACTTGGATGAAGGGATGTATTGTACCCTCAGCAAGTTGACAGATGACACTAAGCTGTGTGGAGAGGTAGACATGCTGGAGGATACGGATAGGATCCAGAGTGACGGACAAATTGGAGGATTGGTCCAAAAGAAATCTAATGAGGTTCAACAAGGGCAAGTGCAGAGTTCTGCACTTGGGACCAAAGAATCCCAAGTACTGCTACAGGCTGGGGACCAAGGCTACCAGTGCACTAACAAGTTTTCTCAGCAAAACTAGTGGAGCATCCACACACAAAATGTGTTTTGTCAATAGTTTGTCGACAAAACTCAACACTTCGGCCGAGAGGCAGAATGCTGCTGGCAATGAGGCATAACACTGCCGTCAACCAGCTCTGTCTACAAAAAAGCTGTGTTGACACTCTGGTGGGCCTTCTCTCAACAGACATGGTTTCCACAACAACAGGCAGCCCTGTCTGCTGTGCTTCTGGGTGCCTGTTTTGTCGAGAGAGAAGCCAGGCAGTCTTAGGTTTTTGAAAGCTCCAGGACCAGACGGCATTCACCCAAGGGTTCTGAAAGAACTCAAATGTGAAATTGTGGAGTTATTAACAGTGGTTTGTAACCTATCCTTTAAATCCACTTTGGTACCAAATGACTGGAAGACGGCCAATATAACACCAATATTTAAAAAAGGCTCTAGAGGAGACCCTGGCAATTATAGACCGATAAGTTTAACATCAGTACCAGGCAAATTAGTAGAAACACTAGTAAAGAATAAAATTGCAAGGCACGTAGAAGAGCACGAATTGTTGGGCAAAAGTCAGCATGGTTTCTGCAGAGGGAAGTCGCGTCTAACTAATCTATTAGAATTCTTTGAAGGGGTTAATAAACATGCAGACAAGGGGCACCCAGTGGACATAATATACCTAGATTTCCAGAAAGCCTTTGACACGGTCCCACACCAAAGGCTTTTATGTAAATTAGGTGGTCATGGGATAGGAGGAAAGATCCTTTCATGGATCGGGAATTGGTTAAAAGACAGAAAACAAAGGGTGGGAATAAATTGTAAATTTTCACAATGGAGGAGGGTAACTAGTGGTGTTCCCCAGGGATCAGTCCTGGGACCGATCCTGTTCAACTTGTTCATCAATGATCTAGAAAATGAGGTAAGCAGTGAGGTGGCAAAGTTTGCAGATGACACCAAGTTGTTCAGGACAGTCAAAACCAAAAGGGATTGTGAAGAACTACAAAAAGATCTCAGCAAACTGAGTGATTGGGCAACAAAATGGCAAATGAAATTTAATGTGGGTAAGTGTAAGGTAATGCATGTTGGAAAAAATAACCCAAATTACACGTACTACATGATGGGGTCAAATTTAGCTACGACAGATCAGGAAAGGGATCTTGGAGTTATAGTGGATAGTTCTCTGAAGTCATCCACGCAGTGTGCAGCGGCAGTTAGTAAGGCAAATAGGAAGTTAGGAATTATTAAAAAAGGGATCGATAATAAGACAAAAGATATCATACTTCCCCTATATAAAACTATGGTACGCCCACATCTTGAGTACTGCGTGCAGATGTGGTCTCCTCACCTCAAAAAAGATATATTGGCATTAGAAAAGGTTCAGAAAAGGGCGACTAAGATGATTAGGGGCTTGGAACGGGTCCCATGTGGGGAGAGGCTAGAGAGACTGGGACTTTTCAGTTTGGAAAAGAGGCGATTGAGGGGCGATATGATAGAGGTATATAAAATCATGAATGGTGTGGAGAAAGTGAACATAGAAAAATTATTTACCTTTTCCCATAATACAAGAACTAGGGGACACCAAATGAAATTGACGGGTAGTAGGTTCAAAACTAATAAAAGGAAATTTTTCTTCACACAGCGCACAGTCAACCTGTGGAACTCCTTGCCCGAGGAGGCTGTGAAGGCCAGGACTCTATTAGGGTTTAAAAAAGAGCTTGATAAATTTTTGCAGGTTAGGTCCATAAATGGCTATTAGCCAGGGGTAAAGTATGGCGCCCTAGCCTTCAGAACAAGGGCGGGAGATGGATGGCAGGAGATAAATCACTTGATCATTGTCTTCTGTTCTCTTTCTCTGGGGCACCTGGCATTGGCCACCGTCGGCAGATGGGATGCTGGGCTGGATGGACCTTTGGTCTGACCCAGTATGGCCATTCTTATGTTCTTATGTTCTTATCATGTTCCCTCTCAGCCTTCCCTTTTCCAAACTAAACAAACCCAGTTCTTTTAATCCTCCCTCATAGGTCATATTTTCTAGACCTTTAATCATTTCAGTTGCTTTCCTCTGGACCCTTTCCATTTTCTCTACTTCTTTCCTAAAATGCCCAGAACTGGACACAGTATTCCAGCTGAGGCTCAACCAGGGCAGAATAGAGTGGAAGCATTAATTCTCATGCTTTGGTCAGAACACTCTGGTTAATGCAACCCGCAATCATGCCTTTTTTTCCTCCCTTCTTTGCAACAGTGTCACACTGTTGACTCATACTTAGTTTGTGACCTCTAAATCCCTTTCTACTGTATTCCTTCCTAGGGAGTCCCTTCACATGCTGTGTGTGAAACTGATTGTTCCTCCCTAAGTGGAGTACTTTGGATTTGTCCTTATTGAACTTCATCCTGTTTACCTCAGACCATTCCTCCAGTTTGTCCAGATTATTTTGAATTCTGATCCTGTCCTCCAAAGCAGTTGCAACCCCTCCCAACTTGGTATCATCTGCTAACTTAATAAGCGTACTCTCTAAATCATTGTTGAAGATATTGAACAGAACTGGCCCCAAAACTGACCTTTGCAGAACCCCACTTGTTATTCCTGTCCAGCCTGACTATGAACCATTAATAACTACTCTCTGTGTACAGTTATCCAGCCAGTTAAGCACCCACATATGCATGTGTGTGTTATATACTGTTACACACACACACATATACACTATACATTTATATTTCAAATCTGGAATTTAAATATAGTTGCAGCCTTCATTTATAAAGCTACAGACTGACCAGATTCAATACAGGAGTCAAATTACAGAAACTACAAATTCCTGGGAGATGCACCGGCTGGAACACCCCACTCTGAGGCACACCTGGGGCCACCATGGATGGGGGCTGCTTTGTCCTGGCTGGGGGCACTCCCAGGCTAGGCTGCCGCAGATGGTGGTTGCTCTGGCCACACTGGAGCACATTCCACCTGCAGCAGTGCCACAGGAAGGGACACTCCAGCTGGACCAGAGCAGCAGAGGTCCCCGGTGTGCTGTGAGCAGGGCACCCCAGCCACCCTCCCCATTGCTTTAGTCAGTTAACTGGTTAAACTTAGCCTTTAACCAGTTAACCAATTACACGGGATTTTCCATCCCTAGTCCGGCTGAGAGGGAGGTGCAGGAGTGAGCTAGGGGAGGGGTGTCTGGCTGGCAGGAGGGTACAGGAGCAAGGGAAAAGGAGAGCTGGGTGTCGGGGATGCAGGAGCCAACCAGGACTGGGAGAGCTGGGTGGTGGAGCGGGAGGAGAGGGATGGGGTTGCAGGATCTGACCATGAGGGGGGGAGCTCACTTGGCTCTGCACTCCCTTGCCGCTCCCACGTACTGCCCTCCACTGCTCCTATTGGGCAAAGTCTGCCCAGTAGGGATAGTGGGAAACTCTCCCATGAGCAATTTCCAGCTCTGCATTCTCCCAGCCAGGGGGAGGGTGAGCAGCAGTGCACAGCACCATGCTTCTTCTCCATACACCAGATCCGGCCCACGAGGCTTGGGCCCCTGCCCCCATGTCGATACTGTTTTTGAATGAAAAGGTGTTGATGCTTTGTTGGCAGGGTCATTGTGCTTGTTGACTGGCTAAAGCACAGGCCACCTGCACAAAGCATCCAATTGTCAGGGAGTGACTATTTAAAAAAAACCAAACAATCAGAATGCTGACTTGTGCAAGTGTCAGTGGGGTGATGAAATCAGTGAGTAACTAAGTGATTCTGGAAAGCAGTGGAGCAAAGGGTACAATATTTTCTTTAAAAGACCCTGACTTGAGTAAAAGTTGAAGTTTCACAAAAATAAATCACTTGAGTAAGGTACAGCTACTGAAAACCTCTACTTAAGAAATGTACCTAAGTATTTCTACTTCAGACAGGGAGCCGTGTTAGTCTGTAGCTTCGAGAACAACAAGAAGTATTGTGGTACCCTATAGACTAACAGATATTTTGGAGCATAAGCTTTTGTGGGCAAAGACCTGCTTTAAGACCCGCTTTTGCTCATGAAATTTATGCTCCGAAATATCTGCTAGTCTGTAAGGTGCCACAAGACTTCTTGTTGTTCTATTTCTACTTTGTTACTTTCCACCTCTGTGTATACCCATCAAACTTAATTACTGAACACTACAACAATTAGCTCTAACCTCAGCAAGGATAAATGGTCACATGTCCTAACCACTGACTAGAGCACCCTGGCTATTCAGCGAGGTGTGGTTAAACTGTTGACTTCAACAGGATAAGTCAGCTCTGTTGTACTCAAACCCCGCTGATAGAAACCTAGCTATAGGCTGGGGAGGGCAGAGGGAGGCTGGCTTTTATTTTAAACACACCCCAAGTCTCAAACATTCTAGGACAGCCCTTTCAGGGATTTTCTCTAAAGATGACCTCTTGCACAAACGCGGAAGAGCTAGCTGGGTTCCCACAAACTTTTTATTTATTTAAAAGGTGAGCAGATCATGGTGTTCCACCCAAACTTTTACTTATTTATAGCTACAGAAACCTTGTAAGAGAAACACAGGTAGTCACAAAAACTCTTTTTAATAGATAGTTACATTTCCAACTGCCAAGTTTGACATTGCATATATGACCCCTCACCATTTTCTAACTTAATCACTTTAGGTATCTTACAAACAGTCTTTTTCCTAAGCAGGGTTCTGTAACTTAGCAAGCATCTTCTGATTTGGTCATTTTCTTTAAAACACTGTGAGGATCTTGACTGAATGGCACTGCATTTACCAAGGTCACTGCTCACGCTAAATGTTCCTGAGTTAAGCATGGACACTGCCTATGCCTAGCAGAAGTGATGGCAATAATAGCGTTAGGGTTGCCAGATTTTTGGAAAACTTATGCTACCTCCCATAAATTTGCAAAAAAACAGGTGGGTGGAGGGGAGCCCCCCACAGACACATGGTGGGGAGCCGGCTGAGCACCAGGCCTTGGCTGGCAGCCCCAGCTGTGGGATTCCCAGACAGAGGGTGAGGAGATTTCGAAACCTCGCAGCTGAGAGCCATCTCGGGTGCAGCGCCCCAGCTGGTGGGGAATGGGGGACCCTGCAACCCTGTGGCTGGGAGCCAGCTGGGGCACCAAGACTCCGCCAGCAGCCCCAGCTGTGGGAACCCCAGCAGGGGTGGGGAATTTCCCTGACAAGTCCCACATTCCCCATTCACACAAAAATGTCCAGCAGGGTATTTTTGTGTAAATGCAGAACACAGGACTTGCCGAGGAAATCTAGGACTGTCCTCTTATTGCAGGACATCCAGCAAGCCTAGTTTAATGAGCTTTTCAAACACAGTTCAGCACACAGGTTCTTCAGCTTGCATTGTGTACCTTCCAAAGTCCATGTCACTCAATCACGGTGCCTTTGGACACCGTCTATGACACACCCCTCAGAATCTTCAAAAAGCTTTTTCCTAAGGCAGTGATAAAGGACAGCGCAAACAGCAACATGTACAATAGACCATAAGACCTTTTTTTATGCTGATGACATGGTGTAGCAGGGTCTCTGCCCCGTGTCGCTCCCAAGGTGCTGCTCTCAGGGCTCCACAGCCTAGTCCAAATTCACAGGCCCAGACAACCAAGGTCAATACGCATCACCCTGCAGTTAGGGAAGTGCAGCCTAATGGCCAAAGTCCATACACCTTGCCCCCGCAGTCAGGGCAGTGCAGCGTAACAGCCAAGGTCCAGCCTCCACAGCCTAGTCAAAGTTCTCTGGATTCTCTGCCTATGGGGGCCTCTGCAGCCAAGTCACAGTCTGCAGACCCCATGGCCCAGCCCCAGTCTGCAGACCTCAGCGTCCAAGTCACTGCACACAGACCCAGAGCCTAGTCACCATTCCTCTTTCTGGGGGGGTTACGGGGGGGGGTAGGGGAGCTCAGGCCCACCCTTTCCACCGAACTCTAGCCCAGAGCCCTGTCGATGTGGGTGTGTCACCCACAGCCACCAGCTCAGCAGGGATCCCACACCACAACACGCTGAGCTCCAGGATTCCCTCCCGGTCCTCTGCCCTGGGCTGCTTCCTACCCCCTCTGCGAGTGGGAGCGTTGCTCCAGCTGTGGTTGCACCTCCCCAGAGTGTTGTTACAGCTGCTGCTGCTGTTGTTGCTCTGTTCCTTGGGCAGCTGCTGCTGCTGTCACCTCTGCTGTGGCTGTTGCTGCTTCAGCTCCCTGGGCAGCTGCTTCCCAGCTTTCATCAGGAGCTCCTTCCACACTGCTGGCCAGCCCCAGCTGCCAGGCTCCCCTGACTTTTATGCTTGGGCTGCAGCCTGAGCATGGCTAGCAGAACATTTGGGGTGGGGTCTTTTCCACCCTGGCCCCCACACCCCTGCTCAGTGAGGGGTTGGTACACCCTGTCACACATAGCACTGGCTCAGCTAGTTCCACGTCAAGCCTCTTCCTAAATTCTTAATAGCTGCCATCCCTGGCATTCTCTTCAAGAACTTGTATCGGTGTTGAGCAAAACCAAAAGTGGTCCCAATTCATCTTTGTTGCACTAAGGTCCTCCAGAAGACATCCTCAAGCTGTTAAAAGATTTTCAGAAAAAGAAAGAGCATAAGTCCCCCCACTGCTTGTTTTCAGATTCCCCAAGCACAGGTTGGTTCTAACCCCCATTACACCCCAGTCTCGACCATCACTTGCTAATCGTTCATTTACCTCTTTGACATCTTTTCTGGTCACCTTGTTCTTTCGTGATTCCTGCAAGCTGCAATCACCTTCTTCCACAGGATAGATAACAAGAGGCTGCCTAGCTCATCAGGCTGCCTCAAGAGTCATTGGGTTTAGGCGTTGGGTTCTGGTGTATCCCTCAGTGACTGTGCCAAAGGACTCCCCTTACCTACTACCTCTTCCTCAGAACTGTCACTGATATAGTGAGCAGTTGAAGGCCTTGGTGCTAAAACAAAGCCCAGACTTCTGATCAGAGTAGACATAGAGTCCAAATAGTTTCAGCTTTTCTATGATTTCTGAAACATGCATTCTTGGAACAAAATGGCCTCTTTTTGTATGGCACTGCAGTTCCAGAGGTGATGTAGATACATCTCTGTTTTAACTATCTTCTCATTGGAGTTTTTAAATATTGTCAAGTCATTTTATGTATCATTGTATTAAGCCCTGTTCTATAGAAATTTAATTATATTTTGTAGAACAGTTCCTAGAAGTAGGTAAGGCATGGGTGTCCAACCTTTTGGCTTGCCTGGGCCACATTGAGTGAAGAGGAATTGTCTTGGGCCGCATATAAAATATATAATATAGTTAATGTATATAAATCACATAATAATGTTAAAAGTTTATGATCTTGTGGGGCCATATTACTAGCTGTCCAGGGCCGCATGCGGCCCGCAGGCCGCGGGTTGGACACGCCTGAGGTAAGGTAAAGACAAAACTCTCTGTACCCCTTCTTTTTCGATTGCTTAATTGATTGTCCTGTTGAGTGAATGAGGTGTGAATGGAATGGCGTGGGAGACAAGCACCTCCAGGTATGGAGAAGGTAGATCCAAGCCCAGTGAGAAGAACAATGGAGCCTGTGAAGTGGGCCCATTGAAAGAAGACTGGACACATGGACGCCTTGGGAGTCACCAGCAAGTGCCTGCCTTTGGAAGCACCACCCAGAAGAAGCTGCTAAATGCGTATTCTTAAAACTGCTCTCCACGAAGACATGAGAGGAACCGTCCAATACAATGGCACATTATCAGATGCTTTTACCATCAGGAGCGGCGTTAAACAAGGATGCGTCCTTGCTTCAACATTGTTCGGGATCTTCTTCGCACTCCTCCTTAAACGCCTTTGGATCTTCAACAGAAGGCATCTTTTTGCACACAAGATCTGATGGGAAACTGTTTAATCTTGCAAGGCTGAAAGCTAAATCTAAGGTGCTGGAAGTCCTCATCAGAGATATGCTGTTCGCAGATGACACTGCTGTTGTGTCACACACAGAAGACCAGCTTCAGAAGCTGCTGGATCGGTTCTCCAAAGCATGCAAGGACTTTGGGCTCTCCATCAGCCTAAAGAAGACAAATGTACTTGCTCAGGACGTTGCTGTTTCTCCATCAATCAGCACTGACAACTATACGTTAGAGGTCGTCCACCAGTTCGTTTACCTCGGGTCCACCATCACTGACATCCTGTCCTTGGAGACTGAGCTGAATAGGAGGATCAGTAAAGCAGCCACAACCCTGTCCAGACTCAACGAGAGAGTGTGGAACAAGCAGCTGTACACTCACACCAAAATGCAAGTCTACAGAGCCTGCATCCTCAGCACCCTCGTTTACAGCAGTGAGACTTGGACCCTGTATGCCCGCCAGTTTAGTGACAGGTCCCAGAGGTGCGATACCGCAAAGGATGAAAGACAAAGACGAACATAGACAGCAGGGGGCCAACAGTTCTATAGTCTGAAGGCCCTGAGTTTATTATTCTCACAGCTTTTATAACCAAGTGAGAGCACATTATTATGAGAAAAGCAGTCAGCTACAATCAGCTACAATAACTGGCTCAGCACTTCTATCTCTAAAAAAGCCACATCAACCCTCCCAGTCCTTGAACATGAACTCTCAAAAACACCTAATCAAAACAACACAGCTCCCGGCGGCTTGCCTACACGAGAGCAGGTGTTCCGTCTAGATGCCAAGATCCCAGCCAGGCCCGGGAAACATGTAGGAGGGAGAAGGCAAAACTCCTTCACGCCAGGAAAAGAGGCTGAACGTCTTCCACTTGCGCTGCCTCAGGCGCATCCTTGGAATATCATGGAAGGACAGAGTGTCCAACACTACTGTCCTTGGGCAAGCTGGAATCCCAACTATGCACACCCTCCTCAGGCAGCGGCGGATCCGCTGGCTTGGCCACGTCCACAGGATGAATGATAGAAGGATCCCAAAAGACATCCTGTATGGCGAGCTAGCCTCTGGCAAAAAACCTCCCGGACGCCCCCAGCTGCACTACAAAGATGTTTGCAAGAGAGACCTCAGGTAAACAGACATCAAGCCAGGCAGCTGGGAGGAGCTGGCAGACGATCGCAGTAGGTGGAGGCAGGAACTGTACAAGGGCCTTCAGAAGGGTGAGCTGAGGATCAGACAGCTAGCAAAGGAGAAGTGAGCCCACAGAAAGCACAGCAAGGACCTGCCAGTCACCCATTACATATGCAACAGAGGCAGCAAGGACTGTCACTCTCGTGAGGGTCTTCACAGTCACAGCCAACGCTGCAAATGAGGATGCCAAACGGAACTACAAAGGGCGCGTTCCATAGTCTATATAGACTGAGGGATGCTGCTACTACTAAAACTGCTCTCCCAGATGATGCATCTGCATGAGCTGGCTGACTTGTGGCAGCCCGCCTGAGAGAGAGGACTGTATAAATGAAGGCATCTTGCACAGGCACCCTGGGTTTTGTCTTGTCATCACTGGAGCCCCGATTCGGATCGGCAGAAGCCCAGCTCCACCCCTCCCCCATTGAACTCACCTGGTCAGTGCAGTTATGGGGAGCAACTATTGATAACAGCAACAAGACAGGAGTGTGTTTGTGTGTGTATGTATGAATGGGAATGGGATATATCATATGCATATGATAAGCGTTGATTGCTATATGTGTATTACCAATAAATGTGGCATTTTGCCTTTTCCCCTGAAAAGATCCTGTGCAGTACTTTTCAGTACAACACTGATACACTGATTGGTAGAGGGAGGTAAGGGGAGCTCTTGGAGGGGTCATATGACCCACTTCTGGGTTGGTCACGCTGCCCCCAAAACTAGCCCTATTCAGTTGAACCCACTCTCAGAGAGACCCTTTGGAGGCAAATCCCCTCCTTACTGGTAGAAGGCAGAGTTCTTATAGGGGTCACATAACCCACTTCTGGGTGGGGCAACCTGCCTTAGAACTGCACCTCCATTGGTCAAATCTGCTCCGTGCATGGTCATATGGGATCTAAACCCATTTTGATTGATAGAGGGTGGTGGGATGAGATCTTAGAGAGATCACATGACCCATTTCTGGGTGGGGCAGCCTACCCCAGAACTGCACCCCATTGGTCAAATCTGCTCTTAGGGTGGTCCTGCATGGACAAAACCCCTATCTATTGGTTGAGGGTGGTGGAGAGGGGTCACTTGGCACCATTTCCTTCTAGTAATGTGTCCAGCTTGACTCCAGAAGTATTACGCCCACCCCCAGGGGCAGGACTTCCATTGACATGTGGGTGTGGATAAGGGGTCAGTGGGCTGGGCTAAAGTTTTATTGATGGTAGATGCCTTATACTACTCTGGTGGCTTGGTGTGGTAAGGTGTGTCATCATGGAAGCCACAATAAGGCAGGACTCCCGAAAAACCTTGTGAGAAAAATCAGAGTACCTGTCTGAGACCTTTATGGAAATGTCCAGACAGGACTGGCACTCTGTCCCCAGCAACATTAACAAGCTGCTGTAAGGGTACTAGGCTGCATAGGCTTAGATTCACCCCAACCTAACTGCAATCTATTTGTAGCATTGTAAAAAAGAATACTCACCAGACGTGCCCTCTCCAGCATCAAGGTTTGGCTCTAAAAACTCCTGGGATGAGGGGACTGGCTCCAAAGTTAAAAATAGCTCCTGGCTATTTGCAGGATCAGCTTCTCCACTTACCAGCTAATTGGTTTCTTCCTCCTCTTCCTCATGCACCTCCTTGCTTTTGCCAGAGGATTGCTGTGCAGTTTCTCTGGAGGAATCCAGACAGTCTTTTGCGGCTGTGGTTGGGTCACTCCCTAGAATCCCACCCAGCTCTTCATAAAATCGGCATGTTTGGGGAGATGACCCAGACCATCCATTTGCTTCTTTTGGTATGCCTGCCTGAGCTCCTTTATTTTCACCTGGCACTGGTGAGCATCCCTGGAGTACCTTTTTTGCTGCATACCCTATGAGATCTTGTATAAATGCCTGCATTTCTTTTTCTGGTTCATAGCTGCATCAGGACAGATTCATCCGCCCCAACAGAAATGAAGCCCTGGATCTCCTAAAGACCTCTTTTACAACCCTGAGAACTCACAGCCAGAAGTGTTGCTGACGTGTGCTCCAGAGGTGTGCTGCCTGGCCGGATAGCTACGTTAGCTGCAAAGGAAATGAATTCAAAATTCCTGGCCTGCTGCCTTGTTCCTGCTCACACAAGCCGGGTCTACACGTGCACGCTACTTCGAAGTAGCGGCACTAACTTCGAAATAGCGCCCGTCACGGCTACACGTGTTCAGTGCTATTTCGATGTGAACATCGATGTTAGCCGGTGAGACGTCGAAGCCGCTAACCCCAGGAGGGGATAGGAATAGCGCCCTACTTCGACGTTCAACGTCGAAGTAGGGACCGTGTAGTTGTTGCGCGTCCCACAACATCGAAATTGCGGGGTCCTCCATGGCGGCCATCAGTTGAGGGGTTGAGAGACGCTCTCTACAGCCCCTGAGCTCAATGGTGGCCGTGTGGAGCGGCCCCTTAAAGGTCCGCTCCCCCTCCCTTTCCTGTGCAGGAAGTTGAGAGAATGTGCAAGTGGCAGCCCAGGCACGTGGCCAGCCTGCACGTCTCTGAGGCACCAATGTCTGCCACCCCAGCTGCGATGGCCGCCTGGCAGCCCCCCTCAGTGCCCCCAGGGGACCCCCCCCAACGGGACCCAGGGCAGCCAGGGCTCACGGGCTGGCAGCCAGGGCGGCAAGCGGCAGTGGGGCCCCTCCTGGACAGAGGCCGAGCTTCGGGACCTGCTGGGGCTCTGGAGCGAGGAGGAGGTGCTCCAGGTAATGGGGAGCAAGAGGCGGAACGCGGATGCGTTCGCTCAGCTGGCCGAGGGCCTGGCCGCCCGGGGTCACCCTGCCCGCACTCCGGACCATGTCCAGAGTAAAGTCAAAGAGCTGTGGCAGGGTTACGCCCGGGCCCGGGATGCGGCTGGCCGATCTGGGGTCGCCCCCGTCACTTGCCCCTTTTACAGGGAGCTCAGGGACATCCTGGGCCCCCGGCACACCTCCTCCCCTCTGGCCACTCTTGATACCTTGGCTGAGGAGCCCCAGCAGGCCCCGGAACCAGAGTCCATCCCGGAGGTAAGCCCCGCACCCCGGGGGCCCCCCCAGAGCCCACCACCGGGGCACCAGAGCAGGAGGAGGAGAAGGAGGAGGGGGACTCCTCCTCTACTGACACCGGGCTCCAGATCCTCCTCCTGCCATCCCAGAGCAGCAGCCAGGCGTCCACCCCCCGGCTGTCCCCCGACCGTGGGAGTGGCCCTACAGGTATGTACCCCCCCGGTGTACACCCCCGGGGCTGAGGGGCGGGGGTAATAGATATGTGGCCAGGGCCCTCCACATGCCCAGATGGCCATGGCCCCAAGGACAGCACTGCCATGTCCCTCACAGGAGTGCATCAGCCCCTGCACCGCGCCCCCCCCAGCACGACAGTGCCATGCCCCATCCCCGGGGCTGGGGGGAGCGGAACCTCTAGGGTCCCCTGGGAGGAGGGGGTGGGACACCCTGCAGCAGCAGCAGCAGCCGCATCAGTAGCAGCATGTGATGGAGTGGGGGGAGTGCAAATGCGAGTCTCAGGCTAGATATGGGCAACAAGCTGAATAGCTCCCAGTGGCTAAGGGTGATCCTGGGGCTACAACTGGCAGGTTACACCTCTGCCCTGAACAAAGAGGAGGGAGGAGCCGAGCTGGGTTTGAATCGGGGGCGGGGCCGCAGGTAGAGGCTAGGGGAAGGGAGAGCTGGAAGGCAGCCAGCCTGAAGAGGGGGAAAGCTACACCCCAGAGGGGAACCCCTTGGGGTCTTCTCCCCAGGACGGGTTGGAAGGACTGTCTCTGACTGCTGTACTGTCACTTATGGGAGAAACTGGGCATCTGTTGCCTAAGAAGCCTCCTGTTGTACCTGCTGAGTGAGAGTCACTCCCGCCGGGGGACGGGGTGCAGTGCAGGGGGACTCCTGAACCCCATCACAGCAGCATCTCCCGGGGACGGGGATGGGGAACCTGCAGCACAGGGGTGGGGGGATAAGGGCCACGGCTCGGGGCCCACACTAACGCCTGTCTCCACTCTTCTTCCCCCCTCCTGTGTTCCGCAGCTGCACCATCGGAAGGACCGGAGAGCGCCGGCGAGGCTTCAGTGGTCCCGGAATCCCCTCCGGGGCCATCGCTCCAGGCCAGCCCCTCGGCGGAGGACCGACCAGCCCCACGGCGGGCAAGACGGCGGACCCAGCACCACCACCCGACGGCGACGGACCCCCCAGCTGCTGGCCCTCCACCGCCGGCAGCTGGAGGTCGTGGAGCAGCGCCTGCGGGTGGAGCAACACCGCCTCCATCTCCAGGAGCGGGCGCTGGCCTGGCGCCAAGAGGCATGGGGGACCTACATGGAGACCTTCAACCGGCTAGTGGACTACCTGGTCCCCCATGCCGCGCCGGCCGCCACTGCGCCCGCCCTGACTGCTCCACCCGCCGCGCCACCCGCTGCTCCGCTCGTCGCCGCGCCGTCCGCCATCACCCCGCCACCCGCCACCGAGGGCCGTTCCGCCGAGGGAGACCTGGGGCCAGCTGAGACTCGCCGGACGTATCTGCCGGTCCGTTTGGCCTCCAGCCAGCCCCGGACAGGGCTGTGGCTGAGGCAGGGCTCCCAGCCGCCCACCCCCAGTGCTGGACTATAGGGGCGTGGGGCCCAGGACGTGGCCCCCCCCTGCTTGTATATAGTTTGGACTTATTCATTTGTGCCCCCCGTTTGCCCCCCCCCATGTAAATAGTTCTCCCCTTCCTTGCAATCCTTGGGTTTTTTTTTGTAAATACATGCATACTTTTTTATTTTTCACTTATAATAGTTAGAAGTTCTTGTATATAGTTTGGTATTAGTTAAAAGAACAGTTAAAAGAAAACCAGTTTGATTTCACAAACAAGTGCGTGCTTTTATTTGTCCAGGAAAAGTGTGGGCGGGGGTGTGCTGTTGGGTGCTCTGTGGTGTGGGTGTAGGGGCAGGGAGTGTTGTGGAGGAAGGGGGGGGGGCGCAGTGGGGGGCCTGGCAGAGTTCACCCCGCGGCCTCATCGAAGTGGGCCCGCAGGGCCTCCCGGACCCGGGTCCCTTCGGGGTCCATCTGGCGACTGGGGGCAGCAGGTGGCTGCACGTCGGCCCTGCCGGCCTCCACAGCCCAGCCCTGAAAAAAGGCCTCCCCCTTGCTCTCCACCAGATTGTGTAGGGCCCTGCACGCACCCACAATCTGGGGGATGTTGGTGGGGCCCACATCCAGGTGGGTGAGGAGACATCTCCAGCGCCCTTTGAGGCGGCCAAATGAGCGCTCCACCACCTGGCGTGCGTGGTTCAGGCACTGGTTGAAGCGCTCCTGGCTGGCAGAGAGATGGCCCGTGTATGGGTGCATGAGCCAGGGCTGGAGGGGGGTATGCCGCATCTGCGATGACGCAGAGGGGCATGGTGGTGTCCCCCACAGGGACCTCCCGCTGGGGGATGTAGGTCCCCGCCTCCAGCCGGCGGCACAGGCCCAAGTTCCAGAAAACCCGGGCATCGTGGGTGCTGCCAGGCCAGCCCACATAAACGTCCTGGAAACGGCCCCAGCTGTCCACCAAGGCCTGGAGGACCACTGAGTGGTAGCCCTTGCGGTTGATGTCGCATCCTCCACTGTGTTGCAGGGCACGGATGGGGATGTGGGTCCCATCCAGAGCCCCGAAGCAATTGGGGAAGCCCAGCGTGGCAAAGCCCGTGATGGTGGCATCTGGGTCCCCCAGCCTCACGAGCCTGTGGAGGAGCATGGCGTTGATGGCGAGCACAACCTGCAGGGGAAGCACATGGGAGAGCACCAATGAGGGGTGAGCAGGGGGTGCGTGGCCCTGCCCTGCCAGGGCCCCCCTGCCCGCCCCTCCCCTCCCCTGCCCTGCCCTCCCCTCCCCTCCCCTGCCAGGGCCCCCCTCCCCTCCCCTGCCCTCCCAGAGCTGCCTCCCCTTCCCCCCGTGGGTCCTCTTACCTCCATGAGGACAGCCCCGACAGTGGCCTTGCCGACGCCAAACTGGTGTCCCACGGATCGGTAGCTGTCTGGAGTGGTCAGCTTCCAGACAGCGATGCCAACCTGTTTCTCCACTGGCAGGGCACGCCGCATGGCGGTGTCCTGGTGCCTGAGTGCGGGGGTGAGCCACTGGCACAGCTCCATAAATGTCTGCTGGCTCATCCTGAAGTTCCTGAGCCAGCGGTCGTCGTCCCACTCCTCAAGCACCAGCCGCTCCCACCAGTCGGTGCTGGTGGGGTAGCTCCACAGACGGCGGCGTGTGAGGCGGGGGGTGGGGTCGGGGTGCTGCATGGTTGGGGGTTGAGTCCTGCTCCCCTGCAGGCCACTCCTCCTCCGGTGTGGCAAGGAGGTGCTCAGCTGCCTCCCGCATGGCATGGATCAGGGCGAGCCCTGCTCCTGCAGGGAGGGCTGGGTGGACCTCTGGCTGCTGCTGCTGCTGCTGCTGCTGCTGCTGCTGCTGCTGGGGGTCCATGCCTGCGTCGCTCGAGGTCTGTGTGCCTATGGCTCTGCAGACCGCGTGCTGTGCAGGCTGAGTGTGTCTGGGAGGGGCCCTTTAAGGGAGCGGCTAGCTGTTGCCCCGGAAGCGCTAGTCCGCCCTGTGACCCTGGCTGCAGCTGTGCCTGGCACCCCTATTTCGATGTGTGCTACTTTGGCGTGTAGACGTTCCCTCGTGGCACCTATTTCGATGTGGTGCTGCGCAACATTGATGTTGAACATCAACGTTGCCAGCCCTGGAGGACGTGTAGAAGTTATTCATCGAAATAGCCTATTTCAATGTCGCCACATCGAAATAGGCTACTTTGATGTAGGGTTCACGTGTAGACGTAGCCACAGAGAGCAGCTGAGGTGAAAATGGTGGCCAAAATGGACAGATTGGTGCATTGTGGGATACATCAGGAGGCCAATAAAACCAAATTTTAATAATGCTGTGTCTATACTAGCCTGAGGTCAATGTTGCAAATTTGATTTTGGCATTGCTCCTCTTGCAAAAGCAGGAGTGTAACAGTCAACCTTAGGACCCCTTAAAATTGACCTGTAGTGCTTTATAAATTGGACCTAGGTCCCTTAAAATCAAATTAATCCCTAAGTGTAGACCAAGTCTAAGAGTATAAAAGCTCAGATCATTTTGGGCATTAAAAAGCCCTTGTCATATTCCCCGAAAGGTGAGAATTAAAGCTAATCAAAACTTGTTCAGACTGTTTGATGGGGATCCAATGCCTTATGGGCACTGGAAGGTGCAACTCTAATAATGCTTCTAAAATGGATGCAGGATCTGAGTTCCAGAGTTGTTTCACTGCCAGCAAATCCCAGTGCTGATGGACTGATTCTTCCCTCTTACTTCCTGCTGGGGCAACACTTCAACGTGTTTTAATGATGGGGAGGAGAAGCAAGGAGTAAAGAATGGCACAGTCCCAGCCTCCTGCCCTTTAGCTGGTGCAGAGGGGAGCCCCTTCCATCCCACAGTGCTACACAACAGTCTCAGCCAGTCACCAGTCTGCCCCACAGACACCCTAAGTCTGACGCTGCCCACACGGCTCAGAGCGGTTAATTTGCTTTTTCCAGACTTGTGGCAATTAAACCTTTGCAGTGCCTGGCACGATTGGGCATGACTGAGCCAGCCAGACAGGCCACCTCTCTGGGCACCTTTGCACTCCCTGGAGCTCACCCTGCCTCTGCTACCACACTTGCCAAGGCCTTTCTCTTCTTCCTCTGACATGTGCCCTTCCTTTTCCTGGGTCTGTGCTGTGCCTCACTTCTGGCTGCCCTGCTCCTCTCTGACCTGCCTGCGTATCTCATCTCTGCTGTCCCACCAGGCAGCAGCAACTTCCTTTCCTCCCACGTCACTCTCAGCATGTGGTCCACGGGTGACAGCCACACAGTGGTCATCTCTGGGGACTGAACTGAAACCTCCGGAGCTAACTCGTGAGCCACTTCAGCTTCAGGTCAAGGACCAAAGTCAATGGAAGCACCTGCCAATACTGGAGGGGAGGGGCACAGTGAGAGCAGCTGGCTTCAGCATAGTTACTGAGCATGCTCAGTTGGGCAGACACATGATCACATGCTCTGCTCCCTCCCCAATGCATCACATCTGGAGCTCCACATGATCACACCTGACATTCAGGCTGCAAAAATAGGAAGTTGAGAAGCCCAGTGGAGGACTGTGCTAGGCACTGTACAGAGAAAAAATAAAGGCAGACTCTACCCAGCAGAGCTCCCAGGCTAGAACGGCCACGGTCCACGCAGACAGTGGGGGATGTGGGAGGGTTGGAAGGGAGGAGCAACAACAAACCCAGGTCTAAACTAGAGATTTCTGCTGACAGAGCTGTGTCAGTTGCGGGTTCGATAACATGTGAGCTGTGACTGACAGAGATGCGCCAGCAAAACCCCCCAGTGTAAGAGCAGTCATGGCAAAGCCAGACTATTACTGGGACAGCCTACTGTTCCTGAGGTGGGCACAGTAGATCTACTGGTAAAAGTGCAGTTATATCAAAGCAAGAAAGCAGTCCAGTAGCACTTTAAAGACTAACAAAATAATTTATTAGGTGATGAGCTTTCGTGGGACAGACCCACTTCTTCAGATCACAGCCGTATGAGAACAGACTCAATATTTAAGGCACAAAGAACCAAAAATAGTAATCAAGGTTGACAAATCAGAGCCCTGGACTTTGTCAACCTTGATTACTATTTTTGGTTCTCTGTGCCTTCAATATTGAGTCTGTTCTGGTCTGGCTCTGGTCTGAAGCAGTGGGTCTGTCCCACGAAAGCTCATTACCTAATAAGTTATTTTGTTAGTCTTTAAAGTGTCACTGGACTGCTTTCTTGTTTTGATAGTATATATACTAGCATGGCTACAGCTACACCAGGAGCACTTTGCCTGCATAGTGTTGTGGTATTATTTATTTGTATTACCCTACCACCTAACCACCCACTGAGCTAGGTGCTGTACAAACACAGAACAGCCAGATGGTCCCTGCTCAAAGGAGCTCACAGTCTGAGCCCTCCTGTGTTCTTATATTGGTAAAATGCCATAGTGGGCCAAACATTGTAGGCTGTGCTCCCCAGGTACATCCTGACCCAGGGGATGGCTGAGCCCATTGTCCCTCCATCCTGGGCTCCCTTTCACACTGGGCTGCTCTTGCTAAGTCACATACTGCTGGCAGGCCCTGCACTTTTACAACCACCCTGAGTCAGACCCAGCTGAGTTACTTAACTGCTTTTCCCTGTTACCCATGAACTTACCATATGAAGGCTTCAGCCAATTTCCCCGTGCTCCATAGCTAAGGGCCCCAGGTCTGTACCATCCTGCCCTAGTCAGGAGGCTGACCAGTGCCAGTCTATTACTCAGTCTGCCCTTCCCTTGAGTGAGCCAATGGGAAAAAAGAAAGATTTCTGAATTAAAGCAGTGGCCTGCTGAGAGACAGGGTCTTTGTTCTGGGCTGAAGCTGAGAGACACAGATAAGATGCTTACCGTGAAGCAGGATGAATGAATCCAGTAAATATCATGGCTGTCTCCTAATCAGCACAAAGATATGCAAGTAGAAAGGAAATGTTTAGTTAGTTATTTTGGATTTGGTGTGGAACTTCTCAGGCTGGTTGATCATTTTCCCTCGTGCTCTGTAACTTCTAAGCTGAATCTCAGGAAGGAATTTTCTGTGCTTTTTGATTTTAGTTGTTTTTAATTACCCTCAGCAGCCATAAGCAGTATGCTTATTTACTTTGTTGTTATTTCTTCATCTTTTGTAAATAAATTATATTTTTAAGGCAATGGTTTAAGTTCTGTGTCCTAAAGAAGTGTCTGTGTAAGTGTCTGCCTAGACCCAAGGGTCAGCTATCAGATTATAGCTTAATTTCTTATCTTTGTTTCCAAGTCTCTCTGACAGCAGAGGGAAGCTTGGGTGCTACCCCACAGGGAGATATCCAAGTTTGTCTTCCTGGGCTTTAAGGGGCACTTTTCCACTCGGTGGTGGTGGTGGTGCTTACCTCCCAGGGTCAAGGAATCTGTGATCTTGGGGAGCTTTTTGAAGCAGATCCTATACAGGCAAGATATTGTTAAGATTTCCTGTGGGCCCCCACCTTCTGCATTCAGAGTGTCAGAGTGGGGATCAGTCCTGAAACACTGTTATTGGTAAAACCACAAACAGGTTTCATAACTTCAGTAACGTTGAGTTTGAGCAATTGTAAAAGAGAGACATGAAGGACAGAGATGATTACCAAAGAAAACCAAAACAGCACACAATCTAAGCTCTATAACTAAACAGGATGTGCATGGAGCAGTGTTTCACCCTGACAGATGGTACAAGCAGGTCACAGCTCTTCACTGCATAGCCTGGAATTCTGCTCCAGCCCAGGTCCACCTTCCACCTCTGAGGCTTTGTCCATGTCGCCCAAGTAATGTGGCTGTGGGGGAAAAGAGGCCAAGAACTCATGCCAATTCCCCCTTTTTATAGCTTCCTCCAGCTTGCTGGAAAGATATTTGCTGGTGACAAGGGGGTCTGCCCCATTGGCCAAGCATTTGTCATTACCTACACTCTCTCTCTGAGCAGTCTCCATTGTATGGCAAGTGTGATGAATTTGTATACTTTTCAATGGGCCATCAGCACACCTGGCTGCTCCATTGTTGCACCTGAAAGGCTGGTTGTGGTTGTTCCCACCCTCACACCATATTTCAGTCACGGAGGTATAGCAAAACTTCATACCTTCCCCTGTGGTGGCAGCACATCCAGCCAGACTTTAACCTTCAGTCGATCAAGATTTTAAAAATGATGCCTCACAAGGCATACCTTGTACAGAACATCTCACAGTTGTGCAACAGTGGTGAATGTGGGGGCTCCAGGGGGCTCCTTTGAGGCACAGAGTGCCATACATGACATATGAGTTCATTTCCTTTCTAAAACCTATTTTTGCAGTGATGAGGGTGGCTCTGGACATTGCTCTGAAAGCAGCTCTGTGCACTCGGAGCACTGAAAAGTGGGATGCTGTCATTTTTCCAGCGTTGGTCATGTGTGTAGAGACCGCCTCTAGAGCCAGCAAGTTCACTTCACCTCTCATTCTGCCATTACTCTGCTTACTTTGACTCAAAGATAACTGAAGAGTCCAGGTTTAGTGTGATGAGCTCTTCCGCTGTTGTCAACAGGAAGCACAGGATGAAAAGTGAGTTATTTTATTTAACCCAAGCAAAAGAAATGAAATAGGTGAGTAGCAACAAAGGACTAATCTACTTTTCAAAGAAATGGCCTTCCCCTCCTGCAGCCACAGAACTGCTGTATGTCACAGATGTTCTGAAGCCAAAAAGCCACTTTTCACAGAATCAAACAAAGCTAGAGGGATTCTTTTCAGGAACTCCTGTAGATAGAGCTATAGCCTCTCTGTGCACTTCCTCAGCCAAACATTTAACATCAGATACTTTAGGGAGAGAAAAAAATCCAGATTGACTGATTGCTGTGTGCAAACTCTTCAATAAACAAACAGAAGGGAAGAAGGAAACGGCTGCTGTGGGTAATACACAGGAGATGTGAACAAAGACCTGTGCAGTGTGGCTGTTGTTTCTAAGAGTGGGTTAATGTGAAACAGAGGCAATTAGAGAAAATGAAAGGATGGAATAGAAACAAACCCAGTAGGATGAAATAAATCACAACAAAGTTATTTTTATGCCCTCAGAAAAGTTTTCCTCAGCACCTTCTTAGTTTCCAGAGGTAAATTGATTTACAAAGACATCTCAAAAACAACAAGAAATCCTGGGACACCTTATAGACTAACAGGTATTTTGGAACATCAGCTTTCGTGGGCGAAGACTGATGAAGTGAGTCTTGGCCCACGAAACTTATGATCCAAAATATCTGTTAGTCTATAAGGTGCCACGGGACTTCTTGTTGTTTTTGAAGATGCAGACTGACCCAGCCACCTCTCTGAGAAAGACATCTCAGTGGCTTGTTTTTTTTAATTCTAGCTAATCTAGCTAGATATTTTCGGTACTCACACAGGCCCCTTTATTATCCTATCACAGCCTTGCACAATCCACATAATTCCCCTCTGAGGCAGGGAAAGGCTGTTATCCCCATTGCACGTACGGGGAACTGAGGCACAGAAAGGCAAAGGGACTTGCTTAGGGTTCCATAGGATATCTATAGCAGAACAGACTAGCACCCTTAATTACAGGGTAGTAACCTGACCACCATGCACTTGGTGTGTGGGCGTGAATGTCAGTTTCACCCTGCAGGCCAATGTCTCTCCTACTCAAGTCAGTGGCAGAATTGTGCTGTGTTCCTAGTCCAGGGCAGAACAAGAGCACTCCAAAAAGTTGATCTTTGTTCCCATAGTCTGTAGTCAGATACTTCCCAGAGCTTTGGAAGAGGAGGGGCACATGCCTGCAGGGTAGCAGAGATCAAACACTGAGCAGAGCATAAAGGCATGCATTGTGGTATACTGGCAGAAGTGTCTACACTGGCTCTTTGTCAACAATAAACTGGGACGAGGGGGAATCTCTCTTAGAATCATAGAATCCTAGGGCTGGAAGGGACCTCTGGAAGTCATTGAGTCCAGCTTCAAGCAGGATCGACCCCAACTAAGTCATCCCAGCCAGAAGTTTGTCAAGCTGGAACTTAAAAACCTCTAAGGATGGAGATTCCACCACCTCATTAGGCAACACATTCCAGGATTTCACCACCCTCTTGGAGAAATAGTGTTTCCTAATATCCAACCTACTCCCCTCCTGTAACTTCAGACCACTGCTCATTGTTCTGCCATCTACCACCCCTGAGAACAGTTTCTTTCCATCTTCTTTCGAGCTCCCCTTCAGAAAATTGAAAGTTGCTATTAAATCGCCCCTCAGTCTTCTCTTCTGCACACTAAACAAGCCCAAATCCTTCAACCTCTCCTCATAGATCATGTGCTCCAGACACTTAATCATTTCCGTTGCCCTCCACGGAACCTGCTCCAGCACATCCGCATCCTTTCTCTCATAGGGGTGGAGGTTTTGTTTTGTTTTCTTTTCTTTTCTTTTTTTGCCACAGCTTCGCTTTTTCCCCAACAAAAGGGGCATTGCAGAGTGTACACTCACACTGTTTTGTCACCAAAAGGCAGTTTTTGGCAACACTTACCCTGGGTCACATCCCCTGCTTCCTGGTCCCTCACACTGGCTCTGTCCGGCTGAAGCGGAGAACATTTCATGGCTGCCAGGCACACTGGGCGACACCTGCAGAAGCTCCTGGTCCTCATCTACCTCAACTGCCCCATCTACAGTTTCATCTCCCAGGTCAGGTCCTCCATGTGCAGCCTCTGTGTCCTCCAAAGTACCACGGGGCTCTTGGCATTGGAGGTGGGAACACCCCTGAGAGAGCACCCAGCTCCTTATAGCACAGGAGCGTCAGGTCACGTCACAGGCCATAGGTTTGCCTCTGTTCTTTCATCTTTGCTCTGCACCGCAGCGTGTCCTGCTCATGCCCCTTTTCACACAAGCATCAAGAGGTGTGCCTGTGGGTGCCCCCATTCCTACAGGTGCTCCCACTGGCACTGAACAGATGGCTCTCCCCACACACTGATCAGCTCCAACAGCTCCACAATGGTCCAAGCAGGGGAGTGTTGATGTGATGGTCAGGCATGAGCCCCTGGGAAGATGCCATGAGACCATTGCATGTGGAGCCAGCCTGCAGGGCTGAGGGGAGTCCAGGTGCTTAGGCTGATTTGTGAGGTCGGCTCTGTGTGGTGTACCTCATGCATTGCCCATGTGGTTGAAGCCAGACAGTCACTCTCCTCTCCAATGAACTCACACAGAAAAGTCAGCCAGCAGGAAGTGGGATTTCTTCTCACTGGGCTTGCATGGGGGTGAGGCCAGGTGTCTGGTCACTGGGCTGCAGGGCAGTGGAATTCAAACTGCTGAGCAGAGCGGCTAGCTGAGAATTGTGGGCCACTCCCTGGAGGCCAGAATCAGTGACAAAACACCTTGAGATGTCTACACTGCATGTTTGTCAGCAAGACAGGGAGGGGAAAAAACAAAAAGTCCCTCGTGGAGCTGAAAGATTTTTTGTTGACAGAAAAGGTCATTTTTTCCAGAGAAAAGTCATGCGGGAGTGTGAACATTCCTGCAGCTTTGTCACCAAAAAGCTCTTTTCCTTCACAAAAACTTAGCAGTATGGACAAAGCCTAAAACACAGGGGAGGTGTGCTGGGTGGAACTCACCCCCAGGGCCCAGAAGAGAGCAAGGAATGTTGCAAGAAAAACATTTTATAGGAGGGTCTAAGTTGAAGGAGGATCCTGCCTGTTCAAATGTTCTGCTGTCTCCTCTGTGTGTCAGGCTACCCCAGCCCAGACTCCTTCAGTCTTACACCCCACCTGTGCATTGGGGTCTCTCATTCCTCTAATTTTAGCTGGGGAACCATGCCAACGTGCTTAGAAAACTTACATAGGCTTAGTTTGTCACAGGTACATAGGCATCTAACTCCTACAGGGTTGAGGGTCTGCACTTTGGGGTGATCTGAGACCATGATCTCCATCTCTCTCCCCTGACACCAGAAGGATGCAGAATGACATCTATCCGGACCTTTGTTCTGTTGGCAGGGGAAACGTTGTTATATTTTGTTCTCATAGAAACATTGTTTTGTATATGAATGCTTACTGATGTTCCCATGAGGTTCAATATTGTATTTAGCATTGTTAGTGAATCCTCCTTAATTTTCTCATGAAATTCAGCATTGTTTTGTTACTGAAATCCTGTTCATGTTCTATACAACTGAATAACTCTACCTCCCTGTAACTTACATTCTGTTAATAATCTGTTGGTACTTTACCTCCTGATTAATAGGGAATTACCAGAGCGGAATGTCATATGAGCCGTAGAAATTCAGTTTGAGCTGGAGGAATGGATAAAGGGAGTATGAGAAACTCTCCCCTGGTTTGTTGGGAGGGGTGGTGAACAAAGGAGGAGAGAGGTATAAGTATTGCTCACTGCTTGTTGCAAGGTGTGCAGGCTTTGAGGAGAGATCCCCCTGCACCTTACTCGGCATGCCAAATAAAGATTCTTCTTCCACTCTCGGTGTGTTATTGGGCCAGCGTTGCACACCGGGCACTAACTGCCACTGTGCCACCTTAAGAAGGAGGCAACAGTTCTCTGCTTCGACACAGTGGTGGCACCACCATCAGCATAGAAGCCCTGACCCCACCCAGGACCATGGTTCAGTGCTGACCCAGAGGGAACAGGGTCATCTACTGAGTCACCATGGGAAAGACTGGCAAGTGATGGGCTTAGAAGTGTGTAATTGGCCCTTCTAGGGTAAGACGGGGATGGGCATGGACGGACAAAGACCAGGGCTGTCACAGCAGATAGGAGATCAACACAGCTGTGCAGTACTGGTAGCTGGCTGGATTCAAACTGCCGACTGAGCGATATGTGATTTCCATATTCCCCATTTGCTGGGAGCAGCAAACAGGAGCAGCTAACAGGGAGTTTGCCTGGGAAAGTATCCACAAGAAGCTCAGGTGAGTGTGGGTTTGGCAGGGCCGCATTGTGAGCTGGTGTCTGTGTGTCTGAGCATTTGTTTTGCAAAGAGGGGCAGTTTGAAAGTTTGCAAAGTGTGACTTGGGAGTGCTTTGCTCCAGGTGGGCCTTCAAGGGCTGATTAGGTTGGAGGCAAGGCTTTTGGCTGGGTCTAGCCAGCCAGCAGCCTTGTAAGAGGGCAGCCACAGTGAACAAACACTGTGAACACTATAACAGCAACAAAGGGTCCTGTGGCACCTTATAGACTACCAGAAAAGTTTTGAGCATGAGCTTTCGTGAGCACAGACTCACTTCATCAGATGCTGGTCATGGAAATCTGCAGGGCCAGGTAGAGAAGGAGAACAGAAGACAATGATCAAGTGATTTATCTCCTGCCATCCATCTCCTGCCCTTGTTATGAAGGCTAGGGGCACCATACTTTATCCCTGGCTAATAGCCATTTATGGACCTAACCTGCAAAAATTTATCAAGCTCTTTTTTAAACCCTAATAGAGTCCTGGCCTTCACAGCCTCCTCGGGCAAGGAGTTCCACAGGTTGACTGTGCGCTGTGTGAAGAAAAATTTCCTTTTATTAGTTTTGAACCTACTACCCATCAATTTCATTTGGTGTCCCCTAGTTCTTGTATTATGGGAAAAGGTAAATAATTTTTCTATATTCACTTTCTCCACACCATTCATGATTTTATATACCTCTATCATATCGCCCCTCAATCGCCTCTTTTCCAAACTGAAAAGTCCCAGTCTCTCTCACCATATAGGAACTAACGATACAGCCAAGAGCAACCTTGATGAGATCACTGCAGATTACATAACCCTAGAAAGAAATATCAATATCCATAGAGCACAAGTGGTCTTCTTGTCCATCCTCCCTGTAGAAGGAAGGGGTCCGAGTAGGGATCATCGAATCGCCAAGGTAAATGTGTGGATGCGTAGGTGGTGTCACAGGGAAGGATTTGGTTTCTTCGACCATGGCATTCTATTTTATGAACAAGGATTGCTGGGCAGAAATGGGATCCAGCTAATGAAGAGAGGGAAGAGCATCTTTGTGGGCAGGCTTGCAAACCTAGTGAAGAGGGCTTTAAACTAGGTTCGTTGGGGGATGGTGACACAAGCCCTGTGTAGCAACCCAGGATAGTAATGTATCTTTTAGTGGAAACTTTGTATTACCATGTATTGTTGTATCACCATGTATTACCTTATATCTTTTTAATGGACCACAGACTTTTGTATTACCCTTTAGATTGGTTATTGTATGCTACTTTGTACCTTTGTATTACCCTTTGCATTGGTCATTTTATATTCATAGACACGTTGTTCTGGATTCCATATTGTATTAAAAACTGCATCTTAACTTTGTGTTTGCCTGTAAACCTTGTGCTGTCTGTGTGAGAGTGGTTGTGTGTGAGAGCCTCCTGGCAGTGTGAATGTGGATGCTTAAATAGTTACCCTCTGGAGCCAGCTTGTCTGGACAACAAAGACGTGGTGGCTAAAGAACAAAGAGAACTGGACTCTCCAGCAATGACCCACCCTGAGAGGAAGATTAAGTGCCATCTGTAGGTGATGAGTCACACAGAAACCTGGGCAGTGGGAAAGGATCAAACCCATCTGCCATTGACAGGTGACTCATTGTGCCTGGGGCAGTGGGACAGAATCAGGACTGTGCACCACTGCAGGGTTGGGTTCCTCTTCTCATCTTGTCAACATCGGAGCATTGATCTGGATCAACAGAACCTGGCTGCACACTCACCTCTAATCCATCTGGCCAGTGGATTAGAGTGAGCAACCTTTGGTAACTATAAACAACCACAAGATGGGGTGTGTGTGTGTGTGTGCGCGCGCGCGCGCCTCTGAATAAACTATGTATATTATATGCATACAATATAATGGCATTGTATTCTCAATAAACGCAGCATTCTTGCCTTGTCCCTCTAAAAAGATCCCATGTGCTTCTTATAAGCATAATGTTTGTGGTGAAGAAATGCGAAAGGGGGAGCAGCAGGTGCTGTTGTTTTTTGGGAACCAATAATAAGGAGTGCGTGGAAAGTGTTTAGCCACGGTGATAAAAATTTACACTGCAGAAGTGTTTTGGAAAATGTTTATACTGCAGTAATATTTTGGGAAGTTTAAGTGATTGATCGCAAAAGGTTTGCAAATCCCCATTTGTAGCCTGGCTGGGTAAAGAGGGGAGGGGAATTAGATTTCTCACCACAGGAATTGTCTTGTTAAGGAATACACCCCACCAGTCATAGCATGGCAGAGTGAAAGAGAGGGAATTAGTATTCCATTCTGCCCTAATAGTGTGGGGAGAAAAGGTTGTATACCCTTGATTGTAGTCAGGCTGAGCCCAGAGAAGGGATTGAAGTTTAGTGTCTTCGATCTACTGCCTACCTTGTAGGAGTCCTAAGGGGAAAAGACACACAATTGTACTGTCGAAGGACAAAAATTGCTGTTTAGGAGGTTGGATACATTAAAAAAATGTTCAAAAGAAAGCAGTCTTTTAAAAAGGCTTCCCAAGAAAAGACTGAAAATTGGCCTTTGTAAGGAATATTACCCCTTTTTGACAACTACAAAAATTTGGACATCACCCCTTGTCTCATCAGGCACTGGCTGATTTCCCCACAATTTCAGATTTGGAGGATAAATTGGCCACATATTTACTGATATATAAACCATCTACCCCAATGAAAAAGATGCAGCTGCAGTCTGGCTGTTATGGAAAGCCTGTAGTGAGTTGTTTAAGGATTAGCTAATGGCAGAAATAAAAATTCAAATGTACACAAGGAAAGGAACCAAGAAATGTGCAGGCTATTTAAGACACTTTCCCTTCAAAATTGGTCGTGGAGCAAGGCCTGTATCCATGTAAAGGAAAAGTTCAGCTAAAAAGGCAGGATCAGGCCCAGACAACAAATAAAGGGAACTGTTTGCTAAAAGCCCAGGGTGGAGCTATAGTAACAGGAGAAAGAGACACAGTGAAATTCAATGTAAAATTCAAATTCCTGGAATAACACTTAAAATAGTGATAGCTAAAAAAGATGTATTTTGTGGGGAATTACCAAGTGATTTATGGAAAGAGAAATAAGTTATCTCTGCACAGTCTGGAGGGAATTAAGCAGTTAAACGTTGTAAAAATGTTATAAAAAAGAATTGTTGGTTTCTTTGCATCCATTGGGTCCTTTTCCAAAGGAATGTCTGCAAATAAGCAAGGCAAAAAGAGACCATAATTTAAATCTGGATAATTTAGTCAAATTTGTTTTAAAAAATTAGGGGGCTTCTATTGGACCTTAACTGCCCCATATGTATAAAAGGAAACATAAACTATGTACAGTGATGTAAAATAAGTTAAAGTAATACAAGAGATATTAAGAAAAAGAAATGACTGTAATATCTGTGTGTACATATAAGTATATTGTATAAATATGTGAGGTTTTTAGAACCTAACCACCACTGATGTGTTGTAGGTTTATAAAGTCTGTTATAGGCTTAAAATAAATTGGCTTTCATTTTTTTAAAAAATAATGTCATTTCAAAGTTGCAAAACTGACAAGACACTTTTTGCCAGACACAGGTAGCTCGTGTTGCTTGACTTTTGGCTTAACTGTTAGTCTTCAGTATTTAATTCTTATGCTATCTTAACGGTTTTCTTTTTAGACCAAGTTGTGGCTGATACAAGTGGCAGCCAGAAAACCCTGAATTTCTTGTTTTTGGGGAAAAAAAAAGCAAATAAAAGCTGTTGTAAAGGAATAAAAAAAGGCATTGTTAGGAAAACTGAGCCTTAATGTGGCTTTGAGTTATCAGACTGTCACTTTGATAAAAGTATGTGAAAACTCTGTATGCATAACCGAAAGAGTTACAGCTTATGTAAAAATGTATGGCTAATGTTATGGAAGTTTAACTGTGAAAGGAATGTGCATTTTTCTATCATATATTCAACATCTTTTATAGAAGGAGTATAAAAAGAGCAAGCAAAACATGCTGCTTAATGAAAATCTTTTAGGGCTCTGAGAAGGAGCCAAAATAAACCTTGCTTTCCTTCTCAAACCACTATGTATTGTGGAAAAACTGCCCATAAGCAGCACAACAAAGGGTTGCAAATAAGGAATACTCCTCGTTCAGCAAAAAAAAAAGAAAACTGCAGAATAAAAGGGGAAAAGTTAATTCTAAGTAGAAAAAAACCTGTATTTACAGTGCTAAAAACTAAAAGCAAATACAAAAGGGGGTTTGCTTCTATGAACAAAACCCTTATTTCTATTTAATTCACCCCCAAGTTAAAATAACCTGCTTAAATTAAAACTTATGCAAAGATTTCAAGAGGGTATTGAACACACTGGCCCCAATAATAAATTGTCTAAATAATAGCTATGGCATGGCAAAATATTTATAAACACCCACTTCTAAAAAAATCCAATGCTAATAATACTGTATAACACTGAAATAAATAATATTTAACATTCCTAAGTAACCCTGTAACAAAGTGCAATGTATATGATTTGGTGAAAGAAAGCCTTAAGGAATGTTGAAAATGGTAACTGAAAACACCCCGGTGTTAAAAAGGACAGTGTGGGGGAGCTAATTATAGTAATAATGCTTCTCAATTATCAGTAAATAAACTCAAAGATTAGTACAACAGAGAAACTATTACAAACACAACCTGCTGGATAAAAAGAAAACAGAGGCACACCACCTCAAAATTTTTGAATAATTGACCAGTGTGATAATTCACCCAAAAGCAACTTAAAGAGTAAAAACCATTAAAACCTTGCCTACCCACAGAGCAAAAACAAATAAGTCCTCCGCTTTCCCCCAAATTGGCGAAGACATTTGTACTGCCAAAGGAGTATTTTAAAACATAATCTTCCCCCAAAAGGGGCGGAAAAATGTTATTTTTGTCTTTCAGAAAATCAAAAGAAACTAGTTCAAGCTGAAGAGCTACCCAGAAAACCATGGATCTGCTGTTGCAACAAAACTTGTGTTTTATATGTTTAATGTTTGTCTCTTGTGGTGTTTGCTTTATTGCTAGCATTGTTGTGTAATGTATCTAATATATATGTTCTCTGCTAATTATGTTGCATAACTGAGATATGCTATGATAAAAGGAGTTATTTGTGCTGTCAAATTATTATCTATTGTATGGCAAAATATGTTAATACTGGCAAACAACATTAATTTTGGTTTAGCTATATAATTAGATTTATTAAAAATAAATTAGCCAACTAATGTCACTGTACAAATTCAAAGACAGAGTTTGGTAACTTTACATCAAGTGTGTAAAGGGTGGTGTCCCAGCTCTAAACGCATATTGACTATTGTGTTTCACACACATTGTATTAATGTTATCCTAAATTTCCCTTGTGGGATTGTGTTTCATGTGCTGTTGAATGAGAATATACCTCAAATTAAAACCCCAAACAGAAGTCATGAATCAATACATAGCCCTAAAGAAAACATGTGAAATTTAAATGTGACCCACTGAAGTGACTTGAGGGGTCAAGGAGTGGGAATGTGGCACCCTGGATAGTAATATATCTTTTAGTGGAAACTTTGTATTATTATGTGTCATTGTATCACCCTGTATTACCCTATATCTTTTTAATGGACCACAGACTTTTGTAATACTGTTTAGATTTGTCATTTTATACTACTTTGTACCTTTGTGTTACTCTTTACATTGGTTATTTCTATATTCATAGGCACTTTGTACCAGATTCCATATTGTATTTAAAATTCCTTCTTAACTTTGCATTAACCTGTAAACCTTGTGCTGTCTGTGTGAGATCCACCTGGAAGTGTCAATGTAGATGCTTAAGAGAGTTACCATGTGGAGCCAGCTTGTCTGGCCAGCAAAGATGTGGTGGCTAAAGAACAAGGAGAACTGAACTCTCCAGCAATGACCCACCCTGAGAGGAAGATTAAGTGCCATCTGTAGGTGATGAGTCACACAGAAACCTGGGCAGTGGGAAAGGATCAAACCCATCTGCCATTGACAGGTGACTCATTGTGCCTGGGGCAGTGGGACAGAATCAGGACTGTGCACCACTGCAGGGTTGGGTTCCTCTTCTCATCTTGTCAACATCGGAGCATTGATCCGGATCAACAGAACCTGGCTGCACACTCACCTCTAATCCATCTGGCCAGTGGATTAGAGTGAGCAACCTTTGGTAACTATAAACAACCACAAGATGGGGTGTGTGTGTGTGTGTGTGTGTGTGCGCGCACGTGCCTCTGAATAAACTATGTATATTATATGCATACAATATAATGGCATTGTATTCTCAATAAACGCAGCATTCTTGCCTTGTCCCTCTAAAAAGATCCCATGTGCTTCTTATAAGCATAACACCTGACGTAAGAGGGGAAGGAGGAGGGAACCGCAAAGTAGGATTCCTGGGTGAAGAGAAGAAGGTGGGCCAATCAGCCACTTTTCTATGGTGCTTGTACACAAATGCAAGAGCCTTGGAAACAAACAGGAAGAATTAGAGGCCCTGGCACAGTCAAAGAAGTATGAGTTGATTGCAATATCCGAGACTTGGTGGGATGATTCGCATAACTGGAGCACTGTCATGGAAGGGTATAAACTGCTTAGGAAGGACAGGTGAGGAGAAAAGGAGGAGGAGTTTCATTCCATGTGAGGGAGCAGAATGATTGCTCAGAGCTACAGTATAAGGAGGGAGAAAATCCAGTTGAGTGTCTTTGGGTTAAGCTTAGAGGTGGAAATAACTGAGTTGATGTTGTAGTTGGTATCTGCTATAGACCACCAGATCAGGGAGATGAGGTTGATGAGAATTTCTTCAAACAGCTAAGTGAACCTTCCAAATCACAGGCCTGGTTCTCATCCTGGTTAAAGATCCAGACATTTGTTGGGAGACCAATACATCAGCACACAGACAATCGAGGTAGTTTTTGGAGAAAGTTGGGGATAACTTCCTGGTACAAGTGCTGATGGAACCAACCAGGGGCCATGCACCACTTGAACTGCTGCTCACAAATAGAGATGAATTAATAGGAGAAATAGAAGCGTGTGGCAAGCTGAGCAGCAGTGACAATGTGATGGTGGATTTTAGGACCCAGACAAAAGGAAGAAAGGTGAGCAGTAACATACAGACCCTTGATTTCAGAAGAGCAGACTTCAACTCCCTAAGAGAACTGGTGTACAGGATCCTTTGGGAAATGAAGATGAAGGGGAAAAGAGTTCAGGATAACTGGCAATATTTTAAAGAAGTCTTATTGAAGGCACAGGAACAAACAATCCCGCTAACTATTCAGAAATGCAAATCTGGTAGGCAACCAGGTGGGCTTAACAGGAAAATCCTTGGTCAGCTTCAACTCAGAAAGGAAAGTGGAAACACGTACAGTTGACTAAGGAGGAATATAAATATATGGCTGGAGAATGCTGAGGAGTAATCAGGAAAGCAAAAGCACAATTGGAACTGTAGCTGCCAAAGGATGTGAAGGGCAACAAGAAGGGTTTCTACAGGCATGTTAACAATAAGAGGGTTATCAGGGGCCATTACTGGATGAGAGCAGTAACCTAGTGGCAGATGATGTAAGAAGAACTGAAATACTCAATGCTTTTTTTAACTCAGTCTTCACAGAGAAGGACAGCTCCCACACTATGGTGCTAGACAGTGCAATATGGGAAGGTGGAGAGCAGCTCTCCCTGGGGAAGGAACAAGTTAAGAGCTAACTGGAAAAACTAAATGTACACAAATTGATGGGTCTGGATTTAATGCACCCAAGGGTACTGAGGGAATTGGCAGATGTCATTACCGAGTCTTTGGCCATTATCTCTGAATACTCTTGAAGATTGGGAGAGGTCCCGGATGACTGGAAAAGGGCAAATGTAGTGACTATCTTTAAAAAAGGAGGACAATCCAAGGAACTAGAGATCTTACCTCAGCCTTACCTCAGTTTCTGGGAAAATAATGGAAAGGATCCTCAAGGAATCCATTTTGGAGCACTTGGAAGAGGGGAAAGTGATCAAAAGTAGTCAACATGGATTTAAAAAGGGAAAGTTGTGCCTGACCAATCTGATTAGCTTCTATGATGAGGTAACAGGCTGTACAGACATGAGGAAGTCAATGGATGTGATATATGTTGACTTCAGCAAAGCTTTCAACACAGTCTCCATAAGTTAAGGAAGTATGGATTGGATACGTGGACTATAAAATGGATAGAAAGCTGGTTTGACAGTTGGGCCCAACGGATAGTGGTCAATGGCTCAATATCTGAATGGTGGTCAGTTTCAAGTGGAGTGTCCCAAGACTCGGTTCTGGGGCCAGTGTTCTTCAATATCTCTATTAATGACCTGGATGAGGGACTGGATTGCACCCTCAGCAATTTTGCAGATGACACCAAGCTAGAGGGTGAGGTGGATATGTTGGAGGGTAGAGATAGGATCCAGAGTGACCTGGATAATTTGGAAGATTGGGCCAAATGAAACTTGATGCAGTTCAACAAGGAGAAGCGGGGAGTCCTGCACTTGGGACAGAAGAATCCCAAGTGTTGTTACAGGCTGAGGTTCGACTGGCTAAGTAGCAGTACAGCGGAAAGGGATTATGGGGTTATGGTGGATGAAAGGTTGGATATGAGTAAACAGTGTGCCTTTGTAGCCACAAAGGCTAACAGCATGTTAGAGTGCTTTAGGAGGAGGATTTCGAGCAGATCTAGAGAAGTGGTTGTTCCCCTCTTCAGCACTGGTGAGTCCACATCTGGAATATTGTGTCCAGTTTTGGGCCCCCCAGTACAGAAAGGATGTGGATGTGCTGGAATAGGTTCAATGGAGGTCATTGAAAATGATTAAAGGGCTGGAGCACATTATCTATGAGGAGAGGCTGTGGTATTTGGGTTTGCTTAGTTTACAGAACAGAAGACTCGGAGGTGTTTTAATAGCAGCCTTCAACTTCTTGAAGGGGAGCTCTGAAGAGGATGGAGAGAAACTGTTCTCAGTGGTGACAGATGACAGAACAAGGAGCAAAGGTCTGAAGTTACAGAAGGAGATGAGTAGGCTGGATATCAAGAAAAACTACTTCACCAGGAGGGTGGTGAAGCTCTGGAATGTGTTACCTGTAGAGGTGGTGGAATCTCCATCCCCAGGTTTTTAAGTCCTGGCTTGACAAGGTCCTGGCTGGGATGACGTAGTTGGGGTTGATCCTGCTTGAAGCAGGGGCTGGACTCAATGACCTCCTGAGGTCCCTTCCAGCCCTAGGATTCTAGGATTCTATTATTTGCTGGTGTGCTCACAAGTCATGGCATGATATGCATATGCAACATATGCCCTGCCTTGTGCACACACACACATCTGATGACAACTTCCCTCATGGTGTCTGACCCAAACAAGATTCCCCACCCCTGCACTATTGGGTTAGGGAGGGTTGGATCGGTTGCTTGGCAAAGATCTGTAATGCAGTACAACAAGGGAGATACTGGGAGTTAAGGCTTGTACATAGCAAGGTGGCAAGGATGTAGGGAACATGTTATAGATAATCGTCAGGCACCAGAATACCTCTATATCCATCATCTTGCATGTGATATCTGAGTTGTGCACATTGACTCGCCTCCCACATGGGCATGAATCAGCAGTCAATGCAGTTAAGCTGGGCTGAGTGAGCAGAGAAGTAGATGCAGCTACAGTCCTAGAAGAGATTCTTGACTTCCTTCTTGATTTCCCCTCTCTCCGGTTCTTACCTGTTTGATACTTTCCGGCTTCTCTGGGGCTCTTGTTTTCGCTGACAGCCTGGCAGCCCCCAGCCACACCTCTTCTGGGAGTATGGAGCACCCCACATACAACTTGACCAGGGGCGCAGTAAGTCTGTCATCCCACTTCGGTCTCTCCCAGCTATGTCGGTGTGTGCTGCAGCCAGCCAGATATATCTTGGATCTCACAGCCTTAAAGTGTCCACAGGGTGACCCCAACACACTCCCAAGTCCCTAATCTTCCCCAAAAGCAGGTGTCCTGAACTTTGTGCTGCCCTGGAGAGGAACAAGAATATAACGTTTGATCCTTTAAGGGACCAGTGAGCACACAACTTGCTACTCCAAATGGAGTTACCCCGTCACTTCAGCTGGAATGTGCCAGATTAGATAAAACACAACTATCAAAGAGACACTCCACGTGGGCACAAGGCAGGAGGCATGAAAGGAAAACATGGTTACAGAAGAAAAATAAAACACCCATTGGTACCATTCCTCACTGAAAAAAACATCCACTGGTGCTGTGCCTCACCTAACAAAAACACCCTCTGGTACCGTGATTCATGTAACAAAAAAACCCACTGGTATCATTCCTCAAGTAACAAAAACACCCACTGGTGCCACGCCTCTTGTAACAAAAAAAACCATTGGTGCCATGTCTCAACTAACAAAAGCACCCACTGGTGCCACGCCTCACCTAACAAAAAACACAGACTGATGCCATGACTCATGTAACAAAAAAACCTGCTGGTGTCATTCCTCGTGTAAAAAAAACACCCACTGGTGCCATGCCTCACCAAACAAAAACACCCACTGCTGATATGCCTCACCTAACAAAAACACCCACTGCTGATATGCCTCACCTAACAAAAACACCCACAGGTGTGGTGCCTCATGTAACAAAAACACCCACAGGTGTCATGTCTCACCTAAAAAAAACACCCACTGGTGTCATTCCTCATGAAAAAAAAAATTGGTGCTGTGCCTCATGTAACAAAAAAAACCACTGGACCTGTGCCTCACCTAACAGAAACAACCACTGATGTCATTCCTCACCTGACAAAAACATCCACTTGCACCATGCCTCATGTAACAAAAACACCTCCTGGTGCTGTGCTTCATGTAACAAAAATATCCACTAGTGTCATTCCTCACCTAACAAGAACACCCACTGGTGCTGTGCCTCATGTAATACAAACATCCAGTGGTGTCATCCCCCATGGAACAAAGACACCCACTGGTGCCATCCCCCATGGAACAAAAACACCCACTGGTGCTGTGCCTCATGTAACAAAACCACCGACTGGTGCCATGCCTCACCCAACAAAAACACCCACTGTTGCCGTGCCTCACCTGAAAAAAAACACTGACTTGCACTGCACCTCACCCAACAAAAACACCCACAGGTGCTGTGCCTCACCTAAAAAAACACCCACTGGTGCCATGCAATATGTAACAAAACCACCCACTGGTGCCATGCCTCAGATAAGAAAAACACCCACTGGTGCTGTGCCTCATGGAACAAAAACACCCACTGGTGCCATGCCTCACCTAACAAAAACACCCACTTGTGCCATGCCTCACCTAACAAAAACACCCACTGGAGCCGTGCCTCATGGAACAAAAACACCCACGGGTGCCGTGCCTCACCTAACAAAAAAACCCAATTGTGCCGTGCCTCACCTAACAAAAACACCCACTGGTGCCATGCAATATGTAACAAAACCACCCACTGGTGCCATGCAATATGTAACAAAACCACCCACTGGTGCCATGCCTCAGATAAGAAAAACACCCACTGGTGCTGTGCCTCATGGAACAAAAACACCCACGGGTGCCATGCCTCACCTAACAAAAACACCCACTTGTGCCATGCCTCATCTAACAAAAACACCCACTGGAGCCGTGCCTCATGGAACAAAAACACCCACGGGTGCCGTGCCTCACCTAACAAAAAAACCCAATTGTGCCGTGCCTCACCTAACAAAAACACCCACTGGTGCTATGCTTCACCTAACATAAGCACCCACTGGTGCCATGCCTCACCTAACAAAAGAACCCGCTGGTGCCGTGCCTCACCTAACAAAAACACACACTGGTCCTGTGCCTCACCTAACATACTAGAGCAGATTCAACACAGAGTTGTCTTACCACATGGTTTCAGCAGCATCACTGACCCAACTCTAGAGGAGAACCTTACGGCTTCCCCAGAATGCAGTGTCTGCTCATATGCAGAGAACATGATGGGCAGAGAGCAGAGGAGTTTTGCGGCATCTGACCCATCTTTACGTAACCCTTCTCCATGGGGGCCTCATCCTCTTCAGAGTCACTCTCAGAGGTGCTGGGTAAGGGTAGATTAGGTCCACAGTGCCCACTGCCTGTGTTGTGTAGTGGATGTGGCCTTGAACTTTCTTTTCATCCTGGTCTTGTGTCATAGTCCATCTCAGAAGGGTCACTAACCAATTCTCCCAGGGGCAGCAGGAGGTTTCTATGTGTTGTCTTCATTGGCCCTGACCCAACCTCAGGTTTAATCTTCTAGACAGACAGGTCCCTAAGTCTTTCCACCACCAGGTACGGTGTTGCCTTCCATCTATCAGCAATCTTGTGTTTGCCAGCAACACCTGGATTTTGCAGCAGAAGTCTGTCCCCAGGTTGGAGCTCCTGCAGGCGCACTCTTGCATCATACCGGTGTTTGTTACGATCTGTGTTCTTGCAGGCAGGTGCTGTAGCCAAACGGTAGGCATCCTGCAGCTTTTCCCTTAGTCAGGAAACATACTGTAGATGCATCGAAGGGTCCTATGGCACCTTATAGACTAACAGAAAAGTTTAGAGCATGAGCTTTCGTGAGTTAACTCACTTCTTCAGATGCTGGTCTGCAAAGTATTTTTCACCTTCAGTCCATTCGGTATGATGTCCATTTGTTTGCATTTGGAGAGAAAGATGATGTCTGTCTGAATTTGTGCAAGCTTCCTCGTGAGATTGATAGATTTCCATTCCATATGGCTAAATGCAGTGCCTTGCATGTTGTCAAGTATCTGAAGCATCTGAAGAAGTGAGTTAACTCACGAAAGCTCATGCTCTAAACTTTTCTGTTAGTCTATAAGGTGCCACAGGACCCTTCGTTGCTGCTACAGATCCAGACTAACACGGCTACCCCTCTGATACTGTAGATGTGTCTCATAGCTTTCTCCATCCTCTGACACCCCAAAGCATAGGTCTATGGGTAGTCTGGGTTCTCGTCCAAACATCAGCAAATACAGGGTGGCTCCGGTAGCATTGTTCTTCGTGGCATCGTAGGCATGCACCAAAAAGGCAACATGTTGACTCCAGGATGCCTTCTGCTCCGGGTGCAGCGTCCCCAGCATATCCAACAGAGTTCGGTTAAATCGTTCTGGCTGAGGGTCACCTTGTGGGTGGTAAGGGGTTGTCCTGGACTTTTTTATTCCTGCCACCTTCAGCACCTCCTTCAGGAGGCGACTTTCAAAGTCTCGCCCCTGGTCAGAGTGTATCGGAGTTGGGAGTCCAAACACTGAAAAGTACTTTTCCCACAATATTCATGCTACAGTGGTGGCTTTCTGGTCATGCATGAGGTAGACCTGAGTGTACCGGGTATAGTGGTCAGTCACTACTAAGATATTTCCAATATTCTTCCTATCCAGTTCTAGAGACAAAAAAATCGATGCATGCCAATTCCAAGGGTTTGCTGGTCGTGATGTTCTATAGATAGGCTTCTCTAGTGGGTAGAGTCTTCCTTTGCACACATTGCGCACGTCTCACATTTCCTGCATACACCTCAGCCATCTGGGGCCAATAGAACCTATTGCGGATAAGCTCAAGGGTTCTTTCCATTCCCAAATGCCCAAAATCATCATGCAGGGCCCTTATGGCCAGGGCTCTGTATTCTGTTGGCAATACCCGTTGTGTTCGTCGATTTTGCAATGGATCTACTGTGACCCAGTGCAGCACACCTTGTATCATTCTGAGTTTGCTCCACTCCCTCAACAGTAGTTTACTTCCAGGAGTGGAGGGAACGATGGTCATAGGGTTTTCCCCCTGTCTTTTTGCAAGTAGGGTGTCACGGATATCAGCTCTTTTTGCAATTAGACTCTTTGCCAGTCCACCGCATTGAGCCTGGGCAATGGAGACCGGTCCAACACAACGTAGTTCACGGAGGCCGATGGCACACTCTCAGGTGGTAAACCCAGAGTTTCTGCAATACAACTCTCAGGGGCCTCAGACTTGCAATAACTTCCACTGCAAACGGCTCTCACTCCATTTAAAGTAATCTCAGCAGTTTCTGATGGTTGTGGGCACTGCGACAATGCATCTTCATCGATGTTGCTTCTCCCAGATCGGTACTGTATGCTGAACTCATAGCTGGCCAATGCAGCCACCCATCTCTGCCCACTAGTGTCCAGCTTAGCACTGGTCAACACATACATCAATGGATTGTTGTCTGTCCATACCTGGAACTTAGCACCATGCAGGTAGTCACAAAACTTCTCAGTGATGACCCACTTCAAGGCCAAGAACTTGAGCTTGTGGATGGGGTAACGAGTCTTGCTGTCAGACAATCCTCAGCTGGCAAAGGCCACAGGTCTATGTTTGCCGTCCACTTCTTGGTATAAAACCGCCCCTAAACCTTCCAAACTGGCATCAGTATGTAAAATGAAGGGTTTGTTGGAGTCAGCAAACACTGGTACTGACGCATGAGTTAGGCAGTTAATGATCTCTCAAAAAGCTCTCTCACACCTCTCATCCCATTGTGATCCAAAAGGCTCTAGAGGACCATGGCGCTTCTGCTCTGGAAGCCTTGGGGGCCTCCACTTACCCCGGTCTTAGTCTTGCTCTTGCCAAGTGGGTATCCGCGGGTGAGATTGTTCAGAGGCTTGACAATGGTAGCACAATTCTTCACAAATCTACAGTAATATCCACTAAAACCTAGAAAGCTTTTAAGCTCCCAGTAATTGTTGGGACGTGGCCAGGTGACAAGTGCCTTTATTTTATCTGGGTCAGTACTCACACCTTCCTGGGACACAATGTGACCCACATACTTCATGTTCTACAGAACTGGCACTTGTCAATAGAAAGCTTCAATCCATGGCCTCCAACCGGTCAAGGACCTTAAGAAGTCTTTCCTCATGCTCCTCCAATGTTCTTCCAAATACGATCAGGTCATCCAAATAAACCAAGACTTGCAGTAAGTTCATGTCTCCCACAACTTTCTCCATAAGATGCTGGAATGTGGCTGGTGCCCCAGAAATACCCTGAGGCATGCATTCGAACTGGTAGAACCCTAATGGGCAGATGAAAGCTGTCTTCTCTTTATCTTCTGCTCCCAGAGGAATCTGATAATATCCACTTTGAAGGTCTAAACCGAAAACCACTGGCTTCCCAGCAGGCAATCTAAATCATCTTGAATCCGCGGAGTAGTGTACTGGTCAACCATGGTATGGCTGTTTTTGGTGCGGTAGTCAATACACATCTGAATTTTCCCATTCTTTTTAGGGACCACCACAATGGGTGAAGCGTATGGGCTGCGGGATTCTGTAATGATGCCATTCTCTACCAGCTCTTGAAGATGCTGTCGGACATCTTCCACCTCAGAAAGGGATATCTTCCTAGATCTCTCCAGGAAAGGTCGAGCATCATGCAGTCTGATGTTATGCTCGATCCCTTTTGCACATCCCACATCCCACTCATGGGCTACGTCTACACTAGCCAAAAACTTCGCAATGGCCATGCAAAGGGCCATTTCGAAGTTTACTAATGAAGCGCTGAAATACACATTCAGCGCCTCATTAGCACGCGGGCGGCCGCAGCACTTCGAAATTGACGCGACTTGCTGCTGTGCGGCTCGTCCAGATGGGGCTCCTTTTCGAAAGGACCCCGGCTACTTTGAAGTCCCCTTATTCCCATCTGCTCATAGGAATAAGGGGACTTCGAAGTAGGTGGGGTCCTTTCGAAAAGGAGCCGCGTCAATTTCAAAGTGCTGTGGCTGCCCTCATGCTAATGAGGTGTTGAATATGTATTTCAGTACTTCATTAGTAAACTTCGAAATGGCCATTTGCATGGCCATTTCGAAGTTTTTGGCTAGTGTAGACACGGCCATGGAGTGAGAATACCTTCGATCTCTCGCAAAGCTTCTTCCTTAGCCACGTCTTCCACTCCTCAGACAGTGGTGAATTTCCCAAGTCAAATCTCTCTGGATCTATCATTGGGGCCTGAGTGCCACACTGAGGCCTGACCACCGATTCGGGCTCAAAAAGATCTGCTATCTTTTGTCCTTGTTTCACAACAACGTCATGATTTGTTTCATTAGCAATCAGTATAGTAGCCTTTTCCTGTGCTTCAGTGGGTAAAACTATGACTCCACGGGGAGCCAGCAGTCCGTCAGGGAGACCTCCTTGAATGGGCTGCTCTGCCATGGCTAGAGTTCCTCCTCAGCTTTTCAGCCAGGTACTCCCGGTGAGCACCTCTTGCTCTGTCCTTGCAGGCACTACTAAAGGAGTTGGGCCTGCATACATCAGAGCTCCCATTGGTAGTTCAGGTGACTCCTGTTTAGCATCCTTGATCTTCTTGTACGCTCCAGCACAAAGTGTATGAATCATCAGAGTGGTCAGGTATTGGTCCCCGGCCTGTCATCTGCAATATTCCACCATTACCTTAATGAGACTGGAATTGGTCCCTGTTAGTACGGACACATCAGAGGTACCCTTGGGGTCAGGGCATATTAAGGCAGCTGTGTCTACCTCCTCTTTTACACCTGCCACCTCTTCTGGGAACTCTAGGTGCACTTTGATATATCCTGCGTAGGGGTATTCATTCATGCTGAGTCCACTCAGACCAAGACCCATCAGTGGTTGAATAGGCAGGTGCCCAAGCATTCGTTGGTAGAATGACTTGAATATAATAGTCACCCGAGATCCTGTATCCAGCACAGCTCTACATTCCATCCTTTCTATCTTCACAGTGACCTCTGCTCGTGGCCCTATCAGTCCTCGTGGGATTGCAGTGGGTCTGGCTCTTCTAGGGGAGCCTTCAGTTCCTGTGAGCTTAGGCAGCTCCTTTCCCAAACTCTGTGGCCGTTTCCCAACTAATCCTCAGCTTCCCATAAACTAAGCCGGGATTTTCCTCATTTTGGCAATTGGCAGCACTGTGCCCATCCTGACCACAACTGTAGCAGAAAAACTGTCCTCTCCTCCTCTGCCTGGGTGGGATGGTGGCTCCAGATACCGATGTCTCCATCACCACAGCCTGAGGCTCCTCATCCCTGCCAATCCTAGCCTGGTCAATGATGCTTTGCAACTCAGCCATCTGAACTCTCAGGACCTGAACTTGTTGAACCAGGTCTTCTCTGGTGTTCACCATCAGCACACTGGCTGTTGGTAGGTGTGCTGGGCTGGCTGGCTCAGGCATCTGGGCTTCCCAGAACTCACTGGCAGCCTCTCTCGCTTCCTCTTCTCTGATCTCTTTAATCAGCTGGGAATAGCTTGGTGGGTGCTCCTGTCGTTCTCTTAACCCGAGATGAAGTAGAATTGGACTGTAATACTGAGTTCCTCTTACAGTTTGAGCAAGTCTGGCCTGGTCCATCTGCTCCACAGTAACTGCTTCCCTAATGACAGCTCTCTATAGCAGTCTCCCCAGCCTGTGTATATAGGACGAAACCTTCTCTCCCTGGTGCTGTTTAGCATTAAGGAAGATACAGTAACTGTCTTCAGGGCTCTCTACACTCCCACAGGCATGAGTGAGGGCCTCTAGGCAATCCTTTGCACTGGCCTCAGGTTTAGTGAGCCTCAAGGTGCGATTCACATCTAATGCTGGGCCCCTGAGACTCTCTATTAAGCATCTTCACTTCTCTCTGTCTGGTACGCCCACTGCTCTAGCATTTCAGTAGTGTGTTCAAGCCAGGGTTCAAACTCCTCTTCCCCGGGAAATAATCTTAGCTTACAATAGAAGCTCTCCATAACATGGGGTAGCACACAATTTCCCAATGTCTGCCCCAGGGCTTCTGCCCAGGCATCAGCTGAGGCTGCCACCCTTGAGCTAGAGGCTTCTGGGCCAAGGCCCAACAACCCTGATAGATTAGCCACGATACAAACAGTAACTTCCTCAAATACAAAGCACATTTCATTCCCCCTGAGCAAATCACTCAACATGTGCTTGTGAGGGGTGCTGACCCAGGATCCTGGACGAGCACCCAAAAATGTAACCCTTCTGCCAGAGGAATTGGCATCATCCAGGGCCAGGTTCAACATCTATGGGTTCCTTTTCATCCATCTCACACAGAACCGGCTCAAGCCCCCACCCAGTAGCCTAAGAACATCACACACCCCGGATGCCTCGGAGGGGCAATGCTTCCCCACTTGCAAGCACAGAGTCTGAGTGTAGAAAAGAACTTTTAATAATAGAGGCAGAAAAGTCAATTAGCATAAGCTTGGGAAAATTATCACATAACCCTTCCTCAAGTAACCGTCCCAGCTCAAATGCATTGAGCAATGTCCTTGGCCTCTCAGGCTCACTAGTCCAATACTGTAAACGGCCAATCCACACACCCAACTTTCTCCACACCCCCCAATTCAAATGTCCCACTAACAACTTGGTCCAGTCCATGCGGGCACTGACTTCTTATGCTGATGCATTCCCTCATGGAACCTGAGACAATGCCACCTTTGTGTTGGTCCAGCATTCTTCTTGCTCCTACCAGCCATCCACTGGTCGCGCCATCCGTTTGCTGCTCCTCCCACCAGCCGCCCGCCGGTCATGCCATATGCTGCTCTCCCACCAGCTGCGCCGTCTGTCTGTCCACAGCTCCTCCTACCGGCCACCCACCAGTTGTACCATCCGTCCTTCCGCCCGCAGATTCTCCTTTCAGCTGCCCACTAGTCACACTGTCTGTCCGCCCACGGCTCCTCCTACTGGCCACCCCACAGTCATGCCATCTGTCCACCTCCATGGGTCTGGCCTGAGGCAAAACCCTGTGATTTCAGTTTTTGGTGGCCTCAGCTGCTACCCTGCAATTTCAGCTCTTAGTATCTACCAAAATGAAGTCTCACAAAAACACTAGCATCCGGCTCTATCTTTTAACAGGTGGGGAGGGCTAATCAAACCAAGCTTATAGCTATATGGCAAAGGCACTCAGCTAGCAGGCTCAACCGATATCCCTCCCCTTCTGCTTTACAATGCTTTAAACCAGGAAGCCCTGTGTAATCCATGTCTTATGTAGTTATATCGACTGCCCTGTCCCCCACAATGGCGTGGAGCATTGGTGAGATTTCACAACTCTTATACTGAGTGTTAGCATAAATTGTGATTTCACAACGTGTTTACATTAGACAACACCTCATTGCTTCCTTGCTACCCATCAGTCTTTGTTTGCAAGGTATCACACATGCACACCTTTGCATTCTCATACAAATGACCTCTTGGAGACACATTCCTCCCAGTCTTCAGCAGCATTGAGTTCCTGCTGGCACATTCCTTACATCTACATATTTCTATCCCCTTTGGTGAAGCATATCCAGCAGGAAGCAAGGTGACAGGCCATGTGGTGGAAGGAAACTCCAAGCTGCTTCTTCTCTAAGATGTAGATTTGTGCCCCTGCCCCCTTTCCTGCCCCAGAAGGGCCACCTAGGAGTCAATGTCCTACCAGTGTTGTTTATGTTTGGCTGAGGCTTCAGCTTGCCCTTTGTCTCTGCAGAACTGCTTTGGCCAGTCCCCAAACTTAGGTAAAAAGGGCACTTTGAGTCATGCTCTCTGCTTGGTTTTTAACTTCATCAAAACACAGGTGTGTGCATTTTGCCATGGCAACAATGATCAGCATATTATGAATTTTTCCATGGTGCCTCACAATGCTCATGCCTTGTACAAATATTATTATGACTGTGTGTCAGTTGTGAACATGGGTCCATTCTGCCACAGCCCTACTTTAGAAATACTCCCTTTGACTTCAGTGGGACAACTCAAGGGCTCTGGCCATGCTGGTGAGAGTGTATGGCAGGTCCTCTTCCAGGCCCAATCTGCCAAGGGTGTGAATCTGTTCTAGCCCCAGTTATTTCTCATGCTAAAAAAGCTGTTTACACACCATAAAGACAGAAATCACATTGGTAGGGGCCTTTGTTTTAAACTTTTTAAATTTAAGTTTTCCCAGGAATTTATCCATATTTATTACAGCCGCAACAAACACAGGTAAAAATCAATGTAAAAACTATTCATTTTTCTGAGTAAATTTAAAGATTTATTTGGTGAACAGAAAGCCAAGACAAGGAAAAAGAATTCTGTAGATTAATGTTTTGAATTCTGCTCATCAGTGTGCTTTGCTGCAGAACTAAAACGCAACTCAAAACACAATGCTGCCTCTGAGTATAAGGCCTGATCTACACTAGGGGATAAAATCGAATGTAAGGGTCTTAAGTTGATTTTATAAAGCACCATGCATCACCACAATACTCAATAAGTCAGTTTTAAGGGGCTCTTAAGGTCGACTTTTGTACTCTCAATTTCACTGGGAGTAATGCCAAAAATAGATTTTTCAGTGTCGACTTCTGCTAGTGCAACAGCAGCGTTATTATAATCAATTTAATCAGCCTCCAAAAGTATTCCCCAATGCCCCAAATGTACCTTTTCTAGTCAATGCTTTGCCTCCCAGAAGCAGGGCTCATCAGCCCAGGAAGTTTGACTTCATTTCCTTTCCTTTCGGACTAGTGTGGTGAGCAGAACTCAGGAGCACAGCCCAGAAGCATCCCTAGCCATGAGTTCCCAGGGTCACAAAAGAGCCCCAGCATGGAGCCATCAGGAAAGCCAGGACCTCAGTGCTGTGTGTGTTTGGGGTGGGGGTGGGGGGTTGGGGGACTAATCTGTGCTTATTAAACTGCGAACCAGACAAATAAATGCACAATTTATGGGAAGATTTCCCAGGGCATTCTGCAGAAAGGTTACACCAGGGATGTTCTACAGTGCTGGGTGAAAATCCAACCCACTCTTCCCCACACCACATGGCTGCCAGGCTGAGTGGACCGTGCTTCCAGACAGAAGCATGCTCTGTCCTGTGTGAGGGTCAGTGCTAGAGAGGGCTTACCCTTGTGGCTCCCTCCCAGAGCTAGCAAGATACACAACAGTCACCATGCTAAGCCCTAAAGAGGAGATTCCCTGCAACATTTAACAATGTATGGCTTACGGAGCTGCCCCTCCGAAGCCACCAGGCAGCTGGCGGGGTAGCTCCCTTTCCCCACCACGTGGCTGCTGAGCTGTGCAAACCATGTTTCCAGACAGTGGCATGCCCTGTCCTGTGCAGGGTTCAGTGCCTGAGGGGGCTTTGCCCCTGCACAGGACTTGGCAGGAGAGGCTGAGAAACTTGTTCTGTGTATTATACATTTTACAGGGCTGCCGTCCCCCACCCCTAGGATGCCAGGTGGCTGTTACATTTTTAAGCAGTTCCTGCTGGAACTGTACTCAAGGACACCTGCCTCTGCCCTCTGTGGTGTTCTGCACTGGATATTTGTTAAAGAGTGTTGTCTTCTGTCCCTTGTTTGAAAAGGTATCCCACACCCAACTGGTCTTAGGGTTAAAGACAGTTTCCTGTGCAGGGCCACACTTCCTTCCCAAAGCGTGTGACTCAGGGGACAATTTCCTCTAAAGGAATGGAGCTTGTGGGCTCTCTCTCTTCCTTCCTTCTTCCACACTGGCAGCTGAGCTAAGGTGCCTTTACCAGAAGAAGTAAGGGAATCCATGCTGTTTGCAGGCTAAAGAATTCTTGACTGGGGCCTACGGGTGCCAACAGGTGCCTAATGACCTGAATGCTCCATGTTTCCTCAATTTTACTATCCTCTACTACTTCCCCAGCTTTGCCAGATGTCTACTTCTGATGGGCTCCTCGCATCATGTTGAAGACATACGTGTAATGAACTGACAACAAACGACAACAGTCTCAAGGGTTCATCTTTCCTCAACTTTTCGATCATCTAACACTTCCTTAACTTTTCCTTCTCTTCTCTTTTCTTTAGTCTTGGATTCTATAATGAGCCTTGAAGTAATTACAGTGCTTGAGCCACTACTACTGTTTAAGGTTATTAAATTATTAAGATTATTAAACTCGCTACTTGAAACCTGGCTCCTTCAGCCCAAATTAAAATCTCAGGCTCTCTGTCTTTTGACTTGTATTGATGTTTCTACATCTCTTTGGCTCATGAAGCGGGCACTTTAGACAAAGATGTATTTAAAGCAGCTGATATTTTCATTTCTGGGTTGAAATATTTCAGGCCATTCTCCTCTGTTAAACTCCCATGAAAAAGTGTTTTCCTGGGTTTCCTCATCTTCTCTTTTCTTAAGTCTGGGATTCTACAATGATTCTAGAAGTAATTACAGTGCTTGAACCTTGTCATGGTGCCTTCTCCCACTCTAACCACTAAACATCAATGCCCTCCCAGTGTTGGGGAGAGAACCCAGGATCCTGGCTACCAGGCCTTCCACCCCCTAACCTACTAGACCCTGTTCCCAGAGCAGGGAGAAACCCAGTAAGTATCACCAGAGCAGCCGCCTGCCCAGATCGCTATGGCCCTGGGTTCCACAGCCTGAGCAACAGAGAAGCAGGGAGGGGCAGGCAACAGGGGAAGGGCCTTTGGGTCTGGCCTGGAGTGTCAAGAACTATGGGGGTGGGCTGGGCCCATGGAGACCATTAACGGAACAGTTATAGTCCCCCTTCCTGAGCCCCCTACAACCCAGTGCCAGAAATCCCACAATCCAGATAAAAGGGTGCCTCATGAAGGCCTTCTGTCTCACAGAATGTTTGAGAGTAGAGTACATGTCATTGCCTCTTCTTTCTTTGTGAAGATAGCGCTCCATGTGGTCCCTACAGATGCTTTCTTTGGTATCTACGCCAGCTGCAAGTGGCACTTGAGTATCACGGGCTTCACCAGGGGAAGAGATTATTGGGCCAGAAGTAGTTTCCTCTGGATTTACTTGAAGTAATTACAGTACTTGAGCCAGTACTGTACTCTGGGCAGATTGGCACATCAATAGCCAGCTCTGATAGTGACAATCATCAAAGCATTCTATGCAGGGGCAGGCTTCAGAAAAATGGCCATTTGTTTTCAACAGCAGGGAGGAGTGAGAGAAATGCACTCTGGGATCATGACATTGCACACCCAAAACCACATCTGGTGACTTTTTTCCCCACAAGACACTAGCACAGAAACCCAAAATGCAATGGGGCTGCAGGAACTGTGGGATAGTCACGCATAACGCACTGCTGCTGCAGTCGAACTTAGTATTAGAGGGTTGGCCATGTTAGTCTGTATCCACCTAGACTAATCGATATATTGCAGCATATGCTTTCGTGGACGAAGCTCCAATAAGTCTGTTAGTCGAACTTAGAAAATTTAGTGCGGACATCCTTTGTGAGCAGGTGCGGACATTCAGCTTTGACTTTATCAAATCTAAGTATTACAAAGTTGAGTTTCCCAAATTCAACTTTACTCCCAAGTGCAGACACAGCCATAGAGAACAGTGGATCCAGTCCCAAAGAAAACTTTCATTTGACTAAGCAGTTTACCGTGATAGACTTGGAACTAGTGTTCCCTGCAGGCTAAGCACTTGGGCAGCTGCCCAGGAAAGAGTCAGGTGCTGCCCAGCTGATTAGCAGAGAGCCCACAGCTACCTGCAGCCAGTAGTGTGTGTTTCTATTGGTGATGCACATAACAAAATTTAGTCTGCCCATGGATGGAAAAAAGTTAGAGGGAGCCCTGCTTGGAATTATTTGACTAGAAATATTTCCATTTAATAGCTGGACCATGCTTTTTGCAGTGCAGACTACTCATGCTTTCCATCTGTTTTTTTTTTCTTTTTTTAATTTTGAATATTTCCGTGTGTTCAGAGAATCGTAGAACAATAGAGCTGAAAGAGACCTGAAAAAGCCATCGAGTCCAGCCCCCTGCTCTAAGCAGGACCAAACCTATCAGATCAGCCCTGCCAGGGCTTTGTTGAGGCAAGACTTAAACACCTCCAGGGATGGAGATTCCACTACTTCCTTGGGTAGACCATTCCAATGCTTCACCACCCTCCTAGTGGAAAAGATTTTCCTAATGTCCAACCTGGACCTTCCCAACTGCAGCTTGAGACCATTGTTCCGTATTCTGCCATCCATGACCACTGTGAACAGTCTCTCTCCAGCCTCTTTGCAACCTCCCTTCAGTAAGTTGAAGGCTGTTATCAAGTCCCCCCTCAGTCTTCTCTTTTGCAGACTAAACTGTCCCAATTCCCTCAACCTTTCTTCATAAGTCATATGCTCCAGCCCCATAATTATTTTGGTCGCCCTCTGCTGGACCCTCTCCAGTGTATCCACATCCTTCCTATAATTGGGGGCCCAGAACTGGGCACAGTACTCCAGATGTGACCTCACCAAAGCCGAATAAAGAGGAATAATCACTTCTCTGGATCTACTGGCAATGCTCCTCTTGATGCAACCTAATACGCCATTAGCTTTCTTGGCTACAATGGCACACTGTTGACTCATGTCCAGCTTCTTGTCCACTACAACTCCCAGGTCCTTTTCTGCAGAACTACTACCGATCCAGTCAGACCCCAGCCTGTAAAAATGCTTGGGATTCTTCCAGCCCAAGTGCAGGACTCTGCACTTGTCCTTATTGAACCTCATCAGATTTCTTGCAGCCCAGTCTTCCAATTTGTCTGTCAGTCTGGACCCTGTCCCTACCCTCCAGCGTATCTATCTCTCCCTCTGGCTTAGTGTCATCTGAAAACTTGATGAGGGTGCAATCCAACCCCTCATCCAGGTCATTGATAAATATATTGAACAGAACAGGACCCAGAACCAAACCCTGGGGCACTCCACTAGAAACCAACTGCCAGCCTGACATGGAGCCGTTGATCGCTACCCGCCGGGCCCGACCTTCTAGCCAGCTTTCTATCCATCTTACCATCCATTTATCCAATCCACATTCCTTTAACTTGCTGACAAGAATATTGTGGGTGACCGTATCAAAAGCTTTGCTAAAGTCAAGATAAATCACATCCATTGATATTCCCCTATCCACAGAGCCAGTTATCTCATCATAGAAACTAATCAGATTGGTCAGGCATGACTTGCCCTTCATGAATCCATGCTGACTATTCCTGATCACTCTCCCATCCTCCGAGTGCCTCAAAATGACTTCCTTGAGGAGCCCCTCCATGATTTTTCCAGGGACTGATGTAAGACTGACTGGCCTATAGTTCCCTGGATCATCCTTCTTTCCTTTTTTAAAGATGGGCACTACATTTGCCTTTTTCCAATCATCCGGAATCTCTCCCAATCTCCATGACTTTTCAAAGATAATGGTCAAAGGCTCGTCAACAACATTCGCCAACTTCCTCAGAACCCTAGGATGAATTAGGTCCGGACCCATGGATTTATGTACGTTTAGCTTTTTTAGATAGCTCCTAACCTGTTCTTTCCCCACCAAAGGCTGTCCACCTTCATCCCACAATGCATCACTTATCGCATTAGTCTGGGAGCTGTCCTTGTCCGTGAAGACAGAGGCAAAGAAAGCATTAAATACTTCAGCTTTCCCTACATCATCTGTCACTGGGTCACCTCCCTCATCCAGTAGGGGCCCCATGCCCTCTCTGATCGTCCTCTTCTTGCTAACATGCCTGTAGAAACTTTTCTTGTTATCCTTCACATTCCTCACAAGTTGCAATTCCAGTTGCACTTTCACCTTCCTGATAACTGCCCTACATTCTTGAGCTACACCTTTATATCCCTCCCTAGACATATGTCCAAGTTTCCACTTTTTGTAAGCTCCCTTTTTGTGTCTAAGTTTTCCAAGGATTTCCCCATTAAGCCAGTCTGGTCTCCTACCATATTTACTTCTCTTGCTGAGCATCAGGATGGTTTCTTTCTCCGCCGTCAATAGGGCTTCCTTAAAATACTGCCAGTTTTCATGGACTCCTTTTCCCTTCATGGTAGCATCCCAGGGGATTCTGCCCATCAGGTTCCTGAAGGAGTCAAAGTCTGCTTTTCTGAATTCCAAGGTGTGTAATTTGCTGCTCTCTTTCCTTCCTTTGGTCAGGATCCTGAAGTCTACCATCTCATGATCACTGCTTCCCAGGTTGTCACCCACCTCTACCTTCCCTATTAGTTCCTCCCTGTTTGTAAGCAGCAGGTTGAGCTGTGCACGACCTCTAGTCGGGTCCTTCAGCACTTCTACCAAGAAGTGATCCCCAACATTCTCCAGAAATTTCCTGGACTGCTTATGTATCGCCGTATTGGTCTCCCAACAGATGTCAGAGTAATTGAAGTCCCCCACAATAACAAGAGCCCGCGATCCAGAAACTTCTCTCAGTTGTCCAAAAAAAGCCTCATCTACCTCATCATCCCAATTTGGCGGCCTGTAGCAGACACCAACCACCACATCTCCAGTGCTGCCTACACCACTAAGCTTGACCCATAGATTCTCAACAGGCTTTTCTCCTTCTATGTACTGGAGTTCCAAGCAGTCACAGTGCTCTCTTACATACAGTGCAACTCCTCCTCCTTTTCTCCCTTGCCTGTTCTTCCTGAACAGTTTATACTCTTTCATGACAGTGCTCCAGTCATGCGAGTCGACCCACCAAGTCTCTGTTATCTCAATCAAGTCATAGTTCTCGGACTGGGCCAGGGCTTCTAATTCCTCCTGCTTGTTACCCAGGCTTCTGGCATTGGTGTACAAACACCTTAGATAACCAGTTGATCTCCCCACCCTCACTGCTCGAACCACGTGTCCACTTTTGTTGTACATTCCTCTTTGCATTTCTTCCCGGCCTCCAAGTTCCTTTCTACCCACAGGGTTTCGGTCACCTTCCCCCAGTGAACCTAGTTTAAAGCTCTCCTCACTAAGTTTGCAAGCCTACTTGCGAAAATGCTCCTTCCTCTCTTGGTTAGGTGGACCTCCTCTCTTCCCGATAATTCTTGTGCCCGGAACAGCGTCCTATGACCCAAGAATCCAAAGCCCTCTCTCCGACACCACCTGCGTAACCATGCATTTACTTCTTCAATTTGATGATCCTTACCTAGCCCTTTACGTGTTGAAACGTTCTGATCCAGATTTTCATTTTCTTCCCATTTTAGTGCTTCAAAACTTTGCTGTCTGCTAACAGCTTGAAATGTGCACATGGTGGGCATGAGGTTCATCCATACGTTCAGGTGAGCACCTACCTCAGAGCCTGCCTGCCCATATATTCTAGACCAGCAGTTCTCAAATAGGATCTATGAACCCCTGGGTTCCACAAGGGTAGAGTCCAATGTGGATACAAATTTTTACCGATGGATGTGCATGTCCATGGATATTAATGAGTATCCATGGAAGAGCAGAGTTTTCCTGTGAGCTGCAGTGGTGAAAGGAGAATAATGTGCAGCCACCACTCTCAGGAGCCAGTGCTCCAGACTGTCAGCTCTTCTGGGGCAGCTGTACTGCCCCCAGCCCTGCCCCTGCCCCGTCCCTTCCATGGCACTGTCTGTGTCTCCTATCCAGGGGCCTGGTTGCTGCCCTAGTGCGTGGGGCTGGGGACAGTACTGATGTGCCAGAGAAGCAGCCAACATAGGGCACTGACTTCTGGGAGTCACAGCCCCATGTTCTGTTCCTTTCCCCACTGGGGTGCCCAAGAGAGACTGGTGGTTCTGCAGGTACTGATTTATCTTTGTGGAGATCCACGTCTGCAGGGATCTATGTGAAGATTACTCCAGGTGGCTGTGAGTCATGCTGGTGCCCCGGCACTGCTGATCTACTCTACCCTTCTCCATCCCTTCTGGTGCCTCCAGCTTGCCAGGGAACAGCTGCTCAGCAGTGTGCAGGAGGTGCTAGGAGGGAGTGGAAGGAGTGGGATGGGGTGTGCTTAGGACAGGGGGTGGATAGGAGGTGAGCAGGAGTGGAGCAGGAACTGGAAGAGGTGGAGTGGTTGTGGGGACTTGCAGAAGGGTGTGGGGGCAGGACCTGGAGCTGAGCGCAGGTTGAGCATCCCTGGGAAAATTAGAAGACAGCTTGGGAGTCCATGAGAAATTTAAATCAAAATGGGAGTCCTTGGCTGGCTGAAGTTTGAGAATTGCTGTGACAGACAAATGCGTAGCCTCACTGTAACAGGCAGCCTGCATAGACACACAGACTATGTCTTCATATCAGAATATACCTCTCAGGCAATACATTGCATTTTCCTAATTAAATAAGTTTTTATATTTGAATGATACAAAAGTAAGGTGAAAATCAGAAAACACAGGAATGCTACTTTTTGTAAAACCTGGGAATTTTTTTTTAGTAAAAGTTAGTTTAAGCTAAAAGGAAACGGCTTACATATTGTCTGTCACCTAAATGCGGCTGCCCCTGGGGTGGGGCACAGCACCTGCTAAATAATGGAATTGAAAATTATTTTAGGACAGTAAGTGTGGAGTTAGACCTGGAGGTCTGGTATAACTATCAGTGGCTGCAGAACTTCTGCACATTCATGGAACTTTGTGGTTTGCTGTACCCCACCCTGAAGCCCACCTATGAGACATGCTTTGACTGTTCAAACTCAAGTGGCAACTGCTCTGTGGAAGTTTTCAATGCTTGCCAACTACTGGTCAGTGGGAAATCAATTCGGGGTGGGCAGATCTACAGTGGGGGCTGTGGTGATCCAGGTACCCAAGGCAATCTGTGCCTGTCTGCCGTGGAAAACCATGACTCTGGGAAATGTGCAGGACACAGTGGATGGATTTGCTGCCATGGAGATTCCTAACTGTGGTGGGGTGATAAATGGAATGCACATCCCAATCCTGGCCCTGGGTCACCTAGCCTCAGTGTACATAAACTGCAAGGGGCAATTCTCTATGGCGTTGCAGGTGTCGATGGAGCACAAAGGTCATTTTACCAACATCTATGTGGTATGGTGGGAAAGGTGCATGATGCATGCATTTTCAGAAATTCAGAAAGCTCCAGGATGGGACTTTCTTTCCAGACCAGAAAAATCAAGATTGGTGATGTGGAGATGCCCGTAGTGATACTGGGCAATCCAGCTGACCCTCTGCTCCTTTGGCTCATGGACACATACACAGGCACCCTGGACTGCAGCAAAGAGCATTTCAGCTATAGGCTGGTGGTGGTGGAATGTGCCTTTGGCCCTTTAAAAGCCAGATTCAGGTGCCTTTTGATCTCTTTGGACCTCTGTGACACCAACATCCCTGCTGTGGTTTCAGGTTGCTGTATTCTCCACAATATTTACAAAGCAAAAGGGAGGGGTGAAATTTAATGCCAGCCTGGATAGCAGATGCCCTAGGCAGTGTTTATGAACAGGCAGACACAAGGGCAATCAGCAATGCACAGCAGATGCTACAAAAGTTATGGATGCTTTGGAAAATAGCTCTGTGAATGAGCAAACAGCCACGTCAATCTGCTTCATTTACCTATTATGATTTTTTTTTTTTTATTTAAGGGAATGAGGGCTAAGGGGTGGGAAGAAGAAAGAGAATCCTGCCATCAATTGTGGGGGAATGTGAGCCTTCTGAAGCGTGGAGAGGTCCTAGGGATGGACAGTGAAACTGTTCTTCCCCCTTGCATTTGGGGCCCCTGATGAGGGGCAGTTGAGCAACATCGAGGGAAGGTTTGGCAAGGAGGAGGCTGTATAACTGTGCATTCTATGGTGGGTGGCCCTCTGAAGTTCCAGCATGGGCTGGAGGATGTCGGTCTGTTCCTTGACAGCCAACAGGAGCTCTGCTAAATCCTGGTTCCTGTGCTGAAACATGCTTTGCCGCCACTACTGGGTATACTTTCTATCAGCAGGAGCTTGGCCTTGCTCCTTCTGGCCCTCTTGCAACTGCTGCACGAGGAGGTTAGAACATAAGAACATAAGAACATAAGAATGGCCATACTGGGTCAGACCAAAGGTCTATCGAGCCCAGCATCCCATCTGCCGACGGTGGCCAATGCCAGGTGCCCCAGAGAAGGAGAACAGAAGACAATGATCAAGTGATTTATCTCCTGCCATCCATCTCCTGCCCTTGTTATGAAGGCTAGGGCACCATACTTTATCCCTGGCTAATAGCCATTTATGGACCTAACCTGCAAAAATTTATCAAGCTCTTTTTTAAACCCTAATAGAGTCCTGGCCTTCACAGCCTCCTCGGGCAAGGAGTTCCACAGGTTGACTGTGCGCTGTGTGAAGAAAAATTTCCTTTTATTAGTTTTGAACCTACTACCTGTCAATTTCATTTGGTGTCCCCTAGTTCTTGTATTATGGGAAAAGGTAAATAATTTTTCTATATTCACTTTCTCCACACCATTCATGATTTTATATACCTCTATCATATCGCCCCTCAATCGCCTTTTTTCCAAACTGAAAAGTCCCAGTCTCTCTAGCCTCTCCCCATATGGGACCCTTTCCAAGCCCCTAATCATCTTAGTCGCCCTTTTCTGAACCTTTTCTAATGCCAATATATCTTTTTTGAGGTGAGGAGACCACATCTGCACGCAGTACTCGAGATGTGGGCGTACCATAGTTTTATATAGGGGAAGTATGATATCTTTCGTCTTATTATCGATCCCTTTTTTAATAATTCCTAACATCCTATTTGCCTTACTAACTGCCGCTGCACACTGCGTGGATGTCTTCAGAGAACTATCCACTATAACTCCAAGATCCCTTTCCTGATCTGTCGTAGCTAAATTTGACCCCATCATGTAGTACGTGTAATTTGGGTTATTTTTTCCAACATGCATTACCTTACACTTACCCACATTAAATTTCATTTGCCATTTTGCTGCCCAATCACTCAGTTTGCTGAGATCTTTTTGTAGTTCTTCACAATCCCTTTTGCTTTTGACTGTCCTGAACAACTTGGTGTCATCTGCAAACTTTGCCACCTCACTGCTTACCTCATTTTCTAGATCATTGATCTAGGTTCTGCTTTGTTTGTTTCCTTCTGTGCATCACACTGATCTTTTCACCCCCGTTCACCCTGCCTGTTGAAGACACGTAAGGCCATCATTTTGATGCAATTTTTGAAGGTGATACACCACACAGACCCACACAATGAATGGGTGTCTGTTTGACAATCACTGAAACTTTTGTTTTATGAGTCCGCTTTTGGCTTCTTAAGGATGGCAGTGAATCAACCTCTGCAGAACAGAAGTTACAGCTCCTCCAGACCATTTCATTTCAGACATGGTAAGTGAAGTGGGCACGGGGTATTGAGAGAAAGTCCTGTAAAATGTAAAGTGCAGGAAAAAAAAAAAACTTTCTCCATGTCTTTTTCCTGTGTAGGGAAAAAGCCTTTTAAACCAGGACAACCCCATGCTGGACCTGCTGGTGTCCAAGAGCAGGGTCCACACAGCCAGAAGCCACATGGTGGGAGAAGGAGTTGAGCCTGCTGGCCATGTGACAGGTTGGGGGGCACACCTGTGGATTATAAAGCCCCCTCCCCCCAAAAAAAATTCTCAGCATCTCCTCCTAAATCCTGTTCAGAGGAGAATACTTTTAAAGCAGTGAAAGCCCACACTGGACGTGATGGCTACGTCTACACGTGCCCCAAACTTCGAAATGGCCATGCAAATGGCCATTTCGAAGTTTACTAATGAAGCGCTGACATGCATATTCAGCGCTTCATTAGCATGCGGGCGGCAGCGGCGCTTCGAAATTGACGAGCCTTGCCGCCGCGCGGCGCATCCAGACGGGGCTCCTTTTCGAAAGCACGCCACCTTCTTCGAAGTCCCCTTATTCCCGTGAGCTCATGGGAATAAGGGGACTTCGAAGAAGGTGGCGTCCTTTCGAAAAGGAGCCCCGTCTGGCCGCGCCGCGCGGCGGCAAGGCTCGTCAATTTCGAAGCGCCGCTGCCGCCCGCATGCTAATGAAGCGCTGAATATGCATGTCAGCGCTTCATTAGTAAACTTCGAAATGGCCATTTGCATGGCCATTTCAAAGTTTGGGGCACATGTAGACACAGCCGATGATGTCCAGAAGCAGGGTCCACATAGCTCACCAGCCATGTGGTGGGGCACAGAACTCAAGTCCACCATCTGTGTGGCAGGCTGGAGGCAGGGCCCAGCCCTGTAAAATGTGAAGTGTAGGAAAAAAATCTCTCGATATCTCTTCCTAAATCCTATATAGGATTACGCAGGCATTGTCGAGGATTATCCGGCCCTCTGACTACTATCCCATGCTTCTCATCCATGTGGGCACTAGTGATACTGCCAGGTGTGATGCTGAGCAGGTCAAGAGTGACTTCAGGGCTCTGGGGGCACGGGTCAGGGGGTTTGGGGTGCAGGAGGTATTCTCTTCAATCCTGCCTGTCAGGGGTAGGGGCCCAGGCAGAGACTGGTGTATCCTAGAGGTGAATGCTTGGTTGCGTAGATGGTGTCACCAGGAAGGCTTTGGTTTCCTTGACCACGGGATCCTTTTCCAAGAAGGACTGCTAGGCAGAGATGGCGTTCACCTTTCCAGGAGAGGGAAGACCATATTCGGACACAGGCTGGCTATCCTAGTGAGGAGGGCTTTAAACTAGGTTCGATGGGGGCAGGGGAGCAAAGCCCGCAGGTAAGTGGACAGCATGAATACAAGGGAGATAAATTTGAAATGGGAGGGCAGTTCTGGGAAATTTCAATGGCCAGGGAGCAGTGCAATAATGTTAAAGGGACGTACATTCATGAAATATTCATGGCATTTCCTGTGCTTCTTCTAGGTTGCAGAAAGAGGCATCAGCCTCCTAATAATAACAGTGAAAAAGAAAATATGCTCATACTCTGTGGGCACAGGGCTGGACAATTTGCAAGAATGCAGTGCCATGATGCCATATTACTTACTGGTACTGGCATGGCTAGGTGTGCTACTATGGATGCTTGTGGGAGGATTGCTTAGTGGTTAGAGAATTGGCTTTGTGAGCTCCAGGTGTTGTGCTCAATACTTGAGGGGGCCTTTCCAGTGTCTGGGGCAGGTTAGATTTAAAAAAAAAATCAGTGAGGGCTGGTGATAGGCCCTGCTGTGAGTATAGGGGACTTAAGGACCCTTCCAGCTCTATGAGATACGTATACATGGCTTTTCTCTATTAAAAAGGGTGCCAGAACTCAAGTCTGAGGATTCGTCATAGGGATTATAATGTTCAGTTTTAATACCTTGGTCCCCACACTGTTGCAAGGTGGCAGGGGCTCCTGTCCCACTCCTCACACTGCTGCACTGCTGGTGGTAAAATTTTTTCTAGTATTCTAATGGAAAAACAGTGCTGGAACTCAGTTCCAGAATGTTCCACCAGAAAAAAAACTTGTACGTATGTATCTCCATGTTTCAAATCAGGTGTCCCCAAAAACCTTGTGAGAAAAATAAAAGAGTACCTGTGTGAGTCTTATGGAGATCTCCAACCAGGATAAGCACTCCATCCCCAGAAATATTAATAAGCTCTTCTAGGGGCTCCAGGCTGCGGACGCATAGATCCACCTCCCGCAACTCACTTTGAGCAGTTTAAAAAATATACTCACCAGAAGAGCCCTCTGTAGTACTGCTGGACTCTGGACCATCCTGCAATGAGGAGACTGGCGCCCGGTTGATGAAGAGTTCCTGGCTGCTGGCAGAATCAGCTTCCTCAGCCGTCTGCTGAATTTCTCACTGACTGGCATCTTCCTCTATGGGCTTCCATCTCCTCACCTTCGCTGCTCTCACCAGAGAGCTGAGCACTGTCTCTGAGGAGTCCATGCAATTCTTGGTGACCTTGGTTGGGTTCTTCCCCAGAATTGCACTGAGCTGCTCATAAAAGCGGCATGTTTTGGGAGATGACCCAGATCACCCATTGGTTTCTTTCACCTTGTGATAATTCTGCCAGAGTGCCTTGATTCTGACTCGGCATTGCTGAGCATCCCTAGCATACTCTTTCTCCATCCTGCTGTTTGCAGGGGGGTGGACTAGATGACCTCCTGTGGTTCCTTCCAGCCCTAGAATTCTATGATTCTATGATCATGCCCTCGGAAATCTTACCATAAATGTCTTAATGTCTTTTGCTGGCTTGCAGTTTGCTCAGCACAGATTCATCACCCCATACATAAATGAGATCCTGGACCTCCTGGTGGCTCTGTGCTGGAGCTCTTTTGGAACCCTGAGAACTCCAATCAGAACTAGAACCCAGAAAACTCATGATGGCTAGATATGATTGTTCCTGAGGTGTTCTCCTGAAATGTGCTATCCACTTTGGTCAGAAAGAAAATGAATTTAAATTCCCGGGCTTCCTGTTATCTACTTCCTGTGCATCTGGAGAGCAGCAGAGGTGAAAGCGGCCAGAACAGACACATTTGGGGAATTGTGGGATACCTCTGTAGGCCAATAAAATCAATTTAAAATAACACTGTTTCCACACTAGCATTAATTCTCCCTTTTAATCAAAACTTGGTGTTACTGTGCCTGGAAGGGGGAGGGCAAGAAACTCAGCTTTAGCACACCTTAAAAATTCACCTAATGGCATTTGCAGTGAAGACAGCCACATTGTAAAATTGAGCTAAGTGCCTTAAAATTGACTTTCTGCTCTAGTGTAGACAAAGCCTTAGGGAGCAGAAGAATAAGAAGGGACACGATAAGATCTATAAAATTACACACACATGTGCAACAAACAACAAAATAGAAGAACACTATCAAGGTTGCAAAGTCAAGCACCCCAAGTTAGGGAATTGGCTTTCTGTCGCCTTTGCAGCCATAGTTCAGTCCCCTTCTGCAGGTGCAGTTTATGTTAACATGACCACATGCTGTTTTTTCCACAGGACCCTCCCTCACTCCATGCACAGGAGGGACGTGTTCTGTCATGAGCAGCTAGTCGTCGTCTTGGTCAGTGTGTGGCAGGGTTCCCTCTTATCTTTTCCATCCATGGGCAGAATAAATTGTGTTATGTGCACCAAAGCATATGCAGATGTGTGCCTCCAATAGAAACACATGTTGCCCACTGCCGATATGTCTACACAATGAAATAATTCTGGAAGTTATTATTCCAACATAATAATAATAACAATAATAATAATCATCATAACCATCTAGAGTTCTTATTCCAAAATAAACTATTATGGAATAACATACACACAACAGGAACACCCCAAAATAAGCAAAACTTATTCCGAAATAGCGTGTCCACACACAATAGAGACTATTTCAGATCAGAGCCCCTGGAAACACTGCTTCCAGGGGCTCTAATCTGAAGTACCACGTCCACACATCAGTGTTATTTTGGAATAATCTATTCCAGAATATTTTATCTCAAAATAGCCTCTATTCCCTGTCTATACAGCCCCTATTCTGAAATATCTATTTCGGAATAGGCGCTATTCCTCATAGAATGAGGTCTTCAGAGTTCAAAATAGGCCACTGGTCATTTCAAAATTATTTCCTTATTCCTGCTGTTATTCTGAAATAAATTGCTTTGTAGACACATCCTGTGGGTGCTTTGCTAATCAGCTGGGTGGCTCTGTTAGCCCGAGACAGATAGAATTACGAAAGTTACCAAATTTGTCAGAAGATGGGCTGGTCTGCAAGGCTCTACCCCCTCCACTTCTATCATCGGTTAATGTATAGTTATAACAAGGTAATAGGGTAAAGATAACAGTGTTTTATTGACTATGATACAATACAGTAATAGAAAATAGGACTCCCTAGAATATACAAAAATAGACTGAGTAACGGCTTGGTTGTTAGCTCAATCAACCCTTGAAAGAAAATTACAAGGTAAGGATGGATCGGACAATATCATTTCCTCAGGTGACAGGATAGTTCAAGAATTAGCCTTTAGGGATGTTCCGGGCTGCAGACAGGAGCGGTCAAGCGAGGACGTGGTCTTCTTCTGTCTTCTTTCTCCTTTCTTCTTTCTTCTGCTCTTGACTCGCCGTCCTGTGTGTGGAATGCCTAAAGAAAATGACTTGCCAGGGTGCGTGTGGGTGCGCATATAAATTGTCTCTAACTCAAAAATAAGATAACGTAAATATCAAAGTAGACTGACTTATGAGGCCTAGCAATCTTCAGATTGCTGCCCTAGCTATCAGCTGGCCTCTCTCTCTAGCTCTCTCTGTCAGACTGGCCTATGAGGCCTAGCAGCCTGCAGCTGTTGCTCTAGCTACCAGCCCTGACAAGGGGCCCTAGAGAGTGCACTGCAGGAAGCTACCACACTGAGGAAAAAGGCCCTGAAGGGCGGCTCTGCCCCTTTATATACACTCTTGTCTCCAGGCGGATTAAAATCACTCCCCACCCTAATTTTTGCGCCTTAATCTTCCCACCTTGCTTGGGGGAAGGAGACAAGCTCATGGCCAGATTTCAAAATGGAAACCACACAGGGAATCCATTTTGAAACAGAATGGAAAATGGATTTCTATATAAAGAAATTACACAAAGCTGTAACATTCCAACTTAACTCTAACATCTCCTAAATCTATGCTAGGTGGCTGCCCAAGCACTCATCTTACAGGGAACACTGGTGTGTGGCCCCAGCCCCACAGACTGTGCACTATTCGTACCTGCTCTGTAGACAGTACTATTCACTTCCTTACAGGCTTTTTATTGCGCCCAGCTGCTGCACAATAGCTTTATGTTCACATTGCTCCAGTGAGGGGAGGGCATGGTGTAATCCTCATTTTATAGCTGGGGAACTAAGTAAGGGCCATTGGGATCTAGGTCTGTGGGCCTTAACTGCCACTGAAATTATTGGGATATAGGAACCGGAACACCTTTAAGGGCCTGCACCAGAGAAATTAGCATCAAAGGAATCAACCAGTGCTGGGACACTTAGCACCTGACCTTTCGCCCTGTCCTGCATTTCATGTGTTCAGTGCACAGCTCCCATAGAGTTCAGCTGCAGCTGTCCTTGTCCCTGGGGATTCAAACTGGCACCTCCAAAATGAGCAGCACACTATGAGGCTGGGTTCCCACTAAGAGCATTTTGCTGGGGCAGTTACAAGGCTATCCTACACTGACAGTAACAAAGCATTTCCAGCATGGATGCAGCTTAGCTGTACCAGAGAAACAATTCCTCTACAAGCAGATCTCATTTACACCCTGGAATGAAACAAGATTATCAGTAAAAATGTGGTTTAGCCAGTGTAACTGGAGCTGCACAAGGGGAGTCTGCCAGCACCGCCAGGGACCAGAGTTCATCCTGCCCTTGACACAACTATTGTGACATGAGTCTGCAGTGTAGACAAGACCAGCTGTGAAGAGTTTGGTTTAGGTGACATACCTAGCACCATGTAGGAGCTCAGTGGCAGATGCAGGGGTAGAATCGCATTCTCCAGGATGGCTTTTCACAGCCTTTGCCATAAGACTGTCCTTCCTTCTCCTGCAGTCCACGCCTCCTTCCCCGCATACTTCCCAAATTCTGCAACAAGCCAGGCAGGATCCCACAGAGCACTTCTTCATGGGATGATACTGAATCATCCCCAAAGCAAATCCATCTTGTTCACTGAATGAGTCAGGGCAGGGTCTGTGTGCGTGTAATTGATGACATTAGGGCTATGATTTTGTCATGGATATTTTCAGTAAAAGTCACAGACAGGAGCCAGGCAAAAATAAAAATTCATGGAAGCTGTGACCTGTCCTTGACTTCTACTAAAAAGATCTCTGACAAAATGGGGATCTGCAAGTCTCCCCACTGCCTGAAGTAGGGCAGCTACACGGAGGCTAGGAGCCAACTGCAGCAGGAGGCAGGTCCACAGGCCCCCATGACCCATGATGGACAGGAGCTCAGAGGTTTCTCCACCTCTGGCTATTCTGGAGCTGCCAGTTTCCCCACAACCTGCTGTGGCTTGCAGCACTGGAGGCCACCCGAGACTGCAGGGGTTCCCCTGAGTTTCTGGTCCCCATGGGTAATAGGAGACCCTGCAGCTCTTGACCACTGCATGCTGAAGTCACAGAGGTTCCTGGAAATCATGGATTCTGTTGGGTCCATGACCTCCATAACTAAATTGTAGCATTAGTCATAGTGTATATACACACGGGGTCAAATTCTCAATGAGCCCCCACCTAACTTCTAATGGTTAAATCTGCAACCTCAAAGATGTTCTTTTAGCAAAGTTTTTGGGTGTGAAATTGCCTAGACTTAAAATAAAAAGGCATACTGAAAAGGCCCCAGAAATTCCACCCTGTGGTATTGCCCCAGAGCAGCTGACCTTTAGGTCTCAGCACACCTTTGGCACAGCTGCTTTACCTCCTCAGCTGGAATGAATGGAGTCACATGACAGAAGCTCTGGATGGAAGCTGGCTTTTGATGGTACATTTGCAGGATCCCTGGAGCCTGGGTTTACAGACACAGGCTGATCGCTTGTGCTGCAGTGCTGAAAATGGCTGTGAAGGTGCTCAGGCCTGGAGCGTGAAGCCTATCCCCCTCCATAGGTTTCAGAGTCTAAGGCTCAACCAGAGCTCAAACAGCAGCTGGAGTCTCTACAGCCAGGCCCTGAGACTCACTGACATGGTCTCCGGCTTGCTGTAGAGTTGCTCTTTGAGGGTTGGTGGCTCAGTTGAAGGCACAGTTTTGTTTCTCTTTTCAGGTGAAGGTGAGGAAATCCAGGCCAAGCTTTGCATCTCCTCCAGGCAGCAGGAAGGACAGGCCCTCAGAGAGGCAGGGCTGCAAGGGAAACATTTGTGTGTGCTTTGGAACTTCATGTTCCTAGAAGATGCCTCCCTAAGAAGGGCTCTTCTTGGACTCCTGAAAGCCTCTTCAGTCTATTGATAAAGTCAGATGGGAAACTGAGGCAGCAAATTTGCTTGTTCTGGTTCTGTCATGTCCCGGACATGTCAGACAAAGGAGGTACAACCTGTAGTGATCTGCTGCTGCAGTCTTCTGTGTGAGAAAAGGTGAGTGGGGAGAGATGGATTAAGCCAGAAACCAGGTATGATTTTTTCAGTATTACCCGTATCTAGAGAGGAATCTGGGAACAGATATGGAGGAGAAAGAGAATGTTTAGTTAGACGAGATCAGGGTTTTTTTTAATTTTAGGTTTTGTTTGTGGGACTTCTCAGACTGATTTATGTACACCCCTCGCCCCTGAACGCTAACCTTTAAACTGGATCCCAGGGAAATAATTCTCTGTGCTTTAATCTACTTTTTTAAATTGTTCTATAACACCTAGCAACTAGGTATACTTATCAAGTATGTCTTTGTTTTGTTTTTTAAGACTATGATTTGATTCCTGTATACTAGAGGGCAGGAGGTTCTGTGTGTATATGCTTGTGACTGAGAAGTCAGCTAATTTTAAGAAATTGCAGTTTGTTGTAAAGCTCTCTCCTCAGGGAGGGTTAAGAGCTTGGGGTTACTCCAGAGGGGGACATTCCAAATGTGTTTTCCTGGGTTCTCAAAGGGGATTTTGCACTTGGGTGGTGGCAGCATGTTGCTCAGTATTAGGGAAAATGTGACCCTGGGGTGTTGCTTTTTTAAGCAGGAGCCTTTAGTGGAAGGGTACTTAAAAATTCTTGCAGGCTCCCACCCTCTGCACTTGAAGTGCCAGAGTAGGAAACAGCCTTCATGAAGGAATTGGGGGTTATTAAGTTCCTGACAGGGCCTCAGTTGGTTATTGGTGCATTAATTAGTCTTAAAAGGCTTCCCTAGTCTGCAGGGAACCATGATTTAAGTAGCCTAGGATTTACAGACCTCCCCTCTACATCTCTCCCACTGGAAAGAGGAAAGAAAGGCTGGCCCATTTGAAAGGGGACTGGAAGGAAAAGGCAGTGACAAATGTAGGAATTACCTGACTGGGGAAGGGCTAAAACTATCTCATATCACCCAAGTCCCCCGCAGTGGTCCATGGAAAGTCTCTTCCATCACTGGATGGAGTGTCCAAAGGTCTGTGGTTTCTCATCAGCTCAGCTTTCCATACCCCAGAGGTCAGCAATCTTTCCGAGGCAGAGTGCCAAAATTTGACCCTTTTGACCTCTATGAACAGTCCAAGTGCCAGTGATACTTTAAAAGTCACTAAACAGTCCTACTTACAACAGCTTCATTAACAAATTAAGAGGCAGAACTTTACTGTTTAGGTGGTGGTTGGTAGCATTAGCTGGTCATTTGCTAACCCACAAGTGCAGTGTGACCATCTGTCATGTTTTTGGCGGGATGGTCCCATATTTGGGATGCCAAAAAGGCATCCCTACTTATTTTAGAAAAGGGACTAATTGTCCCTTATTTTCCACCAGCAGCTGCTGGCTGGAGAGCAGGGATCCTGCAGGTTAGCCAACTTTCCCCTTCCCTGGGGCTTGGGTAAGCAAGGGGGAGTATGGGCAGCTGCCTCATCCCTGCCATTTCCCTGGGGCGCAGGGAAGATGGGGAGGAAGTGCTGTGGCTGTCCCTTCCCTGCTGCTTCCTCAGCGCTCCTGGGAGCGCTGTGGGCTGTTAAGCCTGGAGGTTGGGGAGGGTGGGCAGCTGCCAACTCCTTTCCTGCTCCCTGGGGCTTAGAGGAGGTGGGAGGAGCTGCCCCTCCCCCCATATCTCCCTGTTCCATATTTGGGACAGGGAGATATGGTCACCCTACACAGGTGGTATGGCTTTGAGCAAGCTCCCGGCTGCATGTGTGAGGAGTGGTAGGGCTGAGCTTCCACCTCATGTGCCCATGAAAATTGGCTTTTGTGTCACTCTTGCTGACCTCTGCTTTACTGTATCATGAGAAGTGCCTTTACATTCCAAAAGGTCAGTCCAGACCTGAAGTGGGGAGAATGTGCCATGACATGCCAGTGGCTGGCCATTTTGACTGTTGTAAGAGTCAGGACTTGGTGGTATGGATTTTCTGGTGGTAAGAATTTTTGCCCAAGTACTTCATTTTGGAATCATTATAAACTATTCCTAGTGTTTTTTCTTGTTCAATCTGCGGCTGAGTGCCCTAGTGTGAGTAACACCTGCCATCATCATTTTCAAATGCAAATGTTGGAGCTGATTACATCATGTCACTGCAGTCCAACACACCTCTCTGGCATGCAGAGACTATGGCACATGGCAGTATGATGCTGCTGCAGCCAGGTCTCCTACATTTACAAGGTGCATCACTCTCACTGGAGCATTTGATTAACTTCCACATAGTTGGAGGAGGAAGCACAACATTCTCAGGTGCAGTTTTGGAGAAGAGAGACTTAGGATTGTCATTGCATATCCTTCCACACTCCAGCAGCTCAAGGGATGGTGTATCTGAATCCAAAGCACTTTTACACACCCATGGCTGAAGTGGTGCTCCCTTCCCATAGATTCATCTGTTGTTGGTAGTAAGGAGTTGAGTTTTGGTGTTGATGTGGTGCCTTTACTGATTTCCATTGCCCATGATTTCTGCTCACTGACACAGTGACACAATTTGATTGTCAATAGCATGTAACTATGAATTTGATTGCCTATTCCATGACATTGCCACGTTGATGTTACCCAGCAGAGAGTATCCAGCTCACAGAATTTGAGGAGCGACTTGATAGCCATTTTCAAATATTTCAATAGCACTTATAAGGAGGATGACCAATTTTTCTCCATGTCCACTGAACGTAAAACAAGAATTAATGAGCTTACTCCATAACAAGGGAGATTTAGGATAGATATTAGGAAATCTTTTTAACTGTAATGGTAGTTGAACTCTGGAACAGGCTTCCAAGGAAAACTGTGGAATCCCCATACTTGGAACTTTTTAAGACTAGTTGGACGAAAATGTGTCCTGATGGTTTAGGTTAACTCAACCCTGTCAAAGCACAGGGGACTGGGCTGGATGACTTTCTGAGGCCCCATTCAGTCCTATATTTCTATGAAATACAGATTATCCCCTTTCCCCCTTTTTTTTTTATGTGGTGCATTTGACAACATTTTGTGCAATTGATCAGTTTCACTTTTTCTCCAGTATAGATGATTTATTCTGTTGACTGTGTGAATCTTTCACCCACCAGCAGGAGTTGGCAAACATTTTTAACAGGAAAATGTGACTACAAAGGCACAAAAAAATTGCAGGAGAGTCAGGGCAGGGGCTGTGCCTGGACTGATCTTTAATTTTTTTTAATTAAAATACTTAAATTGAGGGTCCCCCTTTAATGTAACAAAAAAAAAGCAGTCATGTAGCACTTAACAGACTAACAAAATAATTTATTAGGTAATGAGCTTTTGTGGGGCAGACCCACTTCTTCAGCTCTGAAGATAGTGCTGTACTAGAAATGCTATTATATTATTTCCAGAGCTGAAGAAGTGGGTCTTCCCCATGAAAGCTCATTACCTAATAAATTATTTTGTTAGTCTTTAAAATGCTACGATTGCTTTTTTGTTCTGTTAAGATACGACTAACACGGCTACCTCTCTGTTACTATTCCCCTTTAATAGGGACATCAATCACAAGAACTACATATACCAGTATACAGTGCATTGTAGTATTAAGAAGCTGAATCTGGAGTCCGGAAGAGCATGGCATGCTGGGATATGTAGTCCCACCTGGTTCTATCTGTAATAACACTTCGGGACAGATACACTGCAATCAGCTGTGCGTTGTTTGGCTCAGAAACAATGGGCTTATATTTCACATACTGAGTGTACGGTATTAGCATCCTATACTATATATAATTCTTTATACATTTCCTTATCAGTGATGCAGATTAAGTCTACTTCTTTGGTTTTACAAAATAGGCTACTTATGAACTGATTATTTCTCACTCACACCAGAGTTGTTTTGAGGGATCAGTTTGTAGGGGCTTTGGGACAGGGATTGTAACTTCTTATATAGAAGTGATCCTGACTGGAGTTTTGACTAAATTTAACAAAGCACAGAGCTAAAAAAACTTAGCTCTGTAACTATCCTGTGGGTAAACCAAAGGCCTCTGGGTCAGGTCTTAGTTACACTGGTGGGAGACTGGCTAGGATCTGCTTTTCTCTAGCCTGGATATCCCATCCTAGGTAGGAAGAAGTACTGTCTAATGATTAAAATACATGAGTGAAAGCTAGGAGATCTAGGATCTATTCCTAGCTTTGCCACACACTCAGGCCCTGACTCGGCAAAGACTTCCACACATTTAACATGGCTCTCATGAGGAGTCCCATGGAAACCAATAGGAATGCTTAATAATGATAATGCCGTGCCTCAGTCATGAACCTGGACTTTAGTGCTGCACAAACACTGAACAAACAGATGCGTTCTAATCCCAACATGTGTATCATCCATGCATTTGTAGTAAGAAAGTTAAGTACAGTACATACAAAATATTTGTTCAGCCGGGATCTTTGCAACCCTAGTGATTTTGGCCCAGACCTGCAAATGTATTTAGGTGCTAACTCCTATTGATTTCAATTGAAAGTTGGTGCCTAAATACTTCCCAGCATCTGGATCTTTCTTTCTTTGTGCCCTATAAAATAGGGATACTATTACTCATCCACAGCATGGAGGTATCATGTAGCTTAATTAATGAATGCAATTAAAACACTTTGAGATTCCGTGAGCAGGTCCCGTTTTATACCTGGCCTCTGGTACAAGGGTTTATTATCTCTGTCTTTATTCCTACTACACAGAGGACTACAGAAAGGAACTTTATCATCTGAAGTAGTGCAAACTGCAATATCCACATTGTTGTACAATACTTCATTTTTTTCTTTTGTTTTTCTTTAAATAAGAGCTCAGTCTTTGCTGGAGAGAATTGATATTTGTTTGCATGTGATCATTTATGACACTCTGCAAACATGGATCTCTTGGAACTGAAGAGGATCAGTCTGGTTTATACATTGGTAATCCAAGTGTCAGGACCCCCTGAAAAATCATGAGATTAAGGAGAGAGTTCTTTGTATTTACCTTCTGGTTCCCGATTCTTTAAGCTGGGCTCAGGTTATGTTTTCAGAGTTTCCTCTACAACTATGAGGGATAGCAACTCAGTTCTTGTATGTTGAAAACTGAAATTTTTGTCTAATAATGCCCTTCCTGGAACAAAAATAACAAGAAGTCCTGTGGCACCTTAAAGACTAACAGATATTTTAGAGTATAAGCTTTCCTGGGCAAAGACCCGCTTTGTCAGAGGCATGAGTGTTCTCGAAGATACTGGCTAACAGGGCTATCTCTCTGATACTTGTCACCAAAATATTGTGTGTGTTGGGTGGACCAGCTTAGAATATTTGTATGGAGGAAGGGTGTGTATCCAATGGGGAACCTACTTGGGAGTGTGTATGGGGCGGGGGGCTGTATAGGGTGTAGATGACCCCATCTGGGGGATGTGTATGGGGTGGGGAGGCCAATGGGGTGAGGAGCATGGGAAATCCATTTGGGATGGAGCACTCAGTCCTGGTGTGTGCTGGCACTGGGAACTTGGGGCATGTGCATACAGCATCGGGGTATGGGGAGGACGAGCGCTCCAGGGGCACGTTCTGTCCGGGGTGCCTTGGAGCTGGGCGTGCACTGATCCCCGCGCCCTGGCCGGCATGTGGAGCACCTGCCTTCGGGCTGTGCCTCTGCTTAACCCAGAGCGATGCGCAGAGCGAGCTGGCGGGCTGCGGAGCGGGCCCGTGCCGCGGGCTAGCGGAGCCCCGATGCAAGAGCTAACGCTGCGCGAGCGGCGCCCGGCCCCAACCTGGAGCCGGGATCCGGAGCGGCAAGCAGGGCCGGCCGAGCCATCCCATGATGCACCGCGCCGCCCCAGTCCCCAGTGGGCCGCCATGTTGTCGGAGTGAAAGGCAGGGGGAGAGGCAGCCAGCGAGAGGCCTGGGGGGGGCTGAGATCCAGTTTCATCCTACCGCTCCACCCGTGAGTATCTGGACCGGACCGCGACTGAGCTGGGCCTTGCGCCCCAGGCGACCCGACGGTGGGGCCATATTGGGGTTAAGGACTCGAGGAGGGGGTTGATGGGCCCCGAAAGACAGCCGGGCGCTGTGGCTGAGTAGCTCCTCTCGCGCTGTTCCCTGTACATGTTTTGGAGTCAGAGCAAGGCCCCTATTGTTATCAAAGGAAGGGGGGAGGGGGAGTGGGGAGGTGCAGGGTCCCCATAATATTCCCTAAACCCCTCCAGCCCCTCCCCCACAAACTCCATTAACCCTTATCCTTGGTTCCCTGTGAAGTTGGGGTAATCTCCTGGGGGAGAAGGAAATAGTCATTGTGGGGGTGCCGGGGGTGGGTTCAAGCTATTGCGGTTTTAAAAATAACCAAGGCGGGGGTCTTCTTAACATGTAATTCATCGCGTGCGTTTTAACTTGGCTTTACGGCGTCGTCGGCGGGGGGGAGGGGGCCTTCACTAAATGTGATAAATAGCGTCCAAGCCGTGTACACAGTTCAGATTCCTATCAGCAGGAATTGCTGGGATCTCTGTGTGTTGAGCTGTACATTCGTGTATGTGTAATGTGTGTATCAGCTATAACTAGGATTTCTGGGGGTGTGTGCATTCAATTCTCAAGAAAAGTTGTGATCCATTTGTATTGTCATAAATTTTCCCAGTATTCCTATGGTTTGGGCTTTAGCTTTGTAATAGTGGGGTGTTTTGGTTTGGGTGGTTTTCTTTGCTAAGCCTTGTTATGTTTTTTTGTGTAAGAGTGTGTGAGTGAGAGCGAAGGGAATAAAATACGGTACTTTCTGATGTGCTATTAAGTGTACATATGCTGTTCTCTCTTCATTTTGCCTCTTCCTGTAGTATTTGTTTTGGATAATTTTTAATTAAAAATACATATCTATATATTTTTTTTGAAAAGAACAACATTGGAGCTTGTTCTTTACCCCAAACCAAGAGACATTCATGGTTTTTATTTTTTCTGTTTAGTGCTTAATAACTTTGTTCCAAGTAGAAATTTTATTAAGCAGACCATAAGTAACGGATTTCCTTTTTATTGAGGGGGTGGATAGTTTATCATTTTTCTTATGATGTGTTTTAATGGTGTTTTAAGAAGTTTAGTTATCAATTTACCCACTTCCTTCTGTCTACTTACATGCTAATGAAAATATGAACTTTTACATTTGTGTAGGCCAAATGCTTCTTAAACAATGGGTAGGCAGCTTTAATTGGAAAAATAGAGCTCTGTACAGATGCCTAATTTAATTTTACAAAATACGTTTCCTTTAAGATCTAACCTTTTAAAATATTACAAACTCTTTAAAAATCAGAGTACTTGGAGAACAGTTGAGTTCTAAATTTGTTGCAGTTAAGCTACATATAGAGTACAGCTGTTTTTTTCCAAAGGCCACCACTTTTTGTAGTGATAATTTGTTTAGCAGTGTACCCACAGTTACCCTTGCTTACAGACAACAAATTACATGCTGTCTAAACTGTGTTATTTTGCTATAACACAACTTTTTGTTTGCTCCTATGTGTAAAGGGAAAGAAACTTATCTTAATAGTTATTTGATGTTGGCAGTCTCTTTTTGTGAAGTCCAGTAGGAGGCTGTTTATTTTGTAAATGAGCAGCTCAAGAGAAGCTCTTTACATGGAAAATACAGAAGGAATTTGAAAAGTATGAAAAGATCCAGTAGCCATAAGACACTGGCAGTGATATGACTTGCAGCTGTTTGCTAGTTGACCAGTATGTGTTGTGTAGGTGACTTAAACGTATTCTGAAGCTCTCTGTATGCTTTGAATGATGGTATGGTATTCAGCTGCCTGCTGCATTTACCACGTATCTGTTAAAGATATATCTCAGAACTAAACTTGAACTTCCCATCATGCTCTCCCCCCCCTCCCCCGATCTCTTTCAAAATGTCTTCTGTGCCAAGATTTCTTTTCTGACTCGGTTGCTTTCTCTGTTAAAGGAAAGAGGAGGTTCCTGAGTGCACAAACAGTTGTAAAGAATGTGCTAATCCTGTTGTTAAATCCTGATTGTCATTTTCTGGCATGAGAATAGTATTTTCTAAGACTTCCTTCTTTCTGGTGAGGTTTGAGAGAGTAAGTGATAGCCCCTCAAGTTATGGGAGCAAGAAACCTTAATCACCACCCATTAACTTCGGGAGTAACGATGAAATCTCTGAGGTATTTTATGCAAATATAAATATGTAGCAGACTGATGCTTGAGGAGGAGCAAGTCTGAGACGTAGAAAAGGACAGGTCCCTTCTATATTTAATGCTTTGAAATTCAGGAGGTGGTTGAATTCTTTCATGTTATGCGGTGCATCACTTATGTGGTATAGTTTAAGAGAAACCCCTCGATTGGGCCACAACTGCCAAAACCTTAAAGTTTACTTCTTAATTATGTGCTATTATCTGTCATGTAGACATCTGTAGACAGCAAAATTTTGTGAATAAGGACATTAATTTGGACACTCATGCTGCAGTGATTTACGCACATTTACCTTTGTTCTGTGAGTAGTCTCATTGGTTTCATTGGAGATATGCAAATAATTGTGTGTATATGTGACTAAGTGAATCTGTGAAGATTGGGAACGGAGTGGGGGAGGGGTGTGAGTATGTTTTTAAGATTGCCTCACAGTATACTTTGCCATTTATTCCAACAGGAATTAGTTTAGTTTTAGTTATCCATAATATTACTCCAGAATACCTATGTACTTTCCCATTGTCATCACAGTTATAAGTTCCTTAGAAGAAATTGATGATAGAGAGAATCCTTTTTACCTCTTCTGTAAGAGAGATTGATTGATTTAATTTTTACTTGCTTTGCATGTGAGGGTATGTGTAGAATTAATAGGAAAGCTAAAAAGTATATCCTGGTAAAAGAGTGTCTTGTGAAAGATTATAAGGCTTTAGTGATGAGACCTGATTATAGTGTGTTATATTTAATATCTGAGAAGTGGAATGATACTGCCTAGTTTTGTGGTCAGATTTAGACAGCTCTTTCAACATGTAAAGTGGTGTGCATAAGTGCAAAGTTACTTGTTTACATATCTCTAGAAAAATAAAAGAAACTACATTTGTAAACTTAAGGAGAGGGGGAAAATCCTAATATTGAAATTATTATATTCAAATTCCACTAGCAGGTGAATAAGAGAGAAACACTGCACATTGGTAGGGGAATGCTGGGTGATTTTGAACAAATTAAGATGTCTCTTTGTTGCCATCTTGCATTCTACTGCAGTTACAAAGTTGTTCCTGGAAGTCAGTTGTAGGATTTGACTATAGTCAAAAAGTGGTGTGATGAAAAGAGGAGATAAAAGCTCCCTAAAGAGCTGCTTGCTGGTTTGGGCCATTTTCAGTCAAGATATATTAGGGAGAGCCTTATCATGAATGTGGACATAGTTTTCCTTCCATTTGTGATGGACTAACAGCAGAATTTGCCCATCTTAGTGGATGTTCTTGGTGGCTTTGCATTTGGGTGATTGAGAGCAATGGTAATAATTGACACACAGGTTCTAAATAGACCTCTGAATTCTAATCATTAGTGGAGCTTGAATTTCTTGCAACTTTAAAAAGCATATGCAAGCAGGTATGTAGTGGGAATTACGTAAAGGAGTGGGGGAAAAAAAACAGTTCTCCATCAAGGTGTATAAAATCTTATGTGATATCACTGTCCCTGTTGAATTGTTGGTATTTTTGCTTTCACAAAACTAAAAAGATTTACCACAACAGCAAAAAATCAGCATTTCATAGTCCATCAGAATATTTTGGGGATAGTGATTTATTAGTTGATTAGCAAGAGCTTTATAGGATGGATTCTCTTTTCTTCCTTTGTTAGAAAGTTTCTACAATCCGAGTTGAGGATTGGTGTTTTTTTTTTGTTTTGTTTTTTTTTGGTATTTCCCCTCTTCCATCAGTAACTGAATTGAGGCTGTTGGCTGATCTAGATCTGGAACATTCTGTTGGTGTCTCAGTCACTAAGGCTACATCTACACGAGAAGCCTCTGTTGACAGAAGTCACTGTTGGAAGGGATTTCCTGGCAAAACCTCTGTCAACAGATAGCGTCTACCCATAAAAGCAGATTGAAAGCGCAATCTGCTCTGTTGACAGAGAGCAGCCAGACTGCCTGACCTTTTCTCAACAGAATGGCTGACTGGAAGCTCTGCAAACAGGGCTTCCCAGTGAACCTTGCTGATTCTAACTTTGGTGTAAGTCTGACCACAAAACCACAGAAGGGTCCTGGAGCATCCACATGACTGTTTTATTGACAGAACATTGTTGAGAGAGGTGTGTTATACCTGAACAGGGAGAGGAGGTATGCTGCCAGTGGATGCACCGGGCTTTGTCAACAAACTGTCCACAGAACATATTTTGTGCGTAGCTGCTCCATGGCTTTTCCTGACAAAAGTCCAATTTTGCTGGGAAAAGCCTCTCATGGAGACATAGCCTAAGAGGTTAGCTGTTCTTTCTTCAGGGAATCTCCCATGAGTATGTGGGTATACCTTGTGGTCTCATGACCCAAACAAGCTTTTGAGTTTGCAAGAGAGTGCTAGTCTTATTCCTACCACTATTCCTAAAGTGACACACATGCAAAGCAGGGGCACGTGAGGTGCTTGTTGATGTTACACAGCATTCTCTTTGAAAGTCTGTATTCAATCAAAGAGGTTGTGATGGTTCAGTAGGGACACCCTGCAAATTCTAGGTATGCAAATGCAATGAGCAAAATGATCCTATCCTAGAAGCCCCTTTGAGTTATGACAGTCTTGTGGCCCACTGAGAAGAAGGGCTGTTCATATGGCCCACTCATTATCCTGGGTTGCCCATTGCTGGCTTAGACTGAGAGAAAATGTTAGTGTCCTGAGTAGTGTTCCCTGTAAGATCAGTGCTTGGGCAGCTGCCCAGGAGAGATTCAGGTGCCACCCCAGCTGATTAGCAGAATGCCCACAGAGGGCATCATATGTTTCTATTGGTGGTGCACATTTCCAGATGCCTTGGTGCACAAAAGAAAACGTATTCTGTCCATGGATGTTAAAAATTAGAGGGAACACTGGTCCTGACCATGAAAAAAATTTCATGTGCGCAGCTTGGTGGTTTGATTCCAAGATAATAGGCACATATAAATGTATTAGATATACTGGCCACATCCAAGAGAATAAACAATCATTTTGACTAATATCAAAACAAAAAAGCAGTCAAGTAGCACTTCAGAGACTAACAAAATAATTTATTAGGTGAGCTTTCGTGGGACAGACCCACTTCTTCAGACCACAGCCATACCAGAACAAACTCAATATTTAAGGCACAGAGAACCAAAAATAGTATATAGATTAGCATGGCTTTCTCTATTACTATTTGACTGTTGTGTCTGTTTGATATTTTACTAGCACAAAGTTTGTTAAATTTTTAACTTTGATCTATGGGTCAGATGTGACTAACAGAAAAGCATACACCCATCAGAAGAAGTAAAGATTTTTTTTCTTGATACAGGCAATGTGTGCTTAATCAGTTATTAAAATTATTAAACATTGAAAAACCTTTGTCTCCCTAGGTGTTGGTGGAATGAGCGTTGCGTGTGTTTTGAAAAGAAAAGCAGTGCTCTGGCAGGACTCGTTCAGCCCCCACCTGAAGCAGCACACACAAGACACAGCTAATCCCAACATGCCTGTTGTTTTGACATCTGGAACAGGATCCCAGGCTCAACCACAGCCAGCTGCAAATCAAGCACTTGCAGCAGGGACACACTCTAGTCCTGTCCCTGGATCCATAGGAGTCGCAGGCCGCTCTCAAGACGACGCTATGGTGGATTACTTCTTTCAGAGGCAGCATGGTGAGCAGCTTGGGGGAGGAGGAAGTGGTGGAGGCGGCTATAATAACAGCAAACATCGCTGGCCTACTGGGGATAACATTCATGCAGAACATCAGGTAATACAAAAAGAAAGTTTAAATATTTCACACTGAATACATGAACAAATCAGGCTTAGGGTAGCTGCTTTTAATGAACTTTCTTAAAGCTTAAGATGGTTATTGTGTGGCTTGGATGATATAACCCAGACTTCCTTTCTTTTCAGAATTTTAATACTAGTTATAAATGAAATGTTTTCTCACTTCTGATCCTATTGAACTGGAAATCCCACTCCACTCTATGATGGTAGTTAAAATGAATCTGATGGCAAAATTAATCACTCCTCTTTATTGTTGTGTGTGGGGTTTTTTTTTTTTTTTTTTGGTATATGTGAACCAGTTTAGCATTGTCTGTTGCTTTTTACCCTAAGCTGTGGTAAAATTGTTTTTTAATGGTATTACAAAACTCTGTCCTTTTTAAAGCATGGTGGAAATGTCACTCTTTAAATGCACGCAGGTCTGTTACTTGTCTGCAGCACAAGGAGAAGTGAGGGAAAGGAGGGCTGAGCATTGTTAACTGAACAAGAAAGAAATTGCCTAAGAAACAATTGTTTTCCTGAATGCTAGGAACAGAACTCTGTTTTCACATGTATTTAACATCCTAAAGAATAGTGTGATACTGCTACTGTGCCTATAAATAAGAAAAGGAAGACAGAATTTAATTGTTAGCTGTAATGTTTATCTTTTCCAGCCGAAAATGGTTTAAATCACAGCTTAAATTACCCTATCTTAGACAAGTGCATATACCACTGCTTAGCAATCTGTTGTGACATATAGGTAAGTCTTTAACTACATGGAGGAGCAAGGCAAGGGAGCTAGAAACGTCATTTAGAGGTAAGCACATTTTTTGAAACCAGTGGTTCCCAGAAATCTATTGAAAACAGCAGGAACAAGATTTCTGTAACCTCAATAAAATCTCAGCATTACTTACATAACTATTTGGATTTCTGTCAAAGTAGAAAAAGGATAGTGTTTTAAACTATGATTGATTGTTTAAATCCACTGTTTAAAGGAACACAGCCAACTAGTAGCATGCCCAAAATTTGATTTAATATTCAATTTATTATAATTTGGTGACACCAGCTGCACTCCAAAGAACTAGTTCATTTAAAACTGAACCATTTTATCACAAAGTATGAAACACAAATCAGAAGTGTTACCCCTAGCCCTTTCTTCCCACAAAAGTGTTCTGCTTTTTCTGCAGGACTGTTTAACAGGTAAACACTCCTGAGAATTATGCAACTTCAGTAATAGAAGCACACGTATAAACAAGGAAGTAAACAAAAAACTATATTAATTTCATTTCCCTCAGCAGTACAGGATAAAATCCAGAATATGAGAAATGTTGTTGTCAGATCTCTTCTAAACTCATTTAAAAAAGAAAAGCCTAATTTTCCTCATGTAGTACAGTGTTTAGCTAAAAAGTGCTTGAAGAAAAATGATGTTGGACTCCAGTGTAGAATAACTGACTGTCATTATTCTTCTTAGGAAAACCCTTTGACAGTAGAAGTTGTAGTCCAGTTTTATTAGTTGAAAGATTTAACTAAATCTTGGACTTAGGTGAGAGAGGTCAGGGCATGCTGCTTACGTACTTTTTACGTATTTTGCGATCTCTAATTTTTGCTGCTGCTAAGTGACAACCTGTAGGTACCAGACAGGGGCTTGGCATAGGTTGGGGTGACCTGGGGACATTTTCTGTGAGGATGGTTTTGTTGTGCTGAAATGCACAAATGGGCAAAATTATCAATCCTTGCATCTCCTCAGAAGGAAGCATTGCCACCAGGGGGTAGAAAACTTGAACGTATTTAAAAAAAAAAAAAAAAATTCTGCAGTTTCTGTGTGTCTGCAGTCTTTACTGCATTCTTTAGTACTGCAATCTTTACTGCATTCCTTTAAACTCTTTTTAGCTTTTATTTAAAAATATAAATTTGACAAGTTTTCAAAGATGCGTCTCAATGACATCAAATGTATTGTGGCTCTCTCTTTTCAGAAAACTCTTGAGTTAAATAATAGAACATGTGACAGTACTGGAAAATGTCACTTGAAAAGCTCATTGGGGCTGTTTAATTCTTTTAAAGCATTTAAGTGCAGGATTTTTGTGGTTTTTTTACATCCCAGACATGAAGATGTTAAATGCAAAAACAGTCTGATATTAAGGCTGCAATTTGGTGTCAAAATGTCAAGAAATACACGACAGTATCAGTTTAGTGGTTTTGCAAGTACCTGGCATTTATTTTTATTTTCCATGATTATAGTGTAGCTTCATGGATTGTTATTGTGACCTACATGCTTTATAATACTCACCTTAACACACTTTATGGCTGTAATGATTTTAGTTCCTAATCTGGTGTCAGCTGTACACATTTATTTATTTTGCATTCAGCATATGCTTTTTGAATTACATTAAATTAAAGAGCAGTTTTAAGGTCGTTATAGAACAGGACGTTGATTTGGGTTGGCTTGTTTTGCACCAACCCCCACAAAACTTTTTGAAAACTTTTAAATTGTAAATATAAATTTTCATTTTCTTCCCGTTTAGCCCTGACCTTCTGAGATGCTGCATATGGGTACAGGTGTCTGACAACATGCATGTGTAGGATCTGTGCTGTGGTCCTATATGTATCACCTTGGGTCATGGATCATTCACTTTTAAGGAGATGGAAGTAGACCAGTGTTCCCTCTAACTTTTTTCCATCCATGTGCAGAATAAATTATATGTTCGCTATGGCATATGCCACATACAGATGTGCACCACCAGTAGAAACACATGCTCCAGGCTGTGGGTGATGTGGGTATTATGCTAATCAGCTGGGTGGTATTTGGATCTCTCCTAGATGGCTGTCCATGCACTCAGCTTACAGGGAACAGTGAAAGAGACTATCTGGGATCTAGGCTGGGGTATTAAGTCAGTTTGTAGACAACTTAAAAAATAGGAACAGGCGGCTAATGAACAGCAAAGGGTTAATGTGAATAGTGTTTAAAAACCAAATTTCCACTGAACAAGTAAAACTCCAAGTTTATATAGCAGGGCTGCAGAATTTTTTTTGGGTTTCAAGGCCACTGACCCACAGAAAAATTAGTTGGGGAGAAGGTATATAAAATTGAGAAGCCAAAAAAAATAATGCTCACTGATGTGGCCCCTCACTCCCCTCCAGTACCACTGGCGGGGGGGTTCAGGGTTTCCCCTAGGCCAGGGTGGGACCAAAAGTGGGTGGTGGGGAGGCTTCAGCATGGAGTGTGCAGGATAGGACTGCCAAGGAGCAGGTGTAGGGTGTGGGAGGGAGGGCATGGGAGTTGCCTGAGATTGAGGGATCTGGGTGGGAGGTAAGGTGCATGAGTGGGCTGGGGACAGAGGTGAGGGGGTCAGGAGAAGGTTGAGAGTGGGGGTCTGGGTGGGAGGGAGGGTAGAGGAACAGGCTGAGGGTGGGGCTTGGGGCAAGAGTGGGCTAGTGGTTGGAGAGTCTGGGTGATGGGGAGAGGTACGTGCTGCCATCCATTCTCCCAGCTGAGGGAAGGGGAATAGCAATGTAGAGACATACTTTCTGCAGAGGCTTTTCTCCAGCCTCTCCCAGGCATCACTCTTCTTTTGCTCTGATTGGTTGGAATTAGTCAGAGCAATGGGAGGTGGTGCTTGGGAGAGGTGGGGAGAAAAGCCTCTCCAAGGAGCTGTGAGCTGCCTTCCCTCCAGCTAATTGAGGGGGAACAGGAGCAGCAGCTGCTTCCTGCTCCTGCTATGCAGAGCTTCTCAGCCAGGGCTGGCCCCAGCTTGTCAGATCCTGCCCACCCCCACCCACTGTGGACCAGTTGCTGGGCAGGGGAGCCCTGGGTCTTGGGGGTCCAATCCAGACAAGCTGTGGTCTGGGTCCAGGCCACATTCCAGGGAGTCTCCACTCCTGTTATATTTTCCCCCTCTTTTAAGTTGCTATAGTGTGTGTTTACGGCCTGAGTCTGCAACATTAAATCTCACTGCAGTCAGTGGGAGTGGTAGGATGCAGAGCACCCTAAGGATCAGGCTCTCAGATTTATAGTGTTTTGGTCCCTGCTTTAACTCAAGTGGCATCTGGCTCAATTTGGTCTGTGGAGCCATATCTGCAAGTGGTATGGAGGGACTTGTGTTGTTGTGGAGGGCAGAGCTGAACATCATGTGGGGAAAATTAGTGGTAGCAAAAGGTCATAGAGGTTAATTATATGTTAATGCAGTTTAGTGTGAAATGTCCAGGGTTTAGGAGATTATAGCTAAATGTGGGAAGATCTTTATATTTTTATAAAGGGTTGCTTCCTAATCTGTGTTTCTTTGGCTTGGTGTCAACTGTTCAGATGTAATGTATTGTCAGCACTTTGAGGCTGGAATCTCACTGTCTCTGACACTAAAGACATTCCTGCAAATCCAGTAAATAACATTTCAGCCTGTAGTACAACAATAGTTTGTATAACACGTGTGTTAACATAAATGTTACTTGCTCTTCATTGTTTACCATGTTTTTATTTTTTCACCTGTCTCTTCTTTCCTCCTTGGGGTGACAACTGGTAAGAATTTGACAGGTGTAACTGAAGAACACGTTTCTGTATGTGCCAAAAGAAGTAGACAGTGTCATCCTAATCCCAAACTGTCTTCAAAATTGGAGGATAAATGACTTGTCTGCTGAATTGCTGTACATTAAACCCTCTATTTAATGGACTAGTGGGGGGAGGGGTGTCTGCTAATGCTGAAAGTCTGTTAAATCCGAACGGTTTACTCTGTTCATCACAACACCCCCTGCAAATAAATGCTGGTGACTCATCAGAGCTTCTGGAGCTGCCAGAGCCACCTCTGCCGCGGCTGTTGCTGGAGTCACCGCACTCTTCTCCCATCGGGGTGGGACATGTACGCGTGGGCAGGCAGCACTCATGTATGTGCCCCACCGCTAGTGGACGGTGCATGTGCCAGCTTCAGCAATGGTCTTGACGGCCACTCTAGCAGCCCCTCCAGCTGTGGTGGTGGGCTCGGTGAGTCTCTGGCAGTTACTTTTTCTTGGGGTGGTAGTTGGGGTGGCAGACAGTATCCTTTATTTCCGAAGTTCGCTAAATCAGGGTCTGTTGAACTGAGTGTTTTGTGTGTGTCTTTTTTGACCTTTTCTCTCTCCCCCTCAGGGAAAAAAAACTGGTTTTTTTTTTTTTTTGGTTTAATAAATTTTATCAATCAATATTCCATTCTCATCTGGGTAACTGTAGAGCACGTGTTGTATTTTATAAATCCAGTGCTGCTGTTGTATACCAATACTGACATAACTGATTTTGGAGGGTTCTTTGATTTTCCAGCACCTGGTAGCTGTGGTACTCACATGTTTATCTCATAGAATCGTAGAACAATAGACCTGGAAGAGACTTAAAAAAGCCATCAAGTCCAGCCCCCTGCCCTAGGCAGGATCAAACCCATCAGATCAGCCCAGCCAGGGCTTTGTCGAGACGAGACTTAAACGCCTCTAGGGATGGAGACTCCACTATTTCCCTGGATAGACCATTCCAATGGTAAACACATACTCCCCTCCTTCTCCTTCATTATTAGTAACCCATACCCATTCATGCCAATCAATAGCCAAGGCTTCAGCAGCAGCAGAGATTGTGCCGAAGACAGGTGTGGGAATGGAACCAGGCATGTTGGTGGAGCTGGAGTGGAGCTGTGGCTGGAATTGGAGCTTTTCTGGGGGCTTGAGTGGAACTGCAGCTGGGGCCAGAGGGAATGCAGTGGAGCCTGGCTGGAGATAGAGCTGGGAGCTGGACAGGTTTGGGGGGAGCAGTGAGGCCGGAGTGAGGGTGGCTGTCTTCAGCCCTGCTTTGTGGCACCCTAAATGTTCCTCAGCAACCCACCAGTGCAGCGGTTTCCAACCTTTTCCAGACAGGGACTCATTTTGACAATTCGGGAAGACTTGGTGACCGAAGGCAATTCAAACATAGGGTGGAGGGGGGAAGCAGGACCCTAACTAGCTAATTTTGTGCCTGAGGCAAGAATATAAAATTGAGCCCCCTCATACTTATATAGTCACAGTAATTTAATAGAAAAAGGAAAATACATTAATAATAATACTGTTTATTATAGTTTATTATTATTATAATTGATCTGAGTTGTGGTGGCGGAAAGGTCCTCACCCCTAAACTGCTCCACTCCCATGCTCCCCTAGCTTAAATCCCACACAGAGGCTGGAGGGCCTAGGGGGAGATGCAAATAAAAAATGCAAACTGTCAGATCAGCCACATAGAACAGAAGGGGGGACAAAAAGGCGGGCATAGAGAAGAGCGGGGGCAGAGACTACTTACTGCAAGTCTATTAAGTGGCTTGCTGCGGATGACTATGAATACCAAAGGTGGAGAAACTGTCTTTGGAATGCATAATTGCTTCTTTATTGATAGAGATAGCTGCTTGATGTGGCATTCTTAAGGAGGTGCAAATGGCTTCAAGAGCCGCAAAAGGGTCGCCAGCAGCTCAGAGCCGCAACAAATTTAATTGTGACCCATGTTTGGTTGCCGACCCATAGTTTGGGAGTCCCTGTACTAGTTGTACTTCCCCCATGGTTTGGGGACCAATGCTCTAGAGGTTAACTTCGTAAAAACATGAAGGTTTAGAAGTATCTGCAAAATAATTTTTTTTCTTTAAAGTTTAATTGAGGCCATTTATTTTACAACAAGAACTACCCTGGTAAAATGTTTAATCTGTAAGTAAGAAAGGATGAAAGTTCAGTGCGTATTCTGTGTCCATTTACTTTTAGGCTGTCTGCGCAGATTGCTGTTGTGATGGTGGTTTTTACTATTATGCCACTTCTGCAGAAAAAACTGAATTGAGACCAGTAATTCATTTCACATAAGACACTTAACAGTTACCAGATATGAGTTCTGGTGACTAACAGCCTAGGCCAAAAGAAATTTGCCTGCCCTGCACCACCATGCTCAAACTGCTGGTGACTGACCCAATCTGCTGGGGCCGCTGCTGCGCAAGCCACACCAGGACGTGCCGCGAGCTGTGCCTCGAGCTGCACAGGCTGCAGCTGGTGGGACCACAGCAGCCTGTGGCCGTGGGCTGGAGCTGTTGCCACTGCTGCTGTGTCCCACCAAGTGTTGGGGAACATGTGTGGGGCAGGCAGAGGATGCTTTATGTGCATGACTCTGAGGAGCTGCATTTTGCCACACCGTGGTGTCCAGTCTGTCACATGTGGCAAATGGAAAGCATATTGGACACTGCAGGCCTAAGCTTTATTTGATGCTGAAGGACTACATATCTTATTACATATCTTTGCAATTACCAAGTCCCACTAGAAAACAAGACACTTGACTTAGAGGAGAGTTATCTTCGGCACTTCATAAAACTAAGAAAAGCTGCTTTTTTCCTTGCACACAGACGTTGCAGGAAAATGAGGCATTGACTGACTTTTCCACATTTCATTCAAGTGTCATCGTTCCTTAAAATACAGTAATATCCCCTTGTATTTACTGTAATTTAGAAAACTTGTACCCAAAATGCAGTTTGTTAGTAATAGAGAAGTCTGTCATAGTTTGAAGATGAGAACAATCTTTAGGGATTTAGTTTGAGGGCACCCGTAATAAGCTAATAACCCTGGCAGCATGCTACTCTTCCTAGTTAACTCCTCAGCTCTGAGGAGATATCCATGCATTCAATAGGAGAATTGTAGTGAGAGTAACAGAGCAAGGACTGGAGTTCATTTCTGGTTTTGTCTGTCTGTCTGAAGTTGTAGGTGTCTGAATGGGGAAACATTGAATTTCTTAATCAGTACTGTACATGTAGTTGGGTAAAATCTAGTTCTCCTGATTCATCACCTTTCCCTAAATCCACGTTTAAAATAAGCAGCCTGTCTTCTAAATTTCCATTTCATTCTGGGGATGACAAACATTATCAAGTTTGCCTATGGAGGGAATCCTCTCCTATTTTTGTAAAATGACCTGGGAAGCCAAGCAGACACAGGTTCCGGTCTTGCTTAACAGGAAGTCCTGCTTAGCTGTACTTTTTTTCTGCCAGAGACACTCAGGCCAGGTCTACACTGGACCTGAAAGTCTATTTTAAATATGGCAATTGCATATTGTGGCAGGACCTCCCTGGGTCTCACACCTCTTCCTTCAGCTGGAGGGGTTTAGCAGAGGCAGGTGCAGCCTATATGGGCCTGCTGGTTAGTCCTTTTCCCTCCTTTTTCACAGCCAGGGCTTCAGCCTCGCTGGGAGAGGGGAGCCCAGGCGCTCTCCCATTGACCTATCCCTTTCCCCCTTTCTGTCTTTTGTAAATGTTATTTTCTCTCCTTCTCTGTCTCCTCTCCTCTTCCCTACCGTGTCCCCCACCTCTCTCTCTGTGTCTCTGCCCTGACTGGGGCTGCCTTTTAAACCCTGCTGCCACTCTCTGTTGCCTCCACCTGGGAGTTTCACTGGCCGTTGCTCATCTTCCCCTAGCCCAGGCTGCTACAGACTTTGTGGAGTAAAGTGACTAGAATTTGGGGAATATTGTGTGACATAGCTGGTTTTATTTTTATGTATTAAAAATATTCTTAATTCATAAACTCTTTCCCTTTCTGGATGTTTGTGGAAAATGACATAATTCAGGCATTGTTTTTCTGGCAGGGTTATGTATTGGATAATGGGAAGAAGGATTGATGTGAAAGTAACAGTTGTTTGGAGTGAATGAGGTACAAAATACTCAGATCTGTTGTTTTCAAAAATAAACTATCATTCATAGATATTTGTATTACCAGAAGAGATGTGTCATGTAGAAGAGCGTGGGCAATATTTTCCCTTACAAGTGCATGAAATCCTTGTCATTAGGATATGCATTTTCCTCTCCCATGTTTTTCCCAAGGGTGGATTGCCTGAGGAAAGGTTGTGAAGGAAGAGAGAATGTTGGGCAACAGAAATATCTGCTACTGTATGGGCTAATGGTAAAGGGCCAGTTGCTCATTAAAACTCCCACTGCAGTTGTCACATGTTCTTCTAGTATATTTTTGCACCATTTGCATTTTCAGATATAGTGGAACCTTAGACTTATGAACATTTCAGAGTAACTAACAATTTCCATGTCTGAAATATTCATAACTGAACAAAATGCCACTAATGTGCCGAAGAAAAATGCTGCTTTAACTATCTTCATTTACATGAAATAATCAGAGAAAGTTTCCGTACCATGTCAAATCCTTTTGATAAACATTCACTTTATTTTTTTAATCACTTGCATTTAACACTGCTGTATTTGTGGGTATGTGGTTTTTGTTTTTGCTCTCTGCTTCTACTTGCGGTGATGAGGTGTGTGGGTCAGTTTGCAGGTTTTGTGTTTGTAACTCTGAGGTTCTGCTGTAGTTAGAAGACCTTGCACCGCCTGTGGAAAAAGATTGACTGCTGGTGGACAGGGTGTGAGGAGTGCTGGGAGTCTTCATCACTCCTCCCACCAGGACCCTACTTGAGAGAATCCTAAAAGACCCCCATCCACTGCCACTACATTGAGAACTTGGGGAAAAAAACTGGATCAGGGTAAGGTATTTGAGGTGACCAACAAATGGGATGCCAGCAAACTGTTCCTCCACAAGGAAAGCTTCACAGACTGGTGGTTTGTGCACCAGGCCCAGCTCAACTGCATCCCTCTAAATGGGGCCATCTGTCACAGAGACTGTGACAAGCAGTGCAGGAGGTTCAGGTTCAGCAATGAGACCCTGTGGGGCTGCCAGGTCTTCTCCAGGGCCTGGCAGCTCCGCCACAATGTTGTACAGAACTGGCTCATTAAAGCCCTCCTGCTGACCCTGGGCAGCCTCGCTGTCTACTCGGTTGTTCCAGGAACCAACAGCCCATTGAGATCAGACGTTGTTGTTACAAATGAGCATGCAGTGGAGGTCCTCATGTTTGATGTCTCCATCCCATTCAAGAATTGGATCCTAGCCTTCCATGAGCCTGGAAAGAGGAAGATTGTCAAATACAACCTCCTGGAGGACACCCTGAGGGCCCAGGGATACACCTCGGAGATACACAACCTGTTGGTGTGGGGCCTGGGTATGTAAGACTCTTGAAATGAGGCAGTACTGGAAATCTGTGGCATTGGATGGTGCTGTGCCCAGCTCATAAGGCAGCTGATGATCTCTGATGCTATCAGGTGATCCCAAGACATCTATACCAATTGCATCATGGGCCACCACTGTACCAGGAACAGTAACAGAGATCATCCCGAAAAGATGTGACAGAGTCACCACCAGCCTCCCCTAATGCTTCAGTCTACCCATCTACCTGCATCGCATCACCATAGGGCCACTGAAGAGAAACACCGATGAGAGACAGAGACCAGCAATAAGAGACAAAGTCAGGGACTGCTTCTGCTGACAACCTGTGGACTTTACTTTTAAGAGACTCCTGAGGCCTCCCATCCAGGAGGGATGTACTCAGAGGCACCACCCTCTTCTTTCTGTGGTTGCCTTTTTTTCTTTCCACAAGTGCCAGAGGAGACCATTGATGAGGGGCATGGTCAGGGAGAGCTCCCACCTCCTTTCCTGATGGGCTAAGGACTCTACACTTAACTCATGGAGTCATCCACTGAGGAGGGGCACAGCCAGGGGCATCACCCACTTCGTCTCCCTGCAGGCTTTGCTTCTCCCCCAGATGTTGGATGAGACCACTGAGAAGAAACGCTTCCTCCACTATGGACTGTGTTTTATTGTTTCAGATATTCCTCTGAATCAAAGAGGACAGAAGACCAACCACATTGCGGAGCACGCACCACTCATATGACTGTGTACTCTGCCAAGGACTAAGACCCTCTTCATTTTACAGGTGGCTTCCCTGAAACGGTGGTTTCAGTACCCACCTATCTTCATCTGGGACAAGGAGAGTTGCATTTATGGGATTTAGTGTACTTTTGCTTCCTTGTTCTCTCATCCAACCTTGCTTTGTGGATTTCTTTGACTTTTGTGTTTTAACTTGCGGATGATGTACCTTGTCTTTTAAAACATTCATTCAATAAAACTCTTTATCTGTGTGTTGCAGAATCACTTCCTTGTCATTCTGTCTGTGCTGGTATTGCCTTTGTGCATTTTTCAAAATTCTTGTTCTGCCTCTCAGCAATCTTTTTTTTTTTTTTCTCTCCAATGCACCACAGATAGTCTAATTCAATCCCTCTCTTTTAGTTTCTGTGCAATTCCTCTCTGCTCTTCCGCTTCCTGGATTGCCGTGTTTGTCAGGTTTGCTCCACTTGCCTCCATCTGAGCTACTGATAGTGTAGGAATAGATAATTTTTGGGAGTAAGAGGAGGAACACCAAGCTCTGGTTATTAGTTCCATTATATTAATACTCCACCTATCTGAATTTTAGTACCCCACTGAAGTTGGAGCTTCAGTTTTGGATTGCAGTGCCATAGGACCTGCTTTCCCATTGGGTTGGAAATTTCAAGGGCCCATGACTAAATTTCAGGCTTTGCTCTTAACAAGTGGGAATGGTGCTAGAGGTAGTTTAATGCCGGAAAAAAGGAGAAGAATCTTGGTGGGTTCTGTGGTGACTGTCGTGGAACATGAAGTTATACAGACTGCTTCATGACAGGCAAAGTGGATAACTTTTCCTGAGGGCTCTGTTTGAAGGGAATGTTGTGAGCATGAAGACTGATAAATCCTGCAATGGATATTTGAATGATAATATTGGAGGACTAGTTGTGTGTGCTTCTGTGGGTGTAACTTGTCTGCCCAAAAGTTAATTCTAAGATAGGAGGATTTGATTTTATGAAATAGGTTCAGCGGTAACTGCTCAGGATTGGGGAAACATAAGATTAGAATTAATAGTCATTTTGACCCCCCAGTTCATGGTTTGTGGTAGCATGGAGATAATTGCAACATAATACTGAAGTGCCATGGTCCAGCACACAGGCTGACTTGGTCATGAAAGGAAAGCGTGTGCCATACTGAGCAGTGTGAATTTTATTGTGGAAAGCTATCTTGCTTTTATGGTTGCAGTTGGTCTGAATTCCTCTTCTCTTGGTCCTCTGTTAAGTGCAAGTCCAGTCACATTGTGTGGGAGAGCTAACCGCTGTAAATGGCAAGCCAGGCATTTCTACCTGGAACTGGGGACGACTGCCCTTGTAACCAAGATAGGAGATTTTATGAAATGTTAGGATTTTAAAATTAAGGAATCATTCTCTTACAATGTTGAGAATGAGCCTTTACAGCCTGCCATGGAGGTAGGGAGTTCGTGGACTGGGGTTTTGTGGGGTAGAGGTGAAAATTTACACACTTATGAAGTTCCATCTGCCATTTATAAATGCTAATGACATTTTGTAAGAACTCTGAAATCTCTTTGCCGAGCTCCTGAGTCTGCAAACTCTTGCCCTGGTTGGTACATATTAAAATCAAACTACAAATAGCTGGGCTTATCAGAAGCAGCAGAAATGTAGCACTTTAACGACTTAACAGAATGATTTATTCAGTGATGAGCTTTCATGGGACAGACCCACTTCGCCAGATCACTTTAACTTCCACTACAGTTGGAGTACAGACTAACATGGCTACCTCTCCTTATCAAAGTTCAATATAAATTGATAGTTTTCAGTAAATATCAATTTCATCTGATACATCGTAATTGATGAAAAATTATGCATTGATAACTCCCTGTCCCTTGTCCTTTCAGGGCTTGGGTGTAACTGTTCCTGCTGGTGTGCAGCTAGTCTTCTGCACCTTTGCTGTCATGGCCTCACTCACTGATTAGGGTTGCGGGACTACCCTGGGCAGCATGTGTTCAGCAACAGGGTGGGGATTCCCTGTGCCTGGGGTTCATCCTCTTACTTGCAGCCGTCACTGAGGGCCTTTGGTTTGCCAGCAGAGGACCACAGCCTCCCTGCATCTGGGTCCTGGGTGTCTTGGGATATTGCAGTCCCAATGTCAGTGCTGTCCTACTTCTAACCCCAGTCCTGCTTCTCATAATTTCCCACAGTTGTAAAAATACAAATAGTTAACAAATGGGAAAAAAAAATTACACCAAGACTCATGTAGGCTATGGAGAGGAGCTCCTTTGTTCTTCACAAAGTAGGCGCTTTGGAACAGAGCAAGACAAGAGCCACTTGATGTTCAAATCAAGGGAAGAAAGTGTCGGGGTGGGTAGGCCACTGTCTTAGAAAACCATCATCCGGCACAGTCTGTCAAGGTCTCACATGGAACCTGTAAGGAAAAAGCAAAAGAGGAGGACATCAGACAATGTGGAGAGGATCTAGTGAGATTGAAGGACAACAACTGGGGTACTCGTGGAGTCAGCTAGAAGTTTTGTCTTGAAACAGAGTGAAGTGTAGGAGACTTGTAGGTGACTTATGCTCCATGCGGAATACAAGAGTTAAAATCAAGTAAGTCAAGCCCTTTTGCTCTCCATTTCTTAACTTCGCAGTTTGGCACAACAGTGGAGACAGCAGGCAGATTCTGGCCTCCTGAGCAGGTTAAATCTTCTTTTGAGTGAGTTGAAAATTCTTATGCACAACACAAATACTGAGGTGGTACGTGGATGTGTACTTCCAGTACAAAAGCCTAGCTTTAAATTTGTATTTTAAACAGTTCATAGGTGTGGAAGAAGAAGAAAAATATTAAAAGAAGTGATAATAAGGAGCAATGTGTAATATGTTAATATAAAATCAAATAAAAAGAAAATTTTAATGCTGCCTTTGTAGTACAGTAGACCCTTGAACTGCATGACTTTGAGTTGTCCTTGACTCGCATTAATGCAAGCCAAGCACAACTCAAAGCCCTTCTGTGGCTGTCTGCCCACCAGGCTCCCCCAGCTGGGGGAAGCCAGGCAGGCAGACACCTGTGCCTCTGTGGGATACCAGGGAGAAGCAGTGCCTTGCTCCCAGAGTGGCGGGCAGCAGTGAAATAGGCTGCCACCTGGTTCCCTGCTCCCTACCACTCTGGGAGCCAGGAAACTGACTGCCCCATCAGGGCTGGTCAGTTTCCTGGCTGCTGTCAGCGGTGGGGAGACATGAATCAGGCTGCTGTTTTGGTTTCTAGCTTGCTTTCCTTCCACCTTCCCCACCACTTTTGGGACCCACGTGCTAGTCAGTTTCCTGGGTCCTGCAAGTTGAGGGCAGAGCTGGGAACCAAGCCACAGCTTGGTTTCCACTCCCCCCCCTTCCCCCCCACAACTGTGTGAGCCCTGGGGGGCTGGTCAGTTTCCTGGTTCCTGCAAATCTAGGGGAGCTGGGAACCAAGCTGCCGTCTGGTTCCCATCTCCTCTGACTTTTGCAAAATTTGAGTTAGGTGGGGGTTGTGAGGAACGCACCTACTGCATAGCTCAGTCTGCTGTACATCCTTCGTAACAACTCAGGCTAGTAAACATACCAAAATGGAACATACTGAAAAAAGCTATGTAAATTAATCAAAGATATGGCCTTTAAGTAAAACATAGAAATATGAACCAGAACCCCAATTTAACAGTCTATTCTCATAGACAGTTAACTCTTCAGAATCTCCATCACTAAAGCTGTTCTCAAAAAATAAAATAAAATAAAATAAAAAAACTGCCAAAATACTAGCATGCTACAGACTTTTGCAACTATCCCTCCTGCATGCATATTATCCACACACAACTCAGCTTTAAGATGCTAAACAAATCTGAGTCAACTAGAAATAGTAATGCTCTCCTTGAAAATATCAATATGGCATTTACTAGCGGCAACTCTGCCAGGTAGCAAAGATCTGGCTTTAATGCTAATGTTCTTCCCCAATAAATTCTAAAACATTATGGAATCATTTGGTCAAAAAAATAAACAGGATCTGTGGTACATGTTTTTAATGATTTACCATGTATACATTATAACACAGGATTTTAAAAAGTTAAGATCAGACTATTCAGGTATCCATGAAACTCCAAAAATTGTTGAAAGAAGCCTTTTCTCTGTTGTGTTAAGTTATGAACACCTATGTAAACGGTGTGTGTAATGCAGTCATGCAAATTTCATGAGCTAGTCTTTGGCTCCAGTATTCATTCACTAAAGCATGAATTGTGCAGAGACAGAGCATCTCCCATGGTGGTTGATGATGATAAGAGCGTGTCTCATTGACTCTTGCTGTAGCTGTGATGAGAGTAAGTCAGGACATGCCAAACAACCTCCCCATCCCGCCATACAGATGCCAGCACCCATCCACTCTCTCTTTCCCCCACCTAACATAATCAGCTCTCCTCCACCCTCTGCTCCAGCCTAGCCAGAGCCTGGGAGAGAGTCTGCCTGTTGGAATTTCAGGCACCAGTAGCCTCAAACTCATTTCTCAGTCCCCATCCCCATCTCACCCCAAACCTACCTGCGCCATGCAGTTTCTTCCTATGTCCCCCACCTTTCCTGAGCTGGAGGCTGGGAAAAAGTGCTGCGGCGGGAGAAGGGAGCACAAGCAGCTGGTTGCTGTAATGAATAAACTCTTTCCTCTTCACTCCCAGCTGGCTGGTTGACTACCACAGCCCAGCTGAGAAACAAAGCACCCCAAACTCTTCTCCTTATGGGTTGGGAGACACACTCTGTTCTCCTGATCAGGGAGCTTCTACAGCTGTGGGAGAAGTGTCCTTCCCACAGCCAGGCAGCTTCCTGTATGGCAGCCCAGCTCCTGGAGGGGGCTCATAAAGCAGTTGCATGGCTGCCCTGTTGCTCTGGTTACAGGGAGCACTGGTCACTACCCCCGTCCCTCTGACATCTGTGCCCTTAGCCTGGGATGCCACCTTCCCCTCCCCACTAACACCCATGCCCTCACTGGCATTTACAGCCACACCGATCTGAAACCAAAGTGTGAGCGATTGGTGTGGGGCCCTGGGCAATTGCCTTGCTTGTTACTCTCCCTCCTCCCACTGCATACTGGCACTGGCTCTTATATGCAGAAAAACAGTTTTTGTGGCATACGTGGGCCATAGAATTTGTATAGCATCTTGGGATACTGGGGCTCAGAAGCTAAAAATTGAGAACCTCTTCTCTAGAACTTCAGGATCCTCCCTTCAGCAAGACTTATCTATTGCAGTGTTTCCCAAAGAGTGGTACCTGAAAAGATTTCAGGGGGTATGCAGCATAAAATAAATTATCAAAAATCAGGAGATAAGCATTGGGATAGCATTGGGAGATGGGCTACGCTGGTAAGGCAGAATTCCCGAAAGGGGACGTGAATGTTTTAAGTTTGGGAAACACTCGTCTATTGAATCAGAAGATGGGTAAGTAAGTTCTTAAGCACTTTAGAGGATTCCAGGGCAACTGTTCAATAAAGCTGTGTCTACTGTGCAGGATTTTTCAGAAATAATGTATTTCAATGTTCTGAAAAGAGCTTTCACACTATAGAACCCAGTTTGTAATAAAAGCAATGCATTTTGGGCATGTATCCCATTGTGCCTTGCTAGGCATTGTGGGAAATTGTCCTGTGAACCCCCTTCTCCTCCTGATTCCCTGCTGTCTGCTCCCTCCACACCTGCCCCCCAATTTCCTTCTCCTTTGCATGCCATTTCAAAGTGCTACACCAGCATGTTCAAGGAAGCGCATCCGTGGATCCTGCATTACAACAAGGTATAGACCCAGTAACCACTGGTCCTTAGGGTGGTCGATCAGGTAACATTGGCAACATGCACTTCAGTGAGTGTAATAATGGACTTTGTTAACAACTGTTCGGAGGAGGAGGAGGATCAAGATGATGCAGATCAGACCTGCAGCCTCCTCACATCCCACGTTCTCAGAATGCAGAAGGTTGTTCTTGCTTTGTCACACAGTCTAGGCACAGTGGACTGTTGCTTCTGGGCCAGGGAGACCAACGTGGAGTGGCAGAATCACATTGTCTTGCAGGCTTGGGATGAAGACCAGTGGCAACAGAATTTTAGGAATTGTAAAGCCACCTTCTTTGAGCTGTGTGTTGAGCTGACACCAGAACTGCAGTGCAGGGACACCCAAATGAGAGCTGCTCTGTCTGTGGAGAAGTGTGGTGCTGTTGCTCTTTAGAAGCTGGGTACCCCTGATTGCCACTGGGAAGTGTACTGTTGGGGCAGTGCTGATACAGGTGTGCAGGACAATCAGTTGTGTTTTGCTATGCTGGATTGTGACTCTGGGGGACGTAGCTGAGACTGTGGCTGCTTTCACAGAAATGGTATTCGGTAATCGATGGGATCCATATTCCAATCCTCACCCCCTCCGCCTTGCCTCAGGGTATATCAACCGTAAGGGTACTTACCAGCAGTGGTCCATGTCACTCGTGGATCACTGTGGGCGTTTTATAGACATAAATGTGGCATGGTCTGGAAAGGTGCATGACGCACAGTACTGAAAGTTGCAGGAGGGCACTTTCTTTCCAGATTGCACAATAAGTTTGGGAAGAGTGTGTATGGAAGTGTCCATTGTGATCCTGGGGAGGCCCTGGCTCATGAAGCCTTGCACAGGGCAACAAGGCGTGGCTCAAGTACAAGCTCAGCAGATGCTGTATGGTCCGGTTGGCAATGAAAATAGCAAGAGCCATTTTTTTGGGTTTGGTAAAAAACTCAAGAATTCAAGAGCCACAATGCATGTAAATACAAGATGGTCCTTAATAAATAATGTGAAACCATACTTCTTGTAATCCCTATTTTAAGAATAGTGCATGCACAATGATTTTTCATATGATACATGTTTACTGCAAGACATTCACAAATGTTTTACATAGTTTCCTTACACTTTACATGTGTGTTTGCACCACTGTCTTCCTGACTTTAACTCCTGAACCTTCTTTCTCTTTGGAGGATGTTAGAGGAGTTATCCAGCATTTTGAGATCACATATTGTTTACAATTTAGATAAGAAGATGAGTTGTTCATTTTTTTTGGGCTTTTAGACATATTCACCATTTATTGAAAATAATCAGGAGGTTTTTTTGCTTTTTTTTTTTTTTTTTTACAATTATCGCATCGGGAGCCACAAAGAAGTCCTTAAAGAGCTGCACGTGGTTCTGGAGCTACAGTTTGGAGACCACTGCACATAGTGGTTGAGTATGGATTTGGATGCATGAAGGGGAGGTGACAGACGTTACATAAGAGGCTTTGCCTGCTTCAGGACCATTTCCCTGTGGTGCTGGCCACATGTTGTTGTTGCCTCCACAATCTGTGTGAGAGCAAGGGTGATGTGTTTGCACAAGGCTGATGTGCAGTGGCAGAACATCTGGCCAGTGTGTTTGAGCAGCTGGACGCTGATGCTATCAGGGCATCCCATAGGGTGGCAGTTAATATCAGGAAGGCCCTTAGGAACCAATATGACAAGGAGAAATGCTAAGATTATTAGGGAGTTCCTGGCTATGTGGCCCTGGCTGGGTGACATCCTTCCCCTCCTCCCTCTCGGCTGTCTACCTGTGTTAACTGTAAGAATAAATGTACTGAACACACCTTAATTTTTTCTTTATTTAAATGGTTATTCATAATGGCGCAATAAAGTATAAGGGTGGGAGGCAATGGAAAATGAGGAGAGAGGGGAAAATACACCTGAGTTTTCCTTCTTGTGTGCAAATAGGACACACAGCAATGGATAAGGGTGGGGGGTATTGGAAAATGAGCAGGGAGAGACGGGATCACAGGTGTTTCAGGGACCAGCTCTCTCACCTGGTTCATAGCTGGGGAGAGGTGTGGAGTGATCAGAGTACTGCGGGAGGGAGGTGGGTAGCATACCAGGACAGACACTGGGGTGCTAGGAAGGGTCATGGAGCAGAATTATGCTGTTGCATACAGGAAAGCCTTTGCCGGTGAAGGTACTCATTGTTCTGAGCCACGAGACTCTGTGTGATAGTGGCCTGCTCATCTAGAGCATGCTCAGATTTGCCTGTGGTCTCCTCTTTACTTCTGTGCCCTGCCCTCTTAGTTTGTTTATAGTCTTTCTACCTTTCTGTCTTGCCAATCTTCACTCCATGTATTTGACACCTCTTGGCTAGTGTTGTTCACAAGGTCCTTCAGGAGCTCCTCCCTGGCCTGCTTCATATGCCTCCTTAGATTGGCCAGTCAGCTATCAAGGTTGCCAGAGGAAGATGATTGTAGAGCTGGAAGTGGGGCTGTTAAAATCAGAGAGAGAAGAAGGACACATTAGTCCACTAAATGCAGAACAATGCCTGTGTTACAGGAGACCTTGGGGTCCCCAGAAATGGCAGGGTTGGGGGTAAAGGGAGGATGATGGGGGATTTGACTGGTGTTAGTGGTTGCTCCATAACATGTATAGCACACACACCCTCACTTGTCCATAGGTTGCTATATCTCTGTGGGATAGCTTGCTGCTGAAAGTTGACAGGAAGAGGAGGCAGCACCTCCTTAAGACCAGTGAGCTTAGAATTGTAATGTACACTCTGGCAGTTATGTCTGCTCTGGTCCCACCATGGTAGCTGAAGGAGTGGATTGGCAAGGTCACTTACCACGGGGGAGGGGAGATCCTTGCTGTCCCCTGGAATCTTCAGAAGAAGAATCAAAGGTATCTTGGAAGATCCTTTGGAAATATCTCAGATCATGTTTAGATGGAAATATGGAAACCTAAATGGATCACTAAAATCTTCCATAGGAAGCTTCCAGAAGCACCTCTAAGTGTTGAGGTGCACCCCCTGCCCCACACACGTGTAGAGCAACCACCTTCCTTTGTAGTGCTTGAACAAACGGTCATTGTGGTGCTCCTTGTGTGTGCTCTGCGTTGGGTTCCTGGAAGCTGACTTTATCATCCTATGAGCTCAACAGATCCTTGCTGATCAGTGGGGTCTGGGAACCAGGAGATTCCCTGCTCTTTTGCTAAGCTGGCACTGCATAGGGACACTTATCATGGCAAACACATGAGAATTGTTTTTAATAAAATTAATAAATGCTTAAATATTATTTTTAATAATGAAATGTTATTGTAATAGAATTTTCTCATGGAACACTTTATTTTCACTTCATTTGGGAAATACTGGCTTATAGTGGATACTCACCTGGCCACCGTGGGATGCCTCTGAGGAGGCCAATGAAGTCATAATTGGCTCTGCTTAGTACACTGAGCCAATATCAGAATTGTAAGGTGGGGGGGATGGGGGAGATGAAAGTTGTTCATTTTGGTGGAGTTAGTATTCTGAGTTAAATGCCCTGTTATTCCAGAATAATAGGCTTTGCAGTGCATACGCAAGGAGTTTTTTACGGTGTGGGGGAAGAGATTTTTAAACAAAAACAAAAAAAACCCTAGTGTAGACAAGCCCATAGTGCAGGGGTGAGCAAACTTTTTATGTCAGGGCTCCACTTTTCTTCACTGAAATTAGCAGACCACCCCCATCTGAGGTAGGACCACAGGAGGGGATGTGGAGGAGGGAGAGTACTTGGGAAAAGGGTGCTGGAGGGTTCCAGGGCGTGCCCCAAAGTGGAAGTGACACCCAGGGAGAGGACCCTGGCAGGGCATGCAGGTGACTCCAGGTGCCTCACAGGAGGGGGTAATTTGAAGGGGTTTGGGCAGGGAAACTCTAGGTACTCATCTGCATCACCACCTCCAGGTGTTGTCCTTGCTCGTGCAGGGAGGTGGTGATCCCACGCTGTGCTGTGTGTGGGCAGGGTGGTGCATTTCTCTCCTCCGCCTCCCCCAGCCCTCAGTGCACCAGCACTTACCCTTCATTGGGATCTTGGAGTGGGGGAAGGTGTCCTGGGTGCCAGCACATACTGCGGACCAGATTGATAGGGCGCCGTTTGTATTGATCACCACACTCCCTAAGCAACAGTCACAGGGGAGGGAGGGGAGGCTGAGGGAGCCAGCACAAATCACAGGGGAGCAAGCGGAATCTGGGGGAGGAGGGGAGGATGACTGATCATACTGTGCCCCCTCACAAAATTTCATGCCTCCTGCCGTAATGGGAATATGCGTATGTGTCGCAAAGAGAGAATACCATCAGCAACAGTGCAAGCCTAAACAAATGGCTCAGTGGGTCTTCCATTACAGAGATTATGGCCTCAGAGGGCTCAAGAGACCAACTTCCCCATATCTTCAACAGTTCCTCATTCCAGTCCCAGCTCTCGACTAAACATAAGTTTTGATTGGAGTTCAGGAGTAGCAGACCAATGATTCAACACCTCCTGACTCCTGCATGCCTTTTTGGTAGCAGTCTTGAATGCTTTTTCAACACTTGAACTGTGATAACAGACCAGCGGGTGTTCAACAATGTCCCTTTTTGCCATATGATAGTTTGCATTCTTCCTTGAGTGTCCCCGTGGGTGCTCCATGATAGGTGTCGGGCTCACCCCGGCGCCGCAGATTGGATCTTTCCAGCAGTTTCTGCCGGACTGCGCATGCGCCGGTGCGCGCCGCTCCCTTGCGCGCTCCCGGCCACGTGCGCGATCCGGTCCCCGCCAGTTCCTTCTTAACCGCCATCGGCTGCAGACGGAATCCGCTCAGGCTGCGGCCAGAGTCAGCGTATTTAATGTTCTTAGTGTTTTCAGAGTTTCTTTTCAGTCTTTCAGTTACCTTGTTTTTTTCTCTTACTGCAAAAAAAAAAAAAAAAAAAGTATATAACAGCATAGGCAGAAAGCCTTAGTAACCAGAGGAGCAGCGGAGGCCCAGGGACGTAAGGCCATTAGGCCTCCTGCCACGGCAGGCTGGGTCTGAGAGAGGGGAACAAGCACAGAGAAGGTGCTAAGTACCCTATTAACAACTCAGAGACTCACCACAATGTCCTCTTCAGGATTCAAGAAGTGTGTGTCATGCCGCGAAGCTATGCCGGCCTCCGATGGGCACAGTCAATGTATTAGGTGCCTGGGGGAATCTCACGTCACCCAGAAATGCTCCTTCTGCGCAAAGCTCACGGCCAGAGCCGGGAAGGACAGCAAAATGCGGCTAAAAATGCTACTCTTTGATAAGGCCCTCCAGCCAGACGTGCCGGAGTGGCCTCAACAAGACGGACCCACAGGGCCCCATAAAAGGAAGGCGGCGTCCCTCACCCCATCAGTGCAAAAACGGAGCAAGCTCTCTCCAACCCGATCTCTGCTGGCAGCCACAGCGAGCGGGATGGGTGCAGCACATAGCCCCCAGCCACAATTACAAACAAGCGGCGGCGCAGAAGCGCACGTGGCAGAGGCTGAGCCTCCGATGATTAAACAGCCGGCCTGCACCGCGGTCAGAGCGGCGGCCAGGCAAGCGCCGGAACCGGCGGCACCGCAGCTAGCAGCACAGACCCCCGGGGTGCCGACGGTGCAGGGCTCGCAGGCACGCGGCCTGCGGGCGCCGGGGGAGACCACCCGTGTGGCACCGCAGTTAAGCGTGCCGAGCGCGGCGCCAACAGCGGGGCCGAGATCCCCGGCGCGGAGAGGGGCGGAGTTAGCCCCAGAGGGGAGGGGAAAGGCGGCAGAGAAAACCCGGCACCGCAGCTCTTCTCCAGACAGGGCTGCAGGGTTGCTCTCTCTAAGCCCTCCCCTTATGCTGCGAACTCCAACAAGGAGGCAGGGGTCTCCCCCAGTCTACCCTGAGCCTCCCTCCCCGTTCCTCCAGCCAGCGTCACCATGGCTTGGGCCACCCTCACCTTTTCTGGGATTTGACCCCCTGGAGTACTACCACAAATCAGTTTCACCACTTTCTCAATCACCCAGACAATCTCGTTCCCCCAGACGCTGGGGATATGCTCCTTGAGAGTGGTCCAGGTCTCCATCCCAGGAACCGTGCCCACGTTGCCATGGTCACCCCATCATGCTGGGAATAGACAGCACACCCCCAGGGACAGGTCGCCCCAGACGGTTCACTATCCCCGAGGGCAATCGCGGACGGGGACAGAAACGCAGCTATCTCAGGGGGAATTGGCTATGGAACCCTGAGATTTTCCCTCGCAAGCCTCCAGCGAGAGGATGTATCATCGTCAACAGGACCCCGAGGGCTCAAGGGAGGCTTACCCCAGTGGTTCCTCTCTGTCCACCCCCCGGACGATCTCAAACAGTTCCAAGAGCTGTTTAAAAGGGTGGCCTTTATGCAAGGCATCCCAACAGCAGAGGTGCAGGAGAAGCACCATAAACTCCTCAAAAACCTGAGACCTCCGGCCTCTTCTAAAATAGTTATTCCGCTCAACGAAGCAATTATGGAGTCTGCTACCACGATATGGCAGACCACAGCGTCCGCTCCACCTATAAACGAGAGCGGATAAGAAATACTTTGTACCGGCAAAGGGCATGGAGTTCCTGTTTAGTCACCCACAATCAACTTCACTGGTGGTGGAATCGTCTCAACAGAGGTCAAAAACTTCCCAGTACAAGGCAGGGGGAACGGACAAAGATGCCAAGAAGCCAGAGCTATTTGGCAGAAAGGTCTACTCCTCCTCTACCCTACTGTTGAGAGTGGCAAATTATGCAGCACACCTAGCGAACCATAATTTTGACAATTACTCCAGACTAACTTCTCTCATGGACTCGCTTCCAGAGGATAAGAAGCTGGTGCTGAAGGCCATCGTGCAGGAAGGCTACGCAGCCTCGAGCACAGGAGTTCAGATTGCCCTGGACGTAGCAGATACGGCGGCACGCTCAACAGCTACGGCAGTGGTCATGCACAGGGAATCCTGGCTTCAGACATCGGGTATCCCGAGGGATCTGCACGCGAAGATTGTCGATCTCCCCTTTGACACACAGAAGTTGTTTGCTGAATCAGCTGATTCGGTCCTTCATTCCAGTAAAGACTCAAGGGCCACTCTCAGAACCTTGGGGATTTATACCCCTCCATACAGGAAGAAAAAGTATTACCCTCAGCAAAGACGATACCCGTATTAACCCCAGTGTGCTCAGTACCAAAGGGGCTACGAAAAAGGGCGGCATCAACGGCACCAACAGTATAGAACTCCCAGGCGACGTTCCCAACAGAGCCGTGCCTCCTCGGGGCAGGGCCGAAGGCAACAAGTTTGACGGACAGATCGAGGGCTGCACTATCGCTACCATCGCGCAATGTCATCCAAAGCTAATGTTCCATCATCGCCTCCGACTGTTCTGCGCCCAGTGGCAAAAGATCACCACAGACAAATGGGTACTGGAGATCATAGCCACGGGATACACGATCCCCTTCCAGTCGCTCCTACCGCCACGACCTCCACCCAGGCCCCATCTCACGGACACCTCCCACGAAGCAAGACTCAAGCAGGAGGTGGACCATCTTATGCTTATAGGGGCAGTGGAAAGAGTGCCGGAGCAACTCCAAGGGAAAGGGTTTTATTTAAGATACTTCCTCACAGAGCAAAAAAACAGGAGGCTGGAGGCCCATCTTAGATCTTCGAGGCCTCAACCGGTACTTGCGCAAAAAACACTTTCGGATGATCACAGTCGCCTCTGTTCTCACGGCACTGGACAATGGAGATTGGTTCACAGCCCTCGACTTACAAGACGCGTATTTCCATATAACAATCCACCCGGCTCACGGACGCTTTCTCCGGTTTATGGTCGGCAAAGAACATATTTCCAATACAAGGTTCTGCCGTTCGGCCTCTCCTCGGCCCCCAGAGTCTTTACCAAGACCCTGGCAGTGGTGTCAGCCTACCTGCACAGACAGGGGGTGTTTATATTCCCATATCTGGACGACTGCCTACTGAAAGTGGCTTCGAAGGAAGAGGTACTATGCATGATATGCGTTACAGCAAGCACGTTCTCTTCGTTGGGCCTGGTCATCAACCTGGCGAAGTCAAAGATCGACCCCACACAGGACATAGAGTTCATAGGGGCACGCATAAACTCTATCACAGCAAGGGTTTATCTACCGGATGCCCGCTTTCGCGCCATTGGTTCCCTCGTACAGGTCATCACCTTCAGCCCCATGGTGCCGGTTCTAATGTGCTTACAGCTGCTAGGCCACATGGCAGCAGCAACATTTGTAGTACAGAACGCCAGATTGCATATGCGCAGCATGCAGCATTGGCTGGCGAGCGTCTACAAACTGGCAGCACACACTGTCCGCAGGGTGGTGTTGCCCACGACAGAAGTGCGCAGATCCTTGCGATTGTGGGTGAACCCCAAGAACATGCTAACGGGTACCCTTTCATCAACCACAAACCTCTATCTTCCTCACCACCGACGCCTCCCACATAGGGTGGGGAGCACACATGGGCGAAAAGGTAACGCAGGGACTGTGGTCCCCTACGGAACAGTCGCTGCATATAAATATACTGGAGCTCAGAGCAGTGTTCAACTCCTGCAAACACTTTCGAGACTATATACAAGGCAAAGTAGTCGGGATCAATACAGACAATACCTCCACCATGTTTTATATAAATCGACAAGGAGGAGCTCGGTCCCGTGCCTTATGTGCGGAAGCAGTCCGGCTGTGGAACTGGTGCATCGCCAACAATATAACCTTGAAAGCCTCGTATTTACCAGGCGCTCACAATGTGAAGGCAGACCAGCTGAGCAGGCGCTTTGCACTCACACACGAGTGGCAGATCCGTCCTGGTCTGCTACGACCGCTTTTTCACGCATGGGGGTTTCCCCAGATAGACCTGTTTGCCACTCAACACAACAAGAAGTGCCCTCAATACTGCTCCAGGGCAGGACTGGGACGGGAGTCCCTGGGGGACGCATTCGCGATCTCGTGGAAGGGCCCCCTGCTCTACGCATTTCCTCCCACAGTGCTCATCCACAGGGTCTTGCAGAAAGCTAGGAGAGAGAGAGCCCGCATGATCCTAGTAGTCCCAACTTGGGATCGACAGCAATGGTTGCCCTTGCTTCTGTGCACGTGGGACCGCCCACTGATGCCCCTTCCGGTGGTGCCAGTCCTGCTCACGCAAGCCCAGGGGTCCATAGTGCACCCACACCCCCGAGGCCTGCGACTGCAAGCATGGTTAATCCATGGCTCAGCTCCCTAGAGAGTACATGTACGGAGGGAGTGTAACAAGTCCTAGAAAGTAGCCGAAGGACTTCTTCCAGGAAGACCTACAAGCAGAAATGGACTTGATTCGCTGCATGGTGCTCTACCAAGCAATTAGCTCCTCTTGATGTGCCTATATCTGTAATATTAGGATATTTACTGGACCTCAAGAGAGGCGGACTTTCCCTATCCTCGTTAAAGGTCCACCTTGCCGCTATATCGGCTTTCCGGCATGAAGAGGAAGGGCCCACGGTGTTTGCCCATCCCATGCTTACCAGGTTCCTGAAGGGGCTGGTAAACCTGTACCCCCCTCGGAAAACGCTTCCACCTTTGTGGAGCTTGGACCTGGTGCTTAACGCGCTAACGGGACCACCGTTTGAACCCTTACCCACAGTTTCCCTCTGTCTCCTTACGATAAAGATGACCTTCCTTCTTGCAATCACGTCAGCTCGCAGGGTAAGCGAGTTCGCGGCAGTTATGGCAGCGCCACCCTACACAGTATTTTCGAAGGAGGCGGTAACCTTACGGCTGCATCCAGCCTTTGTTCCGAAAGTTTCTTCAGAGTTTCATATTAACGAACCTATAATCTTACCCTCGTTTTATCCAAAGCCTCATAACTCCAACAAAGAGGCACACCTACACCTCCTGGATGTGAGGAGGGCGCTGGCTTTCTATATAGACAGGACTAAGTCCTTCCGGAAAACGGATAGACTCCTAGTCTCTCTCGCTCCCAGATCAAAAGGAGAAGGTCTCTCTTCGCAGAGAATCTCGAAGCACATCGTATCCTGTATAAAAATGTGCTACCAACTTAGACTCCTTTACTGGCCCTGCCTAGGGCTCACTCCACCAGGGCGGTGGCGGCATCAAAAGCCTTTTTCAAGGGCATTGCGTTAAAAGACATCTGCAGAGCGGCGACCTGGTCGTTCTACGACACCTTCGCCAAGCATTATGCCCTACACAGGGTATTCCAAGAGGATTACCCGTCTTTCGACAGCGGTCCTTTCGGGCGCAAGCTGCACATAACCCGATTTACCCACCTCCTTTCTTGGGTTACTGCTGGGTAGTCGCCTATCGTGGAGCACCCACGGGGACACTCGAGGAAGAAAGAGAAGTTACTCACCGTAGTAACGATGGTTCTTCGAGATGTGTCCCTGTGGGTGCTCCACCACCCGCCCATCCTCCCCGCTTCAGATCTCTGTTTAGTATTTTTCATGGGCATCCGAGGCGGTTGGTCAAAGAACTGGCAGGGACCAGGTAGTGCACGTGGCCGGGAGCGCGCAAAGGAGCGGCGCGTGCCGGCGCATGCCTGGTCCGGCAGAAACTGCTGGAAAGATCCAATATGCGGCGCCGGGGCGAGTCCGACACTTATCATGGAGCACCCTCGGGGACACATCTTGAAGAACCATCGTTACTACAGTGAGTAACTTCTCTTTCTTATTCCATCCAAAATCCACTTCTCAAATAAGATGTGGGATATCTTTTACAGCCAGGAGCTGTAGGCTCCTTGCTTCTTCAATACCCAAGGAAGGTGTTTTTACTCAACGTATTTCTTCATCCCCAAAAAGGGTCTATTTGGGACTTACTTGATTTCTGCCATTTCAGCTACTTTATTTGTAAACCCAAGATTTGCATGGGAACACTGAAAAAAAGACATTTGTTTATAGCTCTGAACGTGAAAGATGCTTTTTTTCAAGTGGTCATTTGTCCTTCTCCCTGAGGCTTTCTCAGGTTCTGAGTCTGCTCCAACCACTTGCGTTATAGAATATTCTATTTCAGCATTATTCTTACCTCTGGGGTCTTGACAAATAGGCCATCTGATTTCTCCCTTTCATGTGTGGAATGAATGCTATGTGCTGGGGAGAGGGGCAGGCTTTGCGTGCTGTTGCTGCTCCCCCTCCATCTCTCAGCTCCTATTGGCCAGAAACCAGCCAGTGGAAGCTGAGAGATTTTGCAGGGTGGAGGGAGCAACATGCAAAGTGTCTTACTTCCAGCAGCATCCAGAGCAGAGAGCTACATGGAACAGAAGCTGTTTAAAGTGGTAGCTGGCTGCTCTGTGCCCAAGGTGCTCCGTGTGCCAGATCCAGTGGCTTGGTGGGGCTGGATGTAGTGTGCAGACTGTATCTTGCCCACCGTTGGCTTAGGGGGAGAGGGAGGCCTTGCAGTTTAGAGGGAACTTAAGTCTCAATCTAGCTGTTTTGTTGTGGTAGCCGTTATCACATCCTGTGGTTTTGCTCTTTTCCCCTATCTCAGTGATTGGCTGTTTATTGTCATATGATGCCAAGAGGCCCATTTGTCAACTTTGACAATAGTTAAATCTCCTTACTGAAGGCCAGCATGCACACTTACAAATCCATTCTCATCCCCTGCACAGGCTTTGGATTTCATAAAGGCATCCTTAAATTCCATCACTCCCAGGGTTTATTTGCTGAAAGAAAGATTTCAGGGTAAGAAGACTGTCATAGACCCAATCATGGCCAGCCCAAAAAGCTTGTCAAGACTGGTCTCTCATAGGCCACACACTCTTGTGAACTTTAATCCTGCTATTTGCAAGATTCTGTATTCATTGGCTACAAATGTGGCTTCAAACTGTGTACCTGCAATATCAATGGTCCAGGTGACTTTCCACTCAAGTGGTATCATATCATCTATGTAATGGTGGAATAATTCCTGTTACGTTTATGTTGGCATTTGTTTCCTTGCCTCCACATCAGACATGGTTATCTTAATGGGTGATTTCCTCTTGTGTTCAGGCTCTTGCCAGGACAAACATACAGCATAAGGAATCTGGCACTCAGGATATCCAATCAGTGTTCTAGAGCTACGTGCAGTTTGAAGGGCTTGCAAATACTTTTCCTGCTTGTTCAAGGTTGCTGTGCTCTCATAATGCCAGCCAACATCATAAATGTCTTTGAAGGAGAGGGGGATCTGCTCCACTGCGTGCAGAAGCGGTCAGTCTGTGGAACTGGTGAATCAGCAATATGCCTTCTTCCCAGGAAACTAGAATGTACCAAGCACATGCTTTCAGGCACTGCAGTCAATCAGATAAAGAATCTTCACAACTTTGTGGTAAACAATATTTTTCACTCTATAGTAGACCACCAACTTACACAATTTCATCTTTGATTTGGACCCATGGTACAGAGGCTCTAGAAGAATTCCACAGAGACTTTAACAATCTACACCCCACCATCAACTTATGCCTCGATTACAACATGCAAGAGATACATTACCTGGACACTACAGTACTAATCAAGGATGGTCTGATCAGTACCACACTGTACTGAAAACTTACTGATCGCTATACTTAGCGACACCCTTCCAGTTTCCATCCTGCACACGTGACTAGGTCCATTGTTTACAGTCAGGCTCTTAGGTACAATCGCATTTGCTCTGCTCCAACTGACAGAGAGCAAAAACTACAGGAACTTTACCAAATATTCATAAACCTGAATTACCCACCAGGAGAAGTAAAAAAACAAATCGACAGGGCCAGACGAATACTCAGAGACCAGCTAGTCCAAGATGAGCCCAAAAAAGTCAAGAACAGAACACCACTGGTCATCACCTACAGCCCCCAACTCAGACCACTGCAATGAATTATTAAAGACCTACAACCTATCCTTAATCAGGATGCCACACTCCAAGAGGCCCTGGGTGACAGGCCTGTTCTCTCCTACAGACAACCTCCCAACCTCGTGAGGATTCCCACTAACAGCCACAGTCTGTACCCCAGGAATACCAGTCCTGGAACCTTTCCCTGCAACAAAGCCCGCTGCCAGCTTTGTCCACGTATCTTCTCTGGAAATACCATCACTGGACCTAACCAGGTTACTCACAGAGTCACGGGCACTTTCTCATGCTCCTGTACTAACATCATATATGCCATCATGTGCCAACAATGCCCAGATGCTTTGTATATTGGACAGACTTCTAACTCCCTTAGACAAAGGGTCAACGGGCACAAAACAGACATCAAAACACTCCAGATCCACAAACCGGTTAGTCAACATTTTAATGGAATGGGGCATTCTGTCAATGACCTCAAGGTATGTGTGTTACTGAAAAGGAACTATCGCACCGTTTTGGAAAGAGAAACATCTGAGCTGGCTTTTATATTCAAATTCGGCACATTAACACATGGTTTAAATTGTGATGGGAACTTTGAGTCACTATAGGGGCTCGTCTGCATACTTGGCTCAATCTAATTCTTGATCTTCCCCCCCTCCACTCTCTGATTTGCTCACCTTGATTATCTTTTCCTGATTTGTCCTCCTTGCTTACTGTTTTTGGTTCTCTGTGCCTTAAATATTGAGTCTGTTTTGGTCTGGCTATGGTCTGAAGAAGTGGGTCTGTTCCACGAAAGCTCACCTAATGAACCATTTTGCTAGTCTTTAAAGTGCTACTTGAGTGCTTTTTGTTTTGATTTTGACTTACATGTTTCTTGTAATAACGTGAGTCCAAAAATCATGAGTGACGGGGAGCTGGGAACCAGATGTTTGTCTGGCTCCCGGCCCCCCTCTGCGTGCATGAGTTGGGAAACTGACCAGCGCTGCTGTGCCTGCCTCCCAGCTGCCTGGCACTCAGGGGAGTCAGGAAACTGACCAGCGCAGCTGTGCCTGGCTTTGGGCTCCGGGCAGAGTCAGGAGGGAGACCCAAAGACAGTAGGGCCCCTCCCCACTCAGTATCAACTTTCATGAAATTTGACTTAACTCATGGCTGTCCAGTAATGTAACCTGTGTGTGAGTCAAGGGTCTACTGTGTAGGGCAGTATACGTGTATTCTCCAAATGTGTTCTGTGGCACACTGCTGTGGAAATTTTACCATCATTAAGAGGATTTTTATTTAGTAAAGTATATCTTTTATCAATTAATTAGATCTTCAGAATTATTTTTTGTTTATATTTTCCTCGATACCTTAGTAATTTCTGTATTTCTCAATAAGAGTGCGCTCATATTGAGCCTCAGTTTTGATGACATTTGTGTGCGCTTAATGCTAGCTTGATGTGATTTCACAGCACTTGGCTTGATAAGAAGAGTTGATTTCACAGCGTTCAGTTTGAAAAGTTTATTTCACAGCAAGAGCAGAGGCTTGCTTTTCCTTTTAGTAACACATGAAACAACAGCTACAATCTATATTTTATTGGCTATGTATATATAATTTTGCGAAGAAATAGGGTTCTGTTTCTTTGGGTGTGTGGGGCACCTCAGATTCCCTACCTGCGTATGCAGTTTGAGAGTGGTATATGTGTATCTGAAAGTGAAGGGAAAACACCTGCTTTAATGGCACTCTGAAGTGGGTCACAATGATATTTATGAAGTACCTGTACTACATTATATTTAATTGGTGTGTATCACATCTACCTGGAATATTTTTACTCTGATTTTGTTCTCTTTTTAAATTCATATACCTTTTACCACATTTAAACACTAGAAATTCAGTTCCTTTACTTTTTATCTATTGTTGGTTTAAATTTCTGAATCCTGTTTTCTTGAAGAAACTCACCCACTCTAATTGAGAAATTTTTGAGGAGATATTCCATCAGAGGAATCTGGTGGATTTTCAGAATAATGAGCCTGCAAAAAAGACCAACCTACATAACAGACAGTATCATGATAGTTACTTGGGTTGGTGATCTTGGTGTTCCTCTGCTTGAATGTGTTATGTGCTGGATCAGATTGTCAAATGAAGCCATGGCTCCAAGCAAGCTGAAACATCTCTCCATAAACCACCTAACTTACTAATAAAAGGATGTCAAATACTTTAAACAATTGCAAGAACAAAATACAAAACATAGCTGTGTCATGAGACCATCAGTGAAGGTATCAGATCATGCACAAGAGTGCAGCTTCTGTGTTGCCAGTTTGATTGACTGATGGCTAAAGCGAAAAAGCCTCATACTGTTGCTGAAACTTTTATTCTGCCAAACCTGTCAAGAAATTACCCCATTGTGGTAGGTCCAGAAGCAGTAAAGGAGGTACCAAGAGTTCCCCTTTCTAATAATACCAGCAACAGATGCATTGAAGACCTGCCGAAGGAAACAGAAACAACACTGACAGAGAAAATCAGAGTCAGGAAGACTTCCCCTGAAAATTAACAAATCTACAGACATCAACAGTTGTGCACAGCTAACTACAGTTGTTCTGCTTGCTGAGAACAACATCTTGAGGGAGCATAATTTATTCCGCAAGGAACTTCCACAGAGAATAGTGGGGTGAGGACCTGTGCAGAGTGACATAAATATTTCAGAATAAATGGAATTTCATGGAAGAAATGCATGAGCATATGCACAGATGCATCAGTGACATAGAATGTAAAAAGGCTTTGTGTCCAAACTACAACATGAAAATCTCGAGGTTTAAATCACTCACTGCTGTCCACAAAGGAAGGCACTTCTATCAAATAGCTTGCCAACTGACCTGAGATCCACACTAAATGACATTGTGAAAATGGTCAATTTAATCAAATCGATTGCTTCAGTCATGCCTTTTTTTTCTATTTTATGTGAAGAAATATGAGCAAAACATCAATCCTTTCTCCTTCGTACTGAAGTTTGCTGGCTTTCAAGAGGGACAGTTTTGTCAAGAGTTTATGATTGAGGAAAGAGCTGAAGCAATTTATGCACAGTGTGATCCAGCATGTGAATCTATAGCAAGTTAAATACCGGTTGGGAAAACTGGCCTACTTGGCTAATGTATTTGAGCACCAAAATGAACTGAATCGCAAGCTGCAAGGACTCAATGAATCGTAGAATCATGGCATTGGAAGAGACTTCAGGAGGTTATGAAGTCCCACCTTCTGCTCAGAGCAGGACCAGTCCCAACTGTGAGAACATACTGATGCGCACAGACAAGTTAAACAGCTTATCAAAAATTAAACTTTGGAGAGAAGTAGGTCATGGTTTACCTCTAGGGGTGTGTCTACAAAATTATTTCAGAATAATGTCTGCTATTCCGAAATAACTTTGTGGGTGTCTACACAGCAAAATCACTATTTCAAAATTATTTTGAAATAGTGGATGGCTTGTTTTGAATTCTCTAAACCTCATTCTATAAGGAATATTGCCTATTCTGAAATAGTTATTTTGGAATATGGCTCTGTAGAGACAGGGGCTACATCTACCCTAGAGAGAGATTTTGGAAGAAGCCCTTCTGGAAGATCTCTTCTGAAAGAAAGTTTTTCGAAAGTGTGTGTCCACACACAAAAAAGCAGATCAAAGGAGTGACCTGCTGTTTTGACAGAGAGCATCCATCCAGGCCCCGCTCTTTCAAAAGAACAGGCCAGGGATCGAAAAATCAGGCCCCATGAGGACTGCTTTTTTGAAGGCGGAGGGTGGAAAGGCCTGCGGTGCATCTACACGTTTTCTTTCTAAAGAAGCTTTCGAAAGGAAGAGCAATTTCATAAGGAGCACCACATTCTTTCGATTTACTTTCCAAAGAACACTTTTTGTGTGTAGATTCTCTGCGGGATCTTTTGAAAGCTTACTTCAAAATAATGCTGCTGTGTTAGACATAGCTCAAAAGTGCTTCCAGGGGCTGTAATCCGAAATGGGCTCCATTGTGTGTGGATGCATTATTTTGGAAGAAGTTTGTTTGTTCCAGGGCTTCCTTATGTAGACACGTTATTTTGGAATAGCTTATTCTGGAGGTATTATTCCAAAATAAGCTATTCCAGAACAATTCTGTATATTGTGGACATATCACAGATGTTCAAGCGAGCTTCTAGCTCAGACCAAGATGGAAGGCCACTTGTGGAGCAATGTTTAAATTTGCTTAGGGCATGTTTGACACTTATTTCAGATCATTGAGCAGTTTCATTGGACTTGGAATCCTTTTGTGTCATGTCCAGAAACATCAACAATTAGTTTATCTTTGAAAGAAAAGGAAGAACTTTCGGATATCGGGAATGATTGTACACTTGAGCTCAAATTTAAAGAGATTCCATTGGCTCCATCTTGGCTACAAGTGAGAAATGAATAACCATTGATTTCAACTCAAATGGTAATTGTTCTACTGCCATTTTTGACCACCTACTTTTGTGCACTTTGTTTCTCTTCATTATCACTTACAGAAAATGAGACGAGATCATGTTTAAAAAATGTGGCTCAGGAACTCTATGTAGCTCTTTTCAGCATTGAACTGAATATTAAACAGTTTTGTTCATTAAAACAAGCTCATATTTCACATTAAAATTCTAGTAGAAAACGTAAAGTCAGATTGTTTCCATTAATGTTGTAATATATATATGTTGCAAGAAATAGCACTTATTTCAAATGAAATATTTTGTGACTTTTTTTAAATTTTGGTATGCCATGAAAATGTTGGGATCTTAAGTGTGCTGTGAGATGAAAAAAGTCTGGGAAACACTGCTACAGGGAACCCACACTAGAGAGACCTGGTAACCTTCCAAACAAACAGAGAGAGAGCAACATGCACTGTTCCAGAGGAGTCCAGGGTCTCCACTCACAAGCCTGATGCTTTACTACTTTCATGATCAGATCATCTGAACTATGCCCTCCTTCCACTGCAAGTCCCGTCTTGAGTTGCGTGCAAGTTTCTTCATTGCCCCTAGGTGGCCTAGACAGCTTTGGTTTCTGAACCTCCTGTCTCACCAAGGGCACCAGTCATTATTCTTTAATTTCCTGGCCTTCTGACCAAGGGGAACAGCAAGATCAGGCACTGCAAACCCACATTTGCTTCATCTCTGAGACTGGTTTTTGAGTGAGCATAGTCATTAGAGCAGTCGCAGTCTGTCTGAAAACTGTACAGTGCATACAGGTTGCACCTCCTAAAACCAGCGTTCTCTGGTCTGGTTAACTGGACCGGAGAGCCAGGGCCAAGGGCAACAGCTTTGGCAACCCTGCAGGGTAGTAGCGTGGTGCTGGGGTCAGAGTCCAGGTGCAGGCCCTGCAGCAACTGGGTAAACAGCCCAGTGGGGGAGAGGCAAGGCAGGGTGCCTGCTGCAGTCTTAGAAGCCCATGGCAAGGGACCTCCTTTGGTCTGGCAAATTCTCTTGTTCAGGACCACTCAGGACTTGACCATGCTGGACCAGGGAGGTGCATCCTGTAACTGGAAATGTTACCTAGCCAAGGTGAACCAAGTCTTTGTTTGGGTGCATCAAAGATGTATTCTTTCTGAAACTCATGGATATTCCTTTAATTCAGGAGAACCTATCCTTAAACGCAGCAAATCTGACTGTCAGTTTCTAAAGGGTCCACTTGGCCTCAGTCACTCCATCCCCGCTGCCTTCACAGGGCTACTTGATTAGCACTGCATGCATACAGACATGTTACCTGCAGTGCATTACACTTGATAATCATTGAGGAAATTGTTAGTTTCTAGTACCTGGTTGTCTGAAGTGTCTGATTAGATTGTTTGCTTCATCAGGGTCAACAATCGCCAGTCTCTTTTTCCAGTAGTTCTGTTAAACTCAGTGGTTATGTCTACACTACAGCTGTCCTTTGAAAGAAGTTCTCCTGGAAGATCTCTTCCAGAAAAACTTATTTTAAAAAATCATGTTCACACACACAAAGTGGATTGATTTTTTCCCCCCCGCCCCACCCCGGAAGAATCAATCCTGTCTTTCCACACAGCCCCAGCTCTTCTGAAGATGGGCCAGGGATCGAAAAATTAAGCGGCATGACAAGTGCTTTTTCGGAAAAATGGCCCCCCGGGCATCTACACGTGGCACCACCCCCCCGTCCTCATAATCTTCAAATAATCTTTTGGAAAAAGGTGTCCTTTCTTATCTGGGAGAGGAAGAGGGCTGCCGGAAAAAGTGCTGCGTTCTTCTTCTTTAACATCGAAAGAGAGCATTTTGTGTGCTTTTTTTTTTTTTTTTTTTTTTTTTGAAAGAGTCCTGACTTTATTGAAAAAACTCTCCTATGGTACATGTAGCCAGTGAGACTGCTTGTGAATTAAATTAAGGGTCCAACATTGCTAATGTACATGTGATCTGTTGGTATAGTTGGATTTTTGAAATAAACTATGTTCATATTGTAGATTTATGTGTAGTTCAGATGTAAATATTTGTGATGATGCTTCCTGGAGTTCAGTCACTGCATATTGAATTCTGCATTTTGTATTTTTGCACCAGAGTTAGTTTTAAATAAAGAATATTTTTGGCAGGTGATCATGAGCTAGAAGAAAAAAATCAGTATTTTGTTCTCAAAATATGTTTTGGAAAAGATTCTGTAAATTTTGTATTGCTAATAACTGCCCATAGAGACATACTGAAATATAGAGCCATGCCTAATGATAGACTTATAGTAAGGCTGAGTATATGTTGTCTTGCTTTTTTCATTTTTCTGTTTTTAAATCTTTTATTCTGTGTTTTTGTTTGCAGTTCTTTTTTCTTACCATTTCCTCCTCCTCTACCTTTTTTTCCTTCAACTCCTCAGTTGTTCCTACTTTCACTGTTTCCTTCTGTGCCTCTCCCCCTACTCTGGCTTTTTGAGTTGTACATTGAGTCAAGGGAAGATGGTATGTCTTGTGCACCTCTGCATTCCTCTCCCAGCCCCCTCCTGCTGCAGTTCCATCCTTCTAGAGATGGGATTATTGGTGTTTTGGGGGTTTATATCCCCAGGCCACTCCTGCACTCCACCTCCTTCCAAGCGTCTCAACCCTGCTCCTCCTTCCCATTCAAACCCAATAGCGTCACTCCCAGCCTGCTCCTCCATCTTACCTCCTGCCCAGCCCCGGCACCCTCAGCCCCCACAGCTGGCGGTCCTTTCCTGCACACTGACCACCTTGTTTTGACCCCCACATCAGAGCCTGGGCGCTCTCACAAAATCTACTAAACCCAGGCCTCCAAAAGAGTTAATCTGGCCCTGTAAGCTCTGAGCCTCAGCGCCTTCCCCTGCCCCTGTACTTGAGGGGAATGTCTTTTTTTCCTCCTGCTTCTCAGTTGGGGGCCGTATCTGTGAGGGTTTTTTTCTGCTTTTCACATGGGAGCTGGGTCACTGAGGGTTTTCTTTTGCGGGGTTGGTGTTTGGGGTAGCTTTGTGTGTGTGGCCCCTGACTGATTTTTCTGTGGGTCAGTTGCCTCTGACCCAAAAAAGATTCCACATCCCTGCTGAACGAGTTGGCTACTTCATCTTGGAGTTGGGTTTCTTAAGGTTGCTGCTGCTGTCCATTTTCTACTTCTTAAAATTAAGCCTGGAAAAAAGGAGGGTAATTCAGAGTCAGTGATGATTCTGGATTCTCATAAGGAGTTGGGCATGAGATAAATGTAAAGTAGAAGTCTTGGAGCTGAAGTTTGGAGACATTCTTAACACCTTGTAAAAGTGCTTGTGCTGTCAGTGTTTTTCAGTTCACATTTATTACTTCAGGGAGATCTTTTGTATTCTGGAAAGGCTCTTATTTCTGATCCTAGTTTTTGTCACTGACACTGTGGTTTGGGGCAGGTCTCATCCTCTGAGGACCTCCACATCTGTGTGCTATATGAAGAGTGATTCTCACCTCTGCGAAGCACTTGAAGTTATATAGATGAAACATCCTACATGCTAAGAATTATTTGATACTGGAAGATTCACCCGGACCCTTAACTCATAGTATTCCTTCATTTAAATCACTTTTCTGGGGATGAGGTGGTCGGTATGCAAGCTGCCCCAGGAAGAGAGGACAGTCCACCTCTCTCATTGCAGCAGCTTGGGGCTAGGTAAGAAAAACGTCAGTGTCTGCTGCAGTGGGTACAGCTAGGAGGGTGGGGATTGCTGGGGTGCAGACACAGACTCTCTGAAATGTATAGTACCTAGCTGGTCTAGTGGGCCTATAGTTGTCCCTGCCACCATCCTTGGCCCCCCTCTTCCCCCTCCCCTGCCGTGGTCATTCTGCACTGTAAGTGCCCCTCCTACCAGACCCCCCCCCCCTTTCCATTTTACCCCAGTGCCCTGGGACATCCAAATGCTTACCTTGCTTAAAGTTATGATATGAGGAAGCTGCATGCCAAATTGGTGGTTCTAGCTCGTTCTGTTTAGGAGTTCTTGAACAAAATGACTCATGGACATACAGACACACACAAAAGATCTAAAATATATAGTTGACTACAAACATTGTTTTCTTTCTGAATATTTCTCGTGTTGAAAGCCCTTAATTTTACACAATGCAAAACATTTTAAATAGTTTGTTTTCAGAGGTGAGGTTTTATTTATAATGTACATTTTCAAGATTTTGATTGGAAAATTCACCAAGCTGCTGAAGAAACGTTTGTAACTTATTCCTGAAGGCTTGCTATAAGCTTGGAGGAGTACAAGGATGTTCTGAACATCTGGTATTTTTAAAGAAATTAACATTGTCTGCCTATCCCTCACAGGAGGAACGTGTGACTCTAATCTGTGTCAGAGGGGTAGCCGAGTTAGTCTGTATCTTCCGAAGCAACAAGACGATCCGTGGAACCTTGTAGACTAACATATTTTGGAGCATGAACTTTTGGGGGCAAAAAACCTGCTTCTAATCTGTGTGGCTCAGATAAACTTTAATAGGGAACTATTGTAAGCTTAGATGTAGAGGAGGTGTTTAATGCTGATGATTTTATGCTATGTATAAACCTGTTTTCAATGTCGGTGCACTACTTCAGAATTTTTATTCTTTGTGGTTTAATATTATGGAATATTGATTCTACCCTGTCTTCCAATGGAGATCACATTAATCTCTTGATTTTTTTTTTTTTTTCATTTGCTTGTGCACAGAGATATTAATACAGCTCTGTATGTAATATTAATCTCTCCTGTAGCAGGGGAAATCACTTTTATTCCCCATAAGAGTTGGTTATTTCAAAGTTGCTTAATTTTACTTTTGAATGCATGTGTAGAATTGGTAGAAAATATACTCTTGATTTTAAGAGTTTTAAATTGTTGATACTTTTCTCCTAAACAGACTTGCAGTGTGCTTTAATAAAGAGAAAGATTTGCTGGTATTTTATGATGGAAAAAATAAATTATAAATTGATTACCTTTTTATTTGTAATTGGAATAAAATATAGTCAGTACCTCACATTTTTCTCCTCTGTTTGTACTAGGTGCGCTCAATGGATGAACTGAATCATGACTTTCAAGCACTAGCTCTGGAGGGAAGGGCTATGGGAGAGGTAAGTGAAACATTTCTAGAATAGGAGGTGTACGTGCGTGTGCGTGTGTCATTCTTCACAAGTGAAAGCCTGACTCTCTTCTCAAAGGTACATCAACTAGTCCTCCCCCCGAGGAAGTCCTGCATCCTGGGTATTGCAGGAAGCCAGTTGGGGAGGTACTTGAGCCTAGAAAGAGGAACATCTAAGCTCTTCAGATTTATTTATTACTCTCATCAAGTAATAAAAAAGCGTCTCATCTAAAATGAAGCTTGCTACGTTTATTTGATGAACTGTCTGTAATAGTAGGGAACTGGAGTTGATCACCCCCTAACATCACCTATGACCAGTGTTCCTAGTGTGTCTTGTTGTGAGGTAACACACTTCTTCCATGTTCCTTTTCAGGTATACAGGTAATTAGTAGCCTGCGTTATTTACGGCTCTTTTTCTCTGCAATTGTTCTTTGTTTCTTACTGTGTGAAGCTTTCTGCTGACTGCCCTGATTTTTGTAAAAAGAGTGCCACTGCTGTTTTGCAAAAGACATTTGCCCAGTATTCTGTTGTTCTTTATTCATACCACTTATACAGGATCAGTATCTTAGGTGTAATGTATATTTAATTTCTGAAAGAAATTCATGTTGCTTATTCCTCAGTTTTTAATGTCTTTGTCTCTGCTTTCTGACTGAACAGCTCAGCTATTTGGGGTACTCTCCCCCACTCTCCTTGGTTTGCAGTAAAGGAGTATTATTACTAAAGAAAGCTTTTAAAATGTGCACCTGGCACCTGATCATGATATGTGTACACCTTGCTGTGTGAAGGTCCACAGCCTGCATAGATATACTATGTGATACAGTACAGCGGGAAAGGTGATTCCCATCTAGTTGATTCCCTCTGGTCCACCTCTAACAGTCAGCCTTCTCTCAGCCCTTGAAAAAGCATGGAGGGGATCCTCAAGGAAGCCATTTTGAAACACCTGGAAGAGGGGAATGTGATCAAGAGTAGTTAACATGGATTCACCAACAGCACTTCATGCCTGACCAGTCTGATTAGCTTCTATGATGAGATAACTGGCTCTGTGGATAGGGGGAAGTCAGCGGCTGTAGGATACCTTGACTTCAGCACAGCTGTTGATAGTCTCCCACAACATTCTTGCCCGTAAGTTAAGGAAGCAAATATTGAATACGTGGACCATAAGATGAATAGAAAACTGGCTTAACAGATGGGCCCAAAGGGTAGTGGTAAATGGCTCAATATTTGTTGCCAGTTGGTTTCAAGTGAAGTGCCCCAAGGATTGGTTCCAGGGCCAGTACTTATCAATATCTTTATTAATGACCTAGATGAAGGAATGGGTTGCACCCTCAGCAAATTTGCAGATGACACTAAGGTACAGGGTCAGGTAGATACACTGGAAGGTAGGGATAGGGTCCAGAGTGAACTAGACAAATTGGAGGATTGGGCCAAAATACATCTGATGAGGTTCAACAAGGACAAGTGCAGAGTCCTGCACTTGGGAAGGAAGAATCCCAAGGACTGTTACAAGCTGGGGACTGACTGGCTAAGTAGAAGTACAGCAGAAAAGGACCTGGGGATTACAGTGGATGAGAGGCTGGGTATGAGTCAACAGTGTGCCCTTATAGCCAAGAAGGCTAATGGCATAGTGGGGTGCATTAGGCAAAGCATTTCCAGCAGATGTGAAGAAATTATTCTTTGATTGCTCATATGCATTCCAAGTGGGGTGTGCACCGGCATATGCCCAGTTGCCAGAAGCTTTTTGCCCTACCCAGTAGCCGTAAGGTTGGTTCTTCTTCGAGTGTCCCCGTGGGTGCTCCACATTAGGTGTCGGGCTCGCCCGGCGCCGCAGATCGGATCCTCCAAGCAGTTTCTGCCGGACCGCGCATGCGCCGGTGCGCGCCGCTCCCCCGCGTGCTCCCGGCCATGTGCGCGATCCGGTCCCCGCCAGTTCCTCTTAACCGCCGTCGGCTGCAGACGGAATCCAACTAGGCTAAGGCCAAGTAGTGTATTCAACGGCTTTATCTGTTTTTTCTTAAAGTTTTTCAGGCACTTAGGCTACTATAAGCTTGCCGGTTGTTATTTTGTAAAAAAAAAAAACAACAACGAACAAGCTAGGAGAGGGACAGCTGAGCCAGTCCCAGTAACAAGCGCCGGAGGCCAGGAGCTAGGGCTATCAGCCCTCCTGCTAAGGCAGGCCATCGGACGGGGAAAACGGCACAAAGAAGGTGCTAAGTACCCACTTAAAAACACAAAGACTCACCAACAATGTCCTCTTCAGGCTTTAAAAAAAAAAAAAGAATGCTGCTTCTTGACAAGCCCCTCCAGCCAGAAGCGCCGGAGCGGCCGCAGCAGGAGGGACCCTCCGGGGCCCTTAAAAGGAAAGCTGCCTCCCTCACTCCATCAGCGCAGAAACGGAGGAAAGTATCTCCAGCCCGATCCCTGCCGGCAGCAACAGCGAGCGGGACGGGAGGAGCAAGCAGCCCCCAGCCGCAGCAACAGCTGATCGGCGGCGGCACGGAGAGCCACGTGGAAGCGGCTCAGCCTCCAATACTCAGCCAGCCGCCCCGCACCGCAGGCAGGGCGGCGGCTAAGCAAACGCCGGTACTGGCGGCACCGCAGGCAGCGGCACCGACCCCCGGGGAACCGGCGGTGCAGAGCGCGCAGGCACGCAGCCTGCCGGCACCGGAGGACACCGCACATGCGGCATCGCCCTCGAGCGTGCCGAGATCGGTGCGGACGGGGCCGGAATCCCCTGTATGCTCCCCAGCCCGATCCCTGCCGGCAGCAACAGCGAGCGGGACGGGAGGAGCGAGCAGCCTCCAGCCGCAGCAACAGCTGATCGGCGGCGGCATGGAGAGCCACGTGGAAGCAGCTCAGCCTCCGATAATCAGCCAGCCGCCCCGCACCGCAGGCAGGGCGGCGGCTAAACAAGCGCTGGTACCAGCGGCACCGCAGGCAGCGGCACCGACCCCTGGGGAACCGGCGGTGCAGAGCGCGCAGGCACGTAGCCTGCCGGCACTGGAGGACACCGCACGTGCGGCACCGCCCTTGAGCGTGCCGAGCTCGGTGCGGACGCCGGAATGCCCTGTATGCCCCCCAGCCCGATCCCTGCCGGCAGCAACAACGAGCGGGACGGGAGGAGCGAGCAGCCCCCAGCCGCAGCAACAGCTGATCGGCGGCGGCACGGAGAGCCACGTGCAAGCGGCTCACCCTTCGATAATCAGCCAGCCGCCCCGCACCGCAGGCAGGGCGGCGGCTAAACAAGCGCCGGTACCACCGACCCCCGGAAAACCAGCGGTGCAGAGCGCGCAGGCACGCAGCCTGCCGGCACCGAAGGACACCGCACATGCGGCACCGACTTCGAGTGTGCCGAGCTCGGTGCGGACGGGGCCGGGATCCCCTGTATGTCAGGGGCGGAGTTACCTCCTCAAGGGAGGGGGAAGACTGCACACAAGAGGAGGCATTGCAGCCCCTCTCCGCACAGGGCTGTGTAGTTGCTTTCTCACAGCCCTCCGCTATGTTGCAGACTCCAACTAGAAGGCAGGGGTCCCCCCCCCCTTGGCCTACCCGGAGCCCCCTTCTCCATTTCTGCAACCAGCCTCACCCTGGCTGGGACCACCTCCACCCTTCCTGGGATTTGAACCGCTGGACTATTAGGCAAAGTCGCTCTCTCCAGGGTCTCGACGGTCTCCCTCCCCCAGACGCAAAGGGTATGCACCAAGGGAGTGGTCTAGGTCACCTTCCCAAGACCAGTGCTTATACTGCCGTGGTCGCCCCTACCACGCAGGGCATAGACACCATCGGCAATCTACTAGGGAAAGATCCCTACGAACGATCTCGTACCCCCAAGGGCAATTGTGACCGGGGACAGAGACTTAAGCATCTCAGGGGGGACTGGTTATGGAACCCCGAGATTTTTCCTCGCACACCTCTAGTGAGAGGGTGTACCATCATCAGCAGGAACCGGAAGGGTCCAGAAAGACGTACCCCAGCGGTTCCTCGCTTTCCTCCCCGGATGAGGCTACGGCCCCGGGGGGCGTCCATCCTCCGGACGATCTCAAACAGTTCCAAGAGCTGTTTTACGAGGGTGGCCTTCACGCAAGGCTTCCAGACAGCAAAGGTGCAAGAGCAACACCATAAGCTCCTCAAAAATCTGAGACCTCCGGCCTCCTCCAAAATAGCAATACCGCTGATGACGCAATCTTGGAGCCTGCCACTATGATATGGCAGACTCCTGCGACTATTCCGCCTGTCCACAAAAGAGCGGGGGGAAAAAAAAAAAAAAAAAAAAAATACTTTGTGCCCACGAAGGGCATGGAGTTCCTGTTCAGCCACCCACAACCAAATTCTTTGGTGGCGGAGTCGTCGCAACGTGGGGGAATAAACAAACATGCCAAAAAGCTAGAGCTGTTGGGCAGAAAGGTCTACTCCTCCTCCACGCTACTGTTGCCAATGGCAAATTACGCAGCGCATCTAGCGAACCATAATTTCAACAACCACATTAGGTTGACCTCCCTCATGGACTCGCTTCCAGAGGGCACGAAACCAGTGCTCAAGGCCATCATCCGACCATTTTATAACCAGTGGCAAAGGATCACCACAGACACATGGGTGCTGGAGATCATAGCCACGGGGTACGCCATCCCCTCCCAGTTGCTCCCACCGCCATGACCTCCACCCGGGGCCCCACCTCCAGGAGACCTCCCATGTAGCGAGGCTCAAGCAGGAGGTAGACCATCTCATGCTCGTAGGGGCAGTGGAAAGAGTGCCGGAGCAACTGCAAGGGAGAGGGTTCTACTCGAGGTACTTCCTCACGGGGAGGTCCATCTTAGATTTTCGAGGCCTCACCGGTACCTGCGCAAGCAACGTTTTCGGATGATCACAAACGCCTCCATCCTTACGGCACTAGACGATGGAGATTGGTTCGCAGCCCTCGACTTACAAGGTCCTACCGTTTGGGCTCTCCTCAGCCCCCAGAGTCTTCACCAAGACCTTGGCAGTGGTGTCAGCCTACCTGCACAGACAGGGGGTATTTATATTCCAGTATCTGAATGACTGCCTACTCAAAGGGGCCTCGAAGGAGGAGGTACTACGCATAATATGTGTCACAGCAGGCACGTTCTCTTCGCTCGGCCTGCTTATCAATCTGACAAAATCAAAGACAGACCCCACACAGGACATAGAGTTCGTAGGGGCACGCATAAATTCTATTACAGCGAGGGCGTATCTACCAGAGACTCGCTTTCGGGCCATCGGCTCCCTCGCGCAAGGCTTCACCTTCAGCCCTATGGTGCCGGTTCTGACGTGCTTACAGCCGCTGGGCCACATGGCAGCAGCAACGTTTCGTAGAACAGAACGCCAGGTTACACATGCGCAGCATGCAGCATTGGCTGGCGAGCGTATACAAACCGGCAGCACACACTGTTCACAGGATGGCGTCGCCCACAACGGAGGTGCGCAAATCCCTGCAATGGTGGGTAAACCCAGAGAACCTGCTAACAAGGGTACCCTTCCACCAACCACACGTATTGGTTTTCTTACTACAGATGCCCCCCTCATAGGGTGGGGAGCACACATGGGCGAAGAGGTGACGCAAGGGCTGTGGTCCTCTATGGAGCAGTCACTGCACACAAATATACTGGAGCTCAAAGCAGTGTTCAACGCCTGCAGACACTTTCGAGACCAACTGAAAGGCAAGGTAGTCGGGATCAGTACAGACGATACCTCCACCATGTTTTATATAAATCGGCAAGGAGGAGCTCGGTCCCGTGCCTTATGTGTAGAAGCAGTCCGGTTGTGGAACTGCTGCATCGCCAACAATGTAACCTTGAAAGCCTCGTACTTACCAGGGGCTCGCAATGTGAAGGCAGACCAGCTGAGCAGGCGTTTCGCACTCACGCACGAGTGGCAGATCCGTCCCGATCTGCTGCAACCGATTTTTCCACGCATGGGGTTTTTCCCCAGATAGACCCTGTTTGCTACTCAGCACAACAAGAAGTGCCCACGATTCTGCTCCAAGGCAGGACTGGGACGGGGGTCCCTGAGGGATGCCTTCGCGATCTCCTGGAGGGGCCCCCTGCTTTACGCTTTCCCTCCCACAGTGCTCATCCACAAAGTGTTGCAGAAAGCCAGGAGGGAAGGAACCTGAATGATCCCGATAGTCCCAACGTGGGATCGACAGCAATGGTTCCCCCTATTCCTGCGCATGTCGGACCGGCCACCGAGGTCCCCTCCGGTGGCGCGGGATCTGCTCACGCAAGCCCAGGGGTCCATAGTGCATCCGCACCCCCAAAGCCTGCGACTACAAACGTGGTTAATCCATGGCTCAGCTCCCTAGAGAGCACATGTACGGAGGAAGTGCAGCAAGTCCTAGAAAGTAGCAGGAGGACTTCCACCAGGAAGACCTTCAAGCAGAAATGGACTCGCTTTACGGCATGGTGTTCTACCAAACAGCTAGCCCCCTTTCGGTGCCTATGGCTGTGATATTAGAGTATTTACTGGACCTCAAGAGAGGAGGACTCTCGCTATCCTCGTTTCAGGTCCACCTGGCCGCCATTTTGGTGTTCAGACACGAAGAGGAAGGGCACACGGTGTTCGCCCATCCCATGGTTACCAGGTTCTTCAAAGGGCTGGTAAGCCTATACCCCCCTCAGAAACCGCTTCCACCTCTGTGGAACTCGGACCTGGTGCTTAATGCGAAAAGGGGACCACCGTTTGAGCCTTTGGCCACGGTTTCCCTCCACCTCCTTATGATGAAGACGACCTTTCTTCTCGCAATCACGTCAGCTCGCAGGGTGAGCGAGCTTGAGGCAGTTATGGCAACGCCGCCCTGCGCTGTTTTTCCAAGGAGGCGGTAACCATACGGCTGCATCCAGCCTTTGTTCCTAAAGTTTCTTTCTGAGTTTCATACTAACGAACCTATTGTTTACCCTTGTTTATCCAAAGCCTCATAACTCTAACAAAGAGGTGCGCCTACACCTCCTGGACGTGAGCAGGCGCTAGCTTTCTATATGGACAGGACCAAGTCCTTCCGGAGAACGGATAGGCTCCTAGTCTCTATCGCTCCCAAATCAAAAGGAGAATGTCTCTCTTCGCAGAGAATCTCTAAGCACATCGTATCTTGCATAAAAATGTGCTACAAACTCAAAAAGACTCCTTTACTGGCCACGCCCAGGGCTCATTCCACTAGGGCGGTGGCAGCATCAACAGTCTTTTTTCAAGGGCGTTGCGCTAAAAGACATTTGCAGAGTGGCGACCTGGTCATCCTGTGACACCTTCGCCAAACATTACGCCCTTCACAGGGTATTCCAAGAGGATACCCGTCTCTTGGCAGCGGTCCTCTCGGGGACAAGCTGCACATAATCCGATTACCCACCTCCTTTCTTGGGTTACTGCTGGGTAGTCACCTAATGTGGAGCACCCACGGGGACACTCGAAGAAGAAAGAAAGGTTACTCACCGTAGTAACAGTGGTTCTTCGAGATGTGTCCCCGTGGGTGCTCCACTACCCGCCCATCCTCCCCGCTCCGGATCTCTGTTTAGTGTTTCGCAGGAGCATCCGAGGCGGTTGGTCAAGGAACTGGCGGGGACCGGATCGCGCACATGGCCGGGAGCGCGCGGGGGAGCGGCGCGCACCGGCGCATGCGCGGTCCGGCAGAAACTGCTTGGAGGATCCGATCTGCGGCGCCGGGCGAGCCCGACACCTAATGTGGAGCACCCACGGAGACACATCTCGAAGAACCACCGTTACTACGGTGAGTAACCTTTCTTTCTGCGGCCCCTGGAGTGGTGCCTGTATGGTGACCAATATATGCATTGCTCAACCCACCCCCTGCTCAGTTCCTTCTTGTGGTGCTGGAGCTCTTTTCTTTTGTAGTTCAGCTGGTAGCCATCACTTGTAAATTAGTAATTGTTGTGTAAATACTTACTTAGTTATCAGTGAGCTGAGATGGGACTTTAACCCCTCTCGAAGCTCGGGTGGCAGAGGATGCCTGACTCCCCAGGTTTTATAACCTGTTCAAAATGTGGCAAATGAATGCCCAAGAGTGATGCTCATAGAACTTGTTTGAGTTGCCTCAGTGAGGCACACCTTCGTGAATGTTGCACCATCTGTAAGGCCTTCAAACCTAGGACTGTAAAGGACAGCGTGCAATGTTTAAAAGGTCTACTAATGGAAGTGGCCTTGTGCCTAGACGTTTCCCCTGTGGGAGCTCAGAGCGGTGCGTCGTCAGTGTTGTCAGAAAGCTCCCAGTGTTGGGACCAGGGGTCAGCGCCTCGTGCTACAAGGCGACACAGAAGCCAATCCCCACGCCTCACAAGAAAAAGAGGCATGAACGGGGCCTGTCCCTTGAAAAGGTCAAGCACCGAGAACCCTCCACTGTGTCTGCCAGATCACATCATGAGTTGGATCATGACGTGTATGCATCAACACCGGCCCGAGGTGGGAGCCCATGCTCTCGGAGGCTGCTCTCAATGCTGGAGGCATTCATTTCAGCACAGGACCTTTACGGATCATGGTGCTGAGACTGACGCCAGGCCAGGAGTCCTCATTGCCACCAGAGGGACCATCTGAGGCGCAGGCGCCAATGCAGACCACTGGGCAGGAGTCATTCTTTATGGTGCCATTGAAGTTCCTGGCACCAGACCAGCTTCCACATGGCAGACTGACGGTGTACCTTCAGTGCACCTTGTCACATGGGGCTAGGGAGACAGGAGCCTGCACAAATCACAGGCCCCATGGCACCGCCTTGGTCATCAGCGTCAGAGCCTGACTTTTTTTATTACTCCAGCTCAGTCAGGAGCTTGAGATCATCACACTGCAGCAGACGTCAGCTTCAGAGTCACCACCCTGGGGACAAGGATTGGCAGGTGTCTTTTCAAGGCGCACCTTGGTTGCCCTTTTGGACCCCATGGGTAGTCCATGAAATGCAAGGGCAGGCAGTGGGACTCGCTACTAAGGTTCCCGGCACTCCCCAGATGCTGAGGGTGCCTCCGCTGGAACAATCACAAAGGCCGACCGTGTTGGAGGCCCCTTCGGTGAGCTCAGCACCATCACAGGCAGCACCAACGCAACTTTGGGCACCCCTGTTGCAGGCATCAGGACCCATGCACCGGTGCCATCTCAGTTGCCGAACTACCCTGACGTGCCCATAATGCAGCACGCATTATCATTGGGAGCTCTACTCCAGCCATGGAGGATGGCACCGAAGACATGGTGTTGGGGACTCAAACAGGGGAAGTGGAACCCCTCTTGCCAGTGGCCATGGAAGGTGTAGGGGTGTTGTCCTTGTGCTCCCCAGAATGAGGCTTAGGTCAGATCCTCAGCATCCCCAGTTATGGAGGATGGTAGGGCAAACCAGTAATTGCTACGCAGGGTGGCCCAGATCCTGGGTATACAAGCAGAGGAAGTCTGGGATGAAACAAACACGGTGACAGATATCCTCTAAGCATCGCGGCCCACAAAGGTAGCACTGCCTATTAAAACAATTGCCAATACAGCAAAGACAGTGTGGCAGACCCCGGCATCCACCCTACCCGTGGCCAGAAGGAACAAGCGCTGGTACTTTGTTGCTGCCCAGGGCAAAGAGCACATTTTTACCCTCTCTTCTCCTGACTCCCTTGTTGTTGATGAAGTGAATCATAGGGAGAGATGGGGGGTTTCAAGGCCCTTCCCCTAGAAACAGAGAGGCCGAACACCTGGACTTGTATGGTAGAAAGGTTTACTCCATGGGACGCCTACAGTTAAGGTTGCTAACCAGCAGGCTCTGGTTAGCAGGTACACATACAACACAGCCAGTTCCTTATCCTGGTTCTTAGAGCTGGTTACACCGGAGAGTAAACCTGACTTCAGTGCAGTGGTGAATGAGCATCTGCTCATATCCAGGGCAGCACTGCAGGTGGCAGGTGGACGCAGCAGATGGTGCCACTAGGGTCGTGGCCTCTGGGCTAGCTGTGCATGGGGGGGGCATGGTTACAAGTCTCGGGGCTCCCCTCCGAGGTCCAACAGACTATTCAGGACCTTCCCTTTGAGGGGCCATCCCTGTTTTCAGAAAAGACAGACAAAAGGCTTTGCAGCCTGAAAGACTCGAGGGCCACCTTATCCTCGCTCGGGCTGCACACCAACGTGACCTAATGTTGGCATTTCACTCCTAGGCCTCAGTTCAGACAGTTCCTTCAACAACAATGGGGTAACAGAAGATGGGGCTGCGCTAATAGGAGACGTCATGGCCAACAGACTCAGGGCCAGAGTCATCAAAAACCCCCACCGGGGCCTAAACAGCAGTTTTGATTGTGCGGTCAGGAGCAACACACCAGTCACCACCTCAGTTCCAGCTCAGCTTTTATTTTCATTCTGCCTATCCCCCTTTTACCATGCCTGGTGCAACATAATTTCAGACCAGTGGGCCCTGTGCACAGTAGAAAGGGGATACGCTATCCAATTTTCTTTGTACCCCTCTTCCAACCTTCCCTCCTCATCGCTCTTCAGGGACCTCTCTCACAAAATTCTGCTCGGGCAGGAGATACAGTTCCTCCTCCAATGTAGGGCTATGGTGGAGGTTCCCCATCACTTTTGGGGACAGGGGTTTTATTGCCATTATTTCCTAATCCCATCTTGGACCTGCGTAACCTAAACAGATTTGTAAAAAAGATAAGATTTTGTATGATATCTCTGGTCCTAATCATTCCGTTGCTGGAACGGGGGGACTGGTTTGTCTCTTCTGACTTACAGGATGCATATTTCCACATAGCAATTTATCTGCCCCATAGATGGTTCCCGCATTTTGTGGTGGAAAGGACCATTATCAGTTCACAGTCCCTCCGTTCAGTCTGTCCTCTGCCCTGAGGGTCTTCCCCAAATGCATGGCACTGATGGCAGCCTTTCTGTTCAGGCAGTGGGTGTACCTTTCCATACCTGGACAATTTGCTGCTCAGGGATTGCTCACAGCGCCAGGTAGCACAGTATGTGCAGCTGATACAACAAACATTCAACACTCTTGGTCTCATGGTAAACGAGGTGAAGTCAGTGTTGACCCCCACCCATGTAATGGAGTTTGTGAGGGCTCTACTAGATGCAGGGCAGGCCAGAGCCTTTCTGCCACAAAGCAGGTTTCAGGCCCTGGCATCTATTATCCACAGATTGATCCAAGTTTCCCGCCACGACGTCCAGAGGCTGCCCCAGGTTGCTGAGTCACATGGCGGCATGCATGTTTGTAGTCCAGCACACCAGACTGCAAATGCTTCCTTTCCAACTGTGGCTCGCCTCGGTGTACTGGCCTGTCAGGGACAACATAGACATGTTGGTGACAGTCCCTCCTCAAGTGCTATTAACACTACACTGGTGGCTGGACGCTCAATTGGTTGGCGTGAGAGTGCTTTTCAACCTCCCACAACCCTCCCTCTCTGTAGTCACGTATACCTCAGACTTAGGCTGGGGGAGCATCTGGGAGAGCACCAGACCCAGGCCCTGTGGAGCAAGGAGGTGGCCTGGCTCCACATAAATGTTTCAGAACTCAGGGCCATCAGGCTCATATGTGAGTTGTTTCAAAACAGTTTAAAGAGTCAGTGTGTTGCTGTGAGCATGGACAATACCACAGCAGTGTACTATATAACCAAGCAAGGGGGCGCATGCTCCTTTCCCTTGTCATGAGGCCCTCAGGCTCTGGGAGTTTTGCATTCAACATCAAATTCTCCTGGAAGTGTATTACCTACTGGGGGCCCACAACTCCCTGGTGGACCATCTCGGCAGGTCTGTCATGGACCACGAGCGGTCACTATGCCTGGACATGCTGTATTTAATTATCCAGAAGTGGGGGTGTCCCCATGTAGGCTTACTTGGCTCCCATCTCAACGTGAAGAGCCAGACATTCTGCTCATACCAGATTGAGAGCCAGGGCTCCTGGATACATGTGTTCAGCATTCACTGGTCAGGCCCTCTGCTTTACGCCTTCCCTCCGGTGCTACTCATCCACCAAACCCTACTCAAAATTTGGTCAGACAGGACGTCAGTCATCCTAGTGGCCCCATTGTGGGCTCGACAGCACTGGTACTCGACCCTCTTAGAGCTGTCCATCTGTGACCCGGTTGCACTCCCATTATGCCTGGACCTCTTGGCACAAGAGGAGGGGAGCCTGTAGCACCCCCTGCTTTCAAGCACTATATCTCATAGTGCGGAAGCTCCATGGCTGAAAGCAGTGGAGCTCTTATGCTTGGGACTGGAGAAAGACGAGCTGTTGAACAGCAGGAAGCCCTCCACAAGGGCAACATATGTAGCCAAATGGAAAAGATTTTCTCTCTGGTCAGCTCAGAAGGGGTTATGCCTGGGGCATACTCTGATACCGGTTATTCTGGACTATTTGTTGTTCTTGAGTCAGGGAGGGTTATCACTGTCCTCTATCAAGGTGCATTTAATAGCTGTCTCAGCCTTTCACCCTGGGCTGGGCCCTTCTCAGACCTTGTGGTAAAGAGGTTTATGAAGGGCATGGAAAGGCTCAGGCCGCAGATGCGTCCCCCTCTGCCGGTGTGGGACCTCAGTCTGGTATTGTCAAGACTCGTGGAGGCATATTTCGAACCCCTTGCTTCCTGTTTCCTTCTATTTCTTAGTTACAAAACAGCATTCTTGGTAGTCATTACTTCTTTGCCAGGAGGGTGTCAAACTAAGGGCCCTGACCGTGGACCGGCTGTACACGATGTTTCACAATGACAAGGTCAGGATGAGACCCTACCCTGTGTTCCTGCCGAAGGTGATCTCCTTCTTTCATGTTAACCAAGACGTTTCCCTACCGGTCTTTTACTTGAAGCCTCATGCCTCCCCTAGGGAGGAGAGGCTGCATACTTGGGATATTCTGAGGGTGCTGGCCGCCTGTATGGACAGGACCAAACCTTTTAGGAAGTCGCAACAGCTGTTTGTGGCAGTGGCAGACAGGATGAAGGGCCCCCCAGTCTCCTCCCAGCGGATCTCCTGGATAGTGGCCTGCATTAAGGAATGCTATAAGCTGGTGGGGTTCCCCCTCCCCGAATCAGAGCTCACTGTATCAGAGCTCAAGCTTCCTCAGCAACATATCTGGTCCAGGTCCCTATCCAGGATATCTGCAGGGCAGCCACCTAGTCTTCCATACACACATTCATGTCCCATTAGGCGTTGACACAGCATGGTAGAGATGCCACTAGAGTAGGCAGGGCTATGCTACATTCAATCTGGGGCACTGACTCCACCTCCTAGGCATTGACTTGTATTCACCCAGCTTTGGAATGAACATGAGCCATCACTGGAAGAAGAAAAGACAATTACCTGTTCTGTAACTTAAAGAACAACAAGAAGTCTTGTGGCACCTTATAGACTAACAGATATTTTGGAGCATAAGCTTTTGTGGGCAAAGACCCGCTTCATCAGATGCATGAGTGGGGAGGTGGTTTCAGAGGGGTGTTTAAAGAGTGAGGTCCTAGTAAGAGGGAGGGCCAGAGCTGACAAGGTCTATTCAGCAAGGTGGAAATGGCCCAGTATCAACAGTACTTATCAAAAGAGGTAAAAACAAGTCAGATCAGACAGGGGGTTGTGAGCCTTTGTCAGAGTCTAATGGGGAGACATTAGCACCCAGAGCAGAGAAACTGCCTTTGTAAACTGTGAGCCACTCCCAGTCTCGGTTTAATCCATGGTTAATGGAGTCAAATTTGCAAATAAATTGCAGCTCAGAGATTTCTCTCTCCATTTGATTTTTGAAAATGTTTTTGTTTGCTTCAAAAAAATTTTCAAAAATCAAATGGAGAAAGAAATCTCTGAGCTGCAATTTATTTGCAAATTTGACTCCATTAACCATGGATTAAACAGAGACTGGGAGTGGCTCGCAGCTTACAAAGGCAGTTTCTCTGCTCTGAGTGCTAATGTCTCCCCATTAGACTCTGACAAAGGCTCACAACCCCCTGTCTGATCTGACTTGTTTTTACCTCTTTTGATAAGTACTGTTGATACTGGGCCATTTCCACCTTGCTGAATAGACCTTGTCAGCTCTGGCCCTCCCTCTTACTGGGACCCCACTCTTTAAATACCCCTCTGAAACCACCTCCCCACTCATGCATGTGACGAAGCGGGTCTTTGCCCATGAAAGCTTGTGCTCCAAAATATCTGTTAGTTTATAAGGTGCCACAAGACTTCTTGTTCTCGAAGCTACAGACTAACATGGCTACCTCTCTGATACTTGTTCTGTAACTGGTGTTCTTTGACACGTGTTGCTCATGTCCATTCCAAAACCCTCCCACTTTGGCTGCTGCTGGAGTAGCTGGCAAGAAGGAACTGAGATGGGAGTGGGTTGGGCAGTGCATATACTGTTTGCCATATCAGCGCCACTTCAGAGGGCAGTGCACTGGCCCTATGGCTACTGGCTAGGACAAAAAGTTTCTGGCAACTAGGCGTACTCCAGCACACATCTAACTTGAAACGGACATGAACAATACATCTCAAAAAGCACCAATTATGGAACAGATCTTTTCCCCTCTAGTCGGCACTGGCAAGTCCACAGCTCTGTGCACGTATGTTCTCCTGTACCCACCTAGTGTGCCAGTAAAATGTGCTTGTGTGCCACTCTTGGCATGCATGCTGGGCGTTGCCAGCCTCTGACTGAAGCAAATGATGGGATGTTCTCTGTTACTTATTCTTGCACCCAGCTTATATGTAGCTTTTTTAGGAGAATTGCTACTTTTGATTAGCTGCTTTTCTTTCTTGTGGTAAATTTGATTATAATTTTCCTGCTTTGACAGAAAATCTGGAACTAAATGCAGATCAAATCTGTCCCTCTGTTTTTTTTCTCCCATCCCTCCTGTAGTCAGATTCTTTGGAATCTAGAGAACATGAATTCACATTCAGTGAGTGTTGAGAGAGAGAAATCCAGGAGGTGTGGTTTGGCTTTAAAGCAGTATGGATGTGTTGACTTCCTTCTCCCTTTTCTACAACAGTTTTGCATCTGTGCATGCTATTTGCATTAACTTATTTGTCTGTTCTCAATTTTAATCATGCTGAAAAGGGGCAAGCTCGAAAACAGCACAGTACTTTCCACGTTAGTGGTTTCAACTGTCCATTGGTTTATCAAAGGCCCAAAACATACTGATGGTCTTACAATGTGTGTAGATTCTTAAAATCAACTGTGAAATTATGCTAGCCAAAGACAGTTGTAGCAGTGAATGATTAACTAAAACAAATAAATATTTGCATGTGAATGAAGGTTAAACACCTTGCTTTTGAGGTGTTAGAACTCCTGCCTTTAAACCTAAAACTAGAAAACACACAGCTTTCAGGTGGGGAGGTGCTAAATCAAAAATTGCTTTCATCTGTTAAAGTCTTTGCAACTTGAATTTAAAAAATATCTGTGCAGTTGTTATGGATGATTCCAATCTGAATGGTGCTGAAGAAAATCCATCAAAAGTTACAAGTGTCACCTTGGAAAAAACATAATCTCCTTTATTTAGCACTCATATAATCCTTGTGATCCAGCCCTTTGAAAGATCATTGTAACCATTGGGTCTACATACCCATAGCTCAGATAGTAGGGTTAAAGCCTTAGTTTTCAGTTAAAGTATGGACAGGAAAATGTCTCAATGGGGGGGCAGTGTTAGGTTATCCAGACTTTAGTGGCTGAAGATGGTAGAAGAAAGATGATAAAAGACCCATGTCAGTAAGGGCTCTGAAGACGTGACTTGGAACTGCTGCTCCCTCTCGTGTGTGATATGAAAAAGTCTTAGACTGGACATGAAGTCATACATAGATTTATTTTAGTGTGTCATTAATTAAGATGTTTATATTTGGTGAAGTGCGCAGACACTTTTTGAGAATATATTGTAAAGGCCAAGGAAACACCTATTTGATATCTGATAATAATAGTCAATTGACTAAAATCTAAAGACAATCCTATGTATATTTATGCAACAAACTCTTAATTTGGTGCTTAAATTTTTGAAAAAATAGGTTAGTGATTTTCATGCTAACCTTCCAAGTGGTGCTTCTTTTATTTTTACCCACATGAAAAGGTCTCTGTAAAATACCAATTTACACTCTTACAACGTCTTATTTGGTCTTCACAGCTAGGGATGTTAGGGAGATTCCTAAACCTGATCCTTTCTTTTTAGGTGACATATTGAAGAATTGTCTAGATTAAGGTATAATTAGATGAAGCTTTGGAACAAATTGATGAACTTAACAGTAACATGTCACCGAGACCAGATGGCACTCGCCCAAGAGTTCTGAAAGAACTCAAATGTGAAACTGTGGAACTATTAACTGTGATTTGCAACCTGTCCTTTAAATCAGCTTCTGTACCTAATGACTGGAAGATAGCTAATGTAATACCAATATTTAAAAAGGGTTCTGGAGGTGATCCTGGCAATTATAGACTGGTAAGTCTAACATCAGTACAGGTGAAATTAGTTCATAGAATCATAGAATTCTAGGGCTGGAAGGGACCTCAGGAGGTCATCTAGTCTAGTCCCCTGCCTAAAGTAGGATCAACCCCATCTAAATAATCCCAGACATGACTGTGTCAAGCCAGGACTTAAAAACTTCTGGGGATGAAGATTCTACCACCTCTCTTGGTAACACATTCCAGTCCTTCACCACCCTCCCGGTAAAAACAGTTTTTGCAAATATCCAACCTACACCTCTCCCTCTGTAACTTCAGACTATTGCTCCTTGTTCTGTCATCTGCCACCATTGAGAACAATCTCTCTCCATCCTCTTTAGAACCCCCTTTCGAAAAGTTGAAGACTGCTATCAAATCACCCCTCAGTCTTCTCTTCTGCATACTAAATAAGCCCAGATCTCTCAGCCTCTCCTCATAGGTCATGTGCTTCAGACCCCTAATAATTTTTGTTGCTGTCCACTGAACCCTCTCCAGTATGTCCACGGCCTTTCTATAGTGGGGGTCCCAGAACTGGACGCAATACTCCAGATGAGGCTTCACCAGAGCCGAGCAGAGGGTAATAACAACTTCTCTAAGTCTTCTGGAAATGCTTTTCCTTATGCACCCCAATATGCCATTAGCCTTCTTGGCTATAAGGGCACACTGTTGACTCATATCCAGCCTCTCATCCACTGTAATCCCCAGGTCCTTTTCTGCTGTACTTCTACTTAGCCAGTTGGTCCCCAGCCTGTAACAGTTCTTGGGATTCTTCCTTCCCAAGTGCAGGACTCTGCACTTGTCCTTGTTGAACCTCATCAGATTTATTTTGGCCCAATCCTCCAATTTGTCTAGTTCACTCTGGACCCTATCCCTACCTTCCAGGGTATCTACCTGACCCTGTACCTTAGTGTCATCTGCAAATTTGCTGAGGGTGCAACCCATTCCCTCATCTAGGTCATTAATAAAGATATTGATAAGTACTGGCCGTGGAACCAATCCTTGGGGCACTCCACTTGAAACCAACTGGCAACCAGATATTGAGCCATTTACCACTACCCTTTGGGCCTATCTGTTAAGCCAGTTTTCTATTCATCTTACGGTCCATGTATTCAATATTTGCTTCCTTAACTTGTGGGCAAGAATGTTGTGGGAGATTGTATCAACAGCTTTGCTGAAGTCAAGGTATATCACGTCCATTAACTTCCTCATGTCCACAGTGCCAGTTACCTCATCATAGACGCTCATCAGATTGGTTAGGCACGACTTGTCCTTGGTGAATTCATGTTGACTACTCTTGATCACTTTCCCCTCTTCTAAGTGCTCCAAAATAGATTCCTTAGGGATTCTCTCCATAAGTTTTCTGGGGACTGAGGTGAGGCTGACCAGTCTATAGTTCCCTGGATTCTTCTTTCCTTTTTTAAACATGGGTACTACATTTGCCTTTTTCCAGTTATCTGGAACCTCTCCTGATCTCCACTAGTTTTCAAAGACAATAGCCAAAGGCTCTGCAACAACATCTGCCAATTCCTTCAGTACCCTTGGATGCATTAAATCCGGACCCATGGATTTGTGTATGTCCAGCTTTTCTAAATAGCTTTTAACCCATTCTTTCCCCACGAAGGGCTGCCCACCCCCTTCCCATAGTGCTGTGCCTAGCACTGTAGTCGGGGAGCTGACCTTGTCCATGAAGACTAAGGCAAAGCATTGAGTACTTCAGTCTTTTCCACATAACCTGTCACCAGGTTACCTCCCTCATCCAATAATGGCCCCAAATCTTCCCTGATAACCCTCTTTTTATTAACATACGTGTAACAGCCCTTCTTGTTGCCCTTCACATTCCTTGCTAGTTGCAGTTCCATTTGTGCTTTCACTTTCCTGATTACCCCCTGGCATTCTCCAGCTATGTTTTTATACTCCTCCTTACTCATCTGTCCAAGTTTCTACTTCTTATATGCATCCTTTTTGAGTTTAAGCTCATCAAGGATTTCCCTTGTAAGCCAAGCTGGTTGCCTACCATATTTGCTCTTCTTACTGCGCATTGGGGTGGTTTTGTTCCTGTGCCTTCAATAAGACCTCTTTTTAAAATATTGCCAGTTCTCCCAAACGGCTTTCCCCTTCATATTAGCTTCCCGGGGGATCCCGCCCATCGGTTCTCTGAGGGAGTTGAAATCTGCTCTTCTCAAATGAAGGGTCTGTATTTTACTGCTAACCTTTCTGCCTTTTGGCAGAATCCTAAAATCTACCATCTCATAATCCACTGCAGCCCAGCTTGCCACCCACTTCTATTTCTCCTATTTCTTCCCTGTTTGTGAGCAGCAGGTCAAGCTGCGCATGGCTCCTGGCCTGTTCCTTGCACCAGGATGTTATCCGCAACAGTCTCCAAAAACTTCCTGGGTTGTTTGTGTGCTGTTGTAGTCGTTCCCAACAAATGTGTGGATGATTAAATTTTCCCAGGAGAACCAGCACCTGTGATTTGGAGCTTCTGTTAGTTGTTTGAAGACAATGTCATCTACTTGATTTGTTGGGCTGTAGCAGACACCAAACACTACATCGCCTCTGTTGCTTTTGCTTCTAAGCTTAACCCGAAGGCACTCGACTGTCTCTTTTCCCTCCATAAACTGGAGCTCTGAGGAGTCATATTGCGCTCTCAAATTGCAACTCCTCCCCCTTTTCTCCTCTGCCTGTCCTTCCTGAAGAGTTTATACCCTTCCATGACAGTGCTGCAGTTATGAGAGTCACCCCGCCAAGTCTCCGTTATTCCAATCAGCTTATACTACTTAGACTGTGCCAGGGCCTCTAATTCCTCTGTTTTGGTTTCCCAGGCTTCTTGTATTCATGTATTAACACCTTAGGTAATAAGCTGATTGGCCTACTTTCTGCTTTCAAAGGAGTGGTCCTCCATTGCACCTTTTTCCTTCCCCACTTACCTCAGGGCTTAGGTCACCATCCCCCAACAAACCTGGTTTAAAGCCTTCCTCACTAGGTTTGTGAGCCTGCCCACAAAGATGCTCTTTCCTCTCTTTGTTAGTGGATCTCATTGCTTCCTAGCAATCCTTGCTCTCGAAACAGAAACCAAATGTCGAAGAAACCAAATCTCTTTCTCCGACACCACCTGTGCAACGACACATTTATTTCCTTGATTCGACGATCTCTAACTGGACCTCTTCCTTCGATGGAGAGAATGGATGAGAATACCATTTGTGCTCCATATTTGTTGATCTTTCTTCCCAGAGTTACATAATCTGCAGTGACCACTCAAGGTTGTTCTTTGCTGTGCATTGGTTCCTACATGGAGAAGTAGGAAGGGGTAATAATCTACAGTTTTGATGATTTCTGGAAGTCTTTCTGTCAGATCCTGGATTCTAGCTCCTGGTAAGCAGCAGACTTCCCCAGATTCCAGGTCTGGATGGCGGATGGATGATTCAGTCCCTTTTAGGAGGAAGTCCCGGACCACCACCTGTTTTTTTTTCTGTTGGGGGAGGTGGTCGTAGGACTGCCAGCCCTACAACTACTCATCCCATGCCTTCCAGCCAGTGGGGTTGTCTTCTGATCCCTTCTCTGAGAGGTCTCTGCTGCAGCATTCTCCACTGTAGCACCCATGCAGAGAGCTTGAAAGTGGTTGCTTACCTCTACAGGAATTGAAGATATCTGAATTGGCCTTTGTCTCCTGGAGGTTACGTGCTTCCAGTTTTCTTCCTCAGTTTCTACTGTCCTCATTGGTTGCTCAGCCTGCTGTGCCTGCAGTACTAAATGATGCCCTCTGTCAAGGAAGTCTTTACCCTCTCTCATGGACCAAAGGGTTGATATTTGCACCTCAGTTCCTCTAACGTTTTCTTCCAAGATGGTGACCAGCTTGCACTTGATACGTATGAAATCCCTTCTGTCTTCCTGGAGGAAAACAAACATAGCACATGTGGTGCAGGTCACAGCAGCTGACTTGTCAATAGACTTGTCACTATCCATTTTTCCCCCCTTTCTTCAGAGAATTCACTCAGAGGTTGTTAGAGCTGATTTGAAGGGCAGAAGAGAAACAAAACTATAAAAAAAAAAAAAATCAAATAATAAGACGGGGCTCCCCACAAGTCTGACTCCCAGGCAAGCTCCCCTGTTAGCAGCCCCCTGTTTCTAGCTTCCTGCTGGTCACTAGCCTCTGAGTTGTGAAGCCTTCTTTCCTTTGGTCCCTCATACTCCTGGTGAGTCACAGGGGGAGGGGTGCGCATGCATGCTCTCTCGCTCGCTGTCTCTCTGCCACAGTAACTGGAATTCAGATTTAAAAACTCAAATTCGCACAGTCGGCCTAGCAATCAGATGCACCCACAAGTAACTGAGATCAATCAGTAACTGAAATTCAAATTCAAACAACCATACAAACAAACGCAGTACTACAGTAAAGAACAAAATTGACAGACATCTAGATAAATACAGTTCATTGGGTGGAGAAGTTAACATGATTTCTGTAAAAGGAAATCATGCTTTACTAATGTACTAGAGTTCTTTGAAGGCATCAGTAAGCATGTGGATAAGGGAGCTTTCATGGATATAGTGTACTTAGATTTCCAGAAAGACTTTGACAGGCTCCCTCACCAACGGCTCTTAAGTAAAGTAAGTTGTCATGGGATAGCAGGGAAGATCCTTTCATGGATTGATAATTGGTTAAAAGACAAGAAAGAAAGGGTAGGAATAAATAGTAAGTCTTCAGATTGGAGAGTAGGAACTACTGGTGTCCCCTAAGGGTCTGTACTGGGATCAGTCCTATGCAACGTATTTATAAATGATCTGGAGAAAGAGGTGAACAGGTGGCAAAATTTGCAGATGATACTAGACTGCTCAAGATAGTTCAGATCAAAGCAGACTGTGAAGGGCTTCCAAAAGATCTCACAAAGCTAAGTGGTTGGGCAACAAAATGGCAAATGAAATTTAATTAGAAAAAATAGTCCCAAAAATGATGGGGACTGCTTTAGGTATAACTAGTCAAGAGAGATCTTGCAGTCGTTTTGGATAATTATCTGTAAACATCTACTGAATGTACAGCAGCAGTCCAAAAAGCACATGGACGGGTATGAATCATTAAGCATGGATAGAGAATAAGACTGAGAATATCTTACTCTTCTTCGAGTGGTCCCTGTGGGTGCTCCACAATAGGTGTTGGGCTCGCCCAGCGCCGCAGATTGGAAATCTTCCAGCAGTTTCTCCTGGATCGCGCATGTGCCGGCACGGGCCGCTCCCCCGCGCGCCCCTGGCCACATGCGCGATCCGGTCCCCACCAGTTCCTGCTCAACCGCCATCGGCTGCAGATGGAATCTGTTCAGGCTAAGGCCAGAGTCAGATTAGATAGTTGTTTTCTACAAGTAATTTGTTGTTTTTGGTTACTAAAAAAAAGAGAGAGAGAAAGCAAGGACAAAGAATAGCAGCAAAAAAAAAAAAAAAAAAGAGAGGAGCGGAGAAGAGAAGAGCGGACGTGAAGGCCATTTAGGCTGCCCGCTGCCCCACAGGCCGGTGATCGCTATTTGGGGTGGAAAGGCACAGATTAAGTGCTAAGTACCCTATTAACAGTAAAGGAATCACCGCAATGGCCTCTTCAGGCTTTAAAAAGTGTGAGTCATGCCGCGAAGCTATGCCGGCCTCCGATGGGCATAGTGAATGTATCCGCTGCCTGGGGGAATCACACGTTACTCAGACGTGTTCTCACTGTGCTAAGCTCACAGCCAGGGCCAGGAAGGACAGAGAGATGAGGCTTAAAATACTCTTGTTCGATAACGCTCTCCAGCCGGACTTGCTGGAGAAGCCTCACCCAGAAGGGCCCTCTGGGTTGCATAAGAGGAAGGCAGCTTCTCTGACCCCCTTGGTGCAGAAACGGAGGAAACTCTCCCCGGCTCGATCCTTGCCGGCGGGTTCAGCAAGCAGCACGAGCGGCGCACACAGCCCCCAGCCACGTACTCAGGCAAGCGGCAGCACGGCAGTGCACGTGGCAGAGGCTGAGCCTCCGCTTACACAACAGCCAGCACGCACGGCGCCTAGAGCGTCAGCGAGGCAAGCGCCGGACCTGGTGGCACCACCGCAGGCGGCACCAGCCCCCGCAGCATCAACAGTGCAGGGGCACCAGGCACGGAGCCTGCAGGCGCCGGAGGAAGCTACCCGCGCGGCACCACAGCTGTTTGTGGCGAGTGCAGCGCCGACAGCGGGGCCGAGATCCCCGGCACGGGAGGGGGCGGTGCCAGCCTCGCAGGGGAGGGGCAAGGCGTAATCAAAAACCTGGCACCGCAGCTGATCTCCGGACAGGGCTGCGCTGCTGTTAGCACCAAGCCCTCCCCCTGTGATACACACGCCACACCGAAGGCCTGTGTCTCCACCGGTTCATCCAGAACCACCACCTCCGTTCCTCCAACCAATGTCACCATGGCTTGGGCCACCTTCACCATTTCTGGGAGTGGATCCCCTGGAGTACTATCACAAGCCAGTTTCACCTCTGTGTCGTCGCGGAGGTCTCGCTCTCCCAGACGTCGGGGGTACACACTCCGTGGGTGGTCCAGGTCTCCATCCCCAGACCCTTGCCCATGCTACTATGGTCGTCCTCATCATGCCGGACACAGACACCGCAGGCCTACATCCAGGGGCAGGTCCCCCCTGGCCGCTCAATACCCCTGTAGACATTCTCGATCGGGAACGGAAACACAGCTGTCTCAAGGGGAGTTAGTTTTAGAACCCTGAGACTTTCCTTCACAATCCTCCAGGGAGCAAGTGTATCATTGACCGCAGGAGCCTGAGGGTTCGAGGGAGGTTTACCCCAGTGGTTCCTCCTCATCCTCCCCAGAAGAGGCCATGGCCCCCGGGGATGTGTCCCCCCCCGGATGACCTTAAACAATTTCAGGAGCTATTTAAAAGGGTAGCTTTCACGCAAGACACTCAAACGGCAGAGGTGCAGGAGAAACCTCACAAACGCCTCAAAAATTTGAGACCCCCAGCTCCATCCAAAATTGCTATTCTGCTGGACGAAGCCATTATGGAGTCAGCCACTACCATATGTCAGACTCTGGCCTCTATCCCGCCTATGAACAAAAGAGCGGATAAGAAGTACTTCGTCCTGGCAAAGAGCATGGAGTTCCTCTTTAGTCACCCACAACCAAAGTCTTTGGTGGTCGAATCGTCCCAGCAGAGGTCGAAGGCTTCTCAGTATAAATCGGGGGGATTGGACAAAGATGCTAAGAAGCTAGAGCTGTTTGGCAGGAAGGTATATTCCTCTTCTACCCTGCTATTGAGAGTGGCAAATTATGCGGCACACCTAGCAAACCATAATTTTGATAATTACTCCAGACTTACTCCCCTTGTGGATTCACTTCCGGAAGACAAAAAGCCGGTGTTAAAGGCGATTGTTCAAGAGGGCTACGCAGCATCGCGGACGGGAGTCCAGATTGCCCTGGACGTGGCGGACACGGCGGCACGTTCAGCGGCTACAGCAGTGGTCATGCCATAGAGAATCCTGGCTCCAGATGTCTGGTATCCCTAGGGACCTACAGCCGAAGATCGTGGACCTTCCCTTTGATACACAAAAGCTGTTTGCAGACTCAACCGACTCGGTCCTCCACTCCAGTAAGGACTGGAGAGCTACACTTAGAACCGTGGGCATTTATACTCCCCCATACAGGAATAAAAAATTTTATCCTCAGCAAAGACGCTACGCTTACCAACCACAGCGTGCTCAATATCAACGGGGCTACGACCAAGGGCGCTATCTACAGCAGCAACAGTACAGAACTCCCAGGCGACGTTCTCAACAAAGCCGTATGCCCTCGGGACAGGCCCAAAGGCAACAAGTTTGATGGGTATGTTGGGGGCTGCACTATCAATACCATCGCTCAATGCCACTCTCATCTCATGTTCTATCATCGCCTCAGACCGTTCACTCCCAATGGCAAAAGATCACCACAGACAAATGGGTGCTGGAGATCATAGCCACGGGTTACACGATCCCCTTCCAGTCGCTCCCACCAACGAAGCCTCCCACCAGGCCTTACCTCAGGGACGCTTCCCATGAGGCGAGGCTCAAGCAGGAGGTGGATCACCTTATGTTCATGGGGCGGTGGAAAGAGTGCCGGAAGAACTCCAGGGGAAAGGTTTTTATTCACACTACTTGCTAACAGAGAAGAAAACAGGAGGCTGGAGGCCCATCTTAGATCTTCGGGGCCTCAACCGTTACTTGCGTAAGCAACATTTTTGGATGATCACAGTTGCCTCGATACTCATGGCACTGGACAGCGGAGACTGGTTTGCAGCCCTCGACTTACAAGATGCTTACTTTCATGTAACAATCCACCCGGCACACAGACGCTTCCTCCGCTTCACGGTCGGCAAGGAGCACTTCCAGTACAGGATTCTTCCATTCGGCCTCTCTTCAGCCCCCAGAGTCTTTACCAAAACCCTGGCAGTGGTGTCAGCCTACCTGCACAGACGGGGGGTGGTTATTTTCCCGTATCTGGACGACTGCCTGCTGAAAGGGGCCTTGAAGGCAGAGGTCTTACGCATGATACGTGTCACAGCGGACACGTTTTCTTTGCTGGGCCTAGTTATCAACCTCGCAAAGTCAAAGACTGAACCCACACAAGATATAGAGTTCATAGGGGCACGCGTAAACTCTGTCACAGCAAGGGTGTACCTACACGACGTCGGCTTCCGCGCCATCAGTTCGCTGGTGCAAGTCATCACATACAGCCCCACAGTGCCGGTCTTAACATGCTTACAGCTGCTGGGCCACATGGCGTCAGCGACCTTTGTGGTACAGAATGCCAGGTTACACATGCGAAGCCTGCAGCATTGGCTGGCGAGCGTTTACAAACCGGCATCCCATACTGTCCCCAGAGTGGTGTCACCCACGACAGAGGTGCGCAGATCCCTGGCGTGGTGGGAAAACCCCAAGAATCTGCTAGTGGGGGTGCCCTTTCACCAACCACAAATTTCTGTTTTCTTACTGCCGACGCCTCCAACATAGGATGGGGAGCGCACATTGGCGACAAGGTGATGCAAGGGCTATGGTCCCCTGCGGAACAGACACTGCACATAAACATACTGGAGCTCAGAGCAGTGTTCCATGCCTGTAAACATTTTCGAGATTACCTACATGGCAAAATAGTCGGGATCAATACCGACAATACCTCCACTATGTTTTACATCAATCGACAAGGAGGAGCACGATCCCATGCCCTATGTGCGGAAGCAGTCCGATTGTGGAACTGGTGCATCTCCAACAACATAACGTTGAAAGCCTCGTACTTGCCGCGTGGTCACAACGTGAAAGCAGATCAGCTGAGCAGGCGCTTCGCACTTACGCACAAATGGCAGATCCGCTCCGATCTGCTACGGTGCATTTTTCATAGATGGGGGTTTCCCCAGATCAATCTGTTTGCCACCCAGTACAACAAGAAGTGTCCCCAGTACTGCTCTGGTGCAGGAGTGGGGCGGAGGTCCCTGGGGGACGCATTCATGATTTCATGGAGGGCCCCCCTACTTTACGCGTTTCCCCCCATAGCGCTTATCCACAAGGTTCTGCAGAAAGCCAGAAGGGAGAGAGCTCACATGATACTCATAGTCCCAACTTGGGATTGACAGCAATGGTTTCCCTTGCTTCTGCGCATGTCGGACTGCCCACCGCTTCCGCTACCGGTGGCGCCAGACTTACTCACGCAGACTCAGAGGTCCATAGTACACCTGCACCCTCAGGGTCTGCGTCTACAAGCATGGCTAATCCATGGCTCAGCTCCTTAGAGAGCATGTGTACGTACGGAGGGAGTACAACAAGTCCTGGAATGTAGCCAAAGGACCTCCACCAGGAGGACTTACAAGCAGAAATGGACTCGATTTACAGCCTGGTGTTCCGCCAAGCAGTTAGCTCCCCTTGACGTTCCTATACCTGTAATACTAGAATACTTATTGGACCTCAAAAGAGGCGGGCTTTCTCTATCCTCGCTAAAGGTCCACCTTGCCGCTATATCAGCCTTTCGGCATACAGAGGGAGGGCCCACTGTATTCGTCCATCCTATCGTTACAAGGTTCTTGAAGGGGCTGGTAAACCTGTACCCTCCTCGGAAACCGCTTCCACCATCGTGGAATTTGGACTTGGTGCTCAGCATGCTGTTGGGTCCGCCTTTTGAACCATTAGCCACAGTTCCCCCACGTCTCCTTACGATGAAAACAACCTTCCTCCTTGCAATTACGTCAGCCCGCAGGGTGAGTGAGGTCGCAGCAGTGATGGCAATGCCACCCTGCACAGTATTCTCAAAGGAGGCGGTAACCTTAAGGCTGCACCCAGGCTTTGTTCCAAAAGTTTCTTCGGAGTTCCATCTTAACGAACCAATGGTTCTACCCTCGTTTTACCCGAAGCCTCACAGCTCCAGCAAGGAGGCACGCCTGCATCTCCTGGATGTGAGGAGGGCGTTGGCCTTCTACATAGACAGAACTCAGTCCTTCTGGAAAACGGACAGGCTTCTAGTCTCTCTCGCTCCCAGGTCAAAAGGAGAAGGTCTCTCTCCACAGAGAATCTCAAAGCACATTGTGTCCTGTATAAAAATGTGCTACGAGCTTTGAAAGACTCCTTTGCTGGCCCCGCACAGGGCTCACTCTACCAGGGCGGTGGCGGTGTCAACAGCCTTCTTCAAGGGCATCGCATTAAAAGACATCTGTAGAGCGGCGACCTGGTCATCGTACGACACCTTCGCCAAGCATTATGCCCTACATCGGGTATTCGAAGAGGATACCCGTCTGTTGACAGCAGTCCTCTCCGGGGCAAGCTGCACATAAACCGATTACCCACCTCCTTACTTGGGTTACTGCTGGGTAGTCACCTATTGTGGAGCACCCACGGGGACCGCTCGAAGCAGAAAGAGAAGTTACTCACCTGTAGTAACGATGGTTCTTCGAGATGTGTCCCTGTGGGTGCTCCACCACCCGCCCATCCTCCCCACTTCAGATCTCTGTCTAGTGTTTTTCAGGAGCATTTGAGGCGGTTGGTCAAGGAAGTGGCAGGGACTGGATTGCGCACGTGGCCGGTGGCGCGCGGGGGAGCGGCCCGCGCTGGCGCATGCGCGATCCAGGATAAACTGCTGGGAGATTTCCAATCTGCGGCGCCGGGCGAGCCCAACACCTATTGTGGAGCACCCATGGGGACACATTTCGAAGAACGATCGTTACTACAGGTGAGTAACTTCTCTTTGTCTCTATATAAATTCTTGAGTATGGCATACAGATGTGATTGCCTTATGTTTAAAAAAAAATTCTTGGTATTGGAAAAAGTTCCAAAAAGCTACTTAGGATTTAGAATGAGTACCATATGGAGGGAGAGTAAAAAGACTGGGACCTTACATCTCAGAAGAGAGGAAACTAAGAAGAGGGGGTGTGACAGAGGACTATAAAATCATGACTGGTGTGAATAAGGGAGTTGTTTGCTTTTTTCCACAAGAACAGGGGACCACCAAATGAAGTTAATAGTTAGCAGGTTTAAAACAAACAAGCTTTACTTCACACAATGGAACTTGAGAACTTAACCCGTGCATAAGTTTGTGATCTACTATATAATTATGATTTGACGAGGAAATTCCCAAGCTGTTTGCTGTGCTGGATGTTGCTAGAAAATAATTTTGCTTGGCTAATTCTTTTGGCTTGTTTAATTAGTTAACTAGGTTTAGAATCTATCACTCAAGTATACTGCAACTTTCTGTATTGTAAGTGAAATCTAGAGTAGCTGGTTGCGAGTGATTAGTGTCATTTTCTTATTACACAGTACATATATTTTCTGTAGGAACACCAGGGTGGTGCCATAAGTCTGTTCCCTATTTTATTTCGGCATAACTCAGCTTTTCCAAAGGGACCCCATTTTTTACTTGTTTTCTTAAAAAACGGGGAATTCATTGGGGCTTAATCCAAAATTAAGTGCACTCTAGGCAAAGTCAGTCTTAGCTTTTTCTGTACCTTGATTTAAATCATAGATTTTTTTTGTGATTTTTAAATCATGCTTTAAATCAGTGATTGAAATCAGCTGACCCTGAAAAACCTAAAATAAATCTTACTCCGCATAAAAGTTTTCCACAGAGTAAATTTCTATCTCATTTACCCCCTTTTTCAATGAAAGAGAAATATGTACAGCTGTGCTCCTCCCCCCCAAGTGGATAATAAACTAAAGTGATTTTAATTAAGTATGAAGAGTAGGATTTAAGTAGTAAAGAGTGACAAGACAGATTAAAGTAAGTTACCAAGCAAAATAAAACAAAAATGTATCAGCTAAGCGTAATATTCTAAGAAACTAGGTACCTGTACGTACTTACCCTAACAGTAGTTTTCGTCATCTTTCTCACAAACTTGATTGCCTCCTAGTTTGGGCCTGATCCTCCCTCCGTTCGGTCTTAGTTGTTTCCAGCAGTCATCTTTGTGGTAAACAGGGGATGTCTTGGTGTTTCCCAGCTGCCATCTCCACTATTGTTTTTTGCTTGTAAATAGGTCTTGCTGAAAGTGGGACACTCTTGTGTTGTTTCGACCCTTTCACACACTCATGGAAAAATACCACATTCAGAATGGGATCCAGTGGCAGCTGGCTGGGGAGGGAGAGGAAAATGATTTTCTGGAAATGTGATTGTATAATCTTCACTAATGAAATATTGTTAAAGCACATTTTAAGCTAAGGCCTTGTAGTTGGCAAATGAGCGCTAAATGGCTTCATAACCACTTCAGTGCTCTTTCACAGGTTCAGTGTTCTACTATTTCTGGCAGGCTTTTACACTTGTAAGTTAACTAAATCCTTTCTTGAGGAAGCAGAGCCACAAAACAGTGATAAGAAGAGGTGGGTGGATGTTAAGAGCCAGTGGTGCCCCAAATTTTCAGACTCCTTAAGCAGCTATACATTCTGTATGTGGCTGGGCATGGCTTTGGATTCAGGGGAGCAGGTGGGAGGCATAGCTGGTGGTGAGCAGTGCAAGCTCTTTCCAGAGGACCCTGGAGGAGGAGAATGTGGTTTTGCAGTCAGTGGCTGGAGAGAAGCGACACTTTGAAGCAGAACCACAGCTTCTCTCCCATAGATGGCTGCACAGTTGCTCTCTGCTCCTCCAGACTTGTGCTGCTCGCTACCTGCTGAAAAGCCCAGGGAGGGTGCAGCCCGTGAGCAAAAGGTGACCATTTGGGAGATGGGTCTAACAGCAGGAGTAGGCATATATAGGTCATTGAGAGGGATAGCAGATGGGGGATGCCCAGAAGTCCCTTTCAGGATCTCTACTTACCTCCTCATCCTCCTGTAATTAAACCTGCATTTTCTCAAGCACCTATATTCAAAGTTAAATAAAAATCTGTTTCTACTATTTTTCATTGCAAATATATGGTATTTCAGCTGCACTATGGGTTAAGTAGGCTTTTGTGGGCTGGCCTCAGAATCTACCATTTATAACATTTTCTGTGGGGAAAAATGTGTTCCAAGTTCCAGAAGTTTGTTTATAAGCCAGTTGTTTGGAACACGGCCCGTTTATATTTTGGCAGCTTCCTATGTACACTTCAGTTGATTACAAGTTCTATGGGTCATATGCCCCAATTTGCATAAATCATGTGTTTTTATGAATATTCATATAAATATTTCCATAAAATGGGTGTGCAACATCACACTCTTACTGCAGTCAACTTCAATCCCCCTCTCCACCCTCATGACCCAAATTATTGACCTTTAACACTTTTTTCCTTTTCAGTCTTGTAACTGTGGATAGAGACAGAGAGAGAGTTCTGTTAGCTGATGGCCGGGGGTGAGATACCACGTGTGCCCTCACTTCATCCGAGTCTTTAACTGCTAGGACAGACAGTCCCTTCGCAGCGGGCAGCCAGGGGTGGCTGACAGATGCCCCAAGGATTTATCACCCGAGTCTTTAACTGCTAGGACAGAAAGCCCCTTTGCAACAGGCAGCCAGGAAGGCTGACGGGTACCCCAAAGGTTGTACTGAGCCTCCTTCACCTGAGTCTTTGACTGCTAGGACAGACAGTCCCTTTGCAGCGGGCAGCCAGGGAGGCTGACTGGTGCCCCAAGAGTCTGCCTCATGGAGGCAGCACAACCCAGTGCTCAGCTCTCAGTATGCCTCTCCAGTGACCAAGGTAATATAGCCGAAAACCGGCTGGGATCTTTTATTTGTGTTCGGTTTGCACAGTAACAGGAGGAGTCAGGTTAAAACTTAAACAGTTACTATTTATTTGATAAGAAAGCTTAACTCTTATGGTTACAAGGCTTATATTTTCACTTCTTAGTTACAAGTAGCTCTCATATAACAAAAGTAATTTAATTCATAGATCTATTATTAAATGCACACAAAAGCAAAACACATAGCAGGTCTTATTCTTACCCCTGTGTTACCCGACTTTGGCGTGGCCAGCGTCTGTCACTCAATCCCTCGGGAAGAAGAGTATGAGGAGGGCGTCCCCTGAGACCTCGGGAGGCAAAGACCTTTCTGACCGGCAGGTATACGTAATTGGAGCTCAGTTAGAGGGGGCTGCCGGACCCTTCTTTATACCTCTTGGGTCATGTACACTCTTCCTTATCTTAAAGATGTCAGTTGTGTTAGATTGTCTCGTGATGCTAGGGACTTAATTCACACCTGCGAGATGGAGATAATTTCGGCATTCTTTTCTTATGGGCGTGAGATTCCTCTCCTGGGATGATGTGTAGGTGTATCAATCACCAGTACTAGCTAAGGGCAGCTTGAGGCCCTGGTCGTATGCTAGCCCATTATCTTTTGTTGTCTGGTTTCAGTCCGATCAGGGTCATGATGAGGCAGTCTGTCTGCGTTCTGAGGCGTCAAAGACTGTTCTTGAGATTAGCGTATCTGTGCTCTCAGGCATTCCAAGACTGGGCTGTTTCCTTTGGTCCTTTGTGCTCTGAAGCACCTAAGAGGGGCAAGATGGAGTAAAGCAGGGGGAATTCTGTCTGGCAACATCGTGTTAGTCTGTGTTCTACCAAAACAAAAAAAGCAGTCATGTAGTTCTTTAAAGACTAACGACATTGCACTACAGTAGTTGTTTGAGGTGAATTGAAAAATACTATCTCTTGATCATCAGTTTTGCAGTATCTGTTGTAAGCAAAAGAAAAAGCGAACAATGTATACTTTGTATTCCGTGTTGTAATTGATAATTGTAATTGATGGAGTGATCTTTGCACTTTCTCCTAAAGCTGGAGATTTATGTTAGTGGGAGGCTTCATCAGTAGGGAGAGCCAATCTCTGAGAACACCACAGCACCTCTCCCCACAACAGTAACTACGTCTGTTCTGTTTTTAATTATATTTGAGGTTGTTTGCCTTACTCTGTGCTGCTTCATTTTAATAAAAACGAGGACATTTAGGAAGCTTATTGAGAGTCATTTACATGCAAAAGAAGTCGGCGCCCATTTTGATTTATCCTTCTCCCCATCTATTTGGCTGAAGAATCTCTTACAGGAGATCTTGAAGGAACAGTTAGTAAGGGAGGAGAACTAGAACGGTACAAAGACACACAAGCCCCTAGTGGGAAACAGACATCTGTTTTCACAATAGCAGGTATATTAATGTAGTAGGGGACATTGCTTAATTGCAGCTAAAGCAGGCAAGTAACTCAAAATATCAGTGGTTAATAACACTGTTAAACAATACAATGCCAGTTAACATTTATTAAATAATTTGTTTTTCTGGATCTTATCCATTGCCTTCAAACTCACTCTTGCTTTCGCTATTCTAGTTGCTATTTCCTTCTTACAGTTTAGCTCATGTTATGTTGCTTCCAGATATGTGAACTTCTCCGTGTTGTTTAGTTCGATCCCATCTACGCTGATCTTCCTTCATATTTCTTAATCTCCAAATACCGTTGTTTGTACTGATGTTCATAATCAGTCCATATCACTTCCCTTCCTCGTTTAGCACCTATCTGTTCACTAGTTTCTCTTAATCTTTTTCAATGATATCTGTATCATCTGCAAGCCTCAAGTTGTTAATTCTCATCCCATACAACAGTATCCCTTCTACCTCTGCCTTGATCTTATCCATTGCTTGCTCTAGGTGCGTGATGAATGTACTCAGCGGTATCAGATCTCCTTGTCTTGTACCTCTACTCGTTCTAAACCAGCTTCCCAACTCTCTGCACGTTCTCATCACTGCCTTTGCATTGTTGTTAATATCCTTCGATAACTGTGTGAATCTGCTATCCACTCCATATGACTCCAACACTGCCCAGATCACTTTCTGATCTATAACGTCAAATGCCTTCTGAAAATCAACAAAACAAGAGTAGATGTCCTTGTTCTTTCATTGAGCTTTCTCCACTATCAAGCTTAGTGCCAATATCTCTTGTATGGTACTTCTGTCTTTCCTGAATCTTGCTTACTTGTCTGCTAGATGTTCTTCTATCTGCAGTCTGTCTCTCCATCAGCATCAGCACCTTGCCTAGATGGCGTGTTAGGGCAATCGTTCTGTGGTTCTTGCACTCCAACGCACTTCCTTTCTTGTGTATTGTCGCTAGCACGGATCTTGTCCATTCCTTATATGCCTTCCTTTCTTACCGTGCTATATAACAGAGTTGGTGTATTTCCTGAATCATACTTTTTCCGCCATATTTGATCATCTCCCCAGTGATCTTATCATTTCCAGGGCTCTTGTTGTTTGGTCATTTCACTGCTCATCCCTTGTTCACGAGCACCCCATCGTTCTCATCTTTGATTGCCATCTGCTTCGGCTGCCTCTTCCTATTAATATTCCTAATAATTTTATACACCTTCCTAGTCTTACATTCACCGTAATACCTCTCTGTATCTTTACACTGTTCCTCTAACCATTTCAGCTTATCCTTTGTCCGCTTTCCTTACCTGGTTGCATTGCACTCTGTATTGCTGTTTTGCACCCCCCCGCCCCCCCCACCGAAACATCCCTTCTGATCTTCAGCACTCTCTTCTCTTGGACCAACCTCAGTGTCTCCTGTGTAATTCACTTCTTACTGATTTTCTCTTCTTCCAGAACATTCTGCACAATTGCCCCTTCTATTACTGTGGCTATCTCTTTGACTCTCTTATCTAGGTCTTTCTCTGTGGCCACATTCCTAATCTTCTCTTCCAGCGCTGCTTTGTATGCATTCCCTCTTTCTTCCTCACTTAGCTTAGCCATGTCTCTTCTTACATTGTGTCTTAAACCTTCTCTTGAGTTTCACCTTGAAGTTTGCGATCATTAAACTGTGGTCCAAGTCTATATCTGTTCCATGGAAAGCTCCACACTGCTGTACTGATGTTACCCATCTTCTTACCAAGATCATATCTATCATATTCTAGGACTTCGTGTCATTCGATCACCATGTCTGCTTCATACATTTCTTTTATTGGAATCTCATGTTGCAGATCACCATGTCATGCTCCATAGCAAACTCTAATAGTTTCTTACCTCGTTCATTTCTTTCTCCATATCCAAACTTTCCCATGACACTCTCTCAACCTTTATCTGTTCTGACCTTCGCGTTCCAATCTCATCTGATAATCAACACATTTCTCTTTGGTATCTCTTCTAGCGTCTTTGTCAAGTCTTTTATAGAACAGCTGGATCTCTCCTTCCGTTCTGTCTGATGTGGGTGCATATACCTGAACAACCGAGATGTTGAATGTTTTTTCTTCAAATTCTCGCTACCATCATTCTTGCACTCAGCAGTTTGTATCCTAACAATGCTCCTCTACCTTTTTTTTTCCTTCCTAAGAAGGAATCCAACTTCTGCCTTATGGTTTGTTTTGTTCTCTGACCAAATAACTTTGCAACCACACATTTCTCCCAATGCCATCCAACGCATCTTTGCCAGTCCAAGTTTATCGTGTTGGTATCTCTCCATCTCCTTTTGAAGCAGCTCTAACTTTCCAGTCTCCTACAGTGTTAGAACGGTCAACATTTCAATTGATAACATATGTTACTTGTAATTTTCCTTTTGGTAGCCAATTTACTGACCCAACCCTGATCGCTTGATTGGTGCCCTGGACCTAGTTGATCCAGGCAACATCTGAGCTGGCCTCTTTTATCAGTTAGTCCTGTTGGCGTCCTAACCCTGATCACTTGATTGGTGCTCTGGACCTTGTTTATCCAGGTGACATCCGAGCTGGCCTTTTTTATCAGTTAGTTGTGCTGGCATCAGATTTCATTTGCATTCTTATTTCACAATCAGTGCATCGACACTAATCTGGCCAACTTCCTTCTTTATCCAGGGGTGGGATTCCATGGTCCACAGTTCAGATCCGCTCCTCTCTGAGACACTTTAATTGGGACCATGGGGTGAAGTTGCCCCACCCCACTGTCCTGCATCACCACTGGACGCTTCTGTCTCCTTGTCCTGCACAAAGGTGATGAGCCATGCACAGGTGAGGTGGGCGGAGGAGGTAACCATGTGAGTGGACAGGAAGCAGAGCAGCAAGCTCTGGAATGGCTTCTGCACTCCCTGCTGTGTGGCCAGGCGGCAGCAGGAGCCCTTCTCTGCTCGAGCACTCGCTGCCCAGAGCTGTCCCTGGTGGCAGACAACGGGGAACGCAGGAGCCTGTCCCCACCAGGGGGGTGGTTGCAGCAGAGATTTCAGCAGCTGCTTCCACAGTGTTCAGCTCCAGTTGGAGACTTCCAGGAACAACAGCTACTCCTTCAGTCGGGTAAAGAGGGTTGCATGATGGGAGGAAAGAGAAGCCTCTTCTGGGAGTGGGAGAAAAGCGGACCAATGGGCGGACGGGGGTGTGGGGGAAGGCCCCTGAACTCCTTCTCACTGTGGGTGCTGGGAAAAGGAAGGGGGCAAGGGGACAGCCACAACTTGGGCAAGTCCCTCCAGCTCTGTTCCAGTCTGGGTGCTGGGGAAAGAGGATTATAAAGAGGAGGTAGAAGAATTATTCCCCTTGGCCTCTGAGGTTAGGATGAGGAGCAATGGATTTAAATTGCAGCAAGGGAGGTTTAGATTGGACGTTAGGAAAAACTTAAACACTGGACTAACTTGCTTAGGGTAGATGTGGAATCTCCATTGCTGGAGATACTTAAATGAAGGTTATATAGACATCTATCAGGGGTGGTCTAGAGACAGTGCTTGGTCCTGCTATGAGGGCAGGGGAATGGACTTGATGACCTCTGAAGGTTCCTTTAGTCCTAATGTTCTATGATTCAATGAAAAGGCAGGAGGGGTAGTGACAGGCAGCTGCAAGGTTTTTTTTCCAACTTTTTGTGATAGCTTTCTTCTTCATGGATGTGTTGATGGTACCTATGTTAGAAGCCTATTCTTTAATTTTATAGCTTGCTGTTTTCTGTGTGTATTGCCAGGCCAGTCTTCAGTTTGAGTACTACAGCTCTGAATAGCTTGGGGGCTGGATGACTTTTAACATCATCTCTCGTAGTGTTAAATGCCACATTCTAACGATTTTACACATGTTGAACAAAACCAGATGCTATAATGTCCATGTGAAGGCAGGACTGTTCTTCAGTGTTCTGATGTTTTGGTGTGCTTTGTCAATATGAGACAACTTTGTACAGAAAAGCACTACATAGTCAGAGAGAAGGTTCTTGGAGTGATAGTCACTTAAAAATATTTGTATCAGAATTTTGTATACCCCTAGCTTCTGATTCCCTTTAAAAGTACAAAACAAACAAACCATTTTGGGATGTAAAGTAGTAAGACAAGATGGACTGATTTAAATGGGCAATTAAATGCTTTCTGAATCTCCAAGCATTTACTTGATTTAAATCAGTGTCAAGGAACTTTTACATATGTACTTATTTTCTAAGCAAAAAGGCATTCTCATTTGTAGATATAACTAATAAAATGTGTTGATTTACAAGAAAGTAGTACCTTTAATAGTAGATATCTTTATATCCTATTATTGCCTAGGAGGGTATGCTAGAAGTGAATGCATTTATTTTAAACAAATCCATAGAATCGTAGGGCTGGAAGGGACCTCAGGGGGTCATCTAGTCCAGCCCCCTACTTTCTAGCATGATCAATCCCAACTAAGTCATCCCACCCAGGACCTTGTCAAGCTGGAACTTAAAAACCTCTAGGGATGGAGAATCCACCACCTCTGTAGGCAACACATTCCAGTGGTTCACCACCCTCCTGGTAAAGTAGATTTTCCTAGTATCCGACCTACTCCTCTCCTTCTGTAACTTCAGACCATTGCTCCTTGTTCTGCCATCTGTCACCACTGAGAACAATTTCTCTCCATCCTCTTTAGAGCACCCTTTCAGGAAGTTGAAGGCTGCTCTTAAATCACCCCTCAGTCTTCTCTTCTGTAAACTAAATAAGCCCAAATCCATCAGCCTCTCCTCGTAGGTCATGTGCTCCAGCCCCTTAATTTTTGTTGCCCTCCGCTGATCCTGCTCCAGCACATCCACATCCTTTTTATACTAGGAGGCCCAAAACTGGACATAATATTCCACATGTGGCCTCACCAGTGCTGAATAGAGGGGAACAAGCACTTCTTTAAATCTGCTTACAATGCTCCTCCTAATGCACCCGAGTATGCTGTTAGCCTTCTTGTCTACAAGGGCACATTGTTCACTCATATCCAGCCTTTCATCCACCATAACCCCTAGGGGTCCCTTTCTCCTGTACTGCTGCTTAGCCAGTTGGTCCCCAGCCTATAACAGTGCTTGGGATTCTTCCTCCCCACGTGCAGGACTCTACACTTCTTGTTGAACTGCATCAGATTTCTTTTGTCCCAATCCACAGATTTATCCTGGTCACTCTGTATCCTGTCTTTACCCTGCAATGTATCTGCCTCCCCCCCAGCTTAGTGTCATCTGCAAACTTGCTGAGGGTGCAATCCAGTCCCTCATCCAGGTCATTAATAAAGATGTTGAACAACACTGGCTCTAGAACTGAGCCTTGGGGCACTCCACTTGAAACCAGCTGTCATCCAGATATTAAGCCATTGACCACTACACGTTGGGCCTGACCATCAAGCCAGCTTTTTATCCATCTTATATTCCATGTATTCAATCCATACTTTCTCAGCTTATGGGCAAGAATGTTGTGGGAGATTGTATCTACAGCTTTGCTGAGGTCGGGGTATATCACATCCACTGACTTCCCTATGTCCGTAGAGCCTGTTACCTCATCATGGAAGTTAATCAGATTGGTCAGCCATGACTTGCCTTTGGTGCATCCATGTTGACTACTCTTGATTACTTCCCCTCTTCCAAGTGCTTCAAAATGGGTTCTTTGAGGATCCCCTCCATTAGTTTCCCAGGGATTGAGGTAAGTCTGACACTTTATCATGTAATATTTTCAGATTCTGACTGATGCTTTAGTATATTAGGAAATGGTTAATGTGAAATCATAAGTATTTACAGTTTGAGAGCTCAGTCTTTCAGAACTCTAAATAGGGAGCAGTTATAAAATAGGAGCATGAGACTGTCCGGGTGGGTTCAGTGGACGATTTTCATGAGGCTCATGATGACATTTCCTGCAGTCAGAGGCCAGATGTTAAGTCTCTGGTGACTTTGCCAGACTCTTGCATCCAGTAGGATAGCTCTGCCCGCTCCATTCTCGGCCCCGCCCCTGGGGTTAAGCCCTTAATAAAAGGGAGATTTACGTTAGGCAGTAGGAGAATTCAACCTTGATTACTATTTTTGGTTCTCTATGCCTTAAACATTGATTCTGTTCTGGTATGGTTATGGTCTGAAGAAATGGGTCTGTCCCACAAAAGCTCACCTAATAAATTATTTTGTTAGTCTTCAAAGTGCTACTTGACTGCTTTTTTGTTTTGATAGTATATAGACTAGCACGGCTCCCTCTGTTACTTTCAAACTGTAAGGGTAGCTAAGCACTGGAACAAATTATGCCAGGTGGCTGTAGGGCCTCTGCTATTGCAGATTTTTAAGAACAGGCTAGATCAGGTGTCAGCAACTTCTTGGAGGCAAAGTGCTGAAATTTAACCATTTGACTTCTGTGTATTGTCTGAGTGCTGGCGATACTTTTTAAAGTCACTAACAGTGCTGTTTCCAACAGCTGCATAAATAAATAAATACACAGAACTTTACCATTTAGTTGGTGGTCTTCTGTTAATCTAGAGGTGCAGAACTTTACCATTAACTGGGCTTCTGTTAATCTACAGGTGGAATGGCTTTTAGCAAGCTCACGGCTGCATGTCGGAGAAGTGCAGGGCTGAGTTCCTGTGTCATGTGCTAGTGAAAGTAAACTCACGTGCTACTCTTGGCACCTGTATCAGGGTTTGCTGACCTCTGGACTAGATGAACACCTCTCAGGAATGGCTAGCTTAGGGGTTCTCAACGTTTACATTTCTGAAGCCTCTTCTCCCCCACACCTGCATAGTGTAAAAAACTCCAAGACCCACCTGTGCCATAGCAGTTGTTTTTCAGCCACAACTCAGCTTCCCCCTCCCGCCCCACCCCTCCTGTGGGAGCTCAAGCTTTGGCTTTTTGTCTTGGGCCCCAGCTGGTCTAATATTAATGCTGCTTGTCAGACTCCAGAAACTTGCTCACAGCCCTTAGAACGTCATGGACCTCTGCTTGAGAACTGCTGGTCGAGATCAGTTGTTTTCAGCCAGTGGTTCTCATCCGGGGCCCCATGGGGAGTGGCAAGTAAATTTCAGGGGGTCCATCAGGCAGGGCCAGTTTTAGACTCATTGAGACCCAGGGAAGAAAATGAAGCCCCGCCACATGGGGGTGAGCTCCAGGACCCAGAGCCCCTCAATCCAAGAATGAAGCCACATTTAGCTTTGTGGAAGCCTCAGTTGTATGGTGCACCAGACTGTTGCCGTGCTTGCTAATATGGCCCTGGTTTTTATGTGCATAAAACTAGTGGGCGCAGGTGGTCTATGGGGGTTTTTATAGCAGAGGGTAGGGGGACAGAAGGGGGATCTCGTGGGAGGGGTGGAGATTGAGAATTCCTGGTCTAGATGATACTCCATCCTATCTAAGTGCAGGGAACTGGAGTTACATAACTTGTCAACTTGTCCAGACCTATATTTCTATGATTCTGTGGCTAATGATCGTTTGCTGTAGTGTTTCAAAAACAGTTCTCTAGGATGCCATAGAAGTGGTGTTCTTACTCCCAGTCTTTAATTTGACAGTCGTACCATTGTGTTTACATGGAATTCTATTTATTCATAAAAATTCCTAGTGTAAACATCTCCCTTTCTACTTGTTCTCTCGAATGGGTTTGCTTTACTTGAGATTTGGAAGGCGTTTATGAAATCTATTAAAGTTTATTGTAGACAGTTGAAGTTTGCACTGCTCCACAGCATTGAAAAGATAGTAGAAAGTTTAGAAAATCAAACATGAAAATGAACATTCTATTTTTGTCCTAAATTTAATTTATCTTCCATTAGAAGGATGAAATAATAAACATTAACTAAAAATTTAACCCCCTGAACGTGGCCATTTACAATACTCATCTCCAGAAAACAACAGATGAGGCTATAATCCCGTTTGTTTCAGAGGATGAGAATGTTGTGATGAGAATACTTTTAGGAGTATTTAAAATAACCAAAAAATTATATGAAAGCAACCACTGTCTGGCATTTGCTATTAAACACACAGTGCTGCTTTGCTGATCCTTATATGTTAGTATTTTAGATTAAATCTTTATTTTTATAGCAGATTTTGCTGAGGTGGTAAATAGAGGATTTGATGAAGTCCATAGTGAAATAAACGCATTGAAAATCTATTATCTGGGAGCTCATGAAGGGAACATGGTCTCATACATAATTGTATTTGTTGCAAGACTGGGGAGAAAAGATATAATTTGCATGAAGGGGTAGAAGGAGAAAATGTCTGGCAGAATTTACAGCAGTGCATGCCTTCAACAAAAGAGCAAGTGCAGTGCTATCATGTAATCTCAGCATCCTAGATGTTATCTATATTTATATCCCGTTTGGGTGCCATTCTGATACATGGCCTCTTGTTATCTGAGAGAGAGGCTATGTCTGCACTACACGATAAACTCGAATTTAAGGCAGTTAGGTCAATATTACCATGTGACTGTCTTCACTTTAAATATCGTTACCTTGATTGAGGGAACACTAATATTGAGATTACATTATCGTCATTATCTGACAGGTGTAGCTTCAAGCCCAAATTCAAAAGTTGGATTAAAGGCCAGTGTGGAAGTGCCATGTCTTAAAATCGAATTTATTAGCCTCCAGAGGTGTCTTGTGTGTATCCTGCAAGGCCCCTCAGTGCTCCATTCTGGCCACTGCTCTCCAGGTGTGCCAGAATTAGTAACAGGAAGATGTGAAATTCAAATAGTGATCAGGAAGCCTGTGGCTGTGGGATCATGTTTGTGTGAGAGCCTAAGAAATGTCTTTTTCTTTGCTGTTAGCGCTGTAAGTGCATCTACCCATTACAGATAGCCCCAGCATGAAGTTCATGGTTCTGTCTCTATACTCACCCCCGCCTCCCGCACCGCCTGGTGCCAGCCGCTGACCTACCGCACCACATGGAAGGAAGGCTGTTGTGGGGGTTGTGTTTGCATAAGAGCCTGAGAAACTTCTTTTCAGCAGTTTACATTTCTGCACAGACCCCCTCCTCCCTCCCACACAGTCAGGGTCTTTCCTGTGCTGAGCCACATCACGTGGGTAGCCCCCGACCCAATAAAAGGATGTGCCTGCCATTTGGTGCTGACCATGCCACCAGGCAGCACCATGTGCTGCCGCTGGAGGGTGGGGGAGAGAAAGTCTCCCCCAGCGGCTAAGATAGTCAGGGGGAGTACTTCAGGAGGTCTCCCACTGTTTCCTCCCCCCCACCCTCCCGATGCCGCTAGCATGGCACCAGTGGTGCTTGCTGCCACTGGAGGGAAGTCTCCCCCAATGGCTAAGATATTGGGGGCTTGCTGCCATGGGGCGTCGGGGGGGTCCTCCCCCAGTGGCTAAGATAGTCCGGGGGAAGTACTTCAACTGGCCTCCTACTGAACCCCCACCTCCTGCCATGTCTCTAACATGAGACCAGTGGTGCTTGTTGCTGCCAGGGGGAAGTCTCCCCCAGTGGCTAAGATAGTCGGGTGGAGCATTTCAACTGGCTGTCCACTGAATATCCTTCCCCCGCCCCAAGCATGGCACCAGTGCTGCTTGCTGCTGGCAAAGGGAAGTCTCTCTTGACAGCTAAGATAGTCGGGGCACTACTTCAACTACTTAAACATTTTGACCAGCTCTGAAGCCACTGACTACAGCAACCCCGCTGCCAAAAGTGTTTTTGGGGGCTTTGCTGTCCATTGCAGACACCTGCTAGTTTGATATTTCTGTTATATCATCTTTTTGCTAACATCTTCTATCTGTCTTCATGCTTTGGACCACCCTTACCCCCCAAAAAAACCCACAATGGTGAGGGCAAGTTGAGATTCCTGTTTCCATTATAAGTTCAGTGTGTGATATTTCACTGCAATCCCCTGTATTGGCAATAACTGCGCAGTGAAGAGGAAAGTCAAACATCTTTTTCCCCTAGACTTTTCTATCCTATTTCTTCTAACTTTGAGAATACAGTCATAGAATCATAGACTCGTAGAACACTAGGACTGGAAGGGACCTCGAGAGGCCATCGAGTCCAGCCCCCTGCCCCAATGGCAGGACCAAGTACTGTCTAAACCATCCCTGATGGATGTCTATCTAACCTGTTCTTAAATATCTCCAGCGATGGAGATTCCACAACCTCCCTTGGCAATTTATTCCACTGTTTGACCGCCCAGACAGTTAAGAACTTTTTCCTAATGTCCAACTTAAACCTCCCTTGCTGCAGTTTAAGCCTGTTGCCTCTTGTTCTATCCTCAGAGGCCAAGAAGAACAAGTTGTCTCCTTCCTTATGGCTCCCTTTTAGATACCTGAAAACCGCTATCATGTCTCCCCTCAATCTCCTCTTTTCTAAACTAAACAAGCCCAATTCTTTCAACCTTTTTTTGTAGGTCACATTCTCTAGACCTTTTAATCATTCTTGTTGCTCTTTTCTGGACCCTCTCTAGTTTTTCTACATCTTTTTTGAACTGCAGTGCCCAGAACTGGACACAGTACTCCAGCTGAGGCCTAACCAGTGCAGAGTAGAGCAGAAGAATGACTTCTCATGTCTTGTTCACAACACACCTGTTAATGCATCCCAGAATCATGTTTGCTTTTTTTTGCAACAGCATCACACTGTTGATTCATATTTAGCTTGTGGTCCACTATAATCCCTAGATCCCTTTCTGCTGTAAAGTCAGGGTCCCTGCATTATTTTGAGGGATAGGTTGCAGTCTTGGGGGGCGGGGGGGGACATTCAGTGGATGGCCATTTGAGAACACAATCTGTGCACAGAAACCTAAAAGTGCACTGGAAAGCCAAAGACCCTCCCCTCAGCAACTCTTTTTTCAAAAACTTTCCTATCTTTTCTTTCTTCAGGCTTTTCAGGGTCCCTGTATTATTTTTAGGGATCAGATACAGTCATGGGAGGGGAAATGCTCAGCAGATGGCCAGTTGAGAATTCAGATACAGAAGAAAGAGATTTCTGTAATGCTTTTTGCCTTTGGATGCCCCACATTTCTTTTCTTCCAATGGGAAAAATGGACGTTTGCTTAACACGGGAGGGGAATGAGGAAAATGCAATGTGGGAAGATGATTTCAAAGACTAGCGAGCATACCCTGAATGCTATGGGGATGAGGGAACTGTGGGATTGGTTTCCACAATGCACTACTGCAACAGTCAGTGTTTGCCAACTGAGTGTGGCAGCACTAAGTTGACTTTGTGAGGAGGACGTGAGGAGGTGAGGGTAGTCAAAATCGAATTTATAAATTCCAGAATTACAAAATCGATACTAAGAAGTTTGAATATATCTTGTAGTGCAGACACAGCCGGAGAAACTGAAGTTCATCTTGGTTCCTGTGTGGTGGACTAATTTTCCTGTAAGGAAATTGCAATCTTGTCATAGGGTCTTGGAACCCATAGATCTCTGTGCAGCAGCCCTGAGCACTGCATGCCATGTGTCATTGCTGCCAGTTGGGCAACATGGTCATGTAACCGCATGCGTCATATTTTGGACCTTGAGAGCTCCTTGCAAGTTAGGTCATGACCATCACTGGCTACACTCTCCATTTTTTATATCCTCTGATTTATGTGTGTGATCTGGTTGGTATATTTTCCATCTCCAGTGCCATAGTGCTTCCATTTCCTCCCTGGACCACACCACTTCTTTGAAGCGTTTGTTCAACAGTGGTGAATCTTGTACAATACGTCCTGCTGCCCCCTTGTGTTTTTCCCATGGAAACATAGAGATAAAGACTTGTGTTTATAAAACAGCAGTGCTGCTAGTTTCTGTTTTGTTCCTTACTTCATTTAAATTTGTTCTGTGCCTGCTTCTTGTGCAGGCTTTGCCCTCCTGAACTGTTCAGTTCCATTTGACTGTTTTCTTACTTTTTAAGAAATGATTCTGTTGTGGTTGGAGTTTCTTTAATGGTCTCTTTCATTTAGTTGTCTCTCAGTGCATCTTTAGTAATAGGCTTGCCAGGGCACCAAGGCAGTAGTGTTGCTCAGTGTTAAATATTTAACTGCATTGATTGTTGCTGCATAACTGAATATAATCTTTTTAAAATCTTTAATGTGAGGTGCAGTAGACGGAATTCTGCTTTTCAAGGGTGGGGTATTAGTCGTATTATACATACCTGTTTTGCTCTCCTTTGTGTGACGTGTTACTCTTGAGCTACGTCTACACGTGAATGCTACATCGAAATAAGCTATTTCGATGAATAGCGTCTACACGTCCTCCAGGGCTGGTGCCGTTGACGTTGGGCAGCACCACATCGAAGTAGGTGCTGCAGGGGAGCGTCTACACGACAAAGCGGCACACATGGAAATAAGGGTGCCAGGAACAGCTGCAGACAGGGTCACGGGGCGGACTAGCACTTCCAGGGCAACAGCTAGCTGCTCTCTTAAAGGGCCCCTCCCAGACACACTCAGCCTGCACAGCATGCGGTCTGCAGAGCCATAGGCATGCATACCTCAGCGAAGCAGTTATGGACCCGCAGCAGCAGCAGCCAGAGGTCCACCCAGCCGCCCCTGCAGGGGCAGTGCTCACCTTGCTCATGCCATGCAGGAGGCAGCTGATCACCTTTTATTCATGGAAGAGGAGCTGCCCCCAGGGGAGGAGGAAGCAACCCCAGACTTTGCTAACTCCTCCCCACCCCCGGCACACGCTGCCGGCTGTGGAGCTACCCCACGAGCACTGACTGGTGGGAGCGGCTGGTGCTCGGCGAGTGGGACGATGACCGCTGGCTCCAGAACTTTCATATGAGCCGGCAGACATTCCTGGAGCTTTGCCAGTGGCTCACCCCCGCACTAAGGCACCAGGACACCACCATGCGGCGTGCCCTCAGCGTGGAGAAATGGGTCGGCATCGCTGTCTGGAAGCTGGCCACTCCAGACAGCTACCGATCCATGGGACAGCAGTTTGGCGTCGGCAAGGCCACCGTTGGGGCTGTCCTCATGGAGGTAAGAGGACCCATGGGGAGGGGAGCCCTGGGGGGAGGAGGGCCAGACACACCCTGCACACCCCTCACTGGTGCTCTCCCATGTCCTTCCCCTGCAGATCGTTTGCGCCATCAATGCCCTGCTCCTCCACAGGCTCGTGCGGCTTGGGGACCCGGATGCCGCCATCGCCGGGTTTGCCACCCTGGGCTTCCCAAATTGCTTCGGGGCTCTGGATGGGACCCATATCCCCATCCGAGCTCCGGAGCACAGCGGAGAACGCTTCCTGAACAGGAAGGGCTACCATTCTGTGGTCCTCCAGGCCTTGGTGGACAGCCGGGGCTGCTTCCTGGACATTTATGTTGGCTGGCCTGGCAGCACCCATGACGCCTGGGTATTCAGGAATTCGAGCCTGTGCTGCTGGCTGGAGGCGGGGACCTACATCCCCCAGCAGGAGATCCCTTTGGGGGACACCACAATGCCCCTCTGCGTCGTCGCAGACGCGGCGTACTCCCTCCGGCCCTGGCTCATGCACCCTTACACAGGCTATCTCACAGCCAGCCAGGGGCGCTTCAACACGCGCCTGAACCATGTGCGCCAGGTGGTTGAGCGCACTTTTGGCTGCCTCAAAGGGCGCTGGAGGTGTGTCCTCACCCGCCTTGATGCGGGCCCACCAACATCCCCCAGATTGTGGGCGCGTGCAGCGCACTCCACAACCTGGTGGAGAGCAAGGGCGAGGCATTCTTTCAGGGCTGGGCTGTGGAGGCTGGCAGGGCTGACGTGCAGCCACCCGCTGCCCCCAGTTGGCAGGTGGACCCCGAGGGGACCCGGGTCCGGGAGGCCCTGTGGGCCCATTTTGACCAGGCCATGGGGTGAACGCTGGCAGGCCCCCCACTGCACCCCCCCATTCTCCACAACACTCCCTGCCCCCACGCCCACACCACAGAGCACCCAAGAGCACACCCCCCCCCACTTTTCTTGCAAATAAAAATAGACCTGTTTTTCTTGAAACCACAAAACAGTGAATTCTTTTATTATTACTACAAATGTGTATATATATATATTATATGATGAACAGTGGAACACAAGGAAGGGGAGAACTATTTACATGGGGGGGCAGGTATCATAAAATACCAGGGGTCTAATACAAACTATATACAAAATAATGGGGATATGTACAAAGGGGGAGGGGGGAGCCACGTCTTGGGCCCCGCACCCCCTACTGTGCAGCGCTTGGGGTTGGTGGCCGCAGCCCTGGCTGAGGCTGGCTGGGGGCCGGGCGAACTGGCAGATAGGGCCGGCGTGTGTCAGCAGGCCCCAGGTCCCCCTTGGCAGAAGGCCCCTCGGTGGCGGATGACCCCTCGGTAGTGGACAACGGGTGGAGTGGCAGGTGGAGCGGGCAGAGTGGCGGGCGGTGCGGCATGGGGGGCCAGGTACTCTGCAATGCGCTCAAAAGTGTGCATAAAGGCCCCCCATGCCTCCTGGCGCCAGGCCAGCGCCCGCTCCTGCAGTTGCAGGCACTGCTCGTCCACACGCAGGCGCTGCTCTGATACTTCCAGCTGTCGCCGGAGGGTTGCCAGCAGCTGGAGGTCCGTTGCCAGCCCCGCCCTGGGGCTGGTCAGTGCTCCGCCGAGGGTCTGGCCTGCAGCAATGGCCCTGGTGGGCTCTCGGGCACCACGGAGACCTCGCTGGCGCTCTCCGGGCCCTCTGATGGTGCAGCTGTGGAACACAGGGGAAGAAGAGTGGAGACAGCCGTTAGTGTGGCCCCCGAGCCGTGGCCCTTGTCCCCCCACCCCTCTGGTGCTGATTCCCCATCCCCGTCCCTGGGAGATGCTGCTGCTGCTGGGTGTCCCACCTCCTCCCCCCGGGGGACCTTAGGTTCCACTCCCCCCATCCCCAGGGATGGGGCATGGCACTGTCGTGCTGGGGGGGCAGGGGCTGATGCACTCTTCTGAGGGACATGCCACTGCTGTCTTGGGACCATGGTCATCTGGGCATGTGGAGGGCCCTGGTCATGTCTCTTGTCCCCACCCCTCAATCCCGGGGGTGTGCACCTGGGGGGTACATACCTGACGGTCCGCTCCCACGGTCGGGGGAGACCTTGTGGGCGGACACCCTGCTGGAGCTCCGTGATGGCAGCACGATCCAGAGCCCCCCGTCGCTGGAGGAGGATTCCTCCTTCTCCTCCTCCTCCTCCGGCATCCCAGGGGTGGGCTGGGGCGGGGGGGACGACTGGGGTGCAGGGCTTGCCTCCGGGGCAGACTCCACCTCAAGGGCCTGCTGGGGCTCATCAGCCGAGGTGTCAAGAGTGGCCGGCGGGGAGGAGGTATGCCGGGGGCCCAGGATTTCCCTGAGCTCCCTGTAAAAGGGGCAAGTGGCGGGGGCGGCCCCAGATCGGCTGGCCGCATCCCGGGCCCGGGCGTAACCCTGCCGCAGCTCCTTGACCTTACTCCTGATGTGGTCAGGAGTGCGGGCAGGCTGACCCCGGCCAGCCAGGCCCTCGGCCAGCCAAGCGAACGCATCCGCGTTCCGCCTCTTGCTCCCCATTACCTGGCGCACCTCCTCCTCGCTCCAGAGCTCCAGCAGGTCCTAGATCTGGGCGTCTGTCCAGGAGGGGCCCCACTGCCTCTTCCAGGGCTGGCTGCCAGGCTGGGAGCCCTGGCTCCCCTTGGGCTGTTGCCCTGGAGGTGCTTGGGGGGCTGGTGGGTGGCCATCGCAGCGGGGGGTGTGTGTCTTTGGGCTTCAGGGAGGCGTGCAGGCTGGCTGCGTGTTACTGCTGCCGCCTGCATGCTCTCTCAGCTTCTTGCACAGGAAGGCAGGGGGTGGGGAGCTTTCAGGGGCTGCTGCACACGGCGACCATAGAGCGCAGGGGCTGGAGAGAGCGTCTCTCAACCCCTCAGCTGATGGCCGCCATGACGGATCCTGCTATTTTGATGTTGCAGGACGCGGATTGGCTACACGTGCCCTACTTCGACGTTCAACGTTGAAGTAGGGCGCTATTCCCATCTCCTCATGGGGATAGCAACTTCGACGTCTCACCGCCTTACGTCGATGTCAACTGCGAAACAGCGCTCGCCACGTGTAGACGTGGCAGGCGCTATGTCGAAGTTGGCGTGGCTACTTAGAAGTTGCCGGCACTTGTAGACGTGGCTTTGATATCTAAATCCATGAATCTTTACGTATCGTTTTCATGGAGAACCTAATGTTTTACAGTGTGTATCTGAATCACACAGGACTTCAGGTTAAAACATATACTAAACAAAAGTTGTGTATTTGCTATTTTTAACTCCCCGACCCCCATAGGTTTAAAAGCTGCTTATGCTTGCTTCCTCAAATGTATCTTCATCTCCTTCCCGCCCGGATATTTACGTGAATATTGGCTCTGTAATCCTGTAACACTGAGAGTTAACACACATCTGTTAATTTTATAACCTGGAACTGCTCTGCACTTTGAACATATGGGACAGATTGACTAATCCTGCGAAAAATTCAGTTTATACTGTGCAGTAATCCAAACCAGAGATTCTTGAGTATGTTTGTTACTCTCCAAGATTCTTCGTTCTGCCCAGAATTCAGCAGACGAGAAGTGTAATAAATAAACATGCTATGAATATGCTGTTCTTTCTCTGTTTCTGACTTGCACCACCACACCTACTGAGCCCAAGGATTTAATTTAAAGGTTGTACTGTTAATATCTATAGCATTTAAGTAGCTGTTGAAATTCCTCTTGGCATATGTGGTTGCCATAAATCAGATGTTTTCTGTATGGAACTGGTATTTTCACAAAGCATCTGTTAAGCCAGACATATGTTTGTGAAGTGTCTCCTTTTTGCTGTCACTCAGCTTTCCTGCAATTGATTAAACTGAAGGTGGTTTTCTGTCATGCTGCCCCTAAATGAAAAAGAAGAGTTAAGCCCCTTTTCAGAATAACATATGCAGTAGCTTAGAACTGTTCTCTCACATCACTGTTTACAAATATTCTCCAAAGAATCACCCTGAACTCTCAGGGATTGCTCTGGGAGTTGAGGGTGCTTATGGGAACAGATCTGCAGTATTTGCATGTGAGAAATTTAAATTCTTGTTCCCCACCACTGGAGTGAAGATTGTATAGGTAACGATACAATCCAGATGAAGTTCTGTATCATTAAAACACGCTCTTCTGTTGAGAACATATCTTTTCAACTGACATTTGTTACAAATGGCTCTTGTGTACAGAAATGTGTAAATTCTGATGTGGGGTGTGTGTGCTGTGTTTGTATTTTATGCATAAAGTATGGATGTATGTAAGATCCCTCCTATTGTTATGAGTTACTTTATGCTTCCATGGGGTGTCACAATTGCTTTATTGCTCTCATCTTGGGATAATGTAAGCAGTCAGATTGTAAAGCACCTATCAGCTTGTTTTAACATGGTGGGGATTTTTTTGTTTGTTTTTTGTTCTGTGAAGAAAATGTTCATCGTTTACGCTTGCACTTTTATGCTAACTTTTAAACGTATTTGTTCTTTTTTATTTGCAGCAGCTGTTGCCAGGTAAAAAATTTTGGGAAACTGACGATTCAAGCAAAGACGGACCAAAAGGGATATTTCTGGGAGATCAGTGGAGAGACAGTGCTTGGGGAACATCAGGTAGCTGAATATTACTTATTTAATATAACTGGAATTGAACACAGAAATATGTAGCTATCTTCCTCAGCAGGCTGGCTAATCCTGAATGTCACAGCTGCCAAACATGTCAAAAACCTGGTCATCTCATACCAGTCCCTTGTAACATACTAAAGCTGATCTTTATGAAAAGCTGAAATCCTAAAAGAAACAGTAGAAATACACAGGGCTTGCAATAATTCTAATAGTTACAAAGTTCATGTTCTGGTTTGGTTTTCACTAAACAGTGGATCCCAACCCACCACTGTGTTGCAGGAACTTTCTACAACTGTCACTGTGTCCTGGGGCACATTTATCCATCAGCTCTGCACTCTGGAGATTGCAGTCTGGTCTATGGGATCTCTCAGCTCCTGAGGTTTGGCCTTTCTCATGTGATGAAGAAGTGTGAGGCCAAAAATGAGTGGCAGTTACCTTGTGCACCAGGTTGCAATGCCCAGAGCTGGGAACTGAGTCCTGGGGGACAGGAGCTACCACTATGGAGTGAGAGGTGGGCTTGCTCTCCAGCCCCTCTCCTGACTTCCCACCTACTACAGAATATTCCCTCTTCACTGGGATAGGATAAGATTACAGTGTTCATATGTAATTGTGGACCTCAAAAAAAAAACAAAACAAAAAAACAAAAAAAATCCCACAATTCTGTTCGTTATGGCTTAGAAAAATGTTTGGGATCCTCCGTTCTAGTCCATATTGTTGGAATCATTCTTAAACTGCTGTTTGCCACTTGTTTTGGGTTGTATACTAGGGAAGTTAGTGTTCGGCTTAACTGTTAAGTCTAACCCTTAATAGCCATCCTTATTGTTTTTGGTTAAATGGTCAAGGCTGGAGCAGCAAACAGTCCTTATCCACAGGGGTTTGGGGTGAGCTCTGCTCTTCATCAGAGATATTTTAATAATGAATTCACTAATGGGAAGGCCTTGCAGGTATCCTTAAACTGTCAAAATGGTGTCACTTTTGTTTGAAATTATCCATATAACCTGCCCACTCTACAAAGCTTATCTTGTGACTTTCTAGTAACGTTTGTAATTGGGTTGAAAGCCAAGACCCTGTTTCTGTTGCATGTACAGTGCCTGGCACAGTGGGATCCTGGAGCGTGACTCGGGCTAAAATTTTAAGTAGTACTGCTACTAATGCAGTAATTATTATCTTAAATATATGTATGTGCACTTTTTATAGATCATTCTGTTTCCCAACCAATAATGGTTCAGAGAAGACCTGGCCAAGGTTTTCATGTGAGTAGTGATGTCAACTCAGTGCTGTCACCACGGTCAGAGAGTGGAGGACTTGGAGTTAGCATGGTGGAGTATGTGTTGAGCTCATCTCCTGGGGATTCCTGCCTCAGAAAAGGAGGATTTGTAAGTGTGCCTGACTCTGAAATCTGGGTTTCCGTGATTTGATTTCTGTACATTTGTTGCTGTTTTTCATTTCCTTTATAAAAGAGAGAGATTCAACCTCGGTGTTATGGTCTATATCTGCCATCCTGTCAAAATGGGTAAGCCATCAGCTTGGTGGTGGTTCATGGTGGTGGTAAGTGGTAGGATGTGGTTGTAAGTGGTAGGGTGTGGGAGGAGTAAGTTAACAGTGGGAATTAGGTGACCAGCACACACTGGTCTTGTTGGTGAACTCACCCAGCATGTTGAGATTCTACACTCCTGGCTAGAAAGGGCAAAAATACTTAATGAATATTTGTGGTCTTTAGTACCTTGAAAGCAGGGGTGGCTAACCAGTTAGGGACTAAGAGCTACGGACAAGGTGCAAAGAGCCTCAGCTATTTATATAGATAGATAATATGTGGCTCCATCCCCCCCAGCCAGCCACTGCCCCCAATTGTAAATGAATGCTCCTGAGCCAAGCACCCCAGTCCCCCGCTCTAACTCAGTGCCCTTCCCCTCCCCCAGAGCCAGGCACCCCCAGGTCCCTGCCTGCTCTAACTCAACGCCAGTGACTCACCAGAGCTGCCACTGTTGCTGCTGCCGCCCACTTCTCCCACCAAACACCAAGGTGTTTGTGCAGAGTGGTGGACACCATTCCCAGCATGCGGCTCCAAGGAGAGGCCACATTTAATGGCTCAAAGAGCATTGGCCATCCCTGCTGTAAAGCATTCTTTGCTATGAGGTTGTTCTGGTTCTCAAAAGTGTTCCAGAAATCACTGGGCATTCACACGTGGCACCTTACTTAGTGAGAATTTGCTCCAGGACTGTTCTCTTTTCTGTTGCCAGTGTTTTGCTCCACGCTGTTGGTTTCTGGCAAAGAAGGGAGTAGAGCAGCCAGCACATGTTGTCTGTTAACTTAGACCTTCCTTACTTGCATGAAGGGAGAAGGGTATAATCAACTCCAGCCTGGTGCAGCAGCCTTCCCAGTTGCCTCCTCCACAGAGTGCTGAACGTCCCCACCTGTGGTGGTCCTGTGGGGCTAGAACAACCCCCTGCCCAAGGCAGGCAGAGGGCTGCTCCAGCCTATACTGATGAACGTGTAATATCCCTAAAACACAGTTTTTTCAGTCTTCCCTCAGAAGTCATGTATTCTAGACTTTTAATCATTGTTGTTGTTGTTTTTCTGGACTTGCTTCAATTTGTCCATGAATTTACTGAATTGTCGTGCCGAGAATCAGAGCCTTGGGACTGGGAGGTTGCCAGATATTCTGGATCATGGAGAGGTAGACCTAGCAATGCATAACACTAAAGAAGGACAAGTTCTTCATGTGATTGCTCATGTCATTCCAAATTGGGTTTGTGCGGGCTCATGCCCAGTCTCCAGAAGCTTTTTGCCCTAGCCAGTAGCCATAGGGTTGGTGCGACATCCCCTGGAGTGGTGTCAACATGGTGTCCAATATATGCATTGCCTGATCCACCCTCAGTTCCTTCTCGCCTACTGCAAGTTGTTGGAGCTCTTGCTTTCTCTGCTCAAATCTTTAGTTGGGCGATGCATATATCGGTCCCCATATCAGCGCCACTCCAGGGGCCGCAGTGTCAACCCTATGGTTACTGACTAGGGCAAAAAGCTTCTGGAAGAACACCAGTTACAGAACACTTCTTATCAGATACTAAGAAACAGACAAATATGTATGCAGCGTACTTAATTACCCAGCAACAGTAGTATTGTACGCTGTAAACTTATACAGTATTTCCTGTATTTATTTATATTCACTTTCACTATACTGTACTTACAGAAAATGTAACTAAAATTTACTTATGGCTAAAATGCAGGTTATTTGAGAGTTCTGGATGATAGAATGCCAGGTAGGAAAGAGTTCAATGTAATTTGGAACTGACAGAAAAGAAACTTTTGAAGTTTGTGGATGATAACAAGCTGGAAGGGGTTGCAGGTACTTTGGAGGACAGGATTATAAATTCAGTAATCATAGAATCATAGAACACTAGGACCGGAAGGGGCCTCGAGAGGCCATCGAGTCCAGTCCCCTGCCCCGACGGCAGGACCGACCACTATCTACACCCTCCCTGATAGACATCTATCTAATCTGTTCTTAAATATCTCCAGTGAGGGAGATTCCACAACCTCCCTTGGCAACTTATTCCAGTACTTGACCACCCTGACAGTTATGAACTTTTTCCTAATGTCCAACATAAACTTCCCTTGCTGCAGCTTAAGTCCATTGCCTCTTGTTCTCTCCTCAGAGGCCAAGAAGAACAAGTTTTCTCCCTCCTCCTTATGACGCCCTTTAAGATTTCTGAAAACCGCTATCATGTCCCCCCTCAATCTTCTCTTTTCCAAGCTAAACAAGCCCAATTCTTTCAGCCTTTCTTCATAAGTCATGTTCTCCATACCTTTTATCATTCTAGTTGCTCTTCTCTGGACCTTCTCTAATTTCTCCACATCTTTCTTGAATTGGGGTGCCCAGAACTGGACACAATATTCCAGCTGAGGCCTAACCAGTGCAGAGTAGAGTGGTAGAATGATTTCTTGTGTCTTGTTCACAACACACCTGCTAATGCATCCCAGAATCATGTTTGCTTTTTTTGCAACAGCATCATGACTCATATTTAACTTGTGATCTACTAGAACCCCATGATCCCTTTCTGCTGTACTCCTTCCTAGACAGTCTTTTCCCATTCTGTATGTGTGAAACAGATTATTCCTTCCTAAGTGCAGCACCTTACATTTATCTTTATTAAACTTCATCCTGTTTACTTCAGACCATTTCTCCAATTTATCTAGATCATTCTGAATTATGACCCGATCCTCCAAGGTAGTTGCAACCCCTCCCAGCTTGGTATCATCTGCAAACTTAATAAGCGTACTTTCTATGGCACAAGCCAAATCATTAATGAAGATATTGAACAGAACTGGTCCCAAAACAGACCCCTGTGGAACCCCACTAGTTATGCTTTTCCAGCAGGATTGAGCACCATTAACAACTACTCTCTGGGTACGATTAGCCAGCCAGTTATGCACCCACCTTATTGCAGCCCCATTTAAGTTGGACTTGCCTAGTTTGTCGATAAGAATATTATGCGAGACCGTATCAAATGCTTTACTGAAGTCTAGGTATACCACATCCACTGCTTCTCCCTTATCTACGAGTCTCGTTATCGTGTCAAAAAAAGCTATCAGGTTGGTTTGACATGATTTGTTTTTTACAAAACCATGCTGGCTGTTCCCTATCACTTTACTACCTTCCAAGTGCTTGCAGATGACTTCCTTAACTACCTGCTCCATTACCTTTCCTGGCACAGAAGTTAAGCTGACTGGCCTGTAATTTCCTGGGTTGTTCTTGTTCCCCTTTTTGTAGATGGGCACTACATTTGCCCTCTTCCAGTCTTCTGGAATCTCTCCTGTCTCCCATGACTTTCCAAAAATGAGAGCTAACGGCTCAGCTACCTCTTCTATCAGCTCCTTGAGGATTCTAGGATGCATTTCATCAGGCCCTGGTGACTTGCAGATATCTAATTTTTCCAAATGGCTTTTAACTTGTTCTTTTTTTATTTCAAAAACTAACTCTACCCCTTTTCTACCAGCATTCACTATGTCAGGCATTCCTTCAGACTTCTCAGTGAAGACCGAAACAAAGAAGTCATTAAGCATCTCTGCCATTTCCAAGTTCCCCGTTACTGTTTCTCCCTCCTCACTGAGCAATGGCCCTACCCTGTCCTTGGTCTTCCTCTCGTTTCTAATATATTTGTAAAAGGCCTTCTTGTTACCCTTTATGCCTGTAGGTAGTTGGAGCTCATTTTGTGCCTTAGCCTTTCTAATTTTATTCCTGCATTCCTGTGTTATTTGCCTATGTTCATTCTTTGTAATTTGTCCTAGTTTCCATTTTTTATAGGATTCCTTTTTTAGTTTGAGATCATGCAGGATCTCCTTGTTAAGCCAAGGCGGTCTTTGCCCATATTTACTATCTTTCCTGCATAGGGGAATAGCTTGTTTTGGGGCCCTTAATAATATCTCTTTGAAAAACTGCCAACTCTCCTCAGTTGTTTGTCCCCTCAGTTTTTCCTCCCATGGGATCTTACCTACCAGCTCTCTGAGTTTACCAAAATCTGCCTACCTGAAATCCATCATCTCTATTTTGCTGTTTTCCCTCCTACCAGTCCTTAGAATTGTGAATTCTATGATTTCATGATCACTTTCACCCAAGCAGCCTACCACTTTCAAATTCTCGACCAAGTCCTCCTGATTTGTTAAAATCACATCCAGAACAGTTTCTCCCCTGGTGGCTTTTTCAACTTTTTGGAATAAAAAATTGTCTCCAACGCAGTCTAAGAATTTATTGGATAGTCTGTGCCCCGCTGTATTAGTGTCCCAGCATATATCTGGATAGGTAAAGTCCCCCATCACCACCACATCCTGGGCTCTGGATGATTTTGTTAGTTGTTTAAAAAAAGCATCATCCACCTCTTCCACCTGGTTAGGTGGCCTGTAGTAGACTCCTAACAGGACATCACCCTTGTTTTTTACCCCTCTTAAACTAACCCACAGACTCTCAACACGTCCATCTCCTATGTCCATCTCCACCTCAGTCCAAGTGTGTACATCTTTTATATATAAGGCAACACCTCCCCCCTTTTTTTCCCTGTCTATCTTTCCTAACCAGGCTGTAGCCTTCACTACCAACATTCCAATCATGTGTATTATCCCACCAAGTTTCTGTGATGCCAATGATATCATAGTTGTAATTTTTTATTAGCACTTCCAGTTCTTCCTGCTTATTACCCATACTTCTTGCATTGGTATATAGGCATCTTAGATATTGATTTGAACTTCCCCCCAGTTTTTTCCTGGCCCTCTTTTTACTCTGACATTGTTGCCCATGCTCCCTCCTACTTCCGACCCATCTCCCAGGTTTCCATGTTCTCCACTTACCAGCGGGCTTTGCTCCCCTGTCCCCGGCAAACCTAGTTTAAAGCCCTCCTCACCAGGTTAGCAAGTCTGTGTCCGAATATGGTCTTCCCCTCCTCGAAAGGTGAACGCCATCTCTGCCTAGCAGTCCTTCCTGAAATAGCATCCCGTGGTCGAAGAAACCGAAGCCTTCCCGGCGACACCATCCACGCAGCCAGGCATTCACCTCTAGGATGCACCTGTCTCTGCCTGGGCCCCTACCCGCAACAGGAAGGATTGAAGAGAATACCACCTGCGCCCCAGACCCCTTCACCCGTGCCCCCAGAGCCCTGTAGTCACTCTTGACCTGCTCAGCATTACACCTCACAGTATCATTAGTGCCCACATGGATGAGAAGCATGGGATAGTAGTCTGAGGGCCGGACAATCCTCGACAATGCCTCTGTAACATCTCGGATACGGGCCCCAGGCAGGCAGCATACCTCCCGAGCCGACGTGTCAGGGTGACAGATGGGTGTCTCCGACCCCCACTACTCTGCATTTCCTTCTTGCAGTGGTGGCAGACTTCTCAGCCTCGGGGTATGAGGCTTCTCCTCTTCTGTACTGGGCGACTCATCTCCTGTAGCAAGTACAGCATTACGGTTTTCCAGTACCACAGTGGGAGTGTTCTGTGCGGGGGTTGGAACACTTCCTGCTGCCAGAAGTAACCTGCTGCCAGAAGTAACCTGCTGCCAGTGCCCGCCCTGGTCTACCTCTTTCTCCACCAGTGGTTTATCAGCCTTCCTGTACACTGGGACAGTCACCTCAGCAGACCCCAGATGAATATTATCTAGGAACTGCTCATGGATTCGGATACTCCTTAACCTGGACACCTCCTCCTGTAACTCTCCCACCTGCTGCCTGAGAGATTCCACCAGCAGGCACCTATCACACTGAACGGTCCCCCCAGCCTGGATATCAATAACTGGGACTTGCAAGGCACAGTCCTTGCAAGGCCACACCAGGGTCTGGATAGAGGCATCCATGGTAAGGCAGTCTGTCTGGCTACAGGCACAGGTGGAGGAGCCAGCAGTAGTGGTGGCACAGGTGTTGCGGGTCTTCCTGACCATTGTAGGCCTCCCTTCTGCCAAACTCCCTCTTAAAACTCCCCTGTCTGCAGCTCCCTGTCCGCTTCGCTCCCCTGGTCGCTCCTGCCTCTGGCTTTTAAGCCTGCTGGCCTCTCTCAGGCCCCCTCCCCCTATGAGTCACACAGGGGAAGGCTGATCAAGGAAGCAAATGCAAAGTACAGTAAACTCTTGTTTAACTGGTTTCTTAATATCTGATCTCGTTTTTCTTTAGTATCCTGCATTGCTAAGTATACCTCACTATTATCCAGAATGTTTGAATATTCAGTGACCCTGCCAGTCCCAGGGCTGCCAAATATGAAAGTGTTTGCAGTAGTAGGTGTCTGGTAAATTTGTTGAGGCCTGGCTAATTCAGAAGAAAGAAGGGTTTTTTTTTAATGCATTCCCTTATAATCTCAAATTTGTTAATGCTACACCATAGTATGTTATGTGTTATTTTTAAAGGAAGATTACACTTAAGATATTTAAGACATAGAGAAGATGAAGCAATTCCTTTTATTGGACAAAGTCAGTATGTGAACACTAGTCTTTCTTAGCAACAGAAGTTGGTCCAATAAGGGATATTACCTCAGCCACCTTGTCTCTCTCATGTCCTGGCACTGACATGGTTGCAACAACACTGCATACATCAATATCCTCAATGCACTGTTATAAATGTACAGAATCACTATCCATACTTAATGTGGAACACAGAAAAGGATGAGGTTCAGTCCTGAAACCAGTAGGCTTGGTTTGGTCGTATTTGGGTGAGTAAAGGTTACAGGATTGGACTCCATGTATATCCATAACTAAACTGTCCTTTCCTAGCTCAGTGGTTATGCTAATTATAGCAGAAGCTTTATCATCTTGGTTCCTCAGGGATGTTGGATAATAAAATGTTCCAGAGAATCAAGCTGGTGCTGCCAACCAGTCCCTCTCTGCCCCCCTCCTCGTTTTTCACCCTCTCCCCACGAGGCAGCTGGCCTGCTCTGCCAGCCCTGGATGGGCAGCTGCCCCTGTGACATGACATGCCAGTTCACCAAATGTGCCAGTTTTCCGGGTGCCAGGCAACCGAGCTTCTTACTGTAGTAACAGTGCTATCTTACCAAATGGTGGCCGCAGAACAACTTTACTTTCTAAACACAATATGTGAGTTTAAAAGGTTCTCCCAATAAATAATTTGTAATAAGAGAGGATAGAAACTTCAATTTTCATGAGGTTCAGGTTCTACTGGTGTAATACATGAACTACTTCCCCCTGCTCCATTTGTAGCAGTAGACTCTTAATGAGTGCAACTTTCTTTAGTGATAGTGTGTAGTTTTTTATATCCACCTTCTTGGATTCATAATTACATTAAAAGAGCACCCACTGTATGTAATCTAGTAAATGCTTTAAGAATTGAAAGTAGTTCAGTTGGTAAGGCCTGTAGGAATCTCCTCTACCAGTTTTGTGTTTTTTATAGTCTCATGTTCTACTTTCTCTGTTGGCTGTTTGAAGACATCTCTCCCATCTCTGGGCTCAAACATGTGAAACCTAAAGCATGGCCATTGCAAATATGTAAGCATGGAAGTAATTTTACTTATGTCACAAGTCCCAGTGGGCAGATTTTTCAAAAGCATGTGTCCAGTTTTAGGTTCTTAAAAGCCTAAGTCTTATTGAAAGTCAGTGTGATTAATACTGCTACGTACCTGAAGTCACTTTTGAAAATACAATGAGAATGTTCTTGAAAATGTTACCCATTAAATTAAATTTTTAAAGTGTTAGCACAATTAGGCCCTGACATAGAGGAAACTGTTGTATATAATCTTGTAAAATATACAAAATAGAGAAGGGAAATGTACTCATTTCCTAATTGCTTGCTGTTATGATAATATTGAGTTACCTGTTATTGTTATGAGTGAAAATTACTTTTTAAGGAGGTATGTCCCTTTAGCGTTTGCAATTTATACAGCTAAAAATCTCTTGGACTTGCTTTCAGAATCAATATATTGAAATTAGCTGTTATATTTTTTTTCTAGGGTCCAAGGGATGCAGAAAATGATGAAAATGATAAAGGCGATAAGAAAAATAAGGGCACGTTTGATGCAGATAAATTAGGAGATCTAAAAGAGGAGGGAGATGTGATGGATAAGACCAATGGTTTACCTGTACAAAATGGGATTGATCCAGATGTCAAAGATTTCAGGTATATGGTCTCATACTTAAGAATTTGTTTCTGTTGCATTTAGTTTGTTGTGTCTCTATAGCACATAGCACAACAGAGTCCTGAAACAGTAATGCGTGCTGTAATGGCAGTGCCCAAAAGACTGGGTTTTGGTGCAAGGATGTGTGCATGTGGAAAGAACATGCACATTGACAGGACATCTTGGGAATCTTTCCATGTACTGAAGAAATTATCACAGATGTTAGGGACACAGAAAACCTGTTAGTTTTAGAGTAGGTCTGTGCTGCAGGGACAGGTCTATCTAAGCTATGCAATGCAAGTCACATTATTAACATAACACAAATGGACATAGCTTTGATCTGCTTACCATGGGACCCCCACTGTGCTGGTTTGACAGAAAAAACTGTCCCGTTGACTCTCTTTATCTTGTTCTGGTGGAGTACAGGAGTCAGTGGGAAAGCAGTTGGCAGTCAATTTATTTTGTCTGTATTACATGTAGTAAACTGATACTCTCCCTCTATCCTTCCACCCCTGGATCAATTGGTGTGAGGACAATCTAGCACATAGTGAAGACTTTCCCCTTGTCTACCCTGGGGATGACTGGTTCTGTATTATATATTGGTTTCTAAAAATTTCATGCAACATCACAAAAACATCAGTTAATTCCCTCTAGGGATTGTGGGCCATAGTCTGACTTTTAAAAATTATATTTGTAGTCATCAGTCTGCTGGAATCAGGGCTGTTAAGTTGTGTGCTTGTTGCTGGACTATTGCTGTAGCATGTTCTCTGTCAAAAAATGTGAAAACTGCTTTAGAATAAAATAAAAAATTAGGGGCTGTGAGAAAAACATTCATTATAACAATTGGTCATATACCATTCTTTTAAGATTACTATGAGCCACTCCACATTTCAGTCCAGTCCTTGTACAGTAAGGTCGCAACATTGATGAGGGTTCGATGTTCAGAACCCTTGTGAATGTTGACTTTTGCAAGTGGGGGAGCGGGTGTGGCCTCAGCGTCCCAGGGAAGTGGCGACAGCTGCCGGCGCTCATGGCCCTGGAGCCTCATGATTGTGGGGACCTTATTGTGTACTGTAATTTGAATATCATGACATGAGCTTTAGGAATGTTGTAAGGGGTAAGTTATAGAGCAGCAACATTAATTTGTTGGAAAAATTACCTCACAGGTCTGCAAAGATGACACACCTTTTGAAAAAATTCTGATTCTAGCAGTTTTTCGAATTTGACTTGACTGGCTTCTCCTGATCTCAAAATGAACCATTGGAAGGAGTTGATTTCAGAGGGCAGAACATCTGAAATTGGTTAAGATGGCACCAAAGTGATTTTTTTTTTTTTGGTTGGTAAGAAGATATTCAGGAAAAGTGTCTGTTGAAGTAAGTCAAGTTGTGGAATTAGTGACCTTCTTTTCTTGGGTTCCTTATAACTACAAATGGAAGTCACAAAGTGAGCAAAATGAAGAGAAGCCAATTTTGTCATTTATGAATGATGAATTAAATATCAGTAGCAGCAGCACAGGAGTGGAATTACATCTGCATTTCACTTTGTGGGAGAGGAGCGTCACTTCAGATTGTATCAGTGCACCTTCCATGAACCCATTTCTCTATAGATGTTCACATGTGTCTCCCCTGATTGGATCTGCTAAGGGAGTATGGGAAATCTACAATGCCCTTTTTAGCTCTGTCTTAGAGAGATGATTCATGATTACAAGAGAGCTGTCTTCTCCAAGAGATTTCCAGCCAAGTCATAGCACCTTTTTCTTTTCTGTGCTTACCCAGTGAATTACTATAAACCTTTTCCAAATTTGATTTGCTGAACATCCAGCTGTAAGACAAACCTAGAATAGTTGGAGTTTGAGAAGTTGTTGCACTTGTCTCTAGTTCTCTAGATCAGTAGTTCAGCTCCATGGTATAGAGCAGCTAATTAAAAACTATTTTGTGGTTTTAATAGCTCAGATTATCTAAGAATTGATAATTAAGTGAGCCTGGATCTATGCTTCTCATAGGTGACTTAGCACATGGAAATTTATGCCACTTGGATTCTCGTCTGGTCTGGTCTGGTGTGGAGTTTGGCATGGCTCTGGAACTGCTCTTTTAGGCACCCTGCAGCTGTTTGGCAGCCCAGAAGAATCAGATTTCCCAGTGCCCATGCACAGCTCTCAGTGCCACTAAGCTAGGACTGCACTTGATGGTGTTTCAGTGGGCTGCTTATGCCAATTTGGCACTCTGAAGAAACTGTGCGGGAGCTCAGAGTCAAAGCCAACCTTGCTTTGGTGCTGTTTTTCTCTGTTTTGTATTATGCTATAAATAGAATGATCAGTTACAGTTCTACAAAGAAGTAAAATACTTACTGTGTTTGAGATCCTAATCTGAAGGGAAGATGTTTTTATGGAAGGGGAAAGGGGGGGGGCTTCTATAGAAATGATAGGAGACAGTAGATTAACAAATGTCTGTAGTATTATACAGGATTTGAACGATCACTTTGGCTGGTCTACATGAGCCCCTTCCTTTTGGAAGGGGCATGAAATGAGCAGGTTCAAAAGATAATAATGAGGCACTGCCATGAATGTGTAGCACCTCATTAGAATAATGACAGCCATGGCAATTTGAAAGTGCGGCTTTTTGAATCGTGTGCCGCCAATGGAGATGGGGACCTAATAGGAAGAAGGGGCTTTAGAAAACTGGGGGGTCCTTTCGGAAGGTCCCCATCTCCACAGGCGGCGCGCAATTCGAAAAGCCACACTTTCAAATCACCGCGGCCGTCATTATGCTGATGGAAGTGCCTCATTAACATCTTTCGAACCCTCTCATTAACGTGCCCCTTTTGAAAGGAAGGGGCTTGTGTAGACACAGGGTTTGTCTTTTTCACTTCACCATTTCTAAATGGGGTCCCATTAAATTTACATTCTGAATTTCCATAATGCGACATATCGGTTTCTCAATAAAGAGGTCTTGGGTTTTATTCCAGTTTTGGCCTGTTTGAAGTATCTTGGAGGTTAAATGTGGGAATGGTTATTAAAATCTTTTCTGTTGCTGACAATTGTTAATGAGATGATACCCACCAAATTGTGCAGTAGCAACAACTAGTTAACAGCTGTCATAAAATTGTGTGATCATCTTGTACAAAGACACTGCAATATAAAATGGTTCTACATAAAATTATTAAATACAGCCAAGTTGATTTCAGTTACTGTCTGTCAAATGAAAAAATGACACCATTGTTAGGAGGAGTCCTAAGTGACTGGGAAGGCATCTGAAACACAGGAGATATTTATTTATTTTATGACTTCTCACATGACAGTGAGATGTCTTCATCTGTGTAGCTCTTTAGGTAACATAAATGTTGATCTGACCTCATTGATTTAATTTGTCTGTACAAGCGAAACTGTTTCAGAAGAAATATGTTGGAAGCATACTTGGTTGCATGTTTATCTTGATGACATGTAGCTGTTTTTTTCCAGGGCTTTTAACTTAAACAGTGTCTGCCAGTAATTCTGGTTGGCATCAGGATAAGCTGGTCGTGATGCTTGGTGATATGACGTTAATGTTCCCAACAGGGTGTCATAATCGATGTTTTAGTGACACTTCTTTTCTTTTTGTATAGCCGTACACCTGGTAATTGCCAGAACTCTGCAAATGAAGTTGATCTTCTGGGTCCAAACCAAAATGGATCTGAGGGCTTAGCCCAGCTGACTAGTACTAATGGTGCCAAGCCTGTGGAAGATTTTTCCAACATGGAATCTCAGAGTGTTCCCCTGGACCCGATGGAACATGTTGGCATGGAGCCTCTTCAGTTTGACTACTCTGGCACTCAAGTACCTGTGGACTCAGCAACAGCAACTGTGGGACTCTTTGACTACAATTCTCAACAACAGGTAAATGATTCACACTGATACTTCCCCTCTTTCCTTACCCAGCCCTTCCAGTAGAGACATCTAACGCATTGGTTTGAGTTGACCATACTTCATTACTTGATTGAGAGTTGACTCACTTAGCTTATCAGGAACATTGTTCAGTAATGAGAGAGGCTGTATGGAGAGGACTCCTACTAAGGTGAGCCAGGTGCAGGAGACGTACTTGATCAGTGGCCAACTGAAAATGGTAAATAGCATATGTCAAAAAGCATTAACTACATTTAATGTCAATACAGTAAACCCTTGAGATACACGCAACCATGTTGCACATGTCTCAGGTTAACACAACTGCCGCCCCTGACAGGAGCGGGAAACTGATCCTGTCAGGGCGGCAGCTGAGAGTGAGGCTGCCATCCCTGACAGGAGCAGGGAAACTCCTGGTCCTGGGAGTGGAGGGGAGCTGAGAACCAGGTGGTAGTCTGGCTCCCGGCTCCCTTCCACTTGCATAGCCAGGAAACTGACCAGAGCAGTAGCCTTGCTCAGTTTCTTGGCTCCAAGTAGTTTAGGAGAGCTGGGAGCCAGGCTGCCTCTGATTCCCGGCTCCCCTCCCCAGCTGGAGCCAGGAAACTGACCAAGGCTGCTGTCCTGGTCAGTTTTCCGGCTTTGCAAGGGGAGGGGAGTTGTGAGCCAGGCTGCTGCCTGGTCTCCCCCATGCTTTTGGGACAGGTCCCTTAAGTGTCAGGGAGCTGGGAACCAAGGGGCAGCCTGATTCCTGGCTTCGCCACTCTGGTGGTCTGGTCAGTTTCCTGGCTTCTGCAAGCCTGCAGCTTGTTACCCATCTCCCCCCAAACTTGCACGAAAATTTGAGTTACGCGGGAGTTGTGAGGGTTTTCTGTGTAATGACTGATTGCTTATTGCAAGCAGTATTGACTTGAAATAGAAACTAACGCATTTCTTCTATTAAAGAAAGAGATAAACCACTGCTAAATTATTGTGGCTCCATACAATTCAAATTTGAAAAAAGTGCTTTCAAGTAACAAACCAGCAAAGGCAAAGAAACTGACTGAAGTCTTCTGTTGCCTTTGTATATAGATACTGTGACACTGATTTAAGATATCTCCAATACAAAATTCCTGTAGGGTAGTTGAAGAAAAGTGTGTCAGTGTGCGGCTCCTTGCTTTTTCTAGATATGGATTAAGACAAAAGAAAATCAGGATCCAAAGTGGTTTCTGGGGATCTCCATTATTCTTTTTTCCTTAGCATGGAAGTGTCTTCAACTTCCTTCCTCTGAGGCAGCCCTCTCTGTTGCTCCCTGGGCAGACTAGTTCTTGTTCTACATTCTGGCCACTTTTTAATTCTGGGCCTAGATTCCAGGGTTCACTCTTAATCTGTTTATGTTCTTGCTTGTTTGCAGAACCATAAACTTTTGTTCCTTTGCTTTTGTTGATATTAAAGTCCTCAGAAACGTTACAGCTTTTAAAAAAGTTGTTGTGACTGGTTGCAAGACTTTGAGTCTAGTTCATAAGAGATGTGTTGGTGTGCCTAGCAGATAGTCAGTAGAAAGGCGGTACTATTTGGTAACCCATATGCTGTGTAATTTAGTAGCCCTTAATGTGGTCGTCTTAACTGAAGTTTCTTTGTACAAGATGTTTTTAGGGTTCACAAGAACAAGATGGCATTAATAAAGCAGTAAAGTAAATATCTAGTTTACTATACAAGAAGTTAAAATGATCAAACCAACTATTTTATTTTTAAAATGTTACTTTAGGTTTTTTGTGTAAAAGTTTTGATGCGAAGAATTGCCTCCGAAAAGCGTTTTATGATGAAACTGATCCACTTGAAAACCAGTGTTCGTAATGGAAATATTCACACAATCCTAACTGTGGGCCTATGTTGAATCTTAAGATTGTTTTTTCAAGATATGGTTATGGTCAGAGAGGTTCTTGCAGAAATTTGACATCTGCATAATTAGTGTTAGAGTCTCCTTCAATGTCTTGCATATAAAATGGGACTCATTTACAAGAGAAATCAAGTTATATTTTTTTCTGTCAGTCCTACCGGCTCTGTCATGTGAAAATCCGTTCTTAGCTTCTCTTTTGTACCTAACCACTAAAAGTACAATCCTGGGAGCAGAGCCCCACTGAAAAGCTTGTTACTACGTGAAGCAAATGATGATACAGTTTTCTGTGGTTACATCTGTAAATAGTTTTAAACAGTACACTAAGCAGATAACACTTACATGAAACTAATGTGCCAGTACAGAGAACCTTTTTAGGAATGTATGCAATTTAACTAATTCAGTGCTGAATTACATACTGCTCTCTTGCTGCACACCTTGACACTCATGACAGTTCTATACTGCTTTTTAAAACTACTTGGATTTCACTGGAATGTGAGGATGCACAAGCAAGCTAGACAACAGGTAGTGTATGTCCATTGAAACTATCTGGCACACTCAGCTCAGCTACTCAGATCAAGGCAAAGATATCGTGAATAACCAGATGAGAAACTCTGAGGTGGAAACTATTACTTCTATATTTCACCTTTACTTTTGTGTTGATTGCAGCCTCATCTGTTTATATACACCTATAATAACCTTAAGTTACACTGTTTGAAAACTTATACAACATTTAATGTAAGGCTTTCACTACTGTGGTTCTTTGCTCTTAATTGTAACTTGGCACTACTTAACGTGTCAATATAAAATGCAGTATCCTTGGCATAATGAGTTGAGCAGCCAGTGTTTCCTCCATCTGCTCAAAAATGGTTTCTGGTGCTATTATCTATTTCTGGTGCTATTGTCTATTCTAAATTGAAGTAGAATAAGCAAAACTGGTAGCTGTATAAAATGGAGGTTATGATTATGTTTTGACTTGTAGTGAAATCGGGCTTTCATCTTAATGTTTCTAGAAGGAAATATCTTGATCAAATGGACCTCATTTGTATAGCATCTTTTATAGAGCATCAGAAGAGATGCCACATATTACAAAGGGATTACAAATCAGTGTGGCTAAAAGCATTATTAAGAAGGGAAAGTCTTTACCAAGCATAATCTGATTAGAAATGTCAGATGTTTATATTGCAAAAGAAACTGGATTGCACAAATCTGAACTTTATAACATTGGCATTCTGAATAATATAAGCTTTTAATGGCTGAGTTTGTAGCAGGTTTTTCTCGTACGTCCTCTTCACAGTGTGGTATGTGACACTAACTTTATATGTAGGTGAAATTCTAAGGCTATGTCTACGCTAGAGAATTTATTTATTTTTTTGACAAAACAGGTGTTTTGTCGACAACCTGTGGAGCAGCCACACTAAAAATGCATTCTGTCGGAATACTGTCAACAGAACTCCACACTGTTGTTGATGGCTTTGTGCATCTCCCCCTCAAGGCAGAATGCCTTTTCCGACAATCTCTCAACAAAAAAGCTGTGCGGATTCACTGTGCGGCCCTGTGTCGACACACAGGGCTCCTGGGTCACCAGGAAGCCCCTTCTGCTGTGCTTCCGATCAGCCATTCTTCCTCGAGTGTCCCCGTGGGTGCTCTACGATAGGTGTCGGGCTCGCCCCGGCGCCGCAGATCGGATCTTTCCAGAAGTTTCTGCCGGACTGCGCATACGCCGGTGCGCGCCGCTCCCTTGCGCGCTCCCGGCCACATGCGCGATCCGGTCCCCACCAGTTCCTCCTTAACCGCCATCGGCTGCAGACGGAATCCTCTCAGGCTGCGGCCAGAGTCAGCGTATTTAATGTTTTAAGTGTTTTTAGAGTTTCTTTTCAGTCTTTAAGTTAGCTTATTGTTTTTCTTATTGCAAAAAAAAAAAAAAAAAGTATATAAAAGCCTTAGTAACAAGAGGAGTAGCGGAGGCCCAGGGACGTGAGGCCATTAGGCCTCCTGCTGCAGCAGGCTGGGTCTGAGAGGGGAACAAGCACAGAGAAGGTGCTAAGTACCCTATTAACAACTCAAAGACTCACCGCAATGTCCTCTTCAGGATTCAAGAAGTGTGAGTCATGCCGCAAAGTTATGCCGGCCTCGGATGGGCACAGTCAGTGTATTAGGTGCCTGGGGGAATCTCACGTCACCCAGAAATGCTCCTTCTGCGCAAAGCTCACGGCTAGAGCAAGGAAGGACAGAGAAATGAGGCTAAAAATGCTGCTCTTTGACAAGGCCCTCCAGCCAGACGAGCTGGAGCAGCCCCAACAAGAGGGACCCGCAGGGGCCCATAAAAGGAGGTGGCTTCCCTCACCCCATCAGTGCAGAAACGGAGGAAGCTCTCTCCAACCCGATCCCTGCCAGCAGCCACAGCGAGCGGGACGGGTGCAGCACATAGTCCCCAACCGCAATCACAGACAAGCGGCAGCGGCGCGGAAGCGCATGTGGCAGAGGCTGAGCCTCCGATAATCAAACAGCCAGCCCGCACTGCGGTCAGAGGGGCAGCCAGGCAAGCGCCGGAACTGGCGGCACCGCAGCTAGCGGCACAGACCCCCGGGGCGCGCCGATGGTGCAGAGCTCGCGGGCACGCGGCCTGCAGGCACCGGGGGAGACCACCCACGCGGCACCGCAGCGAAGCGTGCCGAGCGCGGTGCTAACAGCGGGGCTGAGATCCCTGGCGTGGAAAGGGGCGGAGTCAGCCCCAGAGGGGAGGGGAAAGGCAGCAGAGAAAACCCGGCACTGCAGCCCTTCTCCAGACAGGGCTGCAGGGCTGCTCTCTCTAAGTCCTCCCCTTATGCTGCGAACTCCAACAAGGAGGCAGGGGTCTCCCCCAGTCTACCCTGAGCCTCCCTCCCCGTTCCTCCAGCCAGCGTCACCATGGCTCGGGCCACCCTCACCTTTTCTGGGATTTGACCCCCTGGAGTACTACCACAAATCAGTCTCACCATTGTCTCAATCACCTAGATGATCTCGCTCCCCCAGACTCTGGGGGTATGCGCCTCAAGAGTGGTCCAGGTCTCCATCCCAGGAACTGTGCCCGCATTGCCATGGTCGCCCCATCATGCTGGGCATAGACAGCACACCCCCAGGGACAGGTCCCCCCAGACAGCTCACTATCCCCGAGGGCAATCGCGGACGGGGACGGAAACGCAAAATATCTCGGGGGGAGTTGATTCTGGAACCCCGAGATTTCCCCTCGCAAGCCTCCAGCAAGAAGATGTATCACCATCAACAGGACCCAGAGGGATCCAGAGAGGCTTACCCCAGTGGTTCCTCTCTATCCTTCCCCGATGAGGCTACGGCCCCGGGGGATGTCCACCCCCCGGACGATCTCAAACAGTTCCAAGAGCTGTTTAAAAGGGTAGCCTTTACGCAAGGCATCCCAACAGCAGAGGTGCAGGAGAAGCACAATAAGCTCCTCAAAAACCTGAGACCTCCGGCCTCTTCCAAAATAGCTATTCCGCTCAATGAAGCAATTATGGAGTCCGCTACCACGATATGGCAGACCCCTGCGTCCGCTCCGCCTATAAACGAGAGCGGATAAAAAATACTTCGTACCAGCAAAGGGCACGGAGTTCCTGTTCAGTCACCTACAACCAAATTCTCTGGTGGTGGAATCATCTCAACAGAGGTCGAAAACTTCTCAGTACAAGACAGGGGGAACGGACAAAGATGCCAAGAAGCTAGAGTTATTTGGCAGAAAGGTGGTCTCCTCCTCTACCCTACTGTTGAGAGTGGCAAATTACGCAGCACACCTAGCGAACCATAACTTTGACAATTACTCCAGGCTGACTTCCCTCATGGACTCGCTTCCAGAGGATAAGAAGCCAGTGCTGAAGGCCATCGTGCAGGAAGGCTACGCAGCCTCGAGGACAGGAGTTCAGATCGCCCGGGACATAGCAGATACGGCGGCACGCTCAACGGCTACGGCAGTGGTCATGCGCAGGGAATCCTGGCTTCAGACATCTGGTATCCCGAGGGATCTGCAGGCGAAGATTGTCGATCTCCCCTTTGACACGCAGAAGTTGTTTGCTGAATCAGCTGATTCGGTCCTTCATTCCAGTAAGGACTCAAGGGCTACTCTCAGAACCTTGGGGATTTATACCCCTCCATACAGGAAGAAAAAGTATTACCCTCAGCAAAGACGATACCCATATCAACCCCAGCGTGCTCACTACCAAAGGGGCTACGAGCAAGGGCGGCATCAACAGCACCAACAGTACAGAACTCCCATGCGACGTTCCCAACAGAGCCGTGCCTCCTCGGGGCAGGGCCGAAGGCAACAAGTTTGACGGACAGATTGAGGGCTGCACTATCACTACCATCGCGCAATGTCATCCAAAGCTAATGTTCCATCATCGCCTCCGACCATTCTACGCCCAGTGGCAAAAGATCACCACAGACAAATGGGTACTGGAGATCATAGCCACGGGTTACGCGATCCCCTTCCAGTCACTCCCACCGCCACGACCTCCACCCAGGTCCCATCTAAAGGACGCCTCCCACGAAGCGAGACTCAAGCAGGAGGTGGACCATCTTATGCTTATAGGGGCAGTGGAAAGAGTGCCGGAGCAACTCCAAGGGAAAGGGTTCTGTTCAAGATACTTCCTTACAGAGAAAAAAACAGGAGGCTGGAGGCCCATCCTAGATCTTCGAGGCCTCAATCGGTACTTGCGCAAACAACGCTTTCGGATGATCACAGTCGCCTCTATACTTACGGCACTGGATGATAGAGATTGGTTCTCAGCCCTCGACTTACAAGACGCGTATTTCCATATAACAATCCACCCGGCTCACAGACGTTTTCTCCGGTTTATAGTCGGCAAAGAACATTTCCAATACAAGGTTCTGCCGTTCGGCCTCTCCTCGGCCCCCAGAGTCTTTACCAAGACCCTGGCAGTGGTGTCAGCCTACCTGCACAGACAGGGGGTGTTTATATTCCCATATCTGGACGACTGCCTACTGAAAGGGGCCTCGAAGGAAGAGGTACTATGCATGATATGCGTTACAGCAAGCACGTTCTCTTCGCTGGGCCTGGTCATCAACCTGGCGAAGTCAAAGATCGACCCCACACAGGACATAGAGTTCATAGGGGCACGCATAAACTCCATCACAGCAAGGGTTTATCTACCGGATGCCCGCTTTCGCGCCATTGGTTCCCTCGTACAAGTTATCACCTTCAGCCCGACGGTGCTGGTTCTAACGTGCTTACAGCTGCTAGGCCATATGGCAGCAGCAACGTTGGTAGTACAGAACTCCGGATTGCATATGCGCAGCATGCAGCATTGGCTGGCGAGCGTCTACAAACCGGCAGCACACACCGTCCGCAGGGTGGTGTTGCCCACGACAGAGGTGCGCAGATCCCTGCAATGGTGGGTGAACCCCAAGAACATGCTAACAGGGGTACCCTTTCATCAACCACAAATATCTATCTTTCTCACCACCGACGCCTCCCACATAGGGTGGGGAGCACACATGGGCGAAAAGGTGACGCAGGGACTGTGGTCCCCTACGGAACAGTCGCTGCATATAAATATACTGGAGCTCAGAGCAGTGTTCAACTCCTGCAAACACTTTCGAGACTATATACAAGGCAAAGTAGTCGGGATCAATACAGACAATACCTCCACCATGTTTTATATAAATCGACAAGGAGGAGCTCGGTCCCGTGCCTTATGTGCGGAAGCAGTCCGGCTGTGGAACTGGTGGATCACCAACAATATAACTTTGAAAGCCTCGTATTTACCAGGCGCTCACAACGTGCAGGCAGACCAGTTGAGCAGGCGCTTCGCACTCACACACGAGTGGCAGATCCGTTCTGATCTGCTACAACCAATTTTTCATGCATGGGGGTTTCCCCAGGTAGACCTGTTTGCCACTCATCGCAACAAGAAGTGCCCACAATACTGCTCCAGGGCAGGACTGGGACGGGGGTCCCTGGAGGACGCATTCGCAATCTCGTGGAAGGGCCCCCTGCTTTACGCATTTCCTCCCACAGTGCTCATCCACAAGGTCTTGCAGAAAGCCAGGAGAGAGAAAGCCCGCATGATCCTAGTAGTCCCAACTTGGGATCGACAACAATGGTTCCCCTTACTCCTGCGCATGTCGGACCACCCACCGATGCCCCTTCCGGTGGCACCAGACCTGCTCACGCAAGCCCAGGGGTCTATAGTGCACCCACACCCCCCAGGCCTGTGACTGCAAGCATGGTTAATCGATGGCTCATCTCCCTAGAGAGCACATGTACGGAGGGAGTGCAACAAGTCCTAGAAAGTAGCAGAAGGACTTCCACCAGGAAGACCTACAAGCAGAAATGGACTCGATTCACTGCATGGTGTTCTACCAAGCAGTTAGCTCCCCTTGCTGTGCCTATACCTGTAATATTAGAATACTTACTAGACTTCAAGAGAGGCGGCCTCTCCCTATCCTCGTTGAAGGTCCACCTTGCCACTACATCGGCTTTCCGACATGAAGAGGAAGGGCCTACGGTGTTCGCCCATCCCATCGTTACCAGGTTCCTGAAGGGGCTGGTAAACCTGTACCCCCCCCTCGGAAACCGCTTCCACCTTCGTGGAGCTTGGACCTGGTGCTTAACACGCTAACATGACCACCGTTTGAACCCTTACCCACAGTTTCCCTCTGTCTCCTTACGATAAAGACGACCTTCCTTCTTGCAATCACGTCAGCTCGCAGGGTGAGCGAGCTCGCGGCAGTTATGGCAGCGCCACCCTGCACAGTATTTTCGAAGGAGGCGCTAACCTTACGGCTGCATCCAGCCTTTGTTCCGAAAGTTTCTTCAGAGTTTCATATTAACGAACCTATAGTCTTACCCTCATTTTATCCAAAACCTCATAACTCAAACAAAGAGGCGCGCCTACACCTCCTGGACGTGAGGAGGACGCTGGCTTTTTATATAGACAGGACTAAGTCCTTCCGAAAAACGGATAGACTCCTAGTCTCTCTCGCTCTCAGGTCAAAAGGAGAAGGTCTCTCTTCGCAGAGAATCTCGAAGCACATCGTATCCTGTATAAAAATGTGCTACGAACTTAGAGTCCTTTACTGGCCCCGCCTAGGGCACACTCCACCAGGGCGGTGGCGGCATCAACAGCCTTTTTCAAGGGCATTGCGTTAAAAGACATCTGCAGAGTGGCGACCTGGTCATCCTATGACACCTTCGCCAAACATTACGCCCTTCACAGGGTATTCCAAGAGGATACCCGTCTCTCGACAGCGGTCCTTTCGGGGGCAAGCTACACATAACCCGATTACCCACCTCCTTTCTTGGGTTACTGCTGGGTAGTCACCTATCGTGGAGCACCCACGGGGACACTCAAGGAAGAAAGAGAACTTACTCACTGTAGTAATGATGGTTCTTCGAGATGTGTCCCCTTGGGTGCTCCACCACCCGCCCATCCTCCCCGCTTCGGATCTCTGGGAGCGCGCAAGGGAGCGCCGCGCGCCGACGCATGCGCGGGCCGGCAGAAGCTGCTGGAAAGATCTGATCTGCAGCGCCGGGGCGAGCCTGACACCTATCGTGGAGCACCCACGGGGACACATCTCGAAGAACCATCGTTACTACGGTGAGTAACTTCTCTTTCTGTCAACGGATTGCTATTGTGTAGACATAGCCTAAGAGTTTTAGCACTTGAAAAACAATATCTCAGACATATTGCCAAACCCTGTTCAGACTAGGGATGTTACAGTTTTAATGATGCATTGGTAAGCCTCACCCTGTGGGACAGTCACAGGTGTGGGTGATCCAGCAAGGCCAGAGTAAGAGTTGCCTGTGTAGGAGTAGTCCATGGCAGCCTGGGGGATGGTGGGCTGTGGGGCACAGCCCTGTTCCATGGTGCACTGCACTTGAAGGTGCTCCAACTCCCCAGTGCACATTCTCCCTTCTCCCCCAATTGGTTCACATTCCTAGTTCAGACATGTCTTCACCTAGAGCTGTATCCTGGCATATGAATGTGATTTACCATATGCTAAATTATTGTGCACTTAGCTATTTTTATAAGTGAAACACTGTTCCTTAGAGCCTCACTATATAATTGAAAAGGTGAAAATGTACTTTTGGGTGAAGGAGACACAAATTAATATCAATTTGGGAACCAAAGGAGTAGATCGAGTAGTCTTTAAATTAAAATGAAAACTTGGCAGCAGTAACCCTTTCGTTTTGGGTTTTCTCTTTGATCTTCTGTTTCAGTTAAGGTGTCTGGAGTATAGTTCTTCACTGCCAATAGATGGAGACATGCACTGAGTCTTACACATATCTACTGAGTATATGGGCTTTGCTGGCTCCCAGAGCACAGTTGTTTTTAATCATACAAGTAGAGAATCAGCTGGCCAAGAAAGACCTTAATAAAGAAAAGAATGGAGCAGGCCTTGGATCCCTATGGGAATTTCTAGTCACAGACAGCAGCGTGTAGCAGCCTCTACACCACAAACTTCAGTTAGGATAGAAACATCCTTCCTCCAGATATCCACAAGGAGTGGAGTTAAGGGCCTGTGGCCTATGCAGAAGAGATTTCACCCCCCCACCAAAAAAAAAAAAAGACTTCTCCTCATGTTGTCTTCACCACAGGCTGCCAAAGAGCCTTAGTCTGCTTTCTTTAGGCACAGCTCTCCAGAGTGCCAGGTGCTTCAAGGCCTCAAGCCAGTCATGCACATTTCTTCCAGCTTCGGCAGTGGGATTTTCTCAGGTACTTGGTACCATCTCTGCCTTCTCTTGGATTCCTCTTCTAAGAAATCTTGTTGAACTCCTCATGTAGGAAGACTGCCAGTACACCTGATGCCTAAAGTGATATTTGCTGCTTCTGTCTCCTAACCACTTAGGCTTCCATAATGTTCACACATAGTGACGGTAGAAATATTTATCCATATCTGCCTGAAAATATCTTCTCTTTGATTAATATGGTCCACAGAAACAGTACCATGCAATTTCCACGTGCTTTCGGTTTGGTTATAGCATCAGTAGTCCTGTCTGACACGGCCTCATGCAGTTTCTTCCAGTTGAGCATATCCACAGCCAGTATAATTAAAATCTTCATTCTTATATTACAGACCATATTAAATGTTCTTTGAAGAAAAAAACACGCTTTCCAGAGAGTGGTAGATTCTGCCTAATGATCACAAATTCCAGATCCCTGGCAAACTTTAAATATTGATAGCCGTGAGGCGATCTTGCCAGCCTCCATGCAGGAGGCATGACTTTTCTGCCTTGTGATTTCAGTGTCGCTAAGGATTGAATTAGGATACTTAACTAGAGAGGGGGTATTTCTTGAGATTACTTAAGGTATGGGGAATATCTGTCTGAATTAAATGTATAATTCTGGATCACATGGGAGACATTCCTGTGATTGGAGATAGTCGTAGTTTTTGGAAGGCTACTCTAGTGGATAGGAAATCAGTGCCTCTTGCAGGAGTTCTGACCTTGTGGAGTTGGAATAAAATCAGTGCACTAACATAGAATTTAATGTTAGATTTGTAAAAACTTCCTTTTCTAGGATATTCTGTGAACATACTACGGAGATTTGACCTTTATGCTAGGATGCTCTTCTCCACTTACAGAGAAACCTTCCTGAAGAAAATCAAGGTTGTTTCAGTGTTTCGTCCTGGTAGATACAGTATGGACTTTCATGAACCAGTGAAACAAGCTCTTCGTTGACTTCTCTTTTGTGGTCCATGACAGCAAAACTCATTTTGTCCAAGTATTCATTTTAAACTTGTCTGGTCCTGGATGGAGGATTGGTTTAACAATCACAGACCTCTGTGAGAGACATCCAAGGGTCATCCTGCCTGAGAGCAGAGACTCTTAAACCAGAAAGGTCTAAATAGTAATACTGCTGCTCCCTCCCTCCCTCTGTCCTTTATATTGTCCTGGGAAGCAATGGAAAAGGTGGGAAAATATGAGGCACCTTGCCCAGATTTATAAAAGGCTGTTCACCTGACCTCGTTCATCCTGACATGTGCAGGGTCTGAAGGGATCTTTATTTGCTGTTTACAGATGAAAACAGTTTAATCACCAGCCCATCCAGTTGACTTATGATGAGAGAGAGATTTCTGAATATTGGAGGCACTCTTTTAATCTGATTTCTGCCGTGTACATGTTGGTGTTAATCACCTGCTCGATGGGCAGTTTGCAGAGAGAGCAGAAGCTGCTGTGTACCACAAGAAGGCAAACACTCCAATAGTGTCAATTATGTTCTTCCTGCTTTTAATTCATTGACTTTTGCAACCAGGACAGGTCTGTTGTCCATGCTCTGAAGTTTTAATTGTTTCTGTTCTAGCTAGCGCTGGAACTCATTCTTTGGATTAAATTAGGAATTTTCCTTGAAAACCCCTTGAAATAAAGTAGAAGTTGTCTGAGTGGAAAACTCCATACCACGTGTGAAATTATTTGCAGCCGTTGGTGGTAGAAAATAACTAAGGAAATTTTGGAGGTAGCACACTCCCCTGCTGCCAGTGACTAATAGGTATTATTCTGTCCCCTAGCTGTAAGCAAACTGGAATGGTCAACATAACTGATCAGTGGAACATGAAGACTGTACCTCATTGTAAATTAACATTCTTTGAATACTGTCCCCGCGGGAGCTCCGCTCTAGGTGTCGGTGTGTCCTTGCGCTGGCACTCAGATATTCTTTTGTAACCATGGTTTCCTGAGCTGCACGTGTGCAGTAGCGCCTCCTTGTGCTATCTGGTGTGTGCACAGCACAGCACTCCTCAGTTCCTTGTCTAGCATCCTTGGCTGTAAACGAAGCTTCAACCTGTCTGAACAACACTCAAATTTGATAGATAGTTATTAGTTAGCCTTCCTATCCAAATTACTCTCCCTGTTAGAGTTTCAAAAGTTAGTTCAAAAAAGGAGAGAGGTTTTTTAGTAGCGTTAGAATTTTTGCTGTGTTACCGCCATGCTGAATTCCCCAGGCTCTAAGCAGTGCACAGCATGCAGGGAAGCCATGCTGGTCTCCAGTGGCCATGCATCCTGCAGTAAATTTCTGGGTGAGGACTGTCGGAGTCCATCCCGCACTCACTGTTCCAGGTTTGTGGCGAGGGCTACAAAGGACTGAGCCAACAGTCTGGAGGGACCTTTTGTATAGGTACATTTTTCAACCAGCAGCCCTGGAGCAGCCACCTGCTAAAGACTCAGCATGGGAGACCAAGATTACGGACTCTAAACATCCCTCTGCCTCCATGAGGACCCATCCTGTGGTGACGGACCCATCTTCAGCACATTCCTGGCCTCTGGTGCCATCTTTAAGGGCTGAGTCAGCAGAAATGCTGGCTGTGGCCTCCCCAGCACCGTCCTTGTTTGGCACCACCAAAGAGTGCTTTCGGAACCATCCATAAGCACTTGCACCCCTGACACTGTTGGCACCACTGACTTTGGCTGCCTTGACCCCAGGGCACAAAAGGTCTTTGAAGAACAAGACCCCACCCTGCATGCTGGACGCGGAGTTTAAGAAGCACCATTCTAAATCAAGTATCAGAGGGGTAGCCGTGTTAGTCTGGATCTGTAGCAGCAACGAAGGGTCCTGTGGCACCTTATAGACTAACAGAAAAGTTTTGAGCATGAGCTTTTGTGAGCACAGACTGATGAAGTGAGTCTGTGCTCACGAAAGCTCATGCTCAAAACTTTTCTGTTAGTCTATAAGGTGCCACGGGACCCTTCGTTGCTGTTACATTCTAAATCACTGCACCACTCACAGCAGTCATAGAACACAGCACCACATAAAATCAGGGCTGACAAATCACCGCACTCCTGTGCAGTGTTGGTAGTGACACTGAGATGCTGCACCTCAGGACCCTCCTGCTCCCCACTGTGGCATGATGTTGAAGCAGTGACTAACCAACTCGTCACCAAAAGCTTACCCAGTACTGAGTCTGGCACTGCTCAGCTCGCCTCACTGGGCCTCCCCAGTACCATCCACCTCCCCACTCCTGTCCGAAAGATCAGGGTTTTCATGTACATCAGGAAGAAGACCACCTCTTGCCCTAGGAAAGGGTGGTTCCAATGCCCCTTTTTCCTCCCAAAACTCCAGCCCCATGTACTATGCTACTATGGCACACCCACAACTGCTTCCACCATGGTTTGCACGCCATTATTCCCATCACCACAACTTGGCACTGCAGTGGTCATCATGGCAGTTGTGGACACCCCGCTTTCATGTTCCATTGCCACTGTCCATGGCATCTGGGAATCATTCTCCCTCACCACAGCCTTTTACTTTGGCACCGTATGTGCTGTCCCAATGTTCCAGCACTGAGGATTCCTTGTCGGAGGGTTAACAGGAATCCCCTCTGCACCTCTCCTTGTCCTTGCCAGATGATGTGGTGCTCTCGGTGTCATCTCCACCCACTGTTGATGCCAAAGCCTTCCATGATCTCCTTCTGATGGGTGGCCCTGGCATAGGAAAAGGTGCTGGTCAAACAATACAGGCTCCTTTGCATCCTGCAGCCACCTTCTTCCTCTAGAGTGGAAATGCTGATGGACGAGGCCATCATGGAAGCCACCAATGTTATTTGGCAAACACCAGCTTCCATTCCACCGCTCCCCCCCCGCCCCCACCCCCAAATAAGAGGGCTGACAAAAGATACTTTGTGGCTTCCAAGGATTCAGAGTTTCTATTTACCCACCCACAGTCAAACTCACTCATGGTGAATGCTGTTAGAAACAAAACCAGATCTTTCCATTCTACACACCACCACCACCCCCCCTCAGGAAAAGTCAAGCAAAGAATGGGATATTATGGGTTGTAAAGTTTATTAATCTGGCATGCTATTGGTGTAGGCAGCCAACTAAGTGGCCATGCTGGCCGATTATGACCACCTAAACTGCTTGAAACTCAAGAGTTGGTCCCAGCACTGCCAGAACAACAACACCTGGCCCTCAGTGTTACCCGCTAGGGGCATATCATCACTTGCATGGCGCTACAGTCTGCAATGGATATTGCAGACAGAGGAGCTTAGGTCATGGCCTATGCTGTGGTGATAAGGACCTACATCAAAATGTGGAGGACCTCTGCTTTTATAGGCAGCACCCATTTGCTGAAAAAACTGATGAGGTCCTTCATTCTATGAAGGATTGGCACACCACACTTCATATGCAGAGCATGTATACGCCTCCGGTCAGGTTGGTTCTCTACTCACTGTTTCCAGCACCAATGTTTTGAGCCCTGCCAATGGCACAGATTTCAGCGGCAACAACCCAATAAATAGCCCCAGCAGCAGTCCTCAGCATCTCGCCCTCAACCACCCAGACAACAGTTTTGAGGGTGTGGTGGAGAGTCTGAGACGTCTTTCTGGACTAACCAATACTCAGTCTGCGAGTTACTCATTTCATCAGCGCCTCCATTACCTTGGACAAGTTGGTAAGGGGTATGCCATCCCATTCACTGCTGTCCCCCTTATTGACCATCCCACCCCTTCCCTCTTCAGGGCCCCCTCTCACAAGCATCTCATCACCACAGAGGTTCGGCACGTCCTCTGTTTGGGAGCCGTCAAACCGGTTCCCATGGAGTTTCAGGGCAGGGAGTTTTATTCCACATAGTTCCTAACTCAAAAGAAGACTGGAGGATGGAGACCTATCCTCAGACTTAGGAGGTTCAACAAATATGTCCTCTGCCAACGCTTCAAAATGGTACCTCTCACAACCGTTATCCTGGCTCTCAGCTCTTGACCTACAAGATGCCTAATTCCACATCATCATCCATCCAGTGCACAGACTCTTCCTCTAGTTCACAGCGGGGCCCCACCATTATCAGTATCGGGTCCTTCCATTTGGCCTCTCCATCATGACCCAAATGTTCTCTAGGACTCTGGCTGTGGAGGCTGCCCATCCACATCAGCATGGTGTTGTCATATTCCCCTGCCTGGATGATTGCCTTCTAAAGGACTGTCGTTCACAGAGGCCTTGTGCGTGGTGCAGATCACATGGACCTCTTGTTGAGTCTTGGCTTCCACATAAACAACAAGAAGTCTAAGCTTCAACCCACACAGTCTCTAGAGTTCATAGGAGCTCAGATAAACACCATCACCATCAGAATCGCACTGACCATCCAAAGGTTCCAGGCTGTGCGTGACCTCATCTTGGTGGTATATCTGTCTTGCCCACCACCACTGTGGGTGCCTGCCTTAAGCTGCTGGGGCATGTGCCCAGTAACACATATGTGGTCAAATTGTCCAGGCTTTGTATGCACTGCCTTCAGTCATGGCTGGCCATCTGCTATACCCTGGCCAGGGTCCCACTCTCCAAAACTGTGACCACCCCGGCATGCATTCTGGCCTTGCTCCAGTGGTGGACATAGCTGGGCAACATCCTTGCCGGGGTGCATTTCCACCAGACTCCACCATCAGTCACCCTTGCTATGGATGCCTCCCTTCTGGGTTGTGAGGCCCATTGAGTTCTCACACAGTGCTGGGCATGTGGTCCTTCAATGAGCAAGCACTTCACGTCAACCTACTAGAGTTCTGAGTGGTTCATTATGCTTGCAAGCATTTCTAAAGGTACCTGGCACACACTTCTGTCAACATCCTTAAGGACAATACTACCATTATGTATTAAATCAGTCTTCAGGGTGGGGTCTGATCCCTATCCCTGAATACAGAAGCCATACAGCTGTGGACTTGGTGCATTTGGCATCATGTCACCCCTGTTGCTACATATCTCCCTGGAGTGCCGAACGTGATGGCAGATGTTCTCAATCACTCGTTCAGCAGCCACCACAAGTGGGAGATCAATACGGCAGCCCTCAACCACATGTTCCAACTCTGAGGCCAACCATACATAGGCCTATTTGTGACCCAGGTCTACAGGAAGTGTCATCACTACTGCACCACCAAGTGGATCTCCACCTCTTTTCACACTTATGTGATTCACCTTAGGGAGCTGCTGGGAGTTGTCACCGCCCACTCAACCCAGGATGTGTTCCCTACTGCCGCCTTTCTCAAGAACGTACCCCTTATGGATATCTGTAAGGAAGCCATGTGGTCTTCCAGTAACACATTTGCCCAACACTACATTCTCTTATATTCCATTGCTTCCTCCATCCAAGTGGGTCAAGCAGTGTTATCTACTGTAGTAGTTACTGAGCTTTAAATGCACCTCTGAACCTTGACTATTGCTTTATAGTCACCCAGAGTGGAGAACCCATGGGGACAAGACTCAAAGAAGAAGTTACTCACCTTGTGCAATAACGGTGGTTCTTTGAGATGTGTGTTCCCCTAGCCCCCATAGGTAGTCTTATTTGTATGAACCTAAGTAAGTTAGTTTCATTGGGGAAGTTTTAAAATGAACTTTCTGAAGTGCCTTCTCATATGCAATGCAAACTTATGGCATCTGTTGATACTTATGTTCATATATACTGCTCTTGCACTTGTATCCATGTCCCCTGCATTGCACAGCCCTGAAACAGTTTTCAGTATCACATATTATCATTCAACCTGTTATGCATCATCTTGAAGCCATTCCAGCATGAATAATCATGTCAGTAACCGTCATTCACCTCTATGTGGATGACTTCTGGGTCAAGTTATAATGGATGGCAAAGACATCCATTTTGAGATTGTGCTGGTTTTGGGAACCAGATACCTAAGTATTGATCAGAAAGAGAAATATATGGCCAAGAGAAACTGACTGTTGATTGTAAGAACAGGCTAGGTGGTGGTGGTAGTTGTGTCCCTCCCCACTTTCCATTCACGTAGCCAGAATGAAACATAGTGGACTGAATAAATTGATCCCAAATAGTCACAGGAGATTGGAAAATTGAGAAATCAGTGAGTGGGTGGATATGTTGTAGTTTAAGGTGCCACAGGAAGGCATGCGGGGTAATACCTTTTATTGGATCAACTTGTTTTAGGTGAAAGAGACAACAGGAAGGTAGACAGCAGAATCATGGATATTTGTTCTGTAAGAAGATACACCAGCACGGTGTCATACATTTTTCCACACTGGTCCATCAGGAAGGTGCTGCATAGAATTAGCTGATCCTTGGGATCCTTCATTCCCACACATTTCTCAATCTCAGATTGGGCAAGAAGTCCTTGCTGCCTTGAACCCATGCCTGTCAATAGAAATATGATTCACCTGCCAACCACAGGTGACTTATTGACAAAAAGACCCTACTTGTTATGAAGATCCTGTTCTCTTCAGGCTTAGATCATCACTGTTGAAAGGATGCATCTTGGAAGAAACGTCTTTTGAGTAAAGGTATGTGTTCCACCTCTACCCATGATTATAGGCTTTGAAGAACCAGTTTTACTGTGTAATGGATAAACCATGAATTTGATTTACTTCTCTATAGCCAACACACTGGAGTTGCTTCAGAATGGTCTAGACATAGGAATCTTACTGGTGCATTTATGAGCTTCCATGGCACACAGATGTACTTAAACAAGGTGTAACTATATTTTGGCATGGGGGTTGACAAAAGCTGAAACTTGTATTCAGACTAGCTCTTCTTCTTTGGATCTGAAAATATTGTATTAAATATGCATGCTGTTCCTTAGTTTGGACTTACAAAAGGACTTACAGAAAGTGGCAGAAGACGACTATCCCTTAGGCTATTTTTCTCATATTCCTATTTGCAGTTTACTGAGCAAGGAGAAAAAGAGTTGAAAGCCCTTCTCTGTGAAGATTTCTATCAACAATACACATTTTAATAGTTTTGAGTTTTGTGCTATAGGTAACTATATCCATCTGCCTGAATCCAGCTGGATTATTTTTGTCAATCCACCCTGATTTAATATTTTATGAAGAAGCTAGGACTCACTATCTGAAGCTTAGCCTACACTAAAAAGTTAGGTTCACCCAGCTACATTGCTCAGGGGTATGAAAAGTGGACATGCCCAAGTGGTGTAGTTAAGCTGACCTAATCTCCATCATAGGCATTTCTAGATCTAGAATTGTTCTGTCAACCTAGCTACTGCCATTCAAGTAGGTGGGATTAAATATATCAGTGAGTGAATCCTGACCATCAGTGTGCGTAATTTCTATACTAAAGTGCTGCAGTGACGTAGCTGCAATATGTGAAGTGTAGACGAGCCATATAAGGATGGAAGGGGGCGGCAAAATGCATAACATCCAAATCCGTTCTTATCGAATAGCTAAAGCTTCTAGTCGGCAAAGCTTGCTTCAGTGCAGCAACCCGGTTTCTCTGTTTTCACAATACATTACGCTAGGAAGTTATGTGTAAGCACCTGTACTAGTTATTCCAGGCAGCTACCTGGTGCCACTGTCCTGTGCCACAAGGGTGCTGTAGGCAGCAAAGAGGCATTAGTCTTACCCTTTTGTGTGTCACTGCACTCCTTTGGGAGGCCCCAAAAATCTGGACTGGCCCTCAAAGCTGGAGACAAACTTCCCCCTTTTTTCTTCAGGATTTTCTGTGCTAGCTGTTATAGCTTCCTTCAAGGTTATTGCTCCCTTTGGCACTTCCAGTGTTTTTGCAAATAGCACAAGGTTTCTGTTTCTCAAGTTGTGTAATTTTTATATTACACTTAAATAGTACTGTGTACTGCTTTCAGAGATTAAGCTGAGCTGTGAGAACTGGCAACCCTTTTGCAGGGATGCTATCACCACAACCTCCCAGCGTCTGCTTTCTGTCTACTACTGTCAGAGAAGAACTATGCGCACCTAGTGTCTGGGCTCATTTAGAAGGTCTGAGAGAAAACTAATATTTAAGGAAAGCTTTCTCTTTCAAGTGATGTTGGGGCTCCTTAACTTCTGAGCGTGGCCCATATTTTACAGAAGTGCTTGTATCTGCCCTCCCATTCTCTTTCATGTAGCCAGTCTCCACTAACATAACCTCTCTGGCAGCAGAGGTTACTTACAAGTATTTAGTATATTTAATACAACATTATGGCTGGAAACAACCTTGTGAGTTACATGCTCTCTGTGATGGATAGGTTGCAGTTAGGGGGAACCTATAGATCACAAAAAAATTTCTTTTTAAAGGAAGTTGATGAGTGAAGCTGTCAGGGAATGCAATGGTATAAAACCATAAAAGAGTCTAGGCCTTGGGGGGAAACATTCACAATAGACTGAAACTGGAATGAGAATATTTTGAGATAGATTATGTAGATGATGAATGTAAAACACTTCTGAACATCTGTTATACATGTTTCCATATCCTGAAGAGTGTCCAAGCTCTTACAATACTAAACTAGTTGTCAGTATTGCTTCTAAAGGGTATTTAGAGAATATTGCTCTAGTTCATGAGTAAAGAACTAAAACACTTCCTTTGTCCCTTCAGTTGTTTCAGAGACCGAATGCACTTGCTGTTCAGCAACTGACGGCAGCACAGCAGCAACAATATGCATTGGCGGCTGCCCATCAGCCGCACATAGGTAAGTCCTACATTTAATGCCCTGGCTTTATTAGATTCCTGCTGATGGTTGCTGTTACCTGCTTAAAGATGTCTTCAGAATTGCCGATGGTAGTAAGTCTTGAGCGGTTTTTAAAGTGTGTTCTGAATTACGGAAAATTGACATACAGATTTCAGAAGCAGGCCATATTTGAAGATTACTTTTGCAAAATTCTAGTAATATCTTGCTATAATTTGTAAAGCTTTAAAAAATTCCTCCTTCCTGGTGATGACATTTGCCCTCTATGAGAATAATGTTCAGTTATGAAAGTTTTCCAGGTATGTTACTCTGAACCAGACATTAATTGGGGTAACTGGGACAGTAGAATGAAGGAAGGTAAACATTTTAGTACAGACTACAGAAATTTACGTTCATATTTATGTATTACTGTGAGTTAGTTTTGAATTAACTTTGCCACAAGTTGGAGTTTCAGGCTATTCTGGGTGAGATTTAGAAGTTTAAACATGTTACCATGAACCCACTGACCAGGGCTTACCCATTAAAAATTTCTCAGTGTCAAGTAGTTAAATTGTAGATCTTCCTAATTGAATTTAATTTAGTTATAAAGTGCTATAGCAAATTATGAAGACACTGTTTCTTGTGTACCTTGCATGTTAATCTGCAGATTTGTTACAGTTTTGCTATAGATCCTTGTCATCCATTTGCCTAATTAATTAGGTTTAAGAGAATTTTTATGAAAATGCTTTTATGTCTCTAAAGAGCTTTAAGCTCCTATGATAAAAAAGGCTCAAATTAATTTTGAGTGAAAACTTAGTTTGAGTGTGTATTAATATCCACCAATATAATTAATTGGTAATTGCTCTTTATTTTCTCATTGTCTTTTCTTGTTGACTATTTTCCAAGCTCGTTAAAGGATGTTACATCTTATGGAGTCAAAGTCCATATAAATATGCATGATAACTCTGCTACAAATTTTACATTTGATTGTCTCTATAAGATCCAATAAACTTACTCTTTGCTGTATGCCAGGAACTACATGTGAAAAATGCATAATTTGTCTTCTGAAAGTAGCTGCCAGCCTTCCGTACTCTTAAATCAGAGCAGCTCAAGCCTGTTTATCCTGTTTGGTTATAGCCAGGATGAGTAGCTGAATAGGGCTTCAGTTCTAGTTAAGTTTGTTTTTACTGACAGGTATGTTTTCAGCAGGTTTAGCTCCCGCTGCCTTTGTCCCCAATCCATACATCATCAGTGCTGCTCCACCAGGAACAGATCCATATGCAGCAGGACTTGCAGCAGCTGCAACTTTAGGTGAGAAACTTGGCGATATTTGCAAAGCAGTTGAAATTTTCTGTGCCTAAAATGTTTTGTCACTGTTAGTAGGCTTTATGTGATCTGTTAGCACATTTTGAGCTTTTCTGGAAAAAAATAAAATTGATTGTCTGTGTGATATGTAAGGGTTTTATAAAACTCATAGTAGAATTTGTATTTGTTTGGAAAGACTTGTCTCTGTAGATGAATATCTAAATTAGAGGCTTGAAATACGTAACATTCAGTATGGATTCTGTTTTTCAGTTAAGGTTAAGAACAGAAATCCTGAATGGGAGGTGACATTTCACAGTGACAATTGTGTAATTGGCATTGTGTGGTTATGCACATGCTTGTCCTATGTGACACCTAACATCAAAATGCTGTTGAGGCCTTTAAAACAGGTATTGAGTAAAGTTTTCCAGCCAAGAAAGTGCTAAGTAAAATGTTTTACTGAAGTTAAAACCTGGTTATCCGACATAATCAGGAGCCAACCGCTAGTCGGATACTTGAAAGTCTAGGATAATTGGGTGGGGTGGTGGGCGCTGTCAGAGAGTGAGAGGCTGGAGGGGGGGACCTGCTTGGGCCCCTTATGAAATGCTGGTGCCCAGCTCCTTGGGGGAGGCTGCAGGATACTGGCTGAGACCCAGGTAGTCCTGGGGCCACGGCTACAGCTGGCCCTGGGGTGCTGAGCCCCAGCCAGCCAGGTGGGGTGCTGGCTACCCCAGTGCCATCTCCCTGGGCTGGCTTCCTGGCTGGGCAGCCTGTGTCACCTGCGGGAGCAGCCATCCCCCCCCGAGCTGTCCCCGGGCAAGAAGCCCCAGATGGCTTGGGCAGGCAACCACTGTCAGATAACATGGAGTGTTGGATAACCAAGCTTTTCCTGTATTGTTAATTTGAAATTTGCTATGATGAATATGGCAAATTTTATGCTTTTTTTCCCTTTTCTGGAGGATCGCATCTCAACTTTATACTTTCCAGTCTCTTAGTTACTTTGTTTTAGTCCTTGCATGTCAAAAGATCTCTCACCTGTGCTAAGGCTTTTTCTCTGACTATAAAGTGCTCTAGATGGGAGTCCCACAGTGGGAAATATGAAAAATGCATTTCATGTTGATAAGTGCTTTATTTTGAGGAGAGGCAACTCAGAAGCTCCAGCTGCGGGATTGGCTGGGGGAGGGGGCTGCTGAACTGGCTGAGTGCCGGCTCTTCTTCTTTTCTAAAGCACTGATGTTGATACTCCTGGGAAAATTCTGTGGGGGAAAAAAATTAATAAAAAATTCTGTGCACTATACTTGACAATTCTACTGAATTCTGCCTATTTTGTCAAAATAACAGAATATATTACACTAGTTTTAATTATTTTAATAATGTATTTACAATACAGCAATGGACAGTGGTAATGGGGAGCAATGAAAGAAATCCCAGACCTTCTCTCTCAAACAGTAATGTAGCTAGGATTGACCTTGATTTCACATTATTAGTCAACATATATGTGCAGCCATATGCTCAGTGTTATATCACAGGCAACTGAAGAGCAAGTGAGGTCTGGGGAATCAGACTCACAGTTTATATTGGCTACTGACCATCTGCAGAAAGATCAGCAACAGACAGTTGGTGGAGCATATTTTGATGGGAAAAGTGAAGCTTCACTGCTCATAAGACCAGTCTGCCAATGTAAAGGAGCCTCAAAGCTTTCACATGTTTTATACTCTTGGGGGAAATCCAGTAAGAACAATGGGATCAATTCACTATGCAGGCTGGTACATTCTTTTCTTCCTGAGGGGAAAGAGCCTGCCTCATGCCTATCTCCCTTAGACATACCCTGAACCTTGCCCCTTCACACCAGGTGGGCCACCATACAGGGACAGAGTCTCTCTCTCACTTGCTCATACGTACACATACCTGCCCAACTCCTCTCCCCACCCTGCAATGATGATTTATGTCTATGTTGGTCACTTTGCACACCCTAACCTATGTGCCCGCGCTGCCAGGGAAGGGTATGTTAAAGCTCTTGCAACTTTCCTTTGCTTCTCTGTCACTCGTTTTCCTGAAGGGGAGGGAAAGAAGGTTGTGGCGGCGGGGGGGGGGGATCATGAATTTTGAATACTTGCAGTAGTTCAGAATTCTCCCAGGAGTAATGAACTTTTATTCCAAAAGTCACGAGGTTCTGGCCCAAGTTGTGAGATTCCTGTGAACACTTCCAATATCTGGTTTAATTCTTTTACTTGAGCCATCTGTTGAGTAGATTCTAAACAAAATCTCTAGTTTTAGATTAGGACATTGCTTACTCAAGGAAGGTTGCACAACCCCAGAACATTTCATTCTTACACAGTCAGAGTTAGATTGTACTTAGTACAAGCAAGTTTTTATGGTATAGGAAAGAAAGTTTGATATATGATTCTTTGTAATATTTTTACCAACCATTACAAAATTGTTAATTAGCCATTAAGCTTTGGGGCCAATGCGAACCTAATGTCCAGCTATGATGAGATGCTTGAGTGGTAGGTATAAGAGAGAAAGGCAAGGGGAGGCAGTGTCTTCCCTGGGTCTTATTGCTCAGCCAGTCCCCTGCTCCTGTCCCTCTCCTGAAGGTTCCTGCAGTCTCCAGCACCAGGCTGTTGCAGTTCTGTGAGTGTTCCCACAGAGTGAATCTACTTAAGTTAAAAGTGAAATGCCTTCTAGCTTGCCAGACCGAAAAGCATAACATTGGCCTGTAAAAGAACCATTAAGTGGTAATGAAACCATTTAACAGGCATGTGCCAATCAGGAGGTATACGCTGTCAGTTTGTGAGCTTACTGACAAAAACAATTGTGCATTACTATAATAGTTTAAAATTTGCTTTAAATATTTCATTGCTTTTTTGCTGAAGACTATAAAATCACATCACTATAAAAGTCCATGCATCTATTTTTAGATGCAGAATCTGTGTATTCAGCTTTAGTCTTAAATGCTTGGATCTTCAGATATCCTTATCTAAAATACATGTTAATTTTAATTACTGTAGCACAAAAACTTACTTCTGAAGTCTTTCTGTTCATTCCTACTCTCCTTTTCTGTCCCCGCCCCATTGAAACTTATTCAGGAGCGAACTTCTTACAGCAGCCTTAAGCTCCAGTAAACTAAACGTAGTTGGGGCTAGAAGTGGACTATGCTCCACAATCTGAGCTTTCATTCCCCTCCCCACAAAGGGGTGGGGGGGGAAACAAACAAACAAAAAAAAAAACCCAAAAACCAAAGAACAAAACCCAAACCACTTTCCCCTCCTCAGTAAGAGGGGGGAGAGAGCATTTTAAAAAATGTAAATTCTATACATTATATCCCTGGGACCCAAGCTCTGGGGTCTGTGAATTGCCATGTTCGTCTCACTGGAGTGTTAACTCAGAAACCTAAAGCTAGCACTACAAACTAGCTCTCTGACAGAGGCTGGCAAAAGGGGCATTTGTATATGGGCCTGGGGTGGCTGCTGCTGCTGCCGCCACCATGGCCACTGATCTAGCCCTGTCTGGGTCCCTGGCTGTTTTGAATAGCATTGTTGTAGCAATGTGGTAGGACTGCAGAGAGCCTCTGAGCTGGAATCCACAGAGCTGTAGTGTGAAGGGGAGGGTGGGGTCTGGAGATTGCAACTGTATGTGAGAAAGCAGGGAGGAAGGGAAGAGGAGGAGGGAGCCAAGCTCTGCGGTGCATCCCTGCACGGGTCTGCAGGGCCAAGGGAGGTGGAGGAGCCAGGCTAGAAAAGGAAGAGGATGGAGGATTGGGGGCAGAGATAGTCAGTGACAACTAGGAGAAGGGAGCCAACTGGGGAGGCGCAGGACTGCTGGGGGCTCAGGTGGGCTGGGAAGCAGCAGAGAGGGGAAGGGACCAAGCTGGGCACAGGAACTCTGGGGGCCACGCTGAGCAAGAGGTTGCTGGGAGGCAGAGAAGGGAAGGTGCTGAGCTGGGTACAGAGTTGCGGGGGGACGGAGCTAGGACAGGAGAGGCAGAGCGGTGAAGGAAGGTGGGAGGGGCACTTCCAGGCAGGTGTTGGGGGAGTGGAATTGTGATCAGCTGGGGCAAGGAATTCTCTGATTGAGGGTTACATTCAGAGTTTCCTGATGCCCAGCATCACACACACACAGCCTGATTCTCTTGGACTTCCTCAGAGGTGAACCGGTCCCAGTTGGGCCTTTGTTTATGCCTGATATGTTCCAAGTGGTGGGGGACTTAATCACCATGATGAACTCCCCAGCAGAGACTGCGGCCTCTGTCCCTCGATGCATCTGCAGGGGGTAAGTGCCTGGTCACTCAAGCTGCGTCTACACGTGCACGCTACTTCGAAGTAGCGGCACCAACTTCGACGTTAGGCGGCGAGACGTCGAAGTCGCTAACCTCATGAGGAGATAGGAATAGCGCCCTACTTCGACGTTCAACGTTGAAGTAGGGACTGTGTAGACGATCCGCGTCCCGCAAGGTCGAAATTGCTGGGTCCTACATGGCGGCCATCAGCTGGGGGGTTGAGAGATGCTCTCTCTCCAGCCCCTGCGGGGCTCTATGGTCACCGTGGGCAGCAGCCCTTAGCCCAGGGCTTCTGGCTGCTTCTGCGCCAGCTGGGGATCTATGCTGCAGGCACAGGGTCTGCAACCAGTTGTCAGCTCTGTGTATCTTGTGTTGTTTAGTGCAACTGTGTCTGGGAGGGGCCCTTTAAGGGAGCGGCTTGCTGTTGAGTCCGCCCTGTGACCCTGTCTGCAGCTGTGCCTGGCATCCCTATTTCGATGTGTGCTGCTTTGACGTGTAGACGTTCCCTCGCTGCGCCTATTTCGATGTTGGGCTGAGCAACGTCGAAGTTGAACATCGACGTTGCTGGCCCTGGAGGACGTGTAGACGTTATTCATCGAAATAGACTATTTCGATGTCGCAACATCGAAATAAGCTATTTCGATGTTGGCTGCACGTGTAGACGTAGCCTCAGAGAGCCAGCACCACTCGGAATCCTGACCCAGCCATTGGCAGTCGTGTCGATCACAGTCACGGCATCAATCTCAGTCTCACTCACTGCCTGACTGCTCCCATTTGAGGGTCTCTGTGGCTGACAGCTCCAGTTCTGCACTTTTGAAACGCTCTTACCACTGCAAGGATGTTTGGCACCATGTCTGATCAGGCCTGCCCCCATCTTGATGCTTTTGCAGTTTGGGCTCCAAAATTCAATCACCTTGGCCCCGTCTAGTGGCAGGTTTGGACGTGCCTCGGCACCAGTCTGGCTCCATTCACTGGGATCCCTGTGGACTGGGTTCTCTGCTACTGCCTTTTTCAGTGCGCTGGACTTCACCTCATCAGTGCTCCTACTCCTTGCACCTGTCCAGTTCCTGGCTCAGGTCTCCAACTCGGCACTGGACCAGCTCTTGGCACTACATGTTCTGCACTGGTCCTGCTCTCAACACTGGTTTGGCTCCCCATGCTGTGTTTTGCCTTGGCCCCTGTCCACTTCTTGGCACCACTTCTCAGCCCAGCACCAATTTCACTCTCCTCACTGGTCTCGACCCCCTCATCAGTCTCATTGGCGCTCATGCTCTTGGCTCAGCATTGACCACACACCACCACCAAGTCTGGCAGGGTTGACCCCACCATGGCCGTCCCACTCAGCCTGGCTTGCCTCCTCTCTGGGGGACCTTAGTTGTGTCCGACTGCTCCAGCCCAGCAGACCCGTGCTTGCACAGAGACTTGAGCACTCCCCAGTGGTCTCCACCCCAGTTGTAGTTCTGGATGCCTTGGACACCCTCCCGGCATAGGGCACTGTTGCTTGTTTTCAGCCTCACTCTCAGGCTGCTTCTCTGGCCCCTGAGGCTGCCATCAGCTGCCCCCTCTGGACCCTTAGCTTCCACTCTTCTGGAGGATACACCCCGCACTCTGCCTGATCACTCCGAGGCTTCTGGGCCCCTGTTGGTCTTCTCCAGCTCCTGTCTGTAAGAGGAACGTCCCACTGCCTCAGTCTTGAAGCCTCTGTCCACAGATTTCTGAGCACTCCAGGATCTCGTTCAGTGGGCAGCTACCAGCATCACCCTCCTGTGGAGAAAGTCACTGACTTGAATAATCCATGCATGACATCCTTGCCTCAGCGGGACCATCACATATGGCCCTTCTGTTTAACAAAACCACCCTGTCCTCTGTCTCCACCATTTGGCAAACACCTGCCTCCATCCCTTCCACTGCCCGAGGGGTGGAGCACAAATACTTTGTGCCTGTCAAAGGTTTTGAATACCTCTACACCGACCCTGCTCCTTGGTGGTAGCCACTGTCAGTGAAAAGGAGCTCTGGCCCCAAAATCCAAGGATGCTAAATGTCTGGACCTATTCAGGAGAAAGGTGTACTCCACAGGGGGCTTGCTGCTCAGGATGGCTAACCAGCTACCTATCCTGAGCCATTACAACTATGACCGATGAGCTTCTGACTCATATTTAAGGACTTGCTTCCTGAGAACTCGAGGGAGATGTTCTCTCTTCTTCTTCGAGTGTCCCCGTGGGTGTTCCACATTAGGTGTCCTGGCCACGTGCGCGATCCGGTCCCCGCCAGTTCCTCTTAACCGCCGTCGGCTGCAGACGGAATCCGAGTAGGCTACGGCCAAGTTAGCGTATTCAATGGTTTTAACTGCTTTTCTTTAAAGTTTTCAAGTTCTTAGCCAGTTGTTATTTTCAAAAAAAACAAAAAAACAAACAAGAAACAACAAGCGGGACGGCATTCAGTCCAGTCCTAGTAACAAGCGGAGCACCGTAGGCCAGGAGCCTAGGGCCATTAGCCCTCCTGCCGCGGCAGGCTATCAGAGAGGGGGAAAACAGCACAGAGAAGGTGCTAAGTACCCATTAACAATTGAAAGACTCACCAACAATGTCCTCTTCAGGATTCAAGAAATGTGAGTCCTGCCGAGAGGCAATGCCAGCGTCTGATGGGCACAGTCTCTGTATAAGGTGCCTGGGGAAGTCCCATGTCACGCAGAAATGCTCCTTCTGTGCAAAATTAACAGCCAGAGCAAGGAAGGACAGGGAGATACAGCTTAAAATGCTGCTCTTCGACAAGGCCCTCCAGCCAGATGTGCTGGAGCGGCCGCAGCAGGAGGGACCCTCCGGGGCCCATAAAAGGAAAGCCGCCTCCCTCACCCCATCAGCACAAAAACGGAGGAAAGTCTCCCCAGCCCAATCCCTGCCGGCAGCAACAGCGAGCGAGACGGGAGGAGCGCACAGCCCCCAGCCGCAGCAAAAGCTGATCGGCGGCGGCACGGAGAGCCACGTGGAGGCGGCTCAGCCTCCGATAATCAAACAACCGCCCCGCACCGCAGGCAGGGCGGCGGCTAAACAAGCGCCGGTACCGGCGGCACCGCAAGCAGCGGCACCGACCCCCGGGGAACTGGCGGTGCAGAGCGCGCAGCCATGCGGCCTGCAGGCACCAGAGGACACCATCCGTGCGGCACCGCCCATGAGCGTGCTGAGCACGGCGCGGACGGGGCCGAGATCCCCTGCACGTCAGGGGGCGTAGCTACCCCCTCAAGGGAGAGGGGGAAGGCTGCACACAAAACAAGGCACCGCAGCCCCTCTCCAGACAGGGCTGCAGAGTTGCTATCTCTCAGCCCTCCGCTTATGCTGCAGACTCCAACCAGAAGGCAGGGGTCCCCCCTAGCCTACCCGGAGCCCCGTCTACATTTTTACAACCAGCTTCGCCCTGGCTGGGACCACCTTCACCCTTCCTGGGGTTTGAGCCGCTGGAATACTATCACAAATCGCTCTCTCCAGTGTCCCAGGTCTCTCGACGATCTCGCTCCCCCAGACGCAGAGGATATGCACCAAGGGAGTGGTCTAGGTCACCTTCCCAAGAACAGTGCCTATGCTGCCATGGTCGCCCCTATCACGCGGGCCATAGACACCACCGGCAATCTACCAGGGAAAGATCCCCTCAGACGGTCCCATATCCCCGAGGGCAATCGCGAACGGGGTCAGAGACTCAAGTATCTCAGGGGGAACTGGTTATGGAACCCCGAGATTTTCCCTTGCAAGCTTCCAGCGAGCGGATGTACCATCACCAGCAGGAACCGGAAGGGTCCAGAGAGGTGTATCCTAGTGGTTCCTCGCTCTCCTCCCCGGATGAGGCTACGGCCCCGGGAGACGTCCATCCTCCGGATGATCTCAAACAGTTTCAAGAGCTGTTTAAGAGGGTGGCCTTCACGCAAGACATTGAGACAGCAGAGGTGCAAGAGAAACACCAGAAGCTCCTCAAAAATCTGAGACCTCCGGCCTCCTCCAAAATAGCAATACCGCTTGATGAAGCAATCTTGGAGTCCGCCACTATGATATGGCAGACCCCTGTGACTATTCCGCCTGTCCACAAGAGAGCGGATAAGAAATACTTCGTGCCGGCGAAGGGCATGGAGTTCCTGTTCAGCCACCCACAACCAAATTCCTTGGTGGTGGAGTCATCGCAACAAAGATCAAAGACATCTCAATTCAAGACAGGGGGAACAGACAAAGATGCCAAGAAGCTAGAGCTGTTCGGCAGAAAGGTCGTCTCCTCCTCCACTCTACTGTTGCGAATGGCAAATTACGCAGTGCATTTAGCGAACCATAATTTCGACAACTACACTAGGTTAACCTCCCTCATGAACTCGCTTCCAGAGGACAAGAAACCGATGCTCAAGGCCATCGTGCAAGAAGGCTACGCGACCTCGAGGACGGGAGTTCAGATCACCCTGGATGTTGCAGACACAGCAGCACGCTCCACAGCTACGGCAGTGGTGATGCGAAGGGAGTCCTGGCTCCAGACTTCGGGTATACCGAGGGATCTGCAGGCAAAGATAGTCGATCTTCCCTTCGACTCGCAGAAGCTGTTTGCTGAATCAACTGACTCGGTCCTTCATTCCAGTAAAGATTCAAGAGCCACACTTAGAACCCTGGGGATTTACACCCCTCCATACAGAAAGAAAAAGTACTACCCTCAACAAAGACGGTACCGGTACCAGTACCAGCAACAGCGTCCCCAGTACCCCAGGGGTTACGAGCAAGGGCGACATCAACAGCACCAGCAGTACAGAACTCCCAGGCGACTTTCCCAACAGAGCCTTGCCTCCTCAGGGCAGGGCCAAAGGCCACAAGTTTGACACACAGATCCAGGGTTGCGCCATCACTACCATCACACAAGGTCATCCGAAGCGGTTATTCCACCATTGCCTCCGACAATTCTACGACCAGTGGCAAAGGATCACCACAGACAAATGGGTGCTGGAGATCATAGCCACGGGGTACGCCATCCCCTTCCAGTCGCTCCCACCACCACGACCTCCACCCAGGCCCCACCTCCAGGAGGCCTCCCACGTAGCGAGGCTCAAGCAGGAGGTAGACCATCTCATGCTCATAGGGGCAGTGGAAAGACTGCCGGAGCAACTGCAAGGGAAAGGGTTCTACTCGAGGTACTTCCTCACGGAGAAAAAGACAGGAGGGTGGAGGCCCATCTTAGATCTTCGAGGCCTCAACCGGTACCTGCGCAAGCAACGCTTTCGGATGATCACAATCGCCTCCATCCTTATGGCACTAGACGATGGAGATTGGTTCGCAGCCCTCGACTTACAAGACGCGTATTTTCACATAACTATCCATCCGGCTCACCGATGATTCCTCTGGTTCATGGTAGGCAAAGAACATTTTAAATACAAGGTCCTACTGTTTGGCCTCTCCTCGGCCCCCAGGGTCTTCACCAAGACCTTGGCAGTGGTGTCAGCCTACCTGCACAGACAGGGGGTATTTATATTCCCGTATCTGGACGACTGCCTACTCAAAGGGGCCTCGAAGGAGGAGGTACTATGCATGATACGCGTCACAGCAGGCACGTTCTCTTCGCTCGGCCTAGTTATCAATCTGGCAAAATCAAAGATAGACCCCACACAGGACATAGAGTTCATAGGGGCAGGCATAAATTCTATTACAGCGAGAGTGTATCTACCAGAGACACGCTTTCGGGCCATCGGCTCCCTCGTGCAAGTCATCACCTTCAGCCCTAGGGTGCCGGTTCTGACGTGCTTACAGCTGCTGGGCCACATGGCAGCAGCGACATTCGTAGTACAGAACGCCAGGTTACACATGCGCAGCATGCAGCACTGGCTGGCGAGCGTATACAAACCGGCAGCACACAGCGTTCACAGGGTGGTGTCGCCCACAACAGAGGTGCGCAAATCCCTGCAATGGTGGGTAAACCCCAAGAACTTGCTAACAGGGGCACCCTTCCACCAACCACAAATATCGGTTTTTCTCACTACAGATGCCTCCCTCATAGGGTGGGGAGTACACATGGGCGAAGAGGTGACGCAAGAGCTGTGGTCCTCCACGGAGCAGTCACTGCACATAAATTTTCTGGAGCTCAGAGCAGTGTTCAACGCCTGCCGACACTTTCGAGACCATATACAAGGCAAAGTAGTCGGCATCAGTACAGACAATACCGCCACCATGTTTTATATAAATCGGCAAGGAGGAGCTCGGTCCCGTGCCTTATGTGCGGAAGCAGTCCGGTTGTGGAACTGGTGCATCGCCAACAATATAACCTCGAAAGCCTCGTATTTACCAGGCGCTCACAATGTGAAGGCAGACCAGCTGAGCAGGCATTTCGCACTCACGCACGAGTGGCAGATCCGTCCCGATCTGCTACGACCGATTTTTCACACATGGGGTTTTCCCCAGATAGACCTGTTTGCTACTCAAGACAACAAGAAGTGCCCACGATTCTGCTCCAGGGCAGGACTGGGATGGGGATCTCTGGGGGACACATTCGCGATCTCCTGGAGGGGCCCCCTGCTTTACGCTTTTCTTCCCACAGTGCTGATCCACAAAGTCTTGCAGAAAGCTAGGAGGGAAGGAGCCCAAATGATCCTGATAGTCCCAACGTGGGATTGACAGCAATGGTTCCCCCTACTCCTGCGCATGTCGTACCGTCCACCGATGCCCCTTCCGGTGGCGCCGGATCTGCTCACGCAAGCCCAGGAGTCCATAGTGCATCCGCACCCCCAAGGCCTGTGACTACCAGCATGGTTAATCCATGGCTCAGCTCCCTAGAGAGCACATGTACGGAGGAAGTGCAACAAGTCCTAGAAAGTAGCAGGAGGACTTCCACCAGGAAGACCTACAAGCAGAAATGGACTCGCTTCACGGCATGGTGTTCTACCAAACAGCTAGCCCCCCTTTCGGTGCCTATACCTGTAATATTAGAGTATTTACTGGACCTCAAGAGAGGAGGACTCTCACGATCCTCGTTAAAGGTCCACCTTGCCGCCATTTCGGCGTTCAGACAGGAAGAGGAAGGGCACACGGTGTTCGCCCATCCCATGGTTACCAGGTTCCTCAAAGGGTTGGTAAACCTATACCCCCCTCGGAAACCGCTTCCACCTTTGTGGATCTTGGACCTGGTGCTTAATGCACTAAGGGGACCACCGTTCAAGCCTTTGGCCACGGTTTCCCTCCGCCTCCTTATGATACAGACAACCTTTCTTCTCGCAATCACGTCAGCTCGCAGGGTGAGCGAGCTTGCGGCAGTTATGGCAACGCCACCCTGCACTGTTTTTTCCAAGGAGGTGGTAAGCGTACGGCTGCATCCAGCCTTTGTTCCTAAAGATTCTTCTGAGTTTCATATTAACGAGCCTATTGTTTTACCCTCGTTTTATCCAAAGCCTCATAACTCTAACAAAGAGGCGCGCCTACACCTCCTGGACGTGAGGAGGGCGCTAGCCTTCTATATAGACAGGACCAAGTCCTTCCGGAAAATGGATAAACTCCTAGTCTCTCTTGCTCCCAAATCGAAAGGAGAAGGTCTCTCTTCACAGAGAATCTCGAAGCACATCGTATCCTGCATAATAATGTGCTACGAACTCAAAAAGACTCCTTTACTGGCCACGCCCAGGGCTCATTCCACTAGGGCGGTGGCGGCTTCAACAGCCTTTTTCAAGGGCGTTGCGCTAAAAGACATTTGCAGAGCGGCGACCTGGTCATCCTATGACACCTTCACCAAACATTACGCCCTTCACAGGGTATTCCAAGAGGATACCTGTCTCTCGACAGCGGTCCTCTCGGGGACAAGCTGCACATAATCCGATTACCCACCTCCTTTCTTGGGTTACTGCTGGGTAGTCACCTAATGTGGAGCACCCACGGGGACACTCGAAGAAGAAAGAAAGGTTACTCACCGTAGTAACGGTGGTTCTTCGAGATGTGCCCCCGTGAGTGCTCCACTACCCGCCCATCCTCCCCGCTTCGGATCTCTGTTTAGTGTTTTGCAGGAGCATCCGAGGCGGTTGGTCAAGGAACTGTCGGGGACCGGATCGCGCACGTGGCCAGGAGCGCGCAAGGGAGCGGCGCGCACCGGCGCATGCGCGGTCCGGCAGAAACTGCTTGGAAGATCCGATCTGCGGCGCCGGGCGAGCCCGATACCTAATGTGGAGCCCCCACGGGGACACATCTCGAAGAACCACCGTTACTACAGTGAGTAACCTTTCTTTCCTCCTGCAGGAGGATAAAGCAGTGTCTAGTATCTCCCTGCATGCCTCCTTGGATGTGGTGCATGTTCGGCCGAGGCTGTCGCTTCAGTCATCACCATGCACTGGGTGGCTTGGCGGCATCCCTCTGGCCTCCTGCCAGAGGTCTAACAAAGTATCCAGGACCTCCCTTTCAATTGCCTGAGACTGTTTACAGAACAGACCAGCTCCTTTCTCCATTGTCTCAAGGATTCCTAGAGCACTATGAAGTCTTTGGGCGTGCACACCCCAGCAACACAGCGAAAGCTGTTTAAGCCACAGACACAGTCCAAGCCATTCCAGCCTTGCAGGTGTTTGACTTTTATCATCACAAGCATTGCTGTCCTCAGTCTGAGTCCAGCCATGGCCCATCAAAACACTCCTCCAGGGCCAAGCATTCGTTTTAATGTTATGCCTGAGATCTGAGTGCAAGTGCTACCGGATCCCTCCCTTTCGTTCTTTAACAGACCTTGCCCATTTCTCCCAGCCTGGTTGGCCATTGCATTGGATCAGTGGATCCTCAAGGATGGTTGCTTCGGGATACGTCATGCCATTTCATCCTCCCTCCCTCCCCAATCCCCTTGTCCCCCTTCCAGGACCCATCTCACAATCAGCTCCTTCTCCAGGAGATGCAGGTCCTCCTTTCCCTGGGGATAGAGGAAGAGGTTCCTTCTCAATGCAGGGGCCAAGGGTTCTATTCCGGCTGTTTCCTAGTCCTGAAGGCAAAGTGGGGTCTCCAGCCCATCCTGGTCCCCAGATAATTCAACAAGTTTGTTGTTTCCAGCAAGTTCTGTATGGTTTCTCTGGGCATCATTATTCCTTTCTTGAATCTGGGGGACTGGTACGCTGCTCTTGAAGGATGCTTATTTCCATATCTTGATTCAGTCTTCCTGTTGGCTTTGCTTTAGTGTGGGCCACCTGTACCTGTGGTTCACGGTCCTTCCCTTTGGACTCTTCATGGCCCCTGGAGTGTTCATCAGATGCAAGGTGATGGTGGTCGTCCTCTACAGGGGTTTCCAGGTCTACTTGTACATGGATGATTGGCTTCTGTGGGGTCACTCATTCCGGCAGGTGCACACTCGGGTTTCTTTCATCAGGGAACCCTGGACAGGCTGGGTCTCTTGCTCAGTCTGGCAAAGTCCTCATTAATCCTATCTCAACATATAGAGTGTATCGGAGTAGTCCTTGATGCTGTCCCAACAAGGCCATTTTTTTCCGACCATCATTTGCAGCCTGTTGCTCAGCTTATACACTCCCTGTCCATGTGCCCAGTCATCACAGTTTGGATGTGCCTCCACCTGCTGGGCCACATGCTGGTGTGCACAGATGTAGTCCTGTTTGCCTGGCTGTGCCTTCACCCTCTTCAGGCATGGTTGGCTTTGGTGTATTGGCTAGGACCAAATGGACATTGCCATCATGGTTCTATGACACGTTTCTGACACCCTCTGCTGGTGGCTAAGTTCCCGAAACATGTTCATTGGCATTCCCTTTCACATATCCCCATCCTACTGTGTCAAAGACACATCTGCTGTGGGCTGGGGGGGCCCATCTCAGGTGTCTCACTGTTCAGGCAGTGTAGTCAGTGGAGGAATTCTCTCTCCACATCAGTGTGCATGAGCTTTGGGCAGTTCATCCAGTTTGTCAGGCCTTCTTACCTCATCTCCTGACTTCTGCGTAGTGGTCCTGGTGGACAACACCATGGCCATGTGATACATCAACCCTCGAGGGGCTGGGATGTTCTCTCCACTCTCTTCAGAGGCTCTGTGCCTCCAGGAGCTTTGCATAGTCCACTTCATTCACCTGGCGGCGTCCTGTCTCCCAGGGGTACAGAACCAACTGGCAGATTGCCTCAGTCTTTAGTTCCTCGTTCACGAGTGGTCAATCTGTGTGGACGTCCTCCACTCTGTCTTCCAATAGTTGGGCGTTCTCCAGCTGAACCTCTTTGCGTCCCATAGCAACTACAAGCATCCCCAGTTCTGTTCTTTCTGAGGCCTCAGTCTCAGTTCCTTAGCAGACATGGTTCTAATACCATGGAACTCTGGGCTGCTTTGTGCCTTCTCCCCCACTTTGCCTCATGCCCAAGGTGTTCCTCAAGGTTTGTAGGGACTGGGTGGTCGTTATCCTGATAGCCCACGCTTGGGGTCATCAGCACTGGTACCCCATGCTGATGGAGCTCTCAAAGCTTCCACCCATTCAGCATCCTCTGCTTCCAGACCTTATCACACAGAACCATCTGGACCTTAAGTCTTTTCACCTCATGATGTGGCAGCTTTGAGGCTAAATCCTGTTGAGCAGGGGTGCACAGAACAAGTGCATCACGTCCTTCTCAAAGGCTGCAAGCAGTCTACGTGGTGGTCTTACCTAGCTAAGTGAATGTGCTTCTCCTGGTGTCATCAGCTTGACCTTATACCCATGTCTTCCTCTGTCCCATAGGCGCTTAAGTACCTTGTTTCCCTGAAGCAGCAAGGCCTTGCTGCTGCTGCTTCTCTCAAGGTCCCTGTGGTAGCTATCTTGGCCTCCCGCCCCACAGAGGGCAGGTGATCTGTTTCTGCAGTCCCCGTGGTGGCGTGCTTTCTCAAATTCTGGTTTGGTCCTAGGACCTTAACCTAGTGATCCAGGTTCTTACGGGTCTCCCCTTCGAACCTCTGGGTATGTAAGTGTTTCCTTCTCTACCTCTCTTGGAAAGTGACCTCCCTGGTGGCCTTTGCCTCTGTCAGAAGGGTGTCTGAGCCTCATGTTGGAGCTCTTGTACACTGTGTTCCTTAAGGACAAGGTCCAACTCTGCCCTAACCCAGATTTACTACCCAAAGTAGTCTCTGGCTTCCATACTAGCCAAGACGTTTTTCTTCTTGTTTTTTATCCTAAACCCCACAGCTCCCTGCGGCTGCACTCTCTCAGTTGATCCTGATGCTTGTCTTTACACTGAATGGGTCAAGCCCTTCCAGAAGACCTGACAGTTTTGTGGCTGTTGCCGATCAAATGAAAGGACTTCTGGTTTTGTCGCAATGCATCTCTCCCTGGATCACATGCTGTATATGTGTGTGCTGCGACCTCTCTAAGGTTACAGTGCACTCTAGGTGAGCCCAGGCTTTCTCGACTGCCTTCCTGGCATATGTCCCTCTCCAGAAAATGAGGCTGCAACGTGGTCCTCCATACACACTTTTACATCTCACCGTGCTATTATGAAGCAGGCTAGACAGGACGCGGGCTTCAGGGCCACTGGCCATGAGTCAGCCATGCACTGACTCTGGCCCCTCCTCCTGGCTCGTGCATTGCCTCAAATAGCTATGAGCAGGCACTCGAAGAAGAAAAACCACTTAATCACCACTGTAGCTGTTGTTCTTCGAGACATGTTACTATATCTCTTTGAAACCCCCCCGTCCCACTGTCAGCGTATATGGCAAAAAAGCACTGAGGGTAGTCGGGTCAGCCTGGTCACACATGGGCCTTTGCACTATTGCCACACCTGGGGTCTCCGCAGCCAACCCAAGGGGTAGCAGCTAGGGAAAAACTTGCTGACAGTTGGGCATGTAGCACACATGCACCTAACTCAGATAGCAACACAGCTTGGAAAATGCCAGTTAAAGCAGTGAGTGACCATTTTCCCCCACCCCTGTTCTAGCCTAATGCATAGCCTCACTTCAGTGGCCAGCTTCACCTGTGCACACAGAGGTGCACTTTCACAATACAGATGTCTCATGCAATGTATTATAGTTACCTAATAAAAGAAGTTATTTTTATGTATCTAAATGATAAAAAGGAGAGTGAAAATTGAAAAAAAAAACTTTTTGTAAAACCTGGATAAAAATTCAACTAAACTGAAAACAAAGACACTTAATAATTTTATTCCTTTTAGTTGCTCATTCAAAAGAAGGGAGGATTTGTAGTGATGTATAGCTAAGGTTTGCACTGCCAGTTGAAGGCTAGTGTATCATTTTTCCAGGGCTGTAATCCAGTGACGTTTTCGCCCCAGCAAGCAGTAATTGTTTTTTAGAGTATTAATTTGAATGGAGATACAGGCTGAAAATTAGTGAAGATGTACTGATGGCAGTATCACTTTTGATGCAAAAAATGTGAGAATTGGTGACAAATTTGAAGAGATGCAAAATAGTTTTTGGTGCCTAGAAATTGGGATTCCCTGATGGTCATCAGCATTCTGTTTGCAATTATTCTTCAGCCCCTTCTGTAAACCAAGTGCTAATATGTGTATTTGTCAGAATAAGATAGTCAAAATGATAAACTATCTATGCCTAGTTTTAAGCATTTGTAGATTATTTTAAATTTTCACAGCTGCAGAAGATTATGGGGACATCAGACAATTCAGTGACAGTAGATATTAAATTAAAAAACTTAAAGCAGGGGCGGGGAGCCTCCGACTGCAGCTTGCCTGATTTCTGAGCCTCACACGCCGGATCGGGTAAGCTGCAGTCTGGATGCAGACGGTGGACTCTGCTGGGGACCAGGAAGCTGCTCTGGCCTCTGCTGCTGCTGTTTTCCCAACCAGGAGGAGCAGCAGTGGTCTGGGCAGCCAGCACAGAGGCTTCCTACTGCTGCTTTGAGTGGCCAGAATTCCAGACAGTCAGAGCCGTGGAGGGCAGCACCTGGGAGCAGGAGGGAGGGGGCTTATAGCCATGTGTGTGCAGGGTGCTGCAAAGGTAAGTCACCCATCTCACCTATGCGCTGCACTCCCTCCCATCCAGACCTCCACTGCCACCTCCCTGCACCCTGCCTCCCACCCCGACTCCCCATCTGCAATCTGCTCTTGACCCCTCCCTCCCAGACCTCTCATCCTGATCTCTCCCACCCACACCCCTCAAGCTCCTCCTGCCCAGACTTCCCACCCACACCATGCTTCTGCCCCTTCCATCTCAGACCCTACACCCCCAACCCTCCTGCATCCCCCCCCCACACCCTGCTCCTGCACCCTTCAGTGTTTTCAACTTGTTTTTCTTATTTTTTCTAGCTGTAAATTTTGCTATTGCAGAAATAATATTTGTCTGGTTTTTGTGTGTGTGGTGAAATCTTTTAGATTTTTATTAGGAAGTCCTGATAATCCTTACAAGCTATTAATATGCATTTGCAAACTTATTAATATTTTGAATATTCAAACTGTAGAATTGTAGGACTGGAAAGGACCTCAAAAGGGCTTCTAGTCCAGTGTTTCCCAAACTTAAAACATTTGCGTACCCCTTTCAGCACTTCGGCTTTATTGACGTACACCCTCTCCCAGGGCCGTCCCAGTGTTTATTTCTTGAGTTTTAGTGATTTTATTTTCTGCTGTGTACCCCTTGAGAGCCTTTCATGTACCACCAGACCATTGGTACATTCACCACACTTTGGGAAGCACTGTAGTCTAGTCCACTTGTTTGCCATTGGGACTGGACTAAATATTACCTAGACCATGCCTGGTAAGTGTTTGTCTAAGCTACTCTTAAAAAAACTCCAGTAGTGGAGATGCCACAGACTCCCATGGCACTTTATTCCAGTGGTTAATCATCCTGAGAGTTGGAAAGTTTTTAAAAAAAAATTTCCTACCTAAGCCTCCTTTGCTGTAATTAAAGCCCAGTGTTGCTTGTCTTATCCGCAGCAGTTAACAAGAACAATTTTTCTCTTCCCTCCTTGTAGGAATTTTCTGTGTATTTAAAAACTTAGATTCCCACACAGTCTTCTCTTCCTCAGCTTCACAATAAACAAGCAGTCCTGTAGCACCTTAAAGATTAACATTTATTTCTCAGGTAATTGGCTTTTCTGGGTAAGACCGACATCTTCTTACCTACAAAAGCTCTTTACCTAATAAATAATGTTGTTAGTCTTCAAGGTGCTACAGGACTGCTTGTTTTCTTTAAACCTGTCCTCCTAGGTCATGGTTTTTCTAGACCTTTAATCATTTTAGGCTGGTCTAGATTTCCTCCAGTTTGTCCATATCTTTCCTGAAATGTGATGCCCAGAACTTAAAACAGTAGTCCACTTGAGGGCTTATTAGTGCGCAGTATAGTAGAAAAATTGCTTCTTGTGTCTTCTACTGGTACATCCCAGAATGTTTCCTCCCCTCTGCCTCCCTGCAATAGTGTAATACTTCTGACTTGTGGTTAGCTTGTGATCCACTGGGACTCCCAGATCCCTTTCTATAGTATTTCTTTCAAGGCAATAATTTTCCATTTTGTGTGTGTGCAGTTAATCGTTCCTTTCTAAGTGTCTTGCTGAATTTCTTCCTGTTTATTTCAGATCATTTCTCCAATTCGTCCAGGTCACACTGAATTTTAACTCTATCTCCCAAAGCACTGGGAGCCCTTCGCAGTTTGGTATGACCTGCAAACTTCATAAGTGTACTCTCTATGCCATTATTTAAATCACTGATGAAGATATTGAATGGAACTAGGCCCAGGACCAATCCCTAGGTGAACCCAGTTGATATGCCCCTCCCATTGTACATTAGAACACAATTCCTAGAGAGAAGTTATCAATCAGTTATGTATCCACTTGATCATAGTTTCATCTAGGTTGTGTTTCCCTGGTTTTTTTTTACAAGAAGGTCAAGTTAGACTCAAAACCTTTACTAAAGGTGTACCACATTTACCATTTCCAGCCATCCACAAGGTTTGTTACCTTGTCAGATAAAGCTGTCTGGCTGGTTTGACATGATTTGTTCTTCATAAATCCATGCTCACTTTTAGGTGTTTGCAAATTGTTTGCTTATTTCCTCCATTTTCTTTCCAGGTGCTGAAGTTAAGCTGACTGGTCTGTAATTCCTGTGTTGTCACTATTCCCCCTTTAATAAATTGTCACTATATTTACCCTTTTCCAGTCCTCTGGAATCCCTCATCTTCCACGATTTATTGAAGATAATAGCTAATGACTCAGATAATGCCTCAGTCAGCTCCTCAAGTATTCTAGGGTGTATTTCATCAGGCTCTAGGGACTTGAAGCATCTAAATTCCCTATTTTAGCTTCAGATCCTACCTCATTTTCATGGTGTTCACTATGTTAGATGTCCGGTGGTTGTTAAGGTTTTTGGTCAAAACCTGAAACAAAAATATTGCTCAGCACTTTGTCCATTTCTGTATTTTCTGTTGTTGTGTTTTCCTCCTTGAGTAATTGATATTCCTCCTGCTTCTAATGTTTTTGTAGAAGGTTTCCTTGTTACTTCTGCCTCCAGCTAGTTTAATTTCATTTTGAACCTTGGCCTTTCTAATTTTATCCCTACCTGCTTGTTGGTGTTAATTTTCGTCCTTTTCACTTTGATCTAGTTTCCACTGTTTGTTTCAGATCATTGAAGACCTCCTCATTAAGCAATGGGTTGTTTCTAATTGGTCTTGTGCCTTTAAAAATGTCTCCTGGAAAAATTACCAGCTCTCTTGAGTTGTTTCTTCCCTTAAACTTGCTTCACAAGAGCTCTTACCTGCCAAATTCCTGAGTTTGCCAACCTTTTTGTTGAAATCTATTATCTTTGTTGTGCTGTTTTCCCACAATTTCTTACAATCATGATCTCTTATAATTTCATGATCAGTTTCACCTAAGCCATCTCAAATTCTCAATCAACTACTCCCTATTTATCAAATGCTAATCTAAAACAGCCTCTCCCCTGGTATCAGAGGGGTAGCCGTGTTAGTCTGGATCTGTAGCAGCAACGAAGGGTCCTGTGGCACCTTATAGACTAACATAAAAGTTTAGAGCATGAGCTTTTGTGAGTTAACGAATCTGAAGAAGTGAGTTAACTCACGAAAGCTCATGCTCTAAACTTTTCTCCCCGGTAGATTTCTGCACCATGGGGAATAAAAAATTATCTCCAATACATTTCAGAAATTTATTGGATAATTTATCTGCTAGGAAAATAACACAGACATCAATGTAGAATAGTAACAGAGAAATTCAACATGCAAGGCACTACATTTAGACATCAATGTAGTTGAAGTCCTGTATTGTGAGTCCTTATATTCAGATTCACGTGAATGGTGTGATTATGATGAGCCATATAGAAGTGGTAGCTACACTGAAGGGAACATTTTTTATGGTGATGTTTCTTTCTGTTCAGTTTAGTATTATTTCTTAGAGTGTGTACATGTTGAAAGGAATTTTTTCATGTGCATAAACTATTCAGTATGTGTGGCGCACAGTAAAAGTACTTGACTTCAAATGAACTCATATGTTCTTTCTTGATGGGATCTTCTATTAGTTAGTTTCTTGAGATGAAGAATAACTGAGTTTTACAGGGCTGGTCATGGTGACATGCTTGACCTAACTGAGAGAGCTCCTCAGTAATGAGTGCCTCACCATGTGCACAGACAGGCTTAAGCCAGACTCGTAGGAATGTTCAGAATGCTTTGTTTAAAAGACCTGATGGCAAATTTCAATAACCTGTACACCCTGACCCCCCCACTCCCCCTTTCTTTTTAAATACACAGTGTTGTTGCTGTTCAAATGAGCAACCCCAGCCTGAGTCAGAGAGTCCAGACCGTGTAGTAGGAGATAGTTAGAGCTCAGGTTAATAGAAATGATAAATCTTTTACTTTGGAATAGAGATGCCCCATCTTTGTCCAAATACAGATTGCCACGACAACGTGCTGGGAGCCTGATGGCTATCCTGTTTGCATAAGATGAAATGGATCAGAGCTGCCTCTTTTCAGTATAGAAGTGTGGTTCCAGCATGCCACATGTGACTGGCTTTGATTAGACACCAGCAGGCACTGATGCATTTTGATCTGAGCACTCTTGTTGCTTATATGAAGATGGGCAGCAGCATGCTGGGTCTGTTCAATGGGGTGTCCTCCTGTGTTCGTGTACAATGAAAATTAATTGGGCTAAAAGGTATTTGAAAATGTAAAATCTGATGTTGCCTGGAAGCAGATCTGCTGAGTGGGAAATATAGCCACTTTTGCCATCAACTGAGTTCTGTCACAGACTGAATTTTTAATGTATGAAACAAACTGGTCTTGATGATGGGAGCAGATCATTGCTCATTCTGATTTACCTTCTGGCATTGGTGCCAAGGCTGTTCATATGGTGATTCTTACTGTGCAGAAGTACTTTGGAGGCTGTGGTGGTAGAGAGCTTACCTAGTATAATGACTGATGTTACACAGATCCTATGTAGACAGACAAATTTAGAATGATTTGATAAGGACAGCACATAACCAGTGCCACCTTCTGTGTAATTTTACCTTGTAGCATAAGTCGGGCTCTTCATCTGTAACACTTGTTTGTACAGATTGGTACCAGGGTGCTGTGAAATGTTTAGATTTCAGAGTTCTGTTTTTGAAGCAAGTATATATAATTGACAGGTCTCCTGCTTAATGGCCTCATTTGTATCTTCTTTGTCTTTTCCTTCCCTCCCCCTTCTGTGCTACACTTATGCTTGGAATAGTTTTCCTCTTGTCTGATCCAAATACTCACCCTCTCATCATTCAGTATTTGTTAAATTTGCTTCATATGTAAATATTTTTTAATGATCTACGAAAGACAAAATTTGTTCTTAATTGCAGTATTTTGCAGTTGAACCTTTACCAGAGCCATTCTCTCAGGGGTCTGCAACCTGTGGCTCTGGAGCCATATGCATGCAGCTCTTTAAGGACTTCTTTGTGGCTCCCGATGCTATAATTGCAAAGTAAAGAAGAAAACCTCCTGACTGGTCTCAGTAAATGGTGAACATATGAAAGCCCCACAATGAACCACTCATATCTAAACTGCAAACAATGTGATCTCAAAACATTGGACAACTCTGTCTGACATGTTCCAGAGAGAGGGGGGGGTTCAGGAGTGAAAGTCGGGAAGACAGTGGTGCAAACGTACATGCAAAACATGAGGAAATAGAATATGTAACAAGTTTGTGAACGTCCTGTAGTAACCATGTATTGTATTACAAATCATTGTGTGTACACTATTCTTAAAATAGGGGTTACAAAAAGTAAGGTTTGATGTTATTTATTAAGGACTGTCTTCTCTTCATATGCATTGCAGCTCTTGAATTACTGAGTTTTTTACTGAATAGGAGAAAACGGCTCTAGTTGTGCCTGAATGCATTGCTTGTCCATCTCACAGTCTAAGGAGGTAGACTGTGAGCTGACTATATGCCAGTTCCAGCTAGTTAGATGCTTTTGAATGGACTGAAATCTTATTTACTACTTCTGCTTCTTCTGCTATTTTCTCTGGAGTCTGAACCTTGACAGAAATATTTGATTACTCCTGGTGTAAGCTGCATATTCATCTGCAAGAAGATGAGAATTCTGTCTGTACATAGGAAATACTCCTCCCTGCTGCAGCATAGGTCAGAATATAAGAATGGCCATACTGGGTCAAACCAAAGGTCTGGCTAGCCCAGTATCCTTGACAGAGCCCAATGCCAAGTGCCCCAGAGGGAATGAACGGAACAGGTAATCAAGTGTTCCATCCCATCGCCTGTTCCCTGCTTCTAACAAACAGAAGCATGGGACACCATTCTGTATGCGTGATATTAAAAATTAGGCTTGTATCTCATTCAGACAAGAGCATTCCAATCTACCGTTGTGTTCATTGCAGCAGTAGTTTGCTCCTCAGATAGGTTTTGCACTGGTTTTGAAAAAGTAGAAATTAGATTTTTGTTAGCCGCCTTTTGATTTCTCCAAAGACATAAAATTATTATTGCTTCCAAATACCATTCTATTGGATGGGATGTACTGTACTACCCGTTAAACCTCTCTAATCCGGAACTCTCTCATGTGGCAACATCTGTGATCCAGCATGATTTTAGTTAGCTGGATGACCTTTATCATAGATGTGGCTACTTTTTCTGTGGTCCTAAAAAGTTTGTTTCCATCCACAGGTCCTGGCTTTCAGTGTTCTGTGCTGTTATTTAGCTGTAATTTACCCCTAAATGTCTTCTAAGAGCCCAGTAAGCTGTGGAAATGTTGTTAATGCTGCTGTATGATATTGACCTCCTGTGGTCTGGCAAATTCTCTTGTCTGGCACCAGTCAGGATTATAGAGAAGTTCAACCTGTAGTAAATGCCACATATAGATTTCTCCATCTGATCATACATCAGTCTTTGGATAAATGTTTAAGAACTGAGTCTAAACCAGGCCTTATCTAAAATAACTCAAAGGCCTGCAATTTGACATGCCCCATGAAAACACTCAGTTCTATAGATCATTTATGATAAAAATATATTCTCTTAAATGTGGTATGCAGCATGGAAAAAGGGGATCTGTGCCCTTTTATCCTCCTTTTATCATTTATGTGGTATATAGAAAACACCTGGAAAGATTTTGTTCGTTAGTTTTGAATTCTTGTTTTTTAATTGGAAATTCAGGTGCTCATTAATGTGGAAAATTTTCCCTGCTGGCTGGAGAGCTAAAAGACAGATACCACCAGAGTCATGAAAGCAGAAGCTCTAGCCTATAGCTTTAGAGTTACATTTTGGAGAAAGGTCATCTTTGCTGAAGGTTCCTCAGCCCCACCTTCAGTTTTGGCATTGGAGTCACAATAAAAATCACTTGAAATTCCTGCTAAATATTTACATGCCCACTATATATAAAGCAAAATAACAAGCAAAAGAAAAAAGGTAAGTCTCTATTTGTATGTTTTGATAAAAGAAATAAAAATTGGCACAGGCTTAATCAGTAGTTAAACTAGACCCGGGCAAACTAACCTCAATTAAATGCCATATTCTCCAGATGCAAAGTGGATAAACTCCATTTACTCTGGACAATAGTCCTGAGCCCAGTGGTTTTAAAATCCTTTCTGGTTGTTTCTGGTTAAAATGCTTTTGGCTTTGTTGAATCAAGTGTGATGGGTGAAGGTTATTTTGATGATCAGGTCTTGTTTATTAAAGAAGTTGACTGAATCTTCTTTTGGTATTTTAGGCCCTGCAGTTGTCCCTCATCAGTATTATGGAGTTACTCCCTGGGGTGTTTATCCGGCCAGTCTTTTCCAACAGCAAGCTGCAGCAGCTGCTGCTGCAACTAATTCAGCAAATCAGCAAACCACTCAACAGACCCAACAGGGACAACAACAGGTAAGTGGCAGCATTTTCCAGGTAGTGTTAGTACCTGGGATTTACATAAGGATTCTCATATGTTTAAAGACTTGCTATTACTTTTGACAACACTTGAACATATACATGACTTGGCTGATTTCAAAAGACCTTGGTTTCTCTTAAAATAGAAGGGAAACTATTATCTGTAAACTAAGGAAGGGGAATCATATATGTTTTTCCCACCATGTTTGGAGTTTTCTGTATGCAGACTGGAAATAATGGTCTGGATTTGACAGAAAATAATGTACCAAACAGACCAGTCCAGAGTGAGAGAAGAAAACTTAAAAAATAGCTTCTTTCTGCTTCACGTATCTGGCTGAACTTATGTTGGAAGCTGTAACTAGTAGAAGAGTAGAATAGAAATGTTACCTCTTACGTGTTACTCTTCTCACATATAAAGGTACTAGGGGACAGCTGTTGGCAAGTATAAACAAGGTACTTTTAAGAGGTAAGTATAGGGCAACAAAAAAAAAATCAGTTAAGAATTAAAATTTTGCAAAGCAGGTCTGATGGGGGAAAAGGCATTTGTTTGAAAAAACTGCATTTAAAATATTTCATTACATGGCAATAACCATAGCTCTGTAGCTATTAACTATCTGAAGCTATAACAGTTTTAATATGAAAGAAGCAGCTTAATCTCACATTTTTTTCCCCATACTGATGCATTTCCCAATTCGTACTCAACACATTGGACAAGAAAGGAGAAGCTTTCTTCCTGTGCAAATGTGGATTACTTCAAAATGTGTCCAATTTTTAAAAAAAATTAACATTGTTAGACTTGTGTAGTAACTGTCCCCTCTTCATTCACTGTAAGATTTAGGGCAGAAAAAAAGGACTAACATTCCCATTTCCCAGTATCTGAAGCAAAAGACCAGTAAGGTTTGTTTCTTCTCTACCCTCACATTTTCAGCTGGCATTAATGCTGCAAATCAGGAAGGCTCTTGCATGCTTTTTTGCAGAAATTCTAACAGTGACCTAGAGCCAAATCCATTCTGAAAACAGGATTCCAAGGAATTCAAATATAGAACAAATTTTAAGATCTTTCACAACAATATTAGCACTAAATTTGGTTGTATAGATTGTAATCTCTGTGGGGCAGTGACTCTGTCTGTGTATGTCTGTGTAGCATCAGACAGAAAGGTGCCCTGAACTTGATGGGGACTTAAAAGTGCAAAATAAGAGTGGCTGTACTGGGCGAGACCAAAGGTCCATCTTGCCCAGTATCCTCTCTTCCGACATAGGCCAATGCCAGATGCTGCAGAGGAAGAGAACAGACTGGGTGATTGAGTGATCCCTCTTCTGTGATACATTTCCATCTAACAACCAGAGGCTAAGGACCCCATTCCTACCCATCCTAGCTAATAGGTATTGATGTACCTCCATGAATTTATCTAGTTCTTTTATGAACCCTGATAAATTCCTGGTCTGCACAACATCCTCTGGCAATGAGTTTCACACATTGACTACACACTGTGTGAAGAAAAACTTGCTTTTGTTTGTGTTAAAGCTGCTGCCTATTAATTTCATTTAGTGACCCCTGTTCTTTTGTTATGGGGAACAAGTATATAACTTTTCCTTACTCACTTTTTCCATGCCAGTCATGATTGTATAGACCTCTATCATATCCCCTTTAGTGTCCTTTTTCTAAGCTGAAAATTCCCAGTCTTTTTGATCTCTTCATATAGCACCCATTCCAAAGTCCAGATCATTTGCTGCCCTATTCTGAACTTTTTCCAATGCCAACATATCTTTTTTGAGATGAGATGACCACATCTGGATGCAGTATTCAAGATGTGGGAGTACCATGGATTTATATAGAGGCAATAAGATATTCTTTTTGTTATTCTCTATTCCTTTTATACATGTGCAGTTATTTTTCCCAGTTGTGGCTCATGTGAATTAAAAGCTGTTTTTGCTGATGGTAGTTCGCCATGCTTGTAAATCCTCCGCAGAAGAGCTCATTTGGCTTGATGTAAATTTTGTGACTAAAATAAAGATTTTGTCACAATTATTTTTAGTAAAAGTTACAGACAGATCACGAACGTCCATGAATTTTTATTTATTGTCTGTTACGTGTCTGTAACATTTACTGAAAATAATGGGGGAAGGGAGAGGTGCTAGCCTGGAGATGACTGAAGCTGTAATATGATGGGGGTGTCTGGGCACAGCTAAGGAAATCAATCTAGAGTATGTTTGCTTAAAACCAGGCCACTTACAGCCCAAGTTTGGGATTTCCTTTTCACTAAGGCAGAGCCAGCCAGCCAGCCAGCCAGCCTTAGTTCACTATAGCTGTTGAAACCCTCTAGATTGGAGATGGGTTGTGAAAATCTATTAACCACACTTTTCTTTCTGCTAGTGCAACAAGTCTGTATTAGTGTCTAATTTTTTTTGGTCAGCAGATGTTTGTGATCTGTTGTGAAATGTTTGTAATTGTGTGTGGCACAAAGTAGCAACATTTAATAGACAACTCAAGTGGGTGCACACTGTTACTGTTCACGGACAAAGACAGCTCCCGGACTAATGCGATAAGTGGTGCATTGTGGGATGAAGGTGGACAACCTTTGGTGGAGAAAGAACAGGTTAGGAGCTATCTAAAAAGGCTGAATGTACATAAATCGATGGGCCCGGACCTAATTCATCCTAGGGTTCTGAGGGAGTTGGCGAATGTTGTTGATGAGCCCTTGGCCATTATTTTCGAAAAGTCATGGAGATCGGGAGAGATCCCGGATGATTGGAAAAAGGCAAATGGTAGTGCCCATCTTTAAAAAAGGGAAGAACGATGATCCAGGGAACTATAGGCCAGTCAGTCTTACATCAGTCCCTGGAAAAATCATGGAGGGGCTCCTCAAGGAAGTCATTTTGAGGCACTTAGAGGAGGGGAGAGTGATCAGGAATAGTCAGCATGGATTCATGAAGGGCAAGTCATGCCTGACCAATCTGATTAATTTCTACAATGAGATAACTGGCTCTGTGGATAGGGGAAAATCAATGGATGTGATTTATCTTGACTTTAACGGTCTCCCACAATATTCTTGTCGGCAAGTTAAAGGAATGTGGATTGGATAAATGGATGGTAAGATGGATAGAAAGCTGTCTAGAAGGTCGGGCCCGGAGGTTAGTGATCAACGGCTCAATATCGGGATGGCAGTCAGTTTCTAGTGGAGTGCCCCAAGGTTTGGTTCTGGGTCCTGTTCTGTTCAACATAATTATCAATGACCTGGATGAGGGATTGGATCGCACCCTCATGAAGTTTGCAGGTGACACTAAGCTAGGGGGAGAGGTAGATATGCTGGAGGGTAAGGACAGCGTCCAGACTAATTTAGACAAATTGGAAGACTGGGCTGCAAGAAATCTGATGAGGTTCAATAAGGGCAAGTGCAGAGTCCTGCACTTGGGCTGGAAGAATCCCAAGCATTGTTACAGGCTGGGGTCTGACTGGCTCGGTAGTAGTTCTACAGAAAAGGATCTGGGATTTGTAGTGGATGAGAAGCGGGACATGAGTCAACAGTGTGCCGTTGTAGCCAAGAAAGCTAATGGCATAATAGGTTGCATGAAGAGGAGCATTGCCAGTAGATCCAGAAAAGTGATTATTCCTCTTTATTCAGCTTTGGTGAGGCTGCATCTGAAGTACTGTGCTCAGTTCTGGGCCCCCAATTATAGGAAGGATGTGGATACACTGGAGAGGGTCCAGCGGAGGGCGACCGAAATAATTATGGGGCTGGAGCATATGACTTATGAAGAAAGGTTGAGGGAATTGGGACAGTTTAGTCTGCAGAAGAGAAGACTGAGGGGGGACTTGATAACAGCCTTCAACTTTCTGAAGGGAGGTTGCAAAGAGGCGGAGAGAGGCTGTTCACAGTGGTCACGGATGGCAGAACATGGAACAATGGTCTCAAGTTGTGGTTGGAAAGGTCCAGGTTGAACATTAGGAAAAACTTTTTCACTAGGAGGGTCTACCCAGGGAAGTAGTGGAGTCTTCATCCCTGTAGTTCTTTTCAACTTTCCCTTACGGTACTTGTTGTTCATCCCTGGAGGTGTTTAAATCTCGCCTTGACAAAGCGCTGGCGGGGCTGATCTGTTGGGTTTGGTCCTGCTTAGGGCAGGGGGCTGGACTCGATGGCTTTTTTAGGTCTCTTCCAGCTCTATTGTTCTATGATTCTGTGATGATAAGTTTTCACATATAAACAGCAGAGCATTAGTGCATCACATGCTTTAACTGCAAGGGCTACCATATCAAAGACATTATGTGATCTTGTTGTTTAAGGGGTCTTTGTTCCATAGATGGGAAAAACTCAAGCCAAGCCAAGCCAAGCCAAGCCACCTTATCTTTCTAGCCTATAGGAACTAAAATGAACATTTCATTATTTCTGCTCATATTGGTAGGATTTAAGAGTATTTTCTGTACATATCAGTAGCCAGATATGTTATCTTCAGGAGGACAGATGGCAATGATTTTCTTAAAAATTTGGTTAGAATGTTGTAAGTTAGAATTGAATGAAAAGGTCAGAAGGTGAAATTTTTCTGAGAGGTCCAGTAAATTTGACAGGGATATCTTTAGGTATCATAAAAGCATTCATACCCACTTTAACATCAAGTCTTCTGAGTTTAACACTTGAATGTGTATAAAATTTTGTAACTGAGAAGAAATTGTCACACATCTGTCATACCACCTAGGCAGCTGTGCACTTAACCAGAGAGACAAGATGGATGAGGTAATATCTTTTATTGGACCAACTTCTCTTGGTGACAGAGGAAAGCTTTAAGCTTAAACAGGATGGCTCCACAGGAGATCTGAAAGCTTCAGTGAAAGCTTGTCTCTCCCCCACCCACGCCAGGCCCCCATTTCTCTAATATTCTTGTTTGTATCCATGGCTACAGCAATACTGCATCCAATTCTTAGCTCAAGTGTTTGTGAAAGTGTATAGAAATGTTTTCAGTTATTTTGACTTTTATACTAGTTTCAAAGCAGACAGACTAGTCAACAGTCTTGTTTCTTGTGCAGGTTCTCCGTGGAGGAGCCAGTCAGCGTCCTTTGACCCCAAATCAAAACCAGCAGGGACAGCAGACTGATCCACTTGTGGCAGCTGCAGCAGTAAACTCTGCTCTTGCTTTTGGACAAGGCCTGGCAGCAGGGATGCCAGGTATGGGCTCTGTCTATTCCACTTATGCTAATACACTCACTAGATAAACTGCCACTAGTTTTGTTTGATCCAGCCATGCTTTTAGACTGTTTAAATCGCTTTATCAAAGGTGAAAAGAAAAGAAATGTGTCCTGTACTGCTTTACTTACTCAGAGGCTACAGGTTTAATTTTTTGTGATGTCAAAAGAGAACACATTTAATACTGTCAGCTGTGTGCTGAAGGCTGGCTAGCGTGGTGAGGTGCTGGAGACCAGGAGTTGGCAACCTGCAGCTCTTTAAGGACCACTTGTGGCTCTGGGTGCTGCCACTGCTGACTCGCCATTAAACCAGTTCAGTTTAGTTCCATTCTTTCAATGGGGGCAGTGCAGGGAGCTGCCTGTGCTGCACATGTGGCGAAATGAGTGGCGGCAGGATGGGGGGGGCAGCTGAGCCTTCCACTGCCAGAGCTTCGCGGCCATACCTGCCCCGGTGGAGCTGCCCACTCACACTAAGGAGGAGGCGGAGGCAGGGAGCAGCTTCCCTCCCCATGGGGTCAGCGCCTCCTCCCAGGCAGTACGGTGCCTCCCAGCTCCTCATCACTCCGCAGCAGCTGCTGGAGCCTGGAACTGCACCTAGCAGTGCAAGGTCAGCTCCTCCAGGATTCGGCCCAGCTCCCCGCTTGAGCCTGGGGCCCAGTGAGTCCGGTGCCGGTGCTGCTGGGTGGGGAGCAGCTGGGAAGGTTTCAGGCACTTTCTGGCCTGAGAAGTTTGTGGGGGACAGGGACCCAGACTGTTTGTCGGGGGAGAACCAAGGGTGGGCAAGTAACATCCAGATTCAATGGGCGGGTTGCAGCAGGCCGGCGGAGGTGGGTTAACCGGAGGGGGGAGCGATTTGGTGCTGATAGGGGTTAAGCCTGGGGGTGGGGAGTAAAGTTTGGGGATAGGGCGCAGATTTGGGGGCTGGAGATGGGAGTAGCTTGATTTTCAAACTGGTACAAATTGTGTGCGTGCTGTTCTTAAAACAGATTACAGAAAGTACAGTTTGACATTATTTATTGAGGACTGTCTCTTATTCACATGCATTGCAGCTCTTGCACTGTTGATTTTGTAACAATTTGAAAAAATGGCTCTTCTCACTATTTCAGTTGCATACCCTGTGACCTATGCACATTGGGTCTGGGCAACGCATCCATACAGTGCAATAGGATAGAGGGTGCCAGTCCACCCCATGTGGCAGTGCTCTGGAGTCTGTGCTGTTGCCTGGTCCTCGGGGGCTTCAGGCAGCCACAGGGCAGGATTCCAGGACTGTTGCACAGCCCCAAAAGATCCAGGACTCCTGCCAGGTGCCACACAGCTGGGGTCTGCGGCACATAGCTGGCCCCATGGGGTTGGGATCAGGGTTTGAGGCTGTTGTCTGACACCATAAGTTCCAGGTGTGCCACCTGCAAAGTCTGGAACAAGCAGCTGGCTGGTCCTGCCACACCAGGAGTCTGGGTTTGAGGTCCAGGCAGCCACTGCCACCTGGCCCCTTCAGCCCACAATGCTAAATAGTTAACTATTGGTACATGCAATGTTACTGGTTTATTTAAAGAGGTATAGTTGCTCCCTCTGGTCGTCATTGTGGACACAGTTATATTGGTAGAAAAGGTGCTATGTACCTGTATAGCTTTTTCCTTAGGGAAGGGGAATAAATGGTACAATAAACCCTCGATTTATGTGGGGATTGTGTTCTTGTAACCCCTGCATAAAACAAATTTTGTGCAACTTGGAGGAGCCAAGAAAGTTGCCTGGCTCCAGAGAACGGAGGGGAACGGGGAACCAGGTGGCAGCCTGGCTCCTCTCCTCTTACAGAGCTGCCGCCTGGTTCCCAGCTCCCCTCCACTCACTAACCAGGGCAGAGGGGAAACCTCTCCTGTCAGTGGTGGTAGCTGAGTCAGCTGCTGCCCCTGACAGGAACTGGTTAACTGACCAATGCAGTGGTGTTGGTTAGTTTCCCCACAGCGCAATTGTGTTGACCTGAAATATGCACAACCATATCTCGGGGTCTGCTGTACTGTTAGTACTGATGTGCAAACGGAGGACTTCTGAGTTTACACATGCAGTGTCCACACTGGGGGGATTACCGTGCAGCACTTTTACACCTCCTTAATCTGAACTGTGGGTGGCGTGCGCATGCCCTGAAAAGCAGAACTTAACAAAGTTTTTCGAGTGATCCCAGTAGCAGATGCTCCCCTGTTCAGCACCAGTGAGACACTGAACGCTTCCTGCGTGAGCTTGATGACTACACCTACCAGTTCAGTGCGGGACGAGGACAGTCTTTTTGCTTGTGACACTCCCCATCATTCCTATACTGGGACTTCACAGCAACCAAGACCGATAGCGGTACCTGCGAACTGGCCTTACTAGGATCCTTGCACAGCATAGAGGTTACAGTAACCAAAGCCTATACCACCCGTGCTACATCTCCTGCTCCATTTCAGCACCTTGATAAGGAGGGCTCAAGAAACAGAATCCCAGCCTCCGACACAAACCTTGCATCCTCATCATGGAAGGATACAATAATGCCTTCACCACCTACAGCAGGAGATCATTTCAGATCCTTTCAGGAATTATACAAGAGAGTGGAGGACTCTTTAGAAATCTCCCTTCTAAACCTACCTGAAACCTGGCATGCCTTAACAGGCATTCTGTGTGCCTCCCTCTTGGCTAAGGTGGCAATCCCTATGACCCGGCCATAATGGCTGCGGCTAGGCATATGTGGCAAATTCCAGCCACTATACAGCCCACTTGCAAGAGGTCTGACGAGAAGTAATATGTGGCACCACAGGGAGCAGGCTTTCTTTTTACATGTCCTGCCCCAAATTCTCTGATGGTAGACGCCACTAACCATAGAGGCTGTCATCACTGTGCCCACACTATAGCGTATGACAGGAATTTGAAAAAATAGGACCTTTCTTCTTCGAGTGTCCCCGTGGGTGCTCCACATTAGGTGTCGGGCACGCCCGGCGCCGCAGATCAGATCTTCCAAGCAGTTTCTGCTGGACCGCGCATGCGCCGGTGCGCGCCGCTCCCTTGCGCGCTCCTGGCCACGTGCGCGATCCGCTCCCCGCCAGTTCCTCTTAACCGCCGTCGGCTGCAGACGGAATCCGACTAGGCTGTGGCCAAGTTAGCGTATTCAATGGTTTTAACTGTTTTTCTTTAAAGTTTTCAAGTTCTTAGGCTACTGTTAAGTTAGCCAGTTGTTATTTTCAAAAAAAAAAAAAAAAAAAAAAACAAGAAACAACAAGCGGGACGGCATTCAGTCCAGTCCTAGTAACAAGCGGAGCACTGTAGGCCAGGAGCCTAGGGCCATAAGCCCTCCTGCCGCGGCAGGCTATCGGAGAGGGGGAAAAACAGCACAGAGAAGGTACTAAGTACCCATTAACAATTGAAAGACTCACCAACAATGTCCTCTTCAGGATTCAAGAAATGTGAGTCCTGCCGAGAGGCAATGCCAGCGTCTGATGGGCACAGTCTCTGTATAAGGTGCCTGGGGGAGTCCCATGTCACACAGAAATGCTCCTTCTGTGCAAAATTAACAGCCAGAGCAAGGGAGGACAGGGAGATGCAGCTTAAAATGCTGCTCTTCGACAAGGCCCTCCAGCCAGATGTGCCGGAGCGGCCACAGCAGGAGGGACCCTACGGGGCCCATAAAAGGAAAGCCGCCTCCCTCACCCCATCAGCACAAAAACGGAGGAAAGTCTCCCCAGCCCGATCCCTGCCGGCAGCAACAGCGAGCGAGACGGGAGGAGCGCACAGCCCCCAGCCGCAGCAAAAGCTGATCGGCGGCGGCACGGAGAGCCACGTGGAGGCGGCTCAGCCTCCGATAATCAAACAACCGCCCCGCACCGCAGGCAGGGCGGCGGCTAAACAAGCGCCGGTAACCGCAAGCAGCGGCACCGACCCCCGGGGAACTGGCGGTGCAGAGCGCGCAGCCATGCGGCCTGCAGGCACCAGAGGACACCATCCGTGCGGCACCGCCCATGAGCGTGCTGAGCACGGCGCGGACGGGGCCGAGATCCCCTGCACGTCAGGGGGCGTAGCTACCCCCTCAAGGGAGAGGGGGAAGGCTGCACACAAAACAAGGCACCGCAGCCCCTCTCCAGACAGGGCTGCAGAGTTGCTATCTCTCAGCCCTCCGCTTATGCTGCAGACTCCAACCAGAAGGCAGGGGTCCCCCCTAGCCTACCCGGAGCCCCGTCTACATTTTTACAACCAGCTTCGCCCTGGCTGGGACCACCTTCACCCTTCCTGGGGTTTGAGCCGCTGGAATACTATCACAAATCGCTCTCTCCAGTGTCCCAGGTCTCTCGACGATCTCGCTCCCCCAGACGCAGAGGATATGCACCAAGGGAGTGGTCTAGGTCACCTTCCCAAGAACAGTGCCTATGCTGCCATGGTCGCCCCTATCACGCGGGCCATAGACACCACCGGCAATCTACCAGGGAAAGATCCCCTCAGACGGTCCCATATCCCCGAGGGCAATCGCGAACGGGGTCAGAGACTCAAGTATCTCAGGGGGAACTGGTTATGGAACCCCGAGATTTTCCCTTGCAAGCTTCCAGCGAGCGGATGTACCATCACCAGCAGGAACCGGAAGGGTCCAGAGAGGTGTATCCTAGTGGTTCCTCGCTCTCCTCCCCGGATGAGGCTACGGCCCCGGGAGACGTCCATCCTCCGGATGATCTCAAACAGTTTCAAGAGCTGTTTAAGAGGGTGGCCTTCACGCAAGACATTGAGACAGCAGAGGTGCAAGAGAAACACCAGAAGCTCCTCAAAAATCTGAGACCTCCGGCCTCCTCCAAAATAGCAATACCGCTTGATGAAGCAATCTTGGAGTCCGCCACTATGATATGGCAGACCCCTGTGACTATTCCGCCTGTCCACAAGAGAGCGGATAAGAAATACTTCGTGCCGGCGAAGGGCATGGAGTTCCTGTTCAGCCACCCACAACCAAATTCCTTGGTGGTGGAGTCATCGCAACAAAGATCAAAGACATCTCAATTCAAGACAGGGGGAACAGACAAAGATGCCAAGAAGCTAGAGCTGTTCGGCAGAAAGGTCGTCTCCTCCTCCACTCTACTGTTGCGAATGGCAAATTACGCAGTGCATTTAGCGAACCATAATTTCGACAACTACACTAGGTTAACCTCCCTCATGAACTCGCTTCCAGAGGACAAGAAACCGATGCTCAAGGCCATCGTGCAAGAAGGCTACGCGGCCTCGAGGACGGGAGTTCAGATCACCCTGGATGTTGCAGACACAGCAGCACGCTCCACAGCTACGGCAGTGGTGATGCGAAGGGAGTCCTGGCTCCAGACTTCGGGTATACCGAGGGATCTGCAGGCAAAGATAGTCGATCTTCCCTTCGACTCGCAGAAGCTGTTTGCTGAATCAACTGACTCGGTCCTTCATTCCAGTAAAGATTCAAGAGCCACACTTAGAACCCTGGGGATTTACACCCCTCCATACAGAAAGAAAAAGTACTACCCTCAACAAAGACGGTACCGGTACCAGTACCAGCAACAGCGTCCCCAGTACCCCAGGGGTTACGAGCAAGGGCGACATCAACAGCACCAGCAGTACAGAACTCCCAGGCGACTTTCCCAACAGAGCCTTGCCTCCTCAGGGCAGGGCCAAAGGCCACAAGTTTGACACACAGATCCAGGGTTGCGCCATCACTACCATCACACAAGGTCATCCGAAGCGGTTATTCCACCATTGCCTCCGACAATTCTACGACCAGTGGCAAAGGATCACCACAGACAAATGGGTGCTGGAGATCATAGCCACGGGGTACGCCATCCCCTTCCAGTCGCTCCCACCACCACGACCTCCACCCAGGCCCCACCTCCAGGAGGCCTCCCACGTAGCGAGGCTCAAGCAGGAGGTAGACCATCTCATGCTCATAGGGGCAGTGGAAAGACTGCCGGAGCAACTGCAAGGGAAAGGGTTCTACTCGAGGTACTTCCTCACGGAGAAAAAGACAGGAGGGTGGAGGCCCATCTTAGATCTTCGAGGCCTCAACCGGTACCTGCGCAAGCAACGCTTTCGGATGATCACAATCGCCTCCATCCTTATGGCACTAGACGATGGAGATTGGTTCGCAGCCCTCGACTTACAAGACGCGTATTTTCACATAACTATCCATCCGGCTCACCGATGATTCCTCTGGTTCATGGTAGGCAAAGAACATTTTAAATACAAGGTCCTACTGTTTGGCCTCTCCTCGGCCCCCAGGGTCTTCACCAAGACCTTGGCAGTGGTGTCAGCCTACCTGCACAGACAGGGGGTATTTATATTCCCGTATCTGGACGACTGCCTACTCAAAGGGGCCTCGAAGGAGGAGGTACTACGCATGATACGCATCACAGCAGGCACGTTCTCTTCGCTCGGCCTAGTTATCAATCTGGCAAAATAAAGATAGACCCCACACAGGACATAGAGTTCATAGGGGCAGGCATAAATTCTATTACAGCGAGAGTGTATCTACCAGAGACACGCTTTCGGGCCATCGGCTCCCTCGTGCAAGTCATCACCTTCAGCCCTAGGGTGCCGGTTCTGACGTGCTTACAGCTGCTGGGCCACATGGCAGCAGCGACATTCGTAGTACAGAACGCCAGGTTACACATGCGCAGCATGCAGCACTGGCTGGCGAGCGTATACAAACCGGCAGCACACAGCGTTCACAGGGTGGTGTCGCCCACAACAGAGGTGCGCAAATCCCTGCAATGGTGGGTAAACCCCAAGAACTTGCTAACAGGGGCACCCTTCCACCAACCACAAATATCGGTTTTTCTCACTACAGATGCCTCCCTCATAGGGTGGGGAGTACACATGGGCGAAGAGGTGACGCAAGAGCTGTGGTCCTCCACGGAGCAGTCACTGCACATAAATTTTCTGGAGCTCAGAGCAGTGTTCAACGCCTGCCGACACTTTCAAGACCATATACAAGGCAAAGTAGTCGGCATCAGTACAGACAATACCGCCACCATGTTTTATATAAATCGGCAAGGAGGAGCTCGGTCCCGTGCCTTATGTGCGGAAGCAGTCCGGTTGTGGAACTGGTGCATCGCCAACAATATAACCTCGAAAGCCTCGTATTTACCAGGCGCTCACAATGTGAAGGCAGACCAGCTGAGCAGGCATTTCGCACTCACGCACGAGTGGCAGATCCGTCCCGATCTGCTACGACCGATTTTTCACACATGGGGTTTTCCCCAGACAGACCTGTTTGCTACTCAAGACAACAAGAAGTGCCCACGATTCTGCTCCAGGGCAGGACTGGGACGACGCATTCGCGATCTCCTGGAGGGGCCCCCTGCTTTACGCATTTCCTCCCACAGTGCTGATCCACAAAGTCTTACAGAAAGCCAGGAGGGAAGGAGCCCAAATGATCCAGATAGTCCCAATGTGGGATCGACAGCAATGGTTCCCCCTACTCCTGCGCATGTCGGACCGTCCACCGATGCCCCTTCCGGTGGCGCCGGATCTGCTCACGCAAGCCCAGGGGTCCATAGTGCATCCGCACCCCCAAGGCCTGTGACTACAAGCATGGTTAATCCATGGCTCAGCTCCCTAGAGAGCACATGTACGGAGGAAGTGCAACAAGTCCTAGCAAGTAGCAGGAGGACTTTCCGCCAGGAAGACCTACAAGCAGAAATGGACTCGCTTCACGGCATGGTGTTCTACCAAACAGCTAGCCCCCCTTTCGGTGCCTATACCTGTAATATTAGAGTATTTACTGGACCTCAAGAGAGGAGGACTCTCACTATCCTCGTTAAAGGTCCATCTTGCTGCCATTTTGGCGTTCAGACACGAAGAGGAAGGGCACACGGTGTTCGCCCATCCCATGGTTACCAGGTTCCTCAAAGGGTTGGTAAACCTATACCCCCCTCGGAAGCTGCTTCCACCTTCGTGGATCTTGGACCTGGTGCTTAATGCGCTAACGGAACCACCATTCGAGCCTTTGGCCATGGTTTCCCTCCGCCTCCTTACGATACAGACGACCTTTCTTCTCGCAATCGCGTCAGCTCGCAGGGTGAGCGAGCTTGCGGTAGTTATGGCAACGCCACCCTGCACTGTTTTTTCCAAGGAGGCGGTAAGCATACGGCTGCATCCAGCCTTTGTTCCTAAAGTTTCTTCTGAGTTTCATATTAACGAGCCTATTGTTTTACTCTTGTTTTATCCAAAGCCTCATAACTCTAACAAAGAGGCGCGCCTACACCTCCTGGACGTGAGGAGGGCGCTAGCCTTCTATATAGACAGGACCAAGTCCTTCCGGAAAATGGATAGACTCCTAGTCTCTCTTGCTCCCAAATCGAAAGGAGAAGGTCTCTCTTCGCAGAGAATCTCGAAGCACATCGTATCCTGCATAAAAATGTGCTACGAACTCAAAAAGACTCCTTTACTGGCCACGCCCAGGGCTCATTCCACTAGGGCGGTGGCGGCTTCAACAGCCTTTTTCAAGGGCGTTGCGCTAAAAGACATTTGCAGAGCGGCGACCTGGTCATCCTATGACACCTTCACCAAACATTACGCCCTTCACAGGGTATTCCAAGAGGATACCCAGCTCTCGACAGCGGTCCTCTCAGGGACAAGCTGCACATAATCCGATTACCCACTTCTTATCTTGGGTTACTGCTGGGTAGTCACCTAATGTGGAGCACCCACGGGGACACTCGAAGAAGAAAGAAAGGTTACTCACCGTAGTAACGGTGGTTCTTCGAGATGTCCCCCCGTGGGTGCTCCACTACCCGCCCATCCTCCCCGCTTCGGATCTCTGTTTAGTGTTTTGCAGGAGCATCCGAGGCGGTTGGTCAAGGAACTGTCGGGGACCGGATCGCGCACGTGGCCAGGAGCGCGCAAGGGAGCGGCGCGCACCGGCGCATGTGCGGTCCGGCAGAGACTGCTTGGAAGATCCGATCTGCGGCGCCGGGTGAGCCCAACACCTCATGTGGAGCACCCACGGGGACACATCTCGAAGAACCACCGTTACTACGGTGAGTAACCTTTCTTTTTGTGAGGAAGGCCTATTTCTTCATCGAGTAGTGTCCCCATGGGTGCTCCACTCTGGGTGTCAGTGTGGCCTTTCACCAGTGCTCAGAGATGCTGTGATAGCCATGGTTTTCCCTCATCATGCATTTGCAGTAGTGTCTCCTTGTTCTAGCTGGTGCATGTGAGGCGCAGGACCCCTCAGTTCCTTGGCTGTAGACAAGCTTCGTCCTCTCTGCAAAGCAAGTTAGACAGTCAGTAGTTTGTTACTGTAGCCTTCCTGTCCAAGTTACCTTCCCTGTTGGAGTGAATGTTAGTTCGCTCACTCACTCACTCTCTCTCTCTCTCTCTCTCTCTCTCTTTCTCTCTCTCTCTCTCTGTGTGTGGTTTAGTAGCGTTGCAATTCTTTTTTTGCTGTGTCACTGCTATGCCGGGTTCCCCAGGCTTTAAGCGGTGCGCTACGTGCAGAGAAGCCATGCTGGCCTCTGCTGGCTATGCATTCTGCATTAAATGCTAGGGTGAGGGACACCAGCTCCTGTACCCACTGTTCCAGCCTCACGACGAGGGCTGGAAAGGACGGAGCCAACAGGCTCAAAACGTATTTATACAAGAAGTCCCTCCAACCAGTGGCGTCCTCAGCACAGGAGACCAAAGGTACAGACTTGAAACGTCCCTCTGCCTCAGTTGGCACCCCTCCTGTGGCATCAGATCCATCTTTGGCACATTCCTGGCTTCCGGTGCGATCTTCATGTTTCATGCCAGTAGAAAAACCTGCTGTGTCCTCCCCAGCACCATCTTTGCCGGCACTGCAGAAGAGAGCACTGTTGGAGCCAAGCTGGAAGCACTTGGTGCCTCCAATGCTGTTGGCACCACTGGCTTCAGCTACCTCAATCGAGGGGCACAAAAGGTCTCATAAGACCAAGACACCACCCTCCACGCTGGAAGCAAAGCATAAGCAGCACTGCTCCAAGTCATTGTACAGCGCTGCTCACAACAGTCCCTGGACATGGCACCGCATAGCACCAAGGCTGCAACATCGCAGGAGGAGGTGACATCACTTCACACCCATGAAGTGTTGGAAACGGCACCAAGGCAACACTGGGGCACCGCACCACTAGAAGAGCCAGCACCAGAGCATAGCACAGTGTCAAAGCAGTGATGAACCAACTCACCGCTGTCAGTACACCAGCACCAATTCTGGCGCTACTCAACTCTCCACACCGTGCCTCCCTGGTACAGTCCACGTCCCCATGCCTGTCCCAGAGATTGGGACTCTCAGGCACATTGGGAACCAGACCTCAGATGCTGGAGATTCCAACTGTTGGAGTATATTTTCCTCCCAACACTCGAGCACCATGCATGCAACCCGGCAAGACATGCCACCTGCTACGGCATACCTGCAACCACCTCCACCGTGTTTCACGCATCATTATCCCTATCACCACAATTCAGCACTGTAGTGGTGATTGTAGCAAGCACTATCACTCCACTCTTTTGAACCCTCCTCATCCTCGCCACATGATACAGTGCTGTCGGTGTTGCCTCCTTCTGCGGATGACACCAAAGTTTTTCAGAACCTCTTCTGTTGGATGGCCCTGGCACAGGAAGAGGACTTGCAAGAGGTGCCAGTCAAACAGCACAGGCTCCTTCACACCCTGCAGCCAACTTCTTCATTGTGAGTGGCAGTGCTAGTGGATGAGGCATTATGGACCCCACCAACGTTATTGGGCAAATGCTGTCTTCTATCACCCCTATGAAAAAAAGGGGCTGACAAATACTTTGTGGCCTCCAAAAATGCAGAGTTTCTTTTTATCCACCCATAGCCGAACTCGCTAGTCGCGAATGCTGTCCAAAACAAAACCAAATTTCCACTCCACTCCCCAGGATAAATCAAGTGAAAAATGGGATATTAAGGGTGGATGATGGGATCTCCTTCCTTGCCCATCCTGTTACCAAACTTTTTCTGATGAGCCTGCAAAACACCTTTCCATCAGTATGTCCTCCGGTCCCTATCTGGGACCTTAACCCCATTCTCAAGTGCCTCACGAAACCATTTGAACCCCTGGCAACATGTTCCTGGCTCCATTTGTCAGTGAAGGTCTCATTTTAGTCACCATCACATCAGTCAGGAGAGTTGGGGAGCTCTCATGTCTCAACCTCCTTATAGTGCGTTTACCAGGGATAGGGTCACCCTTTGCCCTCATTGTAAGTTTGTTCCCAAGGTTCCCTTTCCATTTCACCTTCGTGAACCTGTTCACTTATCAACGTTTTTCCCGAAGCCTCACTCTGATCCTGCGCATGTGGCGAGGCACACCCTGGTTGTCCGTCGGGCATTGGCGTTTTACATTGAGTGCACGAAATCTTGGTGTAAATCCCCAAGGTTGTTCCCGGCCTTTGCAGAATGGTCCAAAGGCCAACCAGTCTCATCCCAGCAGCTGTCTAAGTGGATTTCCTTAGGTATCCACACGTTAAGCACTTCATCAGTGAGAACTCTCGGCCGCTGTCACTGCCCACTCCACCTGGGCTGTACCCTCCACTACCACCTTCCTCAAGAACATACGTTCCCTTATGGATATATGCCAGGCAGCTGTGTGGTCTTCCAGCTCCACATTTGCACAGCACTGTGCTTTCTCATCTTCCATCGCTTCCTTCACTCAAGCGAGACAAGCAGTTCTGTCGGCTGTGATTGTTACTGAGCTCCAAACCCACCTCCAAAGTGCAACTGCTGCTTTATCGTCACCGTGAGGACACTACTTGAAAAAGAGGAGGAAGTTATTCATCTTCTGCTATAACGGTGGTTCTTTGAGATGTGTCCCCCAATGGGTGCTCTGCTTCCCTCCCTTCTTCCCCTGCTTTGGAGCATCCTGCTCTATTTGTGGGATAGAGAAGGAACAGAGGGGTCCAGCACCACGCGTGCACCAGATAACATGAGGAGGTACTACTGGTTCATGCGAGGCATGAGAAAACCATGGATATAGAAGAATCTCTGAGCACCAGCACTAGGGCTGTGTCTACACTTGCGTTCCTCTCTCAAAAGAGGGAAATTGAAAATGCAAATAAGGTGCACATTTGCATATCTGGTGTCTTATTTGCATATTCTTCTGAAAGAAGAAAAGCGGTGTAGTCACAGCTCTTTTGAAAGGAATCCCTGTCTTCTAAAGAACCCTTCTTCCCTTTTTTTATGGGAAGGGTTCTTTCAAAGATGGGGATTCCTTTTGAAAGAGCCATGTCTACACTGCAAACGAGGCGCCAGATACGTAAAACTGCACCTCATTTGCATGTCTCTTTCAAAAGAGGAATGCAAGTGTAGACACAGCCTAGGATGCACTGACACCCTGAGTGGAGCACCCCCAAGGTCACGCATCTCGAAGAACCATCTTCACTGCAGGCGGTGAGTAACTTCCTCTTCTCTCAGCCTCTCTGCAAATTATATTGCCAACGCTACCTCCCTGTTGGCAAAATATACGAATGATTTCTTTGCTCAGATGACAGGCGTTATTGAGCAGTTGCCTGATACAAAAAAGGAACAGTTTAAGCATAATCTCAGTGAGGGTGCAGTGTTATCATGAATGGCACTGCAGGCTGCCCTCCACTCAGCAGACCCTGCTACACGGTCCATTTCTGTGGCGGTAGTTGTGAAGAGTGTGTCATGGCTACAATTATCCCAATTCCTAAAAGAGGTCCAGGCCACAGTTGAGGGCCTCCCCATCAAGGGCTCCAAACTTTTCACCGAGTCCACTGATGCTGCACTCCCAATCCACCCTCAAATGCTTGAAGTACGTCTCTCTCTACCAAAGAGGAAATACGGGAGATATTTCAGTCAAAGGTACAAACCTATACCTTTCACACAGCTACAGAGGTACTTGGACCAGTAGGCAGAAACAGGGACAACACAGACACTGTCAACAGATGAATCACTTTACACCCTCTTCTACATCAAGACAGAACCACTTTTGAAGGATTGGTTGAGAGAAACTTGGCCCTGAAATCTCCAGGGCAGCACTCGTAAGCAAAGACATTTGGAAACAGGTTGACACGTTTCTGCCATGTGTGGAATAACATCACCACGGACAGATGGATGCTGGAGATAGTGCAAACTGGCTGCTGCATCCCTTTTACACCTAATCCCTTGCCTACTCCCCCAACAGGTTCCTCTTCAAAGACCTATCTCAGGAGGAGGCCCTCACCAAGGATTTCCAGTATCTAATACAAGTAGGAGCCATAAAGCCTATGCCAAAAGAACACAGAGGAAAATCACAGAATCACAGGGCTGGAAGGGACCTCCGGAGGTCATCTAGTCCAGCCCCCTGCTTCAAGCAGGATCAACCCCTACTCAGTCATCCCAGCCAGGACCTTGTCCAGCCGGGACTTAAAAACCTCAAGGGACGGAGAATCTGCCACCTCTCTAAGCAACACATTCCAATGCTTCACCATCCGCCTGGTGAAGAAGTTTTTCCTAATATCTAACCTACACCTTTCTCTCTTCAACTTCTGACCATTACTCCTTGTTCTGCCATCTGACACCACTGAGAACAGTTTCTCACCCTCCTCTTTAGAGCTCCCCTTCAGGAAGTTGAAGGCTGCTATTAAATCACCTCTAAGTCTTCTCTTCTGTAAACTTAAACAAGCCCAAATCCCTCAGCCTATCCTCATAGGTCTTGTGCTTCTACTCTCACTGCTTCCTTAACCCAAAAAGACACGGGACTTGAGATCTATCCTTGACCTGCACAATCTCAATTGCTTCAAAATGGTGTCTCTTGCCACAATATTTCCTACCCTGGAGAAGGGAGATTGCTTGGCTACCCTCGACCTCCAGGACTCTTACATCCCACACACAGATGATTTCCATGATTTGCAGTGTGCAGCCAAATTTTCATTTTGCTGTACTCCCATTTGGTTTATCCTCTGTACCTCGAGTTTTTCCAAGGTCCTAGCAGTGGTGGCAGAACACCTAGGGTTTATGGGAATAACCATTTTCACATATCTCAATGATTGCCTTCTGGAAGAGCCTTTCTATACAGCCACAGAAAGTGTGATTGCTGTAACCAGAACCCTCTTTGACAAGCTCGGACTCCAGTGCCATCTTCAAAGTTGAAGTTCATAGGGGCCTACGTAGACTGTACAACAGCCACAGCCACCACAGAGAACATTGTCAGTCTAATTCATCACATACAGAGCAGTCCCCAGATAACGACGAAATCCTGCCTTCAAGTTCTCAGCCACGTGGCAGCTGCAACATTCATAATCGTGAATGCACACTTTGCATGAGACCCCTTCAGATGTGGCTACATACAGTATTCAGACCCCACTTTCACCACCCAGGCAAAACGCTATTGGTGCCGCTCAAGAACAAGGAATCACTATCTTGGTGGACAGTACCCGACAACTTACACAAGGGAGTACCATTCTTAAAACCATCTCCTCCATGCACAGTGACAACAGATGCATCCCTCACCTTGCAAAACACGATGTGCAAGGCCAGTGGTCTCACAAGGAATCCAGTTTACATATCAGCTTCCTGGAACTCTTAGCAGTTCACAGAACATGCCAACAATTCTTGCATTTACTGGCAAACAGAACAATACAGATACTAACAGACTGTATAATGACCATATTTTATATAAACAGACATGGCAGAGCATGACCATACACCCTGTGTATGGAGGCAACGCATCCCACGCAACATTACTCTGACAGCGATTTATCTACCGGGCAAGAACAACACTATCACAGATGATATCAGCAGATGCTTCACCAACAAATACAAATGGGAAATCAGTTCCAGTTTCCTAAAAACATTGTTCAAATAAAGGGGAGACCCCAGCATAGACCTATTTGCCACCAGCATCAACACCAATGCCCAACCTGCTGTTGCAGACCAGGTCTGAGACCACAATCTCCAGGATATGCATTCTCAATAAGCTGAAACACTTCCCTGCTCAACGCATTTCCACCATTACCTCTAATCCAATGAGTCCTCCTGAAAACGGGGGCGGGGGCAAAATAACAGTAATAGCCCCAAACTGGCCAAGACAAACCTGGTATCCTTACCTACTGAGGATGGTGGTAGCTCCTCCTTGGCGATTCCTTCCAGTCTCCTGCCTGCTTCTCAAAGGCTCGACTCTTCACTTGCCCAGTGTTGACAATTGACATCTCAGAGCACGGCTAATTGTTGGCTGACATCAATGGAGAACTGTTCAACCGGTACAGCAGTTACTTATAAATTCCTGTAGGCAATCTACAAGGAAAACATATGTTGAGGAATGGCATTGTTTCACCAACTGGTGCAAAACAGGAAATTTCTCCCACCTCATTTGATATTCCACACATTCTACAGTAGCTATTATATCTCAGACAGTTGCAGTTTTCACTTAGCTCCATACTGGTACACCTGGCTGCTATTACAGCATTGCAGCCACCGGTGGATGACTGCTCTCTACACCCCATTATCAAAAAGTTCCCCAGGGCTTTGCAAAATACGTATCTACCAATTAAAGACCCCATACCAGCCTGGGATCTGAGCCTTGTATTAATGGCACTCCTGAGACAGTCATTCAAACCCATGGCAATATGCCCCCCGTCTGTGAAGTAGCTATCACGTCTGCACATAAGAGCTGTGTCTACACGTGTCAGGCGCTATTTCGAAGTTAACTTCGACGTTAGGCGGCGAGACGTCGAAGTCGCTAACCTCATGAGGGGATCGGAATAGCGCCCTACTTCGACGTTCAACGTCGAAGTAGGGACCGTGTAGACGATCCGCGTCCCGCAACGTCGAAATTGCCGGGTCCTCCATGGCGGCCATCAGCTGGGGGGTTGAGAGATGCTCTCTCTCCAGCCCCTGCGGGGCTCTATGGTCACTGTGGGCAGCAGCCCTTAGCCCAGGGCTTCTGGCTGCTGCTGCAGCAGCTGGGGATCCATGCTGCAGGCACAGGGTTTGCAACCAGTTGTAGGCTCTGTGTATCTTGTGGTGTTTAGTGCAACTGTGTCTGGGAGGGGCCCTTTAAGGGAGCGGCTTGCTGTTGAGTCCGCCCTGTGACCCTGTCTGCAGCTGTTCCTGGCACCCTTATTTCGATGTGTGCTACTTTGGCGTGTAGACGTACCCTCGCAGCGCCTATTTCGATGTGGTGCCGTGCAACGTCGAAGTTGAACATCGACGTTGCCAGCCCTGGAGGATGTGTAGACGGTATTCATTGAAATAGCCTATTTCGATGTTGGCTTCACGTGTAGATGTAGCCAAGGTGGGGGAAATGGGAGTTCTTATATCAGAATCACTGTATTTGATATTTCACAAAAATAATACCATACCTCACCCCCACCCCAAATTCCTCCCTAAAGTACCTACTTAATTTCACTGTAATGAACCTTTATACTTAGCTGTTTCCTTCCCTAAACCCCATGAAAATGAAGCATTCATGCACACATGAGCATCTGTACATAGAGTTAAACAACACTACGCCATTGAAAATTACTTGTCCGCAGACATCTAGTTTGGCCACAGAATTCTATCTACCATAACATCAATTGAACCTCCCTCCACCAACTAGGGAGACTGCTCCATAATCACCTAGGCGGAGCACTCACAGGGACAGCCATCTCAAAGAACCTCAGTTAATGCACAAGGTGAGTAACTCTTTATTGACCTATTTACATTTGAAAATGTCCTGTAGCTGTAATCAAATCTTCTCTTAGCACAATGGATTTGAAATGTCAGTGGCTCCTAGTGGTAGATGGCTTAGTTGCATAAGTTAATTTATCTCTATTCTCAGGTTATCCTGTTCTGGCTCCCGCCGCATACTATGACCAAACAGGTGCCCTGGTTGTTAATGCAGGGGCAAGGAACGGTTTGGGGGCCCCTGTGCGTCTGGTAGCCCCTGCGCCTGTCATCATCAGTTCCTCAGCAGCACAAGCTGGTAAGTTCCACATGGAAAGAAATGTGTGTGAAAATCTGTCCCATCCGTGTTGAAGGTAGGGACGATTCTGTGGTCGCTGTTTGTGCTGGCAATGATGACACACTTGCCCTCACTGAGATCCATTACAGGGATTGCTGCTGAAAACTTTCTCTGTACTCTTTGGGCTGAGCCTCAAGATATGTAACTGAAGAGTGAGCATAAATAGATTATTGTGCCAGGTGGCAGAATTCCCATATTACCAACCATGTCTGGTGGCACCAACTAAAATTAATATTCTTCTTCGAGTGTCCCCGTGGGTGCTCCACCATAGGTGACGGCTTGGCCGGCGCCGCAGATCGGATCTTCCAAGCAGTTTCTGCCGGACCGCGCATGCGCCGGTACGCGCCGCTCCCTGGCGCGCTCCTGGCCATGTGCGCGATCCGGTCCCCGCCAGTTCCTCTCAACCGCCGTCGGCTGCAGACGGAATCCGACTAGGCTAAAGCCACATAGCGTATTCAACGACTTTATTTGTTTTTCTCTTTAAAGTTTTTCAGTTCTTAGGATACCATAAGTAACCGGTTGTTATTTTGCAAAAAAAAAAAACAAAAAAAAACAAACAAGCTACTCCAGACAGGGCTGTGGAGCTCTTCTCTCACAGCCCTCCGCTCATGTTGCAGACTCCAACCAGAAGGCAGGGGCCCCCCCTAGCCTACCCGGAGCCCATGGCTGGCACCCCCCTCGCCCTTCCTGGGATTTGAATCGCTGGACTATTATGCAAAATCGCTCTCTCCAGTGTCTCAACAATCCCCCTCTCCCAGACACACAGGGTACGTGCAAAGGGAATGGTCAAGGTCACCTTCCCAGGAACAGTGCCTATACTACCATGGTCGTCCCTTCCACGCGGGGCATGGACACCATCGGCAATCTACCAGGGGGAGATCCCCACATATTACCTCGTACCCCCGAGGGCAATCGCGATCGGGGACGGAGACTCAAGCATCCCAGGGGGGGCTGGCCGTGGACCCACGAGATTTTCCCTCGCAAACCTCCAGCGAGAGGGCGCACCATCACCATCAAGAACCGGAAGGGTCCAAAGAAATGTACCCCAGCGGTTCCTCGTTTTCCTCCCCGGATGAGGCCACGGCTTTAGGGGACGTCCATCCCAAGGACGATCTCAAACAGTTTCAGGAGCTGTTTAAGAGGGTAGCTTTCACGCAAGGCATCCAGACAGCACAAGTGCAAGAGAAACATCATAAGCTCCTTAAAAATTTGAGCTCCCCGGCCTCCTCCAGAGTAGCAATCCTGCTTGATGAAGCGATCTTGGAGTCCGCCACTACCATATGGCAGACCCCGGCAACTATTCCGCCTGTCCAAAAGAGAGCGGATAAGAAATACTTCGTGCCGGCGAAGGGCATGGAGTTCTTGTTTAGCCACCCCCAGCCAAACTCCTTGGTGGTGGAGTCCTCGCAGCAAAGATTAAAAACATCTCAATTTAAAACAGGGGGAATGGACAGAGATGCCAAGAAGCTAGAGCTGTTCGGCAGAAAGGTCTACTCCTCCTCCACTTTAACCTTGCGAATGGCAAATTATGCAGCGCACTTGGCGAACCATAATTTCGACAACTATGCCAGATTAACTTCCCTCATGGACTCGCTTCCAGAGGACAAAAAGCCGGTCCTCAAGGCCATAGTGCAAGAGGGCTACGCGGCTGCGAGGATGGAAGTTCAGATTGCTTTGGACGTTGCGGACACGGCAGCACGTTCCACAGCAACTGCAGTGGTGATGCGACGGGAGTCCTGGCTCCAGACCTCGGGCATACCGAGAGATCTGCAGGCGAAGATAATCGACCTTCCCTTCGACTTGCAGAAGCTGTTTGCTGAATCAACTGACTCGGTCCTTCATTCCAGTAAAGACTCAAGAGCCACACTCAGGACCCTGGGGATTTACACCCCTCCATACTCAAAGAAAAGGTACTACCCACAGCAAAGGCGGTACCAATACCAGCAACAGCGCCCCCAGTATCACAGGGGTTACGAGCAAGGGCGGCATCAGCAGCACCAGCAGTACAGAACCCCCAGGCGACGCTCACAACAGGGCCGTACGTCCTCGGGGCGGGGCCAAAGGCCACAAGTTTGACATACAAATCCAGGGCTGCGCCATCACCACCATTGCACAAGATCATCCGAAACGACTTTTTCACCATCGCCTCCGACCATTCTACGACCAGTGGCAAAGGATCACCACAGACAAATGGGTGCTGGAGATCATAGCCACGGGGTACGCCATCCCCTTCCAGTCGCTCCCGCCGCCGCGACCCCCGCCCAAGCCCCACCCCCAGGAGGCCTCCCATGTAGCCAGGCTCAGGCAGGAGGTGGCCCACCTAGAGTTCATAGGGGCGGTGGAAAAGGTGCCGGAGCAACTGCAAGGGAAAGGGTTCTACTCTCGGTATTTCCTGACGGAGAAAAAAACAGGAGGCTGGAGGCCCATCTTAGACCTTCGTGGCCTCAACAGGTATCTGCGCAAGCAACGTTTTCGGATGATCACTATTGCCTCCATCCTTACAGCACTGGACGATGGAGACTGGTTCGCAGCCCTCGATCTACAAGACGCGTACTTCCACATAACCATTCATCCGGCTCACCGACGTTTTCTCCGGTTCATGGTGGGCAACGAACACTTCCAATACAAGGTCCTGCCGTTTGGCCTTTCCTCGGCCCCCAGAGTCTTCACCAAGACCTTGGCAGTGGTGTCAGCCTACCTGCACAGACAGGGGGTGTTTATTTTCCCGTATCTGGACGACTGCCTGCTCAAAGGGACCTCGAAAAGGGAGGTTCTCCGCATGATACGCGTCACAGCAAACACGTTCTCCGCACTTGGCCTGGTTATCAATATGGCAAAATCAAAGATAGACCCCTCACAGGACATAGAGTTCATAGGGGCTCGCATAAACTCAGTCTCGGCGAGAGTATACCTTCCAGAGGCTCGCTTTCGAGCCATCGGTTCCCTCGTGCAGGTCATCACCTTCAGCCCTACGGTGCCGGTCTTGACGTGCTTGCAGCTGCTGGGCCACATGGCAGCGGCTACGTTTGTGGTACAGAACGCCAGGTTGCACATGCGCGGCATGCAACATTGGCTGGCAAGTGTATACAAGCCGGCAGTACACACCGTTCACAGGGTGGTGTCGCCCCCACCTGGGGTGCGCGAATCCCTGCAATGGTGGGTAAACCCCGGGAACTTGCTAACAGGGGTACCCTTCCATCAGCCGCAAATATCGGTTTTCCTCACTACGGATGCCTCCCTCATAGGGTGGGGAGCGCACATGGGCGAAGAGGTGGCTCAAGGACTGTGGTCACCCACGGAACAGTCTCTGCATATCAATGTTTTAGAGCTCAGAGCAGTGTTCAACGCCTGCAAACACTTTCGAGACCGTATACAAGGCAAAGTCGTCGGGATCAGTACAGACAATACCTCCACCATGTTTTACATAAACAGGCAAGGAGGAGCTCGATCCCGTACCTTATGCGCGGAAGCAATCCGCCTATGGAACTGGTGCATCGCCCACGATATAATCCTGAGAGCCTCCTACTTGCCGGGCACGCACAACGTGAAGGCAGACCAGTTGAGCAGACGTTTTGCGCTCACCCACGAGTGGCAGATCCGTCCCGATCTACTACGGCCTATTTTCCACGCATGGGGGTTTCCCCAAATAGATCTGTTTGCCACTCAGCACAACAAACAGTGCCCACGATTCTCCTCCAGAGCAGGGCTGGGCCGGGGGTCCCTGGGGGACGCGTTCGCGATCCCGTGGGGAGGCCCCCTGCTTTACGCGTTTCCCCCCGCAGTGCTGATCCACAAGGTTCTGCAAAAAGTCAGGAGAGACAAGGCTCGGATGATCCTGATAGTCCCAACATGGGATCGCCAACCATGGTTCCCCCTACTCCTGCGCCTGTCGGACCGCCCACCGATGCCTCTTCCGGTGGCGCCGGACCTGCTCACGCAAGCCCAGGGGTCCATAGTGCATCCGCACCCCCAAAGCCTGCGACTGCAAGCGTGGCTAATCCATGGCTCAGCTCCCTAGAGAGCACATGCACAGTGGAAGTACAGCAAGTCCTAGAAAGTAGCAGGAGGACTTCCACTAGGAAAACCTACAAACAAAAATGGACTCGCTTCATGGCTTGGTGTTCTACCAAGCAGCTGGCCCCCCTTTCGGTGCCTATACCTACAATTCTAGAGTATTTACTGGACCTCAAGAGAGCAGGACTCTCGCTATCCTCGTTAAAGGTCCACCTTGCCGCCATCTCGGCGTTCAGACATGAGGAGGGAGGGCACACGGTGTTCGCCCACCCTATGGTTACCAGGTTCCTCAAAGGGTTGGTAAACCTATACCCCCCTCGGAAACCGATTCCACCTTCGTGGAGCTTGGACCTGGTGCTTACCACACTCATGGGACCACCGTTCGAGCCCTTGGCCACGGTTCCCCTTCGCCTCCTTACAGTAAAGACGACCTTTCTTCTTGCAATTACGTCAGCCCGTCGGGTGAGCGAGCTTGCGGCAGTCATGGCAACGCCACCCTGCACTGTCTTTTCCAAGGAGGCGGTAACCATACGGCTGCATCCAGCCTTTGTTCCCAAAGTTTCTTCCGAGTTTCACATCAATGAACCTATTGTTCTACCCTCGTTCTATCCAAAGCCTCATAACTCCAGCGAAGAGGCGCGCCTACACCTCCTGGATGTGAGGAGGGCGCTAGCCTTCTACGTAGACAGGACCAAGTCCTTCCGAAAATCGGATAGACTCCTGGTCTCCCTCGCTCCCAAATCTAAAGGAGAAGGTCTCTCATCGCAGAGAATCTCAAAGCACATTGTATCCTGCATAAAAATGTGCTACGAGCTCAGAAAGACTCCTTTGTCGGCCACTCCCAGGGCTCATTCCACCAGGGCGGTGGCAGCATCAACAGCCTTTTTCAAGGGCGTTGCATTGAAAGACATTTGCAGAGCGGCGACCTGGTCATCCTACGACACGTTCGCCAAACATTACGCCCTTCACAGGGTATTCCAAGAGGATACCCGTCTCTCTGCAGCGGTCCTCTCGGGGACCAGCTGCACATAATCCGATTACCCACCACCTATCTGGGTTACTGCTGGGTAGTCACCTATGGTGGAGCACCCACGGGGACACTCGAAGAAGAAAGAGAAGTTACTCACCGTAGTAACGGTGGTTCTTCGAGATGTGTCCCCGTGGGTGCTCCACTTCCCGCCCATCCTCCCCGCTTCGGATCTCTGTTAGTGTTTTGCAGGGGCAACCGAGGCGGTTGGTCGAGGAACTGGCGGGGACCGGATCGCGCACATGGCCAGGAGCGCGCCAGGGAGCGGCGCGTACCGGCGCATGCGCGGTCCGGCAGAAACTGCTTGGAAGATCCGATCTGCGGCGCCGGCCAAGCCGTCACCTATGGTGGAGCACCCACGGGGACACATCTCGAAGAACCACCGTTACTACGGTGAGTAACTTCTCTTTTTGCGACAGTTTCCATTAAAATTGTTTTACCATGCTCCTAGCTCACCTATTTGGACTGAAATTTCCCAGGCTTATTTTTGGAGTACTGTGCGTGAGTTTATTAGGATTTTTTAAGAGGCACTTGGAGCCAGATTCCTTTAGACACCTTTAAATGATTGGTGAGTGGCAGGAAAAACACCCTAATCTTAAAATAAAAAACTCCTTTGTAAAGGAGACAATTAATGTTGTTTTAACAACCTTTGCTATTGTTATTAATATCTGAGATGATTAGAAATCATTCATTTTGACTTTCAGATTCTTGGTATAGCATGTTTTCAGTTTCAGGCACCTCGGGAATATTACTTGTTTTTAAAGTTGTTTTTATTGGATGTGTTTAATTGGTTGGACATGTTTATTGGCCTTCAGTTTTTACAAACTTCAAAAGAAATTGAAGATGACAGTTGTCCCTTTAAATTGTAGCTTGGAAGCAGCTCCTGTCTGCTTTTGGCTACCTCTTGCTTAACACTCTACAAATGGTGAGTATTTTGAAAAAGACAGACCAAATACAGTGACCAGTTGTCACAGATGAGGAGACACTGCAGCATATCAGCCAATGAGCAAGGCACTTACAAACAATCTGGAAAAAAATTTGGTAGCACAACCAAAGTGATTACAAAACTGTAGCTGTGTAAGAAGATGCAGAAGATCAGCACATGCTGCTCAAGTGGAAAGTAGATGTGCATTTTGCCAACCCTTTGCACAGAGGTGAAATCACCCCGAGAGTAGAGTAGTTAAAATCAGCATTAAATAAATGGGACCTGCTACTTCTGAGCCCCCAAAATGGATTGTTTTAGATTGTATTGTTTAATTGCTTTTCTACAGCGGTTGCAGCAGCTGCAGCTTCAGCCAATGGTGCAGCTGGTGGTCTGGCAGGAACAACAAATGGACCATTTCGCCCTTTAGGAACCCAGCAGCCTCAGCCCCAACCTCAGCAGCAGCCCACCAACAACATGGCATCCAGCTCATTTTATGGCAACAACTCTCTGAGCAGCAATTCCCAGAGCAGCTCGCTTTTCTCTCAGGGCTCTGCCCAGGCTGCCAACACTTCCCTTGGCTTTGGAAGCAGCAGCTCTCTTGGCGCCACGCTGGGATCTGCGCTGGGTGGTTTTGGAACAGCAGGTAAGCATGTTCGTTGGTTTGTTGAAGGAGAGGGAACAGATAAGAACACAGCTGAATGTGCTTGTGGAATGATTGATTATAGAAAGCCCAGGCTGATACAGCCTTTCTGTTTTGGGGCTTATACCCACAGATCAGCTGGGCAAGATAGCAATTTCCTATTATAGACAGGTTTTAATTGTGTGTTATGGGGTTTCTCTGACTTCTGAAGCTTCTGGTATTGTCCCATTCTGGCTACGTCTACACTAGCCACAAACTTCGAAATGGCCATGCAAATGGCCATTTCGAAGTTTACTAGTGAACTGCTGAAATACATATTCAGCGCCTCATTAGAATGCGGACAGCTGCGGCACTTCGAAATTGACGCGGCTCGCTGCTGCACAGCTTGTCCAGACGGGGCTCCTTTTCAAAAGGACCCCAGCTACTTTGAAGACCCCTTATTCTTATCTGCTCATAGGAATAAGGGGAGTTTGAGGTAGCTGGGGTCTAGGAATAAGGGGTCTTCGAAGTAGCCGGGGTCCTTTTGAAAAGGAGCCCTGTCTGGACGAGCTGTGTGGCGGCGAGCCGCATCAATTTCGAAGTGCCGCAGCTGACCGCATTCTAATGAGGCGCTGAATATGTATTTCAGCACTTCATTAGTAAACTTCGAAATCGCCATTTGCATGGCCATTTCGAAGATTTTGGCTAGTGCAGACATGGCTTCTCAGGAAGGAGTTTGAACTGAATGGAGGCTTGATCTGATCCAGTCTGGCAACTGCTTTGTTGGTATTGTAATGTTCTTTATGGGAAGTTCTTAATCATCCTTTTGCTCACAAGGCTAAGCACTCCTTTGGCTGAACCACGGATGTGTCCATCCACAGCCTCTGTGCCTGATGGTGCAAATAGGCTCATTCAGGGGTGACACACACCCTCTTCACCTGAGGCTGAGCAAGTGTTGAGCCCTACTAGCTCCAAAAGCCATCAGTGTCTTCCTGTAAAGTCTTTTTTCCTGGGTAGTGTAGTAGAGATACTAGAACAACAAATTCCACTGAACAAACTGGTCATGGGGTCAGGCAGCCCCTTGGCATTGATAATAGTTTTGAGGACTGATTGTGCCGGGGGATGCCTACATGCAATTCCCATTAACTTAAAAAAGAGGAGGAGCTCTGTGCCAAGCAGTTAAAGTGGATACCGAAGTGTTTTTCTGTTTATCATACACTTCTTAAAACTTATACCGCCATGAATGGTTTGTAAATTTAATTTAGTTTTACTCTCTCTCATTTCAGTTGCAAATTCTAACACTGGCAGCGGCTCCCGTCGAGACTCCCTTACAGGGAGCAGCGACCTTTACAAGAGGACATCCAGCAGTTTGACACCTATTGGACACAGTTTTTATAACGGCCTTGGATTTTCTTCTTCTCCTGGGCCTGTCGGTATGCCTCTTCCCAGTCAAGGGCCTGGCCATTCACAGACACCACCTCCTTCCTTATCTTCCCATGGATCCTCTTCAAGCTTAAACCTGGGTAAGGAATATTATCTCAACAGGGAAATAATTGCCATGGTGGGTTACTAGTGAACTCTTTCTCCAGGATGAGAATCAAACCACTGTGTAATTATTTAAGTAAGATGAGCACACTCTGGGCACTGTCCACATCTGGTACTTTTATGGCAGACCTCTGACTTTCACATACCAGGCAGACAGAACTCTTGAACTGGGAGTCAGAAGACCTAGATTCTTCAAATGAACACACACACATGCACATTAGCAAATCTCTTCAATATTTGGAACAGATCTCCCATTTCAGTATCCGAGACTTGAAATTAAGAGAGCACCTTCCACAAGTCTATCATGCATATCTTGTACTTATAATTTAGTTCTGTGTACACCTGTGTTTAGCACATTCCTGGTCTAAATGTACATTGTATTTAATAGCATATCTGTATAGTAGATAAGGCTTTTAGCACAGAGGCGTTATGGTACAGTAGCCATGAACGGGAGGTTTGAGTTTTGATATGAGAGAGGAGTCTGTAAGAGCTCTGGAAATCTGTGGATATCAGCATCTATAGATATAAATGCAGATATCTGCAGCTTGTTTTTGCAGATATGGATCTGGATACAAATTTAGAATCATGCAGGGCTCTAGGAGTCTCTATAAAACGGAGAGTTCCAGAAGTTGAATGTATTTGGAAAGGTGGTCAGTTCAGAGCTTAATATTGCAACTAGTTTCTGTTGGGGGAGAGGAAGAAACTCTCATCTCAGTGAAGATTTAAAAGACAGCTGGCCCAGTTATAAGAGGTTATTTAACCACCTGTTCCTAGACAATTTGCAAAAGGGGGATTGAAGAAGCTTGATATAGAATAAAGTTGTACCAATGTGTCATTTAAAGAAAAAAATGTTACTGCAAGCAACTTTGGATGAGGTTAAGCATTCAGTCAGCAATTCTAGCAGCTATATGGAGAACAAATGGTTCCCAGATTGTTCTTGATTTTGCCCTGGTCTGTGTTACAGCATTGGGTCAATAAGGCAGGTTGTCCTAATTGTCACTGTCTACATTATAGGGTGGCTTCTGCTGATGTCAGTGCCTCCCTAATCCAAAAGAGGTGTGGAGCTCTGGAATTGACGAGAAAGGCACTCAGTTTGGGCTGTCACCCTTGGACAGGTGAAGGGCCCAAGCTAGAATCTGTTTGCTCACTGCCTAGACGCTGCACCAGTGCTCCTTCAGTCTTCCTTACCTGTGCAGAATCGTTTTTTTTACATGCACTGGGTCATGTGTAATGTGCACCGCCATTAGAAACACAAAACTTACATGTAGGCCATCTGCTAGTCAGCTGGGTAGCCACACAAGCACCCATCTTACAGGGAGTACCACTCCCCCATCTGTGCTTAGTTGCTGCCAGGTTTCCTGCCAGGAGCCCAGCTGCACTGAGGCTCCCAGTTGCCAAGCTCTAAGCATGGAGCTGCCTGCGGGAGCTGAGGCAGCTGCAGTGATCCCAGCAGGGAGCCAAGAGCCCTGCAAGCTGCCAAGTTCTCCTACACGCCTCATATACACACATTCCTAAATCAGTGGAAATTTTCTAAGTGAAGATGTGCATCATTGATGGAAAGCAAGTAATTACTACAGTAACTGTATATGGACCTAACATAGGTGAATTTAAGTTTGTGGTATAGACATGCCCTGAAACTGGTATATTTTCTGTTACTGAGTGTTACACAAACCAGAACAATTAATCCCAGCTCTTTCAGGTGTCTAATTATATCATAGCTGTGAAATACAGATTGTATTTAACCAAGCTGCCTCTTTCTGGCATTGTAATCTTGTGAACTGTTTAGGCAATAGGGATGTTAAATTCCGTTTAATATACATTTGTTATATTATTCCGAATTAACTACCCAGATTAAATCTCTATGAGCTGTTTTTATTCCAGAATAAGAATGTCAACATGGGAATTTAATTAGGACTAGCTGTTCAGCTTGAAATTCACTCCCAACTTTAAGCTGAATTAACTTCTCAGCGTAGACAAGTCCATGAGCTTTGATGGGTGTTAGTGTCATGTGTTGTGCTGCAGTTAGTGGCCCACTTCAAGACTCTGCAATAGATTCTACAAAATAACACTTGTGGTGTGTGATCTGTCCGATGGCGTGGGATTACTGCTGGGTATCCTGCCCTTTCTTGCAGCTTCTGAGACAGTTTGGTTTGAAAATCCTTTTGTTTTTAAACAGAATCCAGGTTCCCTCTAGTGGACAGTTGCTGCAAATCACTCACAAGCCCAAGTTCAGTGTGTCTTGGTGCAATCATATCTGGCTGTTTCTTAGAGAGCCTTCTTTTCACGGCCCTTCTGCTGGGAATAGCTTTCAGTCCAGCAGCCTGGGGACCCTGTATGTGGAACAATTCCCAAGCTCTGTCTCCGAGAACATTAGAGCAGCCTGGCTGCAGCAGCCAATGTGCTGCTCCACATGTCTGTGCCTTTCCCTGCATAGCTCCTGAGCACCTTGAATTCACCACCTCAGTACCTCTCTGGATGACTGTTGACTAAAACCAAGTCCCTCACCATGTGCATGTAGGCAGTGGGAGAAACCCAACAAAAAGGTCACTGCCCAGAGTGGTGAGAGTGCTGCCTGGTTCACCACAGGCTATGTTGGGTTGGCTGCTTCTGCCTCCTATGTCTCCACTACCCAAAGTCAGGGTAGTGAATCTCATCTTGCACTCCCCATCGGTCAGTTCCCTCTTACCCGGGCTAGGTATTCTGAAAGAGCCATGTCTTCTTTCTTCATTCCCAAAATGAGCAAGCCTCAGACAGGCCTCCTGCCCTGCTCAAGAAGGCAAAACCATCCTAGACCTGTAATTTATATGACAGGGCATGCCCCATTTATCCTTCTCTGCTGTATGTAATATGTATTTAGGATCCTGGATGCAGATGCTGCTTTCAGAGGCCGTCTGATACAAGCTCCACTGAATTGCTTCAGACTTTCTGGGGAGCTGCTTGCAAAGCTTTTCAAGGGTCTTCAGAGTAGACCAGGATAATGCCACTTCAGGTTCCTTGAGGGACTCTTTAGAACCCTACTGGGGGATTTTTGCCCTTCCTGTACTAAATTAGGTTCCACAACAGCTCTGACCAATAGGCTCTTTCATGTTACACCTGCATCAGAAGCTATTCTATCAGATGGAATCTGCATGACTATATTCAACTTTTCTTCAACAAAACTGAGAACAAGAGCTGGAAATTCTGATTATGCACTATCCTAGCAAGAAGGCTTGAGAGATGTCAGCCTGGTCTTTTCATGGGCTCCAGTGTTACCCACAAAATCTAGGGCTTCTTACTGTTATCAGAGAGCCCCTCTCTCATACAATCTTCTAATCCCACTTGTACTGTTGAACCCTTTGAAAAGACCAACAGTTGCAGTTACCTCTGTTCAGGAACAGCTTATCAAACCAATTGTCCTTGTTCTTCTTTAAAGTGGAAATAAAGATTTTTTAATTCATGGCTTATTTTTAGCCTCCAAAAAGATGTGAGGTTTTAGACTGTTCTCTGATTTGCCCTTTTTCAGTATCTCCAACAGAAGAACAGACTTCCAAATAGGAATCTCAATCCTTGTGATTGAAAATTGGGGGTGTGGTCTGGGTGTACGATCTTTACCCCTTTGTAACTGTACCTGAGAGAGGCAATAATGGTGGTGGTTATGGTTCTCCATAGTGAGTCAGCTTTACCACTTTGAAGCTATTTTATTCAGGCCATCAGTGCTAAGTCATTCACAATGTCATTTTGGTTCTGGTCTCATAGCACACAACAGAGTGTATATTTGTCATTCCTGAGGCCTGGTCCACACTATGGGGAAAAAAGTCAATTCCAGGTACGCAATTGTAGCTATGCCATTAGCATAGCTAGAATCAACATATCAGACTCTACTTTCTGTCCTATTGTAGACTGAGGCTGTTTGAGCTCGCTCTTTACTCCACATAATAGCGTAGAGTACCAGGGTCGACAGCCGAGGCCAGAGAGATTGATTTTGCCATGTCTTCACATGCAGCAAAATCAAACTCCAGAAGATCGATTGTGGCACGTCGAATGCCCAGAAAATATAGACATACCCCGAGACAGCCTCCTGGTAAATTCCTAGTGTGTAAAAAGTAACCACATTGTTTCAAATGGGTTGTTTCAGGTTGGTTTGTTAATGAGCGGAAAGAAGAAGCTTTCATACACGAGTGCTCATTGCGTGTTGGACCATGTCATAGTGATGTGTTCTAAAGAGTTTTCTGAAATTCACACTCATCCTTTCTGGGCCCTGAACTTACCAGGCTTCAGAATGTGGTGCATATGGTAATATGCACAGATTCAGTTGGAGGTGGACTTCAACTTGGAGACATCTAATTCTAAACAGTTAGAATGTCCTGAGGGATTCAGTGAAGAGTTTTCAGCGTCCAAGCTCAGTATGAAAATCATCTGTTTCAAGCTTCTCCCTGAGAAGTAGCTCTCAGAGCTTCCCAACATGTATATTTATCAAATGCCACTTCAGGTGGAAAATGACCTATGTAGTGACAGGTTTCGGGGGGAGCTCTGGTAAAATAGAAATTGCCTGGACTTGCCAGTAGTCAGAACTGCCATTGTCTCACTTCCTCCCAGACTTGCTGCTTTGCTAGCCTCTGTTCACATAGAAAATAAGGCACATGGTTGGCACAGGAATCTTTCCAGGGGTGTGCAGCATGGGGAATTTTTTGTCCCCTCCAAAAGAAGCTGGACAAACAAGATTCTTCCCAAAGGACTGGGAATCCAGTGACACTGTTTTCAGTTACGTGACTCCTATGGGATGCTTCCTGTCAGCAGCCTCTTTGCTGACTTCCATGGGAAAGTGCAGTTAATCTCGTTCCTGGAACTGGCCAACTGTAAACCTGGCAAAAGAAGGCTTGCCCATCCTGTGGGCTGGCCTATAGAGGTAGGGGTTCGTGGGTGCTTCTGTGGCTGTGGGGTCATGTTTGTATGAGAGCCTGAGAAATGTCTCCTTTTTTGCTATTAGCACTGTGAGCACATCTACCCATTACAGTAGCCCCAGAACGGAGTTCATGGTTCTGTCTCGCTCACCCTCTTTTTTGGGTTCTTCCTTGTCAGAGGTGCCTTATTGGATCTCTGCCCCCTTACTCTCATCACATGCTGGGTTCTGCTTGGATAAGAGTGACTTTTTCTGACCACACAGAAAAAATCTTGTTCGTCAAGCTGAATTGCAATAGCTGTCCACTAGAGGGAGCCTGAGCCCTGTATTTTTCAAGGAGTGGTCCATGAGTACTTAGGTCCCTGACACAATTTAGGAAGGCCACAAGCAGGTCCCTGGTATCGGAAAGGCTGAGAAACAATGCCATGTATAAAGGGGAAGTGTCTTCAGAGAAGCTGAGCAGGTGGCAGAACTGAGTGAGTTCAAAACACGTGATGGAACCTTTGTGAGAAATTATGGTTATGGATAAAGAAATGATGTTTGTGGGGAAGGCGTTAGTGATTTCCCATCAACCCCTGAATTTAGGATAAATCCTGAGCTCTTCCCCACAGCCACCATAGACACCATCCTAACAGAGGGGTGATTATTGCAGTATTTTTGAAAGCTTAACATCTTTTCAAGAATTATTTTTTGCTGACCACAGTTTCCCAGTGAAACATTATGTGAAGGTGGGCAGTAGGACTCCTGTTACGGATAAAAAGAAGATCACAAACTGAAAGACAGTAGTGAAAAATAACTAAATCTGTTTCCTTTTTACATTTGCCAACTCATACTGAATTTCACTGTTGCCTTGTGGACAATTTCACAGCAACAAAGGAGAACGAAACCTGAGGAAAATTAGAACGATGTAAATGATGTAATTGTAGAATGACACAAGTTTGATGGGGAGACTTGGAGCAGATGTATTGGAAATGCTTCTAATGCAACTGAGGATCCCTTTAAAGCTGTTGAAGTAGCTTTGGGAGTCTGCCTCATCATTGGAAAGACAATCCAAGATGGTCTTGTCATTTTAAAAGGCTATGAATTCCTGTTGCGTTAGCAAGGGCTGCCAGTAGTAGAAATAGATGTTACCTTTTTGCACTTTTCCATATTATTGCATGACATAGTCGTTAAAAGGAACGTGTGTGCAGCTTGGGCTTTGGATGGGCTAGGCGAGTGAGGGTGGGATGCAGATACGTACGGCCTTGTGGCAGTTGGGAAGGACATGGAATTGACAGCATACCAGATATTTAGACTCCCTTGAGAGTTGCCAAGAAACCCGATTTAGCTGGACGAGGAATAGCACAGAAGCAGTCTCACGCAGAGCTCCTGTTTGGAGCCCAGTCGTTCAGTTGCTCACGTTTGGCCTTTGAAACATCCTCATTTTTGTGACCCACAGGAGGGCTCACAAACGGCAGTGGCCGCTACATCTCTGCTGCCCCTGGAGCTGAAGCCAAGTACCGCAGCGCAAGCAGTGCTTCTAGCCTCTTCAGCCCCAGCAGCACACTGTTCCCCTCCTCTCGCCTGCGCTACGGCATGTCTGATGTCATGCCCTCTGGCCGAAGCAGGCTGCTTGAAGATTTCCGCAATAACCGATACCCTAACCTACAGCTCAGGGAGATTGCCGGACACATCATGGAGTTTTCCCAGGATCAGCATGGATCCAGGTGGGATTCAAAACTATACATGGTATGACACTTTTAGGACAAGTCCCTTCTTGATCAGCGTGGTGTAGAGTGGACATCAGAAGCTAGGAGGCACCACACAGTAATGGAAACTGCACTCAGATTGTCTCACTCTCCTGCTCCTTCTAGTAGATGCTCTGCCACCAGTGTTTGCTCCCAAGGTCTTTGTATGGAAATAGGGGTATTCTCATTACGTAGTTAATCTGCTTGCTGTGCCAGTAATGCTTCATGGTCCCAGTGTTGAAAGAGCTGTCCAAGCAGGAAGCCTTCCAGTAAGCCTGCATCAGGATGTGCTTTGCTGTGCTGTGGGGCAACTCTTGGGATATTTATGCTTGTGCCATCACCTAGAGTTTGAAACAGGCGCTGTATAGAACTCAGTGTATTTTGAGCAAGCAAACTGGGGATTTGGAAGAGGGATGTAACATGTTAACTGGTAGGTATTCTGCTTACTGGTTAACTAACCTTATCCAATAACCCCTGTCCAGCTGCTCTTCACCCCCACCATGCTGGGCCAGCCAGAGCAGCCCCAGCCCTCTTCTTTAATCTGTTCAACATTTAAATGATAAAATTTTAACTGTTTAAACCATGGGCCAGCAACCATCCCAAGCAGAGTGCTGAAATGTGATCTTTTGACCTCTGAACCAGAGGGGTCAGTTCCAGACCTGAGGCTCCCCTCTTCAGCATTCAGCCTGTGACGTGTGGGGGGCATAGAGCCCCGAGCCTCGTGGGCCAGATGCAAGCAAGCCAGGGCCCGGTCTGGCTTATGAGCATTTCCTGGGAGGAGACAGGAAGCAGCTTTGCTGCCACTGCCACCACCTGTGTCTCTGCTGCCTCCACTCTGCTTCCCCCCGCACTGGCTGGGGGAACGACAGCACAGCGCTGCCTGGAGAAAGGCTTTCCCTGGTGCTCTGATTGTCTGGAGTTCCTGCCAATCAGAGCGGGGTAGGGGTGGACAGTGTCTGGGAGTGTGGGAGGAAAGTCTCCCCAGGGCACTTTTCTCCCCGGTGATGTTCCCTGGGGTGGGGGGCTGTGGGGAGGTACCCTGCACCTTCACCTGGCTTGCTCCTGCCCAGACCACCACACTCTGCTCCTACATCCCCTTCTGCCCAGATGCCTGCCATCCCCACCCTGCTCCTGCCCAGACCCCCACCCTCAACCTGTTTCTGCACCCTCCCTCCCACCCAGACCCCTCACTTCCAGCCCACTCCTGAATCCCCAAGTTCAGGCCCACTCCTGCACCCTCCCTCCCATCCAGATCCCAAACACCCACCCCCAGGCCACAGAGTAGTGGGAGAGAAACCAGCTAGGATACACCATTCCTGCAGCAGGTTCTTCGGGGCTGTGCAGCAGGGGCTCTGGTACCAGCCCCGTGCCCTGCAGGGGGCCTCCAGCCCCAGCTTCACACTTCAAAGGGGACTCCAGCCCCATGCTGCTGCAGGGGCCTTGTGGAAGGGGCACCAGCCCAGCCACAGCTCCTTCCTCCAGCCCTCTTCCCTGCTGCATGGGGGAGACAGGGAGGGGCTGAGCCCCCACCATGTGCTGTTTAAATTGGCTGCGTGCCATCAGTTGCCAACCCCTGGTTTAAGTGGTTAACTTTTTAATGACTATTTACATCACTTTGAGATGAGTTAGGAGAATGAGTCCAGTGAGGGAGTATGTGCCAGTGACCCTTTGAACTATAACCTCACACCACTCCTGTTCCTCAGATTTATTCAGCTGAAACTGGAGCGTGCCACCCCTGCTGAGCGCCAGCTGGTGTTCAATGAAATCCTGCAGGCAGCTTACCAGCTGATGGTCGACGTGTTTGGCAATTACGTCATACAGAAGTTCTTCGAAGTGAGTTTTCATTCCCTTCTTTGTTAGTCCCTGTGGGACAGAACCTAACCCTGGGGCACTGGAGGGGAGCTCTGCAGAAACCCAGCCACCAATTGCAAGGGTAGGAGATGATGCAACCCTGATGGGGTGTGTGTGTGTCTCTCTCTCTCCAGATGCTCCTAAGTTCTTGTCAGTTTCCAGGGGTATAAGTTGACCCTGCTGAGCTGTCCATATTCAGCATGCCTGGGAACAGAGTATAAACCTTTCCAGTAAGCTGCCTCTTAACAAAGCTGGTTTGCTTCCTTCTTGACTGTAGTTAGACAGGAGGAGGAGGAGCTTGAAAGCTGTGTATCTTGAAAGCCTGTTTTGCTCACCAACAGAAGAGTTTGGGATTTTCAAAGGAGTCTAAGAGGGAAAGTGCCTAGCTCTCAGTGAATTTTCACTGGGAGTTGGGTGGTACTCGTTTAGGCTGTTCTTAGGTCACCCATATTCTCGCCTCTCTTTTTCAAGCACGTACGCTCCAGGACATGGGAAGTTGTCACAGGCTAAGGAAGAAAATGTCATCAGAGCTCCCTCCTACTGTATTTACCCCACCTCATTAGCTAGTTTTCTAAGTTGTGTATTTAACTACACTGTTGTTGAAGTACAGGCAGCAAAGCATATTTATTTCTGCCCCGCCTTCTCACTTCAGCTTGCTTCCAGGCTCATGGAATGCATGGTCTTTCCAGGAACTCTTCTGGTGTCACTGCTAATGAGTTTGTGTGGTGCGTTCTGTCCCTTTGTTCCTTGAATTTCATTGAACACAGTCACTTGCCTGTGTCGTTGTTACACACCCAGCAGCCAGGCGAGTTCTTTGAGGGACACAGCGTGCTTGCCTTGGCTTTGAAATGCTAAGCCAGACACATTGCAATCTCCTTGCTGCCGCTCCTGCCCCAGTCTGTTCCTGGGCTACCCCAGCATTTGGGCCATGTTAGAACAACAGTGTGTGTCTTCATTTCTAGTTTGGCAGCCTGGATCAAAAGTTGGCCTTGGCAGAGCGTATCCGTGGGCACGTTCTGTCCCTGGCTTTGCAGATGTACGGCTGCAGAGTTATCCAAAAGGCACTTGAGTTTATCCCCCCAGACCAGCAGGTAATTGTAAGTTTCCATTTTAACTTCCTTCTTGATGTTGAATGTTTCTTGCTGTTTGGTAATTGAGTTATAATACCTTGTAGCATTGTTTTTGTCTGTCAGTGATTTTCCTTTGAGTTGGTTTGTGATGTCTCATTTACATGACAAGTGTGTGATGTGGTTCCACTGTGGACACAGAGTGCCATCAGACTATGCAATCTCACCCTTAAATCCCTCTGATCAAACAGTTCCCAAGTTGTGCCGCTTTTTTAGCACATGGAAGGACCTGTCTGCATTAGTGTCCAGAATCAGATTCCCTCCTTTCAACATCAGCTGTCTACGTGACACTTTGTTGTATATTTGGGGAGGATATTTTATCCTTCTAAGACTTTAGCCCAAGAGACCAAAGAATGGACACCTAAGGGAAGTTGCTCAGATTTTGCTGCAAATAGACTGACAAAGGTCCCATCTCCTCCAGGATTTCATTAATAACATATATTTGAAATGAGAACTGCAGTGCAAGAGCCAAAGAGTTTTGCTAATCAAAATTTGTCTCTTTCATAGGTTTATTAAAGCCCATTTCAGTTTTAATTTAGAAGTATATACCCTGAGTCAGGCCTAAGGCACTTCTTCAGCACAGCAATAGGTGTGGTGGTGGTTGTGTCGTAGGAATGTCAGTGTGAGGGCTCAGAGAAGTTGCTGTCAGTCTAAGGCTGCATCTCCACTACAAGATAAATTCGAATTTAAGGCAGTTCAGTATAACCATGTAACTGTCTTCACTGTAAATGCCAGTGTAAATATAGATCTAGGGAACACTAATATCAGTATCACAATATTGTCAGTAACTGCTGGGTGGAGCGTCAAGTTTGAATTTAAATGTTCGATCAAAGGCCAGCGTGCAAGCTCCATGACTTAAAGTCGAGTTTATTAGCCTCCAGAGGTGTCCCGTATGTACCCCACAATGCCCCTCAGTGCTCTGCTCTGGCCACTGCTCTCCAGGTGCCTGTGGGGTCGTGTGTATGAGAGCCTGAGAAATGTCTGTCTGTCTTTATCATCAGTGCTGTGAGCGCATCTACCCATTAGAATAGCCACAGCACAGAGTTCATGGTTCTAACTCTACACTTAGTTGTTTTTTTGTGCTACCTGGCGCAGCGGCTGCCACACCATGTGGCAACAAGGCTGTTGTGGTGGTCATGCTTACATAAGAGGCCAAGAAACTTTTCAGCAGTTTCTGTTTGTGTGTATACCACCCCACCCCCGGTGCCATGCAGTCGGGGTCTTTCCTGCACTCAACCACATCATGTGGCAAGCCCCCGACGCAATAAAAGGACAGGCCTACCATTCGGTGCTGACCATGCTGCCAGGGAGCACCATGTCCTGCTTGTGCACAGGCTCCAAGGGTAGGAAACAATTTCAGGGGCTTGCTGCCACATGAGGAGACTACTTCAGCTGCTCTCCCCCCCACAGCCTCCATATACATTCAGGGGCTTGCTGCTGCTGGGGCGGGGGGGGGTCTCCCTCAGTGGCTAAGATATGGGAGGTCTGGCTGCCACAAGCAGGGAATGCTTCGACTGGCTCTCCACTGGAAGACTCCCCCCCTCCCCCCAACCCCAGCAAGGACCTGAGGGGTTTTCTGCTGCTGGGGAGAAGTCTCCCCAGGTGGCTGAGACATTCAGGGGTTTGCTGTCACCCAGGGGACCTCTTAAACTGTCTCAGCAGCCACAGACAACCCCCACCCCCAAATATGCATTCGAGGGCTTTGCTGCCACCAGGGTGAAGTTTCCATCCATGGCTAAGACTTTCAGGGCCTTTCGGCCACACAGGGTGACTACTTCAGCTGGCCCCCCATTTAAACTCGCTCAGCTCCCCAGCAAGGACCTGGTGGGGGGGTTGCCACTAGTTGGGAGGAGTCTGCCCCTGCAGCTAAGTAACAGAGAGCCAGCCATGCTAGTCTATGTACTATCAAAACGAAAAAGCAGTAAAATAGCACTTTGAAGACTAACAAAATAATTTATTAGGTGAGCTTTTGTGGGACAGCCCCACTTCTTCAGACTATAGATTTTCAGAAATGGGGGAACATTTCAGCCAGCTCTGCAACCACAGCCCCACCACCACCCACTGCCAAAAATATTTTCGAGGAGTTGCTGCCCATTACAGACACCTGCTGCTTTTTGCAAAATTTTTGATATTTCAATTATAAAATATTTTTCCTAACCCTTCATATTCTCTACCTTCATGGTTTGGCCCCCCAAAAACACAGGAAACAGTGGGTGGAGGCCAGTTGGGATTCCTGTTTCTGTTATAAGTTCAGTATATGAGATTTCACTGCCAGCAGGTTTTGGAAAGACAATGTAGCAAGTTTATATGTCATAGAACTGAAAGGGACCTCATTAGATCATCCAGTCTAGTTCTCTGTATTCACAACATTCCACTGCCAAGTTTTTCTGGGGCTTGCTGCCATCTCCCTTCTTGGCAAATTCTGTGCAGTGAAGAGGGAAGCCAAAAATCTTTTTTTTAACCCCAGCCTGTTCTAACTTTGCTCCCCTTCATGCAGGAAGACTGGGTGGAGGGCCAGTTGAGAAGACAGACTATGCACAGAAGCTGTATAGTGGACTGGGAACACAAAGACCCTCTCCTCAGCAACTCTCTTTTTTTCCAAATGTTTGCTCTCTTTTCTTTGTTCACACTTTTCACAATCCCTGTGTAATTTTCAGGGATCAGATGCAATCGTGGGAAGGGGGGACAGTCAGTGGATGGCCAGCTGAGAAGACATACACTTGCTGATTTTTATGAAATCCTTGATAATTCAGTTACAGAATGAGGAGATTTCTGTTAACTTTGCCATCTTTGTTGATGGCCTGCTTTTCCTACCTTCTGACTGGAAAAATGGATGTTTGCTTAACACGGGAGGGGAATGAGGGCAGTGCAATGTGGGAAGATGATGTCAAAGACCAGCAAGCATACCCAGAATGCTACAGGGACGAGGAAACTGTGGGATAGGTTCCCACAATTCAGTGCTGCAACAATCGATGTTTGCCGATTGAGTGTGGCAGCAATAAGTTGATTTTGTGAAGAGCACTTGGGAAGGTGAGGATTGTCGAATTTGAATTTATAAAGTCCAGTGTTACAAAATCAATATTAATAAATTTGAACTTATCTCGTAGTGTACACGTAGCCTAAGTCTTTGCTGAATTAATATGTCATTATGGTGTTCATAGAGTCTTTGATTCTGAAAGCTGTATCTCTTGGATCATTTGTAAAAAAATTAAATCCCAGCCGTCCTTTGCCTTACAAGTTTCAGAGAGGCCTGTGTTAGTCTGGCTCATCAAAAACAATGAGGATTCCCGGGGACACCTTAAAGACTAATACATTTATTTAAACATAAGCTTTTGTGGGCTTCATGCATCTGATGAAGTAGGCTCCAGTCCGTGAGATCTTACATCCAAATAAATTTGCTAGTCTTTAAGGCAAGAATCAGCTCCTCTGTCACCTATACTCCTGTAATTAGATTAATCTTCTCTAAGTTCCACTCTGTTCTGTACTATTAGCCTTGCTATGCTCCGAATAATCACTGGCACCTTCTGTGCCGGTGATGGCGGCATTGCACTGACAAATAAAGTATTTCTCCAGTAATTTCACTTGAGATTTTTTTGCATAAAAGTTCTCTGTTCTGTATTATTCATATGAATGCTAACTGCAGGGCATATGAATGTTTGTGACAGGATGTTTGTCAGTTGTTCCTTAACTAGATAACTGTTTCACCCAACTTTATAATCAGACATAGCTTTTAATATCTGCGTAGCACAGGAGACTTACTGCATGGCCTAATCACTGCATCATCAGCTTTTGGAGCATTTTCATTGCAGTCATGATGAGACACACCTGAGTTCTTCCTGGAGGACTTACACTTCAGATTTAGCATGGGTGTCCTTTGCGGTTTTGACTATTAATGAAAATTCCGCATGGATCTTTGTCAGCTATGAACACTGGGGGTGCTTTGTGTTTGTATCTGTCTTTCTTCCCTATAGAACGAGATGGTCCGGGAGTTAGATGGCCATGTACTGAAGTGTGTGAAGGACCAGAATGGTAATCACGTGGTGCAGAAGTGTATTGAATGTGTACAGCCTCAGTCCCTGCAGTTTATCATTGATGCATTTAAGGGGCAGGTAAGTTCTTGAGAAGATGCAAATGAAATGTTGAGCCTCATTATGTGTATTATTTAGGATCAGTGTGAAGAGAAACTTCGTTGCTCTAACTCAGTTAGACCTTTCGGTTCTCAGCATTAGCATTTTGTTTCCTGCAAACACCATTGGGATGAATTTAGCAATATAATACGGCTGGGCATCTTTTCAGACACAAGCTTTGAACTTTTGCAAGCAGATAGATCACATAAAGTAGCCGTGCAAAAATCTAGTTCCCTCAAACAAGTAAAAAATCAGCCTCCTATAATACCACCACCTCGCTCACATAAAACAGTTTGCAAGGAAGGAAACTGAGGCATGGAGCAGTGTGGCTTGCTCAAAGTCACCCAGTAGGCCAGTGGTGCAAGGCTGTTGCCTGTCTCTGGAACTCCCTTCAGGAGGCTCTTGCCTACTGCTGAACCCGTAGGCAGTGGGGGGACGGGAATGCTAAGGAGGAACCCTGGGGCAGAAGCAGAAGAGACCACGAAGGTCTCTGGAAATCATGGATTCCATGAGTTCCATGATGCATATGTAGCTTTATGATCATCTGGAGCACAAGACCTGTGAGGATAGGCTGAGGGGTTTGGGCTTGTTTAGTTTACAGAAGAGAAGACTTAGAGGTGATTTAATAGCACCTTCAATTTCCTGAAAGGGAGTTCTAAAAAGGAGGGTGAGAAACTGTTCTCAGTCGTGTCAGATGGCAGAACAAGGAGTAATGATCTGAAGTTGAAGAGGGAGAGGTATAGGTTGTATATTAGGAAAAACTACTTCACCAGGCGGGTGGTGAAGCATTGGAATGCGTTGTCTAGAGAGGTGGTGGATTCTCCATCCCTTGAGGTTTTTAAGTCCTGGCTTGACAAGGTCCTGGCTGGGATAACTTAGTGGGGGTTGATCCTGCTTGAAGCAGGGGGCTGGACTAGATGACCTCCGGAGGTCCCTTCCAGCCCTGTGATTCTGTGACTTACACAGTTTGGCTTGATGGATCAAGCAAGAAACTGGGACTCAGAAGACCTGAGTACTAGGAATAGTTCAGTCATAATTTTGGTTCTGCGTGTGGAACAGATTCAGTGACTAAGATGAGGCTGTTTTTACTGTCACTTTTCCATTGTGAAGATGGTTTGGCTTCCAAAAGTGGGACTAATGCAGCAGTGCCTGTGCTGACTTGTATCTCGTGAATCCAGGTGTTCGCATTGTCTACACATCCGTATGGCTGCCGTGTGATTCAGCGGATCCTAGAGCATTGTCTGCCTGAGCAGACTCTTCCCATCTTGGAGGAGCTCCATCAACACACCGAGCAACTTGTGCAGGTAGTGGACAGGAATTAGGAGGGAGGGTGCGGTGCAGCCTGTTTCGGTTGCCGCTTTGTATTATGGAAGTTCTGGGATCAGGCATGGCTGGTGCTGTAGTCATGCAGTAAGGACAGTCCCTTTTTCAAGGAGGTTACTAGGGCAAGGTATTGTGGGCTACATTCCATTACAAGGGGAGGAGAGAGAAGACAAGGGTAGCAGCGTAAAAGGAGCACAAGATTGCAAGGGTTGTAATCTAAGTATATGTCTAGACTTGTGATTCTCAGCCAGGGTACTTAGAGGTCTTCCAGGATCATCAGCTGATCTAGATATTTGCCTAATTTTATAATGGACTACATAGAAAATGCTGGCAAAGTCAGTGCGAAGTAAAATTTCATGCAATGATTTGTTTATCCTACATACACTATATGCTAAAATGCAAGTACAGCATTTATATTTCAGTTGAGTTACAGTTATATTAAAATGAGAATTTCAGCAATTGTTCCGAATAGGATGCTGTGGCACTTCTGTGTTTGTGTCTGATTTTGTAATGGTCATTTGTAAATGAGGTGAAACTTGGGGGGTGCACCAGACATATCAGACTCCTGAAAGGGGTCTGAAAAGCGTGTGGTCTAGCCGAGGGGTCAGCAGCCCTTCCGAGGCAGAGTGCCAAAATGTGACCTTTTGACCTCTGTGTTCGGTCCCAGTGCTGGTGATACTTTTTAAAGTCACTAATAGTCCTCCTTATAACAGCTCCGTTAATAAATAAATTAAGCTGCGGTGCTTTACCATTTAGGTGGTGGTTGGTAGCAGTATCTGGTCTTTTGTTAATCCAGTTTGAGCAAGCTCCTGACTGCATGAGTGAGGAAGGGCGGGGCTGAGCTCCCATTTTGCATGCCAATGAAAATCAGCTCAGATGCCCTCTTGGCACGTGTGCCGGGGGTGTTGCTGACCCATGAGCTAGATAGTACGGGGGAGAGCATTTCTCTGCATGGGTAGACAGATGTGCACTAGCTTGGCTCAAGCTAGCATGTTAAAAATAGCAGTGTGCCTCTGGCAGCATGGACTGCGGCTCAGGCTGGCCATCTGAGCATGGCCCTAGGGGATCAGGCACGTTTGTACTCAGCTGCCTAGCCTGAGCCACCATTTGTGCTGCTGACAAAGCCCCATGCAGAGCGAGGGCATGTCTGCTTGCCCATGCTGGGAAGCCCCCTCCCAGTTGTTGTGCAGGTGCATCTTACATGTACAGATTGAAAGCGTCAATGCTTCTTAGCCCTTTGGAAAGTGAAGAAAAACTGTTGACTCACAGGTGAGCTGTGCATCGCGCCATTCTTATTGTACACTGCAGCAGGGGCCGGTGGCATGTCTCAAGAAGGGATGTGAAGTGGGAGCAGGGCGTTTCTGTATTCTGCGGCTTGGAGGCTGAGGACATTTGAAATGGTTTCTTTGCATAAATTAATGGTGTTCCCACATATCATGCTCAAAAATCCGCTATCTTGGATTGATATTGGCAAGTTCATGTTTTACATACTAACTCTGTCTAGCAGTAAAATGATTATATCTTTTAGGCCAACAGTGGGGAGCCTATGGCCTGTAAACAGGATCTGTACCCTGGCAAGCCTCAAGGCTCCTCCATCCCCTCTGCCCTCCCATCACAGTGGTACAAGCCAGCGCTGGGGCTCCAGCCATGCTGCAAGTCTCCCTGCCTCTGTCCCCTCCCCGTGGAGCTCGAGCACTAGTGCCAGCTTTCCTAGCAGCGAGGGGGGGAATCGCAGAGCTTGACTGCAAACCGGATCAAAGGAAGCCAGGGGCAGGATCTGTCCCCAGGGGGGCTGTACACAAGGGGGCTCCTGTGCCCTGAGTGTGGGGGGGGTGATTCCCCCCCCCAAGGTCTTTCCATAGTGTGTTGGCCCCCCGACTTGTGGTGTGTGTTTTTTGGGTCAGTGGTTGCTGACCAAACGAGGTTCCCCATCCCTGACTTAAGCTAATGATGAACTAAATAGGGTGTAGTTAAACTAAGGTTCAGAGTACTCACTCGTACAGACAAGTGGATTAGTGTTAAGGGTTTCTGTACTCTTGGTTACAGGATCAATATGGGAACTATGTTATCCAGCATGTACTAGAACATGGTCGGCCTGAGGACAAAAGCAAGATTGTTGCAGAAATTAGAGGCAACGTGCTCGTGTTGAGTCAACATAAATTCGCCAGGTTTGCATTTGCTTCATAAAGTCCAAACCCTGGACAAATGCTGTTTTCCTCTCTGTGCTGGCATGCCAGAAGATGGCAGTAGCAACGTGATGGCAGGATGGTGTAATTTACCGTTCTTTGCCAGAAAATCAGCAGTACACAAATGGGGAAAAGTGCGTGACCCTCGTTAGGTGGCTTTGTTTATAGCAAGGAGGTGAATGTTCAGATGTTATCCTCTTTCAAGCTCCAGTATTTAACCATGAAGAGTAGAACTCAGCTCATTCCAAATCTCTTAACACTGCGCCTGCATCAACTTGTTGGGGGCTCTCGTGAGCAGCAGCCCAAGAGCATTTCGCTATCACTAGACTCCTGTGCCCGTCCCCAGGATTTGGCTGTTTTACAATAGAAATTCTTCCCCACCTTATAACACCTTTCGCTGAGGAGCTTCTGTTCTTTTCATATACTAATTAAGCTTCACAGGCCCGCGTGGGGAAAATTTGTATTGATAACCTCCAGGTGCCTCAGTTTCCCCATCTGTAAAATGATTATCGGTCATACCAACATCACTCTACACTTCAAATCTTACACTCTAGCTTTCAGTCTAGGGATGCTCAGGTTAATTTGGATGAAATAAGACTTGAGGTGACCCTTTGCTCAGAGCTCTTGTAGAATACAAGATTTGATATAGTGCAGTAAACATTTTTTGCATGCACATCTGTGCTTCCTACTTTTGCTCAGGAAGCATCTCAGCTCACACCATGAAACCCTGGAAATCTTGCCCCATTCCTTGTGTTTGTGAGTTTTCCAACTAGAAGGGATGTGGCTGAGCATTTAAATATGAGTTTGTGTGACCCCTTTGTGCTTTGTCCTTAAATAGAAACCAGAGTTCTTTGGTCAAGAATCCAAAATGATTTTCCATAGCAGCACTTCGTGGCCTTCATAAAGGCTATTCCTTGTTAGAAACCCAAGATCATCACTCTGGGGGCTTGAGAGAGAAAGCTAAGTTGGGATATCAGTGGAGATCTGTTGCCATCTTCTTGTGTTGCAGCAACGTTGTGGAGAAATGTGTTACTCACGCCTCCCGCACAGAGCGAGCCATGCTGATTGATGAGGTGTGCACTATGAACGACGGCCCCCACAGTGCCTTATACACCATGATGAAAGATCAGTATGCCAACTACGTGGTACAGAAAATGATCGATGTGGCAGAACCAGCTCAACGGAAGATTGTCATGCATAAGGTAAGTAGTTGCCAACAAGAGAATTTGTGCTTAGGAATCGTAATAGGTTTTAGAGTGTGTAGCAGGAAGATCTAAGTGCATAGAACTTTAAACCTCTTCAGAGTGCATATGCCAGTAAGGTTTTCAAGTCATTGAACTGCTTAGAGCCAAGCATTGAGATTTCCTCGTGTTACACTCTAATACAAATGTATTGATCTGAAGCAGGAAGAATGAGGAATTCACTGTGAGACTCCTCCTGAGAAGGCATAATTTGTGGTGAGCTGTGCATGTCTCTGACCCTGGCATTTTCAACAATCAGAAGTTTGGAGGCAGTTCTGATAGTGTAGGAGCGTTCTCTGAAAGCTTGTGTCTCAAGCATGGATCTCTCTCTATCTGTAGAGTGACTCAGACTTGTCTCCTCTTGAGGACTGCCGTTGGTTTATCCATCCTAGCAGGCACACCATTTACATGCTCAGAAGTCAAACTCATCAAGTATCTTTATCAGTCTTTTCTGGGAACATGGGGATTTGTAACAAAAGCATTGATACAATTTTGGCTGTAATAAAGCCAGCTGAACGTGTTGGAATTGAGGTATGTTTCAGAGGTCTGGCGATGACGACGCACTTGCCCTCACTGAGAACACCGTTCAATAATGAGACTCTTACTGTGTACTCAGAGAAGCTGAGCCAGACTTGTAGAGACTGCTGAATCCTTGAGCCAGAATTCTGAACAGGATGTTTGCCATTTTATACAGAATTATTAGCATAGCAGTTGAAGTAGACCTACATTACGTTTTTATAAGATACATTTATGCTATAGAGTATGTTGGTGTTATCCTTTTGGAATATGCAGCATACATGGCATTTAAAAAGCTAGTGGCAGATGAAAAATTACTTCTAAACAAATGTCCTTGTTAGCAAGAACACCTTAGATTAATCAAATAGAAAACTTAATTTTGCTTCCCGTCTTCAGTGACCCTGTTTTCTTTCTGCAGTTTTCAGGGGACACTTGAATCAGTTTTACTTTTGTTCATCAGTTTTGAATCAGTTTCAGATTCTTGGGGATTACTACACTGTTGCATTGTTCGAGTTTCCAAAGTTGCAAGATTACATTTGGTTGTTTTTTTTTTTAAAGTAAGGAAAGTATTTTTGTCTTAAACATTTCAATATTCCCAATCTTGGATTCAAAATAATGAGATTTTTAAAATTAGAGCATTGGGCTTTTAATTTGCATTCTGGTTTTGAACCTTTAACAGGTGTGTTCTCAGCTTTTTTCTACAGCCACAGGGATGTAAAAAACTTCCCCTAAATCTGAGATTCTCACACAACTCTGACTGAAGCTAGACTAATAATAAAATTATTAGAGCTGCCAACACGGGACTATTAAAACGAAATACTGGGGTGTTCAGTCAATCCCAAAGAAGTTGGGTACCAAATTCCTATAGACTCCTTTGAAAATTGCAGCTAGACGTTAGGTCATGTGATTGGACGGTGTTACTTTAAAATAAAAGGAACATGTATATAATTTATTCACCATAGTTTACTCAAGAAAGTTAACTAATATATTATTTGTGGAATAATGACCATTAAAACAATCTAAAAAGCAAAGGCGAAAATTCTAAACAAGCTTTAATTATATACTTCCAAACTGGAGGCAGTAATCTGGAGTAAAGTAATTGTACTCTAGAAGTGGGAGGTTGTACCGTCGTATAATTCTGCAGTAGCTGTACTGTCACTTGGGAGGGGAGGTGCCTTGTGCTTCCTTCTGTAAACTCAGTTCCTTTCCTTTGATCAGGATAAGCAGCTAAAGAGGTTTCTGTATGACTCTGTCATGGGCAGAGTTCAAGGTAATGGCTGTACAAGTAACACTGGCTAAACATGACTTTTTAAAATGTGATGTCTTTTGATGGGTTTGTTTAAAATAGTGGACTTGTCAATTGTTATAATGGCAGTTTTCTGCAGCCTGTTTGTTCATGTGATGGCATTATTTTATAAAAGCAATAAATTAATGTTAACAAACAAGAAAATTGCCAGACCATTAGACCATATACTTTTACCAGATTTGACAACAGAAACTCAGATGAGCATCATAGGTGTAGGCTGCTGAGGAGGACGACAAAAAGAAATACTGTTGCTGAGAGCATGTTTCCTTGAGCTAGTTTTCAGATTTTCCAGTAGAACCTGATTTGCAAATGTTAGCATGAGGAAGGGAAAGGATGTGGGTGTGTGCGCTTACAAGACAGATTATTGGGTCCTTGAGGTTAAATGGACTCTCATCCCTGGGAAAATAATGGAGGGGATCCTCAGGGAATCCATTTTGGAGTACTTGGAAGAGGGGAAAGTGATCAAAAGTAGCCAACATGGATTCACCGGGGGCAAGTCCTGCCTGACCAATCTGATCAGGCTCTGTGGACCTGGGGAGGTCAGTGGATGTGATATACCTTGACTTCAGCAAAGCTTTTGATACAGTCTCCCACAAAATTTTTGCTCATGAGTTAAGGAGATATGGCTTGGATCCTTGGAGTATAAGATGAATATAAAGCTGTCTTGACTGTCGGGTCCAACAGGTAGTGGTCAGTGGCTCAGTATCTGGATGGAGGTCAGTTTCAAGTGGAGTGCTGCAAGGCTTGGTTCTGGGGCCAGTGTTGTTGAACATCTTTATTAATGACCTGAATGAGGGACTGGGTTGCACCCTCAGCAAGTTTGCAGATGACACAAAACTAGGGGGAGAGGTAGATACGTTGGAGGGTAGAGAGAGAATCCAGAGTGACCTGGATAAATTGGAGGACTGGGCCAAAAGAAATCTGATGCGGTTCAACAAGGAAAAGTGTAGAGTCCTGCACCTGGGGTGGAAGAATCCCAAGCAATGTAATAGGCTGGGGACCAACTGGCTCAGCAGCAGTACAACGGAAAGAGACGTACGGGTTATGGTGGATGAAAGGAGGGATATGAGTAAACAGTGTGCCCTTGTAGCCAAGAAGGTTAACAGCATACTAGGGTGCATTAGGAGGAACATTTCGAGCAGATCTAGAGAAGTAGTTATTCCCCTCTGTTGGGCACTAGTGAGGCCACGTCTGGAATATTGTGTCCAGTTTTGGGGCCCCCAGTATAAAAAGTGTGTGGATGTGCTGGATTCAGCGGAGGGCAGCAAAAATGATTAAGGGGCTGGAGCACAAGACCTCTGAGGACAGTCTGATGGATTTGGGCTTGTTTAGTTTACAGAAGAGAAGACTTAGAGGTGATTTAATAGCAGCCTTCAACTTGTTGAAGGGGAGCTCTAAAGAGGAGGGTGAAAAACTGCTCTCAGTGGTGTCAGATGGCAGAACAAGGAGTAATGGTCTGAAGAGGTGTAGGTTAGATATTCAGAAAAACTACTTCACCAGGAGGGTGGTGAAGCATTGGAATGTGTTGCCTAGCGAGTTGGTAGATTCTCCTTCCCTCAAGGTTTTTAAGTGCCAGCTTGATAAAGTCCTGGCTGGGATGACTTAGTTGGGGTTGATCCTGCTTGAAGCAGGGGGCTAGACTAGATGAGCTCCTGAGGTCCCTTCCAGCCCTATGATTCTATGAAATCAGCAGGGGCCTGAATTAAAGGAAGAAGGGATGGGGATTTCCTACCTTATGGAAATGGAACAATAATGCATTTTTCTTATATGGGGAAGGAGGAGAGGAAAGGGAGAATATATTTATACATTAATTTTCAATGTATTTACTCATCATTCCTATAGTTTCAACTATGAAATTGAAATCACCTTCTAGTGACATTTTTGAAGAAATGCACAAGCTCTGTGGACCTGTCCTATGAATTGCTGTCGTGATTCGTCCTTCTCCTAGGACTTGTCTACATGGAAAATTTGAGTGGCAGAACATCAGCAAGGCCTCTGTGTGGATGCTGTATTTCAGGCTGCCAGGAGGGTGTGGAAGGGCACTCCTGCAGGGCTCCCTCATGGGGTTGCCAAGTTCTCCTGCCCAGGCCAGGTTCCCCGCTGCGGCAGGGCTGCCAACAGGGTTCGGTGTCCCAGCCAGCTCCCCGCCACATCAGAGCTGCTGGCCGGGCTCCTCACCCCAAGCGGCTCCATGCTGTAGGGCTCCCTACACAGCCAGACTCTCCTCCAACTCCCCGCTGTGGGGCTCCTGGTGGTGGAGCTCCCTGACGTGGGTTGCCCCTGAGGCTCCCCAAAGAAGAGCTCTTTGCCACCAGCAGGGCTCTGCTGTTCCCCACGCAGCGGGCGCGCTCTGGCTGAGGTGCTGTCTGGCCCAGCAACAGCCATTGTCCTGCTGGATGAGAGAGTTTCAACCTGTAAAAGATTTATTATCCAGCACCCCTGAGGAACACCCGGCTCTCCTCCTTGTTTGTTAAAAGGCCACTAAAATGCATTAAGGAAGTAATGTTACTTTTCCATGTTGGCTGTTGAGCTGGTTGCCACAAGGATGTTAAATAGGCACAAATGGGAGGCGAGTTGTGGCTGGGTGATGGGAGTGGGAGGCAAGGTGATTTTACGCTGTGATCATGCGCTCTGGGAAAACGTGGGTGCCCCTTGATTTAGTGGTTCTTTCCCAGTATCAAGCATTTGTTTAATGCGAGTACCTCCTCACTACAGTCTGAACACTGGTTCGCTTGCTGAGGTTAATACCTTACCACTTGTTTTACCTGTGTGGCCAGAAGCCCCATGAGGCATTAAAACAGAAATAACTTGATGTGGATCATTTACTTGATTCAGAGTTATTGAGGTGATAACAACAAATAACACGTTAATATCTCCCAGATTCTCTGGTCATCTGAGCCCTTGCACTGGTAGCAAAGATTGTCTCCCTGAAGGAATCCAGAAATCCCCCAGGGCTAATCTGGATGTGTTTGTGATTTCTAAACTTCCATAAACCTTTTTATCTCCTAGATCCGGCCTCACATTGCCACCCTGCGCAAGTACACGTATGGCAAGCACATTTTGGCCAAGCTGGAGAAATACTACATGAAAAACGGCGTTGACTTGGGGCCAATTTGTGGACCACCAAATGGTATAATTTGAGACAATGAATTGCAGAGAAACTCACTGGCCATCAGGCATTTAAAACCAGCAACCAACAATATTCCAATATACAGTTAGAAAATGTTTTATGGTTGCTAAACTACTAAAAATACAAATACAAATAAGCCTTTGTAAATTTCTTTAATTTTATTATGCATAACATGTACTAATTATTTTTTTTAATTAACGAATTGCCCTGCTGTTTTACTGGTGTATAGAATACTTGTACATAGGTATCAAATGTACATGGGAGGCCACATTTTTTGTTCACTGTTGTATCTATATTCCAAATGTGGAAACTTTCAGGGTGGTTGGTTTGAAGAAAAAAATGTTTTTAATTCATCCGCCTCACAGGTGACTTTTTTGCAAATACCTGTTTTTCTCCTTTTATTCAAAACTCCGCAAGAAGTTTGAATTTTAGTTAAATGGCACAAAACCTGCATTTAACACTGTTTATAAATATTACAAATTCAGCTTGCTAAAGCTTAAGTTTAAAAAAATGAAAAGTTTTTGAAACTTTTTAATTGCTTTTTCTGTTTTATTTTTGGAGTATAACATGCTAAAGAAGGTAGCTTAGCAGTCAGTTTTGAATGAAAACATATGCACCAAGAACGTTTTCAACGCAAGAAGAGAGGTGCATTTGTTTACTGCCTACTCGGTTTGTTCTGTTAACACTGAAAGACACAATTTGATTATTTAGCATGAGGAAAAAAAATCCAACTCAGCTTTGGTCTTGCGTCTATAAATATATAGTGTATACTTGGTGTAGACTTTACATATATAAAAATTTGTAGTATTTTCTTGTTTTGATGTCTAATCTGTATCTATAATGTACCCTAGTAGTGGAACATACTTTTGATTGTACAATTGTACATTTGTAAACCTCTGTAATGTAAATGTGGAGAAGTTTGAATCAACATAAACCCGTTTTTGGTAAGAAAAAAATTAGCAAAACCTGTGCATTTCAGTGTATATTCACACCTTTTATGGTCGTAGCATATAGTGTTGTATATTGTAAATTGTAATTTCAACCAGAAGTAAATTTTTTCTTTTGAAGGAAATGTTCTCTTTATACAGCCTAGTTAATGTTTAAAAAAATGCTTGGTTTTATTTGTCACCTAGTCAAACAGTAGCAATCCTTTCTAAATGTTATACAGAATGATTCAGTTCAAAAGTGTTTTTTTGAATCTTAAAGTAATGTTTTGCTTATTTTGTGACAGTAAAAAGAAGTGCAGAAGTACAGAATCCCCTAGATTTCCTTACGATCAGAGTCCCTTTTCACCTTGTAAAGTGTGAATCACCTTCCCTTTTTGTACAGAAGATGAACTGTATTTTGCATTTTGTCTACTTGTAAGTGAATGTAACATACTGTCAATTTCCTTGTTTGAATATAGAATTGTAACACTACACGGTGTACATTTACAGAGCCTTGTGTATATTTCCAATGAACTTTTTTGCAAGCACACTTGTAACCATATGTGTATAATTAACAAACCTGTGTATGCTTATGCCTGGGCGACTATTTTTTGTAACTCTTGTGTAGATTGTCTCTAAACAATGTGTGATCTTTATTTTGAAAAATACAGAACTTTGGAATCTGGGTTTGTGCTTTATTTGAACATTTTCAATATAGTGCCACCAGGACAAACTTTCTTATTGCCTTTGCCTCTTTCTTTCTGCTCTTAAGGATTTCTCATGCAGGTAGAATCTCTCTCATCTGGCATCCTCTGAACCTGACCGGTACCAGATGTAAGAATTTGCCAGACAACAGGAGGTCAGTATTTTCTAGCACATTATCAACACTTCCACTGCTCACTGGGCTCTTAGAAGACATTTGGGGGTAAATTACAGCTAAGTAAAAGCACAGAGCACTGAGATCCAGCACTGGTGTCTGGAAACAAACTTAATGAGACTGCGGGAAACTTGACCACAACGGTAAGCGGTCATCCAACTTCCTGAAATTGTGCTGGACCTCAGATGTTGCCAGACCAGAAAGTGTGGGACTAAAGAGGTTCAGCTGGTATTTTTGTGTGTATCATGGCTTGCAGTAATAAAAAGAACGCAGGAGATCGTATGTCAGCAAGTTTTTATGCATGTTCTGAACTTTAAGGTTAGGACAAGTCTCATTAAATACAAAGAGACTCACACTAGGCTCACAAACCAGTGTCTGCAGTGAGGTCTAAGGAGAAAATCCTCATAGATATTTAGGCTGTTTACTTCTAGGAAGTTCAGTGCCAAAATTATTGTTAGATTCTGATTTCAGTGACTCTGTTTCCTCCAAATTCAGCCCCACATTGTCACACAATGACATTTTCCAATTTAATTATTCAGGTGTTAAAATAACACTCCATGTCTGGTCCATTAACAGTAGACCTTTACCCAACAGCATCAATTTACATTCCCCTCACTCCCCCCAACCCCAGTGAATTGGCAGTGTCTCAGATGTTTTTGACATGTTCTTTTAAATCTTAGATCAAGTGTAACTTTTCCACTTTTTTCCCAAGATGGTTGAGTTAATGTCTCTGCATGCAATCAACAGTGGTGTCACACTGTCGAATGCAGTCAGCTCACTTCATAATAAAGTACCTGCCATGCTTGTGCACTATCCTCTCACAGAAATGCAAAGCCTTTCGTACCACTTCAGTGCTTATTGTACCATAATAGTACTTGACGCTTGGTCCCTTTCATGCTTTACTGGTATGAAGTAATATTTTGCAGCACTCCTCTGAGCAGGGAAAGCATTGCTGCTCTTTTACTGAGGCTGGGCGAATAGGAGGCCATTTTCAGTAGCTTTCAGCTGACTTTAGACAAACTAGTGCTACAGCCACTATTTGAGGCAAGGAAAAGGGAGAGGAGAGTCTGGCACCTCTGCAAATCAGCTGTCAAATGTCTCAAATGTGGCCATTCAGTGTCTGCTTTTATTTAGAATGACTGGGCTTTAGGCTGTGATTTTCAGAGGTGGCAAACATGGGTAGCTTCTTTTGGCTTTAAACTGAGATTAGTAATTTAATCTCTCTGTAAGACTAGGCCTGGCTGCCGAGGTGGGCACAAAATTTGGGCCTAAAGTAGCTTGACCATGTCAATGGCAAAACCTTCATCAGGAAGGAGGTGTAGAGACCTGCTTCTAATTTTATCCCTTAGCTGCCTTTTCTCAAGAGTTCACTGAAAGGTGCTTCTCTCTTGGTGCTGTTTGTGGGGCTGGCTAGAGAGTACACAAGCTACTGGCCTCAAAGCAGAATGATTCCATATTAGCCATCTTCCAAATGAGGCGCACACTTTTGTACTGTGTGGTATGTGCAGCTGGCCAGATGCACCAGGGCACTGCTGCATTAGTGCAGTATCCTGTGTTTTTAAAAGGCTTGGCTACTTTCCTAAATCAGTGCGTTCTAATACCTGCTCAAAGATCAAAGGCAGCATGGGAATCCAGAGACATGATCATTGTGATGTCCATAGAGATGAGACATAGGTCACTACCACCCACAAAGCTTAGGAGCCTAAATTCTTTTCCTGCAGCAGGGCGGGGACAGCACCTGAGCACCAGCTGTGGTTTGCAGCTGAATTTCACTACTAGGCACAGATTTGTAATGGTAAAGATGACTAATCCTTGGACCTGACTTCCAAGGGAAGAGAGAGAATCATAGAATTCTAGGGCTGGAAGGGATCTCAGGAGGTCATTGAGTCCAGCCCCCTGCTTCAAGCAGGACAACTCCAACTACATCATCCCAACCAGGACTTTGTCAAGCTGGGACTTAAAAACCTCTAGGGATGGAGATTGTCACCTTGCTCAGTAATGCATTTCAGTGCTTCACTACCCCCCTGGTGAAACAGGTTTTCGTAATATCCAACCTACACCTCCCAAACTAACTTCAGACCATTGATCCTTGTTCTGCCATCTGTCACAGCTGAGAACAGTTTTTCTCCATCCACTTTAGAGCCCCCTTCAGTAAGTTGAAGGCTGATGTTATATCACCTCAGTCTTCTCTTCTGTAAACTAAACAAACCCAAATCCCTCAGCTTGTCCTTGAAGGTCATGAGCTCCAACCCCTTAATAATTTTCTTTGCCCTCGGCGGGACCCCCTCCAATCCATCCACATCCTTTCTTTACTTGGGGGCCCAGTATTGGATACACTACTGCAGATGTGGCCTAAGCAGTGCAAAATAGAGGGGAATAATAGTTTCTCTAGATCTGCTCGGAGTGCTTCTCCTAAAGCATCCCAATATGCAATTAGCCTTCTTGGCCACAAGGGCACACTCTTGATTCATATCCAGCCTCTCATCCACTATAATCCCTAGGTTCTTTTCTACTACATTGCTACTTAGCCAGTCAGTCCCCAGCCTGTAACAGTGCTTGGGATTCTTCTGTCCCAAGTGCAGGACTCTGCACTTCTCCTTGTTGAACCTCATCAAATTTCTTTTGGCCCAATCCTCCAATTTGTCTAGGTCATTCTGGAGCCTATCCCTACCCTGCTTCATGACCTCAATCTGCTTTTTGTATATAGTGTCCCCATGGTTTAGTGTCATCCTCCAATTTGCTGAGGGTGCAATCCATCCCCTCATCCAGGTCATTAATAAAGGTATTGAACAATACTGGCCCCAGAACTGATCCCTGTGGCATTCCATTTGAAACTGACTGTCAACCAGACATTGAGTCGTTTATCACTACCTGCTGGGCCCGTCCATCAAGCCAGTTTTCAATCCATTTTACAGTCCATGTATCCAATCCATACTTCTTTAATTTATAAGCAAGAACATTGTAGGAAACTATCAGAAGCTTTACTAAAGTCAAGGTATATCACATCTATTAAGTTCCCCATGGCCACAGAACCAGTTACTTCATCATAAACGCTAGTCAGATTGGTCAGGCACGACTTGCCCTTGGTGAATCCATGCTGACTTCTCTGATCACTTTCCCCTCTTCCAAATGCTTCAAAATGATTTTTAATCTATGATTTTTTCAGGGCCTGAGGTAAGGCTGACCGGTCTATAGTTCCCTGGATTCCTTTTTTAAAGATGGCCCCTACCTTTGCCTTTTTCTAATCCTCCGGGACATCTTCTGATCTCCACGTTTCCAAAGATCATAGCCAAAGGTTCTGCAATGACATTTGCCAATTCCCTCAGTACGCTTGGGTGCATTAAATGTGGACCCATGGATTTGTGTACCTCTAGCTTTTCTAAGCGCTCTTAACCCATTTGTTCCCCACCGAGGGCTGCCCACCTCCTTCCCATACTGGATTGCCTAGTGCTGTAGTCTGGGACCTGACCTTGTCCGTGAAGACAGAGGCAAATAAAGCATTGAGTACTTCCACCTTTCCCACATCATCTGTCACCAGATTACCTGCCTCATCCAGTAATGGCCCCACACCCTCCCTGATCACCCTCTTATGGTTAACATGTCTGTAAAAACCCTTCTTACCCCTTGCCAGCTGCAGTTCCAACTGTGCTTTTGCTTTGCTGATTACCCCCGACATTCTCCAGCCATATATTTATTTTCCTCCTTAGTCACCAGCCCAAGTTTCCACCTCCTATACGCATCCTTTTTGAGTTTAAGATCACTAAGGACTTCCCTTGTAAGCCAAGCTGGTTGCCTACCAGCTTTGCTTTTGTCACCACTTTGGGATGGTTTGTTCCTGTACCTTCAATAAAGACTTCTTTAAAATACTGCCAGTTCTCCTGAACGCCTTTCCCCTTCATATTTGCTTCCCAGGGGATCCTGCCCATCAGTTCTCTCAGGGAGTTGAAGTCTGCTCTTCTGAAATCAAGGGTCTGTATTTTACTGCTCACCTTCCTTCCTTTTGTCAGGATCATTAAATCTACCAGCTCGTGATTGCTGCAGCCCAGGTTGCCACCCACATTTATTTTGCCCACTAGTTCTTCCCTGTTTATGAGCAGCAGGTCAAGCTGTGCACAATCCCTGGTTAGTGCCTTCAGCACTTAAACAAAGAGGTTATCCCCAATATTCTCCAAAAACTTCCTGGATTGTCTGTGTTCTGCTCTATTGGTCTCCCAAGAAATGTCCGGATGATTAAAGTTTCCCATAAGAGCCAGGGCCTGTGATTTGGAAGCTTCTCTTAGTTGTCTGCAGAAATCCTCATCATCCTGAACTGGTGGTCTATAGCAGACACCAATTACAGCATCACCTCTGTTGTTTCCTCCTCTAAGCTTAATCCAGGCACTCAACTAGCTTTCTCCCTCCATATACTGGAGAGCTGAGCAGTCGTACTGCTCTCTTACATACAACGCCTCACCTCCTCCTTGTCTCCCCTGCCTGTCCTTCCTGAACAGTTCATATCCTTCCATGACTCTGCTCCAGTTGTGTGAGTCATCCAAGTCGCTGTTATTCCAATCACCTCACACTCCTTTGATTGTGCCAGGGCCTCTAATTCCACCTGTTTGTTTCCCAGGCAGTTTGTATTTGTGTACAAATACCTTAGATAATTAGCCTACTTTCTCCTTTTGACACAGGGCTCCTTTTTTATTGTAACCCTGCTCCACCACCTTCGAGACATTCTGGAGCCTGCCTTCCACAGGCATTTACAGGCACCACCACCAGCCCTTCAGGTGCCTGAAGGCCCATTCCACCACATTGCGGGCCTGGTTCAGGTGGGTGTTAAAAAACTCCCGGGTAGGGTCAGCGTGGCTGGTGTAGGGCCGCATCAGCCAGGGCTGCGGGGGTAGGCAGCATCCACCACCAGGGAGAGGAGCATAATGATGTTCCTGACTGGGAGGTCCCTCGGTGGGTCATATGTCCAGGCCGCCATGTGGTGGCAAAGCCCAGAGTTCCAAAAAATATGGGTGTCATGTGTCCAGCCCACCCACCCCATGTAAATGTCCATGGAGCGTCCCCTTGGGTCCACCAGCACCTGGAGCACCACCAAGTGGCAGCCTTTTCTACTGATGTAGCTGCTGGTGCTGCGTTCTGGCCACGAATGGGGATGTGCAGCCAATCCAAGGCACCATACCAGTTTGGGAAGCTGAGTGCTGCGAATCCTGCAATGGTTGTGGCCACATCCCCCACACACACGACCTAGTGCAGCAGCATCACATTGATGGTGTGCACGACCTGCATGGGAGGGAGGGCAGGCGTGGGCTGTCATGAAGGCGTGACGATTCGTGAGTGGCTCTGAGTGTGTCTGTGCAATCTAGCTAGGTGTGGGCTCCCTGCAGTTGGCCCAGTAACCAAATCTGCCAACAGTTCTTGGGGTGTCCGTTGCTTCTCAAGGAATAACTTGAATCTGTGGCCCCTTGTGTCAGCCACATGGGGGAGCTGCAGCCCAAAGAACATGTCGCCCTGGTCCAGCGCCCATCCTTACAGCCTGCTACGTCCACACGCAGCCCCTGGCCAGGAGGTGCCGCGGAACAGAGAGATGGACCCGCGGGTGATGCACTGTTCAGAGGCCTGCGTCTCCTTCAGGCTCGCCAAAGCTGCCAGCAGAAGGGAACCAAAATCACCTTATACAATCCAGCACCTTCATAGCCCCTGGAAATTATTTTTAGTGGCTGTGGCTTTTCATCACCTCCTGGCACACTGGGCTAATCACTGCTCAGGCAGCCTCACAAGCCGTGCTGAGCTGGGGCCTCCTGTGCATTGCTGGAGCCTGGCCATTCACTCACAAGAACACCTACCCCCCCAACTGTTTCTTCCTCACAGGGTTTTAATAGTCACCAATGGCCAGTGGGCATTTGCCTGGTTAATTGTCCCACGTTGCATATTCTTGGAATCCAGAGGGTTCATTCCATTGCTTCCTTCATTAGAGTTTAAGGCCAGAAGGGACCATGCAAACATCCAGTCTGAGCTTCTGGAAATTAAACTGTTAACCAGTTACCTTTGCATGAAGCCCAAGTACCTGTGGTTTGCTTAAAGCACAAAATCACAGATTCAGAGAACACTAGAACTGGAAGGGACCTCAAGAGATCATCAAGTCCTGTCCCCTGCCCTCATGGCCGGAACGATCACCATCTGTATCACCCTGGCAGGTGTTTATCTCACGTGTTCTTAAGACTCTCCAGTGATGGAGCTTCCACAACCTCGCTAGGAATTTATTCCAGTGTTTACCCACCCTGACAGGAAGTTTTCCTAATGTCCCACCTAACCCTCCCTTGCTGCAATTTAAGCCCATTGTGCCTCGTCCTGTCCTCCAAGGAGAACAATTTATCTCCCTCCTTTTTATAATAGTGTTTTAGGTACTTGAAATTTGTTGCCAAGTCCCTTCTTAGCCTTCTCTTGTCTAGGAGGAACACACCCAGTTCTTCTGTCTGCCCTCGTAAGCCAGGTTCCTGCCACCTTTTCCCAGCCACAGGCAGAACAGATGTCATGTGCCAAGGCATGTGTGGCTCTGCACCGCCAGCAGCAGAACATGCTAGCAGCTGTGGGTGCTCTGCTAATCAGCTGGGCAGCCCCTGAATCTCTCCTGGGCGGCCGCCCCGGTGCACAGCCTACAGGGAGCAGTAGGCGGAGCTCATGTTTTCTGGATCTTTAAGCATTTTTGTTGCTCTTCTCTGGACCTTTTCCACTTTCCCCACATCTTTCCTGAAACGTGGTGCCCAGAACGGGATGCAGTTCTCCAGCTGAGACCTGAGCAGTGCACAGTAGAGTGGAACAATGATGTCCTATGTCTTGCTTACCCCACTCCAATTAATACAGCCCAGACTGAAGGCCATGTCCTCCAGCACTCGGAGAGTCACCTGGCAGCTAACCGGCATCTGCTCTGCTGCCAGCCTCTCAGCTGGGGCTGGGGAGGCTGGGCTGCCTGGCTGGGACCAGTGGCAGCAGGGCTGGTGGAGTGGGGCCAGGACCCTCCTCCAGTATCTGGCACAGATGATTATCCAGCACTCCCATTCCCCAGAGGTGCTAGAGAATAAAATTTACACTGTATTTGCTTTTTTTTCACAGCATCACTCTGGTGACTCATAATTAGCTTGTGGTCCATTCTGGCCCCCCAGATCTCTTTCTGCAGCTCTCCTTCCTAGGGAGCCCTGCCCCTCCTGTATGTGTGACACTGACGGTTCTCCTCTCCAAGTAGAGCACTTTCCACTTCTTCTTATCACCTTTCATCCTACTACCTCCGTAAGGCGCTACAGGACTGCTTCTTTGGTTTCTATTTACCTCCTGTTACCAGCCTCCTCCCGAAAGGCAGGCAGCCTGGATTCAAAGCCATCTAGAGATGCTGACTCCACCATGTCCCATTAGAGTTTGCTCTGTTAAACAGTGGTGACTTATTTGCATCTGCCTGGCTTCGGCATCCAGCCAGGGGCCTGGCTCTGCCATTCCCTGCTAGATTAACGTGACCTCTAGGACCCAGGGCTCCCTCCCCAGCAAGATGTTTGAGAGGTGAGACCCCAAACAGATTGAGCTCTTTAAGTATCTCATTATGAGGCATTTTCTCCAGCCTTCAAGTCATTTCTGTGGCTCCTCTCTGCACTCTCCATGCATCACCCTCCTCTTCAAAATGGAGCCAGCAGTTGGGGTTGTAGTATTCCCAGCTGGCTCACTAGTGGTGGCACAGGGGTGGGAGCTTGTGTGCTCCTGCTCAGGGCTCCCTGTGCACACAGGCAAGGATTGCAGAGGTCCTTTCTCTCTGGGCTGTGCACTGGAAGCCATGTAGAGCTGCTGCTGGCCCCTCAGTCCTTCTCACAGTCACCTGCTTTGTAGGGTACAGTCCCCCTTCCACAGGTAGGACCATGGTTCTAGATGTACAACTTTACATTGGACTGTAGAAAAGGCTTTGTGTTTAAGTGGGCCCCACTTCCAAAGAGATCCAGATTGCTGTGTGTGGCACCCTGTCCTCTCCATTATCACACACCACTTTCCCGGGCACCCACAGGTTTTTTTCAGCAGCACTTTGATAGCTCCAGTTCATTAGTTCTGCATCACTGATGGAGGATCATCCTGACCCCTGCAGAGTTCCTCTGGAACACACCCTGTCAATGACCACCCCCATTGCCAGCTGCTTTGTGAGAGCTGTAAGTTTTAGCCAATTTTGAAATCATAGAATCATAGAATCCTAGGGCTGGAAGGGAGCTCAGGAGACGTGTAGTCCAGCCCCCTGCCCCAAATAGGACCAACCCCAACTAAATCATCCCAGCCAGGACTTTGTTAAGCCAGGACTTAAAAATCTCTAGGGATGAAGATTCCACCACCTCCGTAGGTAACACATTCCAGTGCTTCACCACCCACATAGGGAAATAGCTTTTCCTAATATACAACCTACATTTCTTCCTCTGTAACTTGAGACCATTGCTCGTTGTTCTGCCATCCATCACTAATGAGAACAGTCTGTCTCCATCATCCTTAGACCCCTGCTTCAGGAAGCTGAAGGTTGCTATCAAATCGCCCTTACCCTTCTCTTCTGCAAACTAAATAAGCCCAGATCCCACAGCCTCTTCTCATAGGTCATGTGCTCCAGCCCCCTAATCATTTTCATTGCCCTCTGCTGGACCCTCTCCAATGCGTCCACATCCTGTCTATAAACAAAATCTATTTACCCTGTGCCCTAGGGATACTGTCTGGGGCTAATTCTTTAATCAGACTGTTGTGTAGTACTGAATTAACTACTACTACTACTTATTCCTTGTAGTCCAAGTGGAGCATAGGTCAGCTATGTCACCTTCACTTCACTCTGTTTTGGGAAAACATCTAGTTGGCTCCAGGGGTACCCCAGTTGTTGTCCTTCAATCTCAGTAAACCTTCTCCATGTTGTCTGAGGTCTTCTTCTTTTGCACTTTCCTCGCAGGTTCCTTTTGAGAGCTTGACGGATTATGCTGGATGGTGGTTTTCCATGAGTGTGGTGTAGCCATTAACACCCTCTTCTCTTGAGTTCAATGTCAATTGGTTCTTGTCCTGCTCTGTTCCAAAGCTCCTCATTTGTGGGAAAGTCTTGCCATTTGATGTGAAGGATGTATTTCAGGCATCTGTTTATGAAAGTAGCTTGTAATTCAAAGACATTTTAGTACGCCAGGTCTTGCATCCATTTGAGAGCACACTCTTCACATCTATTTTGAGATATGTTATAGAGCTCTTTTAAGTTTCTCTGTCCTGCAGCTTGTTCACCTTGTTGTGCAAGGTTTTCCACAGAGTTCGTCTTGTCCCATTTTTAGCCTTTTAAACTTCTTTGTTGGCTTCTGAATACAGTCTCTGAGCTTCCACTTTGGCTGTTCTTGTTTTGCTGGTGCTGACTGTGCTTCTCTTTCCTTCCTTCACTTTTCTCGGAGTTTCTGCTGTGGTCCATTCTTTGTGATGCCTTGTCCTCTTTCCCAATGTTTTATCACAGGTTTCTTTCCAGGCTGTTTTGGTGTCTTCCCCCATTTGTTCCAGGGTAGCATCTTTCAGGATGAGGTTTGCCAGAAGCACACGTCGGTTGGACAGCTCCACTCAGAAACTGGCTCTTGTCTCAAATTATTCAGCTGCTCTGTGTAGAATCTCAATCCCAGCTTGGTCACTTTTGTGGTGTACCTCTTGAGCTTGAACTTGAGTTATCTCATGACCAAATGGTGGTCTGAACCTACATCTGCGCCTCTTCTCGCATTGACATTAGACATATCACACTTATCTCATAGAAGTGGAAGGGACCTGGAGAGGTCACCAAGTCCTGCATCGATCTTCTGAAGGAACTACTAGTACAGATATGATCAATCTCGTTTTCTGACTGATGGTCTGGTGAAACTCATGTGACCTTATGGATCTTTTTGTGTGGAAAAACACTACCACCTATCACCAAGCCCTTGAAGGAACAAAAGTCACTGAAACACTCTCCATTTTCATTCATGTTGCCTAGGCCTTCTTTTCCCATGGTCTGTTCTTTGCCTGTATTTATGCTTCTCATTTTTGCATTGAAGTCGCCCATCAAAATCAACATATCCTTCTTTGCTTTCTGGTTCACCACACTTTGTAGTTTCTCATAGACATCTGTGTTACATTGCTCAATTGCTTCATTGGTTGGTGCAGAATCTGGCTGTGATGATGTGTGATGATACCGCTGTCCACTCCATTAAAGCACCAGATACCTCTCCCTTGATAACATCAAGCCCTCACCTTCTGTTTGGGGTGCGCCCTCTTCTCCATGTCCTGATAGATGAGGGTTTCACCTGTTGCCAGGTGTAGCTGCCCTGATTGTGTCCATCTTGTCTCACACAAGCCCCAAAGTACAAGCTTGTACTGTTTCATCTCCACTGCAATCTGTGGTGTCTTCCCCACTTAATACATGGTCGAAACATTCCATGTACCAAACTGAGTGGTTGTCCAGGGAGAGAGAAGGGTCATCTGCAGGACAGCTTCCTTTCGGCTTTCCCTGCCATGCTTCATACTCCATAGCCGTGTCTACATGTGCACGCTACTTCGAAGTAGCGGCACTAACTTCGAAATAGCGCCCGTCACGGCTACACGCGTCAGGTGCTATTTCGAAGTTAACTTCAACGTTAGGTGGCGAGACGTCGAAGTCGCTATCCTCATCAGGAGATGGGGATAGCACCCTACTTCGACGTTCAACGTCGAAGTAGGGACCATGTAGTCATTGCGCGTCCCGCAACTTCGAAATAGCGGGGTCCGCCATGGCGGCCATCAGCTGAGGGGTTGAGAGACGCGCTCTCTCCAGCCCCTGTGGGGCTCTATGGTCACCGTGTGCAGCAGCCCTTAGCCCAGAGTTTCTGGCTGCTGCTGCGGCAGCTGGGGATCCATGCTGCAGGCACAGGGTCTGCAACCAGTTGTCGGCTCTGTGGATCTTGTGTTGTTTAGTGCAACTGTGTCTGGGAGGGGCCCTTTAAGGGAGCGGCTTGCTGTTGAGTCCACCCTGTGACCCTGTCTGCAGCTGTTCCTGGCACCCTTATTTCGATGTGTGCTACTTTGGCGTGTAGATGTTCCCTCGCAGCGCCTATTTCGATGTGGTGCTGCCCAACATCGAAGTTGAACATCGATGTTGCCAGCCCTGGAGGACGTGTAGACGTTATTCATTGAAATAGCCTATTTCAATGTTGCTACATAGAAATAAGCTACTTTGACGTAGGCTTCACGTGTAGACGTAGCCCATGTGAGCAGATCGCCAGCTCCTCCCAAGACTTGTGTAGTTGTGGGTTTCTTTGTAGATGTTTCCGTAACTTGTGTTTTTTCACAGATAGGGAAGAGGTGATCCATATTTGTCTGGTCTCTACCCTTTGACCTGTTCAGTTTGGGTGACCCTTCCTGGAGCAGTAGCTCCCACTGGCCTAGCTTTCTGGGTGCTCGAGACACATAAGCCACCTCACCGTGACAAGGAATGGACCCCTCGCAAAAATTAAGCCACTTACAAAAGTCTAAGATGAATCCCTGTGCGACGTGCACATGTGGCGTTGTCAAGAGCAATCATGTCAAAGCAACCAACTCTCCCCCTTTGGGAAGTTAACATACCATGTGTGGAAAGGGGTAGATGGGAAATATCTTGACTTCATAAGGCTTTTGATGCTGGCTCACGTGACCTGTTCTGATGTAAACAAGGCTAATGGTACCTCCATGAACCAGTGCTAAGGGAGGTGCTCAACCAGCTGGAAAAATCGTACTTTGAGAATAGTTACCAAGCATTCACACTCAAGCCAGCTGGGCATGTGGACGAGACCCTCTCAGAGTTCTGTAGTGGGTCTGATTCCATTCTCCAGCGTCATAAATGGTTTGGCTGGTGGTTAGGGAGTTTGCGTGTATACTGTGCAGACGATACTGAGTTGGGAGGGCAAAGGTGTCATTTTGAGGGGTGTGGAGAGTCATACATACCAGGATGCTGCTTTAGTTTCTTCTTCCCCTGTCTATTGGGGAGCGAGGGGAAAATGCACAATGTGTGTGTATTCCCCTCACTTCCAGCAGGTGAAAGGAGGGGGCAGAGTCACATAAGCTGTGTACTTTCCCTTCGCTCCCTGACAATCAGGGGACCAGGAAGAAGAACAAATAATGTCCCAGTACATGTGGCTGCAGCACCTCCTGCCCTGCCAAACCAGTGCCCTTGTGGGCAGCGCTGCGAGGGCTTTGGAGACCAGGAGTAAAATTCAACAGGACCGCAACAAACTGGAGAAACGATCTGTAATTAAATGGTGAAATTCAAGCAGCACGTATGCAAAGTGCGCCACTGAGGAAGACACAGTCTGTTGCCCATGTGGGAAATGCCTGCCTAGGAAGGCGCGCTGCAGACAGGGGCCGGGAGTTAAAGTGACTCTCTAGTGTGACACTGCAAAAAGCAAGGGGCAGGACGGTTGTTCTGGGCTGTATTAGCTCGAGTGTTGTGGGCAAGACAGGGGGATCTCGCAGACTGCTCAGCGCTGCTAAGGCCATAAGTAGACTTTGTGCCTTGCGCCCAGCTCTGGGCACTGCATCGTGGGCCAGGCTGCAGACGGTCCAGAGGAGAAAAGACAAGTCGGGGGGGGGGATAAAAGGTTATTGCGCTGCCGGGGGGGGGTTAATAAATTGTTCTCCTTAGCCCTTAAGCACAGAAGAAGTAAGGGACTGAACCGCACCCAGGGAGGGTTAGATTGGACGTCTGCTCACTTCTAGCCCATGCCTGCCTCCTGTAGCCTAGGACAATGAGAAGCTGTAGCGCCTTTGCCACTTCACCTGTCTGCTGTGCCACAGGGGCTGTGTCTCACAGGCTGATTCCAAGGCAGCCAGTTGCCTTGGGGGCAATTCCCTCCCTCTCTCCCTGCTGGTCCATTTTGAGGGCCAGGAAGGGAACGGGGGTGGGGTGGGGGCAAGAGGAGGCAGGTGAGTGCAGACTGTGATGTGTATTTAGGGACCGCTAGGGAGAGGGAATGTTGCCTGGCGGTTAGGGCAGGTGCTTGTGAGTGAGGCCTCAGAAATCAGCAGCTTGGCTTAGAATTGTGGGGGGAGGGTTAGGGTTTTAATTAGTAAGCATTGAGTGTGTGTATCTCCATCAGGGCCTTTTGTGGGTCATGTTTTCCAGCATTTACCTTGTACTGCAAAGATCGACAACTTCATTTTTGACCTCAAAATCATTGCAGTGAAACTCACCTGATCACCTGACTCCAGGAGCTGGAACTTTCTGAAACCCTCATTAGCAATTCACAAAGCCTCTGACTAGGCAACACCCTCCTGATGCCTTATGACAAAAAGCATTTAACAAAAGTGAAGCAACACATTCATTACACTGAACTGCAGCTACGTCTGGGCTGCTGTGAGATCAGTTTACACTGCCCAGCCAGCGAGAACCAGTGGGGAAGAGCATTCTGTCAGTGACACGGAGGCAGGAGAGGGGCCAAGCAGGAGGCATTGGCAGGCATCACTTAAGCCAGGATTCCCCAAAACCTCGAGGAGACGGGAACTTCCTCCCTCCCCCATTTCACAGCTGGGGAAAGTGAGGTGCAGTGTAGGTGGTGACATAGAATCCTGGAATACTAGAACCGGAGGGACTCCAAGAGGTCAAGTCCAGTCCCTGCCCTCATGGCAGGACCATATACCATGGGCACATTCTTGAAGCAGCCCAGTGGAGCTGGGAGGCCTGGATGACCACTTTGAGCCGCTCTGCGTAGTTTAAAGTGCAAAGCTTGATGTTAAAAAACCAGCCAGTTTTCCAACCGAAAACCTGCCTTGGAAAAGCTCTGGTTTTCCACAGCATCTCGGTGGTTTAGTGAACAGCAGCAGGTCCCATCACGCCGACGGCAGCTATTTGGACCCTTGCAAAAGTGACTCAAAATCCACATTTTTTTGCCACGAATGCTTTCTGACGTCTGACTGCTGCATTCCCACCACTGGGGGATGGGGGCAGGGGTGCTCTTGCCCTTGTGCTGCCAATGCAGGCGGCAGCCCCAGGGGGTCCCTGCTGCCCAGCAGCAGCCTTTGACATGTGCCTCTCTCACTATGCCATGCAGCTCAGTCGTTCCCTCATAGTGCTAGCTGCTGTACAGTGAAGAACACAAAACTGGGCCCTGCCCCAAAACATCACGGACTAAGCAGCTGCAAGGAGTTTTACACTCCTTTGTCAATGCTATACAAGTCCTCTCAGCACTGGTGAAATTATAATAAGACCTGGCTTTATTATCAGCCCCACACTAAGCACATTGAAAAGGCGTGCAGCCACATTAACTCCATTTTGTTGATGGGTAAACTGAGGCACAGAACTGAAGAAAATTTCCTGCGGTTACCAAGCAAGCTAGTGGCAGACTCAGCAAAAGAGCCCAGCTTTGCTGAGTCTCAGTGCAGACCCCTGTCCACTAGGCTGCCCTGCCTCCCTTGCTGCACTGCTGTCTGTCCTCTTGGGAATACATCTTCTCGCTGTGCCCTCTAAAGTGGAAGTTCAGCATAGGAGAAAATGGCCAGTGAGCAGGAAACTGGGGTTACAAGGAGTAAAGGGACTTCAGAGTAGCCTGGGCACTTCAAAGTACCGGCGGGTTAGCCGCAGCTGCATGCAAGCGGACACGTCAAAGTTTGCCACTACAAAGTTGCTGTGAGGGAGAATTAGCTTAATGAAGTGCTGCATATGCACTGCAGCACTTCATTAGTAATCTCCCGACACCCTACTTACCATGCTCCCTTTGAAGTTGGGAGCTAGTGTAGACACAGCCTGAGCGTATTAGGCTTAGATGGCGTGTTTGGTTTATTTTAACTAAGTAATTTACTTTGATCTGTCTGTCACCACTTGCAACCACTTAAATCCTACAATAAAAATCACTTTTTGTTATCAAACCCAGTGTAAATAATTGTTATCTGAAGGGAAACAACAGCAGTGCATACTCTCTTTCATTGATAAAGGGGGCAAACTTTATAAGCTTTCTCAGTGTAAAAGTTTTATGCAGAGTAAGATTGATTTACTGGGGTTGGTCCCTATCTGGGGCTGTGCTTCTGGGTGCTGCCAAGTCCCTGTGTCTGAGCCCTCCCAGAGGTGTGAGGTTATCAATGACTGTGTTGCACTGCTGGGGGAGAGGGGCTGTTACCCCAACGCTGTGCCTTTGCTGGGGTAGACCAGAGCTTTTGGCCAAGCAGGACAGGGTGGTGGGTTGCCCAGAGGGTAAGTAGGTGGGCTCAATGGTATGATCAGCACATCAGGTGACAGTGACAAGTGGATCTCTGTGATCTAACCCGTCACATAGACCTCTATCGTTTGAGCTGAAGGAGCAAGTGTATGATCTGTTAGCAGTAGTAAGCTATTATCCTCTATTGGCCCAGCCTGTGAAAGGAGGTGTGACATGTGGTCATAGTGTTGTGCATATGTACCTTTATTATTGCTGACAGAGAAGCCACAGCTCAGAAGCCAAACGCAAAGGCCCCCAGCACTTGAACATCTGCCAGCAGTAGTTGTGGTAGTGCAGCTTTTTTTCTCCTTACAACACTTGATGGCAGCAAAGCTATGGACCTGAGTCTTCACCTGCCCCACACAAGACGGCAATGCCCTGGGCCAGGGCAAAGGAAAGTGCATCCCTTACATGTCCCCTCTGAGGGCCTTTGCTGATGGAGCTGTGCACCTGCCCGGGCAGAGCCATCCAGGGTCATCGGCCATGTGGGTGGAACCCTGCAGGTCTCATTCTGAGGGACATATTCAAAGACAGGTGCTGACTCCATGGGTGCGCCAGGTCTCAAGGCATTCTGTGCTGCTCGTGTTGCCCTCAGGGCCGGGAGTTTGTAGATAACAGGGGTGATTAAGGCCATGTCTACACTAGACCAGAAAACCAATTTTAAGGCCCTTGGCTCGATTTCCAATGTGGCTGTCTTCACTGCAAATGCCCTTAGGTCGATTTTAATGGGCACTGAGGTCGACATTCTTGCCCCACCCCTCTGACGCAGTGTAACTGCAGGTTCAAATTTAAAAGGTCGAATTAGTGCTAGTGTGGAAACAGTGTGACTTTAAATAGACTTTGTCAGCCTCCAGAGGTATCCCACAACGCCCTGAATGCGTCTGTTCTGGCCTTTTTCACCTCCGCTGCTCTCCAGGGCTATAGCTACACTATACCAGAACTTCAAAATGGACATTCTCTGCTGATAGGAATAAGGGGATTTCAAAGTTGCTGGGATCCTTTTGAAAAGGACTCCATCTGGATGAGCTGCACAGCAGTGAGCAGCAGCAATTTTGAAGTGCCTCTGCTGCTGGCATTCTAATGAGGTGCTGAATATGTATTTCAGTGCTTCATTAGTAAACTTTGAAATGGCCATTTGCATGGCCATTTTGAAGTTTTGGAATAGTGTGGACACGGCCCAGGTGTGCAGGAAGTAGGAAATAAGAAGGCCGGCAATTTCAATTTTTCATTTTCTTTCTGGCCAGCATGACAATCGCATCTAGCCATGATTTCTCAGGGACTCAAAACAGCCCAATCATGGAGCCATCAGGAAAGCCAGGATCTCATTTCTGTATGGGTGGATGAATCTGACTAACGAAACACCAGGGATGCCCAGCACTGCCGGGTAAGAATCAAGTCCCCCCCGCCTCCACATACCACATGGCTGCTGGGTTGTGTGTACCATGTCTGCAGGCAGTGGCATGTACTGCCCTGCGTGGGGTTCCTGGGCTAGAGAACAACAAGAAGTCTTGTGGCACCTTATAGACTAACAGATATTTTGGAGCATAAGACTTCGTGGGCAAAGACCCGCTTCGTCAGATGCATGAGTGGGGGCAGGGTTTCAGAAGGGTATTTAAAGAGTGGGGTCCCAGTAAAAGGACAGGATTTAGCAGGAAAGCCCAAGAAAAGTGGTGTGTACACCCAGTCTCAGCTGACTGAACCACTTCAACAGATTGGTCAGCTAGTTTTCTCTGCTTCATATTGGTAAGGGGCAGTCCCCCACCCCCAGCGACCATGCAGTGGTTACACTTCTATGTGGTCACTGTTGGGACTGTGCTTCATTGTTTCTTTTTAAAGAACAGTCACTTTAAAAAATAACCTTACCAAATGTGTTCTGAGAGCACCCAGCTGGCTGTATTCTGTCAACAGGTTGCTCAACCAGTTTCGCCTGGTGAAAAAACACCAAACAGGTAGGCTTCAGAAGCTGAAGCCCATGATACTCAAGTGGAACAAAGGGGCTCCATGCAACTAGGAAAAGACTTCATATTATTCCCAAGGAAAGAAGATACAATGCAAAAGTGGCCGTGTATTGGCGGTGTTTCTGGCTGAAGGAGCCAGATTTGAAGTTGGGAGAGAGAGAGAGAGAAATGGAGAGAGAGCGGAACTGAGGAACACTCCAGGGAGGCCATTGCACTGACATCTCCCACATGAGGTGAGGAGACGGTTAGAAGTATTTGCTCCAGACTCGTTATGACTCCCCAGGACCAAATAGAAAAGAAGGAAAGAATCCCAGAGCACATGGGTGTCTAATGGCTGCTGGAAGGAACCATTCCCCTGTCAGAAGTAGTAGTGGTTCAAGAAGAGAAGGAAAAGTTAAGGAAACATTAGAAGATAGAAAAGTTGAAGAAAGAATGAAGTGATTCCCTCACCTTTTCTAGCAAAGAGGGAGAGCCCACAAGCTCCATTCCCTCATAGAAAATCTACCATGAGCCACACGATTTGGGAAGGGAGCGTACTGGTGCCTGAGAGGGGGGCCAGCCCCATAACATTTCTGTGGCCTGGGGCCAGGCCCCTGGTACATGGTGCCTTGTGTGGGGGCAGGCAGGGCAGCTCCAGAAGCTGTTGAGCAATCTGTTGATATGGTTCAATCAGTTGTGTGCCTGGGCCGAGGGCAGCCCTGTGAAAGGTCTGTGTCGGGGGCAGCCCCCCCCGGCACGTGGTGTAAATTCCAGAGATCGAAGCTTTGAAGAATGAGCTCTGGAAAATGTGAAGTGGCCAAAACAAGTTTCTCACAGGGAAGAAGCCTTCTCCCCACACAGGCCAGGACATGCTGCTGTGTGGAAACCCGGTCCACACTGCTCAGTTGCCAATGGGTGAGGTGGGGCAGGGGCTAGTCCACAGCTGTGTGGTGCCTGGCAGCAGGACGGTGCCCCTTACAAATGTGAAATGCAGAAAAGTTTTGTGGCCTCTCCTGCTAAATCCTGTGCAGGGAAGACCCTTCACCCTGCCAGGGCAGGACAAGCTGCTGTCTGCAAGGATGGTCCCCACAGCCCAGCCACCACACGGTGTGGTAGGACAGGGGCTAGCCATGTGGTGTGGGGAGGGGGCTTGTCTGCAAGCCGCAAAACTAGTTCAACAACCTGCTGAAAAGGTTCAGTCAGCTGGGTGCGCCCAGAAGGCATCTGGGAACAAAGTCCATAATGTGAACGACTCAAACCATTTCACTCACCAGGGAAAGAGACATGAAAGATGGCTGTTTGCTTTCAACGGGAGGGGAATAAGGGCAATGCAGTCTGGGAAGATGACCTCACATGCCCACAACCATTTGCGGGGCATTTTTTCCCATCACACACCAGCAAAAGAAACCCAGACTACCCCAGTGCTGAGGAAACTGGGATAGGTTCCCACAATGCACTGCTGCAACAGTCAAACTATGGCGATTTAGTGGGGATGCACTAAGTCGACTTTCTGGGCAGGTGCAGACACTCAACTTTGGCTTCATGAAATCGACTTTAATAAATTCGAGTTTATGTCGTAGTGTAGATGTAGCCTAAGATAACAACAAGGCTTGTCAGAGGATCCTGAAGGCGTTCCTAGGCATGCCAGTTAAGCGATAGGAAAGAAAGGGTGGAAATAAACGGTCCCTTTAAGGGCTTGTACTGTGACCAGAGCTGTTCAATGTATTCAGGAAGGAGCTGCAGACGGGGATGAGCTGTGAGGGGGCAGTTTGCAGATGATACAAAATTACTCAAGGTAGTGAAGCCCAAAGCAGAGTCACAGCGCGAGCTCACCAAAATGGACGACTCGGCAACAAAATGGTGGATGACATTCAGTGTTAAATGCACAGTACTGCACATGGCAAAACAGAATCCCAGTGAGACACAGACAGTGACGATGCCTAAATTAGCTGTTACCCTCAGGAAAGAGCTCTTGGAGTCCTCTGCAGACCATAAGAACCCTTCTCACTGTGTCATCCTGAGCTCCTTCTCCAGCTTCAGAAGACTTAAAAATGATCTCCAGTCACCAACGGGACAGACACAGCTGAGTAATGTAGCTGTCCTTCCTGGGCACCAAAACAATACCAGGGGACCTACACGTAAACGTGGTTGCTAACAGTTTCATCCAGAAAGCTACTGTGAGACATAAGGTCTTCACGCTGGGACGTTACTTTAGACGGCTTGTTGGAGGCTGCAATAATTTTACTAGACTGTAATTCAAGATAAGGTAATTGTGTAGTTTAAATCAACTGACTCATCATGAAAATCTATGTGCCTTTCTCCCCCGATTCATTGCATAGGAGTTGGGCCCCACGCTCAGATTTTGCATCTGTGATTTTCTAGGCAGCTGAGGGCCAGGCACTGCCATGCCCAGGCCCCAGGCTGGTGATGTCTAGGCACCTCTGGCTCTCACCCAGGGGCCTGGTCATGCCAAGAACCCTGTTCTAGAATCAGCATGGGGAAACCATCTGGGAACCACTGCCCATCAGCTACTGCCACCCTCACTGCCTTCATGGTGTGCCACATCCACCTCTGCGGGGCCGAGAAGAAGGTCATGAGCAGCTGTGAACAAAGGGCCCATTGGTCAAAGAATGTGCCCCAAAAACCACCCTGAGATTTGCAATACCTGGAGTCACTGGCGGGTGGGCGGGGGCGGCTTGGGTCATGTTTGCAATACTCGGTGATGGCCCAAGACATTATTTTTAGTGGAAAGGAAAGGAGGTGAAAATGTGAAAGCTGGGGGGGGAGGGGGGAGCACAGTGTGCACATCCTCTTGGCAGCAGGTTGCTCTAGACCAAGGTGGCCCCAGGATGCTGCATTCGGGGACAGTGCTCAGCAATCTGAAGGTACCATATGCAGAACACAAAGCCTTCCTGGCATCCTGGGGCTGTAGGCCGGAGCCCCTGGCCCTCAGCCCAGCCCTAGGCGCTCCCCTGATTTACTAGTTGTTGGCGTGGCTCATTGCTCTGTTGTTAAGGGGCTTGAGCCATGAAGGGTGGCCTGGCCACGGGGTTTCAGGACGGTGGGTGGGGAGGATCTGTGTCAGCCCTGTCTCCGGTTGGCGTGCGGCTTAGCGCTGCCCTGGAGGAGGCTTTAGCAGCCTCCTCCACTGGCAGCGCTCAACCTCCTGGCTGGTATCAGACTCAGAGAGAGATCATTAGCTGTGCAGAGGGCTGCAAAATGAATGGGGGCAGAGGTGGGGGAAGGGAATCCTTTCCACAGCCCCAGGGAGAAGAGCAATGGCTCCATTCCTGAAAACGTCATTAATCCTCATAGTGTAATGAGCTGCACCAGGCCTCTGCAAGCTCTGCCGTGACTGTGTGAAGCTACCCACAGACACCACCTCAGCCGCTTGCTGAGCAGGAGGCACACGAGGCTTTCCAGAGGTTATCTGCACCCACTCCACACATTCCTGTCTGGGCTAAAGGGGTTTAGGGAAGGGCCCCCTGCAAAATGGATTGGGCTTTATCAGATGGAAGTGTGTGCCCTGCTCCAGCCAGCCTGGGCATAGCGCAATCCCCCTCCTCCCCTCCAGCAACTTTCCACCCCACAGCTGCAAGGGCAGGTGCCCAGGTGAGGTGCCATAATTACCTAGTGCAAGTACAGGATAAACATGCACCGTGCTGGGCTTCCTCGTCCCCTCCGCCCACGGGCCAGCCCTGCTTTGGGATTATTAACTTACTATCAGCAGAGGAGAGCATGCTAGCACCCCTCTCCGGCAATGGGAGCAGAGCGCCTTCACGGGCTGGGAACGCAGCAGTCTGACCTGCACTGGTGCACATGGTACTGCTAGCTAAGGGAGAGCCTAGTAACTGCTCTGTACTCACACTGCAGCTGGGGATGCTGGGTTCTGAGTCTGTCTCCCAGCCAGGTGGCTGTTGCACTGAGCCGGGGGGGGTAAGTGCACCTTTCCGGGCAGTTGCACGTTTAATCCTTTGATGTTTATAAAGTGCTTGGAGAACCAGCTCCCTCACTGGGGTGGCTGGAGACCCCCCTGCTGAACTTCTCAGCCAAGTTGGGGTTGAAGGGGAAAATGTACTCGAGAGCCAGATTTCCAGCCCGCAGAGGGCGAGCTCTTGAAAAAACTTGGCCACTTATTTTGGTGCCTTTGGAAAGTTCTGTCCCAGGTGATCTTGTGTTCACAGAAAGCCTCCCCCGGGCGGGATCTGCCTCGTTCCTTCACTGCTGTGAGGACACACTACTGGCACCTTCCTTAAAGGAAGCAAGAGCCCTTTCAGGGAGGGATCCACACATCCCACTAGGTAGGAGCATGTCATGGGCACAGGTCCAAGAGGCTGCACCTCACACCCTCATGTCAGTGTGGCACAGGCCTGCCTGTGCTCCTGCCCAGGAGCTGTTACCATCATGTGCAGAGATGCTGGAGCATGAAAGTAAATGGCAGGTGTGCAGCAGGGAGGAGGTGGCCCACTGTTCTCAGAGCCTCAATGCTGCCAAGATACTGTGCTCCTCCCCAGAGGGGTTAACCCAGCCATGGGGCCCTGCCACTGTTTAAACCCCAGACCAGTCCACCCCTCAGTCTAAACCACCTCTGCTCCTTTCCTCTGCACAGCCGGGCCCTGCAGCATGCTGGGCTGACAGCCCGTGGCCTGAGACGAGGTGGACCCAGGTTTTTGAGTAAGTGGCTTGAAGCTTGCCTGGCTGAGCTCTGCAGCTGGGCAGCACTGTGCTGGGAGAAGACACCATGCTTTGATAACTGTGTTCGACGACCTAGAGGGTTTGTATGCAACATGCAGAGCTGCGCTAGGGCGAGTGGGAACCTGGATGCTGGGGTCCTAGTCCGGCTCTGCCCAAGAGTGGCTGTATGACCTTGGATGTGATATGACCCCTTGCCTCTCTGAGTCCTCTTTAGACTGAAGCCAGTGTCCCTGCTTCGAGCTCTGCCAGCCCACAGAACTCACCAAGCATCAGCTAGTCCAAGCAATTAGCATTCTGGATTCTCTTCCTTTGCCCGCTGCTGCCCAAGCTATTACAGCACCTAGGACGACACATGCACCTGCTGTTCCACCTGGGACTCCAGGCTCTGCCACCTCTCTTCCCAGCATGCTTTGCTAACAGATTGACATATAACCCTTTCTTTCCCTGCCGAACATGGACCTTCTGTGTGCCTTGGCTCTGTGCTCCAGGGAAGGAGAAAGAGGCCAGGGACTGCCGCCTGGGCACTTCATCTGCCTTAGCCTGCTGACCGCAGAGAGAAGGGGAGCCCCAAGGCCAGGTAAACGTGTGGGTGGAGGGATCAGGTCAGTGCTGGAATGGATGGAGCCCTGCTCTGAAAGGCTATTGGAATTTTACGGCTCCCATGCTCCATGCCCTGGCTCAGTGCTTCCAGGATTCCCTGCTCCCTATCCTTCCTGGTCTCTGAAACTGTCCATAGGCAGACTCAAAACTGGGACCTCTGGAGTTCAGTGCAGGAGCCTGTATGGGTTGAGCTGAAAACCAGCTGCCTCTCAGCTCAGACTGTAGAGGAAACTCATTCTTTCTCTGTGGAAGTGGTCTAGGTGCCACTCTATGGGACAGTGAGCCACACTCCTTGGTGGGTGGGTTACATCTGCGCCCAGCTCTGCCTTGCTCTCTACAGCCCAGTGGGGGTGCACTGGCTGCTCTCTTGAGACTGCGTCCGCCCTACATTTCCACCATTCCATAATGCTCTTGTTATCTAGGTTTCCACACGTGGTTCTCAAACGTCAGTTCCCAAAGCTTGGTTCCTATCTGAGGATGGTCAGGTTCCCAGAGGCTGAGAACCTGCAGCTCCCATTGACTCCAGCAGGAGCTGGGGGGGGTTGCTCCACCTTTGCAGACCAAGGTAAAGAGCCTCCAAGTTCCCAACACACCTTCTCCCCAGGTCTCCACTGATCACCTCCCTGCTTCTGGAGAGTTCATTTAACAAAGCTTTGCATGAAGATCCCATTTTCTTTTCTATGGTAATGGAAGGATATCTTTAGGCTTTTCACAGGAAGTGTGTGAAATCCATTCCAAGGAATTAGCTGTTTCTTTTACACAGCTCATTTATATCCCTTCCTTGTGCTACCAGCTTATCATATATCGCCACATCCCTTCTGGAACTAAATCAAATTTTCTTCTCTTTAAACAAAGATACTGCAGACCACCTGACAACGATAAAACTAGGCACTTGTTAGCCTAGGTGCCCCAAGGGCTGTGCGCAGAGGAATGAATGCATTGTTACAGCTCTCACATCCCCTAGCTATTAGCTCCATTTTACAGATGGGAAAAGGGAGGGGCAGGGACATCTTTGAACTTGTAGTTAAGGCACCAAACTGGACTTTGGGAGAGTTTAATGCAATGCTCAGTTCTGCCACAGATGCTGTTTGATTTGGGACGAGTCATGTGATTGCTTTGTACCTCAGTTTCCCCATCTATAAAATGGGAATGATAATATTTCTTCCCCCCACCCCAAAGTGTTTGTGTGTGTTGAAGGTGGGGTTTGAGGTGAATGTGAATTTAGCATCACACTAGAATCTTTTAATTGGATTGAAAAAGGAGCCTGAGGGAAATTCTGGTAGGCAGATGCCAGGCAGCTGTGCACACAAGCACTGTTATAACAGTGAAGGTTTTGTCTGTGAAAGATGTGTGACATCTCTGGTGGCTTTTAACTGAGAGCCTGTGAATTTTCCCTGCATCCATTGGGCTGCTGCTGTCCAAGCTGGAGATTGTCAGGGCACACGTCTGAGACCAGTTTGGGGAAAGACTCTCTTTTATAGGACCAACTTCTGTTGATGAGCGAGACAGCTCAGAGGCTCCACCAAGCTCTCCTTGAGGAGCCACTTGTGACATGCTGGTATATGGTGGCTGGGGATGGCCAAGCGGCCCCTAACAAAGAATGGCCAGTAGTGGCCAGTTGCTGTTATGCACCAAATGTGTTAGCTGCCAGCTGTGGGTGCTCTGATAATCAGCTGGGCAGCACCTGAATCTCTCTGGGGGTCCCTTCCAAGAGCTCAGCTTACAGGGAACCCTGCTGTGCAGCCTACTCCATGTTACACACATACATGCTACATGCAGCTGTGATCACAGTGGGAGAGGAAACCCACTCTGTGTTGAGCTTACTGAGAATAAACCGCAATTTGTCTCCCTTCCCCAGCTGGCTAGAGAAGTGCCGAGGTGAAGTTCAGCCTTGTGGGTAGGCAGACTCATGCTAGTTTGCTAAAACCAGCAACACAGACAGTGCAGCACCCCTGTTGTTTGTATCAGAGAGGTGGATGGATTAGCCTGTATCTTCAAAAACAACAAGAAGTCCTGTGGTACCTGGTAGACTAACAGATGTTTTGGAGCATAAGATTTCGTGGGCAAAGACCTGCTTCATCAGATGCACGAGTGGCCACTGATGTATCTGATGAAGTGGGTCTTTGCCCACGAAAGCGTATGCTCCAAAATATCTGTTACTCTATAAGGTGCCACAGGACTTCTTGTTGTCACTGCTGTTTACAGTGTGTTAGCTGAGCAAGCACAATCTGCCCAGTACACGTCTGGGCTTGGAAAGAGCTTGGTTACAGATTTCACACCCAGACCTCTGGGACGAAGAGGAGAATGCTCAGGAGGCGCTTTGCTAGGGCTTCCCAAGACCCCTGGCAAAGGACAGCTTGATATTCTTAAGGTACAAAGTGACTGCACCTCTGCAGGGCACCCAGCCCTGTTTCTTACTTGCCAGATGACCCCTGAGCCCCACTTGTGCTCCCATGGGGCCGCCACTGACATATGTACTGGATTCTGACAGCCACATGCACCCTGCTAGGGAACACTCCCCTGCCCTCCCTGGGGGGGCTGACCCCACCCACCCACTCCAGCACTCTCTTTTTGATTATCCAGCCCAACTCTGGCAGCCCCTGGCAGCCATTCAAGACCCAGCGGCACCAGCTCCCTCTCCGGACGCAGACACAACTACATGTGGTTTACTGTGCAAGGTTCTCATCCTGCTGGAGCAGGGCCTAGGCATCCTTCTTCCCACGTAGGCTCCTGCAGATTGGTTCTGGTCATGCTTCAATAACCCTAGTCACAGAAGTAAAGAACTCCACAGCCTTAGCCTGCCTGGTGCTGAGCCCCCAACTTGGGCTTGGCTAATGCACACCGTCCAGAAAGGCAGCCAGCCTGGGCGTGAAGGCAAGAGATGCAGGAGCCAACATTGCCAATGGGCGTTTGCTCCGCTGCTTCCTCCAGCTCACTGTTAAGAATCGGTGCCTTCCTCCCACTGGAATTTGCCTGGCTTCAGCTCCCAGTCATTGGCCCTTGGCTAGAGTTAAAAACCAAAGAGATGGGATGGAGCGCCTTGGACTCCAAACCCTCTCTAGCTTCTGCTGGCTCCGCTCCAGGCTCCGGAAGGCCAGGCAGCGGCAACAGCAGGACTGAGGCCCTCGTCTCCAGTGTTTTGAAGAATGGGAAAAACAACGTGAAGGGGACCAGTAGAGGGCAGTGCTGAGTGTGAGGCTGTGTCGCGTGCCTACCTCTCGTCGGTGCTGGAAGTAGGAGTGCAGCTGCCCCCGCATCCTGCATTGATTTCCATCACATGCAGGGGAGTCTCTCAGCGCCCCACTGTACTCCTGGTGGAGGTGCCACTACATGGGAGAGTGACCCACCCCCTAGGTGTGTGGGTTACACCTACATGCCTGCGCTGTGTGTGAGTGTAGGGCTGTGTGTGTATGCCTGCAGGGTGTTTGTGTTGGGCTCTGTGTGTGTGCATGTGTGTGTGTAGGGCTCTCTGTGTGTGTAGGGCTGTGTGTGCATAGTTGGTGGAACACGCCTGTGGGATGTATATATAGGGCCATGTGTGCATGCCTGTGCAGGTTGTGTGTGTAGGGCTGTGTGTGTGTGTGTGTGTGTGTGTTTAGGGCTATGTGTGCATACATGCAGGGTGTGTGTGTAGGGCTCTGTGTGTGTGTGTGTACCTGGGGGTGTGTGAATTTAGAGCTATGTGTGCATACTTGTGTGTGTGTGTGTGTACCTGTGGGGTGTGTGTATTTAGAGCTATGTGTGCATACCTGCAGGGTGTGTGTGTAGGGCTGTGTGTGTGCGTGCGTGTACCTGGGGGGGTGTATTTAGAGCTATGTGTGCATACCTGTGTGTGTGTGTGTGTACCTGTGGGGTGTGTGTATTTAGAGCTATGTGTGCATACCTGCAGGGTGTGTGTGTAGGGCTGTGTGTGCATGTGCGTGTACCTGGGGGGGTGTATTTAGAGCTATGTGTGCATACCTGTGTGTGTGTGTGTACCTGTGGGGTGTGTGTGTTTAGCACTATGTGTGTATACCTGTGGGGTGTGTGTGTTTAGCGCTATGTGTGCGTTCCTGCGGGGGGGTGTGCGTGCAGGGCCGTGTGCAGGCCTCGCGGGGTGTGATACACCTTGTGCCCGTTGTGTTGCTCCCTGGGGCTGCTCCCCTGCGGCCCCAGGACCCCTGTCAGCACAGCCCGGGGCGGGGTCCGGACACCGCTGGCTGCCCAGGCCGGGGAGAGGCGGCGGCGCAGCCTACGGTAGGGGGCATTGCAATCTCTCCGTCCTCCCGCGCTCCCCTCCCCGCCTGCCAGGGAGGGATGGAGGCGGATCAGGAGCGCACGTTTCCTGCCGAGGGACGGCTCTGATGCTCGCAGGCAGAGCCGGGGGCCGGCGGGCAGGAAGGAGACAGCGCGACCGGGAGCCGGACAGCCCGGCTGGCCTCTGCGCAGCGCCCGCAGCCCCAGCCCCGCCGGCAGCAGCCGCGCGCCCGCCCCGGTGCGCCGGGAACAAAGGAGAGTCGCCCCCTGCCCCGCCGCCCGGCAGGACGATGCCTCGGCTGGCGCTGCTGCTGCTCCTGGCCGGCCACGCTGCGCTGGTGAGTGACCCCGGGGCCTTTGGGCTTCGTGGCGGCGAATGGCCCCGGGCTGCGGGGGAGGCGCCGCCGCGGAAAGTTGGGGGTCGCGGCGCGGCGCGGGTGGAACAAGTGGCCTGGCGGGGGCGGGGGCGCGGGCAGGTCCCCGGGGAGCCGGGCTGGGGCGGGGGATCCTGGCGCCGCGGCCTTGGCGCTGCCGGGGGCGGGGGCGGAAAGTTGCCGGCTCTGGCCCACCGGGCGGCGCAACGCGGCGCTGCTGCCGGAGCGCTGGGCCCTGCCGGCCCGGGCAGCCGCCGGGTGGGCTCCGCCCTGCCCCGGACCCCGGCGCGGCGGCTCGGGGCGGGGCCGGGGGCTGCCGGCGCAGCAGGTGGTGCGGGGAAGGGGGCGGCGGGAGCTTCTGCACCGCCCGGCCCGGGCTGCAGCCGCGGTGCCCCCCCCCCCCCGGAGAAGGACACCGTCCCCCCCACCGCTCCCGCAGGTCCCCGGCCCGGCGCGGGTGACAGGCGCCCCCAGGCTGCCCCCGCGGGGGGAGCGACCGACCGCGGCGCTTCCCTCTGCTCCCCCCGCCCCGCCTGGCTCCTGGCCAGGAAACGGGCCCGGGCCCGGGCCCGGGACAGCCTCCTGGGCACGGACAGGCTGAGGTCCGGCTCGGGGAGAGCGTCAGCCTCCGCCCCCGGGGAGACCTGGGGCCTTAGGGACCAGAGCCACGTTTGGGGCTCCTCGGATGTCCCTGGAGCAGGGAGGCGGCGGATCCCACCCCTCTGTCTCCAGAGAGGCACATGCCACTTTCCCCCCCATGACGCCAGTGCCCCAGACGTTGCACGGGCAGGGAGGGGCTGTAGGCACCGTGCAGCAGCCACCTGCCCGCCCTACAGCCCGGGGGATGCTCCTGCTGCGTCTCAATACCAAACCCATTCAGCTGAAGAGCCCGCCTCGCTATTGACCGGTGGCAGACTTGGTTTAACTAACAGCTCTGTTAGGTCACTGTATCTGCGCTGGCGGGAGGGCCCCGGGAGCCCCCACTCCGGTGTGTGGGTGGTGCAAGGAGATGGCTGGAACTGGGCTCAGCTCTCAGAGGAGCCCTGTTAGGGGGCTGGCGTTGGACGGAAGGGCCAAGCGTTGGGTCCTTCTTCAGCATTGCGCGGTGGGTTTTTTCAGCTCACTCAGAGGCTGGTTGTAAACGATCTCACCACCGTTCTGCTTCACCCTCCTCCCTGGCTCCAGCTTCCTGTATGGTTCTTTAACGCTGGCCAAGCTCAGGTCTGATGGCTGTGGCTCTCAAACAAAACCCTGACGTGCCCCCCTTGTTACCCACCTCAGCCTGCCTTGGGAGACTGAGCTCTTTGCCAGGGCTTGGAGTGCCTCTCATGCCCAAGAAGAGACAGGGCTTGGCAGCCGGCTGTAATGGTCTCTTTCTACGTGGGCCCCTCTGGCTGACTAGCACAGTCAAGTGACACAGTTGTGGGCTAGTGAGCCTGGCCCAGAGTGCTGCGTGAGCATGTGTGCTGCAGCCACGGCCCTCGGCAGCCGTGTGCTTGGTGCTGTCTCCCTGCGGGTTGCACCCGATGCTCCCCGCCAGCTCTCTTCAGCCTCTGATAGCTCAGCAATTCCTTTGGGGGCAGCCCCCTGCTGCAGGGTGAGATCACAAACTGGTCAGTTCCTATGGAAGCAGCTCACCTGTCTGGGCTCGCTGGGCAATTGGTAGGGTTTTTGGATTTCGCGGGAATTATGGGCTAGATCCCAGGGAATCATGGGCTAGGGGAATATGATTGCATCCAGTCTGGAGCAGTTGTGGGAGCCATGGGACGTGTGCCCCCCAGGCATGAGGCCTGGCGGTTGACTCACAAGTGCACCAGTGGCACAGCCATGTGCAGGGGTGCACAGATTCCTGATAGCTGCTGTCCAGAGACTGCACCATGTTAAGCACAGAAGTGGTCCCCGGCTCCCTAAATCCTGGCCTGCGTTGTGCAATGGTGGAAGGGCTGAGTCAAGGCTCCAGGTTCGGACTGTCTGGGGTGACTCAAAGCTCGTGGGTCACCGAGGATGTTGGGAGGTGGGGGTGGGATGTGGTGTCTTGAATCAGCAGCATTGCACTGAATCCAAACGTCGCCATCCTGTTGTGACACAGTGTTGGGAGGGGCCTACGTCTGGCTGGCTCTGAGACAGCCTTGTGGAGCCATGGCCCCGAAGTTCTGCTCTGTGGGGTAGTAGCAGGTCGGGTGTCTCTTCCTCATCCCAGCACAGCATGTTCCTGCCAGATCCCCAGCTGGCCTGCGGTCGCCAGCTTGTGTCTATTGTTTGTGCGCGTTGGGAGCGTGGAGAGGAATGGCTGAGCGCAGCTGCTTTGGGTTTGCTCCCTGCAGGGTGGGTGGCGGTGCGGGGCTGTGTAACAAAGTGGCAGTGTGCTGGGTTCCAAACGCCGTTGCTCGCTGCTGCAGGTGCAGGAATGACTCTTGGAGGCGGGGAGTGAAGATCGGGCCCGTTCGGGGCCTTGGGTGAGAAACCTCCCTTGGGTCCTTCTCCGGGTGTCACAAACAGGTCCCCCTACAACTCTCCTCATCCCAGCCCCTCCTTGGCCCCAGGTCAGGGCTGGTTGGAGAGAGCTGAAGAGGCACCAGAGTGGAGTACAGAATGGAGTCTAATTCACAGCTGTAGGCAAGGGAGCTCAGTCTCCAAACGGGTGAGGCTTGGCCTGCCAGAGCCTTCATGTTGCCCGGAGATGATCTCCAGAGCCCGGCTTGCCCACCCCTGTCCCACTTTACTTCCCCGGCTTAACCACTGACCCCTGAACTCTGTTGATCTCACCAGGCTAGTCAGAGACAGTGCAGTGGTTGTGGGCTACAGAAACACAGGTGAAACCCGGCCAGGGTTGGGTAGTGGGGCCCCGAGGAGACATGGTATGGGGTGTCCATTAGTCTGTGTGTGGGTGGGCAAAGGACCAGCAGCCTGACTTGGTCTGGAGCTGCAGGATCATGGGCATATATGATGGCGGAAGGGTTTATGATTGACTTTTCTTAGCCAGTCTGGAGCCCTCTTAGTCATGCTTCTGCAGATGCCTATGGGAGTGACCGACCCTCCATGCCCTGGAGACAATGCAACCCAGGGACTGTTAGTAACGAGGGATGGGTCTCTCCCTCCCCTCTCCGCAGGGTTGACTTGAATGCTCATGTTGGACTTATCAGCATTTACTTCTGTGTGCTGGTGGCTAGTCCACTCCTGGCCTTGTTTGCACCCTCCCTGTGAGTCTGACTGGTGCCAGGTGCTGGGAGCAGGGGGACAGGCGTCGGGTGAGATGCACCTGTTCCCAGGGACTTTGCCAGGATCCCTCCATGGCTGGGAATGTGGGTGTTTATGGGATGCCAGATTTCTTAGGCCTCTGGGTTGGAGTGATGAGAAGTATCCACAGATGTCCAGCTGCCTCTCCCCATGCCATCCAGGGCAGTGTGAAGGTCCGTAGGACACTCAGCTGCACCCCGGGGGCTCTGATTTACCACCCTTGCCCTCTACTTCAGTCTCCTCCTCCTTTTCCCCAGGCCCAAGGCCTGTTGCTGGCTCAGGGGTGAGTGTTGCCAATGCCTTCCTAGAGAGCCGAAGGAGCCTGGGCACTGTGTCATTGCTCAGGTGAGATGATGCCAAATGAGGTATCTGGGCTGAAAGCCAAGATCTGCACTCGACTGCTGTGCATGTGTCTGGAGGGGACAGGGCCAATGGCAGCTGTGCTGGTGGATGCACGGGGGTAGAGACGAGATGGGAGGAGGTGTGGGCTGTGGCTGTGGTAATGGAGGGGTGGGCTTGCTACCACCATGTGGGCAGGGGAGTGTGCTGGCACAAACTCTCCACTTTTCCTGCTGTGCTTTTAAATTACTGAGGATGAATCAATTCAGCTGGGAAGCCCTTCCTGCTGAGGGCTGTGCTGGGAGGATGTGGCTTGGCCATGTGCTTAGCACAGTGCCACTCTGGAAGTAACCCCTACGCATCTCCAGCCCTAAAGAAATCATAATGAGGAGTGGACAATCGGCAAAGGCCAGGGCTGACTTGTTGGCATGCGGCCAGCTCAAATCCTCTCTTTCCTTTTGTTAGGTGCGTGGAGGGAAAGTGAAGGCTCTGAATCTATGCAGGAGAGGTCTGTCTGCCTCTTCCCACCTTTGCGCTGAACCCCGAGGCCCCGTGTCATAACCCCTTCATTCAGCGCTTGGGTACAAAGCAACCGTTTGTTGTCAGATGGGCCTTCAGGAAATTGGATTGGAAAGGTCACTGCTCTGTGGCCAGGCTCCCCTGGCTGTTGCTCCCACCAGTTTGCTCCCTTGGGCCATATCCAGTGAAAATGGTTATCTCCTTAATAGGTTTCAACTCCAGAATGTTGACTCTGTAGAAGCGAGTTTAATCAAGCCCTGCTCTGGGGCCATTACTGGTGCAGGGAGTATACGGGAACCAATTGCTTCACCTTTGAGAGGAGAGGCAGCTCCTGGCATCTGTGATTCACTTCTCATCTGGCCTTCTGTCGTGCACATGCTTCCAGAGGGAAGTTTCCATTTGAAGCAAAGCTAATTCTTCCTGGCCGGGCTTCCAATCTTCTCCTGCAGGTTCCCGTCCCAGCCAAGGGAACTCTTGGTTTATTTCAGTTTGGTTCTTCCAGCCAAGTTGTTGTCTCTCCATGGTCCCTGGTGCTGCTTCAGAGAGGAAGGTTTAATGGTGCCTGCTGGAGGTGTGTCTGTAGACAGAATCTGGGGCTCCTCCAAGCTTCCCTGTCCCCTTGGTGGCTATGACTGTCTGAGAACCCCTCACATCCCACTCACATCCCCCCTTCCAGGGCTTGTCTATATCAGGTCAAAATCTCAGGTACATCAAAGCAGGATGCTTCTGTATTGACGTATGTATGGTGGGGCCATGCCAGCACTTTCTCCACAGTGTGTGTACTGTGAGGGGGTGGGAACTCTGCTCCTGGATGGACTTTGGGAAGACAGACAGACCCCGGAACAGCCCAGTGGTTAAGATGTTTGCCTGGAATGTGGGAGACCGAAGTTTAGTCCTTCTCCCAAATTAGGTAACTCCGGAACTAGAAGTTGGGTCTCCCACATCTTAGGGTAGAGCCCAATCCGTATACTGTACAGAGCGGAGTTGTGTGGGGTGTCTCTCGCTGCTTCATTTGTCACAAAAAAGGTGGACAGTTCTCTAGTTTGTCCCCAGGCAGCCTGGGAAAATGATGGAAATCCCACAAGTATTCGCAGGTCAGGAAAGCTGTTTCCCATCTAGGTCTAGAAATGTGTCCACACACATTGTGAATTACAAACCACTTCTTTATTCCCGTGCAAGTTTACCTGTAGGCCAGTCTGAACCTCTCGCTTCCAGCTGTAGAAATTCAGCATCAGCACCTGTCGAAGGCAAGGAGTCAAAATGGAATGTAAGAAGCCCCCTCTTGTTCCCACCTTGAAAGCTGTAATGCATCTTGACCCACCCCCCACCCAGAAGGACAGCATCACAATTTCAGTCCGTTCTCAAAACATGATGGTTTGGATTGCGTTAATTTCCCTCCTCTACCAGCTCTTTCCCTGATATGTCAAGCAGCTGAGATATCCTTGAACTACCTGAACCTCTCTTCCAACTCCACTGATGACAGACCTTCTAAGGAATTTTAAATGATTGCGTGAGATCTCAAACCAAGGTCTTGACCACTTTCAGGCATTAAATCTTCCCTGGCACACTTCCCAGCTGTGGGCCGCATTCCAATGCGAGCAATGACATTCTTTTTGCTGAAATTTCCCCTGCACTTTAAAATGGAAACATTTTATTGTTCACTTCCCTCTCCTGAAAATAGCCACTACATAATGTTGCTGAGTACCGGTAAAGAGCCGCCTTGCTCCTTTCCAGAGAGGGCTGCATTTCTGTAGTAGGTGAAGGGAGTTTTACACCTACAGGAGACACTTCTGCTCTCACAAAGACCAGTGCCAGGTCACTGACTACAGGGGAGTTCCATTGGCATATGGCAAAGCGCTGAACAGAAGGCCTTGCAGTCTAGCAAATGCCATCACTATTATTCATGATGTTTCTAAATGCCACAACAGGGTGAACCTCTCTAATCCGGCTCCCTTGGGACCAGCCGGGTGCCAGATGCGAGAATTTGCCAGACCATGGGAGGTCAAAGTTGTCTAGCATTTCCTCTGCTTACTGGGCTCTTAGAAGATATGTGGGGGTAAATTACAGCTAAACAACAGCACAGCACACTGAGAGCCAGGACTGGTGTCTGGAGACAAACTTTATGGGACTACAGGAAACTTGGCCAAACCCGTGGTAAATGGTCATCCAGCTAACCGAAATCATGCCAGATTATGGATGTTGCCAGATGAGAGAGTTCCGGCCGAGAGAGGTTCAACCTGTAGTAGTGAGCAGAGGGAGAGCCTGTTAGTGCCCTGGCCATGGGAAGGAGCACTGTCCAGGGCTGGGAGTTGGCAGTTCTGAGCCCCAGGTAGGGCTCTGAGAGCATGTGGAGCCTAATGGTTGGAGCAGAGAGGAGCTAGGTGTTAGGATTCCTGGGTTCTGTTCCTGACTCCACCACTTACATGCCCTGGGGCTGTGTGGGGAAAAGTCCCTGCCCTTCTGTGCCTTGGTTTCCACATGTGTAACATGGGGCTAATGCTTCCCTTGTAAGAGCTTTGAGATCCTTAGGCAGAAAGGGCTGTGGGAGTGACTGAGCACTCTGCTTGGTGATGACATTTCAGCTGGATACACGGAGCCCTCCTGCCAGTCTTTCCTCCTCATTTTCCCTGCCCAGAGCAGGGCTCAGAGTTGATCTGAATCCCCTTCCAGATGCAGCCTCAGCGACCCCCTCCCTTCCCTCAGTGTGCAGACTCTGTCCCTACCAGCTCAGCAGTGCACCTGGAAAACAGCCTGAGCAATCTGGTGCTGAGGGTTGTCTGCTGCTCCTAGCCTGTGGCAGACACAAGCTGTTCCAGCTGTGACTGACGGAGCTGCAGTGACTGGGAGTTGGGCCTTCTTGCCTGGACCAGGGAGGGATTTGCACAGTGCTCTGTGCAGTTCAGTTCCTTCCTAGCTCCATCAGCATTGCATTATAAATAGCTGGTTGACTGGGGAAGTTGGGAATCCCCAGAATCTCCGAGCCAGGACAAAGAGGGGTGGGGAGCAGGGCCAGTGTGGGAATAGAACCTGGAGTCATCCCTCCCTGCTCTGCCCTCACTCCCATCACAGAGCCAATCCCCAGCTCTCTTCCTTTCTTCTTTGGGGCTCCCAAAACTGGAATTGGGAGCTGTGGTTTGCTGACTCCAGTACAGAGCTGGGGTGTCCTGCCCCCTGGCATCCGACTTGTGCAGCGAGGGGTCAGGACGCTTGCCAGGCCTTGCAAGAGAAGGCGTGGTTAGGGGGAGTGTAACCCACACATCCAGGTGAGGGTCCTTGTCCCTTAGAGAGAGCAAGAATGGGTCTCTTTTTCAGCCATACCTGAGAGTCAGCTGGCTTTTTGCTCACACTGTAGTGGCTCCTGCACTAAGTTCCAGAGATCCCGGGTTCGAGTCCACCTCTAGGACTCAGTCACCAAGTGGAGACTCGTCCGGGATTTCAGCTGGGTCTCTGAAGCTTGGGAGGTGCTTTAAAAGAGGCTAATTAGGTTTACTGGAGCGTGTGTCAGGGCAGGTTTTGTCCCCTGAGAATGTGCTTGATCCCTGACTGGCAGGAACCCTCTCAGAGCCAGGGCCCTTCCACAGCCTCTTCACGCTTTAACCTTCTTTTCAGTTTGCTGACAAATCTGCCAGGTCTTGCCAACAGAAGTTCCTAAGGCACTGGACTGAGGTCACCAATCAGCCATTTTTGAGCCACTGTGAAATGGGTCTGGGTTCAGCCCAGCCATTCCCAGTGCTCTGAGCCCTTCAGTCCCCCAGCAAAGGATGTGCTGATGTTTGCCAAGTGGTGGTGGGGAAGTTTGAGTAGTTTGTTGCATTTGAGTGGCACCTCCAGGAGCAGTCTCTGGTCTGCACTGCACTTGCCAGTGGGATGCAGGGTCCTGGCTCTTTCTTTCCAGCCATTCTTCAGGAAAAGAAGCTAGAAGTCCATTAACACTTGCCTCCTGCTGCTCTTCTATGTAAGCAATTGTTGTGGGTGTCATGGTGGAGAAGTGGTGAGTCTGGGGGCAACTGAGGGCAGGCGAGTGAGATCTCAGGGTGTGTCCCCACGAGGATCCTCCAACAACACAGAGCTCTGCTGTCTCCTGACCTTCAGGGTGTTGAATCCCATAGGGGTAAGGGAAGGAGCTGGGAGCTTGTCACTGAATCTGAGACTGTAGCTCAGAGGATGTGGGCAGGAAAGGGACATCCACCAGGGACTGCCAGAGAGCATGGGCGGACGCTGTTGCTGGGGGAGCTCTATTGATCACTTTGCATCCAATCAGGTGAAATCTTCTGGCTTGGTTTTGACCATTTTCCCTGCAATTAGCTTACATAGGTTGAACCTCTCTAGTCTGGCACTCACTGGTCTGGCAACATCCGTAATCTGGCATGATTTTAGTTAGCCAGACGAGCGTTTACCAGGGGTATGGCCAAGTTTCCCACAGTCCCATAAAGTTTGTTTCCTGCCACCGGTCCTGGCTCTCAGTGTTCTGTGCTGTTAGTAATGCTGCTAGACAATATTGACCTCCTGTGGTCTGGCGAATTCTCTCGTTTGGCACTGGTCCAGCCCAAGGTTGCCGGACTAGAGGGGTTCAACCTGTATTTTGAAATGAAAAGTTATTTTGACCGAGAATTGGACTTTTTAATTTCAACAATTTCAAAGCCTTTTTCCAAATCTAAAACCTCACTGAAAGACTCCTGCCCTGCCCCCCCTCATTTTGAGTCCCAACAAGTTGGGAGTTTCTGGTGAAAACATTTTGTCAGGTTATTCCTGTCTGGCTCTGATCAGTCTCCATGTCTCCAGACAGTCATTTCCCATGTTGTGTGCGTGAAGCTGGTTGTTCGTTCCCCAGAGGAGTATTTTGCACTTGTCTTTATTGACTTTTACTGAAGCTGCCTCCTTCCTTGCTTCCAAGGGAGACAACAAGCTTCTGTTTGCTGCATAGGTTCCCTGACCCCTCTGCCTTCTTTCATCAAAGGCAGAGGAGAAGAAGGTGGTTTGTGAGGTCCTTTTACAAAGACACTGGTAGTGCGACCCTGGGGAAACTCACATGAGCTTTTCCAAACTCACTGGGCTGGGAGCTGCAGGGCTCAGCCTGTCTTGAGATGTGGCGGCGTGCTTTTTAAGGAGTCTTGAATTATTCATGTGTAGCTGTGAGGAAGCAGAAGGAGCAGGCTGGGGATGGCCCAGGGGAAGATGTATTATTTACGAGGCAGTAATATTTTTATTCAGGTCTCTGTAGGCTTAGAGCCAAGACCCTCCTTCTCCTTCACACTTGGACAATTCTAACGTGTTAACAAACTTCATGCCTTTTCCCCAAAGATGAGTCTTTGCGTGGGGAATGAGTAATTCTGCCCCCAAAGATCTCTTAGGCATTCTTCAGAAAGTTAGAAGTACCTGGGAAGAGAAGCTTGGAATGAAAGGACCACTATACCCTCGTAGGAGAGGTGTCCCCATGACAATTTAGGGACTGTGTGTGAGATTTAATAGCTGTGAGGCCTAGTTCTCATCTGGGACTGGTTTTATGCTGGTGTAGCTGCATGGTCTGCTGTGGAGTTCCTCCTGCTTGACAGATGGCAGATCAGGGCTGGGTTTGAATGCTGCAGTGCCGATTACATTTCTGATTGACTCTCATGGATCCTATTACAGTAAACTTTTTTGTAGCCGGCATTCTCTCATTCCGAACTAAATAACCGGCATTTTAACCCAAAGTAAATTTTAGTTAGGTTTTTCATAAGTACAGTCTAGTGAAAGTAAATACAAGTAAATGCAGTATAAGTTTACAGCATACAGTACTGCTGTTGTTGGTAAATAAAGTACTCTGCATACATTTGTGTTTGTTTCTTAATATCTAATCTTGTTTTTCTTTAGTGTTATGCATTGCTAGGTGCACCTCTCTATTAGCCAGAATACTTGGATATCCAGCAACCTCCAGGTGCTGGGGCTGCTGGATATGAGAGAGTTCACTGTATCGGCATGGGCCAGTGGTGTGTTCGGTTCCCTTCTTGGCACTGACCTGGGGCCAGTTGCTTCCTCCGTCTTTGCCTCCAGACCCAGCCGCACCCTTTAGTGAGTCTGTGTGCTCGACGGGGCAGGGAGTCTCCCAGTGTTGCTGCAGCGCCTGCCCCTTTGGCTGGGGCCCTCTAGCTGTACCTCTCTGCTACGCAGAATAGTTGGATATCTGGGAACAATTTGAAATGTAAAGAATTGTTCCTAGCACTGTGGGCAGAGCCACTGAGATGAAGTCGAGAACAAGAAGAAGTCTTGTGGAACCTTATAGACTAAAAGATATTTTGGACCATGAGCTTTTGTGGGCAAAGATCCACTTCATCAGATGCATGAGTTGAGGGGGGTGGTTTCAGAGGGGTATTTGAAGAGTGGGGTCCCAGTAAGAGGGAAGGCCAGAGTTGACAAGGTCTATTCAGCAAAGTGGAAATGGGTTGAAGTCCTGGCTCTCACATGAGCAGCTTCTCCAGGGTTTCACATGCATGCAGATCAGAGAGGGCCCCACAGAGATGGCTCTGGTTCCCAAGGCCTCTGGCAGTAGCTTCCAAGGTAGATGAGTGGATGAGAGCCTGGCACTCCTCTGAAAACCACAATCCTGCAATCCTGGCATACATTTGCACTGGCCCTGCCGATTACGCCCATTGCTGGTGGCCAAGTTGGAAGGGGGGCTGGTGGGGGAGGGGGTATGTTACTACAATGGGATGTGTCCTGAGAAGCCAGGAACCAGACCCCCGGGCCTGGCACTGCTCTTGTTGGGGGCCGCTCTCCTGACTCTGCTCCGGGTTTGCTCTGCCACTTGTGACTGCCTCCTGGGTACCCTTCCCACGGCCCCCAGCTGGGCTCTGTCCCCTTGCAGTGTTTGGCATCGGCTGCAGACTGGGCCAGCCAGGGTCTTAAGGATCAGCTTGTCAGTGTAATTACTGAGTGCACAGATTAACTGTAATCTTTCCATAGGTTTCTGCTATTTGCTTACCTGTATCCAGGAGAGACTGGCTTTAGCCTGAGGGGCAGAGACCAGGCCAGAGAGCTGCCTTGTTCTGGAGAGGCAATGCACCTGCAGAGGCCTGGGAGCAGAGGGGTGGTGTCTGCAGGCTGTACTCCCTCAGGCTGCCTCGGCCCACCCCACCCTGCCTCCCGTAAGCTCACCACAGGGTCTGTCTCACGGCCAGGGCCATCTTCAGCGTGTGCAGCCAGCGACTCCTGAACACAAGGTCTGACTTTGACATGCTCTCCTGGAGGGGCAGGCTCACCTGGGACAAGGACCCCCAGGGCTGCTCAGTGACCTGTTGTGTGGCATGCAGGGCCTTGGTCACAGGCCCTGACCTCCCAGCTCCGCCACTCAGCTGGTGTGGCATTGGCCATGTGTTGCTGATGCTGTGTCTTTCTAAGTGGCTGGTTCCTGCTACAGGTTCTTTGGCAGCTGCAGGTGACGACAGGAGTTTGGTCACCTTTTGTGTGTTGCCTGGTGCTCCCGCTGAAGCCCCAGGACCCTGCAGGGAGCCGGCCCAGGTCTGTCTGGCTAATGCCATGCACCTGAAATCCCTGGGAATGGGACAGTTGGTGGGGCAGCGCCCGGGCCAGCCAGCAGGGTTGTGTATGCTGCAGCACAGCACATTAGCTGTCAGAGATGAAAGGTGCGCGCAGACCCTCCTTTCTCGTGCTCCAGGCCCGTCTTGCTCAGGCTGGCCTGGCGGGATTGTCCGCTGCCGCTGCCTTTGTCGCCACCTTGCCTTGCTTCGCACTTTCCTTCTCAGGTGTGCTGGCGCACTGCCAGCCTGTCCAGAGCCCATCATGGGCCCGAGACCCCAGGGCTCAGGGACAGACGCCTTAGCCCTGGGGCTTGGCTCAGCAGCGACGGGGAGGAAGGAGCGGAAAATGAGTTTCCAGTCATGTCTCTCCTTCAGTCGTATAACATTCCTCTGGGCTGCAGCCCTGTTTGAAAGGCTGCGGTAGGTGCATGTGTCTGCCACGGCTCCAGGATGGAAACCCAGAGCCCAGGCCTCCCTCCTTGTTGTGAGGTTTGTAGGAGCGAGCTGGGCCCTCACTGCTGTGGGCAGAGTGGCAGGAAGGCTGCTGCGGGAGGGTCGTTCAGCCAAGGGACAGGAGCAGGGCCAAAGAGTTCCCAGAGTTTCCCTTGGGCCAAGAGGAGGGCTTGCACCGGTGTCTGTGTGGCCCCTGATTGGCTGGACCCTGGGCTTGGGAGGGCCCGGGGCAAAAAGAATAATCCCCTGTTACAGGGGTGGCCAACCAGTTAGAGACCAAGGGCCAAAGTAGCTGTGGGTAGAGAGCAAAGAGCCATGTGTTGTCTGTCTGTCTGTAGACAGATAAAATAAATGCACATTAGGGTGACCGTCCGTCCCCTGTTGGGCAGGAGGGCCCCATATTTGCAACACCAAAAAGGCGTCCTGACTTATTTTCTAACAGGGACGAAGTGTCGCATATTTGGGCTCCCCCCCCCCGCCCCCCGACCTTTTCCGCTGGCAGATACGCAGGAGCAGCTGCTGGTGGGAGTCACTTCCCAAGCCCTGGGGGAGCGTGGGCAGCTGCTGCCTCCCTGCCGCTTCCCCAGGGCTCCGGGGCAGGGCCGGGGTCTGCCACTACCCTGGGGCTCCTGGGGAGCACCAGTGGCTCCCGCCTCCTTCTCAGCTTCCTGGGCTTGGTGGAGCTGGGAGGAGCTGCCCCTCCCCCACATAGCCCCTGTCCCGTATTTGGGAAAGGGACATATGGGTGCCCTATATGTAATACATGGCTGAATCCCCTCCCCTCCCCCAGAGCCAGGCACCCGCAGCCCCCACACCTGCACCCCCACTCTAACCCGATCCCCTCCCCTTCCCTCCCCCAGAACCAGGAACCCACAGTCCCCACACCTGCACCCCCACTCTAACCCAATCCCCTCCCCTCCCCCAGAGCCAGGCACCTGCAGCCCCCGCACCCGCACCCCCACTCTAACCCAATCCCCTCCCCTTCCCCAGAGCCAGGCACCCGCAGCCCCCACACCTGCACCCCCACTCTAACCCAATCCCCTCCCCTCCCCCAGAGCCAGGCACCTGCAGCCCCCACACCCGCACCCCCACTCTAACCCAATCCCCTCCCCTCCCCCAGAGCCAGGAACCTGCAGCCCCCACACCAGCACCCCCACTCTAACCCAGTCCCCTCCACTACCCCCCCGTATTTGGGATAGGGACATATGGGTGCCCTATATGTAATACATGGCTCAATCCCCTCCCCTCCCCTCCCCCAGAGCCAGGCACCCACAGCCCCTCTCCTCCCCAGCTCTAATTCAATCTCCCTCCTGCAGAGCCAGGCACCTGCAGCCCCCCAGAACTCTAGCCCAATTCTTGGGACTCCCCAGAGCCACTGTCACTGGCGCAGCCATGTGCTTCTCCTGCAGGCACTGGGGCGTGTGCGCAGAGTGCTGCTGAGCAGTCCGGGTGCGTGGCTCCAACCAGGAGACACATTTCATTGATCAAAGAAGCGGCTGTGGCTTCTGGCTGTGCCCTTTTGAGGGCTTATGGGGAAGTCAGGATGGGGTTCCCCAGAAAGGGTCACCCAAGGGCAGGCTTTGACCAAGGCTCCTTCAGCAGATTGTGGTCAGCCTCGTACTGTAACTAAGGGGCTAATCCTACTGAGGGGTGGGGTGGGTTGGGGGTTGGATAGGGGTTTCTCTGCATCCCCTGCAGCTCTGGACTGCTCCAGGAACCGCCTTGGGGTGCAATCAGGTACCTTGCCTAGCAGTGCCCCTGGATTATTAAAATGTCATTTGAACTTGTTCAGCAGTTGGGGTTTGCTTTGTGTGCTGAACTCATCAGTTTGCCTTTTCCAAATGCCACATCTGTGCAGAAGGATCCTCGGGTGCTGACCTTTAGTGGGCAGATACATTTCATCCTGCCACACACAGAGAGCAGCGTGGTGGGGCTCTGTTTCACCCACTGGTGTCAGTGAAGATGCTAGAAGATTTTGAGGGCCTGGACACAGCAAAAAGCATATGGCTGAGATCTAAACCACATGGTACCAAATGGGGTTGTCAGGCTGAGACTTAGCAGGAGGAGATTCTGTCCGCACTGGCCTTTGCTGTTAGACTCAGCAGAGTGATCAGTGACTGGACATGGAGTCTGACCTCCCTTCCCTGCAGGCCGGAGCTGAGCTGAAGCACGTGGCTGAGTCCCCATGGGGAAGGCTGCACAGCTGCAGTCTGTCTTGTGCCTGATATGGACATTGGGGCCTGAAGGCTCCCACTGGGCCAGTCCAGCATGGCTCCGTCCCAGTGCTAATTTGAAAACTGGGAGCAAAGAAAGTCACTGGTGGAAATAAGGACAATAGACTCGCAGAGTCCCTCTCCAACAGGGTCAGGGCCCTCTTAAATCCAGCTGTTTCCACCCTCTCCCCTGCCCAGGACTCCTGCAGCATCTGCTCACAATGTGGATTAAGTGTAATTTAGTTTATCTGGCTCCTGATTCGTTCAAATGTACTCCATTTAGTTGAGGACATGAGACTTAATCTGGCTTTAAAATTTTAGCTAACGTCAGTGTGCAAATGGGAGGGGCTTTGGGCTGGGGGATGGGTTGGACGGGCAGCTGGTCTCGTAACACAATACTGAAAAACTTCTCTCTCTTCCTGGTGATATGGGACTTCTCAAGCTAAAGGGGTGCAGGGCATGGGAACAAATGAAAAGTCTGATTCTTCACTAACTACAGCAAAGCTCATATTGATTTACGTCAAAAGAAGTTATTATTCTCCTCTCTTTGGCAATGGTGAGGCCTCATCTGGAGTATCGCGTCCAGTTCTGGGCCCCCCCGGTACAGAAAGGATGTGGATGCATTGGAGCAGGTCCAGCAGAGGGCAATAGAAATAATTAGGGGGCTGGAAGATGTGACCTATGAGGAGAGACTGAGGGATTTGGGCTTATGTAGTTTGCAGAAGAGAAGAGTAAGCGGGGATTTGATATCTGCCTTCAGTTTGCTGAAGGGGGGCTCTAAAGAGGATGGAGAGAGACTGTTCTCAGTATTGACGGATGGCAGAACAAGGAACGATGGTCTGAAACTACAGTGGGGGAGGGGGAGGTTGGATATTAGGAAAAGCTACTTCACCAGGAGGGTGGTGAAGCACTGGAAAGTGTTACCGAGACAGGTGGTGGAATCTCCATCCCTAGAGGTTTTTAAGCCCCAGCATGACAAAGTCCTGGCTGGGATGATTTAGTTGGGGTTGATCCTGCTTTAGGCAAGGGGCTGAACTCAATGACCTCCTGAGGTCCCTGGCAGCCCTCGGATTCTATGCTTCTACGATAGCAGTGCAGGATCATAGCTAAGATCTTTCACCAGACCCTACTTACCTCTCTGTAGTTTTAAAGTATCACGTGAGTGTTCGATCTCCCATATCAGAGATGCTACTGTGATGCAACACAGTCCAACAACTTAGCAAAGGGCAGTCCTGCTGCATAGCTCTGAACTCCTGTTTAACACAAATGAGTTCTCATTTACACCCTTTTTACATCCATTTATAACACCCCCTGTTCCTGCAAGACAGGTGGGATTTTAAGGCCCCAGAACTCTGTTTGTGTTTAGTAAATACACAATGGCATCCAAAGAACTGCTACAAGCAGGTTGAGTTTGCAAAGTGAAGAACTGTGCAAGTTGGGAAATGCCACTGTTAGTGTGACCACTGCAGTTCTAGCTAGATTCTGCTCTCGGTGGGCATGCACAGATCACAGAACCCCAGCTCATTCAGCTCACTGGACAGATGGTGGACATGAAAGGGCAGCTATTCGCTATTTCCCTCGCGCCCCCACCCACGCAATGTTCATTGCATGTTGTCCAAAATCCTTCTCCGAAGGCAGAATTATTAATTTCCTCCTGGGCTTTTCTATGGGGCTTTCATCACATCCACTCAATGCTTTGCAAACAGGAATGCATTTATCTTCCCAACACCTCTGTGAGGAGGTTTTATTATCCCTGTTTTACACATGGGGAATTGAGGCCCAGAGATTAAAGCTAAAAGTGTTAATTAGCTTTGGGTGCCCGCTGCTGAGATGTTAGACCTGCTTTTTTAGAGTATTTAGCATTTTATAGCACTACATGTGTTTGGAGCAGAGCTCTCCGTTGCAATTGTGAGTACTCAGCACTTCTGCAAATTGGACCTCACCTCTCTCAAGTTGGGTTCCCAGTAAATGAGGGACTGATTAGGCTCCTGAGAAAACAATGGCGTAACTGACTTGCTGAGCCGGGGATGGGAACTCGGTGGCAGAGGCAGAGAGAGAATCCAATTCTCCATGGCAATATTCAGTTGTCTGAACCGTGAAACCTGAGGCAGGGGCCCTACAGACAACAGCGTTCACTGCATAACCTTGGTTCATTCCTAGGGAATGCTTTGTCCTGTGCACCCAACAAGCAGTGTCCTGTGGACGGATACAGGATGTGATCATGTCATTAGCCACAGTATCGTAACGCAGATGCACAAGGGGGCTGCATGCAGGCAGCCTGAGTAATAGTAATACCGGCATTTTCCAGCTTGTGGGTGTGCGACTTTGCGACCCTCATGTTCTTTTAATGGTGTATTTTAGACGTAATTTCCTAAGCTAAATGAAACCTGATAAAATTGGTGGGAGGGGCGTGGGGCGGAATCCCCGATATGTAATGAATGACATGGAACTCTGCTGGCTCCTGTCATGGACAGAGGGGTTGGGCTCCTTAGAGACACAGCACAATACTCGGCTACTTGTAGCAGTAGAAGGCTGTTATCTTTTGTACCATCCTTCTTCTAGAGTGGGCTGGAGAGACACACTGCGCCAGTGGGGTTCCCAGCTATCTGCTGGCAGTGGAGGAAGGTCGGGACACAGGAATAAAGCATTCTATGACTGCATCTCAAAGAGAGTGTTCTCTGTTAATTACAGACCCTCCTGCCCCTCTCTGCCTGAATCCCACCCCTGCGCTAGTTCAGCTGGGGGCTTCCTTTCCCTGGATTCCTTTGAAGCTCTCAGCCTGGCACTCTTAGTCATTGACCCGTCTTTAGGGGAAGCTGGGCTGGGAGGGGAGAGAGAGGCCGTGAAAACAGAGCACGTTTGTGGAAACACATAGATCTTCCTCTGTTAATTAAATAGACATTTATATAGAGCCACTCATGCAAAGATCCAGCATGCTTTGGCAGCCCTCAGAGCAGGACAGTGTATGTAGGCATGGTGCCCTTTGTATCAGCCAGCAGAACACACCAGCAATGCAGCGAAGCTGCACGCGTTTAAGCTGGAAAGGAAGAACCGTTCTGTCCCCAGCTGCAAGTGCAAAAGTGAGCGAACAGCCGATTGGGAGCGGTCAAACGTGTGAGAGCAGTGCTAGCTCCGTCCTTTAGCACTGGGGGCTCAGGGCTGAAATATAGCAGCTGTGGCAACGTGGCACCTCCTGCATGTCAGCACAAGATTGCGTCAGTTCTACAGGAGGGGAAAATGACCTGCTTAGGCCATTAACACCAGGATAAAAACAACAAGAAGTTCAGTGGCACCTTATAGACTAATAGATTTTTGGAGAATAAGCTTTTGGGGGTAAAGACCTGCTTTGGCAGATGCACGTTAGTCTGTAAGGTGCCACAGGACTTCTCATTGTTTCTGTGGATACAGACTAATACGGCTACTCTGATTCTTAACACCAGGTCCTGCATCAGGCAACTGCTTTCCTAGAGCTTGTAAAACTTACTGGCTGAGGGGGGACCACAAGGGCCATCTAGAATCAGAACCACAGAACTGGAAGGACCCTCAGGGTCAAGCACTGTGTAGACCATCTCTGACAAGTGTTTGTCTAACCTGTCCTTAAAATATTTCCATTATGAAGATTCCCCAGCTTCCTTGGACAATTCATTCCAGTGTTTAACCACCCTGACAGGAGATTTTTTTTTTTCCTTAATGTTCAACCCAAACCTCCTTGCTGCAATTTAAGTTCATTGCTTCCTGTCCCATCATCAGAGGTAAAGGAGAATAATTTTCTCCCTCTTCCTTGGGTACTTGCAGCTGGGGAGATAGGTTATATCCTCAGGGTGGTTCAGTGTAGACAAGGCTTAATTTGTGTTTTCTTAGTTTGTTAATGAGAAGGTCATGTGAGACTGTGTCAGATGCCTTACTAAAGTCTAGGTATACCACATCTACTACTTACCCGCCAGGCTTATTATCTTCTCAAAGAAAGCTATCAGGTAGTTTTGATATGATTTGTTCATTACAAATCTTTGCTGACTGTTACTTATCACCTCATTATTTTCTAGATATTTGCAAATAGATTCCTTAACTAATTGCTCCATTATCTTTCCTGGTACAGAAGTTAAGTTGACTGCTCTGTAATTCCCTGGATTGTCTTTATGTCCTTTTTTATAGATTTGCCCTTTCCCAGTGTTCTGATATATATGTATATTCTGCACCACCACCCTTTTAAAAAAAACCAAAAAAAGCTATTTTACACCAGGTCCTTAAATAGCCCCCTCAGGGATTGAGCTCAGAACCCCACATTTAGCAGGCCCATACTCAAACCACTGAGCTATCCCTCCCCATTTTCTATTGCTTTTTAAAGTAACAGAGGGAAAGCCGTGCTAGTCTATATGTCATCAGAACAAAAAAGCAGTCCAGTAGCACTTTAAAGACTAACAAAATAATTTATTAAATGATGAGCTTTTGTGGGACAGACCCACTTTTCAGATCATAGCCATACCAGAATAGATTGGCCCACGAAATATTGGCCCATGAAATATTGGCCCACGAAATATTGGCCCACGAAAGCTCATCACCTAATAAATTATTTTGTTAGTCTTTAAAGTGCTACTAGACTGCTTTTTTGTTTTCACTTTTTAAAGATCACTGCTAATGGCTCAGCTAGCTCCTCAATCAGCTGCTTGAGTGTCCAAGGATGCATTTCATCAGACTTGGTGACGTGAAGACATCTAGTCTAATTCCATGCCAAGAGGTAGAATTTGCTGTGTCTAAATCAGGGATTGGTAAGTTTTTGGCCTGAGGGACACATCTTGGTATAGAAATCGTATGGGGGGCCCTGAATGTTCATAAAATTGGGGTATAGAAGGGGTAAGGGCTCTGGCTGGGGGTGCAGACTTTGGGATGGGGCCTGGGATGAGGGGCTTGGGTACAGGAGGGTGCCCCAGGGTGGGACTGAGAGATTTGAAGGGTGTGAGAGGATTCTCTGCTGGGACAAGGGATTGGGGTGCAGAAGAGGACATGGGGGTGAATGGGCTGTGGGACTGGGCTGTGACTGAGGGGTTTAGGGTACAGGAGAGTGCTCCAGGCTGGGATGGAGGTTTGGGGGATTAGAGGGGTATCAGGGCTGCGGAAGGCAGTTGGGGATCAAGGGGAGGAGGGGTTAGTGGTGGCGCTTACCTGAATCAGCACCTGGAAGTAGCGACCCATCCCTACTCATGCTCCCATGTGACTCTGCACTGCCTCATCTGCAGGCATTGCCCCTGCAGTTCCCATTCCCAGTGGGAGCTGCAGAGCTGGTGCTAGAGGTGGAGCTCCCTGGCTGAGCCTCCTCCCAGGTGCTGTTGCATGTGCGGAGCAAGACAAGGCAAACCCTGGACCCTGCTCCCTGGCTGGAGCACTGGAGCAGGGCAAGCTCCAAACCCTGGTCCCTGGTGGTATTTTGAGGCCCAGATTAAAACCATCCAGCTTTGTTTGAAAACCTCAAGTGAAGGAGCAAGGTGTCTCCTGTCTAGTCTGTCAAGCTGTGAAACTTGGATGGCTCCATCATCCTAGAGCTGAACACCTCTCGCTTCTCTCTATATTTACACCCATCCCAGGCTGTGAGGTGAGGCAGGCTCTTATCTCCACTTTACTGATGGGAAACTGAGGCATGTGGGCCTGCATCACAGAGGGATTGTGTGCCATAGAAAGGATTTAAACTGAGCTCTCCCACATCCTAGGTTAGTGGCCTGGCTCCTGACCATCCTGATTGTCTTTTGCTGGTTAACAGATCATGTCTGCTCTCACCCTGAGGTTGAGGCTCACAAGCCCAGCAAGGTTCCCGCACGAAGGCATTGTTGTATCATACAGTATCTTTCCTGCTGGCCAACCAGGTTGCATGCTACTTGCTCTGTGTGTGCGTGTGCATCGCTGCCATCCCCTCAGTGTCTGAGCGAATCATTTGAAGATAAAAATAACAATCACAATCTCTCACTTTTTTCCTCCCCAGCCTGTAGGAGAAGTAGCTCCATTCATTTACGGGGCGCCTGCCTCTTGTGCGCACAGTCCACTCCCACTGATTGCCAGCTATCATGGGTGGCTGTGGCCTTGTAGGTGTGTTTCTGGCAGCCAGGGCTGGTCCCAAGGAGGTGTTTGTGTACTGGGACAGATGCCACGAACTTGGTGGTGGATTCCGTGAGACCCACAGCAGGGAACCAAGAGGCTGGGGCCTGAGCTGTGGAGCAGCCAGGCTGCAGTGTCTTGTATGGTGCTGCGGCAATTTCAGGGGTCTAAAGGTTCCTTCTAGAGTGAACTGCAATAGGATGGGGCAGGATCCTCAGGGCTGGGTGCAGGTTTGTTGCCACTAGTATTTGGATATCAGTAGTGTGATAGAACCTAGGGCTGCACCCAGCTGAATATCAGAGGGCAGATGCCCTTGCTGGTGTGTGTGTGTGTGTGTGCGCACTACGCAGGAGGCTGGTTTCCTCTTTCTGCCAGCATAACCCGGCCCAGCTGCTGCTCTGCACCCAAGGTCTGGTGTGAACTCAGCATCTCTTCTCTAGATTCCATTGCAGTGCTATGGCCTCTTGCTCCACTCCTGCTGCTGCACCCAGCCAGGAATGGGGGGAGCCCCTTCCCCACTCCCACCTCACTTCAACTCTCCTCCAAAGTGCAGCTGGAAATAGCTTTACATTTTCAAGCCAGCCCATAAATATTAGACAGTTCCTGCATCCAGCCCATTGAAGGGATATAACTGTTTGATGGCTTTTTAGCTGGTGTCTGTCCTGGGGCTGTTAGCTTTATAACGAGATCTCAACAGGAAACTGTCCTGGTTCCACACTATAAAGATGAATGAAAATAAGCTGACTGGAGGCAGCGGGGAGGGAGGTGGGGGTTCTGCAAACATCCTTGTATTTCCCTGGTGTGTGGCTCCCAAGCGAGAGGAGTGTCACATGGGCCGTGTCTACACTAGCCCCAAACTTCGAAATGGCCGTGGGAATGGCCATTTCGAAGTTTACTAATGAAGCGCTGAAATACATATTCAGCGCCTCATTAGCACGCGGGCGGCCGCGGCACTTCGAAATTGACGCGGCTCACCGCCACGCAGCTCATCCCGACAGGGCTCCTTTTCGAAAGGACCCCACCTACTTCGAAGTCCCCTTGTTCCCATCTGCTCATAAGAATAAGGGGACTTCGAAGTAGCCGGGGTCCTTTCAAAATGGAGCCCCGTTGGGACGAGCCGCACGGCGGTGAACCGCGTCAATTTTGAAGTGCTGCGGCCGCCCGCGTGCTAATGAGGCGCGGAATATGTATTTCAGCGCTTCATTAGTAAACTTCGAAATGGCCATTCCCACGGCCATTTCGAAGTTTGGGGCTAGTGTAGACACGGCCCATGTGACACTCCTCTCGCTTGGGAGCCACACACCAGGGAAATACACCATTTACACCAATACAGCCACACACCAGGGAAATACACCAGCCACACACCATTTACATGGCCATTTCGAAGTTTGGGGCTTGTGTAGACATAGCCCTGGAGAACTAGCCCAAAGTTCTCCCTGGGGAAAGAGCCCTGCTGCATGGTCACACTGGGTGTCCAAACCTAATGATCCAAGTCCCAGGAAATCTTGACTGGCTTCTCATGTTCTGTTCTATTCTATTCTTCCCTCTTTCTTCTGAGCCTTTGTGTGTGTGTGTGTGTGTGTGTGTGTGTGTGTGTAGGGGGGGGGTTCCCATATTCCAGATTTTTTTCTGCCAACACAAGGGCTAGAATCATTTTGTTTAAATGCAAGCTGAGAATCTCACATAATCACATGACTCCAGGAGCTGGGGCTTTAAAGAAAAACACCAGTGAATGGGAGTCCTATGATACAATGCTGGCAAGACTGAGGAGGGGATGGCTGGGCAGTTGTAAATTGAAAGAGACTAGAAGCAAGATCTCACTTAGCCCTGGAGCTTGTCTTGTTGCCTGTTGTTTGTCCCATGGTAACATTGGAAACCCTAGGGAAGATTGGGCCCCCATGACATGAGAACAAAGACTTACGAAGCTGGCAAAATGTGACAGTCTGGAGAGTGAAATGCATACAGCCGGGCCCCTGCACCTCAGCTCTGCCTGGAAAGCCAGCTGATGGAGGGCTCTGGTCTCCCCATCCCTGTCAGTTTTCCCCACTTGGCAGAGGCTGTCTGTGAGGGGCCCTCGTGGGCTGTGGTTTGCATGGAGCACTCCCCTGGCTGTGACCAAACTGGGCTGAGAATCCCCCACATCATGTTGTGTGGCAGCCACCCAACAGGAAAGGCTGTCAGCTCACTACCAGGCCAGTGGAGGCTGGAGCTGAAGGGAGGACCGGGAAGTGAGGCTCACACTTCCAGGGGGTGGGATGTAGGCAGAGTTCACCTCAGAGAGTTGCTGAATTGGGCAGGGCCTGCTGGCTGTGCTGAGGCATTGGTGGCCTGTGGATGCCCCTCTGTTTTCTGCTGGTCCTTACTGGAGACGGAGGGAGGGCAGCCCACAGTGCTCAAATGCATCCAAGGCCTTGGCTCCAGTCCAGTGGAAAAACCCAGAGTTGCCAGCTATTTGTTGATGAACAGGAGTATTTCATACGTCCCCAGCAGCGCTTTACTGTGCTGTGGGGAGCCTTGTTGGAGCAAACGTTCCCTTATTTGGAGCTAGGAGTGGGCAGCCCAAGCAGAGCAGAGGAATGAGCTGGTGGCCTGGTCACTGGGGTCCTCAGCAAAGTCAGCAGCCCAAGAGCTAATCTGTACCTCTAGCCACTGAAGAAGGCAGGTCTTGGGACTGAGGCCCTGGCCTAGGTTCAAGGACCCAATTACTGGCCCAGGACAAGTCATCTAACTGCTCTGTGCCTCAGTTTCCCATTTGTAACATTTCCCATCTCGTTGCCTGGTCTGTTGCTAAGGTAAGCTCTTTGAGGCAAGGTCTGTCTCACTACGTATGGCACCTTGCCAAATGGGGGTCCTGAATTTGGCAGAGGTCTCTGAGGCCTTGTCTCCACTATGTCCCCTGTGCATGGAGCCCCTGGCAGTGGCCTGTTTGCTATCCCCTAACGCTGTCCTGCTTTTAATACACTGGATCTACTGGAGAGGCAATAAATCTATCTCTTAGCTCGCTCCCGTTGATGCCGGTACCCCACCAAAATGAGAAGAGTAGCCGGCATTGACAGAAGACTGTCACCCACTGACCTTACTGCGCGCAAGGTGCTGCGGTGGCTGTGCTGGCTTGCGTAGCTGAAGTAGCTTGAGGATGCAGGGTGCAGACAAGGCCTAAGAGTGAGCGTGATGTGTGCAACAGGTCTATCATTTGCCTCGTCCTGGAGGCACAGACACTGCGTGAGCTCTGTGGCATGGTGAGGCAGTGCAGGGAGCCCGGCTGCGCCAGGGTTCGTGGTGTGTTGGAGGGGTTAGCACTGGGGCCAGAGCAGGCTGGATGAAGTAAAACTGGGCTGGAGTTTGTTGCACTTGGCAATTCCTTGGCTGGTGGCTGCAGACAAGGGTGAAGGGCCTGGTCTGTGTGAACCGCAGTGGCTCAGCGAGGGAAGGGCTGGTTCATGGCTCTGAGGTTTTGGTGACTCACCCACTGGCCCTCGCTGCGCATATGCCAGGTCGAGTCATGGCTTCCCTGCCCTCTGGCCTGTCGGGCAGCCTGAGGAACGGGGTTTCGTGACTGGCTGTCAGAAGCTGGGCAGTGCAGAGGTCAGGCTCTTTGGGCAGCATTCTCAGTCAGGGGGCGGGGCCCTGGGGGGGCTGCAGGCAGGTTTCAGGGTCCACTAAAATAAACCAGAGAGCAGGGCCTGTGTTAGACTCACTGGAGCCTGGGGCTGAAGCTGAAGCACTCTCAGCTTAGCTTCGCTGGGCCTTGTGCTTGGAGCCCCAGGCAGTGGCCAGCTTGCTGTCCCCTAGCACCAGCCCTGGCCCTGGATCTACTGGCATATCTGGGACCTTTTGAATCGAGGCTGCCAGGCTGAAAGAATCCTCATGCAGTGCCCCCCCATGGCCGCCCCACGCTGTGGGGTGCGAAGGGTCCTGGGCACTTCCCCTGGGGCGTGGCCAGCCAGATGTAGAAACACAACCAGTCTCAGGTAAAGGGATCGGTGTCCAGATGGGGCTTGAGTTAGGGGCAACACTTGAGCTGTAACTCAGGGTAGCTTAGCAGTGATGACAGGCCCTGGGAGGGGTCCCTGTGGACCAGGGTGTCTCCTCCCCTGCTCCTCTAGTCACCTCTCCCCCTGCCCGTCTTCCAGTGACAGAATTGCCCAGAGCTCTGTCAAGCCTCACCCTCTGTGCAGGGCTGTCTCTGCTCAGGGCCACTGGGACTAGGCACAGCTGGGGCCTGAGGCACTGCTGCCCTTACATCGGTGCCAAGCAGGTAGGGCTGGTTCCCGTCCGGGCATGGGGTCTCTTCCCCCTGGCCTGCTGTGAATGGTGACACGAGGGGTGTGGCAACGGAGACCCAGTCCCCCCTCTTGAGTGGCTCAGAGCCCTCCGTGGAGCTGCAGGGCCCGCGGCTGTGCAGGCCTTCTCAGCCTGCTGCCCTGCCCGCGCGCAGCATGTGGCTCCTGCTCACTGGGGGGCACTGGACGCACGCCAGCTGGGGTTGCAGACTTGGTCTCCTACCACCGCCCATCTGCCAGCTGGGCTCTGTGGAGGGCGCCAGTTACTGCAGTGGCTTGTTTGCTGGCCAAATGTCACCTTCTTTTCCGTCTCTTCTCTGAGCGAAGATCAAGCTGCACCTGGAATGCGAGGCCACCCTTCCCCCAGTCCTTGGGGTCCCAGGCTGGCCCAGCCCGGGTGCCTCTGCTCTGTGCTCTGCCAGTAGCGGTTCAGGACAGCCTGGGTGGGGGACAGGGGTGGGTTCTGTGTGCATTTGCTTGGGCTGCTCTCTGCTAGTCTGACCACGTTTATTCAAACACACTTTGCAGCCCCGACGAGAGGAGCTTGTGGCTGGTGGGGTGGGTGGGGGAGTGCGAGGGGAGGAGGAGGAGGAATTCCCTGGCACAATCAAGATTCTGTCTTTCCTGCCTTACACATAGTAAAACTGAACCCGCGGCAAGAGACGTTTCAGAACAATATTCCATTCAAAACCTGTGCCCAGGCCCCCGGCCAGCAGCCAGTTCCCGGGCGTGGCCGGCGTTCTTGGAGGGGGTCGGCAAGGCTCAGGGGCCATTCTCGTGCTGTGGGGAAAGGAGATGATTGACAGCAGAGAGTTTCAACCACATTCTAGCAAGAAAACTTGACAGATTTGCCTCCTTCTCTTGCAGAGCTCTTCTCTCGTGTCTGGCCTGCAGGGTTCCCCCTCTCTTCCCCAGCTTGAGAATCTGTGGGGTAAACTCTTGGGGCTTGGATCATATGGGGGCGTACAGCTCTTAGCACAAGGGGGCCCTGGCCTGTGGCTGCAGCTCCGAGGAGTCAGTGCAAGCCAAACACTAGCGATTCTGGGAAGCAATCCTACGTGAGGGCCGGGTTGGAAGTCCAGATGCGTGGCTCACGCAGTGAGGGTGCTGTGTAAATGTTCCCACCCAGAGCAGTCTCCTTCAGCACAGGGGATGCCCCTAGTTTGTCACCCAGCGCTGCAGAGTACTGTGGCTCTGGAGGTTCCCAGGTCAATCCAAGCTGGCTGCCGTCCCTCCCGCTCATGGTTAGCTACACACCAGCATGTGCTGCTTGACTGGTCACAAGGAGCAGCTCAAGGAAATGCTGTGCTCCAAGCAGGAAGCAGCTGCTTCCTCCCCAGCTGTCTGGAGGGTCCAGCCAGAGGTCTGTTCAGATGGGGATGGGGGTGGCTGTCGTGAAGCCGGTCCCATGCCCCCGGCCTTTGCCCAGTGGGGGTTAGCGTGCTGATTGCAGAGATGGAGTCCCTGCGATCTCAGAGCAGACACGGAGTGAGCATTAAACCTCACACTCACCTGTTTGGCCGGAAGATGTTCGCTCCATCTCAGAGAGGGGGTGACTGAGGCCTGGAGCATGCAGTCACTTGTCCAGAGGGAGCTGGTTTTAGGGCCCCAACCTATGGCCACTGGAGCTGCCACTCTCTCTACACAGGTGCACGGCACAGGTGGGCCTGCAGTCCTAAGGGCATTTTCCCTTGGCATTGCAGGGCTCCCATGGCATCACCACCCTCTCTCTTCTGTGGCCCTTCCCACCATGCACCTGTGACCACCCCTTCCCATTAGGTCCCCCTGCCACTGCAAGGGGCCTTGGGAAAAAGCCCTCACCCAGCCTCTCTTCTCATTTGCTGCTGGACGCTACCCTGCTCCCTGTCCTAACTCAGCAACCCTCCCCCATGCCCTTTGTGACCTGCTCCACCTGAAGGGCCCGAGCCATCCCCCTCCCTGTAGGGCGGTGTGAATTTCTCCACCAAAGCTGTCCTCAGCTGCACCACCTGGGTGCCTGGTGTCCGTTTACACATCTGACTGCTTGCGGCAACCCCCTCCTGCAGCCCTGAGGCTCTCTGCACCTGACCTGGCCCATAGATTCCATAGAGTTCATGGCCATCAGGGAAAACCCTCTGCCTTCTGCCTAACACCGGCCGGTAGTGTCACCCACCTACGTCTGTGGCAAGCTCAGCAACTCGAATCAGACTAACTCTTTCCCCCAGAAGGGAGACAGCTGCTGTGTGCACAAGCAGGCAGCAGGAGAGGCCAAGGGGCCATTGGTGGCCAAAGCACCTGCAGCTGCAGCCTCCGTGGCGGGTGCCAGCAGGCCAGCCAGGCCCCATGCTGCAGAGGGGGGCACCTTCCCCCGCTGCCTCTCAAGATCCGGAGGAAAAGTCCTTCCTGACCCCAAATCGGGGGTGAGCATGGCCCTGAGTGTGTCAGACCCCAGGCTAGAGGAGTCTTTGGGCCACTGCAGCGCACTGCCCTGGCTCCGGGCACAGAGATCCCAAGGCACTGTGAGCCATTCCCAGAAGGCGCTGCCCACAGGCTCCTGGGCCTCCGTCAGCTCTGCACCGCTATTGAAGGCTTTCTTGCCTGTCACTGCAGCTCCCTTTGAAGTTGCCCTTGTTTTCCCTGCCTACCCTCAGTCTGGCTGAGGTGGCGGGGCTCAGCAGGCAAAGGGAGGCCGTGCGCACATGCAGGAAGGGCCGCAGGGGAGGGAGGGAGGGAGGGAGGCAGGAGGTGTGGATGAAATAGGCCAGGACTGGGAGCCGAGAGGGCTTGGGCACAGCACGGCACACTTGGACTGGTGGGAGATGAAAGGAGCTCTGCTTTGCTGGGGGGGGCAGACGGGAGCTGGGGGTGTTTGCTGACAGTTGCTGCTGCTGGGCTCCGTCAGGGTGAACCCAGTGTGTGCAGGCTGAGGCCTGGGGCTGCATGTGCCACCAGTCCGCAGATGTGCAGGAGCAGGGATGAGCTGGGGTAGAACGAGTTTGTCAGGTCTCAGACCGATTCCTACTGGCCTGTGGGAAGTCACATCCATTGTAGCTGGTGCTCAATAAGCTCACAAGAACTATGTCAGCAGGGAAGCCAAGAACTGGCCAGGTTAAGGAGACTGAACTCCTTTCTCCACCCCCACTACCACCGTCCTTGCTGTCATTGCTCTGAGTATGGAGAGGCAGTGTTTCCTAGTGCAGAGGGCATTGGATGGGATGCCAGAGACCTGGGTTCCTAGCCCTGCTACTTACCTGTTAGATGACCATGGGCAAATCGCTTCACAGCTCTGTGCTTCAGTTTCCCCATCTGGAAAATAGGGTTAATGACCTTGACATCTCCTTCATAAAATCCTTTGAGAACCACTGATGAAAATTTGCTACTTCAAAGATTAATGAATAATTATTAGAGGTCTCTTGGGCCATCACTCAGGCACTTTTTTAAAATCCCTCCATGCAGCCTGTGCCCTCGAGGATGCGACATTGTGGAACTTTTTGGGGTGCAACCAAATCCCTCCCTTTGGTGCTGGCTCAAAGGGGCCTGCCCATGGCCAGCCACTGGCACTAGGCTGTTCACTGGGGCTACGTCTACACGTGCAGCCAACATCGAAATAGCTTATTTCGATGTTGCGACATCGAAATAGTCTATTTCGATGAATAACGTCTACACGTCCTCCAGGGCCGGCAACGTCGATGTTCAACTTCGACGTTGCTCAGCCCAACATCGAAATAGGCGCAGCGAGGGAACGTCTACACGTCAAAGTAGCACACATCGAAATAGGGATGCCAGGCACAGCTGCAGACAGGGTCACAGGGCGGACTCAACAGCCAGCCACTCCCTTAAAGGGCCCCTCCCAGACACAGTTGCACTAAACAACACAAGATACACAGAGCTGACAACTGGTTGCAGACCCTGTGCCTGCAGCATAGATCCCCAGCTGCCGCAGAAGCAGCCAGAAGCCCTGGCTAAGGGCTGCTGCCCACGGTGACCATAGAGCCCCGCAGGGGCTGGAGAGAGAGCATCTCTCAACCCCCCAGCTGATGGCCGCCATGGAGGACCCAGCAATTTCGACGTTGCGGGACGCGGATCGTCTACACGGTCCCTACTTCGACGTTGAACATCGAAGTAGGGCGCTATTCCTATCTCCTCATGAGGTTAGCGACTTTGACGTCTCGCCGCCTAACGTCGAAGTTAACTTCGAAATAACGCCCGACGCGTGTAGACGCGATGGGCGCTATTTCGAAGTTGGTGCCGCTACTTCGAAGTAGCGTGCACGTGTAGACGCAGCTTGGAAGTGCTGCGGGACCAGCAGGAAGCATGGGGCAGTCCTGGACCCAACCCTGACAACACAATGCACAAAGCTCAGGCCCCAGGAAACATCAGCCTAACTGCTCTCTGAGGGATGTCTCTGGCCTTTGTTCCAGTGTGCTTACACTGGCTTCTCTCTCTGTGATCACCTGGGCAGTACTCCAGCCAGGGCAAACTACCCCACCCTGCCTGCCCCATCTCTTCCTCAGCCCTGATTTCTGCTGCACCCAGGTGATTTCTGCTCCCATCCCTGCTGGCAGGAAGGACTGATTGTGCAACTCTCCAGCTTATCTTCCATCCATCCATCTGTGCATCCCGACTGATACAGGCACAAAAACATATAAACTCTGTGCCCCAACAAACTGTCTCCATTCACCCCCAGGAAAGCAGCATCAGCGCTATCGTCCAATGACGCTCATGAGCGCTAATTGAGGCCTAATTACTGATGACTGCTGATAGCAGCCAATTGTCCCATTTAGTTTTCTGCTGCTGGGCTGTCCTGAACAGGTGTTCAGAATCCACAAACTTGACTTATTTTCCCATGTTAACAGTTCATACCAATGGCACTTCCATGGCCCAGTCCTTGGAAGAGTGCAGAGCTCCTCGGTTAAAATGCTCGCCACCTGTGCAGAGCACTTTTCAGACATAAACCAGTCCATGCAGCGCCTGCAGGTTAAGGCAGGTCAGTCGTGCAAGTCCCAGTTCCTGATAGGGAAACCGAGACACAGAGAAGGTAAAATCAAATTGAGGCAGTGACAGGAAGTGGACTAGAAGCCAGGTGTCCTGACACCCAGTCCCCTTCTTGCCGGCCTCTCAGCATCAAATGCAGGGGGCTGTAGTTCATTGTGGGCCTTATATATATATGTGTTTCCTTTTTGTCCTTCCAGTGTACCAAAATTGGAGGTGCACTAAGGACCTTGGCTGCTCAAAATGAGATCGGGTAACTTTGCTTTGTGCTGACTGGTTTCTGTTCCACCCCTTGGCTCCTGCCTCAGGGAGATTGCTCCAGGGCAGTGGTTCCCAGCCTTTTCAGTAGCTGTTCAATGAGACAATTCTGTGGCACACCCACTTTCTCCAGCTGAATCAATTGCTCATAAAATGTCACATTTACTTATGCTTACTATGGTTACGGTCTTACTGGAGAGGTTTGCTTCATAGCAGTGCATACAACAAGCTAAACACGGATCTAGTGCATTAGTGTTTCCAATCCACCACAGAATACACCGCCATGGACAGCGAGCACAAACACATTTTCACAGTCTGCTCAGAGCCCTGCTAGGGATGTCGAGTGAACGAGTAACCACTGAAAATTTCATTGGCTACTTGATTACTTGCAGTTGGGGCAGGTGGGTCCAGAAAGTAGGCTCCCTTCCCTGCATCCTGTCTCCAGCTGGCTCCCCGCTCCCTCCCTCCCTCCTCCTTGCCACAGCAGGGAGTGGGGATGGACCCCCACCGGTTCATTCGGGCTGGGAAGCAGCATTTCAGCTGCCCCCCAGTGCAACTGGGGTCCTGTGGGGTCGGCATTTCCCTTCAGGGTGGCTCTGCAAAGAGCCACCATAGGCAGGGGAGGGGTGGGTTGATAAGCCCTGTGCCAGCTGGGACTCAGGCAGCCTTGTTCCTTGAGTCCCAGCTGTCATGGGGTTGTCAGTTCTCCTCCCCTCCTTCCCCCTGCCCTTGCAGTGGCTCTGCAAAGCACTGCAGTGACCTGGACAGTTCTCATGGCATACCAGTGTGCCACGGCACACTGGTTGAAAACCTCTGTTCTAAGGGACAACAGAAGGTGTGGAGTCTCCAGTCCCTTGGGATGCAGCTGATTTCTATCTCTGGCTGGCAGATTTGGCTGTGATGTGTGGGAGTTTGTTAGCTATAGTCTTATTCTTATCCACTAGGTACCACTACCCAGTGGATGGAAAGAATTAATTCTCTGCCAGGGAGAAATGAGGCCAAGGTATTTGGGTATGCTTGGGCTGGAATCCACAGGGCTGAATGTAAGTTCTGATGGCCAGATATCAATGAACAAACACAGCAAAGGTAACACGAACACAGCATGGTTAGAGCAAGCAACAAAGGGAACAGACAGGTGTGACCAGATGATACCGCGGGTGCTGAGAACGATGGAGAGATACTGAGACAAATAGTGAGCGTGGATCTGGGGCCATGGTCCTACCAACTTGACCTGGGTTTTAAGCGTACCTTACCCATGTTAACCTAAGGACTCTTGGATGATGTATTCCAGAGGACTAATAAACATTGCCTTCTTTGAGAGGGACACTGGGTGTTGCTGCAAAAGCTGATAGAGATAATTTTCCCTGTGAAGGGAAAGTCTCTCCTTGGAAGCTGCTGTCAGCTGGACTCACTGCAGGGAGCTGTGGAAAGAAACTGCGTTTTTGGCGGCTGAAGTCCCTTGAAGCTGTTATGGACCTGCCTTGTGGAACAGGGTGGATCTCTGGGCATCCAGGTTACTCTCTGGAGACTGTTTAAAGGCTGGGATGTAGCCCAGGTCGTACGCCCGCCAGGAAAAGAGGCTGAACGTCTTCCACTTGCGCTGCCTCAGGCACATCCTTGGAATATTGTGGAAGGACAGAGTGTCCAACACTACCGTCCTTGAGGAAGCTGAAATCCCAACTATGCACACCCTCCTCAGGCAGCGTCGGCTCCGCTGGCTTGGCCACGTCCACAGGATGAATGATGGAAGGATCCCAAAAGACATCGTGTATGGCGAGCTAGCCTCTGGCAAAAGACCTCCTGGACGCCCCCAGCTGCGCTACAAAGATGTTTGCAAGAGAGACCTCAGGGAAGTAGACATCAAGACAGACAGCTGCGAGGAGCTGGCAGATGATCACAGCAGATGGAGGCAGGAACTATACAAGGGCCTTCAGAAGGGTGAGTTGAGGATCAGACAGCTAGCAAAGGAGAAGCGAGCCCACAGAAAGCACAGCAAGGACCTGCCAGTCACCCATTACATATGCAACAGATGCAGCAAGGACTGTCACTCTCGTGAGGGTCTTCACAGTCACAGCCGACGCTGCAAATAAGGATGCCAAACGGAACTACGAAGGGCGCGTTCCATAGTCTACGAAGACTGAAGGATGCTACTACTACTACTACTACTACTACTAGCCCAGGTCGGTCATGTGGTCAGGAGGAGATTTGGCTGGAGGGGCCCATCTTGCCTGGTGAAGCAGGAAGGTGCTAAGTTGCTTTGTTCATTCCCCTAGGAGCTCTGAGTCCAGTGGGGACATTCAGCATCTCTGCTGCCCAGTGGAAGTCCCAGCCGAGTGCTGTGGGGGAGGTGTTTGTGTGAATGAGAGAAACAGAACCCCTGTTATCGGTGTAATTTGGCACCCGCGCCCTGGGCTCCTGACAAGCACAATAACAGGCTGTTTGCAGCACCCGGCCTCCTTAATTGGTTGTTTCTGTTTGTGGTGGAGCTGAAAGGAGCCGAGCCTTCCCGTTTATGTGGAGATAATTGTTTGGGTGCAGAGCGGGAGTTGTGCTGCTTGGAAAGCAGCAATTAGGAGCCTGGGAGAGGGCTGCATGCAGGCTGGTGGCACACTCATTCTCTCTCTGGCTCCTCATCAGTCATTCTTCCCTTGCGTTTCCCACCACTGCCAACACCTGCGCAGGCAGGAGAGCCAGCATGGATGGGCTGCAGGTGTCCAGGTGGTAGGGGGGGCACAAGCCAGCCTAGCTTGTCTGCCTCCGGGCTGGGGGGATTGCAGGGGAAGCAACTGAGGCCGTGGCCTGTGGGAGCTGGAAGAAGGGAAGAGAAACACACTTTGCCTTACTGCTGAAGCTGCAGCAGAGTTGGCTGTCTGCAATGGAAACCTTAGTCTCCTTTGCCCTAGCGAGGCCACCGTGGGAGGGTAGAAGGCAGCATGAGAAAAATTCCCACTTGCCTCGTATGGGGTCGATGATTCATGTCACATACATGATGGCAGTCCCTAGAGGCCTGTTTGAGATCATGGCCCCATTGCCACAGCACCTAGTGAGAGACAACACCTGCTCCAAAGAGCCTGCACAGTGAGAGACAAAGGATCGGAGAGAGGAAGTATCATGTTCTCCATTGTAACTGTGGCACAGGGAGGTTAAGTGATTTGCCCAGGTTGACACAGGGTGTCTGTGGAACAGCTGGGAATTGCTCTGAGCTCTTGGGTGTGTGTGAGGCATGAGAGCTAGGGGGAGCTCTGAACACAGGGTGTCTATGGAGGAAATGAAGGCACTGCAAAGGAGCTAGGGGAGGTTCTCCTTGCTGCCTGCTAGGAGAAAGGACTGGCTCCGTCCAGCCCCTCTGTCCCCAGCCCCCTCCTCTGCTTGTCCTTCATTTCCACGCCTCTTGTCCTCTCCTTGGTCCCCCTTAGCCCTCCCATCTGAATTACTCTTGTTGCCATGGGAACGGTGTCACTGATGCAAGAGATGCTTGGTGACATTCCCAGGTGCTGTGTGGAGCCGGCGTCGCTAATCGCTTGAAACATTGCACCCCGAGGTGTGAAATGGGGGAGCTTGTGCAAAGATGAGCTCATGTGTGTGTGTTGGGGGGGGTGGTTCTATCCCTCCAGCCCACAGTGTGTCCCGGAGGATATGGGAGGGTGCTCACCTGGGAACTGGGCTGGCACTTTGGGAACTCGGCAGATCTGGGCCCCGTTTCCCACTAGCATCCTGCACTGAGAATAGCTCATGCCCCACTGCTGCGGCAGCTCTGGGTCTCATATCGTTTCCCCCACGCCGAGCCCTTAGCTTGCATTGCTGTGTTACCTTCCGGGAGGCAGCAGGCTCCGTTCCTGTATTTGCATTCCTCTGGCTGTCAGCAGACAAGCGGTCACTCCAAGTCACTGCAGGCCCAAGTCGCCTCAGTGAATCCCTTCCCCATGTTCCAAAGGAGCCGCAGGGCCCATCCAGGACTAAAACTGAAGGGGTGGGTGAGGGCCAGTCTTGCAGGTGTGTATATTGTGGGTGTGGCTGTTTCAGGTGTTTATTGGGTATGCTAGGTGTGAGGCATGTATGCATTTGTGATTGTCTTTCACATGTGTGTATTGTGTATTTTGGGTGCATTGGGTGTGTGGTTTATGGGTGTGTGTGGGTCTCGTGTGTGTACAGTGTATATTTTGCATGCATTCTGTGTGTGTAGCATGTGTGTATTTTGTGTTGTGTTTAACATCTTGCCCCCAACCGAAGCTCTGAAAACATTTCACACTCCCTTGTGAAACCAGCTTTTCATTTGCTGACCCATCCCTGGGCTGGGAGCTCACTTTGCTGTCACCTGTTTGCCTTGAGACGACAGAGCGTCAGGCTGGAGTGTGCTTTGGAGTCATGTTTCTGAATCATTGTCTGCCGGGCTGTGAGCTGGTTAATTCAGCTTGCTGTCCCATGCTTGCCCACTCATTTTGCCTTCCTCTGGGAACTCGCTTTTCCTTAATGATGTGGGGCCCTTCTCTCTTCTTGCCCAGCATATGGGCTGGATATAGGGTGAGCTGTACCTCATTCCGGGCTGGGGTGGCACTTGTCTGTGAGGGCCTAGCTGGGAGATCTGACAGCTCCAGGTTACATCTCTTAATGATTAGGCTGAGGGGGCCTTTGCGGCCAGTCCTGATTGGCCGTGGCACATGTCCCTTGTCCTCCTCATCGACTGTTCCCAGGGAGTGTGTGGAAGACAGCCGTTGCATGCAGGATACTCTGTGACAATGGGCAAGGGACTCCTCAGCATCTCTTTTATATTGCTGGCCCAAGACCCAAAGAGATGCTGTGTCTGTCCCCTAGGCCCTAAAGACTCCAACCAGATGTCTCCAGCTCTTACAGGCACAACACCCTGTAATACCTGGGAATACTCAACAGACATAACACTCGCATCTGACAAAGTGGATCTTTGCCCACCAAAGCTTATGCTCCAAAAAATTGGTTTGTCTATAAGGTGCCACAGGACTTCTTGTTGTTTTTATGATACAGACTCACTCGGCTCCCCCGGAGCCATGCTGCTGCAGCTGCAAGAGGTGGGCAAATGGTTTGTGCCAAATCTCTGTGTTCCTCGTGGCTGAGCCACTTCCCTAGGTGGGGACCAGTGTTCCCTGTAAGCTGAGCACTTGGGCAGCCGTGCAGGACAGATTCAGGTGCCACCCAGCTGATTAGCAGAGTGCTCGCAGCCAGCAGCGTGTTTCTTCTGGCAGTGCACATCTGCACATGCCTTGGTGCAGATAACATTTATTTTCCCCATGGATGTTGAAAGTGAGAGGGAACCTGGCGGTGGTGTTTCTGTTCTAGTCAATGGCCATGGAAGACAGAGATTCTGGCTTTTTCACCCGCTAGACAAATCACTGGTGGAGATCAGAACCCACAACTGTAAAATCCGCAAGTAAAGCCCAAGGTTGTCATGTCAACCGCTTTGTTCTGGATTTGAACGATAGCCATTGTTGCACGCAGCAGCCTTTATGGTGCAGATCCAACTTCCCAGGGGAGCACACCAAGGGGAAGGGATGAGGACACTGTGCCTGGGCCAGGAGCCAGGTAACCTCCCATCTCTCTGATTGGCCTTGACTCCCTTTTGCTGCCTGCCACAAGGCTGCTTCAGGGCTCCCTTTCAGTGGAGAGCCTGTGGCCTCTGTGGTTAGGATGCAGGGCTGGGAGTCAGGCCTGGTTTCTCATCCTGGCTTTGTCACCAGTCCCTGTATCTCATTCCCCCTGTAGTGGAAGTGGGATCTCGCTTCCTCCCCAAGTCAGAGGGGGCCAGCCTGCCTCGCTGCAGGTCGTCATTGCCCCCTGCTCTGGTGAGGAGTGAGCTGATGCCAGAGTCACTGAGCTTGGTCTGGCTGGAGGCAGAAAAACACCAGCTGGTAAACAGTTCAGCCCATGCCCTGGCTCGGGGGGTGGGGCGAGCACAGAATTGGGCCAGGCCCCGCACCAAACAGCTAATGGAGGGGGAGTCTGCCCCCCACGAAGGGCGAGGGGTGGGAAGTGGAGCTCAGGCCTGCTCCATGGCACCCTGTGCCTCAGCCTTTCATCCCAGGGAACCCGGGGGAACATCCATCCCCAATGGCTGGGGCCCAACTGAGCCATCAGATCCAGCCATTATCCTTCTAACCCTCTGCTTCGGGGGTCGGGGGTAAGAATGATCTGGCTCCACCCACCAGGGACATGGGAGTGTCCTTCCCCTTCTGGGTCGGGGAAGGGGGCAGCCCACCTCATTACACCCCTCAGAGGCAGAGAGCTACTATCGAGTGCTGGTGAGTGTGCACCCACCCTAACTCCTCCTATTCGACGTAATGAGGACTGCGTGTGTCTTAAGCATTACAAGGCTGACAGCCAATGGTGACTCCCCATTACGTCACCATTGGGCCCCTGGAAAAGGAGGCTCTGAGTTACGTCCTGGCTGTTTCTGTGAAGTTCCAAGTAGCTGTGGTGTGTAGCACAGGGAGAAGTGAGAATTCTTTCACTGGCCACAGCCTGTTACCCTCCTGGCCCAGTAGAGACTGCGGGGGGCTAAATTCATTAACATTTTTAAGGGGTAGGCATTGTGTGGTTCCCTGATGGAAGTTGCTAGGACAGGGTGGAGTGTGGCTGGGGAGTGGGATTGCAAAGAAACAGTGTGTGTTGTGCCCGTGTGATCCCCAAAGAGCACAGCAAGAAATGGCTCCTTTGTGCCTTAACAGTAATGCGGGTGAGGAAGAGCCTGCCGCTCGGACTCTGCGTGCAGCAACCTGGCTTCAGACACACTCAAATCAGAGCAGACATTGAAATGTGAACTTCTATGGAGGGAAAGCAGCGGGAGTGGAGCGGCTGCGACCAAATCAAACAATAATAGCCCCTCTGCGGTGCATGCCTCATTCAGCGCCCCAGTCCTTCTCCACTGAGTGTTTGTGTAGGGCCTGTGGGGGCTCTCACTCTGGGCTAGGAGTGCATTCCTAACCAGAGAAGTGACTCTGTCCGATTGACATTGTGGGCTTCCGTATTTAGCTCCAGCACAGATTTGGGAAAAAGCGTTTTTCACTATTTACAAATCCCAAGGGAACCTTAACAGCTGCCCGTGATTGCAACCCAGCCTGGAATCTGAGGTCCTATCTGGGGGCATTCTATGTGGAAAGGCATGAGGGTACCGGGTGGCGGAGGGGGGAAGTATACTCTCATGGTGTTTGAGAAAAGGACACAGAGATGGGACTCCTGATCACCCCACTCGCTCACTGCCTGACTTGTGCAAGTTGCTCAGTTTCTCCGTGGCTCAGTCTATAGAATGGGGAAGTTGAAACCAGCCTCCCTCCTCTGTAGGGAGGATTAGTTTGGAGATGTGCGTATAACGTGCTTTGAAATTTGTGGACAAAGGATCGCTCTGTGGTAAAATGATCTTCATTATGCGGTTGGAATTTAACTGACACGCATGTCGGTAGGTGAATCAGAAGAGAATTCAGCTTCCAGAGCTGTATGGATTCCCCAGGGCTGATGCAGAGAAATATCTGTGCCAATGAAATCAGCAGCTCCAGGACTCAGAGACGCTGAAGTGTTGAGTGAGGAGGAGTTGTGGTAACAGCTATTTTCCTGGCCATACCCGCATTATAACCGCTCTTTTGGCAGCATGATGGGTTCCATCCGCCCCCCCCGCCGACTTCACCCAGGAACTCCCTGTAAGGGGCAGTTAGAAACCCTGGCAGAGCTGGGAGTAGCTTGGAAGCTGTACAGCCAGTCTGCTCAGGCAGGGGCAGGACATCTGTAGGGCTAGCACCAGCAGCCTCCTAACCAGTCCTAGGGTCATGCAAGGTTGTGCTGTAGCCTGCAGGTCCAAGGGGTGCTGAATCCCAATATGCCAATCCTGGTATGCTGTAAGTGGTGCGTTCCTGCAGCTGAGGGGCTGGGCGCACAGGGAGCACCGGGGAGGGGGGAACTATATGTTTTCATCAGGTGGGGGCCGAATGAGGGATGCCTGGTGAGGAGGCTGGGATGTGCGCTCAGGCTTCTCCATGGAAGACACTCTTGGGTGTGAAGCAGGAGGAGCTGTGGGTGGGCCCCCACTGCAGATTTCAGAATACTGCTCCCCCCATGACTATACATTGACTATAACTCGACTTCAGCAAAGCTTTTGATATGGTCTCCCTCAGCACTCTTGCCAGCAAGTGAAAGAAGTGTGTCCTGCGTGAGTGGCTATAGAATGGCTAGAAAGCTGGCTGGATCATCAGACTCAAGGGCTCTCATGTATCAAGTAAATACTCCAGGGCACAATGCTAGGGCCAGTTTTGTTCAGCACCTTCATTAATGATGAGGATGAGGGGAAGGATGGCTCCCCCAGCAAGCTCGCAGATGACACTAAGCTGTGGGGAGAGGTAGGGATGGGGTCCAGAGTGACCTAGAAAAATTGGAGGATTGGGTGAACAGAAATCTGATGAGATTCAACAAGGACAAGTGCAGAGTCTTGCACTTAGGATGGAGGAATACCGAGCACTGTTACAGGCTGGGAACTGGCTGGCTAAGTGGCAGTTCTACAGGAAAGGACCTGGGGATTGCAATGGGTAAGTCAACAGTGTGCCTTTGTAGCCCAGAAGGCTAATGGCATATTGAGGTGCATTAATAGGAGCATTGCCAGCAGGTCTAGAGAAGTTATTTATTCCCCTTTATTTGGCACAGGTGAGACCACATCTGGAGTATTATGTCCAGTTTTGGGCCTTCTGCTACAAAAAGGATGTGGATAAATTAGAGAGAGTCCACCAGAGAGCAAAATGATTTGGGGGCTGGAGCACATGACCTATGAGGAGAGGCTGGAGGATTTGGGCTTATTCAGTCTGCAGAAAAGAAGACTGAGGGGGCATTTGATAGTGGCCTTCAGCTGCCTGAAGGAGGCATCCAAATAAGATGGAGAGAGGCTGTTCTCTGGGGCGGCAGATGACAGAACAGGGAGCAATGGTCTCACATTATGATCGGGGAGGTCTAAATTGGATATTAGGAAAAAATACTTCCCCAGGAGGGTGGTGAAGCACTGGAATGTGTTGCCTAGAGAGGTGGTGGAATCTCTATCCCTTGAGGTTTTAAATCCCAGCTTGACACAGGCCTTGCTGGGATGATTCAGTTGGGGTTGGTCTGGCTTTGAATGAGGGATGGGACTGGAGGACCTTCCGAGGTCCTTTCCAATCTTAGTCTTTTCTGATTTTATGCTCTGAGTCTATGGCTGTCACATTGTATCTGGGAGAGTCTTTCCAGGCCTCCGCCCATGGAGCCTGGCCTCAAAGGCTGGGATTTTCCATGCTGTATCCAGGCAAGGACATGGGCATTTCTCTGCCTCCCCTCCCTACCTTTCAGCGGTGGAGTACTTAGGTCTGAGAAGCCGATGGATTGTGATAAATGTGCGCTGCAAAGGGGACAGGCTGTCCACTTATAGTCTAATACTGTGCTCCAGAACCTCTGCTCTGTTCTCCCCGGGCTGGGAGCGGCACAGTTGGCCACTTGTAGCGAGAAGGTTGCGGGAGGAGCTGTCTCAAGGCTTTGGCTGGTGGACTTGGAGACGGGTTATTTATTTGCAGTGTGTTTCACCAGGAAGAGTTCTGTGGCGCCTGGTTCAGAGCGGAGGGTGCATGTTTGTGTGCCTGTGTGCTCGTATGGAAGGCTGCTGTTGATTTCCCCCAGGGAAGCTCAGTTCAGATGCCTGTCTGCGTTTGGAGAGGCTCTGGCTTTTTCTGCCTGGTTTCCAGACAGAGAAATGAGGCAGGAGGGCAGGATGCCGGCCCAGTGTCTGAGTGAGTCATTTGGTGTATTACCCAATTTTCCCCTGACCGTGACCTTTGAAGTCCCTGAGCTTTGCTCTGAATTCTGACCTAGAGCTCCTAATCTGATCATTTCTCCCTCCCCTAAGCCTTTTGCATTGCCTCTCTTCCAGAGCAGAAGGGTGCAAATGGGTATTTCCTTAGCCTTTCCTTGCTGTGACTCTCATTCCTGTAAAAAAGGCTCCTGATATTCAGATATTGGCAGCTACCCAATGGGCCACGTCAATTACCTTGGTGGTGTGATCCTAGCAGTGAGTCTGGTTATTGTGTGTGAAGCTGAGCTGCAGAGTTAGTGCTGCATCATGCACTGAAAATTGTCTGCACCCTGTGTACTAATTTCCCTGCTCTGAGCAAGTGATGGTTGTTGGGCTGTTGCCTGTCCCAGTATAGAGTCTCCCCACCCCCACCTTACATACTGCCCTTTGGTTATTGTCCGTGGAGCAGCATCTGACCCCAGTCCTGTTCCTACTGCCTGGTGAGTCTGGCTAGTCAGGTACCAGTGGCAACAGAAATGAGTTAGGTTTTCAGAATCTGCCGGCAAGTATAAATATTTTGGAGTGCAGCAAAATCTCCCAGGGGTTTGCCACTAAATATAGTTCTCTGCCGCATGAAGGCATTGTGACGAGTGTGGAGACACGGTGCTAACTCCAGAGGAGCAAAGGTGGGTTTAGCTCTTCTCCAGTGGAATTGTGGGCTGCTCACAGGGTGCAAGCGTAAATTAGAGCAGACCCTGAGATGCTGCAATTTACTGCAGCCTCCCAAGACTCCACCCAGAATCTCTGTTGCAGGATGCATAATGGAGAACCCCTGCCCACTCATGCTAAGTACGTGAGCATCCTGCCCAGTGATGCTCTCTGCTCCTGAAGCATCCCCTGCCACTTGAATCCCAGCCTGCTCCAAAGGACTTTGCTAACACAGCAAGGTTCTGACATGCAGTCCCCCTGCTGTTCTGCTCCTGGGGAGAACATGGACATGTGGATCTGACTGTGCGTCTCGGATGCACGCACCCAGCTCTGACAGTGCACTTGAAACCTGACCCACAATACGCCCTACCCCTGAAACTCCATTCTGACCTCTGCCTTTCTTTCATTCCTTCCTGTGATCCAAACTTCTTGATCCTGTCCTGCGGCACCCATCACTCTTTGGGGTTGGAATCCTCTTGGCTAAATCCCGCTCAGCCATGACAGGTAGAAACTCTTGCTTTTCTGTCCTGGGCTTTGCCTGCTGCATATGCCAGCATCAGTAAATTTACTGACAGTGAGTTTTTCGAAAACAGACATAAAAAATTTATAGCCATTGAAAGTCAGCGGAGAAATTGAGATCGCTGTAAAAATAAGAAGAACCGTTAAAAAATTGTTTTTTCTCCTTTTATTCTGGTGTAAATTTCCCACCCCTCTGAGCACTGGTATAAATTCCCCACCCCTCTGAGCACTCTGATGCAGCCTGGATTCACAGAATTCTTTTTTTTTTTTTTTTAATTCCAGCATGATTGAAAAGAGTGGATTCTGTTTTTGAAAACAAGCCCACTGTGACCAGAGGCAGAAACCATTACAAATCCCCCAACTTGCTTTGGAAACTTAATTTTGTGGATTGCATGAGCACTTTCGAAATGTAATCTAGGTTTAAAATTACGAGGCACCAGAAAGGGTCATTGCAAAACCAAAAAAGCCCATGGCCAGCAAGCAAAAATGAAACTGGTTGGTCCTGCAGAGTGGCTAAGCATGGCTAGCGTCTCTGTATACGAAAGGTGTGCATGCTTGACATTCATTGAGAAGGTCGGACAGACAGAGTAAACTCAGGCACATGTTCACAGTTGCGCCCCTATAAGTGACAAGCTGCTGCCAGAAGAGAATTTTCCACAAAGGGCCCATGGCATTGGAATCTGCTTTCCCTGTTTTGTCTGCCTTAGCCTGGATTTGTTAACTTTGTAGGTATGCTCCAAAGTCCTTCTTTTTTAAGCAGTTGAGGACGGGGATGTCTTTATAAATGACATGCTATAGCTCAGCCACAAGATATGGACTGGGTGCAGAAATCCATGTGTAGAATTCTGTGGTCTGTGCCAAGCAGGAGTACTAAAGGGGGCATCACAATGGTCTCTGCTGGCCATATGCTCTGTGACTTGCCCTCTCTGCTTTCACTCAGGATCCATGCTTGGGACCAGAGGTGTTAACAATGATCTAGTCTAGATGTTGGGCCCCTGTTCCAAATTCCTTAAGAATCAAAGTGTGTTGCCTTGTTAAAGGACTCCTCTCTGCTGCGTCCGCTCAGATCAACTTGGGGTTCTCTCTTATTGAAACATGGAGATACGCATATCTCATAGAGCTAGGAGGAACCTCAAGAGGTCAATGAGTCCAGTCCCCAGCAGGACTGAACACCAGCCCTGATGTTTTTTTTCTGTTCTAATCTGACTTGCCCCAGACCCTTGAAAAGCCTCTCAAGCGTTAAGCTCCCAACCCTGGGCTTACAAGGCCAATGCTCTCACCACTGAGCTATCCCTCTCCCCCAAGCAATGCAGGTCACAGCAGTAGCCTCAAGGTCTTGCGCAATACAGGGCTGGCTGTGTGTGCAGTAACTGGGCTGAGGGAGGATCCCAATATGCGTAGTTGTTTGTTTTGCAGATGGCAGCTCCTAGGAACTCAGGACTATGTTGTGGTAGGCACAGAATAAACGGAGCAAAGAAATTTTCCCTGTCCCAATGAGACTGGATGGAAAGAGACAGATGGGAGAACCCAAGAAGACCATGACACTACTGGTCAGCAAGATAGGCAGGTCTCAGTGTTATGCAGCCTGGTTGCTGTTAGGATATTGGTGTGTGTCACAGCAGAGGAGAGTTTGCAGGGGGAGGGAGAGGTGGATTTTCAGAAATTTACAGGGAGTGTCTCCCGTGCATGAGAGAGAGAGCAGAAAGGAATCATGTGACATTTTAAGAAGTGGGGATGGACTTTGGAATGATAGGCAGAGTGGAGGTGGGAGTTGACAGCTGGATAGTGAATGAGAGATAGATGGGAATAGGCAATGAAGGTGATGATTCCAGCCATAGGTGCTGACTGTGGGGGGGCTCTGGTGCTGGAGCATCCACAGGGATAAGTTAGTGGGTGCTGAGCATTCACCAGCAGCCAAGCTTCCCCCTCTGCCCTTACCCACAGCACCTCCCACCTGCTGGCAGCCATGAACAGCTGGTTCATGGCATTCATGAAGCTCTGGGAGGGAGGGGGAAGAGCAGAGGCAGGTAAGAGGTGGAGCAGGGGGAGAAGAAGTGGGGTGAGATCTTGGGGGTGGAGTCTAGGGGGAGGGAAGGGGTTGACCACCCCTCAACCCCTTGGCTAGAGGAAAAGTCAATGCCTGTGATTCCAGCCAGTGATTTCTGAAAACCCCAGTGGGAGGGAGATCGGCCAGTGGTGACAATGTATTCCGTAGATTGTGCCTGTGGCTATGTTCCTGCACTTTGGTTCAGGAGTCAGCTGGGGAAGAGAGCTCCCCTTGTTGCAAGGTTGAGGACCAGCTGTGTGGAGTACCTTATGGTCAAGTAAGTCTAGCTGTGTAGACGTTCGTTCCAGGAGTCACGATCTTCTGGGAGAAAGTAGACAGGAAAGCTTATGTCAGCTACTTAAATGTCATGTGGATCCAAAAGAGGAACTCTAAAGGGAAGGCAGACGGTCTCTAGAGGAAACTGATGAGCAGAATTGGGTGACATAGTGAAAACTTTTTCATCATGTTTGCAGTTCTTGCTTTAAGGGAGATTTCACACCTCTTAGATGTTATCAAAACAAAAAGTAGTCAAGTAGCACTTTAAAGACTAGCAAAATAGTTTATTAGGTGAGCTTTGCTAGTCTTTAAAGTGCTACTTGACTGCTTTTTGTTTTGATAGTGTATAGACTAGCATGGCTTACTCTCTGTTACTCTCAGATGTTATGTTATTTTGCAATATTTTGTTGAAAGAAATGGGTGATGGGGGTGTGTGGAGAGCCATAGTCACAATTTATGTTGCAAGTTGATCTTGGTCTTAGTGAAGTCTAGAAAATGTCCTCTTGAGAAGGTAAATGGCTCATTTTGACCTGACAATGGAAACAAAGGAAAACACCTCCCCTTCTTCCACCTGCTTTTGCCAAATTAGGCTATTTTCCCAGGTTATAAAGAAAATAAATCAAAGGGTCTGAGTTTCATCCATATTCAGTTGCGGCTATTTCAGTTTTGCCAAGCCCAGGCAGTCAAAAATCATCAGTCGGGTCCAGCAATGTCGTGAGTCTTTAAGAAAAGATGAATCCTGTTGGTTTCTGAGCTCTTTGAAGTCACATTTTCAAGCTGTTCCCACAACATGGTAGACTAGAAACTTGCTTTTTAATAGCATAAAATCTGAGATGTGCATGAAACACCCCTTTCTCTGGCAAATATGGCTTTAACCAAACCCCACAGTACTGCTGTAAACTCATGAAAGATGGAACCAACTGGTTGTTTGGCCTGATTCTGCCTGGCAGCCCAGGATGGGAGATGGGTTAGGCATATGGTACAACAAAGAAACCACTTGGGATTTCAATGAGGAATTTGCAAATCAAGCTCCCAGGATCCAGCCTTCCCCTGAAATGGTTAAGAGGGAAATCATCTGTACTTGCTAGCAAGAGGCTTAATTAAAAGAAAACTTGGGTGACTTCTATATTGTTTGTGAGGAAAACCGGTCACCCCATGGCGTCCCTTGACTCATGTGGACCAGTTGCACACAGAGGAATGAGCTCTTTGAGAAGGGGAGAGCAGGATTTTGTACAGCTGTCCATCTGTAATAGCAAGCCAGATGTGGTATTTATTAAGCCCTTGTAATTCGGTGCCGCTCCTTCGGATGCTTTCAGAATCAGGAGCGGTGTCAAACAAGGATGCGTGCTTGCTCCGACATTGTTCGGGATCTTCTTCGCACTCCTCCTGAAGCATGCCTTTGGATCTTCAACAGAGGGCATCTTGCTGCACACAAGATCTGATGGGAAACTGTTTAATCTTGCAAGGCTGAAAGCTAAGTCTAAGGTGCGGGAAGTCCTCATCAGAGACATGCTGTTCGCAGACGATGCTGCTGTAGTGTCTCACACAGAAGACCAGCTTCAAAAACTGCTGGATCAGTTCTCCAAAGCGTGCAAGGACTTTGGGCTTACCATCAGCCTAAAGAAGACAAATGTACTCGGTCAGGATGTTGCTGAATCCCCATCAATCAGCATTGACAACTATACGTTAGAGGTTGTCCACTAGTTCGTTTACCTCGGGTCCACCATCACTGACACCCTGTCGTTGGACACTGAGCTAAATAGGAGGATGGGAAAAGCGGCCACAACTCTGTCCAGACTCAGCAAGAGAGTGTGGAATAACAACAAGCTGTACACTCACACCAAAATGCAAGTCTACAGAGCCTGCATCCTCAGCACCCTCCTTTATGGCAGTGAGACTTGGACCCTGTATGCCCGCCAGGAAAAGAGGCTGAACGTCTTCCACTTGCACTGCCTCAGGTGCATCCTTGGAATATTGTGGAAGGACAGAGTGACCAACACCACCATCCTAGAGCAAGCTGGAATCCCAACCATGCACACCCTCCTCAGGCAGCGTCGGCTCCGCTGGCTTGGCCACGTCCACAGGATGAATGATGGAAGGATTCCAAAAGACATCCTGTACGGTGAGCTAGCCTCTGGCAAAAGACCTCCCGGACGCCCCCAGTTATGCTACAAAGATGTCTGCAAGAGAGACCTCAGAGAGGTAGACATCGAGCTGGACAACTGGGAAGAACTAGCAGACGACTGCAGCAGATGGAGGCAGGGGTTACACAAGGGCCTTCAGAAGGGCGAGATGAGGATCAGACAGCTAGCAGAGGAGAAGCGAGCGCACAGAAAGCACACTAAGGACTTGCCAGACACCCACCACATCTGCAAGAGATGCAGCAAGGACTGTCACTCTCGTGTGGGTCTTCACAGTCACGGTAGACGCTGTAAATGAAGTCCTCAATTGAAACAATAAAGGGCGCGATCCATAGTCTGCGTAGACTGAAGGATGCCTAATTCGGTGCCACCCACATGGTCTGAATTTTGCCTCCTGTAGGAATTTGGCTCCCCCTCAAACTGCAAAACTGTGTAGCGAATGAAGAAAAAACCCTTTCTTTCTTTCTTTCTTTCTTTCTTTCTTTCTTTCTTTCTTTCTAACTGGGCTGTGGAATGCTTCCATTTGGATGCAGTGGCAGAAGTCCCCAACTCAGCCAGAGCCTCGGAGGACTGTAATGTAGGAAGGAGTTTACAGGCACACAGGGCTTCCAAGAGCTTTTGAGTAAATCTGAACATCTGAATCCCTATTTGTCTTGGTCAGTTATGTCTCTGGTGAGGCTGACTGGCCCAGGGCAGGACAGTTGCTACTGAGCAGTGCTGCCTGGTGACTCGATGGTTCCCAGAGCCACACAAGAGCAGCCTTTGCTGTGCCTTCCAAAAGGAGAGGCCAGTGCAGCCAGTGTGAGGTCAGAGGCTCTACTCGTACCCCAGATCTTCCTCTCCAGCTAGGGTTGCTGCCATCTGTCCCTAGTGCACTGAAGTGCCAGAACCAGATCGCTTTCAGGTTGCATGAGGAGGCATTGCCCTGTATGCACGCAGCCCCCACCCTCGAATCTTAGCTCCCTTGGGATCCGACACTGTCCCTGCCCTGAAGCCTGGCCCTGCCTCAGCTTTGGGGCTGGGTTAAATACTTGGTAGCATCTCATCCCATTGCAGAGGTGTGTGTGTGTGTGTGTGTGTGTCTGTCTGTCTTGAGTATAGCAGTACCGCCTGGGCAGCCACACAGCACTGGCTAAGCTTCCTGCCATGCTCACAGGTCAGTGGGGTGGATTCACAAGGGTGGATTCTAATTGCCAGGTCGGGCGGCAGGAAGAGATGCCCAGCAAGTCACTACACAAATGTCCAAGGCCACACGAGGCCTCAGGCTTTGGCCAGCTCTGGGGTGTGTGTGTGTGTTAATGTCGGGGTCTCACAGGGGCTGTGATGGAGCTGAGGAGGGATGTGGGGGTGGGAGATGGGATCAGAGAGTGGCTCCACTGTTCACTCTCTGCTCCCAAGCAGAAGGGCTTGTCTACACCGGCAGCTGTAAAGCACTGTCAGGTACAGTGCCGCTCCCAGGGTGCGGCAGTGGTATTGCTGGTGTGTGCCCACCCTCTCAGTGCCAGCCCAGCAGAGCAGGCACACTTGTGGCAATTGCAGTGGCTTTCAGAGCAGCGCACTCTGGGCAGCTCTGCTACAGAGCCTCTTCCTGTTCTGCTGCTGTGGTTTGCGAGAAGGCAGAGCGGGGTCATGAGGTGTCCTGGGTCCTGTCCCAGTGCTCTGTGGTGCATCGCTTCAAATCCCAGCAACTGCTGTGCCGGCGTCTGCAGTTGGCACCATCTCTCAATGGCTTATATGCCGCACTCTGTGCCTCTGCAGGCTGCGGGAATGGACCCTGACCTGTTGAAGAAAATGCTGATAGGTCTCACCAACATGTCACGAAGGGCAGTTGAGTTTTTCCTTCAGCTGCGCAGTGAGGAGGAGGAGTCAGGCACGCAGCGTGCCATGCATTGTGCATGTGACATGACATGTCTGGTGGCACCCACGGAAGTGCCGACCACAGTGGAATGCTGCTCTTGGGCTCGGGAGACAAGCACTTAGTGTTGGGGTCACAGCACCATGCGAGTCTGGGCGGAGGAGCAGCAGCTTTTGGATGAGGAAAGCCACTTCCGAGGCACTGTGTGGTGCCTCCACTCTTTGGCACAAGGGCCCGTGGATGAGAGCTGCCTTGCTGGTGGCTGCAGTGTAGAAGCTGGCTCCTCCAGACAGCTACTGATGGGTTCCCAGTCAGTTTGGAGTGAGAAAGGTGACGTTGGACATGTGCAGGGCCATCCATTGCAATCTCTCCTGAAAGACTGGGATTCTGGGCAATGTGCATGGAATTGTGGCTGGCTTTGCACAGGTGGGCTTCTCTCCCTGCGGGGAGGGGTGAGGGGGATCGATGGCGTGCACATTCCAGTTCTGGCTCCACTCCACCTAGCCTCCGAGTGCGTTGACTAGAAGGGGTGTTTCTCCAGGGTTCTCCAGCTGCCTGAGGCTCACCGTGGGCATTTCACGGACATTTACACCCCTGGCCCGGAGAGGTGCGTGACACGTGCCTCATTTGGCAGCAGCAATCAGGAACCTTCCTCCTGGACCAGAAGGTCACTGTGGAGGAAGTCAAAATGCCCATCTTGATCCTGGGAGCCGCTACCTGCCCCTGGATGCTGTGGCCCTTGAAGCCGGGCCCGTGAAGCCATGCACTGGGTGCCTTGGCAGCAGCAGTTCAGCAGCAGGTAGAACAGGGGCACAGCGACTGTGGCGTATGCATCGGGCTGTTTAAAAGGCTGCTGGCAATGTTTGTCTGGGAAGCTGGACCTGGCAGATGACAACATCCCTCTGCTTATAGCCGCCAGAGTGCGTGTGGGGGAAAGGGGAAAGCTTCACTCAGGGCTGGACTGCTGAGATGGAACAGCCTGAGAGCAGGGCTGTTAGAGGAGCACAGCACCCAGCCAAAAGGATCAGGGACACATCGGGGCAGCAATCTGATGCTGCAAGCCAGCCATATTTGTCAACACGCACGGGAGGGCAGCGGCTGTGACACTAGTGGGGGACGCTGGCTGCTCTGTGCGATGCACTGAGTGCAGAAGTGCCTGCTGCTTTCCTGGGTGTGCTCGCTTATTGTCGTGTGTTGGGATGCAGAGTCCTTTCATGCCCCAGAAGTGCACGCTTTAAAAAGTGCCAACGTAGAACACACCTGCAGCACAATACGGTGCCGTTCGTGGGGGGAAGGGAAGGGGGAGATGAGGCTGTGGCAAGTTTGCAGATTTGCATGTATCCAGGTCTCCAAACTAGTCACTCGGCCTGGTGTGCTGCAGTCCACAGGGCTAACCTGCAGGGGGGTGGGGGGCATTGGTGCCAGGGCTGCGCGGCGAGGGGGCAAGTGTGGAGTGCAGGAGGTGCCAGCTGGGGACAGGACAGTGGCCAGTGGTGCACCTGGGGTGCAGCTAGGGCACACCTCCGCAGGTGCAGCGCTGAGCTCGCTGGTGTAGGCTTGGCCAAGCTAAGCACCGACACAGCACCCTGCTGTCTCCTGTGACTATGGCCGGTGGAGGTGTTGGGCCCGTCGCTGTGCGCTGGGGACGTGACTCCCATGCGTTGCTCAGTAGGACTCGGTTTCTTTTGCTCTGGTATAATTCGGAGGACGCTGTAGTCATTGGGTCAAGATTCTAGCCCTGGGAGAGGCCCTGGGCTCTGTGGGGAGAGGCTGCAGTCAGCCCCGCTCTGTACTGCAGCCTGGTTCCTCAAGGACATGGGGGCAGGAGTGTCTCCCAGCTGCCTCTCTCCAGCCCCCATCATCCTGCAGGCTCTTCACATGTCAGGCCTTGGCACCTGCCACTGGCAACTGGGCTCCACACAAGCCGCCTTCCAGCTGGGCAGGAAGAAAGTGGCATTGTGTCTTTTCCTCCCCACTGCTCTCAGGTCCAGATCTGCGGGAACCATCCTAGCTTTTGCCTGCCCTGTCTCTCTGTGCTACACACGTGTCTGCACCGCACTGTGTGAAACACACCTGCGCTGTGACTCATGCACTCCCCCGTTCCTCTTCACCTACCTGTGTGAAACACACTCCTCCTGCACCTTCCCCCGTGCTCCTCTCCCTTACTGCCCACATGAGACACACACAACTGCTCCTGTACCTTGCCCTGGGCACCTCCTGTACCCACCTCCCTGTGTGACACAAACACACACTGCTCCATTCCTGCACCTGCCCCTTGGCAGTACCCCTCCTCCCCCAGGCTGGCTGTTGGCTGTGTTGGAGGTTTCACGCAGCTGAAGCTGCTAGAGGTGCTGTTCATTCCTTCTGTAAACACAGCCCCAGCAGGCAGGGAACTCGTTGTGTTCATTAATAATCTCCCATGGGATGGCTGGTGGCTGTGTGTGCAAAGTCCTGGTGCAGGCCAGGCCAGAGCTGTGAAAGCAGATTACCCCTCGACACAACGAGTCCCCAGCTTGGAAAGGCAGCCCTGTTCTGGTGTTGTTTATAACTGAGGTCAGGGTCCTAATCTGCCAGGCGCTGGACGGGAGAGGCCTGGCCCCTTCCTGAAGGGCTCACGTTCCCAGCAGATCAAGGAAGCATCAAGAGTCCTGTGCATGGAGTGGGGAACTGCAGGCCAGAGAGATGGAGGAAGGTGCCTCCTGGCTCATGCTGCAGCTCACAGCTGTAGCACTCCAGTGAAGGGTGGACTGTGGCTACAGGAGATCTGCTTTGGCAGCGTTAATCTGCTGTGTGGGAGGCGGCAGCGGGGACGGTGGGCGAAGCTCTGCTATTGACGTAGTGTGCACCAGGGTCAGGCTGGTGTAACTGTATCACTTGCGGGAGTGGATTTTCACGCCCATGCAATAAAGGTGCGCTGGCGTCAGTGTGTTGTGTACAGGTGGCCTAAAGCATGAGCGGAGAACTGGCCTCACATCTCCTCAGACCATGTCTGTGGCATAAACTGGCTTTGGTGTAACTACATTGCTTATGGGTGTGAAAGATCCACCCCCAAGTGACACAGTTGCACTGACCTAACCCCTGGTGTAGACAGTGCTCCATCAGCGGGAGGCTGCTCCCAGCACCCCAGGGCCTGTCTTGTGTGGTGCTGGGTTGACCATGCTGCCGGAAGATGCTCTTCTATCGACCCAGGTTACTGCCCCGCAGCTGCCGGCTGCACGTTTTGAGCATAGATGTGCCTGGAGTGCCAGGCCAGGCCTCGACAGCAAGGACCCCATCCTCTCGGAAGGTGTGTCGTGTGAGATATTGCTTTGGTCTTTCAAGCCGGCCCTGGGGAAGCCCCGGACCATGGTCTGGATTTGGACCATGTCTTGCCTGGATCTGGAGCCCCATACTCAGGGCTCCCCGCCTCAGCATCCGCCTGCGGCAGGGTTGGGGGTGCAGAGCCCCAAACCCCGGGGGCTGGATCATGCACACCGGGGCGGGATGCAGACTGCAGGCTCTGCTGGGGGGCAAGGGGTCCAGAAGCAGCTCCGGGGTCCACAGGCTCTGGCTGCTGTGCCCGGGCTGGGGGAAGGGGAGGGGGAGTGCCGGCCGCCTGGGCAGCGCGGCCGGGAGCCTTCATACCCCTGCCAGAATTCTGGCCAATCAGCGCCTCGGAGGGCAGTGCCTGGGAATGGAGGGAGGGGGAGCAGAGCCACCAGCGGCTGGGGATGAGCAGGTAAGTGCAGCCTGTCGCCTTGAGCCCATGTCCCTGTACGCTGCTCCTGTCCCCCTCCCAGCCAGGCCCTCCCTCCCACCCTTAGTCTCCACCCCCCAGCCTGCTCCTGCCCCCCTGCGCCCCCCTCCTGCCCACATCCCCCACCCACAGCCTGCTCTTGTACCCCTTTCTGGCTCCACTCACCCACCCCCACCCTGCTCCTGCCCAGACCCCGAACTCTGGCCCCCTACACTCAGGGACCACAGCAGTGAGTGTTTTTGTGTGGCACTGTCTGCTTTGTCTATGGCCTGCAAGAGGTTCCCCACCCCTGTTTGCAACCTTCAGAGTATCAGACCTAACCTAGCTGGGGAAGGGGCGACTGTCACGAACCTCATTTCAGCTGCAGTGGTAGCTTGGCCTCTCACAAATCAGAGTTTGGGGGAGGTCTGCGGCTTGGCTTTTGGCGGTGCAGTTTTTGCACTGGTTGACAGGCCTGGCAGCCCTGGAGAGGGAAAGTTGCTAGCCACCGGGCTGAGACTGCAGGGGTAGCAACAGGGCAAAATTGCTCTTCTTCTTCGAGTGTCCCCGTGGGTGCTCCACAATAGGTGTCGGGCTCGCCCGGCGCCGCAGATCGGATCTTCCAAGCAGTTTCTGCCGGACAGCGCATGCGCCGGCGCGTGCCGCACCCTTGCGCTCTCCTGGCCATGTGCGCGATCCGGTCCCCGCCAGTTCCTCTTAACCGCCGTCGGCTGCAGACGGAATCCGAACTAGGCTAAGGCCAAGTAGCATATTCAATGACTTTAACTGTTTTTCTTTAAAGTTTTTCAAGTACTTAGGCTACTGCAAGTTAGCCGGTTGTTATTTTTGCAAAAAAAAAACCAAAAGCAACAAACAAACTACAAGCCGGACAGCTTCAATCCAGTCCCAGTAACAAGCGCCGGAGGCCAGGAGCATAGGGCCATCAGCCCTCCTGCTTTGGCAGGCCATCGGAAGGGGAAAACAGCACAGAGAAGGTGCTAAGTACCCGTTTAACAACTGAAAGACTCACCAACAATGTCCTCTTCAGGATTTAAAAAATGTGAGTCCTGCCGAGAGGCGATGCCAGCGTCCGATGGGCACAGTCTATGCATAAGGTGCCTTGGGGAGTCCCATGTTGCACAGAAATGCTCCTTCTGTGCTAAATTAACAGCCAGAGCAAGGAGAGACAGGGAGATGCGGCTTAAAATGCTGCTTTTTGATAAGGCCCTCCAGCCAGACGTGCCAGAGCGGCCGCAGCAGGAGGGACCCTCCGGGGCCCATAAAAGGAAAGCTGCCTCCCTCACCCCATCAGCGCAAAAACGGAGGAAAGCCTCCCCAGCCCGATCCCTGCCGGCAGCAACAGTGAGCGGGACGGGAGGAGCGAGCAGCCCCCAGCCGCAGCAACAGCTGATCGGCGGCGGCACGGAGAGCCACGTGGAAGCGGCTCAGCCTCCGATAATCAGCCAGCCGCCCTGCACCGCAGGCAGGGCGGCGGCTAAACAAGCGCCGGTACCGGTGGCACCGCAGGTAGCGGCACCGACCCCCGGGGAACCGGCGGTGCAGAGCGCGCAGGCACACAGCCTGCAGGCACCGAAGGACACCGCACGTGCGGCACCGCCTTCGAGCGTGCCGAGCACGGTGCGGACGGGGCCGGGATCCCCTGTGCGTCAGGGGGCGGAGTTACCTCCTCCAGGGAGGGGGAAGGCTGCACACAAGAGGAGGCATTGCAGCCCCTCTCCGGACAGGGCTGTGGAGTTGCTTTCTCACAGCCCTCCGCTTATGTTGCAGACTCCAACCAGAAGGCAGGGGTCCCCGCTAGCCTACCCGGAGCCCCCTTCTCCATTTTTGCAACTAGCCTCACCCTGGCTGGGACCACCTTCACCCTTCCTGGGGTTTGAACTGCTGGACTATTATGCAAAATCGCTCTCTCCAGTGTCTCGACGATCTCCCTCCCCCAGACGCAGAGGGTATGCACCAAGGGAGTGGTCTAGGTCACCCTCCCAAGAACAGTGCCTATACTGCCATGGTCGCCCCTACCACGCGGGGCATAGACACCATCGGCAATCTACTAGGGAAAGATCCCCACAGATGATCTCGTACCCCCGAGGGCAATTGCGACCGGGGACAGAGACTCAAGCATCTCAAGGGGGACTGGTTATGGAACCCCGAGATTTTCCCTCGCAAACCTCTAGTGAGAGGGTGTACCATCACCAGCAGGAACCGGAAGGGTCCAGAGAGACGTACCCCAGCGGTTCCTTGCTCTCCTCCCCGGACGAGGCTACGGCCCCGGGGGACGTCCATCCTCCGGACGATCTCAAACAGTTTCAAGAGCTGTTTAAGAGGGTGGCCTTCACGCAAGGCATCCAGACAGCAGAGGTGCAAGAGAAACACCATAAACTCCTCAAAAATTTGAGACCTCCGGCCTCCTCCAGAGTAGCAATACCGCTTGATGAAGTGATCTTAGAGTCTGCCACTACGATATGGCAGACCCCTGCGACTATTCCGCCTGTCCAAAAGAGAGCGGAGAAGAAATACTTCGTGCCGGCGAAGGGCATGGAGTTCCTGTTCAGCCACCCACAGCCAAATTCCTTGGTGGTGGAGTCGTCGCAACAAAGATCAAAGACATCTCAATTCAGGACAGGGGGAACAGACAAAGATGCCAAGAAGCTAGAGCTGTTCGGCAGAAAGGTCTACTCCTCCTCCACTTTAACGTTGCGAATGGCAAATTACGCAGCGCACTTAGCGAACCATAATTTTGACAACTATTCCAGGTTAAACTCCCTCATGGACTCGCTTCCAGAGGACAAAAAGCCGGTGCTCAAGGCCATAGTGTGAGAAGGCTACGCGGCCTCGAGGACGGGAGTTCAGATCGCCCTAGACGTTGCGGACACAGCAGCATGTTCCACAGCAACGGCAGTGGTGATGCGAAGGGAGTCCTGGCTCCAGACTTCGGGTATACCGAGGGATCTGCAGGGCAAAGATCGTCGATCTTCCCTTCGACTCGCAGAAGCTGTTTGCTGAATCAACTGACTCGGTCCTTCATTCCAGTAAAGATTCAAGAGCCACACTCAGGACCCTGGGGATTTACACCCCTCCATACACAAAGAAAAGGTACTACCCTCAACAAAGACGGTACCAGTACCAGCAACAGCGCCCCCAGTACCACAGGGGTTACGAGCAAGGGCGACATCAACAGCACCAGCAGTACAGAACTCCCAGGCGACGTTCACAACAGAGCCGTGTGTCCTCGGGGCGGGGCCAAAGGCCACAAGTTTGACATACAGATCCAGGGCTGCGCCATCACTACCATCGCACAAGGTCATCCGAAGCGACTATTCCACCATCGCCTCCGACCATTCTACGACCAGTGGCAAAGGATCACCACAGACAAATGGGTGCTGGAGATCATAGCCACGGGGTACGTCATCCCCTTCCAGTCGCTCCCACCGTCACGACCTCCACCCAAGCCCCACCTCCAGGAGGCCTCCCATGTAGCGAGGCTCAGGCAGGAGGTGGACCATCTCATGCTCATAGGGGCAGTGGAAAGAGTGCCGGAGCAACTGCAAGGGAAAGGGTTCTACTCGAGGTACTTCCTCACGGAGAAAAAGACAGGAGGCTGGAGGCCCATCTTAGACCTTCGCGGCCTCAACAGGTACCTGCGCAAGCAACGTTTTCAGATGACCACAATCGCCTCCATCCTTACAGCACTGGACGATGGAGACTGGTTCGCAGCCCTCGATTTACAAGATGCGTACTTCCACATAACCATCCATCCGGCTCACCGGCGATTCCTCTGGTTCATGGTAGGCAACGAACACTTCCAATAGAAGGTCCTACCGTTTGGCCTCTCCTCGGCCCCCAGAGTCTTCACCAAGACCTTGGCAGTGGTGTCAGCCTACCTGCACAGACAGGGGGTATTTATTTTCCCGTATCTGGACGACTGCCTGCTCAAAGGGGCCTCGAAGGGGGAGGTTCTGCGCATGATACGCGTCACAGCAAACACGTTCTCTTCACTCGGCCTGGTTATCAATCTTTCAAAATCGAAAATAGACCCCACACAGGACATAGAGTTCATAGGGGCTCGCATAAACTCGGTTACAGCGAGAGTATATCTACCAGAGGCTCGCTTTCGGGCCATCGGTTCCCTCGTGCAGGTCATCACCTTCGGCCCTACGGTGCCGGTCTTGATGTGCTTGCAGCTGCTAGGCCACATGGCAGCGGCGACGTTCGTAGTACAGAATGCCAGGTTACACATGCGCAGCATGCAGCACTGGCTGGCGAGTGTATACAAACCGGCAGTACACACCGTTCACAGGGTGGTGTCGCCCACAGCCGGGGTGCGCAAATCCCTACAATGGTGGGTAAACCCCAGGAACCTGCTAACAGGGGTACCCTTCCACCAGCCGCAGATATCGGTTTTTCTCACTACAGATGCCTCCCTCATAGGGTGGGGAGCGCACATGGGCGAAGAGGTGACTCAAGGACTGTGGTCACCCACGGAACAGTCACTACACATAAATATACTGGAGCTCAGAGCAGTGTTCAACGCCTGCAAACACTTTCGAGACCGTATACAAGGCAAAGTCGTCGGGATCAGTACAGACAATACCTCCACCATGTTTTATATAAACAGGCAAGGAGGAGCTCGATCCCGTGCCTTATGCGCGGAAGCAATCCGCTTATGGAACTGGTGCATCGCCAACAATATAATCTTGAAAGCCTCATACTTGCCGGGTGCGCACAATGTGAAGGCAGACCAGCTGAGCAGGCGTTTTGCACTCACACACGAGTGGCAGATCCGTCCCGATCTGCTACGGCCAATTTTCCACGCATGGGGTTTTCCCCAAATAGACCTGTTTGCCACTCAGCACAACAAGAAGTGCCCACGATTCTGCTCCAAGGCAGGACTGGGATGGGGGTCCCTGGGGGATGCGTTCGCGATCCCGTGGAGGGGCCCCCTGCTTTATGCGTTTCCTCCCACAGTGCTGATCCACAAAGTCTTGCAGAAAGCCAGGAGGGAAAGGGCCCGGATGATCCTAATAGTCCCAACGTGGGATCGACAACAATGGTTCCCCCTACTGCTGCCCATGTCGGACCGTCCACCGATGCCTCTTCCGGTGGCGCCGGATCTGCTCACGCAAGCCCAGGGGTCCATAGTGCACCCGCACCCCCAAAGCCTGCGACTGCAAGTGTGGTTAATCCATGGCTCAGCTCCCTAGAGAGCACATGCACAGTGGAAGTACAGCAAGTCCTAGAAAGTAGCAGGAGGACTTCCACCAGGAAGACCTACAAGCAAAAATGGACTCGCTTCACGGCTTGGTGTTCTACCAAACAGCTGGCCCCCGTTTTGGTGCCTATACCTACAATACTAGAGTATTTACTGGACCTCAAGAGAGGAGGACTCTTGCTATCCTCGTTGAAGGTCCACCTTGCCGCCATCTCGGCGTTCAGACATGAGGAGGAAGGGCACACGGTGTTCGCCCACCCTATGGTTACCAGGTTCCTCAAAGGGTTGGTAAACCTATACCCCCCTCGGAAACTGATTCCACCTTCGTGGAACTTGGACCTGGTGCTTACCACGCTAATGGGACCACCGTTCGAGCCCTTGGCCACGGTTCCCCTCCGCCTCCTTACAATAAAGACGACCTTTCTTCTCGCAATTACGTCAGCTCGTAGGGTGAGCGAGCTCGCGGCAGTCATGGCAACGCCACCCTGCACTGTTTTTTCCAAGGAGGCGGTAACCATACGGCTGCATCCAGCCTTTGTTCCCAAAGTTTCTTCCGAGTTTCACATTAACGAACCTATTGTTCTACCCTCGTTTTATCCAAAGCCTCATAACTCCAACGAAGAGGCGCGCCTACACCTCCTGGACGTGAGGAGGGCGCTAGCCTTCTACGTAGACAGGACCAAGTCCTTCTGGAAAACGTATAGACTCCTAGTCTCCCTCGCTCCCAAATCGAAAGGAGAAGGTCTCTCCTCGCAGAGAATCTCAAAGCACATTGTATCCTGCATAAAAATGTGCTATGAGCTCAAAAAGACTCCTTTATCGGCCACTCCCAGGGCTCATTCCACTAGGGCGGTGGCGGCATCAACAGCCTTTTTCAAGGGCGTTGCGTTAAAAGACATTTGCAGAGCGGCGACCTGGTCATCCTGTGACACCTTCGCCAAACATTACGCCCTTCACAGGGTATTCCAAGAGGATACCTGTCTCTCGACAGCGGTCCTCTCGGGGACAACCTGCACATAATCCGATTACCCACCTCCTATCTTGGGTTACTGCTGGGTAGTCACCTACTGTGCAGCACCCACGGGGACATTCGAAGAAGAAAGAGAAGTTACTCACCGTAGTAACGGTGGTTCTTCGAGATGTGTCCCCGTGGGTGCTCCACTACCCGCCCATCCTCCCCGCTTCGGATCTCTGTTAGTGTTTTGCAGGGGCACCCGAGGCGGTTGGTCGAGGAACTGTCGGGGACCGGATCGCGCACGTGGCCAGGAGCGCGCAAGGGAGCGGCGCGCACCGGCGCATGCGCGGTCTGGCAGAAACTGCTTGGAAGATCCAATCTGCGGCGCCGGGCGAGCCCGACACCTCATGTGGAGCACCCACGGGGACACATCTCGAAGAACCACCATTACTACGGTGAGTAACTTCTCTTTTCCAGTTGTGCAGTGATCACACCTGGCTGAAGGTGACTGCAACAGCTCTGCTTAATTCTGTGTCTGGTTCCATCTCCCTCTCAGTTGCTGGCTGCACGTGCAGTTTCACAGTGCCTTACTCAGGCCATCTGTCTGGGAAGCTCAGCCCTGCAAGAAACAGTCCCAGTATCACAACAGTAAGCCCCACGTCTGTGTTGGAGGGAGGCTAGGATTGGGCCTGGGTGGACAAGGGCAATAAACAGTAACTCATGGAACTCAGAGCTCCATCCTGTGAGGCTGAATCCCCAGCTCCAAGCCCACTGGGAAGCTGGAATTCCCTGGGCAGAGCAGCTGGAATTTTCAGGAGGTCGCAGAGGTCTCATGCAATGGCAGAATCTGTGAACTCCAAGATGTAGTCCTGTCCCAATCCTGACTCATTCATTCCTGGGCTGTCTGCTGAGGCTGCTGCCATGAAGGCCACTGTGTGTGGTCACATTGTCCTCTGTGAGCTTGGGTGATGTGTGTCATGTGGGCACGTCAGATCTGTACTGGCCTCCGTGTGATCAGGGCCAGTCTCTGCCAGGGATTAGACTGGACACCAGACAGGCATTGAGGTCGGCTGTAAGGTGACTGGGCTCAGCCCTGTACTCTAGAGTTTCCTGTCCCTGAGGCCTCAAGCTTCTGTGACTGCACAGAATTGGAATGAAGTGAAAGGGGAGCTGGGTGTGTTTGCTGGGTGTGTTTCACTCCTTGTTCCCGGAGAGGCAGGGCAGAGGAGGCTGGGTGCTTTCCCCTCGTGGGTAGGAGAGAAGGGACCCACTTCCTTGGAACTCTGGGAAAGAGGTAGAGAAGATGCACCCCCTGAACCGGCCATTTCCAAAGCCTGTTGCAGGCGCATGGCACTCCCAGCTGTGTGGAAGCTCAGCACCTCTGAAGAGGCAGCAGAGTCTGCCCCTCCAGGGTGAGTGAAAGGAGGCTTCTACTATGACTGGCGACAGCTGGCTGAGGAGAGCAGGAGATGGCACCTCAGTTTGCCACCTAGTCGGGTGACTCTGCATCTGATAAGTTTGCCAACTCTCTGGGACTGCCCTGGAGTCAATTAAAGAGTAATTTTTAATTAGCACCTGGCATATGATGAAACCTCCAGGAATCCATCTACCCAAAATTGGCTACCCTGATGTCTGACAATGGGGATGTGTTTATCATTTGCAGATTGCAGCCCCCTGGCCACACGGGATTGGGTTTCAGGAAGCAGGTAATATGTCTTTGAACTTGTTTGATTGTGTTTGGTTTGGTTAAATGTCCTGATCTCTGCTGCGCCACACCAGGGAGCTGCTCTCTGCAGTTGAAATGGTTTCTTTTCCTCACACTACAGACTTTTGTTCCCCATTGAGCCGACAAGAGCTCCTTCCCTCCCGCTCGAGAGGAGCATATGGAGGTGTTTGTGGGTGGTAAAGTGTTTTCCAAACCAAGAGCCAAATTAAGTTTGGACCAGACGCTATGGGCTCGATTCCCAGTGGAGCTCAGTGCCCACCAGGCACCTAACTTGCTGAGAAGCTCTGAAAACTCAGCTCCTTGTTTTAGTTTTTATGCTGGAGTTCAGCTCCTGTCTTGGGGAACCCCTGGATGTCGGTCACTGGGCATAGCTGCAGCTTGCCAACATGGAGCAGCAAGCTGCTGGGAAGACTTGAAGAGCGCACGCTGAAGCTCCTGCAGCGTAACCATTCCAGCACCCTCACCAGCAAGAGGATGGCTAGCTCAGATACATGCTGCTGTGCAGATATCTGCAGCTGCCATGGAAATCAGTTGGGCCTGGGGGCTTGCAGTGTCTTTAGAAAAGCAGACCCACTACTTGTACTATTCACTGTCTTGCTAACCACCTAGGGCCCAGCCCCAGACCAGAATCCTAATAGGAGAGGAAGGATGATGGGGGACTCTGGAGATGTTGCCTTAATTTATGCGTGTCGTGGACCCTCTGTGTGACCTTGGTCTAATCACTTGATGTCATAGGGTTCTCCATCTGTCCGATGGGGTAGTAGCAGCTCCCTTGCTCCCCAGTGGATAAATGCAATATATTGTGAGGGGCTCAAATACTACCATAGCGGAGGCTATGTATGTACCTCCCAAAATATTTTATTTACACTGTTTACCAATCCTCTCCATCCTTTGTAGAAGAAATCATTCCATATTCACCAGGGGCTTCCTAGCTACTTCCTCTGAGTCAAAAGGGGGATCAGGAAATTACTCCAAACTGGGCAAACTCAAGGTTCCTCTAGAGTTCCAGCTGGAAAAGTTACTTGCTGCTGGCAGTTCCACCACAGGTTGAACCTCTCTAGTTCATCACTCCATCATCTGTCAACTGGCATGATTTCAGTGAGCTGGACGACCACTTATCGTGGTGTGACCAAGTTTCCTGCAGTCCCATAAAGTTTGTTTCTAGCCACCAGTCCTGGCTGTCAGTGTTCTGTGCAGTTATTTAGCTGTAATTTATCCTTAAGTGTCTTGTAAGAGCCCAGTGAGCAGAGCGATTGTGGGTTATGCTGCTAGACAATGTTGACTTCCCGTGCTCCGGCACATTCCCTTGCTCGGCACCAGTCAGGTCTCAGGGATGCTGGACTGGAGAGGTTCAACCTGTAGTACAGAATGATCAACCCGTGGGACTTGTGGCGGCTTTTGGGGAAATGTTTTTAGCTGGGTTTTGAGAGCAGGCTGGAAACGTTCCTGGCCGTTACTACATGCATGCCTGGTAATATGAGGGTAACAGAGACTTGCATTGGAGGGATTAAGCTTCCAGCTGACGGGGGTCAGGAAGAATCATTTCCCCAAAGAGAACACTGTGCAGTTGGCTGGGAGACATTAATTTTTTGCAGGGGGCGATGACATAATTGCCAGGTGGAGCCCAGTTCTGAACTCCTGGGAAGGGTGAGGCCTCAGGTGGAAGGCGTGGTGACTGGGTGGGCAGCCACCCCTCAACACCCCTGCAAAGTATGACCCCCACCCCTCAGCTCTTCACCACTACCCTTCAGCACCGCTTGGGGCTCCAGTGGTGGTTTAAAGGCACTGGAGGTCTTCAGGCTGCCACTGCGGCTTTTTGACTTACCGTGTCCCAGGACAGCTGCCCCCTTTGCCACCTTCCCCCACCCCTGTCAGCAGGCCGGATTTTTGCCACCCTTTTCTCTGAAGCTCTAGGCTTTGGGACTGGAGCCCAGACAGTTGCTAGGCTATTTGTTCATCTGGCAGGCAGTATCCGTGTCCAAACCTAAAGGCAGCTGGATTTCAATCCAAGTGAACCTATTCCTCACTGAAAGGGTTGCACAGTTCTAAGCAGCCCCTCTGATCTGTATTTGTAGCTCACTGTATGGCTAGTCCAGTGGTGGTCCGGACAGTCAGGAGATCTGGGATCTAGTTCCAATTCTGCTACTGACCTGCTGTGTGACTGTGAGCAATTTGCTTCCCCTCTTTTTGTGTCAGTTTCCTCATTGTGATGTGGTGCCCCTTAGAGATGTTTGTCCAGCCCTTTGGGAACTTCAGAAGGGGTAAGGTGGGCTGGTTGGAAGTTTTCCAACTGAACCTTTTCCCATCCAAAAATCCTAATTCATCAACATCAGAACACTCCCCAGGAGCTCAGAAGTTTTGCCAACATTTAATTTAGGGTAAAACATTGAAACATTTTGATAAGGTAAAATGTTTTGTTTGGCTCTTACCATAAGGGAAGATTTAATTTTTCATTTCAAAATGGTCTTTTTGTTTTCAAATGCATTTCATCGTGGAGTATAAATATTTTTTTAAATTATTATGAATTGTAATGTAAAATAAACAAAATACCACCCCCCACTGAAACAAAATGCTTTGATTGCCCTGAAACCATTTGATTTTCAGTTTGTTTTGTGAGAAATTAAAACTTTTATTTCTGGCTCATGGTTGGGCTTAATTTCCTGCTCCTGGAAAAAGCTGTATATGTAAAGAAGCAAGTTGACTCCTTGGCTGTTAATGTCCCAGAATTGCTGGCACACGCTAATGGTCACCCATGCAAAAAATCTTCTGTAAATGAGAAAGTGCATGCGTGCATGCACACTGATACCGTGCAAATTATCTTTTGAATGGCTCCCAAACGTTCCTGCTTCTGTAGCCTTCCCTTCAGGGTGCTAGTAAGGAATTGTTTCTTTTTTACAAATGGGGAAACTGAGGTGCTTGGCGATTAAGGGCCTGCTTTTCCGAATCGGAGAATCCCAGCGCTGGGAGAGCCCTCAGGAGATCCTTGAGTCCAGCCCCCTGCCCAGAGCAGGATCAGATGTACTGCTGGGCAGCAGCAGCTCCCATTGACTACACTGGTTGTTCTTGATCTTTTGCCTTTCCAGAAAAGCAGGGCTTGAGTTTGTTTGAGGCCACAGAGCAAGTCAGGACCTGTCTCAGGAGCAGAGTTCAGATGTTCCCAGTTCCTGTGTTGGAGCAGCTAGATCCAGTCAGCCCCTGGCTGCAGCCAGAGCTTGGAGCTTGCTGCAATAGCTGTGTCTTTGTGTACGGCGCACAGAGGGACACTTAAGCTGTGTCTACACGTGCACGCTACTTCGAAGTAGCGGCACTAACTTCGAAATAGCGCCCGTCGCGGCTACACGCGTCGGGCGCTATTTCGAAGTTAACTTCGACGTTAGGCGGCGAGACGTCGAAGTCGCTAACCTCATGAGGGGATCGGAATAGCGCCCTACTTCGACGTTCAACGTCGAAGTAGGGACCGTGTAGATGATCCGCGTCCCGCAACGTCGAAATTGCTGGGTCCTCCATGGTGGCCATCAGCTGGGGGGGTTGAGAGATGCTCTCTCTCCAGCCCCTGCGGGGCTCTATGGTCACCGTGGGCAGCAGCCCTTAGCCCAGGGCTTCTGGCTGCTGCTGCTGCAGCTGGGGGATCCATGCTGCAGGCACAGGGTCTGCAACCAGTTGTCGGCTCTGTGTATCTTGTGTTGTTTAGTGCAACTGTGTCTGGGAGGGGCCCTTTAAGGGAGCGGCTTGCTGTTGAGTCCGCCCTGTGACACTGTCTGCAGCTGTGCCTGGCACCCTTATTTCAATGTGTGCTACTTTGGCGTGTAGACGTACCCTCGCAGCGCCTATTTCGATGTGGTGCCGCGCAACGTCGAAGTTGAACATCGACGTTGCCAGCCCTGGAGGACGTGTAGACGTTATTCATCGAAATAGCCTATTTCGATGTTGCTACATCGAAATAAGCTATTTCGATGTTGGCTTCACGTGTAGACGTAGCCTTAGGTTGCTGCAGTGTGTGAATATCCGGCTGTGTGGGTTTGAATGCAGAGGGCTGCCTGCAGTTGGGATCTCAGCTGCATTAATAATAATATATGGAGATACACATCTCATAGAGCTGAAAGGGACCTCAGGAGCTCCTGGAGTCCAGTTGCCTGCCTTTTTAGCAGGACCAAGCACCCTTCCCCACCTTTTTTTTTTTTTAAGAATGCCTTGGCCCCAGATCCCTAAATGGGTCCCTTAGGAGCTGAGCTCACAACCCTGCCTTTAGTAGGTTAATGCTCAAACCACACAGCTATCCCCTCTGGCTGGCTGTTAGCATGTGGGGAGTGACCCATGGTCTGTGCTAATTGGAGTTGTCCTCAGGACCTAGTTCAGGCCAGATCTTGGCTTCACTGGTCTTTTATTGGGGCAGGATCTGGCCCATTTTGTGCCTATCCCCCATTCTCACTCTGTGTACTTACGCTGGGAGCTGATCTGGAATAGGTACAGCGCTGTCAGACCATGCTCCATATTACCATTTCCCCACATGGGTAAAATCTCCTCCTGTGGGCTTGAATCCCTGATCACACACCACTTGCCAGCCAAAGGGATCTACGGCACAGCCAGAGCTCTTGTGAACTTGGTCAGTGAATGCACCCCTTGATGCTCCCCGGGAAAGCAGGCTGGGGAAAGTAGGTCACGTGGGCAGGCTTTCTCCTACATGTGTAAATCACATCTGTTTATGGTCACTGGTGGGACAGCAGATCAGGCGTCTCTCAGAGATGCTGCCCACTCCCTGCTCTGTCTTTGGGTGCAAGGGGTTTGCTGTCTGGCCGTCTCTGGTGGGTGGGCCCCAGGCTTTTCAGTGCCTGTTTGCTAGGGTCTAGTAGTAGATGTCTGAGGATTACTAGCCAGGTGTAGTGTGCGGTGTGCAGTAAACATGGCTTTGGGGTGGTGTCACATTCAAATTGTTTGTCAGAAAAGCTGGAAGGGCTGAGGAGTAATTCCCTTCTAAGTATTGACCGGCTACTATTGACCAAGCATCATTAGTGCTAGGGAGGGGAGCCAGGACTCCTGGGTTCTATTTATGGCTGTGGTATTTGCGCTGTGTGGTCTTGGGCAGCTCGCTGAATAGTACAGCTAGGTAAATTGTTTTGACTGAAATTTCTTTCTTTTTTTTTTTTTTTGTAGAAAAAATGCAAATTCAGGAGGAACAAAACTGTTTGCCAATATATGCCAATTTGGCAAATTATATTGGTCTAAAAAACAAGATAAAACAAAGTGGTCCTTAATACAATCCGAAAAAGTCTAAACATTTTGTTGTGACATATTAGAAGTGAAATGTTTCATCTTTGTGGTTTGTGATTACCTTTTTGTTTTATCACAAGGAAAAATAAATAGCTCAGCACTGAAACAAGAAGTTATTCAACTGGCAATTTTCTGAAAAGTTTGAAAAGTTTCATTTTCCTGTCAACCCCAAACAAAATCCCTTTTTGATTTTTTTTCAACATTGGAACCTGCCCAAATCCATTATTTGTGCAGCTCTACTTACAGACAAGTGGAGGCTCTTGGTCCTTGACTTACCATATAACTCGGATGTCCACCAGTGTACTCTTTAATTTCCCATCTGTGTGTGGAATAATTTTTGTTACATGCAGCAAGGCATGTGTGGGTGTGCACCACCAGTAGAAAAGCATGCTGTCAGTTATGAATGTTGTGGGTGCTTTGCTAATCACCTTGGGTCACATTTGAATGTCTCCTGAATGGCCATCCAAGTGCTCAGTTTGCTGGGAACACTGCCCACTTCTCTTACAACAGATGCCCTTTTTGGGATGGAATGCTGGGCAGAGGTTACAAAATCTTGACTTCCATTTTCTGAGTTGAATGGGACCTTCTACCAATTTATGTAGATACTTAAACTCCCAGCCACAGAGCATCTTCCAGATATGTCAGATAGCAATAACAACAGCTGTCCTCCTTCGGCCAGGAAGAATTAGAGCAAACTTGCCTCTGCTTTTCATGCTACCCATGTTAGCAGGCCACCTCGATAGTGTGAGAATACATTTGTGAACACTTAGGATAGATGGCTTCTCCCCTGAAACGTAGAAGGGCAGTTTGGGTTCCATGGAGCTCTTGGTGGGCACAGAGCCAGAGTCAGTTTCCCCAGTTGTTGATGTGGATCTTCCCCAGGCAACAGGGAAAAGAAAATCTTTTTAAACAAAGCATCATGGCTGTAAAACCACAGAGCTTGGCAGGGGATTCCGCCGCAGATGCGCTAGCAGGATTAATTCTTGGAAATGGGCTAGTTTTTCATGTTGATGGCGCCCCTTTAACTGAGAGTAGGGTTACTCAACAGAGCTAATTCATACAGGAGTCTCTCAGTACCAGAAGGCTCCAGCCTACTAACATGTTTGAATTTGGCAAGTGCAGCATCCTAATCAACATTCATTAAAATTTTCATGACAGCCTTTCGGGGGAGGGGAAAACTTCTTCCAGCCAATGCTACATGAGCTGCCAACAGCATGTCTGGGTATCAGGGACAGACGTTCGCAAGGCTCCCTCCTTGGCTAATCACTTGTGATTAAGCCTGAAGAGGAGCAGGGAAAGGCCTGTCCAGCCAGGGCCCTCCTTCCATACCTCACTGTCAGTTTTGGGGAAACTGCAACTGCGGAAGGAAAATCTGTATTAATCTGCAAGCATCAGAGAAGCCTCTGGGAGCTGCTAATACATTCCAGATTAATCATTATTAGGAGCTTCATTATCCATCACTCAGTGAGAGAACAGATTGGGAGGGGCAAGGGGCCTCAAATAATTGAACTGCAACAGTTTTAGGAGCAGATATTAGAGAGTTATTGCAGCATTCTTTGCCAAAGTGAATGAAAGCTTTTCCTTTAACACTTGTTAAATATGCTGCTAATTAAGCCTGCCTCCCGTCTCACTCTTCCTCATTTAGTCACGTAGTTTTGTACGTTTCTTTCCGTTGGCAGCAGCACGGCTGTGCACCGTAAGTGGATTCAGTGGTGTGAGCAAATGTTAATGGAACTTGCCACAAACCCATTGTGAAAGGGTTAAATTTGGGATGCTGGAATGGTTCACATGCACCCAGTACACCTGCCAAGCCTACCTGTGCACCTGCTTGTATGTGGGAAGTTGTGGCTATAGTGGGCTTGTTCTGGGTGACAGAACTGTTGCAAGCACTGCGGAAACCATACCTCTGTAATCCTGTAGAAACATCCCTGGCTGGGTCTGAGCAAGGGTGGTTTTCCAGCTAGTGCTCTGGCCTAGGCTTCAGGAGAGAAGAGTTCAGGGCAGAGTGGGTTGATTTAAATCAAGTTTCCCACTGATACTTCACCAAACAATGGTGCAGATCTGATCACTAAAGAATGTTAATTTACAGCACCAAGAGGGCATACTTTGTACGAGCTTTTGGATTACGTGATTTATTTATTTACTCATTACCTGTGTCAAGCTGCCAACGCTCCAGCAGTACCTTAGCAATGGTAAGAACTAAATCACGCACACAAACACAATACCACTTGTATTTTATTAAACTAAATCTGAAATGTTTCATGAATGTTGAAGTTGCAAATATGAAACGATCTCCTGTGTTGCAGGTTGACACTGGCCTTGTACTCTCTTTTTTTTTAAATCAATTTTGGTTAACTCTACACAGCAGTCAAGTACCGGAGGGGTAGCCGTGTTAGTCTGGATCTGTAACAGCAACGAAGGGTCCTGTGGCACCTTATTGACTAACAGAAAAGCTCTGAGCATGAGCTTTCGTGAGCACAGACTCACTTCATCAGATGCATCTGATGAAGTGAGTCTGTGCTCACGAAAGCTCATGCTCAGAGCTTTTCTGTTAGTCTGTAAGGTGCCACAGGACCCTTCGTTGCTCTATACAGCAGTCTCATTTCAAAATATACAATTCTGGAAGAGATTTTCTGGAATAGCTTATTTCACAATAATGCTGCTATACATAAAATGCATTTTGAAATACTTCTCAGCGACTTCAAAATAGAGCGTCAACAGGCAATAGAGCCTATTTTGCAATAGAGCCATTGGATACACTATGGCTTATTTCGAAATAGGCTCTACTTCCTATCTAAACAGCCCCTGTTTCATAGTAGCTATTTCAAAACAGGTGCTATTCCTCATGGAATGAGGAATTTTGAAACTTCTGGTTTCGAAATGCACACCACCTGTGTAGCTAGGGCCCAAAACAATCAGTGATTGGTCAAAATCACAGTCTGTTTCTGGTGGTTGGCCAATGGTGGGTGGGGTGGGATAAAAGACTTTGTGACTTGTTAGTCTTGCTGGCCCATTGTCAGGGGAATGGGATAGCTCAGTGGTTTGCGCATTGGCCTGCTTAAACCCAGGCATTGTGAGCTCAATCCTTGAGGAGACTCTTTAGAGGTCTGGGGCAAAGAGGTTTTTTAAAAAAAATCTGTGGGGGATGGTGCTTGCTCTCACCAAAAGGGTAGGGAACTAGATTCAATGACCTCCTGAGGTCCCTTCTAGCTCTGAGTTGTGTATCTCTGTATATGTTCAATGGCCTTTTCTTCAGCAGTCGGGGACTTCCCAGGCTCTGCACTAACTGCTGCATGTGCTGGGCAGTGCATTTCCATCACTTCCGACCTGCAGGGCCCTTTCTTCCAAATCCTTCTCTCCTCAGGTCTCTGAGCTGTCCCAGGCTCCCTTGCTTCTCACCAACTGCCACTCTTCTCCGTTCCCATGTGCCAATTGCCCCTTCCCAGAGGGCCTGGAGTTACACTTTCTTCCGCTGAGTTCTGCCTGGCGAGGGTGGCGGGGGGATGCTGCGGCATTTGGCTCTGCAGTGCCTGCATGGCTGAGAGCCCACCCCGTCAAACTGAGGGTGACGGCGTGTTGCAGACCCGATCGGAGCATCCACATTCAGCATGAAAGGACCCAGTCCAAGGGCTGTGTGGAGAGGCCCAAGGGCAGATGTCTCTGCTGCTCTCTTAGCAGGTGTTTTATGGACCACTCCTGTTCCTGGGCTTCCGGTGGAATTTACAGGGGTGTGGATGGAGGTGTTGGGGAGAAGACAGGGAGTGCTCTGAGGGGCAGCAGGTGTCAGAGAAGGGGCTTTGGAGAGTCCCATTCTGCCTTCTAGTGCCTGGACCATGGAGCTCCGACATAGTGCTGGCCGTGTCCCAGTGCCAGCCCGGAGCAGGGCAGGAGGCAGCACACACTGCGCCTGTGGTGTGAGCCGGGGCAGGTCCTGCTGTTGCCCTGCGGTGTGGCAAGAGATAAAGCTTGTGTGAGTGGAGGGGGGCTGCCAAAGGCCCCACCTCACTTATGGGACACAGCAATGGCCTGTGCTGATCAGGCCAAGTTGGGGTAGGGGTGCCTGTGGGGGGAGGGGACAGAGGTTTCTGAACTCCATCTGCAACCCAGGTGCCACCTACGTACTCCAAAAAGAGGTCTCTCTCCAGACTGCTCAGCTCTCCATAATGCAGCCGTCTCCCTTCTCCCATGCGTCCATCCACCCTGATGGAGCTCGCAGCGGTGGCCTTGTGACCATTAGGTTTCATAGTGAAGACTCCATGAAGATGACTGGGGCAGGTCGTGCCCTTCACAGCCAGTATGTCAGTCTGTCCATAGACTCAGGCAGATATCAGTGGGCCTGATAGCACTTGGCTCAGCGCCTGAAGGTTTTCAGTACAATCATGTGGGCTAAAGACCTTTAAATGGGAATTTAAATTCTGGGGCAGGAGATGTAGCCACGGTGGTGGAAAGCCTCTGTTTGCCACGCCACGTCAAGCTAGCCTTGTTTGATCTTTGGTACCACTGTGAGACCCACAGGGTCTAAGGACTAGGGAAGTCTCTAATGCGACTGCAAAAACCATATGGGGTATGAATGTCTTTCAGGCAGTAGGTGTGCAGGAGTTTGTAACTTGGGTGCCTTGGGTCCTTCCTGTTATGATCAATAACTTGTATTACCCCAGTGCCCTGCCCAAGCTTGACACCCATCGTGCTAGGTGCTGTACAAACACACTGGCCATGTCTACACAAGCCAAAAACTTTGAAATGGCCATGCAAATGGCCATTTCGAAGTTTACTAATGAAGCGCTGAAATACATATTCAGCGCCTCATTAGCTTGCGGGCAGCCATGGCGCTTCGAAATTGACGTGGCTCGCCCAGATGGGGCTCCTTTTCGAAAGGACCCCACCTACTTCGAAGTCCCCTTATTCCTGTGAGCAGATGGGCCACTCACATGCATGGCCATTTCGAAGTTGTTGGCTAGTGTAGACATAGCCTCTTGCTTCAGCTCAGTGGATTCAAGGGGGGTTGATTGACACTTGCCTGATTAGTGGTAATTTTGGGGGGTATCTGTTTTTCTCTGGAGTCCATAGAGGGGAGCTGAGGAAGGGGGAAGGATTCAGGAATGGGCTTGATTGGGGTGGGGAGAGACAGAGTGTGTAGCCCAGTTCAGACTTCTTAGTGCACATAGTAAGAGAAGGCAGAGCTCTTGCAGTAGTTCACGCTGTGGTCCTGGTTTACACGATGTACTCATTGTAGTCTCCTCACCCCCTGCCAGGTGCGCAGCGAGCCTGATGCAGAATCTCTGCCTGTTGGCTTCCTCTGAACCCCTGAGCACCCATGGTGACCCAGCTGGATGCTTTCTGACCTCAATCGTACTGCTGAGCTGGGCCATTGGCCCCTTGCTGTCCAGAGCAGCCCCCAATTCTTTCACCCCTCACTTTACTTTCCACCCCCTATTCAGCTGCTGCCTCTCCGCAGCCGAGGGCCTCCCTGCTGAGATGGCAAGCAGACAGCCCCAGCCATTGTTGGAACACAGGCTTTGTCTACGGGAGTCCAAGATTCCAGACAACTCCATCTGGCTTTCAGTTCCCTCTGGCCATTCTCTCTGCTCCTTTTGACGCTCTGTGGCTTGATAGCTTGGCAAACCCCTTGGGGTAGAAAGACAGGGAAGGTGGCAGGTAGCAGGGGGGTGGCCAAGATACCAGGAGGGTATTAGGGGAGTCAGTGCTGGTGAACGGTGTAGTTCCTGTAGATCTGCAGCCCTTTTTTCTGTACAGGGCCCCGGACTCACAAGGAAGTCAGATGGAGACCACACACAAGCGAACCCCCCACCCCCAGATCTCACTTAACTCAGCAGCAGGAGTCAGGCCCAGATTATGGCTATGTCTACACTAGAGCAGAAAGACAATTTCAAGGCACTTGGCTCGATTTTACAATGTGACTGTCTTCACTGCAAATACCATTAGGTCGATTTTAACAGGCCCTAAGGTTGACATTCATGTGTCAACCATCCGGTGCAGTATAACGTCAAGCTTGAATTTAAAGGGTCAGATGAATGCTATTGTGGAAACAGTGTTTCTTTAAATCAATTTTATTGGCCTCCAGAGGTATCCCACAATGCCCACGTTCTGTCCACTTTCACCTCCCCTGCTCTCCAGGTGCTCAGGAAGTAGGAAACAGGAAGCCCAGCATTTTAAATTCATTTCTTTCTGATCAGCATGGCAATTGCATCTAGCCATGAAAGAGAGCCCCAGCTATGAGCCATCAGGAGAACCAGGGTCTCAGTTTGGCTCGTGGGCCAGCCCCCGCCCCACCACACCACGTGGTGGCTTGGGTGTTTGGATCAGACAGCAGAATGGCGTGTCCTGCCCTGCACAGTGTGAAGGCTTCTTCTCTGCACAGGATTTAGCAGGAGAGGATGAGAAGCTTCTTTTCTGTGCTTCATATTTGTGTGGGGCACCCCTCTACCCCCCAGACGCCATACAGTCAGGGGTCTAGCCCCCACTGCACCACATGGCTAGCCCCCTACCCCAGGTGCCTTGAAGCTGGCATGCCAGCCACTGCCCCACCGCACCTCATGGAGGCAGAGCTGTGGGGGTCATCCTTGCAGACAGCAGCATGTCCTGCCCTGCGCAGGGTGAAGGCTTCTTCTCTGCACAGCATTTAGCAGCAGAGGCCGAGAAACTTCTTTTCTGCACTTCACATATGTATGGGGCACCCCGCTCCCGCACAGGCGCCACGTGGCTTGTGGCTAGCCCCACCCGACTGCCCCATGTGTGGGCTGTGCAGACCATGCTTCCAGACAGCAGCATGTCCTGGCCTGTGTGGGGTGAAGGCTTCTGTGCTTCACATTTTCTGGGGGCTGACCAAGTGCCCGGGGGCTGGTTCCTCCCAACGGCAAAGATTTTTGGGGGCTGGCTGGCCCCTGTTAGGCAATACGCGCTGGGGGGGATGGCTAATAAGAAACCAGGTGACTGCACCATGTCAACAGGAGTCTCAGCTGGCCCCTGCCCACTGAGTTTATTTGATTGGGCCGGCTCCACCTGTACCTGTTGTCAGGGCTGGCCCCCAACCTAGGCTTGCAAGCGATAGAGCATGTGATCTGATTTTCATCCACTGCTATCGCAAACCATACTGCCTTGTGAAAGGTGTTCTTTCACTGGGGGAAAACTAGCTGAGGTACCTGTTGCCATGGCACTGTCAGCTGGGTGCTTCAGCTTTTGAACATCACCACCTGTTTGGCTTTCTGTCCCTGGGGATTCCCTCCTGTCCTTCTCTGTGAATCGTGTTAGCTCTTTGCCCTACTCACATGGATCTGGATTCTGCCACAGTTTGGTGTTCTTTCACCAGGGGAAAACTAGTTGTGCAACCTGTTGACATGGTTCAGTCACGGTTTTCTTTCCCCTGGGATTCACTACTTCTCCTTCTTTCCTTCTGAAAAATGGCCGTTTGCTTTCCACAGGGGGGCTGAGGGCAATGCAGCCTGGGCAGATGACAACATACACACAACTTCTTGTGGAGAATTTTTTCCCTACAATACATCATTAAAAACCCCAGAATGCTTTGGGACTGAGGGAACTGTGGGATAGGTTCCCACAATGCACTGCCGCATCAGTCAAACTCTGGCGATTTAATGGGGACCCCCTAAGTTGCCTTTGTGGGCAGGCGCGGGCACTCCACTTCGACTCTATAAAACCCAGTGTTACAAAGTAAATGTGACTTTATTTCATAGCATAGATGTAGCCTAACTCTTCTGCAGGCCTGAGGCTGTTAGATTATATGGGCTGCGGGGTGAGGGTGCAAGGAGGGGTTCAGAACGCAGGAGGGTTGAGGTAGGGGTGAGTGCAGGAGGAGGTGAGGGCTCTACCTGAGGCTGTTAGATTATATGGGCTGCGGGGTGAGGGTGCAAGGAGGGGTTCAGAACGCAGGAGGGTTGAGGTAGGGGTGAGTGCAGGAGGAGGTGAGGGCTCTACCTGAGGCTGTTAGATTATATGGGCTGCGGGGTGCGGGTGCAAGGAGGGGTTCAGAACGCAGGAGGGTTGAGGTAGGGGTGAGTGCAGGAGGAGGTGAGGGCTCTACCTGAGGCTGTTAGATTATATGGGCTGCGGGGTGCGGGTGCAAGGAGGGGTTCAGAACGCAGGAGGGTTGAGGTAGGGGTGAGTGCAGGAGGAGGTGAGGGCTCTACCTGAGGCTGTTAGATTATATGGGCTGCGGGGTGCGGGTGCAAGGAGGGGTTCAGAACGCAGGAGGGTTGAGGTAGGGGTGAGTGCAGGAGGAGGTGAGGGCTCTACCTGAGGCTGTTAGATTATATGGGCTGCGGGGTGCGGGTGCAAGGAGGGGTTCAGAACGCAGGAGGGTTGAGGTAGGGGTGAGTGCAGGAGGAGGTGAGGGCTCTACCTGAGGCTGTGGGCTCTGGGGTGGGGCTGGGGATGAGGCATTTGTAGTGCCAGATGGCGCATGGGTGTAGTGCCTGCAGCCCAGGGTCCCAGGCTCAAGGGCCTGGCGGAAGAGATCTAGACTTTTGGAAGCTGGAGATCATTTTGCAGTGGTCCCTCTTTATCCCAGGGCCTTGGGCTGCAGGTCCTGGAGCCTCTTTCATAACCCGGCCCTGTCCACGCTGCTCTCTGTCTCTGCTGCTCTGGAAGCGGGGTGAGACTGTTACCACACTCCTGCCAGGTGGCTAAGCGGTGTGGCCAGGGAGCAGCACCAGCTGAGGCCACCTGGCTGGGCTTCCCCATTCTCCACTGCTGGTGGAGAGGGCAGGCCCCTGCTGTCAGTGCTGGCCTTCTGGCCTCTCTAGTGCCCCTCTCCCCCAGCCCCGGCTAGCAGATGACTGGGCCCTCCCACCTCCTGGAAATGCACGTGACCCCTCGTAACCTCTCTTCCCCACACCTTGCTTCTGGCCATAGCAGCTCCCAGCTCAAGGTCTCCAGGCTGTTAGTGCACATTACCTCCAACGTGGGACTGGTTAGCATCACTACCCGGGTTCGTAGATGGAGGAGCTGTGCACCAAGAAGCTTAGTGATGGAAACTCTGCATCACAGTGGGTAATCCCAGAAGACGTACTCCCTCGCCCTACACAGCTGTGGTTCTCAGCTTCGCCAGGCGACTGGGCCCCTTTCGGGTGGCTGATTGGTCGGGTGTATCCCCAAGCTTCACCTCACTGGAAAACAGCTTCTGTACAAAATCCAAGGCCCTCCCCGCCCTCTTACTGGAAAGCTGCTGTCTCACTTTTACCAGATAGTTATCAAAGAAATCAGTGATTCTCAGGCCGTTTGGCCTTCAGTCCACGTCGGGTAATGCAGACCTTTCCACAGCCCACCAGCCAGCCACCCATGCTGATAAATGCATGTGCTTACCTCTAAATACCTGAAATAATAAATCATTCATATTAGTCTGCTGGAACAGAAAAGCTGTAACACCGGTGGGGGGGAGGGCATGGCACAGGGTTGGAGAGCCAGGGTTGGGTCCCCACTGCGGGGGTGCAAGTGCTGAGCCCTCAGCCCATCAGCAAGTGGTCGTGGAGCACCAGTGGTCCATGGAGTGCACGTTGGGAACCCCTGGAATCTACTTCCTTTGCCGTGTGTAGAGCAGTAGGAACAAGCCATTGTCTGGGTGGTATTTTACTTGGTACCAGCTTCGCCAGTGCTTTTGATGCAGCCTGTTGTTCACCAAGGCAGATATTTAGCAGGGCCAAAGACCTTTGCATACCTCTGGGGGAGAACACTGCTGCACAGTGGGTTAGCAGCCTTCCCACACCCCACTGCTCCCCAAAGCTGATCGGAGAGCACCTCCTTTGCAGAGCACCTGGAGCACCTGTGACAGGCAGAGCGATAGAAGCTTCCATGAGCTGAACCAGCCCTTTGGCTGAGAAGCCAGCCCCCATCCCCCTCCGTGGAGGTCTCAACAGGCTGTCGAGATTCTGCAGCTGGCCAGGATCTGTGTGGGAAGCGGGGGCTTTTTCAGTTACGAGCCTGGCCTGCCCAAGCATAACAGTCTCAGCTCAGGAGCCTGCCAACCTGCACTGAACAGAAGTCCCTCTGTCAGATTGCCAGGGGCCACTTGGCTGGGCTGCTGGAGAGGTGACTGCTGGAGTGGATGCCTGTTACAGTCACAATAAGAAGTTGTGGGGTTTTCCTGCCATTTCCTTTTCCTGGATCAATTTAGTTACAAGTATCAGAGAGGGAGCCGAGTTAGTCGGTATCTTCAAAAACAAGAAGAAGTCCTGTGGCACCTTATAGACTAACATATTTTGGAGCAGAAGCTTTCATGAGCAAAGACCCGCTTCATCAGATGCATGACTGGGGGGTTCAGAGGAGAGTTTAAATCCCCCACTCATGTATCTGACAAAGCACGTCTTTGCTCATGAAAGCTTATGCTCCAACATATCTGTCATTTTAAAGCAATCCAAAGATGGCAAGAGGAATATTGTAACTGCACTAGCTGGGAACTGATTGTGACTGGGGCAGGAGTGGGACCAGAAAGCTAATGTTTTCTTTTTTTCAACTATTCCGAAAAAGGATGGCTGACTAGCGGAGGATGAACGGTTCATGTTTGTTTGTTTTAAATGAGTGTGTGGGGCCAGATTCTCCATGAGCCCAGTTCTCTTCCATGCAATAGTGCTAGCCTGGTTTGTACCACCTGAGAACCTGTCCCACTGCCTTTGGAGGCAGAAGGTGCTTGAGGTGCAGAGCCAACCCAAGGTGCAATCCTGTTTGGAGATGCCCACCCGTGGGGGCCTGCAGAATGAGATCTGAAAGCCAGAGACCCTTACTTTTGTCTCGAGCAGGAGGGGAAGTCCTTAGGAAGGAACCAGGAGTGGGAGAACAATGCAATAAGGCCTTTTGTAAGGAAGGGGCTGTCAGGGATTTTATTCTGTTCCCAGCAACTTCCTAAAGGAAGGGAACAGGATGGAAAAGCGCTTTACAGAATTCGCTCACATTGTTTCACTGGTTCCAGCTAACGTGGTCCATTTAATTTGCAGTTAACCTGTCATAGTGGCTTATTCAATAACTTTTGTATGGCCCACATCACCACACTACTTTGGGGCCTCCTGATTGTTAATGGAGCTGATCCTCAAGCCCATCCCTTGGTTGGAGGAAGTATCCTCCTCTTTTTAAAGGTGGATAAAGGTGGCAGTTTAAAGATAAACTGCCAGCAAATGGATCAAGTGACTTGCCCAAGATCAGACAAGGATCTATAGCAGAGCTGAGAACTGATCCTGCCCTTCCCCAGTCCCCTGAATCTGTGTAGCTTCTGAACCACAAGCCCCACCTGCCTTCCCCAGGTGGCAAATGGCCCCTGTTATTTGACTAGTGTTACTAAGGTTGTCGCTAAAGGCCGGCACTTTTGATGACAACATACTTCCACCCGCTACCCGGACGTTTATGCTGTCGGCAGGGGAGCATCCCTTTTGACAAAGAGCCATTTTCACGGCCATTTGCCACAGCAAAACTTTTGTCTGTTGGGAGGGGAGCTTTTAAAAGCCCCTGTGCACAGCAGCATTTTGGCATTTAATTGGTGGAGTAAGACAAAGCCTAACTGAGGGTCTCCCTATGCTGCGATCAGAGCTGTGCTGTGGCATGTGTGGACATCCTCAAGCTCCGGAACAGCAGTAACACCAGCCTGCGGCAGCATGAGCTGTCCCTAGAACCCCGGGAAGACAGGACCCCTCTGACCTCGCGCTCGGAGTTATACCCTGCTGGGTGTGGATACAAATGGTGCTTCCATCCAGCTCTGTCAGTGACTGGTTGCAGTGTGGCCAGGGTGTCAGTAGCTGGCCAGGCCTACCTGGAGCCAGGGAGGATTTAACTTAGTGCTTGTGAGTCATGCGATAGCCAGTGTCTGCAGAAATGAGGTTTTCTTCCTCTTGCTGTGGGGTAGCGGTTGGGGGAAGGTTAAAGCCCCAAGTCCATTGGTGTCCTATGGGGAAGATGAGAAGTCATGTGGGTGGAAAGCAGAACGTTAAGGAGGTCTGTACTGAAGCTTGGAAAGCTGCGGCTTAGTGAAGACATGTTATCCTGGGCAGGGAGCTCTAAGGGCTTGTCTTCACTGCAGAGTTCACCTGGCTTCTTACTGAGTGTTTCCTGAACCCCTGGCCCATCCATAAACAAAACCGTCTCGCACAACTGTGCGGGTGCATTACACTTGAGCGAGCTGGCACAGCTGGGTGAGACCCGGGGCTTACCCCAAGTTGGTCAGCCACCGTACTGTGCAGTGAGGATGCAGGCAACCCTGTTCAAGTGCTGATAGTCCTTTTGTGTGAAGAACAGACAAGTTCTCCCCCTGGGAAAGAATCCTAGAGCAGCTGAGTCTATTGCAGTGTTGAAAACCATGGGATGTACCCCAGAAACCTGAGTGGCACATGCCAGAGAGAGCACAGCCACTTGGACGGGGCTTTGCACTGTGTCTGCTCGTGCCTGGGCAATGCTAACCTGGCCATTCAGAGCCAGGAGCTGATCACTCAGGCTTACCCTGTGGGATACGCCTGCCCTCGGTGTTGCTTCATGCTCTCCGGAGGCAAGGAGCTCAGAGAAAGGAGAGTCTGGAGAACAGTGAACCTTAGATCTGAGGCTCCATTAGAGTGGACGATTCCTGCTGGACTGTGGATGGGTGGAAGCCTGATCCATTGGACAGGCCAGTGGCTGGGAAAAGGGACCTGGGTACTAGCCTGACCTCGAGTGAGTCGTTTTCTCTCTGTGCCTGTGTTTTCTGTTGGTAAATGGGACTAATGATACATCCCTTACTTTGTAACCAGCTCCGAGACCTACAGCTAAGGGGGAGAGGTGCCGAGAGTTGCATAGACTCTAGACAGAGAAAAATTACCTGTCACACACTGCTGATTGTCACGTCCTTACCTTCCAAAACCAAAGAACTCAGGCCTTTTCCTTAGCTCTCTCAAGCCAGTTTTCCCGGCAAGAGGAAATTTACACGAGTCCATAAAGCTTCATATCAAATCACAGAACTGGAAGGGACCTCAAGAGGTCATCAAGTCCAGTCCCCTGTACTTGTGGCTGGACCTCTCACCATCCCTGACAGGCACTCACAACCCTGGCTTTAGTAGGTCAATGCTCTGAGCTATCCCTCCCCTGCTGTCAGATCAGCGAGGCAGCCCACTGTGCGTCCCCTTGCTTCTGCGCCAAACAGAGCCGAGCATTCCACTGGGACCAAACAAGTTACCGTTCCCTGCAGGAGTGAGTTGCTTTAAGCAAGCGGGCAGCCATTAATGGGGATCTGTGTGCGCCAAGGCAGGAGGAATTGTGCCCACCAGAGAATGGCTGTCTGGGGAAGGTAACTCTTGAAGGTGAGAGTGGGCTGTGCCTCATCTCCCTCCTCTGGAGAAGGCCCTATGATGATTGTGTGCATTGACGGGGTGTTGTCAGCTGTGCGGTTGGGGTGTTTGTCCTGGGTGCTTTCCCAGCTCTGCACAGACTTTGATGGTGCCACCCAGAATGGTGAAAAGCTGGAGGCTGATGTGTTGTTACCTTGGTGGCGCGTCTGTCCTTGGAGCTTCATTGTTATTAGTTGATAGCGCAGCATGGCAATTTAGTGGACCTTCATATTGCTCATAAAGAAAGGTCACGGCATGATCCAGGGACAAAGGCACTTGGGCAGTGCATGGCTATCCAGACACCCTGACTCTGTGGGTAGAGGTGTGCTGACACACACGTGCCTTGTGGCAAGGACTGGCTTGGGCAGTGGCAGGAGATTTGCTGCCTGCTTGGCTGAACAAAGAATGAAGGTGAAATACCCCATATGTATAGACAACCACCTAACATCCACAATTCACCCACTACCTTACGTATTTCATGACAGCTGCTTGTTACTTCCTCTCCCGTCTGGTATCTTGAGCAAAACATCAAAACAACCCTATTTGTTGGTTCATTAAACTCTCTTATCTTGTACAAGATTGGGATGTATTTATGTAAATCTCTAGTGCTTGGTATCCTAGCAACAACTTTGCAAAGTTCATGTACTGGCCAGTGAACTTGCAAGCATCTGCTTTAAAACAGGCCTGACTTTGGTTCACAGCCTCTGGGTCAGGCATCTAATCTTGCCCCAGGCCCAGTGCCCCTAGATCTTTCTCTCTCCCACCCCTGTGAAGGCTGAGGAGGAATGGGAGTGTCTAAAGGGGACTCCCAAGCCTGAACCGTGAAGAATGGGGATGATGTAGGATCTCAGGCTGCATACATAGTAACATAGTAATAGTAACAGAGAGATAGCCGTACTCGTCTATATGCTATCAAAACAAAACAGCAGTTCAGTAGCACTTTAAAGACTAACAAAATAATTTATTAGGCAGTGAGCTTTCGTGGGCCAGATCCACTTCTTCAGACCTAGCTGATCACCGAATAAATTATTTTGTTAGACTTTAAAGTGCTACTGGACTGCTTTTTTGTTTTGGTGGGCTGCATACATAGAATCATTTCCCTCACCATGGCATGCGGCCACCTCTGGGGTAAGATGTGGCAGCTATGTAGGACACAGCAATGCTACTCGCCAATGTTGGGTAACCAGTGGAGAATCATCCTATGCCCATTTGGAGTTGCAGGAGTAATTTTATGGGCTCAGAAAAGAATATACACAGCACGTAGGATGATGGTTTCCTGGGCCGTGACTGGGGAGCCATTGTGCTGTTGCTGTCCAGATAATATTGACAATGTGCCCCAGCTGTGATGAGTGTGGGAAAACTTGAGAGCCAGCCATCTCTGCTCTGATGGGCACTTTCATTCTCATTTCACAGCACTACAGCTAGAGAGAGTCACACACCCCACTGCACTTGCTCCAAGACACTTTAAATGCCCCCATGTGAATGACTGTGTCTCTTCCCATGCCTGCCTCTTGTATATCCTGGTTTGTTAGTGACCCATGTAAATAATACCTGGCTGCAACGGCCATCATAGCAAACCACTGTTAGGGACATCCAGAACTAAAGCATGAGCCACTGTATCTCGGAGAAATAAATTCCCTAGCTCGGAGCTGTGGCAGAGCCATATCTTCTATGGGACCAGCACAGATGGGGACATGTAACACAGTGAAAAGTGGGGGACATTTGTCTTTTGCGACTCCATCTGCTTCTTGTTCTCGGGCTAAATGCAGAAAACATGAGCTACACAAGCACAGTTGGTGGAACATGGCGTGAGTCACCACACCCTGCTTAGAGCGGGGAAGGGTGCCTGTAATACCTTTAACATGGAGCTGTCAATTCTTGGCTGTTCCTGTTCTCCTTCCTAGGGACTCTTGGGTCCCTCGCACCTGGGGAATTGCTTTCAGATTTCCTCGTTTTCTGTAATGTTACTGGACGCCAGCCAGCTCTTTGATCATAGCCATGGTGGTCTGTGTATTCACACACTGCCTTGGAATTATTAGCTGGTGTACAGAGGCCTCCTGACACAATACTGTCATTGTGGTTGGAATTAGGGAAGATAGAGCTGGGGGCTTTTGAATACGTATATGTGGGGAATGAGCAAATGAAGGGAGTAAGGAGTGGGGCTCTGCTTTGCTCCCTGGCTCCAGTTCTCCGCCTATGGTCTGGTCTGATGTTATAAGCCACAGGTGCCTCTCGACCTCTTCTGTGTCCTGATGCCGTTTTCCATCCATCCCCTCGTTGGGACCCTCGGCTCATTTGTTCTGCTGTGTGGGAAGGGCAGAGTGGCCGCAGGATGCTAAGCAGTGGCAGGCTCAGTTGAGCTGCTGAGGATCACTCAGGGTATGTCTGTACTGCCACTAAAAGCCTGCTGCTGGTGTGTGCGTGCTGAGCAAGGCCCAGCTAAAGGGCTGTGTAAGTACGGTGTAAGCCTGGCCTGGAACCCCAGGGTCGAGGGCCCTGGTGGGTGGGAGAGGCCCAGAGCTTGGGCTGGGGCTTCAGCTGGAAGGTCTGCACTGCAGCTGAACAACACCTTTGCTTGAACCCTGGGAGCCGGAGTCAGCTGGCATGGGTGTGGCACAGTCTCTTGGGATTGATTGTTAGGGGCCACCCTGCCAGCTGGGTCTGCGCTGAACCCAGCTCTGGCAGCGGTATTAGGGGTGCCCCGTTTGGGATGAGACCTACACACTGAGATCCCGATGATTCATTATGTGCTCCACGTGGGTCCTTTCCACAGGTAACCCTCAGCGCTGCTGTCACGGTTCGTAATTTCTCACTCCTGAGCATTTCTTCTGCCGGGCACAGGTCGATTCATCACTGGCTGCTCTAAGTCATGGGAGGCAGGTGGGGGGCAGCCTGTGGTCTGGGTCCAGCCCCGGCTTGCCTTGATCTCTGTTCCGCCACTCCCTCCTGGCAGTGGCATAACTGCATTGTCTCTCCAGTCACAGCAGGGCAGGGGTGTGCATAGATGGAGCACCAGAGCTGGCTCCCTGCTGCAGGGGGTGGCCCTGAGCCTTGTGGGCCCAATCAGGGCAAGCTGGGCCAGATCTGCTCGAGGCGGGAGAGAAAGTAGCACTGCGTGCTGCAGGGAAGCACTCCTGCAGACTCCACCCCCACCACTCCCATTGGCTGGGAATCGCGGTCAATGGGAGCAGTAAGCTGTGGTGCTTGCAGGGAGTGCTTCCCTGCAGTGTGCAGAGCTGCACAGAGCCACCTGTACCCCTCTGTCTGCTCCAGGTAGGTGCCTGCCCCATTTCCTGCCCTGCTGGATGTAGTTCTGTCCCTCCCATTGGCAGGGCCTGGGAGGGGGTTGTGACCTGGGGTAGTAGTTCAGGAGGGGGTGCAGGGAGCTGAGCTGTGACTGGGGTAGGGGTTGGAGTGCAGGGTTTGGGGGGGGGCTGTGACCTGGGGGAGAGGTGTGGGAGGGGGTGCAGGGTCTGAGAAGGGCTATGGGTGCAGGAGTGGGGTGCAGATGTTTGGGTTATGTGGGGTATGGGTGCAGGAAGGCAGAAGAGAGCTGGTGGGAGGGAGAGACTGGGGTGCCATCATTGGATATGCATTGCTGGAATTACATTTTTTCATGTGCATTACTTTGCATTTCTCATCGCTGAATCCCATCTGCTCTCGAGTTTCCCAATCACCCAGTTTTGTGAGATCCCTTTGCAACTTTCAGCCATCAGCTTTGGGCATAACTATGCTCACTCATGTTGTATCATCTGCAAATTTTGCCATCTTGTTCATAGAGTCCTAGGGCTGGCAGGGACCTCAGAAGGTCATCAGAGGGCCCAAAGCAGGACCAACCCCAGCTAAATCAGCCCAGCTAGGGCTGTGTCAAGGCAGGACTTAAAAACCTCTAGGGATGGAGATTCTACAACCTCTCTGGGTAACGTATTCCAGTGCTTCACCACGCTCCTGGGGAAATAGTTTTTCCTAATATCCAACCGACACCTCCTGCTCTGTAACTTGAGCTCATTGTTCCTCATTCTCATTGTTTATTCCCTGTTTACAATGCCTTTTATGAATAAGGTGAACAGCAACCCCCGCCCCATCCCTGTCCCAGGGCAGAGCCTTGGAGCACACCACTCTTTAATCCCACCTTCCCACATCGTTTAAGTGGAGTACCTCCAGACTCCAAAGAGAAATTTCTGAGCAACAATTCATCTGCAAATTCGACGCCCTCAGCTCAGGCTTAAACAAAGACTGTGAATGGCTGGCTAAATACAAAAGCCGCTTCCCCTCCCTTGGTGTTCACACCTCCAGATCAACTGCTGGTAGTAAGCCTCACCCTTGCTGACTGAGCTAACCTTGTTATCCCCACCCTTGCTCTGGCTTATTTATACCTGGCCCTGCAGATTTCCAAGACCAGCATCTGATGCAGTGAGTCTGTGCTCACGAAAGCTCATGCTCAAAACTTTTCTGTTAGTCTGTAAGGTGCCACAGGACCCTTCGTTGCTGTACCTGCAGATGGTTTCCTGATCATCTAACGTCCCTTGAATGACAAGTGGTTTGTTATTTTAATCACCTTGCCTCCTTCTGTGTCTGAACAAACTCCCTGCCCCAATACAAAGCTGTGCTAGCTCCCTGCAGTTAAGAACTGCCTCTAGGGCCAGGGTGAAAATAACTTAAGTTTCTCCTCGGTACTACCCTGTCACAACCAGCCCCTCCTGGGGAGGGCTGAGGTTGGGGTTGGGGGGAGGGAGGTGTATAAGAAATGTGGGGGGGGCGGGGCTCAGGGCAGATGGGGGTGCAGGAGTCCGGGTTGAAAGGTAGGGGGCTGGGTATGTGGGGGGGAGGTGCAGGAGTCACTGCAGGGGATAGGGGGTGATGGGGAGAGTGTGTGTGTGGGGGCCCTGGTGCCAGGTTAACTTACCTGGCTGGGGCCAGGCTAACTCAGCCATAGCTGGATGAGGGGCCAAGCCAGGGTCGCAGCGGCTGGATGAGCACTGATTTCGCCCCACCCCCACTGCAGCAGGAGCTGAACTGGGGCCAAGGCACCGTGGCCAGATGGGGGCCTCTGCCAGTCCCTCCCAGTAGCCCAGCTGGGAGCACGTATGCCCCCCCTGCAGCACACTCCCAGCCATTCCCTTTCTCTGCTGCCTGCCTCACCAAGATGCTGGCACCAGCTCCAGCCGGCTCTCGCCAGAGCACAGTGCCTTACTTTCACCTCTGCTCCGGGTGCGCACTTCAGGGTGAAATTCCGGGGGTCAAACTTGGGGGTGCTGCAGCCCCTCAATGGCGCCCCTGCTCTCTAGTTGCCTTGCCTGATGGCAGGGGGCGAATCACACAGGTCCCTTAAAGGGCCACCTCACTGGCAGCACAGTCTCTGCGAAGGAGCTGGCAGTGGCGCTGTCCGAAACCCTTCTCAGTGGCAGCACGGAAATGCAAGTTCCAGCCTGTGGGTCTGATCCAAAGCCCATTGGGGTCTGGGGGAAAGACTCACTTGGGCCTCGGTGATGGCTGTCTCTGGCCTGTTTGAGCGTATGGAGCTGGCCGGCCCAGCAGGAGACAGCTGGAAGATGGGAAAAGAGGAGAGGAGGCCTTCCCAGCTCCCCGACAATCGCTCTCAGGCTGGGCGAGTCCTTCAGAGGACATGTCCTCTCGGGGGCTGGCAGAGCTCCTGCCTTGCCGCCTGGCCTGCTGGTAGTCTGTTCCCTCTCTGGGGATGATGCTCCAGCTGGTTGTGGAAAGTGACGTTAAGCCTCTGTGGTAATTCCCTTTAATCCTTGCAGGCAGGCTCTGGCTGCCAATGGGGAAGTGCCGGCCCCTTGCACCTCGCTGTGGGTGAGCCGTCAGCTGGCCAGCAGGTTAAATGCCTGTGGCCCCTCTCCGCCAGACTCTGACATCAGTAGCACTTGGACGGGGGGATGGGACAGTGACTAAATGGGCCCTGGGAAGTCTCTGCTTAGCCGGGAGGATGTGGGAGCAGAAGGGGAGAAATGCCCATTCAAGGGCCTTGGCAAAGGTCAGGCCTCCTCCGTCACCCAGGGAGCCCGGCAAAGGTCAGGCCTCCTCCGTCACCCAGGGAGCCCTGCTGCTTGCAAATGGGCAAAGGATGCCTCATTGCCACCTTCACTGGTGAGAGTTAACAACTCCAAGGTAAGGACGCTTAGTTGGCTATGGGGGCCTTGTAGCTGAGGTGCTGGCCTGGGTGTCACATGCTGTGGGGTTTGAGTCCCGGGTCTGCCCCACACATCCTGTTTGACTCCCTAGGAATGAGACTCCCCTTCAGGAGCCACAGCGCCGCGCCGCGGGAGGAGGTGAAATGGCTCATGGAGAGGCTTTCAGTTACCTCAGCCCTAGCCAGGCCTGTCGGTGATTTGCGGCACAAGCCCAGATGGCTGTGGAGGATGGCCTGTGTCCCTCTCACCTGTAGAGCTCGGCCACGGACCAGGAGCTCGCCCTGCTCTTCTGTGGGGTCAGAATAAGGGACAGAATCTCAGACTCGGGCCTTTTCCCTGCATTGTGGGAGATGCTCTGGGGAGAAGCTCCCGACCCTGCAGTGAGTGGAGGTTGCCAGGCAATGGCCTTCTGTTTCTGGCTGGAAGGCTCTCTTGAAAAGGGACCCTGGTGGCTCCAGCCAGCAGTGCCGACTGGGCCCTTGAATGTCAGACTGGCGCACAGCAGGGGCATGGGCTGAGGCTGGTGCCCTCGCAGCTCTTGCTCCATGAAGCTCACAAGGGGGCCTCCAGTTCCTGCAGCCCCTTGGCGTCCGGAGGGCTCCATGCACTGCCCCCAGCCTGAGTGCCAGCTCCGCTGCTCCCATTGGCCAGGAGCTGCAACCAATGGGAGCTGTGGGTGCAGCGCCTGTGGGTGCGAGGGCAGTGTGGGGAGCCTTCCTCGCTGCCCATACCCCTAGGGGTGGCAGGGACCTGGTGGCTGCTCTTTGGGAGCTGCAGGAAGTGCCACTGGGACCCTGTGTCCCATGCTGCACCCCAACTCCCTGCCCCAGCCCTGAGTTGCCTCCTGCACTCCAAACCTCTCCTCCCAGTCCCACCTGAGCACCTGCACCCTCTTTGCCACATCACCCAACCTGCTGTCCCAGCCTGGAGCCCTCTCCTGCACCTCAAACCTCTCATTTCTGTCTCTACCTGCAGCTGCACACCCAGCACAGAACCCTTACTCCACCCCTCACCCCAACACCTGGCCCCAGCCTGGAGCCCTCTCCTGCACCCCAAAGCCTGCACCCCCAGCCAGAGCCCTCACCCCCTGGCACTTTCCAGCCCCTCACGGAAGCCTGGTGACAGTCAGTGTGAGCAACAGGGGAGGGGAGGGGAGGTATGGAGCAGGCACGAGGCAGAGCCTTGGAGGAGGGCAGGGCAGGGCAGGGCAGGGGTGTTCAGTTTTGTGTGACTAGAATGGCAACAGCCCCAGGTAAGCTCAAAACACTGGACACAACCATGCATGGGTCTGGATTGAATTCTGGGCCTTCAGTGCCCAGCAGGCATTGCGGGGGGTGGGTTCAAGGGGAAGAGACAGGCTACAGGGGACATGCAACGAGTACCCAATCCTGACAGGGGTCTTCAGCTACCCCAGTGCTCTCAGTGACTAACAGTCATAGAATCATAGAATCACAGAGCTGGAAGGGACCTCAGGAGGTCATCTAGTCCAGCTCCCTGCCCCAAGCAGGATCAACCCCAACTAAGTCATCCCAGCCAGGACTATGTCAAGCCGGGACTTAGAAACCTCTAGGGATGGAGATTCCACCACCTCCCTAGGCAACGCATTCCAATGCTTCACCATCCACCTGGGGAAGCAGTTTTTCCTAATATCCAACATACACCTCTCCTTCTGTAACTTCAGACCATTACCCCTTGTTCTGCCATCTGTCACCACTGACAACAGTTTCTCTCCATTCTCTTTAGAGCTCCCCTTCAGGAAGTTGAAGGCTGCTATTAAATCACCCCTCAGTCTTCTCTTCTGCAAACTAAATAAGTCCAAATCCCTCAGCCTCTCCTCATAGGTCATGTGCTCCAGCTCCTTAATCATTTTCATTGCCCTCTGCTGAACCTGCTCCAGCACATCCACATCCTTTCTGTACTGGAGGGCCCAAAACTGGATGCAATACTCCAGATGTGCCCTCACCAGTGCAGAATAGAGGGGAACAACCACCTCTCTAGATCTGGTCAAAATGCTTCTCCTAATGCACCACAATAATAAACCCCCAAAGGGGCAGTTGTGTCGGCCCCGCTGTCCTTCCAGGCCTCTTTTCTAGGGGTGGTTTGGACAAAAATGAAGAAAATAAATTCATAATTATTGGAAGTTTTCTGTGGGAAAGTTTGGAGTTTTTGTGAAGACACAAAACCAACATCAAGTGCTCCCAGGCCTAGAACACCAGCCAGCACCTTGATCTCCAGTGGTTAGAGCAGAGCTATCCCACCAGGGAAGAACAAGCTACACCAGTATAGCTGTGGCCACCCTCAGGGATGTGCTGGTGAAGCAAGTGTGGTATAAATCGTCCCCTTGCCCTGCAATCCACATGGCTGCAGCACGTTTCACTGCGTGCAGGTCTGACCCCAAGGTTTTACAAAGCTGCCCATCACCATGGTATCTGAGCACCTCCCATGTATGATCAGTAATAGGCAAAGTCCCACGCTGGCTTCCTTGAATCCTTAGCGCTTTTCCCTTTTTCAGGTTGAAAAAAGTTGCTCTGCTTGGAGCGGGGGTTGGCTGGGGGTTGTTTGTGGGTTTATTATTGGTTGGGTTGGGTGGGTCTGGGGGTGACGGTGCATTGGGTTCATTGTTGTGGGGAACAGGCCTGGTCAAAGGGGAGGTTTTCCACTGTTTCCCCAGACTCTGAACTTGCTGGATCCCTTTGGGAAGTTGGTTCCACAGCTGGATCCCCTCCATGGGGAAGGCTTTTTTCCTCACTACATCCTGGGCTATGCAATCGCCGACCTAACTCTGTTTTCATTGATGCCGTTGGATTTCAGTGAGAGCAGTCAGGCCAATGCTACTTGTTCTAGACACTCACTGGCTGTTAGAGCAGAGTGTTCCCAACTGCAGAGTTAAATCTGGGGTCAAGCTGTGGGCAGAGAGAGGCATAGGAATTGAGTCATATCCCTTTAAATAGCGATGCACCCTGTGCTCTGGAAGCCATCTGAAGCCAACCAGTGCAGTAGTATGTCTACAGCTTGGCCTGGCCTGGTTGGGTGCAGCTGGTCACCCCAGGTAGCTGGTATCCAGCTGGGTGGTTTCCAGATATTGGTTTTGCCATGTGCTGTACTCCCACCATGGGGAACTGAGACACAGCCAGTTCCCCACATTGAAACAGGCTACGGACACCCTGCCTCTTGCCAGGGGATTTCAGTGACCACAAGCAGCTGGGACCTGAGGCTCATATTTGATCTGCAGTAGCATGTGCAGCAGCATGGCACTTCCTGGCCCTGGCACAGTGTTTGCTTATGGTGAAGCACTGGGTGCTGGAGAACTCCACTGTGTAATTGTAAAAGGGGAGGGAGGGAGCAATGAGGTAAATAAATGCTCATCCCCTTGGGTAAAACACAAGCTCTGAAAGTGGCCGAGCTGTGCCCTGCGAGCTCCTTGCACTCTTGAGCCGTGAATCACCACCTCGCAGACTCTTATGGCCTCTCTCAGCACGGTTGCAGGGCTGACTACATCTGTACCTGGGGAGAACTGGGGACAGGTGAGCCAAATGGGCTGGGAAGGCCCATGAAGGGCTGGTACAATAGGCATGTTGGAAGAATGCTGAGCACGAGTGACATGGGGATCCAGCAGAGGGAGGGATGGGACAGAAACACCCCAAAGTTTGCTCCTGTTCTTCATCCTCCAGGAACACAGAATCCTGTTGTTAGCATTACAGGAACACCCAAGGGACCACCAACCATGAGCCAGTCCCTGCCCTAAACAGTTTATAATGGAACTAAAGCACAGAGAAAGACAAGGTAGCCTGCAGAGTGGGGATGAGCAGCTGCCTTTACTCATTTCTAACCAAGATCTCACTCCTGCAGACCACACGGCTGCCCTGCGTTGTGTGGGAACAGTTTAGTGGTAGAAGCTTCAAATGTAAAATACAGACTTTCCAGAGCTGTGAGCCCCTGCAGCACAAGTCTCCTCCCAGCAGAGAAGATAGAGTCTCCTGCTACCAGCACGTGCAGATCTATCTGATGCACTGCAGGCTGCTCTCCGTGAACTATAAAGAGCCCAGCAGGATTTTTATACGAGTTGGGGGTTTTCTTAAACTAAAATTTCCCTCTCTTTCCAAGTGTTTTACTTAGCTGTTGACCTCCGTCCCAGAGGTAGCTGCACTTTCATGGTTCTAGGCCAAGCTGACCAACATGTGGCCCGCGGGATAGAATCTGGCCCACAGAGCCTTTTCATCCAGCTTGTGAAGCTGGCAGTGGCGCAGTTTTGATAGCTGTCTGTGGGGTGCAGGGTTGGCAACCTGCAGCTCCGGAGCCTCATGTGGCTCTTTAAGGAGCCATTTGCGACTCTGGACACTGCTGCCACTGGCTCCTCTGGCTCCCTGCCCTGCAATAGTGGAACTCAAGTTAATTGGTTTAGCGGCCGGCAGGAGGGATCCAGCTATTAAACCAATTCAACTGAGTTCTGTTATTTCAGCGCAGCAGGGCAGGGAGTTGCCTGTGCTGCAGGTGAGGGAGAGAGTAGGAGAGCTGGGGGAAGCCATGCAGCTGCGTGGAGGAGGAGTAGCTGGGGGAGCAATGGCAGTGCGTGAAGCTCATCCTCTGAGATAGGTTGATCGTGGGCTTGGGGCTGAGAGCTGTTAAGCCTGGGGGTGGATATGAGGTTGAGAGGGATTAAACCTGGGGATGGGTGAGTGGTTTGGGGCTGAGAGGAGTTAAGCCTGGGAGTGGGGGTGGGGATTTGGGGCTCTTTTGTGTTTGACCCCCAGAGCACGTAAAAAATTGCCAGTGACCCCCCATGAAAAAAGATTGGCTACCCCTGTTCTTGACATAGCCTGTTAAAGTGGGATCCTTCAGCCCTAAACTGCTACATAACTGCAAGGAAGCAATTACATAATTTAGACTACAGTAGGCATTTTTTTCCTTCTGGCCTCAATCTTTGACCCTTTTTAAAACTTTTATTATGAAATAACCCCAAAACCTTTGGTTAAAATTTCTTATGCTGGGTCAAAGGCCAGAAGTGAATCTCTTAGGATTGTTTGAAGTCCATTGTCCCGGTCTTTCACAGTGGCAAATTTCAGGGAAAATGAAGCCACTTCTGACTTTAAAAAAAACAGAGGCTTTTGGATAGTGACTCAGAAGCTAGCCTGCCGTATATAAAATGTTACTGCATCTTATTATTTGTTAATCAGACTATCTTTTTAGTCACCTCCTTAGTGGACAACTGTCCAGCTAACATCAGTTTTGTAGGCTAAAATTGTGTGTGTGCAAACAGAATCAGAAAAATAGCTAGGCTTTACATTTTCAAGTACTTCTGGCATTAACTAGATACTCTTTGACTCTCTGGGAGGTGGAGGAATTGGTAATACAAAAGCTCCATTTTGCAGTGGGGATACTGAGGCATGAAATTTGACAGCTGCATTTCCAAAAGTGGTCTCTGTTTCTGAGTGGCTTGTTTTTCTGAGCACCCAACTTGAGACACCTGATTTCCAGAACTGCTGAGCACCTCTGATTCTTATTGTTGGAACAAAGCACCCCTGAGAACCCAGCCATCAGTATCTCAAACTGCACCTTCCACGGTTCAGTCTGATGCAGCTTCACAGACATTCGGTTCCATCTAATGAGCCGTCATAGATGTGTTGCCAGTGTAGTCCAAAAATTCACAGTTAGAGGCCACTTGTGAAAATTTAACCAAATTTGACTGTGCTATAGCTCTCAGCTCAATCCCTTAGTTTGCTCTCTTTTTCTCTTCCTGTGGATGCACAACATGTATGACCGTACATAGGGCTCAGTGTGCAAACCTACATTGGAAAGGCAAATTACTAGTTAAAAAGAAGATGTCTTAAAATGAGGCATAGGTAGGGAGTGCCAAGAAAAGAACTGTAAGTGCTTCTGGGACCCATTTTAAGCATGGACAGCCCAAAGCATTCAAAAAAATCAGGCCCTAAAATCATGAGATCAGCTTAAAGATAATGAGGTTGATAAAAATGACAGTACATTTGGGTTCTTTCTATTTGCCTTCTGGGTTCTAAGCCTTTAGGGGACATGGCATGTTTTCAAGCTTTTCCTCCACAATCACAAAAAAAAGAGGTGTGGGGGAGACATTCTCAAGTTATCGCCTGGCTCCAAGAGCTGGAGCTTTGGGAAAACCAATTATGAGGTATAGGGTAGTATTGTGAGAGATGGCACCACTTCCAGATATTCTCCCTCACTAGTGCTGAGGGACCCTCGGAACGTTCAAAGTCCAGCTTCAAGCTCGTGAAGATTCTCCATCCCTGGCAGTTTTAAAATCAAGATGGGAGGAATGGTCTTCTAACGGATCCACCCTAGCAACGGTTCAGGGGACAGTCTGTGGTCTCTGTTATGCAGAGGGTTAGTGGTGCCTTCTGGCATTAAAAATCCATGAAAACCTGGCTGCCTGGAACCTGTTGTGTTGAGGCTGGGAAGTGGCCTGAGAGCCAGCCAGCTTGGCCAGTCCTTCTGGTATCCCCTGCACCTGAGCCAACCAGAAGGAGCAGAAGTGGTGACAGTCTCCCTCTGCCTGCCCCCCTGTGTTTCAGTCAGGAGAAAGGGGGGGAGAAAGATGAACCCCAGCACCCTGGACTGGAACCTCTGAACTTACTTAGGGTGGAGACTGAATTCGGGGACAGAATCTCGCCTCTGGGCCTCACCGTTGTAACTGGCCAGATAAAATACCCAGATCTATATCACCCCCAGTGTTTGGATCTTGATGCTGATTTTATACATCTAATCTCTGAATGAAGGGTGTGCATGAAAACCATGGGTGTGAGCTTATGGGACTCCAGATCTGGGTTTTGTGGCTTGGGGAGATTTCATAGCTACTTGAACTTTCCCCTGCTTAATGCAAATCAAATAAAATGAAAATAAAGTAAAAGTTGGGGTTGAAGTGAGAACTTCAGGAGGATGGGGTCACAGGCACTGATTTTTATCCTAATGGCTCTGCCACAGCCTGCCTGGCAGGGACTTCTCCCTTGTTCAAGAACAACAAATAGTCCTGTGGCACCTTATAGACTAACAGGTATTTTGGAGCATAAGCTTTCATGGGCAAAGACCCGCTTCATCAGACCTACTCTGTCCCTCGTTCAAGGTTCACTAGCAAAGTTATTGCTGAGAAATCAAGATACATCAAATATAACCTCCCCAGGCAGGGATACCAGCCCCTGGATACAGGATGTGACTTAAAACCCTGGGAGTTAAGGAGTTTTTAAACGGCTCTCAGTCTGCTGCTCCGGTCTGGTGGCTGTATAGACTCTGCAAGCGCGCCCTGTGAAATTCCCAGCATTGGCAGAGAGCCTGAGAGCATTTTCAACTCCCAAGCAGCTGACCCACTTCCATTCATGCTGAAAAACTCCCAAGGTTTCTTTCTGCCTTTCGCATGTTCCTGCAGTGGCGGCTTGAGGGCAAACACGTATATGACTCGTGTGAAGGATGGCGATGGGGCAGCATGCATCTTACATGTTGGACATACAGATAAGGTATTGAGTCAGATATGAGCTTGTTATGTTGTGCACGTGTCTGTTTTCCACCAGGGGCATTCTGGAACAATTTGCAGCAATGCTGAATCTGGGGACCAAGTCACTCCACTGATTACAGGAGGTGGTAGTGGGTATGAATATGGCCTGTAATAACAACACCTAGCACTGTAGTTCTCCAAGCACTTTACAGAAGAAGGTACTACTATTTTCCCCATTTTACAGATGAGGAAACTGAATCACGGGAGGTGCCATGACTTGGATAAAGTAACCAGAAAACCAGTGGCAGGGAGACAGCCCTGGTGTCCCATGTCTCCAACCAGTACACCGAGCCACATAATTACATTAGCTAGATGCTGCATGGGCTAGTTCCTGCTTCCTGACAGAACTCCCTTTGACTTCAAAGGGAACATGCTTGAAGCCTGGGTTGGATTAGTGGGGACCAGACTGGATCACCCCTGATCCACCCAGCCTCATATCCTGCCTTTCAGAGCAGCCAGCAGCACATGTTTCAGCAGTAGATACAAAAAAACCCCAATGTGCGCAGTTATGGAATAACCTGCCCATAGGGGCAACAGCTGTCTACCCCCAGGCTGGCAGGGGCTGGTTTATAATCCAGAAGCACGGCTATAATAGCTCCGTTTTTCGCCTGTTGGATGTATCTGTGTAGCTGTGCGTGCTCTCAATAACTCGTCAACAGCTCCTCATTTTATGAATACGTCTGAACTCCCGGCATCACTGGTGCCTGGCAGCAATGAGTCCCACAGGTTGCTTATATGCTGTCTTTAAAAATAATCCTCGGCTCTACATACATCTGTCTCTGTATTTAAAAAAACAGGCAGGCTAAAGGGATTTGGATCAAAGAGGATCACAAACCGTGGGACTGTTCTGCATAACCAAGTGGGCCAGGAAGATTGGTAATGTGCCCCAGTGGAGGGCGCAGGGTGGGATTGTGCTTTGTGGTGATTACAGGTGCCAGGGCTCATGGGCTCCAGGCCTCTGGCACAGGTGTTGGGAAGCATCTGCACACCTTTATGTCACTGCCTAGCTCTGTCTCTCTCGTTTTACTACCTGTTCTGCTTCCTACGTGATTGTGTGTGTGTGTGTGCGTGCTCTCCCAGTGCCAGAATTACATGTGCTGCACACACAGCCCAGGTCACACCTCTGTCAGACAGGCACAATCTGAGCACCAGATTGGGAACCTGGAAACTTCTGCACTGGAACAGGTGGCTTAGTCATAGAATTGCTTTGTGCAGGTTGCGTCCCCGTTCTGTGCCTCAGTTTCTCCATTAGTGAACCGGAGGCAGTGATCCTCACCCACCTGGACCACTTGCTTTCTGAGCTGCATGTGTGACCGCTTGATAATTCACTCAGACCATTCTTCTCGGCTCTGGGTTGGATCTGAAAAGGAGTTACAAGCAGGTGCCTGGCACAGAGTGGTAGGGACTGGCTTTCCTAGCTACTCAGCTCCCCAGCGATGCAATTGGAACGGCTGGTGCTGCATTCTTGGGAAAGTCTGGCCCATCGTTAGTGCTCGAAAGGCAACAAAATGTATTGAAAATTTCATTTCTCCTGTGGTTTCTGAGCCTTGAATAATGTGCCCTGAAATGAATTGGCAGAATCATCCTTCCCTATTTCACATCAAGATGCAGCAACCTGACAAAGCTCTCTCAGAAATAATGATGACATCCAGCACTTCTAGCAGCAGAGAACCAAGTGACTGACAAACAAGCTAAGAACTGTCACCCCCATTTTACAGATGGGGAAACTGAGGCACAGGGACATGTAACTCACCCAGCAGGCCAGTGGCTGAGCCAGGAATTAAGTCCACATCTTCTGAGTCCTTGGTCAGCATCCTGTCCACAAAAACACACTTCTCATCTCTGCTAACCCCCCTGCAGTTCATTAGTTAGTCCCTGTAGCTATGTGTGATGAGATCAAGCTGGAATCCTGCAGGCTTATTTTGCTATGTAAAAGACGTCTGTACCAGAGCGATGGAATGTTAGCCCTTAATCCTCCCCAGGGAAGTCCTCCTGCTAGCACGCCCCCATAAAAGCCATCAAATGCAAAACCACAGAAAACGTTATTCCCCTCCGCCCCACCTCCCAGGAGGCTCTCTCTGCTGGACACTGTGTGGCGATAGGGGCTGAGTGTAATCTCTTCAATAACATCATTAATCTCTTTGCTATCCCCTGCCTAGCCGTCCACACAGCAAGTGCGAGGAGGCCTTATGCTCAGTGTACAGTGTGTTCCCCATCTGCCGAGAGCATTGTGTGCTGAGACAGGCAGCGTGATTTAATGGAGAGCTGCACAGGACTGGCCCCGCTCTGTCCTACTGCATGACCACAGGCAGCTCCCCAGGCCCCTCACCTAGCTGCAGAGAGCCAGGCACACATCAGCATGGCTCCGGCCCAGCAGGGTGCAGTTAGGAGGTGGATGGGTGGGTGGCTGTCAGTTATGTTAGTGGATGATGAGCAGAGGCTGGGGTGAGGGCCACAGTGAGCTGAGCTTGGCTTGAGGCTCCCGGCCCAACCTCCCTGCTCACCCAGCTGGCATGTGCGAGTCGGGCAGACAGCCCTGAACGGGGGACGTGCTAGCCATGCGTGGGGAGGGCAGCCGGCCCTGCAGTCGGTGCATGAGGGGGTGCGTGCAACCTCCCGAGCGGCTCACTACCTCGTTAGCACCTCAGGAATCCCCCCCACCCCCACCCCCACCCCAGGCTTGCCTGCTGCAGGGGCTCTGGGAGGGACAACACCCCCTCTGCATTCTGTGTGCACTGCACCCCTCCAGCCCGCTTTCCTTGGTGGCACTGGCTGGCGCTCCGGCCCTTCCCGTGCCTGTGGGCGCTGTGCTGTTGCCATTGTTTCCTCCACCCCCACACAGCCGAGCGCTTAGGGTGTGTCTGTGCTGCGCTGACTGGGGCTAAGGGGCTGTTTATTGCAGTGCAGGTTTTCAGGCTGCAGCCTAAGCTCTGGGTCCCTCCTGTCCTGCAGGGCCTGGGCCAAGCCTGGGTCAGCGGGAAGAGCCAGCCGTGGGTCTCTAACTGGGTGTAGACCTGCCCTTAGAGCCCTGACTGAACCCTCCCAAGCTCTCGCAGGCTCCATGGGTTTCCTCGAGCCTCTGCTCCCTTCGGTTTTCAGCATGTCAGCTGCAATTGTTTCTAAACATGGTCCACGTGTCCTATGCACCTCCCACTCCAGACTCCCGCTCGCTCGGGGCTTAGGAGCAGCCGGCAATGCTGAGCTGGATTGGCCTGCCTTGCACGTGAAGGCTCCCAGCTCAGATGCTCTCTGCTGACATTGATTAGCCAGGGGCTGCTCAGGCAGCACTGACTGTTAGCATCTGGCAAAGCGCTGGAGTCTCTCGTCTTTCCTGTCTGCCCTGGCTGTCGAGGAACCTGCTTGTTAACCAAGTTCTGTCAGTTTGGGCCTCTGCAAGTGTGGATCACGAACTCCCGCACTCAGGGTAACAAACAGAGGAGCGAGTGTCTTGCCTGACCACACAGGTGGGAGCAGAACCCAGAATTCATAAGTCCCCTGCTCTAGCCATTTAACAACACTTCCCTTGAGCCCAGGAATCACAGTGCCTAGGTCTATGCTCTAACTGCTAAGCCATACTGCCCCTGCAGCTGGGTCTGCAGGGAGCAACCCCTCCCATTCCCAGGTTCTGCATCTCTCCTGGGATCTGGTTGACTTTTCCATGTGGGGGAGGGGAAGGAGGAGAAGGGAGACACCCCCTTTGCCTTGACACTCCCAGAGCTTCTCTCCCCAGTATGGCTTGGCCTGTGCTCTCACCCCATCTGAGGAGCCAGAAGCACACCCACGCTTTGGAGGGACTCTGAGGCCTCCAGGCAGCTTGTAAGTAATGTTCCTTAATGAGCCTGTGAGGAGGAAAGCCATTCTCTGGTGGGTACTTATAAAGCGCTGAGGCTGGCAGGAGATGGGGGTGTCAGATGTGTGGCACGTATGGGGCCAGCAGTGCTAAAATCTCCATTCATAAGGATATAATTAAGCGCAGCCTCCTTAATTGGATTGATACCTGCAGTATTTTAATGCCAGCACGTTCTGACTTGGCAACTGCAATGTAGGTCAGCGTCAGGTGACACATTGCCCCTACCAGCAGCACGGGCCAGCTCACGTGTGTTCCCTCCCCAGTGCAGATTAAGTTGCCCCTTTTAGTTCAGGGACCTGGCCTAGATTCCCCCGGCTGCCCACACCTGAGAGCTAAATAACCTGCTGCTGTCTCTTCTTCCTCCAGACGTGGCTAAGGGCTGGGCCATGTGCTCTGCCTGAAATGGGAGGGGATAGTGGCCAGCGACTCAGCATATGGCACTGAGACAGCCAGGCAGACGCATCAGACCTAGCTCAGCTATTTATTTATTTATTTGGGGCAAAGCAAGGCTGGGTGAGTACTCACCTCGTGTCTTCCAATCCGAGGACAGGAAGGGACCTCAGGAGGTCATCCAGTCCAGCCCAAAGCAGGATCAAACCCAACTGAATCATCCCAGCCAAGGCTTTGTCAAGCTGGGACTTAAAAATCTTTTGAGATGGAGAGTCCACCACCTCTCTGGGTAGCGCATTCCAGGGCTTCACCACCCTCCTGGGAAAAGAGTTTTTCCTAATATCCAAACTAGAGCTCTCCTTTGTAACTTGAGACCATTGTGCCTTGTTTTGCCTCCTGTAGCTCCTGAGAACAGCCTCTCTCCATCCTTTTAAGAGCTCCCCCTCAGGAAGTTGAAGGCTGCTATCAAATCGCCCCTCACTCTTCTCTTCTGTAAACTAAATAACCCGAGATTCCTCAGCCTCTCCTCACAGGTCATGTGCTCCAGCCCCCTAATCATTTTTGTTGCCCTTTGCTGGACCCACTCCAATGCATCCACATTCTTTCTATACAGGAGACCCCCGCTTTGCGCAGACTCGACTTAGGCATTTTTATTTTAACATGGGGCAAGTCTGGGAGGATCCTACTGTCTTGTACCCGCCCTTGCTGCTTACCCCCGTGCTGGCAGCCGGCTCAGGGGCTCCTTAGGAGGCAGGTCCTGTCTTGCGGCTGCCCAGCACTGCGATGCTGAGGGTGGACGGGGCAGGCATAGCTGGAGCTGCCCAGGGCCAAGCCATGCCATGGCTGGAGCTTCCTAGGGCTGAGCCACACTACAGCTGGAGTTGCCCAGGGCCAAGCCACACCATGTCTGGAGCTGCTGCTGCCCGAGCAGCCCTGGGGCCACGCTGTGCATGGCTGGCAGCTGGAACAGGAGATGCCCTGCCCCGCCCTGCCCTTATCCCAGCCCCCACCCGCCCACAGGAGGAGCCAGAGCCGCCGGCTGGAGCAGAGGCTCCTGTCGCCCGCTTTCTTCAGCCAGGGGAATTCCAGGGGTCTCCCCAACCTGCACCCCCCAATTTACACAAAAGTTGATTTACATCGAGATTGCCCAGGACTCACCCACCATGTAAATCAGGGGTTTACTGTACTGGGGGGCCCAGAACTGGATGCAATACTCCAGATGAGGCTTCACCAGAGCCGAGTAGAGGGGAATAATAACTTCTCTAGATGTGCTGGAAATGCTTCTCCTAATGCACCCCAATATGCCATTAGCCTTCTTGGCTACAAGGGCACACTGCTGACTCTTATCCAGCCTCTCAGCCACTGTAATCCCCAGGTCCTTTTCTGCTGCCCTGTTGCTTAGCCAGTCGGTCCCCAGCCTATAACAGTACTTGCCGTTCTTCCATCCTAAGTGCAGGACTCTGCCCTTGTCCTTGTCCTTGAGTCACCCTCTGCTGAGCAGCAGCACGTCCTGGGGTCTTGCAGGAGGGTTCTCTTTGTAGGGGAAATCATTGCAATGGAATTGGGGGATTTCTTAGGGTACAGATTTTATTTACATGGTACTTGTCAGTCCTAACTCACTCGCAGCCCAGGCCTGTAGCAGCTTCCCACCAGAACTGACACCAGTGTAGCGTGGCTGAGAAGACTAAGGCAAGGCTCCGATTAGGCTGTGGCTGTGTCTCCACTGCAATGCTAGCACGTGAGTGCAGGTCGTGTAAAACACTCGAGCCCGCTTTGATCTAACTAGCTCAGCCAAGTGGTGGCAGCATGAGCTTCAGGGCAGGTTAGCTGCCAGAGTAATTATCCTGGGTCCCAGACAGGCTCGACAGCTGGTGCTGAAGCTCACCGCTGCACAGCTCTGAGACCCGAGCTGGCTAGATTAAAGTTAGCTCGGGCAGGACTGCATCGGCTGCATGCACACCCAGCGACTGCAGTCTAGACCGGGGTAGGCAAACTGCGGCCCACTGGAGCTCCACCCCGTCTGCTCCTGTCCCCTGCAAACCTCTCATGCACTGGGGCCCTGGGGCCCCACACTTCCTACTCCTCGCCACCTCCCAGCCCGTTTGGAGCACCACGAATCGGCTGATTTGTGCTGTGTCCCTGACCCCTCCCTGTCCTTCCCGGAACTGGAAGGCGGCCAGTCAGCTGCTGGCAGCTGCTCAACTTCTGGGAGAGCAGCTCCAATAAGGCAATTTGTGGGGCTTCCAAACTGCTGGGAGGGAGGGAGAGGGGTCAGAAGTGTGGGGCTGCAGCGTGTGAGAGGCATGTGGGGAAGGAGGGCAGAGGGGGGTCCGCAGGCTGCAGGTGGAGCCCCAGTGCATCACTGGCTGCTGCGGCCACTGGGAGGAAGGACCAATCATGTGGCCCACTCACTCTGCTTGGTTGCCCATCACGCTCTGTGTAACAGCTCCACTGGCATGCCTAGACCTGACGTGACCTGGCTGTATTTGTGGGCACTCAGGGGGAATGGCAGCAGCGAAACCTCCAGCCCATCATGCACCTTGTGTCTTGGGCGTGTGTGTTCGTACTGCATGGCCATGTTGACATGGTGTCTGGAGGGAATGGAGGTGTCTGAGGTGCACACTCTGTGTGTGTGTGTGCGCGCGCGCGTGCCTGGTATGGCTATATCCATGGTGCCGCTAGGACCTGTGGGTTCATCTGTGTACTTAGCACCTGTATTTTGTGAGGGTTGGTGTGTGCGTGGTGCGATTGTATCATGCTGTGCTGTAGCTGTGCACATAACCCCTACGCTGCATGTACGTTGGTGTGCGTGTGGTGTGGCTGTGTCGGGTTGTGCTTTGTGTGTGTGTGTGTGTGTCCGTGTACATAATGCCTGAGTTGTGCGTATGTTGGGGTGTGCATGGTATGGAGGTGTGTGTGTTCGTGGGGGGTCTGTATATCTGCCTGTATGAAAACCTGGACCAATCTCTGACCTGCTGTGTGAAGCTTTCCAGTAGCCATAGTTATCCTGTGCCGCTCGCGGACCCTTCTCTTCCCCGACTGGGACCTGTGGAACCGCACGGAACTGTGTCCAACACGCGGAGCCATCAGAGTGATTCATCTCCCTCCAAATCCCCTTTAAACCTCCAGCTCATCAGCAGGGGGAGAAGCCTCCCGTGGGACCCATTGGAGCTGTTATTACCCTTGCACGGAGCACGGGACACTGGGCCTGGGGGAGGATGTGAAAGAGGGGAGCCCAAAGGGTCACTTGCCAGGCCAAGTGAGTTGGAGAGGCTTTGGTGAATGCCCAGCAGGGCTCTGGGCAGCCACATTAATTCTCCTACTGCTTGGTGACAGCAGATGATACAAGAACACAGCCAGAGCAGATGCTGCCGAGATGCTGGTATGTTGCTTCTGTCTTGGGAAGCATTGAGGCATCCTCCCTCCCTCCCTCCCTCTTCTTGCACTGACTGGGGACTAGAGATAGAGTTGGGAGGTCAACTCCCCCGGAACAGAACATTGCCCTTGGACTTGACTGGCCCTCTGGGATCCCACAGCACGGGGCCAGCCTGGAGGGCACCCTGACAGGGCTGTCTGTCTTCTGCTGTGGGGGAGACTGAGGCATGGAGCAGTTGTCTCCCCCAGAAGTCTGGAGTCAGACTAGGACGCAGGGTTTCCCATCAGTGTTCCCTCAAAATTTTCCCATCCATGTGCAGGATAAATTTTGTTTTGTTCACTGAGGCGGAGCATTAGCGAGAGTGAGAGAGAGAGAGAGTGTGTGTGAGGGCGAGTGTTTGCCACTGTGTATGTGACCACTGTGCATATCTGGGTGTGCATGTGAACACAGTAGTACGATGGTATGTATGTCAGTGTGTGACTGTTTTACACGACAGTGCCTAGATTGTGCGCACGTGGCTGTGTGTACATCATTGTGTGGGTTGTGTGTATGCACTTGACTGTGAGCGTATGACAAAGTGTGTGGGGAGCGTGACTGTACATGCTAGTGTGGGTGTGTACATGACTGTGTGTTTCTGTCATTGCCATGGCGGGGCAGGGGCAGGTGTCCTCCATCTCCTGTTGCTGTGAAGCTGATTAGCTCTGCTGACCCACGGTTCTGTACCTGCCCTGCAAACCTCCCTGTGATTGCGCAGCTGCAGACCCCTCTCCCGTCCCTGGCTGATGTGAGCTCTGAGGAGCCAAAGACAGAGTGTGGCCCCTTCGGAGCTGGCAGCAAAGCCTGGGCAGAGGAGCACGTCCGACTGTGCAGCAGATTCCCCCTGAATGCAGTGAAGGGCGGCCGCATGCCCTGCAGTAGGCAGAAGCAAGCTGCCAAGGGCAACCCTGGGGTACCGTGCCAGCAGCTGGAGCACGGCAGCTCCTGCGGGTGCCTTTTCTAGTGGATGGCAGGGAGCGTTTGTGAGCCCCCAGACAGTGCACTGGCCCTGCCGCCCCAGGCTCTTCAGCGCAGAGAGACGAGCCCACAGCCCTGTGCTGCTTGGGGGGAAACTGAGGCACAGGGCCGCGGTTTGGCCACAGACACACAACAGGTTTTCACAGCCCGCGGCAGTGAGCACCTGTGTTACTCGCTGCCCACCCAGGGCACCAGCAGTTCCTGGAGCCAGAGCAGGCTCCACCTGTGGCGAGTGAAGATAAATGAGCTGCTGGGTCTCCTGCTCATCCCCCCGCCTGTAAGGCCCCTAATTGGTGTGGCAGCGGGGGCCCAGGAGTCCTTGCTCTAGTCTGAGCCCCAGACAGCCAGGGAGGGTTTGCCATGCTGGCACAACCCTTCGGGCTCCAGGTAGGGGCCTCTTCCTGCCCTCTCTCTGCTTAGCTAGTGACCTGTCCCCCCCCAGTATGCCCATGGGGGGACCTGGCTCCCCCAGGCTCCTTGGGCCTTTCAGGAGCCCCCTGATTACAAGCCACTGCAAGACAACTCTTGCCAGTCTCCCAGCTGGTCTGCAGGGCCCTCCTTGACGGGCCCTGGGAAATCGGCTTGGCCTGGGGTGGACAAGGTGGAGGGATTTCTCCCCTGCGCCATTGAGCTGCCTGCCAGAGAGCTCTGCTGCCCTGTGCCCCTGCTGCAGCTGCTTCTACACATGGGGGTGAGAGCCGCTGCACCCTCCACCCCACAGTGCTGCCCGGATGTTCTGGGGCCTCCAGCATCAGCTGGGCAGCCAGGACTCCTGGGTTCTATTCCCAACTTCTCCAGGACCGATAAGTCTTGCCCCTCTGTGCCTCAGTTTCCCCAATCTGTGATGCTGAGGTAGGCTGAGGCTAGATTCATTAATGTTTCTGGGGTGCTTTGAGTCCTTGGATTCAGGCGCTGGAGAAGCCTGGCATCCCGGTTAGTGCTGTTAATTATGAATGCACTCTCAGCCCATTAGTGCAGTCCCACAGCCAGTCTGTGACAGCTGGCGCGTGGGGGATGGGCTCATCCCGCTCTGTACCATGGCCGGTACTGTGGATTCCTGTCTGCCCAGCCAGTCTACCCAGTGACGGGCCCCCTCAGTCAGCTGCCCTCAGGTGGCTCTGCTCCTTACCGCTGAGCAGATTACTCCCAGCTGCAGAGTCTGGACTCCTTGGGCAGGAGCCCAGGCGTAGTCCTTCAATTCAGGGCTGCCTGTCAAATTCAGGCTCTGAGCAGCAGCTTCTGTAAGGAGCAGGTGGGACCCAGACTGGTCAGAAAAGCCTTTGGGCAGGTGGGTGTTGGTAGGAAATGAGGACAAGAGTTTTGCTGCTTCCTGGTATTTGCCATTCTCCAATGCCTGCAGCATTCTGCTAGGCACAGGCAGCTACTCCCGTGCTGGGGGGAGAGACCCACGGCTGGTATCTGTGTGGGTCCCCTGTGTCTCCCTTACCCCGTCCCGGCCTTTGGGCTGTTCGCTGCAGCCCCATGGCCCCTGGTCCTGTCCCAAGCAGCCACCCACACCAACTGGGAAAACCGGAGGGTCTTTAGAGGGTGAAATTAATGTAACTCCTCACTAACCCCACTGCACACACGCTGCATGATTCATCTCTCTTGGCTCTCCCGTCTCCTGGCTCCAGGGATGGCTGTGGCAGAGTTTTCCTGTCATCTTTTCCCATAGTGCTGCAGCTGCGTCTGAGAAACCAAGGCCGAGTGAAGGGAACATCGACCCCCAATGCCCCCGCTTTCCTAGCACTAAGACAGGGGCATGGGCATGGGGGCCCCCATTCCAGCCCAGGGACTTACACATCTCTGTACCACCATGCTGAGCGCTTGACACCCTTTAATGTAGTCAGCTTCTCAGCACTGCCTTGGGATAGAGACTTGGTAATATGTTTTTCTGAGGGGGACCTCAGGTAGGGCAAGGCCAAGTGGTTTGCTCAAGGTCATACAGGAAGTTTGTAGCAGTATAGAAAATAGACCCACTGACCACTTGGCCCTTCTTTTCCGCATGGGAACTCCACTGCTGGCACTTTTAGTTTGTCCTGGAGAGATCAGAAAAATTCCAGTCCATCTACTGGAGCAGACGTGGGCTCCAGGCTCTGCTCATCCACCGACAGCCTGGACTCACCACTGCCTCATTCTGCATCTCCTTTTCTCCCCCTCTGACATAGGGATGAGGAAATTCACCCTTTTTCCTCGAGGGCTTTGAGGCCGGGGGTGCGAACACCGTCTGGGAGCTCTGTGGGGGGTTTCCAGTCAGGAAGGCCTGGCTCTGGTGTGTGTACGGCTGGTGGGGGGGCAAACCGAGAACTGGAGAACTTGTGGAGATAAATAAACCCAAAGAGGGCAAGGCTGAGGTGTGGGAAGGGGTTGGGGCGGGGGGCTGGGGGGCGGCAGGAGGAACTGGCTCTGCTGCTGCTAGTTCTGCCTCCTCTGTGGCTAGAGACAGGGTTCCGGTCCGCTGGGCTGTCAATCTGGTACCTTGTTCCAGCCACCGTGAAGCTCCCAGTCACACACATGAAAAGCAAAGATAAATATGAAATCCAGCCAGCGCCAGCTCCAGCCAGCTTCCTCCGCAAGGTCCCCGCTGTTCCGCTTCAGCTGTTTATTCCTTGGTGGAATTAAATACCTGCCGTGCTTATGTTAATATCACAGGCTGCCCCTGGGAAGGGGGGAAACAGCGACTGGGGAGTTCCCAGGTTGTCTGGGATTAACTCTTGCTGTGATTTGGGGCCAGCTCTCGGCATGACCAGGGACATAGGTTCTTTAATGCAAGAGAGAAATGAGCCTCGTTTATTAGCCACAGAGCTAATGTGACCTATAGGGAGGGCTGGGGGGAGGGAGCACTTTCCTGCTACAGCTGTGGATCGAGCTAGGAAGGGGTGGGCAGGCAGTGAGGAAAGGGGGCTACCAAGTGACACTGGAAAAGTAGCCTCTGCCCCTGCAAGTTGCTGCTCGGCAGAAGATGGGACTGGGCTGGACTCTTGCAGTCCTTCACTGCTTGCAGTTGGGGTCCCTCATGTCCCCAGAGATCAGGGTCTTCTCTCGCCATCTCGCACTGTGGGTTCAGTGCTGAGCACCCCTGAGGGCCCATGGAATCAGCCACACCCCGGCTCACCATACAGAGTCCCTGTGTTTGGGCGTGGGGTGCTGGGAGGGGTGAGTGTCTCCTTCTGCTCCCCAAGGCCAGCAGCACTCTGGGATTGCTGCCCTGCATGTACCCATCTGAACGTGGCATGAGCCGGGCTCCATACGGATAACAAGCCTGGTGAGAGCTCGTGGCACTGTGCCTCCTCGAAGCACTTTGGGAACCAGCCTTGTGCACCCCCTGTGCGACATGATGGTCTAGTGAATGTAGAAGCTGCACTCTCACAGTCCTGAGCCTACACTGAGCTGCTGCCTCCCCAGGGGGATGTGTGCAGTTGGAAGAGAGAAGGAAAGAGCAAGGCATTAGCCTGGCTTCTCTTGCCTCTGCCACAGACTCCCGGGGTGACCTTGGACAAGTCATAAGAAGAACATAAGAACGGCCATACGGGGTCAGACCAAAGCTCCATCTAGCCCAGTATCCTGTCTGCCGACAGTAGCCAATGCCAGGTGCCCCAGAGGAGGTGAACCGAACACAACGATCAAGTGATTTGTCTCCTGCCGTCCATCTCCCGCCTTCGACAAAAGGCCAGGCACCATACCTCACCCCTTGCTAATAGCCATCTATGGACCTAACGTCCAAATATTTATGGAGCTCTTTTTTAAACTCTGTTAGAGTCCCGGCCTTCACAGCGTCCTCTGGTAAGGAGTTCCACAGGTTGACTGTGCGCTGTGTGAAGAAAAACTTTCTTTTATTAGTTTTGAACCTGCTACCCATTAATTTCATTTGGTGTCATCTAGTTCTTATGTTATGGGAACAAGTAAATAACTTTTCTGTATTCACTGTCTCCACACCATTCATGATTTTATACACCTCTATCGTATCGCCCCTCAGTCTCCTCTTTTCTAGACTGAAAAGTCCCAGTCTCTCTAGCCTCTCCTCATATGGGAGCGGTTCCAAACCCTTAATGTCTCTGTTCCTCTGCTCCCCACTTGTCCAGTGGAGATAACAGGCCTGCCTTCCTCAACCCAGGGGCTGGGAGGGGCTCAGATGCCATGGGGAGGGGGCTGGATTAGCCCCTTAGGCAGAGGCACATAGAGCTGTGATGGCTGCAAGTGCCTCAATGACTCGTGCATCCTCTTTGTCTTTGGACAAAGCCACGTTGGGGCCCCAGCTTCTGCAGGAGCTTCTGCAGCTGCTCATGGGCACATGGGGTCTGCTGAGATCTCAGGCCTCGCTCACCAAAGGGAGTTCGTTTTCTCCCCATTAGGCTCTGGCTGCGGAAGCACCTCCGCTGAAGCCAGCTTCCCCCTGCGCCTGCCCCAGTTGGGCTGTCAGAGTGGGTCTGTCCCCGGCTGAGCTCGTGGCTGAGATGTGTCCTCTCAAGACATGGCGCTAACTACAGCTCACTGCCTGCTTGAGGGGCAGTGCTCCCTGTGAGCTGAGCACTTTCATGGCTGCCTGGGAGAGATTCAGGTCCGCTCAGCTGGTTATCAGAGTGTCCATTGCCAGCAGTGTGTGTTTCCATTCGTGGTGCACATCCCCACATGCCTTGGTGCGCATAACAAAATTTATTCTGCCCATAGAAGGAAGAAATTAGAGGCATCCCTGCTTGGGAGTCTGGCACCTTCCTGCCACCCCTGGACTTGGGGACTCCAAGTGCACGCAGATGGGGCCAGCTCTCGCCCTGAGGGTGCTGCTGGTGGGCTGGTGCCTGGTGCTCAGCTCCTCTGTGCGTTTGATGGCCTGGGTGTTTCTCTGGCTTGCGGAGGGGTTTCAAGCTGTGGACTTGGTTCAGTGGAAGCATTCTGAATCGTAACAGAAGTGCCCTCTTCTTAGCCTGCGAGGACATGGACTTGTTTCCCCCGCTCCCTGTCTGACCCCCTGGGGTAGCTGGAGCCCTGGTGCAAAGGGACAGACTGTTAAAAGTCAAATGTAGGTGGAAGTGATTAGACCAGGAAGTCAGGAGGACTGGAACCTGGCCTGAGCTCAGCTTTCAAGTCACCTAGTGGCTGTGGGCAAGTCACATCCCTGCTCTGTGCCTCAGTTTCCCCGCATGTGTGATAGGGACGATACTGTTTCCCTCCCTCCCTCCCTCGCCTCATGAGAGGAGAAAGATGAAGGCTGGCCCAGCAGTTGGGGGCAGGCCTCACCCAGAGAATCACCCCAGCGTCACCTGACTGGAGAGGAGAAAACACCTGTACATGGAGGTAGATAGCAGGCTGGGAGTGCCTCTTGGTGGTCCTCACACCACGTGACCAAAGCCAGACACTCCCAAGACTGAGGCTTTTCCTTTTGCAAGCCTAACACCAACAGGTGGAATTGAACTTGAGAACCTCTGGAGCGTAGGGCCTGAGCCTCTACCACATGAGCAGACAGCTGGCTGGGAAGTAAGGCAGCTGAGCAGACTTGTTATTCTCTATGTACATGGTCTCTGTGCCACTACATGGGCCGGGTGTGTGGGTGACACAAAGACACAAGCCACGGATGGTTTCTTAGGTTCCTGGTGCACTTGCTGCAGGCTAGCAGCAAACTAGCTCAGAGCTTGCAGAGATACATTTGCAAATTGACCCCCACCCCCCCAGCTCAGAAGTGGGCCAGGGTTGCAGTCATAGAACCGTTGAATCTGAGGGCTGGAAGAGACCATCGAGTCCAGCCCCCAAGCCCTGGATCCCAAATCCTCCATCATTCTGAGGTGGGGGTGGGTGGAGAGAGAGTTGGATCTGATGTGGGCAGCTACCAGCATCAGCAGTTCACTGGCAGGTCCCATGCAGGAGGTGCCCCCTCTCTACAGCCAGATGTGAGATGCTTGGAGAGCCTGGTTGGCAGCTTTCCGCTAACACGCAGACAGCTTCTCTGCCAGCCCCTGAACATGCCACTTCTATGCAAACCCCATTCCGAGCTCTCAGGTGCCTTGAGGACACTGGGCTTTTTGGCTTTTACCGAGTAGCTGAACCGTTGCTGTCTGGTTGGCTGTGACTGTTCCTGCAAAGGCAGGATTTTAATGGCTTGTTTAGTTGCATGGGATTATAGGGCTTTGTTCTGGGGCAGTAAGCAATTGCAAGTGCTTGGTATAAATACTTGTAGAAAACTTTCCGCATGACAGTCCCCATTGCCCCACACTCCCATCCCCTCTGCACAAACCCTTCCTCCCTTTCTCATCTTCACTTTGCACTTGCAGCTGGCACAGTGGGTCGCTCTGCTCTCCCCGGCTCAGAAGAGATACGTTGTAAAGGGAAATGGTACCTAGATGAGCAACACAAAAGTTGAGGCCAACGGAGCAGCTTCCATCTGAACAGAGATTAAAAAGACTGGGACCGGGACTGGTCTGCTCAGAAGAGGTGGCTAGGGGGGATGTGATCAAGAAGTGTAAAATCACGTGAAGGGGAAAGGAAGTGTTATTTACCCCTTAATGGAACAGCTGAACCAGGGGCTGGTCCATGAAATGAACAGGCTGCAGGTTGGCAATAACCAAGGAAGTATTTCTTCATCTCTTGCCCAATCAGCCTGTGGAACTCCTTGCCCAGGACGTTGTGAAGCCCTAAAGTAAACTGAGTTTTAAAAAAGAATTAGCCAACTTTCTGGAGGATGGGTCCATCAAGAGTGACTAGACAGGATGCTCAGGGATACAGCCCTAGGCCCTGGCGGGCTCTGGCCCTCTGACTGCCAGAAGGTGGGACATAACTCCCCTCCCCTGTTCCATCCACTTCATCTGAACCATTTGGCATTGGCCACTGCCAGGAGACAGGACAATGAGCTACACATACCATTGGTCTGACCTGCTATGGCCGTCTTATGCCAAAAGGCTTGAGTTTACTCTAATGAATGGGGCAGATTCTGCTAACGTCAGGGTAGATATTGGCTTTTTTTTCCTGCTGCCAAGTTTGTTTATTAATTTTTCAATGGTGCCTTTCAATTTGCTGGTGACGTTAGTCCTGCCAGATAGATGCCTTCATTGCTTATCACACTGGCAGGTTTTAGAGGATGCTTCATCTTTTGTGGCCTCTTGCAACATTTACTTTATTGGCACAGGAGGGATTCAACTGTTGCCTTTCCTAATGTACCAGTCACTGCTCCTGAACCTAAACGCGAGTCGTTTTGTTCAAATTCTGCAGAAAACTCAGTAATTCAAGAGCCTCAATACACGTGATGGACCTTAATGAATAACGTCAAACCAGACTTTTCATAACCCCCTATTTTACGTGCACACACAATGATTTGTAATGCGATATGTGTCTGCTGTAGGATGTTCACCAACTTTTTACATATTCTGTGTCCCACACTTCATGTGTGTGTTTGTGCCACTGTCTTCCTGATCTTCATTCCCAAACCCACTTTAATTCTGCTGATTTTACTTCATGTTTAATTTCAGTTTACTTTCTTAAAATGTGCATAGCCCTTCCCAGCAGGAACACCGCCAGCTTCCTTTTCCTTTTCCTTTTCCAAATCAGGACTTTATTAGCAACGTGATCAAAACACGGATACAGTATCATATCCTACAATGCACTGCACATATGAAACGTTTCGAGACACCAATGTTTCGTGATCACATTTTGTTTCCTATTTAGAGCTGAGTTGTACATTGTTGGACTTTTAGCTGTTCACCATTTGTCAAATAACCTGCAGGGTTTTGGCTTTTTTTGTTTTTTTACTTTGCAATTACAGCAGCGGGAGCTACAAAGATGTCTTTAAAGAGCCGCACGTGGCTTCAGAGCCACAGGTTGCAGGCCCTGACCTAAACCCTCACACCCTGTTCTTCTGTGCTGTTAACCAGTTGCTGCGTTTTACCCAGAGGTGGCTGCTTTTCAAGTAATCCTGTAGGTGGTAAAAGTGCTTTGTGCACCCTTTGCTTAGCGCCTTCCAGGAACAGCCCAGTGGCGGTACGGGAGTTGAATTGGCAGGCTGTTTCTGATTCAGGTGAAGGCCAGAAGCAATATGCTCCATCCACCCACCAGGTGCATGTGGCAGGCACGAATTCCATGTGCTCCTTCTGTTATGGCGTTTTCCGCTTCCAGATTAGCAGTTCTGGGCAGTATTTATCTGGACTTCTGGCCTCTCTTCTTTTTATCACTAACAACACAAACTGCTCCCCAGGGCGCTTTACAGAAGCACAGAGAAGAGGGTGACAGTGAGAACACAGCACGGGGTTGTCCAGGAGAGTCACAGCTTTGATTGGTTATGGTTTCCAAATGAGTAATGGCAGCAGGTAAATAATGAGCCTCTGAGCAAGGAAGAAAAAGAGGAGATGCTGTTATAAATAGTAACAGAGAGGGAGCCGTGCTAGTCTATACACTATCAAAACAAAAAGCAGTCAAGTAGCACTTTAAAGACTAGCAAAATGGTTTATTAGGTGAGCTTTCGGGGGACAGACCCACTTCTTCAGACCATAGCCAGACCAGAACAGACTCAATATTTGGTTCTCTGTGCCTTAAATGTTGACTCTGTTCTGGTCTGGCTATGGTCTGAAGAAGTGGGTGTGTCCCATGAAAGCTCACCTAATAAATTATTTTGTTAGTCTTTAAAGTGTTACTTGACTGCTTTTTTGCTGTTATAAATAGTGACACTCTGGCTGTGCTCTGGTGGGCCCTGGAGACAGGTAAAACAGGTGTCATACCCAACAAATTCCCACGGCTTCATCAGATTGCCAGTGCCTGCCCTGGGCATCTGTCACCACCCTGATTGGCCAAGCTATTGAGGCGCTGAGAACCTGGGAGTCAGACTGACCTGCACCCAGGTGCTTGGCCTGTGTGGGAACGGATCTTGCTGGTGCCCTGGGCAGAGTACCATAAACAATTCCCTGATCTTTATGGTTCAGTGGCAACCTTGGCCAGGAGGCCAGGCCCTGTCCCAGCCTGCAGCAGACCCTCATGCTGGTCCCAGATCTGTTACCAACCTACTGTAAGCAAGTGACCCGCCCCCTCTGCCAGTTTAGATGGGCAGGCTCTGAGTGTCTGGCCTGCCAGAGGCTCCTGGTGTGCAGTGCGGGGAGGCAGAGGGAGCTGGAGAGGAAGAGCTGCCGTACTCACTGGCAGCGGCTGGTTTTCCCCTTTCCTCAGCAGCCTAGCACCTTGCTGCGGTCTCTCTATTTTCAAAGTGCTAATGGCTCTGGTATCTCAATAACACTTGGCATTTGCATGTGTTTAAAGTGCTGCTCTGTCACTAATTAGCTCTCACAGCAGTCCTAGGGAGTGTCTTCTGCATTGAACAGAGCAGGAAACTGAGAGGCAAAGGGACTTATCCAACACCATGAGCAAATCAGTGGCAGAGACAGAAATGGGGCCTCCATTGTCTTTGGCTTGGGTTGGTCCTGCTGGTCCCCCACTGGAACTCATGGGCTGCACCACCCTGGTCTCGCACACCCCACCCCCAGTGCAGGAAGTAAGGCAGGTGATGTCAGGGGCAGTCTTCTTGTGGAGTCAGTGGGGCATCTGGGAGGGGTGCTGCCTGGGGGGCCACTGTTGGATAGGGTGCAGCACAGAGTCCCTGGGCTCATGGCTGGTGTGCAAGGAGGGAGGTGCCTTTTTTCTGCTGCTCAGGCAGGGGCCACATCACTGAGTTGCAGGGTGGGGGGGGTGTCTGGTTTTTTTCCTTCTCACTTTTGTGTGGCCCCCAATGGATTTTTCCCTGAGTCAGTGGCCACAGACCCAGAGGCAGTTCCCCATGCCTGATCTAGACCATCCCTGACAGGTGTCTGCCTAACCTGCTCTCCGAAACCTCCCGTGATGGAGGTTCCACAGCCTCCCCCGGTGATTCATACCTGCCTGACAGCCAGGAGATTTCCCTACTGTCCAGACTAAACCTCCCCTGCTGTAATTTGTGCCCATTGCTTCTTGTCCCTTCTGAGAGCGACAAGGTGGGTGGGGCAGTGTCTTTCACTGGCCCAGCTTGTGCTGGTGGAAGGGACAAGCTGGTGAGCTCCTCTGGGGGGCAGAAGCAGAGAATGAGCTACGGACGAGGCAGGGCGGGGCGGGATGGCTGGTGAAGCAGAAGGGCTAATGCATGTCGGGAGGGGGGCGTGCCTTGGAATGACAGGTGAGGGATTAGGCCGTCCTGTGCGGAGAGCTGGAATTGGGCAGTTAGGGTAGTGGGTGACGGGAGGCAAGGTGTGTTTGAGGTGGGGAGTGCTAGTCACTGGAGCAGCGGAACTACAGCCGCAGGTTTCACCTGTTTGGGAGGGGCTGGGGCTGTTCTGAGTTTGAGAGCCCTGGGACGAGCATCCTTCTGCGGTGCCTTTGGTGGCCAATGAGGGACAGGTTCATCCTGGTGGTTGGCACTAACTAGCCTTGGGGGCTGGTCTGGCAGGGGCCAAGGATTGTACCGAGCTGTGAAGACCGAACTCTGCCCTCACCCCTTTGGGGGCTTATTGTGGGCAGCAGTGTGGAGCCCAGCTGCCCTCAGTGCTGATGCTGTACTGTGGGTAAGCAGAGACCTGCACTTGGAGATGGGACTCCATGGTTGCACTCCAGGCTCTGCCACTGACTCACTCTGAAGCCTTGGGCACTGTGCCTTGCTGTGAGGCTGAGGCTGATCTTTACCAACCTTTGCAAAGCCCTTTTGGGTACGTCCAGGCTGCGCACTTCATGTGGTGCATGCCCTCCTACCACAGGCTGTGTAGATGGTGAGACACAGCTGAAGTGTGTCAGGACATGCCTGAATCCTTAGGGGATATACCCCATGTGCCTCAGCACACCCAACAAGTGCCACCCACAGCTAAGCGGGTGCTTTTGACAGCATGGTGTCCTGCTGCAGAAACCTCTCGCTGGTGCAGTGAAACTCTCGGCCATGTGGACACAGGCTGCTCTTCGCGGCACATTCCCTGCACACTGCCACCAGGGCTGTGCAGTGGTGACATAGCTTCTGGGACACAAAGTGCTGTATAAGTGCTGTTTATTATCCAGACCAAATTCACGTGAAAGAAAATCTTAGACCTCAGGCAAGGTGCACCGAGTGTTTGAAGGGGTTCAGTGCTGACTAGATACAGACTGCAGGGGGAAGAGAGGCCAGGGACAGAGATTGCATGTCCCGTTTCTGGCTTTGGGTGCCCCTGCCCTGCCCAAACTAGACAATTCTCTGTCCAACGGCTATCCTGGAATCCCACAGAAAAGGAAACCTGCTGCTGTGCGAACTCTTCATTCACTTGCACTGGTCAGTTTCCTCATTGCTCACCAGGCTGCAACAGTTCAGCTGAAATCAACCAGTGAGGTTGAATGTGGGGAGCTGATGTCAGTGAGATTCCAAGCCAAGGCCAGGTCTTTACTAGCAAAGGTTTGCTAAGATTCCTATGCTGTCATTGCTATCTAGTACCAGCAAACCCCCTTCACCCCCCACCCCCGTGGCAAAGAGTTCTTCCTGCGTCACATAGATCGGTTTGGCAAGAAAAATATGCTACACTGGCTGGAATACTCCAGTGCTGTGATAAGTGACACTAGGTCTTTTGCTGGTATGGAAATGTTGCCAAAAACCAATGAATGAACAACCTGTAAGTGACACCGCTGTACTGGTGAAAGATTTTAGTGTAGACCTGGCCTGTGAAACCCGGGTCCTGCTCCTGAGAGCTAACCAGAGCTGTTGCACCCTCTGCTACCCCTGCTAACTATAAACCCTTCTCCATTTCTGAGCTGCGATGTCAGTGTTAGACTGCCTGCTCTGTGGGGCAGGGACTGTCACACTTCCTCTGATGTGCTGCCAGGAGTGTTGCTGGGGCTTTAATTAACAAACAGCAGATGAGAAGTCCAATCAGAGAGGGGGAGGGGATGGATCATTTCGATTCATACCTGCTGTCTCGCCCAGCTGGGAACAACGGCACCAGTGTCTCATCCAGACAAATCAAATGATCCTCCTCTTCTTTTCTTTCCCTTTTTGGCCACTGGAGAGCCATGAGGAAACTGCCTCTTGGAGCCCACCAGACAGCGGATCGCCTTTCCTCAGTTGGGCTCATTGTCATTTGATACACAGCAGTGGCCTTTTCTCTGGCTGCTGCGCCTCTTGTGTCCTGGATTTGCCTTGGTGCAGGCTCTGCGGAGAAGAATGTTGTGGTTGTTTCACGGATGTGTAAATTTCAGCTTGGCCGTGTTTGCAGATCAAGGGCCCAGGCGCAGTGCCACTTCCTGGAACCTTCCCTGCCATTCACCTCCTCCAACTCTTTCTGGAAGAATACCTCCAACAATGCCAGGTCAGTGACGCATTTAACATGCGAGCGGAGCCTGACGTGGCTCCTACCCCGCGCCAGCAAAGCGGTGTTAGCTCAGTACACAGTGGGCTGCTTTGCTACCTGAAGAGCATCTTTTAAGCTGGGTGATTGGCTGTCGGAGGTGGGTGCGGGGGAGGAATCTTCACAGCTGAGGCTGAGCGAGTGAATGTTTCTCTGTCTCTGCAGGTGGCCTTAGGGCACTGGGTGGCTTGTGGCCGGGGGGAATGTAACTGGGAGCCAAACACCTCTGACCTGGGGGATTTGAGTTTACATTGGACCTCAAGTGCTAGCAGAAAAACATCTCTTTAGAAAGGGCGTTGGGGGTCTAGAGCCAGGATGACTGTCAACATTGAAACAGCCAGTAAGAAACCACACTCAACATCTGGCGCGCGTGGCGTGGCGTGGGCTGCCTTCTTGAGTCTGCAACAGGATCACACTGGTGCCTCTGGAGCTGCTCGTGCTGCAGCAGAAATTGCTGCTGCTCCTCAGAGCCCTGAAGGCAGTGGTGAGAGCTACAAGGATCACATCTTTGTTGCTCCACTGCTTCTGGAGGCAGGTGTGAGCTGCAGAGGCAGACACTGCAGCTTGTCAAAACTATGCAAAGCCCCAAGAACTCCAAAGGCAAGAGGAACTTAAGGATTCAGCAGGAGTATAACAGACCTCTGATGTGCCAGTCCGGCTACAGACATTTGCATAAGCAATCTGACTGGTTAACAGTGTTTCAGTCCAGTGTTGCAGGCCACCTGACCGACACAACAGCACAATGTTTTATAAGCAATCCTGAGTCACAATTCCTTTATCTGGGAACCAGTTCAGACTTCCCAAGGGCTGTATGAGTTGAGGAATACAGCAGATCCTCCCTCAATGCACTAGATTTACCGCTGGCATGAAACAGACAAGGGTGTGAGCATCTGTGTGCTTTCTCTGGAAAGAGTGGCAGCTAATTTGTGCCTCTCTCCGGTAGTGAGGATGGTGCATCAGGAATGAGGGGACAGAGCAGCACCTGTGATCTCTAAGGACAGTGTTTCCCAAATGGTGTTCTGCGGAAGGAACCGTGGGGTCTGCAAAGTGAAAATAAGTGTTCCTCAGGAAAATTCTTCTGCGGCTCCCTGCCCTGCCGCCGCTGAAGCAGTGGAATGAAATTGAATTGGTTTAACACCTGGCAGGGTGACGGGAAGGATCCAGTTCTTAAACCAATGGAACTTTGTTCTGTTATTTCAGTGGCAGCAGGGCAGGGAGATACAGAGAGCCCCTCACTCACCCCACTGCCTGAGTGGCTCCCCCCGCTAGTGGAACACCTCCCTAGCCAGCACCACAGATAGGTTAGTCCTGGGGGCCAGTTAACGTGGGTTAACCCTGGGAATAGGGGGTGTTTGGGGCTGAGAGGGGTTAAGCCTGGGAATGGCAGGGGGCTGTTTGGGGCTGAGGGGGTAAAGCTTGTGGATAGTGGGGGCAGATAGTGGGGCTGAGACAAGTAAAGCCTGGAGATGGGGGGCAGGTTTGGGGGCTAACGGGGGTAGAGCCTGGGAATGATGTTCCACAAAATTCTTTCAAGTTTAAAAGGGTTCCGTGGCCAAATAAAATGGGGGAAACTGTCTCAGGAGGCTGTCTGCCCCCTGAAGTGTGCCCTGTTTTGTTTCAGACACTGGGCTGCAGGCTGAGCGGGTGTCAGTGGGTGTAGCTCCGTCCTTGTCCATGGGCTGGGCCAGCAGAAGGTCTGGCCCGTGGCACGTACCCATCAGGGAAGCCGCATTCGCCTTCACACGCTCACACTGGATTGGGGAACGTGAGCATCTGCCAGTGAAGTATGGACAGCGTGGCCAGCTGCTTGCCAAAGCCTCCCTGGGGTAGTTCAGCCTGCGAGGTGAGGCCCGACTCCAGCTCCAGCTGCCCTGGCCCCGAGAAAGGCCGTGGCACTGCAGGCGTGAAGCCTGGCTCTCACTGAGGAGAGCAGAGGCCGATTCTGTCCCCCGGAGGGAGAGACTCGGAGGAATCTCAAAAAGCCTTTCCACCTACATCCATCTTTCAGGGCAGCAGCTCAGACTCTGCTTCTGGGCATCCCTGTGAAGAGAATCTCTGCTCCCTGGCAGCTCCCCCTTCCCAGAACAGCCCTAAAGAGCTTCTCAAGCTGCCTGCCTCCCCCTCTGCAGGATGACCATCACCTCCCACTGCATGAGCTGGCAGGAAGAAGCAGCTCCATTCCCTTCGGCCTGTGTTGGTAGCTGACAAGTTCCTTGCTAAGGTGCCTTATCTCGGCACTTCTGCCCCACAACTGCAGGCCCATCTGCTTCACAGGGGAAGCCCCTGGCTGTGAACACTTTGGCCACCAGGGGAGGCAAAGCACTGGAGAGTATTCTCTGTAGATTAGAACAACCAGCGCTGGCTGGGGAGGGGACTGGGTTTCCTTTGTCCTTAAAAGCTCTCGCCCGGCGATTGAACCCGGGGTGAAAGCATAGGCCTCTTCCTTTTGAGCTGAAGGAGCGGCTCCACAGAGTGAAGTGTCTTGACCAAGGTTGCCCCCACACCAGTTGCAGAGCCAGACATAGACTGCAGTGTTTGTGTCCCAGTGTGCTATCCCCCTAGGCCGTATTACCTATGTTCTCCTCTGCTCAACTTGACCTCTGTGATCTTACTTTCTCCTTCTGTGCATCATACTCACCAATCGCTCTGGTTGGTTTTGCTCCCTTTAGACACTTGCAATTAGCAAACATCAGAGAACTGTTTGCAGTTTGGTCAACCCCAGAGATCATAGATCGTGATTCAGGTCCCATCAAAATCATGAAACTGAAAAAACCAGAGGTCTTTCAGGGCTTTTCCAGTGCACTCAGGTCACATTCTCAGGGTTTTCTCTGCAACTGCGAAGGCAAGAAGCATATTCTTTTGAAGATATTGTGAGAGTTTCATGTTATCACATGCCTCCAGGAGATGGGGATTTTCCTAAGGCCCCCCTCATTGCTGTACTTGCAGTAGAACCACAAGCATTAGCAACACTGTCTTAAAAACCCAAACCAAGATTGCAGCCACATAACACATGCAGCAAAGAATCTCTGCTGCCCCCTCTTCATCGTGCTGATCTTTGTCTGGGGAGCTCAGTGTCAGAACACATTGCTAATCACACAGCCACCCAGCCTCTCCCAAACCTGAGGTATTAATGTACCTTCCATGGGCACTGAAGGTGCTCCATCCATCTCTGTTGAGGCTGATAAATTCATCCCTGTGTGCACACGTTGCCCAGGCTGGGGCCTCTCTCAGTAGCTCTGCTTCAGGAGTGTTGTCATAGGAAGGGTTTTTTTCTCACTTATGATGAAATATCACATCCTCCCTCCCTGCCAGTGTCCCCCACACTCCCCTGCACTTTTCTGCCTTCCGCCCTGTCCCCTCCTCTAATCTCCAGCCAGAGGCTGTTCCTGGGAATGGCAAAGTTCCTTCCCTCTGCAGACGCCCTCCCAAGGTCCCCCTCCGCAGACCGTGGCCAGTGCGTCTGCAGAATGTTCCTGGACCCTGAATGTGGGTTTCCCCTGAGGAATCAAACTCGGCTCTTGGATTTGGAGTCTGCAGCATGTGTCTTGCCAAATTCCAGAACCCCCTAATCGCCCTGCCGGCTGCTTTGTTTCAAGGGGTTTGAATTAAAAGCATCCCAAGGCAATTATCATCAAATAAACAGAACCCGGGGAAGAGGGGGAGAAATCCAGGCTGAGCCCACGTGTGTCTCTTCTCGTCATGGGTGTGAATTTTTACAGCTGAGTTATAAATACACTGCCACCCCAGTTGAGTGCTACATTTATACAGAAGCCAAGAGCTGTGTTTTAACCCTTTGTTAGGACTGGGCAGTGGTGTAATTACACATCTCTGCCATGAGGCCATGTGTGGCTGGGCTGTGCAGAAGTGGGGCAGGAGAGCGGCTTATTCTGGGTGTGGGTGTGACTGGAAGTGGGGATGTTGGATTGAGGGGATAGAATCCTAGCACTGGAAGGGACCTCAGGAGGTCATCTAGTCCAGCCCCCTGCCCAAAGCAGGATCAGCCGCAACTAAATCGTCCCAGGCAGGACTTTGTCAAGCTGGGACTTAAAATCTCTGGTGGTGGAGATTCCACCACCGCTCTTGGTAACGCATTCCAGTGCTTCACCACCCTCCTGGGGAAATAGTTCTTCCTAATATCCAACCTAGACCTCTCCTTCTGTAACTTGATACCATCGTTCCTTGTCCTGCCATCCCTCAACACTGAGAACAGCCTCTCTCCATCCTCTTTAGATCTCCCCTTCAGGAGTTGAAGGCTGCTAACAAATCACCCCTCAGTCTTCTCTTCTGCAAACTAAATAACCCAAATCCCTCAGCCTCTCCTCATAGGTCATGTGCTCCAGCCCCTTAATAACTTTTGTTGCCCTCCGCTGAACCCGCTCCTGTGCATCCACATTCTTTCTATACTGGGAGGCCCAGAACTGGATGCATTATTCCAGATGTGGCCTCACCAGTGCCAAGTAGAGGGAAATAACTTCTCTAGATCTGCTGGAAATGCTTCTCCTAATGCACCCCAATATGCCGTTAGCCTAGTCAGTTACAAGGGCACACTGCTGACTCGTATCCAGCCTCTCATCCACTGTAATCCCCAGCTCCTTTTCTGCTGCACCACTGCTTAGCCAGTCGGTCCCCAGCCTGTAACAGTACATGGGATGAAGAGTGTGCAGGCTCCTGCACTGTGTGTGCCAAAGACCCGAGTGCACCATGGGGACACAATGCACTCTGGCCAGAGGCGTCACACCCTCCGCAGGCCAGTGTCAGTGGCACCCTTGGCTCAGGGAACCCTAACCCTTTCCAGAGCAGCTGGTGTGACAGAGGCCTGCCCATTCCCAATGTGACCAAACCTGTGGAGGGCTCTGCTGGCTTCAGGTGCTGAGGAGATCCTGCTCCTATCTCCCTTAGCTGGTGGGACAAGAGGAGACCCCAGGAGCTGGACTGGCTTAGGAGCTTGGGCCTGGGGTTTGGGACCTCTTCTCCCTGCTGGATGCTAGTATTGAAGCCCAGGCCTTCAGGAGAAGAGGTGCCCCAGAGGGTCAGGGTTAGGGGGAAAGGTGGCTCTCATGAGAGCTCCCATCTATGCCAGCCTCACGCATTTATCCCCCTCTGCTGTCTCAGGACAACATTGGCCTGACCAGAGGTTGCCTTGATCCCCCTCCTCTTGTCTTGCTGTCCCCTTAAGTTCAGTTCCGAGGACCTCCCAGCGCCTGGGTGCTGAGGATTTGCATCACTCCAAGGAACCAGCTTCTCCACGCGTGTGATCTGTAGGTGGGGGAAGGGTTTGCACGAGCCATGGAGTCGGGAGATGCAGCTGCATTGTGCAGCCAGCCCAAGGGGCTCCTGTCCTTTTGCCACAACCGAAGGTGCAACTCCCCTTCCTGACACAAGCAGCCTAAACTCCTTACTGGGGCCTGGGGGCAGTTGGGCCTCCCGGGTCTCTGCAGAGGCTTGTTTGCCTGAGGAAGTGGGTCTGTCGCACAAGAGCTCATCACCGAATAAATCAGTGTGTTAGTCTTCAAAGTGTGACATTTCTGCTGCTTTGTTTCACCTGGGCTGTGGTTTCCATAGGGGCAGCTGCCTGTGGTGCTTTATGGGGTGAGTGACCATTGATCCCATGTGGAACCGTGAACTCAGCTGGCGCCCACCCAAGCAGGCTCCTCAGCTCGGCGCTCCCTTGGCTTCCCGGCACAGCCATCCCCCGTGAGTGAGGCAGCAGCAATGGCCCTTTCCTGCTCCAGACCGGAGAGAGTCCCTCAGGCTGGGCTGTCTTGCGTGTCGCCCGCCGCCTTGCCTGGGGCCACCCCACACCTTCCTCGCCCGATGTCACTGCCTGGAGGTGCTTGAGTGTTCTGCTTTAAAAGGGACATGACCCCTCCTGCTCAGACCCCCACCCTCACCCCTCCTGTTCCTACCCCCGCCCTGCACGCCCTCCCGCCCAGCCCTCCCACCCACAACCCCCTCATGCACACCGCCAACCTCCCAACCCCCTCAGCTTGCCCTTGTGCACTCCTTCCTGCCCAGACCCCACACCCCAACCCCCTTCCTGGCAGCTCCCCCCTGTGCTGCCCCCCTCTTTTTTGGCTCCATCCCAGAGCCTGGAAAATCTCCTAGGCCTGCTCCGCCGAGGCCCTGGGCTGGCGTGTGGGGAACGTGAGGGGTGGCGCTGGTCTTTGTCCGGTCAGGGACCATGTCGGGGGGCACTATTTGAAATGGTTTTTGAGGGTCCCTGCCCCAGCCTTGGGCTGCCTCAGAACGTGGGATCAGGCACGCACAAGGTGCGCCCATCTATGTCAGTGCTGGGCCATTGGCCTGGCAGGATGCTAGTGGTACCTCTTTCAGTCGAGACAGAAAACGAACACTGCAGCTACCCAGGGAGCCCGACGGATTGCTCAGCACTTTTCCCAGGAACTCAGGGCGGCATGGAGAGAGCGGGAAGAAAGTGTGTGAACCTCCGGCTCCGATCCCGAGTCCGCTTCCCTGATTTTGTTTTGCAGGAGGCCTCTGAGCCTTCTAGGGCCGGGTAGGCACTGGCACACCCCATAGACTGCCTGTGTCCCCAAGAGTTACAGTCCTGCCCTACCATCACAGTTAGCCATGTGACTTCTCCCTTCCATCTGAAATGGCTCTGGCCATTTCTGCATGGCTGTTCCACCCCAGAAGTGGCTGCATTTCAGTAGGAAGTTAAGCAGCTCTGGTATGCGTCACCGGTCACGGGTTTTGGGGTGAACTGCAGAATCTTTTAATAAGAGCAGGCAGGAAACAGAGATGCATGGCAAGGGCTGAAGACACAAGCTTCCTTACTGAGCGTATGTGTCCTAAGCTTGGCCAGCACTATGGCTGCATGACTCTGGGAGGCAGCAGGGAACCCACACCCCTGATGGAATTAGCTCTCCCTGGAGAGACCAGACCCTGTGATCTAACTCACTGGAGTAGGGGTGGCCCCGAGTGCTGGCTGGGAACTGCCCCTTGCCATGGAGCAGCTGAAGCGGACTAGGTTAAAGTGAGCTCCAATGTGCCTGTACGTGCTGCTGCCACGCCTCCCAGGGCTTGCCAAGGCTGGCACAAAGTCGTCTATGGGCGAGCAGGGCATTGAACCCAGGTCTGCAGCTACAGCTGTGATCACTGGGCCGTGTGCCTGGTGAGCAGGGCCCAGCAGAGAGGGGATTTCTGGTGGTGTCCTATTGCTGTGTCCTGCTCTTTCCCTCGCTGATGGCTTGGGCGCAATGCCTGGCCCACTGTTCGTTTTGTGCTAGTGGAGGGATGCAGCTGCTTCAGCCCTGGGAACTGAGAAGTCCAGCTCAGCTGCCTGGCCCTGCTACACCTTCTTCCCTGCCTGCACTCGGTCCAGTCTGCCCATGTGTCTGTCTGGTGCCCTCGGCACTGAGCTCCTTTCTGTAACCACCCACAAGTGGCCTTTCACCTGGGACCTTTGGAGCTCAGTGCAGGAGCCTCTGTAGTTTGAGCTACAAGCTGGCTGGTGCTCAGCTAAGGCTGCAGCAGAGACTGGTTCTTGCTGTAGGTGCTGCGGTACGTGGGACGGTGAGCCGGACCCTAGGTGTGTGGGTTGCATTTGGATGCTGAGGGCCTTTCTCAGCCCTGGTCAGGAGCTCAGTGGCTCCTAGAGGGAGGCTTCAGGGGGTGAGGCCTGTCAGTTGCCCTTGGGGAGGAGCTAGGCCAGGGGAAGTGGTTGCTGGGGAATTGGCCAGGGCAGGTTGGACAGGTGGGAACATTGGGGTGGAGGCTGGGGCATTTCTGAGCTCCTGGAGAGCGCGTGTCAGTGTCAGAGCTGCCTGGGTCCTAACAGGCATGTTGACGTGCAGCCTTTCCTGATATCTATGCCAGGACTCACTCACAAGGGTCTGTGGTGAGATAACACCAGGCAGCTGCAGGCGCCTTGTCCTTCACACCTTTCACTGTGCGTTCCCTGATCCCCCTCCGCGGTAGAGCTGGGTGAGCTGCAGCACAGAGGAGGGAGTGACTTGGTGTAGGGAGCACAGCGAGCCAAGCCAAGGACCCAGTAGTCCCGGTCCCCATTCCCATGCTCCGACCACCAGCCATGCTGCAGAGGAGCTGGAACTGAGCTGAAGGACAGAGAGTGGGTTTGCATCTGTGACACACCGATGGGCAGTCAGCTGGCAGCTCCTCCGTGGAACCGTGAGCACAGGCGCCGACTTGGCGCAGTTCGCCCCCACCCTGACACCCGTCTTTCCTGCTGCATGAAGGAGAGCTTGGCGCATGTTCACTGGGAGCTGCAGTTCCTTTTCGGGCTCCTCCCAAACCTGCTCCTACTGTTCTGGCTGCACCTTTCTCCCCTCTTAATTTACATGTCTCCTCATCAACCTCCAGCTCCTCCTGGCACAGACCACAGTAGCCAGCCCCACAACCCACCAGGAGGAGGTAGCTGAGGGGTGCTCTGCAATTGAGAGGCTATTTCCAATGTATCCAGGCTGATACATTGCCCTGGGCCCTGTTCCCTGGCTGCCTAGACACCTTTGAGGAGCAGTGGGCGATGTCAGGTTCTCCAGTCCCCTTCAGTTCCCTCCTTGTGACCCTGTTGCTGCTTTTTTCCATTGCTGTCAGTTTGTGGTGCCTGGAACCCCTTTGGCTGCTGCAGCCGTGAGTCAGCTGGCCTTCCAAATACCTCCTCTGTCATGGCAGCACTGAGCAGTGCAGGGGATGCAAAACCAGACCAGAGGACTCTTCTGAGTTTGGGTTGCAGGCGTTTGCATTTCCATTTTAATCTGGACTAATCCCTCCTGAGTTCCAGGCTGCCGGTGATTGCACCAGCCTCCCCATAATGAGCGCTGTCCCGCCGCCTGTGCAGGCGTCGAGAGGTCTTTAAGACCAGGTCTGAGCTGGGTCTTGAGAGACCCCTCACCTCTTGGGCTGTCTGGCAGCCTCTGCCAGGACGTCGGTGGGGCAGGGCAGTGACACTCTGGCAGGTGGGGGACAAGGGGTTTCCTGTGGCTTGGCACCACAGCAGACGGGACGTGCTTCGCTCCAACAGGCTGAGGGGGGCGGGGGCCTGGGCAAGTGGCTGGTGCTGTGCTGGGTGCTCTTCAGAAAGGTTCTGTCTGCGATTTCTCTCGCTTTCTCTGATTTCTGCTGTCGAAATTAGTGTGTGGCAAGGAGAGATTTGGCCCAGGGCCCCACCCAGCCCCATCTGTCCACCTCAAGCCAGAGCTACATCACCCCTGCCCTTTCAGCTCTGGCCCCCTGCCCCTCAGTCCTCAAACTACCCACTCCTGGGCTCCCCACACCCTGCTCTGCTAGTGCCCTTCCGTCCTGGCCTGCTGGCCCTCGGTACGCCTGGCCTGGGCTCCCCACACCCTGCTCCACTAGTGCCCTTCCGTCCTGGCCTGCCGGCCCTCGGTACGCCTGGCCTGGGCTCCCCACAACCTGCTCTGCTAGTGCCCTTCCGTCCTGGCCTGCCGGCCCTCGGTACACCTGGCCTGGGCTCCCCACTATCTGCTCTGCTAGTGCCCTTCCGTCCTGGCCTGCTGGCCCTCGGTAGACCTGGCCTGGGCTCCCCAGCATTGGAGGATCTCAAAGCATTTTAGAAACAGAGCTCAGGGTCAGTGTTCCCTGTGACCTGAGCACTTGGACAGCTGCCTAGGGGAGATTCAGGTACCACCCCACTGATCAGCATAGTGCCCACAGCCAGCCAGGGTAGGCATCGTATGTCTATTGGTGGTGCACATGTGCACAGCCTTGGTGCATATAACAAAATGTATTTCACCCGGATGGAAGAAATTAGATGGGCGCTGCACAGGATCCTTAGCTGCACAGCCCCGGCAGAGAGACTAGAGTCCAGGGAGGGGAGGTAGCTTGCCCAAGGTCACCCAGGGACTCAGGTTCTGGGGTGGATGGAGCTGATTCCTTTGCTGCAGTAACTTCCAGCAACATACTGCCAAGAGCCCTGACCCCAGCTCTCCAGTGTTGAAAAGGGAATGAACCCAGCACTTACGTATCAGGTCACAGTGGCTGGGTGACCTGTCTGAACTCACAAAGCAAGGGAATGGCAGTGCTGGGAATAGAATCCAGGAGTCCTGTGCGCCAACTAGTAGGCATGCTTCCCACCCAAGCGCCTGAGTCTGTCTGTATCCATTGAATTAGCTTCCCTGCTCCCTGTCTGCTCCCGGCATACCGTGCACGCAGTGCCAAGCCAGGCTGTGGCCGGGTACAAGTCTGACTGGAGTGTACTTGTTCCTGCTTTGCACAGGAAAGGAGCAAAAAGCCCCAAGGCGAAGAGCTGCCAGGTCTCCTTTCTGCCTGAGAACCGTCCCGCTCCTCTCTCGGGATTACCTCTTCCTGGGAAGCCTGGCCTGCTGAACAGCCTACCTCAAAGCCGAGTATAAAACCCCTGTGTGAACAGGCTGCAGCCTCACAAGTCAGGCAGGGTCTCTGCTATCGAGATGCCAAGCAACTCTGCAAAAATGTGCGCCTCAGCGGGTGAATGCGCTGGGACTGGACAAGCAGCAGGGGCCCACCCTACGCAGGCCTGAGCTGCTCATGCTGAAGAGCCTGCAGGGGAGACACCTGATCCCTGGCAGCGCAGCTGGCATGCACCTGCCCCAGAGGCTCACAGTCAGATTGCCAAGGCAGCAAAGGGTCCCATCCATGGAGGCCAGAACCTGCAGAGATTAGGCAATTTGGCCCCGAGATGCTGGTGCCACAGCCTGGCCCGGAGGAGAGCTGGAGGGCTGCTCGGCCCCTCTATTGACAAAACAACCAGAAGCACAGCAGACAGGGCTGCCCAGTTCTTGGATAGTCCCATGAGTCCGAGCCACGCCATTCTCGAAGCCTGTGAGCAAAGTGCCCTGCAATGGTGGAGTCCTTGCTGGGTCGCCGTGGATTCTCCTGGTTGCGTGTTCCTTTCCCGCTGCGCCCCATGTCCTGGCGGAGATGAGCACAGAGAAGGATGCAGCTGCCTGCTCTGCTTTTGTTGCCTTTGGAGCTCTCTGTTCAGCATGGAGCTAATAGCATTTGAGCTCCTCCTGGCTCTGGTTTTTTCTCCTCCCAGTGGGCCCCACTAGCCTCTGGAGAATACTAATGTGCTTCATTTCGGCCTCACCTTCCAGCGGGAAGAGCAGGTCCCAGCGTCAATGGCTGCTTTGTTAGAAAGCTGCACATTTGCCAAGGGCGTTTGGCTCTCGGGGCTGTGGTGGGGTCCTCACGGAAACAGATCTCTTCCTGAGAGGCAGTTCAGGCTAATGAGCTGGTGTAAATACCTCCCGCCTCCTCCCATGGTGAATGGATCGACCTTAACGACAGTTGCAACTACATTCCTGGGCAGAGAATTATCTCGCTAAATTTCAGTTGGCTATACTACTTCTTTTCACTTCCTGTCCTAAGCTGCTGCTGCATGTTAACCAGTTGGCTGTGCTCTGCTCCAGAAGTGGCTGCGTTTCACAGACAGGTAGCATGGTTTCCTGGTGGCACTGGGCCTGGATAGTTCCTGAGTTTGCTGTAAGTTTTAGTTACAGCCTTGGTCAGATCGCTTCTCTGGCCCTCAGCTCCCCCTATGTAATCTGGGGATCATAGGGGTTCACTCCTCCTGCCTTTATCTGTCTTGCTGATTTGGGGTGGGGGTCTGGCTTCACCACAGAGTTAACACTACCACTTCCTCTCCAGGCAGCCTAGCTCAAGTGGGAGAAGGTATAGTTGCCTGCAGGCAGACTTGAACCAGAGACCTCGGGAATGTAGTGCAGGAGCTGCTACACTATGGTTTGAGCTAAAAGCAAATCACCGCTCAGCTCAGCCTGCAGACTCTCAGTCTTGCTCTGTGTAACTGGTCTGGGTGCCCCTTCATGGGACGGTGACCTACGTCCCGAGGGCTATGCCTAGATTGCAGGGATTTGTTGCCAGAAATTTTGTCAGAAGGTATCTCCCAATATAACTTCCGTTGAGAGAGTGCGGCCAGACTGCCAAGCGAATCGCTGGAGCGCTCTGCTCTGTCGACAGAGGGCCCCACAGAGTGTCCAGAGTGGCTTTCCCTCGACAGAGGTGTTATGCCTTACAGGAAGTGGGGTACAGCTGTTGAGAAAAGTTTGGTGGTCTGTCTACTTACTGACAGCAGAAAGCCTGGGGAGCCTGGACGCTCCGCAGGGTTGGTCAGCAGCAACAAAACCCTCTCGTGTAGACATAGCCCAGGTCTGTGGGTTACATAGACACATGAGGAAGTAACACTAGACCTGCTGTGCCCATGGGAAGCTGTTGCACTCCTCTATCCCAGCCTGCTGTGTTACCCTCAGAATTGGGGGGGGGACATCCCAATGTTCTTAGCACTACTGGATTGTCTCCCAGTTGGCTGTGGGGAGAGTTTCTGCAGAGGTGTGTTCTTTCTGAGTGTGGGGGCGGAAGTGGCAAGGAGGCTCTGGTGGATTAGCAGCTCTTCGGTGCTGTTAGCCTGCACCCCCACAAAGGTGGTCATGTTAACAGCAGATGGAGCTGCAGCTTGTGCCCCGTGGCCTGGCCAATGAGTTAAGTGCACCACGAGCCTTGAGTGAAGGGTGTTTGTGTGTCAACAGGCCCTGAGTTGCAATGTAGGTTAACCCTGCAGTGAAGAGAGATCCTTAGTGCATGTACAGCGCCTAGCACAATGGGATCTCAGTTGGAGCCTCAAGATGCTACGAGAATATAAGCAGAATTCCTGTACTGGGGCCATTTTGGCCTAGCAATTGCCACCGTCACAGAGCAAATGCAACGGTACTCAAACCAACAAGGAGTAGCCAGGTGCATTGAACAGCACCTCTGAGCAGATCCTGTAGTCTCTGCCTCCCACCCAGCAACAATCCATGTCGAAGCCAGTGCAGGAGAGCCCTGAAGGCTTGACATCCAGTCTGGCCTCTTAAAGCCCGGGTCTATCACGGCGTAGTAATAGAAGCACTCTCACCAGGCGGGGGCTGTCTCTGCGCTTACAGCAGGGAGGGACAGGCAGTGTGTGATTTTTAAATGCTGCCACTTAGCCAGGTCCCACTGTAATGAGGGTATCAGGGAAGTGGTTACAGATACAGCAACCATCCCCCTTTGTGTGAAGGTATTTTAAAAAGACTCCTTTGTTTCTGGCTGCTTGGAAAGCTGCTTCTGTGCTCTCAGCCCAGAGCCTGTGTGAAAGGTGAGAAAAGCTCAAGGCAGGTTCACACTTTACGCTGAAGAAGTGGGTCTGCCCCAGGAAAGCTCATCACCGAATAAATCATTTTGTTGGTCTTTAAAGTACCACAGAACTGCTGGTTGGTTTTATTAGAATACAGACTAACATGCCCAGCTCTCTGTTACTGGACAAGTGAATTAGATCAATTCAATGGTGAGTGAAGTTCTCGCTTAGATTTCAACCCCCACCCCGCCCCACGAGCTGTGAGCCATTCACAGCTGTGCAAATGAAACCAGTGGACCAACTTCTGTGCTCAGCCTGTCACCGACTAATTTTCTGTCCCTGAGAGCAGGATGATTAAGCTGCCAATAAAATCTGCTCTCCTGCTTCTCCTCTGAGAAGCACGATGGAATGGACAATAGAGTGGCAGGGAGGCAGGGTGGGTGTGACTGGGCGTGTGAGTGTTTTAATCCGCTGGGGTTCACGTAGGGCTTTGCCAGGTGATAACAGCAGTGGACTCCAGCTTTATAAAAGTAAATGGCTACTCTAGAAAGCACTCATGGAGCTGACCCTTTAGCTCCCGCTTTTGGTCCCAGGTTTGATTTTGGCTGATGCTACATCCCGTTGCTTCATCAAACGAACCCCAGTGCTAAATCAGCAGTGAAAAATGTTAAGGAAAAGCATCATTTAGCCATCTGAGAGCTCGCATAAATGGCTTGAGGTTGGCTCTTGTAGCTACCCGGCCAAGGGCAAAACCTCCTGGACCCGCAGTGTCCAATACACTCCTCGTTTGCCACATGGGGTGATTTGGACACCACGATGTGAGAAATGTGGTTCCTTAGAGCCACACACAGTGCGCCCTCTGCCCTCTCCTTGCATGCGCCCCGCCACTTGGTGGAACAAGCACATGGTGGCAGTGGCAGTGGCAGCTCTGGCTGGAGCTGCAGGGCTCCAGGTGTGGGGGCTGGTGTGGCTCCAGCTGCAGGGCCCAGCATGGCCCAGCTCCCAGTGCGGTTCCAGCAGCAGGGCCTGGCGTGGCTCCAGCTGTGGCTCCCAGCGCAGTTCCAGCCAAGGGACCCGACACAAGTACAAGTGCAGGGCCTGGCATGGCTCCAGCCCAGCCCAGCAGTTCCAGTGTCAGGGACTCTGGTGAGCCACTGGCAGGTTTTTCTTGGGGCCTGGTGGGTATTTTGAGCTGGGGTGAAGGTTGTGGAAATCCTTTTATTTGTGCTGGACACCAGTGGCCCGGAATATACCTACACGGCTCCCCATTCTGTGGGTAGAAACCTTGGTCTGCCCATTGGCTTGTCACGAATCCCTGGCCAGCCTGGGGTTTGCAAGTGTTGTTACTACACACCATGCCCACTGGAGCCTTGAGGCTAACACCCAGGAGAGAGCTCATGCTCTCCTGGTCCCAGTCTGATCCTTAAAGTTACATCGATGGTACGGCTGCACCAGTGGTGTCCAATAGGAATTCAGAGATCGCTACACTCGTCATTATCGTCTTTCCTTATTCACCACATTCGCACCCACCCCAGCTCTAAAGAAATGCCCTGCACCCCCAGCCCAGGGGTCAGTAACGTTTCTGAGGCGGAGTGCTGAAATTTGACCTTTTGATTGAATGCCGGGGATATGTTGCAAAGTCACTAACAGTCCTACTTACGCCAGCTTCGTTAGTAAATAAAGGAGGCTGCAGCGCGTTCTGGTTTGGCACGTGAGCTTGCCATTGCTTTTTTTGGTTCGCCATGTGCAAATGTCAGCACTTTCAATGTGGAGAGCAGATCTGTGTATGGAAGTCAAAGTCAAGGGTGCACCAGTGTTCACATACCACATTGACATGTGCCACAATCTGAGAAGTAAATTGTCTAGCTCTGTTAGTGGGTGGCTAGTAAATAAACAGCTGTTTGCACAATTGCTTGCTTAATTTGCACAAGTGACCCTGGTAAATACGTGTGGATTTAATGGATTTTATATGCACGGGTCTCCCTCTTCTGCAAAGGTGAAGGAAGGCCAGTGTGTCCTGATGTAGCGCACGTGTAACAGACTGGACGAATGGGGTGGGGCTCTGGGTGTTTGAGGGCACCCTGTGCTGCATGGCCACAGCACATCTAGGCTCTGATCCTGGTGCTCAAAGAGTTGGGCAGCTATGATCCCCAGCCAGCTCCAGTGCTTGGGCAGCTGGGCAGAGTGGTTCCCAGCGAGTCTTGGGCAGCTGGGCAGCTGGGCAGCATGGTCCCCTCATGCCCTACACCCCCATGCCCTGACTTCCCCACCCCTCTGCCCTGCATCCCCCATTACCCACGGGGGATCTACTGCAGGGGCTCCGGCCCTGGCCCTGCGCCCCATTGTGGCCCTGAGGCAGGGGCTTGGGCTCTGGCTCCGGCCCCACAGCAGGGCCTGGGCTCCCACCCCATGCTCCAGAGGGGGCCCCATGGCAGGGGTTTGGGAGCCTCTGGCCCTGGTGCCACGCTCTGACGGGGACCTTGCAGCAGGGGCTGAGATGCCCGCTCTGCCCTGCACTCTGGGAGACCCTGCAGCAGGGGCTTGGGATCCAGCCCCTGCACCACACTCCAAGAGCCCCATTTACCACAGTGCATTCTCCTATTCGCCTCCCGTGGCGAGTGGAGACCACGCTGGGCACTGGCTCCACACAGCAAAGTTATTTCAAAATGAACCTTTGCTAGTGGCTACACAATGTAAGTGCTGTGTTGGAACAGCCTCGTTCCTCGGCAGAGCGCCAGTTTTGACCTATTTTGAAATGGCTATTTCAAAACGGGCTGGGCAGATAGGGAACAGAGCCTATTTCGAAAGTAGCCATAGTGAGTCCAATGGCTCTGTTTTGAAATAACCTCTGTTGTGTGTAGATGCTATTTCGAAATGCATTTGGTGTGTAGCAGCGTTATTTCAGGATAAGCTATTTGGCCATGTCTACGCTGGCCCCTCCCTTTTGAAAGGGGCACAGAAACGTGGTGGGTCAAAAAGGAAAATGGGGCCCTGGTTTGCATATTCAGCACCTCATTTGCATAACGATGGCCACTGGCCGTTCCAGAAGTGCTGTTTTCTAAAGCCAAAATGGCCATGTAGATGGGGTTCCTTCGAAAGGAAGCCCTGGTTTCGAATGCACCCTTATTCCCAATTTTTTCAGGAAGGGTACCTTAGGAAGTGGGGCTTACTTGCAAAGGAACCCCATCTACATGGTGGTTTTGGCTTTGGAAAACAGCACTTCTGGAATGGCGAGTGGCCATCATTATGCAAATGAGACATTGGGTATGCAAATCAGCACCTCATTTGCATTTTCAATCTGCCGCATTTGCGTGCCCCTTTCAAAAGGGAGGGGCCAGTGTAGACATAACCTTCCAGAATAGCTTATTTGGAAATAAGGCTGCTATGTGGACATACCCTTAGGCTACATTTAGCTTGTGTTGTCATTTCAAAATAATTTACGCAGTTTGCATTTTGTATCCCAAAATAGCACCCGCAGTCTAAACATAGCCTTAGAAAGTTTGGGATCGTCACCTTAACTGTTAGAAGTATGGGGTTTATGACATACAGCCAAGAAATTCCATTGTGTAGAGGACAGCTGTGCACCTAAAACAGTCCAGCAAACCACTCAGTTAATTGATTCTAGTATATACTGAGCGATGGTGTACGAGCAGTTAGGGTTTTAATATGTGGTCTTATTCGGGCACTGCTCTTGGGTTTGCAATACACTCACTCAGTTCCACACAGCAGCAGGGGGTGGGGAGAAGGAGCTTTATTTTAATGTCTTAATCTCTGTAACCAGTGGAGCAAAGGAGATTTGCCACAGGCCAGGTCCCCTGCTGGGGTAAAGCAGCAAATTTAGGTGGGATGACACTGATTATACCAGCCCAGGCTCTGGCCGCAGGGATTCTGAGCCTGCTGACTTCCTTGTTGGGAAAGGATAGAAGCAAAGCTCCTTAGGATCACTTCACAGCTATGAATACAAATGGTCTCGCTCTGCAGGCCTCAGCTGGTCATGGAAGGGAATTAGTCACAACATTACCCCTGCCCCGTCCCCTCAGGGCTGAGCCCTCCTGCAAATCCAAACCCGGGTGGGGGCAGCTCAGGCCCTTCTCCAGTGGCTCTGCTTTGCCTTTCCTTCTGAAGAGCTCCGGTGTCCTTCAAACTGGGGGAAACCCAAAGAGCGGTGCCTGAAGGCTGCCTCCCAGGTTTGGCTCAGCTGAACAGACCCAGGCCGTGCCAGTGTGCAGCAAGGAGGGGGTGGCCGAGCCCTACTGGGCAAGTGCAGAGCCTAGCGCCTGGGGCTGGGCTGTGGTAGGGTGGGTCCAGGGGCTCTGCTGGCAGCTCAGCAGAGGGCGCTGCTCTACCCAGGTATGCAATGGATGGAGGTTTCCGAATGGGGCACAAAAGAGAGGTTCCCGAGGCCACATTGTCACCGTTGCTATTGATCTCCTTGTGCTTCTCACGAGCCTCTGCGGGAGGAAGCTCAGCTCAGCCCCTCCACAGTCTGGTTTCCACTCCCTGTCTCATGCTCTGGAGGCAGAGCAGTGCTGCATCAGCATAATGGCGGCCGCATGAATTTCAAAGTGCAGACTTCGGGTTGCAGCTTGACAGTGAAGATGGGGGCAGCTTCGAAGTAAGTGCCCCCCTTTGACATGCCCTCTCTCTGATCTAGTTCTGTGGGAGTAAGGGCATGTCGAAGGGGGGCGCTTTTTCCGAAGCTGCCCCCATCTGCACTGCACACTCGCTCTTGCTTTCGCTATTCGAGTCACTATTTCCTTCTTACAGCCTGGATCATACGTCATGTTGCTCCCCAGATATGTGAACTTCTCCACGTTCTCTAGTTCTATCTCATCTACACCGATCTTCTGTCCTATTTCCTTATCTGCAAATACCATTGTCTTCATTTTATTGATGTTCATAATCAGTCCGTACGACTTCCTATCATGTGACCAGATTTTTATATTGGGTCTGGAAGCCATTTTAATGCCCAGTGTGGCTATTGGCCCCACATATTGTGCTATGGGGGGTCATGTGAAGTGTTTAATGAAAGCTGATGATGCCCTGAATCTATGTGTGCTATTCACATGTCTGGGTCATGTATGTAGGTAAAGTTATAGATTTTAGCTCTGTCACTGTGTTAGAAAATAGTAACAGAGAGGAAGCCGTGCTAGTCTATACACTATCAAAACAAAAAGCAGTCAAGTAGCACTTTAAAGACTAGCAAAATGGTTTATTAGGTGAGCTTTCGGGGGACAGACCCACTTCTTCAGACCATAGCCAGACCAGAACAGGCTCAATATTTAAGGCACAGAGAACCAAAAACAGTAAGCAAGGAGATCCTTGATTATCTTTTTCTGATTTGTCCTCCTTGCTTACTGTTTTTGGTTCTCTGTGCCTTAAATATTGAGCCTGTTCTGGTCTGGCTATGGTCTGAAGAAGTGGGTCTGTCCCACGAAAGCTCACCTAATAAACCATTTTGCTAGTCTTTAAAGTGCTACTTGACTGCTCTTTGTTCTGAATTTGGGTGTTATGGATCTGGGCTGGTACAGCAGCTGGGAAGTCTATGGGTTTCTTCGTATGTCTTCTGGCTGGTCAGTGGGGCTGGCAGAGGTGCTATGGTGGCTGGTTGGATTTGCCATAGTGAGAAGGAAATCCCAGGCTGGGGCTGTAAGTGGCCTGGTTTTTAAGCAGAGGTACCCTGGATTGATTTCTCTAGCAGTGCCCAGGTACCCCATCCTATCACACTTCCCTTCCTTGTTTACCACTCACCTCATTTCGCACCAATCTGCTGTCTGCTAACAGTCCCCCCTTGTCTCTGGGGCTGTGTGACCCAGCACGGGCAGCAAGCCGAGGGAGGCCAGCGAAGGATGGGCTGGGGGAACTTGCTGCAGGAGCAGAGGGTGGAGGGCAGAGGTTTTTCCAAGGCCTGTCTGCGTTGCCAAGGCAACACACACTGCACAGTCCCAGGAGCGAGTGGTAAATCTCTGGAGCGGAAATGCAATTGGACAGGCCAGGTGGAGCGAGGGAGCGTGAGGGAAGGCGAGCGAAGGGCTGACCGTGGCAATGGCAGAGGAGGGATGGGAAGGGGGAAGCAGAGCAAGGTGGGGTTACAAATGAAAGAGGTGGACAAAGAGCGAGAGAAGGGTGTGGGGCGAGAGGATGGAGCAGGGGAGCCAGGATGAAGAAGCGAGAGTGGAAGAAGGAGAATATGGACGATGACTTGGATGAGGGGTTGGATTGCACCCTCAGCAAGTTTGCAGATGACGCTAAGCTAGGGGGAGAGGTAGATACACTGGAGGGTAAGGACAGGGTCCAGACTGACTTAGACAAATTGGAAGACTGGGCTGCAAGAAATCTGATGAGGTTCAATAAGGACAAGTGCAGAATCCTGCAAGGCTGGGGTCTGACTGGCTCGGTAGTAGCTCTGCAGAAAAGGGCCTGGGAGTTGTAGTAGATGAGAAGCTGGACATGAGTCAACAGTGTGCTGTTGTAGCCAAGAAAGCTAATGGCATATTAGGTTGCATCAAGAGGAGTGTTGCCAGATCCAGAGAAGTGATTATTCCTCTTTATTCAGCTTTGGTGAGGCCGCATCTGGAGTACTGTGCTCAGTTCTGGGCCCCCTGTTGTAGGAAGGATGTGGATACACTGGAGAGGGTCCAGTGGAGGGCGACCGAAATAATTAGGAGGCTGGAGCATATGACCTATAAAGAAAGGTTGAGGCAATTGGGAATGTTTAGTCTGCAGAAGAGAAGACTGAGGGGGGACTTGATAACAGCCTTCAACTTGCTGAAGGGAGGCTGCAAAGAGGCTGAAGAGAGAGGCTGTTCACAGGGGTCACGGATGGCAGAACACAGAACAATGGTCTCAAGTTGTGGTTGGAAAGGTCCAGGTTGAACATTAGGAAAAACTTTTTCACTAGGAGGGTGGTGAAGCGTTGGAATGGTCTACCCAGGGAAGTAGTGGAGTCTCCATCCCTGGAGGTGTTTAAGTCTCGCCTTGACAAAGCCCTGGCAGGGCTGATCTGATGGGTTTGGCCCTGCTTAGGGCAGGGGGCTGGACTCGATGGCTTTTTTAGGTCTCTTCCAGCTCTATGGTTCTATGATTCTGTGTGTTGATAGATTAATTGTGGTTCCTTGGTGGCTGCTCTGCACTCAGGTGGAGGATCCAGAAGGATAAAGGGTTTGTCTGGGCTGTCTCACAGAAATCAGTGGGAGATTTCTGAAGAGCTCCTTGGCTCTGAAGGCTGATGGGGAAACTCTCTCCAGCTTCTGTTTGCTGTGCCAAGGTTCTGCAGACAAAGCAATTGAGCTAGTCACTTATTCCCAGAGAAGCCAGCCACAGTGGATGGAAGGTGGGTGGGGGTTGGGAAATTGTGTCAAGACAGTAAAAGGGGAAAGAGAAAGAGATGCAGCTCCCCATGGAGGCCTGGCGCTCGGGGCAAGCCTCCAGGCCAGCTCCAGAGCCGAGACCAGATCTCCAGACAAGTCTGATGCAATTGGTGCCAATGCTGAGGACTGCTGGGCTGGGCTCGTTTGTAACTCTTGTGTTTTATGAGCAGCAGCAGGTTCTTCTTATTTTTTCCCCATTCCCCTCCGGTCGCAAACCAGGCAGCAATCCAGATAAGGTGTTATCAGCCATCTATGGCAGCTGGCTTATTATTTCTCAACGCAGCCTTGTTCTGTGCTAGTTACTGTGCAGCAGGGTAAACGCTGGTGCCAATCTACTGAAGAATCTCGATAAAAATGATGGTGGTGATAGGCAATCCTAGGCCAGAGCCTCTTCTCTTCCTGCCATACTTTATTTGGCTAGGGTACAAGAATGTACAGTGGAGTTAATCTGTCTCACCTGGATCTCTATGGGCACAAGGTGAGCTAGGGAATTGTCACCCCCATTTTACAGAGGGGAAATAGAGGCACAGATTTGCTCAGCGGTTCTCAGACTGAAAGTGGGTTGTGACCCCTTTTTAATGACATCGCCAGTCTTGGTTTAGACTTGCTGGAGTACCAAGCCAGGGCCAGGGCCAGAGCCATCACCTAAGCCCCACAGCATGAGCCAATGCCTGAGGGTTCAGCCCTGGGTGGTGGGGCTCAAGTTTTAAGCTCCAGGCTGAGGCTGAAGCTTTGGGATTTGACACCACACCCCAGGATGGTGGGGATCAGGTTTTGGCTCAGGCGGCGGTCCCACCTTCTCAGGTCATGGAGTAATTTTTGCTTCCAGAAGGGGTCATGGTGAAATCAAGTTTCAATCATGATCCTATCCAAGTTCATGCACTCAGTAAGTGGCTTAACCAGCCTTTGATCACAGCTTAGGAGTGCTACTTATCTGCTAGAAGTGGTTCTCAGCCAGGGTGTGTGTACCCCTGGGGATAAGCAACAGGGATGTTAATGGTTAACTGGTTAACAGGAAAGGGACAGAGCAGCCTTGAACTGGATGGCCTGGGGCGCTCCATCCTGGCCAAAGCAGCCACTGGTGACGGTGGCAGGAATCTGGGCTTGTCTGGTTCAGCTGACCTGCCCCATCTAATTGGTTAATTGGTTAGCCTACCAGTTAACCAATTAAATGGGGTAGTGGCACTGCCCTCCGCTCCCATTGGCCAGGAACTGACGAATCAGTGCTCAAGGCAGGGGCAACGTGGTGCTTCAGAGCCCACTTGCCTAGGAGCTGGGCCTCTGGCCACTCAGGCAGTGCAGTGGAGGGTCAGAACAAGGGAGGGATGAGCAGTGGTTTTCCAGTACAGCTCACTCACCTGCTTTAGCAGCTGCCAAGGACCCTAGGGCTGAGCCTTGCGCTGTTCTAGGAGGTAAGGCAGCTCAACTAGAGCTTTCCTTAGTTTTGCAACAGCCTATGGAAATTGCCCTAGCAATTCACACTAGCCAGTTCACACTGCAGTTTCGTGCAGTGACGTGGTTGCATGGCTCTGCAAACATATTCTGTAATGTAAATGCAGGCTGAACCTCTGTACTCTGGAACTCTCTCATCTGGCAAGCTCCATAATCTGGCATAATTTTAGTGATCTGGAGGACCACTTATCATGGGTGTGGCCAAGTTTCCTGTGGTCCCATAAAGTTTGTTTGCAGCCCCCACTCCTGACTCTCAGTGTTCTGTGCTGTTACTTCGCTGTAATTTACCCCTAAATGTCTTCTAAGAGCCCAATAAGCAGTGGAAGTGTTGGTAATGTGTTAGAAAATATTGACCTCCTGTCATCTGGCAAATTCTCCCATCTGGCACATAGTCAGGTCCCGAGGGTGCCGGATGAGAGAGGTTCAACCTGGACAGTATTTACATTCCATTGATCTATTTTATAATTATATGATAAAAATGAGGAAGGCAGCAATCATCAGGGGCCAGGTGCTGGGACACTTTTGTATTTTTCCTTGATTTTGAAAGCAAGTGCTAGAACTTAGGAGTACGCAAAATGAATTGGACGCCTGATGGTAGTCTGGAAAAGTTGAGAGTCACTTTTCTGCCTTAACTGAGTTGTGTGTGGATCTGACTAGATTTATTTGAGCATGTGTGGATGTCTGTGTGAGTGTTCACACTCTGTGTGTGCATCCATGTATTTGTCCGTTTATGTGTTGTGTGACACCCTTACATGGTTAACAAGCAGTCCCGCAGCACATCAAAAACTAAAATTGATTGTCATAAGCTTTTATGGGTAAAGCCACTTCTCCAGGTTATCGGCCAATTATCTGAGGAAGCGGACCTGACCCACAAAAGCTGATGATTTGTAATTTATCAGTCTTCAGGGTGCAACAGGACTGCTTGTTATTTGTGAAGCTACAGACTGACATGGCTACCCCCTGAGACTATTTACCCTTACTGGCTGCTGGGGCCAGTTTCTTCCTCGCTTCTGGATGACCCATATGGAGGATAAGAGCCTACTATTGCTGCAGTTCAATGGTCACTCCTCTGCAACAAGTGATTCATCCCTGTGGCAACCTTGCAAATGGAGCATCCCCCAGGTCAACCTCTGAGAAGATGCTTGGAATGAATATCCAACTAGAGCATTTTATGTCCCTCCGTGGTGATCTTGTTATGTGGCTGAAATTTTTCCCCATCCCACTCCCATTGCTGGCTATATAGTAGCATACCCATGCCTGGGGTTTTTTTGGGCTTCTATTCTAATAATGTGTCCAGCTCCCTAGGGTCCGGCTCCCTGGAAGTGCTTTGCATGGGTCCGGGGACCTGACACCCAGGTTTGCAGCCTGAGCAGCACAGCCAGGCCTGAAGCACATTTTCTGTTTCAAGAGAAATCTTGGTGGGCTTGAAACTTTCCATTTTGAAGTGGATTGGGGGTAAGGGGAGAAATGCAAACTTGATATGAATGAATCTCCCCGCCAAAAAAAAAACAAAAAACAAAAAACAAAAAAAAAAACAACCCAAAAACAAATCAGTGGGATCAATCAAAACCTCAGTTCAATAAAAGCAAAGCTTGATGTTCTGACTGCGACCTTGTTTTTAACGTTTTGAGGAAAATGCACTTTTTTTAAAGTAGTGTGGAAGTGGAAAATCTAAATATTTTTGCTCTCTTTCTGGGGTTCAAAATAAAATTTCATCAACAATTTTCCCAAATTTCCTAGTTTTCCTTTCAATGCACTGGCACTTTTGTCAAAACAAAGGTTGTCGGGACTTTCCCACCAGCTCTGCCTGCAAACAACCCGGGGGCCAGTGCCTCGACCCTTTGAAAGCTCTAGGTGGGACTGGTAAAATTACATTGACAGAGTTTGAAAAATCATAGAAGCTGATGCACACACTCTGTCTCCATGCGGATTAACGGCTCTGGGATAAATACAAGTCGTTTCTCAGTAAATGTTAATTATTTTGCTTTCATAAAACAACCGGTCCATTAAGCCAAAACGTAGCCTTGTTGTTCCGGTGATTGATCGTTTTTTCAGCGCAATAAAAAACAAACAAACAAACAACAACAAAAAACCCAACAAGGTGCTGTTGGCGCTGGCATGAGCTAAATAATGTCTCAGATCACATGCGAGACCCTCCCCCCAGCCTGGCTCTGCCAGTACAACTCCTTCCTGTCCAGCCCCCCTCCTGGTGCTCCAGCCTTCAGCACTGCCAATGAACTGCGCTCTTGGCCTGTCTCCCCCACCAGCTGTGCCACACACGTGAGTCTTGACCAGGAACCCATCCTGAAGATGCAGTCCTGCCCCCACCAAAGATCCTACTACAAAGGCCTCGCCCCCACATCCCTACTATAGTACTTTGTCCGCAACCTGCTTCTCCAGTCCTGCTTTCCCAGCCTCCAGCTCTGCCAGGCCCCAGTGCCCATCCATTCGGACCTGGCCCAGCTCCCAAGCAGAGGCCAGCCAGTTGCAACAGAAAGCCAGTGGTTTTCTGGGCTCTCCCCTCTCAGCCAGTGTGCGTTCTCATTCCTGTCCCTCACTCTGAGCATAGGATACCCATTGCAGAAGGTTGCGCCTTGTCTTTTTCAGGTATAAAAGTTTGCTGAGAGCAGAGAGCTGGAAGCCAGGGCTCCTGGGGCTGTTTCCTGCCTCTGGCACCTCAGGAAGACATAAATCAAGTCATTTTGCCGCTCTGTCCCTCAGTTTCCCCATCTTTAAAGTGGAGTGAATGGTGCTGACTTAGGGTCAGGGAGGGGATGTGATGCTTCCTGGGGTACCCAGGCTGAGAGGCACCTTGTTGCTGCCTGTCCTGAGTGTGAGGACGCCTTGCTGGAGCCCAGTGGGGTCAGCTCCACGATGCCCTTCCCCTAGGCAACACTCCCTTCAGGCTTTGCAGGCCTGACTTCCTCTGCCCAGGTTAGCAAGAGGAGCGCAAGTCCAGCTGCGGAGCCTGTCCTTGGAGCATCCACCCACTGCTCCCTTGGCGCACTGTGTTCACAGCCCCCATCTACCAAAGGAGCTGGCCACCCTGGCAGCCCAGCTCCACCCACGGCCTGCTTGCGAGACTGCACAGGAGAGCCCAGACGGTGCGTCACGTCCCGGGGGCTCTGGTGGGCAGTGAGAGGAGAGCCAGGGCTCAGGGACTCACCTTTTCCATGGGCCTCCATGTTGCTGAGCAGCAAACACTTGTAGGCCAGATGTTCCTCCGAGCTCAGGGTCAGGTCTTCACGTGATCACCGCCTACCATTGGGCCCACAGTGCCCTCAGCACCCACCATGTGGCGCTCCTGTGGGAAGTCCAGCCCCAGCCTCTCCAGCGGGGCCCCTAAGTCAAAGGGCATTTGAACCTGTGCCCCTATGGAGCTCACTGGGCGGAAGTCAGGAGAGTGGCTGCAGAGCTTGGGAGATGGAGCGTTCTCCACTTCACACACTGGCCAGGCCCTGGGGGCTGGAAGAGGATGTTTGGCGGCAGGAATACTGGGAGGACTGGCACCGGAGGCTGGAATAGGCCGTTTGGAGGCAGGGATGCTGGGGTGAGGGGCTCTGGGAGGTGGAAGAGGCCGTTTGGAGGCAGGGATGCTGGGGTGAGGGGCTCTGGTGGTTGGAAGAGGCCGTTTGAAGGCAGGGATGCTCGGGTGAGGGGCTCTGGTGGTGGAAGAGGCCGTTTGGCGGCAGGGATGCTGGGGTGAGGGGCTGTGGGGGCTGGAAGAAGTCATTTGGAGGCAGAGATGCTGGGGTGAGGGGCTCTGGGGTCTGGAAGAGGCCGTTTGGAGGCAGGGATGCTGGCGTGAGGGGCTCTGGGGACGGGAAGAGGCTGTTTGGAGGCAGGGATGCTGCAGTGAGGGGCTCTGGGGGCGGGAAGAAGCCGTTTGGAGGCAGGGATGCTGGGGTGAGGGGTACCAGGGGCTGGAACAAGCCATTTGGAGGCAGGGATGCTGGAGTGAGGGGCACCGGGGGCTGGAAGAGGCGGTTTGGAGGCAGAAATGCTGGGGTGTGGGGCTCTGGGGGCTGGAAGAGGCCGTTTGGAGGCAGGGATGCTCGGGTGAGGGGCTCTGGGGGCTGGAAGAGGCCGTTTGTTGGCAGGGATGCTGGGGTGAGGGGCTCTGGGAGGTGGAAGAGGCCATTTGGAGGCAGGGATGCTGGGGTGAGGGGCTCCGGGGGCTGGAAGAGGCCGTTTGGAGGCAGAGATGCTGGGGTGAGGGGCTCTGGTGACTGGAAGAGGCCGTTTGGAGGCAGGGATGCTGGGGTGAGGGGCTCTGGTGGCTAGAAGAGTCCGTTTGGAGGCGGGGATGCTGGGGAGAGGGGCACCGGGGGCTGAAAGAGGCAGTTTGGAGGCAGGGATTCTGGGGTGAAGGGCTCAGGTGGTTGGAAGAGGCCGTTTGGAGGCAGGGATGCTGGGGTCAGGGGCACCATGGGCTGGAAGAGGCTGTTTGGAGGCAGAGATGCTGGGGTGAGGGGTACCGGGGGCTGGAAGATGCTGTTTGCAGGCAGGGATGCTGGGGTGTGGGACTCTGGGGGCTGGAAGAAGTCATTTGGAGGCAGGGATGCTGGTGTGAGGGGCTCCGGGGGCTGGAAGAGGCAGTTTGGAGGCAGGGATGCTGGGGTGAGGGGCTCTGGGGGCTGGAAGAGGCCGTTTGGAGGCAGGGATGCTGGTGTGAGGCGCTCTGGGGGCTGGAAGAGGCCGTTTGGAGGCAGGGATGCTGGGGTGAGGGGCTGTGATGGCTGGAAGAGGCCGTTTGGAGGCAGGGATGCTGGGGTGAGGGGCTCTGGGGGCTGGAAGAGGCCATTTGGAGGCAGAGATGCTGGGGTGAGGGGCTCTGGGGGCTGGAAGAGGCCGTTTGGAGGCAGGGATGCTGGGGTGAGGGGCTCTGGGGGCTGGAAGAATCTGTTTGGAGGCAGAGATGCTGGGGTGAGGGGCTCTGAGGGCTGGAAGAAGCCGTTTGGAGGCAGAGATGCTGGGGTGAGGAGCTCTGGTGGTTGGAAGAGGCCATTTGGAGGCAGAGATGCTGGGGTGAGGGGCTCTGGGGGCTGGAAGAGGCCGTTTGGAGGCAGGGATGCTGGGGTGAGGGGCTCTGGGGGCTGGAAGAATCTGTTTGGAGGCAGAGATGCTGGGGTGAGGGGCTCTGAGGGCTGGAAGAAGCCGTTTGGAGGCAGAGATGCTGGGGTGAGGAGCTCTGGTGGTTGGAAGAGGCCGTTTGGAGTCAGGGATGCTGGGGTGAGGGGCTCTGGGGGCTGGAAGAGGCAATTTGGAGGCAGGGCTGCTGGGGTGAGGGACTCTAGGGGATGGAAGAGGGCGTTTGGAGGCAGGGATGCTGGTGTGAGGGGCTCTGGGAGGTGAAAGAGGCCGTTTGGAGGCGGGGATGCTGGGGTGAGGGGCACCGGGGGTTGGAAGAGGCAGTTTGGAGGCAGGGATTCTGGGGTGAAGGGCTCAGGTGGTTGGAAGAGGCCGTTTGGAGGCAGGGATGCTGGGGTCAGGGGCACCATGGGCTGGAAGAGGCTGTTTGGAGGCAGAGATGCTGGGGTGAGGGGTACCGGGGGCTGGAAGATGCTGTTTGCAGGCAGGGATGCTGGGGTGTGGGACTCTGGGGGCTGGAAGAAGTCATTTGGAGGCAGGGATGCTGGTGTGAGGGGCTCTGGGGGCTGGAAGAGGCAGTTTGGAGGCAGGGATGCTGGGGTGAGGGGCTCTGGGGGCTGGAAGAGGCCGTTTGGAGGCAGGGATGCTGGTGTGAGGCGCTCTGGGGGCTGGGAGAGGCCGTTTGGAGGCAGGGATGCTGGGGTGAGGGGCTCTGATGGCTGGAAGAGGCCGTTTGGAGGCAGGGATGCTGGGGTGAGGGGCTCTGGGGGCTGGAAGAGGCCATTTGGAGGCAGAGATGCTGGGGTGAGGGGCTCTGGGGGCTGGAAGAGGCCGTTTGGAGGCAGGGATGCTGGGGTGAGGGGCTCTGGGGGCTGGAAGAATCTGTTTGGAGGCAGAGATGCTGGGGTGAGGGGCTCTGAGGGCTGGAAGAAGCCGTTTGGAGGCAGAGATGCTGGGGTGAGGAGCTCAGGTGGTTGGAAGAGGCCATTTGGAGGCAGAGATGCTGGGGTGAGGGGCTCTGGGGGCTGGAAGAGGCCGTTTGGAGGCAGGGATGCTGGGGTGAGGGGCTCTGGGGGCTGGAAGAATCTGTTTGGAGGCAGAGATGCTGGGGTGAGGGGCTCTGAGGGCTGGAAGAAGCCGTTTGGAGGCAGACATGCTGGGGTGAGGAGCTCTGGTGGTTGGAAGAGGCCGTTTGGAGTCAGGGATGCTGGGGTGAGGGGCTCTGGGGGCTGGAAGAGGCAATTTGGAGGCAGGGCTGCTGGGGTGAGGGACTCTAGGGGATGGAAGAGGGCGTTTGGAGGCAGGGATGCTGGTGTGAGGGGCTCTGGTGGCTAGAAGAGTCCGTTTGGAGGCGGGGATGCTGGGGAGAGGGGCACCGGGGGCTGAAAGAGGCAGTTTGGAGGCAGGGATGCTGGGGTGAGGGGCTCTGGTGGCTAGAAGAGTCCGTTTGGAGGCGGGGATGCTGGGGAGAGGGGCACCGGGGGCTGAAAGAGGCAGTTTGGAGGCAGGGATTCTGGGGTGAAGGGCTCAGGTGGTTGGAAGAGGCCGTTTGGAGGCAGGGATGCTGGGGTCAGGGGCACCATGGGCTGGAAGAGGCTGTTTGGAGGCAGAGATGCTGGGGTGAGGGGTACCGGGGGCTGGAAGATGCTGTTTGCAGGCAGGGATGCTGGGGTGTGGGACTCTGGGGGCTGGAAGAAGTCATTTGGAGGCAGGGATGCTGGTGTGAGGGGCTCTGGGGGCTGGAAGAGGCAGTTTGGAGGCAGGGATGCTGGGGTGAGGGGCTCTGGGGGCTGGAAGAGGCCGTTTGGAGGCAGGGATGCTGGTGTGAGGCGCTCTGGGGGCTGGAAGAGGCCGTTTGGAGGCAGGGATGCTGGGGTGAGGGGCTGTGATGGCTGGAAGAGGCCGTTTGGAGGCAGGGATGCTGGGGTGAGGGGCTCTGGGGGCTGGAAGAGGCCATTTGGAGGCAGAGATGCTGGGGTGAGGGGCTCTGGGGGCTGGAAGAGGCCGTTTGGAGGCAGGGATGCTGGGGTGAGGGGCTCTGGGGGCTGGAAGAATCTGTTTGGAGGCAGAGATGCTGGGGTGAGGGGCTCTGAGGGCTGGAAGAAGCCGTTTGGAGGCAGAGATGCTGAGGTGAGGAGCTCTGGTGGTTGGAAGAGGCCATTTGGAGGCAGAGATGCTGGGGTGAGGGGCTCTGGGGGCTGGAAGAGGCCGTTTGGAGGCAGGGATGCTGGGGTGAGGGGCTCTGGGGGCTGGAAGAATCTGTTTGGAGGCAGAGATGCTGGGGTGAGGGGCTCTGAGGGCTGGAAGAAGCCGTTTGGAGGCAGAGATGCTGGGGTGAGGAGCTCTGGTGGTTGGAAGAGGCCGTTTGGAGTCAGGGATGCTGGGGTGAGGGGCTCTGGGGGCTGGAAGAGGCAATTTGGAGGCAGGGCTGCTGGGGTGAGGGACTCTAGGGGATGGAAGAGGGCGTTTGGAGGCAGGGATGCTGGTGTGAGGGGCTCTGGGAGGTGAAAGAGGCCGTTTGGAGGCGGGGATGCTGGGGTGAGGGGCACCGGGGGTTGGAAGAGGCAGTTTGGAGGCAGGGATTCTGGGGTGAAGGGCTCAGGTGGTTGGAAGAGGCCGTTTGGAGGCAGGGATGCTGGGGTCAGGGGCACCATGGGCTGGAAGAGGCTGTTTGGAGGCAGAGATGCTGGGGTGAGGGGTACCGGGGGCTGGAAGATGCTGTTTGCAGGCAGGGATGCTGGGGTGTGGGACTCTGGGGGCTGGAAGAAGTCATTTGGAGGCAGGGATGCTGGTGTGAGGGGCTCTGGGGGCTGGAAGAGGCAGTTTGGAGGCAGGGATGCTGGGGTGAGGGGCTCTGGGGGCTGGAAGAGGCCGTTTGGAGGCAGGGATGCTGGTGTGAGGCGCTCTGGGGGCTGGAAGAGGCCATTTGGAGGCAGGGATGCTGGGGTGAGGGGCTCTGATGGCTGGAAGAGGCCGTTTGGAGGCAGGGATGCTGGGGTGAGGGGCTCTGGGGGCTGGAAGAGGCCATTTGGAGGCAGAGATGCTGGGGTGAGGGGCTCTGGGGGCTGGAAGAGGCCGTTTGGAGGCAGGGATGCTGGGGTGAGGGGCTCTGGGGGCTGGAAGAATCTGTTTGGAGGCAGAGATGCTGGGGTGAGGGGCTCTGAGGGCTGGAAGAAGCCGTTTGGAGGCAGAGATGCTGGGGTGAGGAGCTCTGGTGGTTGGAAGAGGCCATTTGGAGGCAGAGATGCTGGGGTGAGGGGCTCTGATGGCTGGAAGAAGCCGTTTGGAGGCAGAGATGCTGGGGTGAGGAGCTCTGGTGGTTGGAAGAGGCCATTTGGAGGCAGAGATGCTGGGGTGAGGGGCTCTGGGGGCTGGAAGAGGCCGTTTGGAGGCAGGGATGCTGGGGTGAGGGGCTCTGGGGGCTGGAAGAATCTGTTTGGAGGCAGAGATGCTGGGGTGAGGGGCTCTGAGGGCTGGAAGAAGCCGTTTGGAGGCAGACATGCTGGGGTGAGGAGCTCTGGTGGTTGGAAGAGGCCGTTTGGAGTCAGGGATGCTGGGGTGAGGGGCTCTGGGGGCTGGAAGAGGCAATTTGGAGGCAGGGCTGCTGGGGTGAGGGACTCTAGGGGATGGAAGAGGGCGTTTGGAGGCAGGGATGCTGGTGTGAGGGTCTCTGGGAGGTGAAAGAGGCCGTTTGGAGGCGGGGATGCTGGGGTGAGGGGCACCGGGGGTTGGAAGAGGCCATTTGGAGTCAGGGATGCCGGGGTGAGGGGGCTCAGGTGGTTGGAAGAGGCCGTTTGGAGGCAGGGATGCTGGGGTGAGGGGTTTGGAGGCTGGAAGAAGCTGTTTGGAGGCAGAGATGCTGGGTGAGGGGCTCTGGTGTCTGGAAGATGCCATATCGAGGCAGGGATGCTGGGGTGAGAGGCTCTGGGGGCTGGAAGAGGCCGTTTGGAGGCAGAGATGCTGTGGTGAGGGGCAACGGCCTGGAAGAGGCCGTTTGGAGGCAGGGATGCGGTGGTGAGGGGCTCTGGGGGCTGGAAGAGGCCATTTGGAGGCAGGGATGCTGGGGTGAGGGGCTCTGGGGGCGGGAAGAAGCCGTTTGGAGGCAGGGATGATGGGGTAAAGGGCTCTGGTGGCTGGAAGAGGCACTTTGGAGGCAGGGATGCTGGGGTGAGGGGCTCTGGTGGCTGGAAGAAGCCATTTTGAGGCAGGGATGCTGGGGTGAGGGGCTCTGGGGGCTGGAAGAGGCTGTTTGGAGGCAGGGATGCTGGTGTGAGGCGCTCTGGGGGCTGGAAGAGGCCGTTTGGAGGCAGGGATGCTGGGGTGAGGGGCTCTGATGGCTGGAAGAGGCCGTTTGGAGGCAGGGATGCTGGGGTGAGGGGCTCTGGGGGCTGGAAGAGGCCGTTTGGAGGCAGAGATGCTGGGGTGAGGGGCTCTGGGGGCTGGAAGAGACCGTTTGGAGGCAGGGATGCTGGGGTGAGGGGCTCTGGGGGCTGGAAGAATCTGTTTGGAGGCAGAGATGCTGGGGTGAGGGGCTCTGAGGGCTGGAAGAAGCCGTTTGGAGGCAGAGATGCTGGGGTGAGGAGCTCTGGTGGTTGGAAGAGGCCGTTTGGAGTCAGGGATGCTGGGGTGAGGGGCTCTGGGGGCTGGAAGAGGCAGTTTGGAGGCAGGGATGCTGGGGTGAGGGACTCTAGGGGATGGAAGAGGGCGTTTGGAGGCAGGGATGCTGGTGTGAGGGGCTCTGGGAGGTGAAAGAGGCCGTTTGGAGGCAGGGATGCTGGGGTGAGGGGCACCGGGGGTTGGAAGAGGCCGTTTGGAGTCAGGGATGCCGGGGTGAGGGGGCTCAGGTGGTTGGAAGAGGCCGTTTGGAGGCAGGGATGCTGGGGTGAGGGGTTTGGAGGCTGGAAGAATCTGTTTGGAGGCAGAGATGCTGGGGTGAGGGGCTCTGAGGGCTGGAAGAAGCCGTTTGGAGGCAGAGATGCTGGGGTGAGGAGCTCTGGTGGTTGGAAGAGGCCGTTTGGAGTCAGGGATGCTGGGGTGAGGGGCTCTGGGGGCTGGAAGAGGCCGTTTGGAGGCAGGGATGCTGGGGTGAGGGGCTCTGGGGGCTGGAAGAGGCCGTTTGGAGGCAGGGATGCTGGGGTGAGGGGCTCTGGGGGCTGGAAGAGGCCGTTTTGAGGCAGGGATGCTGGGTTGAGGGGCTCTGGTGCTGGAAGAATCTGTTTGGAGGCAGAGATGCTGGGGTGAGGGGCTCTGAGGGCTGGAAGAAGCCGTTTGGAGGCAGAGATGCTGGGGTGAGGAGCTCTGGTGGTTGGAAGAGGCCGCTTGGAGGCAGAGATGCGCGGGTGAGGGGCTGTGGTGGTGGAATAGGCCGTTTGGAGTCAGGGATGCTGGGGTGAGGGGCTCTGGGGGCTGGAAGAGGCCGTTTGGAGTCAGGGATGCTGGGGTGAGGGGCTCTGGGGGCTGGAAGAGGGCGTTTGGAGGCAGGGATGCTGGTGTGAGGGGCTCTGGGAGGTGAAAGAGGCCGTTTGGAGGCAGGGATGCTGGGGTGAGGGGCTCTGGTGGCTGGAAGAGGCCGTTTGGAGGCAGGGATGCTGGGGTGAGGGGCTCTGGGGGCGGGAAGAAGCCGTTTGGAGGCAGGGATGATGGGGTAAAGGGCTCTGGTGGCTGAAAGAGGCCGTTTGGAGTCAGGGATGCCGGGGTGAGGGGGCTCAGGTGGTTGGAAGAGGCCGTTGGGAGGCAGGGATGCTGGGGTGAGGGGTTTGGAGGCTGGAAGAAGCTGTTTGGAGGCAGAGATGCTGAGTGAGGGCCTCTGGTGTCTGGAAGATGCCATATCGAGGCAGGGATGCTGGGGTGAGAGGCTCTGGGGACTGGAAGAGGCCGTTTGGAGGCCGAGATGCTGTGGTGAGGGGCAACGGCCTGGAAGAGGCCGCTTGGAGGCAGGGATGCGGTGGTGAGGGGCACTGGGGGCTGGAAGAGGCCGTTTGGAGGCAGGGATGCTGGGGTGAGGGGCTCTGGGGGCTGGAAGAGGCCGTTTGGAGGCAGGGATGCTGGGGTGAGGGGCTCTGGGGGCGGGAAGAAGCCGTTTGGAGGCAGGGATGATGGGGTAAAGGGCTCTGGTGGCTGGAAGAGGCTGTTTGGAGGCAGGGATGCTGGGGTGAGGGGCTCTGGTGGCTGGAAGAAGCCATTTCGAGGCAGGGATGCTGGGGTGAGGGGCTCTGGGGGCTGGAAGAGGCCGTTTGGAGGCAGGGATGCTGGGGTGAGGGGCTCTGGGGGCTGGAAGAGGCTGTTTGGAGGCAGGGATGCTGGTGTGAGGCGCTCTGGGGGCTGGAAGAGGCCGTTTGGAGGCTGGGATGCTGGGGTGAGGGGCACCATTGCCTGGAAGAGGCAGTTTGGAGGCAGGGATGCTGGGTTGAGGGGCTCTGGGGGCTGGAAGAGGCCGTTTGGAGGTTGGGATGCTGGGGTGAGGGGTCTGGGGGCTGGAAGAGGCCGTTTGGAGGCAGGGATGCTGGGAAGAGGGGCACCGGGGGCTGGAAGAGGCCGTTTGGAGGCAGGGATGCTGGGAAGAGGGGCACCGGGGCTGGAAGAGGCCGTTTGGAGGCAGGGATGCTGGGGTGAGGGGCTCTGGTGGCTGGAAGAGGCCGTTTGGAGGCGGGGATGCTGGGAAGAGGGGCACCGGGGGCTGGAAGAGGCCGTTTGGAGGCAGGGATGCTGGTGTGAGGGGCACCAGGGGCTGGAAGAAGCCGTTTGGAGGTAGGGATGGTGGGGTGAGGGGCACCGGGGGCTGGAAGACGTAGTTTGGAGGCAGGGATGCTGGGGTGAGGGGCACCGGGGGCTGGAAGAAGCCGTTTGGAGGCGGGGATGCTGGGAAGAGGGGCACCGGGGGCTGGAAGAGGCCGTTTGGATGCAGGGATGCTGGGGTGAGGGGCACCGGGGGCTGGAAGAGGCCGTTTGGAGGTGGGGATGCTGGGGTGAGGGGCTCTTGGGGCTGGAAGAGGCCGTTTGGAGGTGGGGATGCTGGGGTGCGTTGCACCGGTGGCTGGAAGAAGCTGTTTGGAGGAAGAGATGCTGGGTGAGGGGCTCTGGGAGCTGGAAGAGGCCGTTTGGAGGTGGGGATGCTAGGGAGAGTGGCACCGGGGGCTGGAAGAGGCCGTTTGGAGGCAGAGATACTGGGGTGCGTGGCACCGGGGGCTGGAAGAGGCCGTTTGGAGGCAGAGATACTGGGGTGCGTGGCACCGGTGGCTGGAAGAGGCTGTTTGGAGGAAGAGATGCTGGGGTGAGGGGCTCTGGGGGCTGGAAGTGGCAGTTTGGAGGCAGGGATGCTGGGGTGAGGGGCACCAGGGGCTGGAAGAAGCCATTTGGAGGTAGGGATGGTGGGGTGAGGCGCTCTGGGGGCTGGAAGATGCAGTTTGGAGGCAGGGATGCTGGGGTGAGGGGCTCTGGTGGCTGGAAGAGGCCGTTTGGAGGCAGGGATGCTGGGGTGAGGGGCTGTGGGGGATGGAAGAGTCCGTTTGGAGGTAGGGATGGTGGGGTGAGGGGCTCTTGGGGCTGGAAGAGGCCGTTTGGAGGCAGAGATACTGGGGTGCATTGCACCAGTGGCTGGAAGAGGCCGTTTGGAGGTGGGGATGCTGGGGTGAGGGTCTCCGGGTGCTGGAAGAGGCCGTTTGGAGGCAGAGATACTGCGGTGCGTTGCTCCGGGTGCTGGAAGAGGCCGTTTGGAGGAAGAGATGCTGGGTGAGGGGCTCTGGGGGCTGGAAGAGGCCGTTTGGAGGCAGGGAGGCTGGGGTGAGGGGCACTGGGGACATTGCTGACTCTGGTTTGAAGCGATTGGTGTCATCTCCAGGGTTTGCAGTTTGGCTCGGTGGTGCTCAGCCCCACTGTGCAGATTCTGCCAGTGCCCCTTGTTGGGGGGGCGGGGGGGTGGGGTGACTTGCTGATTCTCAGTCCAGCTGGGGGTGAGTCAAGTTTCTGTGCCCCTGAACCCCCACCCTTTAACCCTCTCGCTGCCCCTCCCACGGTGCACCCTGTGGCCCCCAGATAGCTCAGCAGGAGCGGGTAGCACTGATGGGAGCTAAACCGCCAAGCACCATCTTGGCCTGCAGCCGCCATGTAACACCAGTGTGCCGGACTGCCCCATGCTGCCCGCCCTGCCACCCCACTGGGGCAGACACACAGCATCCGCCGGCCGCCTGTGAGGCCCCATCCCCAGCTGACAAAGCCCCTTGCTGCAGCCAGGGTGCCCCATGCCCTCACTGGTGTGGGGATACCCACAGTGACCATCCAGCGAGTGACTGACCAATCACAGCTGCCTCCTCCGGCGCTTGGGAGGCAGACTGGCAGTTTGGGTCCATGCCAGCCTCCTCTGCCTGCTGGCCTTGCTGAGCCTGGTTTATAAATAGCTTTGCTGTAGCCTGGGGAAGAAGAATGTTTAAACCACCTTGTAAACAAGCTCTCGGCTCCCAGGGAAGGCCAGGGAGAGGCTCAAAGGAGACTGGGTTGAAGGGAGTGAGTGGCGAGGGGGCAGCTCTGCCCCTGTCTCAGTGCACCAGACGCTTTGCCTGGCAGCTGGCGAGCGCATCCTGCCCTTCCAGCTGCCCCCCACTGAGCACCCCAGCCCTGCCTATTGCTCCTGTATGCCAGTGCCCGCGCGTGTGCCCGAGCCTGGCTTCCTGGCATTAGCTCTGGTTCCCCTGCTTCCTAGTGATTCATTGTGCCCCTCTACTGGCACTGTCCACCTCCCCGACTCCTACTGATCCCCTCTGCTGTTGTGCATTGCGGGCGCTCCCTTGCACCAGCTTCATCCCCACTCCCGCCCCCCTTGGCTATGCCCACAGTCCTGCGTTAGCTCTGCCCCCAACCCAAACACAGCTCACCCCCTTGTCCCATGAGTTCAGCTCAGTCCATCGCTCTCGGAGTGCACCACCTTTCTGTCCAGCACCACCTTTCTGTCCCCTTCTCCCCCGCAGCCCCTTCTCCCACACTGTTAACCGTGGAGCTCCTGGGTCGTCTGTGGCTGTGAACTGCCAGATGGGGATAACCTCTGGATTGTCCGGGGCCGGCTGTGTGACCCTGCTGGGGCAAACACCCTCAGGCTCGGGGACTGGAGAGGCCTGAAAGGAAAGCAGGAGTGCAGAAGGTGAAGTTGGTGCTGGAGACCACCTTCTGCAGTCAGGTGGCATGCCACAGCCTGGTGCAAGGGGTTGCTCTGCCTTGCCTGAGACATACAGGTAACTGGTGGCCTCTCAGTAGAGGCCCCAGGGCAGCTTTCACAAGAAGGAGGGTGTTGTGACTCATTGCCAGTCCTGAGAGCTATGTTCCCTCTCTAGTTTTCAAAGGCATGTGATTTTCTTCATGTCCTGCCCTGACCAGTGGTGATGTGCTACTCAGTGCTGTTAAATCAAAGTGGGATTCCACTCCAGAGATGGCTGCATCTGAGCCATCCTCAGGGGGATGTAAACCAGAATTTCAGCCTTCAGGAGGATGGACTTAAAGGACCCAACCTGGACTACATTCGTCCTTGGAGCAGCTCTTTGGACTTCAGTGACAGGTGCTTAGATCCTATGGGGACAGGTGCGAACAAGAACTGAACTTGAGCCGTGACCAGAGATTTAGGCCAGAAAGTTCTGGTTTTTGGATACTGATTCGGAATCTAGCTGTCCCAGGCTCTTGCCCTTCATGAACTGTGCTGCGTGTTTGTCGCCCGCTTCTCAGGTTACTGATGAGATGGCAATGAGCTGTGCACTGCTTAAATAAATAGGGCTGTAGAAGCAGAGACGCTGCCCGAGGTGCTGCTGTCAGGAAAGGGAGTGTCAAACCCAAGTGTGTAATGCACCAAACCGTTGCCCAGGGTGAACTCTCTCTCCATAGCCAGACTGGCCAGTAGAGGCCCCTGCTGTGGGACTTCGGAGCATGAAGTTTGAGTGTGTGCCTCGGTTTCCCCATGTGGGTAGCAGTCTGCCCTACCTCACAGAAGTATTGTCAGGATAAATAAAGACTGACAAGGGCCTAGATACAACGATGACGGGTGCAGTATAAGCACCATCAATAAATAGAAAATACTGCATCTTTTGCCTTGGCAGGGCAGGACTGAAGTAGCTCTAAATTGGCATGCACCACCCTCAGCTGCAGGGAAATTTTAGATCTTTGCCATTCTGCGCTAACAGATGAAACTGAGTTCCTGGCAATAATCAATCTGGTATCGCCTTGCCCATTCCACAGGAATCATCAGGGTTATTCCCAGGGCCCTGGTCTCTAGCCACCTGCTGTGGTTTGGCCCCCGGCAATTCATCCTGGAGTTCAAACAGGATGCAGGATTCAGCCTGATGCTGTTTGCATTGTTGCTGGGCTCTGTCAGACAGGTCCCCGCAAGAGACTGCTGTGTTTCAATGCTGGTTTAAAACGGATCATGTAAGGCCTTCAGTTTGAAAGCCAGGAGGTTGTGATCATTACGTCACAGTTAATGGTCCGTAATTCTTTTTGCGAAATACAGAGAGCAGACCTGAGTTAGTTACTCTGGATTTATAAGGGCAAAGTGGGAGCTGAGCTCCATATTTGTGCCCAACAAGATTTAGGAACCTGCCCCCCGCCCCAAGTTTAAATCCCAGGCCTGTTTGGAACATCTGTCCTGTCTCACCTCGCCCTGACGTACGGGGTCATTGTCCTAATTCCTGCCCTAAGTCCTGTTCCCACATGGTGTTTACATTCCAGCTGCACAGCAGTGTGGCAGGCGAGGTCTGGTTCCTTTAGCACAGCTGCAGGGGAAAGAGGGTCCTGCTGTGTTCACTGCCAGTTGCTCGTTTGCTCTGTGCTTAGCAGCAGTGCCCCAGTATGCTGCCCTGGATACTGGAAGTCTGATCTGGATGCTGGGACAAGCCATGGAGAGGGTGTATCTGCTCCAGAAATATTCCCAGGTGGTATAAACCAGGTTCTGTCTGCTGAGCCATCCCAGCTGTTTTGGCAGGATTTAAAGCCTTCTCCCCCCGGCACCCTCCAGTGAGGGAGCCCCCACTTGGCACCATGCTTGAATTAACTAACCACAGGGGAAATCTGGCTTATTTCCTGTGTGACCTCTCTACCCTACTGCACCCTCTCCCTTGGCTGTTTCCCATGACTGGAAGGGAGACCAGGTAGGATCAGTTTGAGAAACTCACTCAAAGAAACTAAGAACTGCTCTATAACCCAATGTGCCTCTGGGGCCCTGGAGGGATCTGAAACACTTCTCAGAGAGCTGGAAGGGACCTTGAGAGGTCATCAAGTCTGGTCCCCTGCCTTCACAGCAGGACCTAGCACCATCCCTGGCAGATTTATTTTGTTGACTCTAATCTGCCCCAGACCCTTGGAAAACCCCCTCAAGATCACAACCCTGGGTTTACAAGGCCAGGTGCTCTAACCACTGAGCTATCCCTCTCCCCAACAGAGGTATTTTTCCTCTGTCAGTTTTCCTGCAACCTTGATCCTGATAGGCAGAGTAAAACTCTCCAGGGGAGGCTTTTTCCTGGCATTTCCATCCCTGGCTGGACACAGGAAAGACTGGGGACTGGGAATCCAGCTCCCAGAATGGCCAGCTCCAGAATACAGGGGTGTGGGAGGGAATGGGGTGTCCAAAACAGCCTCTGAGAATAGGTGTGTTCAACTTTCAGTCCGGGGGCGCTCATGACCCTTGAGGTTCTACATGATGGTTCTGAGGGTCAATGGGTTTGGAAGAGGCAGGGGCAGGGCTCATTCAGTGGCTTGAGCATTGGCCGGCTAAACCCAGGGTTACACACACACACACACACACACACACCTTATAGAACTGGAAGGGACCTCGGGAGGTCATCGAGTCCAGTCCTCTGCCCTCTTGGCAGGACCAAGCACCATCCCCTTTTTTTTTAAATCTATTTGTGCCACATCCCTAAATGGTCCCCTCAATGATTGCTCTCACACCCTGGATTTAGCAGGCCAGCGCGCAAACCACTGAGGGTTGTGAGTTCAATCCTTGAGGAGGCCATTTAGGGGTCTGGGACAAATAGATTAAACAAAAAAAAAAAGTGTGTCAGGGTGGTGTTTGGCCCTGCCAAGATGGCCAGGGACTGGACTCAATGACCTCCTGAGGTCCCTATGAGCTGTGTGTCTCCATGGCTACGTCTACACTAGCCAAAAACTTTGAAATGGCCATTTCGAAGTTACCTAATGAAGCGCTGAAATACATATTCAGCGCCTCATTAGCATGCGGGCTGCCGCGGCACTTCAAAATTGACGCGTCTCATCCAGATGGGGCTCCTTTTCGAAAGGACCCCGGCTACGTCGAAGTCCCCTTATTCCCATATGCCCATAGGAATAAGGGAACTTTAAGTAGCTGGGGTCCTTTCAAAAAGGAGCCCCGTCTGGATGAGCCGCGTCAATTTCGAAGTGCCGCGGCTGCCCGCATGCTAATGAGGCGCTGAATATGTATTTCAGCGCTTCATTAGGAAACTTCGAAATGGCAATGGCCATTTCGAAGTTTTTGGCTAGTGTAGACACGATGTGTTATAAGGATGGCTACAAAGCTATTTGATGGTGAATTGAAAAAGTGTCTCCTTTGGCTTTTAAATGCACGTCTAAGTGAGCCCTGGCACCGTGGGGAGGCAGATCCAGGCTGTCCTTCCCCAGTGACCTCCTGTGCACACCAGCTCTGAGCAGCTGCTGCATGGTCTGTGCTGGAGCTGCGGTCGGTCTGCATCTCAAAGCAGGGGACAGGGTGCTGACTGGTGGTTTTCTGCACCTTTAAAAAATGTCACTGATGCAATGGGCAGAAGAGGCCCAAAGTATCAACTCATGCCCTTGGACCTTTCGAACATAACACATTTGAGCCTCAGGCTGAGAAAGTTCATGGTGAGTTCTCTAAAGCTGGCACCAAGGATGATAGTAATACTCTTGTCTACTGCTTGTCTTCTTTAGCAGTCAGAGCACTTTATAAAGGAAGTCAGCCTCATTGTAACCATTTTACAGAAAGAAAAACTGAGATACTTGTCAGGGACATGACTCAGCAGGCCAATGGCAACACCAGCAATTGAAGCCCCAGCTCCTGAGTCTCAGGTTAATTGTCCCAACATTATCCAGTTGCAGATCCTGCTATTTTTAAAACAAAACTCTCCCCACCCATGTTGCAAACTCATTATTTGGAGACAAGGAGTTTACCCTCACCCCGCCCCCAGTATTTGATGTTCATTGCCAGCTACAAGCAAGCACTGAAAATAAACCCCAGCCAGGTACTGGTAAAATCATTGGACTTGCTCCAAATAACTAGATTTTAAATAATAGCTTCATTTTATTAATTTTCTGGTTTCTTTAGGAATCACATTTTCAAGCTTTTGTCCACAGCTGTGAGGACAAAAAAAACCCCTTCAACTTAAATTTAAAAAAAAAAAAATCAGAACATGGATTCATACATAATCCTGTGACTCCAGGAGCTGGAGCTTTAACTAAAACCCTGACTATTGGGAGCATTCGCAGCTCTGCCTCTGTGAAGCTGTTTGCTCACTTCTTGCATTCTGGGCAGCGCAAGCGCTAAAATGAGTCTGGTCAGTTTCACATTTGTTGCAAGATCCTTTTGCTTTTCCATTCTCACGCCCTATGACAAGGTCATAACATTTGGGTTGCAAATAAATGATAGAGGAACTTTTGTTGATTTAAAGGGACTCAATTCCTTTTATCTGAATTGTTGGGGGAAAACATCATCGGGCAACTTTTTAACAGAAAATTAATAAACGCTACATCTCGGGGCCAGCTTTGCTCTGTTATTGGGTAAGATGGTGGATTCACACCTCTGCTGGTGAGGAGACAAACTCTGGGTAGTTCCTAGCTGGCTTCAGTTGAAGGCAAATTTCACCCCCCTGCTAGTACCACCTCTCCCCTTAACCTGAGTCCCGCTGGGAGCTGGGGGGTAAGGGTAGAACCAGTGTGGAGTTTGTGGGTCTGGGAGCAAAATCCCCTGCTGATTTGTGGTGCAAACCTTCAAGGAATATCAGCAGTGAAATCCCCTCTGGTATCTCCAGCCTATAGACAGGTGGTTCCCAGGTCAGCGAACCTCTGGGTCTGATCAGTAATTTACCCGTCCTTAGCTTGCATGGTAAAATAGAGAGTGGGAATGGAGAATCCATGGTCAACACCTCCAGAAACCCCCACTGCATTTCTATTCTTTGATTCAGAGGGGTTGGTCTGTAGCTTCACAAATAAGAAGCAGTCCTGTAACACTCTAAAGACTAACCCTTTTACTAGGTAGTGAGCTCTTGGGGGTAAAACCCACTTCCTCAGATAACTCTTTGCTTGTTATATATGGTCTGGCCATTTATTTCAGCAGTTCCCAACCTTTTCAGTAACATGGCACACTTCAATGAGCCAAACAATTCCACGGCACACCCACATTTTTCAGCTGAATCGATTGCTCATAAACGCCACATTTACTTGCATTTACTCTGGTACATCACATTTACTTTCGATGGTTGCATCTACGCCACAGAGTTTTGTCGACAAAACTCACGGAGCGTCCACGCTGCAAATGAGTTCTGTCGAGAAAGTGTGGACGGAACACAGCAGTTTTCTCGGGAGAGTTAAGTCACTCCTGTACGAGGCAGAACGCCTCTGTTGACAGAGAGGGCTTCCAGTTCACCAGGCAGCCCTGTTTGCAGAGCTTACGGGTAGCTGTTCTGTTGACAGGAGGCGGGGACGGGTGGGAGCTTTCTGTCGACAGAAGTGTGTGTGTGTGTGTGTGTGTGTGTGTGTGTTCTGTCGACGGAGGTTCTGTTGGGAAATATGTCCCTATAGTAACTTCTGTCGACAAAAGTCTAGTGTAGCCCCAGCCTGTGGTTTACAACACAGCAGTGTACACAACAGGCTAAACAAGGATCGAGTGCATCAATGTTTCCAGTCCAGCTCAGAATACACTGCCATGGACAGTGAGCACAGGCACATTTTCCCCGTCTGCTCAATGCCTTGCTAGGGATGTTGAGTAAACAAGTAACCACTGGCAGTAGCTCCCCTCCCCACTAGCCCACTGGAGCCAGGAGGTGGCATTTAAACCATGTCCCAGCTTGAACAGGCTCCCGCCTGCCCTCCCACTTGCCACAGCCGGGAGTCGGGGCAGCTCCCCACCAGCTCATTCGGGACGAGAAGCAGCATTTCACTTAATGGACTGCAGGGTCATCATTTCCCCGCAGCGAGCCACAGCAAAGGGAAATTGATCACATTTCACAGCATGCTTGGGCAGTTCTCCTGGCACACAGGTTGAAAGCCACTGCTCTGTTTGATGCTCCTTGTAGGTCTCTCCCTTCCCCCTATGCCCAGCCTCCTGCAGGGAGCTGCTGGGAATCACTGGTGCTTTGCAACATTTTTTTTCCTCATTTCTTAAGGTCTATATGAGGAAGTGTCAGTGATCTGTGTGTGCAGAGCACCTGTGAGCACCCTGGTGTGTGCTGCCAATGTCCCAGATGCAGCCCATCCAAGAAATGAACAGCTGCCTTTCCAGCACTGGATTTCTAATGAAAGAAGTTTCGGGGCTCAGGTGTTAACTGTCAGCCTTACCTCAATCCCTGGGAAAATAATGGAGGGAATCCTCAAGGAATCCATTTTGGAGCACTTGGAAGAGGTAGTAGGCATCCTTCAGTCTGCATAGACTATGGATCGCTCCCTTTAAAGTTTCAACTGAGGACTTTATTTACAGCGTCTATTGTGACTATGAAGACCCACACGAGAGTGACAGTCCTTGCTGCATCTCTTGCAGATGTAGTGGGTGTCTGGCAAGTCCTTATCATGCTTTCTGTGTGCTTCCTTCTCCTCTGCTAGCTGTCTGATCTTCAACTCGCCCTTCTGAAGGCCCTTGTGTAACCCCTGCCTCCATCTGCTGCGTTCGTCTGCTAGTTCTTTCCAGTTGTCCAGCCCGATGTCTACCTCTCTGAGGTCTCTCTTGCAGACATCTTTGTAGCATAACTGGGGGCGTCCGGGAGGTCTTTTGCCAGAGGCTAGCTCACCATACAGGATGTCTTTTGGAATCCTTCCATCATTCATCCTGTGGACGTGGCCAAGCCAGCGGAGTCGACGCTGCCTGAGGAGGGTGTGCATGGTTGGGATTCCAGCTTGCTCTAGGATGGTGGTGTTGGTCACTCTGTCCTTCCATGATATTCCAAGGATGCGCCTGAGGCAGCGCAAGTGGAAGACGTTCAGCCTCTTTTCCTGGCGGGCGTACAGGGTCCAAGTCTCACTGCCATAAAGGAGGGTGCTGAGGATGCAGGCTCTGTAGACTTGCATTTTGGTGTGAGTGTACAGCTTGTTGTTATTCCACACTCTTGCTGAGTCTGGACAGAGTTGTGGCTGCTTTTCTGATCCTCCTATTTAGCTCAGTGTCCAACGACAGGGTGTCAGTGATGGTGGACCCAAGGTAAACGAACTCGTGGACAACCTCTAACGTATAGTTCTCAATGCTGATTGATGGGGGTTCAGCAACATCCTGACCGAGTACGTTCGTCTTCTTTAGGCTGATGGTAAGCCCAAAGTCCTTGCACGCTTTGGAGAACTGATCCAGCAGTTTTTGAAGCTGGTCTTCTGTGTGAGACACTACAGCAGCATCGTCTGCGAACAGCATGTCTCTGATGAGGACTTCTCGCACCTTACACTTAGCTTTCAGCCTTGCAAGGTTAAACAGTTTCCCATCAGATCTTGTGTGCGGCAAGATGCCCTCTGTTGAAGATCCAAAGGCGTGCTTCAGGAGGAGTGCAAAGAAGATCCCGAACAATGTCGGAGCAAGCACGCATCCTTGTTTGACACCTCTCCTGATTCTGAAAGCATCTGATAATGTGCCATCACATTGGATGGTTCCTCTCATGTCTTCGTGGAATGACTGGATCATCTTGAGTAACCGTGGAGGACAGCCTATCTTGTGGAGCAGTTTGAACAGACCATCCCTGCTGAGCAAGTCAAAAGCCTTGGTCAAGTCGATGAAGGCTATGTAGAGTGGCTTTCTCTACTCCCTGCACTTCTCCTGCAGCTGCCTTAGAGAGAAGACCATGTCAACGGTAGACCTCTCTGCGCGGAATCCGCACTGCGATTCGGGGTACACTCTCTCAGCAATCTTCTGGAGTCTGCCAAGGATGATGCGAGTGAACAGTTTACCAGTGACGCTTCGGAGGGAGTTTCCACGGTAGTTGTTCCAGTCCCTTCTGTCTCCTTTGTTCTTATACAACGTTACAATGTTAGCGTCGCGCATATCCTGTGGAACCTCACCTTCTTTCCAGCACAGGCACAGTAGCTCCCGTAGGGGTTCCAGGAGTGTGTCCGCGGCACACTTGATTACCTCTGGTGGTATACCATCCTGACCAGGGGCCTTTCCTGCTGCAATGCTGTCGATGGCTCTCTTCAGTTCATCCACAGTCAGTTCTTGACCCAGTTCGTCCATTACTGGTAGGAGCTCGATGGCATCAAGGGCTGCGTCAACCACAATGTTCTCGCGTGAGTACAGCTCGGTGTAGTGCTCAACCCAGCGCTCCATCTGTTTGGCTTTGTCAGCGATGACTTCACCAGATTTGGATTTCAGAGGTGCCATCTTGTTCTGGGTGGGTCCTAATGCCTTCTTCATGCCCTCGTACATTCCTCTGAGATTACCAAAGTCGGCACAGGTCTGGATGCTGCTGCATAGCTGGAGCCAGTGGTTGTTGGCACAGCGCCTGGCTGTCTGCTGTACTGTTGTTCTGGCCTCTCTAAGCGCTTGCTGGGTACTCTGGCTCGGTGAGCGTTTGTACTCCAGGAGTGCAGCGTGCTTCTTTTCAATGACTGGAATCATCTCATCAGAGTTAGCTTCGAACCAGTTGTTCGTGTTTCTAGCTCTTCTTCCAAACACCGACAAGGCCATGTTGTAAACTGTATCCCTCAGATGTTGCCATTTGGATGTCACATCGGTGCCCCCAGGGCCACTGCGCAGATTTTCCTGGAGGGTCTCTCTGAACTTTTCAGCTTTCTCCTAGTTTGCCATCTTTCTGGCATCAATGAGGGGCCTTCCAGCAGGTTTAGAGCGGTACAGCTTCTTGGGTCTCAGCTTGAGCTTGGAGCAAACTAGCGAGTGATCTGTATCACAGTCAGCACTATGATAGCTGTGTGTCAGAAAGATGTTTTTGAGGTTATTACACCTAGTGATGACCACGTCTAGTTGATGCCAGTGCTTCGAGTGTGGGTGTCTCCACGACACTCTGTGCTGTGGCTTAGTTAGGAAGAATGTGTTTGTGATGCACAGATTGTGGTACGTGCACAGTTCAAGGAGACGCTGTCCATTGTCATTCATTTTTCCCACACTGAAGTGTCCTGAGCAGGAAGGCCATGAGGCCCAATCAGCTCCAACTCTAGCATTGAAGTCACCCAAGATGTACAGTTGTTCACGAGCAGGTATTTGCGCTACAGCAGCACTAAGCACGTCATAGAACTTGTCTTTTACTTCTGGTGTGGCGTACAGGGCTGGAGCATAAGCGCTGATCAGGTGGACAGGACCGGTGCAAGTTTGAAGCGTGATCCGAAGAAGTCTTTCTGATCCACCCATGACTAATTCCACCATTTGTAGAAGGGTGTTTCTGACAGCAAAGCCAACACCATGCTCTCTGGGTTCTTCTTGGGCTTTACTCTGCCAGAAAAAGGTGTAGTCCTTTTCCTTTAGAGATCCCGAATCTGCGAGTCGCATCTCTTGCAGTGCAGCGATATCAACTCTGAGCCTCTTCAGTTCCTCGTTGATGACAGCGGTCTTGCGGGTGTCACTGATGATGGCCTGAAGATCTTCAGTCAAGCCAGTCAGCATGGTCTGCACATTCCAGCAAGCAATCTTAAATTGTTGATGTTTCTCATTTCTTGTTGATTTTCTTATTGGTTTGCCTGGTGCCCAAGTTTCAGTCACTTGTCAGGTTCAGGAACCTTAAGCCTCACGCACCCAGCGAGGCAGGTGAACTGTGGAGGGACAGTACCCTATTGGCTGGGGGCTGCCCAGCTTGAGGCAGGCGGTGACTGTCCAGTGAGATGCAAGGGTCTCTCCCACCGTCGAAGGCAACCCCTGGCGCTCGTTCTCTACACCAATCGAGCAAGAGCTTATAACCGGTATCTGTTGCCTCCTGTGTTGACGCAACGCTGTTCAGCAATGCCGGAGTACCTTTCCGGGCGTGAGCCTGGGCATTTTTTATGGAGACTCTGGGCTGCCCAGACACCAGTGTCCCCCTCTCGGCTTTACTGATATAGTCCAAAGGAGAGGATAGCCTCCACGTCTGGTACCAGCTCAGCTTCAGGAGTTGCCGGGACAGTGCCAGAAGTTGACACCGATCCGCCTTCGGACTCCAGTGGGGTGTGGAAAATGTGGTTAAGGATCCCACTACTTCATACCTCCCTGTCACCATGAGTCACCATAGCTCCCTGTGGAGCAATGACCTCATATCCCCGGGACCCTCCTCCCCACCTTTTGCCCCCCCCAGCTACCATCATCATAGGACCCTCCCCAACCCACTACCCCCATCTGCTCCCATGTCTGCCCTCCTCACTGCACTGTCCCCTCTCCCCACAGCTGCTCTCAGTGCCCCCAGGTCCACCTTCCCCCATCACTCTTCAGGCTCTTTTCTTCAGAGACTCCTTTTCCTGGTAGTGCTGCCTTGCAGGGCACAGGTGGAACACCATACCTGAAAAGGACAACAAACACGGGGCTCCTCCCTCGGCGAACTCCCAGAGGCAAACTCCCTTCCCTGTTAGCTGCTGCCCCTTGTTCGCTGGGAGCTCCCTTCTTATAGAGAGAGCTGCTGGCTGGTCAGGCCTGGCTCAAAGCCTTGCCTCCAGTCTATTCAGCCCTTGAAGGCTCAGCTGGCAGGGAACTCCCCCAATTCACACCTTGCAAACTGCTCTTCTCTGCACAGCACAAGCTCAGGCACCCACCCAGGCAGCTGATCAAGTGATCAAAAGTAGCCAACATGGATTCACCAGGGGCAAGTCCTGCCTGACTAATCTGATTAGCTTCTAAGATGAGGTAAGAGGCTCTGTGGACATGGGGAAGTCAGTGAATGTGATATATCTTGACTTCAGCAAAGCTTTTGATACAGTCTCCCACAACATTCTTGTCTGTAAGTTAAGGAAATATGGATTGGATCCTTGGACTATAAGATGGATAGAAAGCTGGCTTGATGGTCGGGCCCAACGAATAGTGGTCAATGGCTCAATATCTGGATGGAGGTCAGTTTCAAGTGGAGTGCCACAAGGCTCGGTTCTGGGTCCGGTGTTATTCAACATCTTTATTAATGACCTGAATGAGGGACTGGATTGCACTCTCAGCACGTTTGCAGATGACACAAAACTAGGGGGAGAGGTAGATATGTTGGAGGGTAGAGAGAGAATCCAGAGTGACCTGGATAAATTGGAGGACTGGGCCAAAAGAAATTTGATGCAGTTCAACAAGGAGAAGTGTAGAGTCCTGCACCTGGGATGGAAGAATCCAAAGCAATGTTACGGGCTGGGGACCGACTGGCTCAGTAGCAGTACGATGGAAAGGGACCTAGGGGTTATGATGGATGAAAGTCTGAATATGAGTAAACAGTGTGCCCTTGTAGCCAAGAAGGCTAACAGCATACTAGGGTGCATTAGGAGGAGCATTTTGAGCAGATCTAGAGAAGTAGTTATTCCCCTCTATTTGGCACTGGTGAGGCCACATCTAGAATACTGTGTCCAGTTTGGGGCTCCCCAATATAAAAAGGATGTGGATGTACTGGAGCAAGTTCAGTGGCGGGCAACAAAAATGAGTAAGGGGCTGGAGCACAAGACCTATGAGGAGAGGCTGAGGGATTTGGGCTTGTTTAGTTTACAGAAGAGAAGACTTAAGGGTGATTTAATAGCAGCCTTCAACTTACTGAAGGAGAGCTCTAAAAAAGAGAGTGACAAATTGTTCTCAGTGGTGCCAGATTGCTGAACAAGGAGCAATGGTCTGAAGTTGAAGAGGGAGAGGTGTAGGTTAGATGTTAGGAAAAACTACTTCACCAGGAGGGTGGCGAAGCACTCGAATGTGTTGCCTAGAGAGGTGGTGGATTCTCCATCCCTCGAGGTTTTTAAGTCCCGGCTGGACAAGGTCCTGGCTGGGATGACTTAGTTGGGGTTGATCCTGCTTGAAGCAGGGAGCTGGACTAGATGACCTCCTGAGGTCCCTTCCAGCCCTATGATTCTGTGATTCTGTATTTAGGTGTCAGCTCACAAACAATTTTGTTGCACTCCTCACTGGTGCAGCAAGCCCAGAGGTGCCAGGGTGATGCACTGCCAAGCATAGGGGTATCAGGGCTCAGCCCTGCCATAAATCAGGCACTGGCCTTTCCAGGAAATGGGAGTCTTCCTCACTCCCCTGGCAAGAGCGCACAGTGGTGGCTGGTAATCTGGTTGTGGTCAGTTCTTCTCTCTCTTTTGTGCCATTAGACCTGTGGCACTAAGTTCTCTTTGCAGATGCACACTTGAGGCTACACATTGCACGAGGATTGGTGTGAAACTGATGCCCGTGTAGCACGAGGCTTTTGCCCCACATGCGCAGCACCTGAGCTTTGGGCAGACTCTCTGCACAACCATCCGTTCACCTCCAGAATCTTCTGCCTTTTCTTTTCCAAAGGCTCTAACCACTGGGGGTTGTGACAAGGGTCAGTGCCGTGCTCTCTTGTTTGGTATCTAGTGCTCATTGGGTGTTTGTGTGTGTCACAGCCACAGGCGTATGTGTGTGTGCCTGTCCGTGCGTGTGTGCGTGGGTGTGGTATGTAACTCAAATGCAAAAAAGCATCTCACAGTGTCAGATCCCAGTGCTTCTTACCCAGGAGTCACTGGAAGCTGATTTCAAAGGCAGTATGGCTGTGCTTTCTGAGGAACAAAGATATAAAATAAAAGGAGCATCCATCCTAAAGCAGAGGCTGGAGCAAGATCCTGTCTGCAGCCAGCTCATGGGCCCCTGTGCACCCTCCTGGGGCCCCTGGAAATGGGGGCTTGGGAAACCATTGTAGCCCTGACAGGTACTTATTGTGTCGAATCCCTTGTAAAAGCAGCTCGCAAAGCCCCTTGCCAAGGTAAGCGGAAGCTGTGAGGTCCAGGAGTTGGTTGTAAGAGAGGTGAAGGAGTCAATTGGGCTCTCTTTATGTCTGCAACCCTTTAGGTTTCCTTGCGGTGAACCCCACCAAACAGGGACTCCAGTGCAGACTGCAATATAATTGTCAGGACACTGTTGGTGAATATGGTTACTGAGGGGAATCTACCTAGTCTTGTAGTGCCCTTACTCTGCTCCGACCCCAACCATCCCACCCTCAACAACAGCAGCTAGAGGTCCCACCAAAGACCCGAAGTGATGCTTCTCAGGGTACCCAGGGCCGGGAGGCATCATGCCCTTAGCAGGCAGGCGTCTTTACTGTGCTCACTGTGGGTCAGCTCCCCAATTCCATCCCCCGTGGGCAAGAGAAGCACTGTCGCTGTCACCCGACGCAGAGCCCGGCTGTCTCTCTGTGGGCTGGCAACAGGCGCATCCAGCTCTTGAGCCCTCCAAGGTATGTCTGGGGTAGGACTTGCAGCACAGCCAAGGCTGGCATGGGTCAGCTGACGTGGGTTCACGACATAGCCATTCAGGCTTCGCGGGGGCCCAAACCATGAGACACCTCCCCCACAGCTCCTCAGGGGCCCCATGCCGAATGTCTGTCATGACTTTTCAGCTTCAGAAGCACAGGCCAGCCATGGGGGTTGTATCCCTGTGTAGACAAACCCACAGTGTGTCCTGGAAGCGTCCAGCCCTTGGTCCACTGTGGGCTCACAGTGTTAACAATTCGCTGCTCCCAAAGGAACAGGGCAGGACAACATGCTGTACCAGCTCCACCTCAGGGCATTGCTCCACTTAAGTCCCAGCCCAGCGATGGCTTGGAGTGAAATCCAGTGTAAGTTTATTTAACAGAGCACACGAGATTGAAGGGGCAGCAAGTAGGTGTGTTGGGAACAAAAGGTCATGTAAGATGCATCCTAGTGTCAAGACTTAGGGAGGGTTTGCACTTACGATGCTCCAGTTATGCTGCTATGACACTTAGGAGAAGAAGCTCTTATGTCAATGAGGGCATAAAACCAGCCCCACTGGGTCAGACCGAAGGTCTGTCCAGCCTGGTGTCCTGTCTTCTGCCAGCAGCCAGTGCCAGGTGCCCCAGAGGGAGTGAGCACAACAGGTGATCATCGAGTGATCCCTCCCCTGTCGCCCATTCCCAGCTTCTGGCAAACAGGCCAGGCTGCTGTCCCTGCCCAGCCTGGCTAATAGTCATCGATGGACCTGACCTCCAGGAATTGTTTATCTAGTTCTTTTTTGAATCCTGTCATAGTCTTGGTCTTCATAACATCCTCTGGCAGGGAGCTCTACAGAGCGACTGCGTGCTTCCGTCTGTTTCTTTTCAACCTGCTGCCTGTTAATTTCATTTGGGGACCACTAGTTCTTGGGTTATGAGACAGAGTAAATAACCCTTCCTTATTCAGTGCCAGAGAGGTGGCCCTCTCAGTCTGTACTCCAACAAAACCAACCAGCAGTCCTGTAATGCTTTAAAGACTAACAAAATGATTTATTTGGTGATGAGCTTTTGTGGGATTTAGGTGGGGTGATCACAGCTCCATTCACTATTCAAGATGCAGCCTTGCTGTGGATTTAGACAGAGGCAATATGGTATTCTCTGTCTTCTCTCTCCCTTTCTTAATGATTGAACAGTGCCAGAGAGGTCGCCCTGTTCATCTGTATTCCAACAAAACCAACCAGCAGTCCTGCAGCACTTTAAAGACTATCAAAGTGATTTATTAGGTGATGAGCTTTCGTGGGACAGACCCATTCCAGAAGTCTTAGTGCTGCACGACTACTGTTTTGTTTCCTAACGATTGTCATAGCCGTTTGCTGTTCTGAGGGGTGCTGCGCATTAATAGGGGAGTGTCTGTTATCTGCATAGGTAATCCAGCTGCTGGGGTAGAAAGGAGACACAGTGCTATCTGCAAAGGGACAGAGGGGTGTGGTGTGGTGTATGTCTGTTATACCTGCACAGCCTGCAGCATAGACCCGGCTTTATTGAACAAGCTACTCTTCTCCCTGTCCTTAAAGCGCTGAACCATAGAATCCTAGGCTGGCAGGGACCTTAGGTGGTCACCCAGTTCAGCCCCCTGCTTCAAGCAGGAGCAGCCCCCACTATATCATCCCAGCCAGGAGTACATCAAGCTGGGACTTAAAATCTTTCCCGTGCTTTATAGCCAGCTAGATGAGACAAGCAGCTGTCAGTTTGCCTTCTAGGCAAAGGATTCAGTCTGTCTTTTTGCATTCCAACCTATACCACAGGGATCCTTTGTCTTTATTCATAAATAGGGCACCCACGTGCTGTTTGCTTTTCCCTGTAGCTTTCCTGACTTGCATAGTTTCCTGATCTCTCAATTCACACCTGGCTTAGCATGCAAATAGGCATGCGGTGTATGAGATAGTCAATGCACAAGTGGCCAGACGGGGAGATTAGTTACTTACTGCCTGAAAGGAATCTTTCCGGGGTCTGCCACCTTCTGGTGACCTGGCTTAACTCCAAGGCTTTAAAAACGTATTTTTAGTGCATATACGGGGTTCCTTAAATATTAGTTTGCAGTAACGATGCTGACTGGTTAGCAACTGGCTCTCAGTAGAGACCTCACATGTCTGCCCTTAAACTGACGGCAGGTACTGGACAGAGCAGAACTGTGTGCCTGTGAGCTAGCAAGGCAACGCAAGCTTGGGTGAGGCTGCACCAGCCTGCAGACCCTCCTGTCCCTGGGGTGGTTTGGGGTGGCCACCACAGGCCCCATGTTTTGGGGGCCCTGCAACAGTTGTGCTCAGCTTCACTGAAACACTGGGCTGGGAGAGGGCAACAGGGCAGAGCAGAGCAGGCTTCCTTGTTACTCCAGCTCCTGCCACCCTGGTTATTGCGGGTGGGGGCCAACTCCTGCTGCCACCCTGTGCCAGGCTCCCACCCACCCCCCATCCCTCAGCTTGTATTGCTGAGGGGATGGAGCAGAGGCAGGGCGGGGCCTGCAGTGGGGGGCCCAGGCCCCACATTCCCCCTACTCCATGGGGACAGCCCTGACTACCAGGCTCCACACCCTCCAGACATCTTCAGCTGATTACCCAAAGTCGCCTGCTACGTGTGTGTGATAGAGGAAGGAAATGCACTTATTGCACCTGAGCTTGACCGAGACGACCCCTCCCCTCCCCATATGCATCTGAGGGAGACGGGTCTTTTTGGATTGAGCAGCCGGCTTGCAATCTGGAGCTGGTTTCTGCTCCCTGGTACTGTACTAGGCTGGGCTGGAGGGACTCCTGAGATTCTCTTAGCTGGTGGTCGGGGTGGGTACCTGCTGCAGGTGGCAGAGGCCTGAGTCTTCCAGGTTGGATCTAGGCAAGCTGGGGCTGGATCAGCCACATGGGTTTTGCTTTGCTGAGGGGAGGAACCAGCTCCACATGTTGCCTCTCCTCTGCCCCCCGCCCCCCCAGCTGGGGGACCAGCTGCACCAGGAATCACGCACCTGGAGGCTTTTCACTGCTGCTCCCATCGGCCCTGTCCTGTACCCTCCCCTCCCGCAAGACCTGCCACCCCCAGTCCACTCCTGCATCCCACCCCTGCCCAAGCCCCCACCTCCTGCAGCCTGCTCCTGCACACTGCCTCCTGCCCTGAGCCCCCATTCCCACCCTTCTCCAGCACCCCCTTCCATCCAGACCCCCACTTCCTGCACCCCCATCCTACTTCCTGGCAGCCCCCTCCCCCACACAGAACCCTTCAATTTTGCCCCCCCCCCACCATCTTAGGCAGCCTCCTAGGATTATTAGCCCCAGGCCCCTAGAAGAGTTAATCCGGCCTGGGGGAAGCCCTGACCTTGGCTGGGGGCATGAGGGAAGGGAGGTGTCTCAGTCGCTGAGAACTGGAACTGGGGGAGGGCTGTTTCGGTTTTTTTGCTTTTCACTTTTGTGTGGATAGTGGAATGATTGGTCTGTGGGTCATTGGTCCCCAACCCCCAAAATGTTCCCTGCCGTCATCCCAGGTGATCCATATTCCAGACAGAGCTGAATATCTGAGCTGGCTGGTGGGAGGCAAAAGAGAAACATGAAATGGTTGGAGGAAACCTCTTGACATCAAAGTGGTGCGTTCGCTCTTCAGAAAGCAGGAGGTACATATCTCAGTCTTCAGGATGGAGAAGGTAGTTACCATGGTTACTGTTGTCATGTCAATGGCTACTGGAATAGGGCCGAATAGCATTCAGACATGATTCATTCTCCCATCTACCTGTGTTTAAAGACTGAGTGATTGATTTGTAAGTCTCTCTTGGCCTCTAGCTTAGAGCACTGTATTGAATCGACATACTCTGTGGTTAACATCTCTTTGCAACAGCGGTAAATTTCATTTCCAACCCAACCTTGTGGGATGAGAATTGGCTGGTTTCTTTCTTTGAATGCACTGAGAAACTCTGATGAAGAAAATTTATTGTCCAAGAGGTAGCTCTGAGGTGACCCAGACCAATAATATACAACCTCCAATCCTTCCTTCCTTTTTAGTGAGTAGCTAGTGCCAGGGCCAGGCCCTCAGCTGGTGTTAGGCAGCACAGTGCCATGGAATTCAGTGCAGCTCTGCCCACTGAAGGTCAGACCTCGGTGACTTTTGCACAGAAGTGTCCATTTCAACACAGTGGCTGTGTGCAGACTGTGTGTGTGTAAATGTAATAAAAATGCATATAAAAGTCCTCTAGAATTTATCTGGATGTCTTTGAAATTAACCAGAGTTCTGTAGAACTGCACTAAACACCTGTAGGGTGTAATAGAGAAGGAAACCCTTCTGTAGGGGTCTGGTTGTTGTTCTTTTCTAACTACCTTTTGGATTCTAGAGCAGGGCTAGAGCTGTCTCATTTGTTCAGTAGGATGGGCCAGAAGTCTTTTCTCCTATTCCATTCTGTAGGGCTCTGTCCCAGAGGGAGGTAAGAGCATGGGGCAGTGTTGGAATGGGTGTTTGTGTGCTGTGGGGGTGTAGCTAGCAGAGGGGCAGGGCCATGGGTGTGGGATATGAGGGGACAGCTGGAGCAGTGTGAATGGAGAGGACTCAGTGTGGAGGAAGCTGTGAACAGGGGTGTGTGGGGAGTTGGCATGAAAGGATACAGTGGTTGATCAGGGACCTGTGCTTTCACCAGGCTGTTGGCTCCGTCCCTGCAGTCTTTCCTGGCCTCCTTGACGGGGAGGAGTCCTTGTCTAGTGATTGGAGCAGGACTCCTGCAATGGCATCATTTGTGGGGGGCCAGGGGAAACAGTAGCCCCTCCCCTGTCCCCAGAGTTCATACTTGGGTTCTGCTTGAGGGAATGCCCTAGCTTCAGAGGCAGTTCTTAACTGCCACAGAATTTGAGTTGCTTACATCATTGCCTTTGGAGCAGGGAGTCTGTTATGAAATGAAGTGATTAGGAATAACAAAAAGCTGGTCGTTCAGGTAATTGAGGGATCATTAGATCATCACGAAAACATTGTCAGCTACTCCACTGAGAAGATGGTGGGGAAGAGTCCGAAGAGTGGTGGGATTTCCATTTGCACCAATGAAATATTGAGAATCTTTAGGAAAGGAAAAGATAATAAGACAGAAAATATATTGCCCATGTATAAAGTCATGGTACACCCACATCTTGAATCCTGCCTGCAGATCTGGTCACCCCATCTAAAAGACATATCTTGCATTTGGAAAAGGAACCAACAGGGCAACCGAAATAATTTGGCGAAAGGAACGATTTCCATATGGGGAGAGATTAACAGGACTGGGACTTTTCAGCTTGGAAAAAAAGTGACTAAGGGGTGAGGGGGGATATGTTAGAGGTGTAAATAATCACGAATGGTGTGGAAAACCAGAACAGGGGGATGTTATTTACTCCTTCACTAACATAGCACAAGAAGGAGCTGGGTGCTCTCCTCAGGGGTGACCCCACTCCAATGCCAAGAGCCCCGTGGTACTTTGGAGGACTCAGAGGCTGCACATGGAGGACCTGACCTGGGAGATGAAATTGTAGATGGGGAGGTTGAGGTAGATGAGGACCAGGAGCTTCTGCTGGTGTCACCCGGCGTGCCCAGCAGCCAGGAATTGTTCTCCGCTTCAGCCGGAAGGAGCCAGTGCGAGGGACCAGGAGGCAGGGGATGAGTCCCAGACTAAGCGGCTGTGGCTTGTGGCGTGCAGGGTGGAGGGCCTGGAAAGTGAGAGGCTGGCTGTGTCTGTGAGCTGCGTGGAGCCCATTGAAGCTGATCGACATGGCTGAGCAGGATGCTGCTGCTTGCCGGGGTCTCAGTGGAACCCTGCAGAGGCTATCCATGCTTTGGAGATGTGCCTTGTAAATGCTCTGCCGCAGGTTCCCGTGGCAGTGCAGCTTTGTCCCCTCCCCACTTGCAGAACACTGGCCCATTCCGGGACATCAGTGGGCTGCATATGGAGTGGTGTGAAAGCCACCAGGCTGGAGGAACTGAGCACTGGTTTCCCTCGTTACCCTGAGCCAGGAGATCTCTGCTTGGGCAAAACCCCCCGTAGAGATGCCTGGTATCATTTACAGCCATGTCCCCACAAAGGGAATTTTCTGTCCCCAGCTGGAATGTCTTGTCTGTCTGTATTTACAGCCACCAGCCACCCCCACCCCTCGCTGCCCAGGCATGGGAGATGTGTTCCTTGCCAGGGTCAGTGGGACAGTGAGTGCAAATGGTGGAGAGGGCGTTTGTGGAGGAAAGGTTCCAGCATTGGCCTGGATGCTAATAAACACCTTTTTGTGCCTTGTGCTGAGACCTTGGTGGCTGCACCACAGATCTTGTCAGAGAGGATGCAACAGATAAGAAGCGCCCGAAAAGAACCAGCAGGGATAACCCGAACCATCGTGAGCGACACTTGGAAAGGGAGATACAACCCCACGACAAGCCAGGCCTTTGCCAGGCTGGCCGCAGAGCGCACTAGCAGACCGATGGGGAACAAGTGGAGCTCTGCAAGTGTTTAGTCAAGCTGCAAATAGCAGCTGTTTTGAACTGGCTGTTTCGAAACAGGTTGAAATAGGTGCTGTTCAGACACGGAATTGAGCCTGTTTCGAAGTAAGCCGTAATGCATCCAAGTCTCTGTTTCAAAGCAGGCCCTGTGTGTGTAGCAGTGTTATATTCTGGAATAGCTGACCTTTGAATTAAGGTTGTTGTATAGATGTACCCTGGGAGTCCTCATTTTCCCATGCACGCCACCCCTCTCCCAACTTGGATTATGATACCTCCCATGACGCACATTTGTGAAGTGTAACTATTTGCCAGTATTTCCCTTACTAGCTGTCTGGGGCGCTAGATTGTATCTGAGTGCATTGTTGCTGGTGTACAAAGGCACACTTTCAGAACAGTTCTACACTTTCATTTACTGCTCTACAGTCTCACAGACCAATCTCTGTGATCCCAGGTGCAGGCTTCAAAGGCATGTTCCTGGGTACGTGTTGCATTGGGTGAGGGCCGGGTCCCTGATATGAAGAGCAGTCCTTGGCGCTCCTCTGACAGCTCGAGTGTCTGGCTGCTCACTCTCTGCAGCCAAGCGCAGTACCTCAGTGCTCCATCCCGGGGCAAGCAATCCCCCTAGATTCACACAAGCAAAGTGCAACATGTGGCCATAACCAGGTGTGTGCCATGCTGGCGCCTTGGGCCAGTGCAGTGCTCCCAGGGAGAGGTGCGCTGGTGTGGTACTCAGCACATTGTTCTCAGGGCCTCATTGCGTGCCAGCTGGCATCAGCCAACCCATAGGTGGATTCCTGTAGGCTGGGGAGAGAACCTACTGCCCAAGTCACAGCAGCTGGTCAGGGAATATGTTCAGGAGAGAGCATGATGTAAGAAATTCACGGCTCTGCCAGACTGTAGCATCTAAAACATGACAAGGCAACGCTTTGAAACAGATCCTGGTTTAGCTACAATGGGGACATGGTGGAGAGGATGGGTTTCCACCCCTGCAAGACACACACCCATAGACACACCGGGACATGCTGCAAGGAATGCAAGGTTCTTATTTGTTAACAGAAGCAGATGGAGCCCCAGCCAAAATCAGGGCCCCATTGTACTAGGTGTTGCACACACAGCAGGAGACAGTTCCTGCTGAGAAGAGTCTGCAGTCTACAGAGGTTAGGTGGAGAAGGCAAAGTGATTGTCCCAAGGGGACACAGTGGAGCAGTGGTGGAGCCCAGAATAAACCCAAGGTCTCCAGAGACTTGATCATCTGGAACAAACAGCGTCTTTGGGCAGTTGCTTTTACAGAGGTGTTCTCTAGGTGCTAGTTGCATGTCTGAAATAAGTTGGTGGCACCAGCGAAAGGAACTCCTGGCACCGGTTAAATGAACTACTAAGAACCTCTTCCTGATCCCTCTGAAGTCCCCAGCAAACCTCCTCCTGAGGTTTTCTGTCCACTAGTACTCAGGAAACTCACCTGCCTTCTCGGAAGCATTGTTGCACAATGAATGTATAAGGTGCTTCGAGAACCTCTAGGGAAATGGCCCCTGAAAACGAGCAGGTGCAATACAGTAGCTCGTAACTGAAGAGTTCCTCTGTGCTCCACGTCTTTGTTCCCCTTTAGTTACCACTGCGTGCAGCATGAGAATGTCACGTCTCATGCAGCCTGTGCCCTGGTGTGCCAAGAAGCGGCAAAGCCCCAGGACCCTCATGGTGTCGGGTTTCAGCATGGCTCTGGTGCATGACAGCCGCAACCTGCACGGGACCGGGACGGGAGCAGGCAGTCCCATGCCCTGGCGGACGGTATCACAGCATGCTGGGCAGGGGATAATGAACCAGCGAGTTGGCCTGTGATGAATTTCATGGCTGTGTCTAGGAAGAGAGCCAGGATATGGATCTGTTTCCTAAAGGGCTTTGCCAGTGTCCAGGCTGCCAGTCCGGATCACTTCAGCCCCAGCTTTCCCTGCAGCTGGCCTCTGGGGCCATGCCAGCAGTGTGCTCAGGCTGGCGCTGGGGCAGGACATGCCAGTGAACCAGTGAGGCTGCCATGCTCGGCTGTGAATCCTGGCTGGGTTAGCCAAGTGGCTTTGCCGGAAGGGCTGGTCATGCCACTGCCCCTCATGGATGGCTCTTGGGGGATATTTACTGTTAGCTACAGGCACAGGGAAGCTCTCCAGAGCTCTGGGCTGTCCCTGGGGCCCGTGGAGCAGAGGGGCTGGGGAAGTCTCAGGGGAAATGAGCTGCTGGGTGGTCTGCAGGGGATCGCCTGCCTTCCCAAGGCATATGGGGCTCCCCACTTCTTACATGGCCTCCTGCTCTCTGCTCAGCTTCCTGACCCTGCCTGGCCTGGCCTTCCACCTTCTCCCCTTTCCACAGTCACACATCCACAGCTCTGCAGCAAGAGCACTAGCTGACCTGGGCATCACAGCCCGGCTGCACCTGACGTATTTTGAATGGGCTGTAGCTGCTGGAAGGAGGAGACAAGCCACGCCGAGGGTGCAGGGGTCAGCTGGCTCCCCACTGCTCATTGCCCACAAGTGCAGAACATCAACTCTGGAGCTTTGGCCAGGCTGGTTTGTAGCGTCTTGTTGCTGCCAGCAGCTGGGCCCTGTCACAGCTCTAATCTCAGCCCCAGATGTCGTGTGCTCAGAGCCACAGAATGGCAGTCTGGGCCACTGTTACCCTGAGAACTGGGCCTTTGCTCGGAGGGGTCGGCAGAATGAGGGCACATTATGGCATTCCCCCACCCCACCCACTCCAGGGCTCACAGAGGCATTTTTTCTTGGGGCATCTGCACTTGCACCTGTAGGGAACACCCATGGGAGAGAAGCTGGGAGAGCAGGAGTGGGAAGGGGCAGCTGGAGGAAGCCGCTGATGGTTTTTCACTCCCTCCCCCAGTGAAACCAACAGCTTTTGCAGAATGATGGCTGTGAGGGTGAGAGGGGGTTGAGAACAGATCTGGGTGTTCGGTTTCTTGAACTGATTCTTTTCCTGCACAGAGACACCAGACAAGCACAGAGCAAAGGGGGTGGCAGTGTCACTTCCTCCATCCCTTGGTGCCATGCTGGGAGTGCCTGGAGTATAGCGAGAGTCACGTGGGGCTGGGGTGATCAAAACACTTTGTCTTTCCATCCAAGGATATCCGAGCGTCCTCTGAACATCCACAAACCCTGCAAGGAGCAATCCTCCTCCCTGCACTCCATCTCCAGTATTCTATCACACCCTGGGAAACTGAGTCACCAAAGGGCTATCAGAGCCCGATTGTCGGAGGTGCTAAGCACCTGGCTGGAGTGGCGGGTGCTTGTCTCTTCTGGAAATCAGGCTCTAAGGGATTTGCCCTAGCTTGCTTTGTGAATCAGTGCAGAGCTCAAATGTCGTTGTTCTGCCTGCCAAACACTGTGCAGGGGCTGCCAGTCAGTTTGGGACGGGCAAGTGGGTTACTCCCACACCTCTGAGAACTTAAAGGGATGCCACCTTCCAAAAGAGCTGACAGCAGTGGAACCAATGTGAGGGCACAGCATTATTCTGCCTGGCAGGTCACATCTACACGCCTCTGTGAGCTTACTACTGCAGCTGGTTTTAGTTAACACCTCTGGTTTTAGCACTGAATACGCCTGTGGGTAGCAAAGCCTTATATATTTACCTGCTGCCTTTATTAATCTTACTTGGAAAACAGGAGCTTGAAAATTCCCTCTCTCCAGCAGGACGGGGCTGCAGTTATTTATTTTCAGCATGTAGTCAGACCCCTGGGGTTTATCCAACGTGGCAGGAAAACACGGAAGGACTGGGGGAACGTCAAGGCTGTAGGACTCTGAGGGCGTGTGTTTAGATAAGTACAAGAGCATATGTCTCACGGAACTCTAACAGCCCACCCCGTGCACCCGCAGGGAGGAGAGGTTGACTTTCTTTTTTGATCAAGTAGTATCATTAGGTTTTGTGCATCACTGACAGAATGGTAAATGCTGAGTTTGTTTGTACTGAGGCTGGTTAATTGCCATGACAGTTTTGCAGGGCTTAATATTACGTAGGTATAAAATGTATTGGTCTACCTCCGTTAGCATCACAAAGCTGGTAATGGGAAAAGAAATATTTCCCTTGCTCAGCAGCAAATGTTACTCCAAACACAGGTAGGCTGGTAGGCTTACAGTGGCAGGCACTGGCTACGTCTACACGTGAAGCCTACATCGAAGTAGCCTATTTCGATGTGGCGACATCGAAATAGGCTATTTCGATGAATAACGTCTACACGTCCTCCAGGGCTGGCAACGTCGATGTTCAACATCGACGTTGCGCAGCACCACATCGAAATAGGCGCAGCGAGGGAACGTCTACACGCCACAGTAGCACACATCGAAATAAGGGTGCCAGGCACAGCTGCAGACAGGGTCACACGGCGGACTCAACAGCCAGCTGCTCCCTTAAAGGGCCCCTCCCAGACACACTTGCACTAAACACCACAAGATCCACAGAGCCGACAACGAGTTGCAGACCCTGTGCATGCAGCATGAATCCCCGCTGCAGCAGCAGCAGCCAGAAGCCCTGGGCTAAGGGCTGCTGCACACGGTGACCATAGAGCCCCGCAGGGGCTGGAGAGAGAGCATCTCTCAACCCCCCAGCTGATGGCTGCCATGGAGGACCCCACAATTTCGACGTTGCAGGACGCGGATTGTCTACACGGTCCCTACTTCGACGTTGAACGTCGAAGTAGGGCGCTATTCCGATCCCCTCATGGGGTTAGCGACTTCGACGTCTCGCCGCCTAACATCGAAGTTAACTTCGAAATAGCGCCCGACGCGTGTAGCCACGACGGGCGCTATTTCGAAGTTAGTGCCGCTACTTCGAAGTAGCATGCACGTGTAGACACAGCTACTATGGCTTAGCTGGCTAAAGCACCTGCTTTGTAGACAGAGATCCTGGGTTTGTTGCCTAGTGATGTCTGCCTGTTTGGCCTTTTTATTTCAGTAGGAGGGTAGTGAAGCACTGGAATGTGTTACATAGAGAGGTGGTGGAATCGCCATCCCTAGGGGGTTTTAAGTCTCAGCTTGATAACATCCTGGCTGGGTGATTTAGTTGGGGTTGATCCTGCTTTGGGCAGGGGGCTGGACTCGATGACCTCCTGAGGTCTCTTCTAGCCCTGGGATTCTGTGATTGTCTGTCTGTCTGTCTGTCTAATCTAATCTATTCTTTAAAAAATTAAGAAAACATGGGGGGAAATTGAAGCCAAATGGGATGGGGACAGGAAGTTTGCTGCAGACATGGAAGAAGTTCTTGATTGGCAGCCTGAGGGCGAGGATTAGAAACATTCCTGATATGGGCACATCTGGTTCTGGGCTTGTTAACTTCAGGGCAGAATGTTACCTCTCCCCAGGGGACCATCCAAGGCCTGAGTTTAGCAGGAGAATCGAATTTCAGTTTCAGAGCATGGTTCTCACTTTAGACAGCAAAGGCAGAACTCAGTTCCTGATTCTATTAGGGGATGAGCTCAAAAAACGCGCTCTGAGATGCTCCCTAAAATCTGCATGTTGATCTTTAAAGAGATTTAGGTACCCAACCGCCACTATAGGTGCCTAAGCTCAGAAGGTAAATCCTGAGAGCCCCTGTTCAGCCGCTACCCAGCCCGTAGACACCTCTCTCAGTTGGTGGTCACTCAATAAAGAGTAGGATGTCTTCATGTCACCCTCCTGTTTGTGAGTCTGTTGATGGCTGATCAGCCTGATTCTGGAGCCACAGATCTTATCACGGAAGGGGGAGGTGCTGGTAGCTGTTGGAGGAGTACAGGGCAGTTTTTGATGCTCTTTTCTTCTTCTCTGGCTCTCTTTGTCTGCTCTGTGGTGGGATGTCTCAAATTGCACCAACTCATCACAGATTACTGCTGTCCGCTAAGGATAGTCCTGGGCAGGGTCCTCCCAAGTATCAGCACTAAGGCTGCACTTTTTCATGTGTGCCTTCAGTATGTCCCTATATCGCTTCCTCCAACTCAGAAAACAGAATCTGTTTTGGGAGTCGCTTATTGGACATCTGAACCACGTGACCAGTCCAACAACATTGTTAATGAGTGATAATGGCTTCAATGTAGTCATATTCGATTCTTCCAGGATGCTACTGTTTGTGCATCTAGTCTCCCAAGAGACATTTAGGATTCTCCTGAGGCAGCATGGATGATATTGTTCAAGTGCCTTCAAATGATGCTTATGTGTTGTCCAGGTTTCACATGCATGCAGTAGCTTTGGAACAACCACTGCATGATATACAAGGAGCTTTGTCTTGGGATTGATGTCCTGGTTCTCAAAGACCCTTTGTCTCAGGAGAGCAAAAACAAGTTGCACAGCTCAGACGATGCTGGATTTCCTCATCAATGTCAACTTTAGCAGAAGGATGACTTCCAACATATGCAGTTCTCCACTGGCTTCAGTAAAAGGTGCATGAACTTATCCCATCAGCAAGGGCTGGTGGAACACTTTGGTCTTTCTGACATTCAGCGCAAGGCCGAGATTCTTGTATGCTTCAGTGAAGGTGCTTAAGATGCTCTGAAGGGCTATGGGAGAAAGAGCAGCAGCCATGTTGTCATCTGCGTACTGGAGCTCCATGATTGAAGTCGTGGAAGTCTTGCTTTTAGCCTTCAGGCTCCTGAGATTGAAAGCTTCCTGTTCATTCTATAGACCTTCTCCCCCACTCTGGAAGCTTGCCACCAGTGAGGTGAAGGGTCATGGCAATGCGAATACTGAACAGCGATGGGCAATGACGCAGCCCTGTTTGACTCCCGTTTTGGTCTCAAAGGGCTCGTTTGGGATCTGTTGTTACTCAGTACTGTGTCAGTCATCTTGTCTTGAAGCAGCCTCGAGATGCTAATGAATTTTTTGGGGCAGCCAATGTTTGAGAGGATGGTTTACAGGGCGCTACAATTGATTGAGGCAAACACTTTGGTCAGGTTGATGAAACTCACGTATAAGGCTTGGTTTTGTACTGTCCTCTGTGTACTACTCATTTGCTAGAACTGCAGAGAAGGTAGAAGATTTGCCACTTCTCCCTGCTGTTTTGCTTTAGTCCAAATGGCTGGTGTTCTGTGGACCGTGTGCTGGATAATGACATGTGAGGACTCCATACTTGGAAACAAAACTGGCCATCTCTTAGGAGAACTATTTGCAGAGCTGTTGCAAATGCAGCCATGTGCACACAGACTGACTCCCTGGTGCTCCCTCCAAAGTTTTCTACCTGGCAAACTGTGCTTTTCCATCGAAATACCCATACAGCACGTTCAAGCAGAGAGGCCCGAGTTCTTAGAACTTCAAACCCTGGGTTTTAATCCTGTGTCTGATGTGATTCATCTAGTTGTTGTGCCTGGATTCTTTCCATGCCTCTTCATGATGCCAGCTTTTTGCTTCATACAAAGTTGAGGCTATACATAACAAAGAAGAATCATTCAGAAACAGAGCCTCCTGCGCCAAACTGCATTCTGCTTGTTAAAATATTGGTGTCCACCTTTCAGAGTTCCTAAACCTTACTGCCATTGGTGGAGCACCATGATGTGCATTGTTCTTAATTCTTCTTTACTCCCCAGAGACTTTGGGCATCTGGGGTGTTTGCTAGGGAAATACCGACTGTTCTGGAATGTGTCCAAACCTGAAATTGATTGTAAAAGCAAAGCGCTGTGAGGCTTGAAAGGGGCCATTATCCTTGTCCATAATTTCCCTGTTTGTCACTGTTGCTGCGCTTCAAGTTCCACTCCAGGCCAGAAGAAAGCCAGTCTCAAACAGGCTGTAGCATCTGCAGCCCCATGCACAGGGGGCGGCTCTGGAAATCTCACGGGAGAGGCTGTTTCAAACCCTGCATGCGAAGTCCAGAGGAGCATTTGGCTGCTCTGCTGGGAGGAAGGTGGCTGTGATGGCTAACATACAAGCAAGCTTGGCAGATGTGATCTTTATTTTGCTCTAATAGATAATATTGATGTTCATTTTTAAGCTTTTTCAAAATTACTTTTATCGATTTTCAGTTTTCACAGTTGCAGGACCTATGTGGGGGCAGTCACGCTATATTTAATGACAGATGAGATTCAAAAAGCAAAAACTTTATCACTGTTAAAACACAAACTGGCAACTGTGTGTGTCAAAATATACAAGGTAAATATATGACGTAAATACCTCCATAATGAACCTACTGTGTTGTGTTCTGAAGAAACATTTGCCTTGCTTTCCCGGTCTGATTATTTCAGTTATTAGGGATGGAAATATTTTTCATCCCTTTCTCACTTCATCACCTTGAAACTGATGTTTACTGACATCTACTGAAAAAAATCTCATCCTTCCAAGCCACTAGGAGAAAGGGCCCCATGGCCATGTGTTCTAGTCAAAGCTCTGTCCCAAGACAAACAGAGGTCAGGGATGGTCTAGGTTAGTGGCTCTCAAACTTTTGAGACTACTGCACCTCTTTCAGGAGACTGATTTGTCTTGTGTACACAAGATTCACCTAACCTAAAGCCTGCTTGCTTTCAAAGATCAGACATAAAAATGTACAAGTGTCCCAGTGCGCTGTTACCAAACAATTGCTTACCCTATAATTAGCACATAAATCGACTGGAATATAAATATTGCACTAACCTTTCAGTGTAGTCTATGGAGCAGCATAAACAAGTCATTGTATGAAATTTTAGTTTGCACTGACTTTGCTAGTGCTTTTTATCTAGCCTGCTGTAAAACCAGTCAAATAGCTAGATGAATTGATGTACCCATTGAAACAGCTCCCCGTAACCCCAGGGTTACACATCCCTCTGCTTGAGAACTGCTGGTGTAGGTATAGCTAATCTTCCCACTGCGTAGGGGGCTGGACTAGCTGACCTCTTGATTCTTTGCAGTCATGTCATGCTCTGTGCCTTGGCTTCCCCACGTGTGACTCGAGGTTAATACCTACCTCACAAGGCTGCTCTAAGTTGTATGTTAAGCACACTAAGGTCCCCGATGAAGGGGGCAACGATTTTAGTTTGGACCTTTGAATAGTTTTATGGTGGGTGACTGGAAGGTTTCTAGGCCTAATGTCACCAGAGAGGCCCAGGAGACACTGAGGCATTGTAAGGCTGCATAATAGCAGCACGCCATCTTGATGGTCCAGCCAATCCTCCTTGCACCTTGGGTGTTCCTAGGATGGTGGTGACCACATGGAACCCCACCTGAGAAGAGCGGCAATAAACTCACCTGTTTGCAGAGCCATTGTTAATTGCACATTGCTGGCTGGTGTTTTAGCCCGGGGTTTTGCAGTGGTATCTCCTGGCTGCCCTTAGTGCTGGGGGAGGGGCTTTATGCTGGCACCTGGTTCTGGTGCTGGATCACCTCAGTCTGTTGTGCCAGTGAAATGGATCCATGGCACAAGTGTTGGTTTGCAGGCATCTCTCCTTTGTGGGGCTGGTGGGAGCTGCCCGTGCCACAAAATGTGAAACGGCAGCTCAGCAATTCCTGGAATGAGATCTCCCACTGCTTTCCCATCCCAGGCACAAGCAGCCAGGGAGTCAATGGCTCCAGTTACCTGGGATGGTTCCAGTAGCCCAGGAATGAGCTTCCCAACGGCCTGCCCATCTGGCTGTTGTTATCGGGAGTTTGGGGGCATCAAACAGATAGCATGTGACCTTGTATGGAGCTCTGGGGTCTCCAAGAACTAACCCGCCAGGATCTTCTGCTAACTTGTTACCTCTGTGAAAAGCAGGTGCCTAAGGCAGCTCTTGTGATTTCCTTGAGAGGCGTGTGGTAGGTGTGAAAAGGCCCCTACTCCAGGAGACACGTGATTAGGTGAGGATCACACTTGTCACTCAAAAGAGAAAAGGACGTGTCTGGCTGTCAGGGTGGCAGAGAGGTTCTTGAAGAAGTGACCCTGGAATGGGAGTGCACACAGGAGCAAAGAAAGAACCCCAAAGGTGTTCTTTAAAACAACCCAAATCTCTCATTCTTGGAATTTGCGGGCCAGTTTCATGTTTATAAAATGCTTGCAGTGGGCAGTGCTGGCGCCACTGAAAGACAGAGGGAACCAGTGTCTGTGCCGTGCTCTTACCCCTCTGGACAGGGGTGAATCTCACCTGTCAACTCTTGTAGTCACTACAAGAGAAGCCTGGGAAATCAGCCTAGTGAACCAAAAGGCCCTGGAAGCCACAGCTTGGCCTGGGGGTTTTCACCTTCCCAGTGCTGCAGGAGACACCACAGTAATGCTCATTTCCAGATCATCTTCCAGCTAGTGATCTCAAAGTGTTTTCCCAGCATTAATGAGAACTTGCCACATACCATGAAATGGTTTCCTCTGGTAGCACATACCTAGTGAGTGTATGCACACTGCCCTCTGCTGGGTGGAAGTAGAACTTCAGCACTACGTGTCATAAGCCCTATGCCTCTGCAAGCTGATGAGGATTCCTGTTTAGTTCGGCTGTCGGGTGCCTGTACTTCTGGAGCAGGAAGGCTGCGTTTTATACCTGCGAACTCCATGGGAGTTTCAAGTGGACATGGTATGCAGAGAAATTTCTCACAGTCTATCACTTTACTAAAATATTCTTTGAATGATCCAAAGGGAGAAACTGAGGCACTGAGCAGCTAAATGACTTACCCAGGGACACATGGCATGTCAGTGTCCAGTAAAGCACAGCACCCATGCTCCCACCTGCTCTAAAAGCCAGACAAACAGCGCTGTCCCAGGACACTGGCCTGCCATCCCACGCTCCAGCCCTCTCAGTGGGACCCTTTCAGAGGAGAACTGCAGGAGCCAGAGTTTAACAGGGCTGTCGTAGTCCAAGGGCAGTTAGGGTCAGTTTTAAGGCACTGGTTGGCCAAGGGACAGGAAAGTCCCATGGCCAGGTGGGAGAAAACTGGTGTTGGATTTGGACAGGCCATTACCCTGCGGAGATCGTTAATGATCATAGAATCCTAGGGCTGGAAGGGACCTCAGGAGATCATCTAGTCCAGCCCCCTGCCTAAAGCAAAATCAACCCCAAATAAATCAGCCCAGCCAGGACCTTGTCAAGCCGGGACTTAAAAACTCCCCACGCGCCTCTCCAGTGAGCAGCCAGAGGTGCTCTCCCCAGGAGGGTGGCTAGCAAGCCCTCCTGCCTGGAGCTAGACTGGGCACCATGACAGATGGGGCATGGGGCTGGGGCATGACAGTCAATGAGCCCATTGTGAGCTTGGCAGGGTCTCTGCTACAGCTGCTGGAAACCCAAACAATCCTTCCATGAGCCTTACAGTGAAATCTGAGCAGTCTGCCCCCTCAGCCCCCGGTGCAGAGGGAGAGTTGCCCCCCGCGGACGGGCCGGGGCTCAGATCTCCACTCCTCTGGGGCCTTGATGCTGAATCACACTGGCCCGGGAGGCAGGAGGGCCCATTATCTCCGGAGGGGCGGGTTGCAGGGATGCCTTTGCTGGCAGGAAATCCCTCTGCTGTGAACCAGCTTTCCTCCCCATCCCCCTGGGAGTCTTCGTGAGGTGGATGCAGTTGCAAAGCCTGATCCTGCTCTCCAGGTGTTCGGTCAGGGTGGAGGGCGCTCATCACCTGGAGGGATCATGTCCTGCCTTCAGAAAGGGGCTTTCCCTCGTCAGGCTCAAATCACTCAGGCTCTGGCCAGAAAGCCCGTGCCGGGCTGCACTCAGAACGGTGCCTGGGCCACTTGCCTGCAGAGCGCTTACAGGAAGACTTGCTGTGCCTCTGGGTGCTCCCGGGGGATTTCATCCTCCTACTGTCCAAGTAGCACTGTCTGCCTGGGGGCTGGGGCAGTGGAACTGTGTTGCTCGGGAGCGTGGGATTTTTATAGCCCTGGCTGCCATCAGCCTGCAGCGTCCACCTGGCCAGAAAGAGAAACTAACACTGCAGGTTTAGCTGAGCCGGGAGGGGGAAAGCTGCAGGGAGGCTGTTTCAAGGGGCAGAGTTGTGGGAAGATTCTGCTGCCAGGTTAGCAGATGCAGTGGGACAAGCAGAGGGAGAACTGTGGGAACAGAGATCAGGTGACTCACACACCAGCAGCTGCTTACCTGGTTGCTAGGGCTGCGTGTGAATGGGGCGCGGGCCTGGGCGAGTGGCTACGGAGCTGTCCGACTGCAGGGGTAGTGCTGGCTGTACTCGTGCATTTCCTGCAGTGGTGGCAGCGAGGTGAGTACTCGCACCAACACTTTTGCACATGGCCCTGCGCTCTGCAAATCCAGTCTGCAAGACACTAACCCGGACCCTCCCATAAGCTGGACGGCCCTTTTCTGATCCTAGACACCCTTGGTGTGGGCATGGGGCAGCCTTTTACTCTGTGTCCTCCTGGCTATTGGTCCCTGGCCAATAAGCCTGTGGCTGAGTCTGTTGGCAAGCAGAGACTCAGAGACACACACAAATTTGAGCTGGAGAAGACCATTTAAGACACCTTACCCATCTTCTCAACAGCACCCAGCATGGGCAGCCGTCAGAGAGATGAATTCCACTCCCAGTCACGGGAAGGGGCTGGACGGAAGGGCCTTGGAGCGCTACGGGACCTTTTCAATGGAGGGAAGAAAAGGAAGGCCTGTAAAAGACACCTGTGGGGTCTGGGGCTGTACCCTGACTGCTGCCTGAGTATAGGGCACTGAGCTGTCAGGGCCGTGACCCCCAGGCACTTGACTTGTGGTTTGCGGTACCGCAGAGAGGGACTTGGATAATGCCCCTGCTGCCTAATGTGCAACAGGCTTTTTCTGGGGGGCAATGCCGCAGCGTGGGTCCCTTCCACTGAGCCCTCGGAAAGGGCGCCTGGTGCTCTGTCTGAAGCGTAGCTCCTATAAACTTTATGCCAAGCCTCCACCTCCCCCCCACCTCCTGCTCCCGGGCTCTGTATCCCATCACTTCTCCTCCATATCCCCACTGCACTGTGCCTGCAGCACCAGGGCAGCCCGCAAAGGGAAACTGACCAGCTGTTGTGAGTTTCCCTTTCCACCATCTTCTGTTCACCTACACTTGTGTCCAGCCTGTCCAGCTTTGCTCTGCATCTGTACCACCCCCTGGAATGTTGGTCTTGGTAGGCGCCTCTGGGCCTGCTTGTGATGTTCACCACAACTCCTGAGTTCATACAATTCAAAGCACACCCTCAAAATGCCACAGCCATTTTGCTGGTGCAGTTCCAGAGGGAGCTGTACAATTCAGTCTTGCCCGCACGATGGCGCTCCCCGGATAGCCCTGAGCCGCTCTTTGAAGACAGCCCAGAGGAAGAATTAGACCTGGGCTGTGTCTTTGTGCCTCTGCATTTGGAAAGTCCCTGGCCCATTTGGAGGCTACGGAGCTCAGCAGTGGCTGGCAGTCATGCAGCACACTGATAGCTCCAGAGACCGAGGGGCTATGGGCAAACGGAGACCTTGCATCACGGTTTGAAGAGCCTGAGTGACTTAGGAGTCTAAGTGAATTGGGCATTTAGAAGCCTAAAACCCACTGACTTTCTCTAAGTTTTAGGGTCCTAAGAGCCGTTTTTGCAGATGGTGCTTATGACCCTAAATCAGGCAGGTACTCTGGAAAATTTTACTCCTTGTTATGCCCCCTGCCCTGTGACAAATGGGTAGGTGCCTGCAGCTGCTAACATCTCAGGAGGAGTTGTGTGTGTGTACCCAGAGCAGAGGGGCTGTGGTTGAGTGGCAGGGTAGCCTAGTCATCCCAGGGCCCCAGCCATGGCCTCAGGAGTCCCGGATTCTATTTCCAGCTGATTCTCCTCCTCCTCCCACCCGTTGCCTGTTGCAGCATGTCACTCATCAGCACAGGGACTGTCTCTGACTCTGGGTGTGTGTGGCACCTGGTTCAATGGGGCCCTGACACTGCTATTGCTAATAATTTCCCTATGTGACTCTCCCCTCTGCTTGATTCCAGGCACAGCGCTGGCGTAACGAAAATGACGAGAGGCCGGTGGACCTGGAAGGGTCGGGGGATGATGACCCTTTTGCAGATGATGAAATTGACGATCAGTACTCGGGGTCCGGCTCGGGATGTAAGTATAAAGGCCCACAGGGAGGCGATCAGCTGGGCGCTCCCTGGGACCTCTTCCACTGCCTTTACTGCTCAGCCTATGAGGTGATGAGAATCAAGAGCTCCAGAGGAGGGAGTGACTTACACCTCACCTGCCCCCTGTGGAGAATGCCTGGCCTCACAGTTCCATTGCCCTGGGAAGGTGCTCTCTCCCAGCCCCGAGGGGGCTTGTTTCTGCAGCATGAGGTGTGCCCGGCCTTCCCCAGCAAGCCATGTGTTGGCAGGGGGCTGGCACATGTCAGCGTTAGAGGGGTGCTTTGCTCCAGGAAAAGGGGCTCTGCCTTTGTGGTGCATGGAAATGTGTGTCTGGAGCAGCTCCTGGCCACTGGCCCCAGTCTCCGGGCTGGCTGTTACCAACCACATGGCTGTGAGCTGTGTGCTTTGATGCTCACTGTGAGCTTCTCATGCCCTGTAACAGCCTTAGCAGGGAGTCACCAGCAGGCCCCAGGGCTCCCTGGTCTGTCTCCCCCCGCATAAGCCAGCCTATAGGATGAATGGCCCCTGCCATCAAAGCTCACAGCACTCGGGATCCTCCTAGTCCCACAGGGCAGTCACTTGCGGCAGGTTACTGCCCGCAGATCGCAGCATTTGTAGGCAAACAGGAGAGACATTTACAAGCTGAAAGCTGCTAAATGCACACCAATGGGCCCCAGTGTTTATAGAGCAGGCCTGTGTGCGGGGAGCTGTGAGGGGTGTGAACGCCCCTCCCTTGGGCCACACCCCCGTCCCTGCTCCGCCCCCATGGCCCCTCCCCGACCAGCCTCACTGGGCATTACTGGGACAGGGGACAGCCGCAGGGGATCGTCTCCCCCGCTGTAGGGCACTGCACTGCGGCCTCCAGCCCTGCAGAGCCTGCCGGGGGGCTGGAGGCTTTGCAGCCCCCGGGGAGAAGCAGGGCTCAGCGGGCCGGCAAGCCAAGGCAGAGCTCCACCTGGTGAGTGCTGGGGGGTGGGAGGGAGGCCAGGAGGAGGCACTGCCCTGCAGCTGCTGCTGCAGCCAGTGCCTGCCCCCTGCTCCAGCCATCCTCCCACTCCCAGGCTGAGTGCGAGGGCGGGGAGCATCTTTGGGACAAGTTGGGGTGGGGAGGGGTTTGGGGCTGAGGGGGAGGCTGACTGGATGGGGAGGGTGGTGGGGCCTTGCAGCGGGGCTCGGTCTGAACTCCTCAGAAATTCCTGCGTCCAGCCCATAGAAGGTTGCATAATAAGCAAGATCTGTGTGCCTGGCGATCTCTCCTCGTGGGAAGGACCCAACACCTGCAGCATGTCACTTCTCTCCTGGCTGGGAGGTTCCCCGTTCCCTCCTGCCCTGGGCTCCTGCACTGGGCATGAGACTGGTGCACGCAGCAATCGACAAGCACGTCAGAGCCCCAGTACTGAGCTATCCTGGCCAGTTAATCCTCATCTGCGCCCAGCTCACACACGGGGGGCCAGACCAGCCCGCTCTGCACTGGGCAGTGCTCAACAAGGCACAAGCTGGCACCCCCTCTCTAGAGCTGGCACTCAGATCCCCCTCGCCATGTCTGCAGGGCAGCCAGCCCCAAACCCTGAGCACGCTGGGCACCCTGACCCCCGGCCTGCAGCTTGACTCTTGTGCCACTCCCAAGACGCCCCACATTCACATTCACAGCCACGCTTCTGCCTCCGTTGCAGATTTCGAGCAGGAGTCTGGGCTGGAGACGGCGGTGAGGCTCCGCACAGACCCTTTGGTCTCGCTCCCCACCCCGCCGGCCGTGCTGCCCATCACAGCTGTGCAGCCGGTGGCCACGCCCTTTGCAATGCTGCCGGCAGAAGAAACCACCCGGGAGCACGTGACCAGTGTCCTCTACATCCCTCGGGTGACAGAGGCACCAGCAGCAACTCCCAGCTGGAAAGCGACTACCCCCAGTGCCACAGCCAGCGACACCCCACCCCCTCCAACAACAGCTACTGCTGCGAGCCCCACTGCCCCCACTGCCAAGCCCACCACCATCTGGAGGGTCCTGCCCTCCCTCATCACAACAACAGCCACGACACGGGCCACCACGCTGGATGTGCCGACCACAGCTGTGACGGAAACCAGCACAGTCCCGGAGGCTGCCACATCCAGACCCATCACCCCCAGCACTGCCAGGCCCAGGACGGGGTCCACCTCCAGGACCATGGTGGTCACGGAGAAAAGCACCATCTTGCTGCCACCTGCCACCATCTCGGCACCCACGGACACGCCCCAGGTAGGGGACAAGGGCATTTCTACCCTGAGTGGCTGGGGGGGGTCAAACCTTCTGCGCTTCCCTGGGCTTAAGAGCCCAGCCCTGGCCGGAGCTGCAGCATCAAAGCAGCATCCACACAGCTCTGAGCACTGCGCAAGTGAGAGGTGGAGGTGATGCGGGAGGGTGAAAAGTTGGTCCGACCAAAGGCCCAGGCAGCCCAGTGTCCTGTCTGCCGACAGTGGCCAGGGCCAGGTGCCCCTGCGGGGGTGAACGGAACAGGGGATCACCAAGTGAGCCAGCCCTGTTGTCCATTCCCAGGTTCCCGCAGACAGGCCAGGGAGACCCTCCCTGCCTGGCCCGGCTTGTGGCCGTTGCTGGGCGGGTCTTGTTCTGAGTCACTTCCTCCTGGGGGGAGGCAGACCTGAGAGGAGCAGCAGACACACTGAGGCTCAGCAGTTAGGAGACAAGAGACCCTGGAGTGGAGCTCGGCTAAGCCACTGCTGGAAGCAAGGAGCGGGAGGGGATAGGCCAGCACAAGGGGCAGCGGGGCAGAGCCATGTACAGCCCCTCAGTGCAGCCAGCGCCCCGTGTCCTGGGAGTCACTCCCCTGGCTACCCCGGTGTAACAGCCAGGTGTGGACGAGCCTGTGGAGCGTAATGTTGTTGGCATGGGACAGTGCTCCCCGCAGCCACACCCCACGCAGCCAGCAGGGCTCCAGGCCCCATCCCCAGCTCAAGGTAGGGCAGTGGGGGCGGGGTGCTGGCCCACACGCACTCTGCGCTGGGCAAGCTGTCAGGCAGACGGTGAGAACTGCCTTGGCACAGCCCCAGTACGGCCGTGGGGCTGGGTGTGTGGCGGGGGCTTAGCTGTGCCAGAAGCGGGCCAGGAATGGCCCTCTGGGACTGGTCTCATTGCATGCAGGCCGTGGGGGGCTGGGGGGTCTTACTACATTTACTGCCTCCCAGCCAGGTCCAGCAAACCCTTCGCAGAGCAGCAGGCTCTGGGACGCGGGCAGGCCGGCGTTGTGCACGAGGGGGCCTTTGGGAAGGGTGGGGCTGGATCAGACCCTGCAGATGCTGTTCTCCCATGAGTCCCTTGCGCCCACATCCCCCGGCACTCCCTTGGGCTCCGTGCTTGTCCCAGCAGTGGCATGTCACGAGAGCGAGCGCTGCGCAGCCTGTTGCTGGCGTGGCACCAGCAGCACTGCTCAGAAATTGCCACATTCATATAATACTGTAACCTGCATGTCCTGCCCCAGCTCCCAGCCTGGGCCCCTCCGCTGAGGGCTTTGAGAGCAGGATGAAGGCTTGGAATCTGAATGGGCACATGTGTAGCGAATGGCCACTGGAGATTTTCCGGCAGTCCTGCAGGAGGTTGAGTTGGCTGGAGGCTGAAGGCTTAGGCTACTTCCCCCTGATTTCTTCTGGGGTCTGCAGTAGCGGCCCCTGTAAGCTGAGTGCTTAGCCAGGCACCCAGGAGAGGGTCAGGTGCTGCCCAGCTGATTAGCAGAGCACCTGCAGCTGGCAGCACATTTCTACTGGTGGTGCACAGCTGCACATCCCTTGCTGCACACAATAAAATTTATTCCACATACAGAGGGAAACATTAGAGGTGAGTGGGGAAGGGATACTGCGGCCACCAGCCATGTGACCAGCCCTCCTCTGCCCCAGGCCCCACCACTCCCCTGCCCCACCTCTTTCCCGCCTTAGAATCACAGAATCCTCAGGTGGGAAGGGACCTCAGGAGGTCATCGAGTCCAGCCCCCTGCCCAATGCAGGATCAACCCCCATTAAGTCATCCCAGCCAGGGCTGCTTCAAGCCAGGACTTAAAAACCTCTGGGGATGTAGATTCCACCACCTCTCTCTTGCTCCACCCCACCTCGATGCAGCATGCTGGGCTTGTGGGACCGGGCTCAGCCCCCTGCACTCTCTGGCAATCGTGGTCCCAACTTGCTCTGCTCTTCCGACTGTGGCACTCCACTCCCTGCCGGTGAGTGGGTGGCTGCCCCACCCCCTTCCGCAAACAGCATGCCCGGGGGCCAGAACAAAATGGGGCTCTATTGCTCCACTTCCCTCCTCACTGCTGGTCAGTGCTGGGGGGCTGGACCCCAGGTGTAGGCACCAGCCCCCAGACTGCCTAGAGGCTCTGACCCCGCTGGCTGCTGGTTGGCCTCTGGCCTTCTGCCCCGGGTGTTTCCTGCCCCCTCACACATGCTTTGTCCTGCAAAGCGCTGTGCTGGGGGGACAGAGGTTCCCAGGGGAGTTAGGTGCACAACCTGCTCAGCTACATTGGAAGATCCTTTGAGCGCCAACCTGAACCTTTAGACACCTGACCACCTGTGTGAATCTGGCCTCGGCCATCCAAGTGAGCCTTCATGCCAGGAGCATAGGAACGGCCAGACCAATGGCCCATGTAGCCCAGTGTCCTGACAGTGGCCGGAGCCATGTGCTTCAGGGGGAATGAACAGGGCCAGGCACTTCATGGGGGCATCCACCCTTGTTGTTCACCCCTGGATCAGGTGGGCGGAGGGCTGGGGACGCCCAGAGTGAGCCTCCGGGAGCTTATCTCCTTTTCAATCCTGTTATGTTTGTGGTCTTCACAATAGCCCCTGGCCCTGAGTTGCACACCCGGCTGTGCGTCCTGTCAGGAGGTGTCCTCAGGAGTCCCATGTGTCAGATCGGCTGCCCCCTAACTCCACTGGCTCACATCAACACCTTCACCCCTCCAGCCAGGACTGCAGGGCCTTCCTCAGGCCCCGGGAGCCATCGCCTCTGGAACGCGAACGGGCTTTTCGATCTCGCCCGCTGCTCCCTGCTCATGGCCTTGCCTGTCTCTGTACGTTTTCCAGTTTTTCGAGCTGGGGTCCCCAGAGCTGCCCCCAGTGCCAAGGCACAGACGTGCTGGGGACTTACACAGTGGCATTAAGAGCTTTTCTGTCTCATTATTTGCCCCCTTCCCACTCGTCCCTGATTCTCTCAGGCTGTGGCCACACTTGGCCAAAACTTCGAAATGGCCGTGCAAATGGCCATTTTGAAGATCACTAATGAGGCACTGAATTGAATATTCAGTGCCTCATTCGCATTAGGACGCTTCCGGCTGCAGAGCTTTCGAAAAGGAGCCCCGTGTATCTGCGCTGAGCTGTGGGCATTTGAAAGTGGCGCTTTTGAAGCGCCGCAGCTGGAACCGTGCTAATGCTAATGAGGTGCTGAGTATTCAATTCAGTGCCTCATTAGTAATCTTCAAAATGCCTGTTAGCTTGGCTATTTCGAAGACTTGTGCCTGTGCAGACGCAGGCTTAGTGTTCAGGCTGTTGCTGCCGCTCGTGCGGATGTTTTCAGAGCACTCCCCACAACAACACCCAGATCCCCTTGAGCAGCAGCAGCCGGTTTCGACTCCATCATTTTGGATGCAGAGTTGGGATTCTGGTTTCCAATGTACTTTCTGTTGCACTGAGCAGCGCTGCCCAGTCACCCAGTTTAGCGTAACTTTGGAGTCAGCTTTGGACTCACCGTTTTGAGGAACTGGACAGAAGACGGTGCCATATCATTGCGCATGGGGCGAACTCCCCCCAGGGGTGGCCTTGTAAGCATACATTACTCTGCATATTCCAGCAGCTCCCAGAGGCCCCGGCCGAGATCAGGGCCCCCTTATGCCAGACACTGTCCAGACACACTGAGGGAATCTCTCTACCTGCTGCTGAGAGCTGGAAACTAGCCATGAACTTGTCAGCTAGGGACCCCCCCGACAGGTGTTCGGGAGAAGCTGGGATCCAGGGTTTGGTTTGGCCCACGAGGAAGAGGAGCTATGTGCAGGGGCTGCTGTAGGCTGGGCTTCGAGCAGCTCTAAACCACTCCGGGTGTTAGCGCTGCTCCGAGGGGTGAGGTTTGGTTCGGGCCAGTCTGGTTTTAAGGACTGGGTGAGTATTGTTCTCAGCCAAGATGGGGCTGTCTGGTGAGCTGGGAGCTGGGGGGATGTTGCAGGGAAGCTGTAAGATGGGCTGCACTGACCTAGCTGCCCAGAATTTAGTCGAAACCCCATCTCAGGCTGTGCCCAGGAGGTGCCAGGCTGCGGTCGCTGCCTTGGGTGCCAGTGTCTCTCCCTGCATTGGACCAGGAGGGGCGTGGAGAGGAGAGAGGCGTGGAGGAGATCTGGCAGGGAAAGGCTGAGCAAAGCACAAAGCCGGCCCTCCTCACTGCTCCTCCAAGCCTCCAGATGACTGACTCTCTCTCTGCCTCATTCCTTTGCCCAGACCGAGCCGCTGGATGTGGTTGTCTCCACAGCCCTCGACAACGAGCTGGAGGCTCCTGTCAGTGGAGGGCCCAGCGGGGACTTTGAAATCCGGGAGGAGGAAGACACGACCCAGCCGGAGCTGAGTAACGAGGTGCTCCCCCCGCTCACCCCGGCAGCAGGGCCAGGGCTGGGGAAGAACGCCCAGCCCGGCCTCCTGGACAATACGATAGACTCGGGGAACTCGGCAGCGCAGCTCCCCCAGAAGAACATCCTGGAGAGGAAAGAAGTGCTAATAGGTGAGGTGTGAAGGGGACTGAGGGCAGACGCCACTGGGGAAGGGGGAGGAGGCTGGGGCTAGTCTCCCACAGTGAGCCAGTCAGTGCTACCAGCACGTGCACCTGGGGCTCTGGAGGCCATTGAAAGCCCCAGGGTTCTTCCCGCTGCAGGGGCAGTGGTGGAAGCCGGGTGCCCCAGGCCCTTTTAAATCGCCACTTCGCACCCTCTCCCCAGCGGCTCTGGGGCTGGTGCAGACAGGTAAGTGCAGCTTGCAGGGGCGGAGTCTCCTGGGAGTTAGAAACCTCTGCCAAAGGCCCTAGTGACACCTCACCGCCACGAGTCCCCACTGATGGGAGGCAGCTAGGTGGGGAGACAAATGCCTCACGCTGAATCTCTCGGGGGCGTTTCACTGGTGGTTTTGGAGGCCGGGGTCGGGAGACCCCATTCCCAGGAGGTAGTCTGGCTCTCTGACTGACTCTTTTATCTGCTCTCAACTGCAGCTGTCATCGTGGGTGGCGTGGTCGGGGCGCTGTTTGCCACCTTCCTGGTCATGCTGCTCATCTACCGGATGAAAAAGAAGGACGAGGGGAGCTACACGCTGGAGGAGCCAAAGCAGGCGAACGTCACATACCAAAAGCCCGACAAGCAGGAGGAGTTCTATGCATAAAAGGAGCCCAGAGTGCCTCTCTCTCTGTTTCACTGGTTCAACCCTCCTCTCTCCCCACCCTTTCACATCCAATCTCTCTCTCGCTCTCTCTCTGATGGGACTGGGAGTTGAACAAACAAATACGATAACAAAAAAGAAAAAAACCATCTTCAGTTAAAAATATACAAATAAAGCATCACCGATTTAAAACAAACACTGTAACCTTTCTCCAGCCAGCGCAGAGCTCGCAGGGGACAGCAAATGGGCGGCCAAGTTTCAGTGCCTATGTGATCACTCCTCAGAGGAGAGCACGCTTGGGTGGTCATTTTTCTGACGATGGCTGGAGTTTTCTGGGTTTACCAAACAACATGACTGACTCTGAGAGCTGAACACCTGTTACCAGAACTGGGCCGCAGGGTGGGGTGGGGTGGGGTGGGGCGGGGTGGGATGGGTTTCTCTTGTTTGGCAGGGTGGGGGGTTGGTTTCTTACCAAGAATTGCTGCTCCATGGCTCTGTTCGGAAAGAGGGCGTGACTGTCAAATACAATTTCAAGCCTTGAAAAAGCACAATGAGGTGAAACGTCCAATGCTCCAGTTTGCCCTTGGAATGAAAAATGACCAGTGGGCTGGAGCTGAGCTTTTAGATCACCTCTTCAGAGCATTCACGTAGCTGCAGGGAGCCACAGTTTGCAGTCATGTGGCACTCCCTGACCTGACACCACTTCACTTCATCGCTTTGCCGTGCACAGCCAGAGACCTTAAGTGTATAGAAACCATGTTCTGCGAGCTAGCAAGGGCCTTGAGTGAAAGGGACCTTACTTTTGCTGGGTCTTCACTGTGATGAATAAAACTCAGCTAGCGCAGTATTCCTTGTTCTTTGCAAACAACCACACCAATGTTTTTAAGGGAAATGTTTTGGGGGGGCGGCTGAGGGGGATATTGATAAAAACAACAACAAAAGGCTCAGAGCTCTTCTGTGTTCCTTTGAATGTGATCATATTTCACAAACCTCAAGTGACAATGAAGATTTAAACTCAAGGAGGAGGTGGAGCCATTCTCCTCAGAAGTTGTTTGGTGATATCACCTGTCAAATTACAGGTAGCCCAGGAAATAAAGATAAAAAGGGGCAGTGGTAGGTTTTCAAGAGTCGCAGCAGGTCAGTGCAGCTCCAAGATGAATCATTTGTTAAATCCAAGATTGAGATGTTTCCATTGTTCAGTTTGAAAACCCCTGCCTAAACCTTGCAGACTGACTGCCTTCCAATGAGCCGGAAAGGGAAAATGACTAAAACCAACCATGAAACTGACTAATGTGCTTTTAATCATTTGAGGTGCATTGCAGATAGAAAGGGAATATGTGGTATGAGGGCCCAACCCAAAGCCCAAGGATTGGGCCCATAGGGCAGCACATTGAGTGAGCAGTTGTAATTGGCTGGCTTTAATAATCTGAAGGGCTGTTGATGAGGCAGGTAAGGAAACGGGGGTTTTGAAAAGCTGATTTTGATCTTGCCCCTGTTCCTTTGAGGCCCTGATTTTGCTGTTGAATTTAGGAAGTCCTCAGGTGACCTCGCCCAGCTTCTAGTTTGACCCTTTGAAGTTTTCCAACAGCTGACTCCTGGGAAGAGGGTTACCGAGATACCTCAAGCAGCCAAGACAGTGCATGTACCTCCTGATGTGCTTAGGTCAGTCCCACAGAGAGCTAATCTAAACCTGTTGTTACCTATGGAATGTGCTCAGTGAGGGCAATGCAGGTAGCGGGACCAGGAGAGGCTCTGCTATCCCACCTTGCTGTAATGAGCAGCACGGGGGGTGTTCTGCTCCCGGAACCAGGAAAGGTTTCAGAGCAGTCCAGAGAACAAAGTGGCTCAGCTGGGTGGACGGGAGCAAGACCAGCTGGGATCTGGTGAAAGGCGCACGAACGAACCACTGGCCTTGGTGCTGATGTCACAGCAGTCTAAGTCCATTGATGTTAGCAAAGTTATTCCTGACTGATTCCGGCATGACAGAGAGCAGAATCAGGCTGTCCATCATCAAAGGGCCCAGCTGGGGCTGCTGCGGCATAACAGCCACATATTTCAAGGGTTGGTACAAGGCTGGACAGAGGTTTGTTTTCCCCCTTCCGTGGTTGGCTGAGATTTTTCAAAAGGGATTTTGAGTTTTGAGAGGCTTTATTTACAGGGGTGGGTGCTCTGCACCTTCTGAAAACCAAGCCCCTTAAAGTGGCTCAGTTCAGGCACCCCAAAAACTGAGGCAACTAAAAAGCACTAGTCCCCTTTGAAAAATGTGGTCCTAATCTTTTGAGCGTACATGAAAATCTCCAAGCTTAATCGGTTCACTTTTGCTTTTTGCAGCTTCTTCATTAATCTGCTCAATTTTATTTTTGATTTAATAGTCTGAAGTACTGTAATACAACTTTTTTTTTTTGGTTATCCACTCAAGCTTACCCTTAGACCTCTCAGCTGGTATTAAGTTGTAATCCCAATGCTTAAATCTTTTACAGGTTCAGAAGGTAATAATGATCTCAGAATGTGAGTGCTAGAGCAGACTGAGAAATCCTTCTTTGCTTTTGCTTAAATGACTTTAAAGTGCAAAAAGGCACAAACCAATTAAACTAGTGTCTTACTTTATTGTCCAGGAGCTGCTGCTACCCCTCTCTGTGTCAGTGTACGTCCTAGTTTGTAGCACACCCTCCTTAAAAATCAAATGAAAATCTTTCACCAATAATCCCTTCCAACTCCCTCAGCTATCCAGAAGTGAAAGGGTAGGTGTAAGACTCAACAGCTAGGTAGGAATACACATTCCAGATCTGTATCATGTCTTGTCTTACCATGAATGTGGCTTCCCAGATCTTAATTTGCAGGAGGAGTCCATCCAAGGGCTGCCAATAATCAAGTGTGTCCAGGATTTGATCCACAGCTCATTAGAATACGAAGAATGACTCCCACTGACTTTGGCGGGGTTAAGCTTGTGAGACCCAAATTCCATTGGAAGTCAGTGGGAATTGGACGATTTACTCCGCTGGGCACTTTAGAAAAATCCCACTCTCAACACATGATGAAACACAAGTTTCTCCTGTGGGCTTGGTGGGACTCCTGGTGTGAGCCCTGCTCGAGGGGAGGTGGAAAACAGGTGATCTTCCCCAGCTGTTGATCCAGTAATGAAACTGGAAAAGCACTATGGAAATCAACTTGTGGGAGGTACTTAACAAACCCTGGACTTGTGTAGCTAAGGAACAGTGTGCAAATCGACCGGAGTTCCTGAGTGGCCTCACACCCAGTGGGGTCACAGTCAAAAAAGGAACCCTGGAAACGGAAGACTCGACTTCTGTTATTTCAGCCATTCCCCATCCCCTGGACTGGGATCTGCCGGTCTGGCACTGGGCCTGCCGCCTCGTATCCCATGACCCACAGCACAGAGCACATCTTGACAACTGCCGAGAAAGCTTCAGTGAATGCAGGATGCAGCTGTCCTCCAGCCCTGCGGTTCTGAATCCACAACCATGCTTCCGGCTCTGCAATCGCACCCCCCTCCGTGCCCAGGCACTTACAGTCTGTCATCCTCTTAACTGAACTTCTGCCCGGTGGGGCAGTCTTCTGCCAGGTGTCATTCAGAGGCTGAATGCTGCTGGTGCACAGGGGAAGGTGCAGTGAGCTTTTGGCTTAACCCCAACCGGCCAATAGAATATCAGGTGGGATGCAGAACTGTTCTCAGCAGGAGCAGTGGCTTCTAGGCATCTCTCTTCGGATAGCCCACGTGCTAAAGTGTTGCATAATCTTTAACCTCTGTAACTGGAGTTTAACTGACCAGACACCAGGCACAGAAGAATCCCACTCCCGAGCTCAGAGCTGTATTGGCTCAGCAAGGTTTGGACACATTTGTTCAGCCAAGGCTTCCTCCTCAGCCCTGTATGAATAGAATTGAGGGCTGCAGCACTTCAGAAGATCATGTGGCCCCAAAGTCAAGACACAGACAGAATTGATCTATTAAGTTGGGAAGTAACTTTTTCCCCATACTCATGTCCAAACCCTAAGGCCACTCTTCCAATTTGGTCCTTGTCTATGGCCTGGCTTCACAAGAGGGCTGTTGGGTTGTGAGCAGAGCAGCTGCTGTGACTGTAGGCAGAAGGGCTGATGTAGAGAACGGCTGGAAGGTACCTCAGGAGGTCACTGAGTCCAGCTCCCTGCTCAAAGCTGGACGAACCCCAACTATATCATCCCAGCCAGGACTTTGTCAAGCCAGGACTTGAAAACCTCTAGGGCTGGAGATTCGCCCACCTCTCTAGGTCAAAGCGCTGGATTCCCTCTGCAATTTTGCAGGGGCTTTGATTCTGGATCCACTCTGGCAATTGACTCCTGGGACTGCCCCAGATATAGGGGTCCACACACATGGGAATTTAGGAACACTCAGAATCCTCAGCCCTGCCTGAGCTGTTTTTGTAAAGCGCTGTGAGAGATGTGCATGATCTGCTATTACACAACAGCAGAATATAAGGCCAGGTGCTCCGTGGTGGAAATGGACACAATACCACTGCACCCATTTACTCTGGAGCTGGCTGGAGGTCTAACTTGGGCTGTCTTGCCTGTGCCTCATTTCCCCTCGCCTAATGCAATGCAAAACTCTGGGCCTGGTTACCAAAGGGCTAACCCAGAGACAGCTGGCCCATTGCCGAACGTGGGTCCAATGTTTCCTAACCTGGCTGGCCTCACTGAGCTCAGCGCCACTGGCTGCCTCTGCACTGAAGCCACTTCAGATTTACCCCTGTGCACACAGGAGCAGAATCTGGACCAGAATTGTTAATGAGCCCGGCTGCAGACTGCAGCGTTTCCTTGCCGCTGACAGCTCCACGCTCAGTGCTTCTGCTGAATGACGACAGGTCCGTCTGTAGCGCTCCATGTGAGCCGTCAGCATTTGGGCCTAATTCAAAGCTAGCTGCCTTCTGGCCCCAACGCCTGCTCCCTGCCCACTTGGAGGCTTTGTTCCATTTCAAGTGGTTCATTAAAATGAAAAGGGATATTTTTCCCCTGTTATTATAAACGTTCATAGTCTGCAGCACTTTCTGGGCTTCCAGGCTTTGAAGGCTGTTGGCACTGACACATTTATTAGAGTACCTGAGTATTGTGAGGAACAGAGCCAGCTGCTCTGTGGTCGGACACAAATAACAGTTCATTTAAGGTGCAGAGGGACAAGCTGGAGGGCCGAGCTCCTGAAAAAGTGTCTGTATGTGGGACTTGCTACAGATGTAATTTATACCACTGTCTCAGCAAGGGCCTGAGCCAACACCCGGAGAAGGCTCCCATGGACTTCCGGGCGGGTTTGCACAAGAGGCCTAGAGGCAACTCACTACAGTCACAGTGTGAGGCCATTCAGAACCATTTGCAGGGCCATCGTATTTCCTGACTTCCCACTGCCTCCGTGCCCTTTGCCCAGTGCAGACACAGAGGAAGATCACCAAGCTTTTCACTGTCCTCTTCGTCAGTCTCTTCTAACCTCAGGCATCCTGTGCCTCCAGGTGAGAGGACCCCCTAAATATTTATAGAAAAGCCCAGTCTGGATGGGTGTCATTTTGGAAAAGTTTTGCATTATTGAGAACCACTTGACACAGAAGATTGCGGGGAGTTGTGCAAAGTTTTTAAGAGCCTGCCACCATGTCTTGCTCAATGCATTTCCAAAACCTCAAGGACCTGAGCATCAACCACCTCTGGTTTGGCTCTGGGGTCTCAATCATAACCCTCCAGGTGACAATCACGTCAGACGAAAGGAAGAAGCAGACAGATCTCTCCATTTCCTTTGGTACGACTCCTTTTAAAACTCACTTATGAAGCAAAGTATATTATCTAACACTAACAGTCACCACCACATCCCCAGGATAAAATGCCTCCCATTGCTTATTCTGTAAATAAACACAAGCCAACGTGTATGCATTTAAAAACAAAATCCTTGATATTAAAAATTATCCCATCTCTTTCCAGAAGGTTTAAACAATAAATCCTCTTCACTTTCCTTTTGGGGGCTGATTAAAAAGTCCAAGTAGGAGAATGAAAAGTCTTCAGCAGTTGAAATTATAGTGTTTTACTATTTAACAACTAGGGGAGGAAAAATGCATGTAAATATTTTTAATAGGAAACATATCTTAAACAGAACTTTTTTTGTATGTACATAACTCGTCTAGAGTTTAGTACTTAAATTGCTTCATAGTGTCTGTTAAAAATGAAATAAATAAAAATGTTAACTGTTTTTGTTCTGACTCGATGGCCAAAACTTTAAAAATAAAATAATAAATAAATAATAAAAAATAAAAAGACTATAAAATAATCTTTGCCAATGGATCTAGCACTGTAATGGTACTGTCTATTTTTTTTAATAATTTCTGTGCTGTGCCCATTTATAAAGGAAAAATAAAATCACTTAAACATTGATTGCTGGGCGCTTTGTGTTCCATTGCTTATTCTGGTTCCTGAGTGTTTGTTGAGCCAACATGTGCGGAAGGCTAAACAGAAGACTAGAGCTTGTTAGCAGGGCTGCTCCAGTTAGATAACATCAGGCAATTAATGGGCTCCATAGCAACGCTTCAGCCACCTTAGAGTGACAGCCACTCCCCTGCACACGGTCTAGTGGAGTGCAACCCAATTCAGTTTTATGCTGGGCACATCACAGTTCCTTGCTCACCTTGCAGGAGAGGGCCCGCCTAACACCTGGCTATGGTGGCTGAGCCTAGGGCCAGCTGCATGGCTGACAGCTGCTGTGAATACATTTATCATTATATACAGGGATCACTTCGCACACCAGACTGCTGCCACCTCTGGGGTGGAGCGTGGCAGCTGTTTGATGACTCACTGTAACATTAACAATGGGATAAAACGGGAAGGGATGGGGACTGCAGCCTGTGGAAGGTGCAGGAGGCTGTGACTGTAATCGCCAGAGCTGGAATGCGGCGAGGTCTCCCAGGTGGGAGCAGAGGCAGCTGGGCTTCCACATGCAGCTGGTTTTGAAGCCCATGCTTTGTCAGAGCCTTGGATTTATGACTCAGCTAGACGTTGACAGGCCCCCAGCACCACTCAGTCAAACAAACCCCTGTTAAAATGCCCATACCATTGCTTGAAGTGCCCTGGGATTTCCTTGTCATCAAATACGAACCAGGGCCAAGTTTGTCACAGTGGATGGGATCCCAGCCCAGGGCCGTAGCGCTGCAGCCGTGCTTCAGTGCACTGAGGGAAGCTTTCGTTGCCTTTTTAACAACCAGGTGAGACAAATAACGAGCCGTCCTGTACCTAAAAGACTAACACATTTATGTAGTGGGTGAGATGTGAGGAGACCAGGCAGAGACTATAACTCCCCAGTCAGTGAGTATTAGCCTACCGTCTGAGTATCCACACAGCTAAAAGGCAGCAGCCGAGGGCAAGGGCGGGGTGTGGAGATGTGCTGACCACTGGCGAAAGGGCGTGGATGTTGAAATCATGTGTGCGTTACACAAGAGGGCTTATCGTTTGCAGTGACTCTTGCTGCATAACCACACCAGTCACCAGCACCCCCTGCATCTAATATGTTTAGTGCGTTAGGTGCTTTTCATGCAGAACCACGCGAAAGGCTCTCTCCCAGGGAATCACAGCAGGGCTCCATTACCAGTCCCAACCAAACGCGACCAGCTATGCTCCAGACGCTGCAGTCGGAGGATGGGTGAGGTGATGCAATGCAGTTGCTAACTGATTTGACTTCAGGACCTGAACCTGGGCTTTCATCTCTAATAAACCCAAGTCGTCGCTGGCAGTTAAGGCTGGAGCAAGATTTGGCAGCAAGTGTACGGTCTGCTTCACAAAGGAGACAGCTGGCCATCTGCTCACTGGTTTCCTCCCATGCTGTAGGCATCCAAACTCCCGGGGTGCCTCCGTATCCACTGGACAAGGCGGCTGAGGTGATGCTGCCTGGCTGGCATGAGCCCAGGTGCCCATGCCTTCTGGCTGCCAGCCAGAAGAGGAGGTCAAGCTTTTTGCACCAGAATTGCTAAGGTGATGCACTCTCCCACTCCTGTTTTATATTAGCGGCAGAAAACCCTTTTCCCCTTTGAGCGCTCTGCTAAGCAAGTGTCCCATGCTGGCTCAGGAACAGGTGCCAGTCTGCTCACTGTCTCCCTTACTGCTGTCTGGTGGCAGACCACTGCTGCCTCCAGGCCATGACTCAGCATCTAGCAGTGGCACTCTGACACTTCAGAGGCTGGTGAGCCTCCCTCACCACTGGTCCAGCTATGCGGTATGGGCAGTCATGGCATCTTCCCTGACTACAGCAGTTTATGCTGCATGTCATGAGCATGTGTTATCCACATCAGCACCCCAGACAGTTTCCCATCCCACTGAAAGCCCCTCGGGCTGTGTCTACCCTGCAAGCCAAGGGCTGACTGCAGCCTGTGTAGACACAGCTGAGCTAGCTCTGAGCTGGCCCTGCCTGCCAAGGACCCTGAGTGCACACACGAGCAAACCAGGCCATGATGCCACCTCTGCTGCGGCGGCATCACTGCTAGTGCTAGCTCCCGGAGCTCACCTGGGCTAGCTATGCCTGCCTGTGCCGCTGCAGTCCCATTCCAACTGCAGCCGAGGCTGCCACTTAATGAGCTGGGGTCATGGAATCACACCCCACCTGCTGGGGGTTGGAAGAGCCCTCTGGAGGCCATCCAGTCCCACTGTCCCATTCAGAGCAGGACCAACCCCAACTAAGTCATCCCAGCCAGTAATTTGTCAAACCGAGACTTAAACACCTCTAGGGATGGAGACTCCACGGCCTGTCTCGGTAACGCACGCCAGTGCTTCACCACCCTCCTGGGGAAATAGTTTTTCCTAATACCCAGCCTAACCCTCCACCTTCATCACTGCAACGTGAGACGCTTGTGCCTGAGTCTGCTGTCCACCACCACTGAGAACAGCGTCACTCCATCCTCTTTGGAACCCCCTTCAGGAAGCTGCAGGCTGCTAGCAAACCATCCCGCACTCTTCTCTTTTGCAGACTCAGTTAGCCCAAATCCCTCAGACTCTCCTCATAGGTCAGGTGCTCCACTGCTATCGTCCTCCACTGGCCTCTCTGGGTCATGCTCCAGCCATGCTGCATAAAGAGATGAAGCCATTTATTGGGGCCACCCATTCAATTTTCCAAGCTGTGCTCCGCACACCCACAGTGCCGTGTGAATGACTTCCTGTTGCAGGCAGGCAGCCTACCCACAGGCTTGGCAGCAGCAGTTGGGCTGCTGCCATTAACTGCTAAGTGAACAAATTGCTTTCACTCAGATATGGGACATTGAGGCTGAAGGTTTGAACACAAAACTAATTATTCCCTTTCTCAGTGGCTGGGTGATCTTGACCATGAGAAAACTACAGAAATGGGCTTCTGTGCTGTGATGCTACAGGAATGTAATTAACAACACTGCTAAGAAATGAATTGCTCAGCTGACACTGTGACCTGTTCTGGTTGTGCTGGGTAAACTTTTCTGGAGCACTTAAGGTCCAGCTGCTCTGAGATTGTTCGACTCCTAGCGGCAGATAAGAGCCTGAATACTTTTGAGGCTCTGGGGCTGAGTGACTGAGTCAAAGGCACTTGGGTACTTCTCAGACTGTTCCTCCAGGCCACAAGGGCATTCCAGAGCAGAAATCCAGTGAGCTCAAGCCTGATGGCTCGACTGGTCAGTGGCATGAACGCACAGCCATAGGGAAAGGGACTGCAAAAACTGATGGCTTATCTTAGAATTATTTGATAGCTTTATCCTTTACCCTCTGGTTAGTCTCCTTCTAACTAGTGGAAGTGAAGTGGCTCAGGTACTGCACTTCTCATCGCCTGTGCTAGTGAAAGTGAATGGTGGCTAACTCAAACCTGATGAAAGGAACAAGAATTTGTATGTTGTTAACCTGTGGAACACACTGCCACAGGATATCAGGGAGGCTAAGAGCTTAGTAGAGGCAGAAAGAAGGTTAGGTATTTACATGGGTAGCAAGAAGAGCCACTGCTACAATAACAACGGTGAAAGCCAAATCAGCAAACAACAAAATCCCCAGAGATATGGAAGGTTTCTAAATCTTCCTGCTTCAGGTCAAAAGCCAATGTCTTATTAATGAGGGTCAGGAAGCAACTTTCCCAGTGGATGTCCCTTGTGGAGGGGGGCGGCGGAATGCTGCTCGGAGTCTCATTCTGCATTGCCCTGCACGTTGGGCTGTCATTGACACCCATGGGCATATGTTGCATTTGGGGTAAGTGTCTGCACAAAACATAGGACATCAGAGGGGTGCCGGAATGGGGAGCCAGCCGAGCTCCAGGGTCTTGGAGGGGAAGTGGAGGTGTGGGGAGAAGGGTGTCATGGGGCAGGCATTCAAGGGGAAGGTGCAGCATCGGAAGCATGATTCAGGCACCTGTGGCCTCCCACCGCCACCGCTTCTGCTGCTCTTGGTAGAGACGCTGCACCTTTGTCTCTTGATTAGGGAACAGCACCAACACAGGGCAACGCTATGGCTGTGCTGCCATTGATCAGTGACAGCCAAGTGAGCAGACAAGAGCACCAGCCTGGGTGTCTCTCCTATCACATGGAAGCCCTAATCCTGCCACACCCACCCCACAAGCCAAGCAAAGGCCATTAACAGGTGCAGCCTAGTGCAGCCGCTCCCAGAGCCCTTTCCACAGGCAGGAAATAGCTCTTGCTAGAGAAGGTCAGGTCCTAGCCCTGTGCAGAAAGGCAGGGCCTGGGCTGCCTGATTTGGACCACTGGATCTGGGACTGGCTGGCCCTCAAACCTACTTGTGGGGTTACCTGCTCATAAGGCCAGCCACACCCATTTTCCTGCTCTGCATGACACTGTTTCGAGAGCACAGATATTCAAGGCCTCTGTTAAAGCAGTCAATGTGCTCCCATATTTTGACTATAATGAACCCTTTGGGACTAGCCTCTTACAGGGCTGCTCCACTTAAGACTGCTGCTGCAGCTCCTGGCTTGAAGTAACAATAGCAAATACCTGATTTCCATCAGCACCTCCGTGTCACAGAGGTCTCAGCCTCCGGGCAGTGATAGATCCCCCTCTGAACTGTCTCAAGAGCCACCAGCTACTTCCACATAAGGCAAGTTGCCCACCTCAGAGCTTGGCTTCTGGGCCCCGGGGGGGGGGGGTGTTTCGCCCCAATGAGCCAGGGCTGTAACACAGACTGACCCATCCCTACGCCTCGTTGCAGAACACAACCAAATGTTGCAATGTTTCCTGCAGAACGAAATTTTGGAAAACTTTCATTTGGGGAGTCAAATGAAACATTCATTCCCACAAATTGAATGGCTTGTTCTGATTTTGACCTTCTAATTTATGAGCTCAAAGAACAAACATTTTGAAGGGTACATTGTGGAGAAAAAAACAGCAAAAAAAATCACAGTCCCTTTGGATAAGGTCTAAATGCAATTTGATCAAACTCGACACATTCCCATGGAAAGATTCCAACAGGGTCTGCCTTGTGGCCGTAATGCTCAGAGAACAGCAGCCTGGTAACAGCAAATGGCTTAGCTTCACCTCAGTCCCTGGCAAAATCATGGAGGGGATCCTTAAGGGATCCATTTTGAAACACTTGGAGGAGAGGAAGGTGACAAGAAACAGTCAACACAGATTCACCAAGGGCAAGTCATACCTGACCAGCCCAATTGCCTTCTGTGATGTGATAACTCGCACTGGATATGGGAAAGCAGTGGATGTGATGCACCTTGACTTTAGCAAAGCTTTTGATACCATCCAAGTGAAAGAAGTATGGCCTGGATGAAAGGACTGTAAGGTGGCTAGAAAGCTGGCTAGATTGTCGGGATCAAATGCTAGTGATCAATGGCTCAGCAGTAGCTGGTATCAAGTGCAATGCTGCAGGGGATGGCCTGGGCCCACTATTGTTCAACAACTTCATTAATGATGTGGATGAGAGGCTGGATCGCAGCCACAGCAAATTCAGGCCGATGCTAAGCTGATGGGAGAGGTAAGTATGTTGGAAGGTAGGGATAGGGTCCAGAGTGACCTACACAAATTGGAGGTATGAACCAAAAGAAATCTGATGAAGTTCACCAGAGCCCTGCACTTAGAATGGACGTACAGGCTGGGGACCAACTGGCTACGCATCAGTTCTGCAGAAAAGAACCTGGGATTTACAGTGGAAGAGAAGCTGAATGAGTCAACAGTGTACAGCCAAGGACAGTGAAAATGACTGGGGGGGCTGGAGTACATGGCCTATGAGAAGATGCTGAGGGATCTGGGCTTGTTTAGTCTGCGGAAGAGAAGAATGAGGGGGGAATATCATCTGTATCTTCAACTACCTGAAGGGAGATTCTAAAGAGGATGGAGGGAGGCTGTTCTCAGTGGTGACAGAGAACAGAAAAAGCAATGGTCTCAGGTTACAGAGGGGGAGGTCTAGGTTGGTGATGCTCTGGAATGTGTTACCTAGGGAGGTGGTAGAGGACACAAGATGAAATTAATGGGCAGCAGGTTTAAAACAAATACAAGGAAGTTCTTCACACAGTACACAGTCAACCTGTGGAACTCCCTGCCAGAGGAAGCTGTGCAGACTAGGACTATAACAGAGTTTAAAAAAGAGCTAGATAAATTCATGGAGGTCAGGTCCATTAATAGCTACAGCCCCTTGATTTCAGGAGCGCAGACTTCAACTCCACGAGAGAACAGATGAGCAGGATCCCTTGGGAAACGAAGATGAAGGGGAAAAGAGTTCAAGAGAACTGGCAGTGTTTTAAAGAAGTCTTAGTGAAGGCACAGGAACAAACCATCCCACTTCATAGTAAGAAATACAAACATGATAGGCAACCAGCTTGGTGTAGCGGGGAAATCCTTAGTCAGCTTAAACTCAAAAAGGATGCATAGAAGAAATGGAAATGTGGACAGTTGACTAAGGAGGAGTATAAACATACAGCTGGAGAATGCTGGGCAGTAATCAGAAAAGCAAAAGCACAATTGGAACTGCAGCTGGCAAGGGATGTGAAGAGTAACAAGAAAGATTTCTGCAGGCATGTTAACAATAAATGGGTTATCGGCGAAGGTGTGGAACCGTTACTGGATGAGGGAGGTAACCTAGTGACAGATGATGTAGGGAAAGCTGAAGTACTCAATACTTTTTTTGCCTCAGTCTTAATGGAGAAAATCAACTTCCACATGATGGTCCTAGATGATGCGGTATGGGAAGGTGGAGGGCAGCCATCTGTGGGGAAGGAACAATTTCTGAGCTATCTGGAAAAACTAGATGTACACTAATTCATGGGTCTGAATTTAATGCACCCGAGGGTACTGAGGGAATTGGCAGAGGTCATTGCTGAACCTTTGGCCATTATCTTTGAAGACTCTTGGAGATCGGGGGAGATACTGGATGACTCGAAAAAGGCAAATGCAGTGTCCATCTTTCAAAAAGGAAAAAAGGACAATCCAGGGAACTATAGACCCGTCATCCTTACCTCAATCCCTGGGAAAATAATGGAGCAAATCCTCAAGGAATCCATTTTGGAGCACTTGGAAGAGGGGAAAGTGATCAAAAGTAGCCAACATGGATTCACTGGGGCAAGTCCTATGTGACTAATCTGATTGGCTTCTCTGATGAAGTAAAAAGCTCTATGGACATGGGGAAGTCAGTGGATGTGATATACCTTGGCTTCAGCAAAGCTTTTGATACAGTCTCCCACAACATTCTTGTCCATAAGTTAAGGAAATATGGATTGGATCCTTGGACTAGTTAGATAGAAATCTGGCTTGGTGGCCGGGCCCAATGGGTAGCGGTCAATGGCTCAATATCTGGATGGTGGTTGGTTTTGAGTGGAGTGCTGCAAGGCTCGGTTCTGGGGCTGGTGTTGCTCAACATCTTCAGACCAGAAGAAGTGGGTCTGTCCCACGAAAGCTCACCTAATAAACTATTTTGCTAATCTTTAAAGTACTACTTGACTGCTTTTTGTTTTGATAGTGTATAGAGTTCCTCTCTGCTACTATTCAAAAATGATTAAGGGTCTGGAGCACAAGACCTGTGAGGACAGGCTGAGGGATTTGGTCTTGTTTAGTTTACAGAAGAAAAGACTTATGGGTGATTTAATAGCAGCCTTCAACTTCCTGAAGGGGAGCTCTAAAGAGGAGGGTGAGAAACTGTTCTCAGTGGTGTCCAATGGCATAAGAACATAAGAACATAAGAACATAAGAATGGCCATACTGGGTCAGACCAAAGGTCCATCAAGCCCAGCATCCCATCTGCCGACGGTGGCCAATGCCAGGTGCCCCAGAGAAGGAGAACAGAAGACAATGATCAAGTGATTTATCTCCTGCCATCCATCTCCTGCCCTTGTTATGAAGGCTAGGGCACCATACTTTATCCCTGGCTAATAGCCATTTATGGACCTAACCTGCAAAAATTTATCAAGCTCTTTTTTAAACCCTAATAGAGTCCTGGCCTTCACAGCCTCCTCGGGCAAGGAGTTCCACAGGTTGACTGTGTGCTGTGTGAAGAAAAATTTCCTTTTATTAGTTTTGAACCTACTACCCATCAATTTCATTTGGTGTCCCCTAGTTCTTGTATTATGGGAAAAGGTAAATAATTTTTCTATATTCACTTTCTCCACACCATTCATGATTTTATATACCTCTATCATATCGCCCCTCAATCGCCTTTTTTCCAAACTGAAAAGTCCCAGTCTCTCTAGCCTCTCCCCATATGGGACCCTTTCCAAGCCCTTAATCATCTTAGTCGCCCTTTTCTGAACCTTTTCTAATGCCAATATATCTTTTTTGAGATGAGGAGACCACATCTGCACGCAGTACTCGAGATGTGGGTGTACCATAGTTTTATATAGGGGAAGTATGATATCTTTTGTCTTATTATCGATCCCTTTTTTAATAATTCCTAACATCCTATTTGCCTTACTAACTGCCGCTGCACACTGCGTGGATGTCTTCAGAGAACTATCCACTATAACTCCAAGATCCCTTTCCTGATCTGTCGTAGCTAAATTTGACCCCATCATGTAGTACGTGTAATTTGGGTTATTTTTTCCAACATGCATTACCTTACACTTACCCACATTAAATTTCATTTGCCATTTTGCTGCCCAATCACTCAGTTTGCTGAGATCTTTTTGTAGTTCTTCACAATCCCTTTTGCTTTTGACTGTCCTGAACAACTTGGTGTCATCTGCAAACTTTGCCACCTCACTGCTTACCTCATTTTCTAGATCATTGATGAACAAGTTGAAGAGGATCGGTCCCAGGACTGAGCCCTGGGGAACACCACTAGTTACCCCCCTCCATTGTGAAAATTTACCATTTATTCCCACCCTTTGTCTTCTGTCTTTTAACCAATTCCCGATCCATGAAAGGACCTTTCCTCCTATCCCATGACCACCTAATTTACATAAAAGCCTTTGGTGTGGGACCGTGTCAAAGGCTTTCTGGAAATCTAGGTATATTATGTCCACTGGGTGCCCCTTGTCCGCATGTTTATTAACCCCTTCAAAGAATTCTAATAGATTAGACAGACACGACTTCCCTCTGCAGAAACCATGCTGACTTTTGCCCAACAATTCGTGCTCTTCTATGTGCCTTGCAATTTTACTCTTTACTAGTGTTTCTACTAATTTGCCTGCTACTGATGTTAAACTTATCGGTCTATAATTGCCAGGGTCTCCTCTAGAGCCTTTTTTAAATATTGGTGTTATATTGGCCGTCTTCCAGTCATTTGGTACCAAAGTGGATTTAAAGGATAGGTTACAAACCACTGTTAATAACTCCGCAATTTCACATTTGAGTTCTTTCAGAACCCTTGGGTGAATGCCGTCTGGTCCTGGAGACTTGCTACTATTCAGCTTATCAATTAATTCCAAAACCTCCTCTAATGTCACTTCAATCTGAGTGAGTTCCTCAGATTTGTTGCCTAAAAAGGCTGGCTCAGATTTAGGAACCTCTGTAACATCTTCAGCCGTGAAGACTGAAGCAAAGAAATCATTTAATCGCTCCGCAATGGCACTGTCTTCCTTGATCGCTCCTTTTATATCTTTATCATCCAAGGGCCCCACTGCTTTTTTAGCAGGCTTCCTGCTTCTAATGTATTTAAAAAACATTTTACTATTGTTTTTTGAATTTTTGGCTAGCTGTTCCTCAAACTCTTTTTTGGCTTTTCTTACTACATTATGACAGTTAATTTGGGAGTGTTTATGTTCCTTTCTATTTTCCTCACTAGGATTTGACTTCCACTTTTTAAAAGCTGCCCTTTTCTCTCTCACTGCCTTTTTAACATGGCTGTTTAGCCATGGTGGTTCTTTGTTAGGTCTCTTACTGTGTTTTTTTATTTGGGGTATACATTTAAGTTGGGCCTCTAGTATGGTGTCTTTAAACAGTTTCCATGCAGCTTCCAGGGATTTTAGTTTGATTACTCTACCTTTTAGTTTCTGTTTAACTAGCTTCCTCATTTTAGTGTAATTCCCCTTTTTGAAATTAAATGCCAGAGTGTTTGACCGCTGCGGTGTTCTTCCCAACACAGGAATATTAAAAGTTATTATATTGTGGTCACTATTTCCAAGCGGTCCAGTAACAGTTACCTCTTGGACCAGATCCTGCGTTCCAGTCAAGACTAGATCGAGAATCGACTCTCCCCTTGTGGGTTCCTGTACTAGCTGCTCCAAGAAGCAGTCATTTAAGGCATCAAGAAATCTAATCTCTGAATCCCGTCCTGAGGTGACATGCACCCAATCAATATGGGGATAATTGAAATCTCCTATTATTACTGTGTTTTTTATTTTGATAGCCTCTCTAATCTCCCTCATCATTTCAGCATCACTATCACTGTCCTGGTTAGGTGGTCGGTAATATATTCCTAATGCCATATTCATATTAGAGGAATGAATTGTTATCCATAATGATTCTATGGAACATTTTGATTCCTTTAGGATTTTTACTTCATTTGATTCTATATTATCCTTCACATATAGTACCACTCCGCCACCCGCACGACCTGTTCTGTCTTTCCGATATAATTTATATCCCGGTATGATAGTGTCCCACTGATTTTCCTCATTCCACCATGTTTCTGAGATGCCTATTATGTCAACTTCCTCCTTTGATATGAGGTACTCCAGTTCACACATCTTATTAGACAGACTCCTAGCATTAGTGTAAAAGCATGTTAGAAAACTACCACTATTTATATGTCCGCCTTTCACAGACGCGTTGGATTTTTTTATGCACGATTGTTTCACATCTGATCTTGCCCATATATTATTTCCCACGTTCCCTATCTGACTAACTTCTAGGGAATCCCTGTCTATGGAGCCTCGTGTAAGAGAAGTCTCCGTCCGATCCAGGTGCTCCCCCGCACCAATCGGCTTTCCCCCACCTCTTAGTTTAAAAACTGCTCTATGACCTTTTTCATGTTTAATGCCAGCAGTCTGGATCCACCTTGATTTAGGTGGAGCCCATCATTCCTGTATAGGCTCCCCCTACCCCAAAAGTGTCCCCAGTTCCTAATAAATCTAAACCCCTCTTCCCTACACCATCGTCTCATCCACGCATTGAGACTCTGAAGTTCTGCCTGTCTATCTGGCCCTGCGCGTGGAACTGGAAGCATTTCAGAGAATGCCACCATAGATGTTCTGGATTTCAGTCTCTTTCCTAGTAACCTAAATTTGGCCTCCAGAACATCTCTTCTACCCTTCCCTATGTCATTGGTACCAACATGTACCACGACGACCGGCTCCTCCCCAGCACTGCCCATAAGTCTGTCTAGATGCCTCGAGAGATCCGCAACCTTCGCACCAGGCAGGCAAGTCACCATACGGTTCTCCCGGTCATCACAAACCCAACTATCTATATTTCTAATGATCGAATCCCCCACTACTAAAACCTGCTTCTTCCTAACAGCTGGCGCTCCCTCCCCTGGAGAAGTATCCTCGGCATGAGAGGATACATCACCCCCCTCTGGAAGGAGGGTCCCAACTATGGGATGGTTTCCCTCTGCTCCCCTTGACTGCTCTCCTTCCCTGAGCCTTTCATCCTCCGTAACAGCCTCAGGACTGTCAGATTGGAGGTGGGACAGCCCTACTATGTCCCGGAAAGTCTCATCCACAAACACCTCTGCCTTCCTTAGCTCCTCCAGTTCAGCCACCCTGGCCTCCAAAGCACGCACTGGGTCTCTGAGGGCCAGGAGCTCCTTGCATCGAGCGCACACATACGCCACCCGCCCACAGGGTAGGTAGTCATACATACTGCACTCGACACAATAAACAGGATAGCCCCCACTCTGCTGCTGGGCTTCTGCCTCCATTTCCTACTCTAGTTATATATGAGGGTTAATTAAATGTTTCAGATAGAGTTTGTTATAAAGGATTTAATTTAAGGGCTACAGAAGTCACTGGCTCCCTCCAAGCTCCCCCTCTAAACTCCCCTCTCCAGACTCCCTCCTGTTAGCACGCACCCTGTTCGCGAGCACCCGGTCGCAAAGCTCCCTGGTCGCTTACTAGCAGGGTTTAAGTGCTCAGCCTCCCTGATAGCTCCTCCCTCTGCCTACAGCTCAGCCAATCAGCACATGGTGTTTCAATTCAAACCTAATCAGCTTCCAACTGCCTGCCTGCCTGCCTGAGCACACAGCCTTTCAAACAAACAAACACTCAGCTCAGCACTCCAAACAAACAAACTCCAAACAAACAAACACACAAGCCCAAAACCTCCAAATATAAGCAGCCACTTACCCCAAGGTGCTTTAGTTTGCTCCTTCCTTCTCCTCCTCCAGGAGAGCCTCTCCAAACTCCCTCCTGTTAGCACGCACCCTGTTCGCGAGCACCCGGTCGCAAAGGCAGAACAAGGAGTAATGGTCTGAAGTTGAAGAGGAAGAGGTGTAGGTTAGATATTAGGAAAAACTACTTCACCAGGAGGGTGGTGAAGCATTGGAATGTGTTGCCTAGACAGGTGGTGGATTCTCCATCCCTAGAGGTTTTTAAGTCCCAGCTTGACAAGGTCCTGGTTGGGATGACTTAGTGGGGGTTTATCCTGCTTGAAGGAGGGAGCTGGACTAGATGACCTCCTGAGGTCCCTTCCAACCCTATGATTCTGTGATTCTGTGGATGGGTAAGGAATGGTGTCCCTGGCCTCTGTTTGTCAGAAGCTGGAGATGGATGGCAGGAGAGAGATTGCCTGATCATTGCCTGTTCGGTTCAGTCCCTCTGGGGCACCTGGCATTAGCCGCTGTCAGCTGACAGGATACTTGGCTGGATGGACCTTTGGTCTGACCCCATGTGTCCGTTCTTATGTTCTAATCTGCTTCCCTAGTGGTTTTTAAGTTCTGGCTTGACAAAGCTCTGGCTAGGATTGTTTAGTTGGGGGTTGATCCTGCTCTGGCAGGTGTCTGGACTTGATGACCTTCTGAGGTCCCTTCTCGATGAAGGATTCTGTGATTCTTGAGAAATCACTGGTTGGAAAGATTTACTTTATGTTGGTCCTGCATTGCGCTGAGGAGGTTGGCCTAGATGACCTCCTGAGGTCTTTCCCTACCCTGATCTTTTATGATTCTGTGACTTTATCACTCCTCTCGCTGAAACATCTGCAGGAAACTGAACTGGCCTTTTGTGTATTCTTAGCTTGCAGGGGGTTAATTATTTTAGCTTTGACCTCATAGCGCCGGAGGCTGAAATCAGATGTCAATAGAGCAGCTATAGAATAGGTAAGGACAGAGCAAGTAGCTGCCATACGGAGCATTATGGGAGGTGTAGGTCAAGGGCCTCTTGGTCCTATTGTCCTGTGTAGGATGGGCTCCCTTACTAAACTCCTCCTCCCACCCTGCCGCACGGATGCCTCTCAATTATTTGAAAATCTGCAAATTAGCTCTTTGACCAATTTGCAGCATAACTTTTCTATACAACTTATTTACAAATGTGCAAATTAAAATATAAATTTGCATAATCAGATTGGAAATAAAGCATACATTTTTAACATTGGGGTTAATTATACATTGGAACAATTTACCAAGGGTTGTGGTCCGGTCGGTCCGAAGGGAGGTGCAGAGCCCAGTGCCAACCCCACCCAAGTGCCTCAGGTGTGGGACCTGGGGCAATTCCACCATTCTGCAGGCCCTGCCCTGTGCCCCAGCCTGGCTTGGGCAGGTGGGGGGTAGCCGGCGGGGGGGGGGGGGGGGGGCGGGGGTCACCTCCCTTTGGCTTCTGCTCTTCCACGCCATGTACTCACCATGCAGCGCAAGTGGCAGCTTTCTCCTTGGTACCGCACCCGCCAGGCCGCTGAGGCCTGCTTTTCTGCAGGTGGCAGAGAGCAGAGGCCGCTTCCCACTGCTGCGAGTAGTGGGGCTCAGCAAGTCAGGAGGCCTCAGCAGAACAGAGCAGGCTGCCCCTCACACCACGTGGTGATTGTGTGTGGGGGCAAAAGGGGGCCGGGTGGTGACCTTCTGCTGCTGCCACTACCCGTCCTCACTGCCCACACACTGCCCCAGCTAACCCTCCCCACTCCTGTCTGTAGGATGGCTGGAGCAGCTGCCACTGGGCCCCCAAAAGCACGGGGTCTGGGCCAGGTGCCCCACCTCGTCCTATGGACAGGACAGCTCTGGTCGTGGGAGATGTGCCCTCACCAGGGACAGTTTTTAGATGACGCCTGAGTATTTTTCTGAATGCTCAGCTCTGGGAGCACTTTGGGGAATGTTCTCACCCATGTTATACAGGCTGGTGGGGAGGAGGCCACAACTGCTGATAAGGGGCCACTGCAAGAAGTGGTGAAAGGCCCAGGGCTGCACTCTGCCATAATCTTAATGGAGGAGGTGCAGGGTGTGAGATAAAGGTTGAGTGAAGAAGGGAGCTCAGGGTAGGGGGCTGGGGACCAAGAGGGTGGGTGTTTGGGTGGAGGGGGTTGTGACCTGGGACAGTGGATTGGGGTGCAGGGTGTGATGGCTTGGCAGGCTGGATCCAGCCTGTGGACTGTATTGTGCCCCCCGCCTTCCCCAGTCTAGATGAGCACAGTGGTTCCCTTCGGGCTGTGGGAATCTATGAGTCTGTGAGTGTCATATATGGAGTGCAACACTAACTCAGAAGCGTCAATGTTTGTATTTTACTCGTCACTCAGCCTGGCCAGTGACACTAGTCTGAGCTACTTCTAAATGAGCTGCATTGTGCTCACAGGTTCACATGCATGAACACAACGAGCTGCAATATTTGGACTGTGACTCATGCAAGGAGAATGGTACTGCTTGAACAATAATACCTAGCGCTTGGTGTAGCATTTGGTCAAAAGAGCTTGTGTAAGTAGCACTAGCCCATGTGACGGGTGGGGAAACCGAGGTGAAGAGGGGCACGCTGATACCAGACGCCCAGGCATTTATGTCCCAGTGCCACGTGCTAACTACTAGACAACGTGCGTTAGCTTTGATTTGATGGAGAAATGAAGAGTGAGCTTTGAACAGTAAAACAATGCCTACACTTTTCTGTGGATGCTACTTTTTGTTACAATATCTCTCTACCACATCCTTCCTGGGGGCTTAACGTAAACCTTGCCCTTTAACAACAAAAAGTCTAGTGGCACCTTATAGACGAACAGATATTTTGGAGCATAAGCTTTCGTGGGCAAAGACCTGCTTCATCGGATGCATCTTGCATGAAAGCTCATGCTCCAAAATGTCTGTTTGTCTATAAGGTGCCACTAGACTTTTTGTTGTTCTCAAAGCTACAGACTAACATGGCTACCTCTCTGATACTTGCCTTTTAACGGTCACTTTGGATCAAATGCACTGTTGGGATCCTACCTCAATAGAGCAGTGTGGTGGTTTGAAATGAAAGCAAGCTAAATGAATAAGTGCAATCTTCAACTGAAAAGCTGCAAGCTGTTCTGCAACTTTTCCAGGAAGCCACTGCTGGGAGGGGTAGGGATTGGAGGCAGCTTCTCCTTTGAACGTCTCTCATTTGAGCGTCTGCAGAGCCCCTGAACAGCCCGTGTTGGTTTCCTTTCCTTGTTATTTTGGACAGCAAGAGTTCCCAGATGTAACCCTGGGCTTCAGGGGGCTGAGCTGAGAACTTGCAGCTGTCGGTAAAGACTTCAGAGTAGTTCAGTGGTTAAGCACTGCTGGAACTAAAGGGTCCTCAAGTGAGCTGATGAATGTTGGGTGGGGAATGTTTTATTCAGGCTCTGTACTGCAACCACTTCCCGAATGCCCTTATTCCTGCACAACATATCACAGCCCCTCTGTGTTGGGGCTGGGTGGAGCAGTGGAAACTGATCTGAGAATCTTCCTGGAACACAAGGGAATTCTTTTTTTAAGATTATAAAAGCAAATAGAAAATGACAAGAAGTTAAAGCAGAAGTTCATGTAGAACTTGCCAGCTCAGATCAGACCAGGGGTGAGGTTAGTCTAACAGCCACTTTCTGACAATGGCTAGTGTGCAGTGATGGGACAATCTGCCCCCTAGGAAAGAGTCCCCCCAAGTGCAAATAGCGAGAGCCCGGTTCCAACCCTCCCTTCCCCCACCCAAACACTAGCACATTTTTAAAAATCTTTACTCTGTATCTGCATGTTGTCCACACAAATGTCACTTTTGGAATCTGTCCCAACGATACCGCGTGGCAATGAGTTCCATAGCGTCAATGGGGGGCAGAGTGGAGGGGAGAGGAAGGCTATTTTTTTTAAATCTGGTCTCATGTACTGTTTCAAATTCCCCAGCACGTGATGACAGGGCGAAGCTCAGGGCTCTGAAAACACAAGCCTCTTGACATTTGAGTTAAAGCAAAAGCTCCATTCCCTCACATGAGCGGCTAGGTGTGTTCCAGCGAAGCTGAGCACTTGGGCAGCCACCCAGAAAAGATTCAGGCACTGCCCAGCTCATTCGCAGAGCACCCACAGCTGGCAGCATGTTTTTCTGTTGGTGGTGTGCAGCCTCACATGCCTCAGTGCACATAACACACACGGATGAAAATCATTAGAGGGAAGAATGGTAGCTAGCTGCAGACCTGCAGCCATCAGAGGTCATGGCAAACACACACAAGCAGGGTGGATCCTGCCCATGGGAGGGCACTGACAGCAGCAGATTTGATACTGTCCTTAACCAAACTTTGTCTCTCTGCTTAACTGTAGGAAACTTCTGCCTGGCACCAGACCCTCACCCCCACCCCCGCCTGCCCATTACAAATTTAACGAAACACCCTTGTGTTTTGACACTTCTTCCCTCTCCTGCAGGATAAGGAAGCTCGTGCACTTGGCTTGCACAGGAAATCCCCGACACCTTATGGTCTCAACCTTTGTGTGCCCTGAATGTTTTGCATGGACTCCTGCCCACCTCACATACTTGGGGGCAACTTGTGTGGGAAAATCTCATCTCCTTGTGGTTGTTTTGCCACCCAGGAGCTGCAGTCCCATGAGACAGAGCAGATCTCAGAGCCAAACAGAACATCAGTGCTTAATAATTATTATTAGTATAATAAACTATGACTACACATGCTAATAATTAACTCCCTTGAATTAGTTCTGCCTCCTAACGAGCTCCCTGGAAACCTTTTAAAACACAAATCCCAATAAACACAAACACTTGGCACTCCCACACAAAGATTGGTGCCTGCTCCAAGCCCCTGGTCCTGCTGGATCGGTGACATCGGAATTATTTCTATAGCAACAGGCTGTGCTGTCAGACACAGCTTCGGTTTCTGGGCAGGAGCGCAGGGGCATGCTGAGCTGCGAAGCAGAGAGTGCTTATGCATTAAAGCCTTCAACAATAGCAAGAGGAACACACTGCAGAATACCACCAAAGCGAATTTCTTGCTGTTTCACATGGTCTCTTATGTCACTGCAACCTGTAGCAAACAGAGACCCACCAGCAAAGTGTGTGCAGCTCAAATGGGCTTATTTCCAGGCTTGCTGAGTAGTGAGCTCAAACTGTCAGGTGAAGTCTGGGCTCTGGAGACTCCTGTTGCTAAACTCTCTGGGTATGTCCACACTGCAGTCAGACATGCGACTGCAGCCAAGCCTGCCTTATCTACTCAGTGAAGATATGCCAGGACCCTCAGACCTGGCTGCCCAAGCCTGCCCAGGGACTCTGGGTATGTACCTGCATTGTTCACGTAAGCTAAAGCTTATGCTGCGTCTTCATGTCTGTTTTTAGCTATGCCTGCTAGATTAAAGCTCGTTTAGGTATGACAGCACACTGTTCCCCCTCCTCCCCCACCCTGCTTCACCCCCACCTGGGAATGATGCACAGACAGAACTCTTTGTGGCTAAGCAAAGGAAAATTGACCCAGACCCTTTCACCTGGAATGGCCCCTTGAAATATGTATTAATGACTTATGCTAAGCAATGCGTTCCACCTTGCACTTACCTGTGACCCTGACTCCCTTTCCCAGAGCACAAGAAGGTTACTTTACCTGCAGGAGGTGGTCCAATAAAAGATATTGCTTTCTCTTTCTTGTCTCTCCACTAAATAGGGGCAGAAAGCAGAATGTGTGTGTGTGTGTGTGTGTGTGTGTAAGTAAAAGCACCTTTGGCTTCTACTGGACAGGCCACCTCATGTGTAACATGAGGCCACATCTGGAATACTGTGTTCAATTCTGGGTCCCCGCTATGAGAAGGATGTGAGCTCATTGGAGAGAGAGTCCAGCAGAGGACAACAAAAATGATTGTTGGCTGGAGCACAATATTCATGAGGAGAGGTTGAGGGAACTGGACTTATTTAGTCTATAGAAGAGCAGGCAGGACGAAGCACCATCTAGATCATCCCTGATAGATTTCTATCAGACCTGCTCTTAAGTATCTCCAGTTATGGAGATTCCACAACCTCCTTAGGTAATTTATTCCAGTGTTTATCCACCCTGACAGGAAGTCTTTTCTAATGTCCAACTTAAACCATCCTTGCTGCAGTTTAAGCCCATTGTGCCTTGCCCTGTCCTCAGAGGCCAAGGAGAACAATTTTTCTCCCTCCTCCTTGTAACCCTCTTTTAGGTACTTGAAAACTGCCATCATGTACCCTCTAAGTCTTCTGTTTTCTAAACTAAACAAGCCCAGTTCTTTCGGTCTTCCCTCATAGCTCATGTTCGCTAGACCTTTAATCATTCTTGTTGCTCTTCTCTGGACCTTCTCCAGTTTCTTCACATCTTTTTTGAAATGTGGTGCCCAGACCTGGGCACAATGCTCCAACTGAGGCCTAATCAGAGCAGAGTAGAGCAGAAGAATGATTTTTTCGTGTCTTGCTCACAGCTCACCTGCTAATGCATCCCAGAATCATGCTTTCTTTTTTTGCAACAGCATGGCACTGTTGACTCATATTTAGCTTGTGGTCCACTATGATCTCTAGATCCCTTTCTGCAGTACTCCTTCCTAAACAGTCACTTCCCATTCTGTATATGTGGAGTATTGAGTAAGCATTTGTCTTTATTAAAATATTTGGCTGTTCTTGTTCTGTTTGCTGACTGCTGGTCACCTTCTCCTGCCACCTTCCTCTCTGCTGGGACCTTTTCATGTCAGTCTTCATAATTTTCCACTCTTTGCAGGAGGGGCTGAAACACTGCCCCCTCTCAAGTCATTCCAACTTTGACTGAGCATTTAAAATTACAAAAGGGTCCTAGAGGAACGTAGTTAGCTTTTTCTCTGAAGAGAGGTATGAACTGTTAAACCTATGCATGGACCCCATAGAGAGAATCTATACCCACCCTGCTGGAAAAACCTGTCCCCACTCCGCTTACTGTCACAAGGCTCTGGCATTGTGCCTCTGTCTTAACCAGGTCTTTTCAAATAAGACCGACCCCACTTATTTGGGACAGTCCTGCTTCTCTGTATTCGCACAATAATGAAACATTGAAAAAGCGTTTCATTACCCCTATTACCCTGCATTCAGTACTAAGGTGATCTGTAATCCAATACCAGACAAGGTTTATTCACATTAGCTACACTGCTCTATCTGCTAGGGCTTGTCTATGCTAAGTGGAAGATGTCCAGTCAGGTTCTATCTTCTGGAGTTTGATTTTGCGCATATGGTGAAGATGTGGCAAAACTGATCTCTCTGGGGCCAGCAGTTGACTCCTGTACTCCGCTCTGTTGCGTGGAGTACGGGAGGTCAAAGCAAGAGTATAGAGGCTAGGCCTTCACTAGGCAAATAAATTGATTCTGATACATTGATTCTAGCTATGAAACTCCCACAGCTACAACTGCATATTTGAAATCGACATTTTCGTAGTACAGACTTACCCCTAGATATCTAGGCAGAGCAGGTGTTTTCATGTAAATAGGGTTTGCTCCTTTCCCCCTTCCAACAAGATGTTGTCACTTTAGTGTGTGCTGACGATATTTGAAAAGGGCTCTAGAGGTCATCCTGGCAATTACAGACTGGTCTAACATCAGTACCAGGCAAATTGGTTAAAACTATAACAAAGAATAGAATTGTCAGTCACATAGATGAACATCATTTGTTGGGGAAAAGTCAGCATGGTTTCTGAGAAGGGAAATCATGCCTTACTAATCTACTAGCATTCTTTGAGGGGGACAACAAGCATGTAGACAAGGAGCATCCAGTGGATATAGTGTATTTAGATTTCCAGAAAGCCTTTGAAAAGATCCCTCACCAAAGGCTCTTAAGTAAAGTAAGATGCTATGGGATAAGAGGGAAGGTCCTCTCATGAACAGGAAGTAGGAAACACAGGAAAGACAGGAAACAAAGGGTAGAAATAAATGGTCAGTTTTCAGAACAGAGAGAGGAAATTAGTGGTATCTCACTAGGGTCTGTACTGGGACCAATTCTATTCAACTTATTTATAAATGATCTGGAGAAAGGGGTAAACAGTGAAATGGCAAAATTTGCAGGTGATGCTAAACTGCCCAAGACAAAGCAGAACAAAGCAGATTGTAAAAATCTTTGACAAGATCTCACAAAACTAGGTGATTGGGAAACAAAATGGCAAATGATTTTTAATGTTGATAAATGCAAAGTAATGCACATTGGACATAATAATCCCAACTATACATACAAAATGATGGGGACTAATTTATCCATAATCACTCAAGAGAGAGATCTTGGAGTCATTGTGGATCAGTCTCTGAAAACATCCACTCAATGTGCAGTAGCAGTCAAAAAAGCAAACAGAATGTTAGGAATCTTTAAAAAAGGGACAGAGAATAAGACACAGAATATCTTATTGCCTCTATATATATGGCTGGTGCACCATCATCTTGAATACTGCGGACAGATGTGGTTGCCACAGCTCAAAAAGATATATTGGCACTGGAAAAACGTTTAAAAAAGGGCAACACAAACAATTAAAGGTTTAGAATGGGTCCCATATAAAGAGAGATTAAAAAGACTGAGCCTTTTCATCTTAGAAAACAGGAGACTAAAGCAGGGCTATGACAGAGGTCTATAAAATCATGCCAGGAATGGAGAAAGTGAATAAGAAGCAATTATTTACATGTTCCCCCAGCATAAGACCCAAGGGTCATTGCATGAAATTAATAGGTAGCTGGTTTAAAACAAACAAAATGAAGCCTTTTTCTTCACAAAGTACTAAGTTAACCTGTGGGACTCCTGCCAGGAGATGTTATGAAGCTCAGGAATTTAACAGGGTTAAAAAAAGAATCTGATAAATTCATGGCAGTTAGGTCTGTTACTACGTATTAGCCAGGATGGGTAGGAATAGATTCCCTCGTCTCTGTTTGTCAGAGGCTGGAAATGGTTGACAGGAGAGGAATCACTCAATGATCACCTGTTTTGTTCACTCCCTCTGGGCATCTGGCACTGGCCACTGTTGGCATACAGGATATTGGGCTAGATGGACCTTTTCTTGGCTCTGGTATGGTCCTTCTTATGTTCTTAGCTGTCAGAGGAATTAATTCAGATCCTTCTTACATGAGGAAAGGCTCGACATTTAAGTCTGAGGCTGGGATGGGGCTTGGCATACCCTGTGTTACCCGCTGCCAGCAGTGAAAGATAGCTTTCTTGTGTGTCAGCTCCCTCACCCCCCAGCCTGCCAGCTCATTGCACCCTCTCTTTTGGGCCATGCCAGCCCTTGCTTTGCCTTGCAGGTTAGTGAGAGGAGCACCCAGTCCTGGAGCCTCCTCTGTAGCATTCTCCTGAGACAGACAGTCCCCGAGAGCTCTGTGGTCCTCAATGGGACAGCTCCTGTCAGCATTAGGGATGTTAAAACACTTAACTGGTTAACCATTTTAACCTAGGTCCTGCTGCCTGGCCTACCACCATGACCATTGGGCCCTTTGGTGGCCTCCACTGGAGTTATCTGGCAAGGACCAGTTAGCTGGTAAGCATACGAGTAAACTTCATGTGTACCAGTGTGCTTACCAGCTGTCCCTAGTCACCATGTAAGAGTCAGCATAGGACTAACACACTGCCTAGCTCCAACCATGGAGATAATAAAATCGGGAACAACTTCGTTATCAAAGGTAACAATAATCACGTGATAATTCAAGTGGCCGTTGAAGAGAAGGTTGGAAATACAGGGTTACACAGTAGAACAAAATCATAACAAACGTCTCAAAACTAAATGTAACTCCCAGGTTACATCCTGTCCAAAGCTCTTAGCCCAATTTCATTCACATCTCATTTTCATGACTGAAAACATGCTCTGTGTTTCCTCCCGGATCCTGGGTGAGGGGCTGTCTTCTTTGCCTCCTAGAAAGACTTCCACAGTTGATTGACCTCACATAGAGCCGTGGCTGGTTGTTCTGCATGCGGCTTCACTGCTGACTTCATGTCTCTTTGTTAATGCCTGACTTCGTATGCAAACACCCCTCCATACTGTTAGGCTGCTTACATGCATTGACTTACATCAAAGCAGATGGTACGCAAGTATCCCATCAGGCTGCTGAAGTGGCTTGCACAGTAATGTGACTACAATTGATGGATAAGGGGAAGAAGAAAGTTATTAGGGGACATGGGTCCAGTTATACGTTGTGCTGAAGGTTCCCTTCTATACTATGGGAATAATGTCATTTTTTCCCCTCCCTCTGGCTATGCAGAGTGTGGGGGTTTCTGGACAGGTGCTGTGTCTGACTGAGGGACACAGTGCCTTCCACAATGAAGTCCTCTGCTAAATTCTTCAAAAGCACCTAAATGACTCAGGAATCTAAGTCCCATTTCCAGAAGCGACCCAGTGTCTGTCTTGACAGCAGTCAAACTCCTGCGGCTGACTCATACCATTTGACTCAGGCTTGTGGGTCTGAGGTTGTGTAGAATCATAAGGCTGGAAGAGACCTTAAGAGGTCATCGAGTCCAATCCCCTGCTGAAAGTAGGACCAACCCCAACTAAATCACCCCAGTTGTGGCTTTGTCAGCCTGGGACTTAAAGATCTCTGGGGAAGGAGATTCTATGAACCCCCTTGGCAACCCATTCCACAGCCTCACCACTCTTCTGGTGAAATAGTTTTTCCTAATAGCCACACTACACTTTCCTCCTGCTGGGCTTGGGCAGGATCCTGGTATCTAGGACTTGAAAGCTCTTGCTCCAGCCCAAGGCCAGACATGTGTACAGCAATGAAACAGCCCTGCAGCCTGAGCCCTGGGATCCCAAGTCAGCTGGCACAGGCCAATCACATGTTTGTCTTTACTATCTATCCAGACCATGGGTATGTGTAAAATGCAATGCAAACCCCAAGATGAACAGAACAGGAGTTAGTGCAATCTGGGTGGGTTACCAAGGGCTTCAATATCCACACTTATTTGTGACCCCAGTTAGGAATTGTTGGACCCTGGTCCCCACCCATGGGAATCCTGTATCTACACTGCATTCTGCGATTGTGAATCAGCCTTAGTAGCCCACACCCCAGATTGACTAGAGCCCTCCTGCAATGTGTCCCTTGGAGCCCACCATTCATGGTGTAATGTGTGAAAATTTCACTATCCAGAGGAAAAGGAAATTTGGCATGTGGGATTGTGGGATACTTTTGGCAGATGCCCAGAGCACATGGTCATTGGGGCTGTGTCTGTAGCAGCTCATGTCTGTGCAGTGACAGGCAAAGTCCTTGCCTGCATATCTCAAAGCAGACATGAAGGGACCACCTTTGGCAATGAGTAGATTAGACCACAATGGCATTTCTCATTGCCTGACCTCTCTGCTGAGACTGCCACTGCCAGGAGGAGATCAGCTATGACTGGTGATTTTTGTAGCTCCTGGGAACTGGGGCATCTGCTCACCAAACCATTTCATGTGGGGCACGAGAAAGTGAGCTAGACTCAGCCAGTGACAAATGGGTATTGTGCACCTTCTGCTGCTGGGCTCCTTCACCTGAGCCATGTGATTCCCCCAGAGAGCTTCTTTCCTAACATACAATGACAGAGGTGGCCGGGGAAGGTGGCCTTGACATAAAAAAAGAAAGTTGCTATGAAATTAAAACTAGAGAAACAGCCTGAGAGCTTCTTGCTCTAAATTACTCTTCTCCCTAGTGCAGCCAAAAACCTCAGTGGATCACCTCCCTCTAAATTAGCCTTTTCGTTGCCAGCCAGAACCCTCTCTGCAACCTCTCCTCCTAAATTATCCCTTTCTTGAGCCAGTCAAAACCTTGTGCATCACTTCCTATGAAATTACCTTCTGCTCCGCTAGCCACAAGAAATTGCTTCAATCACATTTGAATTGCCAGCTTCTCAACATTTTTAAGTGAAGTGTCTAGCTTCTGGGCTGGTAAGAGATTTCTCTGGCATCTAGGTTTTTGCTTGTTCCATTAGACTGCATGAGGCTCAAGGAAGGATCTTTAAACTAGGAGATTCCAGCCCAGAGTTATAGAATAGATCCTCAGGCTGCTCCTTTAAAACTTTCTCATTTGTCCCATGACAAAAGCCTCTGCTACTCATTTGATTAGAGGGATCCTTTTTGCTTTTGATGGAAACAGTTCAGAGAACTCTGCTCAAATTTGTACCCTATTTTGCTCAACACAAACCTGTGTTTTTCAGCACAAATAAGGTTTGGATGAAAAAGTTTGCTCGGCTCTACTAAGGTATGTAGATTTCAGATTTAAATGTCATAGTAGATCCCCACAGCTGCACAGGTGGGGTTGGCAGCCTGGGGTTTGCTGGGTTCACATGACCATGGTAAAAAATAGCTGTATAGACATTGCAGCTCACTTTGGCGCTCAGGCTTTGAAGCCCACTGCCCTGTCTCACTGTGTAGCTGTAACCTCATCAGACTCTCTGAGCTCTCTTGGGTCCTGGCCCATCAATACACCACCCTCTGAGGAGCCAGGGGCATGTGCATGAATTTAGTGCTCAGGGGTTCATTCTGCTGGCTTGAGCGAGGTGGAATGTTGGAAAGTGCTATGAAAACTACGCCCCCCACCCCAAGTCTACCAAGCAACTTCACTATGACATGTACCACCACCTGCCATAGCACTGGACAATCACAGCCACATGGACACTCAGGTCATCAAGTCCCAGCTCTGCCACTGACTTCCCATGTGACCTTTGGGGAGTCACTTAATCCCTTGGGACCCAGTGACCTATCTGTAAATGTGAGGTTGTGACGATGTCAATTAATGAATGTTTGTGAGGTGCTCTAGTGATGCGGACCATAGAAGAAGTGTAGCCAGACAGCATCCCCCTGCTCTACTCCATCATGTTGCCCCTTTTTGGTGCCTCAGAGCACACAGCACAAGAAACAGCACAGTCTTGGAAAATGTTTTGAGAGAACAGATGCGCTAATCTCAACACTGTCTGTTGGTGCCTCACAAACACAGATGTGCTATGTCAGCATGACCCTGGACTGAAGAATACAGATAAGAGGGGTAACAGTCTAGTCGATGGCCTTGGGGCTTCAAACTGCCCTTGGCTACTACTGATATTGATTGGCCCACACATCGTCCTAGGGAGGGGAACTTTACTGCCCGTGTAAAAATTTGCCCCATTTCTATAAATTTAGTTATCTCTGTCCTTACATGTGTCTCATGTCCTTACAGCCTTGTAAGCGCTGGCGTCACAAAGACGAACCAGTACAATTGGTACCTTGAGATGAGGAAGAACCTACATGCCCCAGGGGGTATAAAGAGGGGCCCGACAGCCTACTGTAGCTGAGCGCCAATCTCCTTCTTCCTGCCGGTCGGGTAAGGGCACTGCCTCCCGAGGAGTTAGGGGACGCTCTCCTCGTCTGTTCTTCCCAAGGGATTCAGTGAGCGACATTGGCTACGCTGGAGCCAAAGGACGCAGGGGTGAGAATTATACCTGCAATGTTTTTTTTTTTGTGCACATTTAATAGTAAGAGCTCTTTAGTCTGAGGCGTCTGGTCCTCAGATGGGTAACTTTCTCTAATTGACATGTCATTTGTATCATCCTACTAGTAGTTAAGCAAATAGAGCAATAACAGTGTAACCACTCAGATTTTATCTAACTTTTCTTGCAACCGTAACCATTAAGACTTTATATAATTCTGTAACCATTAAGATTTTTACTTCTGCTTTGTAATAAATAGTAACCATATTTAAGCTTCAGACCTGACTCCTTCTAGTTGCTGTAACTCGGCCAAACACAAACAAAGAATCTTAGCCGGTTTGGCTATATTCAGCCTGGGCAGTGGTAAGGTACACTAAAAGCTGGGCGCTGAGTCGTGCTGCCTCCACAGAGCAGACTGTTGGGGCACCCGTACCCGGCCATCGGCTGACAAGAAGATAAACAAATACCACTCTGCCAATGCCTCTTGATCTGCTCTGTCTCTGTCTCCTCCATCCTGGTCGTCCCATTGCTCTGTCAATGCAGCTTCACTGAGACCTGCAGTGGTGAATTACTCAGGGAGAGACTGCTTAACCAATGCCATCATGCATTGCAGGTCTGCAGTATGCAGGCCACAGAGGATTGGAATTAGAAGCCACCACAGTCATTTATCAATTGCCAATGTCTTCATGTAGGGCTCTTACTCATGGATTCGCAGTGACAGCTGGTGGTGCATTTTAAACAGAGACAACCCTTGCAGACCTGACCTAAAGCCTTGCAAGCAATGATGAAGAAAAACTGCCTGCCATCAGCCAAGCTTCGCTTAGTTGCAGGAGAGTTCCAGTCTTGGGAATGTGAAAGCACATTCTATCAGTAAAGATGCTGCTTGTTTGTCCTGATCTATGAATACAACTGGTGGTTTCATTTGTTCTCCCAGCAGCAAATCAGTATTTCTGCTTTGTCTTCATTACACGCTTGGTGATTTTCAATGTGAAACACTCTGCAAGACAAGATGAGAGATGCCTCTTGCTGAAGTACCCTCTGCTGCTGAGATGGCAGATGGCAGGCAAGTCCCTGAGTTTTGAAGGGGAAGGGTCCATGGCATTAGGCTCTACACTTGAATTTTGCATCTCTGATTTGTCCTGATTTGGACTGTAACTTTTGTTTTGTGCTTTGATGGTGTTTTATCAATGAACATGACCAACAGCGAACTTTCCCCTAGGCCAGCCAACAGCTCAGTGGCCAGGCTGCTGGCATGTGATAAGGAAGATGGAGGCATAAGACCCCACTTTGTCAGATTTGGACCAGAGGCTTGAACCTAAGTTTCTCACATCCAAGCTGAATACACTAATCACAGGACTATTGGGTATTTTGGGACCTCATTCACAGCTTTCTTTTGTGAAAAATTGCAAAAGGTCTCCCTTGTGCTCCTGTCCAGAAGTAAACCAATCCAGAAAAATCCAGATGGTTTGTGAAATGGAATTCTTGGTTGCTGGCCAGCCCCAAGTTTTGATGGGGTAGCATGAAGGAACGCTCGTCACTGACTGCTAGGTGCTAGAGAAACATATAATCATAGAATCCGAGGGCTGGAAGGAATCTCAGGAGATCATTGAGTCCAGCCCCCTGGCCAAAGCAGGACCAATCCTATCTCAGTCATCCCAGCCAGGACTTCGTCAAGCCTGGACTTAAAATCTCTACAGGTGGAGTTTCTACCACCTCTCCAGGCTATGCATTCCAGTGCTTCATTACCCTCCTGGTGAAGTAGTTTTTCCTAATACCCAATCTACACCTTCCCCTCTGTTACTTGAGACTATTGCACCTTGTTCTGCCATTGGTCATTACTGAGAACAGCCTCTCTCCGTCCTCATTAGAGCCTCCCTTCAGGGAGCTGAAGGCTTATATCAAATCACCCCTCACTCTTCTGCAAACTGAATGAAAATGTCTCTGAGCCTTGCCTCCTTTGACTTCTGAGTTCTGGCCTTGGAGCCCCTGCAGCTGCGGTTCTTGTCTCTGATACAAGCATTTGAAAAAGCCAAATGGAAGGGCATCTGGGCATGGTGCTAAAGCCCCTGAAACACTTCAGGGGCACACACCTGTTACTTGCAGAGGTATGTGTTTTGCAAGAGGCATTCACAAAACCAATTCTTCTGTTCTGACAGCTCAGAAAACAGTGGCAGTTTTGCAAAGAATTCTAAAACTCCTATCAAAATTTTCTTAGATGAACTGTCAGAAAAATAGGGACTGTGGCTGGAACACCACGCTGCTGTCAGGAAATGTGTCACTTTCTTCCAAGCAGCATTTTTCAAACCAGCTGTTTTTGTTTGAAAACTTTTCTCCTTGGCTGAGGCAGCAGCTTGTGCTGCAATGCAGGGCCATGTTGTCAGGATGGACGGAGCTGGGAGCAAAGGGAGATTTGAGGTGCCTCGAGAGAACCACTGGAAGGGTGAGCATGGGCAGGTGGGGTGCTCAGAACAGCTGCGAGGTGCTGCAGAGAAGGACTGGCTCTCTGAAGCCATTTGGGAATGGGAATCCTTTATCTGCTCATAGAATCACAGAATCTAAGGGCTGGAAGGGACCTCAGGAGGTCATCGAGTCCAGCCCCCTGCTTCAAGCAGGATCAACCCCAACTGAGTCATCCCAGCCAGGACTTTGTCAAGCCGGGAATTAAAAACCTCTAGGGATGGAGATTCCACCACTTCTCTAGGTAACACATTCCAGTGCTTCATCACCCTCCTGGTGAAGTAGTTTTTCCTGATATCCAACCTATTCCTCTCCTTCTGTAACTTCAGATCATTGCTCCTTGTTCTGCCATGTCACCACTGAAAACAGTTTCTCTCCATGCTCTTTAGATCTCCCCTTCAAGAAGTTGAAGGCTGCTATTAAATCACCCATAAGTCTTCTCTCCTGTAAACTAAATAAACACAAATCCCTCAGCCTCTCCTCATAGGTCATGTGCTCCAGACGCCTAATCATTTTTCTTGCCGTCCACTGCACCTGCTCCAGCACATCCACATCCTCTCTATACTGTGGGGTCCAAAACCTGACACCATACTCCACATGTAACAACTTCTCTAGATCTGCTCAAAATACCCCTCCTAATGCACCCCAATATGTCATTGGCCTTCTTGGCTACAAGGGCACACTGTTTACTCATATCCAGCCTTTCATCCACCATAACCCCTAGGTCTCTTTCTGCTGTACTGCTGCTTAGCCCATCAGTCCCTAGTCTTTAACAATGTTTGGGAGTCTTCCATCCCAAGTGCAGGACTCTATACGTCTCTTTGTTGAACCACATCAGATTTCTTTTGGCCCAATCTTCCAACCCTGTTAAGACACTGCTTAGCCCCGGGGGCCTTGCTCTTTGTCTGGGCTTCCAGGATGCTTATTTGGCTTAAGTGACCAGATGCCATCAAGCTTCAGTTTTGGAAAAAAATCCCAGTTTTTTAACAATTCACCTTCAGAGCCCCAGCAGCTATTTATATTCTTCTCGTCCACATCTAACAGCTACAAGGATAACTAACAGGAAGTGCTGGGAGCCCGTCTTAATGAGTCTGCCATTAGCAGGCTCCACTGCCTCTTGTTAATTGACAGACTTCAATGCAATTGAGTTTTGGAGACAATGAGTGAGGAATTTCATCTGCCTCTCTGTGCAGCAGAACATGGTCTTCCCACAGCTCTCTGGGGACAGGAGGATCTGAGGTGAGAGCCATTGATGGGAGAATTGAAAGAACCAGGTGTCCAAGTATGTGTTGAACAGGCACAGCTCAGTTTGTGGGTGGGCTTCACAAACAGAGCAGGTATTAGATATTATTGATCTGTCTAAGTGGGTCTGTCTCATGAAAGGTCATCACCCAATAAACTATTTTGTTAGTCTTTAAAGTGTCACAGGACTGGTGGTTTGTGTTGTAAGAACACAGGCTAACATGGCCCTCCTCTGTGACAGACCAGGTCTTAGTTCTGTACTGGAGCCCTCGGAGGGTCCGTCTCAGGGGCCTGGAACAGGGGGCTTCGAGGCCGAGGAGGAAGCCTGTGCTCTCCCACATTTCACCATCTGTAAGGCGAGTGATGGGGGAGGGGCAGACGAGCGAGTGGTGGGGAAGGCCTTCAGGGAAAGAGGTGACACAAGGGCAGATCCCTGAGGAGACTGGGCAATGTTAGGTCAGTGACTTCAGGGGAGGCGAAGTACAGGGGAAGGTGCCACAGCTCTGTGCTGGGGGCCCCACCCCTTTAGGAAGCTTTCACCACTCCTGCTTGTAAGACAGAAGCCTGACACACACATCATAGGTGCTGTCCGTGTCTAGCAGGCCATGCAGTCTGAAGAGACAAAGGCAGGGAGAGAAAACAGGTGAAATGATTTGCCCAAGGTTACTCAGAAGGTCGGTGGCAAAGCTGAGACCAGCCCTTCCCTGACTACTAGATCACACTGCCTAACAGGTATCTCACAGCCATCAGGCCCATACCCCAGAGTGCTTCAGACCTACTTATCGTCTTGTATATTGTACAACAGCAGCTTTCAGGGGGGCCTGTGGGAGCTGCTGATGGTGCCTGAGAGCAGAACTCAGCAGCACAGGTCAGGATGTGAAAAGAGGTCAGTCTCCAACAGAGGTGGCCCAGGGGATTAAGTGGACCCTGCAGGTGGTAGGGAGTTACCTTGTCAGCATCACGCCCGAGCTAGCTGCACAGGTCTGTGAAAAGTGCCCAGGGAGCCTTCATGACCAAATGGTCACAACATTTGTTTTGATTAGGGTGACCATGGCTACGTCTACACGTGAAGCCAACATCGAAATAGCTTATTTCGATGTAGCAACATCGAAATAGGCTATTTCGATGAATAGCGTCTACACGTCCTCCAGGGCTGGCAACGTCGATGTTCAACTTCAACGTTGCGTGGCACCACATCGAAATAGGCGCTGCGAGGGTACGTCTACACGCCAAAGTAGCACACATTGAAATAAGGGTGCCAGGCACAGCTGCAGACAGGGTCACAGGGCAGACTCAACAGCAAGCCGCTCCCTTAAAGGGCCCCTCCCAGACACAGTTGCACTAAACAACACAAGATACACAGAGCTGACAACTGGTTGCAGACCCTGTGCCTGCAGCATGGATCCCCAGCTGCCGCAGAAGCAGCCAGAAGCCCTGGGCTAAGGGCTGCTGCCCATGGTGACCATAGAGCCCCGCAGGGGCTGGAGAGAGAGCATCTCTCAACCCCCCAGCTGATGGCCGCCATGGAGGACCCAGCAATTTCGACGTTGCGGGACGCGGATCGTCTACACGGTCCCTACTTCGACGTTCAACGTTGAAGTAGGGCGCTATTCCCATCCCCTCATGAGGTTAGCGACTTCGACATCTCGCCACCTAACATCGAAGTTAACTTCGAAATAGCGCCCGACGCGTGTAGCCGTGACGGGCGCTATTTCGAAGTTAGTGCCGCTACTTCGAAGTAGCGTGCACGTGTAGACACAGCTCATATCTCCTTGTCCCAAATACGGTACAGGGACGTATGTGGGGGAGGGGTAGCTCCTCCAAGCCCCAGGGAGCCAGGAAGGAGGTGGCAGCTGCCAGCGCTCCCCGGGATCCCCAGGAAAGCAGCAGCCACAGGGGATCCCTGGAGCCCAGGGAAGCAGCATTCACGGGCAATCCCCTGGAGCCCCAGAGAAGTGGCAACTGCCCAGGCTCCACCTGCTTCCTGGAGGCTCAGAGAAGTGAATCAAGCCAGCAGCTGCTCCTACACAGGTGCTGGCGGAAAAGTTGGGGGGTTGGCCAAATATGGGACAATAAGTCCCTTCTAAAAAATAGGTCGGGATGGTGTCCCAAATATGGGACTCTCCTGCTCAATATGGGATGGATGGTCACCCTAGTTTTGATGGCCATGATGACACAAACTTCTGTATCACAGAACCTGATAGCACAGGGGATGGGTTCCAGACTGATGTGGTGAGTCTGACTTGATGCCTGTTAAGGTTTCCAGTGGTCCATGGGACAAGACTCACCCGCATTTCCAACACCAACTAGGTTGTTCTTGGGCAATTTGCCTCCCCTGATTCAATGCCTCTCACGTTGTGACAAGTGACAAGCTCACTGCTGGCAGTGGTACTGTTGCAAAACAATGGCTACGTTCCTGAGCTCTGTGCTGGGAACACATGAGGCATATTTGCTTTGGATTTATACTGACATCTCAAGAACCCGACTTCTGAAAAAAACCTACAACGTCTGAGTTTACAGAGCAAGAAGTAAAGTGATAAAAATGAATGAATTGGAAATCCAGCGAAAAGATTTGAGATTTAAACCTCCACGTAAAAATCTATGGAGTTGCAAAAACTTGGAGAGGCCGACCGGCAGTCACGCAGCACTTCCAAGACTAACGAAGTTATTTGTTAGGTGACGAGCTTTGGTGGGGCAGACCCACGTCTTCAGATCTACAGACCTTCCAAGTAACCTTGGGCAAAGCATTTCACCTGTTTTCCCTCTTCAGACTGTTAGACCTGGGCAGCACCTACGATGAGTCTGCGTCAGGCTTCCATGTGGAGATCTGAGGAAGTGGGTCTGCCCCACGAAAGCTCATCACCTAATAAATCATTTTGTTAGTCTTTAAAGTGCTACATGACTGCTGGTTTGTTTTATTAGAACACAGATTAACATGGCCACCTCTTCGTTACTACTGGAGAGGAAGGTAATTGAAACAGCAAATAGACTGAGTACCCGCCACATTCAATATGGTTCATGGGGACTTCAAATTAAACAGCTGGACATTTGTATAAGGGAATTAAGAAGCAGGATGTTGCTGTCTTGATAATCTGAAACTATCCAAGTAAACCAACACTTTATTGTGCATAACACCCGTGCTTGATGATATATGATCCTGGACATCAGTAGATCTCCAAGAGCTTTACAAAGGAGGTTTGGATCACTAGCCTCATTGGACAGATGGGGAAATGGGGGCATAAAGCAATGATGAGACTTGCCTAAGGTCACACAGTAGGCCTGTGGCACAGCCAGCAATTGAATGCAGCTCTTCTGAGACCAAGGCCAGTGCTCTAACTACTAGGCCACCTGACAACACCCCTCAGGCCTGGTCTACACTAGGGGATAAATGAGAACTTAAGAAACTTAGGTCAATTTTATCAAGGGTCAGTCTTCATCACAGGGATCATTAGGTCAATTTGAAGGGGCTCTAAGGCTGACTTTCGTAAACCCAATTTCACTGGGAGTAATGCCAAAATCGATTTTTCATTGTCAACCTCGTGCTAGTGCAGACAGCAGCATTATTAACATTGATTTTCTTGGCCTTTGTAAGTGTCCCACAATACTCCCAATGTGTCCTTTCTGGTCATTACATTCACCTCCGCTGCTCTCCAGGGCTGTGTCTACACGTGCCGCCTACTTCGAAGTAGCGCCCATCACGGCTACATGTGTTGGGCGCTATTTCGAAGTTAACATCAAAGTTAGGCGGCGAGACATCGAAGTCGCTAACCCCAAGAGGGGATGGGAATAGCGCCCTACTTCGATGTTCAATGTCGAAGTGGGGAACGTGTAGTCATTGCGCGTCCCGCAACATTGAAATAGTGGGGTCCTCCATGGAGGCCATCAGCTGAGGGGTTGAGAGACGCTGTCTCCAGCCCCTGAGCTCAATGGTGGCCGCATGCAGTGGCCCCTTAAAGCTCCCCGCCCCCTGCCTTCTTGTGCAGGAAGCTGAGAGAGCGTGCAGGCAGCAGCATTGCCACGCGGCCAGCCTGCATGCTCCTCCGCAGCCACAGACACCCCCCCCCAGCTGCAATGGCTGCCCCCCAGCCCCCTAAGCGCCCCCAGGGCACCCTCCCCAAGGGGAGCCAGGGCTTGCAGGCTGACAGCCAGGCCGGGAAGCAGCAGCAGGGCCGCTCCTGGACGGAGGCCGAGCTTCGGGACCTGCTGGGGCTCTGGAGTGAGGAGGTGGTGCTCCATGTAATGGGGAGCAAGAGGCGGAACACGGATGCGTTCGCTCGGCTGGCCGAGGGCCTGGCTGCCCGGGGTCACCCTGCCTGCATTCTGGATCATGTCCGGAGTAAAGTGAAGGAGCTGCGGCAGGGTTACGCCTGGGCCTGGGATGCGGCCGGCCAATCTGGGGCTGCCCCCGTCACTTGCCCCTTTTACAGGGAGCTCAGGGACATCCTGGGCCCCCGGCACACCTCCTCCCCTCTGGCCATGCTTGATACATCGGCCGACGAGCCCCAGCAGGCCCCAGAGGTGGAGTCCGCCCCGGAGGCAAGCCCCGCACTCCGGGGGCCCCCCCAGGAGCCCACCCCTGGGGCACCGGAGGAGGAGGAGGGGGAGTCCTCCTCGAGTGACGGAGAGGCTGCACATCATCATGGCCTTGAGGAGCTCCAGCCGGGCGTCTGCCCACCGGGTGTCCCCTGACCATGGGAGTGGACCATCAGGTATGTACCCGCCCCGGGGCACACCCCCGGGGTTGAGGGGCAGGGGTAATAGATATGACCAGGGCCCTCCACATGCCCAGATGACCATGGCCCCAAGGACAGCAGTGGCATGTCCCTCAGAAGAGTGCATCAGACCCTGCCCCCCAGCACGACAGTGCCATGCCCCATCCCCGGGGCTGGGGGGAGCGGAACCTCTAGGGTCCCCCGGGGGGAAGGGGTGGGACACCCAGCAGCAGCAGCAGCAGCAGCAGCAGCAGCGTCTCCCGGGGACGGGGATGGGGAACCTGCAGCAGAGGAGTGGGGGGACAAGGGCCACGGCTCGGGGCCCACACAACGGCTGTCTCCACTCTTCTTCCCCCTGTCCTGTGTTCCGCAGCTGCACCATCGGAAGGACCGGAGAGCGCTGGAGAGGTGTCAGTGGTCCCAGACAGTCCACCGGGGACATCACTCCAGGCCAGCCCCTCGGCGAAGGACCGACCAGCCCCACGGCAGGGAAGATGGCGGACCCAGCACCACCACCCGACGGCGACGGACCCCCAGCTGCTGGCCATCCACCTTCGGCAGCTGGAGGTCGCCAAGCAGCGGCTGCGGGTGGAGGAGCGCCGCCTCCAGCTGCAGGAGCAGGCGCTGGCCTGGCGCCAGGAGGCATGGGGGGCCTTCATGCGGACCTTAGACCGTATCACCGACTACCTGGCGCCCCATGCTGCGCTGGCTGCCGCTGCGCCCGCCCTGCCTGCTCCACCCGCTGCGCCACCCGCTGCGCCGTCCGCCGTCGCACCGTCACCTGCCACCAAGGGCCCTTCCACCGAGGGGGACCTGGGGCCAGCTGACACCCGCCGGCCATATCTACCGGTCCGCCCGGCCCCCAGCCAGCCGTGGCCAGGTCTGAGGCCGAGGCGTGGGTTGCGGCCGCCCACCCCCAGCGCTGGACATTAGGGGGTGTGGGGCCCAGGACTTGGCCCCCCCACCCTTTGTATATATTCCCCCCAGTTTTATGTTATTTTGTAAATAGTTTTTATATTAGACCCCTGTTGCTATGCTGATCCTAGCCCCCCCATGTACATAGTTTTCCTCTTCTTTGTCTTCCCCTTTCATCTTATCCTTATTTATAATACATATATATATGTTTGATTTTGCCTGTAAATAGTTAGTCTTGATAATAATAATAAGAGTTCTACAGATATTTGATTTGACGAACAAATGTCTGCTTTTATTTACAAGAAAAGTGGGGGGGGTGCCCTTGGGTGCTCTGTGGTGTGGGCGTAGGGGCAGGGAGTGTTGTGGAGGATGGGGGGGCAGTGGGGGGGCCTGCCAGCGTTCACTCCGCGGCTTCGTCGAACTGGGCCCACAGGACCTCCCGGACCAGGGTCCCTTTGGGGTCCACCTGGCGACTGGGGGCAGCGGGTGGCTGCACATCGGCCCTGCCGGCCTCCACAGCCCAGCCCTGAAAGAAGGCTTCCCCCTTGCTCTCCACCAGGTTGTGTAGGGCGCTGCATGCGCCCACAATCTGGGGAATGTTGGTGGGGCCTGCATCAAGGCGGGTGAGGAGACACCTCCAGTGCCCTTTGAGGTGCCCAAATGTGCGTTCCACCACCTCGCGTGCATGGTTCAGGCTCAGGTTGAAGCGCTCCTGGCTGGCTGACAGGTGGCCCGTGTAGGGGTGCATGAGCCAGGGCCGGAGGGGGTATGCCACATCTGCGATGACACAGAGGGGCATGGTGGTGTCCCCCACAGGGATCTCCCGCTGGGGGATGTAGGTCCCCACCTCCAGCCGGCGGCACAGGCCCGAGTTCTGGAGTACCCAGGTGTCATGGGTGCTGCCAGGCCAGCCCACATAAATGTCCAGGAAACGGCCCTGGCTGTCCACCAAGGCCTGGAGGACCACTGAGTGGTAGCCCTTCCTGTTTATGTGGCGTCCTCCACCGTGCTCCGGGGCACGGATGGGGATGTGAGTCCCATCCAGAGCCCCGAAGCAATTGGGGAAGCCCAGGGTGGCAAAGCCCGCGATGGCGGCATCCGGGTCCCCCAGCCTCACGAGCCTGTGGAGGAGCAGGGCGTTGATGGCGCAGACGACCTGCAGGGGAAGCACATGGGAGAGCATCAATGAGGGGTGAGCAGGGTGTGTGTGGCCCTCCCATGCCAGGGCCCCCCTCCCCTCCCCTCCCCTCCCCTCCCCTCTCCTCCCCTGCCAGGGCTGCCTCCCCCTTCCCCCGTGGGTCCTCTTACCTCCATGAGGACAGCCCCGACGGTGGCCTTGCCGACGCCAAACTGCTGGCCCACGGATCGGTACCTGTCTGGAGTGGCCAGCTTGCAGACAGCGATGCCGACCCGTTTCTCCACACTGAGGGCACGCTGCATGGAGGTGTCTTCGTGCCTCAGTGCGGGGGTGAGCCACTGGCAGAGCTCCAGAAATGTCTGCCGGCTCATGCGAAAGTTCCTGAGCCAGTGGTCGTTGTCCCACTCGCTGAGCACCAGCCGCTCCCACCAGTCGGTGCTGGTGGGGTAGCTCCACAGCCGGCGTGTATGAGGCGGGGGGGCGGGGTGCTGCAGGGTTGGGGGTTGAGTCCTCCTCCCCTGCAGGCAGCTCCTCCTCTGTGGCAAGGAGGTGCTCAGCTGCCTCCTGCACGGCATGGAGCAGGGCGAGCACTGCTCCTACAGGGGCGGCTTGGTGGACCTCTCGCTGCTGCTGCTGTTGCTGCTGCTGCTGCTGCTGGGGGTCCATGACTGTGTCGCTTGAGGTGTGCGTGCCTATGGCTCTGCAGACCACGTGCTGTGCAGGCTGCGTGTGTCTGGGAGGGGCCCTTTAAGGGAGCGGCTAGCTGTTGCCCCGGAAGCGCTAGTCTGCCCTGTGACCCTGTCTGCAGCTGTTCCTGGCATCCCTATTTCGATGTGTGCTACTTTGGCGTGTAGATGTTCCCTCGCAGCGCCTATTTCGATGTGGTGCTGCCCAACATCGATGTTCAACGTTGACGTTGCCAGCCCTGGAGGACGTGTAGACGTTATTCATCGAAATAGCCTATTTCGATGTAGCGTGCACGTGTAGACGTAGCCCAGGTGAGCAGGAAGTATGTGACAGGAAGCAGGGATCATCAGCCTGGGAAGTTTGAATTAATTTCTTTTACTTTCTGGCCAGTGTGGCAAGCAGAGCTCAAGAGCACAGCTCAGCAACACCTCTAGTCATGAGTTCTCAGGGTCGCAAAACAGCCCCAGCATGGAGCCACCAGGAGATCCAGGACCTCATTGCTGTGAGGGGGGATGAATCTGTCCTGATGCAGCTCAAAACCAGCAAAAGAAATGCCAACATTGATGCCAGGAAAGGGTGCACCAGGGAGTCTCAGTGGTGCAGCATTAAAATCAAGGAGCTCAGGCAGGCGTACCAAAAGAACAAAGAAGACAACGATCAGTCTGGGTCAACTCCCCAGGCAAGCTGCTTTTATGAATAGCTGGATCTTATTCTGGGGAGACACCCAACGACTTAACCCAAAAAATGCCTGGGCTCCTCAATAAACCCTACTCTGCAGACCTCTGGCAGCAGCAAGGAGGATGAAGCGAGGTCTGAGGTGGTGGATGGGGAAGAGGTGGGTGGCAGCCGTCTGCAGTCCAGTGGAGAAGCTGATCCTGCAAACAGCCAGGAGCTCTTTTTAATGTTTGGAACCAGTCCCCTCACCCCAGGAGGTTTTGGAGGAAAACCTTGATGCTGGAGAGGGCGCGTCTGGTGAATGTGCTTCTTTCTTACTGATAATAGTACCATGCGAGCATGGTGGGGTGGATCTATGCCCATTTCCCCTAGAAGAGCTTATTAATATTTCTGGGACTGGAGTGCTGATCCTGTCCGGACATCTCACTGAAGGTCTCAGACAGGCACTTTTTGAGTCTTCTCACAAGATTTTTGCAGAGACCTGACTTATTCCTGCTTCCGTGGTAAGACCCCTTGTCACACCAACCCATCAGTAAGTAGTCTAGAATCATGGCACTCCAGATCATTCTTGAAAATTTTCCAGCTTTGTACCCACACAGCACAAGCATTCGTTCCTTATCCTTTTTCCTTATTCTGGGGAGGCTGATGTTTCCTTTGGCAACCCAGAACAAGCAAGGGAAGTCTCACAAGTCACCGCAGCGACTTTCAGTGATTTTTGCCATGTAACCCAGCACTGAGCAAAACTCCTGCGGTCTGCCAGCAGTTTTCAAATAATGGCACAGGTTACAGCGCTGCCAGGGGTCAGTGGGATGCCCCACCCACAGCAAGCAGCCACCCTTTAGCCACCAACACCTCACCATGTCTGCAAAGTAGATGTCAGCTGCAGCAGATCTTGAATCCTGCTGGTTAGATTGATTCAGTCTGTGCCATAGGAATCCAAGAGTGATCTTGTTGTGCACATGTTGTTCCACAGAGACAGACAGGCATTCATTCTGTCATGTTCCCCGTGGAGTGCAGGTTCTGGTCCTATGAAACCAGCTGAGACTGGTGGAACTGCACAGTTTGGCAGGCATGGGATGATCAGCTGTGGCTGCCAAACTTCTGCATGTGCAAGGCCACTTTCATGGATCTTTGTGAAGTGCTACCAGAGACATGCTTTGACAGTTGAGAAGCATGTGGCCCTGGGAAATTTACTGACTTGCCCATGCAAGAGATGGGAACAGAACTCAGGACCCTTGATGGCTTACCTCCCACATTAATTACTAGCACCACTGGTGCCTCTCAGCATCGCTAGATTGGAAGGACACCCACAGATCAGGTGCAGCCCAGATTTTTGCCTTTAGGAATCTGGACTCAGCCACGCGGATTGCACCAAGTCAGAGCAGTTCAGACCTTTAAAAATCAGAATCTTTTGATGAATGTGAGGACATTTTCTCATCTTTTTTTTTTTTTTTTTAGATTTCCCCTTCCCAACGTCATCAGAGCAGCTGAGAAAATACTGTCCTTGGGAAACAGGGTTGAAAAACCACTGGAAACATAGAATCATAGAACACTAGGACTGGAAAGGACCTCGAGAGGCCATCGAGTCCAGCCCCCTGCCCTCATGGCAGGACCAAGCACTTTCTAGACCATCCCTGAAAGCCATGTATCTAACCTCTTCTTAAATAGCTCCAGTGATGGAAATTCTACCACGTCCCTTGGCAATTTGTTCCAGTGTTTGATCACCCTGACAGTTAGGAACTTTTTCCTTTTGTCCAACCTGAACCTCCCCTGCTGCAATTTCAGTCCATTGCCTCTTGTTCTATCCTCAGAGGCAAGGAAGAACAAGTTCCCTCCCTCTGCCTTATGACACCCTTTTAAATACCTGAAACTGCTATCATGTCCCCCCTCAATCTTCTCTTTTCTAAACTAAACAAGCCCAGTTCTTTCAGCCTTTCTTCATAGGTCATGTTCTCTAGACCTTTGCTCCTTCTCGTTGGTCTCCTCTGGACCCTCTCCAATTTCTCCACATCCTTCCTGAACTGCGGTGCCCAGAACTGGACACAATACTCCAGCTGAGGCCTAACCAGCGCAGAGTAGAGCGGGAGAATGACTTCTCGTGTTTTGTTCACAACACACCTGTTTATGCATCCTAGAATCATGTTTGCTTTTTTTGCAACAGCATCACACTGTTGACTCATATTTAACTTGTGGTCCACTATAACCCCCAGATCCCTTTCTGCTGTACTCATTCCTAGGCAGTCCTTTCCCATTCTGTATGTGTGACACTGATTGTTCCTTCCGAAGTGGAGCACTTTGCATTTGTCCTTATTAAACTTCATCCTGTTTACCTCAGCCCATTTCTCCAGTTTATCCAGATCCTTTTGAATTATGACCCTATCCTCCAAAGAAGTTGCAACCCCTCCCAGCTTGGTATCATCTGCAAACTTAATAAGTGTACTTTCTATGTCAATATCTAAATCATTAATGAAGATATTGAACAGAACCGGTCCTAAAACAGACCCCTGCGGAACCCCACTAGTTATACTTTTCCAGCAGGATTGAAAGCCATTAATAACTACTCTCTGGGTATGGTAATCCAGCCAGTTGTTCACCCACCTCATAGTAGCCCCATCTAAGTTGTATTTGAGTAGTTTATTGATAAGTATATTATGCGAGACCGTGTCAAATGCTTTACTGAAGTCTAGGTAGACCACATCCACCGCTTCTCCCTTATCCACAAGGCTTGTTATTCTATCAAAGAAAGCTATTAGATTGGTTTGACGTGATCTGTTTTTAACAAAGCCATGCTGGCTGTTCCCTATCACCTTACCACCTTCCAGTTGCTTGCAGATGATTTCTTTAATTACCTGCTCCATTATCTTTCCTGGCACAGAAGTTAAGCTGACTGTCCTGTAGTTTCCCGGGTTATTCTTGTTCCCCTTTTTATAAATGGGTACTATATTTGCCCTTTTCCAGTCTTCTGGAATCTCTCCCATCTCCCACGATTTTTGGTCCAAAAGCATTGTCATTTTCTGAATAGGCCTATGACAAAATACTACCAGACTCCAAATGAAATATGATTTCATGCCCTTGAAGCCTTTGCAACCCCTGAACCACACAGTGCTTTTGGCATCTCTAGTGCACAAGAATCAGGGAGCAACAATAGCTAGTGGAGAAGAATGCTCTGTGGGTTACAGCACCAGTTTGGGATTCAAGTCCTTAATTTACCAGACCTCCTGTGTGTGACCTTTAATGAGTCACTGAGGCTATGTCTACATTAGGCAAAGTAAATCAACCACAGATACGCAATTCTAGCTATGGCAATTGCTTATCTAGAATTGATGTATCTGCACTCGGCTTACCTGGCCATCCCATCGACCATCCTTACTCTTTGCACCTCACAAGGAGAACAGGGGTTGACTGCAACCCCTGTGGCCCCTTTTCATCCTGAGAGATGGGGGTTAGCAGCGGCAGTGAGGCTCTATGGGCAGTGTTTGTCTGCAGCTTCTCTCATGGCTTATCCACCCAATATTGGATTTGCACGGTCGATTGCAATAACTGCATGTTTCCAAATTCTTGAGTCTGAGAGTTTTTCCTTCTAAGCCAAAGTTCTTTTGCACATACAGTACTGAACGATGATGGACCCTGTCGTAGCAATCATCGCCAGATATTTTCATCTGATGATGTAGATTCCCAGGATTTTGGATCAATGTTGAATTTTTTCATGGCATTTTTTACATGTATCTTTGAATCTTGTCTGTGGTCTTCCTCTTGTTCTCAACCCACACAACAGTTCACCAAAGAGGATTTGGGAAGATGTTTGTCACTCATTCTTCTCACATGACCAAGCCATCGCAGTCTTCTGCTATTGAGCATCGCTATGAGGCTGGGTATGCCAGATCTTGACAGGATGTTCCATGTTTGAAACTTAATCTTGCTAGGTGATTTTCATAATTCTGTGGAGCCAGCAAAGATGGAAACTGTTCTTCTTCTGGTTCACGTAGGTAGTCTAAGAGGTCCGTTTCACATGTCCCCACCAGACACACAAAATTGGACCCCAGATTGACCCTGAGCGGGAAGATCTTCTGTATTAGTGTAGACATAGCTTTAATCTGTCTGCCTCTGGTCCCATGTACAGAATGGAGATACTAGAGGTCACACACTTTCCAGCAGTGGTGAGTACCTATTTTAAAGATAGTGAATTGCTCAGGGACTGTGGCAATAAGAGTCACATAAGTATAGAAATTAAGGATTGGCTGCAGCCAGTGAAATATCTTCCAGTAGCACAGCCGTTCCTTGGAGACCAGCAGATCAGCTTATTTTTATGTCTGGTGTAAGTGTTGACAGGCAGACTCAAATGTGGAACCTCTGGAGCTTAGCGTAGGAGCCTCTACAGTCTGAGCTAAAAGTCAGCTGGCTCTCAGCTAAGGCTGCAAAAGAGACTCAGTTCTCTTTGTAAGTGAGCTAGGTGCCACTTGATGGGACAGTGAGCTACACCCTTTAGGTGCCTGGGTGACACTGACATCTTGCAACCAGCTTCACTCTCGCTGACTGACCTGCCAGCCTTTGGCTTATTTTTGCACAAGCACCATTGTTAATGGCAAGAAAGCAGTCTGTTTCCAGAAGCTTTATCAGCACATGTTGGGCTGCTGGGAAAGATGCCTTGATCAATGCTTTTTGTAAACAGGCTCTGGGTCTGATAAGCACGGAAAAGATAGTAATGAGATTCCTTTTGTAAAGCCATGAAACTGCCAGGCTCCCTATAAACAGGGGTGTAAATCAGCAAAGCTGCCGGCATCTGCTAGCCTGATAGAAACATCAGAAGAGACACGTCTAGCCTGCCAACTGGCAGCCCTCCAGGCTGGAGCGCAGCTGCAGAAGGCAGAGGAGGAAATCACTCTGACTCTGGGAAGGCAACTTTTGGATCTGGAATTACAATTTCCGCCCTACTGGGCTTTCCTGACTGACAGTGCTAGAGGTGCTGAGCTTCAGCACAGAGCTTAATTTCACTCAGCCAATGAAGTGGAGAGGTAGCAGCATCCTTTACACCACAGGCCAAAAGGTTGGTCCAAGCCCTGTGTGAAGCTGTGCCTCATGGTGGGCCGTGGACCTGGAGCAGAGGGAGGGGAAGGCACTGGCTTAGCAAGTACCCTGCTGTTGCTGGCATGTAGTTCAGTGTAAAAGACAGTAACAGGTGATGGAGAGAGTGAGGCAGGAGAGGAACGCCTTGGTGCTGAGCAAAACAGGAAAGAAGCAGCCTGGCTCCCCTTTGCTCAGGTTACAGCGGGTTCCCCTCTTGCCCAAGGGAGCTACTCGCCCAGAGCCACACTAGCGAGCTAGGTGTTTCTATATCCAACCTAGACCTCCCCCACCGCAGCTGGATATCATTGCTCCTCTCTCCTCCATCTGTCACCACTGAGATCGGCCTCTCTCTGTCCTCTTTGGAACCCCCCTGTCAGGTAGTTGAAGGCTGCTATCCAGGCTTGCTGATGGGTGGAGGAGGGAGGCAAAGGGGCAAGTTGCCCCTGGGCCTGGCATTTCAAGGGGCCCAGAGGTCCAGCTGCCATTGGTGCTACTTTGGCAATGGTGGCGGCCGGAGCTCTGGGCCCCTTTGAATTACCATGGCTGTGCTGTGCGTGGCTGTGGGGGAGTGCACGTTTGGGTGGGGGAGAGGGGGCCCAGCCCCATGGTGCAGGAGGAGCTGAGGGCTGACTGCCCTTGGCCCTGACCCTTCCACGCTTGGCCCCACCCTTTCTGGGGTATGGAGCTGTGCCCCCACCCACCTTACCCAGGGGTCTGGGGTGACTGTGGGCACCGCTACTGCTATAAACCCCTGCCTCACTCTGCTCTTCTGTAGACTAAAAAGCCCAGGTCCCTCAGCCTCTCTTCTTAACTCATGTGCTCCAGCCCTAATCATGTTTGTCGGCCTCCACTGGATTCGCTCCAGTGCGGCTACATCCTTTCTGTAATGGGGGGCCCAGAGCTGGACGCAATGCTTTTGATGGATCATCATTCTCCTCTCAGATATTGCTTTCAGCACTCACTTATGCATGATGGAAGTAGAAAGCTTTGCTTACTGGCTGTCCTCCAGGCCTCCCTCTCTCCTTATCCTCCACTTCACACACTTTCTGCTTGCTTGACGCCAATCCAAAGACTTTACTTACCGCAGAGTCCAGGCCTCATCTTGTCCTGCAATGACACCAAGTTGCTCTGGACATGGTGGTTTCTGAACAATCCCATACTTGGTGCTTCATTACTCCATGATTGACCGGGGCACTCTGAAAACCAGATGTCTTGTGAAGTTGAAAGGAATTGACTCAGCACATCTTTTGTCAGGTATATTGAAATTTTTACCCTTTTTGGGTGACATTTCCAAAGCAAAGGAGCTCACCGACAACCCTCACTGAACCTGATGACGAAGTCTTATGGGACCAAGCCCAAGCTCCATCTGAGCATGGTCGCACATTAGTAGCAGGGCTTGGAGCCTGCATAGTCTGAGGCTATTTAGTCTTTGTCTTTCTCTCATTCACTAGGTGGGGTCTGTCTGGATTGGATTTGTATTTGCTGGACATCCACTCCTGGTTTGGTAGAAAATGTGGCAATTAAATATTTGCTCACATTAATCAGGACTCCAGGAGTGAGCTGAATGCTCACCTATAATGGCAAAATAAGATAAGCCTCCTGGATACTTAGATGAAACTCAAGAAGTAATCGATTGATTCTGAAGGAGACCCTGATGGGATATAAGCTCTTGCCCCTGTTGTAATTCACAGTATTGGACACTGCAGTTTACTGAACATGGCGGCAGTGGGGCCTCTGTAGTTTTATGGGACCATGACCAATACTTCCCAGGGATGGGATGGGATGGGATGTTAAGGCTCCTACTTGGTCCTTTGCTGCATAGTATAGAAGGAGTTGGGAGCACTGCAGAGAAAACGTGTGAAGGTCCTGAGACAGGACTTTGTCATAAAGCTGCATTGAGTGTCTCCTTCAAACTGCCCAGAAGAAACACTGATATTCTTCTTCCCAGGGATCTTGGCTCAGATTCTCAAACATACCTGACTCTTACTGAAATCATTGGAAATTAGGAATGAAATACCTGAAAGAGTCTGGGTTGCAATTCCTTTTGAAATCAATGGGAGTCTGGCAACTAAATACCGCTGGGGTTCTAGCCCCTAGTCTTGCTTTTGTAAACTAAAATGTTGGATCGATTTCACCACAGATAACCTAGAAGGTTCCTACAGGCCAGGAAAAAGTTATGAATCTGTATTGGAAAATCTCCATGAGCTAGTTATAAATCCTTCATCACTATTTGTCATTTGCAATCATCGTAAGTTTGTGCTGAACTTAGAGATGAGCTCCAACCCAGAAAGGTCTCATTCAAATTTCTTCACAATCTAGGTCCAGGCTTTTGGTTTGCTCCAATCTCTGATTAAGTATAAATCAATTCAGGAACATTAAAGGTTAACTAAACCCCAGTATTATTGGTACAGTGCTCCTTAGGGTTCAGAAGAGAACTAGATATGCTCATAGAGGAGAGGTCCATCGATAGCTGTTAGCCAGGTAGGGTGGGGATAGTGCCCTTACCATGACCCTGACACTAAATTTTCATTGAATAAAAAAGCTCTGAAACTGGCCTTTGAGATAGGTCATTGGAGGAAAGATTTGTGACTCAGTCACAAAGCCAAAGGCAGCCCAAGTATTCTCCAGTAGGACTCAGAACCTGACTCCTAAATTAGCAGTCACCAAAATGTCTAAGTGTTGAAGAGAGCAATGACTCTGTGTTGGGAGCTGCAGGATGCTCAGCACTTTTGCAAAGCAGGCCATCTATGTAGGTGTGTACACAGGATTTTTCCAAAGCTTCTGAAATATACAGTAAACTCTTTCCTATCTGGCATTCTATCATCCGGAATGCTCAAAGAACCAGCATTTTAACTCTAAGTAAATTTTAGTTGCATATTCCATAAGTACAGTATAGTGAAAGTAAATACAAATGAACACAGCAAATATGGGATAAGTTTACAGCATACAATACTGCTGTTTGTAACTAAAGTACTCTGCATACATCTTTGTTTGTTTCTTAATATCTAATCTTGTTTTTCTTTAGTGTTATTCATTGCTAGGTATACATGCAGAATAGCTGAATACCCAGCAACCTCCCAGTCCCGGAGCTGCTGGATATGAATGAGTTTATTATACTTTCTAAGCGTCCTACCAATACAAGCCTATAATTGGTTTCCTATTTTTGACAATCATATCCCAAGTCAATCTGCCTTCCGTGTTGGGCTCAACACTGTGTGTTCATAGAATCATAGATTCCTAGGGTTGGAAGGGACTTCAGGAGGCCATCTAGTCCAGCCCCCTGCCTCAAGCAGGATCAACCCCACACACAGCTCTCTTGCACTCCCACTAGTAAGTTATTGGCCACATAAAGTCCATCTGATATTTTGCAGAAGTCAGTTCATGGCTACACAATCCTCTCAAAACATGTTGAGGTCATTCCGTGTTGTGGAGGATGGCTGGAAACCGTATTTGGATTTAATCTAAAACCAGAAATGGATCAAGAATTTGGAAACTCATGTTTTGAGCAATGTCCTGAAAATGTCCTTCGTCTTCTTTCTGTGGGTGACTCAAAGGTTTTGTTTAATTTCAGCTTTGCTTTGACAGACAACACTAGAGTCGTAAACAGCTCCTGCTCACCACTTTCAACAGAGTTTTGGCTTCACTATTCCCGTCCATGCAGGAAACCAGTGCAAAGCTTGCTCAACTGCTGATCTATGGACTGCTTTGGACACAGCTGTAGAACCCGTTGATCTGAGTGTACAGAAAAAGGGTTTTAACCTCCATGAGACAAACCAGGCACTAAAAAAAAACTCCAGACCACAAATATCTGGTCTGAGTTCCGAGAAGTCGATTATTTTCTTTTTCTGAAGATGACAACAAGGAAAGGCTTTCAATGCTCTTCAGACATATGGCTCTGAGAGTGCCATCATGATTAGTGGAGGCATTGCTTGTGCTGTGCTGAGTTGTATTCATTCACTGTGCTGTAGAACAACAGATGTTTATAATACAAGCGCAACCAGATGAACAGGGAAAGCTGCCTTAGGCCAACATTCCCAACCACAACTCCGATATCCCACATGTGCAATTGAAGGTTGTACTCTGTAATAGTTCAGATGTTACCAGTGTGGTGTCCTGATAGGTCTCCTGCTCTGTTGATGACGATAATCATACAGCTACATGTTTGGCCCCTCTGTGCGCTGTGTTGGCTTATGCAACTAGCTAACACAGCAGGCCCTGGGAGAGCCCCATGACATTACTGGATTTTAAAATGAACATGAGAACTGTGGCAGATCACAGGCTGCATACAGCAAAAGCCTGATGGAGGATGAACATTTTGGGTGTGGGATAAATGCCTTTTTGTTCCCCTCTTAGGCTCGCAGAGGGTGCAGCTCTGCAGGCTGGATAAGCAGCTGGGGCTCGTTAGGAGGCAGCCCGCAACAGAACCTAATCAAGCAGCTGGGACCACGCACTCCCCATCCCCTCCCCATAGATAACAGCTTAGCACCAGGTACATTGCCACCCAGCTTCAGGAGCAGGTCATAATGACAGCATGATGGATAGTGTTGTTTTGATGGTACCACCTTTATCCCCCAAGTTAACGGTTAGATCTAGTTACATTAAGGAGTGTCAGAGTATTAAAATGAGGGAGTTGTACCTGGATGAGTAACTTGTTTATACCTGTGTATAACAGTGTGTGTAACAGGGGCTGTGTCGCGCGACCTAGGGGATGATGGAGCCCCCTTGCCGTCAAACTGAGTCACATCCATTGTGACGGTGTATGCATGTACCAATGTAAACTGTTGAGTCATATTGGAGACTCATGAGGGTGTCGGAGAGCATACATCAACGACAACAAACCTGGCTCCAGTGCCTTCGTACCTCACTTGATTTGTGGTTCTTGGGGGCTCTCGGAGGTCTGTGGTGTCAGCTAATAGCAGGGTCTGCGCTGTTGTCCAAAGAGAGCACACACACACGGCCGAAGCGATTAACATCAAAGGGAGCAGACTGGAAGTCCTAGCACTGGTCCAGTAGAGATGCCTGACTACATAAGCAAGTTGCAAATTGTTTCTGACTTTTCAGCTTGCCACCTCCTGTTGCTTAGTTACCACCTTTTACCTTGTACCTGGGGTTTAATCACTGTCTCGCATGCTGTCAGTTTAGAGCCTGTCCTGAACCTGGCTTGGTATGTCTTATTTTGGGGAGTGTGTTGGCACCAAGATGCTTCTTCATGAGTTGTTCCGTTACTGCCGTGTACATGGGATGCACCTTCCAGCCTAGGTCTAGTACCAATCAGTGTTTCTGCAACATCAGCCCTGGTTGTGCCCAGTGCTATGAGCAGGGTCTGCTTCTTGTTCACAACTTCACTTTGCTGTATATTCACAAAGTCCTGAAGGTTGATGTCTAGAGCTCAGGCCTCACACCAGACCTGTGATGTTTCTCAAGCCATCTTACTATATGTCCATGCTGCAAACTCTACTCTTGTCTGAGCTTGGACACGAGAACTGGCCCATGACAGATGCAATGTTAAAGGCTCTATTTCTTTTCCTGGGGCTACACTCTGTTCTCAGTTACACTGTGTGAAATCTGGAATAAGTCCACTAAAACCAGGAGAGTTACCCTAGATTTACTCCGATATAACTGAGGCCAAAATGTAGCCCCTTGGTCTTTCTCTGGGCTGCTTCTTTTTCCCATCTGCCTCTTGATCATTCCATGGACAGATAAGCAGTGACACGGTTCACCATATTGTTGGGAACGGTAAGAAAACTGCTTGGAAAAATGTGGCCTGTAAGAAAGTTGAGGAATGACCATCTACAGGACAAAACAATCATTTCATCAGAGAAGTTTCTCTGCAACACATACAATTTATCTGAGGAGGACAGCAGCGACCAGGGGTGGCTAATATTCTCCAAGTGAGGCATGGCTCCCCACAGTTCTGCATTGCACTAACACCTCTACACAGCTTACTTGACAGCCCCGGCAGGCAAACTGCAACTATCCCACACTAACCTCAGCTGAGAATATGGATTGAATAAAACACAACAGAGAAGTGGTACCTAATGTCCCTGCAGCCACTCCGTGACAGCTAAGCAGAAATTGTTACCTGTGGATGGATCAAAGGGTGTTTTTATTACAACACTGTAGCTGCTGAAATGGCACATTACATTGGCCTGCACACAAAGGAACTGTTTTCATATGCTTGCCTATACGGTAGGCATAGGGTGACCACACTGAGCTATGGCAAACGGGACACTGGCCTCCATGGATGGGGTGCTGCTGTCCCATGTCAGAGGCTCCTTGGTGATGGAAAAGGAGCTCTGCAAAATAGGGGACAATTTGCCTATTTTTTTAAAAAAAGCCAGGATGCCTTTGAGACAGCTGAAATAGGGGACTGTCCCAGTAAAAACGGGCTGGATGGTCACCTCTCATATGCACTATATATCAACTGGCTGGAGTGGAATAAAAACCACCGAAATTTACAGGTTTCTCAAATTTTACTTTCACTTTCAACTCCAGTTTGCAAGAAGAAGTCCTGTGGCACCTTATAGACTAACAGATACTCAGGAGCATAAGCTTTCATGGGCAAAGACCCACTTCATCAGATGCATGAGTGGGAGGTCCAAAGAGGGGGTGAAGTGGGTCTTTGCCCACAAAAGCTCATGCTCCAAAATATCTTTAGTCTGTAAGGTGCCAGAGGGCATCTTGCTGGTTTTGAAGATACAGACTAATTTGGCTCCCACTCTGATACTCAACTCCAGGTTAGTTAGTGAAACTTTCGGCTTGGAAACCATTTTTTCAGTATCAGTCCATTACAGCTTTGAAAGATAACTAGGGCGACCATATCTCCCTGCCCCACACACAGGACAAGGAGATATGGTGGGAGGGGCGGCTCCTACTGGCTGCACCAAACCTCAGGAAAGAAGCAGCCATGGGTGCTCCAGGCCCTAGAGTCCCAGGGAAGAGGCAGCCACAGGTGCTCATGGCCACGGCGCCCCAGGGAAGCAGACGCTACGTGTGCTCCCAGCCCTGGAGCCCTGGGGAGAGTCAGCTGTGGGCACTCCTGGCCCCAGAGCCCTAGGAACGTGACACCCATGGGTGCTCCCTGCCCCGGAGCCCCAGGGGAACATCAGCCTCAGGCACTTCCAGCCCTGGAGCCCTGGGGAAGCAGCAGCCATGAGTGCTCCTGCCCTGACCCGCAGCCCCCAAGGGCCTAAATATGCAACAATTCATCCCCTTTAAACAGTAAGTTGGGACACCTTTTTGGCATCTCAAATACAGGACTGTCTCACCCAGTATGGGATGGATGGTCACCCTAAAGAAAACTGTTTTTCCTTCAAATGCCTTGAGTGCCCACTTTAACAGCGTGAGCCAAAATCCAGTGAGTGTCTGCGACTGCGCGTCCAGCTTTGCATCGACTAGATCGTGGTCTGAGATCACATTCAGTCTTAGTAAGAGAGGTTCAGATACTATGAAACTACAAATTGCAGCGGCAGTGAAAAAGATGCCGGTGGGTGTAAGCTAATCGTTATAGCTGCAGCTCAACAATCACTGACACTAAAATAACATCTGCAACAAACCTTCAAAAAGGGATCAAAGGGGAATGTTTTGCACCTGTGTCTCCGGCTAATGCCTGGGAGATTTGCTCCAAACATTCCCGAGAAAATTCTATCTAGGAGGAAGACCTGATCATAAAATATCAACTGGACCACTTTGCATTTTAGTCAAGTTATGAGAGGTTTGAACTTGAAGTTTCTCGCAAAAGCTAATGGCCTTCTTCAGTAAGAAAAGGCAGCGCATTCTCCGGAATTCACTTCCCGCCCAATGGTTGCCATTAAATAGTTGTCATTTGCCAATGGTTCCTACACAGTGGTTTAAGAGCTTGCCACAGTTTCCAGAGCTATACACTTAGACAAAGGAGAGATTTGTTATGATTGTGGTAGCACAGACTTGCCACATCTCCATGAACTTTTACTAGACTGGGGACAGGTTGAGCACCAAAAAAAAGAGACACACAAGGTTCGGAGCCTCTTTTTGGAAATTTGGTTTCTGGGCTGGCTTTTCAGAGGAGCTGAGAACCTACAGCCTTCACCCAAGTCAAATGGAATCCTCAAGGCTCAGTCCTGTTAACATAGGCCCAAGACTATTCCAAGGAAAGCCAATATTTCCCTTATATTGAACACATGCTGGAGCCACGTATTTGATTCCAATTAAGCCTCCAGGTGTCTGAGAGATGCTGTTAAGTACCATATGGGGAAGGGGTGAGCATGACACACACTCTGCCAGGTCTTTCTTCCATCCCTTCAGTGACGTCTCATGCCACTTCCTCTGCACTCGCAAATTAGAGAAACCTATGATAATCCTTAAACTGGGGCCTGAATATTCACCACCCCACTCCCTTGCCCAGAAGCATTGGGCTGAGGGGAAGTTAAGTGACATACTAGAATGCTGGCATACTGAGCTGAAGGCATGTCCTCTTCAGGGGCAGGCCTAGAGGGAGCTGATCTGGAGCAGGCAGACTCCCAAGGACTTAGGTACAGAGACTGAGTGTCACCCCTATTCTCTCTGGAGTGGTGAGGGTTCAGACAGCAGCTTCAGGCTGAACTAAGGGAGGCAGGGGAACATGAAGGAGCTGCTGAGAATGAGGCTTTGCAGGAGGCAGCCCTTGCATCACATGGGGCTGTGGACCAAAGATGGCACAGCTGGGTTAGAGTGGAGGAGTATCACACAAGTCGCGTCTACACGTGCCGGCTACTTTGAAGTAGCCGCGCCAACTTCGAAATAGCGCCAGCCAAGTCTACACGTGGCGAGCGCTATTTTGAAGTTGAAATCAGCGTAAGGCAGCGAGATGTTGAAGTCGCTATCCCCATCAGGAGTTGGGAATAGCGCCCTACTTCGACGTTGAACGTCAAAGTAGGGCACGTGTAGACGATCCGTGTCCTGCAACATCGAAAGAGTGGGGTCCGCCATGGCGGCCATCAGCTGAGGGGTTGAGAGATGCTCTCTCCAGCCCCTGAGCTCTATGGTTGCCATGTGCAGCGGCTCCTTAAAGCTCCCTGCCCCCTGCGTTCCTGTGCAGGAAGCTGACAGCACGTGCAGGCGGCAGTTCTGCCATGCAGCCAGCCTGCACACCTCCCTGCAGCCCCAAGCCACCACCCCTGCAGCGATGGCCGCTAGGCAGCCCCCCCAACCGCCCCCAGGGCACGCCCCTCCAAGGGGAGCCAGGGCTCCCAGGCAGCCAGCCAGCCTGGGAAAAGGCAGCGGGGCCCCTCCTGGACGGAGGCTGAGATCCGGGACCTGCTGGGGCTCTGGGGCGAGGAGGAGGTGCTCCAGGTAATGGGGAGCAAGAGGCGGAACGCGGATGCGTTCGCTCGGCTGGCCGAGGGCCTGGCTGCCTGGGGTCACCCTGCCCGCACTCCTGACCATGTCAGGAGTAAGGTTAAGGAGCTGCGGCACGGTTACGCCCGGGCCCGGGATGCGGCCGGCCGATCTGGGGCTGCCCCCACCACTTGCCCCTTTTACAGGGAGCTCAGGTCCATCCTGGGCCCCCAGTACACCTCCTCCCCCCGGCCACTCTTGACACCTCGGCCGATGAGCCCCAGCAGGCTCCAGAGGCGGAGTCCGCCCCGGAGGCAAGCCCCGCACCCCAGGGGCCCCCCCAGGAGCCCACCCCTGGGATGCCAGAGGAGGAGGAGGGGGAATCCTCCTACAGCAACGGGGGGCTGCGGATCTCCATCCCATCCCGGAGCTCCAGCAGGGCGTCCACCCACCGGGTGTCCCCCGACTGTGGGAGCAGACTGTCAGGTATGTACCCCCCCCGGTGCACACCCCTGGGGTTAAGGGGCGGGGACAAGAGACATGACCAGGGCCCTCCACATGCCCAGATGACCATGGCCCCAAGGACAGCAGTGGCATGTCCCTCAGAAGAGTGCATCAGCCTCTGCCCCCCAGCAGGACAGCGCCATGCCACATCCCTGGGGATGGGGGGAGCGGAACCTAGGGTCCCCCGTGGAGGGGGGGACGGGACACCCATCAGCAGCAGCAGCATCTCCCAGGGACGGGGATGGGGAACCAGCAGCAGAGGGGTGGGGGGACAAGGGCCATGGCTCGGGGCCCACACTAATGGCTATCTCCACTCTTCCCCCCGCCCCCGTGTTCCGCAGCTGCACCATCGGAGGGCCCGGAGAACGCCGGCGAGGTCTCTGTGGTTCCAGAGAGCCCACTGGGGCCATCGCTGCAGGCCAGCCCCTCGGCGGAGCACCAACCAGCCCCAGGACGGGGCCAACGGCGGAGCCACCACCCGAGGACGGCCACAGACCCCCAGCTGCTCGTGACCCTCCGGCGTCAGCTGGAGGTGTTGGAGCGGTGCCTGCGGCTGGAGGAGCGGAGGCTGGAGCTCCAGTAGCGAGCGCTGGCCTGGCGCCAGGAGGCATGGGGGGCTTTCATGCGCACATTCGAGAGCATAGCGGAATACCTGGCCCCTCATGCTGTGCCGCTCGGACTCTGCCCGCCCTGCCCACTGCTCCACCCGCAGCTCCAACCGCCGTCCCACCGCCGTCCGCCACCCTGGGGCCTTCCGCTGAGGGGGACCTAGGGGCCTGCTGACACCTGCCGGCCCTACCTGCCGGTTTGCCCGGCCCCCACCCAGCCTCGGCCAGGGCTCAGGCCGAGGCAAGGGTCACGCCCTCCAACCCCAGGCGCCGGACAGTAGAGGGGTGCAGGGCTGAGGACGTAGCCCCTCCTCCCCCTTTGAACATATCCCCCATCATATATTTGTATATAGTTTGTGTTAGACCCCTGTTCTTTTATGGTACCTGCCCCCCCATGTAAATAGTTCCCTCCGTTTGTTTTATATATATATATATATATATATATATATATATATATATATATATATATATATATTTGTAGTATTAATAATAAGATAATTCACTCTTTTTTGGTTTCAAAAACAACAGGTCCATTTTTATTTGCAAGAAAAGTGGGGGGAGTGTGCTCTTGGGTGCTCTGTGGTGTGGGCGTGGGGGCAGGGAGTGTTGTGGAGGATGTGGGGTGCAGTGGGGGGCCTGACAGCATTCATCGCATGGCCTGGTCGAAATGGGCCCGCAGGGCCTCCCGGACACGGACCCCTTGGGGTCCACCTGGCAACTGGGGGCAGCGGGTTGGCTGCACGTCAGCCCTGCCAGCTTCCACAGCCCAGCCCTGGAAAAATGCCTCCCCCCTTGCTTTCGACCAGGTTGTGGAGTGCGCTGCACACGCCCACAACCTGGGGGATGTTGGTGGGGCCTGCATCCAGTCGGGTGAGGAGACACCTCCAGTGCCCTTTGAGGTGGCCAAAAGTGCGCTAAACCACCTGGCGCATATGGTTCAAGCGCGTGTTGAAGCGCTCCTGGTTGGCTGAGAGAAGGCCCGTGTAAGGGTGCATGAGCCAGGGCCGGAGGGAGTACGCCGCATCTGCAACGACGCAGAGGGGCATGGTGGTGTCCCCCACAGGGATCTCCCGCTGGGGGATGTAGGTCCCCGCCTCCAGCTGGCAGCACAGGCCTGAATTCCTGAACACCCGGGCATCGTGGGTGCTGCCAGGCCACCCAACACAAATGTCCAGAAAGCGGCCCTGGCTGCCCACCAAGGCCTGGAGGACCACCGAATGGTAGCCCTTCCTGTTCAGGAAGCATCCTCCGCTGTGCTCCGGAGCATGGATGGGAATATGGGTCCCATCCAGAGCCCCAAAGCAATTTGGGAAGCCCAGGCTGGCAAACCCAGCAATGGCGGCATCTGGGTCCCCAAGCCGCATGAGCCTGTGGAGGAGCAGGGCATTGATGGCGCGGACGACCTGCAGGGGAAGGACATGGGAGAGCACCAGTGAGGGGTGTGCAGGGTGTGTCTGGCCCTCCACCCCAGGGCTGCCCTTCACACCAGGCCTCCCTCCCCCAGGGCTGCCCTCCACCCCAGGGCTGCCCTCCACCCCAGGCCCCCCTCCCCTCCCTGGGTCCTCTTACCTCCATGAGGACAGCCCCAACGGTGGCCTTGCCCATGCCAAACTGCTGCCCCACAGATCTGTAGCTGTCTGGAGTGTCCAGCTTCCAGACAGCAATGCCGACCCGTTTCTCGACCATGAGGGCACGCCACATGGAGGTGTCCTCGTGCCTCAGTGCAGGAGTGAGCCACTTGCAGAGCTCCAGGAATGTCTGCCGGCTCATGCGAAAGTTCTGGAGCCAGCGCTCGTTGTCCCACTCACCGAGCACCAGCCGCTCCCACCACTCGGTGCTCGTGGGGTAGCTCCACAGCCAGCGGCGTGTGCGGCGGTGGGGTGGGGGGCGGAGGGCAGCAAGGTCTGGGGCTGCTTCCTCCTCCCCTGGGGGCAGCTCCTCTTCTGCGAATAGAAGGTGGTCAGCTGCCTCCTGCATGGCATTGAGCAGGGCGAGCAATGCTCCTGCAGGGGCAGGTGTGTGGACCTCTGGCTGCTGCTGCTGCTGCTGCTGGGGGTCCATACTGCCTCGACGGGGTGTGCGTGCCTGTGGCTCTGCAGACCGCGTGCTGTGCAGGCTGAGTGTATCTGGGAGGGGCCCTTTAAGGGAGCGGCTAGCTGTTGCCCCGGAAGTGCTAGTCCATCCTGTGACCCTGTCTGCAGCTGTTCCTGGCACCCTTATTTCGATGTGGGCCGCTGTGGTGTGTAGACGCTCCCCTGCAGCGCCTACTTCGATGTGGTGCTGCCCAACGTCGACGTTGAACGTCGACGGCACCAGCCCTGGAGGACGTGTAGACGCTATTTCGATGTAGCATCCCCGTGTAGACGTAGCTACACACTAGCAAAAGCCTGGCATGTGTCTGGCTCCTTCCTGAGGTCCCTTCCAGCCCTAGAATTCCGTGATTCTACGATTGATTCTCTTTATGCTCATTGCCCTGGGAGTCATAACTCCCAGTCCCTCTGCTCTACCCTCTAAACAGACTCTCTAGGTTTTGGAACTAGAAACTAGATCTCCTGATTCCAAGTCCCCTGTCCCAGCCTGTTCCCACATGGAGTCAGCACAGCGTGCCACAGGGAGCTCCACATCACAGCTGAGTCATTTCCACCTGACCTGACTGACTGATGCAGGAATTAGCAGAGGCAGATGGGGTTAATCAGCCCCACAAAGAGCTCTTTTGATGTGAAATCAAAAGGCCCTTTGCAGACCCCTGTTAGGAGTGGCCCTGCATGCTATGGATGACTCCATTGTATCCACTCTCACAATGAGAGTATTGTGAAGAAGGGAAGATACCAAGCACACTGTCAGTGAGGGAACATGTCTGAGGGGAGGGTTGTTGGAAACACCTAGAATCTTTCAAAAGAGAGCAATGAAAGGGAGAAAATGCCTTCATGTAAGTCACTAACTTCACAGAAACACATGGATGTGGCCATTGCTTTCTTGTGGGTGCATGTCCCTTGGATACAGCCCAGCCTTGCCCACTGTTTGATCTTGCAGCCAGCTTCCGGCCTAGGGGCTCATGACAATATTCTGCCCTTATGGAGCACCTACCCACCAAGAATGTCCTAGCCACTGATGAATGAGCCTCCATCACAATTTACTGATAAGCTAAGGCACAGGAAAGGGTTAAGTATTTTGCCCAAGGTTAGACAGAAAGTCCCTGGCAGAGTCAGGACTAGAACCTCTGAGCCCCCCATCCTGTGCTTTAACCACTAAACTATGTGCCCTTGCTGTTGCCATAGAAACAGAATGGAGGTTGAGACCTGGTCTGCTGACACAGTGGAGCAAAGGGGGCAGCTGCCCTGTAGCCTGGCAGTTTAAAAGGTCCTGGAGATTCCAGCTGTAGCTGTGACACTGGCAGCAGCCAGGGCTCTGGGGCCTTTAAATAGGCACCAGAGCCCTGTGCAGCACACTCTGGGCACCCCTGAAGGGCTGGCTGGACGAGGCTAGTCCAAGGCCCTCCCTGACAGATCCCTCTGTAGCTTGGGCTGAGACAGAATAAGGTGGGTTGTGAGCAGAGCAGGTCCAGTGGGGGCCAGCCAGTGGGTGGGGCCCCAGGTGGCACACTAACAGAGGGCCTGGCCGGTGGATGGTGTTGTCTAGTGGTTTCCAACCTTTTCACTAGTGTGGTTCCCCAATCACACCCCCACAACCATTCACAGACCCCCAATAACCCTCCTTAACCATTTGCAGATCCCCATCAAAGCCAGTTCCAGCAGCTACGGACACTTCATTAAATGAAAAAGGAAACCGCAACATAGATTTTAGTAACATTATTGGAAGATATCTAATTTAAAATAATAATTGATTGTAACGTTGCAATTTATTTAAAACTTACTTTCTATGATCTTTTTTTTCATGGATTCCCTGCAATGTCCTGGTGGTTCCAGGTTGGGACCCATTGCTGTAGTTGATTGGAGCTTGGGGCCCTGAATGTGTGGGACCCAAGGCAACTGCCTTCATCGCCTTGCCCTAAGGCAAGGCCAGGTTGTGAGTAATCTTTGTTGAAACCGACAGTCTATTGTCACTCAGAGCACAGGCATTCTGAGCCCCTTTGGATTTCATCTCTCAGGGTAGTTTCTGGCAGCTGTGCAGTATGCAAATCCCTGCATGGTGCTGTTTTCACTAATCACTGAGTGTGCAGGTCGCTGCCCTGTGATTTCCTAATGCTCCGGGAACGCATTAACTTGGGTCACTGAGAGCATCAGACTGAGTTACTGTGGATTTACACCTACGTAACTGAGAACAGAATTTGGCTTGCTGTCAGTGTACGACGGGGCTTTCTGAGAGCTGGCTGGCTGGTGTGGAGGAGCACACTGTATTTTTTATGTTAAAAAGCTGTTGTGGAGAATCAGGACCCCCTTGGGACTGTCACCAGATGTGGTGAGACCTCCCTGAGCCTGCTGTTCCTGGCAGCCTGGGCACCCATCCCTGTCTTGCTGAACCCAACCTGTCTGCACATATACAGGGACAGGGCCACACCCGCCAGGCTTCTGACAGACTGTAAGCCACACAACATGGCTATGTCTCTACCACAGAGTTGTTTCAAAATAAAAACCCTGGTTTTGAAAGCTCCCGTGTTCCTAATTTTTTTCAGGAAGAAGAGTGTTTTCAAAAACGGGGTTGTATTTTGAAAGAAGCCCATCTACACTGCTGTTTTTACTTCGACAGACTTTTTTTTGAAAATGTGATATGCAAATGAAGGATGAGCTATGTAAATTAGAGCTTCATTTGCATTTCTGATTTGCCTCATTTGCATTCCCCTTTAGAAAGGGGACTATAGTGTAGAGGCAGCCTGTGTGTCCGGATATGCTAGTTTGAAATACATTTGCTCGGTGCTATTTTGAAATACATTTTGCATGTAACTGTGAGACCTTTTCCTGGCATGGCAGTACACAGCCCCTCTGGGAGCTGAACTCTAGATAAATCTGTCTTATGGGGTATAGAGATTTGTACAGTATGAGCTCATGAAATTCGCTCTTTCTCATAGAATCATAGCATCCTAGAGCTGGAAGGGCAACAAAAATGATTAAGGGGCTGGAGCACATGACTTATGAGGAGATGCTGAGGGATTTGGGCTTATTTAGTCTACAGAAGAGAAGAGTGAGGGAGGGATTTGATAATAGCCTTTAACTACCTGTAGTGGGGCTCTAAAGAGGATGGAGACAGGCTGTTCTCAGTGGTGCCAGATAACAGAACAAGGAGCAATGGTCTGAAGTTGTGGTGGGAAAAGTCTAGGATGGATATTAGGAAAAACAACTTGACTGGGAGGGTGGTGAAGCTCTGGATGGGGTTACCTAGGGTTGTGGTGGATTCTCCAGCTCTAGAAGTTTTTAAGTCCCCATTTGACACAGTCCTATCCAGGATGATTTAGTTGGGGTTGATTCTGCTTTGGGCAGGGGGCTGGAGTCTATGACCTCCTGAGGTCCCTTCCAGCCCTAGGATTCTATGTCTATGATTGCCTCACCACCCACCCTTTAACAGGTTTTGCAGAAGGTGAGAATCCTTTGTGTTCCATCTAAACTTTCCCTCTGCATTTGTGGGAAAATACCATGTCCCAGATGTATCCCAGAAAGATGGGTCCCAGCATCTAGTGACATGGAAACTCGTCCCTGCAAGGACTCTGTCTCCATAATTCTTGGGCTGACCCGTATACCCACTGGCAGGTTAAGATTCACATTCTCTTGCTAATGGACGATCACAGTCCTGGGCTACGTCTACACTAGCCCCAAACTTCGAAATGGCCACGCAAATGGCCATTTCGAAGTTTACTAATGAAGCTCTGAAATGCATATTCAGAGCTTCATTAGCATGCGGGCGGACGCAGCACTTCGAAATTGACGCGCCTCACCGCCGTGCGGCTCGTTCCGAATCAGCTCATGGGAATAAGGGGACTTCGAAGTAGCTGGGGTCCTTTCGAAAAGGAGCCCCGTCAGGACGAGCCATGCTGTGGCGAGGCGCGTCAATTTCGAAGTGCCGCGGCCGCCCGCATGCTAATGAAGCGCTGAATATGCATTTCAGCGCTTCATTAGTAAACTTCGAAATGGCCATTTGCGTGGCCATTTCGAAGTTTGGGGCTAGTGTAGACATGGTCCTGAAGTGTAAACAGTAGGAATAACCAAAAGCAGCAAATATGCAATTACAGGTACACAGTAGAACATTCTCGACTTGATCTACACAAATGATACATGCATAAAGTAGGGTAATCATATTCAGTACATTACAACCTTTCCAATGATCTCATCTGAAATGTCTTGCATAAAGCATATTTCAGTTATGTCATATCCGTAAACACATTCCCATAAAGAATATGGAATGCCCCATCACAGCAGTTATTTAATGCAAATGACCGATCAAAATGGAGTAGTCAAAACTATAAAATCATATCAGAGATTGTTCTGGTAGCAACCACGTTAAGATTACCCAATGCTTTCTGTTATAAGTTCACATTTTCAGTAGCTCATGCCTTTGTCAAATTAGTAACAGAGAGATAGCTGCATTAGTCTGTAGTCTATCAAAAAAAAGAAGCAGTCATGTAGCACTCTAAAGACTAACAAAATAATTGTCCCATGAAAGCTCATCACCTAATAAATTATTTTGTTAGTCTTTAAAGTGCTACATGACTGCTGTTAGCTTTGTCATATTGCTTCTGTTTGCTTTAAAATTTCCCTTGTTTAGTCCCAGACTCAGGCTGATTTTCCTTAGAAAGGCTTATCAGAAATAGTTCAGGTGGTTTTGAGAACCAGGCTAGTGAAAAAAAGGTCATTTTGCTAATGTTAATCCACTTTTCTGAATCTTTAAAAAACTCAAATCCTTTAGAGCCTCCTGGAAATACAGTATTGAGATTAGTGTTGACTTTTGCTAACCCCTTGCAAATCTGTCCAGTTTTTGCCCTGTCAGGTACTACTGAAAATTGCCATTTGCACATGCACAGTAGAACTCATTAGAAGATCACTAAAATCTCAGAGCATTCCATCTGCTCTGTGCATGCTCTCCAGACTGAAGCAGCCAAATGGGCTAGAACAAGCTCTTTGACTGAATGAACCATAGACCAAACGATTGCACCTTGATTGCCATCAACAAATTACATGGGTTTGGGAAGGTGCAGGAGACCATGACTGGTGCTAGTAATTCTATACAAATCTTACCACTTGTATAACAATGGCCTCTAAAGGCCACAACTGATAGTGGACCCTATTATCCAGGTAAGGCATATACAAATAAGAGACAGATCCTGCCCCAAAGAGTTTAGGGTCCAAATGGACTGAGAGAGGAAGTTTATTGTGTAAACTTCGTAAGAGGTGAACTGGTGTACAGGGGAGTGAATGCACAAAATGAGCTAGTGCTTGTGACAACAGAGCCTAGAAGTGCACTGAGTTCCCAAAGCCTGAGTTAGGAGCCAGAGCTCCTGTACAATGAATGGGGGGAGATGGTGCCTTTTGACTGTGACTCGCAGAAGCAAGCAAGCATATGTGGAGCTGCCTAAGCAAGCCAATGGGAGATGCCAATGAGTGCGAAGCCCCACCTCTCTCTCTCTCTCTCTCTCTCTCTCTCACAGGTAGAGGACTCTCTGCCCTTTGAGAGTCTCAGCTGCAAACCCTCTCTTGGCACTAGTTTGACCTAAACATTCTGAGGGAAGCTCACCTTCTCCTCCATCCACCTTTTGGAGCATGCCTACCTGATTGGGCCCTGAATGCCTGTCTCCCCCAGTTTGTTAATCACACTGGGGCTTAAGCAGGAGATAGGTGCCCAGGTATCTAGAGAAAGCATGTGCATGACCTGAGGCAGACAATTTGGGACCTAGGGACCTTTTATTGCAAAGCCATAGGGGCTGAGTGACTGTAGGCACCTACCTACAGGTTTCAGCAGGAGCTTTTGTATCCTTGTGCAGCCAGAATAGGGACTTAGACAAGGTAATGGATGTTCTCAGCACTTTGCCACCTCCTGCTGGTTGTCTTGGGAATTAGCTCAGTCCCAGTCAGTCTGGTGCAACCTCTGGCTCCTCCAAATACTGCCCAGCACTGCTCTGTCCAAGCGTTGGCAATTCCCTCAGCCCCTCAGCAACCCATTTCCTCTCCCGAGCTCCCATGAGAGAACTGACACTTCTGCCCAGCAGCCCTTATAATATATGGACTTGTGTTACCCTGATTGGCAGCTCCCCCTGCCCTACTGTGATTGACTACCTTGGCACAGCCTCCCTAGGGCTGCTTTTAACCTTTTATCTGCCAGTGATGGGTCAGATGCTTATTCACAGGCAGCTAACTCCTGAGCATGAGAGAGATGAAATTACTCTCCCAGTATCCCAAAGGAAGTTTGTGTCAACACAGGCAATAGAGCCCACCATGCTAGCCACAAACCCATCCTTCCTCTCTTCCCACTTTCCCAGTACAAATGGTAGAAAAAAATTTAAAAAATCAAAATTTTAATTCACAAATGTCCGGCCTCACAACAGGTACCTGACTGTACCAAGCTCAGGTCTGCTGACTTGGTTTCATTGTCCCCTCTTCTCTCTTTGATGTCTATATGATTTGTTGCAGTGTTGCTGTCACAATTAGAGGAGTAAATGTGTGTGGCAACCAGCAAGAGCATGGGACACAAATTCTCTCCATAAGCAAAATCAAACAAATGAAAAACAATGGCTTTCCATCTCCTGAAAGATGTTTTTTCGAGGCTTGCTTCTTACCTAGTGTCCCAGATCCATATGTTACAAATCCCAAAGGGGGTTTTTCCTATGAATTCCAACTTTCCAAATTTTCCTATGAATTCTTCTAGGAAAAAGACGTCTTTCAGAAAGTGGATCTTGAACTTTTTAGCCCACTGCCCTCCCTGCTCAGCATAAACTTTTTTGAGGACCACCAGTCAACCACCCATCACGACAAAACGCATTTACTTGTCTTAAAATACCTTAAATGTAAAGTTATTCATATTAAGCTACTGGAGCATAAAAACGTAAATACACAGCTATGAGTGGGTGCATATTTAGATCTTATTGCATATATCATATCAATTCACCAAATGTTGTTTTAAATAAAATAAAATAAAAATTTCTGTCCAAAACAAAAAGTTTCAATATTGTCTTTCTGCCTGGTGGGGTGAGAAACCTTACTTGGGTTGGGGGCCACTGACTCACAGGGAAATCAGTTGAGGACCAAGTGAGAAGCAACAAACCTGCAGCCCTCATTGTTGTGGCTCTGGACTGAGACACCTGACTGCCTGTGCACTACAGCCCTACAGGGCAGATGATGTGGGGGAGGTGGGAAGATGGAGGTTCAGGGCTGGTAGAATTCTTGTGGAGTCTTGGGGATAGCAGATTTTGATTTTAGGGTGAGGACAAAAATGTGCGCTTCAGTGAGGGGGAGGGCGCTGCTGGAGAGTGTGATGGGGGCCCAGGGTCTGGGCAGGAGGTAGCATGTGGGAGGGCATGGGGATGCAGGGTCTGGCTGGGAGGTTGGGTGCAGCAGTGGGCTGGGGGCATGGGGTTTAGGTGTGAGTCTGGGTGCAGGAGTGTGCTGGAAGTGGGGGTCTGGACGTGTGTGGGGGTGTCTGCATCAGGGTGATTGGGACACAGGGTCTGGGCATAAGGGAGAGATGGAGAAGTGCTTGCCTGGTTCTACTCTCCCTGCTGTTCATGGGCACTGCCCCCACTGTTTCTATTGGCCACGATTCCAGCCAATAGGAGCATCCAGCAAAGCCTCTCCCAAGCAGTTTCCTGCACTGCCATTCCTCCCGGCAGGGTGAGTGGAATCGGTGCTGTATGGAGTTGCTACTTTTCCCATGAAGAGGATCGGGCCTGTGAAGCTCGGGGCTCACCCCACCAGTACTGATACTCCAACTAGCGGGGGTGGGCACACAAGGCTGGAGCACCAGTGCATGCTCCCTGCTGCAGGTGGGTGTATGGCTAGCCCCAAGGCCACATCTCAGCTGCGAGGAGGTCGCAGGTTAGAGGGCTGCAGACTGCACGGTGAGAGCCGCTGTGCTAGCTAAAATGGAAGCAAAAAAACTTCTGGTTGCTCACTGTGGGTCACTGTTGTATTTCTGGTGTCACGGCACAAATGTGACACAAAGAAAATAGACAACCCTAACCAAACCTGTCCAATTAACCTGCTCTGAGGATTTTAATGTTAGAGGTGACCAAAATGCTTCCATCCAAATGAGTTTTGGTTGGAAATTATTTTCAAAGAAGTGGGCATAGGAAAAAAAAAGTTTTTAACAAAAGCAAACAAACAAACAAACAAACAGGGTTTTTACTGAAAAAAAGGAAAAAAATCTGCTTTTCAGTCACTCAATTTTTTGACAAAAAATGGAAAAAATTCCACAGGGAAAACAATTTCTTAACAAGCTATTAATTTATATAATAATATTTCTTATAATAATGTTATCTAAGACCTCTGCCTTACAATATGTATAAGTCTGGGTCTTGATTGAACAAAGCACCAAATACACATGTAATTTCAAAGGTATGCGTAAGTCTCATTGAAATGAATGGGATTTAAGCATATTGTAAGGTCTGGTCTGCTCCAGACACCTACACTATTACAATGATGTCCCGGAGGGGTGTGAAAAGGGCACCCCGCCCCACTCCCAGGTGCGTAGTTAAACTAACCTAACCCATGGAGGGCACTGTGCCCCGGGAGAAGCTACATCCTTGGGCTGATCTAGCTGCCACCTCCTAGGGAGGTGGGTTAACTACATGGCTGGGAGAGCTCTCTCCCTTCAACTTCACATGTCTTTATTACATGTGTGCCAATACAGCGTTGGAGGTGTGGACCAGCCCTGAGTGTGTTGTGGCATTGTGGCCTGAAGAGGTGAGACAAAGATGGGGATGAAGGAGGGATTCTCATCGTAGGCTGAGAGAGGTCTCAGCGACAAGTCATCTTTTGAATGCTCAGGACAGCACTTCTGTCATTCTAGGAGCTCCTTCTCTTCTGCTAAACTCCACTGCTAGCCCCAGGTATTTCCTTAATCTACCAGCTGTGATGCAGGTTGAGCCTCAAGCCCTGAAGTCAGTAGGAGGCCAGATTTCTCTGAGCTGCTAGCAGCAGACAGCGTCCCAGACACCGATGTCATTTAAAGGAGAGCTGTGGGTTATAATATATGAGAAGGCAGGCAGGAAATCCTCTTCCACTGAACAAACCTGGCATCTTTCCAGACACCATGTCATCACTTTTGTGCACATTAAAATCAACTGACCTTCACCCGCCTTTGCTCGCAGCTAGTTTAAATTACTTGACTTTTTTTCTTCTTCCTGATCCTGTTTTTTTAAATTACTTACTGAAAAATCCCAAGTCAATCTACATATTAAACATTCTGGGGTAGGACTCCATGTCAACCTGCCCATGACAGTACCAGGAAATTAAATTGCTCTCCTGACATGCCTATGACCCCTCCCCCTCTCCTCTCTTCTCTTCATCTTCAGGCAATAAAACTTTGAAGATACAATCTAGACATTATCTGCTTTTCAGACAACATTTAACACTAACTTTAGTGTCTGTCTCTCAAATAATTTCTTTACATTCAGCTGCTTCCTTCCAGAGGCCAGCCTGGCACCTATGTAGCAAACAGCTTTTTACACATTTCTTTATTTTGTTCAGCTTTCTTGTCCTGGATTATTATTGTATATTTTCTTCCCTTTGCTGCATCCTTTGCATTTCGAGTATTTTGTTGTGGGTTTTATGTTTTCCTATAATGAAAGCATATGAACTATGTTTCACCAAAGGATCTCAAAACATTTTCCAGAAGTGATGCCTGAATTCTATTCCAGCCATTCATCTTGACTCCCTAGAAACTCAGACATTGCCATATTAGATCATACCAGTGGTCCAGTAGTATACAGTAGGCAGTTATGGGATAACCTGCCCCCAGCAAAAGATCTTTCCTGACCCCTGTTAATCAGCAACTGATGTAAGCCCTGAAACATGAGGGTTTATATCCTTTGTTTTGTTGGATCCTTACTATTAACTATGGACATTTGTGTACTTCAGGTGAATGGACAATCCTTTTTCTTGCAGTTTAGTTAAGTTCTTTGCTTCATTGCTACCTTGTAGCAATTTATTTTACAGGCTCATTGTTTTTATGTGGAAGAAGTACTTCTATTTATCAGTTTGAAATATGCGGCCTTTCAATATCTTGGACTGTTCTTGTTGTTTGCATAATATAAGCGATGATGAAGACCAGCATGCCATCTCCCTTCTGTAGAAAAGTCATTATTCTGTAAACCTTCATCACTTCCAATCGGAAGGGATGGATGAGCTAATGGTTTGGGCACTAGCCTAGTTTTCATGAAGCCAAGGCTCCATTCCCTGATATGCAGACTAACTGGGTGATCTTGGATAAGTCACTTAGGCTACTTCTACACTACAAAATAAAGTTGAATTTATTAAAGTTGACTTTGTAACACTGGATTTTACTAAGTCAAAGTTGTGTCCGCACCTGCCCATAAAGTCAACTTAGTCTGTGGCTACACTATCAAGTTCTTTAGAAAGGAACTTTGAAAGAAGGGCCCCTTGCAAAATAGTCCACAGGGTGTCTGCATGCAATCCACGCCCCTTCGAAATTACCTTTTAAAGAACAGGGCCGGTCCTTCAAAACCGGCCCTCCATACCAGTTTGAGGAAGAACGGCCTCTTTTAAAGGCCCTTTGGAAGGAGTGCATGTGTAGACGCTCTGTGGAAGGCTATTTCGACAGAGAGAGTCCTCCATGGCGCCAGTCAGCTGGTGGGTTGAGATGCCACTGGCAGTGCAAGAGGAACTCTCTGGCTCCAGCATCTGGCTGCTTTTAACGAGGTAGGCTCCCCCAAACCCCTAGACAGGAAGCTGAGAGTGTGCTGGTAGCAGGGAACACACACTGCCCAGCTGCATGCTCCCTCAGCAATTCCTGAGCCCCCAAAACCCACCCCTTGAACCCAGGACCAGCACTCAGGAGATCTGCTCCTGGTAGGAGCCCCACAGAGACACCTGGCCCGGAGCTGAGCCAGGCACCAAAAGAAAGGGCCCTGTCCTGGACTTCCTCTTCTTGTAGGAGAATGAGAAGGTCCTGCACCAGATGGGGGTCCAGCACCGCAACGCGGCCGTGTTTGTGCGTCTGTCAAAGGCCCTCATCAGCTGGGGCCACCCAACCAAACTGTGGACCGGGTACACTCAAAAGTGAAGGAACTCCAGCAGGGCTACTGCAAGGCCAGGAACACAGCCGCATGGTTGGGGGCAGTGCCCACCAGCTGCCCCTACTTTAAAGAACTGGACCACCTCCTTGGCCCCAAAGGTGCAGCACCCCTGCTTGTGGTCCGGAGCAGGAACCGGAGGCTGGGACTGACTCAGAGGACTGCCCGAGACCATCAGCCACCACCAGGCCCCTGTGGACAGTCCTGCAGCTTGTGGCCATCAGTGATGATGAGGGCTCCAGTGATGGGGCCCTTGTCATCAACATCCCCTCTGATCTGTCCAGCCAGGGCCCCTCCATCCAGGCCTCACCAGAGTTCCTGGAGCGACTCCCAGGTATATGTCATGCATTCTGGTAGCCCTGGGACCCGGGGAGGGGGTGCCCATTCCTGCCTGAGGTCACCGCATGCCCTCCACGTGGCAGCCGGCCCCAGTCCAGATGCATCCTGGATGACTGTGTTCCTTGAGCCCCAGAGGGAGCTGTGCATGGCACTCAACACCAGCTATCCTGGACAGCACCATGGGCCTCACAGCTGTGGAGGGCCTGGGGGAGGGCTTCAGACAGAAGCCTGTGCTTGCTGCACCCTTGCGAGGACTCCGGCAATCAGGACGCCACAGGGCCCCTGGGACAATAGGACACATGGGCCACAGGTCCAGCACCCGGGAGTCAGCTGAGCCCCATCCACGGGCCAGGGAGCCCTGCTGTGGAGGGGGAGGGGAAGGGGGTGTGGCCAGTACCACAACCAGGGATGGCACGTGGCTGGTGCAGGCCATGCACCGGTGCCACGAGGGTCGGGAGGAGGATGCGGGAGACCCCGCACACAACGCACCCCTGCAGGACCTCACCAGCATGCTGTGGGAGTGCCTAGCCATGGAGCAGAAGGCCTGGAGAAGGGTGGCGACCCAATGGGAAGTGCTGACCCAGGCTGTGACCACTTACCTGGCCCCACCTTCTACCCCCTCGCAAGCCCCCTGCACCAGCTCCCCTCACTGACCCCGCCCTCACTGCCCTGATCCCTCCCGACCTGCCCCCAGCCGGCCTCCTCCAATTGGCCAACCTGCTAATGGGCAGAAAAGGCCATGCGGAGGCAGCTCCCCCCGCGCCTCCCTACCCCCGTGTGGACCCTGGTGAGGCCATAAGTGCTGCACCCCATCAACGCCCCTACCTCCCTGTGCTCCCAGCCCCAGCTCAGCCCTGACAGGGATCCCAGATGCAGGGAGGTAGCGGCTCCCGCAGCCGACAGGGATCCCTTCTCCTTGACCCCAGTCGAGGATTAAGGACCCCCCCGTCCCTCAAGCTTTGGTGCCTGCGCTGCCCACCCCTTGTCCAGGCCCACTCTGTACATAGCTCCCCCACCACCCTGTAAGTAGTTTATAATGTTTTAAAAAATCAGACTTTTCTGTTTCCTGATCAGTAAACTGTTTATTGGTGGGTATCCCTGTGTCCTATGTGTACGGGTGTGGGGGCGTGTGTGTGGGGGACTCACTGGGGCTCCCAGGCAATGACCTCAGGCAGGGCCTCCCTTACCCGCACCCTGTCTGATGCCATGGGGCAGCGGCTGGCTGCTCATAGCCTGGTCTGGCCTCAGCAGCCCACTCCTGCAGGAAGGGCTCGTGCTTGGCCTCCACGATGCTGTGCAGCAGCACTCGCTGGCACACTGGGGAGGCCCACCCCTAGCCTCTTTTGGAGACAGTGGAAATGCCCCTTGAGAAAGCCGAATGCCTCTCAACCTCATTATGGGCCTGATTGAGGCATGCGTTAAGAACGTCCTGGCTAGGCTGAGTGTGTCCTGTGTGTCTCATGTAAGGCTGCATGAGCCAGGGCTGCAGGGGGTAGGCGGTGTTGGCCACAATGCCATGTGTTCCGGAAGAGCCAGGAATCATGGGCACAGCTGGGCCACCCCACACAAACGTTCATGAACCTGCCTGTCGCATCCTCCAGCGCCTGCAGCACCACGGAGTGGCAGCCCTTGTGATTTATGTAGGCCCTGCCACTGTGATCCGGGGCCCAGATGGTGATATGGGTACCATCCAGCACCCCAAAGCAGCTGGGGAAGCCCAGCTCCTTGAATTCTGTGAGGGCAATGTCGAGGTCCCCAACACAGATGAGGTGGAGGAAGAGGAGGACATTGTTGAGGGCCCAGATGACCTGCAATAAGTGAATGGGGAACACACTCATGAGTGTGAACTGGGGAGTTCCATGCCCATCCATCCCCATCCCATGAGCTCATGGGAATAAGGGGACTTCGAAGTAGGCGGGGCCCTTTCGAAAAGGAGCCCCGTCTGGACGCGCCGCGCGGCGGCAAGGCGCGTCAATTTCGAAGCGCCGCTGCCGCCCGCATGCTAATGAAGCACTGAATATGCATTTCAGCGCTTCATTAGTAAACTTCGAAATGGCCATTTGCATGGCCATTTCGAAGTTTGGGGCACGTGTAGACACGGCCATGCAGGTGTTGTGGTGCCGGAGGGCTGGGTCCAGCCAGTGGCACAGCTCCAGGAATGTCCCCTTGGTCATTCTGAAGTTCTGCAGCCACCAGTCATCACCCCAGTCCTCAAGACCAGCTGGTGCCACCAGCCCGTGCTTGTGTGGTAACCCCACAAGTGGTGGATGGGTCATGGGTGTCATGTCCCAAGGACAGCCTCTAGGACAGTGGCTATCAGGGTGGCTACTTGAAGCCACTGCAGGATGGCAGCCAGCAACATGGCCAGCAAGCTGGCCACAGCCTGGATGGGTGGTGGGGTCAGGGGAAGAGGAGGGTTGGGGGTAGAGCAGGGGCAGGGAGAGGTAGGGTCGGGGTGGAGTGGGGTTGTCCTGGCCCTTCCCTAGGCTGGGGGAGGCATGTCACATGGCAAGTGGCCCCTGCATCTTCCCTTACGAGAAGACCCTGTCAAGAAGGATGTTGGCAAATTGGAGGGAGTTCAGAAAAGTGCTGTGAAAATACTAAAGGTTCAAACCCTTCCTCAGAGTGTGAGACTCCAGGTGCTTCACAGAGAAGGCTAATGGCTGACTTGACCGCCGCCTTTAAATATCAATGTGGGGAACGAGGTTTACCCACAGGCTCTTGGGCTAGTGGTGGAAGATTGAACACGATCCAGTGGCCGAAAGCTGAAGCTCCACAAGCTCAGGCTGGAAATGAGGGCCCGATTTTTAACAGTGAGAGTAACTAATCGCTGGGAGAGTCTGCTATGGGGGCAGGAGTGGGGTGGGGCATATTCTCCATCACCGACATTTGTAAATGAAGGCTGGGTGCTTGGCTGAAAGGTCTGCACGAGGAATCACTTTGAGGAGGTTCTATGGCCTGGGCAGCACAGGGGTCAGGCTAGTTTATGATAATCGTTCCTGTGGGGGCTGCACTGATTCTAATTTTCTCTCAGCTGATTCATCCACATAAAATCTCTTCCTCCTCCTTTCTTTGCCCCCAGCAATCCTGCATCATTTGCATACGCCCTCAAATAGCTGCGACTACTCTCCTTCTCCTAGGAACCCCACTTCATTCCAGCAGAACTTCTCTAGAGCTGCTGGATCTGGCTCTGACTTTCATGATTAAATGTGCCAAAGTAGCACTGAGTCCTGGGATAAGTGTCAGCAGACCTGGCTGGGTTAGCGACTCCATGAAGGACGTGATTTGGCAGATAAACTCTTGTTCAAGGGGTGATGTATCTGTTTAAGTCTGATCTCTGTGGGGCTCCTCACTGCCATGTGCAACACATGGCCATGAAATATTACCTTTTGCCAGCAATTTGTTTCACTTCCTCACCCTCCCCATCATCTCCACTGGATGGTCCCTAGGATGTGCAATGCCTGCAGCAAAATAACATGCAAAGGCAACTTCCTGGTCACTCCCTGAAGAAAAAGGAGATAGAGGACACTAGCCTCGGAGCAGATAAATATAGGCACTGGGAGGGCAGGATTCTGGCCTGCTTATCTAGCACTCATCACCATGTTGTCTGAGCTATACGCCACCGTTGTGCATAAGCCCTGTCCTGGAGAGGGGCTATGTCTACACTAGAGAGTTTTGTTGAGCAAACCCATGCAGAGTCCACATTTCCAAGGCATTCTGTTGACAGCAAATCGACAGAACCCGGCACTTTTGCCAACAGTGTTCTGCCACTCCCCACTGAGGCAGAATGCCTCTGTCGACAGATTCTGTCAACAGAAAGCTGGTCTGGACGTTCTGGGGGCCCCTCTGTCAATAGACAGGACTTCTGGGACACCCGGCAGCCCTGTCTGCTGTGCTTCCGGTTGGCTGTTCTGTTCTGTTGAGAGAGTGGCTGGGCAGTCTGGACACTCTTTGTTGACGGAAGTTTTGTCAGACGATCTCTTCTGACAGTAACTTCTGTCAATAGATTGCTGTAGTGTAGATGTAGCCTGGGAATGGAAGGAGAGTTTGATTTCTCTGGACCTTTAGCCCTTAACTAACTCTTCTTACACTGACCACTGAAGAGTAACCAGTTGTGGATAACTTTCAACACCTGTTTGGGCTTGCTTAAATGAAAGACTCATGAAAGACTGAATAGCTCATTACCCTTCCTTGGAGCTATGCACTTTCTATAGCCTGGAAGGAATTGTGGGAGAAGAGACCATAACTTCAACATAGCTTCTGAGACTGTAGCCATTCCTCTGTATGAAAAAAAAGTGTGTGCAGAGGGAGGGGATGTTTTACCCTCTTGGACCAATCTCACACGACCTTAATCTCTGCTCACTGTGATTCCTCGGTAGCAAGGACGGGTTGCCTTGCTTGTCAGTAGTTTTGAAGAGCATCTCAGTCCTGGCTAAGTCACAAGTGTGTGCTATTTCTCTGATTAAGGCCCATATCGACAATCAGGAATTATACCTGAAAGGTCTTTCCTCAAGAAGAAGTATTAATACACTTCAGCAATTTTTTTTTTTTTTTGTTGCAAGAATAGCACAAGCCATTTATTGTCTTGTAGCCTGGCGTGTTGTAATGTAACTGGAGTCCATATTTTAATATGTTTTGGAAAACCTGACTAACAGTATTAACCCTTCACTTCAAATACCTGGTTAAAGGAGGCATATGCTAAAATTATTTGTAGAAAAAGGAGGTTTGGAAGGAAAAAATGTATGCCATAGACTGAGGTGATCTGAAGATAGATTAATCTCTTCCATTCAATCTCCTGAGTTATGCAGTTAGCTGAGTACTCTTGAAAGGTTCGGGAGAAGTTTAACCTTTAGTTTCATGTGCAATTCTTGTAGTTTCATAGGTACTTGAGACAGAAAGGACAACTCTAATCATCTTGTCTGGTCCCCCAAATAGCACAGGCCAAAGAACTGCACCCAAGGTTCCTATATCCAGCCCAACAGTCTGTGGTGGAACCAGTGAACACATCTCAGGAAAACATGCTATATGGATGTACAGACTCACTGGTTGGCCGTGTCTACACTACTCCTTTCTTTTGGAAGGAGAATTTAAATGACATGGATCAGAACTGCTTAATGAGGCGCTGATATGAATATTCATAATGCCCATTTGTGTTGGGAATAAGGGAATTTTGAAGTCTGGGCTTTATTTCAAAGCACCTGTGTCTACACAGCCAGTTTGTGTTTTGAAAGCAGCACTTTCGAAATGCGACTGGATGCCATTATGCTAATGATGTGCTGAATATTCATATCACTGCCTCATAAACCCATTCTGTTCCATGTCATTTACATGCCCCTTCCGAAAGAGAGGGGCATGCATAGACATGGCCATAATGAATAATGAGATTTTTGGACAATTTTATTTTGGCCAATAACATACGTATTTGGGTTGACTGAAACAAGAAAAGGAAAAAGACAAAACTGAAAGAAAGGGATATGTTTTGTTTTGACATTTTCAGAATGAAACTTTTGATTTTTCAATCTGAAATATTCTCCTGTAGGATTTTATATCCATTTCATTCAAAAAAGAGGTGAGGATTAAAAATCCTCAGAAACAAAATGAAACATTTCACTTTGGGTTGAATGAAATGTGTTTGACTCAGTACAAAAATCCCCTTGATTTCTCAGTTTGGCTACCACATACCTCAACCTACCACATCTCTTGCCACTGTTAATGGTTAATCCTCACCACTATTAAATAACTGTGCCATCTTTCCTGATTGAATTTATTGGGATTGACTGTCCAGCCATCAGATCTGACTTTGTCTGCGAGATTAACAAGGTGGGAATCTCAGTTTTCTAGCTGTGGCTCCAATGCCTTACCTAGAGACACTCAGCTCAGTACCATGGGCCTATGCACTAATTCTTTTCATACACAAAGAGCAAAATGTGCTGCATTGTAAACAACCTGTATTTAAGATTCTGCGTTACCGAGGAAAGAATGAATCAAAGTAAAGTCTGAATGAATGAGCACTGTGTGTGAATTTCTCTGGAACAGACTGCAGCTTCTAAGAACTAAGTGGCTGGCTGGGTTTTACAGAGGTTTTAGAAATTTAAAGGAACAGTGCAGAAAACCAAAAAACAAAAACCACCACCACCACCACCAAAACACATTTCAGTTCTTTGTAGCTGCCTAGACCAAAGCTGGCAGTGTGTGAGTAGAGTAGGAATAATGGAATTTGCTATATTGGATCAGATTATTGGTATTTCCACTCGAAAACTGGGCAACGCTGTTAGCCAGTAATTGATACTTTAGAGAAGTATGATAACTTCCCATAATGCTCCTGTGCTCTTGTATAATGCAAATGCATACAAGTTGTTCCTTACCCTGAAAAAATAAATATACGGTTAATGTATGGAATTTCGTTATCCCAATCTTACCCCGCGCAGTTACAGATGATGTTATTGATCTGAAATGCATCCAGCTGCAAGACCTAGTTTTGATCATGGCCACGTAGGATGGATAATACATAAAGTTGTTTGGAGTATATGCAAACCACACATCTATGTGTGGTTAACTGTCCCATGCAGTATAGTAACAGAGAGGTAGCTTTGTTAGTCTATAGTCTAAAAAAACAAAACAGCAGCAATGTAGCACTTCAAAGACTAACAAAATAATTTATTCGGTGATGAAGTGAGACAGACCCACTTCATCAGATCAATGGCATTTCCAATGCAGACTGACATCTATAAGAACAGAGGTCCAAAAAAAAAAATTGCAGTGAAAACTGACAAATCAAGAATGTAGTATTTAAGGAAGAGGGGTGGGAGGATGTTAAGTGCCTTGCCTGAGATAATTACAAGGACCAAAAGAATGGAAACAGTCCTGGTAATGTGTGAGGTAATTGTTGTCTTTGTTCATACCAAGTGTTAATGTGTCAAATTTGAATATGAACTCCAATTCACAAATTTCTCTATGTAATCTGTTTTTTAAAGTCTCTTTGTTCAGAATGGCCCACTCCACTGAAGTGTTCACTGTCTGGCTTACGTGTATTGAGATTCCTGATGTCTGCTCTGTGTCCATTCATTCTTTGACAAAGTATTTACCCAGGTTGTCCAATGTACATAGTAGAAGGGCACTGCTAGCACATAATGGCATATATAATATTGGTCAAAGCACATGAGAATTAGCCTTTGATCTTGTAACTAACATGGTTAGGTCCAGTGATGGTAACCCCAGAATAAATATGTGGACAAAGTTGGCAATGGGGTTTTTTGCAAGGAAAAATTCCGGGATTCGTATTACTGTGGTGTAGCCTGTGATTGCTAGTGAGAATCTTTCTTAGGTTAGGAGGTTGTCTATAGGAGAGGACAGGCCTGTCCCCTAGGGCCTTCTGGAGTGTAGCCTCAAGATCTAGAATAAGGTGTAGGTTTTTAAACGATGCATTGCAGGCGTTTGAGCTGGGGGCTATAGGTAGTGACAAGTGGAGTTCTGTTATTGATCTTCTTGGGCCTATTTTGGAGTAGCTGATTTCTGGGTATTTGTCTGGCCCTGTCAATATGTTTTTTTTATGTCTCCCAATGGGTAATTAACTTTTATGAATGCTTGGTAGAGGTCTTGAAGTTTTCAGTCTCTGTCAGTAGGATCAGAGCAGATGCGATTGTATCTAAGGGTGTGACTATAAACGATGGATTGTGTGGTGTGTGCTGTATAGAAGCTGGAGACATGTAGGTGATTGCAGCAGTCAGTGGGTTTTCAGTAGGGAGTGGTGTTGAAGTGGCCATCAATGAGTTGTACTGTGATATCCAGGAAAGGTATTTCTTGTATGGAATAGTCAAGGCTGAGATTTATGGTAGGATGCAGGTTGTTAAAATCTCTGTGGAATTCTTCCAGTCTCTTTACTCTGGGCCCAAATGATAAAGATGTCAGCAGTGTAGCATACGTAAAGGAGGGGTAACGGGGGACGAGAGCTAAGAATCATTGTTCTAAGTCGGCCATAAAAATGTTAGCACACTGTGAGGCCATGCGAGTGTTTTGTTTTGCCCCATGTAGTGGTACCTAGACCATGTCACAGAGAAAGAATAAGTGTTCTCTACAGTCCATGCTGAGAACCCACTGGCCTCTAGCTCAAGCTGTAGTGGTGCCTGAACTAAGCATTCCAGGTTTCAGTCTGTTGGTGGCAGTTACATCTAAACAGACTGTTTTTGTTACAGGAGGGGGGTGCTAAAGACAAAACAAAGCTATTGAATATTGCTTCAGGGAGTAATTTTGTACCATGACTACATTTGTCCACTTTACATACATTGCGATAAGTGAACTGTTCCAAACTCAGTATTTCCATTGCTTTTAATGCAATCTTTCTGTGGGGGACTAAAGTCCCTTCTTCCCCTTCTCCTAGTTGACAACGCCCCTGGTTCCTGTGTCCTAAAACAAGGTGACTGCAGACCTGGACAGAAGGATGGGGGCAGAAGGACATAGGATGACAAATTGGTTAATAAGCAGATTTCTCTTAATTTGAGTGCTGGGGTGCTCATGCTGTGTGCTGTGCAAACACTGTAGAATATGGACTCCCCTCATAAAGCAGCTTCCGCTGTAAATGATTCTACTCTATATCACAGGCCTAGGAGGCCCTGCGATCTAGTGGACAGGAGGGTCTGGGCTGACGCCTGAGCCCAGCATTCTCTTGCTGTTTGATTTTGGGAAAGTTGCTTCCTCTCTTTGTGAGTTATTTCACGTCTCTCTGGACAGAAAGCTCTTCTGGGTAAGGAGGGGGTTTGTACAGCCCCTGGGCAAGGGGACCCAGACCTTGCTCGATCACTTCTGGATGCCACTGTTATGCTAATCATTATAATGACACAGAGACCTTCAGAAGAGGCAGGTGAAGTTAGGAAGAGAAAAGCAAAGCAGATAGAGCTTGAGTCCGGAGTAAGAAGAGGTCACAAGGGACTGCAGAAGCAATAAGGGGATCCACAGCAGAGAAGGATGAGTTCTGGGGAGCAATGAGGAGAGGTCTTTGTTTGCTGGTGAGTGGCTGTGGCTGTACCGTCTGTCAGGACAGCGGCAGCCATTGAACCTGCAAATCAGAAAAGACTTGGGAAGGCACTTAAAGGAGAAAGGCGAAAAAGGAGAAAAAATACCATGTGATGTACCTACAACTGCACCATCTCTGCAAGCTTTTTACCACCCAGTAGAACTCCTATAAAATGATTCCTTGGTGTCCTTCCTCACCAAACCTTCTTAACTATACCCTCCTGGGAGTCTCTGCAGTAACTTTGTTGATGAAACAAGGGCACAAACAATGTTCCCTTTAATCCTTTTCATTCATGTGCAGAATAAATTTTTATGTGCACCAAGGCATGTGGAAATGTGCATCACCAGCAGAAACAAAAAAATCCAACTGTGGCTCTCCTAATCAGCTGGGCAGCATTTGAATCTCTCCTGAGCAGCCACACAAGTGCCCAGGTTACAGGGAGCACTGGTCACAAGTCACTATTGTTGCCATGAGGAAACTGTGGTATGACTCTTCCCAAACCTGGCAAAAGGAAAAACGAGTTTGGGATTTGGATGTTAAAGGGCCTGATCCAAAATGCACTGACATCAATAGGAATATTATTATGGAATTCAGTCAGCTTTGAACCAGGCCCTTATCATCTGAGCCCAGAGAGGCACCTTGCATGGCAATGGCAGACCACAAAGCATGCATTGGAATCAAGTGTGTGTGTGTGTGTGTGTGTGTGTGTGTGTGTGTGTAAGAGTGCAATGATTCCCCTAAGCTATCTTCTACAGCCCTCAAATTGCTGCAGACTGCCCCTCCACCAGCTCTCCCTGCAGAAATATCAGAGGCTGCTCCACTGCCCATATGTAAACATGGATGTTAGGAAGAAATCAGGTCCCCCGCAAGCCCTGTTGCTAGCTGGCTGGCTGGGTTTCTGCTGTGAATGTTAATGGCTGTGGTACAGGCCTGAGCAAAGACCAGGGAGCTGCTTGACAGACCAGAGCAATTACTGGTGACCCTTTCTTTTCTGCTGTCTCTGGCTTCCTGATTGCAAATGCAGCACTGCTGGCCTGTTTCCCTCACTGCTTGCCTGCCAGGAGGGCTCTGTGAATAATGAGCAGCCCCTATGAATGCAGGAGTAAATAAGAGTAGCACTTCACTGATGGCTCCCCTCTGACTCTCTGTCAAAGAATGGAGCAGGTGCCAGGCGCTTTGCTACCCGCGCTGCACAGGGGCTGCAGCCGGCCTGGCAGAAAGGGGAAGTTCTCGCTCTATTTTCTCTCCTCAGATTGTTGAAGCCAGGAGAGACTATTACATCATCAGGGCTGACTGCCTGGATGGCCCCGTTACCCCTGGGCAGACATCACAGTCGTTACCATTAATGGTGATGAGCAGGATCAGGGCCCAGTACTGGTGCCACCGAGGGCCGTCTCCATGCAGACTTCTCCTGCCATGTTGCTAATTCCTAGTTGGGTGGGGTGAGGGTGAAGGCGAGGGCGAGGGCGAGGGTGAGGGGAATAGCTGAAGGAGGAGTGGCCAGATATAATATCTCATTATATGTATTACTTTTTCTGTGTCTATCCATCTGTCTACCGTGAACCCATCCACGTGCACTGCACCAGCTCCAGCCTGTCCCCCAGCCAGAATGGGGCCCGGCCCAGCCCCATAATGTCCTCTTCTGCACCGAGCTAACCCCACCCTCTCCCTCAGCCAGCATGGGGCCCAGCCTAGCCCCCACAACAACTCCTCCCTGTACTGGCCCAGCCTCAGCCCCAGCCCCTTCTCTGGCCAGCATGGGGCCTGGCCCAGTCCCCCAGACAGATTTTCCCCACCAGCCCTGCCAGCCCCAGCCTGTCTCCCACCCAGCGCAGGACGTAGGCTAGTCCCCCAACAGAGACCCCCCAACCCTAACAGACCCAGCCCTTCCCCTGACCAGCAAGGGACCCAGCCCAGACTGCAACAGAGCCCCTTCCCTGACCAGCACGGGGCCCAGCCCATACACTCTGGATGTGTATTACAAGGCGTTTCTGTCTAGAACTTTCTCCCAGGCTAAACTTTCCTTGCTAGCAGAGCCGCGTTAGGGCTCTAGTTATTATTATTAGTTATTACTATTTCTATTACCCCAGAACCAAGAACAGGATCCCACCACGTTGGCTGTATTATGTATGCATAAGAGACAGTCCCAGGCTGGAAGAGCTGACATTCTAAATGGGAACGACAGGGTATGGGGAAGCAGATGTATCAACAGATGAAATGACTTGCCCAAGCAGCACACAGACAACCCAGGAAGATTTGGAGAATGTTGACGATAACTTCCTAGTACAAGTCCTGAAGGAACCTACCAGGGGCTGTGAGCAGCTCGACCTGCTGCTCACAAACAGGGAAGAAATAGTAGGAGAAATAGAAGTGGGTGGCAACCTGGGCTGCAGTGATCATGAGATGATGGATTTCAGGATTTTGACATAAGGAAGAAAGGTGAACAGTAAAATACAGACCTTGAATTTCAGAAGAGAAGACTTCAACTACCTGAGAGAACTGATGGGCAGGATCCCCTGGGAACCTAATATGAAGGTGAATGGAGTTCAGGAGAACTGGCAGTATTTTAAAGAGGTTTTATTGAAGGCACAGGAACAAACTATTCCGATGCACATCAAAAAAATCAAATATGATAGGCAACCAGCTTGGCTTACCAGGGAAATCATTGGTGAGCTTAAACTCAAAAGAATGTGCATAAGAAGTAGAAACTTGGACAGATGAGTAAGGAGGAGTATAAATATATGGCTGGAGAATGCCAGTGGGTAATCAGGAAAACAAAAGCATAATTGGAACTGAAGCTGGCAAGAAATGTGAAGGGCCACAAGAAGGGTTTTTACAGGAATGGCAATAATAAGAAGGTTATCAGGGAGGGTGTGGGGCCATTACTGGATGAGAGAGGTAACCTGGTGACAGATGATGCAGGAAAGGCTGACATACTCAATGCTTTTTTTGCTTAAGTCTTCAGAGACAAGTTCAGCTCAGTGACTACAGCACTAGGTAGTGCAGTACGGGAAAGAGGTGGGCAGCCCTTGGTGGGAAAAGAACAGGTTAAGAGCTATTTAGCAAAGCTAGATGCACATAAATCCATGGGTCTAGATTTAATGCATCCAAAGATGCCGAGGGAATTGGCAGATATCCTTGCAGAGCCTTTGGCTATTATCTTTGAAAACTCATGGATATCAGGAGAGGGCGCAAATGATTGGAAAAAGGCAAATGTAATGCCCATCTTTACAAAAGGAAAGAAGAACAATCTAGGGAACTATAGATACTGGTCAACCTTACCACAGTCCCCGGAGAAATCATGGCGGTAATCCTCAAGGAATCCATTTAGGAGCATTTGGAAGAGGGGAAAGTCATCAAGAGTAGTCAACATGGATTCACCAAGGGCAAGTTGAGCCCAACCAATCTGATTAGCTTCTATGATGAGGTAACTGGCTCTGTCCACATGGGAAGTCAATGGATGCATGATACCTTGACTTCAGCAAACCTTTTGATACAATCTCTCACAATGTTCTTGCCTATAAATTAAGGAAGTATGGATTGGATACATGGACTATAAGATGGATAGAAAACTGGCTTGGTGGAAGGGCCCAACAGGTAGTGGTCAATGGCTCAGTATCTGGTTGGTGGCTGATTTCAATTGGAGTGCCCCAAGGCTCAGTTCTAGGGCCAGTACTGTTCAACATCTTTATTAATGACCTGGATGAGGGGATGGATTACACCCTCAGCAAATATGCAGATGACACTAAGCTAGGGGTCAGGTAGATACATTGAAGGGTAGGGATAGGGTCCAGAGTGACCTAGACAAATTGGAGGATTGGTCCAAAAGAAATTTGATGAGGTTCAACAAAGAGAGGTGTAGAGTCCTGCACTTGCGATGGAAGAAGCCCAACACCATTACAGCTTGGGGACTGACTGGCTAAGCAGCAGCACAATGGAAAGGGACCTAGGGATTATAGTGGATGAAAGGATGGATATGAGTAAACAGTGTGCCCTTGTAGCCAAGAAGGCTAACGGCATACTAGGGTGCATTAGGAGGAGCATTTTGAGCAGATCTAGAGAAGTAGTTATTCCCCTCTATTTGGCACTGGTGAGGCCACATGCTGGAATATTGTGTCCAGTTTTGGGCCCTCCAGTATAAAAAGGATGTGGATGTACTCTAGCAGGTTCAGCAGAGGGCCACAAAAATGATTAGAGGGCTGGAGCACACGCCATAAGAGGAGAGGCTGAGAGATTCGGGCTTATTTAGTTTGCAGAGAAGAAGACTGAGGGGCGATTTGATAGCAGCCTTCAGCTTCCTGAAAGAAGAGTCTAAAGAGGATGAAGAGAGGCTGTTCTCAATGGGGACACATGGCAGAACAAGGATCAATGGTCTGAAGTTACAGAAGGAGATGTGTAGGTTGGATATTAGGAAAAACTATCTTACCAGGAGGGTGGTGAAGCACTGGAATGTGTTACTGAGAGAGGTAATGGAATCTCCATCCCTAGAGATTTTTAAGTCCTGGCGTGATAAAGTCCTTGCTGGGATGGTTTAGTTGGGGTTGATCCTGCTTTAGGCAAAGGGCTGGACTAGATGACCTCCTGAGGTCCCTTCCAGCCCTAGAATTCTAGGATTCTATGACTCTAAGGTCACACAAAGGGGGAGTGGCACAGCTGGCTGTCACAATGTTAGCCAGTGGTCAGGTAATGTGCAGTGAGGTACCAACTATGCCCTTGTTACCATCCAAGTCTTTAACTGCTAGAGCGCTGGGCTTCTTCGCAGCAGGCAGCCTGGGCAAGGCTGATGGATGCCACAGGGTCCTAAACACCCGAGTCTTTTACTGCTAGAGCAGGGAGCTCCTTCGCAGCGGACAGTCAGGATTGACTGACGGGCACCCCAGGAGTCTGCCCCGTGGAGGCGGCACGACTCTACGCTAGGCTCTCAGCACTCTCACCTACGGCCAGGCTGTGGTAACCAAACAGTTAAAGTTCTTTTGATTGTGCTTGCTGTGTTGTAGTAACAAAGAGTAACAGCAGTCAGGCTTAGATCTTAACTAGTTACAGGTTTATTAAGCTACAGTTATAAGCGTGCGGTTACAAAAGGCTATTGTCTACTTCTTATATGCTAACAGAGTACAGGTGTTAACAGGCTACGCTACAATCCAATACAACGACATCTTAATACAACAACATCAATCCATAGAGCTCTAATTCTTTAACTGTGTACACCAAAAGGAGACCTTAATGTGGGTACATCTTACCCTCCTTGAGTCTCTCGATACCAGAGTAGCCAAGCCAGGATCGGTCACTCAATTCCATGGAAAGACGAATACGAGGTTGGGCGTCCCCAGCTGCGGACCTCGGGAGGCAATCACCTGACCCGACCAGCAGGTAGTTGGTGAAGATGCACTCAGAGTCAGAGTGCTGCTGGGCCCATCTTTATACCCCTTGGGTCACGTATTCTCTTTCTTACCCATGGTGTTAGATCGTACTGGTCTGTCTTTTGTGACGACAGTTTTTCCAAGGGCAATTCTTACTTAATTTACACTTGTAAGACAGGAGACGAAGAATTTGGGAGTACAGGACATTCTTTTACATGGGTGGAGATTTCTCTTCTGGGATAACTGTGTGGGTACATCACTCCATTAATGCCAGCCAAGGGCAGTTCTCTGAGGCCCTTCGTTAACGGTTAGCCTGCTAGCCCTCCATCTGTGTTTTCTGTTTCTCAGGGTCACGATGAGCCAGCACATCTGGGCCCCTTTAGGAAGGCATCAAAGACTGTGCTGTTTAACTGCTGTTCAGTGTCCTGTGTGCTCTGAGGCACCTGAGAGGGGAGGCAAAAGCTGGTCTGTAGTGGGGAGATTTTGTCTGGCTACACACAATCTGGTCTCCTGTTTGGATGTTAAAAATCCCCAGGGCAATTTTCACAAGTGTGGACATTGGGCTGAGCATATTTGGCTACAATTTGCCTTTCCCAGCACAAGTGTGCTGGTTGGTTGCTGCACTGCACCCAGTGGTGGCTGTATTTGTGGGGTGCTGTAAATAGAGGGCATCAGATTATAGGTGGCAGCAGCAGAAAACATGCCAGTAACAGCTAAACCTGGAAGCTGAGCCCAGGCAGTATCATGCCCTTGTTCCTCTGGTCTTAGGGCAGCCCCTCTGCACAAATTCTTTGAGAGGTCTTGAATCTGTTTTAGAGAATGAATGTTGGATTCCCCCAGTCCTTCTGGTCTGTGGAAAATGTTAGATAGCATGTGTGGTTCTTGCTATCTTATGCAGGGGGTTGTATGGCTGAATGTGAGACAGTGACCTAAGGACCTAAACATAAATGCTTTCATGGTGCAAGGAGCCAGGATGGGCCATTCATTAGAATTCCAGCTGCTGGGTTGCCAGGAGGGAGGGCTGAATCTTGCTGGATAGAGTTGATTTCTGCAGGCCCTGGCTGAAGGTGCCAGTGAGGAGTGTAAATTAGCTCGTTCATGGGTTTAGCTGTAATTAATGAAGGAAGATTTTGTTAATCAGGTCAGGACTGGAGTTCTGGTGACTGGGATTTGCTGCTGGAACCTCTAAAGCAGCTGTCATATTTATCCTTGAGAACTGTGCTCCTGGTGCCATGATCTTGTGACAAGGGATCAGAGTCAGGTGCAACCTGAGGCAAAATTTCCAAGTGCAGAGCTTGATGGTAGTGATGGCAGCTATCTATGCCCAGGGCCTAGGAAACCTGGCATTGAAGCACCATCTCAGAGGGGGGTTTGCGGCTCAGACAGGTGTGATACTCTGAGGTTTTCATGACATCTCTGACTGCACTCTAGATACACCCTAAGTATAGTGTATCTACCAGGGTGAGCGGGGCTGAGCCAAACAGGTATTGCTAGCAAAAATTGCAAATCGTTGCAAAGGTGCAGGGTGCACTGTGCACCAGAAGTGGAGCACCCAGGGAGACATACATCTCAAATGCTGCTGTTATTGCACACTGCGAGTCACCGCTCCTCTCTCTTCCATCTCCTTGAACAGCACTGAAGAGAGAAGAGCAGCAATGGGATTTGTTGACGTTTTATTCGTTGGATTTCAGAGCTCAGGGTTGATGTCCCGGAGCTGATCTCTGAAGGACATAACAGTGCAGAGGTGAGACTCCTGTCCTGCCTGTCCCAGAGTCACTGCCAGTGGAATGTCTTTCCCTACAGCAGTGTTTCCCAAATGGTGTTCTGCAAAGTGAAAATAAGGGCTCTGTGAGAAAATTCCATTACAGTAACATTTTATTATTGTCTAAAAAATAATTAATATTTAAGCATTTATGAATTTTATTCAAAACAATTTTCATTTGTGTTTGCCACAAAAAATGTTCCTATGTAACACCAGCTTAGCCAAAGAGTGGGGATGATGGTGTTTCTACTCAGCACTGTGTGCACAATCAGCCATGCAATCTTCTGTTACATATCACTGCAAATCCCCAGTCCAACATCTGATGAAGTGAGTCTGTGCTCACGAAAGCTCATGCTCAAAACTTTTCTGTTAGTCTATAAGGTGCCACAGGACCCTTCGTTGCTGTTACAGATCCAGACTAACACGGCTACCCCTCCGATACTTGCAAATCCCCTGACTCACTCAACCAACTCTGTGAAATTAAATGTGATTTTTGTTTTTAAAGATGTGTAATTAAAGGAAATGTTGATCTCATGACCTTGTTTAGCATTTGGTTATCATTATCCTTACTTATTTGTGGTCTGCGTTTTCAGCTCCATTTATAAGACTATTAGGGGTTCCACAAAGTTCTTTTGAGTTTAAAAGAGTTCTGTGGCCAGATGAAATTGGGAAACACTTAAAGGGAGAGTGTGAGGGAGTCACTTGGTCCTGAAGAGGGGAGCAGAAAATGGCTCCAGTTTCCCATCTCCTATCTCCTATAAGCACATTCACTCATCTTGTGGGTTCTGTTGGGTGCATCTTCACTGGCACTTTGGAACATGGTGCATCCTGAGAACTCAGACCACAGAGGACACCTCCGGAACTCACCACCTGTCCAGCTGAGAACACTGAAGGCAGAGACCGCTCTTCTCCTGATGGATCTCCTGGCCTACGGCAAGGCAGAAGCACAACACCACAATCTATAAAGTCTCCTAATCTGTCCCTTCTTAAGACAGTGTCATTATCACGGGGGAGGAGGGATTTGACTCCTGGTGTTTGAATCCTTGGAGCTGGCTGTGCTGCAATACAATTTCCGTTTAATGCATCAACCCCTGGACTCGGGCAAACTTCCAGAGCATCTGAGTGGGACCTTTGGAGGAGACTCGACATTTCCCAGATCTGCCTCCCCAGATATGGGGGTTAAACCCAGATGGTCTGGAGATCAGAGAGATCTTTGCTCCCTCCCTACAAAGCTGCTGGGTGTAATCCCAGGAAGAGGACAGAGTGAGACACATCTACGAAATTGTCCATTGATCCCCTCCTCTGGGACTATCCCCCTCACTCACTCCCCTTCACTCCTCTGCCATGTGGTGCAACAAGATGAGGCAGCCTTCGAGACACAGAGCTAGTGTGCGTCCTCTGCCGTGACCGGAACATGACACATGCACAGTATGGCCGTTCCCCTGCCACTTGCTGAGTGAGTGGGCACGGCTGTCTATCCTCCGCCAGGGGCTGTGCCCTCTTCCCCCAGCAGCCGACCAGTTGTCACAGATTGGACAGTTGGCAGAGGGTGAACTCTGCTGTCTAGATTCCACACAGCAACTAGTCCCTGGGAGAAGTCTCCAGCTGTTCCCCCTTGGGGAAAGGGTGGAGGCTTGACCCCGGCACTCAGCCCTTACCCGCTAGTCTGGTTTGTAGGGTCTCATGGAAGGAATTCAGTGCAGCTCAGAGTTACAGTCTCCAGCAGAATTAGGTTGCTGTTGCTTTCAGGTCATACTAATCTCTCTCTCCCTGGTGGGATTTCAGTGACATTGTTGTGCCAAATGTCTCCTTTGGGCTACACCCTCCCCAGGGTCCAACCTCTTCCTTCTCTAGGCTCCATCAGGCAGCTCCGTGGGTGAGACGAGGACTCTCTACAGCTTGGAAGGTGCTCTGATTTAATTCCTATTTCAGGGTAGAGAAGGACAGTGGTCCAGCCTGGCTAGAAGATGATGGGGCTCAGGAGAACACCTAGACTTGGTCAGTTCCCCAGCCCAGGCCACAGCAGCTCCTGCAATCATACCTTGCCTTCCTGGTACCTCCAGTCATGGAACCATTGGGCTCGGATTGTGGGTGCCACTCCAGACCTTTCAAGTATCTCTGTCTTTAATTGGGCACAATCAGTCGCTGCTTCCTCAGTCAGGTCAAAATATGCCTTCTGGGCATCCACACACAAAAAGGGGGCCAGGATGCTGGCCCACTGAAGTAGGGGCCTATCGTCCCATTGGACCGTCCTCTCAAAGGCCAGGAGATATGCCTTCACGTCATCTTCCCACGTCATCTTTTGCAAGTAACTGTCTGCTCACTAGAGATGTGTCCCATCTTGGCTGTGCACTTTGACACTCATGGCCCTCAGATGGGCAATCACCTTCTCCAGGGTGGCTCCACCTTGGGCTACTTGGCTCGCCAGCAGCTGATTGGTTTCTTGTTGCAGCCAAACAGATTCTTGCTGGGTGGCCATCTGGACCCAGGTAGCCTCCTGCTGGGCAGCTGTACCCTGCATGAGCACCTTAACCACATCCTCTGTCTCATCTATGCCCCTTTGTGGGCAGCGTAGCCTGCCCTGCATGGGTCTGCTGCAGGGGGTCACATGGCAGCAAAAATCCCACCACGTGTGGCAAGGTGCCCCTTTGTCTTGGTTTAGGACCCTTGTCTCTGCCCCTGAGCTGTAGGATCTGGTCTGCAGCTACCACTGCTGTCCTAGTCAGTGGGAGTTCTTCTTTCCTCCTTTCTCTCTAGCAAGGCTGTTGGCCTGGCTGTGGGAGGGAGACTGCAGGAGTGCCTTTATCATGTCCTCCAGGGCTATTTCTCCTGTAAGAGGGGCGCAGATAGTTGGCTTTGAGGTCGCTGTGAGACCTTACAGCAGTTACATCCCCCTCCTGACACCACGCATGACAAATTCCATCTTATTCCTGGGTCTCTGGCCTCTACTCAGCCCACGGGACCCACTTAAGGGCCCAGTTGCCCTCACTGCGGTGAGGGGGGATCTGGGGGGAACTGGGACCCCACCTACCTGTGCCAGGTTCCGGCCCGGGGACCCTATGTGACTGCCAGTGGGAAGGGCTGACACCCTTAGCCCTTGGCGCAGCAACTCTTCTCCCTGGTCACTTCCCCAGACAATTCCCCTGGTACCTCCTCCAGGCTGCAGTTGTGACAAGCCCCCCTCTCAATCTGCTGCAGCTCCTCACTCTCCCTCTGCGGTTCTTGGTGTTCCCATTCCTTTCTTCAGCTCCTTTCCATCCTGCTTTGTCTCACTGCTTCTGCTTCACCTCTGTCCTCTCGCCTCTCACACTCTCCCCTGTCCTTCCCACTGTGAGGGTCTTTTAAAGGCCTCTTATTAGGCCCGCCTTGGCGTGAGCTGGTCCCAATTAGCCTGAGCCATCTCCTGCCCAGCTGCCTGAGATTGCCCTGCTGGTGCTCCTCAGGCCCTTCTGTTTGTCTGGGCTTCCTCTGAGGGGGCCCTCCACCCTGGCCCTGCCACAATATCTTCAGTTTTCAATCTCTCCTCTGTCTTCGCAGTTGTTTGTTGCTGGGTTTCAACTGTGTTTGTGTCTCCAACTCTCTCCTTCCACATCATCACTGGTTCATGGTACTTTATGGCTCCTTTTAGTTTTCCAGATCTCTCTGTGGAGAGGATTTAGGAGTGGGAAGCTTCTGGTTTGGGACCTGTAGTGATACACACAGCAGATCTGCCCTTCATGCTCCATCTCCTGCCAAGCAGGGGACACCAGTCCTGGCCACCCCACAGCACCATGGACATGGAGTGTATGTCAGTCACCTGGGAGCAACTTTCTTCCTCCCCCTTCATGATGCACCTGGTCAGGCAAAGCCAGGTGCCAACCTTCCCATTGCCCTCACTGGGGCATTCCCACCAGGAAACTCAACCAACACAGAACCCATGTTGCCTGTGAAGTCTCTCCTTTCTATTGTTTAATTTCTCTGTCTTTTGCTTGCTTTGCCCTGGGGGTCTGTCTGCCCCAGAGGCTGGTCACCTGGCCACTCTACTCCCACTGTGCTGAACTGCTGAGTGGCTTCTGGTATGGCAGGCAGGCAGCAACTCCAGCTGTGATGACCTCAGTGCTGCCATCACAGTGCTGGGCTTTGCGCTGGCAGAGTGATGTCACAGTGCTATGCTGAGATGCTTTCCTGCTGCCTCTGTTCTTTCTCCTGCAGTCTGGCAGTATCTCACTCACCCCCAGGTACTGGTGATAAGTGTTACTAGCCGTGTAGGTGCCGGAAGTTGACATACAGAGGAGCTTCCTTTCTCTTGACTCAAAGTGATTTCCATTGTATACAGGATTTACAGTTTGGTTCAATGGCTCGCAGCATCCCCACTATAAAAATTGTTCCAGCCCCTCTGTTACTAGGAGAGAAGAAGTCTCTTTCCCGTCTCCCCGTCCTGATCAAGGAGCAGGAAGTGTTGTTAGAGTATTGGATCCCTCCTCTGTTACATCAGTTGCACAACTCATGCATCACAGGGGTTTGCGCTGGGTTTGCACTGGAATGTGTTGCCGAGACAGGTGGTGGAATCTCGATCCCTAGAGGTTTTTAAGTCCCAGCTTGACATAGTCATGGCTGGGATGACTTAGTTGGGGTTGATCCTACTTTAAGCAGGGGGCTGGACTAGATGACTTCCTGAGGTCCCTTCCAGCCCTAGAATTCTAAGATTCTATCACTCTCCCACTTTCTTCTTCCAGATCCTCACCATGGAGTCTAGGTACCATGCAGTCCTGTGTCACTCTCATGGAGTAACTCGATCTTCATATGTTCAATTACACCTCTGCCAATTATGTGAAGGAAGAATTGGTCTCATGAGTAATTTGAGAAATTGAGCATTTGGTGGCAACTGGATTTTTTCAGAGTCAGACCTATCCATAGGAGAAGGTAATTTTTGCTGTCAATTTGTATGTAGTTTGCCAGAAGCAAGACAACAGTTCCCCCAGAGGATCATGAGATGAGCCATTGAGAGACAGAGAGCCCAAAGCTTTAGAAAGGGCCTGGGAATGAGCACTATACTGTGTCCTCACCATATTTAATTTGTAAACCATCCACCTGTGGTAATGAAATAAGGGAAAATGTCTTCTATAGATCTACATGTATTATGTGTATTACATTCCAAAATAATCCCAAATATGTTTCAGATAGCAAATCAAACAGCCAGAAGCATGGTAATGCCATAATTAAGGTAACCCATGCTACAACCTCCACCTATGACCACAATGCCCAATATGGTCGACACTCGCAACATGTGGTGAACAGGACACCACAGTGTGGCAATTCTGGGCTCTGGAGTCACATTCGCCTCTTGGAGCCTTTAAATGTGGCTACTCAGAGCCACAGACATGGTGTGCCCTCTGCCCGCTCCATGCACACGCCCCGCTGCTTGGTGGGACAAATGTGTGGCAGCAGTGGCAATGGCCCCCGCGGCTCCGGCTGTGTCATGGCTTCAGTGGTCCCTGCAGCTTCAGTGGGGGTGGCTCTGCTGAGTTGTTGTCATTCACTTAGAGCCAGTGGGGTAGGGGCCAGGGCATCTGGCTCTGGGGGAGGGGGAGGACATTTATGTTCAGTGGGAGGTGGCTGTGGCAAATATGGAAGGATGACAACCACAAGTGTGGCTATCCTTGAATTACTGTTGGACACTGCTGACCTAGAGCGTAGTCTGTATTTATAAAACTGGCCTTGGGGCTGCTCCTGTCTGGTCTATAGCTCCTGGAATCAAGACCACCTTTTAGGTGGAGACTGGAACAGCTACGCATAGAAACTGGCCCAGGAAACTAGACTCCACTTCTGCAACAGAAGCAAGAGAAAGGCAGGTCTCATGAGAAGGATTTCTCTCTACCTTCCTTGTCACTGCAAATTGCAAACCTGATGAGGCTCAGATCAAAGTTTCCAACCCCTAGTGATCATGCAGGCAAGCAAATCATCTCGCCTCTGTTCCAAAATAGCCACGATTCTGCAGTGTCGCATTTATAAGGGTGAAAGTCTCTGAAGTCAGCTCCTGCAATGGAGAGAGGTGAGACACTTAACACAGATCATAAATCTAACTTGGAAATCAGCAGCCATCTCTAACTGTGCAGTGAATGCAAAGATGCCGATTATGTGTCTGTATGGCAATAAAAGTACTGAAATTTTGATGTATCAACAAATCACTCTTAATTTATACTAATGGTGTTGTTTGAGCAAGGGTGTGTTCTAAAGGTGATACTGAGGCTTTCTGCCTGGATTTATGGAACAGCTAATTATGTGGTAATCTTAGCTCATTGTTGTGGACTGAACAATCAGCACCAGCTTTTTCTTAAGCTGGTGCATGCAAATGCAGAGAAACCAGTGCTTTTTTGTGCAGGTATTTGCCAGTAGTCGGTACCAGCACCCTGGCAGTCCCGGCCGTGGGATTGGCCAGTGGGGGGAAGCACTGAGACAAATGGTGGAGTCTTGTCATAACTAAGGTTTCACATCATGTCTCTCTTACTACTTGAATTCTGCAGGGGAATTCAGTCCTTCTTTCTATGCAGCTTGAGTACAATCAGACCTGGAATGCTGTGTTCCTCTGGACATTGAGTATTACTTAGGTATTGTCAGACTGGAGAGTACTAGAAAGAGAACGAGATTCCTGGTCTGGAGACACTGCTTTCTGGGAGCAGGAGGGAAAAAAAGCCCAGAATCATGGCAGAAGCTCTTCAGGGTAGTTCCACATCGCAATCTTTAATGTATTTATCCTCACACCCCACTGGGAAGGAGGACAGTGCTATTATCTCAGAGGCCCAGGTCCACAATCACAGCTTAATTATGCAAGTAAGGAACTAAACCCACACATCCCACAGCCTAGCTGAGCATCTGCATTACTGAGGCGTCCTGCTTTTCACAGCATCTGCCTTCTGTGGTCCACCAGTATTGCTATAGTCCCTTTGTCAACTGGGGTAGAATACGCCTGGCTCTGGCAATTTGTCACACAGACATAGACTCCCCACAAGTGTTCTTTGGGGGTACAAGACAGGGAGCAAAAGGAGGGGGAGTGAGGGATCTCTGTAGCACCCACCTTTTGCGTGCATCCCATAGACATCTTGGATTGGGGTGGGGAGAAGAAGGCTGCAAAATATGAGCAGTTCCCAGGTGAAATCAGTGGAGTCACACCAGCCTGGTATCAGCAATGAGTGAGTTGGGCCCATGGCCTTTAGTGCTGCTTGGGGCTATCAGGTTCATGAATGGTGCTGAGTAAATCAGTAGAGGAGAGACTGGAAAGCTGCAGCACATGTCCAAAAACATTTAGTACAAGTGCACTAGAAATGCCCTCCCTGTGCCTTGTTATACGTGTGTGTCATTATAATCATGTTGGTAAAGGGTGTAATGACAGGGATGGTGATAATGGTACCAACCCTAGTGTTAACACCTGGACCAGTGTTACTGCATCCACACAAGGCTGAGCTGCATCCTTGTAGCTGTACCAGTAGGGATAAAGTGTTACAGCTGTTGTGTGTAGACAAGACCTTGCTCTTTAGGGGACAGAGGGCGGGGAAGTATTCTGGACGGCAAGCTACTGCTCTGAAAGCAGTCAAGGAGACTCAGAATTCCCCTTATAGTGACTGAAGAGAGCTGTGAAAGGAGACGAGCTAGAATGGAGAGCCAAGGGAACTGTTTGCAGCGCCAGGGAAAGACTGCTGTGGTGATGCAGGAGGTCACATTTGCTATGGAGTTAGTGAAATCTAATGATAGAACACACAGCCCGTGCCCTGTTTGTGGCAGCTTGCCTTGAAGTAACACACAGTCATGAGCCGCTGCAGTCAGCATGACAGCTTCTGTGTATATGATCAAAGTACCATAGCACAGCCTTTGTTTCATTTCCTGCCAGTGTCTCCTTCAGTCTTCTCTAAGTTAATTCAGGGTAATATCACACAGGTAACCAGAGGGACATCTGAGATTTGTATACTGCTCATCACCACCTCATCCTCCCACTGTTCTATCAGAGCCCCCTGGCTCTGGTGTGCCTGGTGACTCATGGTCATGCAGGACCCTGATAGTTCACATAAATACTCCATGATACTTTTGACAAATGATGAGTAAAAAATACAGTTCAGTTGAGTCCAGAGGGGGGTTATGACACTCAAGAATGTGGTGCATTCACACCCCTCACCAACGTAGCTGCTACACTGAAGTTATCAGTCTAGACCAGGCATAAGTAGTGCAGCCTTGGTTAGGTGACCATGCACTGAAGCTCCTGGGTTCTCTACTCAATTCTGCTGTTGAGCCAGACTATAGGGTTAGGAAAACTACCTCATTTTCCCTCTCTGTAAGATGGGGATAATGGCTTTGCAGGGTATTCTGAGACTTACGCAAAGTATTCTGAGATCCTAAGATGTAGGTGCTATATAAATGCAAAGAATTATAGCAAGAGCTGGTCATGTTGCTACGATTAAAGCTGTGAAGGCCACAGGATGCACAGGGAGAAGAGGTCTTGGGAACCTTACTGACTCCCTGGCCCCCGTTGAACAGCAGGATAGGATCACTACTGAGGGCTATGCTGCAGATGGGAAACTGGCTTTATGCTGCATTGAGCAGCCTCAAGCGGTCCTGGCCTACTGGCTTTATGAGGTCATGTGCCCAGCACATGTTCTCCAGTGTGTAGCACATGCTAGCCAGGACTGTAGATCCTTTCAGTTCAGAGTGACCTCACACTGAGTCACCCTGCCTGGAGACAACAGTACAGCTCTCTGTGGAGTGCTGCCAGCTAGGCTCACTTGTTTGACCCTGGAAATACTCAGCATTTGAGCAACACAAATGATTAGGGGTCTAGAAAACAACCTGCAAGGGAAGACTGAAAGAATGGGGTTTGTTTAGTCTAGAAAGAGCAGGTGGCCACACATATGATAATGGTTTTCAGGTACATAAAAGATTGTTACAGAAAAGAGGAAGAAAAATTCTTAACCTTAACTGCTGAGGGTAGGAGAAGATGCTTAAATGGCAGCAAGGGAGGTTTAGGTTGAACATTAGGAAAAATTTCCAACTCTCAGGGTGGCTAAGCACTGGAATAGGTGGCAAGAGCAAGTTGAACAAACACTTGTCAGGGATGGTCTAGATGAGGGTGGGCTGGGAGCGGATATTTGGGACCAGGGTGGGAGGGAGGGGGCAGGAACAGGGTTGGGGGTCTGGGCAGGAGGAGGAGGCAGAAGCGGGATGGAGCTGGGGGTACTTACCCCTGTGCATCACTGCTGCCCCCCCATCTCCCTGCCTAGCAGCGATGGCAGAAAGCCTCTCCAGGGAGCTTTTTCTCCTGCCGTTACCAGGCACTGCCAATCAGAGTAGTGGGAAAGCCTCTCTGCAGTCAGTGACAGCTGTGCCCCCAGCTGGGGGGAGCGGGAGGAGGAGCGGCAGCATGTGGAGCCCAGAGCCACTTCCTGCTCCAAGCCTTGGGGTCCAAGTCTAGGAAAGCCACAGTCTGGATCTGAACTGTGGGCTGGGGTCCCCCCCTCCCGCCCGCTCTAGGTAATATTTTGTCCTGCCATAAGCGCAGGGGACTGGACTAGAGGAGCTCTTCATGTCCTTTCCACTCCTATGACTCTTAAACACATTTCACGTGGCCAAAGTTGTATCCATGGCTACCTGGGACTTCCCAGTCATTGAGGTCTACTTGATACAGGTCAGCGTTTCCCAACTGGTGTTCTGCAGAAGGAACCCCGGGGGTCTGCGAAGTGGAAATAAGGTTTCTGTGAGAAAATTCCATTACAACAGCTGACTCCTCTGTGGCTCCCTGCCCTGCCACTGCTGAATCAGTAGAACTAAATTTAATCGGTTTAATGGCTGTTAAACCAACTGAATTTAGTTCCATTATTTCAGCAGTGGCAGGGCAGGGAGTTGAAGATCCCTTCACTCACCCTGCTACCCAACTGGCCACACGCTCCACTTGGCATGGCTCAGCTCACCTCTACCAGCAGAACACCTCCATGCCAGCCTTCCTTCTGCTGGGCACATGTTGGCTGCCTGCGTAGGCTCCCCAGACAGTGCCATGGATGGATTAGTCCTGGGGGTCAGTTTGGGGCTGAGGTGGGTTAATCCTGGGGGTGGGGTTTGCAGGATCGGGGGTAAAGCTTGGGGATAGGGGTGTGGATTTGGGGGCTGAGACAGGTAAAGCCTGGGGATGGGATTCCTCAAAATTCTTTTGAGTTTAAAAGGGTTCTGTGGCCAAATAAAATTGGGAAACACTGATATAGAACATCATAGAGAACTCAGATGCTTTGGCTTAGAAAGCACAGGCCCCAATCACTAAAACAAGAAGAGAATCCGTATCAACTCTTATCGGAAAAGGTCTAGGACATATTTTAGCAGTTCTGATTCTATCCATTGCAATACACGGTTCTCATGAAAGAGTTACCCTACAGGCAAAGACAAAAAACACTCTATTAATTTCATAATCAGATATGCGCTGAAGAAAAAAAAGCACTAAACAGTAATGATATTTCATTGAATAAAATGATGTAACCACCCATCTGAAAGTTAAATTTATACCTACCAACCTTAGCTATAAATATCCATATAAATATGCACTTTGCAAATCAGTTATCAAAGCTTAAAGGAGAGAAATAGTTGTGTCATCACTGAAGGCCATTCCCCTTTTCAACAGTCAAGGTTAGGAGGCAGGGTACAGTTTACTGGTGCTCTGGATAATATATTCTTCTTGTGGCCCTTGGCATGCATTCTTTTCTGATGTGGTTTTATAGGGAGATGTACCTATCTCATAGAGCTGGAAGGGACCTTCAGAGGTCATTAAGTCCAGTCTGCTGCCCTCAAAGCAGGACTTATTTTCTGAGACCCCAAAAACAGCTCCCTGAAGGACTGAGCTTACAAGCCTGAGTTTAGCAGGCCAGTGCTCAAACCACTGAGCTATTCCTCCTGCTTCTGGTTGGTAGAAGGCAACTAGTATTTTAGGTTATGTCTACACTATCCTGCCATGGCTGTGTTGGCATAGCTGTGTTCATATTGTCCCATAGGTTGACAAAAGGAGTTTTTCCTACCAGGTTCAGGACCAACACCTCCCCAGACTAAGCTGGTTAAGTCAATGGAACCCATTGTCAATCAGTTTAGCTCCATTTAGATGGGGGGTTATGACACTCGAGAGTGTGGTGCATTCACACCCCTCACCAACGTAGCTGCTACACTGAAGTTATCAGTCTAGACCAGGCATAAGTAGTGCAGCCTTGGTTAGGTGACCATGCACTGAAGCTCCTGGGTTCTCTACTCAATTCTGCTGTTGAGCCAGACTATAGGGTTAGGAAAACTACCTCATTTTCCCTCTCTGTAAGATGGGGATAATGGCTTTGCAGGGTATTCTGAGACTTATGCAAAGTATTCTGAGATCCTAAGATGTAAGTGCTATATAAATGCAAAGAACTGTAGCAAGAGCTGGTCATGTTGCTACGATTAAAGCTGTGCAGGCCCCAGGTTTCATAGAAACATCACCTTTCTAGCAATTCACCATAAGTGGGGCCCAATTCTCCCTTGCAAGGAGACATGCATGGAGGGACATATAAGGATATGTTTCCTGCTAGATTTGCTGCTTGGTTTGTGCTGAGCATGCTCAGTAACATTGCTGAAGTTGACTGCTCTCACTCTGCCCCTCCCTCCCCCACAGACACGGGTCACTTATCCCCCATTGCCTTGCACCTTTTCACTTACCGGTACAAAAGTGAGCACAAGGTGGGTGCAAAATGCTATTAAATCAGATGGCCGGGTATTTGGTCCCTGGCTTTCACTTGTTGTAAGGGTTTGCCTAGATTGGGAACAGAAGTCAAGGTTAGGCCACACGTTCATTGGCTAACCCCAACCAAAGCATGATCTTTCCCCTAGTGTCTAGTGTAGACTATCAACACCACCAACTCTTACTCAGCTTGTGGAGGTTGACCATTACTTTCTCACTAGGGTCAATGATTGTCAGCTAAATCAAAGCGGAAGGTGTTGGACTTCGTAACTGAACCCTTGTCGTAAATAAAAAAAAAGTGTTGTGGAAGAAATGCTTGTGCATTGTCTAGACTAGCACCCTTACAAAGCTGAGAGTTGACCTAAAATTAATGGACATTCAACCCACTGTCAGACTTCCCCACCAAATGCTTCATAAAAATTGGCTTATGCATAACTTCAAGATGTCTTATGCAAAACAGGCCATATAACATATCAATTTTACTGTTATAATCTGCTGAATCTGTACAGCCAATTTTTGTGCATGTATCAGTCTTGTGTATGGAGTTAGAATACAACGTGTGGATCTTCTTACAGTTCTAAGTGTGCTGCTGAGGGTCAGTACTGGTGCCTTAGAACCTGAATGGCTCGGTGAGCTGGTCTTGTTTGTTCTGTAAGCCTAGAAAGACACGTGACCATGCTGCCTAGTGCTGAAACCCATTTTGGATCTAGCATTTTTCTGCTTGAGGCAAGAAAAGTTTGAGCTGAGCAGTAAGAATTCCTGGCTTGAGCAAAAGGAATGTAAGAGGGGACACCAAACAATTAGGGCAGCTGCCAGGACAGCCCCCTCTTATTACCTAAGATGCTTGCTGAAAACATCTAAGACTCAAATGGGGGAGGGATAGGAGCCAAGCTAGGGTGTTGCTTAGCTTGTAAAGAGATGTTTAGAACAACTGTTTAAAGAGTTTGCATGTAACAAGTTTCTTAGTGCTAAGTGTTTTTGTTCATTTAAATCGAGCACCTTAATTTGATCTGACTGTTTGAACTTGCATACACTTAAATCCTACTTTTTCTACTTAATAAAAACACTTTTTTTTATGACCAAACCTAGTGTAAATGACGGGGGTGGGCACTGGGCATGTCTCTCTTTCACTGATACAGAGGGCAGGTGTCCTTAAAAGCTTTCTCTGTGCAAAACATTTACACAGAGTAAGATGGATTTATTGACACTTCAGGTCCAGCAGGGCCTCCGTGCTGCGTAAGGCTGCTGTATGGATCAGCACCAAGATGGCTCGGAGTTAGGGTGACCATATTTTCTTATGCAGCACATGGGACACCTGGAAAATTGTTCATTCAAGTGAGTTCAGTGGCAATCAGTCAGAACTGTATGATGCAAATGTTCAAATTAACATCAGGTTGACTGAGTCCCGGTTAAAGCAATACAGTGTGGTTAGATTCTTTTTAGTTACCTTCTTCTCTTTAAGGCTTTAGGTTTGATACAGGGAGAGCTCTCTCTGTCTCTCTGTCTCTCTCTCTCTCTCTCTCACACACACACACACACACACACACACGCTCCTGCACCTTTCTCACACAGGGGAGGGGTAGGTGTGGACCAATTGACCCAACCCTCCCTGCCCAGCCCTCTCTGTCCTCCTTGCCTGGCTGAGCTCCCAGGATAACCCATCGGTTGTGGTATCTGCTGCTGCATCATCCTGAAACAATACTGTGGGGGTGGGGAGGAGAGGGACAGGGTCACATGCCGCCCTCCCTAAGTCACATGCCGCCCTCCCCAGATTTCTGCCAGGATTCACACCAAAAGGTGACCAGGAGCAGCCTTTCAGCAGTGAGCAGCAGGGAAGGGACAGGAGCTTCTTCCAGCCACAGGGCAGGAGGAGGCAGGGGGAAGGGGTGCCCTGGCCTGTGTCCTCGCTGAGCTTATCCCGTCTTGCCTGTCAAAAAGCAGCTAGCACCTCCAGGCTGCTGCTGGCCACCAACATCACCCAGCTGTCTCCTCTCCCCCAGCTACAGCACAGACAGGAAGGGGTTAAGTCCCTAAGGCTGTAGTCAGACCCACTGACAGGAATTTTGGGACCCAGGACTGCACAGTCAATATGCCTCCAACCTCTCCCTTGGGCAGAGCCATCCTGCACCTGGGGAAACCCTGACCCCACCTCTCAATCAGAGGACACCCTTGGTCAGCTACATCCCCATCCCCCAGTTGCTGGAAGGTGCCCATCCCTGCCACTCTCAAGACCCCTCCACAGCCCCCCTCAGCAGTCCCAGGCCTAGACACTTCCCCGCTTGGCTCCCCAGCTCACTTTTGCCCCCATACTATGTTTCTGGCTGCCTGTGCCCCACCCCTCTGGTTTTTTTCCTTCTCAGCCAGGTTTCTCCCCCTCCTAATCAGCCCTCACTCCCCACAATCCTGTGCTGTGCATTACCCCAGAGCTCAGCTCCCTCCTGCTCTTCCCAGCTTTGCTCCCCCTCCCCTTCCCACCCCTTCACATAGTTACAACCTCTGGGTCTGCCTCCCACCCTGCAGCTCCAGGTCTCCCTGCAGTCCTACCACACTGCTAGAGCAGCGCTACTGAAAAGGACCCAGTCAGCAGCAGCCCTGGGCCATCTTAAATGCACCAGGCCCAATGCAATTGGGCCTTTGCCCCTCTCTGTCAGCAGGCCTGTGTATAGTGCAACAGGTCCAGGGAACCTGACTGCAGGAGCTTCAGCACACCTGGCCAGAGAGAGCGCTCAGCAGAGAAGGTGCCTGGAAGATGGAGCGGTCCTGGGCTTCCCTTGGGCAAGGGGAGGCAGGGGAAGAGGTGCCAGGGCCCTGCCCAGAGGGCAGCAGTGGAGCCTCTGGGACTGAGATGCAAACAGACTGGAAATTGCTTCCTTCCCTCACACTCCACAGCTCAGCTGACAAACCGAGAGGCTGCCCCAGGCTGGGGCCGTGCAAAGCTTTAGCACACACAGATTTTGGCTCTTTCTGGACAGTGCTCTGGGCTGGAGGGTCTTGGGGCTTCTCAGGGTGCTGGCCCAGCCAGAGGCAGTGGGAGAAGGAAGGAACTTGCTGGCTGTTGGTGAGCTGAGTGCCCTCACCAGGAGCTGGTTCTCCACACAGCACTAGTGGTGGGTCACGCCCCACAGGGTGATGGGTACAGAGGGGCACTGAGGCTGAAGAGGCGAAGTAGGAAGAGAAGGGGAGCATGTAAAGGGACAATCAGTGGGCAGCAGAGGCAACACTTAACAATGACAGATGCAACATTGCCTAAACACAACAAGGACTCTTACAAGAAGTATAAACTTGGACAAATGACTAGGGAAGAGTATAACGATATTGCTCGAGCATGCAAGGGCATAATCAGAAAGGCCAAAGTGCAATTGGAATTACAGCTAGCAAGGGATGTGAACAGGAAGAAGAAAGACTTCTACAGGCATGTTTGCAATAAAAGGCTGGTCAGGGTAGGTGTGGGACTCTTACTGGATGAGGGAAGTGACCTAGTGACAGATGATGTGGAAAAAGAAGAAGTACTCAATGACTTTTTTTGCCTCTGTCTTCTCAGACAAGACCAGCTCCCAGACCATGGCCCTGAGAGAATGGGAAGGAGGTGGGGAACCCTCAGTGGGGAAAGAACAGAATAAAGATTATTTCAAAAAGCTGGCCATACACAAATCCATGGGGCTGGATCAAATGCATCTGAGGCTGCTGAGGGAGTTGGCTGATATAATTGCAGAGCCATTGGCCATTATTTCTGAAAGTTCATGGATACTGGGGGGAGGCCCTGGATGATTGGAAAAAGGTAAATGTATTGCGCATTTTGAAAAAAGGAAAGAAGGAGAATCCAGGGAACTGTGGAACTACAGACCTGCCAGCTTCACCTCAGGACCTGGAATAATCATGGAGGGGATCATCAAAATATCCATTTTGAAGCACTTGGAGGAAAGGAAGGTGATCAGGAATAGTCAACATGGGTTCACTGGGGAAAGTCATGCCTGACCAACCTGATTGCTTTCTGTGATGAGGGAACTGGCTCAGTGGACACGGGGAAGTCAAGGGATGTGATATACCTTGACTTTAGCAACGATTTTGAAATGGTCTTCCACAACATTCGTGCCCACAAGTTAAGGAAGTATGGTTTGGATACATGGACTGTAAGGTGGATAGAAAACTGGCTAGTTGGTTGTCCCCAGTGAGTAGTGATCAGCAGCTCTACATCTGGTTTGCAGTTGGTATCAAGCAGTGTGCCCCAAAGGTTGATTCTGGAATAGGATTTGTTCAACATCTTTTTTAATGACCTGGATGAGGGGATGGATTGCATGCTCATCAAGTGTGCTGATGACTCTAAGCTATGGAGAGAGGTTGACACTGGAGGGTAGGGATAAGGTCCAGAGTGACCTAGACAAATTGGAGGATTGAGCCAAAAGAAATCAGAGGAGGTTCAACAAGGACAAATGCAGAGTCTTGCACTTAGGATGGAGGAATCCTAAGCACCGTTAACAGGTAGGAAGCAGATTGGTTAAGCAGCAGTTTTGCAGAAAAGGACCTGGAAATTACAGTGGATGAAAAGCTGGGCATAAGCCAACAGCGTGCCCTTGTAGCCGTGAAAGCTAGTGGCATAATAGGTGCATTGGTAGGAGTGCTGCCAGCAGATCTGTGGAAGCGATTATTCCCATTTATTCAGCACTGTTGAGGCTGTATCTGCAGTATTATGTCCATTTCAGGGCCCTCCATTACAGAAAAGATGTGGATGCACTGGAGGGAGTCCAGCAGAGGGTGACAGAAATGATTAGGGAGCACATGACTGATGGGGAGAGTTTGAGGGATTTGGACTCATTTACTTAGCAGAAGGGAAGAGTGAGTGTGTTTGGGGTGGGGATTGGATAGCAGCCTTCAGCTATCTGAAAGGGTGTTCCAAAGAGGATGGAGTGAGGCTGTTCTCAGTCATGACAAATGACAGAATGAGGAGCAATGGTCTCAACTTGCAGTAGTTGCATGGGGGGATAGCTCAGTGGTTTGAGCATTGGCCTGCTAACCCCAGAGTTGTGAAGGAAGGCCAGAGCTTATAAAGCCTGCGAGTAAGTGACCAGGGGAGCTTGTGAAAAGGGACATTGCCAACAGGAGGGAGTGTTGAGAGGGGAGCTAGTTCCTGTTGACATTTTATAAAACTTTTGTACTAAACTGTACCCCTAAGTACCACATTTAAATAACCCCCATATATAATCTAATTATCCTTAGAAAATGCAGGCAGAAGCCCAGCAGCAGAGTGGATGTTATCCTGTTTATTGCATCCAAGGTAGCATGTATGATTACCTGCCCCATGGCCAGGTGGCATACGTGTGCATTTGCTGCAAGGAGCTCTGGGGCCTTAGAGACGGAGTGCAAGCTTTGGAGGCCAGGGTGGGGCTGAACTGCAGGAGCTGAGGCAGGGAGAGAGGTATGTTGATGAGGCTTTCCGGGACACTTTAGAATTGTTCCACCTCCAGTCAGACAGCCCCTGTGCTGTTAAGGAGTATGAAAAACTCAGGGAAGGAGAGCAGTCAATGGGAGCAGACAGAAACCATCCCAGCCATAACTGCTGATAATGGGCCACATCCTCCATGACTGAACAGCCCATGTTAACTCTGGCCCTCCCCTTGCCTGAGACTCCCTCTTTAAATCCTCCTCTGGAACCCCCCACTCATGCATGTGATGAAGTGGGTCTTTGCCAATGAATCTTATGAACCAAAATATCTGTTAATCTATAAGGTGCCACAGGACTTCTTGTTGTTTTTAAAGATACAGACTAGGCTACCTCTCTGATACTCATCCCACAGTTGGGACCCTCATTCCAGATGATGGTGTGGTATCCACTTGCACTGAGGATGCCTCACCGGGTGAGGGAACTCCAGTCAGTAGAAAAAGGCAGGTATTAGTAATGGGTGATTCAATTGTTGGACATGTAGGCTACGTCTACACGTGAAGCCTACATCGAAGTAGCTTATTTCGATGTAGCAACATCAAAATAGGCTATTTCGATGAATAACGTCTACACGTCCTCCAGGGCTGGCAACGTCGATGTTCAACTTCGACGTTGCGCAGCACCACATCAAAATAGGCGCTGCGAGGGAACGTCTACATGCCAAAGTAGCACACATTGAAATAAGGGTGCCAGGCACAGCTGCAGACAGGGTCACAGGGCGGACTCAACAGCAAGCCGCTCCCTTAAAGGGCCCCTCCCAGACACACTTGCACTAAACAACACAAGACCCACAGAGCCGACAACTGGTTGCAGACCCTGTGCCTGCAGCATGGATCCCCAGCTGCAGCAGCAGCAGCCAGAAGCCCTGGGCTAAGGGCTGCTGCCCACGGTGACCATAGAGCCCCACAGGGGCTGGAGAGAGAGCGTCTCTCAACCCCTCAGCTGATGGCCGCCATGGCAGACCCCACTATTTCGAAGTTGCGGGACGCACAATGACTACACGGTCCCTAGTTCAACGTTGAACGTCGAGGTGGGGCGCTATCCCCATCTCCTGATGAGGATAGCGACTTCGACGTCTCGCCGCCTAACGTCGAAGTTAACTTCGAAATAGCGCCCGACGCGTGTAGCCGTGACGGGCGCTATTTTGAAGTTAGTGCCGCTACTTCAAAGTAGCGTGCACGTGTAGACACGGCTGTAGATAGCTGGGTTTGCGATGGCCAGGAAAACCATATGGTGACTTGCCTTCCTGGTGCAAAGGTTGCAGATCTCTCAAGGTATCTAGATAGACATGTGTTGTGCTGGGGGAGAGCTGGTGGTTGTGGTACATGTAGGTACTAATCACATAGTGAAAGGTAGCAGAGATGTCCTGAAGGCTAAATTTAAGTTGCTAGGAAAAAGACTAAAATCCAGGACCTCTATGGTGGCATTCTCCGAAATGCTTTCAGTTCCACGTGCAGAGCCAGGTAGGCAGGCAGAAATTCAGAGTCTCAATGCATGGATGAGACAATGGTGTGGGGAGAAGGGGTTTAAATGTACTAGGGACTGGGGAAACGTTTGGTATACGGTGAGCCTATACAGGAAGGATGGCCTCCACCTAAACCAAAGCAGAACCAGACTGCTGACACTTACCATTGAAAAGGTTGTAGAGCAGGTTTTAAACTAAGAAATGGGGGAAAGCCGAGTGGTGCAGAGGAGCATGTGGATCGGACAGAGACTCCCCTTAGAGGAGAGTCTGTTGATAGAAATTTTCTAGGTTTTAGTCAGGAGGAGAGGGTGGAAGAGAATAAAGTATGGCTGGATCAGAAGAGAAACAGTCTCATGAAAAAGAATCAGAAGAAGGTAGACAAATAATTAGTGACAAGCTTTTAAAGTGCTTATACACAAATGCTAGAAGTTTAAATAATAAGATATGTGAACTAGAGTACCTTGTATCAGAGGATGATATTGATATAATAGGGATCACAGAAACTTGGTGGAATGAGGACAATCAATGGGACACAATCATGCTGGGGTATAAAATATCGGAAGGACAGATCAGGTCATGCAGGTGGGGGAGTGGCACTATGTGTGAAAGAAAATGTAGAATCAAATGAAGTAAAAATCTTAAATGAATCAAAAGGTTCCATAGAATCTTTATGAATAGAAATTCCATGCTCTAAGAAGAACATAGCAGTAGGGATATATTATTGACCACCTGACCAGGGCAGTGATAGTGACAATGAAATGCTAAGGGAGATTAGGGAGGCAATCAAAACAGAAAACTTGATAATAGTAGGGGATTTCAATTATCCCTATATTGACTGGGTACATGTCACCTTAGGATGAGATGCAGAGATAAAATTTCTTGATACCTTAAGTGATTGCTTCTTGGAGCAGCTAGTACAGGAACCCACGAGTGGAGAGACAATTCTTGATTTAGTTCTGAGTCGAGTGCAGGATCTGGTCCAAGAGGTAACTGTAACAGGACCATTTGGAAATAGTGACCATAATATGATAACATTTAACATTCCTGGGGTGGAAAGAACATCTCAGCAGTCCAACATTGTGGCATTTAATTTCAGAAAGGGAAACTATGTAAAAATGAGAAGGTTAGTTAAACAGAAATAAAAAGGTACAGTGACTAAAGTAAAATCCCTGCAAGCTACATGGAAACTTTTCAAAGACACCATAATAGAGGCTCAGTTTAAATGTACACCCCAAATTAAAGAAAGAAAGAAAAAAAACATAGTAAAACACCCAACAAAAAGCCACCATGGCTTAACAACCATGTAAAAGAAGCAGTGAGCCATAAAAAGGCATCTTTTAAAAAGTGGAAGTCAAATCCTGTGAATAAAATGAAAAGGAGCATAAACACTGCCAAATTAAATGTAAAAATGTGGTAAGAAAAGCCTAAAAGGAGTTTGAAGAACAGCTAGCCAAAAACTCAAAAAGCAATACCAAAATATTTTTAGGTACATCAGAAACAGGAAGCCTGATAAACAGCCAGTGGGGCCCCTAGACAATCAAGATTAAAAAGGGCACTCAAAGATGACAAAACCATTGCAGAGAAATTCAACAAATTCTTTGTTTAGGTCTTCAGGACCGAGAATGTTAGGGAGAGTCGCAAACCTTAGCCATCCTTTGTAGGATGACAAATTTGAGGAATTGTCCAAGATTGAGCTGTCATTAGAGGAGGTTTTGGAACTGATTGATAAACTTAACAGTAACAAATCATCAGGACCACATGGCATTCACCCAAGAGTTCTGAAATAACTCAAATGTGCAATTGCAGAACTGTTAACTGTGGTTTGTAACCGATCCTTTAAATCAGCTTCTGTACCCAATGACTGGAAGATAGCTAATGTGATGCCAATATTTAAAATGGGATCTAGAAGTGATCCCGGCAATTACAGATCAGTAAGTCTAACATCAGTACTGGACAAATTAGTTGAAACCATAGTCAAGAATAAAATTATCAGACACATAGAAGAACATAGTTTGTTAGGCATAGTTTGTTAGCATGGTTTCTGTAAAGGGAAATCATGTCTTACTAATCTATTAGAGTTCTTTGAAGGGGTCAACAAACATGTGGATAAAGGGGATCCAGCAGATATAGTGTACTTGGATTTCCAGAAAGCCTTTGACAAGGTCTCTCACCAAAGGCTCTTAGGTAAATTAAGTTGTCATGGGGTGAGTGGGAAGATCTTTTCTTGGATTGAGAACTGGTTAATGGGAAGGAAACAGAGGGTAGGAATAAATAGTAAATTTTCAGAATGGAAAAGAGTAACTAGTGGTGTTCCCCAAACATCAGTCTTAGGACCAATCCTATTCAACTTATTCATAAATGATCTGGAGAAAAGGGTAAACTGTGAGGTGGGAAAGTTTGCAGATGACACTAAACTGTTCAGGATAGTTAAGACAAAAGCAGACTGTGAAGAACTTCGAAAGGATCCCACAAAACTGAGTGACTGGGAAACAAAATGGCAAATTAAATTTAATGTGGATAAATGTAAAGCAATGCACATTGGAAAAAATAACCCTAACTATCCATACAGTATGATGGGGGCTAATTTAGCTATAACTCATCAGGAAAGCGATCTCGGAGTCATCATGGATAATTCTCTGAAAACATCCATGCAGTGTGCAGCAGCAGTTAAAAAAGCAAACAGGATATTAGGAATCATTAAAAAAGGGATACAGATTAAGATGAAGAGTATCTAATTGCCTTCATAGTAAACCATGGTACACCCACATCTTGAATACTGCATACAGATGTGGTCGCCTCATCTCAAAAAAGATATATTGTCATTAGAAAAGGTTCAAAAAAGGGCAACTAAAATGATTAGGGGTTTGGAACGGGTCCCATATGAAAAGAGATTAAAGAGGAGCATAGAAAAGAGGAGACTAAGGGGGATATGATAGAGGCACATAAAATTATGAGTGGTGTGGAGAACGTGAACAAGGAAAAATTATTCACTTGTTCTCATAATATCAAAACTAGCGGACACCAAATGAAATTAATGGGCAGCAGCTTTAAAACAAATAAAAGAAACTTCTTCACACAGTGCACAGTCAGCCTGTGGAACTCATCACCAGAGGAGGCTGTGAAGGCTAAGACTATAACAGGGTTAAAAAAAGCTAGATAAATTCATGGAGGTCAGATCCATTAATGGCTATTAGCCAGGATAGGTAAGGAGTGGTGTCCCTGGCCTCTGTTTGTCAGGAACTGGAGCTGGATGGTGGGAGAGAGATTGCTTGATCGATACCTATTCGGTTCACTCCCTCTGGGGCATCTGGCATTGGCCACTGACGGCAGACAGGATACTGGGCTGGCTGGACCTTTGGTCTGACCCAGTATGGCTGTTCTTAGATTCATAATAGAGGAGGGCTAGGTTCCATTTTATGAAAAAGTATTTCACTATAGCATGGTGAAGCTCAGGAATGGGTTACCCAGGGAGGTGGTAGAATCTCCTTCCCTAGAGGCCTCTAAGTCCTGGCTTGACAAAGCCCTAGGTAGCATGATTTAGTTGGGATTGGTTCTACTTTGGGCAGGAGGGCTGGACTCGATGACCTCCTGAGGTCTCTTCCAGCCCCAGGATTCTGTGATTCCATGAACACGTAACCAGCTGCTGCCTGCCCAATTGCCAAAGCTTGTAGTGTACAGCCAGTGCTGGCCAGAAACATACAGGAGGTGAGGCCCTGCTGGCAGACAGCTGGCATGCAGCTGGGGCTGCACTGATGGAACAGCATGGGGAGCAGTCTGGCCCCAGGAACTGCAGTTTTGCCCCACCACTAGCCTGGCACACCCACCCTATTGTTGGCCTCAGGATTCTCTCCCCCACTCACTCACTGGGAACACAGGCTCTGGCAGGAACCCAAGGAGCAGTTGATGTAGTTACAGGGAACAGAGGAAGCTCCAGAGGCAACCCAGGTTTCAGCACAGAGAGGTAGGCAGGAGTCCTGGGAGGTAGCATCAGTCTAGGACCTGGAGTAGGCTGTGGTTGCTGGGTATCCCCTGTACTGGAGCCTGCAGGAGAAGGTAGGCCTGGCTCACCCAGCTGCCAGCCCGTGGGGAAGTGACATAGTCCGGGCAGTGGAACGGAGGACTGCCTGGGAGAGTCCAGGGGTGCATTGACACCCAGGGAGGGCCAAGTAGAGTGACGTGGCTTGAGTTACCTCCAGCAGCACAGAGCAGCTGTCTTGACTGTAGCCTGGCTCCTTTGATTCCAAGGCTTATCTTCCCCTCGTCCTGGAGGAGGCAGCACTGCTTGCAACAGGCTCCTTTAGGTGCCTGCTGATGTAATCAGTCTCTGGTCACACCTGTTCCTGGTTTGATTCCCCCCACTTTGGGATTGGTCCGGCTGGCGGTAGGTGTGAAAAGGCTGGAAGACAGCAGCTGGGGGCAGCAGGGAATATGGCCTGTGGGCTGCATCCACCTCAACAAACATTTGGATGTGGTCCATCCTGACCCTCTTAGATGCCAAAGTCTTGGGGCCCAGCAGGACCCTTGGGCAGGCTCCCTTCCTGCTGCACCCTCACCACCGCTCAAATCAGCCAGCTCCTGGGCCAGAGTGTCTCTGTGCTGCGAACCCCTGGGGCAGAGAAGTCTTTGTGTGCCACTCTTTCTCCCAGCACAGTCCTCATAGCTCCCATTGACAGCAAATTGACCAATGGGAGCTGCCTGGCCCATGACTGAGGGCATGTGTAGCATTCAGAGACTGCCCTCCACACCCCCAGAGGCTGTGCAGTGCGGAGATACCCATGCTGGCCCCAGCAGCTGGTGCTTTGAGCCGTGTGTGTGGGTGTGATAGAATCCTGCATCCAAACCCCATCCCAGACCCCACAGTCCCTCCTGCACCCCAACCCCCTGCCCCAGGTCACAACTCCCTCCTTCACCCAAACTCCCTTTGTGACACAGGTCACACACCACGCCCCCTTCATTCGTATCATGGAAGAGTGCGGCCCTCGACCGCTTTCCAAATTCTTTGAGTGGCCTCTCATCAGAAATTATTGCCCACCCAGAGCTAGTGTAACTTTCCAATGTGCGGATGTTCTGGCAGTGGGTGACTTGAGTGCTGCACGGTGAGGGCTGGATGCTCTTGCTCTCTGACAATTTTGAAAAATTAAAAAAAAAACAACTAGTTCCTTGTCAAATGACATTTTTTGCACATTTTCTCTGATTTTCCCAGAAGTTGGTTTTGTGTGGGGTACGCAAATGTGCGTGTGTTCAAATGAATCAAAATGGTCCAAGTTACCAAAATGGGGGTTTCAAGTTGAAGTGTTTCAGTAGCGTCACAATGAGCCATTTAGTTGTGTACTGATTGACCTTCTTCGGACATCTAGGCATTTGTACAAAGTAAAGGACCCACCTCCCTTATGTGCTTAGTTCCTAGTGGGGCACTTACCTACTAGAAATCCAGGTTCAATGTCCCTATCTGCCTGGGGAGTAGAAGGGATTTGACTCTGGTTGTTCTTTTCTGCAGGAGACACCCCAAACAACTGCCCAATGTGAGTTTCACATGTGGGTGGCTCTGTTTCTCTTGGTGTTGCTCCACTTTTCAGAAATAATTAAAGAGTCATTGAAACAGCAACTTGAACTGCCTACATCCTACAGTCTAAGTACTGGGTTGCAGTGTTATTCTCTGGCTGGGGACATAAGCCCTGAGGCAAGGGGAGTAGCGGGAAGAAATACAAGGAGGAAGCAACTACAAAGGAGGACCCTGGATTCAAAAGGAGAAGGTAGGTCAAACAGCCTATTATCTAAGCTGTTTGTACAGGACTGCAAGAAGCCTGGGAAACAAACAGGAAGAACTAGAAGCCCTGGTAGTGTCAATGAAGTATGAGGTGACTGGAATAACAAAGACTTGGTGGGATGATTCACATAACTGGAGCACTGTTCAGGAAAGACAGGCAGAGAAGAAAAGGAGGAGGCATGTAATTGTATGTAAGGGAGCAGTATGTTGTATATAGAGGGAGAAAAGCCAGTTGAGAGTCTTTAGGTTAAGCGTAGAGGCAGAAGCAACAGAGGTGATGTTATGGTTGGCGTCTGCTACAGAACTCCAGATCAGGTAGATGGGGTAGATGAGGATTTCTTCAGAAAATTAAGAGAAACTTCCAGATCACAGGCCCGGGTTCTCATGGGAGACTTTGATCCCCAGACATTTGTTGGGAGACCAGTCCAGCAATGCACAGACAATCCAGGAAGTTTTTGGAGAATGCTGGGGATAACTTCTGGGTACAAGTGCTGCAGGAACTGACCAAGGGCCATGTGCAGCTTGACCTGCTGATCACAAACATGGAAGAACTAGTAGGAGAAATAGAAGTGGGTGGCAACCTAGGAGTCAGAGACCATGAGATGGTAGATTTCAGGTTTCTGACAAAAGGAAGAAAGGTGAGCCGGAAAATACAGACCCTTGATTTCAGAAGAGCAGACTTTGACTCCCTGAAAGAACAGAAGGGCAGGATCCCCTGGGAAATGGATATGAAGGGGAAAGGAATTCAGGACAACTGGCAGTATGTTAAAGAAGTCTTATTGAAAGCACAGGAACAAATCATCCCGATGTGCAGTAAGAAAAGCAAACATGGTAGGCAACTGGCTTGGCTTAACAGGGAAATCCTTTGCAAGCTCAAACTCAAAAAGGATGCATATAAGAAGTGGGAACTTGGACAGATGACTAAGGAGGAGTATAAATATATGGCTGGAAAATGCTGGGAAGTAATCCAGAAAGTGAAAGCACAATTGGAACTGCAGATAGCAATGGATGTGAAGGGTAACAAGAAGGATTTCTACAGGTATGTTAATAATAGGACGGTGATCAGGGAAGGTTTGGGGCCATTACTGGATGAGGGAGGTAAACTAGTGACAGATGAAGTGGGAAAGGCTGAAGTACTCAATGCTTTTTTTGCCTCATTCTTCACAGACAAGATCAGTTCCCAAACGACAGCACTAGGCAATGCAGTATGGGAAAGAGGTGGGCAACAAGGAGAAGTGCACAGTCCTGCACTTGGGATGGAAGAATTGCAAGTGTTGTTATAGGCTGGGGACCAATTGGCTAAGTGGCAGTGCAGCAGAAAAGGATCTGCGGATTAGAGTGGATGAGAGGCTGGATATGAGTCAACAGTGTGCCCTTGTAGCCAAGAAGGCTAATGGCATATTGAGGTGCATTAGGAGAAGCATTTCCAGCAGATCTAGAGAAGTTATTATTCCTCTCTACTTGACACCGGTGAGGCCTCATATGGAGTATTGCATCCAGTTCTGGGCCTCTGAGTATAGAAAGGATGTCAGCACGTTGGAGTGGGTTCATCCAAGGGCAGTGAAAATGAATAAGGTTCTGGAACACTTGACCTATGAGGCTGAGGGATTTGGGTTTATTTAGTTTGCAGAAGAGAAGACTGAGGGGTGATTTGATAGCAGCCTTCATCTTCTTGAACAGAGCCTCTAAAGAGGATGGAGAGAGACTGTTATCAAGATGACAGATGGTAGAACAAGGAAGTTACAGAGGGAGAGGTGTAGGTTGGATATTAGGAAAAACTATTTCACCAGGACGGTGGTGAAGGACTGGAATGCGTTACCCATAGAGGTGGTGGAATCTTCATCCCTAAAAGTTTTGAAGTCCTGGCTTGACATGGTCATAGCTGGGATGATTTAGTTAGAGTCGATCCTGCTTTAGGCAGAGGGCTGGGCTAGATGACCTCCTGATGTCCCTTCCAGCCATAGAATTCTATGATTCTATGATTCTATGAGCCTTTGGTGGGGAAAGAATGGGTAAAGAGCAACTTAGAAAAGTTAGTGGTACGCAAATCCATGAGTCTGGATTTAATGAATCCAGGTACTGAGGGAATTGGCAGATGTGATTACAGAGCCTTTGGCCAATATCTTTGAAAACTCATGGAGATCAGGAAAGATCCTGGATGACTGGTAAAAGGCAAATGTAGTGCCCATCTTTAAAGAAGGAAAGAAGAACAATCCAGGGAATTATAGATGAGTCAGCCTCACTTCTGGCCCTGGAAAAATTATGAAGGGGATCCTCAAGGAATCCATTCTGGAGCATTTGGAAGAGGGGAAAGGCATCAAGAGTAGTCAGCTTGGGTTCACTAAGGGCAAGTCATGCCTGATCAATCAGATTAGCTTCTATGATGAGGTAATTGGCTCTGTAGACATGGGGAAATCAAGGGATGACATATACCTTGACTTTAGCAAAGCTTTTGATACAGTCTTCCACAACTTCCTTTCTCATAAATTAGGAAGGTATGGTTTGGATATATTGGCTGTAAGATGGTTAGAAAGCTGGCTTGATGAATAAACCCAATGGACAATGGTCAATGGCTCAATATAGGGTTGATAGTCATTTTCAAGTAGAGTGCCTCAAGAATCAATTCTTATGTCAGAACTGTTCAACATCTTTTTTAATGACCTGGATGAAGGGATGGATTGCACCCTCAGCAGATTTGCAGATGACTAAGCTAGGGGGAGAGGTAGATGTATTGGGGAGTAGGTATAGTGTCCAGAGTGACCTAGACAAGTTGGAGGATTGGGCCAGAAGAAATCTGCTGAGGTTCAAAAAGGACAAGTTCAGAGTCCCGTACTTGGGATGGAAGAATTGCAAGCACTGTTACAAGCTGGGGACCAACTAGCTAAGCGGCAGTGCATCTGGAGTATTGTGTCCAGTACTGAGCCCCGCGCTATAGAAAGGATGTGGATGCACTGGAGTGGGTTCAGTGGAGAGCAACAAAAATAATTAGGGAGCTGGAGCACATGACCTACAAGGATGATCTGGGCTTACTTAGTTTGCAGAAGAGAAAAATGAGGGGGAATTTGATAGCAGGCTTCAACTTCCTGAAAGGAGGGCTCTAAATAGAATGGAGAGAGGCTGTTGTCAGTAGTGATGGATGGCAGAATAAGGAGCAATGGTCTGAAGTTAAGGAGTGGGAGGTGTAGGTTGGACATTAGGAAAATCTTTTTCACCAGGAGGGTGGTGAAGCACTGGAATGCATTACCTAGACAGATGGTGGAGCTCCATCGCTCGAGGATTTTCAGGCTGGGGGGTAAAAGAGACGTGGGTTTGGTTGACTGCATTTTGCAGTGCATAGGAGGCTTCTGCTCAAGGGTTTGACTTGTGCATCTGCCAGCGGAGTGACAGGGAACAGGAGGTTCATGGGGTGGCCCTGGTCAAGGACATTAACAGCTTCATCTGGACCATGGCATTCTGCCTTAGTGCATCCCTTGCCCCCTCACATGCTGTTCCATCACCGCTTAAGCCCTCTCCCCCTCCCACTTCCTTCCTTCCTTCCTGTTGGGGAAGCAAAGGCCCCCGCACCTGAGGAGGTGTGACCCATGCAGGCCAGCACCCTGCACAGCCTGAGCCCTGAGCCTCCCAACCCCCTGGTCCCCTGTTGCAGCTGCCTCCCTCCACCATGGCTCCCAGAATCCCATTCCCCCCTTTCCCCTACACCCAGGTTGCCTCCACACCCCTTCTCAGTTCTCTAAACTCTCCCCTTGTAAATAAAAACACCATTTGTTTGCACATAGCAATGTCTGTTTATTGAGTCATGGAGGTAAGGGGGCAGGGTGGGGTGATGGCTGGGATGAGTGTAGCTGAAGTCCCAGTGGGGCAGCCCAGGAGATGATGTCACAGCTCCCTGGGAGAAACTTTTCCTCAGGGCCTCCTGGATGCACATGATTTCTCAATGGGCCTGTTGAATGGCAGTTGTGCATGGCTGCTCATAGACCTGGCCAGTCCCATTCGTCATGCCACACACCCATCCCAGTCCCTCAGTTAATTATTATTGTGTGTCATGGTAGCTCCCAACAAAGCTCCCTGTGGATGTGCTAGAGGATGGGTTACACTCCTGGCTCCTTCTAACCACACAGCCAGCATCTCTGCCCCACAGAGTTACAAATTCAGCTTGGAAGAGGCCCAAGCCCCCTGCCCCAACATCTTACAGGGCAACTACTGAGGCACGGGACATGCTTGGAAGTGACAGGGTCCAGTCTGGCTCACGTTCCTCCCTCACCTGCCTGGCGGCTGAGGATGGATTAATCACACAGCCTGAGCATTTTCTGTTGGTTTAGTCGCTCTCCGACTTGTTTTGTCAAATAAGCAGCTCTGGATGACCCCAGAGCAGTGTGGGGAATGATGTATGGGCCTGACAGCAGAACAAACACCCCAATTACTGCTCTCATCCCCCTCAACTCTGGGACCAGGGAGATGCAGACTAATAAAGTCCATGGAAAGCAGGAGACTCTTTTACCTCCAGAACAGAAGGGAGGGAATGCAGGAGAAGAGGAGACACTTGGAGGGCCTCAGGTCAGTGTGACATTTTAATGAGCAAGGGCAGCGTGAGCACAAGTCCCTCTGAAAACCAGAGCAGATTCACTGAGGACCAGACAAATGGGTGTTTTTGCTGCTGGTATCATTTGTGATTAAGGCTTCCTAGGCTGCCTGCAGCACTTGTTCCTGACACTTTTCTTCAACAGGAGCTGCAGCAGATCTGAGCTGAGCTAGACACTTGGAAGATGGGTTTTTTGCAATGTGGGCCTGGGTGGCAGATACCCTGGGCTTTGCTTCTGCAGCAGGCGGGATCCAGTCTGAGCTAGTTTAGAAATATGGAGCTGTCAGGATGGATGTGGGGTGGGGTTGGGCTGGGCCAGCAGTCCCTGAGTGAGGGGCTCTTACCTGTGGTATGTGGCAGGTCAGACTAAATGATCCACATGGTGCCACAGAAAAGGAGAGAGATGATCTCCACTCAGCAATGGAATGCAGAGCTGCTTTCCCACCATCTGGCAATTGCTCCTGCACTGACCCTGGGGCCTCGTGGCTAGCGCAGTGGCGTGGCCTTAGAATCCTAGAATCCTAAGGCTGGAAGGGAACTCAGGAGGTCATCTAGTCCAGATCCCTGCTTCAAGCAGGATCAACCCCAACTAAATCATTCCAGCCTGTGTCAAGCCGGGACTTAAAAACCTCTAGGGATGGAGAGATTCCACCACTTCTCTGGGTAACACATTCCAGGGCTTCACCACCCTCCAGGTGAAATAGTTTTTCCTAATATCCAACCTACATGTCTCCCTCTGTACGTCAGACCATTGCTCCTTCTTCTGCCATCTGTCACCACTGACAAGTATCAGAGAGGTAGCCATGTTAGTCTGTATCTTCGAGAACAACAAGAAGTTCTGTGGCACCTTATAGACTAACAGATATTTTGGAGTATAAGCTTTTGTGGTCAAAACCCGCTTCACCCTTTCTTCCTCCTCTTTAGAGCCCCCTTTCAGAAAGTTGAAGACGCTATCAAATCACGGTAATGTACAAAAACCTGTGGGAGAGCACTTCAATCTCCCTGGACACTCATTAACAGATTTAAAAGTAGCAGTCCTAAAACAAAGAAATTTCAAAAATCAAACGGAGAGAGAAATCTGCGAGCTGCAATTTATTTGCAAATGTAACTCCATCAACCAAGGATTAAGCAGAGACTGGGAGTGGTTGGCCCCTTACAAAAGCAGCTTCTCTGTCCTGCGTGTTAACATCTCCACATTAGACTCTGACAATGGGACATTCCCTGCTGTCTGATCTGACCTGTTTTTTCCTCTTTTGATACATAGGACTGATAATGGGTCATTTCCACCTTGGCTGAATAGACTGAATAGACCTTGTCAGCTCTGGCCCTCCCTTTTGCTGGGACCCCGCTCTTTAAATACTCCTCTGAATCCCGCCTTCACTCATGCATCTGATGAAGCGGGTCTTTGCCCACGAAAGCTTATGCTCCAAAATATCTGTTAGTCTATAAGGTGTCACAGGACTTCTTGTTGTTATCAAATCACCCCTCAATCTTCTCTTCTGCAAACTAAATAAGACCAAATCTCTCAACCTCTCCTCATAGGTCCTGTGCTCCAGAACCCTAATCATTTTCATTGCCCTTGGCTGAACCCTCTCCAATGAGTCCTTGTCCTTTCTATACTGGGGGGGGGGGCAGAACTGGACACATTCCAGATGAGGCCTCACCGGTGTCGAGTAGAGGGGAATAATAACTTCTCTAGATCTGATGGAAATGCTTCTCCTAATACACCCCAATATGTCATTAGCCTTCTTGGCTACAAGAGCACACGGTTGACTCATATCCAGCCTCTCATCCACTATAATTCCCAGGTCCTTTTCTGCTGTACTGCCACTTAGCCAGTCAGTCCCCAGCCTGTAACAGTGCTTGGGATTCTTCTGTCCCAAGTGCAGGACTCTGCACTTGTACTTGTTGAACCTCATCAAATTTCTTTTGGCCCAATCCTCCAATTTGTCTAGGTCATTCTGGACCCTGTCCTTTCCCTCCAACATATCTACCTGACCCTTAACTTTGTGTTATCTGAAAATTTGCTGAGGGTGCAATCCATCCCCTCATCCAGGTCATTAGGAAGGCTAGAGTCCAGTCCTGGCTCTGCTGTTGGATGACTTGAGGCCAATCACTTCCTTCTTTGGAGTTCATTGTTTCTTCCTTTATTGTCCCCTGTAGAATGGGCACAATAATTCTGTTCTGTGCAGAGCTCTGCAGTCTGCTGGTGGAAAGTGCTACACGAGAACTAGGTATGCTTCTGAGTGACTGGAGACCCTCTTTCTGGTCCTGGCTGGCAATGAAGTTCAAGTAGTTAAAAAGGAAGATGCAGATAATAGTGGGCAGTTTGCCATCTATCTTTCCTTGCTAATAAAATCTCCTTAGTCTTTTCTTGTCCTGTAGAGTGGGTCTGGAGCAGAGAAGGTAAATTTGCACGAGTGTATCTAATGTGAAGTAGGCATACCAATGCACCCCCCCACAGGTGCAAAGTCGGGTTTACACTGGGAGCACTTACAAGGGTAAATTGCACTTGTCAAGGCTGTTCCCCACCCCGGCACTCAATGCAGAAGGTGGGGCCCACAAGAGACCTCAAAAATACCTTGTCTCCATAGGCTTCTGTTTAAAAGCTTCCCAAGGTCACAGATTCCCTGAGCCTGGGAGGCAGCTGCCACCGCCCAAATGAGAAAACCTTTCTTTAGAACCCGGAAAGACACACTTGGGATGTCTCTCTGTGAGGTAATCCCAAGCTCTTACCCCTCCCTTGGGAGAGAGCTTGAAACAAAGAGGAAGAGAGGAGGGTGCAACCTGATAGCTGACCTTTCAGTCTTAGGCATACAGATACATGGACCCTTCTCTAGGACACAGTAATCCAATCATTACTTTAAAAAGTGATTTATTCACAAAACAAAAGAGTTATGTGAGAAAGTATACCCGGTTGCTAGGTGGGGTACATCAGCCAGCCTGAGATGTCCCGCACCAAACCCAAAATATGAAAATAACCTGATCGCGTCTGACTAAACATTTCCTTTCTACTTACATACCTGTATGCCCGGATTTCTTTGAGGCCTGGATATTTACTGAATCCTCCAAACCTACTCAGGCTTAAACCATTTCTGGGTCTTTCTCCTCACACAAAAGAAAGATCCCTCAGCAGGTAACTGCTTCGATTCAAAAAAATCACCCTTTCTTTCCATTGGCGCACCTGGCTGCTTACCAACTGAAAACCCCATCTCTGGGTTCAACCTTTACAGGCATGCATTCATGACAGCAGTATTACAAGCCCCGTCTTGTACCACGAACGACCATTCATTTCAGTCAGACTTAGATTTCTGCTTAAAGTTAGACACAACCAACCCTGCACGTTGTCAGTGGGTTAGACCAGATGACTCTTGTGGTCCCGTCTAACATCATGGTTCTATGATTCAGTGCATGTAAATTATCTGCTGACCAGAGGCCATTGGAGAGGGACAGTTCTCGGTCCTTGTTTGGACTCTGTAAATTGTTACCATAAGGGCTGTCCAAGGCACACACAGCTGTGTTGGGCACAGGGGCTCTTTATTCTGCATATGCCTAGGGATGGGATCAGGCCCCCCACCCCACAGACTCAGCACCTGCTCCAATAGCCTCCCAGCCCCCAGTGCCCATCTCCCGCTCCCCAAGTAGTGGCAAGTGGCACAAGTGCTCAGGCCAGAGGACTCCAGAGGAGCAGGGGGCTGCCATGCAGTGGGTGGCTGTGAAGAAGCAGCAGTTTCCCCTTCAAAGTGCCACTTCCCTCCAGCTGCCAGAGCAGCCGCACTCTGCACCTTTGGCCTGTTGCCTCCCGTGCCTCCTGCCTGAGCCCCAAAGGCTGCTTGTAAGCCTCCCTCCCTGCCCTGCTCCAGGGTTGCCAACTCCTCTGGAACAGATGGACAGGATGCCATTGCAACAAATACCACCTGATCTGCCCACTGTAGGACAGTTGGCAACTCTCTGGCCCCTGCAGTTTCTGCCTCCACTGCTCCTGCCCTCCTCCCTGTGGAGTGGTCAATTCCCTCGTTGGCAGGGAGATGGTGCTGGGCTGGGTAGGGCACCAGAACAGCTAGGGACGGCCGTGGTTACCATCAGTGAGAAACAAGTGGGTGGTTGCAGGCTAGTTCCTGGGGGATTGGTGTCCATATCACAAACTGTGCTGCCTGGGGCCACAGAGACCGAGCCAAAAGAGGAAGGGTGGTCTAATGGGTAGAGCAGTACAAGCTAACCTTTCAGACAATGACTTGTTTCTGTGGCTCTATACAATACACATTTGATTTATTTTATAATTACTTGACAACAATGAAAAACTCAGGGATTGTTCAGTAACCATGTGCAGTGACACTTTTGTAGCATGATGCCAGGTTTACACCAGACAGTCAGCGTCCTGAAAGGGATGCAGCAGTTTGGAAAGGTGGAGAGCCATTTGCTTAGGTTCTCTGTGCCTCAGTTCCCTATCTGTACAGTGGCGACTGCTTGCCCTCCCTTCCATGGGATCAATACATTGAATACTGTGGTTCTGGGGGAATATCAATATCATACGTGGAGCCTAGACCACCCTACTGCCCTGAGATGAGATGAAGCTATCTGCAGCTCCTGAGCTGTGCTCAGGAAAATGCAGATCTGAACTGCTGAGGAGACCTATCAATAGCCTTGGCTGGAGCAATTCTTAAATCCTGCATAAGGACCCCTGAACCGTGGCTGTGTCCTGTGTCAGGTAGCTATCCCCATGGCTGGACTTGGCCTATCCCTCCTGCTTTTCTGCCTTCATCCTGGGCGAGGCTTTGGAAGAGCTTACAAATTTTTCTTGCATGGGGAAATGGTACCATAAAGTGACAAGGACTAACCACTCACGATGCGTCAGCAACCAAAGGTCAACCCCTCAACTGTAAATATTTCAAGCCATGTAAAATATTCATCACCAGCTATAAATATTTAAGAGGTGAGTTTGGTAGGAGCCGTCTTCTCCCCACCTCCAGCCATGCAGCACAGCTGCTCCTAGACTCATTTCCTAATTATCAGCATCAGGGCGTTCTGCACCAGAGGCTTCTATGCTTATCTACAGGCCTCCAGCTTCCACCCATGGCACACTACACAATTCATTGTTTACAGCCAGGCACTAAGGTACAACTGCATTTGCTCCAGTCCCTCAGACAGAGACAAACATCTACACTACCTTTACCAGGCTTTCCTCAAACTACAATACCCACCTAAGGAAGTGAAGAAACAGATTCACAGAGCCAGACATGTACTCAGAAGCCACCTGCTACAAGACAGGCCCAACAAGGAAAACAACAGAACACCACTGGCCATCACATACAGCCCCCAGCTAAAGCCTCTCCAGTGCATCATCAGTGATCTACAACCCATCCTGGACAATGATCCTTCACTCTCACAGACCTTGGGAGGCAGGCCTGTCCTCCCCTACAGACAGCCTGTCAGCCTTAAACAAATTCTCACCAGCAACTATAGAGCACAACACAGTAACTCTAAACCTGGAACCAATCCCCGCAACAAATCTGGCTGCTAACTCTGTTCACATATCTACACCAGCGATATCATCACAGAACCTAACATCAACCATACCACCAGGGGCTCTTTCACCTGCACATCTACTAGTATAAGAGATGCCATCATGTGCCAGCAATGTCCCACTGTAATTTACATTGGCCAAACTGAACAGTCTCTACGTAAAAGAATAAATGGACATAAATCAGACATCAGGAACGGTAATGTACAAAAACCTGTGGGAGAGCACTTCAATCTCCCTGGACACTTAGTAACAAATTTAAAAGTAGCAGTCCTAAAACAAAAAAATTTCAAAAATAAAATGGAAAGAGACATTTCTGAGCTGCAATTCATTTGCAAATTTGACTCCTTCAACCAAGGACTGAACAGAGACTGAGAGTGTGTGGCCCATTACAAAAGCAGTTTCTCTGCTCTTGATGTTCACACTTCCACATTAGCATTTGACAATAGGCCACATCCCCCTGGTGAACTGACTTGTTTTCTCCTCTCTTGATGGTTACATCTCCACATTAACTGCTGATAATGGGCCATTTCCACCCTGACTGAACAGACCTTGTCAGCTCTGGCCCTCCCCTTTACTGAGACCCCCTCTTTAAATACTCCTCTGAAACCTCTCCACTCATGCATCTGATGAAGTGGGTCTTTGCCCACGAAAGCTTAAGCTCCAAAATATCTGTTAGTCTATAAGGTGCACAGGACTTGTTGTTTTTGAAGATACAGACTAACACGGCCACCTCTCTGAATCTAATCCCTGTGCAGACAGCACTAGGTTGAAAAATGGGTTCTTCTGGTGACCTAGCACTACCTCTCGGGGAGGCAGATGGCCTACCACAATGGACACACCCCTCCCGTCGGCAAAGGTAGCTTTTATAATGAAGCCTAACTGAACTACATCTGTAAAGCTCAAGTGCAGAAAAGCCATACAAATAAGATGAGAGACATCAGAGGGATACAGAGAGACAAGTTATTATTTCAATACTATAAGCAGCAGTTTGACATATACCATGCTCCCTACTCCCTCTCAGAACTATAATCAAATATCAATAGACACAACTACATTTGTTTTTACTGGATCACTGCTTCACAAAGTAACAATATCCAGGGACTTACCTCTCAGGTCATAGAGATTCCCTGTCTATACACCTCCATTTATTGAAATAAATTTTGATTTATAATCAATTGAACAAATAGTATTCCCTGGTTCAACTCAAACTCATTTTGGCTGTGCTGCAAACCTTAATCTAGCAAGGCAGTTCAGCCTGGAGGGAATCCTGGTACCTCTTAATTAGAATAAGAGAAAGATTTATAAAATCACACACAGCCTTCGAAAACTCTCAGAATCCTTCCAAGCCCATTCTCAGGTCTTTCCTAATCCATTAGGAAGGTAGCACCTTGGACCCAGGAAATCAGCACAGGACTCTAAGGCCGTGTCTGTGTGGTGAGTGATTTTCAAAATAATTTGCATAAATGATTTCAAAATTCCTTATTCTGAACATGGTGCCATCTAGATGGCACTGCAGTTTGGAATAAGTGGCTATACTGAAAGTTCTATTATGCCTCGTACAATGAGGGGTACCTGAATTGGAACCCCACACTCAAAAAGGCAGTGCTATTTTGAGTGTGGGGAAAAGCCACAGCGTTGCTACTTTGGGATATGTCAGCAACAATATTTTAAAATAAGCTATTTTGGAAGAGATTTTCCGGAATAGGTTATTTTAAAATAATGCTGCTATACATAAAATGCATTTTGAAATAGCCCTCCGTTATTTTAAAATACAGCATCCACACACAATTGAGCCTATTTTGAAATAGAACCATTGGACGCACTATAGATTATTTCAAAATAGGCTCTACTCTCTGTCTACATAGCCCCTATTTCAAAATACCTATTCTTCTTCGAGTGTCCCCATGAGTGCTTCACCTTAGGTGTCAGGTTTGCCCTGGCACCACACACCAGAGAGCTTCATAGCTGTTTTCAGCCGGACCGTGCATGAGTGGACTCCGACACGCCACTTCATGCTCTTTTAATCACGTGTGCGGTCTGGACCCAGCCAGTTCCTCTCAACTGCCAGCAGCTGCAGATGCAGCTTTTACCTTCTCCTCCGCCTTGAGCGTTTACTTTCCTTCTTCTCCCTCAATGGAATTCCTTCTTGGTTCCTCTTGAAATAGAAAGTTATATAGTTGGATTTTAGAGTTAAATTTTAAAGTTTAATGTTTTAATTGGTTATAGTCATTAATAGTTCATCATTGGAGCTGATGGACTCCTACTAGCTATTCTGTAGCTACTGTTTTACAAAAAAAAAAAAAGAGAGAGAACGAAAAGAAAGTTCTTCGTTAACTGATGGCTTAAAACTTACATAATCATGCCTGGCATTGCTGGTTGTAAGAAGTGCGACACATGCTGTGAGGCAACGTCAGCCTCAGACAGCCATTCTAAGTGCATTCGATGCCTAGGAGAGGAGCATGTTCCTTGAAAGTGCCCACATTGTTCCAAGCTGACTGCACGGGCTTGTGGGGGACAGGGAGATGTGGTTGTGCATGATCCTGTTTTACAAGGCCCTCCAGTCATCTTCTTTAGAGCGTGCTGAGGCTTTCGAAGATAGACAGCACAAGAGCAGGGAGCTCTCCTCGGATGCTGCCATGCACAAAGGGCCAAAGCCTCTCCACTTGATCGTTGCCCAGTTTACCCAGAGGAATGACGAGTGAGGTTGAGAGTGGCACTGAGATGGTCTCTGGCTCGTCTAAAAACGTCAAGACCAAGAAATAGGTCCCTTCATCAGCACTGAGACGGGAAGCGGGACTGGGAACCAGATCATCTCTGGATGGCTCAAAATCAGCACTGGCGGTGGGGTCTACACTGCAACACTAATAGGCATCAGCAGGCTTGAGTTCAGTGGTACCATCTGCCCCTGCACCAACTGCGTCACTGACGACGGCACCAGTCCAGGCCATACTGATGATGGCACTGGTCCGTGCAGCACCAACAATGGCACTGGTCTGTGTGGCACCTATGATGACAGTACTTATCTGCGAGCCTGCAGCACAGTCGCCATTGGCACCAGATGCATCGGCACTGACCGTTCCCCAGTCGTCTTCAGAGCTGAACCAGGTACCAGCATCGGCACCAACACCAGCACCGGAGAGAGACTGTAAACATGCCAAAGCTACTTCCAAGTCCAAGCACAGGTGTACTCCTGTGCATTCTCCACACCATTCAGTATCACCGCCTGTCTCAGTCACCTCGCAGCTATCTCCTAGATGGTTCTTGATTCCATCACTGTTCCTCTGTCTGCTGTCACCTTACCATACATACAGATAACCTTCCCCATTTCTGAAACCATGGTCTCCTTCACTGTAGGAAGTCAAGCCACAGCAGCACTGGGGTGGCCGTATCTCCATGTCTCCACCTCTTTCATCAGTTGTATCAATCATCTTACAGACATGCTTGTAGATACCACTCCCTGCACAGGTGTTACTCTCCGTCAAGACACCTCTATTGCTGTTCCATAACCCAGGACCATGAGATGCGTTATCATCAGGACCAGTATACACGTATAAAGTGGGAGTCACTGGAGAGGTATTCAGTGGCTTCCTGGTCACCCAGCCCATCTCCAGTAGCACCATCACCTTCTGATCCTCAACCTCAGTCCCCTTCCCCTCAATCAGGGGAAGAAGACATCTGTTTCTCTAACATTGATGTGGTACCTTGAGTGACCTCCCCTACTGATGCCCCCTCGTCCTCGCCAGCTGAGGCAGTCATTCCCAGTGACCTATCTTCCCTGATGATATCAGGGAGTTTCAGGACTTGTTCCAGAGGGTAGTGAGCACCCAGGGTGTTAAACTGGCAGAGGTCCAAGAAAGAAAACAAGGAGTGTTGAACCTGAGACCCCCAGTCTCTTTGAAAATAGCCATGTCTCTTGGGGAAGCCATTGTGGAAGCTGCAGTCAATATATGACGGACACCAGCATCCGCTCCTGCCACCAACAAAAGGGCAGACAAGAAGTATTTTGTCCCTTCCTCTGGTATGGAATATCTGTTTACACACCCTCAGCCCAACTCACTGGTGGTGGAAGCTTCCAAACAGAGGGTTAAAGCATCTCAGTATAAGTCAACAGAGAAAGACTCTAAACGTCTTGACCTCATTGGTCGCAAAATCTATCTGCTTCTCAGGATGGCCAACTATGCAGCCCCTCCTTCAAACCATAATTTTGACAATTACGCCAAACTCATGACTTTAATGGATTACTTACCAGATTCAAAAAAGCCCTTACTTAAGTCCAAGAAGCCTGCTCTGCCTCAAGGACCAGTGTACAAATTACCCTTGACCTGGCTGACATAGCAGCTTGCTCTATGGCCATGGCAACAGTTATGAGATGGGCATCTTGGCTTCAGACTTCAGGTGTCCCTAAAGAGCTCCAAAGTAAAGTGGGGGATCTTCCCTTCAACAGATGAAAACTCTTTGTTGAATCTATGGATACGGCATTACATTCAAGTAAGGATTCCCGTATCGCCCTGAGATCTCTGGTTACGTACACCCCGCCATTCAGGTGCAGATAGCTTGGGCCATATCAGAGGACATATACACAACCTTTCCAGCGACAGTTCCATCAGAGACAATTTGCTCAATTGAGACCCCTTCAGAGAGCATAGATGTGTAGGAACAACCAGCTTTGCAATCAGCAGTCACACAAACCTAGACAGCAAGTTTGATGGTATCATCGAGAGCCGAAATCCCACCCAGGTTACCATTCCACCCCCCTCCACAAAGTTATTTCATCACCATCTATGACCACACTTTGCTCAATGGTCCCAAATAACAACAGACAAATGTGTGTTGGAAATAGTGTTTTTGGGCTATGCCATCCATCTCTGCACATCTCACCCACCAGCCTTCCTACCTGGTCCCTCTTCAGGGACCCCCTCACAAGATTGCGCTACAGCAAGAGGTGGATCACCTCCTCACCATAGGGGCAGTGGAATCAGTACCAGATGAATTCAGAAGGAGAGGGTTCTACTCCTGAGACCGCCTCACCCAGAACTCAGTGGGGTGGAGACCAATATTGGACCTTCGAAATTTGAATCACTACCTGTTAGAAAATGGTGTTTCAGGATGGTCACTTTGACCTTCATAATTCCTGCTAGATCTCAGCAATTTGTTTGAGGCTCTTGATCTCCAAGATCCTATTTTCATATACCCAACCATCCCACCCGCGGGCAACTCTTTTGGTTTGTGGTGGGGGAGGCACACTTCCAGTACAGGATTCTACCCTTTGGCTTCACCATGGCTCCCAAGGTATTTTCCAAGACCCTTTCAGTGATTGCAATGCACCTCTAGAATCTTGACATTATCATCTTTCAGTACCTAGATGATTGTCTTATCAAAGGGGCATCTCAAGCAGAAGTTGCCACCATGACACATGTCACAAAAGCTACCTTTCACTCATTGGGCCTCATCACAAATGACCAGAAGTCAGTCGTGGAGCCCATACACAGTATAGATTTCATTGGTGTGCGAATGGACACCATCACAGCTCAGGCGTACCTTTTTCTGCTGCAGCTTTACCATACCATCCAAGACTTCGTTCACATAGTGCTTATGAGTCCAAAGGTGCAGATCATAATTTGCCTTTAACTTATGTGGCACATGGTGGTTGAATGCCTATGATTTTGATGCAGCCAGCATTGGACCGTATACAGACCCACAAGTCACGATATTCACAAATGGGTCACAGTACAAAGCGATGTCCTCCAGTCACTGACATGGGCTACGTCTACACGTGAACGCTATATCAAAATAGCTTATTTCGATGTAGCGGCATCGAAATAGGCTATTTCGATGAATAAAGTCTACACATCCTCCAGGGCTGGCAACGTCGACGTTGAACGTTGACATTGGGCAGCACCACATCGAAATAGGTGCTGCGAGGAAACATCTACCCGCCAAAGTAGCACACATCGAAATAAGGGTGCCAGGAACAGCTGCAGACAGGGTCACAGGGCGGACTAGCACTTCTGGGGCAACAGCTAGCCGCACCCTTAAAGGGCCCCTCCTAGACACACGCAACCTGCACAGCACGCGGTCTGCAGAGCCATAGGCACGCACACGTCGAGCGACGCAATCATGGACCCCCAGCAGCAGCATCCAGAGGTCCACACAGCAGCCCCTGCAGGAGAAGTGCTCGCCCTGCTCCATGCCATGCAGGAGGCAGCTGAGCACCTCCTTGTCACAGAGGAGGAGCTGCCCGCAGGGGAGGAGGACGCAACCCCCAACCCTGCAGCACCCCGCCCCCCCCCGCCTCATACTCCGCCGGCTGTGGAGCTATCCCACCAGCACCGACTGGTGGGAGCGGCTGGTGCTCGGAGAGTGGGATGATGACCGCTGGCTCCAGAACTTTCGGATGAGCTGGCAGACATTTCTGGAGCTATGCCAGTGGCTCACCCCCGCACTGAGGCACCAGGACACCGCTATGCGGCGTGCCCTCAGTGTCGAGAAACAGGTCGGCATCGCTGTCTGGCAGCTGACCACTCCAGACAGCTACCGATCCATGGGCCAGCAGTTTGGCGTCAGCAAGGCCACAGTTGGGGCTGTCCTCATGGAGGTAAGAGGACCCAAGGGGATGTGGGGGAGGCAGCCCTGGCAGGGGAGCGGGGGGAGGCAGCCCTGGCGGCGGGGGGGAGGTGGCCCTGGCAGGGGAGGGATGGGAGGGGAGGGGAGGGGGGCCCTGGCAGGGGAGGGCCACACACACCCTGCACACCCCTCATTGGTGCTCTCCCATGTGCTTCCCCTGCAGGTCGTCCGCGCCATCAACACCCTGCTCCTCCACAGGCTCGTGAGGCTTGGGGACCCAGATGCCGCCACCCTGGGCTTCCCCAATTGCTTTGGGGCTCTGGATGGGACTCACATCCCCATCCGCACCCTGGAACACAGTGGAGGATGCTACTTAAACAGGAAGGGCTACCACTCAGTGGTCCTCCAGGCCTTGGTGGACATCCGGGGCCGTTTCCTGGACATTTATGTGGGCTGGCCTGGCAGCACCCATGACGCCCGGGTATTCCAGAACTCAGGCCTGTGCCATTGGCTGGAGGCGGGGACCTACATCCCCCAGCGGGAGATCCCTGTGGGGGACACCACCATGCCCCTCTGCATCATCGCAGATGCGGCATACCCCCTCCGGCCCTGGCTCATGCACCCATACACGGGTCATCTCTCTGCCAGCCAGGAGTGCTTAAACCAGCACCTGAACCACACGCACCAGGTGGTGGAGCGCTCATTTGGCCACCTCAAAGGGTGCTGGAGGTGTCTCCTCACCCGCCTTGATGCTGGCGCCACCAACATCCCCCAGATTGTGGGCGCGTGCAGCGCCCTACACAACCTGGTGGAGAGCAAGGGGGAGGCCTTCTTTCAGGGCTGGGCTGTGGAGGCCGGCAGGGCCGACATGCAACCACCCGCTGCCCCCAGTCGCCAGGTGGACCCCAAAGGGACCCGGGTCCGGGAAGCCCTGCGGGCCCAGTTTGATGAGGCCACAGGGTGAACTCTGGCAGGCCCCCCACTGCCCCTCCCATCCTCCACAACACTCCCTGCCCCTACGCCCACACCACAGAGCACCCAAGAGCACACCCCCCACTTTTCTTGTAAATAAAAGCAGACAGTTGTTCGTCAACTCAAATATCTGTAGAACTCTTATTATTATTATCAACAAGACTAACTATTTACAGGCAAAATCTAAGTTATATATATATGTATTATAAATAGGGAAAAGATGAAAGGGGAAGACAAGGAAGGGGAGAACTATTTACATGGGGGGGTAAGGATCAGCATAGTAACAGGGGTCAAATATACAAACTATTTACAAACAAACATAAAACTGGGGGGAATATATACAAAGGGGGGGGCCACATCCTGGGCCCCACACCCCCTAATGTCCAGTGCTGGGGGTGGGCAGCCGGGATCCCCGCCTCGGCCTCAGCCCTGGCCGGGGCTGGCTGGGGGCCGGGCGGACTGGGAGATACGACCAGTGGGTGTCAGCTGGCCCCAGGTCCCCCTCGGCAGAAGGGCCCTCGGTGGCGGGTGGCGGTGCAATGGCGCAGCGGTTGGAGCAGCGGGTGGAGCAGCAGGTGGAGCAGGCAGGGCGGGCTCAGCGGCGGCCGGCACGGCATGGGGGGCCAGGTAGTCCGCGATATAGTTGAAGGTCCGCATGTAGGCCCCCCATGCCTCCTGGCGCCAGGCCAGCGCCCGCTCCTGTGGCTGGAGGCGGTGCTCCTCCACCCGCAGCCACTGCTCGGTGACCTCCAGCTGCTGACAGTGGAGGGCCAGCAGCTGGGGGTCCGTCGCCGTTGGGTGCTGGTGCTGGGTCTGCCGTCTTCCCCGCCGTGGGGCTGGTCATTCCTTTGCCGAGGGGCTGGCCTGGAGTGATGGCCCCGGGGGGCTGTCCGGGACCACTGACGCCTCGTCGGCACTCTCCAGTCCTTCTGATGGTGCAGCTGCGGAACACAGGAGGCGGGGAAGAAGAGTGGAGACAGCCGTTAGTGTGGGCCCCGAGCTGTGGCCTTTGTCCTCCCACCCCTCTGCTGCAGGTTCCCCATCCCTGTCCCTGGGAGATGCTGCTGTGATGGGGTTCAGGGGTCCCCCTGCACTGCACCCCGTCTGCTGGCAGGAGTGACTCTCACTCAGCAGGTACAACAGGAGGTTTCTTAGGCAACAGATGCCCAGTTTCTCACAGAAGTGACAGTACAGCAGTCAGAGACGCTCCTTCTAACCTGTCCTGGGGAGAAGACCCCGAGGGGTGCCCCTCTGGGGTATAGCTTTCCCCCTCCTCAGGCTGGCTGCCTTCTAGCTCTCCCTTCCCCTAGCCTCTAACTGCTGCCCCCGATTCAAACCCAGTTCGGCTCCTCCCTCCTCTTTGTTCAGGGCAGAGGTGTAACCTGCCAGTTGAGACCCCAGGATCATCCTTGGCCACTGGGAGCTATTCAGCTTGTTTCTCATATGTAGCCTGAGTCTCGCATTTGCACTCCCCCCACTCCATCACATGCTGCTGCTGCTGCTGCTGCTGGGTGTCCCACCCCCTACCCCCGGGGGACCCTAGAGGTTCCGCTCCCCCCAGCCCTGGGGATGAGGCATGGCACTGTTGTGCTGGGGCGGGGGGCAGGGGCTGATGCACTCTTCTGAGGGACATGCCACTGCTGTCCTTGGGGCCATGGTCATCTGGGCATGTGGAGGGCCCTGGTCATGTCTCTTACCCCCGCCCCTCAACCCAGGGGGTGTGCACCAGAGGGGTACATACCTGATGGTCCACTCCCATGGTCGGGGGACACCAGGGCGGTGGACACCTGGCTGGAGCTCCGGGATGGCAGGACGATCCTCAGGCCGGTGTCACTGGAGGAGGACTCCTCCTCCTCCAGTGCCCCGGGGGTGGGCTCCTGGGGGGGCCCCCAGGGTGCGGGGCTTGCCTCTGGGGTGGACTCCGCCTCCGGGGCCTGCTGGGGCTCCTTGGCCGAGGTATCAAGAGTGGCCAGAGGGGAGGAGGTGTGCTGGCGCCCAGGATGTCCCTGAGCTCCCTGTAAAAGGGGCAAGTGACGGGGGCGGCCCCAGATCGGCCGGCCGCATCCCGGGCCCAGGCGTAACCCTGCCGCAGCTCGTTCACTTTACCGGACATGATCTGGAGTGTGGGCAGGGTGACCCCGGGTGGCCAGGCCCTCGGCCAGCCGAGTGAACACATCTGCGTTCCACCTCTTGCTCCCTATTACCTGGAGCACCTCTTCCTCGCTCCAGAGCCCCAGCAGGTCCCGAAGCTCGGCCTCCATCCAGGAGGGCCCCCGCTGCCGCTTCCCCGCCTGGCTGCTGGGCTGGGAGCCGTGGGTCCCCTTGGGGGGGTCCCCTGGGGGCGCGCGGGTGGCCATTGCATCCGGTGTGGGTGTCTGTGGCTGCGGAGGAGCGTGCAGGCTAGCCACGTGGCAATGCTGCTGCCTGCACGCTCTCTCAGCTTCCTGCACAGGAAGGCAGGGGGTGGGGAGCTTTAAGGGGCGACTGCACGCGGCCACCATCGAGCTCAGGGGCTGGAGAGAGCGTCTCTCAACTCCTCAGCTGATGGCCGCCATGGAGGACCCCGCTATTTCGATGTTGCGGGACGCGCAACAACTACACGTTCCCTACTTCGACGCTGAACGTCGAAGTAGGGCACTATTCCCATCCCCTCATGGGGTTAGCGACTTCGACGTCTCGCCACCTAACGTCGATGTTAACTTCGAAATAGCGCCCAACACGTGTAGCCGTGACGGGCACTACTTCGAAGTAGGCGGCATGTGTAGACGCGGCTATGATGTCGCACCATCGAAATAAGCTATTTCGATGTTGGCTGCACGTGTAGACGTAGCCCATATAAACCTGCTGGAACTCAGAGCAGTGCGCAACTCCTGCAGGCACTTCTTATGATGCATCTGCAGTATGCCTGTCAAAATACTCACAGACAATATAGCCATAATGTATTACATCAATTGCCAAGGATGGGCACATTCCTGATCCCTTTGCACAGAAGCTATTCTCCTGTGGAAGTGGTGCATTTGCAATAGCACAACTTTAGTAGTGTCCTACTTACTGGGCATCAACAACACAGAAGATGATGCCTTGAGCAGTCACTTTGCACCGGATCATGAATGGGAGATCTGCCACAACATCCTTCTTCTCATATTTTATCGATGGGGGTTTCCTGTCATCAACCTATTTACCACCCATCTGAACGCCAGTGCAATAGCTCCTTAGGCGAAGCCTTCCTAATCAGCTGGAGGGGTCCGCTACTCTACACGTTTCCCTCCACAGTGCTAGTTCCCAGAGTGCTAAAGAAAGTCAACAGGGACGGAGCCAAGCTCATACTGACAGCACCTGCCTGGGCATGCCAGCGCTGGCTCCCTATCCTGAGCAGGACGGTGTTGTGCATGCCACAGCTCCTGCCTCATCCCAGAGATCTGTTGACTCAGGATCAGGGGACAATTATGCACCCACTGCATCGCACTCTCCACCTCACGGCCTGGCTCATTGCTGGTTCAACGGTGCTGAGGATGTCTGCTCAGACCAGGGGAAAGATGTCCTCATGCAGGGCAAATGATGTACATGTAAGACTTACCTTTCTAAATGGAAATTATTCATGACCTGGTGCTCCTCCAGACATCTGTCTCCGAGCGAAGCGCCAATCCATGCTATTCTGGACTACCTGTTGGACCTGAAACAACAAGGTCTAGCATTGGCATAATTGAAAGTGCACCTGGCTGCGATGTCAGCATTCGGGCACACAACCGACGATACCTCAGCCTTTGATCAGCCCGTTACATCACGTTTCCTTAAGGGGCTGGCTAATCTGTATGGCCTGAGGCAGCCTATTGTACTCCTGTGGAGTTTGGACTTAGTTCTAGAGACACTAATGAGAGGCTTGTTCGAGCCCATGGCCACGGCCTTGCTCTTGTTCTGATGGCTGACGTTAAAGACCGTTTTCCTCCTGGCGAGTTCCTCCTTCCATCCTCCCAAAGGTGTGTGAACTGCCCGTCCTCATGGCAATCCCACCATATATCATTTTCAAAAAGGATGGGGTGGTGCTCAGATTACAGCCTCGCTTCATCCCTAAGGTCTCCTCAGAGCTCCACATTAATGAGCCAATAGTGTTCCCAGCGTTTTACCCTAAACCCCACTCCTCGGCACGTAAGTGCATCTGCACTCATTGGATGTGAGAAGGGCCTTAGCCTTCTTCATCGACAGAACTGAGCCCTTTCGGAGGACCGAGAGGTTGATAGAGTCTATAGCTTGTCGCACTAAGGGCTAGGCACTATCTTCACAGAGACTGTCTAACCTTATCACATCCAGCACAACAACTTGTTATTTGCTGTGGGCCATGTCCTTACTGTGCCAACTGAGGAAGGTCTGGGCTTGGTAGATTTTGTGAGCCTTTCCTAGACTCTGGGGTGGGGCCAAAATTGGCGCTCAGTGTGGGCAGGGGGTGCCAGGAAGTAGGCTTGGGCTGTGGGGAGTGGGAGGGAGGGTGCAGGAGTAGGCTGGGGGTGAGTGACCTGGGTGAGAGGGGGCAGGAATGCTCTGTGAGTGGGAGGTCTGAGCAGGAGGGTGGTGCCAGAGGGTGGGGTCTGGGCAGGAGGGGCAGTGCAGGAGGAGGCTGGTGTTGTGGGAGATCTAGGTAGGAGGGGGTACAGGAACTGGATGGGAGTCTGGATGGAAGGGGATGCAGGAGCAGGCTGGAGGGGCAGGGCCTGGGAGATGGGGCCGGCCTTAATCAGGGCAGCTCTTCTGCTGCTAGCAGGCACCACCCCCACTGCTCTGATTGGCTGGAATTCTGGACACTCTGTGGTGGGGGAAATGCCTCGCCAGGCTGCACCATGCTGCTACCTGCCAGCCAGAGGGAAGTTCAGCCACTTCCCTGCCCCCACCAGGCAGAGCCTCAGCTCGCCTGACTCTAGCCTGTGAGGCTCAGGGCTCTACACCCCTGACCCCAGAGCAAGCCATATGCTGGGGACAGGAGTCATGAGCCGTGGGGATTGGATCCAGGAAGCTCTGAGCTGGGATCAGTGCAAGGCCAGGGGTTTCACACTCCTGATCAAGTATTCAGGCTGGAGTGCTCTGGGACCTTTAAAGTGCTCTGGGACCTTTAAAGTGTGGGTCTACTTTATGTAAAACTGCTTTGTATAAAAGGCCTCCCAGAGTCCATAGTTATCTTTCTTGCTTAGGGTGACCATAGCTTCCTAACCCAGATACAAGACAGGGAGATATGGTGGGAAGGGGCGGCTCCTCCCAGCTCCACCAAGGTGTGGAGGGGCTGGGAATCAGGCAGCAGCCATGTGGATGGGTTCCCAGCTCCCCACGCCTCAGGGAGCTGAGAGCCATGTTGAGCCATTATAGTCTGGTTCCCAGCTCCTGCCAGCCAGCAGGAGCCGGGTGCAGCCGCACTGATCTGGGTCCCAGCTCCTGTGAACCATGGGGAGCTGGGAACTGGGTGGCAGCTGCTTGCCCCCTCCCCCCCCCCCCGAAATACAGGGCAATTAGCCCAGTTTTGTAAATAAATTGGGACATCTTTCTGGCACCCAAAATAGGCAGCTGTCCCACCAGAAACAGGCCGGATGGTCACCTATTCTAGCTCCAGATCAAATAACATCGGTTTACAGGGAAAAAGGTGTTTTGGTTTTTTTCCTAGCTGCCACTCCTGCAAAGGCCTCCCATGATCAGAGACTCAAGTTGGGTTTCTTCCTTTTCATGCACCGTCACCAGTTGTAAAGGCCAGGAAAAATAAAAAGAAGACGTCTGTGTTGAAAGCTGGGCCATGCCATCCATGCAAGTCACTTTAAACAGGGGTAACTGATGGGAATATAGTTCCCAAGTCTATGGATGACACACAGGAAGGAAGGAGCAGAATCTGTGGGAGTCTCATCATGCCAATGGGCTTTGCAGGGTTCATCAGAGTCAAACAGCAACAAAGGCTTCATTTTAGTAAGGAAGAACTAAGGGTGAGAATGTGACAGGGAGCAGAGCTGTCCAGTGGGGTGTTATTTTTATAGTCACTTTAGTGCTGCCAACTTTCTTGGTCAGATGAACTGTTTCCCATTTGCAGCCCTGGAATGTGGTCTGCCCAGGCAGGAAGGCTGGCAGCCTCCACTCCAATGGTGACTTTAGTGCTCAGGACCTTGGGTCTGTATCTCACGATTGAAAAAATGGCATTAGCTGCAGGAGTGCCTGGGATACCCTGCTGGGCACTGACGCTGAGAACAGAGTGCCACCTGCTGATGCCGCTGCCTGTGCTCTTGGGGTTATGTGGGGAGGTGAGTCAGCCAAGCTCTCCCTGGCTCATGGCCACCACACAGCACCACACAGCACAGTGCAGTGGTGGAGGTTTGTGTCCTGCGGGTAGTTTACCTCATCAGACTGGCAGCCCTGGGAAGGCACCCCAGTGGTGTAGCGTCTCCAGCAGCAGTGCGAGGTTGTCCTCTGCCTGGAGACATGTTTCACCTGTGACTCAGCAGGACCCAGTCTCCAGGATCCATACATCTCTGTGCTGTAGCAAGAGCCAGTCCTAGCTAATACTGGTGGTGATTTCTGTGGTGTAGTGCCCTGTGCAAAGATGCTGATCTTCTGGTCCATTTAAGGCACACGGCTGCAGGGTTGCCTGGCAGCAATAGCCTTTAATCCCTTTTAACCTGAGTCACATGGGAGCGGGACGCCACACTGTCAGTCATCCCCTAACTACTCAGGCCCTGGTGAAGCCATTTCTGAAAAGTGTGCTGGAGGCAAAAAGCCAGGCCAGCTGCATGCCAGGCTATTCCAAAGAGGAGCTGATTTAAATACTGCAGGTCAGTGCAATAGCTTCCATATTAAAGCAAGGACCAATGGATTCTAAATAGGTACAGACTGACCGAGAGCAGTCCTGAAATGAAGAGCACTGCTGCGGAGTACATGGGGGTGGGGGTGTTTCTCTTTCTGAATTAATCTGCACTGGGGAAGCTGCAGACACACACACTTTGTCTGCATTTTCAGAGCCCCTTTCTCCCGTAGGAAACACCTGTGGATTGCCTGCATGGCTCATCCTGCCCAGGTCGACCTGCTCTTTAGGTGTGCCAGCCCTGACACTGGCGTTCCTGCTTTCGGGCTTTCTCTTGCTCCCATTCATCTGGAAGCATGAGCTCTGTGGGGAGAGGAGTGATAGGGGAGAGCTGGAAGGGTTTTCTAATCAACTGGCCAGAGCTAGGAGCCAGCAGGTGAAACTGACGCTATGGCGCAAGAGCAGGCCAAGACCATGATGTGTCCGACTCCAGGCAGTGTTGTTCTTTCCAGGCCTGAGTCAGCAGAAAGTCTCCATTGGCTTCCATGTGGTCAGCCTTTCCAAAAATAATACAGGAACAGCCTGACTGGATCTGACCAGGGGTCCATCGACTTGAGTCTGGTGCTGGCCAGGGAAGAAGGCCCAACAAACACCCTGGAGCTGCTGAATGGTGCAGAAGTTTCTGGACCCTGTTCGACGAGGGCAAATTGGATCCTGATATATATCACAGCCACATTACGGAGAAGACTATCCAGCTGGCCTGCAGTGCCAACTGAGTCCTCAGGGGAATCTGAGATCTGTGTGGTAAATGCACCTCTATATGGCTGATGGGGTTTCAGAAGCTTAGTAGATGGGCATTCAATGTAGACCTCTTCCGCTCATTGCAGCAGGGATGCTGAGTGCCTTTTGAACCTGAACGAGCCAGGGTTTGCCCTGCTCATACTCAGGCTGCATTGGACAGTTCTAGGGTGTGTGGGCGTCATGGCTGAATTTGGAGCAAAGTCCCATGAGAACAGGTTTGCCAGGGAGAGACAGACAGGGCGTATGTTTGCGGATGGTACTGAGGAGAGGGTCTGGCTGCTGAAACCTACTGGGACTCAGAATGGGTTGAAAGGAGCCTTTCCTCCCTGGATCAAGTCAAACCCTCCAGGTCTGGTTCATTGTGTGCCTCAACAATACAGGGGCATTTTTCCCGGGTGGTATAATTGGCTACAACATTTAATCTTTGGGTAAGGTGTGTGGTTAATGGTTCCCAGGAAAACCAGGTTACAGGAGGTTTCATTTCCCAATCAGGATGCTCATAGTTTTCCCCACTTAGCTCCTGAATGGCTGGGAGGTTGTCTACAGCCCTGCAATACGGGATTGCACCTCTCCTCACTTTGCTGGGCAAGTGCCCTTTGCAGTCCACCTGAGGATCTCTGGGCACTTTACACATATCAGTGAGAAACTTCTGGAAAGCTCAGGGAAGTGAGTGATTACTATTGCTCCTGTTTTGAAGCTGGTAAACTGAGGCACAGGGGGGGTCATCATGGCTGCCCTTGACAGAGCCAGCTCATGCAGAGTTGTCACAGAATGGGTGCAAAGCAGCCAATATGAATTTGTTTAAAAGTTTCACTGAGTGTTTGCTGCGAACACCTCACATTGCCTGGCTAGTTCTAATCATGGACTCAGGAGTGAAAGACCCAGCTACCCAAATGCCTTCACTTACATTCCTCTCCAGAAGCAGTGAGTGGATCCTACCCCATCCAGCTTCAAATTAACACCAACCCAGCCTGGATCCACAGTGAGGATTAGCTGCAAACTCTGGCGAGCTCCCTGCCAGAACCCCCAAGAGATTTCCAGTTTTAAACCAAAAGTGTTTGGAGCAGATACTGTAGCTTTGGATGCTTGGCCGAACTGAACCACCTCTCCTAGCCTGCAGAGGTTTGCCTAGTGCTTGCGCACCAGTTGCCCAAACACACACCTCCTCCCGTCCTTGGCTGCAGACACTTTGGCTGTCTCAGAAGTAGAGAGCAACCCTGGCATCCTGTCACCAGCAGAACCTCAGCCAAGTGCTGCCCCCACCTCATCCTGCACTCACCGCTTCTTGCATTCCTAGTTTTTCCTAATAAGACCCAGCTGCCCCTTGTCAGCTTGTGCAAACACCCAGCAGCTGGGCAGTGCTAGCTACGCATCCATAGAAAGAAAGAAAGAAAGAAAGAAAGAAAGAAAGAAAGAAAGAAAGAAAAAGATTTACTAGGGTGCTGGAGAGAGAGAAAATCTGCCAGGCCTCCCTGACACACAAAATCTAATGATCAGGTAATAATCCAAGAGCCAGCCTAAGAACAGGCTATAAAAACAACCCCTGACACTGTCCTTGTGATCCACATCACCATTCAGCTGGGAGTTATTTGTGAAAAGCAATAGCCCTTCCTTAATGTAAATAGCAGGAAACAAATGATCCCCCCAGGGGCAAGGGGGAAACAGACATCCAGAATCCAGTGCTAAGACCCTCTCCATGCATGGGCGGTGGTTTCCTTTTAGATCAAACCTTCAATCACTCTGTGGGTGGAGTGGAGGTGGCTCCTGAGTCACAGGGAAGCCTTCCAGGACTTCTGGATCTTTAGATGTTCGAGCATCAGAGAAAAGGCTGTACATTGGTAACTAAATCCAGACACTGGCAGCTGGGTCTTCCGGGTTCTGTTCCTGCCTTGCCCCCTGCATAGGAATGGCTCACAATTTTCCTTCAGATGCTTTCAGTGGCAAACTGGATTTAGGTCTGAGTGAAAATTGTCGTGGAAAGCCTCTCCTTTCCTGAAAGAAAAAGCCAGAAACCTGAATGCTGTTGGCTGAAATTTTTAATAAAAGCTGAAAAGTTCTGTTAAAATATTGATGAAAACGTCTTTTATTTTTCTTGATTTTTTCTATGGGATTTTGTTTTTCTGTCAACCTCTGCCACTGAGTGATTGGGGGACCTTGACATGAACCTCTTACACTCAATGCATGTATCCACATCAGTAAAATAAGAATAATAATGTCTCTCACTTGCCTAGTAAGAGTCAAGAAGCTTAATTCATCTGCGTGTGCAGAGTCAGTGGATGGGTTAGTGCCCACAGGAACAAGGGCAGCGGTTCCCAACCTTTTCGAGACAGCAACCCATTTTGACAATTGAGTAAGACTTTGTGACCCGAGACAATTCAAAGCCAGGGGGTGGGGGTGGGAGGTGGGGTTCTGCCCTGGGAAAGTTTTTTTTTATAAATCTTGATTATGTTTTACCCCCCCTTGAACTTTTTTACACCCTGTGAAAATTTCATCTGGATCTGCCCTTGCAACATACATATGCAATTTGTATAATTGAAAGTAAATAAAACCGTTACTATGGTGTTTGGAGGTGGCACTTAAACCTCTCTCAGTCTCCAAACAGCACCCCCCCACCTACCTCACATGAACTCCGCACACTGCCACTGCTGCCCCCCGCTGCTCCTTCACTGGAACACTTGTGCTGCTTCCTCTGCGTGGCTCCCCCAGTCCCTTCGACTCTCTTCTCCCACCTGCAGCGTAGGCAATTCCCTGCTCTGCCACACTAAAATGAGACTCAATTTCATTGGTTTACTGGCTGGATCAGGCATGCCAGCTGTTAAACCAATTAAACTGCATTCCCTTTCAGCGCGGCAAGGCAGGCAGGGACTGGGAGCTGGAGGAGGAGTCAGGCAGCAGCATTTGGAGCTGCAAATGGCTCCTTAAAAAGCCACACGCAGCTCAGAGCTGCCCAGCTGGTGTCCCTTAGCAAATCTAAAGATGACCCATGTTTGAGTCCCGACCCATGGTTGGGAATTGCTAATTAGAGCAACATTACTCAGATCAGTTTTTCATTGTGACTAGGTTGGCCAGCGCCCATCTTCTTCCTTTGCTGGGGCCTGATCCAACTCCTGGCACCCGCTTGCTTCATCAGACATTGGCTCTCAGTGCTTATTGATGCTCTTAATCTTAAACAGGACAACAAATTAATTTCTTTTTGCTATGTTAGCAGCTACACTTTGTATTCCATTTTATTGGAGAAAAGTGAACCCCTCCTGCTCTGGAACTGTGGTAGAGTAAAATAGAAACTGTCCTCTTAATGGAAAAACTTTCACACCAAGAACATACTCAAGAGAAGCATCAAAGTGCTAAGAAATGTGATCACCCTTTCCAGTATACTCTGAGGAGGAGGGATCCCCAGCCAGCAATCCAGAGGTTGTAGCCAGGGTCTTTGGCTGGTAACCAGGTCCCGAATAAGTAAATACAGTAAGTAGATTAACATTTTATTGTATTTTGCCTTAATAATATTTTTTTAAAGTTGCAGGCTGTGTGCAAGGTTCTGCTCAACAGGTAAAGACTGATACATTGCCAGTCACTGCTCACCAGCAAGTGAAGTACTTTGGGACAGCAGGGGTGTGGCAGGTGATCCGGAAACCCTTTCTCTAGGCTTTCCACAGTGCAGTTTTGTCTTTAACAGAAACACTGAGCATTCCAAAGCAGCAGGGCAGTTGTAACAGAAAGTCAGGACAGGGACCTCACAGTGGTGTGCAGCAGCTTTACGGAGTTGTTGTGTGGGGGCTGCCTGAGCTACTTAGACAATGTTTGTATTCTCCACTCTGCATAAACTATCAGGTGTGATTCTGATCTCAGCTACATCAGTGAGCATCAGAAGGAAATCCTGTGGAGTTACACCAGAAGGAGACCATTGTGAAATCAGAATGTTACCTCTTCTTTTCAGTCAACCAGGGACCCAAAGCTGACATAGAATGGACCACGACTGCGTTACACCGTTGGATGCTGTCACTGATTTGCCCAAGGTCACAGGGCAAGACTTTAGGCCCCAAGGCAGCAGACCACATTCTTCTTCATGTCTGTCTCCATCAATATATCCAGCTCCACATGATTGTTACACAGGGCCTGGGCAGTGGAACTCTGCAAGCTGAGGCACAGCAGAGAGTTAAAATAATACAGCAGCTCTGACATAGGACGTTTCTACAGCAAGTTCATAGAAACATAGAATCCTTGGGCTGGAAGAGACCTCAGGAGGTCATCGAGTCCAGCCCCCAGCTGGAAGGGAGACACAAGGGAGGGAGTCCCAAATCACCATTGACAGCTTCCTTGCAGGAGTCTGGTGGCTGTTCCTCAGCTGAGTCCCTACAGTTGTACAATGAGACTCCAGGTCAGAAAAACTGAAATCCAAAGCAGCCCTTTTTTATTGGGGTGGGGCTGTGGGGGCAGAAAGCAGCCTTGGGAGTAACAATTGCAGGTTTTCAAAAATCATGTAATTTGCCTAAAATTATGAGATTTTAAACCAAAAGTGAATTTGGAGTTCTTCTAATTCAGATGTAATGTTTTGAGAGGGCAGGGATGCGGTGTGGTGGGTCACACTTTGTAGCTTTTCTCTGCACCTGTACAGGGTAGAAATGTTCTTAAAATAAAAAATGGCTTCTGACATGGGTATGATCCTTGTAAATATCACTCTCCCTATCATTTCTGACAGGGAAATGTTTCTTCACATATATATTTCCACTGAAAGTAAAAGAGTCATTGCAGCATCTTCTCTAGGAACTGGAGGGGAGTAAGTTTCAACTCAAACTACAAGTGGCAGATAAATTATCCTTATAAACCTTGGAATGCCAGCAAGGCAGGAACTGACTCAATATTGCCACAACTACTAATATACTCAGAGAGCCCCAGGGGAGATAAAGGGACAAACACAAACTTGATCCAATTTACATAACATTATATTTTATTAAAAATGGCGTTAACAAATATGGCTGTCCCAGGCTAGATAATCAATGTAGATTTATCATCCTTTTGGGAGAAAGTGACGGGCTATTGATCAAGTGCTGGCTGCTTGCATGGCATGGGAGACTTCCCTTAAGAAGGAGCATCTGAAAAGAAAGCAATAGGTCAGGGCACACTGTACGATCTCTTGGGGGGTAGGAGGACAGTTTATCTTATGAATATTAAGTTGCTCTAGTTCTTTCTTTGGAAGCATCTCCATTGGTGAGTCTGGATCTAGTGGGTGAGACCAGAACCAGGGCAGTGAAGACTTCTCAGGACTCTATTGTTATTCGTTTTACACAAGCCCTTAGGATACATGCACACTGCACAATCCCCCCTCTCTTCCCCCGCAAAAACCCCAAACCAACCAACCAACCAAACAAAACAGACAGTCCCGCTGCAGGTGACTTGCCCAAGCTCCCTAGCCCAAGAGGAGACTCACATGCCACAAACAAATATTTTGGGTTTTTGCTGAAAATCTAAAAAATGTCTTGAAAAAAAACACGTCCTGCTGAAATGTCCATTTCAACATGAGATGTTGCTCACTGAAAAAATGTTGTGGCAAGCTCTAAACAGCAGGTTGCATCTCGGACTAGAACCTGAGGTCACCTAATTCCTACTCTAGTTGGCAACCACCAGCTACTCTGCTCTTAATTTTCCATGTGATTCACTCAGTATCTGTACCCAAGTTTACTTAAGGCTAAAATAGATACCTGCCTCCATGGGTGGGTTTTTGGGTGGGTTAATTAACAAGAAAGTAAGTGAATAAATACTTCAGGATTATCCGAGAGAGAGATCTAAGCCTTTTATGCTCAATAAATGAGGAAAATGTATTAACAATACTCTGCAAGGTGATAGCACCTTGTATCTGTAGATCCCAGAACAGTAAACCCTCGATTTACCCAGGGGTTGCATTCCTGCAACCCCCGTGTAACTTGAATTTTCATGCTTGCAGGGCTGGTCAGTTTCCCATGTCCTCTAAGCAGTGAGGAGCCAGGAATCAAGTGGCAGCCTGGTTCCAGTCTCCCTGTGGCTTGCAGGATCAAGAAACTGACCCTCTCATGGCTGGTTAGCTTACCGGTTCCTGCAAGCAGAGAGCTGGGAACCAGGCTAAGAGCCTTCGTCCTACAGCCACGTGGCTGGGGGAAGGGAGGGAGAAGGCTCTGGCTGTGGGTCTCCCCACACCCCCAGCTGGGGACTCCGTGGCTGGCTCTGCTCCAGTCACGGGGCTGTGGGGTTTCCACACCCACCCACAGTTCTCCTCCCAACCCCTCTCATGTAATCGTGAGATAGGTTCATGTGGAATGTGCATATCTAGAGGGATTACTATAGTTGATTATGGCTCATAGCAATCAAGGGAGGGTCTCTTGTGCAACGGTACAGCATCGTAATCTACAGGGCCTCAGCATGCCCCTTCAGTCCCCCCAGCCTATCAAACATCGTCCAATGTGATGGCTGCTGCCAAACATGAGTGAATTTCTGCATGTAGCATCCAGAAGCAAGAGCGGCTGGGGCTACTTCCTGGCCTCTTCAGGAGTCAAAGTATCCAGGGCTCTCAGCATGTACACAGCCAAAAATCAAATGCAGAATCAACATGCATTTCAGTTCCCTTAACCTCTGCTGTGGAAAATGCCCAGGCTAGCGTTACAGCAGAGGATGAGGTTAGCAGTGGAGATCCTTAGCTGTTTACAAGCCTTTTCTTAGCAATAGCTGAAGCATTATGAAGACCAGATCCCAAGGGAGCTCTTTATGCAGCTGTCTCCTTCCGTATGGTAGTGTGGGCTAAATGTGAGGTTGGAGGTGGGCAGGCAGATGCTCCATGTGTTATTGACTGTTCTCACCATGCCTGCTGCAATGGGCTTTCATGTATAACCACCACCCAGCTGGATTTACGCTAAGCAGAGTCTTCAGACAAGACAAATAGGATGAGGCAGGTAGCCTCGATTCTTTATACAGGGAAGCCACTACATGAGGAAGGATGATCTAGTGGTTCAGACATCAACCAGGAGACCTGTGTTCAAGTTCTCTTTCCAGCACTCATGTGACCTTGGATAAGTCATTCAGCAGCTCCCTGCCTCAGTTTCCAGTCTGTTAAAGGATAATTATGAGGCTTTCTTACCTTACAGGGACAAATGACTTTTTTGCAGTTTTTACATTACTGAGCACTCATGCATGCACAGATGGCAGCCATTTTATTCACAGAGCTGATGCAGCCTGCTCAAGAGGATACTTATCCATGCTGTGCTCTCACCTGGAAACTTTACTTGTTTTCTTTCCTGTTATCCTTTTTACTTCAGCTAAAATGAAAATCATTTTAGTCAACAAACGCACCATTTGCTACTAGTGCATGGGAACCCACATCTCCCATCCCAAATTGTCATGCTGTTCACAGGCTGGAAACAATGGAGTTTGTTATCTGACTGGTGATGATACCAAATGTGAATCATCTGCAGATGGAAGCTAGCCTAGTGTGGTGACCCTAGGGAGACAGCTGGTTGAGACAGAAACCAACCCCAGAGACTCTGGATCTGCATCTCGGGACCACCCTTGCTAACATGTAATGCTGCTGCTTGAAGCTTTGCCCTGATTGCAATAACTTTAGAGTAAACGCCTCTCGTTTAGGGAGACCTGGCCTAATACAAATGTAGCACGAAGGGTGGAGGAGTGAAATCAGGGATGGGAGATGTCAATGATGAGACCAACTGAAATGAAGCTCAGTGCAAATAAAAGGCAGAGTCAAAAGTCTTCGGATGCAGAACAGCACTAGTCGATGTGCCTGGAAAGGGGGGCATCCCAGCATACTGATCAGTCATGAGATTTCAGAGGTATTGCAAGAGAAAACGTTTCTGAAGCTTTCAGCTCTCCTGCATGAGGCACAGAGGGTGGGTGGCATTGCACAGAACTAGAATATGCATCAAAGGTAGCGCGGGTCTGCTTTGAACAAAAGCTCCTTGGCTTCAGCGATGAGTCCAGCGCCGGGGTCACAGAACATCCGAAGGGAGGTGCTCTCACAGAAATAAGACATCTGCAAATGGTTTGGGAAGGCTGGGCTGACTGCGCCCCTGGACAAAGCAAGGAACACAAAGGAAGAGGTCTCAAAGATGAGGATTGGGTAGAATTCCCTGGAAAGCCAGACAAGCAGAGTTCGGAAGGGTTGTTAAAATAGCTACACAAAACGAGGCAGGCTCGCCGGGGGAAGAGTGTAAATACAAGATACCTTCTACTAAAGATAAAAGCAGCCATGTGGCACTTTAAAGACCAATCAAATAATTTATTACGTGATGAGCTTTCCTGGGACAGACTCACTTCTTCAGATCTGGACATTCTGAAGGAAGTAAACTTGCACAATCAGAATTTAACAGAAAGATAGATAAAAAAACAAAATGAAAACTGATAAATCAGCTACATAGGAGAGATGGAGTGGGGGTGAATGGTGAGAAAGAGGGCGAAGAAAATTACTTACTGCACGTGTCTATTAAGTGACTTGCCTGGGATCAGTACAAATGTCGAAGATGGGGAAACTGTCTTTGTAGCATGCAAGGTAATTGCTATCTCTACTGAGACCTAAGCACAAAATGTCCAACCTGAGAATAAACTGCAGTTCAGATGTCTCCCATTGTAATTTGGTGTTAAAGTATCTTTGTTTTCGGATGCAGATTTTCAGGTCTTTAATGCTAGGGCCTGCTCCCTTGAAATGCTCACTGACAGGTTTATGTGCATTCAGATTCCTGATGTCTGATTTGTGTCCATTCATTATTTGACTTGACTTCTCCTGAAGGGAGAGGCAAACAGGCTGGTTCTGATCTCATTCATTGAGCCAATGGAATTACTGCTGATCTACACCCATGTCTGTGAGGGGAGAGTTTCAAATCGGGGATGTAGTTTGAGTCACATGTGTGGGAGCCTTAGGGAGGTACCCCTATGTTTTGCATCTGCAATACAAATAAACAGTAACAGAGTCTCCTTTGCACCTTCCCTCTTAGACTGGCTTAGTCTTGCAGCACATCTGTGAGGTCAGCGGGCCTATTATAGAGATGGTGACTTGGCCAAGGAGTTAATACAAGGAGCCCTTGGAAGAGCTGGGACCAGAACCCATGGCTGGTGCCCCAGTCAAGTAACCATCCTTCCACCTAGGTGGGCTGGTAATAAGCTAAACTGGCTTCTAGAACACCAGTTCAGGTCAGTCCTAGTCCTAGTGGCAGGAAGCTACCAGCCAAAGCATGAAGTAGGCTTCTGGTTTGGGTCATGCTCTCAGTGTGGCCGCATCTACACGTGCACGCTACTTCGAAGTAGCGGCGCCAACTTCGAAATAGCGCCTGTCATGGCTACACGTGTTGGGCGCTATTTCGAAGTTGAAATCGACATTAGGCGGCAAGACGTCGAAGTCGCTAACCCCATGAGGGGATGGGAATAGCGCCCTACTTCAAAGTTGAACATCGAAGTAGGGCACGTATAGACGATCCGCGTCCCGCAACATCGAAATAGCGGTGTCCACCATGGCGGCCATCAGCTGAGGGGTTGAGAGACGCTCTCTCTCCAGCCCCTGTGGGGCTCTATGGTCACCGTGTGCAGCAGCCCTTAGCCCAGGGTTTCTGGCTGCTGCTGTGGCAGCTGGGGATCCATGCTGCATGCACAGGGTCTGCAACCAGTTGTCGGCTCTGTGGATCTTGTGTTGTTTAGTGCAACTGTGTCTGGGAGGGGCCCTTTAAGGGAGCGGCTTGCTGTTGAGTCCGCCCTGTGTCCCTGTCTGCAGCTGTTCCTGGCACCCTTATTTCGATGTGTGCTACTTTGGTGTGTAGACGTTCCCTCGCAGCACCTATTTCGATGTGGTGCTGCCCAACGTCGAAGTTGAACGTCGACGTTGCCAGCCCTGGAGGACGTGTAGTCGTATTTCGATGTCTCTACAACGAAATAAGCTATTTCGATGTAGCGTGCACATGTAGACGTGTGTCCCAGGCTGTGTGCAGCAACCGCCTGAAATCAGAAACTCGGAGTTGAGTTCCCAGCCTTAGACATTTGAGTGCTTTGGGGAAAAAAGCATTTTTATACTTGGTCAAATATGCAGCCTGTTCATCTCCTGAAGGGCTGGGAAGTACCTTTGCCACCTTCCTGCACCCCAGGTGGCAGGCAAGTCAGTGCCACTAAAGAGAAACAAGGTGCTGCTCTGAGGAGGGCTCTGGTCTGGGAGTCAGGAGTCCTGAGTGCTCAGCTTAGCTCAGCTCTGACTCAGGCAGAAATTCTGCTCCTGGTGTGTGGCTGTTTTATCATCAGAAGCAGCAGTCCTGGGTCAGCATTGATTTATAAATCTCAGACTTCATTTGCGTAATCTCTTCTTTTTCAAAAAAACCCAGCAGTGTAGATGGGGATTTTAAAAAAAAACTCTGAACACCTGAATTTTTCAGGAACATGAGATCGGAAGAGATTATGCAAATGAAGCATGAGATTTGTAAATGAGCACTTCATTTGCATTTTTGATTTCCCTCATTTGCATTCCTCTTTTGAAAGAGGAAGGTAGTGTAAACGCAGCCATTGATGGAGGAATGACGGGACTGTGTCCACATGAATGGCTGTGTGCTGAGTGCACCTGCTGCCTTTCCATTGTCAATTCTAAGACTTTTAGGCTGGAAGGGGTCATCTAGTCTGGTTCCTGCATGTTGCAGGTCACAGAACCTCCCCCATGCCCTCCTGTAACAAACCCCAACCTTCAAGCTGAGTTACCCACATCCTTACAGCTTGTTACACAGGTTTCAAGATACAGACAAGCCACCGTTCACTTAGCAAAAGCCAGTGAGTGACCCAGGCCCCAAATTGCAGAGGAAGGCAAAAAATTCCAGATCTCTGTAGATGGCCATAATTCCTTATGCTGAATACAGAACCCCCAGAAAATTGCTCACAGAAGTGAGTTCAGTGGCAATCAGACAGAACTGTACAGTGCAAATGTTCAGATTCACATTGTTGACTGAGTCTCTGATAAAGAGTTATTGTGCTGTTGAATTCGTTTTAGTTACCTTCTTATCTTTGAGGCTGTAGGGTTCATACAGGGAGCTCTCTCTCTCTCTCTCTCTCTCACACACACACACACACACACACACATACACACGAGCACCTTTCTCACACTGGGGAGGAGGGTCTGATAGCCATCTGTCTCATCCCTCCCAGCCCAGCCCTCTCTGTGCTCCATGCCTGGATGACCACATCTCTCCTCGTGTCTGTTGCTGCTTCTTCCCGAAACAATACTGGTTGTGTGTGTGTGGCGGGGGGTGGGCAGGTCACCTGCTGCCTTCCCCAGATTTCTGCCAGGATTCACACCAAAAATTGACTGGGAACAGCCTTTTGGCTGCTTCCACCCACAGGGCTGGAGGAGGCAGGGGAAAGAGATACCCTGGCCTGTGTCCGCACTGAGCTCACCCCTTCCTGCTTGTCAAAAAGCAGCTAAAACCTCCAGGCTGCTGCTGGCCACCAACATCACCCAGCTGCCTCCTCTCCCCCAGCGACAGCACAGGCAGGAAGGGGTTAAGCTCCTTAAGATATTGGCTCCTTCTGGACAGTGCTCTGGGCTGGAGGGTCTTGGGGCTTCTCAGGGTGCTGGCCCAGCCAGAGGCAGTGGGAGAAGGAAGGAACCTGCTGGTCAGGCTGTTGGTGAGCTGAGTGCCCCGACCAGGAGCTGGTTCTCCACACAGCACTAGTGGTGGGTGTGGAGGGGCACTGAGGCTGAAGGGGCAAAGCAGGGTGAGAACAGTGAGCAGCAGAGCTTGTGAAGGGCCAATTGGTGAGCAGCAGCAGTGCCATGTGACTGCCCACGGCCTGGTGCCTGCCTAATCAGCACAGCTTGCAGCTTACAGCCAGTCCGCAAGCCATGGGACTGGAGGCAGGGCCCTGCTGGCTGAGAGCAGGTGGGATCTGCACTCATGGCCCCACCTGCCGCAGCTTTGCCCTGCCACCAGGCTTGCACACCCACCTTCATCATCGACTGCTGGATTCCCTCCTCCCTACCCACTCAGTGCTGCTGGGCCGGTGACTGGCCAGCAGGAAACCTGCCAGCAGCACGATCCGTCAGTACTGAAGTCGGGGAGAGAGAAAATGTGGGACCATTTACTTGTTTTTACGAAATAGTTGGGACCTGGCTGGAGGTTTAAATACAAGACTTTGCCTTTAAACACAGGACCTTTGGTCTTGGCCAATGACCTGGTGGAAAATTCTGTCCCAATCCCACATATGGCCTTGTGTTAGACCCTGAGCATGTGGGCAGTCCAGAAGCTTGTTGCCAAGACCAATCTTTGAGTCCCTCCACTAGTAACCTCACTCCAGCCTGAGTGTTTAACTTTCAGCACAAGCTGTTGTAGTTTCTCCCGGAGCCCATTCCTTACCCACCCTTTTGGTCACGTCTGCTCTGTCTGCTCTGATTAAACTAGTATTTTCCATTAGGAAAATGCTTCATTTTAGGAATTCCTGTTGCGTTCAGTGATTCAACTCAGCAATTTGAAATCCCTCCCAATTTCCTATTCCCCTTTGCTGTGTTTGTTGAATAACGAAGTCGTACATTTCAGAAATCAACGGCGGAAGAGACAAAAATAATTTGTCATGTGTTTATAATTTGTTTTTGTGTTGTCAGCATCTCCAGACAGTGATAAATGCATTGTGCATTGGGTTGTCAGGTGAAGATGGTTGTACTGTTGACAACTTCAGGTAGAAAATATGCATCTTTCACCGTTTTTTTTTTTTAAATTTTTTTGAAGGAATCACACTCACGGTTAGTTGAGAAATAGGAAGGCAATATTGTAACTAGCTGAGAAGGAACATTCCTTGGAGGAAAGAACTTTTGCAGTGGTTCCGGTAAGGGAAGGAAGCTCAGATGACGAGCATGACACAAGGAGAACAATACTTCTCACTTGTAAACAGCCGTCCGAAATAGCTTTCCAAGTGCTTTTTGAGTTGCATGACTAATATTGTCCTCTTCCTACAGACCAGGAGACTGAGGCTCAGCAAGGTTAAGTGATTTGTCCAAGGCCACAGAATGAGTCAGGTGAAGAGGTGAAAATAGACTCTATAGAGCAGATTTTCAAGACTGGCTAGTGATCTGGGGTGTCTAAAGTGCCCAACTTTTGTTGGTTGCCATAGTGGCCACTGCTATAGTGAACTAGGCACATTATTCTGAAAATATAGCTGTTCAAGTCATCTAGTTGCACTCAACTAGCCAAATAGCCTCATGCGGCTAATGGCTAGCATGTTGGTCACCACAGCCCTAAAATATCGAAAAGCCATAAAGGTGCTTGACTTTCAGAGGACGGATACTCAGCCCAGGCTGGAAATCAGCACTCTTGGAGGTGCCACAGGGCAGCCAAAACCTCAAGTCACTTCTGCAAATCTTGCTTTTGACAAGTAAAATTTTCAAAAGTATCTATAGCCCAAGTTCCATTTTTTCTAAGAGATTTACACACTTAACTGCATAATTTTCATTAAAAGTTAGTAGGACTTAGGATCCTAAGATCTTCTGCTTCCTATGGGAGTTTAGCCCTAAATAACTTTGAGGATCTGGGCCGTAAACGGCTATGTCACTTTTGAAAATGGGACTTACGCAAACTGGAAAATTGTATCCAAAATGCCAGTGTGCTGCTCTAGCCACTGGACTGCATGTCCTCCTTCTGATCTTTTGATTAAAGATGATCGGGGTTAGGCTCACTACTTCTAGAATAAATTCTTGTTATGATTTTTCAAACAGCTTAATTAATAAATACATCTCAATTGCTTGCCCAGCTGCAAAGGTGGGCTGACAGCGGGACAAAGGTTTTCATGAATAATTTATTCGACGAATTTTGCAATATTTGAAAACAGATTCAATGTGAAATGTGTTAATTTCTCCTCCCTTTTCTCTTGCCTGATAGTCAGTGCTGGTTGCCTGTCTGAGAATCCTCCCAGGACTCTGTTTTCTAAGAGTTTCATCTCTGCAGCTGGAAAACTGTGATTATTTTTTCTATCATGTAAGTTGCTCTGCAGAGTAGATTCCATGTTTAAAATGAATACTTAGTGCTTTTCATCAGCAAGCTTCAAAGTACATTACAAAGGCCAATGTTGCTTACCCCGTTTCATAGATAGGGAAACCAAGGCATGGGGCAGTGCTGTGATTTGCCCATGGTGACCCACCCTAATCTCAGAGATACCACTCCACTGTTCTAACCACTGCCCCACACTGCAGGCTGCTGGTTACAGTGTCCCTACCTCCAGGGTGCCTCAGAATATTGTATTCTCCAGGTGGTCATTGGCAGTGAGTGGCCAGCCCCAGCTAGGACTGTATTAACAAGGTGGTAAGTGTCCCTCAGGCGATGCCTAGCATGCTCCCAGAAGACCATACAGGGAGCTCCAGCTGCCCTAGACAGTGGGAAAAAAACCAGCCAGTTCTTGGTGAGGATACTGGTGATGGAAACAGGTGAAAATGTGTCCACCAAAGGGACCTGGTGGTGAGTCCCTCATCCTCCACCAGCACATGTGTCCCAAGAGGAAGGGACAACTGTGGGCAATGACATGAGAAGGTCCCAGGTATTGACCCTAGACTGTGGGGAATTTTGAAGTGTGATGGGGTTCAGGGGTCCCCTAGGCTCTGCACTCCGTCGACAGGCAGGCGTGACTCTCACTCAGCAGGAGAACAGCGGGTTTATTAGCCAACAGGGCACTGCATTTTACAGAGGAGTCAGTACAGCAATCAGAGACAGCCAGTCCAATCCATGTTGGGTAGAGGAGGCCAGGAGGGGCCCCCAGAGCTGGGGCCTTGCCCCCTCCTTTGTCTCTCTCTATCCCAGCCCAGACTCACCGCTTTCCATCTTCCAGTTCCAATTCAAACCCATCAGGCTCCACCTCCTCCTTTGTCTGCAGCCCAGAGGTGTCACCTGATTGCCTCGTTACCCTCAGCAGCAGCCCCACACCCTCTGTGAGCCACTCACGTACACACACGTATCTCCCACTACATCACATGAAATAAAGACTCGACAGCCATGCCCTAAACCAAGACAGTGTGGTGGTAGGAAGGAGCCGGGGTGCTCAGGCTGGAGCATGCCAGGACCTGGTGGAGAAGTGCCCAGAACCCCTCCAGAGAGACGGGTAAAGTGAAGGGTTACTAGCAAAGAAGCCACAGCAGCTAAGACCTCATTCAGAGGGCTGGGGACATCTTGAACAAGCAGAAGGTGGGAGTTGAAGGGCCAGACCAATAAACACTGACTGATGATGCCGCCCTGTGGCATACGCATTTCCAGACGTCTCAATGGAAGCGAAAGATTTAAAGAAGCAGGATGAGCGGGCATTTGAAAGTGCTAAAGCCAGTAAATTCCCATGTGTAACATGTATATGGGGAACTCAGGTTCAGAGAGCTCTGTGCATCTGTCATTGGAAAATCCATCCTCAACACAGCTAAAGTAGGGCAGTTTATTATCATGGCCCAGGCTCAGGTAAGCAAAGGTTCATAGGCAAATAAATAAACTGGAGGTGACAGATTAGGAATGGCTTTAATCCTGCGGCTGTATGGAGGGGGATAGAATCAGGACAGTGCCATTTGTAGGGGAAAGGGTCCCCTCTAATCCCATTTCACCTGGGCAGATAAGCCCCCGAGTATATGCCACCTGCACCTGCAAAGCTGTCTCAGAAAGCTCACCAGATAAGGAGCCCAGATGAGAGCTGACTCCAGTGCTTTCTGATTCCCATTGGGCTGGGAAGCCAAGGCAGTGGGAGACAGGCAGGGCCAGGCTAGCCATAGGAATGAAAGATCCTGGTGAAACATTACCCACTGGTTTGGAAACTTCACAAAGGCCCCTATGGGCTGTCAGCCTTGGCTGGAAGTTGAAGGTGGCTCTTCTTGTTTGATCTAAGGCAATTTGCCAGTATCTAGGGCCAGATCTTGCCCCAAGTCTTCTCCATAGGGTGGTACTTTGCAACCCTGAGGGGAAAACTGTGGACCAATCAAACCTTGTCCCCTTGCCTGGAGCTGTAATCAGTGACCCTCCCCCCAGTATCATACATGGCAATGGGGCTGTGGAGACAGTGACATCAGGGGTGGTGAGTCTCCCCCAGCATTGAGGGGCTGACTGTTTTCTGCCTGAGATGGACCTGGCAGCTGGGGAAGGCAGGTCCATTATGGCTGGAAGGATAAGAGGGTGTAAAAAGAATCTTGTGTTCTGGGAAAAAATGATTAAGGGGGGATGTGATGGCATGTATAAAATCATGACTGGTGTGGAGAAAGTAAATAAGGAAATGTTATTTACTCCTCACAACACAAGAACTAGGGGTCAGCAAATGAAATTAGTAAGCAGCAGGTTTAAAACAAACAATTGCAAGTATTTTTTCACAAGACACACAGTCAACCTGTGGAACTCCTTGCCAGGGGTTGTTGTGAAGGCTATAGTAGAGACTATAGTAGAGTTTAAAAAAGATAGATAAATTCATGGGGGATAGGTCCATCAATGGCTATTAGCCAGGATGTGCATGGATGGAGTCCCTAGCCTGTGTTTGCCAGAGGCTGGAAATGGGTGACAGGGAATTGATCACTTGATGATTGACCGTTCTTTTCATCCTCTCTGGGGCACCTGGCATCAGCCACTGTCAGAAGACAGGATACTGGGCTTGATGGACCTATGGTCGGACCCAGTATGGCCATTCTTATGTTCTCCTGGCTCTTTGCCAGAGCTTCCCCCCACCCTCAGCAGTTTCTCCTTCTCTAGAGCAGCAGCTTCACAGGGCTCAGCAAGGCACAGCAATCCACAAGGGGCCTCTAGGGGAGCTAAAGCTGCAGTGGGGCTGGTGAGAGGAGCCAGGAACCCCCCAGTGGAAGCCCTCCAGCAGTACTGCAGCCCCCCATGCAGAGAGATTGCTGGTCTGCTGCCCACCCCTGGCCATGACACCTGATGAGGCAGGTAGGAATGGTGGGGACAATGCCCATGATGCCTGTGGCCAGAGGTTCAAGAGCCCCTAAGGGAGATCAGCAGCAGCCTAGAGCAAGAGAGTTCGAAGCATGCTGGCTGGTGCAGGATGGGCTGTGTAGCTCAGCCAAGGCCGCCTGCTAACCTCACAGGAAATGCATCCTAGAATCCTCAAGGAGCTGATAGAAGAGGTAGCTGAGCCATTAGCTCTCATTTTTGGAAAGTCATGGGAGACAGGAGAGATTCCAGAAGACTGGAAGAGGGCAAATGTAGTGCCCATCTACAAAAAGGGGAACAAGAACAACCCAGGAAATTACAGGCCAGACAGCTTAACTTCTGTGCCAGGAAAGGTAATGGAGCAGGTAGTTAAGGAAGTCATCTGCAAGCACTTGGAAGGTAGTAAAGTGATAGGGAACAGCCAGCATGGTTTTGTAAAAAACAAATCATGTCAAACCAACCTGATAGCTTTTTTTGACATGATAACGAGACTCGTAGATAAGGGAGAAGCAGTGGATGTGGTATACCTAGACTTCAGTAAAGCATTTGATATGGACTCGCATAATATTCTTATCGACAAACTAGGCAAGTCCAACTTAAATGGGGCTGCAATAAGGTGGGTGCATAACTGGCTGGCTAATCGTACCCAGAGAGTAGTTGTTAATGGTGCTCAATCCTGCTGGAAAAGCATAACAAGTGGGGTTCCGCAGGGGTCTGTTTTGGGACCAGTTCTGTTCAATATCTTCATTAATGATTTGGATATTGGCATAGAAGGTACGCTTATTAAGTTTGCAGATGATACCAAGCTGGGAGGGGTTGCAACTACCTTGGAGGATCGGGTCATAATTCAGAATGATCTAGATAAATTGGAGAAATGGTCTGAAGTAAACAGGATGAAGTTTAATAAAGATAAATGTAAGGTGCTGCACTTAGGAAGGAATAATCTGTTTCACACATACAGGCTACGTCTACACGTGAAGCCAACATCGAAATAGCTTATTTCGATGTTGCGACATCGAAATAGGCTATTTCGATGAATAACGTCTACACGTCCTCCAGGGCTGGCAACGTCGATGTTCAACTTCGACGTTGCGTGGCACCACATCGAAATAGGCGCTGCGAGGGTACGTCTACACGCCAAAGTAGCACACATCGAAATAAGGGTGCCAGGCACAGCTGCAGACAGGGTCACAGGGCAGACTCAACAGCAAGCTGCTCCCTTAAAGGGCCCCTCCCAGACACAGTTGCACTAAACAACACAAGATACACAGAGCTGACAACTGGTTGCAGACCCTGTGCCTGCAGCATAGATACCCAGCTGCCGCAGAAGCAGCCAGAAGCCCTGGGCTAAGGGCTGCTGCCCACGGTGACCATAGAGCCCCGCAGGGGCTGGAGAGAGAGCATCTCTCAACCCCCCAGCTGATGGCCGCCATGGAGGACCCAGCAATTTCGACGTTGCGGGACGCGGATCGTCTACACGGTCCCTACTTCGACGTTGAACGTCAAAGTAGGGCGCTATTCCGATCCCCTCATGAGGTTAGCGACTTCGACGTCTCGCCGCCTAACGTCGAAGTTAACTTCGAAATAGCGCCCGACGCGTGTAGTGGGAAAAGACTGTCTAGGAAGGAGTACAGCAGAAAGGGATCTAGGGGTTCTAGTAGATCACAAGTTAAATATGAGTCAACAGTGTGATGCTGTTGCAAAAAAAGCAAACATGATTCTGGGATGCATTAGCAGGTGTGTTGTGAACAAGACACGAGAAATCATTCTACCGCTCTACTCTGAGCTGGTTAGGCCTCAGCTGGAATATTGTGTCCAGTTCTGGGCACCCCAATTCAAGAAAGATGTGGAGAAATTAGAGAAGGTGCAGAGAAGAGCAACTAGAATGATAAAAGGTCTGGAGAACATGACTTATGAAGAAAGGCTGAAAGAACTGGGCTTGTTTAGCTTGGAAAAGAGAAGGTTGAGGGGGGACATGATAGCGGTTTTCAGATATCTTAAAGGGTGTCATAAGGAGGAGGGAGAAAACTTGTTCTTCTTGGCCTCTGAGGAGAGAACAAGAGGCAATGGACTTAAGCCGCAGCAAGGGAAGTTTAGGTTGGACATTAGGAAAAAGTTCCTAACTGTCAGGGTGGTCAAGTACTGGAATAAGTTGCCAAGGGAGGTTGTGGAATCTCCCTCGCTGGAGATATTTAAGAACAGATTAGATAGATGTCTATCAGGGATGGTGTAGATAGTGGTCGATCCTGCTGTCGGGGCAGGGGACTGGACTCGATGGCCATTTAAGGCCCCTTTCGGTCCTAGTGTTCTATGATTCTATGATTCTGTGATTCTGCAGATGAACTGATGGAGAATAATTACCCACAGCTGCCCGCCATCCTGGCCCTGCTTCCAATGTAGACACACAATTAGCAGTGGGAAGATGGTGGAGAAGTTTACACTGATTTCCTCCCATCCTATCACATAACTAGTGCTAGAGGAAAGCCAAGGTGGCCCTTTGGCTGCTGTGTAGTTGTTACTGGGGGAGGTGCCTTTGTGAGGGATGGGAGAGTAATTAATATAAATATTGGGTAACTATCCCATTTGTAGAGTAACTGCACCTATATTCCCTCTGTGTGGTCCCTCAAGGGCACTGAGTACAGGTTTGTGCTCACAGTCATCACCTGTCCTGTCTCAGCTGCTGCCATGCAGCCCATCAGAAACACTCTCCTTCGTTAAGTATGTATATATATGTTAAGTATATATATAGTTTGCAGCACCCCAAAGGTGCAGAGCGCCCTGATCATTCCACGGGTCACTTGCTCGCTTACTGGTGCCCTCTGCTGGCTAGTGACCCACGGACGTCTTTGGGAATCCACTCCCTCCCAGGTGGTTGATTAAACAGAAGCAGAAGCAGATCTGAGAAAGGCAGTGAAGCAGATCTGAGAATAAGCAGAGAAGAGCAAGAGTCATGGACACTTAGCAAGGTGCAGAGGACCTGAGAGTCTGTAGGTAAAGGCTCTATAACAGGATGCAGAGTCCATGGAATAAGGTGCAGGATGGGTAAACAGACGGGAGGTGAAGTGGAGTGGAGAAGGAGGACTTGGCTTATTCTTGAGTTTGTTCCTGATAAAGCAGCAACCAGGGAGAAGCTCAGAAGGTTTTGGGTATGGACAAGCCCTGGGGCTCTTCAGTGCACTCTTTCCCCTAAGTGAATGAACCCTGCACACGGGCATTGTATGGCTGTCCTTTGTGAGTTACTCCTTTCACACCCATGCCTCCCACCTTAAGAATCCAGTGGGCTGATTTTCCATTGCCTGCATTGTGTGTCATCGATCACACCAGTGTCCTGTGGGTCTGAGACAGTCCTAGACCAGGAAGCCTTTGCAATGACAGTGTAAATGATGCCAGAGGATGGCCTGGCAATGGAGAATCAGGCCCTAATCTTCTATGCAGAACAGGGGGAGTGGAAGATCATTGCCTAGAACCAATGAAATTTAGCAGCAACGAAGGGTCCTGTGGCACCTTATAGACTAACAGAGAAGTTTTGAGCATGAGCTTTCGTGAGCACAGACTCACTGCATCAGATGCTGGTCCTGGAAATCTGCAGGGCCAGGTATAAATAGGCCAGAGCAAGGCTGGGGATAACGAGGTTGGCTCTGTCAGGCAGGCTGAGTTGTATTGTCATCAGTAGATCTGGAGGTGTGAACTCCAAGGGAGGGGAAGCTACTTCTGTATTTAGCCAGCCATTCACAGTCTTTGTTTAATCCTGAGCTGAGGGTATTGAATTTGCAGATGAATTGTAGCGCAGCAATTTCTCTTTGGAGTCTGGTCTTGAAATTTCTTTGCTGCAGGATAGCTACTTTTAAATCTGCTACTGTGTGTTCTGGGAGATTGAAGTGCTCTCCTATGGGTTTTTGTATATTGCCATTTCTGATGTCTGATTTGTGTGCATTTATTCTTTTACGTAGAGACTGTCCAGTTTGTCCGATGTATATGGCAGAGGGGCATTGCTGGCACATGATGGCATAAATTACATTGGTAGATGTGCAGCTGAATGAGCCCACGATGGTGTGGTTGATCCGGTTAGGTCCTGTAATGATGTTGCTGGTGTGTATATGTGGGCAGAGCTGGCAACGAGGTTTGTTGCATGGATGGGTCCCTGAGACAGAGTGACTGTGGTGCGGTGTATAGTTGCTTGTTAGGATTTGTTTTAGGTTGGCAGGTTGTCTGTGAGCAATGATAGGTCTGCCTCCCAAGGCCTGTGAAAGTGTGGGATCATTGTCCAGGATGGGTTGTAGATCCCTGATGATGCGCTGTAGAGGTTTTAGCTGAGGACTGTAGGTGATGGCTAGTGGTGTTCTGTTGGTTTCTCTCTTGGGCTTGTCCTGTAGCAGGAGGCTTCGTGGCACATGTCTGGCTCTGTTGATTTGTTTTCTCACTTCCTCAGGTGGGTATTGCAGTCTCAAGAATGCTTGGTTCAGATCCTGTAGGTGTTTGTCTCTGTCAGAGGGGTTGGAACAAATGCGGTTATATCTAAGTGCTTGGCTGTAAACGATGGATCATGTGGTGTGTCTGGGATGGAAGCTGGAGGCATGAAGGTAGGCGTAGCGGTCAGTGGGTTTACGGTACAGGGTGGTACTGATGTGTCCATTGTGTATAAGCACGGTAGTGTCAAGGAAGTGGATCTCCTGTGTAGATTGGTCCAGGCTGAGCTTGATGTTGGGGTGGAAGTTGTTGAAGTCCCGGTGGAATTCCTCCAGAGTCTCCTTCCCATGGGTCCAGATGATGAAGATGTCGTCAATGTAGCGTAAATAGAGCCGGGGTGGTGGTGATCTCTCCTGCACAAATCTGGGTCCACAGGATCCTGGGGAAGGGGCAGGAGTGGGTTTACCCCTTTCCCTCTATTACTGCCTGCTCCCCTTATGAACACCCCATGGTGGGATGGCAGGATAAGGTAGCCAGACAAAATCACTGTGCCTGGGTTCCCATCCACCCAGACACTGTTGGGTGAGGGGGGGCATCAGGAACAGGACAGAAGTTCACAGTGATCACTGCACAAGTGGTGCACACATTAAAAGAGGTCAGCATTAATCCGGGGCTGGGCAAAATATGGCCTGTGGGTCAAATGTCACAGGTCACAATTCCCTGCCAGCCCCTCATGCACCTCTGCCCCCATTTCAGAATCTACTTCTCCACCCGAACCCACTCCCAGACCCTGCACCCGCTCCATTACTGTCACAGAAGAGGGGGGTCCTTGAGCATGTACTAAAATCTTGGACTGGCCCCTCTCCCATCAGATGTTATTGCACAGCCCCACACTAATCAGTAGTTCGGCAATAACGAATAAAGAACCAGTCTGTAAAAATCAGGAGCTCTTTGTAGCTAATTCATGGCTGGAAATGCAATAGAAAGGGCTTCACACAGCTCTGGGGAGGAGCCCCCTGCCTGGGAGAAAGAGCCCCAATTCCTTTCAAGGAGGAAGGGTAAGAGAGCGCTGTGCCTTCTGCCCTTCCTCTCGGTCCAACATGGAACCTGGATTCCTTGGCACTGCCTCCTTCGGGGTAAACAATGAATACAGTGGCTCTGCCTGGCTAGCTGCCCCATCTCTTCTGTGGCTCAGAAGGTAACCATGATACACACAAGAACCACTAAACTAAAATCAAAGGTGCCCCAGCACAGACCATGTTTGGTTTATTTATTTTGACAAGTGCAGCTTAGGTTTAATTATTTATAGTTCTTCAGAGCTTACCAGAAGATGGGCTGTCATATATTTTGTAAAAGTAATACAGCCTTAATAACAGCACTTTGATGTCGACTCACTGTGGAAGAGCAGGGTGTGAGATGGAAGGGTTTTGGGGGGTGGGGGTTGCATGTGACTATAACACAGTATGATTTATCAAGGGTTTTGTGTTCTTAACAGCTTCTTTCATCCAGATGGAGACAGAAGCACAGTTACATCTCTTACACAGGAGTCCTCTCACTCGCTAATGAAATGCAGCTGCTTCTGGGATGGGACACAGCAGCTAAATGACAGTGCACTAGAACACGACAGACCAGTTGGGGCAGCAAGCGAAAAATAAAAGCCCATTGAAAGTGCAGGGGGATTTTAAGATGGCGAAGTGAAATTACCCCAAATGGAACCCGCTCGGGGTACAGACACAGAGAATGGGGCTTCCTGTCCTCTGTACAGAGGAGGTTAATTTCAGCTTCACTTTCCTTCTCACTTGCAGAGATGCCCAGGGGAGGGGCAGGGAGAAGGTGAGCTCCAACTGGGGGGATCTTTTTACTATATTCAGTGGATGTGATTAGTCTTGATCAGGTTTCATTGTGGAGGTTCTTTGTTAATGTCTTTGGCTGTTTTTTTCCCTTGTCAGTTTTGACCTGATGGCTCAGTCACCTGGCTGCGGGGGAGGTGGTGGGTTCAATATTTTAAAAACCCTGGAAAACTCACATTTTCAGAAATGGGGGGAGAATCAGTTAAAAATGGGGTGAGAATTTTTGAAAAATGAGCCTATTTTGAACTCAGTCTGAACAAAACCACCACAATACAGGAGCAAATTAAAGAGAATAATTTGGTCGGGTCCCTGCGTGTGCGGCATGGAAGTACTTCCACTTAGCACTGTGGTACAGGAAACACCAATGCCAGCACTCTGCACTGTGTGAGGAGTCTCAAGCCCTGCGGGGTTAGAGTATATTCCTTGCCGAAATCCAGGACATAGCATCCCTACTGGTCTGAAACTCCCTGAGCATCCTATGGGCACTGCAGACCCCACTGATGTGATTGTCATTGGGGGAAGGTGAGGACATATTACCAGTAGCACAGGAGTGGGAACGAGATTTTTCTGTGACTTTGAATTGCTGTGTGGCTGAGTTAATTTGTCACCATTCATGCTAGTTTAACGGTAGTGGAAGGCTAAGTTCGCATGTTGTTGTGACAGCAGGTGTCTTGGCTGACACCTGGGCACCTCCAGAGCTACACATGTGAGTTTCTGCAGCCCATGGAAAATAACAGCACTGCACAGCAGGGGCTGGAGCAGAATTGCACCCTCTGGATTGGGCACTGAGGAGTGTGCAGAACACAAATATCAATGCAAATATCTTGTAGTTGTTGTTATAAAACTAATGGCCAGGGCCCTTCTAGCTTTTCAGATGGGCTGCTTGTGTATTTGTCAGTGTTGTATCAGTCTAAGGAAACAGCACAGACTGCCAGGGTGCGTTGTGATTGCTGTGTGAGCTTGGGGCTTGCTAGGAACTCTGCTGGTCTGGAGCAGACCAGATACTGAGAACTCTCTAGAGCAGCATTTCGTGAACTCTGGGTCAGCACCACAAAGGGGAGTCACTGGGGCCAGCATTACACTTCCTAGGCCCAAGAGTTTCTGCCTGGATGGTAGGTCTTGGGATTTGCTCCCCGCCTCCCCAACCCCCTACCTCCTGCCTGGGGCCTGTTGGCAGAGGGGGACTGCGGTGGTCAAAGGCTGAGAAGGTTGAGAACTGTTGCCCTGGACATAAAGACGATGACAAGAGCGGGCTCTGTCGATTTGATTGGCCTCCCCCAGGGTGCTGACATGTGTCTGTTCCAGCAGCTAAAGAAACAGAGTTTAGGAAGCAGTGGACGTAAAGGCATCTAATCAAAAGAGACAGGGACATGACAGCCTTTGAGACATTCTCAGCCAAAACATGTCTGGAGCCAAAGCTGGAGTGGAAACTCCCTTGTTACATCAAGGTGTGTCACTTTAGTCTTCCAGACAGCTGGTGTAAATCAGTGGTGGGGACACTTTGGCCTGTTGTCCGGATCTGGCCCACCCCTTGCCTGGATCAGGCCGCTGAGGCTCAGGGCTCCCCTCCCCAGCATCTGGCCTCATGGGCTGGAGTCAGATGAGCTGGGGCAGATCCGGCCCCAGGCTCTGCCTGGCTGGGGAAGTAAGAGAGGGCTGGGTGGCGCAGACATGGGGTTGGGGGTCTGGGTGGGAGGGGTGCAGACGTGGGGTGCGAGTGCATGAGGAACACAGGGGGCAGATAGGGACAGGTAGAGGCATGTGGCAAGTTAAGGGAGGATGGTCAGAGGCAGGCAGGCACAATTAGTAGACAACAAGAAAATCTGGTTTATTATAGAAGATTAAAACAGCGAGGTGTGTGTCGGTTGGATAAACTGTAGGTACATCTATACAACAGAGCAGTGCATCCAGGGGCTCTAATCTGAAATAGGATGTAAACACAGCAGATTTATTTCAAAATAAGCTATTGCAGAATGTTCCCTATGCCTTGGCTACGTAGTCCCTATTTCGAAACATCTCTTTCAAAATAGGCACTATTTTTCATACAATGAGGTTTACCAAATTTGAAATCAGGCATTCGCCAGTTTGAAATTATTTTGAAACAGCAGTTGCATTGTGTAGACGCTCACAAAGTTATTTTGAAATAGTGGCCATTATTTCGAAATAGCTTTGCTGTGTAGACACACCCAGTAACAATAATGTTCATCTCATATCCTAGACACTTCCCAGGCTTCCCAATTATTCCAGGGGGAAGAATAACTATTATTAGTACAATTGTCTGGAGGACAAGAGCTCTGCTGGCTGTCAGCATTTGATGTTTTGAAATGTTTTTTTATTCTGCATTGGAATGAAACCAAAAGCTTTTGAACTTCTGTCACAATGGAATTGTGTCAAACCGATGGCTTTCTGCTTCAGAGCCTGTGCTTTTCTAGTCCTCTGCCTCAAAAGTGACCAACAAACAATCACAGAGCTGAGTCCTCAAAGTCCTTCCCAAGAAAAAACATCATCAGAAGTGTTCATGTCTCTGCAAAACGTTTTGGTTCTCACAAAACAACATATTCAACAAATTTAATTTAGTTAAAAATGTTCCAACCAGCTCTAAATCTTGTCCCAGCAGTTACAGCTGGGTCAGGACACAGGAATCCCAAACTCTGAGCCTCTCTCTCAGTCCACTTGGTGTTGCTGTATCTTGCTAGCACATGCTGCACCTTAGACTCCACTGTGCCAGAATTAAAGAAAGCCAATGTGACATCCCTGCACAACTATTTGACAGATGGTAAAATTAGACCCAGTTGATATTTTTTGAATTTCAAAATGTAGATGAAATTTTGAAATTGGGGTGGAAGGTAAATGGGAATCATTAAAAATTGGGGCCCTACCTAACCATCTTTGAGTGGTTAGAAGTTACAAACAGAATCACAGACAAAAATATCAGCATGGATTCTTCTGAAATGCTTAGGACGGCTGTTGGATCTTTGCATTTGTGGTCTACAGTGTACATGCTTGTTCTCCCTCCCAAACTTCCCTAATTGTGGACATACTCCTGATGCAGGAGATGGTGTGAAAGAGAGAGAGGCACCCTGGCCTTAAAAGGACATTCCCCAGAGAGCAGAGTATCTTGCCCTCTCCTTGGGCCCAGCTGGGGACAGATGCTTAGCTGGGATAATCCAACCCAGACTTTCTGAAGAGCCCATGGGGCAGAATACCCCTCAGCATCCAATCCTATTAAAAGTTACAGAGAGGGAGCTGTGCTACTCTACATACTATCAAAACAAAAAAGCAGTCAAGTAGCACTTTAAAGACTGACAAAATAATTTAGTTATTTTCTTATAATAATAATTAATATATATTAATATATAGCATAATAATAACAATTAATAATTTTAATTATTTTGTTAGTCTTTAAAGTGCTGCGTGACTGCTTTTTTGTTTTGATATTAAAAGTTAGTTGGCTGCAGGGTGGCAGGGTGAGTCATTCAGCAGGATATTTAAATAAGGGGGGGAAATGAAAATACCTGATTGCTATTGATTTTTCCCTCAAGCTGGGGTCATTTGCACCAGATCTCCAAACTTTGTCACATCATGAAACCATTAGAAGGAGCCCGGCTGGCGGGGCTGGGGCGATGGTCTGTTTGTGCTCAGGAAGCTGTCTGCTCTGGTTTATCCCGTTTCATGCAACATTAGCTTTAAAGAGCCTGGGTGGACTTGTGAAGTTTCCTGAGAGTGAATAACAAGCAGAAAATCCCATGATCCAAAGGCATGTTAAATGATAAAAGCTACAGGTCTAGTCACCACTGATGGTGGAAATGAGATGCAGATGCAAGTCTGGACCTGTTCAGAGCAAACAAACCAGAGTAACTCACTGGAATGGAAAAGTGTTATTGGTTTTCAATTAATGATTTTGCTATTATAATTCCATTAATGACTAAACACTGTTGCCACTTTTGACAGTGTTAATACGTTAGGCTTAATTTCAGATGCAACAACCCAACACAAACGCGTAACGCTGTATACTGTTATTCAGTGGCCAAAAAAAAAAGTAAAAAAATCAAAAGCAGAACAGAAGTTGAATTAACAGACTGAGATCATTACTGGCATCAGCTAGGGAGGTTCTTTCTTTCTTTCTTTCTTTCTTGGCATCTCCTCCTTCATTTCTTTGCCTATAAACATGGAATAACATCATACAGTCTCATTGACATTGCTAAGACTTTTGCTAAGACTGCCCTCTGCAGCAGCCTAACCTTTTGTGCTCTTTGGTTCCCTTTTGCCTTACCTCAGAATTGTGGTTCTTAGTATCTCTGAGGTTCCAGGTTTGCATTGGGAGGTACTCATACCAGCCAAGTCTGAGCCAAGATATTTCCCAGCAATAACACTTGCTTGGATGCACAATGCCTTCATTATAGCAATGTTTTGTACTTACAGCTCCATACCGCTGTACAGCTCAAAGCAATTTACAGAGATTAGTTAGTTAGACCTCTCAGCACCCACATCTAGTAGGTACACCATTTTGAATATTTAAGCGTGGATTCTCTCGGGGCTATTCAGCAAACCTTCTGCAGCTCCCTACAACTAGACCTGAGAATGGGATCTCAGTCTTTCAAGTCTCTGCCGTAACCAGTACACCACTCTTCCTCCCAGGCTTATAAAGCCTCGCTGTCTATTAGTGTATGCTGTGTACACTCGGAGGTGCTTTGACCCTCTAATGGTGGAAGAGCCACAAGGAGCCTTCTTCAGGCTTGGGAAGGAGAGCAGAGCCTTTCAGTTCAAAGCAGTAGAGTCCAGGAGGTGGTATTACATTAATTGCATCTTCCTCAGATTGCCATGCAAAGGCAGAGGCTCCTCTGGAGGCACAGCCCAGTGATGTAAGATGGGACTTTGCAAAGTGCTCAGATTTGCCCTAACTGCCCTCACAGTGAGGTCAGTGCTGAAACTCCCATTGACCTAAGTGGGAACAGTGTTAGGGCCATGCACTCAAAAAGCCCAGCTCTGATAAGCAGGGTCATACACATCGGCAGATCTATCTGTCTGTGTGCCCACAATCTCCCCATGTACTTTCCAGGACGGTCCTCTGCCCCACAAGAGCATCAGGTGGGGCTAGACCAATTTAGCAACATGTTAATAAGAGGCTTCTTGAAAACTCTACAGAGACTTGCCACCCACCCTAAGTGTTGTTCAGCGTGATGCTGTAAATGCGTATTCTGTGCTGTACAGCTTGTCTACGTCTTCTTCACTGTTCCAAGGTACCTAAGCCCCGTGCATAACTTTAAGCCTGTGTAAAGCCATGGCCACTCACTGTGGAGTTCTGTGCCCCATTAACTGTCACTTGACTACTTGTGACTGGTGAGCTACTGAAACGGCAGCCAAGAATGCATGTCTTTTAACGCAGGCAGGAAAGGCTCACATATCAAAATGCAGATGTCCTTGGCGGATTCCTCTTGCTGAAGACATACTCAGTTCCACTGACCTCGGCAAGACAACTTGTGTGTTTGGTGCCATGTGTATGAAAGTGTCTTGCTAAACTAGAGCCCCCACTTAGTAGGAGGTCTAGATGATGTACTGTACAGATCTATGCCCGAAAGCCTGGGGGCAGATGCTGCCCAAAACACCATAGTAGCAAAGTCAGGAACAGCCAGAGAAGCACTTGTTGAAGAAAAGAGAGTGGATTTTAGAGTGCAGGCAGGAAAACAAGGAGTGGAATACTGAGCACAAATCTCATCTTCTTTTGGATTCCCACTTTGTTCAGAGAACAGGCCTTTGTGTAATCTTTGTGTTACCTGCACAACATTCTCTCATTCACACTCTCTAGGGCACCCACCCTTATCCGTTCCTCAGGTTCAGGCATAACCTTCCATTCTGCAGGTTTGCAGGACCTTTTGCCAGTGAAAGAGCCTTACACAGCACCATCCTTACCCTCTATTTCTTAACAACTAGCATATGCCCCAGCACTGCTCGGCTCTTTAACTGAAGGAAACTTTTGAAAAGAAATGGAAAACAGTCATTTTTTTTTCAATGATGGTATTTTTTAAGAAAATGAAGAAAAATGAAGGCTGGAGTGAGGGTTCAAGGTGAGTGGGGGCAGGGTAGGCTGGAGGTGGCTTCGGACAGAAGTTTGGTGAGGGCTCAAGGAAGGGGGCTCAAGGCAGGGGGTGAGTGCAGAAGTTAGGGCAGTGTTCTCAAGATGGGGCTGGAAGACTGGGGAGAGTTATCAGGGCCATCCATGACAGTGAGGGTGGTGCTGCTCTGGCAGCATCTCCTATGAGAGAGCCAGGGCTCAGCTCTCTGGCCAGTGATGCCTCCTGGGAGGGGTCTGGGGCTACGTTCTTGTTGGGTGGGGGTTGGGGGTCTGTGAGCTGGCCCTGGCCTCCAGCTGTGCCCCCTGGCCTGCAGCCAGTCTGGCAGGGCAGCACTCTGGCAGCAGCCTGCTGCCATCCCCACAAGCCTGCAGCTTCTTCAGGGGGTCTTTGCTTGGGGTGGTGGCCACCCCGTCTTGTAGCCTGTTGTGTGCAGGGCAGCAACCTGTGGGCTGACCCCAGCCTCCGGGTGACCCCAGCCTCCCACTGTCCCCCCACCAACCTGACCCTGCACTGGTCTGGGCGGTGGGGTGGCACTTCAGGGACTCCCTCCAGTCTCCAGTCGCTCCCTCCATCCTGAAGCCTGTTTGGTAGATGCTGCAGTGATTGGCAAGGCTTAAGGGGCTGCCCTTCCTTCTACAGACTCCCCTCCTCCGAGGCTGTTGAAGTGGAGGTGAGGCTCTGGGGGATGCCCCCCTCCTCCAGCTGGCTTCTCTCCCCTGCAGCCTACAGGGTGTCTGTGGGGGCAAGCTCTGTGGGGCTCCAACTGTCCTCCCCCCCGATAGTCAGGGGGCTTTCTCTGGCCTCCAGGACTCCCTTCAGTGGCTTGCAGGCTGTCTGCGGCCTGAGGGCTCTCCACAGGGTGAAGCCTCTGTATTTGGGGCAGGGGAGCTACTCACCCAGTCACTGTGGCAGGCAAGATGGTGGAGTCCCCATCCTGCTGGGCTCTCTCTTGGGGCTGAAGCTGCCCCCAGTGGCCACTCTCTGTGTCTCTGTGTAGCTATCCTACAGCAAAAAAATTTCAGGACCAGATTCCAAAGAGAAATTGTTGAGCTACAATTCATCTGCAAATTCAACACCCTCAGCTCAGGCTTAAATACTGTGAATGGCTGGCTAAATACAAAAGCAGCTTCCCCTCCCTTGGTGTTCACACCTCCAGATCAACTGCTGGTAGTAAGCCTCACCCTTCCTGACTGAGCTAACCTTGTGATTCCCGGCCTTGCTCTGGCTTATTTATACCTGGCCCTGCAGATTTCCAAGACCAGCATCTGATGAAGTGAGTCTGTGCTCACGAAAGCTCATGCTCAAAACTTCTCTGTTAGTCTATAAGGTGCCACAGGACCCTTTGTCTCTGTGTCATATTTCCCTTTCACCTTTCTCCTTCTTCTGCCCCCTCTCTTTCCATGTTGTGGAAAATCCTGTGATTTCAGGCACTTCCTACTTTCCAGGCACAACCAAACCCTGACCTTGGTTGAAGTTTGGGTAAGAGGAAGCTGCAGACCAAATTTTGTGGTCATAGCTCTTATTAAGAGGAGTTTTTGAACAAACAGTTTGGTGAGACAAACAGACACACTCTAATGTATATATCAGTATACAGGCTATTACCAAGCAAACAAAATACATATGCCAAACGAACAGTGCTATGCTGACCAGTCCTGATCAAGGCAGGTAAATGTCCCTTGATGGCCAGGCAAGGTCAGTCTTGTCTGGAATCTGGTTGTTGCACATCACGGTCATGCAGAGGATTCTTGGCAGCTCTGATCTTAAGCTGTGTTTTGGCGACAAGTTCTTCCAGGTCTTTTCTTCCTTTTATTCTTCTGTTCCTTTTCATTTCTTCCTTTTCCGCTGGTTTCCTTGGACCCCGGTTTATATAATGAAACTTGAATCCTGCTCAGCTGCTGCTTATCTAATTATTTTACTAAAATGTTATTAACCAATCCGAACATGCTGTAACAGAATTACCTAACCAATCCTACTCCACCACCCTAATTGACTTACACCTAGCAAAATGATTTGTATAGCAACACAAACAACTAAAAACCAGACAGAGATCAGCCAAACAGTAGGAAAGTGAACACCATGATCATAGAATGAGGATTCCACAATTCCAATTGATAAGCAATTTCTTGACAGACGAAATGCTGTCAAACTCAGTTTTCATAGAACCCAACAGCTGGACGAGACCTCAGAAGGTCACCAAGTACATTCCCCTGCTCAAAGCATGACCAATCCCAGCTACATCATCCCAGGCAGGGTTTTGTCAAGCTGGGACTTAAAAATCTCTAGGGATGGAGATTCCACCACTTCTCTAGGTAACGTATTCTAGTGCTTCACCACCCTCTGTCATCTGTCACCACTGAAAACAGCCTCTCTCCATCCTCTTTGTAATCCCCCTTCAGGTATTTGAATGCTGCTTTCAAATCTCACCTCATTCTTCTCTTCTGTAGACTAAGCATAAATCCCTTAGCCTCTCCTTATAAGTTATGTGCTCCAGCCCCCTAATCATTTTTGTTGCCCTCCACTGGACTCTCTCCAGTGGGTCCACATCCTTTTCTTTAACCATCTTGAGATCTATTTCTTTATCTGGTGGCATCTGGTGCCCTGAGGACAGGGTCTCCTTAACTGCCTGGTATTACAGTATTTTAATGCTGTAGATGGAATGCGAGCATGTGACACCCTGCTTTACAACTAATGGCTGCTGCTCTTTCATTCTAGCCTTGTCTACAGTAGCCCCTTCCTTTCGGAAGGGGAATGGTAATGAGTGAGGTCGGAAGATGCTAATGAGGTGCTTCCATGAATATGCAGCAACTCATTAGCATAAAGGTGGCCACAGCGAATCAAAAGTGCTGTTTTCAAATTGCTTGCTGCCAGTGTAGACAGGGGCCTTTCGAAAGGACCGCTAGTCTTTGAAAGCCCCTTCTTCCTGTTTGGTTTATGGAAGAAGGGGCTTTCGAAGACTGGGGGGTCCTTTTGAAAGGCTCCCATCTACACAGGTGGTGCATGATTTGAAAGTGGCACTTTTGAATCGCCACAGCCGCCATTATGCTCATCATAGAATCATAGAGCTGGAAGGGACCTCAGGAGATCTTCTAGTCCAGCCCCTGCTTCAGGCAGGATCAACCCCAACTAAGTCATCCCAGCCAGGACCTTGTCAAATCAGGACTTAAAAACCTCAAGGAATAGAGAATCCACCACCTGTCTAGGTAACACATTCCAACGCTTCACCACCCTCCTTCCTGGTGAAATAGTTTTTCCTAATATCCAGCCTACACCTTTCCCTCTTTAACTTCAGACCACTGATTGTTGCTCTGCCATCTGACACTACTAAGAACAGTTTCTCACACTCCTCTTTACAGCTCCCCTTCAGGAAGTTGAAGGCTGCTATGAAATCACCCCTAAGTCTTCTCTTCTGTAAACTAAACAAGCCCAAATACCTCAGCCTGTCCTCATAGGTCTTGTGCTCCAGCCCCTTAATCATTTTTGTTGCCCTCTGCTGAACCTCTTCCAGCACATCCACATCCTTTTTATACTGGGGGCCCCAAAACTGGACACAGTATTCCAGACGTGGCCTCATCAGTGCCAAATAGAGGGGAACGACCACTTCTTTAGATCTGTTCGAAATGCTCCTCCTAATGCACCCTAGTGTACCGTTAGCCTTCTTGGCTACCAGGGCACACTGTTTATTCATATCCAGCCTTTCATCCACCATAACCCCAGGTTGCTTTTGGATGTACTGCTGCTTAGCCAGTCGGTCCTCAGCCTAAAACAATGCTTGGGATTCTTCCGTCCCAAGTGCAGGACTCTATATATTGACTTGTTGAACCTCATCATATTTCTTTTGGCCCCATCCTACAACTTATCCAGGACAGTCTGAATCCTATCTATACCCTCCAACATATCCGCCTCTCCCTCTAGCTCAGTGTCACCCACAAATTTGCTCAGAGTGCAATCCAGTCCCTCATCCAGGTCATTCATAAAGATGTTGAACAACACTGGCCCCAGAACTGAGCCTCGCAGCACTCCGCTTGAAACTGACCGCCATCCATATACTGAGCCATCGACCACTATCTGTTGGACCCGACCCTCAATCAAGCTTTCTATCCATCTTATAGTCCATGGATCCAATCCATACTTTTTCAATTTATGGGCAATAATGTTGTGGGAGACTATAACAAAAGCTTTGCTGAAGTCAAGGTAAATCACATCACATCCACTGACTTCCCCATGTCCATAGAGCCTGTTACCTTGTCATAGAAGCTAATCAGATTAGTCAGGCAGGACTGTTGGCTACTTTTGATCACTTTCCCCTCTTCCAAGTGCTCCAAAATGGATTCCTTGAGGATCCCCTCCATTATTTTCCCAGGGATTGATGTAAGGCTGACCAGTCTATAGTTCTCTGGATTGTCCTTCTTTCCTTTTTTAAAGATGGGCACTACATTTGCCTTTTCCAGTCATCTGGGATCTCTCCCAATCTCAAAGAGTCTTCAAAGATAATGGCCAAAGGCTCGCCAATGATGTCTGCCAATTCCCTCAGTACCCTTGAGTGCATTAAATCCAGACCCATGGATTTGTGTACATCTAGTTTGTCTAGATAGCACATAACTTGTTCCTTGCTCACTAAGGGCTGCCCTTCACCTTCCCATACTGCATTGTCTAGCACTGTAGTGTGGGAGTTAACTTTGTCCGTGAAAACTGAGGCAAAAAAAGCATTGAGTACTTCAGCTTTTCTTATATCATCTGTCACTAGGTTACTTCTCTCATCCAGTAACAGCCCCACACCTTCTCTGATAACCAGCTTATTGTTAACCTGCCTGTAGAAACCCTTCTTGATACCCTTCACATACCTTACCATCTGCAGTTCCAATTGTGCTTTCGCTTTCTTGATTACTGCCCAGCATTCTCCAGTCATATGTTTATACTCCTCCTTAGTCCACTGTCCACGTTTCCAATTCTTGTATGCATTCTTTTTGAGTTTAAGCTGATGAAGGATTTCCCTGTTAAGCCAAGCTCATTGCCTTCCATGTTTGCATTTCTTACTATGCAGCGGGATGGTTTGTTCCTGTGCCTTCAGTAAGACTTCTTTAAAATACTGCCAGTTCTCTTGAACTCTTTTCCCCTTCATCTTCATTTCCCAAGGGATCCTGCTCATCAGTTCTCTCAGGGAGTCGAAGTCTGCTCTTCTGAAATCAAGGGTCTGTATATTACTGCTCCCCCTTCTTCCTTTTGTCTGGATCCTAAAATCTACCATCTCATGGTCACTGCAGCCCAGGTTTCCACTCACTTCTATTTCTCCTACTAGTTCTTTCCCGTTTGTGAGCAGCAGGTCAAGTTGTGTATGGCCCCTTGTTGGTTCCTTCAGCACTTGTACCAAGAAGTTATCCCCAACATTCTCCAAAAACTTCCTGGACTGTCTGTGTGCTGCTGTATTTGTCTCCAAACAAACGCCCAGGTAATTAAAGTCTCCCATGAGAACCAGGGCCTGTGATTCAGAAGCTTCACTTAGCTGTCTGAAGAAATCCTCATCTACCTCATCTCCCTGATCTGGCAGACTACAGCAGACACCAACTACAAGATCACCTCTGTTGCTTCGGCCTCTAAGCTTAACCCAAAGACACTCAACTGGCTTTTCTCCCTCCTCATACTGGAGCTCTGAGCAATCACACGGCTCCCTCCCATAGAGTGCAACTCCTCTTCCTTTTCTCCCTAGTCCGGCCTTCCCAAACAGTTTATACCTTTCCATGGCTGTGCTCCAGTTATGCAAATCATCCCACCAAGTCTCCGTTATTCCAATGACCTCATACTTTGACTGTGCCAGGGCCTGTAATTCTTCGTGTTTGTTCCCCAGGCTTCTGGCATTTGTGTACAAGCATCTTAGAGAAGTGGCCGATTAGCCCACTTTCTCCCCTTCACCCAGGAAGCCTACTTGATTGTTTCCTTCTCCTTCCCCACTTACCTCAGGGCTTGTGTTACCATCCCCAAGAACCTAGTTTAAAGCCCTCCTCACTAGGTTTGCAAGCCTGCCCGCAAAGATGCTCTTTCCTCTCTTTCCTCATTAGCATCTTCCGACCTGTCTTTTTACCATGCCCCTTCTGAAAGGAAGGGGCTAGTGTAAATGTAGCCTCTGGCTGCTGATTAATGCTTTAGGCTCTAGGCCTTCCAATCAGGCTACAGAAAAAGGATGTATCCTTTCATATGTAATAAACAGGACTGCATCATGGAGCTACCTGACTTCACCATCAATTTCTCTCAATGGAAACAAACCCCAAACCCCTCTCCCCCCAGGAATGCTGAATGACTGTTCAGATTAAAAGGGGCAACAGTAACTCATGTAGTGCTTCTCTACCATTCCCCCTACCCAATATCTTTAACATCATAAGCTGTTTAAAGAAATTATCCCAAACTATTTTAAAATAAACATTTAATTTAAAAAAAATCAAACTCCCCAGCTACTAGCCCCCAAGTCTTATTAAAAGAACCTTACACTGTGAAAGCAAAACACCATGTATGAGAGAGCCTAACAATAAATAGACAACTGTCAGATTGTACTGAAATGTCTTAGAGGAGAAAGCTGGAGGATTAAATTGCAATTACATGACTTCAAACAGTCCAGCCTCAATGAGAAAATGAGGCAGATGTAAGTGAAAATGGCTTTACCAAAACTGCCTCTGAGCTAGGACTTTCCATTTGAGCAGCTTTGAAGCTCTCTCCTGTCTCAAAGCAAACTCAAAAGGAAGAGATAAACAAGTGAAATCCACTGAGCAAAACAATGAGAGTGATGATAATTAATCTCGATGTGATTAAGAAGTTGGAGGAGATTGGAAATTTAATTGTTCGACAATTACTTTTATTTATCAGTGTTATAATGAAGAGCTAGCGAGAACATTTCTCTGGAGATCCAGCAAGACACTGGTTATTTTCCAAACTCCATCTGCTGCTCCGTACAGCCGCCGGCTATTACAGCCTCAGCCATGAATGGAGAAGTGTGGTAATTCTGGGCAGTTGTGCTATTATTGTGTTTTATACTGTATGCTAATAATAGCTCTTACATAGCATTTTTCATCAGCAGAGCTTAAAGTTCTTTACTAAGGAGTTTGGTATCATTATCCAATGATAGTCAGTATCATTTTCAGACACAAGGCTGTTAGAAGAGGCACTTTTCTGAAACAGAGGACGAACTTTCTCTTTCCTTCATAGAAAAGCCAGTGGAACACTTTTTTAACCATCAAACACAGAGCTGGCAGATTGGCAGAAAAATATTTGTTCACTAAAGGCATTTTTTAAAATAAAAGAAATCAGCAAAATGTGTCAGTACCAGACAGATTAGGCAGCTCCATCAATCACTCAAACAGGTTTGCTCATCTAGTCCATGTGATATCTAATTCTTGACCTCCCCCCCCCACCCCTCCACTCTCTGATTTGCTCACCTTGATTATCTTTTTCTGATTTGTCCTCCTTGCTTACTGTTTTTGGTTCTCTGTGTCTTAAATATTGAGCCTGTTCTGGTCTGGCTCTGGTCTGAAGAAGTGGGTCTGTCCCACGAAAGCTCATCACCTAATAAACTATTTTGCTAGTCTTTAAAGTGCTACTTGACTGCTTTTTATTATTATCTGTATTCTAGTAAGAGGAAGGGGCCCCAACCTGAAGTGCAGTACAGACAGACATTCCCTAACCTGAAAAGCTTAAAGTCTAAACAACAGATGAGAGACAAAAAGCACATACAACAGCTTCCCTAACTTCCATACCTCCCACCTGCCTTGACTTCTGCACCCCTTCTCGTCCATTATTGACGATCTACAACCTATACTGGAACATGATCCCTCACTCTCACAGGCCCTGGGTGACAGGCCTGTTCTTTCCTTCAGACAGTCACCTAACCTCAAGAAAATACTAGCAGCCACATACCACGCCACACCACAGAAACACTAAGCCAGGAGCCTATCCCTGCAACAAACCCCATTGCCAGCTCTGTCTACATATCTGTACTAGAGACATGATCACTGGGCTTATGCCCCTCGCACATCCTATAATATATTCCATCATGTGCCAGCAATGTCCCTCTGTCATGTACATTGGGCAAACTGGACAGTACCTGCACCAAAGGATGAATGGACATAAATCAGACATCAGGAACTGGAATACATATAAACCTGTAGGGGACCACTTTAATCTCTTGAAGGAACCATCTTGTTACAAAAGGATTTTACCACTAGTTTAGAAAGGGCGTCATCTGAATTGGAATTCATCTGCAATTTTAACACATTTAACCTGGAGCTTAACAGAGATCTCAGTTACCTTATGCACTACAGGGACAATTTCCCCACCTTTGATATCCGCAGGAATGACACCTATCCACTTTACTTAATTTATTCCTTCCACAGGTCTATTCATAACAGGTTACTCCCCCGGTCCCGTCCTTTTCCCTTCTTCAGCCTCCCCATCCCTGAATCTGATGCAGTGGGTCTTACCACGGAAGTTTATTGCCTAATAAATAAAATTTGTAGTCTTTAACGTGCTACAGGACTGCTTTGTGTGTGTGTGTGTGTGTGTGTGAAGCTACAGATTAACATGAGTAAGCCTCTAAGGAAGGAACAGTCCTTTTTCACCAAGTAAAATGAGATCCCTGAGCTGGAACCCAGAGGACAAGGACAGAATGGGCCTGGGTTCCCCTACCTCTCCCCAAGCAAGAGGGGGAAAGTATTGGCTTCAGGATAGAAAGAGACCAAAAGTGAAGAGTCCAGGCAGTGGACGATGGCCTGGCAGAGAAGCAACCAGATTTTGGTCCTTCTGTTCTTGACTTTTCTGTTAAACTCAGACAGGGCTGGGAGGTGACCTGGCTGTGGGGCTAGGCTTCTGAAGCTGAAGGTCCCTATGGAACAAAGAGGCTGTACAAAGGGATCTTGTGGTACGTCTACACTATGATATATATTTGATTTTATTAAATTTGATTTTGTAACACTGAATAGTAACAAAGAGGAAGCCATGTTAGTCTATAGACTATCAAAACAAAAAGCAGTCAAGTAGCACTTTAAAGACTAGCAAAATGGTTTATCAGGTGAGCTTTCGTGGGACAGACCCACTTCTTCAGACCATAGCCAGACCAGAACAGACTCAATATTTAAGGCACAGAGAACCAAAAACAGTAAGCAAGGAGGACAAATCAGAAAAAGATAATCAAGGTGAGCAAATCAGAGAGTGGAGGGGTGGGGAGGAAGGTCAAGAATTAGATTGAGCCAAGTATGCAGACAAGCCCCTATAATGACTCAGAAAGTTCCCATCACGATTTAAACCATGTGTTAATGTGCCGAATTTGAATATAAAAGCCAGTTCAGATGTTTCTCTTTCCAAAACAAAGTGATAATTCCTTTTCTGTTATGTATGTGTGTTACAGAAAAGGAATTGTCGCTCCGTTTTGGAAAGAGAAACTTCTGAACTGGCTTTTATATTCAAATTCAGCACATTAACACATGGTTTAAATCGTGATGGGAATTTTCTGAGTTACAATAGGGGCTTGTCTGCATACTTGGTTCAGTCTAATTCTTGACCTTCCCCCGCACCCTTCCACTCTCTGATTTGCTCACCTCGATTATCTTTTTCTGATTTGTCCTCCTTGCTTACTGTTTTTTGGTTCTCTGTGCCTTAAATATTGAGTCTGTTCTGGTCTGGCTATGGTCTGAAGAAGTGAGTCTGTCCCACGAAAGCTCACCTAATAAACCGTTTTGCTAGTCTTTAAAGTGCTACTTGACTGCTTTTTGTTTTTATAACACTGGGTTTTATAAATTTGAATTTGAGTACCCTCACCTTCCCACAAAGTGCCCATAAAGTCGAATTAGTGCTGCCGTACTGAATGGCCAAACATTGACTGTTGCAGCAGTGCATTGTGGGAACCTACCCCATAGTTCCGTCTGACCCAAAGCATTCTGTGTTTTTTTGTTGGTGCAGTATGGGAAAAAATTGCCCCACAAGTGGTTGTAGCTATGTGATGTCATCTTCCCACATTGCATTGCCCTCATTCCCTTCTTGTTGAAAGCAAACAACCATTTTTTCAGAAGGAAAGAAGAAAAGTAGAGAATCCCAGGCAAAAGAAACCCAAATAGGCTGGCTTCAGAAGGTGACTGAACCTTGTAAACTGGTGCTCAGCTGCTTTTCCCCCATTGAAAGAACACCTTTGCACTATTATTATTCTCTTTAGGTACAACTTTTGCCAGATCAGCCAACTAGCATGCCAGGCAGGGGACTGTCATATCCACATGCCAGAATGACTGTGCCCTGAGATCACCCGGGTGACTGTACCATCTCAACTGGTCCCTCAGCTACTTTTCCCCCCCTTGAAAGCACAGTATGTATGGCATGACACATCTTGCAAACAGTAACAGAAACAATTTAATTCACTGAAAACAAAAAATGCTTTCTTGAAATGGAGACAAATTTCTGAAGCTTGCTTTAGTACAATGGTGCATGCTGTAGGATGAGGGGTATAAGCTGAGGGACCAATCAACATGGTCTCCTCAGGGGACAGGTCCCATCAGGGGCTTTTGCTGGGGTGGTGGGTGGGGTGGGGAATTTAGCCCTGAATATCATTGAGTTCAGAGGCCAGCCCCCCATATATGATATGGAAGGGGGGTGCAGCTGAAGGGTCAGTTTCTTGGCCTCTCATACAAGCATGACCCCCACAGCCAAGCTGCCACGTGGTGCTGAATCCAAATTTGCTGGATTCTTGTTACCTACTTCCTGCACACCTGCAGAGCAGCACAGATGGAGGCGGTCAGAGTGGACAACTGCGGGGCATTGTGGAATATATATGGGACACCTCTGGAGGCCAAAAAGTCAGTATAAATAACTGTAAATAATCCGACCCTTTATATTTGAACTTGGCACTATGCCAACTCATTTTGTGCGTGTGTGTGTGTAATAATATAAACCTTACCACTCCCTAAAATCGACCTAATGGCGTTCACAGTGAAGACACTGACATTGTAAAATTGAGCCAACTGCCTTAAAATCAACTTTATGATGTAGTGTAGACAGCCCTAGAAAGCAAAAGCCCTATAACACCACATCTAGCACTAGCGGGCACTCAGACAGTAACTGCAACTCTTTACAGCTTAGTTTCAATTTTATAGTTTTCCTTCATTTTGTTTTAACTTCTATATTATAATATTTGTTTCAATATTATATAACTGCTATTTAATGTTTTATATAGCAATGTCTAGACGTAAAAATGATGAATATTGATACCCTTGAAAAAAAGTTTCCCTGTTTCTGATTCAATATTTTTCACAATTTCCATGAAGACATTTTGAAATTTCAACCTTCTGTCCTGATTTGATATGATTTTTTTTTCTTTCAAGATACTAAAATTTCCTGAGGGACAGCTATCCATTTTCACTCAAACAGCTTTTTTATTTCTCCAACACAAACACTAAAAAAGTAAAAAAAAGAATTTTGCTACAAATGACAAATTTTCATTTGATTCGCATCACATATTTTGTGAAAGAGAAAAAATAACACAATCTTTCTCCATGAAAATCCATGGATATAATTGGCTAGTTGAACTAATAATCTATAAGAAATGTGTAACCATATGTCATTTATAGAGCTGATTTATTAATTCTCTATAAACAATCAATAACCTAAACGATATCACTTAGCCTCAAATCCTCCTGACGTGCTATCCCTATTACCTTCCAAGTTAGCTTGAGAAATAACCAAGAGCCAAACACATCACAATTCTGCAGCTAAGAGGATGGGGTCACAAACATCACTTAAAGAGAAAATGAGAACAAAATGCTTGACCTTTCTCAGCTCTTCCATCTTACAGATTCAACCTTTAAAGCTGGCTACGGTTATTTTTTTTCTTTCAAACTGTCTTTATTACAATTTTCTGATCATATTTTTAAACCTGCCACTGTTTAAACAATTGGCCAGAGACTGAACAGAGCTGGCTCCCTTGGGGAATAGTAAACCTTGGCAGCTACTGCTGGCTTTGTAAACTTTGGCCAATACACACTTCAAATACCCGTTCTCTCTCCCTATTCCGATCAATAATGCATTGTCTTGGATCCCGGAAAGTTCCGGGGTGACAGAGAGGTTGTAGTCTCTCTCTTACCTTTCCAATATTGCTATGTTGGTGTTTTATTTAAGCTAGAGTTAGGAAAATACGGGACTGAGTAAGAATTATTCTCCTCCTTGGCTTTACAGGGAGTTGTCTGCTGTTCCATGCTGCTGCCCAGCACTGGCATAGGCAGGTTGGCGTGGCGTGTTTGTTTGTTACTAGCGCCAGAATACACTTTTGAAAGCTAATTAAGAACTGGAGTAATGTCGTGGTGAGGTGGTTGGCTGGGAGTCAGGATGCCTGTGTCTGCTGCTGATGTGCTGTGTGACCTTCGGTGAGATATGACATTGTCCATTTCACAAGACTTCCAGATGCTGCCCTACAAACCCCTTCCCTCTGTTCATTACTTACACTGAGTCCTTTGCTTGGATATTTTCATATCTGCAGAGCTGCATTGACCTGGCTAGGTGATTTTGCTCTGCAAAGATGTATTTTGTCCAGAGTCCTTGCTGCTTTTCATCTGGGCTATGGGGAGCCGGGATGGAATACCAGGCTGTAATGGGATGCCTGGGGCTATTGTATCTCATAAACTGTGGGGGAGGATCTGCAGGGTGAGGGGAGAGATAAAAGCAGACTTCATTTCTTAGCCCAGTGGGAACCCAAGTCAAAGGAAGAATAAGCCACAGAATACCCCAGAGTAATTTCCCAATGGAATATGGTCTATGTGGGGGGACTGTCTTGGCAGCCAGCTAGAACAAGAGCAGGCATTTGAAATATTTCCTGAATGGCCTCGGGCTGTTTTTCTTTGCAGAGGAAGAAAACTTTTTTTCTGGTGCCACTTAAGCAGATCTGCAGCATGGGGTTAACGAATCTTGGGCATCACAGAGGCCAAAGAATGGGAGGAAGGGGCCCTGAAAGTGCCGTGGGGCTCCAGGGATCTTCTCTCCAGGAGTTCATTGCCCATTTAGGGCCTTCCTGAGGCACTAAAGCACTCGGACTGCTGCCAATGGCTAGCAATCAATAGCGAACAGGTGAATTTTAGCCATGAGCTGGCCTGTTAGCAGCTCCTCTGCCTGACTCACCAATTAGGCTTGTGGTTAATTGACTGTTTGAATGGGCACTGAAGCAAGGCCTGTCTCCTCCCAGAGATGTCCTTCAGTGCTCTTCCCCATGTAATTGTAACCCTTCTAGTAAAGTCAGGTGCTTGCCAGAAGGGCCAGGTTCAGTTCCTAGGAGTTTTCTGTCAATGATGCAACCAACCGGCTCAAGCCCCCACCCAGTGGCCTGGGACAATCTCACCCCACCTGCTGGGTGCCTGTAAGGCAGTTCTTCCCCTCTGGCAAGCACAGAGTCTGAGACAGAAACCTCTTGTTTAATAACAGTAGCCTAACCTAAATTTACACAGTGACATATGCAATATGTCTAAACAAAGAAGAGATAAATCCCATCAACAAGGTACCATTCCAACAGTCTGTAGGACCAAGTCTCTAGCTGACAGCTCTTTGCCTTCATCCCCCACCCCACCACTTGTAGGGTGTACCTCTCACAATGCAGTCCAAGACCCAGAATCCCCAGGTACATCACTATGGAGATGCTAGCTGTCCACTTGTCTGCAGTTTCCCACCAGTCACCTCATGCTGGCTGCTTGCTCTCTGCACCCCACCAGCAGCCTTCCTGCCACAATCTGTGTTTGATTTCAGGCAAAACCCTGTAACTTCAGATTTCAGGGATTCCACTCTTAATCTCAGCATCCACCAAAACAGTCTCATAAAAAGATACAAACACAAGTAACCAGTACCTAACCATCTGATTAAACCACTAACTCCTCTACCTTGCTACCTCCCAATGTGTAGATGAGTGGAGCCCTGTGCAATCCATGTCTTACTCAGTGATGATGACTGCCCTGTACCCCCACAACAACTTCAAGCATTGGTGAGACTTCACAATTCTTATACTGGGTGTTAGCATAAATTGTGATTTTACAACATGTTTACAATAGACAAAAATTCCATTGCTTCCTTGCTACCCATCAGGCTTTGTTTGCAAGGTATTACATATGCACACCTTTGAATCTTCATGCAAATGAGCTCTTAGGCTAAGTCTACACGAGCCCAAAACTTCGAAATGGCATTTTGAAGTTTACTAACGAAGCGCTGAAACATATTCAGCACCTCATAAGCATGCTAGCAGCCGTGGCACTTCAAAATTGCTGTGGCACACCACCGCGCAGCTCGTCCAGACAGGGCTCTTTTTTGAAAGGAGCCCGGCAACTTCAAAATCCCCTTATTCCTATCTGCTGTTTTCAAAATGCTACGGTTGCCAGCATGCTAATGAGGCACTTCATTAGTAAACTTCGAAATGGCCATTTGCATGGCCATTTCGACATTTTGGGCTAGTGTAGACACGGCCTAAAAGACACATTCCTCCCATCCTTCAACAGCTTTAAGCTCTTGCTGGCACATTCCTTACATTATGAAGACCTCTATCCTCCATGGCTGAGCCATCTCACAAAGCTTCTCTGGTTACCTCTTCCAGAGGGCAACGGTGCTGAAGTAAAATCCCCAGTCCTTGTGACTACGAAGTGAGGCTTTTGCACCATTTCCCAGAGATCCCAACAGTGTGGCTGTGGCCACACCAGCCCTTCCTTTTGGAGGGGCTATGGTAATGTAGCACTTCAGGATATGCCAATAAGGTGCTACTATGAATATGCAGTGCCTCATTAGCATAATGGCAGCTACACCCACTTCAAAATTGCTGGTTTTGAAACACAGCTGCCCATACAGCCGGGGGCCTTTTGAAACAACTCCCTGATTTTGAAAGCTCCTTATTCCATCTGGCTTTGGGAATAAGGGGCTTTTGAAATCAGGGGGTCATTTTGAAAGGCCTCGTGGCGACACGGGCGGCCATGCTTTGAAACCAGAACTTCTGAAGCATGTGTGGCCACCAATATGCTAATGAGGCACTGCATATTCATTGAAGTGCCTCATTAGCATCTGCCAAGTGGCTTATTAGCATCCCCCTTTCAAAAGGCAAGGGCTAGTATAGCCACAGCCTGTGTGTTAGCAGGAACAAGGCGGTTAGTTTCTGATGCAACAAACTACTACTAAAGCATGGTGGGATAGCTTCCCAGAATGCACTGCTAAAAATGGGGTCAATTGGTGTCCATCCACACAGCTGCAGTGGTGACTGATGTCAGCATCTGGCACCCATGTGCAGCCACAGACACAAGGCAATAATGGCACAAAAGCTGCGGTGCGCAAACTTTTCTGTGCTATGTGCAGACATTTGTGCTGAGTGGTTGCTCCAGCCTCTTGTGGACCCAGGACCATCCTTAGGCATGCACAGAATGTGCAGCTCCACAGTGTACCACTGGGCATGTCTAGTGCTGCCTGTGGGCAGTACCAACTCTGGCAGCTGCAATTTTCTGACCCCTTTTCTGCCTCCCTGCCCACTGCTCTGACTGATTCCCAGCTCTGGAGGCTCTAATCCTCTGACCTCCTGCCCCTTATGCTTCTTCCCAGCCCCAGCAGCTGAATCCCAGCTCCCCACTCCGACAGAGCCCCAGTCCCTGCTGCCCCAGCCCCACTCCACTGGCCCAATCCCCTGGCTCCTTGCACCACCCTCTGGCACCTGTGGCTGCAGCCCCCGACCCTCTGCTTCACCTCCCATCCTGCAGCTCTGGCAGGCTGCACCACTGCCCTTCTGCCTGCTTCCCCACCAGCCTCCCCTCCCTGTTCCTACCCCCCAGTTTCTGCCCTGGCAGCCCTGAGCTCCCCCCTCATACAGCTGCCACCCTCCTCCCTGACAGGGGATTGGAATGCAGAAGGAAGGCTGCGTAGAGCACCAAATGCAAAAGGACAGCCCCGCCATGACCAGCACTCAACAGAGAGACCCATAGTTCAGCTTTGTGAGTTCCCTGCCAGCTGAGAGAATCAGAAAAGACAGACAGCAACCTAGTTTGTCTGACTGAGTTACTAGTATGAAGTGTGATTGCCTCCTCCAGAGCTCCTGGGCCAGCAGAATCTAGCCACAGGCATTTTATTACTGAATAGCAGAAAGGAAAAGGAAGATACATCTTCAGAGAAGCAATTTCAATGAGCTAGTCTTTCAGGGGACCATCCTCCCTCAGTACTGAGGCAGAAGTGAAAGTCCGGGCCTCTGAGAACAGAGCTATGGCACCTCGTGGCTTGAATGAGTAGAATTAGTTACTACTTAAGGTGTCACCTTCCCCCAAAGTTTTACTCAAATCCTATTTAACTGAGGCAAACTTTTCTTGGTGTGGCCCTTCCCCGTTCTGGCTCTTGGGCTATTAACGAGAAGATCAGTTGGAAAATGCTGAAGTTTTTTTGTGAAAAAATGTGGACTGTTCCTAAAATACGCTAGTCCTGTGGGTTTCCAAGAGGTATGCAGCTGTCTCACCTGGATGGCACAGGAGCCATTCAAAGGGGGCATTGGATGGAACCAGAGTCAGCAGTCAGTACAGTTCTGGATGAGGCTAGTAGTTCTCCTACATGTTATCAGTTGAAGAATAGGGGCATTTGGATTAACACTTCCAGTCTCAAGAGTCCAGAAATCATGACATAAGCCCTAAACATTAGGGCACTAGCTTAAAAGTAATGAGATCTTTTTAAATAAAAGTTATAAAGTCACGTCTTTTTATTTGCATTCTGGATGTTGAGCCTCTAGGGGTCAAACTTTTTGGCTATATCTACACTAGAGAGTTTTGTTGGCAAAAGTGGAGTTTTATTGACCAAATCCATGGAGTGTCCACATTCCCAAGGCATTCTGTCAACAATAAATCAACAGAACGCAGCACTTCTGTCGACAGCAATCTGCCGCTCCCCCATGGGGCAGAACACCTCTGTTGACAGCTTCTGTCTACACAAAGCTGGTCTGGACCTTCTGGGGGGGCCCTCTGCCAACAGACACTGCACATCCCTGTCTTTTGTGCTTCCGGTTGACCGTTTTATCAAGAGAATGGCTGGGTAGTCCGGCCACTCTCTGTCAACAGACCGGATCACTCTTTTGATCTGCTTGGCAGTCTGGCCGCAATCTGTTGACAGAAGTGTTGTTGGAAGGTATCTTCGTACAGAAACTTCTGTCTACAGATCACTCTATTGTAGATATAGCCTAAGACATTAGGAGCTTGTTTCCCCCAAGCTTTTGTTCACGATCCTGAGATTGAGAAAGGCACTTTTTTTTTTAAATGGAAGCTGATATTTTTCACGTCATCACCTGACTCCAGGAGTTGGAAGTTTAAGCAAAATATTAAATATAATCAAACTCATGATAAAACCACATATTTTCAATGCTCAGTTGTAAGTTATTCAGAGTAGGCACTGCCACATAATATGTGCCCGGCACACTGAGATTCAGAATCTTGGCTGGGAATAGAGCAGATGAGAACACTTTCACTGAAACAATTTTCCAAGGGACAATACCATTCCAACAAAGCCGGGATATTCTGTGACATCATATCAATTTTGAAAAAAATTGAAAAAATAATAATAAAAATGTTAGAACCTCCAATTTTGACTTTTTGGAAACAAAAATGTTTGACTTTTCATTTTAAAGTGGCTTTTTGTTTTGAAATTTACTTTATTTCATATTTTAAAAAAATATAATAGAGTTAAAATTAAAACAAGATGAAGATGTTTTGAATTTATTGAAAGGAGACATTTTGGTTGTCCAAAAATGGAATTCTTTAATTTTATAGCAAGAATTCTTTTTTTAGAAAAAATTGGGTTTTCCTTCTGATTCAGGAAGAAGTCTAAAATCTCAAATATTTTGTGGGATGGAAAATCCATGTTCTGACCTACTGTCATGGCCACTTGCAGGCATGACTGAGATAGGGAGACCATATCTCCCTGTCCCAAATACAGGAGAGGGAGATTGTAGCCAGACAGAATCCCCCCTTTTGCTCTACTCCATCTTGCCTTCCCTAGGTGCTTCAGAGCACGAAAGGGTTAAAAGGAACAGCCCAGCCCTGGAATGCCCGAGAGGGAAGACGTGCTTATCTTAGCCACAGTCTTTGATGCTCTGAAGCAAAGCTGATAAGAACAATGGGCTAATTAACAGGCGGGCCTCGGACTGCCCTTGGCTAATTACCATCCGTTGATTCGCCTTCACACTTGGTCCCAGACGGAGGAAAATCTCCGGCCCATTAAGAAACAAATGCCCTCAATTGTCTCTACCTCGCAGGTGTGAACTAAGCCCTTGAACTCCCTGTGAGAACCAGCATCAGACAGTTTAATTCAATTGGCACTTTTTAAAACAAGGAAGAAGCGTACGTGACCCAATGGGTATAAAAGAGGGGTCCGGCAGACCCTCTATTTCAGCTCCAATTATATTTCCTGCCGGACAGGAGGGTGTGGTCTCCCGAGGTCCCAGGGTACGCTCATTTCCTCAAGAAAAAAAAGGGATTGAGAGAAGACTGGCCAAGCCATGTTGGTAACGCAGGGGTGAGAATAAGACCTGCTTGGTATTTTACCTTTGCTTTTGCGCGCATTGAACAAGTACAGATCTATGAATCAGAGTGTATCCTCGCTATTTGTAATCAAAGTACAAACCTTGTAACTTTGTAGCCACAAGAGCTTAACTCATTAGTTAAACAAACAAAGTAATTGATTAAGTGGTAACCTGACTCCTCCTGTTACTGCGCAAGCTGAACACAAAACAAAGAACCCAGCTGTTTTTCAGCTGCTCTAAGCCTGGTCACCGGTGGGGCTCTGCCCTAGCAGCTGAAATCTTGGATGAAAACAAGGGCATAGTTGGTATCTTACCTGACCATCGGCTAACAGAGATATGGGGTGAAGTAGGGGCGGCTCTTCCCGGCTGCACCAAACCCCAGGCGCCCTCCCGCCTCCAGCCTTGGGGAAGTGGTGGCTGTAGGTGCTCACCACCTGGAGCCCCAAGAAATACACGACCGTCCCGCCAAATACAGAATGGATGGTCACCCTAAACTGAGACCCAGGTCATGTTAACAGTGCAGGGAATATATTTTTGTTTTGTATTTCTACAGGACTAGCACAGTGGGGTCCTGATCCAGGAGTGGGGCTTTTAGGCCATACCACAATGCAAATAATAAAAACAACAATCCCATTGGTTATTATTCTTTGTTGGCTTACTGGGATGTTGTAGAGACTTTGAGAGTAATGTTACAGACCTGCTCCTTCAGCCCATTCCCTAGCTGCTGACAATACATTTATCAGGGCTTTGCCTAAGCATAGTTGTGCTGGCTGCTACCAGGCAGGGAGATGTGAGTGGGTGCAGTTCTGGGTGTGTGGATTGCAGGTAAGGAGGTTGGGATAACAGTTCACTCTCATAACTGATTGTCTCAAAGACAGATGGAATTTTAAAACTTCGAGGAGCCCACAGGGCTAGGAAATCTTCTGTGGTATTGACAGCACACGGCCATGATAAATATGCTGATGATGGATGAATCAATTCATTTTAATTTGGGGCAAAACACAGAAAAATGACAGAATGATCTCCTCGCAGAGGGACTGAGCTGGCAGCTCCATGTAAATGGATTTGTTCTTTATGTTAGAAATTATTCTTTTATTGTCTGTCATTAGTGCTTAGGAGGAGTTTATTGAGGACGTCCAGATAGTGGCCCAGGGGCATTGAAGGGTGGCACAGAATCAAGTGAAAGAAGCCTCTGGGGATAATATAAATAATGCCTAGCATGTTTCATTAGTCATCTCAGCATACTTGACAAATGAGTTCAGCACAAGAAAATAAGAATGGCCAGACTGGGTCAGACCAAGGGACCATCCAGCCCAGCGTCCTCTCTTCCAACCATGGCCAAAGCCAGATGCCCCAGAGAGAGTGAACAGAACAGGTAACAACGAAAGCGATCCCTCTCCTGTCATCCATTTCCATCCTCTGACAAACAGAGGCCAGGGGCACGATTCCTGCCCATTCTGACTATCCAGCATCACTGCCCACATTTTATAGATGGCAAAACTGAGGCACAGAGAGGGATATGAGTTGCTAAAGAGCATCCAGCAGGTCAGTGGAATAAAACCTCCAAAGTCCTGCTGGGCTGTTCCTTCTCCCCTTGAAGGGCTGGCCCATCCTAGAACCCATTCCCTTTCAAAATGGAATGATGGCCCTGTCCTTCCTGGCCCCACGTCAGAGAGGAAAACAGGGCCAGTTCCTCAGCTGGTGTCAATCTTTGCCGCTTTGCTGAAGTTCCCACGTTTCTGCTAGTGTATCTCCACTGAAGCTCTGGCCCATCATGCCCTTGGCCAAGAAGCCCTCTGAAGCTAGGAGTAGGTGTGGGAAAGGTGCTGAGCTGCAGGTGATCTCTGTGTGCAGCTCCTCACCCACCCTAGAGGTGCTACAACTGTAGACTGGGGCTGCTGTTGTCTTACGGGGCAGTCTAGAAAGCAGGGGGCTGACCCATTCTCACTGCATCCCTTTGGCTGTGTCTACACGTGCACGCTACTTCGAAGTAGCGGCGCTAACTTCGAAATAGCACCCGTCACGGCTACACGCATCGGGCGCTATTTCGAAGTTAACTTCGACGTTAGGCGGCGAGACGTCGAAGTCGCTAACCTCATGAGGGGATCGGAATAGCGCCCTACTTCGACGTTCAACGTCGAAGTAGGGACCGTGTAGACGATCCGCGTCCCGCAACGTCGAAATTGTGGGGTCCTCCATGGCAGCCATCAGCTGGGGGGTTGAGAGACGCTGTCTCTCCAGCCCGTGCGGGGCTCTATGGTCACCGTGGGCAGCAGCCTTTAGCCCAGGGTTTCTGGCTGCTGCTGCTGCAGCGGGGGATTCATGCTGCATGCACAGGGTCTGCAACTCGTTGTCGGCTCTGTGGATCTTGTGCTGTTTAGTGCAAGTGTGTCTGGGAGGGGCCCTTTAAGGGAGCGGCTGGCTGTTGAGTCCGCCCTGTGATCCTGTCTGCAGCTGTGCCTGGCACCCTTATTTTGATGTGTGCTACTGTGGTGTGTAGACGTTCCCTCGCAGCGCCTATTTCGATGTGGTGCTGCGCAACGTCGATGTTGAACATCGACGTTGCCAGCCCTGGAGGACGTGTAGACGTTATTCATCGAAATAGCCTATTTCGATGTCGCCACATCGAAATAGGCTACTTCGATGTAGGCTTCACGTGTAGACGTAGCTTTTGTCATCTTGGTCATGTCCCTTCCTAAGGCTTCTGTGCAAGCTCTGTAACCTAAAGCCTTGCCTTCAGAGGTGCCAACAGCTCCTTTGGTTTCCATGGGAAAGGGGGACACTGAACCTCTCAGTGCCAGTGTCCTAGCTTTAGGCTATATCTTGCTGCCTGACCTTTAACTGTCACAGCCTTGAGCCTGCGCGTTTCTCCTGGCTGCATGTGAACTCAGGGCAGGACTTGCTGTTCATCCATGTTATATTTTGCCCTTTATTAACACAAGTGACCTTAATGCCATAGGGAAGCTGGGGCATTTCTGGCCTATTGGCTCTCCCACCTGATTCACCGTGGCACTCTGCTGCCTCCCTCTGAAGTATGCACTGCAGAGAGAGTAAGCAGATCCAGACCTGTGGCAGAGTCATGGCCCTCCAAGCTGCAGGAAGACTGAGGCAATGAAAAATTTAAAAAAATTAAAAAATAAAAACACAAGCTGGATGTAATCACCACCCCTCTACAGCGTCACAGGGAACAGGCCCAGGCATCTGTTCCACTGGCTCTTTGGCCCCCTGCAGGTAAACTGCTGGGGCCTCTGGGTTTCCTCAGATCAGTTAGCCCCAGGGAGCTGAGATGTTCTTGGTGGGAATCCACAGTGACATCTCAGCGCCAGCCCGGGTGCTGGAGCTCCAGTGACAAGAGCTGGCCACGTGTGCTGAGGTAGCTGCTCCCAGGCTGCAGTTCTCATACATGGTGAGAGAGGCTAAGCTGTAGGGGGGTGAGTGCTATGAGCGCTCAGCTAATGGTGACATCCATTAGTTCAGCTCAGAGGGCTTGAGGAGCTGGGCTTGTGCGAGTGGATTTCTGTATGACACAAGCCTGCCCATTGTGGAGCAGCAGAAAATCAACAAAGGCGGAAGCATTTACGTGTGAGGGCTCAGCACTGCACCGCTCACCCAGAGCTTGGGGTGGGGAAGGAAGGGGCCTGGTTTTGTCCCACAGGTGGAGGACAAATGGGTCTGGGGGATGAAGAGTGTTCATTGCATCCAGCCAGTTACCTGATCCACTGGCCTGCGGTGCTTCTGGGACCTCAGCAAACAAGGGGTTAAGATCAGCCTGGCTTTCCCTTCCCCTGGCGCAGCGTGAATGGGCTGCTTGGGAAGTGGAGTGAGCTCCCTCTGCCAGGACCAGGTGCAGCCATTGGCCAGGGTGGGGCCCCCGTTCCTCATTCTGCTTCCCTTCATAGCTTTTGATGTCTGGTTCCAAACTCTGTCCCTTGTGGAAGAGCCTGGCCCCAGGCCTGTGCTTCCAGCCTCTGCTGTCACTCAGCCAGCTTGCTGGTGTGAAAGGGCCTGAGCCAACAACTCCTGCCTGGTGGAGCAAAGCTGCAGATTGAGCCCAAACGCTGGTGCAGGGGGCTGAGACCTAAACAGAGCTGACCTGGGTTCACCTCAGAGGACAGCATTGACCCAGGCCGTGGTGTGCTGACCAACCCTGCCCACTCCGAACCCACGTTGTGTGGGTCAAGGTGCCATGGGTGGTCCTGGAAAATGAAGAAAAAGCCATTTGCGATTAGAGACCCAGCAGCTCGTTCCTGCCAGCCTCGTTGAAGGGAGTAGCTCCACAGCTCTGTGAGCAGCCCTCTTGAAATCGGGAAGCAGTTTAAGTAAATGGAAGGAACCCATCACTAGCTCAAGAACTGGGAACCCTGGTGCAATCCCCAGGAACTGGGTAGCCTTTTAAGTACTGCAGGAGCCTTTTCATGGTGCTCCCTGTGTTCTAAGTGTCAGATGCCACCAGAGCCCTGCAGGAGCAGAGGGATGGATTAGGAGCCAAGCTGTGCATATTAGTTGTTTAGTTAAGCAGGTTAGTTGGATCCCACCATGCCTGTGTGGTTCTTACTTTTATTGTGTAAACAGAAAAATACACAACAGCTGGGTTCTATCCTTGGCTTTGCCACAGACTCACTCTGCAGCCTGGAGTAAATTACACCATTCTGTGCCTCAGCTTCCTCATATGCAAAGTGAGGATAACACTTCCCTTGACACGGGCATGCTGCAAGGTAAATTCTTTAGTACTTGGGAAGCACTCAGAGACTTAAGCCGGTGGGCCAAAGAGGCTACAAGGTCAGACGTTCTACCAGCTGTGGTAGGAAGATGTAGCCCAGGTGAAGTCTTTAACAGCCCTGTCAGCTGAAAGAAAAGTGGGATCCTCTTGGGAGAGTCACAGGGAAGGTATGTGGTGTCATGCAGGATTTTGAGGCCCCTGTTCATGCTGTTGAAAGCTGTTGGGAGCTGAGACTGCTCCTCCTCTAGCACTTGTGGACCTCGCTTCCACGAACTAGGTTCCTCCTTCTAGGTCATAGTGCAGAAGACCCCCATTGGCTTCAAAGGATTTTGGATCATCCTGCTGATCCTGAAAGCACTAAATATGTATTCTTGATGGAGAGCTGAGCTGCTTGAGCCAGGTTGGCCATGCATGACCTTTCAGCTTCCTCTGCAGCAATAAGAAAATCAGCATTCCCTTGCTGAGATCAGCACATTGTCTCTCAGATTTCCTTCCACTCTGATCAAATTTGCAGTTGACCACGGCATGTTACCTGTGTGCTTGCTCAAAGGATGGGAGTCCCTTTGCTGGCAATGCTCCTGCTGATGCCGTCAGCAAGTTCCTGCATAACATGTCTTGCTGCAGGTGTCTCTCGGGCGCATTAACCGTGTCTGCCTTCCTTTGCACACTCCGGGGTGCCAGCAGCTGGCGCCCCATGCCCTTTCCAACACATGCAGCTTTACTGGCATGGCCCAAGGGTGCTGGAAGCAGGCAGATGGCATGGCCTGATCTCCTGTCTACCTGACACATAGAGTTGGCTGCTTTTATGGAAACCTGCTCTAGTCCTCCTGCCCTGGATGGGCCTCTCAGACAATCTTGTCAGAACCTATCTTGTGCTGCCTGACATTTGGATGATTCCAGAATTCACGTCATTTAAAATCCAGGCCCCTTGACAGCTCTTGCATTAGCATTCTCTGCTCTGGTTTCCTGCCTTCCACACCATCTCTCCTGTGCTTGCCTGAGTAAGGCTTGTCAGGAGCTGACACCCGTATCACCAGTGCACACTGTTTGCCCCCTGCCCATATTGGTCAGACAAAGGGAATTATTATTATTGATTACCAGAGTCTAGGAGCCCTAAGCATGGGCCAGGATGGAACAGCTGTGGGATGGTATTGGCTATGACACTAGCAGAATCTGCTTGTATGATGAATCCCGGATGCAGGGCTAAACTGTGCCTGAGAACAGACTCTAATGGAGCATCATCCTTTTATATCTCAGAGATAAGTTGGGTGAGGTTTTATTGAACCCACTTCTGTTGGTGACAGAGACAAGTTCACCCGAAGCTCTTCTTCAGGTCTGTAGATGCTACTCAGTGTCACAGCTAAATACAAAGTTGGAATACATTGTTCAGCATAAGTAGCTATTGTGAGAGACCGTTCAAGGTGAAGTGACCTGTCATAAAACAAAAACTGGGGTGTGAGAGGGTTGCAGATTGTTGTAAAGAGCCTAAATCCCATGTCTCCCTTGAGTCCATAGTTTCTAGTGACTCTCTTGGCAGTGACTCAATAACGAGTAGGACATCTTCTTGGCACCTTCCTATTTGTGAGTCTGTCTAGTTTCTAGCAAAGTTATGAACTGACAGGCTCATATTCGTCTTTTGAAAGTGCTGTGCAAGCAGAGCTGCCAACAGAATTGCTGGTCCCTGGGCAAGGTGGGAGGTGGCTCTCAGCCACCAAAAGGGGAGGGGCCCTGGGTAGAAGGGCAGGTTCAGCAGCAGCCTCCCCCAGCCAGTTCTTCTGCGCTGTCTGGCCCACGCTCTCTGGCTCTCTGGCCATGATTTACAGATCCAGTGTCTCCACCTGCTGCTGCTGTTTTAGTAGCAGTGGCCAGGAGCCTCACAGCCTTTTAAATCACCAAGCCCCAGGGCTGCTGTCCCCTTTGCCAGCCCCTTCCTGATTGGCAGCCCTGTATTCAGGAATTGGGGATGAGACTCAGAGCTATTGCTTTGGGAAGTATTCACCTGCTGAGGATCGGTGCTTTCGTCTGTCATTTTACCATGACTGTTGGGTTCAGGCACTGGGTGAAGTACACCGCGTGATTGATGGGCATGTGTAGGACCCGAGGCTCTGAACGGCGTGTTGTGGGTGGTGTTCATCACTGCAGCAGTGGAGATGCACCTGCAGGTTGTATGTCTCTTGTTCTGGCAGGGAGGGTGCTGCTTTATGTTGCTGCAGGCTGGTCTCTGGGCAGCAGTTTGCTTCTGTTGCGGAACTTGGCGAGATGGGCTGGAGGGTGAGGCGCTGTTTGCAGGCCAGAAGAAGGGGTTCAGAAAAGATTTCTTTAGCTTTAGTCCCCATCCAGAGTGGGTTGTAGCTGTTTGATGACACACTGGAACCCATATGGGGTATCTCATGAGGGAAGAGATCTGCTGTGGCGCCCTCAGTCCTCTGCTACCACACTTCATAGTCACAGTCTGCAGGCCTTACGGCCCAGTCAGGCCTCTGTGGCCTCAGTCCTTCCTGCCTGAGGCTCACAGAGTGGTGGGGGTAGGGGAGTTTGGGCCTGGCCACTCCACCAAGTGCCAGCCCAGGGCCTTGTTGGTGGTGGGAGTGAGACCCCAGCTCAGTGGGGATCCTCACTGCAAAACCCTGAGTTCATGGGTCACCTTCTCGATTCCCCTGCCCTGGGCTACTTCCTACCTCGTTCCTGGTGTAGTTCGTTGCCTCTGCTCTGGCCTTGCCCCCTCCAGCCACTCCTGTTGTGGACTGCTGCTTTGGTGGGGGCTGACACCACTGTCGCTGCTGCTCCACAGGTGGCTGTGGCTGTGGCAGCAGCAGCTGCTGCCTCCTGGTCAGTTGCCATGGCTGCTCCTTGGGTGGCTCTGGCTCCCAGGCCTCTGCAGGACCTCCTTCCCGGCTGCTGGTTAGCCCCAACTGCCAGGGTTCTCCAGGCTTTATACCTTGCCTGCAACTGCAGCATGCCCAGCAGGGCCTTGGGGCAGGACCTTTTCTGTCCAATAGGTGTGGCTCTCAACTCCCTGCTCAGTATGTGGTTGGTACACCCTGTCACACACCCTCCCACCTAAGAGAGTGTCCGGAGATTGCTCCTTCCTCTCTTCATTCGTGTTGAGGCAGGAAAAGAAGTCTGCATTTAGGCGCACCTTCCCTGATCGTTGTGCTACCTGAAATGCATATGGCTGCAGGGATAAATACCAGCGCATAACTCGCACATTTGAGTCTTTCATTGTTCGTTGCCATTTAAGGGGTGCATGATCTGTTACCAGGATAAAAGTGTTGTCTAATAGATAACAGCTGAGGGCTTTGATGGCCCATTTTACCGCCAATGCTTCCCTTTCTATTGTGGAGTACCTGGTCTCACGGGTGAACAGCTTGAGGCACAGGTAGAGGATAGGGGGCTCCATGCCATCTACTTCCTGGGACAGCAGTGCCCCCCGGCCTACCTCAGAGGCGTCTGTCTGTAGGATGAATGGCTTGTCAAAATCTGGCTGTGTGAGGACAGGTACCCAGGCTAGCTGGTCCCTTAGTGCTTGGAAGGTGGCCTCACACCCCTCTGACCACTCCATTCATCAGGGTCATTGGTTCTTGGTCAAATCTGTCAGCAGTGCTGCTAAAGTGGAAAAATTAGGGATAAATCACCAGTAATATTCCACCAGACCCAGGAACTGCCATACCCGATGCTTCTTGGTGGGCCTGGGGCAGTCCTGGAGGGCCTGCACCTTGTCAATCAAGGGCTGTACTTTCCCCTTCCCTACTGTATATCCTAGCTGTGGCACTTGGTGGGGTTCACTGTCAATCCAGCTTTCCCCCATGCACATAGCACCTTTTCCAAGTGGTACAGGTGTTCATAGAATCATAGGGCTGGAAGGGACCTCAGGAGGTCATCTAGTCCAGCCCCCAGCTTCAAGCAGGATCAACCCCATCTAAGTCATCCCAGCCAGGACCTTGTCAAGCTGGGACTTAAAAACCTCGAGGGATGGAGAATCAAACCTTGAGGTGGCATTTACTTTGCAGAAACCCACACAGAACCTCACCACACTGTTGGGTTTGGGGACCAAAATGATGGGGCTGCGCCATTCACTGTTTGACTCTTCGACCACTCCCAGCACCAGCATTTTATCCAACTCCTCCTTCACAGTGCTCCACATCTTTCTAGGGAGGGGGCAGTGGTTCTCTCTCACCTTTTGGCCCAGGGTGGTAGCAATGTGATGGCTGGTTAAATTGGTCCTATCTGTCTTAGCCGACAAGACCTGCGGGAACTGGGCAATAACTTCCAGCAGTTGTTTTCACTGTCCTCATCCTAAGTTGGGTCCCAGATCTATGGACTGGGGTTCCAGCATCTCCTGGTCTTGTGGAATCGCTGGGATACCAGCAGCTTGTGAATGTCCTCCTTCATTTGTGGGTCCTTCACTATCTGATATAGCAGGTCGTTTCTGATCTCAAACTGGGACCTCTGCATCCCGTGCTGCGGGGGGACCTCCTCCAGGCTAAGTCCCACTGCCTGCTCCCAGATGCGGCTGAGAGTCACGTCATCCCATTGTTCTTGGAGGAAATCCCCTTCCAGGTCAGTGCCTGTTTGCTGGAGGTCAATAGGAGGAGGGGGCCCCTGGGCCAAGGGCCCCCCAGTCCCCTGGGGTTCTCTGAGGTTCCCTTTTCAGGGTCCTCCACAGGCTCCTGGCTGATCAGCCCCATTTGCATTGGGTGGGGTTTCCTACCTTGGCAGATCCTCAGGGCTTTGCTTTGCAGAAGGTCTGCGAAGTGGGGCCAGTCCCAGCCTAGCACTACCAGGTATGCCAGCCTCAGGACCATTACCATGGTTTGACAGTGCTCATATACCCCCAACACCAGTAACACCATGGCCATGGGATATGCCCTCACATCCCTGTGTATGCATTGTAAGTGCACTGTAGTGTCCCCCTGGGTGAACCCAGCAGCCAGTTCCTCCCGCTTATGGTTTGACTATATCCAGAGTCTACCAAGGCCAGGGTCTGCCTCCCACTACCTTCACCAGGACCATGATCTGGGAGTGGTTCCTGGTCTGGGCCCAGGACCCCGCCACCAATACTTTCCCAAAACTGCAGTCCATGAAAGGGCAGTCCCTCTTGAAGTGGCCCTCCTGACTGCACCCACAACAGCAGCCTCTGCTCGAGCCAGCCAGTAGAGGCTCCCGGGGATGGGGGTGCTTCGCTCTCCAGCTGGGTCCATCACCCCGCTCCCCAACCTGGGGCCTCTCGGTGGGTTCCTCTCACCGGACTGCTTCTACTTGATTGGGTGGTGCCCAGGGATGACAAGGCTCCCCCTCTGGCAGTCTTGTCCAACTCCCCGTGGGGCCCCTGAAGGGGTCGTGGATCAGCCTTCAGAAGTTCTTTGGCCATCATGTAATGTTTCATTAGGCTAACAGCCCAGGCCAGAGTCTCAGGTCAGTGTTGTTGCACCTATTCCTTCACCCTTTGGGGCAAGATCTTCACAAACTGCTCCAAAGCTACCAGTTCCACTACCTGTGCCGCTGTCCTCCGATCTGGCTCCAGCAAATGCCAACACTGGTCCTGGATCTTCTGTGCTACTGCCTGGGGCCTCACCCCGGGGGGTACCTCTCCTGCCTTAGTCATTGGTGATATGCCTCTGCACTTATCCCTGCCTGGTCTAAGATGGCTGTCTTCACCTGTGGGTACTCTCTCTCCTCCTGGGGTCCATATTCTGATACTCCAGCTGAGCTGACCCCTTTAGGTAGGGTGCCAGTAGGGTGGCCCAATACTCTGAGGGCCATCCTGCATCCACCACAACCTGCTTGAAGGTCACCAGGTAGGCCTTGGGCTCATCATTGGGGCCCATCTTGGTGAGCCTTAATGGTAACCCAGCCAGTCCTTCCCCAGCCTCCCCTTCATCAGTACCTGGAGGTGCTGGGGGCACTGCCTTCCACAGGGAGGCCAGGTGCTGCATCAAGTGCTCCTGCTGAGTGTGTCACTGGTCAGTGAGTGTTTTCAACAGCTGTTATTGCTGCTTCTGTTGGCAAGTAGCCTGCACCTGTTGCTGGTTGGCCAGGGCTTGAAGTAGTTGACTCTGCAGTTGCAGCTGCTGGACTGCCTGGTTCTGTTGGTCATCCATCAGCCACTCGAACAATTTAGTGGGGGTCCCTCCCAACAGTGTCCTTGTCTGTCTACGGGGAATACTCAATAATAAAACCAAGGATTCTCCCCCAGTTTTTGTGTTTTTTTGGATGCCTTGACTTTGGGTCCCTCACGTTTCCCCTAGTACTGGGGGGGTCAATAATATGCCCACATTCTCCACCAGTTGCAGCAGGGTCTCCTACCCCACCTTGCTCTCGAGAGCCCTGGAATCACTCTCAGGGCTCCATGGCCCACTCAGGCCTCTGTGGCCTCATCACATTTCATGGGTCCTACCTCCCCAGTCAGGCCTCTGCTGCCTACTCACAGTTTGCAGGCCTCAAAGCCCAGTCAGGCCTCTGTGGCCTAGGTCCTCCCTACCTTAGGCTCATAGGGAGGTGGGGGTAGGGGAGCTTGGGCCCACCCACTCCATCACGCTCCAGCCCAGGGCCCCCATTCGTGGTGGGTGTATGACCCCAGACCTCAGCTCAGTGGGGATCCTCACCCCAACATGCTGAGTTCACGGGCTACCGTCTCAGTTCCCCACCCTGAGCTACTTCCTACCCTGTTCCTGGTGTGATCCATCACCTCAGCTCTGGCCTTGCCCCCTCCAGCCACTCCTGCTGTGGACTGCTGCTCCCGTGGGGGCTGCCATAATTGTCACTGCTGCTCCATGGGCGGCGGTGGCTGTGGCTGCCTGGTCGGTTGCCATGGCTGCTCCTCGGGTGGCCATGAGGAGTACAAGGACTTGGAAGTACCTGCAGCTACATGCATGCCAGCACTTTGGAATTTGAAGTTTCGAAGGTGCCATGGGGGAAAATTAGCCTAATGAAGTGCTGTGTGTTCACCACAGCACTTCATTAGTAATCTCCCATGGCCCTGATTTATGTGCCCCCTTCAAAGTTGGGTGCAAGCGTAGACCCAGCCTCTCTCTCTCATGCATCAGCCACACAGACAAAACACCCCTCAGACTGCAATTGTTCTTCATTCAAAATGTCTTTCTTCCTCCCATTGGCCTATGCGATCACCCACTTCAGAGAGTTGTCTCAGTAAGGTTTAACCCTTTTCCTGCATTCATTCACGATACAAATACATTCCCCACAGAAAACAGGGACATGTTGACCCAGGTTCAGGTCAGGGACTAAAATGACAGCATGGTGGATAGGGATGTTTTGATCGAACCACCATGACTAGAGTAGTGGGAGGCACCAGGTATGTCAGAGGGTGTTAACCTCATATATCAAGAGTGATGTGTAACTTGTTTGTATGTGTGTATAAAAGCGTTCTAGAGTGGCTGTCATTGTCCAGGCTTAGGAGCAGTGATGAATCCCGGGTCGCTGACTGAGCTGAATCCACTGTAGCTAGCATGCAGGTGTTAGCCTAACTGCAGACAGCTGGTGCAGGGAAGCTAAACCTGGCCCGGTGCCTTCAATCCTTATCTGATTTTGTGGTCATTGGGGGCTCCCTTGGAGCCTGCTGAATGGACTACCTGCACAGAGCCAGCGCAACATACACAGAGGAGCACATGTACACAGCCAAATGGTTATCTTCATTGAACAGAGCATTCTACCTGTCAGGACACCACATCACTGACTTCTGACCAAAGATATCCTGAATGAGATGAGCTTGTAGCTGGCATTCTGTTCAGGAATGACAAGTTTGACAGTGGGCAATAGTTGTCTAGGTCCAACCAATCGGGGCAGGACTCCTCAGGTATGGTTCCACTATTGCTTGTTTGAAGGAGAAAGGGAAAGCTGTTGCTCTGAAAGGACCTTTGACCGTTTTTGGTCAGAGGTGGCCCAAGTTGCTCAGGACTATCACCAGCCAGGTATGGATCACAGGCAGATCCGTAAGTCTGGGATTAAGGCTCTTTTATGGTGATGAAGAACTTCTTGATGAAGGAATGCGCTGAGGTCCAGGAATGCAGAGGGATTGTTGATTGGTGGGTGCAGGAGGAGCCAATTCAGGCTATTTGTGAACCCTTTCTGTTTGTTTGGGATCTTTCAGGCCAAGTCCTTTGCAGCAGTCCCTATGAAAGTTGCAGACATGTAAGACCAGCAAAGTAGTATATGTCACTGGATAACTCCTAGTGCTGCAATTTGGCAGTGTCAGCTGAGGCTGATAGGAAAGTTCTCTTGGCCTGCAATACAGCCTCGGTGTAGGTTTGGAGGAATTAATTATGTTTTGTCTTGTCTGTGTCAGCCTTTGTTTTCTGCCATTGATGGTTGAGTTTCTGCCCTCTCTTCATCTGATGCAGGGTTTCAGGAAGTAAGGAGATCTATGCAGGTGACTCATCAGGGCTAGTTTATCACTCGTTTAGTCATCTGGTGTACGGTGCTAAAGGTTCAGTAGGTCCTCAGCTCCTCATCTCGTGGGTGAAGTTTTGCTGTCTTTTATCAGGTTCTAATATTTGTTGTCTTTATGGTCTTTCTTGCTGCTGGGAAGCTGGAAAACCTGGAAGGCTCTGACCATTGCCTTAATGAGGAGATGTTCAATCCAAGATGGTGACTTGGCTATGACATCCTTGATCTTCATATCTAAGCTGAAAATCAAGTTCAGGGTGTGATTGGCTGCATGGGTTGGACCACAGATGGCCTGTGACAGTATTAGGGAGGCAAGTGGGGAGATGAGTTTGGGGCTATTGTATCTGCATCTCTGTTGATATGCAGAGTGAACTCTGCCAGGATGACAAATTGGGTTATTTCACCCCCATGGTGTCAGTGTGCTCCCTTTGTCTGTGGTGGTCTGTAAGGCTGCGTCTACACGTGCATGCTACTTCGAAGTAGCGGCACCAACTTCGAAATAGCGCCCGTCACGTCTACACGCGTCGGGCGCTATTTTGAAGTTAACTTCGACGTTAGGCGGCGAGACGTCGAAGCCGCTAACCTCATGAGGAGATAGGAATAGCGCCCTACTTCGACGTTCAACGTCGAAGTAGGGACAGTGTAGACGATCCGCGTCCCGCAACGTCAAAATTGCTGGGTCCTCCATGGCGGCCATCAGCTGGGGGGTTGAGAGATGCTCTCTCTCCAGCGCCTGCGGGGCTCTATGGTCACTGTGGGCAGCAGCCCTTAGCCCAGGGCTTCTGGCTGCTTCTGCGGCAGCTGGGGATCTATGCTGCAGGCACAGGGTCTGCAACCAGTTGTCAGCTCTGTGTATCTTGTGTTGTTTAGTGCAACTGTGTCTGGGAGGGGCCCTTTAAGGGAGCGGCTTGCTGTTGAGTCCGCCCTGTGACCCTGTCTGCAGCTGTGCCTGGCATCCCTATTTCGATGTGTGCTACTTTGAAGTGTAGACGTTCCCTCGCTGTGCCTATTTCGATGTTGGGCTGAGCAACGTCGAAGTTGAACATCGACGTTGCCGGCCCTGGAGGACGTGTAGACGTTATTCATCGAAATAGCCTATTTCGATGTCGCAACATCGAAATAAGCTATTTCGATGTTGGCTGCACGTGTAGACGTAGCCTAAATGAGCATAACACCTGTTCTCTTTGGCTGTGGTGTCTGTTGGATAAAGGAATGTGAATGCAGTTATCTACCTGTGGCACCTCTCTTGGATTTGATGTTTGCAGCGAAGATAAATACAACCTCAGTGCAGCCTGAGTTCACATACTTTTCAATGGATTTCCTGCAAGGATAAAGGGACTAGGGCTGTTTTTTTATGCTCACCTACATGTGTAATCATAACACAAAGGCCAATACAGGCACCCTGTTCTTAGGGAAAGGACAGCAGCTTTGTATTAGCCAGTATAGGTTATGCTTGTCTGTAGGGGGAAGGCTGGCCTAGCAGCTAGTGCTTTAGGCTGTAAAAGATCTGAGTTAAGACACCTGCTCCAGCCTGGACCTCCTGGGTGCCCCCCATTTGTACAATGGGGAACACAGCACTATCCTGCCTCACAGGGGCATTGGGAAGATAAACACTTGAAGGGTAGTGATGTGCTCAGATACAAGGCCTATAGACCCTTCAAAACACTCCTATGACATAGCTGCCCAAGTCTCATTTTGAAAAGTGATGCAGGCACAGAGAAACTAAGTCCTTTAGATTTTTGAATGAGACAGGCTCCTATGTGTGTAGCAACTTCTGAAAATTGGACTTAGGAGCCTAGTGCAGTGAGGGGCATTTGAAAATGTTGCCTGTATCTGGTGCCTGTTGGTCCAACTTGAATTTACATTAATTGCCTGATGGCTAACGAAGCTGATTGTAAATGCTAGTCCAGTTCCTCCACAAATGTTGGTTTGAGGGAATGAATGTGTTACTAGAGTCGAGCCTAGCAGTGATTGTCACATTGATTAACGGGTGCTAATTGACAAATGAGCTGCAGACTTTGGGCTAGACAAAGCCACGAAGCAGAAATTAATGCCAGTGATTCTGCTGTCCCCTTTCTCTGCTGTACATCTATCTTCTGCAAGTTAGCTCTCTGCGGTGGTAATTTCAAAGCTGCATAGAGTCTGTAAGGCTCTTGGTGCTATTTGCATGGTTGTGATTGCAGGCATTGCCCCAGGGGTCCGAAACGCACCTCTTGCTATTGTAAGCAGACAGATGCCTGCTCCCAGCAGGCCCCTCAGACAACTGCATTATCAAATATTAAAGAGCTGGCAAAGAGCACACTGCTCCACCCAGCCCGGGTGAATGACTTAAATTGGAATGTCAAACAAGGCCCATAAGTGCTTCCCCCAACCCTGCCAGGCTAGATGGGGCCTTTCCTGAAGTCCTTCACTACAGAAAGAGAACAGATGCTCATGACTGTCACTGGACACGAGTAAGGACAATGATGACAACTGTACCATTCTCTTCCTCTAAGGAAACTGTTTTTTGTTTTAGTTTTCCAAGATGCTTCTGACAGCTGGATGCTGCAATCCTTGGAAGAGACTGCTGCAGCAGCTCTGCTTTGTCTCTTAATAAACCACTTCTCCGCCCCTTCCCTCCCCTTGCCCACAGCATAGCCTATATTTAGAGTGTTTAGAATCACATAGTTAAATGGCAGGCTTAATTAAATTCTCCCGCTTAAGGAATCAGCCTTTATTGCTTATGCATGATCCTAACCAGTGGGCTGCTCTGGTGTAAACAGTCAAACGCAGAGAGAGAACGGGGAGGCCACCAGAGCTTATGCAGGGCAGATGGTCAGGAAATGCTGCTGAATATTGCAGCTTTCCAGCTGAGTTGAGAGAGCTTCTGCTTTGCCCCTTTATCCTTAAAGAGGAATTCTATAGAATGAAACTGACAAGGCCCCATAGAAGTTGCTACCAGATTTAACTGAAAACAGAGTATTGTTTGCCAGGAGACACGCTATCTGCTTCTAATGGTCCCATCTGGCTTTACAACAATATAGGAATGAGATCTTTTCTATAGGTATTTGGAGCCACTGTGAAGGAAAAGGAGAAGGAGAATTCTACACGCTACCCTCTACGATGATTGAGAGTGGCTGTTGTTACCCATTCATTTTTATAGGGCTTTTCAGTAGGGGCAGAACAGCCCTGGGGGCAGTGTCAACATATGACAGATGTGTAGGCACATTGTTTAATGCACATCTGGAAGGTACTCAGATACATGGATGATAAGCGTGAGTTAACAGCCTGTGTAGAACAGATCAGCGTCAGAGAACCAAAGTATTCCCACAAATAACAAACGTGACAATCAACATATATTGTGCTTACTATTTTGCAAATGTAAATTCAGCCATCTATTCTGACCCTTAGGGGGAGTAGCGAATGGGAATGAAACTAGCGTGATTGCACAGAAATCACATCTCTTGCCTCAGTAGATAATTAGCTTAGAAGAGAGCAGTTACGCTCACAGAGGAAATTTGTGGGAAGCTAATTCCACATCTCCTGAGTTTCATCTCTGGCTGTTAGCCACAAGATCAGCCTGCTGGGTTGTATGGCTCTTTGGTTGGGGTGGACTCAGTTTTCTCATTCCTGGCTGGCCTGCATGACGGACAGATGTTGATGAACAGATCTTGGGGGGCAGTGGGGACAGAGGGAATTCCTTTTACTGTTATACTAAAATATTTGTGAGGAAATCAAAGAACATAAGTGAATTACCTGTGGGAGACCTTGGAAACGGAGTTCTGCCTGGCTGTTTCCATGCACTATTTATAGAATCAGGTGTCCTTGGCCAGAATCTCCTCTGCCGTCACTGTTACATAGGCTGGGCCATACAGCGGGCTGCTGCCAGGCAGCTGGTAACACAGCATTGTCCTCCCTCGTACTCTGCAATGGGGCCAGGCACTGAAAGAAGCAAAGAGGAACGTAGCCTCCCCTGAGAGAAAGTCTCTGAGACTTGCGAAGATTGCTTCAACTTCTTCCATCCTGTGACCCAGACGAAGACTTTGGTACCAAATCTGATTCCAAAGACCTGCTAACAATTTGCTGATTGCCCATATTACTGGTTTACCATGCAAGAGAGTCCCTCAGATAATGCATTTACCTTCATTGCACCCCAGTAAGGAAAGGAAGTGCTATTAGTTGTGATGCAGAGATGGAGAGCTGAGGGACTTGACCATGGCCACTCAAAAAGTGTGTAGCAGAGGAAGGCACTGAAAAGGGGTTTGCCAAGGACCAAGTGACTCTTCCAAGCATTGGCCTATTCTGCCTCTTTCACAGGCTCTGCTTCACAGAGGCTCTTTCAAACCCTTCATAAGGGCAGATTTCTTCTCTTGCATCCTCCCGACAGACTGACAGCTACATTCTCTCGCTACAGGAGTGGGCATCTCACTCTCATCATTACGAAGGAGACCTTAGAATTCAGAGGAGGGCAACAGAGTAGCAAACAGAGTAACAAAATGTGCTGATCTTTGCTCTTCCAGGGCCATCCAGGCAGTTCTTTTCCTCACTAGAAAAGCCCCCTGTGACAAGCATGTGTACAATACTGATTTTAGTAGCCTGGGCCTGACATATGTACACCTGCCATGGTGCTTTGCCTGCTTGCCTGTTGCTGCCACTGTGTGAAGAGCTGCAGCGCCCCTTCTAGATCAGCAAGAAGAGGCATCACAGCGACTTGCAAATCTGATGCTGAACAAGGGTGGGTGATCCATTGGTCTGGAGGTATTGCTGGACAGCTCAGCCTGCCCAAGCAGGGCTGGCCACTTGGATTCAAAAGGCAGCATGACAGGCACTGTGCAGTCCACCTTATTGCCTCAGTTTCTTGGGACTGACCAGCTGCACAAAGCTATGCTGGAGGAGTGAAAGCAATGGCACAAGCCAACAAACCCAAGGGAACTGAGAACTGACTCTTGTTCCAGGTTCCCATCCTGTTGCATGCAGTGACATCCATAGATATGGTGCATAGCCTCAATTCCAGCCTAACTCTGGGTGTAGTGACTGAATCTAATGATGCAGTGTGCTCGCCGATCTCTGCAGAGGTCAGGAAGGAATCACTGGGGTGACATTCACCCTGCACAGTGAGTTTGCACAGACTCAATGCACTGCTTACTGCACCACTTGGCATTTTCACTATGGCTTTTGAGTATCCAGCAGTTTGTGTGTGTCTTCTGCTCAAAGGTGACTATGTCTACACTTGTCCCAGTTTTTTGAAGGGGACTTGGTAATCAGGGTGATGGGAGATTACTAATGAAGTACAGCAATGAATATGCAGCACTTCATTAGGCAAATTCTCCCCCATGGCAACTTCGAAGTGTAAAACTTCAAAGTGCTGGCATGCCATGTAGCTGCAGGCACTTCAAAGTGCCCGCGCTACCTCAGAGTGCCTTTACTTAGGCTGTGGCCACAGTAGCCCCTCCTTTCTGAAGGACTGTGGTAATGCGGCACTTTGGAATATGCTTACGAGACACTATATACAACACCTCATTAGCGTAATGGCAGCTACGCCTTTCGAAATTGCCAGTTTCGAAATGCATGCCTCCCATGTAGCCAGGAGCCTTTCCCCTGATTTCAAAAGCCCCTTCTTCTCTTCTCATTGGTAATCTCCAATCACCCTGATTATATGCCTCCTTTGAAGAGTGGGCAAGTGTAGACATAGCTTCTCTGAGGTTCTCCACCCTCCTATTCATCATCATCACCAGCAAAATAAGAATCCTGAATGCAGTGGAGCACATGGCTTGGGGAAGCTGGTGAATTTTCTTACTTTAACTGGTCTGTGTAATATCAGATGGGTCTGGCTGTGTTCCTTGCATACTCCCAATAACTCATCCAGGAGTGGTGATACACAGGGATGGCAGCATTAGACTTGGAGATGTCCGGGTTCTCTTGTCAGTGCCTGGGATTCTCCCTCTCCCAGTACTGTATTAATATCAGCATCATGCTGCACTGAATGCACCTGCGATCTGTAAAAGCCCTAGAGATACAGCCTTGTTTTGTTCCTACTATAGTTGCTCATAGTTGTGCTGCAGTGAAGAAATAAAATGGTTTATTGATGTCATTTTTTCCCCTGCTGGAATCATATAAATATGTATGCACACTCTGGGCATGTATTTATACAAGTGTAGGCTATTGCTAAGAGCCATTCCAATGAGAACATTAAAAGGAATCTCAAGCTGATTTTATTTTAGCAAAAAATATGCGAGCTGTGTCTACACATAAGCATCCCTTTGAAAGTGTGAAAATCGAAACAGGGCATTCCAAAGTGTGGCTTTCGAAAGGGAGTGACCGCACTCTAAAAGCGGATTGATGGGTCAATCCACCCTTTCAAAGGGCCGCTGCAGTCTTTTGAAAGTGAGCATCCAAATGGCTCCAGGCACTCTTTCAAAAGAAGGGGGCAGAAAATGCCACAGATGGGATCCCATGGCCAACAAGCCCTTTCCTGGGCTGCAGCCAGCCGCTCCCTTAAAGGGCCCCTCCCTCCACCCTGCATGAGCTGAGTGCTGCCCAGCTGTCCCCAGCCCAGCAGAGCCCACTCATGCCCCAGGTGGAGACCCAGTAGCAGCTCCTGGATGAGGACACCCTCATCCTGGAGACTCTCCTGGCAGTGCTGTGCACTGTTGCTGCAGCCATCTTGATCTACTTGGCTGGCTGAGCAGCCCCCCCGGGACCAAGGGCCCCCCCTGCCCAGGACACTGCTGGTCCTCCCCTCCCCACCACGGGTGCCCTGGCACCTCTGGAGCCACCCCAGAAGCACTGACTGGTGGGAGCACCTGGTGCTAGGGGAGTGGGATGACGAACGATGGCTCAGAAACTGACTCACGTCCAGGCAGACCTTCCAAGAGATCTGCCACTGGCTCGCCCCCACGCTCTGGCACCAGGACACCTGCATGTGGTCCCCTCCCTCCCTCGAGAAGCAGGTTGCAATTGCTATCTGGAAGTTGGCCACCCTGGACTCCTACTGCTCTGGGGGACACCAGTTGGGGATGTGCAAGGCCACTGTCAGGGCTGTACTTATGGAGGCAAGCTGGGCCTGGGTCACATGCCTCCCATGTGGTCTGGGGGAGCTGTGGCAAGGGGAGCCCTGAGATGTGGGGGGCCAGCAGGGAAGGTGGGATGGGGCTGGGAGGGGGCAAGGGCCTCCATGCCCTCATGGGCGTGCATGCCCCTCCCTCCCATGTAGGTCATCCGAGCCATTAGCATGCTGCTGCTGCACAGAGTCATCCACCTGAGGGATCTGGATGCCACCGTTGTGTGCTTTGCAGACCTGAGCTTCCTGAACTGCTTTGGCACCTTGGATGGCATGCACACCCCCATCCATGCCCTGGCACACAGCGCTGGCCAGTACGTTAACAGGACGGGCTACCATTCAGTGATCCTCCAGGCCCTGGTGAACTCAAGGGGCCAGTTTGCTGACGTGTATGTGGGCTGGGCCAGCTGCACACATAATGCTCACGTCTTCGGGAGCATGGGGGCTGATGCATTCATCCCACAGCAGGAGATCTCGGTGGGTGGAGGGGATGTCACCATGCTGCTTTGCATGGTGGCATACATGGCTTATCCCTTACAGCCATGGCTCATGCAACTGCGCACAGGCCACCTCGACACCACCCAGGAGGCATTCAACCTCTGCCTCAGCCAGGCCTGAAATGTCGTTGAGCAGGCCTTCGGGGTGGTGGCAGTGCCTCTACTCAAGGTTGGAGGTCAGGGTCCTCAGTGTGCCCCAGGTAGTGGGAACCTGCTGCACCCTCCACAACATTGTGGAGGGTAAGGGAGATGCATATGTCCAGTGGGGGACCAGAGGGGCTGGTGTGGCTATGAGCAGCCGGGTGCTGCCTCCATCCACCAGGCCCACCAGGATGGCCTGCGAATTTGGGAGGCCCTCAGGCAGGGTTTCACAGCTGGCTGGCTGTGAATGACACCCACTTCCCCCACACATGCACTCCTCACCATCCCCGCTGCCACCAGAACCACCACCACCACCACCACATCTGCCACCGACCATCCCTCCCCAAAGAGCATGGCCCAAGGGGGTGGTAGTGAAATAAAACTTTACCTATGCACTAATAACAGAGAACAGGGCTGTTTGTATGATGGAGGAAAACATTTTGTACTGAGCCGGGGGTGGGAAGGCTCATAACCCGGAGTGGGAGCAGGAGGCCTTAATCCAGGGCTGGGGTGTAGGCCACATGCCCGTTGAGCCCTGGGATCCCCTGTCCCCCTATGCAGGGTCCTTGGTGGGGCGGAGAGGGGGTGGGGAGTACTGGCAGATAAGGCCATGGGAGAGGCTCAGTGGAGGGGTAGCGGGGGCCTTGGTGTCGGGGGAAGCGGCAGGAGGCTCAGTAGGGGGTTGTGGGGGGAAAAAAGGTGGGCTACATTGGCTGCATGCTCCCTGAGGGTGCAGCCAATGCCACCCACGGTGGTCAGTAGACAGTCCCAAGCTGCCTGCCGCCACTGCAGCTTGGCCTCTGCTAGCTGAAGGTGCCACTTGACCACCTCGGCCTGGTGGCGGCTAGCCAGGTTGTCCTCCGCACGCCAAGGGTCCCTCCATCCATGACCCCGATGGCGCATTGCGTGGGGTGGGGTCTGGGTGCCCTCCATATCCTCTGGGGAGCTATTGGGAACAATGAAAGTCCCAGGACTCACCCACCCTTCAGATGGTACAGCTGCATGGACAGAAGGACAGTGTATCAGTACCATATTATGGCCAGCAGGAGGCGTGACCATGGGCTGGCATCCCTCCCTCTTACGTATCTTCCCCCTTCCCAGAGTCAGCATTCCTCCCCCTCAGGACATCCGCTGCCTTCCCGGAGCCGGCATCCCATCTGGTGGCACGTTGGCCAGGGGGGCGGGTATCTCGGGCAGGAAGGGGTTCCCAGCCTGTGTGGAGCGGTCTCTGGGTGCTGTCCAGCCCCAGCTACTCACCGGCCCATGCTTGGCTGGCAGTGCTGTCCACCGGGGGCTGGTGCTGGTCGTTGCCAGCGAGCCATCATGGGGTGCCATGTATTGCACCTGGCTGGGAAGTGTGTGACCCGGGACCACGGGTCCTGTGTGCAACTAGCTGGCTGGTGCGTTGCCCCCATCCCATGGACCGGTGTACATGCCCCGCCGTGTACAAACTCAAGGGTCCCTTGATGAGGTCTGGGGATGATCCTGGTTGCCCATCTGGATGAGTGGGAGGGGATATAGATGGTGAGGTCCCCCTCCTTGCTCAACCACTCTGTGGTGCCCTTGGCTTCCTGGGTCCCTGGTCTAGGCTGCTGCTACACCTCTGACTGCAGGTCATCTGCCAAGGTGTCCAGGACCGCTGGAGGTGGGGAGCTGTCCCGGGGCCCCAGGATGCCCCATGGCTCCCTGTAATAGGGACACATTGCTGGAGCTGCCCTGGAGCAGCCAACATGGTCCCAGGCTCAGGCATAGCCCTGGCACAGTTCTTTAACTTTACTGTGGACTTGGTCCACAGTGCTCTCCAGGTTGCCCCTCATGAGGAGGCCCCAGGCCAGGTGGGCAAATGGGGTGGTGTTTTGCTACTTGAACCCCATTTCATGAAGGACCTCCTCCTTTTTCTAGAGGCCCAAGACTTCCCTCAGCTCCCACTCTGTCCAGGAGGGCCCCCTTTTTTTCTCACCCTGGGCCCCTGGGAGCCCTGCTACAGCTCCGAGGGAGAGTCTTGGGGCTCCTGTGGGGGCTGGCCCTGGTCATCGGCTTCTGATGCTGATCCGGGGATGTTCTGAGGGTGAAGTTGGGGAGCACATGGTGAGGCTGCTCCGAGCATGCTCTCAGCTTCCTTCCATGGGGTTCCTGCATCCTTGTTGCTTTAAGGGCAGCCGGATGCAGGGTTCATAGAGCCCCACTGCTGCAGGCTAGAGCATCCCCATGATCCAGCTGGCCGGCACCATGGCAGACTCCTCTTTAAAAAGAGCGGGCCGTGGAGCATCTACATGTGTACTCTTTTGAAACAGTTTTTCGAAATGAGATGCTCTTCCTGATATGGGATCAGGTTTCAGATTTTGATGCCTGAGCCACATTCCTTTGATTTTTTTTCAAAAGACTGCGTTACGCATGTAGGCACTCCTCCCATTCATTTGAAAGAGGGACAATCTTTTGAAGCTTTTTACACGTGTAGACACAAATACAGGGTTGGGGGTCAGCTTTGTGAAGGCTTCCTCGCACAGAGCTTTCTCATGTACTTGTAACAGCCAAATATAGCAACACTCATGACTGAGTGACCCCACTACCCTGACACAGCAGCTGTAAACAGCTAGTTCTTAGATTAAGCAGCCATGTCTGTTAACTCAGACACTCATTAGTCAAATGAACAAGAGACCCATTCAATCACATCCTGTAATGGCCAGCAGCCATTACAAAAATATTTTGGGGAGTAAAGGCACTTCAAAGTGCCTGTGGCTACATGGCATGCTGGAACTTGGAAGTTTGACATGTCGAAGTTTCCGTGGGGATGATTAGCCTAATGAAGTGCTGCATATTCATTACAGCTCTTCATTACTATTCTCCCATCAGGCTGATTACCATGCCCCCTTCAAAGAAGTGTAGACATAGCCTTAGAGAGGCTATACAAATTTTAAAAACTCAGTAATAACGGGGGATTTCAACTGTCTGGGTACATGCCACTTCAAGACAAGACTCAGAGATAAAGTTTCTTGGCACCTTAAATGGCTGCTTCTTGGAGCAGCTGGTTCTGCAACGCACAGGAGGAGAGGAAAATATTGGTTTAGTCCTAAGTGGAGTGCCTGATCTGGTCCAAGAGGTGTAAATAAGTTTAACATCCCTGTGGTGGAAAAAACAACACAGCAGCCCAGCACTGTGGTATTTAATTTCAGAAAGGGGTACTACACAAAAATGAGGAGGTTTGTGAAATAAAAATTAAAAGGTGCAGTGCCAAAAGTGAAATCCCTGAAAGCTGCATGGAAACTTTTCAAAGACATCATAATAGAGGCTCAGCTTAAATATACCCCATATTTAAAAACAGTAGGAGAACCAAAAAAGTACCATTTTGGATTAACAACCAAGTAAAAGAAGCAGTGAGAGATAAAAAGAAATAATTTAAAAAGTGGCATTTAAATCCTAGTGAAAAAATAGAAAGGATCATAAACTCTGTCAGTGCTGAAGTGTAATAATATAATTTGGAAGGCCAAAAGGAATCTGAAGGACAACCAGCCAAAAACTCAAAAAATAATAAAATTTTTTGAGTACATTAGAAGCAGTAAGCCTGCTAAACAACCTGGGGGGAAAGTAGACAATCGAGATGCTAAAGGAGCACTTGATGACAAATTCATTGGGGAGAAACTAAGGATAAAGGTGTGAGGAAGGTTCAGAAACAGGAGCCACTCTTTTTTGGTGTCAAATCTGAGGAACTGTCCCAAATTGAGGTGACTTTAGAGGAGTTTTTGGAACAAATTGATAAACTAAATAGTAACAAGTCACCAGGACGGGATGGCAATCATTCAAGAGTTCTGAATGAACTCAAATATGAAATTGTGGAACTACCAACTGTAGTTTGTAACTTACGCTTTTAATCAGCTTCTGTATCAAATGACTGGAGGATAGCTAATATGATGCCAATTTTTAAAAATGGTGTTAGAGGTGACTGTGGTAATGACAGGCTGGTAAGTCTAATATCAGTATCAGGCAAATTGGTTGAAACTATATTAAAGAACAGAATTGTCAGACACATGGATGGACATAAGTTGTTCAAAAAGAGTTTTCAGAATGGAGAGAGGAAACTAGTGGTGTCCGCCAGGGCCTGTGCTTGGACCAAGCCTATTCAACATATTCATAAGTGGTCTGGAGAAAGTAGTTAACAGTGAGGTGGTAAAATTTGCAGATGATGCAAAATTGCCCAATATAGTTAAGTCTAAGGTAAATTGTGAAGAGTTTCAAAAAGATCGCACAAAACTGTGTTACGGGACAACAAAATGACTGATGAATTTTAATGTTGATAAATGCAAAGTAATGCACATTGGAAATTGAATCCTAACTATATGTATAAAATGATGAGGACTAAATTAGCTGTTACCACTCAAGAGAGAGATCTTGGCGTCTTTGTGGAGTCTCTGAAAACACCCACTCAATATGCAACAGTCGTCAAAACAGCAAATAGAATGTTGGATTCATTAAGAAAGGGATAGAGAATAAGACAGAGAATACATTATTGCGTCTGTATAAACCCAAGGTATGCCCACATCTTGATTACTGTGTGCAGATTTGGACACCTCATTTCAGAAAATATATCTTGGCACTGGAAAAGGTTCAGTAAAGGGAAACAAAATTTATTAGGAGTATGGAACAGCTGCCATACGAGGAGAAAATAATAAGACTGGGATTTTGCAGCTTGGAGAAGAGACTACTAAGGGAGGATATGATAGAGGTCAGTAAAATCGTAACAGGTGCATCAAAAAAAAGAATAAAGAAGAATTATTTACTCTCACCCATAGCACAAGAACTAGGGGTCACCAAATGAAATCAATCAGTAGCAGGTTTAAATCAAACAAAAGTAACTCTTTACACATTGCAGTCCACCTATGGACTCCTTGCCATAGGATGTTGTGATGTCCAAGACTATAACAGGGTTTAAACAAGAGCTAGATGAATTAATGGAGGATAGGTCCATTAAAGGCTGTGAGCCAGGATGGGCAGGAATGGCATCCCTAGCCTCTGTTTTTCAGAAGCTGGGAATGGGTGACAGGGGATGGATCCCTTGATTACCTGTTCTTCTCATTCCCTCCGGGGCACCTGGCACTGGTCACTGTCAGAAGACAGGATACTGGGATAGCCATACTCAGTATGGCTGTTCTTATGTTCTTATGATTACAAATATTTGAACTGTAAATATGGCTTTTTAAAGTATTTTAAAGAAGCCTCGTTGAAAGCACAGGAACAAACTGATGCACAGTAAGAAAAATCAAATATGGTAAGCAACCAGCTTAGCTTACAGGGGAAATCCTTGGTGAGGTGAAACTCAGAAAGGAAGCACATAAGAAATAGAAACTTGGATGGAGACTAAGGAGGAGTCTAACTGTATGGCTGGAGAATGCCAAGGAGTAATCAAGAAGGCAAAAGCACAATTGGAAATGCAGCTAGCAAAGAATGTGAAGGGCAATAAGAAGGGTTTCTGAAGATACGTTAACAGTAAGAAGGTGATCAGGGAGAGTGTGGGGCCATTACTGGATGAGGGAAGTAACCTTGACACATGGGCTACATCTACACTAGCCCCAAACTTCGAAATGGCCACGCAAATGGCCATTTCGAAGTTTACTAATGAAGCGCTGAAATGCATATTCAGCATTTTATGAGCATGCGGGCGGCCGCGGCACTTCTGCTCATGGGAATAAGGGGACTTAGAAGTAGGCGGGGTCCTTTTGAAAAGGAGCCCCATTGGGACGAGCCGCGCGGCAGCGAGGCAAGTCAATTTTGAAGTGCCACGGCCGCCCGCATGCTCATAAAGTGCTGAATATGAATTTCAGCGCTTCATTAGTAAACTTCGAAATGGCCATTTGCGTGGCCATTTTGAAGTTTGGGGCTAGTGTAGACACAGCCATGATGTGGGAAAAGCTGAGGTTCTCAATGCTTTTCTCACTACATGATTGTCTTGAGACGTGGAATCTCTACTCAGACCCTAGGCTACCGGCATTCCCAGCTATCTTTGAGACACCACTGACTTCCTGAGGAAACTGCAATACATTGGTGACCTTCTTAAAAGCACCATCTTTGCCACCATGGATGTAGAGGTCGTAGAAAATGGACTTCAAGCTGTTAGGAACTGTATGCCTGATGAGGCTAAGGCACAATTGGTGGTGGAGATTTGTGACTTTGTCTTCACTCACAACTATTTTAGATTTGAGGACAATTTATACCTTCAAATCAGTGGCACCTCTATGAGCATGGGCATGGCCCCACAGTACGCCAATATTTTTATGGCTGACCTGGAACAATGCTTCCTCAGCTCTCATCCCCTCGTACTCCTCCTCTATTTGCACTATGTAGATGGCATTTTCATCATCTGTACCCATTGGAAGGAAGCTCTTCAAGGGTTCCACCATGATTTCAACAGTGTCCACCCCACCATCAATCTCAGCCTTGGCTAGTCCACTAAAGAGACCCACTTTCTGTACACTACAGTGAAAATAAGTTATGGTCAATAAACACCACCCTATACTGTAAACTCATGGACTGTTATGCTTACCTACATGCCTACAGCTTCCATTCAGGGTGCATCATGTGATCCATTCTCTACAGCCAAGCACAAAGGTAAAACAGCATTTGATTCAATCCCTTAGGCAGAGAGAAACACCTAACAGACATTTATCAAGCTTTCCTAAATCTACAGTACATTCGTGAGGCAATGAAGAAACAGATTGACAGAGCCAGATATGTACCCAGACAGGCCAAACAAAGAAAATAACAGAACACCACTGACCATCCAGCTAAAACCTCTCCAGCACACCATCCTGGACAAGCAAAGAATCACAGAATCATAGACCTGGAAGGGACCTCAGGAGGTCATCTAGTCCACCCCCCTGCTTCAAGCAGGATCAACCCGCGCTGTCATCCCAGCCAGGACCTTGTCAAGCTGGGACTTAAAAACCTCGAGGGATGGAGAATCCACCATCTGTCTAGGCAACGCATTCCAATGGTCTCTCACTCTCACAGACCTTGGGAGGCAGCCAGTCCTCACCTACAGACAGCCTGCCAACCTGAAACAAATTCTCACCAGCAACTATAGACCACACCACCGTAACTCTAACTCAGGAACCAATCCCTGCAACAAACCTCGGTGCCAACTCTGCCCATGTATCTATACCAGTGACACCATCACAGGACCTAACCACATCAACCACATCATCTGGGGCTCATTCACCTGCACATCTACCAATGTAATATATGGCATCATATGCCTGCAATGCCCCTTTGCCATATACATTGACCAAACCAGACAATCTCTGCACAGAAGAATAAAAGAACACAAATCAGATGTCAGGAATGATAACATGCAAAAACCTGTAGGAGAACATTTCAATCTCCCTGGGCATACAGTAGCAGATTTAAAAGTAGCCGTACTGCAAAAAAAAAAAAAAAAAACAGACTCCAAAGAGAAACTTCAGAGCTACAATTCATTTGCAAATTTGACACCATCAATCAAGGATTGTACAAAGACTGGAAATGGCTGGCCAGCTACAAAAGCAGTTTCTCCTCCCTTTGGTGTTCACACCCTCACATCAGCTGCTGCAATTGGGCCACATCCTCTCTGACTGAATTGACCATGTCAGCTCTGGCCGACCTCTTGATTGGTACTCCCTTCTTTTCATGAGCCTGTATATTTCACAGAATCACAGAATCATAGGGCTGGAAGGGACCTCAGGAGGACATATAGTGCAGCCCCCTGCTTCAAGCAGGATCAACCCCCACCAAGTCATCCCAGCTGGGACTTAAAAGCCTCGAGGGATGGAGAATCCACCACCCCTCTAGGCAATGCATTCCAATGCTTCACCACTCTCCTGATGTAGTTTTTCCTAATCTCTAAACTACACCTCTTCCTCTTCAACTTCAGACCATTACTCCTTGTTCTGGCATCTGACACTACTGAGAACAGTTTCTCACCCTCCTCTTAAGAGCTCCCCTGGAATCTCCACTACATAAGTATGATGAAGTGGGTTTTTGCTCCAAAAATCTGTTAGTCTGTAACAGCAAAAACAGAAGTCCTGTGGCACCTTATAGATGAACATGGCTACCTCTCTAATGCTTTTCTTACCTCTGTCTTCATGGACACAGTCAGCTCCCAGACTACTGTACTAGGCAATGCAAAATGGGAAGGAGGTGGGAAGCCTGTGGTGGAGAAAGAACAGATTAAAAGATATTTAGAGAAGTTAGACATACACAAACCTATGTGTAACCACTCCTGGATCCAGATTTAGTGCACTCAAGGTTACTGAGAGAATTGGTGACTTTCATTGTAGAGCCTTAGACTGTTATCTTTGAAAATTGTGGAGATCGGAAAAGGTCCTGGATGATTGGAAAAAGGCAAATATAGTGCCCATCTTTAAAAAAGGAAAGAAATACAATCCAGAGAACTATAGGCCAGTCAGTCTTACCTCAATATGTGGAAAAAACATGGAGAGAATCCTCAAAAAATCAAAAGTGAAACACTTGGAAGAGGGAAACATGATCAGGAGTAGTCAACATGGATTCACCAAGGGCAAATCAAGCCTGACTAATCTGATTAGCTTCCATGATGAAGTAACTGGCTCTGTGGACATGGGGAAGTCAATGGATGTTATATACCTTGACTCCAGCAAAACTTTTTATACAGTCTTCCACAACAATCTTGCCCATAAGTTAAGGAGGTATGGATTGCATACATGGACTGTAAGGTACATAGAAAGCTGGCTAGATGATCATGCCCAATATGTGGTGATCAACAGTTCTGTCTGTCTGGCGGTTGCTTTCAAGTGGATTGCCCCAGGGATCGGTTCTGGGGCCAATATTGTTCACCATCTTTATTAATGACTTGCGTACCTATTGGATGCCAGGGGAGTGGGCAGGCTACGCCTGCCCACGGCTACAAGGCCCCTCTCAAGATGAGAGGGGACCCATTAAAAACAGCCCGGTTCCAAGTAAATACGGGGGACAACGAAAGAAAAACCAGGAGCGGGAGTGAGGGTCAAAGGTTTAAAATGAGGGAGCCAGAGGGGGACACCGAGCAGAGGACCCCGGACAGCGCCCACCGTTCCTCAAAGGCATCCAGGGAGTTGGTGGACGCCGCCCAGAGGAACTCTGCTCGGATTCGTGAGCGGAGGGAGGAACGGAAGTAGGCCCCACAGTCGCAGGTCACCCCCCCGCCAGCCTCCTCTCCCTGGTTTTGTAAATGGCCATTTTGGCCGTGGCCAGGAGGAGGCTGACGAGGAGGTCCCGCGACTTTGTGGGGCCACGGATAGGGTGTGAGAGGATGAGAAGGTGTGGGGAGAAGTGCAGCCAGAACCTCAAGAGGAGGTTCTGGAGGAGCCGGAAGAGGGGCTGCAGCCTGGTGCACTCGATGTAGATGTGCGCCAAGTTCTCCCTCGTGCCGCAAAAGGTACAGGTGTCCGGGATGGGGGTGAACCGCGCCAGGTACACGCCCGTGCTCACCGCTCCGTGGAGGATTCTCCAGCTGATGTCTCCGGCGGGCCGCGGGACCAAGGTGGAGTAGAGGCCGGCCCACCGGGGCTCCCCACCCTCCGATGACGGCAAGAGGTCCCGCCATTTGTGATCGGGGCGGGACACGAGGGTGGGGAAGTGGAGCGTGTGAAGCACGAGCGCGTACAGAAGGTGTCGAGGCGCGGTTCGGAAGGGGACCGGCTGGAAAGTGTGCAGCCGGCTGAGGTGATGGGGGGGAGGGGGGTGGGCAGGATCGCGAAGCCGGGGGCCCACGAAGAGGTCCGGAGGGCTAGGAGTGGGAGGGGGGCGGGGTGCACCCTCTCGCAGGACCCGGCCAAGGTAACTGTGAGCGGTGGAGGGCAGAGCAGCCTTCACCTCCTGGAGTACGAGACGGGAGGAGCGTAGGTCGGAGAGCCCCATGCGCCAGGCGAGCGCCGGGGCCTCCATCCAGTCCCCCCGCTCGTAGTCCAGGAGGTCTCCGACCCTGGTGATTCCACCTAGGACCAGCCTCCAGCGCACCGTGTGAGACTCCGCCGCCTGCACACGAAGGTGGGGGTTGTGCAGCAGGGGCTCCGCGAGGAGGTCTTCTCCGACGGTGGTCCCTAAGGACCTGGAGGCTGCGAGCAGCCGCCAAGTGCGGAGGAGGTCCTGGTAGAAGGCCAGCAGCTCCGAAAGGCCTCGCGGACGGTCTCTGCAGGATAAATAGAGGAGCTGCCGGTCGTATCGGAGCCCTCGGTAATGGCGGAGGAAAGCGTGCGCCAGCGTGCTCCACGCCGGACTATCTGCACTGTTGGTGTTGAGAAGCCTCTGCAGGGCCCGGAGGCGGAAGACATGGACCTGAGTGCGCGTGCAGGTCAGGCCCTGTCCCCCCTCCTCCGGGGGAAGATGGAGTACCCCTGCAGGGACCCAGTGCAGTCCTGGCCAGAAGAACTCCAGGATTAACCTCTGGAGCTGGTCCAGGAACCCGGGGGGTGGGACCAGGGTGCTGAGGCGGTGCCAGAGCATGGACAGGACGAGTTGGTTCAGCACCAGCGCTCTCCCTCGGAGGGAGAGACACTGGAGTAGCCCTGTCCACCTCCGCAACCGCTCAGCGACCCTGCTCTCTAGGCCTTGCCAGTTTTCCGGCGGAGAGGGATGCGTGGCGGAGAGAAAGACGCCTAGATAGAGCAGCGGACCCGCGCTCCACCGGATGGCCTGAAGCGCGGGTGGGAGGCGGCTCATCTGCCAGCCGGTCCCGACCACCAGGCCAGAGCTCTTGACCCAGTTGACCCGGGCGGAGGAGGCTGCCGAGTAGATAGCTTGGCAGGCCTCCAGACGCGCCAGGTCTCCCGGGTCCTGGACCACGAGGAGCACGTCGTCGGCGTACGCCGACAGGACTAGCCGCAGCCCTGCCTCTGGAAGCGCCAATCCCGTCAACCTTCGCCGAAGGAGGCAGAGGAAGGGCTCGATGGCCAGAGCGTACAGCTGTCCTGAGAGCGGGCAGCCTTGTCGTACTCCCCGTCCGAAGCTGACCGGAGCGGTCAGGGTCCAGTTGAGCTTGACCATGCACTCCGAGGCAGCGTACAGCACCCCGAGAAACCCGACGAAGCGGGGTCCGAAGCCGAAGGCCTGCAGGGTGCCTAGGAGATACCCGTGGTCCACCCTGTCGAACGCCTTCTCCTGGTCCAGGGACAGGAGGGCGAACGACAGGCCGTCCCTACACCCAAGCTCTAAGAGATCCCGGACCAGGGACAAATTCTGCAAGATGGTGCGGCCCGGGACGGTGTAGGTCTGGTCGGGGTGGACCACGTCCTGCAGCACGGACCCCAAGCGACGGGAGATGGCTTTGGCAATGATCTTGTAGTCCGTGCTGAGGAGCGAGATGGGACGCCAGTTCTTGAGGTCGCGGGGGTCCCCCTTCTTGGGCAGCAGGCTGAGGACTGCACGCCTGCAGGAGAGGGGGAGCACCCCGCTTTGCAGGGCCTTGGCCCAGACGCCGAGCAGGTCTGGGCCGAGGACATCCCAAAACACGCGGTAAAACTCCACGGTCAGCCCGTCCATGCCCGGGGATTTATTGGTGGGCATGAGACGGAGGGCTTCCGAGAGCTCGGCCAGAGTGAGAGGAAGCTCCAGCCGGTCCCGGTCGCCCGTGCTGACCGACGGGAGTTGGTCCCAGAGCACCCTGCGGGCGTCGGCGTCGGTCGGATCCGGGGAGAAAAGGGCGGCGTAGAAGGCGCGAGCCCTCTCGCGCATCTCCACCGGATCCGTAAGAGGGGTGCCATCCTCCGCCAGGAGGCAGGGGATATGTTTTTGGGAACCCCTCTTTTTCTCCAGGGCGTAGAAGAAGCGGGAGCCGCGGTCCATCTCCCGCAGGAGTTGGATTCGCAACCTCACCAAGGCCCCCTGTGCCCGGTGGGCGTCGAGGGTCCTGAGCTCGTCCCGCTTCTCCTGGTACGTGCCGCAGAGGGATGGATCTCCGGGGCTGGCGGCTAGACGCCTCTCCAGCTCAAGGACCTCCCGTTCCAGCTGCCCTATCAACGCATCCCGCCGCCGTCTGGCCCCCCGGGTATAGTCGCGGCAGAAGAGCCGCGCGCGCACCTTTCCCAGGTCCCACCACCGCCGTGCTGAGGGAAAGGCGTGCCGCTGCTCGCGCTAGGCCAGCCAGAACTCCCGGAAGGATGCCACGAAGCCCACGTCCTCCAGCAGGCTGTTGTTAAAATGCCAGTAGGCCGACCCCCGCTTCCCCGGCGAGAGGGAAGCCTTCACGGCCACCAGATGGTGGTCCGAGAAGGGGGCCGGCCGTACGCTGGAGGCGTGGGCCTGGGAGAGATGGTGCCGCGAGATGTAAATGTGGTCCAACCGGGAGTGTACAGATTTATGGCCCACCACCCGGACGTAGGTGAAGCCGGCGTCCTCGTCCGGGTGGTGGCTGCGCCAGACGTCCACCAGGGAGCGACGGTTAATGAGCTCCCTGAGGACGTCCGCAGCGGCCTGGCACTTCTCGGTCCCCGTGCGGTCCCGCTCCTCGAGGGTGCAGTTGAAATCCCCGCCGAGGACCAGGCACTCGCGAGGATCGATGGTGTCAAGGAAGGCCGCCGCCTGCCGGAAGAAAGGGGTTCTCTCCGGGCCGAGTGTCGGGGCATAGATGTTGACAAGGTGAAGAGGCAGCCCCTCCACCCGCACCCGGAGATACAGCAGGCGGCCCAGCACGACCTCGACGCTCCCCAGCACCTCGGGCTGCAGGTCTGGGGAGAACAGGGTCGCTACCCCGGCCCGCCGGGCTGAGAGATGACTAAAGTGGACCCCGTCTCCCCACTCCAGCCACCACTTGGCTTCAGCGGCCGGAGTAGTGTGGGTCTCCTGTAGAAAGGTGACCGAGTACCCCCCCTCTCGGAGGAAGGAGAGCACTCGGCACCTGCGGGGACCCGACCCGCAGCCCCTGACGTTTAGTGTGGCAAAGATGAATGGCGCCATTTGGAGGGCTGGGGAGGATCCTCGCCAGAGGGAGCACCGGCGGTTCCCGTGGGGCCACGCAGCAAGCCGTGAGCCACGCCAAAGGTGACGAGGGCGTCACGGAAGCCACGGGCCCGTTGGTAGACCGCGGCGTCCCTCTTCCCGGTCCCCTTACCCTCCCTCAGAAGGGCCCTCGCGGACTCCAGGGCAGAATGAAAATCTCCCCAGCGCTGGAGGGCGAGAGTAACCTTGTTCTTGGAGCCGCGAACATCCTCCAAGAACTGGCGCATCTCGCCCGCCAGCGCGTTGGGTGCCGAGGTCTCGGGGTCTTGAGAACCCATCGGCCTCGCGTTCTTTTGTGCCCCCCGGCCAGAGAAGAGGTTGGGGGAGGGACTGGGGCCTGAGTTTGGGAGGGATGAGGGCGGCGGAGGGAGAGCAGCCCCGGAGGTGCTGGGAGAGGGCAGTGCAAGAGGGGCCTCCTGAGGGGTTACGTCCTCGGGGGCAGGTATGAGTGGGCAGGGGAAAAAGGGAGGGGGAGGTATGGGGGCAGGGGAGGTAGAGATCAGTGGGGGAAGAGGGGGGTCATGGGGGGGAGGAGGAAGGGGAGGGTTAAGAGTGGGGGGGATTGCGGGTTCTGGAGCGGGGCATTGGCTGGGAAGGGGTATGGCGGGGGTGGCAAACAGTGAGGCCAAGGTGGGAGCAAGGGCGGAAATATGGGCCAAGGAGGTCTCCAGGAGGGGGGCTTCCTGAGGCAATGGCAGGGTAGAGGTTGAGGTGCCGGCACTCTCAGCGGGAGGCGCCGGCAGGTCGTGGGAGAGGGTATCGGGGTTTTCATTTGCAGGGACGAAGGGGGGGTGCAAGGGGAGCCCTAATTCCCCTAGGGCGTCTGGGGGCTGGCCGACCTCCGCCGGGGGGTCGTCCCTAGTTGGGGGAGGGGTTGCCCCTTGGGACAGCTCAGGGCAGAAGGAGGTGGCAAGTGAGGGACCGCTGGTGGGAGGGGTGGGGGAAAGTGGGAGGGGTGGGGGAGAGTCCAAAGGCGGCCCACAGGCCTTTAATAGCAGGCCTTCCATGTCCAGGGCCACCGGGGTGAGGCCCAGGGCCTCGACCTCCTGTGAGAGGAGGGCGAGGCCGGGAGCCACCTCCTCCGGGTGCTCCATTACAGCCGCCTGGGTGGCGGCCGGAGGGGTGTCGGAGGAGGGCGCGGGCACAGGGAGGGCCGTCTCGGCCTCTTTTGGCTCTGGCTCCAGGGCCGAGGGGGTGTTAATTTCCTCGGCCGCCGCGGAGGCAACCTCCGTCGCCCCCGGCAGATGGTTGGTAGCCGGGGGTTCGGCGGGTGGAGCGGGGCTGGCGGATCTCTTGAGTGCCTTGCGTGGCACCTCCACCCCGTCCTCCGGCGGGGTGGGGTGCCGGACGCGCGCACCCCCTTTTTTCCTTTTCCCCCCCACCAATACCCAGTCCTCCGAGGAGGCGGGCTGGGCAGTAGAGGAGGAGGGGCCAGGGGATAGGGCCGACAAGGAGGGAGGGAGGGAGGAGGGGGGTGGGACGGCGAGGGAGAGGGGCGGCCCGCCCTGGGGTGGGCCCTCTTTTGGTCCTGCCGCCGGCCCTGCCTCCCTCTCCTCCACGGGCCCGGCTTTTGTGCCCGCTCGGGCGCCGGCGCCCGCTTCTTCTCTCCCGGCACCATGCTGCCGGGCGCCCTCCGATGCCTGAGCGGCGATGGATCTGTCTGGGCCTAAAAGAGGAGGGGCGGTCCCAGGGCCTGTCGCGGTCGGGGTGCCGCCGGTCTCGTGGCTGACGCCCCCCGGGTCGGAGGAGGTCCCGGGCTCCTCTCCTTCGTGCCGGGCCAGGGGGCAATCCCTCCGGACATGCCCCGCCGCCCGGCACCCGAAGCACCGGGCCTCCCCCAGGGTGTAGAAGACCCGGTACTGGGCCCCTTGATAGGGCACCAGTATAGTCCCCTCCTGGGCCACCCCGCCCTGTGCTGCCACCGGCGGCAGTTGGACTCGGGCCTGCCGGCGGAATGAGAGCACGTGCCGGAGGGCGGGGTCTTTGCAGCCAAGGGGGAGGGGACTCAGGACCGTCAAAGGCCGGCCCAGGGCGGTGAGGAAAGGCAGAAGGGCGGCGTTGGGAAGGAAGGGCGGGACGGACGAGAACACCACCCGCACGCCCAGGTCTTCCAGCGGCTCCAGGGGCACGTGCACGCCCCCAACCGCCAGGCCCGTCTCCACCGCCTCCTGGGTGGCGGCCTCCGAAGCCAGGAAGAAGACGATCTTCCCGAACATCCGGGAGGCCGCCACCACGGCCGCGGACCCCACCACCCGTGCCAACGCCCGCACGTAGGTTTCTACGTGGGGCGAGGCAGCCACCAGGAGGCAGCGGACCCCGTGCCTCCTGGTGAGCGCGGGGAAGGGGCCGCGACCGTCGGGGATGGTAGTCCTGGCGGAGGCGGAAGGAGCAGGGTGCGGGGCGGCGGCCGCCGCCTGGGCATACGACCTGGGGGCCGAGATGTCGGGGCCCCCAGGGGTGGTGGAGGGAGCAGGGGGAAGGGGAGAAGGGGAGGCTGCGGCGAGTGCTTGGGCAGCGGCGGGGAGAGTCCCCGCCGCGGGGGGTTTAGCCTTCCGGGCGGGGCTCTTGCCCTTCCTTTTCCCCTGGCCCTTCCTGCCCTTTTGGGGGGGTGGGTGCGGGGCCAGGTTGCTGGGGGATGCCGCAGCGGAGGTGGTGGGAGCCCCAGAGCCTGCGCCCGCGCCCTCAGCCGACATGGCAGCAGAGTCTTGGGTGGCCCTGGATGAGTGGGCCGCCGTTTTGGGGGTGGGAGGGGTGACAGTGGAAGACGAGGGGAGGAGGGGGTCACTGGATGACCCTCCGGCGGGTGTGGGGGTCATGGTGGCGGGTTTGTAAGATGGGGGAAGTTTGTTGGGCGTGGGGCCTTTAAGAGAGAGCGGGGGAGGGGAGGAGAGTGGAGGGGAAGGAAGGGTGGAGGCGTGGCTGCCCCTCCCCCACCGGCCGGGCTGAGGACCCAGTCAGGTGGGGGAAGGGCAGAGCAAGGGCAGTGAGGTCAGGGGAAGGTGAGACCTAAGATGGCCCCTGCTCCCAGCACAAGATGGTAAGATGGCTCCTTTTCTGCACTGGGATGTGGGGAATTGAAGTTTGTGCGTGTGTGTGGGGGGGCTCAGGCGCTTGGGTGAAGTGAAAAATAAAGGGGGGTGGGAGGGGGCGTGGGCACAGCCAACCTGGTGGAAATGGGGGGGTGGGGGTGCCCACGTGCGCCTGAGGGGGGGGGGCCCACAGCAGCTGCTGCAGAGCCTTTAAGAAACCAGGGGGAGAAGGAAGGGGCAGCTGGTTAGAAGGGGGCCCAGGTGGAGGAGGGGCCCCCAGCGGCGGCTGGGTGTGGGTGGGGGGGCAGTAAGGGGGGGTGGCTGCAGGGGTGGGGCAGGGGCACACCCTAACACCCCACCCCTGGCTATGCAGCCACCCCTCTGGAGCCCCGGTGGAAAAGAAGGGCTCTGCCCAAACTCACCCCTCCCAGGCCACTCCACAGGAAGAGGCCTGTGGAGGGGGCCCAACCGCCGCTTTCAGAAGCCCCTTACCTTTCCTGGGGGGTGAGGATGCAGCAGCTGCTGGATGAGGAGGTGGGCTGCTCAAGTGGGGGGCAGCAGCAGTTCCCCTGCCTTTGGTAGTGTGGGGAATGGGGAGCAGGAGAATGCAGTGCTGCTGAAGGCTGGGAGGAATGTATCTCCCAGAGGTCATCTGCATGAGAATGCAAAGGTGTGCATGTGTGATACCTTTCCAGGCAAAGCCTAATGGGTAGCAAGTAAGCCATGAGATCTGGTCTATTGTAAACATGTAGTTGTAAAATCACAATTTAAGCTGACACTTAGTGTGGGAGTTGTGAGATCTCACCAATGCTCTGGGTTGTTGTGGGGGACAGGGCAGTCGCCATAGCTGTGTAAGACATTGATTACACAGGGCTCCCTGGTTTAAAGCATTATAAAGGGGGAGGGGTATTGGTTGAGGTAGTTTGCTGAGTGCCTTGGTCCTGCCTATGCCTTGGCTGTGTAACTGCAAGACTGGCTTGACTAATCCTCCCAACCTGTTGAAAAATAGAGCTGGGTACTAGGGTGTTTGTGAAACTCTACACTAGTGATATCAAGAGCTGCAATCATAGAGTGGCAGCTGGGGCCATGGAGAGCTGAAATCACAGGGTTCTGCCTCAGGGTGATCCCAAGCAGTGGGGTTGGGAGCAATGATGGTTATCAGTGGGTGGCTGGTAGGAGTGATGATGGTGACTGGTGGGTGGCTGGTGGCAGTAAGGGGAGGCTGCAGACAAGTGGACAGCTAGTACTGCCCTGGTGATGTATCTGTTGGCTTTGGGTTTGGGACTGCACTGCAGAGGGTACACCCTGTAACTGTGTGTGGGGAAAAGGGCCAAGAGCCCCAGCAAGAGACTTGGTTCTACTGCATATGGGGATGGTATCTGGGTAAAAGGGGTTTTGTCTCTTCTGTGCTGAGATATGCTGCATCTGTCACTGTAACCTTGGGGTAGGTTATGGTCATTAAACAAGCCATTTCTATCTCAGACTCTGTGCTTGCGGGCGGGGGGGCGGAGAACCGCCTTACAGGCACCCAGCACGGGGGTGAAATTGTCCCAGGCCACTGGGTGGGGGCTCGAGCCAGTTGGTTGTATCCTTGACAGGAAAACCCCACAGGAGTTGTGTAGCCAGACATGAACCCCCCATTTGGCCTTTTCTTCTTCTCCCCGCCCCCACTGGGAGAGACAGAGAGAGAAACAAGCAAGGGAGACAGGCAGCCTTTGATGTCCTGGGAACGCAGGTGTGCTGTCTTGCCCACCCTGTCTACTATACACAGAAACCAGACAGTGAATGGGCTAGCTAATGGCCGCCCTTCTGGCTGATCTCGGTGATTGACACGCCTGATCAGTGCCCCAGGAAGAACGGGGAATCTCTGCCCATCAATTCCAAAGGTGCCCAATTGTCCACAATTCACAGGCAGCCCACCGCCCTTTGAGTTTCAATCACCTACACCTGCTGGCCAGGTCTGGAATTGACTCCCGAGACTGCGGATGCCTGGTTTGTATCTACTTCTTCCCGAGGGATTGAGAGAAAGATTCTGGGTCACACCGTATCTAGGAGGCAGGGGTAAGAATTACACCTGTATTACACTTCTTTCCTATAGGAATTAAGGGAAAGACTCTGGTTCCACCAGATCTAAGAGGCAGGGGTGAAAATCACACCTGCAACATGCCTTTCTTGTGTACACATTAATTGTATTAGTTTAAGCTAGCTAGTTTGTCTAAAACTTTTCTTAAGTTAAATTGTGTTGTTTCCCCTTTAAACAACTTGTACTTTAATCATTTGTCTTAGTTAAATTGTTTCTATCTTTGTATAAATAAAAAGTAACTGTTAAAGCCTCTCTAAGTGTAATTTTCCTCTTGCTGCTGTACCCGAACTAAACGCAAACCAAAGAACCCAGCCTGCCCTGTCTGCTTAGCGTAGCTGCTGGTGTAGCATCACCCCCCTTTGCCCCACCAGACCCTTAGCTGGCACCTGGGCATCGGCTCACAAGTTGAACCCGGCCCTTCTGGCAGGCATCTGGCATTAATAGAAGGGTTACACTTGAATGAGGGGATTGATTGCACCCTCCACAAATTTGCAGATAACACTAAGGTAGGGAGACAGATAGATAAATCAGAGAGTAACAAAAGGGTCCAGAGTGACCTGAACAACTTGAAAACAACAAGAAGTCCTGTGGCGCCTTATAGACTAACATATTTTGGAACATAAGCTTTCATGGGCAAAGACCCACTTCGTCAGATGCATGAGTGTAGCTAAAATTTGAGGATTGGGCCAAAGGAAATCTGATGAGGTTCAACAAGGAGAAGTGCAGAGTCCTGCACTTCAGACAGAAGAATCCCAAACACTGTTACAGGCTGAGGACCAACTGGCTATGCAGTAGTGCAGCAGAAAAGGACCTGGGAACTGTAATGGATGAGATGCTGGATATGAGTCAACAGTGTGCCCCTGTAGCTAAGAAGGCTAATGGCATATTGGGGTGCATTAAAAGGCACATTTCCAGCAGATCTAGAGAGTTATTATTTTCCTCTGTTCAGTACTAGTGAGGCTACATCTGGAGTATTGCGTCCAGTTCTGGGCCCCCAATACAGCAAGGACATAGATGCATTTGAGAGGGTCCAGTGGAGAGCAATGAAAATGATTAAGGTGCTGGAGCACATGTGTGGCGATGCTGAGGAATTTGGGCTTATTTAGTCTGCCAAAGAGAAGAGTGAGGGGGATTTGACAGCAGCCTTCAACTTCCTGAAATGGAGCGGGTGGGGGGGGGGGTGCTCTAAAGAGGCTGTTCTCAGTAGTGATGAATGGCGGAACAAGCGGCAATGGTCTCAAGTTACAGAGCAGGAAGTGTAGGTTGGATATTAGGAAAAACTATTTCACCTGGAGGGTGGTAAAGCTCTGGAATGTGTTACCCAGACAGGTGGTGGACTCTCCATCCCTTGAGGTATTTAAGTCCCAGTGAGACATGAGGACCTTCCCCAGTTTAGACAGCCAATTAACTGAGCCACGGATAAGTCAATATTAACTGTGCAGTTGGTGTAGCTAAAACTGGATATCTCCAGTCAACTTTCTTGGACTAATATAGATGTAGCCAAAAATGTGATTGCTTTCCATTCCTTAAAATGACTTTCCCCCAATGTGGGAGGCCTTTATTCCATTGCCCGACCCCCATGGAAAAAGAATCACATTCAAGATGGTTTTCAGTACCAGGTGGCATAGTCACAGATCTTTCTGGGATTCACGCTTAATATGTCTAACTTCACAAAGAATTATACATGCACAGAAACAGGATATGCCAATTCAGCAGACTGTAACTTTAAAAGCGATATGTTACGGGAGGCATTTTGCCTATAGCATCTTCGAGTTTTGCATTTTCTTATTCATAAGCCAATTTTTATAAAGGATGTGTAGGCGTGACAATGGCCACTGGTTTCCCCTGGCTGAGGGAAACAGAATGGCTTCACCCGTCCTTCCTCTCTCTCTCCTGATACTCCAGAATGATGGATGGGGAGTGGGGGAGGTGGGAGCCAGAAGCGATAAAAGTTGACGTGGAACGTGGGTTCTCTTCAGATACATTTGGCCAGGGCACCTTTTCTCACTGAAAGGGTTCTCCAGCTCTTAGAAGCCATACCGCACCTCTCTTCCGTGAAAGGTACCACCACATCAGTCTCCAAAAACATTTGTAGTAGTGAACAGGGAGGTCACCTTAGCTACTATAGCCCTTCTTAAAAAGTTCATTGTGTGCCCACTGTGACCACCTATTCACACCAGAGTTAGTGTAGCTGCCCCTATGTTTGAAACAGAGAGGGATTCAGGTTTGGGGGTTGGCGGGGGAGTAGGTGAAGAACAGGGTTAAGACTTTCAAAAGCAAAGAGGGATCCGGGTACTTCAGTTTTGGCACGCTCAATTCAAGATGTCTTAAAGGGCTCTGACTAGCAGAGAGTAGGTGTTCGGCACTCTGGGAATCAGGATCCCTCTCCACAAAGCAAAGACTCCTCACACCCAGTTAGCAGTTGTGAAACTATCAAACCACCCTGAGGCACAGCGGATGAAGAAAGGATGAAGGTCAAGATGAAGGATGAAGAAAGGATGAAGAAGGATGAAGGTCAAGAAATCTGCATTCAAGACCACAAACAGACAAGACCAATCCCCACATGCACATGCACAAACCAAAAGCCAAATAAATCACTTTCATGGATGTGGGCGAAAATCTTTCATTATCACCTAATAGCCCAGCAAACCCTGGAAATAAAGCTAAATGGCACCAAAACCACTCTGACACGAGCAGTGTGCTGTATCACCTAATGAATGGCTGTAGTTCTGCGTCTGCTAAATGAGAAATGAGCTCATTTCTCTTTAAGGCATGTCCTGGCAGTGTGCTTAGAGGGGGTAAAGGTGTGCAGCTGTATTAAATCTACTAAAGGGCTTGGGCTCATCAGCCATGACTGGAAACATCTCATATGTCACCCAGGTTGTGGTAGCAAAGATGAGCATAAGGCCCTCACAGCTGATTTCCCCTCAGCCTTGTTTTGAGGGAATCTCATACCCTGTGTCACATTTGTGGGGCTGGTGCCTTCTGGAGTGCACTCCCTCAGGTGCCAGTCCATGGGCGTTTGTCTCTCCTGGGCAGGGTGGGCCTATCTCTTCTGGGACCCCTCAGATCTCATGGCTAGGGCTAAACTGAGGGGTTCAAAGTGCAGGGGGAGCTGCCAGGGAGCAGGCTTGGGGTGGGGATGCAGTGTCTGGGCAGGAGGTTGGGTGCAGGTGTGGGCTGGGGGATCTGGGTGGAGGGTAGGTGCAGGACTGGGCTGGGTGGCAGGGTCTGGGCAGGAGACAGGTTGCGGGATTGGGCTGGGGGTGAGGATGGGGGCCTGGGCAGGAGGTCGGGTACAGGATTGGACTGTGTGAGATCTGGGCAGGAGGCAGCATGCAGGAGAGGTCTGGGGGTGTGGGGTCTGGGAGGGAGAGAGAGGGCAGGAGTAGGCTAGGGGGTTGAGGTTGGAGATAGGAGCAGGTGGCAGGTGGTAGTGCAGGGTCTGGGAAGTAGGGACAGGTCGAGCAGGGGTGGAGAATTAGGACGCTTACCTGGCGCAGCTCCTGTTTGGCCCTGTGCCTGAAGGCCCCACCCCACCTCTCCCATTGGCCATGATTCTGGGAAAAGCCTGTAGGTGAGCACAAGGACAGAGCTCCTCTGTGCTATCGGCAATGCATGGGGCTGCGGCCTGGTAGGGGGCAGGGGGAACAGCCCCATGTGGAGCTGCCCCCCCTCCCCCACACCAGGCAGAGCCTGCCTGGAACTCAGCATGCAGGCGCTTTAGAGGCTGCTTCCCAGGACCCTGGGCTAAGAGGGTTCCCCATAGCCCAGATCCCTAAGCTGCAGCCCCTTAAACCCTTTGCTAATTCTGCCTGGCTCCTGAGGCAGAAATTCTGTGAGTCGCCCACTCTGAGACTAGCCCTTGGTTCCAGACCCCGGTTTCAGCTGTGCTTACCCAACAGGAGCTGTGAGTCTTCACATCAGGAATCTGTATCCAGGCACGAGCAAGCTTTTGACCCTTCGTATCCAAACCAGTTTGGTAGGCTTTGCGGAGGGAAGATGGGATTGAGCAGCCGCTACAGAGCTAGTGGGGTTGCCAGTGTCCTGTAACAATTCTAGCTCCCCCATCTCAAAACAATTGATTAGAAACGGAAGAGCTACAGAGAAAGGCAACACAAATGATAATGGGAATGGAATAGCTGCCTTATGAGGAGAGATTAAAAGGACTGGGACTTTTCAACTTGAGAAAGAGACAGCTAAGGGGGAAAATATGATAGAGGTCTATAAAATTATGAATGGTCTGGAGGAAGTGGACAAGCCTACATCTACACAGCAGCCTTATTTTGAAATAAGATAATTTGAAAAGGCTATTTTGAAATATCTCATTTCAAAATAACACAACCACATGCAAAATGCACTTCAAAATAGCACCTGGCTATTTCAAAATAGTATTTCTGGACACATAACACTATTTCAAAATAGTGCCATTAGAGCTTTTTACGGCTTATTGCTTATTTCAAACTAGTGCTAATTCTGTGTTTCAATAGAGCCTTTTTCAAATTAGTGATTTTGAAATAAGCATTATTCCTCATAGAATGAAGTTTTCTAGAATTGGAATAATGCAGCCGCTATTTCCATGTTATTTTAAAATAGCATGTTTATCATTAGACACTGCCAAAGTCATTTCAAAATGCTGCAGTTATTTCAAAATAGCTTGCCTGTGTAGACATAGCCTAAGTAAATAAGGAACTGTTATTTTCCACCAGAGGTCACCCAATGACATGAATGGGCAGCAGGTTTAAAACAAACACAAGGAAGTCAACCTGTGGAACTAACTTCCAGGGGGGGATGTTGTGAAGACCAAACGTATAACGTGATTCTGAAAAGAATGAGATAAGTTCATGGGGAATGTGTCCAGCAGAGGCTATTGATCAAGATGGTCAGGCATGCAAGTGGATGCTCTAGAAGTCCCTCACCCTTGACTTACAGGAGCTGTGACTTGACAACAAGGGATGAATCACTTGAAGCATCTAGCACTGGCCATGGGTGGAAGACACGTACAGGGTTAATTGGACCATTGACCTGGCCTCATATAACTGTTCTTATCTTCAGCCATTGTTTCATTTTCCCTATTTTCTGTACAGCGTCATTGATTTCACCCAATATAATCGCACATTCAGCGTTCCACAAATCAGAAGGATATCTGGCATTCAGACACTATTATGGCGAAGCTCATGTTTGTCATACCCTGCTTGGATGCGAAGAGACCAGACTCTGTGTAACTAAGTGATCTTCATTGCTCTAGCATTTGAGCAGCTTATTGGATTTTTATCCTCTTACTTCCCTGTAAGGTAGGGACTGTTACCCCCTTTTAAGAGATAGGGAACTGAGGCAAAGGTTAGATGGAGGCATTTGTGTGGCTGTATCTGTACACACACTTGTGTGGACCTAGTATAGTGTTTATCAGTGTAAAGCATCTTTGTACCATAGTAACTGCATCTGGCCCCACCTTAACCCTAACCATTTTGGCAGAAGAAGGTATTGCACCCAGGGCTTGTTTTCTGGCAGAATGCACCAGAACAGAGTTCTGGAACCCTTTTTCCATTTGAACACCACAAACATTTTCACTTCCAGTTCTGCAGCAGCGCACAGACTGGGGCAGGAACCCCCATTAGTCCCGCAGCAGCTTGAGGACTGGGACAGAAGCCCCCAGCAGCGTGGGGACCAGAGTGTTAAAACTGAACACTCTAACCCCTATGATGAATCATCACACTTGAGTTCCAGCTCCCTTTTTTCTAGGAAAAAAGCATTGGTTGTACCACTTTTCCTGTATTGATATATTTAAAGTCATACAACTGCTGTGTGTTGGTGCTTTGTTGTGTGTGGATCAGGCCAGAAATCTGGAGCTGAGCCTGTCTCACCTTAGTGGGACACTCCACATTTTTGAGCAGTGGGGGTTCAGCCAAAATTTGTGGAAGGGACATGTGACTCTATGAGCTCTCACATATCACCCCTTGCATCGTCTCTGGTTGTATTTTCATGCCACCAGAGCTTTGTTCCCTGAGCAGCTGCCAGTGTTCCTTGTAAGCTGAGTGCTTGGGCATCCACACAGGAGGGATTCAGGTGGTGCCGAACTGATGAGCAGAGCATCCACAATGTTTCTCTTCGTGGTGCACATGGTGCATATAACAAAATTTATTTTGCCCATGGTTAGAAAAAAATAGAGGGAACATTGGTAGCTGCCCCACTCACCCCACCTGAGTAAACATCTTCTGCCCCTGTCCCACAGCTCTCTACCAGCCCTGGCCCTGAGAGCTGCTGTGAGAAGAACAAGGGTCAAGCTTCATAGGCCATCAAGTCACAGTGCTGACTTTAGGGAGATGGGCACCTGGCCCAAGGAGTTGTCCACAACTCATTCACAGAGGTCACTAAGCAGCAATTTGAGAGACTTAGTGTTCAGTGGGAATTGTGAACCCTGTCTTCTGTTGTGGCAGAAGCCATCAGAATCTTGCTGTAGAAGCAATGTGTGTAGGTTTCTAGGCCTTGTAAATTCATACAAGGTTGACAACAGGGTGATCTAGAGTCCAGCTCTTCCTGTGTGATTTTCCCATACCCTTACATTTTGCCTAGACACTAGAGCAAGGGCAGCAATGACTACTAGAGCAGGCTGGATTCAGAGATCTGATGAAAGGGAGTTTATCTACATTATAGTTTGATTTATTGCGTGATCAAGAGCCATAACCTCATCAACAGCCCCATGAGCTCTCAATGCTCCATTCTGTCTCCGATGAGATTTTCTTTGAGTCATTCTATCTCCAGCATAGCACCAATACTTTGTGGATTGCCAATATAACTGCCCAGTCATTAAGAGTTTAGTAATGCGAGGGCCTGAGAATCAGGCTTGGTGTAAGGCTAAAGGCCTAGAACAACAGTCAATGCTTTGCTAATATATAGCAAAGCTAAAGACCTCAAACCTGAACTACAGAGGATTAAAGCAAAAACTGTGAGCAAGGTGAAGGCCAAGGTGATTAATATCAAAGGGAGTAGATTGGACGTCCGAGCACCGTTCTGGCAAAGACGCCCGACTGCAAAGAGCACTGTTTGAGGTTGGACCAATCCCACTGGAGATCCCAGTTTGTGTGTTTTAAGTGAAAGAAAAATCTGGTCTTCTGAACTTCATCTGCAGGTGAAAAGCCACGGCTGTATCTCACAGAACATATTCTGCATATGTAGACGCTCTCTCTAATTGAACCAGAGCGGGGTCAATTTCCTCAACCTCACTTGAATTGCTCTTAACTTTACAAGCAAGAACTGCTCAGAAATAGCATCAAAGCAGGTCAATCTCCTCTCCCTTCCCTGCCAGAGCTATTGCGATGCAGAACAGTTTGCAAATCTACTGTTGAAAGGTTTTGTTCTTAACAACACTCCACGGGCTTGTTTCATAAAAGCAGCATGATGTATGTTGATTGAGTTGCCATTGGGCTTTTTTTTTTTTGCTGAGTTCACTTCGAAATGCTCCTATTTCTGCACTGAAGACACATTATTTATTGGTTTAACTATGGCACTCATCACTGCAACATCCAAATACCTCAGCGGGCTTAACACACAGGAAGCATTGCTATCCTTGTTTTATAGACAAGGAAATCAAGTTAAATTAAATGACTCTCTTAAAATCACTCAGAAAATATGTAGCAGAGCCTGGAGTAGAGTTTACAGCTTTAGAATCAGGGCATTAGCTCCACACCTAGACTTTCTCTTACAATGGGAAAAGCTGTATTGTACAAGTCAGCAGTTACCATGCCCATGTGGGCTGGAGGCAGAAGGGTTCTGAGTCAACAGGAATGGAGGGCTGTGATAGGATCACCACTGTGTAACTTGGGACTGTGAGACCCTTGTGTCCCCTTAACTCACTAATATGGGTTTTCTTTCTCACTGGTGAATAGCAGCAAACCCCTCAAAGTGCTGTTATTGCTCAGTAAATCCACATGTGGAGCCCACACCTAGCTAGATTGCATGAATGCACCCACAGCCACTCACAAATCGCAAAGAAAAATGCACCAGCTAATTTCCTGCAACTTCACCTTGTACTTAGGGAATGTACTGGCTTGCGGGGTAGTTTCTGTTCTTATCAGTGTAATACCAGGTATGTTCTCTCTGAGAGAACTGTGTATTGTATAGATTTTTGATCTTGGAAGCTGGTGTAGGAGCTTGCTCCAAAAGTTAACTACACCATAAAGCTTCTGGGGGTTCCATACCAGTCCCAAGCCTGGATAAAGTAGGAGGGTTGGTCAGATGAGTGACAGTGCACTGACTGTGAAACAACAATACAAATTACATTTGATGCCAGTATGACTAAATGATAAAAGATGCCAACTCGGACATTGCCCAGATAAACAAGGTCTGTGACACCAATCGAGCAATTGGTGTTGGGTCAATAAGTTGGCTACCAAAAGAAAATTACAACTAACATATATGCTATCAATTGGAACATGGAACATCTGAACACTGTGGGTGACTGGAAAATTAGAGCTGCTTCAGAAGGAAATGGAGAGATACTGATGCAATATACTTGGACTGGTGGAGATGCATTGGACGACATTGGGAGAGATGAGTGGTTGCAAAGTCATTTGGTCAGGGAACAAAACGAAGCATGAGGCAGGAGTTCGATTCCTTCTTATCAAAAGAGCTCGAGGACTATTAGGGTACAAACTGGTGAGTAAAAGAATGATGGTAGTGTATTTGAAGCAAAACTATTCAACATCTTGGTGATTCAGGTGTATGCATACATGCTGGATAGTACAAAGGAAGAGAATGAGCTATTCTATAAAGACTTGACAAAGACGCTGGAGGAGATATCAAAGAGAGATGTGTCAATCATTGAAGGAGATTAGAACGCGAAGTTGGAACAGATAATGAAGATTTGGTGAGAGTCATGGGAAGGTTTGGATACAGAGAAAGAAATGAACAAGGTGAGAAACTACTAAAGTTTGCTGTGGAGCATGGGATGGAGATCTGCAACATGAGATTCCAACAAAAGGACTGTAGGAAGTGGACATGGCGATGGAATGACTGGAAGTCCAAGAACATGATAGATATAATTTTCATAAGAAGAAGATTGGTAACATCAGTACAACAGTGCTGAACTTTCCAGAGAGTGGTTATAGACTCGGACCACAGTCTACTGAGCGCAAACATCAAGATGAAACTCAAGAGAAAGTGTAAGACACAGTTTAAGAAGGGAAGAGTTGTGACGAGGCTAGGCGAGAAAGAAATAGGGAATGAGTACAGAGCAGCGCTTGAAGAGAAATACCTAGATGAGAGAGTTGAAAGGATAGCCACAGCAATAGAAGAGGCAATTGAGCAGACTGTTCTGGAAAAAGAGAAGATCTTAAGAAGCGGATTACGCAAGAGACATTGAAGTTGGTCCAAGAGAAGACAGTGTTCAAGATCAGAAGGGATGTTTCCAAGATGGTGGAACAGCAATATAGGGTGAAATGCAATGAGATAAGGAAAGAGGCCAGAAAGGATAAGGTGAAATAGTTAGAGGAGCAGTATGAAGATACAGAGAGGTATTATGGTGAATGTAGGACCAGGGAGGTGTATTAGGTGATCACGAATATAACTAGGAAGTGGCAGCTGAAACAGATGGTGATCAAAGACCAGAACAACAAGGTGCTCCTGAACAAGAAGATTGCGCACCAATGGATAAGATATTGCACTGATCTGTATAAGCACAGCTGGACCTGAGTGTCTCAGAGGGACTAATCAAAGAACTGAAAGAGATATCTCCACTGAGCTTTGAGAACAAGACTGATATTTCGAAGGAGGAAGTAGAAAGAGCAGTGAAATGACTAAAGAACAACAAGAGCCCTGGAAATGATAAGATCATGGGAGAGATGATCAAATACGATGGAGAAAGTATGATTCAGAAAATATACCAATTATGTAATATAGCATGGAAAGAAGGGAAGGCACCTAAGGAATGGACAAGATCCTTGCTAGTGACAATATGCAAGAAAGGAAGAGCATTAGAGTGCAAGAACTACAGAACAATTGCTCTAAAGAGTCATCTAGGCAAGGTGCTGATGATGATAGTGACAGAGACTAAGATCACAGATAGAACAACATCTAGCAGGTGAGCAAGCTGGGTTCAGGAAAGATAGGAGTACCATACTGCAGATATTGGAATTAAGATTGATAGAGGAGAAAGCTTGATGAAAGAACAAGAACATCTACACTTGCTTCCTTGATTTTCAGAAGGCATTTGACAGTATAGATCAGAAAGTGACTTGGGTGTTGTTGGAGTCGTACGTAGTGGATAGCAGACTGATACAGCTGTTGAAGAATATCAATGACAATACAGAGGCAGCGTTGAGAACATGTGGGGAGTTGGGGAAGCTGGTTTAGAATGAGGAGAGGTACAAGACAAGGAGATCCAATCTCGCTGAATATCTTCATCACGCATCCGGAGAGAGTGATGGACAAGATCAAGGAAGAGGTAGAAGCGATATTTGTGCATGGGAAAAGAATTAACAACTGGAGGTTCACGGATGATATAGTTATTGAGGAAGATGAGGAGCTAGCAAAAACAGTGCAGGTGCTAAATGAGGAAAGAAAGCAGTACAGACTGATTGTGAGTATTGATAAAACAAAAACAATGGTATTTGTAGATAAGGAAATAGGAAGGAAGATCAGTATAGAAGGGATGAAACTAGAGAATGTAGAGAAGTTCATGTATGTGAGGAGCAACATAACGTATGATCTAGACTGTAAGAAGGAAATAGCAACTAGAACAGCGAAACGAGTGAGTGCAAAGGCAATGGATAAGATCTGGAAAAGCAAAGTGATTAGCTTAGGAACAAAGCTGAGCATCTTGAAAATGTATATATTCATAAGCCTGTTGTATGAATGTGAGACTTGGGTGATAACAAAAGATTTGAAGAGAAGGATATTGGCGTTCTAGAGGGGTTGTTATAGAAAGATCCTGAGATTAGGATGGATGCAGAAGGTCGCCAATAAGGAATTATATAGGAAGATACAGCCAAAAGAGAACCTACTGCAGAAGGTTATACAATGCAAGTCACAACTATTCAGGTATATTTGCAAAATGAATGATAAATGAAAAATCAAGACCCTTGTATTCAGCATAATGGATGGTTTGAATAGAAGAGGCAGACCCCATACAGACTGGGTAGAGGATACAGTAGATTCGTGCAGAGCTAGTCTACAGAAACTAAGCCACTCCATACTGGATAGAAAGATGGAAGGAAATAGTGAGAGAGGCATCAGAAACCAATGAGTGCTGAACCCATGGTTGTTGTTGATGATGATGATGATGACGACAGCATATGGCTCTCTGCAATTTGAGAACGTTTACCAAGCAATTCAGTCAAACTCACTGGTAAAGGTAAACTCTGGAAAAAGTGTATTGATTACAAAAGATGGGGTTTAGGTGATGGGTAGCATATGTACCTGGTGTTGCTTGGTATTTAATTGAAAGAAAAACAATGAGAACTCCTGTGGCACCTTATAGACTAATAGATTTATTGGAGCAAAAGCTTTCATGGGCGAAGATGCATCTGACAAAGCGGATCTTTGCCCATGAAAGCTTATGCTCCAATAAATCTGTTAGTCTATAAAGTGCTGCAGGACTTCTCATTTTTGCAGGTACAGACTAACACAGCTATTCCCGATACTTATGTTTAATTCAAGCAATCTTTTGAAAATAAACTAAGAATGGACATGCTTTTTTCAATGATGGTATTTTTCAAAAATGAAGAAAAGTGAAGGTTGGAGTGAGGGTTCAGGAACAAGGAGGGACAGGGGATGGCTGGCTTAAGGCAGAGGGTTGGTGGGGCTCAAGGCAGGTTGGAGGTGCAGAAGTTAGGGCAGGGATCTCAGGATAGGGGGCTGGGATTTCGGGGGTGGGAGGCTATCAGGGCCACCTGTGGTGGTGGGGGTGGTGCAGCTGCATCATCAGCTCATCCCAGGGGGCCAGGGCTGGACTCCCTGGCAAGTGACTCCTCCTGAGATGAAGGGGTCCAGGGCTGCGTGCTTGCTGGGTGGAGGCTGGGGCTGTACGGGCTGGCCCTGGCCTCTGGCTGCCCCCTATTCCCTGGCTTGCAGCCTGTCTGTCCCCAGGCCTCCAGCTTCTCCAGGGGGCCTTTGCTTGGGGTAGTGTCCTGCAGTCTGTCGGGTGCATGGCAGCACTCTGCAATCTGATCTTCAGCTGCTCCTCCACCTGGCCCTGCACTGGTCTGAAGGGATAGTACTTTGGGGGATACCCACAGCCTCCACTGGCCCCCCTCTATTCTGCAACCTATGTGTTGGGGTGCTCCAGGGGCTGCCCCCCACCTCCAGTGACCCTTGTGGCCTACAGCTGTCTGCGGGGGACCAGCTTTGGGGGCTGCCCTGCCCTCCTGCAACAGCTCCACTATGGCCTTTAGACCGTTGAAGTGGGGATGATGTTCTGGGGTCTTCCACCAGCTTCCAATGGCCCCATTCAGCCTGCAGAATGTGGGATGGGACAGGCTTCGGGAGCTACCCCCAGCACCCAGTGAGTTCCCCTCCCCAACAGCGTGCAGGTGGTCTGCAGGGGAAGGCTCTGGGGGACTGCCCCCCTCCAATTCCCCCACTTGACCTGTGGGCTGTCTGGGGAGGGGCCAGGATCTGGGGGCTCTTACCCTCCAGCTGTGCCCCATGCTCTGCCAGCTGTCTTGAGGGGGCAAAGTCTGGGGGTTACTCCCCCTTCAGGAACTTCCCCTATCTTATGGCCCACTGCTTGTCTGGGGGCTGCCCCATCTCCAGCAGCCCACTCTGTGTCCTGTAGGCTTTCCACATGAGGCAGGAGGGAGAAGGGGCAGGAACACAGGCTTTGGGCTTGGGATAGGACAAGTACTTACCTGGTTTTCTTGGCAGGCAAGATGGCAGAGCCCCCTCCCGCCTGCCTCTCTTTTGGTGCTGCAGCTGCTCCAAGTGGTCACTCATGATATCGTGTCCCTTCTGTCTGTGCCCCTCCATTTGACCTCCCTCTGCCTCCTCTCTTTCCATGTTCTGGGAAATCCTGGGATTTCAGGCATTTCCCACTTTCCAGGCACAACTAAACCTTGACCGTGGTTTGAGTTAAGGTAAGCTGTGGTCATAACTCTCATGGTTTAAAGGAGTGTTTAACACATAGCACTGCAGACAGAGACAGACAGATCCACTGTAATAATATACATATGGAGAAAGAGAGAGAGGTGATAGGTAAGAAGTCAGAGTGTTTACTGACAAAGAGATAAGCAGCAGTCTAAATTCTCAACCTTATTAGATTAGGTACTGGACACTGCAGGTTGGTTACAGTCTTTCCTATGCAGGCTTTCCCTGTTAGCCTGGGGATCAGTCTTCTCAGTTAGAGCATTCTGTTGCCTTTAGCATGGGCAGTGGAGGAGACAAAAATAAGCCATAGAATTAGAGAAGTGGAATGAATTCTGACAGGTCATCAGGTCCATTCTTCTGCACTCATGCCAGGACAAATATGATAGGCAACCAGCTTGGCTTAATGGGGAAATCCTTAGTTAGCTTAAATTCAAAAAGGTTGCATACAAGAAATGGAAACGTGGACAGTTAACTAAGGAGGAGTATAAACATATGGCTGGAGAATACTGGGCAGTAATCAGGAAACCAAAAGCATAATTGGAACTGCAGCTGGCAAGGGATGTGAAGAGTAACAGGAAGGGTTTCTACAGGCATGTTAACAGTAAACGGGCTGTCAGAGAAGGTGTGAGGCCGTTACTGGTTAAGGGAGGTAACAGTGACAGATGATGTAGGAAAAGCTGAAGTACTCAATGCTTGTTTTGTCTCAGTTTTCACGGACAAAGTCAACTTCCACATGACAGTCCTAGACAATGCAATATGGGAAGGTGGAGGGCAGCCATCTGTGGGGAAGGAACAAGTTCTGAGCTATCTAGAAAAATTAGATGTGCACAAGTCCATGGGTCTGGATTTAATGCACCCGAGGGTACTGAGGGAATTGGCAGAGGTCATTGTTGCAACTTTGGCCATTATCCTTGAAGACTTTTGGAGATCAGGGGAGATACTGGATGACTGGAAAAAGGCAAACCTAGTGCCCATTTTTAAAAAAGGAAAAAAGGACAATCCAGGGAACTACAGACCCATCAGCCTTACCTCAATCCCTGGGAAAATAACAGAGGGAATCCTCAAGGAACACATTTTGAAGCACCTGGAAGAGGGGAAAGAGATCAAAAGTAGCCAAAGTGGATTCACCAGGGGCAAGTCCTGCCTGAGCAATCTGATTAGTTTCTATGACAAGGTCCGTGGACATGGGAAAGTCAGTGGATGTGATATACCTTGCCTTCAGCAAGGCTTCTGAAATGGTCTCCCACAACATTCTTGTCTGTAAGTTAAGGAAATATGGATTGGATCCTTGGACTATAAGATGGATAGAAAGTTGGCTTGATGGTCAGGCCCAACGGGTAGTGGTCAATGGCTCAATATCTGGATGGCAGTTGTTTTCAAGAGGAGTGCTGCAAGGCTCGGTTCTGGGGTTGCTGTTATTCAGTATCTTTATTAATGACCTGGATGAGGGACTGGATTGCATCCTCAGCAAGTTTGCGGATGACACAAAGCTAGGGGGAGAGGTAGATACATTGGAGCGTAGAGAGAGAATCCAGACTGACCTGGATAAATTGGAGGACTGGGCCAAAAGAAATCTGATGTGGTTCAACAAGGAGAAATGTAAAGTCCTGCACCTGGGGCAGAAAAATCCCACGCATTGTTACAGGCTGGGGACCGACTGGCTCAGCAGCAGTACGATGGAAAGGGACCTAGGGGTTATGGTGGATGAAAGGCTGGTTATGAGTAAACGGTGTGTCCTTGTAGCCAAGAAGGCTAATGCATACTAGGGTGCATTAGGAAGAGCATTTTGAGCAGTTCTGGAGAAATGGTTATTTCCCTCTATTCAGCACTGGTGAGGCCACATCTTGGATATTGTGTCCAGTTTTGGGCACCCCAGTATAAAAAGGATGTGGATTTGCTGGAGCAGGTTCAGCGGAGGTCAACAAAAATGATTAAGGGTCTGGAGCACAAGACCTATGAGGATAGGCTGAGGGATTTGGGCTTGTTTAGTTTACAGAAGAGAAGACTTAGAGGTGATTTAATAGCAGACTTCAACTTCCTGAAGGGAAGGTCTAAAGAGGAGAATGAGAAACTATTCTCAATGGTGCCAGATGGCAGAACAAGGAGTAATGGTCTGAAGTTGAAGAGGGAGAGGAGAAGGTTAGATATTAGGAAAATTTACTTCACCAGGAGCGTGGTGAAGCATTGGAATGCGTTGCCTATAGAGATGGTGGATTCTCCATCCCTCGAGGTTTTTAAGTCCCAGCTGGACAAGGTCCTGGCTGGGATGACTTAGTAGGGGTTGACCCCGCTTGAAGCAGGGGGCTGGACTAGATAACCTCCTGAGGTCCCTTCCAGCCCTATGATTCTGTGTTATTCTGTGACTAAGCACCATCTAGATCATCCCTGATAGGTGTCTGTCTAACCTGCTCTTAAAAATCATCAATGATGGAGATTCCACAACCTCCCTCAGCAATTAACTGCAGTGTTTAACCACTTTGCCAGTTAGGAAATTTTTCCAGCTGTCTAAGCTAAACCTCCCTTTTGTCTATTTAATCCTGTTGCATCTTCTCCTACCATCAGAGTTTAAGATTAATTTTATTCCCTTCTCCTTGTCTTTTATTGATATCCTCATTCCATGTGCTTGGAAAACAGAAGACCGGGAATGTCTGATGGGCGTTTCTGCATCAGCAGGTAGGTTTGAACAATCCCCCTGATGTGGACTTGTGCAACTGAGTCCTTGAACTGTAGAATGTCTTGCTGGAAAATGTGTTTTGATGGTTGTTCAACACCTACCCAGGAGCTGGTTATGTCCTTTGATGTTGTCATTGGGGATCTAATAGCTGGACAATTCCCCAATTCACAGACAATTTTATGGACAACCACACTACACAATCTCTACACAATCCTCCTTGCTTACTGTTTTTGGTTCTCTGTTTCTTAAATATTGAGTCTGTTCTGGTCTGGATATGGTCTGAAGAAGTGGGTCTGTCCCACGAAAGCTCACCTAATAAACTATTTTGCTAGTCTTTAAAGTGCTACTTGACTGCTTTTTGTTTTTACACAATCTCATAACTTCATATGTGCTGTCTTTCTCTCTTTAGATAGATAAGTTGTTTCAGCAGAATATAACCTTTCCCATTACACTTTACGTTGGGTGCTTTATATACAGTGTCACAGCTATATCTAAATGATGACTGGAGTTACTGGGAACTTTCCAGAATGTTACAGAGACTGTGGTGGTTCTCAGGATACCCAGGACAGTGAGTCACCTTGTTACCTACTGACTGCAGCAAGAGAAAGACTCACTCATAGTTTTTTGGGTTTCAGAAACGTGATACATCCAATCTGACAAATACCCAAACAATCATTTCTGGGCAGTTAGAGGGGTATCTATTGAAGTCTACAAAAACAATGAGAACTTTTATGGCATCTTATAGACTAACAGATATGTTGGAGCATAAGCTTTCATTGGCAAAGACCTGCTTCTTCAGATGCATCTAATGGCCCACAGCTGGGCAGATAATTATTAGTACCAGTGAAAATTTGGAAAACAATATGCTTAATGCACAGTCGTTTATCTGAGGAAGAATTACACAAGCAGTAAAAGTTACATAACATCTGGTGCATCTGATGAAGTGGGTCTTTGCCCACAAAAGCTTATGGTGGCTACAGGACATACCACACATCCAACATAATCTTGAATTTGCTTATTTTCAGACTTACACTTAATACTCTTGGTTAATACACTATATCACACACGTTATGCATAATTAGTCCACTCATCGCTGTAGTCAATCCCCAATGAGATCATCACGAGCTATTCATGCACTGCAGTACCCACTAGGGCACAGCGGCAACCTGTTGCACATTGCTTGCAATCCTACTATCTCTTTTCCACTAGGCACATTTATTGCATATTTACAAGGTGCTGAAATGGATTTTTAATGGCCCACAGCTGGGCAGATACCAGTGAAAATTTGGAAAATGATATGCTTATTACAGTAATTTATCTGAGAAAGAATTACCCAAACAGTAAATTACATCTGATGCATCTGAAGAAGTGGGTCTTTGCCCACAAAAGCTTATACTCCAATATATCTGTTAGCCTATAAGGTGCCACAGGACTGCTCATTGTTTCTGGGCAATGCCAGCCCTTTTTGTTTGGCAGGTTAACAGTAGGTACATCCCAGCCCCTGACCTCTTTGAAGCATTACCCTGTGATGCCCAGTCCCTGTCACTGGCTCCTCCCTGAAATATCAGGCTTGTTATCCCCAGGGGACAGTGTATGCAACAACTTGCTTGATCCAGCTGAGGATTAACACTATACAACATCACGACACTGAGACTGATTTTTAGGAAATCATCATACATTTACTATCAAGGTTAAGATTTAAGTGATAGTCAGGATAATGGAAACAGAAAGGCTATATATAAAAATCAATACCTGCTTTCTAGAGAGTAAATTTAACTTTAATGATCTAAGAGCAGCCTTATTTCACCTAACTGTCCTTTACAATGCATGTAGTCGAGGCAGGCTGGAATACTGATTTCATAAATGTAATCACACGCTCTAATTCCTTCCTGAGAAGCACGATGGAGAGATAGTCTGTTGCTGTCTTCTTGGAGACCTCAGATTTGTTGTTTACTTCACAGAGTCAGGAAGAGCCGGCAAGGGTTTATTGGCTAGCAGGGGCACTTCACTTGTTGATGCTGACTTTGTATGCAAGCAGAGCTGCCACCGCAATGACTTACTTGTTTGCTTTACCAATTGCAAGGTCCTGAAGAGGTGAGTCTTCAATTTTGCTGGGTCTGTGGGATTCTGGACCAGCATCTGATGAAGTGAGTCTGTGCTCACGAAAGCTCATGCTCAAAACTTTTCTGTTAGTCTATAAGGTGCCACAGGACCCTTCGTTGCTGTAACACGGCTACCCCTCTGATACTTGAAACTCCTTTGTTGCCACCCAGGGAGATAGGCAAAGTAGCACCTCACCCATCTGGGAAGGGCAGGTCTCATGTCAAATCCTATCCAAGGACCGTGGCTGCCCATCTGGTTTTCACCCACGACTTCAGCCAAGTTATGAGCTGGTTGAGGGCAGGTTGTCACACCAGCTGTTTGCTGGGATTCCCTCGGAGCTCTTTTCAGTTTATCCACAACACCCTTCCAGTTCAGAGAGAGCACCGTATTTACTTCTCTAGAGTCCAAGAAATCAGTTCAGCTCCAGCCTTGTCACTGAGGTTTCTTTATTGGCATACAGTCAAACTGCACTGGAGTTGATCAGGCTCAAGCACAGGGTGTGGATACAGGGCATACCAGACATCCAACATAATAGCCAATCTGCTTATACACAAACTTATCCTTAATACTATTGGTTAAAACAGTATATCACACACTTATGATTGGTCCACTCATTGCTGTCGTCAATCCTCATCAAGATCATCATGAACTATTCATACTTTGCAGTACCCACTAGGTCACAGATGTAACCTGTTGCACATTGCTTGCAATCCTACTATCGCTTTTCTATTAAGTACATTTATTGCTTATTTAAAAGGTGCATAAATGGATTTTTAAAGGCCCATGGCTGGGCAGATAGTTACTGGTACCAGCAAAAATTTGGAAAACAATATGCTTGGTGCACAGTAATTTACCTGAGAAAGAATTACGCAAGCAGTAAAAGTTACATAACATACATTTCCCTAATAAGCTTTAATTCCCCAATCATAAAATGTTAACTACCATCATGGCTGAGATGATTTAGTTGGGGTTGATCCTGCTTTAGACAGGGGGCTGGACCAGTTAACCTCCTGAGGTCCTTTCCAGCCCTAGAATTCTATGATGCTATGAATACTGGGTTGGCCTTACGCAGTATCCCAATTGCCAAACAAAGCAGGCAAGGCCACAAGTAGACACTTCTTCCTCCTCTTCCTTCCCCTCTCAGGTACTTGCTCTATCAAATGTCCAGTGAATTGGAGTCTGGGTTACCAAGGGCCATTCGGGTACAAAAGTCCCACCAAGATCCTTGGTGGCAGGTCTTGTTTACTCTGAGGTGTTCTGTCTCACAGGGCTATGGACCTCTGCAGATGTCAATGGGGAGCTAACATATGCTATTCTTATTTTTACCTTCTGCTCTCAAAGGAGCCAGTTGCTCCAGAAATATGCACCGTAAGCATTTTATTGTGGGATTTCTTTATGTAATATTATAGAAGGGGCTGCAAAATGTATATGGCCCACAGATTAATTAATGTTTCCTTCTTATTAATTGTTTACTTGAGCCTTTAATGTGATGCCATTCTGACTGGTCATTTTGATCTGCCTTAGCTTGGACCAAGTCCAGTAATCACATGCGTTTATGTCTTATTTTCTGGGGAGAGCTGGACCCCCAGATGATATACTTCAAAGTTCAATACTGAAGATACATACAGCTGGAGCTTTATTAACCATTCAAGTGCAGATTCAGCACACCCAGCATCTATATAATGCTAAGAGTATTGGTCTCCCAGAACTCTCTAGCAAAGTCAGACATACCAAACCATAGCAAATGCATGCTTGCCACATTTATTCAACTCAGTCACAGTGACGTATAAAAATTTGGCATCTTCCCACTGCAAGGCTACAAGGTACTGTGAATTCCTGCTCTGTTCATTGTTTCATGTCCTTGCTTGGAATAGGCCAATGTTTCACTTTTTCCTTATTGATAACAGCTTTTTCATTTTAATTATATTTCTTTCCTTTATTGCTTATTTTAAAGGCATATTATCCAGCGACATATTTCTCAGCCTACAATCGTGGTTATTAATTGTACAACCATCAAAGACAACATAATATCCAAATTATATGATGGATGCCTACTTCTTCTGGAATGTCCTTCCTAGTTCTGTCCCCTTTGCAATGGTGGTGTCTACATCACTGTTTGGCTCAGGGAGGTGCTGGGTGATGGGTACCACTGTTCCAAAGTGCATTCCACTAAGCTCTCATTTTATTTCTTCTGTTCCCTACACCAGATGAATTGCCAATTTATTGCTGCATTTTTTGTGCAATAGCCTTGATCATATTATTGTTATTAATAAAATGTTCTGAGGGTCTAGCCAGGTTTAAGATCCAGGTTTAAGGGAGGCATGGACAACTTTCATGCTGCTTTTAAAGCATGCTTGTGTAATTTTAACATTGCCTGTATTTCCGTTACATCATAAGAACTGGTGGAGAATATAACGTTTTTATTTATCAGAGACAGGAAATCTTAGTGTAAAACAGCATCTAAGCCAATTAAAATAACATTCCCTGGGTCCATATTGGAAATGATCCCCTTCAACAGCCAAGTTCTACCTGCCATTCCTAGCATATAGGCCATTTTTTAGTTTTCCAACTTTTCAACATCTAAGCTGTACTGTGCAATTTGCAGACTATTTGCCTAAACTGAACCCACCTTCCGGCAACTCTAAAATATTACACCAGAATATGATGGTGTCTCAGACAGAAACAGCTTCCCAGACCTTGGACACTGTCTAGCAATGGTGTTTGACGGGAGAAATCTAATCCTTCCACACAGAATCACAGAATCATAGGGCTGGAAGGGACCTCAGGAGGTCATCTAGTCCAGCCCCTTGCTTCAAGCAGGATCAACCCCTACTAAGTCCTTGTCCAGCCAGGACTTAAAAACCTCAAGGGATGGAGAATCCACCACCTCTATAGGCAACGCATTCCAATGCTTCACCACCTGTGTGGTGAAGAAGGTTTTCCTAATATCTAACCTACACATTTCCCTCTTCAACTTCTGACCATTACTCCTTGTTCTGCCATCAGACAGCACTGAGAATAGTTTCTCACCCTCCTCTTTAGAGCTCCCCTTCAGGAAGTTGAAGGCTGCTATTAAATCACCTCTAAGTCTTCTCTTCTGTAAACTAAATAAGCCCATATCCCTCAGCCTATCCTCATAGGTCTTGTGCTCCAGACCCTTAATCATTTTTGCTGCCCTTTGCTGAACCTGCTCCAGCAAATCCACATCCTTTTTATACTGGGGGGGTCCAAAACTGGACACAGTATTCCAGATGTGGCCTCACCAGTGCTGAATAAAGATGAATAACTATTTCTCTAGATCTGCTTGAAATGCTCCTCCTAATGCACCCCAGTATGCCGTTAGCTTTCTTGGCTACAAGGGCACACTGTTTACTCATAACCATCCTTTCATCCACCATCACCCCTAGGTCCCTTTCCATCATACTGCTGCTGAGCCAGTCGGTCCCCAGCCTGCAACAATGTTTGGGATTCTTCCGCCCCAGGTTCACGACTCTACACTTCTCCATATTGAACTGCATCAGATTTCTTTTGGCCCAGTCCTCCAATTTATCCAGGTCACTCTGGATTCTCGCTCTAGCCTCCAACGTACCTACCTCTCCCCTAGTTTTGTGTCATCCGCACCATACCATATGAGTTGCAGTGGTTTCACATTTAACTTCATTGCATTGACTTGTGTTCATTTCTTTTCCTTGAACTAACTGCCATCACCTCTCTTGAAATAAATTTTTCTGTGGTGAGAAAAGACGGCAAATTTTCTTGCTCCATATTATGTAACGCCAGTTTTACCTTGTTGGGTGCATATCCCCCACATACTCCAAGTTGTTGTTATTAGAAGCCACTGACTTAACTCTATACTTCCTTAAAAGCAGTTGCAACATCATGGGTATGATGCACCTGTGTCTGCAGGCATGCCCCGCAGCGCCTTCTGTTAGCAGTTCCCAGGCAATGGGAACCATCCTGACAGTTAGGAAATTTTTCCTAATGTTCAACCTAAACTTCTCTTGCTGCAATTTAAGCCTGTTGCTTCTTGTCCTATCATCAGAGGCCAAGGAGAATAATTTTTCTCCCTCCTCCTTGTAAGAACTGTCAGGTACTGGAAAGCTGCTATGATGTTCCCTCTCCTCCTTCTCTTTTCCAAACTAAACAAACCCAGTTCTTTAAATATTCTGTCATAGGTCATATTTTCTAGAGCTTTTATCATTTTAGTTGCTCTTCTCTGCACCCTCTCCAGTTTGTCCACATCTTTCCTAAAATGTGGTGCCCAGAACTGAACACAGTACTGCAGATGAGGCCTAATCAGTGCAGAGCTGAGCAGCATTACTTTTCAGGTCTTGCTCATAACACTCCTGTGACTCCATCACAGAATTATGTTTGATTTTTTGCAATGGTGTCAGATTTATCTTGTGGCTCACGATGAGCCCCTGGATCCTTTTCTGCAGTTCTCCATCCTTGGGAGTCACTTCCCATTTTATACATGTAAAACTTATTGTTCCTCCTTAAGTGGAGTACTTTGGAGTACTCCTTATTGACTTGACTTTCTTGACTTAAAACCTTGTACTCTGCATGGAACATAGGTCACCACAAGTCTCCTCCACTCTGTCTTGAGACAAAACTTCTAGATTACTCCAGGAGTACCCCAGATGTTGTCCTTCAGTCTCAGTAGATCCTCTTCACGTTGTCTGAGGTCTTCCTCTTTTGTGTTTTCCTTGTGGTTTCCATGTGAGAGCTTGATAGACTATGCTGGATGATGGTTTTATGAGAGTGTGGCCCAGCCATCCCCACTTTCTTCTCTTTATTTCAATGTCAATTGGTTCTTGTCCTGCTCTGTTCCAAAGCTCCTCATTTGTGATAAAGTCTTGCAGTTTGATGCAACAGATGTACCTCAGGCATCTGTTTATGAATGTCTGTAGCTTGTGATTTGAAGACATTTACTACACCAGGTCTTACATCCATACAAGAGCACACTCTTCACATTTGTGTAGAAGATCCACAGTTTCATCTTCACAGATAATCCTTACTGAACTTCACCTTATTTTCCTCATACCATTTCTCCAGTTTGTCCAGATCATTTTGAATTTTGACCCTATCCTCCAAAGAATTTGCAGCCCCTCTCAGCAACTTGATGAGTGTACTGCCTATGCCATTATCTAAATCAGGGATCAGCAACCCTGGCATGCGTGCCACTCTTGGGAGACCAACCACACCATGGCACCCCCACCCCACCAAGGTATGGGGTTGGGGCTGAAGCCCGTGATGCAGGGCCCCTGCTGATATGCAGGGCAGTACTCATAGGAGTGTGGGGCTGCATCTGGACTTTAAAAGTACCACCAGCACCCTGACCTGACCATAGATACAGGTCAAAAGTTCAAATTTTGGCACTCCACCTTGGAAAAGTTGCTGAGCCTTGATCGAAATCATTGGTGCAGCTATTGAACAGAACTGGCCCCAAAACTGACCCCTGTGGAACCTCACTTGTTATTCCCTTACAGCATGACTGAACCATTAATAGCTACTGTCTGTGAATAGCTATCCAATCAGCTATGCACCCACCTGATAGTAGCCCTATCTAGGTTATGTTTTCCTAGATTATTGACAAGAAGGTCATACAATTCTGTATCAGATGCCTTACTAAAGTCTAGGAATACCACATCTACCTCTTTCTCTTTATCCTGTAGGCATCCTTCAGTCTGCATAGACTATGGATCGCGCCCTTTAAAGTTTCAATTGAGGACTTCATTTACAGCGTCTATTGTGACTATAAAGACCCACATGAGAGTGACAGTCCTTGCTGCATCTCTTGCAGATGTAGTGGGTGTCTGGCAAGTCCTTATTGTGCTTTCTGTGCGCTCGCTTCTCCTCTCCTAGCTGTCTGATCTTCAACTCGCTCTTCTGAAGGCCTTGTGTAACCCCTGCCTCCATCTGCTGCGGTTGTCTGCTACTTCTTCCCAACTGTCCAGCTCAATGTCTACCTCTCTGAGGTCTCTCTTGCAGACATCTTTGTAATGCAGCTGGGGGTGTCTGGGAGGTCTTTTGCCAGAGGCTAGCTCACCATACAGGATGTCTTTTGGAATCCTTCCATCATTCATCCTGTGGACGTGGCCAAGCCAGCGGAGTCGATGCTGCCTGAGGAGGGTGTGCATGGTTGGGATTCCAGCTTGCTCGAGGACGGCGGTGTTGGTCACTCTGTCCTCCCATGATATTCCAAGGATGCGCCTGAGGCAGCGCAAGTGGAAGACGTTCAGCCTCTTTTCCTGGTGGGCATACAGGGTCCAAGTCTCGCTGCCATAAAGGAGGGTGCTGAGGATGCAGGCTCTGTAGACTTGCATTTTGGTGTGAGTGTACAGCTTGTTGTTATTCCACACTCTCTTGCTGAGTCTGGACAGAGTTGTGGCTGCTTTTCCGATCCTCCTATTTAGCTCAGTGTCCAACGACAGGGTGTCAGTGATGGTGGACCCGAGGTAAATGAAGTCCTGGAACCCCTACATGAGCTACTGTGCCTGTGCTGGAAAGAGGGTGAGGTTCCACATGATATGTGCGACGCTAACATTGTAACATTGTATAAGAACAAAGGAGACAGAAGCGACTGCAACAACTACCGTGGAATCTCCCTCCTAAGTGTCACTGGTAAACTGTTCACTCGCGTCATCCTTGGCAGACTCCAGAAGATTGCTGAGAGAGTGTACCCCGAATTGCAGTGCGGATTCCGCGCAGAGAGGTCTACCGTTGACATGGTCTTCTCTCTAAGGCAGCTGCAGGAGAAGTGCAGGGAGCAGAGAAAGCCACTCTACATAGCCTTCATCGACTTGACCAAGGCTTTTGACTTGGTCAGCAGGGATGGTCTGTTCAAACTGCTCCACAAGATAGGCTGTCCTCCACAGTTACTCAAGATGATCCAGTCATTCCATGAAGACATGAGAGGAACCATCCAATATGACGGCGCATTATCGGATGCTTTCAGAATCAGAAGCAGCGTCAAACAAGGATGCGTGCTTGCTCCGACATTGTTCGGGATCTTCTTTGCACTCCTCCTGAAGCATGCCTTTGGATCTTCAACAGAAGGCATCTTGCTGCACACAAGATCTGATGGGAAACTGTTTAACCTTGCAAGTCTGAAAGCTAAGTAGAGACATGCTGTTCGTAGACAAAGCTGCTGTAGTGTCTCACACAGAAGACCAGCTTCAAAAACTGCTGGATCGGTTCTCCAAAGCGTGCAAGGACTTTGGGCTTACCGTCAGCCTAAAGAAGACAAACGTACTCGGTCAGGATGTTGCTGAATCCCCATCAATCAGCATTGACAACTATACGTTAGAAGTCGAGAGCTCTCTTTATCCACAAGGCTTGTTATCCTATCAAAGAAAGCTATCAGGTTAGTATGATGTGATTTATTCTTGACCAATCCATTCGGACTGTTACCTATCTGCTTATTGTCTTCCAGATGTTTGCTTAATTCCTTAATTTTATGTTCCATCATCTTTCCTGGCACTGAAGGTATGTAAAGGAGAAGGCAAAACAGGATTCTTAAGTAAGAGGCTCTCTGGGTGAGTGTTGTGTTTGGGGCTTCTGTCTGTGGCTGTGGTGTTTTTCTGCTCTGTGGTGTGTGATTGTTAGTTGTTTTTTTTTCCTGCCCCCACCCCCCCCAACGGAGGGTGGACTGGGACTGGCAGTTGGAATCTGTTGGCTTCTAAAATGACTTGTTATCTAGAAGCCTCTGCTGATTGGCTGAGCCTCAGAAAGGGGAGGGACTTTGAGGCAGTTCAGGGCTTTATAAAGCAGTGTCCTAGCAAACAGGTGAGCTTGTGAACAGGGGACTGCAAACAGGGAGTTTAGAGAGGGAGTTTGGAAGGGGCCAGGGACCCTTGCCGTTCTTTTAAATCACTGTTCTAGGACGGCAGGCATGGATAGTGACAGGTCTGCTGCTGTTACCGGCTTGGGATGCGCCATGTTTGTCTTCCTCCCTGAGGAAAGGAGGTATTTTGTCTGTACTAAGTACAAGCTGGTCTCCATTTTAGAAGGAAAATTTAAAGGACTGGAGGCTCAAGTGTTGACCCTACACTCAATCAGGGAAGATGAAGATTTCCTTGACACAAGAGAGCATTTAATCTTGCAAGCATGGCAGGCGGAAGAACCGGGGAAGGTGGTAAGGGATGAAGTGGAGAAGTGGCAGCATGTAACTTCTAGAAGAAACAAAAGGCTGGTACACGAGTCCCCCGTTGATATAGAGATAAGTAATCGCTTTCAGGCTCTCTCCACTGGTTCTGCTGTGGTGAATGCTTTGGAAGGCGCTTCACACGAAGAAAATTGAAGAGAACTGCTTCTGCTGCAGGACAGGGAATGTGTACTCCGAGGGGTGGGGGTTCAATGACCACCACCCCCAGAAGAAAAAGGCGGGTGGTGGTGGTAGGGGACTCCCTCTTAAGAGGGACTGAACCATCCATCTGCTGACTGGACCTGCAATCTCGTGAGGTGTTCTGTTTACCGGGAGCTCGAATTCAGAATGTGACTGAGAGCCTTACAAAACTGCTCAAGCCTTCAGAATATTACCCCTTCCTACTTCTGCATGTGGGAACTAATGATACGGACAAGAATGACCTTGAGAGGGTTACTGCTAATTATGTGGCGCTGGGAAGAAGGGTCAAATAATTTGGAGTGCAAGTGTTGTTCTCGCCCATCCTTCCTGTCGAAGGGAAAGGGCTAGGTAGGGACCATCGAATTAAGGAAGTAAATGCATGGTTACACAGGTGGTGTCAGAGAGAGGGCTTTGGATTCTTTGATCATGGGATGCTGTTCCAGGCACAAGGATTATTGGGAAGAGATGGGTTCCACCTAACCAAGAGAGGAAGGAGCATTTTCTCAAGTAGGCTTGCAAACTTAGTGAGGAGAGCTTTAAATTAGGTTTGCTGGGGCACGGTGACTGAAACCCTGTGGGTAGAAAGGAACTTAGAGGCCAGGAAGAAATGCAAAGAGGAATGTACAACAAAAGTGGACCCTTGGTTCGAGTAGTGAAGGTGGGGAGATTGACTGTTTATCTAAGGTGTTTGTATATCAATGCCAGAAGCCTGGGTAACAAGCAGGAGGAATTAGAAGCCTTGCCTCAGTCCAAGAACTATGACTTGATTGGAATAACAGAGACTTGGTGGGATGACTCGCATGACTGGAGCGCTGCCATGAAAGGGTAGAAACTGTTCAGGAAGAACAGGCAAGGGAGAAAAGGAGGAGGGGTTGCACTGTATGTAAGAGAGCACTATGATTGCTTGGAACTCCAGTACATAGAGGGAGAAAAGCCTGTTGAGAATCTATGGGTCAAGCTTAGTGGTGTAGGCAGCACTGGAGATGTGGTGGTTGGTGTCTGCTACAGGCGGCCAAATCAAGATGATGAGGTAGATGAGGCTTTTCTTGGACAACTAAGAGAAGTTTCCGAGTCGTGGGCTCTCATTATCATGGGGGACTTCAATTACCCTGACGTCTGTTGGGAGACCAATACGGTAGTACACAAGCAGTCCAGGAAATTTCTGGAGAATGTTGGGGATTGCTTCTTGGTGCAAGTGCTGAAGGACCCGGCCAGAGGTCGTGTGTGGCTCGACCTGCTGCTTACAAACAGGGAGGAACTAATAGGGAAGGTAGAGGTTGGTGACAACCTGGGAAGCAGAGATCATGAGATGCTAGACGTCAGGATTCTGACCAAAGGAGGGAAATAGAGCAGCAAATTACACACCTGGGACCTCAGAAAAGCAGACTTTGACTCCTTCAGGAACCTAATGGGCAGAATCCCCTGGGATGCTACCATGAAGGGAAAAGGAGTCCATGAAAACTGGCAGCATTTTAAGGAAGCCCTATTGAAGATGCAGAAAGAAACTGTCCTGATGCACAGCAAGAAAAGTAAATATGGTAGGAGACCAGACTGGCTTAATGGGGAAATTCTTGGAAAACAGGCACAAAAAGGGAGCTTACAAAAAGTGGAAACTGGGACAGATGTCTAGGGAGGGGTATAAACATATAGCTCGAGAATGTAGGGCAGTTATCAGGAAGGTGAAAGCGCAATTGGAATTGCGACTCATGAGGAATGTGAAGGACACCAAAAAAAGTTTCTACAGGCACGTTAACAAGAAGAAGGTGTCAGAGAGGGTGTGGGGCCCCTACTGGATGAGAGAAGTTACCCAGTGACAGATGATGTAGGGAAAGCTGAAGTACTTAATGCTTTCTTTGCCTCTGTCTTCACGGACAAAGACAGCTCCCGGACTAATGCGATAAGTGATGCATTGTGGGATGAAGGTGGACAGCCTTTCGTGGGGAAAGAACAGGTTAGGAGCTATCTAAAAAGGCTAAATATACATAAATCGATGGGCCTGGACCTGATTCATCCTAGGGTTCTGAGGGAGTTGGCATATGTTGTTGAGGAGCCCTTGGCTGTTATCTTTGAAAAGTCGTGGAGATGGGGAGAGATTCTGGATGATTGGAAAAAGGCAAATGTAGTGCCCATCTTTAAAAAGTATAGAAGGATGATCCAGGGAACTATAGGCCAGTCAGTCTTACATCAGTCCCTGGAAAAATCATGGAGGGTCTCCTCCAGGAAGTCATTTTGAGGCACTTGGAGGAGGGGAGTGTAAGCAGGAATAGTCAGCATGGATTTATGAAGGGCAAGTCATGCCTGACCAATCTGATTAGTTTCTACGATGAGATAACTGGCTCTGTGGATAGGGGAAAATCAATGGATGTCATTTATCTGGACTTTAGCAAATCTTTTGAAACCGTCTCCCGCAATATTCTTGTCGGCAAGTTAAAGGAATGTGGATTGGATAAATGGACAGTAAGATGGATAGAAAGCTGGCTAAAAGGTCGGGCCTAGAGGGTAGTGATCAACAGCTCGAAGTTGGGATGGCAGTCGGTTTCTAGTGGAGTACGCCAAGGTTCGGTTCTGGGTCCTGTTCTGTTCAGTATATTTATCAATGACCTGGATGAGGTATTGGATTGCACCCTCAGCAAATTTGTGGATGACACTAAGCTAGGGGGAGAGGTACATACGATGCTGGGTAGGGACAGGGTCCAGACTGACTTTGATAAATTGGAAGTCTGGGCTGCAAGATATCTGATGAGGTTCAATAAGGGCAAGTGCAGAGTCCTGCACTTGGGCTGGAAGAATCCCAAGCATTGTTACAGGCTGGGGTCTGACTGGCTAGGTAGTAGTTTTCCAGAAAAGGGCTTGGGAGTTGTAGTGGATGAGAAGCTGGACATGAGTCAACAGTGTGCCGTTGTAGCCAAGAAAGCTAATGGCATATTAGGTTGCATCAAGAGGAGCGTTGCCAGTAGATCCAGATAAGTGATTATTCCTCTTTATATGGCTTTCGTGCAGCCGCATCTGGAGTACTGTGTCCAGTTCTGGGCCCCCATTTATGGGAAGGATGTGGATACACTGGAGAGGGTCCAGAGGAGGGCGACGAAAATAATTAGGGGCTGGAGCATATGACTTACGAAGAAAGGTTGAGGGAATTGGGACTGTTTAGTCTGCAGAAGAGAAGACTGAGGGGGGACTTGATAACAGCCTTCAACGTACTGAAGGGAGGCTGCAAAGAGGCTGGAGAGAGGCTGTTCACAGTGGTCACGGATGGCAGAACACAGAACAATGGTCTCAAGTTGTGGTTGGAAAGGTCCAGGTTGAACATTAGGAAAAACTTTTTCACTAGGAGGGTGGTGAAGCATTGGAATGGTCTACTCAGGGAAGTAGTGGAGTCTCCATCCCGGGAGGTGTTTAAGTCTCGGCTCGAAAAAGCCCTGGCAGGGCTGATCTGATGGGTTTGGTCCTGCTTGCAGCAGGGGGCTGGACTTGATGGTTTTTTTATGTCTCTTCCAGCTCTATGATTCTATGATTCTTTGATAATTTCCTGGGTTCTTGCTTAGGGAAGTGGGGTGGGTTGGGACTGGATCTGTTTGCTTCCTTCTGCGTTGGTGAAGCAGAGCAACCCGGCTGGAAGATGTCAGAGTCGAGTGGGCTCTAGCTGAGATGCTTGGCTTCCCACCTCCACAGTGAGTGGGATGGAGACAAACTCTTCTTGGCTCCAGGCCCCCCATTTGTCCCCTTGGGTCCTGCAGGGTCCACCAAAGGTTCCCCCAGGTGTCTGCTCTGAATTGTCCTATGGATGGGAAGGCTCTGTCATAGGAAGGCATGAGCCTGTCTGCATTTAATTCCAGTTTTTATTTGTTATAGTGCTATATTAATGATATTTATTATGCGTTATGTATTAGTATTGTATAGCTATTACACTGATTTAATTTTCATGTCAAATGTTACTGTTTATTTTGTGTTTTTGAATGTTTCTATCACAGTACTGGCCTGGGCAGTCAGAGTTAAAGCTCAGTGTTCCTAACATTGCATCTCTTGTTCCACTCCAACTCCAACCCCCAACCCCGGCACTGCCCTGGAGTAGTTCTGGAAGTGGATGGTCATTTTGTTTTATTATTATTCATTATTACACTTCTGGGATTTTTGGGGTTTTTTTTTGGTATGCAGATCTTTCATCTGTGACTTAATTACTGAATAAGGGCTGCAGCATTTATCCCACTGTCCTGGTTCCGGCTGCCCTTTTTGTCCTTATTTTCAATTAGTAACTTATTTTTAACAGCTATAACTTCTTTTTTTTTTTTTTTAAATGTTATGCATTGTAAAAGCAGTAACGCACCCAAAGAGTTAATAAACAAAATTAGGATGGCCAGGAGAGGTTGGCAGTTGCCCAAAGGGTGTCTATGTCAAGCTGGAAACATTTTGGTGGCTCTTCAGTGGAATCTTTTAAAAGCCAATTCATTTTGCACTTATATGTTACCTCTTCTTTTTAGATAGGTCTTTTCTTAAATTCTGCCATCATTTGTCATGTAGTAAACAGTTTATCAGGCAAGACCAAATAAATACTGCCAGCTGAACCTTTGATTCTTCTTTTCTCCTAAAATGGTTTTGCATGCTGGACATTTTCTCTTTGTAAATTCCAAGTGACAAGCAGATAATAAACTTAAATTGCTCACATTTCTGAACTGCCATTTCTATTTTCATATTTAAGCTCTGAACCACCAGCCTTCTCAGAGGTATAGGGAGGCCTGGGCCACCTCTGCCTTTTGCGCCTCCTACCCATAATAAAAATAAAAAAATGATGACACATGAAAACAAAATACAGCACCAAAAGGAAAGCAAGACCTCATTTGAATATATTTCATTTGAGAAATGCTTTTTAGCCTTTTTCTGTGGAAATTCACTAATTATTGAGGACTGTGCATAAAAACAAATTGTGAAACTTATTAAATGTCAAAAAATTAGCAAGCATCTAAATCTGAGGCTGCCTTTAAGCTTCAGGCCAAGGCCAAATGGCTTTTCTCCCCTCCTTCCCCCCACCCGCTCTGAATGGCCCTCTTGCCCTCAGTCCTCCCCACCCCCTGAATGACCCTCTGAATAGGATTTTCACATCTTAGAGAACTTTTTTGCTTGGGGCTCTGATAATAGCTGTATTCTAACAACAGTCTTGATGTCCACCTGAGTTTCAGCTGTCTGAGACTTGAGTAAGATGATTGTTCTGGTTAATTTTTCTTTTTCTTCCAGGCAGTATTTCTTTTTCAATGTACTGTGTGTTTTCCCTCTTTTTATTGCAATCTGTTGTTTGAGGTGATCAGTGCTCCCTGTGTTGCTCATAATTATTTCTTTATACATCTGCATCTAGGTGACATCCCACTGGTACAATCAGATGCAGTCAAGCCACACAGAAATCTCTATTTCTTTTTTTAGTGATTTTCACTCCGTTGCGTAGAGCTCAATATTTCATATCAAATTGTCATTCTGTGCTCGCAGCTTCATTTGCAATTGATTATTTACAGACCACACTCATTGGGCAGGGACCATTTCCTTCTGAATGGCTATAAAGGTTTCAGGAGATAAAAACAGAATGGTGGTGGTTGTTACCATCTGACCTCCCCTTTGTGCAATTTGTTCAATTTTAGTAAGGTTTCACCAGGCATGACTGCACTGAGTTATAAGGCTGTAACATGGTTTCAGCACCAAGCCAAGCATTCTTTTTTTCACCCTTTAATATCCTATTTTTTTCTCTTTTACTCTTTTTGTTTTTTTGTTACTGTAAAATCCGGTTTATCACTTTTACAGTGCCCAAAACTAGCTTACCCCATCTGAGCTCTGTGGTGTTAATTTGTTTTTCTACCTCACGTACATGAGCATTTTGTTTTTCAATAAGACAGTTCTCAAGACCACCCTAGCTACTAAATTCCAGGACTATAACTCATCTCCTCTTTTTTCTCTCAGAGTAATACATTTCTCAGCTGACTTTTTCTCAGTGGCTCGAAGTAAACCTTATTTATTTATTTGCCCTTATTTCTTAATATAGCGCACTTCACTTCCAAAGCTGTACTTTCTAAACATAATTCCTGAATGACACTGGTTTTTTTACACTTTCCCAATGGGACATGCTGAAATGTGGGACTATGCTCCAGGGCCTTGGAGAAGTCTGCTCTAAGGAGGGGCTTGAGGGGACTATAAGTGGAAGAAGGAATAAAGGCTGAATGGTGGATGATCTCAGCTTGCTTATGTATGCTCAGAACACACATGACTTTTTGTTGATAGTCCTTTAATAATGAACCACTCCATAGCGCTCATGCACAGTACCACAGTGCCCAGGCGGGTAACAGTGGTCCCTGAGAACTCAGAGGAGATGCAGAAGAAAAAAATCTTAATTTTGTTAGAAGCAAAGTTCAGCTGCACAAGCAGCTCTACCCATCCTGTGAGTTCATCACTGATCTCCTGCCACTTTCCTGATAAGACTCTAGGGCTGGGTCACCTGTCGTCCTCCATAGTGGCACTTACACCGCTTATAGAGAGAGAGAACGAGTTTCCTTTACACTGGGTTTTAGCTCCCTAAGGAGTGGCTCCTGCACTAAGCTCCAGGGCCATGTCTACACTACAGAGTTTTACCACCAAAACTGGGGTTTTGTCGACAAAATACATGGAGCATCCACACTATAAATGTGTTCTGTCAAGAAACTGTTGACAAAATACAGCAGCTTTCCCAGGAGAGCTAAATCACTCCGTACAAGGCAGAACACCTGTCAACACAAAAAATAGCGTACATACTCCAGGGGGCCCTCTGTCTACAGAGAGCTTCCAGTTCTCACTGCAGCTTTGTTTGCAGAGTTTCCAGTTGGCTGTTCTGCTGATAAAGGGCTGGGCAGTCCAGCTGCTCTCTGTCAACAGAGAACACTGACAAGGAACCTCTATGACGTATGGATGCATTCTATCAAGAGAGAGCCCACCAGGAAATATATATTTAACAGTAACTTCTGTCAACAAGTATTAGAGGGGTAGCTGTGTTAGTCTGGATCTGTAACAGCAACGAAGGGTTCTGTAGCACCTTATAGACTAACAGAAGAGTTTTGAGCATGAGCTTTTGTGAGCACAGACTCACCTCAGCTGAGGAAGTGAATCTGTGCTCACAAAAGCTCATGCTCAAAACTCTTCTGTTAGTGTATAAGGTGCTACAGAATCCTTCATTTCTGTTGACAAAACTCTCTAGTGCAGACCCAGCCCAGAAGTCCAAGGTTTCAGTACACCTGTGGGTGGTTATACCTGTACTTTCTCTTTTGCTCCCTTCTCCCACAAATGGCTTTGTGCTTGCTGCCCATGGTGCTTGGACCAGACCATCCCACCCACCAGAAGACCACCCAGTGCCGCCACCTCTCATGATCTTCTCATGAATTATGGGATTTTAGCTGAGGATGGAGCTCAGTTTTATGATCATGAGAATGTGTCAGCCCACTTGCAAATTGGGACCCTCTGATTGGCTGCCCATTTCATTTTCCCACCTCCTGGGGCTGAGCAGCCAATCAGAACTTGTTCAGGCACAGCTCTCTGTCCATTCACAACTTAAAGCCATTCTCATGGAAGTGGAGAGGAGGAGGTAGAACAAGGAGCCTAGCAACTCAGGGCACTTTGGTTTCTTCTCCCGCTTCCCTCCTGCGATCAGTGGGAATGGGACAATTCTCTCCCACTCCCTGCCTTGAAATACCAGCCTGGAAGAGGTCAAAAGGGGCTGAAAAGCTGCTGGAGCCATTTTGTCTCCCAGAGCAGAAAGGAAGAGGGGACCCTTCTATTGTGCTCCAGGCCTGAGCAAGGGGACAGGGGGAGATGATGAATAGCCCTCTGAGGAGTAGACTTGAGGCTGTGGAGGAGGGGCTGAAGTGGACAGGCTGAATTAATTCCTGGGCTTGGGATAGGCAGGTATGAGATGAGAATTCCTGCAATGAGGCTCGGGAGAGGGTGAAAATGATTGTCATACACACTGGGGAATGCATAGGGGGAGATAATAACATATGGGCTATGTCTACACTAGCCCCAAACTTCGAAATGGCCATGCAAATGGCCAGTTCAAAGTTTACTAATGAAGTGCTGAAATGCATATTCAGCGCCTCATTAGCATGCGGGTGGCCACGGCACTTCGAAATTGACGCGCCTCGCCGCTGCGCAGCTCGTCCCGATGGGGCTCCTTTTCGAAAGGAACCCTCCTACTTCGAAGTCCCCTTATTCCCATCAGCTAATAGGAATAAGGGGACTTCGAAGTAGGTGGGGGTCCTTTCGAAAAGGAGCCCCAACGGGATGAGCCACACGGGAGCGAGGTGCGTCAATTTTGAAGTGCGGCAGCTGCCTGCTTGCTAATGAAGCGCTGAATATGCATTTCAGCGCTACATTAGTAAACTTCGAAATGGCCATTTGCGTGGCCATTTCGAAGTTTGGGGCTAGTGTAGACGTAGCCCTGAACTGGTAGCTCAAGTCAGCATAGCTCATTGACTTCAGCAGGGATTGACCTACATCAAGAATTTAGAATTGATCTAGAATTTTTACTCCCAGCCAAAACTGTGTTAAAAAGCTGAAAACTTAATTTTTTTTTTTTTTGCAAACCAAAGACTTTTTTTTTTAATTCTTTTTCTTAGTTCTACTTGATCAAAAAGCTTTAGTCTGATTTGGATGTTCCCACCTCCCTATCTTTCAGGGTAAATTTACAAAAAAAAGAAAATCTGAACAAACAGTTATTTCAACTTGAAATATTGAAATGTTCGAGTTTGGCAAAGTTAAAACTTTTAGCCACAGTTTTTTCAAATCAGGCTTTTCATGGAACCGTTTGGTGACTGTTTCGATTTGGACCCCAATTCTGAACAAGCTGTAAATTCATCAGTGCAAACTCTATCAACAGCACATCAAGGATTCTGATTGCAATTCACAACTGCAGGGGAGCAGACAGAATTGCCAGGCCCCTTGGTACAGTAAGGGGGCAGGAAGGAGCAGGACCTTGGGCAGAAGAGGCAGGGCTGGTGGTAGTATGCTACATGCAGCCCCTCTGCCCCCAGAGCACACTGTGCAGTGCTCTGCTAGCAATTTAAAGGGCGCACGGCTCTGACCACCACCACTCTTGCAGCTGTGGCGGCGGTGGCCTGGACCCCTTTGACCCCCTCTCCCTCCCCCTGGTTGTTGGGCCTGACAATGAGTGACCATGTTTAATGCTTTCATGAGTATCATATACCAAGAGTCAGCTGGACATGGAGAACAGCCCTAGATGTGGAAGATGCTTTGACAGTCTGTGGTTCAGTTCAGATGAGCGTCCAAATGTTCAAATGTTTATCTGGGTCACTTGGCTGCTTCAGTGAGGCAGCAAATCCCAGGTGAGCTTGGTTCTTTCCCATTTCAAAAGTCATTTTTAACACCACATAGAATTATTTATTTTGTTTTTTTTCTACATCCGTGTGGGCCATCGAACACCCGGTTACCCATTCCAGGCACTACAGTGGCTCAGGGGACTGCTAGCTAGGGGTAGGGTTACAAATCTTGAGGCATTTGACTGAGGAGTTGCAGAGATTCAGCCGCTAAAAATATGCTTTCCCTGACATTCATGAATTCTGCCAGTGTCTTTTTGCCCACAGATAGGGGTCACAGCCAGGCTATGGTCATTGCTCAAGACTCTGTCACTCGAGCTGCACATAATGCCTCCACCTCATTCCATTTCCTTCTCAGCAGCATTAAGAAACCAGGGGATGGGGGCAAGAGGGGGTTGCAGAGTGCTCAAAAGATTAACAACTCTGTATTCTGGCAGCGCGAGGGCAGGGGAATGAATTCCAAAGCCAAAAAAATATGGAGAGACTCTTCTTCTGCACTATTGTGGCACTCTGGCTCCATCCTTGACTGAGGATTGGATTGCAGAAGGGACAATTTAGGGATCTGGGGCAAATAGATTTAAAAAAAAAAAGAAAAGTGGGGGGTGGTGCTTGGTCCTGCCAAGGGGGCCAGGGGACTGGACTCGATGACCTACCAAAGTCCCTTCCACTTCTATGAGAGGGAGGGTGTGTGTGTGTGTGTGTGTGTTTGTGTGTGTGTGTGTGTGTGTGTGTGTGTGTGTGGACGAGAGTGGACATTTCATCCGAACATTAGAGAATCTCCCGTGGGGGGAAAAGGTAGTTAGGATTTTAGTTCTGCAATGAAGTGTTTGGGGGGGGTGTGCACACCTGTGTGTTTCTTCCACCCAAACTACAGTTCACCCGTCTGTGATGGAACCCAGGATAGTCTGTTCCCCAACTCAGGCCTCTGTGAGTTGAGAACAACTTCTCTCCAGCCTGCAGGACTGTCAAGGATAATTATCGGGGCCATCACCTGCAAACAAAGATTCTATATCTGGAAGGGAATCTAGATTTGGGGCTGGGGAGGACAGTCAAACCCCAGCCAACTCATAAATACGTTTGGGTGCTCAGACTTTTTGTAAACGAGGACTGTAGCCAGTGGGGGGGGGCATCAGGATCACAATCCCTTGGGCGGGACTGAGTCCACTCACAGAAGAAAGCAGTGCCTGTAAATGCCAGCCAGGAGGATACGTTATGACACAATTCGCTGTGCAGTTCTCTGTGCTCATATGTCTCTCTGCCATGACTGGTTCAGAAACTGTAAGAGCCTGCTAGCTACTTACTATCCTTGAGAGGGTTACCATGGTAGCGCAAATGGCAGGTGCATGTGCTGGAGATTCTGGCTTTGATACCTGTGGTTTCCAAATGCAGACTGCCATGGATTGTGATAGCAGGCAGGTTTTATGGCTGGCTGTAGATGCTCACTCTTAATCAGCCACTTAATATGGAATATGTTAAGTCAGCTAGCTGCTCTCAGTGATGTGAAAATGTATTTTACTCCTACAAATTGCTTCCTACAGAGGCCTCTTCTGACTATGCATTCCCACATTTCCCTGAATCAGATGCAAGGTATTTCCATCCCCCCTCCACTTCCCAGAGGCCTTCTCTAAGGCTTTACGGTTAAAACCATCACTAATCTGTATTTATGACCTCAGCAGCGCAGGACAGCATGTGCGTGGGGGAGTTTAGGGAAATGTAGCCAATTCATCACCCCTCTTATGCAAATCCCACGCCTGTTGGGGCTGTAGTTCTGACTATGAAGCACAATATGTGGGATGGAAAAATGTGCCAAATACAATCATAAACACACTCCTGGGGAAAAGGAGTATTTTTGCTAAACACAGCACTCAAAGGTAAAGTAAAATATGCAAAAAAAGTATTCTGATTTTTTTAATGTTCAAAATAGCAAACTCCTCCGAAGCTAAGTGTTGCACTTTGCAGCCGAAATTGCTTTGGTAAAATGGAAGAATCAGGCACGAAGGCTGGGGACCTTGTGTAGAAACAGGATAGCTGTCAAGACCACTGGTCCATCTAATGTGGCATCCTGTCTGCAGCAGTGTTGGAATGCTTCCACGGAAAACCAAATGGTCCATAAAGATCTTGCTATACTTAATGGTGCAGGGGGATGGCCCAGATGACCTCTTTTGGTCCCATCATTTTTCCTGATTCTCCAATGGAAACAGGAGGCTGAACTAGTGGCTCAGGCTGTGGGACACTGCATTCAACTCCTGAGTCACCGCAGGCATCCTTTCTTTGTTGAGTTAGTTCTGATTCTTCCTGCATCAGAGCCACCTCTGATCTGAGCCTGCGTCAGTCTGGTGAGACATCTTTGAGCCTAAAAGTTTGATGAGTCATCTGCAAGTCAGACAATGGATCCTAGGCTATCCTACCAATGTTCAGCCAGTCCACAAGTGAGGCTCTCCCAGTTGAGCCCAAGGTAGGCTCCTAAGGGAAGCAGTCTCTCCAGTCTGCTTAATTTCATTGCCTGGCAGGAAGCAGCTGCAGCTCCTGCCCGATTCCATGCTACCAGCCTCTGTTCTCACTGCCTCCTTTGGCCACCTGGTGAGACAGACACTGTGTGACCTTGGGCAAGTTGTTCAGCATCTCAGTTTTTCACAGGACTTCACCTTCATCTCACAAGAGAGTGAACAGAGTAAATGTGCTGGAGGCCATTTCAGAATTGTTCCCTCTGTATTTCCCTCCCCTGACTGGAATGTTTTGCTTTATGCAATGGTGTGGAGGAGATTTATGAAGCATAAGAAAATTATCATGGCGGCAGTGAGGCTGAGGGACTCTGAGTGTGTGGGGGGGGGCGTTCAGGGCCGGATCAGAGGGTTGGAGTGCAGGTCTGAGATGGCTCTGGCTGGGAGTGTAGATCTGGGGAGGGGCTGGAGACAAGGGGCTCAGGGCTGGGACAGAGGGTTGGGTGCAAGGGCTTAGCCTGGGTGTTCAGGCTCTGGCATTAGATTGGGGATGACAGGGTCACTGTACAGATTGCCTCAGGGAGAGAGAACAACCGCCAGCCCTCATTTACCGCAGTAGCTTGGTGCCTGGCGAAAGGCATCTCTCTACAGCCCTTGCAGCTCCAGTGGGCAAAGCTGGGGGAAAGGTGCCTGTTCTCCAGCCAGGGCAGGTCCAGGTTAGTCTGGGTGGTGGCCACAGAAAGAGCATCTGTCCCCTTGCAGCAGCAGTTCTGGGGCAGTTCCAGTGTGGGAGCCATGGTCAGAGGAGTGGTATTCCCTTCCATGGCCCCTGCATGGAGCTGACACAGCCGTCGGGCAGACATACAGAGAGCCATGTTGGAGTTGTCTAGTTGGAGCTAAACAGGAGCTGTTTTGCACACACTGTCTGCTCTGGGAGTCAGCTGCCAATATACCTTATCATGCTGCTTTGCACAGCTCTACACTTTGTCTTCACTGGGGGTCTGCACTACAGCATTGACACTGATGGCTAAAATCTCTATGTAGACCAAGGGCTTGTTTCTACAGTGAACTACCCTGGTGTTCATGGCCGTGATGTCTACCTCTGGGCAGACTGTCGAAGCAGGGCAGAGTCCCCCAACTGGCGGCATGTTCCATAATTAAATTCTATCAACATAGTAATAAATGTGAACTCCTGCATCACTACAAAAATTCTCACCATGCAGCCACAGACATATTATCTTAGAGCTCAAATTAATTTCTCAGTGTAGACAAACTCTAAACCAGGATTAAAGTGTTGGAACCTATTGGCTCATTGTCTGCAGTTAATGAACTGATTGGGCCTTATAGTAACAGAGAGGTGGCTGTGTTAGTCTGTATTCTAACAAAACAAAGCAGCAGAAATGTAGCACTTGAAAGACTAACAAAATGATTTAGTCAGTGGTGAGCTTTTGTGGGGCATTTGATCATTCGCATGTAAACATATACATCACATTGATTGGATGAAGTGGTTCTGTCCTGTGAAAGCTCGTCACCAAATAAATTATTATGTTAGCCTTCAAAGTGCTACATTTCTGCTGCTTTGTTTTGATTGGGTCCTGTCCTGCACATCACTGTGCAGTGAGCACCCCTGGCAAGGTGCTGGGAAGTGGGGGCGCTTCTTGCTAATTTCAGAGAACACCGAGAGCACTCAGCACCTTCCCAGGTCGGGAACAAACCACTAGAGACCATGCTGGTGAGAACTGCGAATGTCAGGCGCTGGTGCTACATCTGCCAAGCACTTATGGATCATTCCCAGCATGGCACCAGGTGCCCCTCTGCAATGGTGGAACACCTGTGCTGTCTGACACGGCTTCCTTTGCTGCCAAAGACAGAGCAGTAATGCACGTCTCCAGCCACATTCTCCTGATTTGTTCATTTGCTGAGGAAGCAGAGAGGAACTTGCTTACAAATAGCTTAAAGAATGTGTTTTGTTGTTAGGAAAGCAGAGACAGAAATAGATCATGTTATAGAGAGATTTGGTTAGCAGGATTTAGATCAACCCCATGCACAGCTGTTTCTTTTTTAGAGAAGTTTTTGCAGTGATCAATTAGAGTCTCATTTAAAAAAAAAACAAAAAACAAAGGATAAATGGTCTACCTGGCTGTAATTTGGCTGGGTCTTTAAAACTGTTCAAAAGGCCTCAGAAGTGTACAGCCATTTGCAATCAACACAGGCAGTTCTTCTCCGATTAGCTGGTCAAGAGTAAACAACAGTAGTGCTCTTAAAGCCAATGACATAAAAGGGCTTGATATGGTGTCATTATAATTATTTTATGTTGTGATAGTGCCTAGCAGCCCTTGATATTGACTGGAACCTCTCTTGTGCTTGGTGCTGTACAAACACAGAATAAAAAAACAGAATCTGCCCCAAACTCTTTGCAGTCCAAGCAGAACATCATAACTTTCACTCCATCCTCTCTTCCTGAGGCAGGAGAATTAAGGCACTGTGGAGTTGGGAGGGGTAGTCCAGTGTTCTGAATATTGGCCTGCCAAACCCAGGGTTGTGCGCTCAACCCTAGAGGGGCCATTTGGGGATCTGGGGCAAACATTTTTTTTAACAGTATGGTGCTTGGTCCTTCCAAGAGGGCAGGGGACTGGACTCAATGACCTCCTGAGGTCCCTTCCAGCTCTATGAGATATGTATCTCCCTGTGTATAAATGGGTTAATGTCTGGTGTAAAAGGCACAGGTGAGGGAATTAGGACATGTGGATTCTCCACCTGACTTTAACACTGCCTCACTGAGTGACTTTGGACAAGTCAGTTAATCACACCATGCCTCAGTTTCCCATTCTGTGGGAACTATGTGCCAATTCAAACTATGCCAGTCATCAATAGTTTATATGATATCCCTCTTTCCTGTACCCATTAGGACCAAAGCCTACTGAGATACAGGAATCTTTCCACAGACTTCAGTGAGCTTTGAATCAAGCCCTCTGATAGTTCTGTGGCCTGTGTTCAGCAGTGAGTCGGACTAGGTGATCACTGTTCAGTGTTTGTACCATGTCTAGCACAACAGGATTCTGGTCCATGGCCCAGGCTCCTAGATCCTAATACAATACAGATGATTGTTTATTATAACTGAGACCACGACTACACTACCAGAGAAAGTTGATCTGAGATAGGCAACTCCAGCTACGAGACTACAACAGCTGAAGTTGATGTACTTTAGCTCAAATTTCTATAGCATCCCCTCTGTGGGAGGTCTACAGGAGAAACTCTCGCATGAACTACCCTTACTCCTTGTCATGCGATGGAGTACCGGGGATGAGGAGGGCACTACCAGAGGTCAATGTAGGGGTTCTTTACTAGAGCTGTTAAACAGAACCCAGGAAATCGATCTCTGGAGTGTTGAACTCTGGGCAAATAAAGACAAGTCCACATATTACTAATTTTTTTTGGCTTTTAAATCTCTGAAGAGAGCCCCTCACGGCAGAAGCTATTAACTGTAGCCCCCTGCAGCTGAGTTGTCTCTTTTGCTGTATTTACACATCTTCCTCCAGTGCAATAGGGTCTCTAGCCTGCAGGGGCTATAATTATCGGCTAACACTAAAGCCTTCTGCTTCTCAGCAGTCAGTGTGGTGGTGGAAGGGTTCGTCACAGGCCTTTCCCCTGGGTATGAAAAGATCCTCTCTTGAACCAAGGTGGAATTTTCCATCCTCACTACTGCACAGCTTGCTGAGTGTTTCATGGGGGATGCCTTGAATCCAAACCTTCACTTTAGAATACCTTTCTCCCACCAGAGTCAGGGAAGAGTTAGATCCAGATCTGAACTGTGCAGCTAAATCCCATCTCTAATATTTGCACATAATCCGAGATCATTGCAACATTTAGCACTGAATCTGCAGAAGGCTCAGGTGGTTGCCTGATACATCTGTGAGCAAATACAGATTCATGTATTGTGACTGCTGAGCTCGAGGAAAAGTAAAAATCTCATTCAATTACCTTTAAGCCCCCTGTTGTTTGCCAGGTTTCTGTGGCACGTGACCGTTACTAGTGACGTGAACAGTAACGCTCACCTGAGCCAGGGTTCGGAACAGCATTATATTTAGCCTGATTAGTCCTACTTTAGATTTAACCTAGTTACCAGACATAGCTAAACCAGAATGAATGTGATCAGGGCCCAGCAGGATAATGGCCCAAGGCCCAGGTGGGGAATGTTTTCAAGAATAAATGAAATGCAATGAACAATGGACAGGAGGGAAAGTAAGACACTTGGATTTGATTTAATGGTTTTCTATAAATAGTCTCTCCAGCTCCAAAATGCAAGTGATTGTTTTTGCAGAGTCCTGAGAGCGCCTTGGACAAGTGCAGCACTGAGAATAATCAGCCCTAACTCAGCTGTGTGAACTCATTTCCTGGGGCGGGGGAGGGGAAATGCACACGGTCTGGCTTGTGTGTCTGGGTCTCCTTGTTGTTCCCAGTTTGTGCCTGCTCCTGCCAGGGGCTTGGCAAGAAGGAGGAAGGGAGTGGTGGATGCTCTCCAAAAGTCTGACCTACTGGTTGCTGAGTCCTCTGACCAGATCTAGTGAAAGACTTCAGCGCATGAATAGCCCCAGTGACAGGCTGGGGGAAGAGAGGGCTCCAGCTCACACCACCCCTGTCCCCAGCAGCCAAGCCCAGGCAGGGAGTCCAGGGAGAGCTGTTAATGGAAACAGAGATGCAAGGACCCCGTCAGTAACATGGGCTGGGGCAGGGCGAGTGTGGTGGTCCTGGGCTGTCACAGAGTAGGAGAGTCAGTGGGCAAAGGAGACACATTGGATGGTCATATGTCCTCTCCTTTGTGCCCCCATCAGTATGGGATGTACAAGTCAGATATGATACAGGTGGTCTGAGCTATAAACAGCCCTTCCAGAGCGGCTGTGTCTCACGCTTGGGCTGTTCCTATTTCAGTTTGTTATTTATTCAGCTTTTGTTGCCAAATACTTTACTCTGAAATTAACACAGCTTTAGTGGCTTGACTCCGATGCCAACTGCTGCAGCCTTTTTCCTGTGGAGCTAGACATAGATGCTGTCTACACTAGCCCCTCCCTTTCAAAAGAGGCATGGTAACAAGCCACATTGGCAGATGCTAACGATGCACTATCATGAATATGCAGTGCCTTATTAGCATAATGTTGGCCATGCGTGGTTCAAAAGTGCTGCTTTCGAATTGCATGCTGCCCATGAAGACAGGATCTTTCGAAAGGACCCCCAGATTTCAAAAGCCCCTTCTTACTACAACCAAATAGGAAGAAGTGGCTTTCGAACTCCAGGGGATCATTTCAAAAGGGCCCATCTACACGTGCAACGCACAGTTTGAAAGTGGCACTTTTGAACTGCGTGCAGCTGGCTTTATGCTAGTGAGACACTGCATATTCATGGCAGTGCCACATTAGCATCTGCCAGTGTGGTTCTTTACCACGCCCCTTCTGAAAGGAAGAGGCTAGTGTAGACGTAGCCAGAGAGGTAGGTGTATTAAAGGAATTGTGTCTTTTGAGGGTGAAAGTCTTTTAAAAAAGAAATTCAGTGCTAATTGATTAAAAAATAGGAGACATATGTGGGTTTAAATTCTTTGGGATTTAAATCACTCCCCACAACTTTCCCCTCTCACAGCACTACTGAAAACCAGGGAAATGATTTTGACACCTCAAATTCAGCAGCCAGAGGACTTTGCTGTGGATCTCAGATGTGTTTTCCAAAGGAGTCAAACACCCGACTCACAGTGAATTTTAGTGAGACTCACCTGCCTTAACCTGTTAGGTTTTTATTAATCCCATCTTAAAATCAGGATGGGCAGAAGCCACAGATTTCAGATATGGTTTCAAACATTCCAGACTTGAGGGGGTATACGTGCTACAGCAGTGTAAGGCCTTTCTCTTCCCAGGGAGGTATTCTGCCATGTAAGTGGCTCTGCATTCCTCTGCATGAGCTCCCAGAAGAGGGATCATTATTGGGAGGTCTGTGGCATACCCATGTTATACGTGTGTTCTAATGACTCCACATTGTTGCAATGGCTCACAGGGTGATAAGCTGGTCCCAGCAGCCACACAACAGAGGGAGACATGGTCCTGTTTCTTGGTTCCTTGCATTGGGTCTTTGTGCCCAGCAGCCTCTGGCCAAGTCCCAAGTTTTCTTCTCTGTGCTGGAGACTGACAGAAGCTGTGGGTTTTTCTGGCTCCTAGCCTGTCCATGAGTTGGGCCTATGTCTAGTCTAGCTTGGATGAACACATAGGTTATACGAACGGGAGCCCATGTTTACCCTTGGAAATGGGACGGTGCACTCGAAACAAGGTTGTGCTGTGTGTGTGGACAGAGGAGCGTTTATGGCATGTTGAAGCTGGACCTGTTGGGATGGATCTCCAGCTGGTGCTGGGCAGATGGAAGCAGCTCCAGATCTCAGCTTGAGCAGTATTTAATATGGAATTCCCTCTGCAGGAATGGCACAGGCGTGCACGGCCCTCGAGGCATGCTGATGTGCTGTCATTGATGCTGGAACACACAAGTGTGCTGTGGTTGCATTAAGGCTCCTGAATTCTGTACTGACTAAGAAGTTCAGCCTGTGCCCATGCTGAGCATTAAACCCTTCTCGCTGAGCACAAGTCGATGACGCATTCCACTGCACCCACTTCATTTGCATCATCTTGTCCTTTCTCACCTGTCCAGTATACATGCCATGCAGCACAAGCACGCTCCCTGCTCCAGCTCCTCCAGAGGGATGTGGGTCTTCCAGAGCTCACTCAAAAGCCCTTCTTTATGACAGCACCACTCAGCCAGTACTGTCACCAGAAGTTTACGCGGCTGTAGCAAAGATGCAAATGTCCCTTCCTGGCTGCAGCACTTGCAAGGCAAATAAACAGAAGGGTCGTGCAGAGCTGCAAAACCCATGGCCACACATTTGCAAAGTCTGGAGCATCGGAGTTTGGGGTTTGGATCCCCTGCTCTGCGGTTTTGTCTCAGACTCCAGGTCAGTACTTCAAGCTTAGTGCAGAGCATAGGCCTGGTGGTGGGGCCCTAGGAGAGGCAAACCGCCCTGCATAGATGGCTTCTATTCCATAGCCTCCAGAGACAAGTGTGACACATAGGGGGCAAGTGACAGTGCATTAAAAGAGGAGAGTGTGAATAGGGCTCTTTCCCTCCAGTGGGATGCACATTAGGTTCAGGAGGCCTAGGGCTCCTACCATATGCATTGCAGAGACAGAGCAGCCTCCTAGAGTGGCTTCATTGAAGCAGCCAATTAGAGCTCAGATCAAGGCACTGCACGGCATTCGCAGAGCAGTTCCCAGACCATGGCTGGGACCAGAGGGGCAGGAGGCTCTGGGCTTCTCTGTAGCTACGCAAGCTTAAGGAATAGCCAGAATTAGGTTCTAGGTGCACTGGTTTAGCTATGTTTGCAGGTGACAGAGTACCGACGACCTTACCCTGAGCTAAGGGTGGATCTAAGAGGTCTGGTAGCATGAGACCCAGGACAGCAAGGGCCATGAACTGAGACACAGCAATGCATAGCAGCTGTGTACATGTCCCTGGACTAGAACCCAGAAGAGTGGGTAGGCCTGGCTTCTCCCTGCTAGCATGAGGTAACTTCTGTCCCCTTTTCAGGGGTTAGCTGAGAGCCCCAAGGCAGGCTAACTTTAAAGGGCACCCAATAGGGCTGAAGACCTTAGCAAGGGCAAAGAAGCTGTTTGTTTATTTTTTCTTTTCTACATCAGAAAAGGTGCATTTTGATTTTTGAATTGGCTGGAGGGCCAGATCACTGAATGCTCACCATGGCTGACTGGCATGGGGAGGACTGCAGTGCCTTCACTGGAAGGGTTCAAGAGGTAAGCATCCCTCATCATAGGTCATTAAGGAAGCAAAATAACAGGTCAAGTTCTCCTAAGCTAAAGACTTGATGCATCAGTTTCACCCACGAAAGGTCATCACGAATAAATAAATGTTAGTCTTTAACATGCTACAGGACTGCTTGTTTTTTTATGTTGTTTTTGTTTTTGTTTTTTTGTGAAGCTACAGACTCACACTGCTATCCCTCTGAAACTATTCATGACATCTAGTAACTAGAGCACCATTTTCTGACCTATGGCCATGGTCTTCAAAGGTGGAATTTCAAGTGAAGTTCTGAGCCTTAATACTTTGTGGATGAACATCAAACTGTTGTACTAAATTCCACTTAGACACAGGTGTTCAAAAGCCAGGGGCTGCCTTACTAACCCTTGTGACATGATTTCATGAGTACAGACTGGTGACTCTTCCTCCAAAGTGGATCTGTTAACTTAAAAGTGAAAAGCCTTCTAGCTTGCCAGACAAATTAGCATAACATTGAACCTGTAAGATAGTAACAGAGAGATAGCTGTGTTAGTTTATATACTATCAAAACAAAAAAGCGGTCTAGTAGCACTTTAAAGATTAACGAAGTAATTTTGTTTTTTTCATCTTTAAAGTGCTACTGGACTGTTTTTTTGTTTTGATTGAACCTGTAAAAAAGCCATTAAATGGTAATGAAGCTATTTAACAGGCATGTGCCAGCCCTATTAATTGACAAAAGAACTGTGCATTACTATGTCTGCAGGACCTTAGTTTAAAATTTGCTTTAACCATTTCATCGGGTTGTGGTTGAAGATTATGAAGACACATCTTTGAAAATCCTTGCATAGATATTTAGATGAACAATCTGGGTGTTCAGCTTTAGCCTTCAATGTGTGGTTCTTCAGACATATAGTTTTTAAAACACGTGCTTCAAAAGACCACCCTGATCTAAAATACATATTTTAATTTTTATTACTCTAGGACAAAAACTTACTTCTAAGGTCTTCTTATCCACTCCTACTCTCCTTTCGCCCCTTAAAGGGACATTTCTTTTCTCCCAGATACGTGGACAAATTATTTTCCCTTTTAGTTCTGACGATTTGATGAAGTAATTTTAAGAGAACCATCCACCAAAATCATTACATGAGTGGTATATAAAGTCCTTTGATGTGCCTAAAATCCCTGGAAACATATTTTAACACAAACATATAGTTAAATTTCATAAACCTGTGTTATGAAAAACCACACAAAATGAATCAGTGCTCCTTTTTTGAAAAAACAATGAACTTTGTTATTAAGACACTAAACTGCTCAGACCAGTTAATTTAAAATACAGTCTTTGTGTCAGTGAGTTTAAATATGTAGTAATATGGAATGATTCCTTTATGAAGGCTTAACAATAAGTTTAAAACATGAAATCAGCTTAGACATACTACTGAAGAAAATGTAAAACAGAAGGGATGCAGCCTGTGTTCCATAATATTTAATGTTGTTTTCAGTAGCACAGCTGACTTACTCTTATCACAGGCTGAACCTCTGTAGTCCAGCACTCTTTCATCTGGCAAAATTCATAATCCAGCATGATTTTTGTTAGCCAGTTGACCACTTTTCATGGGTGTGGCCAAGTTTCCCATGGTCCCGTAAAGTTTGTTTACAGCTGCCAGTGCTGGCACTCAGTGTTGTGTGCTGTTCTGTAACAGTAATTTACCCTAAATTTTTTCTAAGAGCCCAGTAACCAGTGAAAGTGTTGGCAATGCTGCTTAGACAATATTGACCTTCTGGGGTCCAGCAAACTCTCTTGTTCAACCTGTACAAAGTTTTGGTGAATAAATCTCTGACAAACTTCTGGGTATATAAAAAACCACATGACTGGCATTTTTTGGTCCAAAATTTAAAGCTTTTGATTAAGTACCTTCTGCATGTCCAGTCTTCCCAATCTGGCGTGCAGTGGAAAACATGCTCCATTTTCTTTAGAAAGAAACTGTAGAAAAGGTTTTCTTCCCATATTTAATTTGCTACTTTTGGGTCCAGGAATTTGGCTAGAAGTCATGAGGGGGAGAAAAGGGAGTCAGTGCAGAGGGTGTAGGATTATGGGGATGGGGTGACTTTGGGGAGCAGGGATGGAGTACAAGCAGAGCCACAGGCTGGGGAGCTGGCCTCCCCAAGCAGCAGCTTCACCTACTGTCCACGACTTGCCTTTGTAGTTTCTTTAGCTGTGACACGGCTTTGCAAAAGTGGAAGTTGGCTTCTGTAAAAGCAATGGGGGCCTGAGAGTCAGCTGTGACAAGATTAGCTCACCCCCCGCCCCGATGGGCTACAATTAGAGAGAGGGAAAGCAGGAAAAAAGGAAGGAACAGACTCCTGGGGTGACTTCTGATGGAAGGAACTTGAGCAAGAATCTAGCTCTCCAGCCGGGCAAGGCTGCATGTGCCAGGCAAGACAGAAGTCTAGGACACTGCAGCTTGCCTGGGGAATCTCCTTCACTCACCTTCACTTTCCTGGCAGTGTGAAAGGGTCAGTTTGATCATAACAAAACTCTTGGCAGGTGGTCGAGGTCTCCTGATTCACAGATGGGATGGAGGAGGCTGTCTGCAGCCAGAAGCTGGAGCAAAGACTAGGGAGAAATCATTGCAGGCCCTGCAGCTTCTCCAGCTGCTCAGAGGATAGGAAGGAACAGGCCCTCAGGGCAGAGTGGCTCAGCCCCTCTGAGTCTGGGTGGAAGACGCTCTATTTGCACTCACCGCCGGCACACAGAAGGCAGCTGACCCTGTTACAGTGGCTAAGCGTTATGATCCCCGTGTTATGGATGGGACAGCCTCCAGGCACGTTGGAGGACGTGACCCACCTGAGCGTGTCCCAAAGCAGAACCCATCTCTCCCTCTCTCACATTCAGCCCCCTCAGAACTGACACTGTTTGAGACTCAAATACATTTCAACTCCTTTTGTTATTTCAAAGAGTCTAACAGGTGCAGCAGTCACAGTCCTTAATAGCACAAGCCACCCTTTGCATGGGTTCTGGGTGGTGTAGGTCTCATATACAAACCCTCTGGCCTCCACCAGGAGAATCAGCGGAGAAAGGAAACAGGCCATTCTCCATCCAATGGCTGAGAGCCTGGTTCAAGCAAGACTCAGGGACCTGTCTAGGGGGTTCATGTACCATCAACAGCGTCACTTGATCATGTGGGAGGTGAGTCTAGTCTCAGCCATACCACTCAGCCCTGTTACCTCAAGGTCATTGGCTCAGTCTTCAGCATGAGCTATGGTTCAAGATGATAGTGTAACTGCTAATAACTTCAGCTGCTATTGCCCACAGATGAACCAACCCCATGCGAAACGCCTTGTACCCTGCAAATCTAGAGTAATTTTCTAGTCCACATAAGCATGAACTGTCCTCAGAAGGACAGATCTGCCTCTAGTTAAGTTTAGCTGATTGAATTGTATGTGCTGCCTAATTAAGAATGGCATCTTATTTATTTATGAAAAGGTTTATGCAAAGTGGATTAATTCAACTGCAGAGAAGGACAAAACAAGCTGCTCAGAAGCAGAAACCCTGTGGTCTCATCCATTTCATCGTTTGCTCAGACTGACAGGTAATTTATGTCCAAGAGGAATGCTGGGATGTTGCCAAGGCAACTCACCTTTCATATCAAGTCTGCAACCTTAGAAAAGAGGCTAAAGAAAGAAAAGGGAGGCAAAATCCTGGTAAGCTGTTGAAAACATAAAGCCGTGTCGCTGTGTCCTTTCATTGCTGAGGTAACGGGAGACTGAACTCTGCATTATTCATCAAAGGGGTTGGGGAGCAAGCAAGAAGCTAGCAGGGGGTCTTAGCTGCCCCAGCTACAATGGGCACTAACTGGTTCAGGTAGTCAGTGGTTCATCTGAGCTGGGCTGCAGCAGATGATGTGGTGCCTGGGGAATTGTGAGGTGGCAGTTAGCCTGAACTTCATCATGGGTGCGGTACCGAGGAGTCATGTCTCATCCAAAGGCCAGCATTTGTGCTTCTTCAAAGGACCGCTCCAGTGTAATGGACAAAAGGAGCCACTGCAGGGAGTAAAATGCCAGTGCTCAGTAATAATAATTATTCCCTAGAAAGCTGCTGTCTTCTTGACAGCCTTTTATTACTATGCTTTGTTATATGTCATGCCTGAGATCACAGTCAGACAGCAGGACTGTCGTGTGAGGCACTGTACAATCCCAGACCAAAGAGATGGTCCTTGCCCTAAAGAACTTGCAAGCTGAGTATGAGAAACAGATGAGGGAACACAAGAAAACAGTAGGATAAGCTACAGAGATGTCAGTGGGATGAAAGGTGCCGCAAAATGCCATTTGTGGGTGCTGCTGTTATCCAAAGGGAAGAAGGTTAGAGAGAGACAAGGAGACAGAGTTGGGAGTTCTGAGCTAGTCAATGAATCTGGTCTCCTCTATTAAATGGGTGACATGGAAGTTAAGTAAAAGCTTTTCACTGGAACACAAGACTCTGATTTGTCAAGAAAGCTGTAACCTGCCCAGTTCACCCATGCCTTCAACTCACAGCCAAACTCCAGGTGAGGAACCCTTCCCATCACATCACACCACTGTGCATTCCACATGTCAGAAAGGGCACCAGTCAGCTCTCACTTGCACTGGTCCACATTGAGATTGACTCTGCTGAAATCAGCAGTGGAGCAGAGAACACAGCCAAGACAAGAGCCCCAGATCTACCCTCTGCGGTGTGCAGGACAGCAGCTGTTTGTCCACATTTCTACAATGATAGGGCTGATGCTCATGTGATGCATTTTGAGACTCAGGCAGCCAGGGTCAAACTGTGCTGCATGGTTGCTCCTGCACTTGCTTCAAACTCAACAGGCCAGAACAGAGAAGAGCCTGGTGCGGGGGAGGGAAAAGGAGCTGGAGCCACTAGGAGGAGCCAGAAGGAGTGACACTCTATTCAGAAAAGAGAAACTGGTGAGGAGAAGAGCACGAGCTTCTGCCCACACCTGTAATTTACCAGCTGGCATCCATAAGACATGAAAAATCCAAGACCAGGCTCCTCATTGCCAAGTGCCTTTTGTGGCCATTGCTAGCATGAAAAATGGGTGCTAACACTGACGACACACGATGGGGATCTGTGGGACACATGCCTGCCCCAATGCTGTGGGCAAGGGGCCATAGCCTCTGGCTGGACGGGGACTAGCAGAGAGGAGGACCTGGAGCCTGCTGCCGATATCTGTGCCCCCACAGTCACTAACGGTGGCAGGGGAAGCAGAGCCCCGCAGCCAGCAGCTGGGGAATGGATCTGTGATGCTCTGCTCTCCCAGTTGATACCAGTGAGTGTGGGTGGGCCAGATCCTACTGTGGGCAACAGACTCCTGCTACTGCCCTGGGCCATGTCACTGAAGGGCCTGAACTTTTGGGAAGGGGTAGCTCAGTGGTTTGAGCATTGGCCTGGTGAAACCCAGGTTGTGAGCTGAATCCTTGAGGGGCCATTAGGGATCTAAGATAAATGTTTTTGGTTTGTTTGTTTTTGGTTTGTTTTTAAAGAGAGAGAGAATTCTATCAGGCATGGTGCTTGCCCAGACTAGACTTGATGAGCTCTGGAGGTGCCTTCCAGGTCCGTGAGATGTGTATCTCCATATACTCTATTACTAAACCGAAGAGGTGGAGGCAGAGCTGGGGCCAGGTCGGGGAAGGAAGAGGCAAGACCTAGGGCAGTGGGGGCATCATCCCAGCCCTCCCCCAGGTGATGTGGGGAGGAGTTCTGTTGGGGAGCAGCCACACGGCCAGCTCCCCCACCACCCAGTGTCCTCCACCAGTCACCCCTGGCTGTCAAGTGATACCAGATCAGAAGGTTGGCACTACAAAGACACCAAATCACTTTGCACAGGCACCAACAACTCCCCAGGCTGCAATGGAGAAGCGGACCCAGAAACTGCAGTGCAGCCACTATGATTTTCTGCAGGAAGTGCCCCTGGCTCTTGCAGGCACATTGCACAAAGAAGTAGCCCAGGGTAGGGGCTCTAAATGGCTTCCCACAGAAGGATTTTATTGTACAGCAACAGCCAAAATGAACCACAATGGCATTTCCAGGCCTGTGCCCTCATCATCTCTTCTGCTATGGGAGATCCAGATTCAATCCTGGACTAAGTAGCCATTGCTTCAGGGATGTCTAGGGAATAAACCCCCTTACATGAGGTCTGAATTTGGCCTGGGGATTTTGACTCTAGCCCCATCTGCTCATTCATTTCACCACAAAATCCTGACGCTGCCCTTCTGGCTTCAGTAGAACATTGCTGGGATAAGAATAGTTGGTGCGTTCCCAATGCCACTAAGCCCCCTCATACCTCCCGCGCGGTGTGAATGACCCTTAAAATGGTGTACAGAACAGCTGGAGTCCCTGTGCTTGTAAGTCTGTTGGCAATGACTGATCACCCTTCCTCTCCTATGTCTGTCTCCCTCTTTTCAACTTTTCCCTTGCTGTGTATTTTACACCAGCACTGCCTGTTGCAGTGGACTGAGGCTTGGAGCCAGGGATGTTTGAGTTCTAGTTTGGGTCTTGACACTGAAAACCTTATCTCCTCTGCCTCTCCAGTCTCTGTCTGCACGACGTGATAGTGCTCCAGGCTCACCACACAGATGTGCTGGGAGGAGTGAAAAAGGGTTGTGAAGGACTTTCAAGATGTTCAGTTCTCCTTATCCATAGCAGCCTCTTTGTGAGGTGGGTGAGTGGCCATTAACCTCTTTCTTCAGGTCAGGAAACTGAGGAATGTGATTTGCCTAAGCCTCAGGGTGGAATTCATCTCTGAAGGAGGCCAACCTGAAATATGAATGAGCCACTCAAATCCCACGGCCAACAGAGCTGAAGTGTGGGCTAAATGGCACAGAAGGTTTACAATGGCTGTCTGGAAAGAGGAGAATATTACACCAACTGGTATGAAGGATGGTCTAGGGGACTGTTAGCCAATGGCAAGGTAAATGAGTGGTCTGTGAGCCTAGTTACATCTGAGTATTTGACTGCTAGGACTAACAGTCCCTTTGCAGTGGGCAGCCAGGATGGCTGTCGGGTGCCCCAAGAGTTTGCCCTGTGGAGACGACACGACTCAGCACTCATCTTGTACTGCACCTTACCACTGACCAGGCTGATACAGGCAAATGGCTGAGGTTCTTTGTTTGTGTTCGGCCAAGTTACAGTAACTGGAAGGAGTCAGGCTGAAAGCTTAAATGGCTACTATTTATTAGAAGCAGAAGTAAGAAATCTCAATGGTTACAAGGTTATTGTTCTATCTTCTTAACTACTAGTAGGATGATACGTATGGCATACCAGTTAGATTACAAGTTACTCATTTGAGGACCAGATGCCTCAGCCTAAAGAGATCTTACTATTAAATGTGCACAAAAGTACATTGCAGGTGTAATTCTCACCCCTGCGTCCTTTGACTACTGGCGTAGCCAACGTCATTCATTAAATCCCTTGGGAAGAACAATGCGAGGAGGGCATCCCCTGGGTCCTCGGGAGGCAAAGATCTTACCCGACCGGCAGGTATAGGTAATTGGAGCTCAGTTAGAGTGGTCTGCTGGGCCCTTCTTTATATCCCTTGGGTCACACACATTCTTCCTTATCTAAAGGTACCAATTGTGCTGGTTCATCTTTGCGATGCCAGTTCTTGCAAGGCGGTTGCAATCTAATTTACACTTGTAAGATAGAGATAACTAAATCATTAAGACAGGACATTCTTTTCGTATGGGCAGGAGGTTCCTCTTCTGGGACGAAGTGTGGGCATGTGAATTATCAGTATCTGCCAAGGATGGTTTGAGGCCCTGTGGTCAACAGGTAGCCTGTTAGCCCCCTTGTCTGTATTCTTCAGTCCAGGGTCATGCTGAGACAGCACATCTGTGTTTTGAAGCATCAAAAGACTGGGCTTGAGATAAGTGCATTTGTGCTTTCAAACATTGTAAGACTGTGCCGTTTCTTTGTGCTTTGTGCTCAGAGGCACCTAAAAGGGGCAAGGTGGAATAGAGCAGAGGGATTCTGTCTGGCTACAGGGACTGCAGTAGAGCTCTGGTTCAAACTTCCCAGCTCATCCGGGACTTTGGGGAAGTCACTGTATTTATCCTGTGCTTTAGTTTCCCAGCTGTAATGCAATGAGTTAAAACCATGTAACAGGTGCATTGAGCATAAAAAATCCATTCGTAACTGTGGACTGATCACATACAATGGGAAGGAGCACCAGAGAGAACAGTGAAGGATGCAGGAGTTCTGACACCATTTTCCTGCCATCACCCTACACTCCTCCCTTGTATTTAAACCCTTCTTGTCCCTCATTGACTGCTGATTCCTGCCGATTGCAGCCGGCCAAAACAACTTATATGAAATCATTTTCCATGAGAAGATGCAGTTTTGTCCAAATTGAAACATTTCACAGGACCGTGTCAATTTCCAATGAAATTTCCAATGAGAAAAAGGTAGTGATAGATCGTTTTGACATTCTTGTTTCACTTTAGAGGTGAAATGTTTTCTTTCACCTTTGTTTTGATTCATATAGGCTATTCTATTACATTATATTAGTGATTTTAATGTCACAGTATACATAGATTTAATATGGCTCATAATCTGCTTACTATTATCAAAATGAAATATTTCCAATTTTTTAAAAAATTTTCATGCCCCCCTGGGAAATTTCAAAATTTTGGCTTTTCTCAGTGCATGAAGACAGAACAAGTTTCAACATGTCAGCGTTTCCAGTTGTATGTAAACTGTATTTTCCACCAGTGCTGCACAAGATAAACAATAGAAATACTCTTCTGTTACTCAGCACTTTTCAGTGACTCTCTAAACATTTCACAATGGAAGGCAGCCTGACCACTTTCATTTTAGAGATGTGAAACTGAGGCACAGAGTCTCCTGAGGCCTCTTCCAGTCTGTCCATTTTGAAACAAGGCCTTCTTATAATTTAAGCCAGTGGAGTTTGCATTTGAAGTGAGAGTCTATTGTTTTCTCATGATGTGGGCTCTTCTTGGTGAATTATTTTACAATGCTAGATCCCACCGAAGTGAAATGAGTTTTGTAGGATTGACCTTAATGGAATGTTGTGCTTTCAGAAAAAGAGGCAGGGTTACCGCTTTCTTATATTATGCAGGGCGAGCAAGAAAGGTAGTGAAGTGATTGCTGATGCAACTTACATGACTACAATATTGTTGTGTGAGTAGTATCAGCAATCAGCTTGTGTGGCATAAAGAGAACTATTCAGGCTGGATGTGAAATAGAAATGACATTTTATGACCATTAATAACCTTTGATGCTGGGTAAGCCAAGGCTGTGATAAGGGTAATGAAACATCATGCTCCAGGGCATAAGCACACTCACAGGGAGATGGGAATGAATTTGTTTCCCCCCATTGAACAATTGGCTAAGCATGTTAACAATTCTTTTGTTCTTTCTCTGAAGTCTCAGGTGTTGTCTGTTTTAGGAGGCAGAATGCTGCAAATGAATGGAGAGATGGTTTAGACCAGCATGAAATATCACTACAGTGTCTTTCACTAGAAGTTCTATTAAAAGAAATGGGATGATTGCCCCATTAATTTCAGCACTTCTTGGGCACAAAGAGTAATGGGCTTGGTACATCATTCTATGAGGCAAGAAGGCAGGTCTTTCCAGAGGATTGCCCTTTAAAGTTCATGATGCAATTATCATCTTCAGGCTGATTGGTGTGTGACATCTTTCACTTTAGTGTAACTGCACCAGGGATGAATTTAGCCCTCTGAGCACCCGAAAGGACAAGGCCCTGAATTTTCAGGTTGTACCTAACTCACAGCCTAGCTTCCACTTAAGCCCTCAAGTTTGTGTGGTGCATATGCCTTGTATTGGCAATAAATTCCACTTTAGAACTCAAGGACATATACTGGTTTGAGGGGAGCCCTAGCAGGGCAAGGAAGAACTAGTACTGGTGATACACAAATCTCATAGAGCTGAAAAGGGCCTCACTTACATCCATTCCCCTGCTAAGCAACACCTCCTGTTTAATCTATTTGCCCCACACCCCTAACTGGCCTCCTCAAGGGTTGAGCTCACAATCCTGGGCTTAGCCAGCTAATACTCAGACCACTGGCTACCCTTACCCCTTGTGTTGTGGGCATGCTGGTTTCCTCTCATTGAGAGTTTTTCCTGGGTGAGCACTGCAAGTTAAAAGAAAAAAAAATCCCACAACTCTATCTTCTTCTGCTGACAGATTCAGCTGGTTATTTCTGAGAGTTGGTCTACACAGCCGTTATTTCATATTAACTATAGCGCTTGGCTTATTTCAAAACTGGTAAATATCATTCTAGCCATGTCTATACTAGCTCCCTCCTTTCAAAGGGGACATGGTAATGAGGGATTTTGGCAGATGCTAATGAGCCCCTTCTTCCCAAAACCAAATAGGGAGGAAGGGGCTTTCGAAATCAGGGGGTTCTTTCAAAAGGCCCCCGTCTACCTGGGCAGCATGCTTTTCAAAAGCGGCACTTTTGAATTGTGCGCGGCTGCCATTATGCTGATGAGGGACTGATAAGCACCTCATGAGCATCTGCCAAAATCGCTCATTACCATGCCTCTTCCAAAAGGAGGAGGCTAGTGTAGACATGACCTCTATGAGGAATAGTGCCTATTTCACAATAGCTGCTTTGAAATGGGGGCTGTGTAGATGGCTCCATCTACACTAGCCCCTCCTTTTCAAAAGGGGCTTGCAAAAATGGCCCACTCAAAATGCAAATGAGGCACCAATTTGTATATTCAGTCCCTCATTTGCATAATGATGGCCACTCGCTGTTCCAGAAGTACTGTTTTTGAAAGCCAAAACAGCTGTGTTGATGTGATTCCTTTGCAAGGAAGCCCTGCTTTCGAAAGCACCCCTCTGCCTAAAAAAAAAGTAGGAAAAAGGATGCTTTCGAAAGCAGGGTTTCCTTTTGAAGGAAACCCACCTACCCCAAAAACTGTTTTGGCTGTTGAAAACACCACTTCTGGAATGGTCAGTGGCTGCTATTATGCAAATGATGTGCTGAATATGCAAATATAATAGTTGGAGATGCACATCTCCGAGAACGGACCTCAGGAGGTCATCTAGTGCAGTCCTCTACCCACTTGGCAAGACCAAGCACTACCCCTGACATCTATTTGCCCCAATCCCTAAACGGCCTCCTCAAGGACTGAGCTCGCAACCCTAAGTTTAGCAGGCCAATGCGCAAACCACTGAGCTATCCCTCTCCCATCATGACCTAAATTGTGTTGTGATTGGCTGGTTTTGCATGCCCCTTTTGAAAGGGAGGGGCCATTCTAGACAGCTGACAGGGAATAGTGCCTATTTTGACGTAAACCACAGAACATTCAATGGCTTTATTACAAAATAGGCTCTGCAGCTGCATCTACACTAGGGAAATATTTTGCAAGTGCAGGCCCCAGTTCAACATAGTGTGGGGCACGTCTACACACGCCATGTGCTCTTTTGAACATGAAACCAATGGTAGGCACCACAGGAATCGAAACCACTCTTCCAAACAGGAAATAGGAAGACACCGCCCTTTCAACATCTTTTTTCAAAAAAGGACGTGTGTAGACATTCCGCATCCTGCATTTGTGAAAGAGAAGGGTCCGCCATGGCAGTGATCAGCTGTTAGGCAGAGATGTACTGCTCAGCCCCTGCGGGCCTCTGTGGTCTGTGTGTTCAGCAGCTCTTAAAGTCACATGGAACCAGAAACCCCATTGCAGGAAGCTGAGAGAGCAAAGGCAGCAACCCTCACATGTGCTGCCCCTGCATGACTTGGTAATACCCTGAGCAGCTGTCAGACAGAGATGGCCAACACCCAGGCAGGTCAGGAGCCCCAGGGCACCCGCTCCAGGCATGTCCAGGGCTTCCAGGGGGGTCCAGTCAGAGGGGGAAAACGTGTACTCCCTCCTGCATGGAGCACGAGCTCCAGGACCTGATGGGGCTCCGGCAGGTGAAGGAGGTGCCCTGAGTTAGGGGATAAAGTGGCAGAACATGGCCACTTTAGTCCAGCTGAATGAGGGCCTGAGTACCCGGGGTCACCCTGCCCACACTTCTGACCAAGTCAGGAGTAAGGTCAAGGTGCTGCGGTACGGTTATGCCCTGGCTTGGGACTTGGCCAGCTGATCGGGGATTGCACCCACTTTGTGCCCCTACTACTACACCGTGGGTCCCTGGGACATCTTCCCCAGCTGCCCTCCTGAACACCTCAGTGGAGGAGCCCCAGCTGGGAGAGGAGCAGAAGCCAGGACTGTTGGCCAGCCCATACCACCAGGGCCAGAGACGGAGCCAGCCGCAGCAGCAGACTGGTCCAGTGTGAAAGGGGAACCACACCTCCAGAAGTGCATCGGCCAGATGGGCATCCCCTGAGCTCGGTGGTGGACCCTGAGGTACGTACCCAACAGGCCACATGCCCCGGATCATGGGGCAGAGGCATCATACACAACTGGGCCCCCCTCACGTCCCCAGCAGACCCCAGCCAGCCCATGGCCCTGGGATGGTGGCATAGCCACCATTGCCCATCAGCACCTGCCCCACAGACAGCACTGCTCCCTGTCCCCAGGGGGAGGTGTGAGGGGCAAAACTCACAAAGGAACCACTGCATCCACAGATAGGGGACAGGGGGTGGGGACCTGCTGCTCTCAGGGAAACAGGGAGCGTGGGCCATGGGGCGGAATCAGTACTCACATCCTGTTCCTCTCTTCCCTCCTGTTTCCGCAGCCGCACCATCCAAGGGTTGGAAGAGCCTTGCCCCATCAGTGGTCCCAGACAGCCCCCTGGAGGTGAGAGTCAGCAACTGGCCAGAGCCACTCCCAGCACCAGGATGGGCCCAGTCGTGGAAGAGCCAAAGGCCGCCAGCAGAAGACCCCCCACCTCACTGCCTCTGTCTGGTGGCAGGTGGCGCTGGCAGAGCATCGGCTCAGGTTTGAGGAGGGGGAGGCCGGCTGGTGGCCTGAGGGAGTTCCTCACCACCTTCTGGGACATAGTGGCCACATACTGGGAGCTCCTGGCTCGGCGGTCCCCTCCCGCTGGCTCCCTGATGCCCCCCTGCTGTCCCTCCCACTGTGGCTCCACCTGCCAGCCCCCCGTGAGAGGGCCCCACTGGCTCAGACTGCCAGGCCAAGGCCGATCCCCAGTCATACCTCCCTGTACTCCCCACCCCCTCCCAATCCCACCAGGGACCCTGGACAGGGAGTGGGGTTCTGGGGCTGGTGCAGGTTGCAGCCCTCCACCCCTGCCCTGGAGTGATGGCCCACTGGGCTGGCACCCTAGGTCCACCACCTCCTGTAAATAGTGAGACCCCCCTTTGGACATTCTGTTATGCTTACCACACATTTATATCCACACGTTTTTGTAGTGCACAATATACCTGTTTGTTTCTCCAAAGCCTCTGCATGTTGTTTACTCAGGTGTGGGGGACAGTGAGTGAGAGGTGGGGGGGGGGCAGTGTATGGGAGGTGGGTATAAGGGGTGCGCAGGGTCGGGGGAGTGTGTGGGATACCCACTGGGGGTGGCTGGTGTAGTGCTCAGTGGGTCCCCTGGTCAAAGTAACAGCACAGGGCCTCTCATCCTTTTAGGCCTGGTGGCTAGGGGTGGTGGCTGGCTGGGGGTTGCCTGTGCTGGCCTCGGGTGTCGACCTCTGCATGAAGGCAACCCCCTTACCCTCCACAATGCCGTGGAGCATGCAGCAGGCACCCACCACCTTAGGAATGTTGAGGACACCCACCTCCAGGTAGGCCAGGAGGCAGTGCCACCACCCCTTTAAGCGGCTGAAGGTGTGCTCAACCACCTGGTGGGCGTGGATGAGCTGGCAGTTGAAGTGCTTCTCCCTGCGGGTGGGGGTGGCCTGCATAAGGCTGCATGAGCCAAGGCTGGAGTGGGTATGCCATATCGGCCACTGGGCAGAGGGGCGCTGTGGTGTCCCCAGCAGGATTGCCCTCTGGGAGACATAGGTCCCTGCCTCCAGGTGCCAGCACAGGCCCAAGTTCTGGAACACCCATGCGTCGTGGGTGTAACTGGGCCAGCCTAAGTACGTGTCCTGAAACTGGCCCTGGCCTCCCCTGGACCCCACCCTGTCCCCACCCCTCCAGTGGGTGTGTGTCCAGGCCTCCTTACCTCCATCACCATATCCCCAACTGTGGCCTTGCCCACACCAAATTGGTGTCCCATGGAGTGGTAGCTGTCTGGAGTGGCCATGTTCCAGACAGCTATTCTGATGCTCTTCTTCACATGGAGGGCGCACCACATCTGGGTGTCCTGGTGTCTCAGGGCCGAGGACAGCCACTGGCAGAACCCGAGGAACGGCTGCTGGCTTATCCGAAAATTCCAGAACTACCAGTTGTCATCCCACTCCCCCATGACCAGTTGTCCCACCACTCGGAGCTGGTGGGGTAGCTTCAGAGCCAGCGGAGCTCCCACGGGGAGCAGAGGATCCCATTGGTCTGGGGCATCCCCTTCTGCCCCTGGGCAGGGGAGGCTCCATTGCCAAGAGCTTCAGGGTCACCACCATGGCTGCAGCCAGCAGGGCAACCACTCTATTGGCGGCAGCCAGCAGAATGTTCAGCTGCTGCTGCTCCATGTCCATTCCTGTGGGCGCTGTGCCAGCGGGGCTTGCGGCAGCTCTCCAGGCCTCATGTTATGCAGGCCGAGGGCGTTGGGGTGGGGTCCTTTAAAGGAGATTTGCTGCCCTGCAACCCCGTCTGAGGCATTTTCTGCACCATTCTTTCAAAAGAGGGCATGGGTGTGTGTGGACATTCTCCTTTGATGGCCTGGATGGCCCCTTTTGAAGTGTCGCATGGCCCTTTTGATGGCACCTGTCAGTGGTACCAGCCCCAGCCCCAGCCCGTGTGTAGATGCTCCCTTTTGAAAGGGTGTCTTTCGATTACTCTCTTTCGAAAGGTGCCCTTACGAAACAGCACTCTAGTGTAGACGTAGTGTGTGTGTGTAGATGCTGTGTTTCGAAACAGCTAAGTGTTATTTCGAAATGCATTTTTGGCTATGTGTATATTAGCGAGTTTTTTTTTAAAGAAACAGGTGTCTTTCAAAAAGTCCTGTAAAGCATCTACACACAAATTGCATTCTTTCCACATTAAACCAGAAGAATGAATCACTTTTGCTGGCAGCCCTCATCTGCTCCTGGATGAGGAAGAGTGCCTTTTCCCAAAAGATTCTTTCAGTAAAAATCTTGTGTTGACAGTTTAGGGGCCCTTTTTCAAAAGAGAAGTCCTCCATGGCACCAGATTTTTTGATCTGTGGCATTTTTCCTGGCCCATTCTTTCAAAAGAGAGGACAGAGTGTGGCTGCTGTCTATCAAAAGAGAAGATTGATTTTTCAATCCGCATTTTCATGTGTGGTTGTGATCTTTTGAAAGAAGTTTTCTTGGAAGACAGCTTTTGATCCCCTGAATGTGTATCTTCGGTTTGTGTGCAAGTATTTTCTTGTATGTTAAGTTAGAAATACGAAGTCAAACTTGTTTATTCATCTAGGTCTTCTAGTGGAAGCTGACAGTGGTACTAAAGTAACTTAATGGCCCAGTGCTCAAGGCAAAGATTTGTAAATGGTTGTTTTCTTGAAAGCCCTGCTTGTGGTTGGTCCCACAAAGACAGATGATCATACCACCTGGTGCTGGAATCCATCTTGAATTTGGTATTTTTTCCCAGGGAGCAGGGGTGTGGTTTGAACAAAAGATTCCCATCCTGGAGACATTCTATTTGAGGGAGGGGGAGCAAACAACAATTGTCTTCAGCTGTCTTTTGAAACGATCTCCCCATCTTAAGAGGATACTTAGGACCATCTGGGCAAAAAAGAGAACTGTAATGAGATGGGTGAAGAACATTGCTGGGCCCAGGTCAGAAAAAAAAGTCAGCTTTGGCTTCTGAAGGACTCTATCAGATGTAAGAAATACAGGAAGAAACATGATTTGTAACAACTTTTCCCGGGCCTGGCCTACACAAGGCGATTAAGTCAAATTTAAGCTTCTAAGTTGGATTTTGTGAACTAAACGTCTACACCCCTGCGCTCAACAAGTCACCATCGCCTAACCCCTCTTGCCCCTCCTGACTGGTTGCTTGACCTTATCTGGTGATAGGAGTTGGAACAATCATATTAAACTCCCACCATATCCAGCCACACTTTAAGGTCATCCCTCATCTTTCCTCCATATATTATCAAACCCATCTGGCCAGGCAAAAGAAACACACAGTGTTCTTTGTTCTCACCTCTTAGCGTATAGGAAGGTCAAAACGGAAAACAACCCCCGAGATGCTATCTCAGGCAAACACATAGGCCTGAGTGCTATATTACTGTGGCTTGCAGGCCTTGTTGCACCTCTGCACTCCCCCAACCTGCTGTCAGTTTTGCTGGCTTGGCTGTCCAAGGAATCCTGCTGGCAGACTAATTCTGCATCTGTTAATGGGAAGTGAAGTAACACCCTGCCTCAGAACGGGCATTGGGGGGTCTTTCACACCATGATATTCCTGCTTTCCTGGACCCACCATCCCCTTTACTTTGCAGCTAGCCTGTGGAGAGCTCTGTTGAGTGTCCTGGGGAAACCCCTGCTTTGGGGGTGAAGCCCGTTTCCTATGCACCTCTCCCAGACCCTGGCCTACCTTCTCAATAACCCACACTGATGGCAGGGCTCAGCCTGTTTAAAAATTAACTAGGAAACCTATATAAATTAATGGGCCTGTTTTAAAATCGGTGAAGGCCAGGCCTGTTGGGGCTGATAAATTGTCTCATTATGAGACATTAATTTCTTGTCATTTATGCCAGTGAATGAAAGTAAATTTATGGCCCCGCTTTCACAGTGGGGTCAAAAGAAGGCCACCTAAGCCTGTGAGAGTAGTTAAGGATCAGACTGACTAGACAAGCAGGCTTCAGCTAGGATGGAATTTGGTCTCATGGTGAGGGCAGCACCAGGATAAGGTGCGTCTTCAGTGGTGCATGTTGGACCACAGACAAGTGCAAAGGGTGACCCAATGTGCAGAGCAATAATGGCTCAGGCTATTGCATTTTGCTGGCGTCCCGATCAGATAACCACATAATTCATTGTATGCATTTCATTTCCCATGACCGCTAGTAGCCACGGGCCCATGAGCTGAAGTTAAATGGTGCTGATTTGCAAGCGCCCCTTAGGCTGCTGTGCTTCTGTACATCTGGAGCACAGCCCACTGGAATCTGCCCTGGGGTCTGTGCCACCGGGTTTCCCAAATAAACTGCCTTGAGGGCTTAAGTGTGCATCAAGGCCTTAGCATTTGATTTTGCAAACTGTCTCTCTCTACACTGTCAGGAGAGGACACCAGATTGGGGTTTTCCTTCCTGTTGCTGGCAGTGCACTTTTCCTGGATAACACAGCACTAGTTTAGCTACAGCTCTATTTACGGGAAGAGTGCAATGAATTGTGTATGTTGGGACTATTATTTTTAAATCCCCAATAAACAGCTTTACTACACTGGAGTCCTTGATGAGCTTCACACAGCACAGAACACATTTTGCAGGCCAGAGACTCCCAAATCAGCAAGCCAAGGCTGTGCTGGGCCCACGACGCTGCTGATGTAGGCAGCTCACCCTAAGGGAAGAGTGTTCACAATTTGTCTGCCACCCCATAGCAAGTCGGCACACTCCACCCCCCTTAGCGGGCTGTTGTTCGGGTTAGAAGTGGAATAGGTGAATATTCTCCTTCCTCTGAATTCCACAGTGCAGGTGGAATAAGAAGCGTCCCCCATTGAAAGACCTTTATAACTGAGCTGCAAACAACACGCACCTGCTCAATGTCCCCTGTCCCCAAGCAGGGGAAAAGCTGCAATGAAAATCCTCCTAATGAGCTGCGGTCATGGACGTGCCCTGCCAATGCCAGCCTTAGGAGGCTAAGGCAAAACAAAGCTGCTGGTGGAGATAGTGAAAATTGTTTGCATTGGCCAGTTTCCACGCAATAGGAGCAGAAAGAGTTTGCAAAGCCTCCTACAAGCCCAGAGATCCACATGGAACAGCCAGTGGGCTGGGGCTGCTGGCAGGGAGGGACGCCTGCCTGAGAGTGCTGCTGGTCAGCAGCCGCTTAGCTACTACAACTCAACACCCTCCCAGGCCCTGCACCTAGACTGACACCACTTCCCCAGATCAGAATCCTCTCCTGCAGCCACACCCCTGCTGGACTCTACAACCCTATCCCCTGCACCGGTCACAACTTATCCTTCACCCAGTCTCCCTCTCAGACCTCACACACGCTCCTGCACCCTAGTCCTCTACCCCAGGTTTCCTTCTGCACCCAACCTCCCACACCTCCTTCATGGAAAAGTGTAGCCCTTAACCACTTACCAAAATACTGGCATGGCCCTTCCATCAGAAGTTATTGCCTACCCTGATCTAGACCACCCCGGTAAATGTTGTTCTAATCTGCTCTTAAAAATTTCCAGTGATGGAGATTCCACAACCCTAGGAAATTTATTCCAGTGCTTAAATCCCCTGACACTTGGAAAGTTTTTTCTAATGTACAACTTAAACCTCACTGGCTGTAATTTAAGCCCATTGCTTCTTGGCGCATCATCAGAAGTTAAGGGGAATAATTTTTCTCCCTCCTCCTTGTAACAAACTTTTGGTTAGAATCATAGAATCATAGGGTTGGAAGAGACCTCAGGAGGTCATCAAGTCCAACACTCTGATAAAAGCAGGACCAATCCCAACTAAATCATCCCATTCGGGGCTTTGTCAAGCCAGGATTGAAAGACCTCTAAGGGACGGAGATTCCACCACCTCCGTAGGTAGCCCATTCCAGTGCTTTGCCTCCCTCCTGGTGAAATAGGTTTTCCTAATGTCCACCTTGGACCTCCTGCACTGCAACTTGAAATCTTTCCTCCCTCTCTTTAGAACCCACCTTCAGGTAGTTGAAGGCTGATATAAAATCCCCCCTCACTCTTCTCTTCTGTAGATTAAATAAACTCATATCCCTCAGCCTCTGCTCATAAGTCATGTGCTCCAGCCCCTAATCATTTTTTTCCCTCTCATCTGGACTTAGTGACTTGCCTGCAGTCACACAGGGAGTCTGTGGCAGAGGAAGAAATTGAAACCTGGTCTCCCCAGGTAACGCCCTAATCATGGCCCCATCCTTCCCCTTTAACACCAAACTTCCTTACTAGAGATTTACTCACTCCCTTGTCCATCCACATCACTTGAGTAAAGCCGTGTGTTAGGATGTGGCATGGAGATTCCCCAGTGTGTGGTTATTTATGGGTCAATTATTTTTGCCTCTCATAGAGGTGGAGGCCAGAGGCATAGGTGGATGGGCAGAGCAGGCGTAGGTGGTCCGTGGGTCTGTCCTGTGATGGTGCTCCTTGGGTTACTGTAGCAATAGTGATGTATTCAGAGTCAGGCCCAGCCATATTAACTTACAGTAAATCCTCATTAACGGTCAGCATGATGAAAAGCCTCCCCCCTCTGCCTCAGCTTGTGCAGAATGCAATTGACATTAGCATATCTGTCCTTGCTTCAGCATGGCCTGGGACTCTTGCGGACAGGAGCTTTCACTCAGCTGTCTCAGTAGCTATAGTGGTGGTGGTCATGGGTCTGAATAACATCTCTGGTAATACAGTGCCGCGCCACTAGCAGGCTTGTTAACACCATCTCTGTATTAGCATGTGACCGTGTCTCAGAGCCACCCACATGGGTGGCTGCTTGTGTGTAATTGCCAGCCAGAATTCCTGCAGTCAGACAGAGTAAACACGCATGAGTCCAGAGCACAGGGACTGTGCTGCTGACAAGCAAGCTGCCTTGTCAGTGTGATTCAGCCAGGTCCTGGAGGGGCGTGGAGTAGGGTGTGGGGGCATGTTTCAGGTTCCATAGCTCATCCAATACTTGACTTCTCTGCTGTCACTGCCGACAAGGTTAGCACACGGTACCAGTTGTGATGGAGCTCTTCAGTGGTGCAGGCACCATCTTAATGAGGCAGGAAAAGTCCTTCCGAATGCATGTCACCTACCTGCCAAAGAGTCTCCAGATGGCCAGGTCTTTCTGTTTCTATGGACCTGTGCTGGATTTGAATGAATGACCTGTAACAAATATACAGCCTATTGGCCATCCCTGAGTCACCCAATCTCTGGAGTAGTGACTTCATGGGCCCTGCCTGCTCTAGATCAAATTACAATGTTTAAGCAATGACTTATTCTTGCCACTATTGTATCCATGGGATTATGGCCTATTAGCCTCCTGTGTAACTTAGAGCAGCCCCAAGTGTGCTCTGTTTATGACAGCTTCCTGTGAGCTGCCTATGGGCACCTCTGTAGTGTGGTGCAGCCCAGGGTCTCCATCAGGGGGGAACAAAAGATGGAATGTTTCCCAATATGTCTTGTTGTCTCAAGTTATATGTTGCTTTGCACATGCATGTACAAACAGAGTGCGGTGCACACAGGGCTAAGTATACAGCATTTTCAGAAAGGTGTCCCTTTCCAAACAGACAAGTAAAAGGGTGGCAGGAAAACTAATGGGGCAGGACAGACTCAGAAAACCACACTGAACGTAGCTGAGTTAGACTCATGGAAACGCAGGCCTGGATGTAACATCAGGTGATGTTATCTAGTCCAGTCCACTGCCCTGAAGCAAGGCTAGGTAAACTGAGACCATCCCTGACAGGTGTTCGTCCAACTTGTCCTTGAAAACTTCCAGGGTCAAGGATTCCACGGCCTTCCTGGGGAACCTGCTGTAGTGCTGAACTAGCTTGAGAATTAGAGAATTTGTCTTCATATCTCACCTAAATCTCTTTGGCTGCAAACTGAGCCGATTCCTTCTTCTCCCTGCCTGAGTGGAAATGGAGAACAATTGATTGCTATCTTTGTAATCGCCTGTTGCATATTTTCAGGCTGCTGTGTTCCCTGTGAGCCTTCTGGTCACCAGAGTGACCCATCTCTTTCCATGTTTTGTGGACTTGTTGTAGAAGCAGGGCCGGAGCAGAGATGATAGCTGGATCGCAGAGCAGACTGGAGAGTTTCAGGGAGCAGCGGAAAGCAAACAGATTGCAGTCTCCCTCAGTGGTGTACAGCACTTCAGACAAGTAGCCCAGTAGGACAGATCAATGGCATTTGTGATCTTTGTTATGTGTTGTCAAGTGCTCAGTCAGGGTTCGTTATTTAATGACCGTGCAAGCATGACCCAAACATGAATGCTTCCTGGCCAGCTGAGACATGAACCTGCCCTCGCCCCCCAACAGCCTCTCTCTTTTTCATTTGCTTCTTCTGCCATGGGCCTATAAAGCCTTGACAAGCTGCCTTGATTAATGGTACGAGCTCCTTGGCTCTCGTCTGGGGTGAACTGACAGTGAAGTGTGACAGAGAATAATGGCAAGCCCTTTGAAAATCCTGGAGAAAAAAAATCATCGCAGTAATACTTGTCCCATTCCCCCACGTACTGACATTTCAGGCTGTGACATTGCATTTCCCACCTCATAGAACTGGGCCCAGTGCTTCTGAGAGTGACAACCTCAAACCTGCCTCCAACAGATACGTAGCTACAGATGCTATACATCCATATTTAGCTCTTTCTCCCCCCGAGTTGGGTAGTAGGACTTCAGTGGAGTTAGAGTATGGCACAGTGCAAAGGTGAAACTAAGCCCAAGTCAGCAGCTCCTAGCACACTGGGGTACTACGAGGAACAAATAACAAATTAGAGTAGCGGAGGAGGCCTCCGGATTAATCGGAGAAATGGTCTGAGGTAAACACGATGAAGTTTAATAAGGACAAATGCAAAGTCCTCCACTTGGGAAGGAACAATCAGTTTCCAACATACAGAATGGGGAGAGACTGTCTAGAAATGCCTACAGCAGAAAGGGATCTAGGGGTTATAGTGGACCACAAGCTAAATATGAGTCAACAGTGTGATGCTGTTGCAAAAAAAGCAAACATGATTCTGGGATGCATTAACAGGTGTGTTGTGAAGAAGACACAAGAAGTCATTCTGCTCTACTCTGTGCTTGTTAGGCCTCAGCTGGAGTATTGTGTCCAGTTCTGGGCACTGCAATTCAAGGAAGATATGGAGAAATTAGAGAGGGTCCAGAAAAGAGCAACAAGAATGATTAAAGGTCTAGAGAATGTGACCTATGAAGAAAGGCTTGAGAGAATTGGGCTTGTTTAGTTTGGAAAAGAGAAGATTGAGGGGCGACATGGTAGTGGTTTTCAGGTATGTAAAAGGAGGTGAGAGAAAACTTGTTCTTCTTGGCCTCTGAGGTTAGAGCAAGAGGCAATGGATTTACACTGCAGCAAGGGAGGTTTAGGTTGGACATTAGGAAGAAGTTCCTAAATGTCAGGGTGGTCAAACAGTGGAATAAATTGCCAAGAGAGGTTGTGGAATCTCCAGCAATGGAGATATTTAAGAACAGGTTAGATAGATGTCTGTCAGGGATGGTTTAGACAGTACTTGGGCCTGCCATTGGGGTAGGGGGCTGGACTTGATGGCCTCTCAAGGCCCCTTCCAGTCCTAGTAGTCTATGATTCGGAGAGCTGGGTGCTATTATCAGGCAGATGTGAACCTGGGAAGCTCTGGGGCTTAATGCAGGAGCCTCTTTAGTTTGAGCTAAAAAGCCAGCTTGGATCCTAGGTTTGCATCCTCCTGTGGGTGGTTCCAAGTGGGGGTTCAGCTGGGATTTCAGCTGGGTCTCTGAAGTTCTGCACATGCCCCTCAGAAAGGGGAAGTATGTAACCCCCACACTTAGGGGTGTGGTTCACGATCTCATGGAGTGGCACCAAGACCAAGGAGAAAGTAAATCTCCTTCACCACCCTAGCTGAGCAGTCCACAACACTTAGCTCAACATGTTGAGGTTACTGCACTGAGTGCTAGAGATCACAGGTTCAAGTCTGGCTGTGGGCTGTTACATATTCCAAGCTCCAAGGCTGATTTGCTTAGGAAGCTGAATCACATCAGACTGTATGTTCCCCCCTGCCAGCCCTTTAGCCTATAGGGCATGTCTCTCACACTGTGTGTCTAATGTGGGTCTCTAAGGCTACATCTACATTACTCACATGCTACTTTGAAATAAATTCAAAATAGTGAGTGCTTTATTTGAAAGTGTCATTGCAGGAGGAATAATACCTATTTCAAAATATCAAAGAGGTAGTCTTGTTAGTCTGTATCTGCAAAAACATTGACAAGTCCTGTGGCACGTTACAGACTAGCAGACTTTTTGGAGCATAAGCTGTCATGGGCAAAGACCCAGTTTGTCTTTGCCCAAAAAAGCTCATGCTCCAAAAAATCTGTTAGTTTTTAAGGTGCCATTCTCATTATTTCAAAATATTAAGACACAGAATAGCGCTATATCGAAATAAGCCATAATGGCATCCAGTGGCCCTATTTTAAAATAGTGCTATGTTGCCAGAAATGCTATTTCAAAATGCATTTTGTGTGTAGCTGTGTTATTTCAAATAAGACATTCCAAAATCGTTGTTTCAAAATATCTTATTTTGAAATTACTCTATAGTGTAGACATAGAGTAAATGTTCCCATAAAGCCCACACATAATTCACCATTCAGAATAGAAATGAATGCCCACAGGCTGCTGGATATGTGAAAACAGTTACTGCTCAGGTCTCTTTAGCCAGGCCAACAGCCTGTAGTGCCTGGTGGCTGAGGTGAGTTGGGGGCAGCTCTGACCAGCAGGTGAGTGTGCACAGGTGGTCAGGTAGCTGTCAGGTCAGCCTGTATCACAGGGAGTTCCAGGCAATGGTCAGAGTTCTCAGGGGTCAGTGGCCAGGAGATCCAATCCAAAGGGATAAGTCACTGGGCTGAGAATGCAAAGCAAAGCTAGGCCAAGTTCTCTTTGCAGTAGCCAGCAGGCAACAGCCTGTTGCTCAGACAGCTTTTGCTTCCTTTGGGCCTTTATATAGCCCAGGTAGCCAATGAGAATGCTGCCCGCCCATCCAATCAGGGGCTGAGGTGTAGCTGCTGTGGGCTTGTAGGTCTTCAGTGCTAAACAGCAATTGCTTAGAGGTACAGGTTCCACCTCCTCATATGGTGCCCTCAGGACCTGGCTGGTCCTGGATGAGGGAGTTTGCCAAATAAAGAAAGATCCCCTGTTCTGGCCACTCAGTCTGCTGCCAGCTCCTCTTTTGCCCCTCCCCACAACTCTGGCCCTGGGCTTCTTACCTTCTACCTGGATCTTGGCCCTTGCTAGGACAACACTGACCTGGCCACCTTGGGCTGCTGGCCGCGAGACCAGCTCCAGCCCCAGCCAGACTGCTCGTATGTCTCCCGATGCTGGTGGTCAGCTGTGGCCCTGGATGGGCTGCTGGCATGGCCCCAGCCCAGCAGAGTCTGGTTCTGACCTTGGCCCTGAGGAGACTGGCTGTGGCCCTGGCCAGGCAGCTGGCATGGCCCCAGCTCTGCAGATCCCATGGAGGCTGGCTCCAGCTGACTGTGCCTTTGACCAGAAACACAAGCCCAGCTGAGCTTCCCTGCCCTAGGCAGGGAGGTTCCCCCAGAACCTCCCACCCCAGCATCTCTGGTCCAGTAACATCTGTGGTCCTGCCAGATTACTGAGTTTTAGCCTGTACTAATTTGGTGCAATTTCTGAGGCTACTGCCTCAGTACCTGGTACCTTTGGGATCAACAGGGTTGGAATCCCTGAGGGGGAGTGAACAGGCCTTGGGGTGTCATTGCCAAGCTATATCGCAGATGGGAGCAGTGTCTCAGGACCCCTGCAAGAGGGGAGCAGCGTGGGGGAAAGAATGCTCTGGAATTCACATTTAGGCTAGATCTACACTACCCTGGAAGATTGACCCACTCAGGGTCAATCTTCCAGGGTTCGATTTTGCACATCTGGTAGGGCCACGTGTTCCTCGTGAGATGTTAGGAGTTAGGGATGTTGATGGGAGAAACTCTCCTATCAGGCTTCTGCGGTGAGGATGGCCAGGTAAGTCAATTTCAGATAAGTCGATTCCAGCTACCCAATTGCCATAGCTAGAATTGTGTCTCTGCAATCAACCTACTTTCCCTAGTGTAGCCATAGACTTAGGAATCAGAACTAGGTGTTGCCTAACTACCTGGCAATACGCAGACAGGCCTCCTTCACCTTGTTCGTAGCCAGCCTCCCCTCCATCTACTAACCCTGGCTCTTCTCTGCAAATTATAACACAGTTGAGATTGACATGACAATTAACTGTCTACCCTCAGAGAGATGCAGGTCCCTTCCTTTGCATGGAGAGGGCTGAAGATGTGCTCCCCAGAGTCTGACCTCATTGACAGAGCAGACAAAAGTGCACCATGATTATTCTGTTCTTGAGTTCACACTAGCCTGCTGAGTGATGCTGGCCAAATTATGTCACCCCCTCGTGTCTCAGTTTCCCCATTTATGAAATGGGGATAATGATGGAAAACACCCTTCTTTGTAAAGGACTTTGAGATCTACTGGTGAAAAACAAGAGATACCCTTTACTGACTCTAGTGACAGAGCATCCCATTCAGCACTGGGTGGCCTATTCAGGACAGTGCTCTCATTCCACAGGGGCTGCGCTGCAAGGGTGTCTGCTGCCATTTCAATCCACTCCCTGGACTGTGTAAGTCTCACCAAGGACATTTCAGCCCCTCAAGTAGCCCCAAATCTGGGTGTGCGAGAGAGTCCTTACAGACACCTTCTCCCCAGTTCCACCAGGGTGCCTGCATGTGCCCAGTCTCACTCTGCGTGCCTCAGGTTGTTTCCTGTTCAGCGACACAAGCTATACCAAACACTGAAAAATTGACACCTGCCCCATAAGCCCTAAAACAAAGGCCAGTCTGAAGAGGGCCTGTTGGCCCAGTAGAAAGCAATGAGCCTCCTGAACCCTCTGAGGCTTCTACTGGAAAAGGGAGACACGAGAGCAAAGATGGAGGGAATGGTCATACAGGGCCTTGAAGTGAGGACAGGAGGTGAGAACTCCCACACCTTGTGACCAGCTATACCTTTTTGGGAGACCTTGGACAAATCATGTCACTGGTTTGTGCCTCGGTTTTCCCACCCAAAACATCTAATATCCCTGGGAGCTCATACTGCAGTCCTAGGATATGAGGCCCAATGAATGTTGGTAAAATATTTTGAGAGTCTCCAAGGGAAAGCATTGCACAGAGATACAGTTAAATTTCCTGTGTTTAAAAAGTTGGGCTGAGTTTTCAAAGCTTATTCAACTGCTTGATTCCCATTCCAATGAATGACCCTTGTGAAACTCAAATGGCTCTTGATGGCTTTGAAGATATCAGCCTTGGTTTGAAAATGTCCTCCAGAGGATCATCTTTTTCATGGGATCTGCAGACTGGCTGGATTGGAAATTTACAAGCAGCTTTTCACATGGTGTCTTAGCTTCCAGCAGAAAAACTCAAGAAGCAGCAAGGTAGGCTAAATCTAGCAAGGCTTTTCCAACCCCTCCCTAAATGCATGGAGGCTGGGTTTGAATTTTGGATAAAGAACCTGGTCTTGTCTGATCTTGCTCTGGCTCATTCACCTCTGACTAAAATAACTCTTCCCATCAAGGGAAATGTCAGATGAGCCCTTTTCTAATGGATTTGGCTGTACTTTAATTCTGGGCCCTAAGGACAGAGAGACTTACTGCTCAGTTTGGATCTCTCCTGCTAGCGGCCATACATGGACCTTTCTCCTCCAGAGGACTTTGGCAGACCTGTGCAGACACTGGGACAGGGGACCTCTCAGATTGCCTCTGTAAAACATGGTAATTCTATGGAAATCAGGAGGCAGTTAGATTTCATTCTGAGGAGAAGCAGTAAAAGGGAGGAGAAAAATATGGAAGTGAAGGAGTTAGCAGTTCTGTCTAAATCAGTAACCTTGCTGAAAAAAGAAGGAAATAGCCTAGTAAACACATAAAACTAGCACAGAATATGTTGATCTTTATAGGGTTTCTTCATGTAGTTTGGCTGAGCTCTTGTACAATGGCACTGTTGTCTAGTGTGTAGAGCACAGCATAGGGATTCAAGTCTTCTGAGTTTCACTCCCATTCCACTGAGGCACTTCAGGAAAGCCATATTGAACCTCTTGGTGCTTCGGTTACTCCAGCCACAAGAATGGAATAATAGCACCTGCCTAACAGGATGGTTGGCATAGAAAATTAAAAGTTGGAGTGTTTGGTTTCTTTCAGAGACAGGCTGAGGTGTACAGGGCTGTTATCTTCTCTGAATCCCATCTCCACATCCCAGTTGCTCTCAGAGAATTTTTTTCAAAGAATGTGCAAACTTCTGTTAGTTGCCAAAAGTGCCTCTGCTGCAGGAAGAGCAGGTTCCAAAGAGCAGCACAGAAGTGCAGTTGAGAAGAAAAAAGTCTGGAGAAGCTCAGACTCCAGAGTTAAAAAAGACTAGAATGCAGCCAAAGCAAAAAGACTACGTGGACCAGATCCTAGTGCTTGGCTAAATAGCATGAGTCAGGGGTCCAGTCGTAAGTGTATGTACATGGGGAGGAGATGATTAGGTGAACTACAGCATCCTGCCTTGGGCCAGGGGCTCTGGAGAACAGACCACTTCAACAGGATGCAATGATGAAAAAATTGTGATGTGCAAACCGCATGGGCAAATCAGAGAGGGATGCCAGCCTCAGGCCTACATTATGGGGGTGGAGGGCAAAACACTCCCATGCCCCCACCCCCCCAAACTCCATCTATGCCTTTTGGTGTCCCTAGCATGGGCCAGGCCAGGGAAAGGCATCAGGTGACTGAGCCATGTGGCTGATCATATGGCCCAGGTAAGAAATAAAAAAGCAGGGCCTATAATTTAGATTGGGAGGGGGGCACAGAAAGAGAAGGAGGACCTGCATGCCAGGGAGCATGGCATAGGACCTGTCAGAAGTCAGTTTTCTGCACCTATGAACAATGTTTAGGTGTCAAAACTTCTTCTCTCCCTGATGAGTACAAAACATTCATATCTAAGAAATTCCATGGACCAGCAAACCCAAAACATTCATTTTGGTTTGGGTCAATCGAAAGGTTTTACGGTAATGATTTTGAAATGTTTGTTTTGATTTTTGTATGTTAGACCTTTTCTCCCATTGAAAACAAACACACACTCTTTCCTTTGAAAACAAAAAGCAGTCAAGTAGCACTTTAAAGACTAGCAAAATAGTTTATCAGGTGAGCTTTCGTGGGACAGACCCACTTCTTCAGACCATAGCCAGACCAGAACAGACTCAATATTTAAGGCACAGAGAACCAAAACCAGTAAGCAAGGAGGACAAATCAGGAAAAGATAATCAAGGTGAGCAAATCAGAGAGTGGAGGGGTGGGGGGGAAGGTCAAGAATTAGATTGAGCCAAGTATGCAGACGAGCCCCTATAGTGACTCAGCAAGTTCCCCTCACGATTTAAACCATGTGTCAATGCGCCGAATTTGAATATAAAAGCCAGCTCGGCTGTTTCCCTTTCCAGAAAGGTGCGATAATTCTTCAGTGACACACATACCTTTAGGTCATTGACAGAATGCCCCATTCCTTTGCACTCTTTCCTTTGGTATGGAATATATTTCAGAACACTAAAAGTCATTTTAATGAAAACCCCCAAAATATTCCAGTTTGACAATGGTGGAATGGGTCAAAAGCTTTTCTTTCAGTGGTTTTCAACCTACACCTTTCCCTCTGCAGCTTCAGACCATTGCTCCTTGTTCTGCCATCTGTCACCACTGAGAACAGTCTCTCTCCATCCTCTTTACAGCCCCTTTCAGGAAATTGAAGGCTGCTATCAAATCACCCCTCACTCTTCTCTTCTGCAAACTAAGTACAGTAAACCCTTGAAGTACCTGTCTTCAAGCTGCTCATAACTTGCTTTAACGAGAGTTAAGCACAACTTGAAACTGCTCTATGGACTTTCCCCCTGCCTTCCCCCAGGTGCACAGCTGTCAGCCTGACAGCCGCAGGGCTGGAGAAAAGCAGGGGGAAGGCAACCAGACAAGCTAAAAGCCTTCCCCCTGCTTTCCTCCCACCATGCGGCTGTCAGTCTTATAGCCTCACAGCTGGGAGAAGACAGGGGAAGGAGCTTTTAGCATGCCTTGCTGCTCGCAGACTGCTGCACCACTGGTGGATGGCAGGGAGAAAAAGTGAGGAAACTGACCAGCCCTGGTGGGCTGGTCAGTTTTGCAGTCCCACAAGTGGAGGGGAGCTGCGAACCAAGCAGCAGACTGGTTTCTTCTCCCCCCATGTGTGTGAAAATTCATGTTCCACTCGGGTTGCAAGAACGCAACCCCCACATAACTTGAGGGTTTACTCTAAGCTCAAATCTCTGTCTCACCTCATAAGTCATGTGCTCTAGCCCCTTAATCATTTTTGTTGCTCTCTGGTGAATCTGTGCCAATGCGTCCACATCCTTTCTATACTGGGGGACCCAGAACTGGATGCAATACTCCAGATGTGGTCTCACCAGTGCCGAATAGAGGGGAATAATAACTTCTCTAGATTTTCTGAAAATGTTTCTCTCAATGCACACAAATATTCCACTAGCCTTCTTGGCTACAAGGGCACACTGTTGACTCATATCCAGCCTCTCACTCACTACAATCCCCAGGTCCTTTTCTGCTGCACTGCTGCTTAGCCAGTTGGTCCCCAGCCTGTAACAATGCTTGGGATTCTTCTGTCCCAAGTGCAGGACTCTGCATTTCTCCTTGTTGAACCTCACCAAATTTCTTTTGGCCCAATCCTCCAATTTGTCTAGGTCACTCTGGGCCCTATCCCTACCCTCCAATGTATCTACCTCAATCCCTACGTTCATGTCATCTGCAAATTTGCTGAGGGTGCAATCCATCCCCTCATCCAAGCCATTAATAAAGATGTTGAACAGTACTGGCCCTAGCACTGATCCTTGGGGCACTCCACTTGAAAAAGACTGCCGTCCAGATATTGAGCCATTGACCACTACGCATTGGGCCTGTCCATCAAGCCAGCTTCCTATCCATCTTACAGTCCATATATCCAATCCATACTTCCTTAACTCATGGGCAAGAATGTTGTGGAAGATTGTTATCAAAAGCTTTGCTGAAGTTAAGGTATATCATGCATCCATTAACTCACCCATGTCCACAGAGCCAGTTTCGTCATCATAGAAACTAATCAGATTGATCTGGCACGACTTGCTCTTGGTGAATCCATGTTGACCACTCTCGATCACTTTCTCCTCTTCCAAGTGCTTCAAAATGGATTCCTTTAGGATCCCCTCCATGATTTTCCCAGGGATTGAGGTAAGGCTGACCAGTCTATAGTTCCCTGGATTGTCCTTCTTTCCTTTTTCAAAGATGAGCACTACATTTGCCTTTTTCCAATCATCTGGGATCTCTCCTGATCTCCATGAGTTTTCAAAGATAATGGCCAAAGGTTCTGCAACAACATCTGCCAGTTTCCCCATTATCCTTGGATGCATTAAATCCGGACCGATGGATTTGTGTATTATTAGCTTTTCTAATTAGCTCTTAACCTGTTCTTTCCCCACCAAGGGCTGCCCACCTCCTTCTCATACTGCATTGCCTAGTGCTGTAGGTTGGGAACTGCATCATCTGTCCCTAGGTTATCTCCCTCATCCAGTAAGAGCCCCAAACATCTCTGATCATGCTCTTATTGTTAAAGGTCCTGTCAAAACCCTTTTTGTTACCCTTCATATTCCTTGCTAGCTGCAATTCCGATGGTGCTTTTGCTTTCCTGATTATTCCCTGGCTTTCTCTAGCAATATATTTACACTCTTCCTTAGTTATCTGTCCAAGGTTTCACTTCTTACAAGCATACCTTTTGAGTGTGAGCTCGGAAAGGATTTCCCTGGTAAGCCAAGCTGGTTGCCTACCACATTTGGTTTTCTTACTGCACACTGGGATGGTTTGTTCCCGTGCCTTCAGTAAGATTTCTTTTAAATACTGCCAGTTTTTCTGATCTCCTTTCCCCTTCATATCTTTTTTTCAGGGGATCCTGCCTACCAGTTCTCTCAGGAAGTCATAGTCTACTCTTCTGAAATCAAGGGTCTGTATTTTACTGCTCACCTTTCTTTCTTTTGTCAGGATCCCAAAATCTATCATGTCATGGTTGCTGCAGCCCAAGTTGCCACCCACTTCTGTTCCTTCTACTAGTTCTTCCTGGTTTGTGAGGAGCAGGTCAAGTTTTGCAGGGCCTCGGTTGGTTTCTTCCGTATTCTCCAGAAACTCCCAGAATTGCCGGTGCACAGCAGTATTCGTTTCCCAACAAATGTCCGGGTGATTAAAGTCTCCCATGAGAACAAGGCCTGTGATGTGAAGCTTCTCAGTCAGCAAATGAGTTAAAGTTGGCTCTTTTCCAGCCCACTGTGGTTCCAATGAATTCTCCCATCAAACAGGCATTTTGTCAACAAATTTTTCAACCAGTTTGAATAAGCAGGCACATTGCGATGCATAGCCACCATGATGGTTGGCTGGGGGAGCCAACTATGACTCAAGAACTGCCCCTTGCAGGACTCCACACTAAAGGCAGAAGGAACGGTGTGTTTGTTCTGTGATGGTGTAATGAACCAGATTGCAAGTGGCAGGATGACATATTGGCACAGGACCTAGGGGCACCAGGAGAACTGCAGCACTGCCAGATTTTAGGCAAGACTCTGCTCCTGGCCCTGTGTCTGGGTCTAGACTATGTCTACACGTCAGTCATAGTGTGCAGTTGCAGCTCATATCAGCATTCTTGGACAGGCTTGACTACTGGAGCAATGAAGCCATGGTAGCATGGACTTCAGCACAAGCTGTAGAAGCTTGCCTAAGAATTTGGGTAACTATCTGAATCACAACTGACACAATTTCACCACTGCAGGGCTCAAGCTAAGTAGATTAAAAGAAGTTCTGTTACCTCTGCACAAGCCAACATCACCCCAAGGACAGCATCTTAGATTATTTTAGCCTGGTTCTAGTGAAAGCAATCATGGTACACATTAGCACCTGCTCTACAGTGGGATTGCATTAACCCAGTGATTCCCAATTTAATTTGGCCATGGAACCCTTTTAAATGTGAAAGAATATTACGGAACCCTTAATAGCGGTCTGATAGAATGAGCTGATAAAGTAAAGATAATAAACAAATGCTAAACAAGGTCATACGGTCAACACTTAGTTCAAGTGCACATATTTAAAAACAAAAATCATATTTCATGTGTATAAAAATAAATCTCAGAAAGGAATATGAATTATATTGGCTGTTTGCAACGTGAAAAGTGTTTTTTCTTTTTTTCTTGGCAAATTCTTTTTATATTTGGTTTCATACTGGATAGTTGGAGTCGCGTATCTGGCACAGCATTCTGCCAATTTCTGTATTTTATTTTTGTTGCCACATAATTCGAGAACCCAGGTTTGCACAAGTACATGCTGGTGAAGGGTAACGACTGGTAAACTGCAGCTCTTGAAAAACTGAATATTCTTGACATAAGCCGCCCAAAGATGCTCCCTGCTCCCTGCAAGTGAGTAGGGGGATTTATGGTGGTATATATCAGGTGATCACACCACTGACTGTTGAATAGTGACATCTTTGGCCCCACTATTTGGCTAAGCTGGCATTACACGGGGACACTTATCGTGGAAAATGCAAATGAAAATTGTTTTAAACAAAATTCATAAATGCTGACATATTAATTTGTATTTTTAAATCATAAAATGCTATTGTAATGGAATTTTTCTCGCTGAACACTTATTTTCACTTTGCAGAAGGGTTCTGTAGAACACTGGGAAACACTGCATTACCCACACAGTAGCTGCAGCCCTGCCACATCACTAGCTCAAGACTCAGCTCACTCTTTCCCCACATACCAGCTGGCTTGAGTTTAAAGCACCACTCAGCTGGAGCAGGAGAGTCTGTGTGTGCGGTCAGCACAGACCTCAGAACCGTTTCTCCATCTGGGCCACTGACTCACAGAAAAATTAGCCTGGGCCATGCATAAGTAAAGATAAAAAAAAATACACCTCACTCACCTTGGGGTGCCAGAGCTTGCCCCATGCCGGCTGGCCAGTACTTGCACTCCAGCCATTTTGGGGGTAGGTGAGGCTCAGGGCTTCTGGCCCATGGTGCAGAGACTTACTGTGGGCCAGATCAAATTAAGCAAGGGGCCAGATCTGCTCCACAGGGCAGAGATTCTCTGCACTGTGTTAGAAGGTTATTGGCCAAGTGGCACCATCTCTTGAGCAAGGTGACACTTTACACAGCTGATAAACGCAGAACAATCTGATATTTCGTTTGCTTTCTACAGGAAGATACAAGCAGCAGAAAACATGACTGTACGTGTTGAGTCCTGATATCATAATTCATGTAAATGTCTCTGCAAACTAGCTAGAACCCATAACCAGTAAAAATAAATTAATGCTGTAAATATAATGAAAACATAATTAGCAATTAAAGAGGACGTTGACAGCCTCACTCTGCATAGGAAAATAATAGGAGTGTGGCTATGCATTTGAATGCATGAGAAGAACAACAGTGTGGAAAATCTGTTGCCTACATTCTGCTGGTTGTTTAACAGCCATTCCCTAGTGGAAGGCACTAGTGTCAGACTGCTCAGAGGTTAGCAAGACACGAGGGCAAGGAACTGGTTCTGTCTGCCATGGGAAGGGTGCATACGAGAAAGATTACAGATCGTGTGACTGGGTTCTCTTCCTAGCTCTGGGAAGTGTGTCTAGTGGCTGGAGCAAGGGCTTGGGAGCCCAGGCTTGGGCGGTCTGCCTCTGATTTGCTCCGTACCAGTGGTTCCCAAACTTTTCAGTATTATGCCCAGCTTTTGATTTTTGAGAAACTCTCATGCCCCCCGACTTCTTTTATACCATGGGCCAGCCACCCCAGCCGCCTGTGAGCTGCCTGCCTGAGCCCGTCCCCTTCCCAAAGCCAGGCACCAGCAGCCACTCATCTAACCCCATCCTCCTCCTGCCCCTCAACCTACACTCACTTACCTTTACAGGAGTCAGCCAGCTGCATGTGGGCCCTTGCCAGCTGCCTGCTTTTTATTGTGGTTGCGCCAGGTACCCCATGTGAAATGGCAGTGGCTGAGAGCCGGAAGCAAGGGCTGGCTTTTTCTTCAGGTGAGGGGAATGATGGCGGGGGGGCGGGGGGCAGCTGGGTTGCCTCACCCCCCCCCCATGGAATTTCTTCATGTCCCCCTCAAGTGCAGCATTCCCCCCAGTTTGGGAAACCATGCTCTATACACTTGGGCGAGCCCACATTTTCAAACTTGTGTGAAGTGTATTTGTTACCTAAGTAAGTGACTTGAATTTGAAATGGGGGAAAGCACAGAGCTCCTGCAGAGGTAAGTGGGACCTACCCATGCTCAGCTCCTCTGGCAAGCCAAAAACCAGCCCTCTGCATAAGGAATTCAAATAAGCATTTGGGTACCTAATATTAGGCATCAGGTTTCAACATTCTGATAACCTTCCAGTGGCCAACTTTTCCAGATGGTGACAAATCTCACTTGCCTCCTTCACAAGGACACAGAGAAGCTTAATTAAGCAGGGCCTGATTTTATTTGTGTTGATTGTGTACATGCAGCTCCCATTAAAATCAGTAGAGCTCGTGGGCTAATTGGGCCCCTGCTATTTGTAAAGTACTTGGAGATCCTTGGGTATGGACAAGTGTGAACTTTTGTCACTGTGAAACCAGCCCCAAATGCTTCTGGAGATGCTGAAATCCCAAGCAAAGCTTTGAAAAATGTGTTGGTAGCCTGACACTGGAGAGAGTGCGGTGCAAAGGCGTAGCACCATAAACTCACCCAGGGGTTATTTTGTTCAGTATTTAAAGCAACATTTGGTTGGGTGGAAACTGAACCGCAGATCTGTGAAGCAAAAAAAAAAAAAATGTCACCACAAGAGCTCCAGTTCTTCAGTTTAAAGGCTCAGGCACAAAGGCTCTCCCCATGGAGCAGCCATTAGAGAGGGCCAGAGCCACACCACATAAGCATTGACTAGGAATTCTCTCTGGCCTGCAAAGTCTGTTCCACAACAGTACAATCCCCTTACAAGACACCACGTCTACAGTAAAGCCCAGGGTTGGGGTGCTGAGCAAGAGCTGAGCCCAGGACATGAAAGTCTAGAAGTAGCAGCTGCTGCCTGAGCCACAGACCTCAGGCTCCCCGAGTTAAATGTCACAACCTCATAGGTATCTGTATATGCACTAGCTTCACAGGAGGTGCACAGTCACATCACATATGCATGAATTACACATAGGACAAAGTTTAAACAGTCTGAATTCTTCCACCCCTCCAAAAATGATCTCATTTAAGGGGTGTTTGAGTTCTGATGAGAGTTAAGACTGAGATCTGCCAGTTGGTGCTGTCAGAAATGGCAATTTCCCTTTCGTGGGAAATTTCAAAAGGTGTTTTAGTTCTGAATGAGAGCAAAAGGCCAAAATTTCCCTTGGCATAATATTCTGAAATGGTTCAGTTCAGAACAACTACTTGGATCTATTCTAATATAGGAAAAGAGTTTTATTGTGGTAATAACAAATATTATAAAATATTAATACTGAATATTGTACATAACTTTAAAGATAACATATATAAATATAATTTCATGAGAATTTATTTTTATTGTAATATCAAATCACAATGAGATGAATTGAAGTGACAAACATCCTTATTATACTCAAATGACTATTTTGATGTTATCACAGGGGACTAGGAAAGTCAGTGATTCCTTTAGACTTTTTCCCATAAAAACATAATTGAAGCCAACCCTTTCCTGCAAAGTGTTTAGATTTCAACAAAACTGCATCTTGCCAGCTAGAAACTGTTCCACTGAAACCTTTTTGGACCAAGCTGTTCCATAAAGCCTTAAGGCACACTTGAGCCGTTTTGAGCTGAGGATCCCTTACCACAGCGTTTCTTAAACTGTTGTTCCATGGAACACTGGTGTTCCGTGAATTACTTGCAGGTGTGCCACGAGCATTTGGCAAAATACATTGGTGGTCTATATCTTCTATTATTAAAACCAAGTACAATGTTACTTCCTCATTGCTATTGTATTAAATTACTTCATTCTGTTTTTGCTGTATATGCTGCTGTTTGGGTATTTTGTTGTAGTTTTTTGTTTTTTTTTTGGAGGGGCCTGGTCTGACAACTTTTTCAAAAAAATTTTTATAAGTGTTCTGCATAAAAATATTATTGTTTGGTGTTCCATGGTCTCAAAGAGTGTAAGAAACCCTGCCTCACTGGACAATGCCACCCTCTTCAGACTTCAGATGGGAGGGTAGGTGTCAGTTAATGCCTCTTGTTTCTTATCATAATCCTCTTGTCAAGGCTCAGCAGCTGGGACATTTACAAGCTGGAGCAATCTGCTAGGGACCCACTTCTCTGCCTGGTGACAGAATGCAGCAGGGGTAGTATAGGACCCTGAAGCCAATCTCTTTGGTTAAGCTTGAATTTGTCACACACAAAGGCTGCCACTAAGCTTGAATGAGTGGAAACTGTTAAACCCAAAGTATCCTGCTGTTTGCCACACTGATTAAATGCAGCATCCCAGCCCCATGGAAAATGACTGTGTCTGTGCCTGCCGACTGTGCACTGGGAGATCCTTCATCACTTACACATTCCAAGCCCCTGGGCTAGAATGGAGATGTACCACAGGCTGCTATGCAGGATTTACGTCTGCATGAACAATTTAACTCCATGGCATACGCTTTAATTTCTTTGTTGTATAAATTAGCATGCTAATCTGATAATGCAATAAGGCTGCCAACAACTACACAAAAGATACCATGCGTGGTTAAGCATTATAGGAATTGAAATTAAGACCGGATCACACCAGTATTTTTCTGGAACACATCCAGTGCTCAGAGGGGGGATGGTAGGAGAGATTAGATGACAGAAATTCACTTACAGGAAGTTCCTAGAAAAGACCAGCCTAGCATGGCATGTTGAATTGTTGCTGGAATGTTTGACTCCTGGGGACTGGCAGGCCAGGAGAGGAAATTGCCTGAACTGGTTTGTGTATGGGGCACAGGGTGAAAATATGAACAATTTGACCTTTTAAAGTTGCTGACACTATGGATGCTTTGCAATGAATCAGCCATACAAATGCATAATCCTGGGGATGGCAGTTATACAATCCCCAACTCCCCCGGAGAAGGTGGTGGTGGTCACGGACTCCCTCTCTCCCTGCTGTCCAGGCCTGGAATAGTTGCTTCCCATGAGCTCGAATCCAGGATGTGACAGAGTCTCCCAAAAATCATCAAACCTGAGGATTATTACCCCTTTGTACTTCTCCATGTAGAAACCAGTGACACAGCAAAGAACAACCTTGAGCAGATCACTGCAGAGTATGTAACTCTCAGAAGAAAGATCAAGGAAAAGGTAGCACAAGTTGCGTTCCTGTCCTTCCTCCCTGTTGAAGGAAGTGGTCCAGGCAAGGATAGTTGAATCATTGAAGTAAATGTGTGGTTGTGCAGGTGATGTTGGAGACAGGGCTTTCAATTTTTTTGACCATGGGATTCCATTTTGTGAACAAGGATTGCTAGGAGGAGATGGGATCCACCTGACAAAGAGAGGGAAGAGCATCTTTGTGGGCAGGCTTGCAACCCTAGTGAGAACGGCTTTAACTAGGTTCGTCTCGTGATGGTGACACAACCCCTGAGGTAAGTGGGGAAGGAGGAGGTTACAACAAAGGAGAAGCCCTGGTTCAAAAGAATAATGTCAGACAATCAACTAGTTATCTAAGGTGTTTGTACACAAATTCAAGGAGCCTGGGAAATGAAAGAGAAGAGTTGGAGGCCCTGGCACACTCAAAGGAATATGAGGTGATTGGAATAAAGGAGACTTGGTGGGATAATTCGCACAACTGGAGCACAGTCATAGAAGGTTATAAACTGTTTAGGAAGGACAGATGGAGGAGAAAAGGAGGAGTAGTGGTGGTATATGTGTGACAGAAGTGTGGTTGCTCAGAGCTCTAGTATATGGAGGGAGAAAAGCCAGTTGAGAGTCTTTGGATTAAGCTTAGAGGTGGAAGCAACAGAGACGATGTTGTGGTTGGTGTCTGCTATAGGCTGCCAGATCAGGTAGATGAGGTAGACAATCATTTCTTCAGACAACTAAGAGAAGCTTCCAAATCACAGGCCCTGGTTCTCCTAGGAGACTTTAATCATTTGGACATTTGTTGGGAGACAGAAGCACATAGACAATCCAGGAAGTTTCCGGAGATTGTTGGGGATAACTTCTTGGCACAAGTGCTGATGGAACCAACCAGGGGCCGTGCACCACTTGACTTGCTGCTCACAAACAGGGAAGAACTAGTGGGAGAAATAGAAGTGGGTGGCAACCTGGGCTGCAGTGATTGTGAGATGGTAGATTTAAGGATCCTGACAAAAGGAAGAAAGGTGAGCAGTAAAATACAGACCCTTGATTTCAGAAGAGCAGACTTTGACTCCTTGAAAGAACTGATGGGCAGGATCCCCTAAGAAGCTAATATGAAGGGGAAAGGAGTTCGGGAGAGCAGGCAGTATTTTAAAGAAGCCTTATTGAAGGCACAGGAACAAACCATCCTGATGCACAGTAAGAAGAGCAATTATGGTAGGCAACTGGCTTGGCTTAAAAGGGAAAGAAGATGTTCAGGGAGGGTGTGGGGCTATTACTGGATGAAGGAGGTAACCTGGTGACAGATGATGTTGGAAAAGCTGAAGTACTCAATGCTGTTTTTGCCTCTGTCTTCACCGACAAGGCCAGCTCCCAGATTACTGCAGTAGGCAATGCAGTTTGGGAAGGAGGTGGGCAGCCTTTGATGGGGGAAAGAACAGGTTATGGGATATTTAGACAGCGAAACATACACAAATCCATAGGTCCAGATTTAATGCATCCAAGAGTACTGAGGGAATTGGCAAATAACAACCTTTGGCCATTATCTTTGGCAGCTCATGGAGATTGGGAGATGTCCCAGATAATTGGAAAAAGGCAAACATAGTGTCCATCTTTAAAAAAGGAAAGAAGGACAATCCAGGAAACTATAGACCGGTTAGCCTTACCTCAGTCCCTGGAAAATCTTGGAGGGTATCCTCAAGGAATCCATTTTGAAGCACTTGGAAGAGGGGAAAGTGATCAAGAGCAGTCAACATGGATTCACTAAGGGCAAGTTATGCCTGACCAATCTGATTAGCTTCTATGATGAGGAAACTGGCTCTGGGAACATGGGGAAGTCAATGGATGTGAGGTACCGTTACTGTAGCAAAGCTTTTGATACAGTCTCCCACAACATTCTTGCCCATAAGTTAAGGAAGTATGAATAGGATAAATAAACTGTAAGATGGACAGGAAGCTGGCTAGGTGGTCAGGTTCAATGGGTAGCAATCAATGGCTCAATGTCTGCTTAGAGGTCGGTTTCAAGTGGAGTGCACCCTCAGAAAATTTGCAGATGACACGAAGCTAGGGGTCAGGTATATACATTGGAGGGTAGGGATAGGGTCCAGAGTGACCCAGACAAATTGGAGGATTGGGCTAAAAGTAATCTGATGAAGTTCAACAAGAACAAGTGGAGAGTCCTGCACTTGGGACAAGGAATCCCAAGCATTGTTGCTGTCTGGGGAATGACTGGTTAAGTAGCAGTACAGCAGAAAAGAACCTTGGAGTTATAGTAGATGAGAGGCTGGATATGAGTCAACAGTTTGCCCTTGTAGCCAAGAAGGCTAATGGAATATTGGGGTACATTAAGAGGAACATTTCCAGCAGATCTAGAAAATTTATTATTCCCCTCTATTCGGCTCTGGTGAGGCCACATCTGGAGTATTGTGTCCAGGTCTGGGCCCCCCCAGTACAGGAAGGATGTGGATGCATTGGAGTGGGTCCAGCAGAGGGCAATGAGAATGATTATGGGGCTGGAGCACATGACCTATGAGGAGAGGCTGAAGGATCTGGGCTTGTTTAGTTTGCAGAAGGAAAGAGTGAGGGGTGATTTGATAGCAGCCTTCAACTTCCTGAAAGGGGGCTCCAAAGAGGATGGAGAGAGGCTGTTCTCAGTAGTGACAGGTGGTAGAACAATGAGCAATGGTCTAAAGTTACTGAGTGGAAGGTGTAGGTTGGATATTAGGAAAAACTGTTTCACCAGGATGGTGGTGAAGAACTGGAATATTTTACCTAAAGAGGTGGTGGAATCTCTATCCCTAGAGGTTTTTAAGTTCCAAATTCACATAGTCCTGTTCTTACCAGAGCCTAAATGGGCCTTACAGTGTATGGACATCTTTTTTGTCCACCACAAAGAGCACTCCCCTCAGGTCACTTCCTGCAGAGCTCCACAAGAGGCAGTCAGATTTAAGGATAACTGTTTAGTCTGCCAGTGGGACAAGAGCCCATTTTATCTCTTGTGATTTTTTTCAACTCTGGAGGGTGTGCGGTGGGGGAGATTCTGGATTCCCACTTCTAGCATCGCCCCACTCCTTGCAGTTCTGGGCAGCGGCTTCGCCCTGGGTGCAGTGTCTAGCTGCATCAGAGTCTACCACTGACCTTCTAACCTGTTCCTTCACCTGGTGCACACCCTGCAGCTGCTGTGGAGTGGTGCTTCCTTAGCCCAGCCCTGCTCTGTGCCTTGCCAAGGTAGTGGGGTTCCGTGCACCCCATCATAATCCCACGGTAGAGACCATGTAATTTGGGGGTGCAAATGAAAAGATATATATGAACAGGCCACTCAAGGACTTCCAATTCATATGGCAAGCAGCAGAAGAAATGCAAACAGGTCCAGGAGAGGAACGTGCCCCCTCTGTGTTTGAGTCTGGCTCAGATGCAACACTTCTTTGAAGTTCCATGAACCTCTTCACTGGAGGCAGATTATGGTGTAATCACAACAGCCCCAGGCTTAAGGCCCCAGTTTGCAGGCGCTGATCTCATCTAACTGAGATCAGAATCTGACCAGTCATTCACAACAACAAAGTGATGCCACACAGCCTTTGTGACCCACTGTTGACACTCTGCCCACCCCAAATGTGCAGAGAGCTGAAACGCTAGCTCCAAGAGATATAAATGGCCTCTTACATCCGATGGCTGCCCTTCCAGTATGGGCTGGGCCACCCAAATGCCTTCATTTGGCCCATCTCCTACTTAGCATAACAATGAAACACATATCTGTGGGGATCAGAGCCAAGAAACCCCTGGAAGTTCAAAGCATTTCTTGGGCAACTGTAATGTAAGGCTGGGAGTAGAATTGGCAGGAGCTGAGGCTCTGAAGAAAAGCATCATGTAAAACCCTGGTTGGAGAAGGGAGGTGGGAAGGTCACTGGGGGAAAGTCTCTGCATCTCCCAGCTTTGGGCAGGTCACTGGAAAGTTGCTGCATCTCCCAGGTGTGGGCAGGACACTGGGGACGGTCACTGTATCTCCCAGCTGTCCCTCCCCACTCTCTGTGAGAGACTGAAGCTAACCATGCACACCTAGAATTATTTCATTTTTTATGACAGTATATCACTCCCATTGCAAATGCAAAATAATGTAAATGAGGCTATAAAAGGCATTAATTATGCTGGAGAAATTAACCACTCGTTAATTTGAACTTCCTGCTCAATTATTTTCTTTACACATCCACCCTTAGAGTCCTTTATTTTGCTCACAGGATAGGATTTCCATCTGCCTCTCCACACTCACCTCCTCCAGGTCTCAGCCATGCCATTCCTCCACCACCAGGGCTGGGGAAGCTGCTCTGTCCTGGCCTGGGAAGGGGCTAGAAATCAGGGGGTTCTCAAACTTCCCGGCAGTGCAAAAACCTCCTGACCACAAAAATTTCTACGTCACCCTCAGGAGGGAGGACCTCAGCTTGAGGCCACCTGCCACCCACTGCCCTGGCCAGGGCTGCTTACGGGGGGAGATCTGGGGCCAGCCATTTAAAAGGGCCCAGGGTCCTGGGCCACCACTGCTGCTACCGCCAAGCCTTTTGCCAGCTGCCTCAGGGCTGGGGGCCTGTAACCTGGGCCACACCAGCCAGAACTGAAGCCCTTGGGCTTTGGTCCCAGGCCTCAGCAAGTCTAATGCAACCTCTGGTGACCCCATTAAAACGACGTTGGAACCCACAGTCTGAGACTCACTGGGCTAGACGATCAGCTGGACCTCAGTGCTCTCCCATCCCTAATTTCTATTATCTTGGCCACACTGGGGCCTGCAGCAGCCCTCAAAGCCACTCGTCACACCGGCAAATTTTCATCTTACAGCTCCAAGCAGCCTCCCAAGCCCGGCCTTTACCCAAGCAGTCACGTTAGACAGCCATTGGTTACAGAAACATAGGTGGGGTCATCGAGGGCAGCCCTGGAAACGTGAACGTGACTTTCCAGTACTCCATTGTTCACCAGGGAACATGGAGAAGAAGGTGCCAGCTGGCTCGGCAGCAGAATGAAGCAGCCTGTCATTGGAAGAGGAAACCCCAAAGCAGCACAGATCTCAGTGTGATGTCCCCAGAAGGGCAATTTATATTTCTGTAACTGAACTACTCGGGAGGGGCTTCAGCTGGGCTCAGGGCCCCTCCCTCCTGGCATTGCATAGGCACACGGAGACACAGGCCCTGCTGTGCGGAGGTGGCAGATGAGCGGACAAGACAGAGTGGAAGGGGAAGCAGAGGGGTGAAGCGGCTTTTCCAGGGTCCTACAACAGGTCAGGAGAAGAGCACTCAAACCCCAACCTGTCTGGTAGCCCAGAGCTCAAGCACCAGACACAAGAACTGTGCGGCAGCCTTTTACCGCTGAGTCATCTGACACGTGGCTGTCATCTTCAGCGGGAGGTGAGAATGGAGGAGAATCCTCCTTAGTTTTTTCCAATGGAATATTTCAAGCTGCTCTTCCTTCCCTGGGGTCACGCTCTGGTAAATGAAGAAGTCACTTACAGGTGGGTTGGCATTTTCTTAGCTCAACAGTCCAGGCACTGGCTGTTCTCTGTTCACTGATGGAGGTCAGCCTGTGGGCTTTCTCATCACTACAGCTCTCCTGCATCTCAGCTGGGAGCTGGAAGGAGGGTGCTAGCAGATAGAGAGAAGAGCTACAAGAACGATTCAAGGTCTGGAATGCTCACTTGTCATGAGCCTCATCAAGCCCACACTGTTTTGAGTGTTGAGAGCTCCAGAGGCATAATTATTTATGCAGTGGCCCGAGAAGGCTCTTGAGTGAGCAGAAAAAGGCAAAATGAATTCCATGGCTGGAGGCTGACGTTAGAAAATCTGAAACCAGATGTAGGATGCCAGTTTCTAAGTGGCCGTAATTACTGGGCTATGAGTGGACCAAGCAGGTCTCAGCCGCAACTGCAATCTGCCTTGTCTGGCCTCCTTTGGTTTGGTGTTTGGTTGCTGCAGTGACGTGTGCACTCAGGCAAGTGCTCTGGGCCAATACGCCACTGACTTCCAAAAGGAAGAAAGCTGCAGAATGTAGCTAGCAATGAGCAATCTCAAAAGCTCAGGTTACTTATCCAGAAGCTTCTCACAGGATCCCAGCAGTGACTCTGCAAAGGAAGTTCTGTAACCGTAAAGTAATAATCTCCCCCACCCTCTGCCCAATCGACAGGCATTGAATATGGGAACATGCATCACCAAAGCAAGCTTACACATCTTGAGAGGAAGGAGGAACTTTGTCAGCTGGCAATAGTAGAAGGCTTTTATTCTCTACGTGGACTAGAGGGGATAGAAATACACACACCTAGCTAGGAGATGATATTAGTAAGGGGTTTACTACCAATATCAGTTTCAAGCTTTTGGGGAATATTCCCAGGAACCTGAGTAAATGCAGTGAGCAAGCTGAGGGTTCTTGCAGTTCTGTACTGACAAACCAGCCCCTCCTGAGTACTCATTCAGGGAGAGTTTGAAGTTCAGAGGGTTTGTGACAGGTGCTAAGATCCTGCGTGGAAATGGCTACCTATTTTGCTGGCACTCCGTCAGCTGGCCAAGGTGAGCCCTAGGTGCATCAGTGAGTTTAAGCATCTCTGTATGGCAGAGGGAACAAGGGATGGGGACAGGGAAACTCTATAGACATTAGCAGTAGAAACTGCCAAGCTCCACGAGAAGTTTTGTTAATTTATATCTCATGGTTATTTCAGTAAAAAAATAAAGACAAATGTCTGGATGTCCCTGGGGTGCACATACACATACAGGGGTAGGAGCAGAGCAGGAACAGGCTAGAGGGTTATTAATTCAGTCAAAATGCTGACCCCTTCTGGACTCAAACAGACTCCACCCCTCCCAGGCACAGGGGCGAAGGGAGCCCATCCATTATCATGTGTCATCGGCTAAATCCATACAATGAGCTCGACAAATGAGTATTGTTAAGAGCAGCAGCACAGGACAGCTCTGAAAAACATGTCCCCAGTTAGCAATGAAGCCACTGCTCAGCATCCCCAGAGCCACCTGCTGAGGAAGGAAAGTGATAACAATCAGGGTGGGAATACAGTGCAGCCACTAGATTAGGAGAGAGAATAAAGGCTAACTGGCTTCCTTAGCAGCCAAGTCAGGGAAGCAGTAGGAATGTCTGTTTTTTGGCTACTGTGTCTGACTTCTCTGGGATTTCCAACCAGAGATTCCAGGGGAAACGGTGAGCACTGAAAACACTGAGCGCTAGTTGGAATGTTTTAGAGAGACGAGACCCGACATAGGAAAGTGACATCCTCTGAGGTGTCTTCTGTCCCTGAGATGCCTCAAGAACACTAGAACTGCAAATAGATCTGTGGCTTTGCAGAATCAGTAGGGGGTGTTGCTCCTTAGCCAGAACTCCCAGCAATGAGCATTAAAAACTTCAGGGCAGGCTGCAGCCTCCACACCCTTAGCGCTGCAGACTTCTTCTCTCTGTACCTGCCTCTTGTTCCTGCAGGCACTGACCCAGGTGTAAGGCCGATAGACCCAGGTTGCCAGCACTAGTGATAAAACCTGTCATCAATAACTGTGGGCTCAGCGCCCGTTGGTGTCTGATGCCTCTCTCACTATTTCCTTCCGTCTTTCCCCATCCAGTGCAGAGTGGCTTCGTTTCTGTAGACTAGCTCCGCACCCATCTACTACATCATCTACCCATTCTCTGTGGGGTCTGCCTCTCCTATTCGAGCCATCCATTGTGCTGAATACCAGGGTCTTGATTTTTCGTTCATCATTCATTCTGTAAATATGTCCAAATAGTTGTAGTTTCCGTTTTATAACCTTCTGCAGCAGGTTCTCTTTCGGCTGTATCTTCCTATAGAATTCCTCACTGGTGACCTTCCGCATCCATCCTATTCTCAGAATCTTTCTATAACAACTCCTAGAACCTGTGACCACAGGGTCTGAAGCCCCGCACTCTACCACATGAGCTAAAGGCCAGCTGGCTTTCAGCTGAGACTGTAGAGCAGAAACTTCACTCACCCCCAGATAGGTCTCAGTGCCTCTGGGTACTACACAGGAAAGAGGAAGGAGGCACAAGGTACCAGCGTGAGCCAGTTCACAGTCTTCTGGTGAGAAACACGATGCTGCAATAAGCATTTTGGTCTTAGGGCCTTTAAAATTTCCTAAAATGCAGGAAATCGATCCTATCTGTTTCAAGGGAACAAGCTCCATCCCCTTCCATTTTGGTCTCACCTTGGCCACAGCTGTCAAGAAGTTCAAAGTCGCAGAAGATCATAGTGGTGGTTGATTGTCATGACCAACAGATCCTGCCCGGAGCAACAGGACTGTTCCAGATGACCCTTCTTTGGTGGAGGAGCTGGGAAAATGTTCATTGGTATTTAGCACATTTAAAAGTGAAGTAACATGAGCCCTGCTTGGGTTGCAGGTCTTTGCTTGGTTTCTGCAAGCATCCAGCCACCTGGGCTTAGAGGTAGGAACACCTGGGAGCAGCCAAGTTGAAGCTTCATAAGTGAGGAAAAATCACAAGGATGAAATGAATATTTGCTCTGGATAACGTATGAAGATCCACATATCTAACAGAGCTGGAAGGGACCTTGCCAGGTCATGGAGTCCAGTTCTCTGCCCTCTTGGCAGGGCCAAGTACCATCCCTTTCTTTTTTTCAAACCTATTTGCCCCACATCCCTAAATGGTCCCCTCAAGGTCTGAGCTCCTGAACCTGAAGTGTAGCAGGCCAAGGCTCAAACCTCTGAGCTAGCGCTACCCCAGCTCTACAGAGAAGTATTTGCACTAGATGTAACATGTTTTGCAGGGGACAGTGTAATCCACACCCCTCGGGGTGGTTCAGTGCCCCATGGAATGACACCTAGACCATGTCCAAAGAGCAAGACTGAGTCTCCTCTGCAGCCTTCGCTGAGCGCCAGCTGGCTTTTAGCTTAAACTGTAGAGGCTCCTGCACTGTGCTCCAGAAATGCCTGGTTCAAGTCTGTCTCTAAGGCTGTGGCCACACTAGACAGTGACTTCAAAATGGCTTATCCTGATCTGTTATTTCGAAATAAGTGGCATGGAAGCGACTAAACACAAAATGCGGATTGAAATTGCGATATGCAACATTGAAATGACTCCCAGTCATTTCGAAATGGAGCGGCAACACTGACGCAGCTTCATTTCCAAATAACAGGGCAGGAAATGGTGAGGGCAGGGTCAAATGGCTGACAAGCCCTTCCTGGAGCATGGGCGCGAGCTAACCTCTTAAAGGGCTCCTCCCAAACACATCCCCCATGCACATGCTGAGGACCCTGGCTGCTTGCAGCACGTGACCTCCAGCACAGCACTCGGCAGAGCCTTGGTTAGCCACCACATCACTGCCTGCCATGGACCCGCAACACTTCACTGAGGGGGACACCTTGGATATTGTGGCCGGAATGATGGCCATCCTGACAGCATGCCATATGAGGCTACATGCTGCCCGACACGTGGCCAGCTTCCTGCAGGCTCCCCCCACAGTGCATCCAGAGCACCCCCTGTTCCAGCCCCGCCGTCACCTCTGGCGGTACCCCACCAGCGGGGAATGGTGGGATGACATTGTCCTAGGAGAGTGGGAGGGCAACCAGTGGGTCTGCAACTTCCGGACCCCACTCCCCGGGCCACCTTCATGGAGCTGTGCCATTGGCTGGCACCAGCACTTCGCCACCAGGACACCCACATGCGGCCCGCGCTCCCTCTGGAGAAAAGAGTGGCCATCGCTCTGTGGAAGCTGGCCGCACCGGACAGCAACCACTCCATCGGCCACCAATAGGGGGTGGGGAAGGCCACTGTCAGGGTCGTCCTCCTTGAGGTAAGGCACGCGGGGCCACGCAACCATGGTGGGGCCCTGTGGAGGAGGTCCCAAGGTGTGGGGCCCCGGGGAGTGGGGTCCCTTGAGGGGGGCCCCAGGGAGCAGGGCCGCCATATGCTACCACACACTCACGGGCGCCTGTGCTCTCTACCCTACAGGTTGTTGCCACCATCAACAGGATCCTCCTGCACTGCCTGATCCGCCTTGGGGACATGGACACTGCCATGGCCGGCTTCCAACAGCTGGGATTCCCCAACTGCATCGGTGCATTGGACAGCACCCACATCACCATCCTGGCCCCACCACACAGCCGTGGACGGTACATCAACCGCAAGGGCTACCACTCCATCGTCTTCCAGGCCCTCATGGATGCCCGAGGATGTTTCACCGACATCTGTGTGGGCTGGCCGGGCAGGGCCCACAATGTCCGCATCCTGCAGAACTCGTGGCTCGGCCGCAGGATGGCAGAGGGCACCTACATCCCCCCACGGCAGCTGCCGGTGGGGGACTTGACCATGCCCCCGTGCCTCATCACAGATGCTGCCTACCCGCTCCAGGTCTGGCTAATGTGCCCCTACATGGGACACACCAATGAGAGCTGGACCTCTTCAATGCCCGCCTCAACCACACCAGGAACACTGTGGAGCGGCATTCGGCTGTCTGAAGGCTCGTTTCAGGCGCCTGGAGGCAGGCCTGCCCAGCGTGCCCGCTGTCGTGGGCACCTGCTGTGCACTGCACAACCTCGTGGAGAGCAAGCAGGAGCTCTTTGTGGCACACTGGGCAGCCGAGGCCGTTTCGCGGTATGAGCAGCCAGGTGTGGTCCCGTGTCGCCAGGTGCACCGGGACAGGGTGCATGTGTGGGAGACCTTCCGGGAGACCTTTGCCTGGGGACCCCCATGACCTGGCCCCGCTCACTCCATGCAACCCCCCTGCCCCCACCCCCGGTGCTCACCCCTGCCCCACCAGCACTGCCCTTGCTATCCCCACCTGAGGCAGGACACGTACACCGTTGAATCAATTCAACTGCCATGTTTGGAACAGAATGAATGTGTGACTATTTATGGGGTGGGACGGGGGTGAACTATATACATGGGAAGGTGGGGGGCTTCAATCCTCCGTCGGAGCGGCTGGTCAGGAGCCATGACAGCTCCTGGAGCTGCGACCATCCCAGGGCTGGGATGGGGCAGGTGGAACAGTGAGGTAGGGCTGGACTGGGGTATCTAGGGGTTCGAACTCACAGGGGTGGAGGGGGAGCTATGGACGGGCAGGGCTCGCCTGGCTACAGCCAGCGTGCCAGCTCCCGCTGCTTGGCTGGGGTCAAGGCAGCTGGGAGCAGAGCTGAAAGGACCGGGGGAGGGAAGGGGCATGGGGGTGGGGCTGAGGAACAGGGAGGAGCTGAGGAAGAGGGGGCTGGTAGGGAGCGGGGGGGGCTGGGGCAGAGGGGGATGGCAGGGAAGGGGGGTGGCTGGGGCAGAAGGGAGTGCTGTGGGAAAGGCCTTCCATGGGGCGGGCGGCTGGGACAGGCGGTTGACGATGGCCTGGGTCAGGGTGTTGAGATACCCAGCCACCCAGTCCTAGGCCTCCCGCTCCATGGAGAGCCATTCCCACAGCAAGTGGTTCTGCTTCCGCCATGCGGCCGTGTGCGCTGCCACCAGATCATCTACCCAGCTGCAGCGGTGTCTCCTCCCACCAAGGCGCCCGTTCCGGGGAGGTGTCTCCCCCTCGCCCTCCTCTGCTGCTGCAGGGCTCACGGGCGTGTCCAGGGGACTGGGGTGGCTGGCAGATGCTGAGGCTGTGAAGACATAAGGCGAGAGGCTGGTGTCCCATCAGTCATGAGCCTGGGTACCATGGGCCAGCGGCCTTGTCCCCACCGCCGTCCCACCCTGCTTGTGGTGAGGGGCTCTGGGGTGGCCTGTCTTCTGTGGGGTCCATCAACATGGGGTAATTAGAGTGGCTGCCCCAGCTCCCCCAGACTTCTGACCCTCATGGCAGCCCATGGCCCCATGAGCCCAGGCCTATGGTAGCGATGACGGCCATCCCTGGGTCCCTGGCCCATGGATGTGTGCCCAGGCCTCTACTGGCTGTGTTGGGGACTGCCCCCTCCCCTGCATGACCAGTGCACCCCATGCCCGGTCCTACCTGAGGGTTCCTCGGGTGGTGCAGGGGAGGCCCGAGTGGAGGTAGCCCGGCTAGGGCCCTTGGAGGGCTTGGCCATGCACAGTGGTCCCTCACTCCTGCTGTTGCTGTCCCTGGTGTCAGCAGGTACTTCGGGGCCTGCTGTGGGGGGTGGGAGGGCATCGAGGCTCCTGGCTGGGGCTCCTCGCTCTGCCCCTCTGGCTTCACCGTGTCCAGGGTCTCTTCAAGTGATGCAGCCTCCCTGGATCCTAGCAGCTGGTGGAGCTCCCTAAAGTAGGGGCAGGTGGCCGGCTCTGCCCCTGATTGCCTGGCTGAGTCCCTTGCTCAGGCATAGCCCTGCTGCAGCTCCTTTGCTTTGGAGCAGACCTGGTCAGGGGTCTGGAGGGGGTGGTTCCTTGCAGTGAGGTTGCTGGCAAGGTGGATGAAGGTGTCCGCATTTCTCTTCCACCTCTCCATCCTGAGCAGGATGTCCTCCTCCCCCCAGACAGCCAGCAGGTCCTGGACTTCAGCTTCCAGCCAGAGGGTCCCCCTCCTCTTTGGGGGCTGCCCAGAGCCCTGGGAGCCCCGCTGCCTGGACCCCTTGGCTCCACAGGGATCCCGGGAGTCTTGGCTGCTGGCCTTCAGTCCGACCACGCTGGGATGTCACTTTCTGAGGGTGCTAGGGAGTGTCGTCTGGCCACCTCATGGTCCTGTTCAACTTGTTCATCAATGATCTAGAAAATGAGGTAAGCAGTGAGGTGGCAAAGTTTGCAGATGACACCAAGTTGTTCAGGACAGTCAAAACCAAAAGGGATTGTGAAGAACTACAAAAAGATCTCGGCAAACTGAGTGATTGGGCAGCAAAATGGCAAATGAAATTTAATGTGGGTAAGTGTAAGGTAATGCATTTAGGAAAAAATAACCCAAATTACACGTACTACATGATGGGGTCAAATTTAGCTACGACAGATCAGGAAAGGGATCTTGGAGTTATAGTGGATAGTTCTCTGAAGACATCCACGCAGTGTGCAGCGGCAGTTAGTAAGGCAAATAGGATGTTAGGACTTATTAAAAAAGGGATAGATAATAAGACAAAAGATATCATACTTCCCCTATATAAAATTATGATACGCCCACATCTTGAGTACTGCGTGCAGATGTGGTCCCCTCACCTCAAAAAAGATATATTGGCATTAGAAAAGGTTCAGAAAAGGGCGACTAAGATGATTAGGGGCTTGGAACGGGTCCCATATGGGGAGAGGCTAGAGAGACTGGGACTTTTCAGTTTGGAAAAGAGGCGATTGAGGGGCGATATGATAGAGGTATATAAAATCATGAATGGTGTGGAGAAAGTGAATATAGAAAAATTATTTACCTTTTCCCATAATACAAGAACTAGGGGACACCAAATGAAATTGATGGGTAGTAGGTTCAAAACTAATAAAAGGAAATTTTTCTTCACACAGCGCACAGTCAACCTGTGGAACTCCTTGCCCGAGGAGGCTGTGAAGGCCAGGACTCTATTAGGGTTTAAAAAAGAGCTTGATAAATTTTTGCAGGTTAGGTCCATAAATGGCTATTAGCCAGGGATAAAATATGGTGCCCTAGCCTTCAGAACAAGGGCAGGAGATGGATGGCAGGAGATAAATCACTTGATCATTGTCTTCTGTTCCCCTTCTCTGGGGCACCTGGCATTGGCCACCGTCGGCAGATGGGATGCTGGGCTGGATGGACCTTTGGTCTGACCCAGTATGGCCATTCTTATGTTCTTATGTTCTTATGCTTCCTGCATGGGGTTTCTGTGTCCCTGAAGCTTTAAGGCTGATATACCTTGAGTGGATATGATATACCTTGACTTCAGTAAAGCTTTTGATACGCTCTCCCACAACATTCTTGTCCATAAGTTAAGGAAATACGGATTGGATCCTTGGACTATAAGATGGATAGCAAGCTGGCATGATTGTCGGGCCCAACAGGTAGTGGTCAATGGCTCAATATCTGGATGGAGGTCTGTTTCAAGCGGAGCGCCGCAAGGCTCGGTTCTGGGGCCGGGGTTATTCAACATCTTTATTAATGACCTGGATGAGGGATTGGATTGCACCCTCAGCAAGTTTGCGGATGAAGCAAAACTAGGGGGAGAGGTAGATACGTTGGAGGGTAGAGAGAAAATCCAGAGTGACCTGGATAAATTGGAGGACTGGGCCAAAAGAAATCTGAGGTGGTTCAATAAGGAGAAGTGTAGAGTCCTGCACCTGGGGCGGAAGAATCCCAAACACTGTTACAGGTTGGGGACCGACTGGCTCAGCAGCAGTATGATGGAAAGGGACCTAGGGATTATGGTGGATGAAAGGCTGGATATGAGTAAACAGTGTGCCCTTGTAGCCAAGAAAGCTAATGGCATACTAGGGTGCATTAGGAGGAGCATTTCAAGCAGATCTAGAGAAGTAGTTATTCTTCTTTATTCGGCACTGGTGAGGCCACATCTGAAATATTGTGTCCAGTTTTGGGCCCCCCAGTATAAAAAGGATGTGGATTTGCTGGAGCAGGTTCAGCGAAGGGCAACAAAAATGATTAAGGGTCTGGAGCACAAGACCTGTGAGGATAGGCTGAAGGATTTGGGCTTGTTTAGTTTACAGAAGAGAAGACTTAGAGGTGATTTAATAGCAGCCTTCAACTTCCTGAAGGGGAGCTCTAAAATGGAGGGTGAGAAACTGTTCTCCGTGGTGTCAGATGGCAGAACAAGGAGTAACGGTCTGAAGCTGAAGAGGGAGCAGTGTAGGTTAGATATTAGGAAAAACTACTTCACCAGGCGGGTGGTGAAGCAGTGGAATGAGTTGCCTAGAGAGGTGGTGGATTCTCCATCCCTTGAGGTTTTCATGTCCCAGCTGGACAAGGTCCTGGCTGGGATTACTTAGTAGGGGTTGATCCTACTTGAAGCAGGGGCTGGACTAGATGACCTCCTGAGGTCCCTTCCAGCCCTATGATTCTGTGTATTCTGTGTAAGGCACCCACATCTGACAGCCATAGAGCTCTGGCTGCTGATGGGAGGGGCTGGCTCTGTGGAGGACTTTTCATTTCGAAATGGCAGCCAGGGAGCAGCTACACACATTTAATTTCGAAATTAACATCGAAAATCGCGTTAATCCCAAAACAGGAGGGGAATAACGATTTTGAAATGAATGCCTTTTAATTTTGAAATTCATTTTGAAATGAGCAATTGCTGAGTAGCCGCTCTCCTGCTCATTTCGAAATTGCCCCTCGTTTTGAAATAATTTTCAAAATGAGCTGCTAGTGTGGCCACAGCCTCAGTGGTTTCAACAGAATGCCCCTGACCAACAGTAGGCCAGGTTTCTCCAAGCCCTTTGATGGGTCCAGGCCCCAAAAGCAATTAAAATGATCCAGAAAAGGGTTATTTCAAACCTTGCTTTGCTAGTGTAGTAAACTCTTCCATATATGACAACCCCAGGACCAGGAGATTGCCAGATATGCAAGTATTTTGTTAATTGAGAGTAGCTTGGGGGAGGCACAGGAAGAGGTCAGAAATCTCAGCTCCTCCCATTCCCCCCCAGCACCAGCTCCTCCAACTACTGCCCTGTTTACCTTTTGGTGGGGACAGCGGGAGCCACTGGTGGGGCTTGTCCCTGGCTGTGCGGCACAGGGAGCCCCTGAGTGCCGCCCTGTCGCCTGGACAACAGGGACCTGTGAGAGCCCTGGCTGGTTCTGGGAGGAGAAGCCACCATGTAGCATGACTCACCTGGCAGCTCTGAGTGGACAGCTCCCGGTAGAGCTACTCAGCTTGCGGGGGCTCGAGCAGCACCCCGGGACTGTCTGGAAAAAAAAAAAAACGGCAAGCCGGCCACTGCTCAGGGTTTGCTGGCATTATGTCGGTTATCTCAGAGTTCCGGCTGATCAAATATTAGAGGAACAAGAGTTTACTGTGCAACCATACAAACATGCAGTCAGGGCCTGGCCTGTGATTCCGGCAGAGCCAAACTAGGGCATGGTTATAATTATAGTTGTTTCCTTCACTAAGTGGCTCCCCTTTCGGGCTGGTTCTGACACATCCTCACTACGCCCTAATGTTCATGTACAGATTTTTGATTTGAACTTTCCCAAAGTTTTGATCGACTTCTGCTACTTTCAAGGAATTGCACAGAAAGGGGCTTCTGGTGTCTTTGCTCATCTCCCCACTACTGTTTGCACAAGAGCAGTCAGGGTAGTTCAGCCACTATCCAGTGATTTTACATCATATAAGTTTTTTAAAAAAAATAAACAAACAAACACATGAAAAAAAAAGACTTGAAGATTTGAAAAAAGTCAGAGCAAAACATGGGAATTTTAAAATACTGTTTCAGGTGACCCAAACTGGACTTGGATGGCCATGCTGGACTTTCATAAAATTTCAGACATCCATCCTTTATACACCCCTCTACCCACTAACCACCTTGGTAAACCAAGGTGTTAAAGATTGTCCTTGTCCAACAGGAGGTCTGCGGTGGATCAGGGAAGTGACATCAAATCTATGACAGCACAGCTCCATGATTTTCAAATTGGACCAGCTTGAATTCTAGTTGAGGAGATGACTCTGGTGTTTCTGGATTCAGGCCGTGATTCCACAAACCTTTGGAGTTTGTTCTGTCCCTCCCACGCCCCGATCACTCTGAGCCCAGAAGGGATCCGTTTCCTCTTTTACACATAAAATAGTTTTTGCTGGAAGACCAGAGGGTTAGCTGAGTATCACAAAGCAGCACATTTGCAGAGCAAAATGGTGATCTCTTTTGACTTAACATATTCTCTCTTTAGTCAGTAAACACAGCCAACAGGATGAACACTTCATGCTCACCTTGATAATTTTTTTTCTGATTTGTCAACTTTGATTACTGTTTTGGTTCTTTATGCCTTAAATATTGAGTCTGTTCTGGCTATGGTCTGAAGAAGTGGGTCTGTCCCACAAAAGCTCATCACCTAATAAATTATTTTGTTAGTCTTTAAAGTGCTACTTGACTGCTTTTTTGTTTTGATAGTATATAGACTAACATGGCTCCTTCTCTGTTACTTCATAAGTAGATAGTTAAATTTAAAATTCTCCATTGAATTTGTAAAGGTCTAATCATGCATCTGAATATAATTTTTACCCTTGCAAAGAACCAAATTAAACATGACATAGTGACAAGGATTTCTCCTTGCATTTGCTTCAACTGCCCTCTGCCCTGTTAAAAGGTATCTCCCTCCCACACTTTCCATGACTATTTCTTAATCAAAGTGCTTGCAAAAATGAAGTAAACTTCCTGGCTTTTAAGCCTCACTCACAGACATATACAATGCACTAAAAAGGGATCTGACAGAATGTATTGTTTATGCTGACGGCCAGAATAATTGCAACATGGAAAAACAGGTGTTTTAGAGGGAATGATGGTGGTCATTGTTATGACAGATAATTTATTAAAGCAAATACATTGCACATAGGCGGGGCTGGCAATACTCAAACTTTTCCCTGTTCCAAAGACAAATATGCCTCAACTAACTCATTGTTCCCTCACCGCCACATGCATTCTGTGGCTATGTTTACATAGCAGGCAGTATTTCGGGATACAAAGGTATCCTGAAATAGCTGCCAGCATCTATGCAACAGTCCCACTGTCTCAAAACAGTTTCCAAGATAACAGGCATGCTATTCCAGCATCTCTGTACACCTCATCGCAGGAGGACTACAGAGATGCCTTGACATTAGGCTTTATTTCAGCATGTGGCACCATTTAGCCTGTTTCGAAATTACCTCAAAACTAGCCATGCAGTTTGCTTAGTGTAAATTATTTAATTTATTTCAAAGTTAAGGTGCTGTCTAGACATAGCCTTTGGGTATGCCTACACAGCAGCCTTAGTCCGAAATAAGCTATTCTGGAATAGGTGTTCTGGAATAGTTTATTTCAAATAATGCTGCTACATAAAAAATGCATTTCTAAAGAGCATGTAGCTATTTTGAAATACATTGTCTAAACAGATAGGCCATGACTATACTACCCCTTCCTTTCTGAAGGGGCATGTAAAGAGCATGGCTGTTTGAAAATGGAAATGGGGCACGGATATGAATATTTATCACCTCATTTGCATAATGATGGCCACCTGGCCTGTCAAAGTGCTGATTTCGAACTAAAAATAGCTGTGTAGCTGAGGTTCCTTTGAAGCGGTGCCCCAATTTTCAAAGCACCTTCTTCCTAATAATGGCTATTATTTTGAAATAACAGTGCTCTGTAGAGATTGCCTTAGAGGCAGAGTTTCCTCTTAAAGCTCCAGCTTGTGACTTCCTAAGAAGTGGACTTCGCTGAGATGTGGGTTTGTGTTCATAGAAACGGTGACCATATTTTCCTGTATTGAATAAAGGGTGCCTGGTAAAATTACTCGTATTCAAGCACATTCAATAGCAATCAACTTACAAATGTTCAAATTAACATCAAATTGATTGAACTGTTCTTAAAAGGAGATAAAGGTTGAGCATCTCTCGTCTGGAAACATCTGCCACTATTTTAGTTAGTTGGATAACCACTTATCATGGGTGTGGCCAATGTGCCTGTGGTCCCATAAAGTTTGTTTACTGCCACCAGTCCTGGCTCTCGATGCTCTGTGCTGTTGATGATGACGATGATGATGAAACTGTTTGCCAGCATCCCTTGTTCTGGGAAATCTTTTCCAGTTCTGACCAGGTGTATCCCATCTTTTTAGTGTCTGCCTTCAGGTTTCTATGGAGTGTGGCATCCTGATTAAGGATAGACTGCTATGGGCACCCACATGGCCCCACGATAGGCTAATATTATGGCTGACCTGGAACAAAGATTCCTCAGCTCTCATCCCCTATTACCCCTCCTCTACTTATGATACATTGATGACATCTTTATGATTTGGACCCATGGTATTGAGACTCTAGAAGAATTCCACAGAGACTTTAACAAGCTGCACCCCACCATCAACTTATGCCTCGGCTACTCTACATGAGAGATACATTTCCTGGATACTACAGTACAAAACAAGGATGGCCTGATTGGTACCACACTGTACCAGAAACACACTAATCACTATACTTACCTACATGCTTCTAGCTTCCATCCTGCATGCACAACTAGATCCATTGTTTACAGTCAAGCCCTTAGGTACAATTGCATTTGCTCTGATCCTACTGACAGAGACCAAAAACTACAAGATCTTTACCAAATATTCATAAACCTGAATTACCCACCAGGAGAAGTAAAAAAAAACCAATCAACAGGGTCAGACGAACACCCAGAGACCAGCTACTTCAAGATAGGCCACAAAAAGCCAAGAACAGAACACCACCGGTCATTACCTACAGCCACCAACTCAAACCGCTGCAACACGTTATTAAAGACCTCAATCTATCCTTAGGATGCCACACTCCAGAAGGCCCTAGATGACAGGCCTGTTCTCTCCTACAGACAACATCCCAACCTTATGAGGATTCCCACCAACTATCACAGTCTATCCCGCAGGAACACCAGTCTTGGAACTTTTCCTCGCAACAAAGCCTGTTGCCAGCTTTGTCCACATATCTTTTCTGGAGTTACCATCACTGGATCTAACCAGGTTATTCACAGAATCACGGGCACATTCTCATGTTCCTCAACTAACAAATGCTGTTCTGGTCTGGCTATGGTCTGAAGAAGTGGGTCTGTCCCACGAAAGCTCACCTAATAAACTATTTTGCTAGTCTTTAAAGTGCTACTTGACTGCTTTTTGTTTTGACAGATGCTTTGTATATTGGACAGACCCAAACTGTCTTAGACAAAGAATTAATGAGCACAAAACAGGCATAAAAACACTCCTGATCCACAAACTGGTCAGCCAGCAATTTAATGGAGTGGGCCTTTCTGTTAATGACCTGAAGGTTTGCGTCTTACTGAAGAGGAATTTTCACAACAGATTGGAAAAAGAGGCTGCTGAACTCTCTTTTATATTCAAATTTGACACATTAATACGTGGTTTAACTGGGATGGGAATGTTTTAGGTCATTATAGGGGCTCTTTTGCATACTTGGCTTAATCTAATTCTTGACTCCCCCACACCTTCTGCCCCTCTGCTCTCTGATTTGCTCACCTTGACAATATTTTTCTGATTTGTCAACTTTGATTAATATTTTTGGTTCTCTGTGCCTTAAATATTGAGTCTGTTCTGGTATGGCTATGGTCTGTAGAATCAGGTCTGTCCCACGAAAGCTCATCACCTAATAAATTATTTTTGTTAGTCTTTAAAGTACCACTGGACTGCTTTTTTGTGTTGATAGTATAGCTTTCTCTCTGTTTCTATGACAGGTGTCTTTTGGGCACCCTCTTTTCTTTTTTCCTTGCAGGTTCCAACTTACAGCTTGCCTTGTGATGTTGGTGGTTGGTTTTCTGAGGGTATGTCCAACCCATCGCCATCTTCTCTGCCTGATTTCTTCTTTGTCAGGAAGTTGCTGAGTCAGTTGCTACAGATCTTAGTTGTTAATGGTGTGTGGTTATTTATCTGCAATTTACCCCTAAATGTTTCCTAAGAGCCTAGTAAGCAGTGGAAGTGTTGGTAATGCTGGTAGACGATATGGACCTCTTGTGGTCTGGTAAAGTCTCACATCCAGCACTGGTCAGGTTCCGAGGATGCCAGGTGAGAGTTTCAAGCTGTACTGCATAGTGGGATTCTTTTCATTTACCCTCTTATCTTTAAGGCTTCAGGGTTCACGTAGGGAAGGATGGCACACACTCTTCTGCCTACCTCCCACACACAAATGGGCTGAGGTGGCACACAGCCATACCACCTGCTCTATCACACAGGGGAGGTACCAACCACCTGACCCTCTCTGCCCACAGTTTTTTGCCCTCCATATCTGGCTGGGTGCCCAGGATGGACCTGCCTCTCCCTGTAACTGGTGTTGCATATTCCCACAGCAGCACTTGGTGAGTAGGGGACACACTTGTAGTCATGTGTCCCCCAGATTTCCACCAGGGTTCATAGCAGAAAGCAGCCAGCAGAAGCCTTTTGGTACTGTGTGTGAAGAAGGGATGAGAGCTGCTTCCAGCTGCAGAGGAGAGGGGAAGAAGAGATGACCTTACTCATGTCTTTGCAGAACTCATCCCTTCCCTTATCTGCCACACACACACACACACACACACACACACACACACACACACACACACACACACACACACACACCCCAGTTACAATACAAACCCAGAAGTGGGGAAGCCCTAAGGATGGCTTGTGTGCCAGGGTCCAGGGAACTTGACTTCAGGTGCTTCAGCAGACAGGGATCCAGGCCAAAGAGGTGGATCAGCAGGGGAGGGTGCTGAGGGGATGGAGAAGTTCCATGCTTCCTCATCAGAACACAGAGCAAGGTTGGGTGGATAAAGAGTGTGCTAAGTATCTCCCTGTGAGGCTGCTGGGGAGCCAGCAGGTTCAGGGTGGGAGCAGGCTGGAAATGGCTTTTCCCATCCAAATCCAGAGCCATGCAGTGAGTGCTATGCCAATAGCCCAACAGGGGAGCTGCCCAGCCCCATGTACTGCAGCTTTGCCCCTCCACCAATCTTTTACACCCCTCCCCATCACTGGGCACTGGACCACCCCCTCAGCACTAGCGGATGTACAGCTGGAAAGCAGGGATTCAGACAGCAGTGGGACCCACCAGCACTGATGTAAGGGGAGGCAGAAACTATGGGACAATGTGCCCATTTTAAAGAAAAATTCAGGACATTGGCACTGTCCCTTTAAAAGTGGGATGCCTGGTCACCTTAGCCCTCAGTGCTCACAGATTTCTTTTTTCCAGAGGGCCGGAAGGGCTGAGCTGAGCCGAGCTCTGGCGTGACACACAGCACAAACCGTTGGCTGGCTGCTGCCATGGTGAGCCCCAGGGTTTGCTCTGGACTGACGCGGAACATCCAGTCTGCAAAGCAGTGGTCTAGTGAGGAGCAGAGTTGTGAGTGGGTCCTGCCGTTTGGGTGTATGGGCAACAACTCTGTGGGTGGGGGGACTGGCAGGGGAGCGCCAATCCCCTTGGCTGCACCATCTCTGCAGCTGGGGAAGAGAGGGAGCCGTGACCATGTTGCTGGGTATGTGCTGCTACCCTTTAGTGGGGGGCGGTGGTTGTGCCTCCTGCAGGCTGTGTGCCCTCTATTTCCGCTTGGCCAAAAGGCTCCCTCACCCCCCCACTGTTGGCACTATGCCTTGCTCCCGGCTTTACCCCAATCCACACAATGTGCCCCCTTTGCCCCGACCTATGCACTGTGCCCCAACCCCTTTCCCTCCAGTCTGTGCCCCACCCTGCACTGTGCCCCCTTCATCTTTAATCCCCACGCCTCCCTCCTGCACCCATGCTGAGAATCTGACATAGATGCAGGGACTGCCTGAGGATGCTGCTGCTCAGGGCCAGCCATGGGGGCTGGGAGCTGGGTGCAAAAGGAGAAGTCTCCTTGGTGCTGGGGTGGAGCTGGAGGCACAGGAAAGGGTCCTGCAGGAGCTGAGGGGGCTTGGCTCTCCCTGCTTGAGAAAGGGGGTGAACAGTTTGTGAGCTTATTCTGTATAAACTTTGTGCAGAGTACGACTGATTTCTCTGGGGTTCTGCTCCCACTGGGGCTGTGAGCCTGGGTGCTGTGTCAAGTCCCAGTGACTGAACTGTCCCCAACCTGAGCTGATTTTGGTGAATGTGCTGCTTTGCTGTGGGCTGTGCCATCGCTGGAGGAGGCTAGTGGATCTGGCTCGGCAGGACAGGGAGATGGGGCACCTCAGGGGGCAGGTTTGTGGGCTCAGTGATATTTTCAGGACGTCAGGTGACAGAGCCCATCAATACAGTATCCAGGTTGTCTCACTACAGCTGCACACAGAGGCACACTCCCTGTTCATAGTCGTACCTTCCAGGAGCGCATTAGCTCAGTTTGCTCTTGCATCATATTGCACTGGGATCCCTAAATCCTTCCCCTGACATAGGTTGGGCCTGTTTTTTTTTTTTTTCCTTCACCTAAATCTAGGACCTTTCATTTGGCTGTAATTAAAATTCCGTCTGTTGGAATGGGCTTATCTTACAAAGCAATGCAGACTGCTCTGTGTGAATGGATGATCCTCCTCATTATCTACCACTTCGCTGATCTTGGTGTCATCTGCCACTTTTATCAGCAATGATTTTTACATTTGCTTCTAGAATCCTGGAAAATATGCTGACTTGTTTTTCCCTAAAAAGTAACTCCTGTGGAGCCCCTCTAGAAACACCCCCATTCAATGATGATTCCCTGTTGACAGCCCCCTTTTGAGATCTGTCAGACCATTCTTAATCCCGATAACACACATTTACAGTGCTAATTTTCCAGCATGTCTTGTTATGCCAAATGCCTTACAACGGACAAGGTAAATTGCATCTGTTCTGTTATCTTTATTAAGCAAATTTGTAATTTCATCAAAAAATAAATCAGGTGTGTTGGACAAGGGCTACTTCACATGACATTATAGACTGGAATTAGTTATATTCCCAGCCTTTTTAAAAAAATCAAATCCTATATAAGCTTTTCCGTAAGTATGCTCACGATTGGTGTAATGGTAAATGAGCTCTAATTATCTTGGTCATCCACAAGCCCTTTTTAAATATTAGCACAACATCAGCACTTGTCCAGTCCCCAAAAATATCCCCAGCATCCATGTATCAGTAAAGATTTACATCAGAGATTTCCTCAGACAACTTTTTTAGGACTCCTAGGTACAAATTATGTACGCCTGCTACATTAAAAATATCTATCCTTACTGTAAAAAGTCTCAGAGGGGCAGCTGTGATAGTCTGTAACTTCAGATACAACAAGCAGTCCTGTGGCAACTTTAAGATTAATAGATTTTTTGGGTCATGAGCTTTCATGGGTAAAGCCCACTTAATCGGATGGGTGGGAGTGGAAACAATAGAAACCAGGTTACATATAGCAAGGGGAAAAGGGAAAGAAAGGGAAATTACGTGTCATTAGTAGAACCAGTTAATGAAGAAAATTAAGCTGGATGTGTCTCATTCATAGCAAGTAGTATAGAAGTACAAATATCAAAGGAGGAGAAACTGCCCTTGGAATGTAATGACCATTATTCAAGCCTAAGTTAATGGTATTAAATATGCAAATGAATTCCAGTTCTGATGTCTACGCCTGTGGTCGGGTAATAGAATTCTTTGTAGAAGAATGGTTACTTTTGGATTCAGTATCGCGTGCCCAGGGAGGTTAAAATGTTCCCCTGTAGGTTTATGTGTGTTCCTGTTCCTGACTCTGGTTCATGTCCATTTATCTTTTGGTGCAGAGACTGTCCAGTTTATCCAATGTACATGGCAGAGGGGCATTGCATGGCATATATCACATTAGTGGATGTGCAGGTGTATGAGCTCGTGATGTTGTGACTGATGTGGTTAGGTCCTGTGATGACGTTGCTTGTATAGATACATGGACAGAGCCGGCAATAGGGTTTGATTCAGGGGTAGGTTCCTGGGTAAATATGTCTGTTCTGTTGTGTGTGGCTGCTGGCAAGTGTTTGCTTCAGATTCAGGGGCTTTTTGTAAATGAGCACTGGCCTGTCTCCCAAGGTCTGTGAGTGAGGGATTGTTTTCCAGGATAGGTTGTGGATAGTCAATGATGCACTAGAAGGGTTTCAGCAGGGGGCTGTAGATGATGACTAGTGGTATGCTGTTATTTTACTTGATGGACCCGTCTTTTGTAGATGCTTTTGAAGTCCTTCTTAGTTACTAATGAACTGGACAAGAGTTTATCATGTTGCATTAGTAAATCATCCTGCTTCTTTCCAGATGCATTTCCTTTTGCTTCATCGTCATTAACTGCTTTACTATCAAAAGGAAAAAGGTTGATTTTGTGTTCAAGGAACTGGACTATTGCTTCATTAACAGTGGTTCAGATCTCAAATGTGACAGAGGCCTTCCTTTGTGACCTTTGCAAATCACAGATCATTTAATTTACGTTTCATTTATCATCTATACAGTGAGACAATACTACTTTTCTTCCCTGTGATTCTATCTTTTCTGGTTAGGTTGTAAGATATCTGGGGCCTGGACTGCCTCTTATGTACGTACAATGCGTAGGCCCTGCTACATTAAAGCCGTGTCTACATGTGCACGCTACTTAGAAGTAGCGGCACTAACTTCGAAATAGCGCCCGTCACGGCTACACGTGTTGGGCGCTATTTCGATGTTAACATCGACGTTAGGCGGCGAGACGTCGAAGCCGCTAACCCCTTGGGGGATGGGAATAGCGCCCTACTTCAAAGTTGAACATCGAAGTAGGGCACGTGTAGCCGATCCGCATCCCGCAACATCGAAGTAGCGGGGTCCGCCATGGCGGCCATCAGCTGAGGGATTGAGAGACGCTTTCTCTCCAGCCCCCGCAGGGCTCTATGGTCACCATGTTCAGCAGCCCTTAGCCCAGGGCTTCTGGCTGCTGCTGCTGCAGCTGGGGATCCATGCTGCATGCACAGGGTCTGCAACCAGTTGTCGGCTCTGTGGATCTTGTGTTGTTTAGTGCAAGTGTGTCTGGGAGGGGCCCTTTAAGGGAGCAGCTTGCTGTTGAGTCCTCCCTGTGACCCTGTCTGCAGCTGTGCCTGGCACCCTTATTTCGATGTGTGCTACTTTGGCGTGTAGACGTTCCCTCGCAGCGCCTATTTCGATGTGGTGCTGCGCAACATCGATGTTGAACGTCGACGTTGCCAGCCCTGGAGGACGTGTAGACATTATTCATCGAAATAAGCTCCTTCGATGTAGGCTTCACGTGTAGACGTAGCCTAAAAGTAGCAAGGACTTTCTTCTATCTCAAGCCGCATCATTTTGCATACTCCCAGTTTCCACACCATGACCAGCATCTCAGCTGATGAAATTCTATTGTGGCGAACAAGATTCCATCAGAGTACACCAGCTGAGGAGCTGGCTGTATCTACTGACATGTGCCTCATAAACTACCTCAGCACCACCCAGTCATTGATGGACACTCTCCCACCACCCCTGTTGTGAGAGAGGCATGTATTATCCCAATTTGATGAATAGAAAACTGAGCCACAGGTAAGCCTGCTCAAGGACACACAGGAAGTTTGTGGTTCAGTTGGTATTGAATCTAGATCTCCTGAATTCTGCTCAAGCCCAAAGCACAAGACTGCAAATCATTTACGTGAGCTCTGAAGTGAACAGTTGTGAATAGCAAGGGCGTTCCAGAAAGCCAGGGTATTCAGAGCTAGGAACGCTTAAATCTGTCCCATTTACAGTTTATCTGTGCTGTTGGCTTCCTTCTTGCGATTCAGTTTTACCCCATTACTTTTTCAGTGGCTGCCAAAGATGTTCCTTCCCAACCCTCTGGTGGGTTGGCCTGCTCATTTCAAATTGACATCTGGACATTTGTATTTTGTGGGACTAATAAATTCTGCCTGGATTTATGCTTCAGGCAACTTTGAAGATTATATTTCTTGTTTCCCCATACAGTGTCTTTCTCGGACCAGGGTGTTTTGTGTGTGTTATACTGTAACAGCTTAGATGTCATTTTGCAAGGGTTTATCAACTCTAACTTTTTAAGCTCATTTTTGCTTTTGAATGATTTATTATTTGAAAACTCAATCTGCACTTTTTGTGGGCCCATGTGAGTATTGATTGGGATTTGCACGGACGCTCAGTGGTGCTGGAGCACTTTTTGAAGTGAGGATACTGAGCTGTACACCTTACCCCGTCTGCATCCCTCACTGCCCCCTAGAGTTGGGGCAGGTGGTGGGAGAGGTTGAGGGCAGGGAGCCATTAGTCACCTGGGACCCAGGGCCAAGTCCTCAGACAGCCTCAGATCTGGCAGCTACTGGCCAGGGCTCTGGCACAGGGGCATGGGGCTGGGATGCCCACATACTGACAGTGCTGCAGCCCCCCTTGCACCCTTACTTCCTACGTCTATGCATATGCCAGGGCTATATTTCAACCAAAGAGCCTACCTCTCCAGTGAGATGCCTCAGTGTTATGCATTGTCAGGGATCCAGTGTATTGGCAAAGCAGTAAAAGGGAAATTTGTACTGCCACTGTCTGCATTAGTCTCCTGGATGACCGCAGGGTATGCTGGGCAGACACTGGGTGCCCTGTCTGCATGTGGAAAGGCTGAAGATGTATATAAAAGGCCTCATCCTTTATCGCCCTGCACCTTGTGTAGTCATTTACATCCATGCAAAAGAGAGGAAAGTGCTCCCAGTAGCATTTGAACATTCACTTTGGCCTGCTGTAAATGATGCCACAGGATTCCAGCAAGCCTGGGTTCAGGACTGAAACACTTGTCAAGTATCACAGAGGTAGCCATGTTAGTCTGTATGTTCAAGAACAACAAGAAGCCCCGTGGCACCTTATAGACTAACAGATATATTGGAGCATAAGCTTTCATGGGCTAAGACCCGCTTCATCAGATGCAGATGCATGATGCGTCTGATGAAATGGTTCTTTGCCCACAAAAGCTTATGTTCCAATATATCTGTTAGTCTATAAGGTGCCGAAGGGCTTCTTGTCATTCATGAAACAAGTGGGTTTTTTTTCCCTTTTGGCAAACCAGACAGGACACTAGATCATTGTCACAGTTTGGCTGCCACTTGCTGGTGCTGATCAGCAAGGCACACATTTGCCACCCAGAGTGTAATGCTTCCCAGTCTTCCAAACTGCTTATGACTAACCATTAGAAAAACATTGCACCAGGGTCCCATGCGCCCATCAACCCTCACTGCTCCGAATAAAAAAACAACAAAAGAAACGAGGCTGACGATCAATTTCCTGAGTTCAGCTGTATTTATTGGAGCCACTAGCACTCTTGTCGGGTGAGCTTACTGTACCAACCATGCCTATGGCTACACTGCATTTGGAAGGTGTAATTTCAGCATGTGTGTGAGCTCACTCTGATGTACGTATGTGGGAACATCTTCACAGGCAGGCTTGCTTGCCTACCGAGGGGGACTTTAAATTAGGTTCTCTGGGGAATGGTCACCTAGGTTTTGTAACTATCTGAAAACTGATCAGTACGTCTTTAAAAATATCCTGTGTTACTTTACTAATTTATGCATGGTAAATGAAAAGCTGGAGAATCTTTACCATAGATCCTGTTTATTTGACTTTTCAATTAGAGTTGGATTTCAAGATAAGTGATTTCTGTCAGGTTTTAGCATTTGTTTGGGGAGGGGTATTTGAATCATTAGGCTGCAGCCCTTATCTTAATCTGGCCCTGCCCTGGAGAATGGGGGAGGTAGCTAGGCCACGACTGACAATCAGGAGGAAAGGGTGGCCCAGGGGCAGTAACTGGGAAACAAACAGGCACCTTAATTTATCTGTTGTAAATCCACTGACACCAGTGAAATTTAAATGGGGTGTATGTGTATGTGTGTGTATTTTAAACTGGCCTGGCAGCTTCCATTCTTCTTTTGTACTTCTGCAAAAATATCAAATGGTTTACATTGTTTCAGAACCCAGCCCCCTCACTCCTCCCTGCTCCCAGCTTCCTGTCCAGACTCCTGCCCCCCATCCCTGACTCCTGCCCTCCAACACATACACGCAGCCCTGATCTCCAGCCACTCACTCACATACCCCAGCCCTCCACAATATTCTTCCAGCCCCTTGCTCTTTCTCCTGCATCTTTCTCTCACACCAGCAGCTCAACACTCGGGAGGACAGCAAGGTGAGGACAAGGCAGACACTTCTATAAAGCAATAACCATTTAATTGTAGGTGCATATTTTTAATTTCTACCCATTTTTGCTATAATAATGCAGTATATGATTTGAATGAGAGCTCAGTCAACTTAATGTTATTTTGAATGTTTGTGCTGCATAGTTCTAATGTATTGCCATTGAACTCACTTAACCCAAAGAAATTTTACCAGGTGTTCCATATTTCACATAGTTAAATATGGTCATCCTAGTTGGAATCTCAGAACACACACCAAAGAAGCACCCATAGTCAGTCCTGTAAGAAACTAACTAAATTAAAGTTCATTAACTAGGAAAAAGAAATAAGAACATTACTTATTGGTTAAAGCAAGCGAGAATATAGCTGCGTCTACACGTGCACGCTACTTCAAAGTAGCGGCACCAACTTCGACGTTAGGCGGCGAGACGTCGAAGTCGCTAACCTCATGAGGAGATAGGAATAGCGCCCTACTTCGACGTTCAACGTCGAAGTAGGGACCGTGTAGACGATCCGCGTCCCGCAATGTCGAAATTGCTGGGTCCTCCATGGCGGCCATCAGCTGGGGGGTTGAGAGATGCTCTCTCTCCAGCCCCTGCGGGGCTCTATGGTCACCGTGGGCAGCAGCCCTTATCCCAGGGCTTCTGGCTGCTGCTGCGGCAGCTGGGGATCTATGCTGCAGGCACAGGGTCTGCAACCAGTTGTCAGCTCTGTGTATCTTGTGTTGTTTAGTGCAACTGTGTCTGGGAGGGGCCCTTTAAGGGAGCGGCTGGCTGTTGAGTCCGCCCTGTGACCCTGTCTGCAGCTGTGCCTGGCATCCCTATTTCGATGTGTGCTACTTTGACGTGTAGACGTTCCCTCGCTGTGCCTATTTTGATGTTGGGCTGAGCAACGTCGAAGTTGAACATCGACGTTGCCAGCCCTGGAGGACGTGTAGACGTTATTCATCGAAATAGATTATTTCGATGTCGCAACATCGAAATAAGCTATTTCGATGTTGGCTGCACGTGTAGACGTAGCCTATATGTGCAAATGAGTTTGTCTGATTCAAAATTGGACAGAAGTAGCAATCTGTCCATACTGAATATATTTGACCCCGGGGATTTCTGCTGTTTGTTCCTTAGCTCCAGTCCTTGTCAGAGGCCGTACAGCAAAGAGATGAAAAATCTTCATTAGCTATTTTAATTTCCCTCTTCTGGCATTCAGCTGGATGGGCCAAAGCCTTCTGCATGTACTTCTCCATGGATGCGTGGGGAAAAAAGAAAGCTTTTTGTCCGACCCTGGCTGGTTTCAGGGATGGAAAAGGACAGCCACACTTCCTGCCTCAGTTCATGAATTCAGAGCAGACATTTTTATATTTCAGCTTCTAGCATGGCCTTCAGACCTGACAAATGAGATTAACGCAGGCAGCAACTTACCAGCACTTCATAAGCTAAACATTAAAGTACACTCTTACAAGACTAATACATTTTGTGAACAAAACTAGCATACACGTGGGCTGATCTGGTTTCCAGCTAGGAATTTTTCAGTGCTCTGCTGACAACTGCAGCTTTGGCAAGAGTTGGTTTCGTTTTGCCAGTATCAAGCAGTGTTGCCTCCACCTTGTCATTCTAGCAGTTAGTGTGCAGGAGCCAGAGATTTGAGACATAGGAGTACTGTTTCCAGCTCTGACGTGGAGGGGATATGTCTGCCCTGCAATCAGAGGCGTGAGTGCAGCCTGTGTGGACTGGGCTGACCTGCCTTAAATGACACACCAATTTTGCTGCACAAGCTGCCAGATCCCGTGGGTATGCACCCAAGCGGTTACCCCAGACTGCCCCAACTTTGCTGCTATTGTTACTCAAGAGTAGCTTTGAACTAGAACAAAAATAGTTCAGGTATGTCTGCACATGCTGCAGCCATGCATCTGACTGCAGTGTAAATAGAGTGAGATGGAGTGACCTTTGGGCAAGTCACTTGAATTATACTGACTCCCTTCGGGCCAAACTCTGACATCCTCTCTCCAGTTCATTAGCATCTTACTCACAAGAATAGTCCCATGGCCTTCAGTGGGACATTACATGGAGTAAGATACTAATCAGGATGAGAATCAGGTCATCTGAAATTATTGAATGAAAGCTGCTGCACAGATGCAAGGTATTAATATTCTTTACAAACCCTGGCCCTGTCTATATTTTCAGGGCACATTAGTGTATGGAGTGTGCTACGTTTAAGCATGGTAATTAATCAGTACCCAGAGATTGCAAGGCGTCTCTCACAGCCTCGCTGCTTTTCCTCACATCTTAGCATGGATTAAAAAATAAATAAACACAAAACTCCCCCATTTTCTTTTCTGAGATACAGGCCCATTTAAACCTCATTTATTATTAAGCAGCCTCATTGGTGGTTTGGTGCAAAATTGGCCTCATTAATATCAAGGTCTGTGGAAAGTGGCGAAGTGTAATTTCAGTGTAACTTTAGTCGTAGCTCAAGGTAAATTCCTGCCAATGTGAATTCCAGCCTTCAGCCATCATAAAAGCCTTGTGCAAGCCGCTTCCTCCTCCTCCCCTGCCTTGTGCACATGCATGTTGGAAGGGAAATACATCCACCTGGAAATGATCTGGCTCTGTGGTCAGGAACCTGGCTAAAAAGGCTGGCATTTGAGACTCACGGACGTCTTTGAAAAACTGCAAGTGACCGCCTGGGTCTATCATTTTTTGCAGCCTTTGATGCCCTCCTGTGGCAGAATATTGGAGGCTGAGAGGGGTCCTCAGAGACTTCTACATCATATAGGACCTTGTTCCAGGCCAACCCTTTGGAGTGTAGGGAAGCCGTTTGTTGATTCCCTGGGAGTGGGGTCTGCCTTGGCAAGGTCTGGGAAGGCGGGGATTAGCTTCCAGATGTCAGGGCTGTTTTCAGTGTACAATGTGGATTTGATCTGTGGGAATACAGTAACACTCTGTTCTCGCTACCTTCTTGTGTTTGCTTGATGCCTTTCTATTTTTACTTTGTGTGTGTCTGGACAGGTCTGAGGGAAATGGGACCCTGACCCCACACAGGGCTTTTTGGTGCTATCACAATGGCAAAGGCAAATGGAGGCTCGAAGAGAGCTCCTACTCAGAAGTAAACGAGATGGGCGCTTGCTAACCAGGCACTTTTCTGCTGAGCTCCCTGGCAAATCATAGAATCACAGAGCTGGAAGGGACCTCAAGAAGTCATCGAGTCCAGCCCCCTGCCCCAAGCAGCGCCAGTGGAGACATACCCTTAGAGTCACGTAGCACAGCAAGCTGAGGCTCCTACAATAGAGATGTCGAGTGATCTCATGCCTCCCCCCACCACTGGAGGCCAGGCCTAGAGGAAGGCTCTGCTAACGAACAACTCCACCAGCGTCAAGTCACCAGTTTGTAAGGGGGACCCATTCCACTGGGTCTCGCCCAAAGCCTCGTCACCTTCTTCACCATTTGCATTAAGAATTTTGTGAAATGGAGAAGAAACAATTGTAACGGACACAAGACCCTGATGATAAGGGATTGGACCAAGGCAAGGATGCAGAAGATCAGGCTTAATTGCCTGATTCTCTGGGTGAAGTTGGATATGTCACAGAGGGTAGGTTTATGATAACGCCATTGCTCTGGGAGTGTCAGCAGCAGTGGGGATTGAGTCTGGGGCCCATGGATCAGAGTAGGTGAGCCGCTCCTGCCCCCGTTAAAGATCTGTTTTAACAGGCCCGTCAGTCTCTAGATGGCCATGTCACCACTAGAGGGTGACTGAGGATCACACAAAGCAGGTGCCTTGGAGTCACAGGGGAGACAGCCACACAAACCCAAGCTCCTTTTGAACTAGTCCAGCTTGGCTAGCAATAGCAATGAAACCGGCTGGCTCAGGTAGATCCAGCCATGCTGCAGTGACACTGCTGGGTGCAGTGCAGACATACTCGATAGTAGAACAGTAAGTTGGCAGAACTATGTCATGTGGGTGTGAAAAAACCACCCTCCTCTCCAAGCAGCACAATTCAGCCAAGCATATGGACCCTGCCATGTCGACAGAAGAATTCTTCTGACAGCCTAGCCTCTGCCTCCCCAGGAGGTGGGAAACTTATACCCAGTGGGCCTGATATGTCCAATGTCTTGCCTGGATCCAGCCTATTCAGCTTGGGGCTACCCTCTCCACCTGCAGTGGGGCATGCCAACACCCGCTCACACCTCTGTGGAGGAGAGGAGTCCTCCGATCCTTAAAGGCAGGACCAAGGCAAGCTGCTGCCACATCTGGCTCTGCCTGGCAGGGGCAGAAAGTGGTTCTGCCAGGAATGGCAGTACAGGGAAGTTCTTTTCCCCTAAACTGTATTGCAGGCTCCAGCCCTGTTCTCATTGGCTGGGAGCTGTGCCATGTAGGTGGCCCCACCCCTGCCCTCTCCTGCCCAGACCCTGCTGTTCCCTCCCCACCCTGATCCTGCAGGTCCCCTCCCACCCAGACCACCCCCACATCCTGCTCCTGCACCCCCTCGTGCCCACACCCCCACCTCAGACCGCTCCTGCACCCCCTTAAGCCCAGACTCTGCACCCCAACCCCACCCCTGGAAGTCCTCATATAGACCACTCCCCTCCCACTCCTGAACTACCACCCACCCAGACCCTGCACTCCCATCCCCAGCCTGCTCCCTGGCAACTCCCTCTCACATACACAGAACCCTTCATTTTGGCCCCATCCTAGAGCCAGTGGGAGTCCCACAAAATCTACTAGCTCCAGGCCCCAAGATGAATTAATCTGGCCCTCAGGAGAAGCTCTGAGCCTTGGTGCTTCTCCCTCCCCGCAGGGCTGTAGTCTGAAGAGAACCCTAGCACTCCAAGTTGCATGAGTGTGGTGTCTCTTTCTTCTGCTGTGGGCCATGTCCATGGGGGGGTTTTGTTTGCATTTTTTGTTTGTCAGTTGTATGTGGCCTCCAGCTGATTTTTTCTTGGGTCAGTGGCTCCCAACGCAAAAAAGTTCCCCACCCTTGTCTGAGCTGAAGAGTGAATGCTTCCCATCACCATGGACAGTGTCTACACTGGCATATGCAGTAGAGCAGCTGCAGTGAGGAAGCGGTGCCACTATAATGCTTAAAGTGCTCGTCTGCTGTTGGTCACGACATGCCTTAATTCCACTTCTGGACAGAGTTATTGTTCTTTTCTGCCATTCTTTTTCTGACTCTTTGTATTTAGACTGTAAATTCCTGAGAACACAGATTCTTCCCATCTGGATCTGCAGCACCTTCAAAACAGGGTACAGATCCTGCTTGGGGTCTTAAGTCCTACCAAGCACAAAGAGCACTTTAATATTGTAATCCTGGATTAGTGCTCTTGAGAGTACGGACCTGTGTGGGGTGTCGTTAGTAAGACTCACTCACTCTGATTTACTATTTTCTCTGAATGGATAAAAAGTGAAACATCAAGGATCCAGGGAGCTGAATGTGAACCCTGAACTCTGAATGGTAAAACTCCAATGCATTCGCACAAAGAGGGATCCAGTGATCACCTGAAGGCCTCTTAAATGCACATCACATTACGTGCTTGAATTTATGCAATCACGTAGGGAAGGAACAGTCATTTTGCAAAAAAAAGACTTGTGGATTATGTATACAGGAGAGATCAGGGGTTAGTGGAACATGATTAAAGTTTGCCAGAATTGAATATGTATCCCTGGGCTTTTGTTTTGAATAAAAATGCTGAAATTATAAACTGGATAATAAAATCAGTGAAAATCCATTTCTCCCCTGGCTCCTTTTACCTTGGTCTTTTATCCCATTAAATTATTGATGGCTGGTTATTGCCATTTTGCATTGTGTGGAACGGCTTGCCTAGATCGCTTCATAAAACATTCAGTACTTTGATTAAACAGAGTTTCTGTGAAGGAAAAATGTACTTATTTAGCTGATCCCTATGATTAAGGAGATTTAGTCTAATTGTCCCTGATAATGAGAGCAGAATATATAACTTGTATATTTCCTCTCTCCACTGATAATTTGTGAAAATGTATTCAGAAATATTGCCCAAAAAAGTGTAAATTTCAAGTCAAAATCCCAGCGTCTTTATGTTTATTCTTTAACTGCTTCAAGAGATTCTATAAAAGTAACCTCCTTAGTGCTATGTTTTTCCCATATACACAGAAAGAAAAATATGTTTCTAAATTTCAGTTTAAAGAAATGTAAATGCAAATATGAAGTCCCTTTAGGGGTCAAGCAAAAGACAGAATACTGTGTGTGTAACTCACTGTCTGCCACTCTGCAATGAAACACAAGATGGCCACTACCTCTAGAGGAAGGCAGCTACTCCTCTACATTTAAAGGTGCAATATACCAGTAATAGGATTGTGGCCTTTTACAATTAGGTAGCTGCACAAACTGCACCTCACTTTGTAAGGTGTTATGTGACCAAGAATTTTTACTCTAAGCCACCAGGAAAACTTACGGGGGCCACTGACCCATGTGCAGTGCTTCCCAGTACCACCACCAACTGTAAAGTGACGGTTGTGCTTTCGTATGAAACCAAAGGAACTGTTAAATAATTGGCACTGGTAAGGCCCAAGCACTGTCTCAGTCTAAACGTGGCATCGGGGTTCTCAGTACCCTTCACCACATCATACTACACACAACACTTGGGTCAGGGCATTAAAATTTCCATCCTTCAGACTCAAAAATGAAGGGCCCTTCTGGGTGAGCTGCCAGTGTGTTTGTGTGGTTGAGTTTGTAGAATGCCTATTTTAAGAACAAACGTCTTGGTATTTGTAGCAGTGTTTAGAGGTTCCATTGTGATAAGTGCTGTACAAACTCATATAAGAGGCCATATCCCTGCCCCAGAGATCTTACAATCTAAATGGATAAACAGGAGCAGGAAGAGGAAATGAGTTGCCCAACAGCAGATTACAGAATGCAACCCAGCTCCCAATTTAATATTCTATCCACTGGAGTACACCGAATCTCTGCTTCTGTCTCTGAGAATAGCAATCTCTTGCCTGTAATTAATTTCAAAGTAACAGTCCTGCAGCAGACTAGTCACTAACACTGGCTATGGAATGGATTTTCCTTCTGCTCTTCTTTGTCCTCTTCAGTCTGTGCCCCACTAGCCCTACTTCTTCATGCTGTTGTGTTTCACCAAATCTGCTGGGATCCCATGCCAAGTTCGTGTGCATCATGACAGCATAACTAGAGAATACATAATTACTTGCTGTCAAGCAATCTCCATGCTCAGCACCCACTGAGCAACTCAGTCTCAAAGAAATGACTCTAGGTACAGAGATCGGGAGCAACTTATCTCACTGTTTGCAAAGGTTCCACTGAAAGCCATTGAATCACAAAATTAACAATACAACACTTTTTGTAGATTGACCAGGGCTCTCCTGCTAAGAAAAACAACTTGTAAGCAGTACTACAGCATCCTTGATGACTCCACTACAACAGAACCTTCTGATCTCTTAGGAGGGGTCCAAGATTTGGATCACTCCAACAGCAAGCCCTTTTCAGTATTCCAGGTGTAAATATATTTGTCCTGGCTGGGAATTTTGGCAAAGATGAGCAAACATTCCTTCTTTGATTTCACATGGAGAGCACACGCTACACCCAGTACTTTATCATTTGAATTTGCACCTCAGATGTTTCTAACCTATGTGTTTAATTTTGTGCTTTATTTTTAGTGTTTCTCCTTCATGACTCTGGGGATGTTTTAGCACAGATTGGAAAGGTGAGAGAAAGGAAAATGCTTTTATGTATAAGCAAGCTGCATAGTACAGGGTATAAACTATTGCTTTGATTACTTCACTGCACAATCATTTATGTGCTGCTAGGAAACTGAGGAGGATTAGAAGATGGCATCAAAACTCATTCAGATACAAATGACTTTAATATGCTTTGACACACACATCAGTAAATAAACCTTGTCTGTTGCCAAGGTGATACTTCTTTTGTTGCTATGACTAAATCAAGTGAATATGGTTATTCCTTATTGGTACCATTTTGAGATGCCTATTTTTGGACCATCCTTTTAGTAACTTGTGAGATGTTGCTATGAATGTATGGGGTAGGTTTTTCTATAAAATAAAATATTTTGGGCTGAGTTCATCCCTGATTTGTAACACTAACTCTTCAGTGGAGTTACACTGGGGATGAATTTGATGTCTGTTAAGAGCTAGTACTTCCAAACACCCTGTTCTATCTATCTACATTATACAACTGAATTTGCAATGGAGTCTACAATGAGACCTAGTGAGAGCTACACTCATTCAGAGGAATAACACAGAATAATCACTTTGTTATCCTGATTTGAAGAAACACCTTTTCTCAGAGCAACGGGCAGAGAGATAATACTGACTCAGATCCTCAGTTTGTATAATTCAACAGAGCTAAACCAACTTTCCCCAACTTTCCAATCCAGTTGAGATGATGTAATACAGGAGGTTTCTCCGGGCACTGCTGAGAGAGCCAAATGAGCAAATTGCTTAAAACAGGGCTGCTTGTTTGCAACCTAAGACTAGGGGGTCTTCCACTATAAGGAACACCAATCCATTCACTTTAGGCAGCAAGAAGCCACAAAGCAATTTCCTCAAACACTCCAGCTTCCCTTGTGCCACAGCCAGTTTCCTTCCTCACCCACGTGAGAGTTTAGGAGAACCAATCTCACCAAATCCACACAGGTTCTTTCAGTCCCATAGGACCAGCCATATTCCCAGGTCAATGTATGCCTTAGATCTTACCCAAAACAGCATGGTGTGCCAATTCTTTAGAATCTGTAATCTAATAGTTTATTAATAAAAGAAAGAATAATCTGAGAGTAAAATTATTAAAGCAATCAAATTGTACACATCAGTCACAAAGTTCTTGATGCAGGCCTGCAGCAGTGGTGGAATTGCTGCTATCTTGAAAGTCTCTGGAGTACATCCTTTGTTAGTATGGGTCAGCGATTCTTCTGGGCTCAGTTCATAGCAGAAATATTTCTGAAGTGATGAGCTAGATTGAAGATGGAAGACAAAATGGAGGAAGCTCATGGCCTTCTTTCTATCCTTGCCCATGAGGAGGGAATTCTATTGTTCCTCCCTGTGTAGCAGCATGTGCGAAACGGAGCTTGTCACATGAGCAGCTCATCTACCCGTGTCCTTTTGGGGCAATTTGCCATTGGCAGTCTCCTGGGCTACATGTCCACAGCCAAATTCCTCAGATGCAGATTGGAATTAAGTATGGCTTTACCTGACTAGGAACCCTTTCACAGTAGGTTGCCACGCCTCCTATTGTGGTCTCCCAGAGACTGCAATTTCAGTTACAAGTACAGAGCTGATACTGACAGCTCCTCATGTAAAACTGATACAAATATGTGAGCAGCATAAATTGATTGATCAGCTTTCATTAGACACCTCACTCGGTCCACTTAGTCCAAGATTTGCTGCAAACCTTGGTCCATGGATGCTTTAATGTTCTGATGTTAATTTTAAAATCCAATAACATCACAGATGATTAAAGACATTTCAATAAGACAGTTTTCTGTTGGGAAATGCAGTTTTTCCAAACCCAAAACACTTTGTGGCAATGTGCCAATCTCGGCAAAAATTTTTGAGAGAATGTAGTAGAAACAATTATTTTTTGATCAATACTTAATTTGGTTCAGATCAAACTACTTTATTTTGATTTAATGTTTTGCTTTGACTATTGAATTGGTTCATTTTGTTATGTAAGAGAACATTATGAAAACAAGACCTTTCCATGGTTCCCAATTAAAAATAAAACACCTTTGGAACATTCGTTTTGTAGGAAATGTTGACATTTTGGCTTTTTGTTCTGATGTGGAAGGAAAATACACTTTGAAATATTCCAGCCACCTCTATAGATTAGTAGAGTAGGTCTCAAATGTCATTGAACCATGACCCTCTTCTAAAAACAAAAATCACTGCACAATCCCAGGTGGGAGACTGAAGCCTGAGCCTGCTGGGTCTGTATCATCCTGGATGGGGAACCAAAGGTCCACTGTGCAGTGAGTCCAGAGCCAAAGGCCATTGGCTTTAGCCTTGGGTGGGGACCTGTAGCTTCAGCTCCATTGCCCAATGCTTAAGCCTTCAGGCTTTGACCTCAGACAGTAGGGCTTGGGTTTTGGCTTTGGCCACTGGCCCCAGAAGGCTAAGTCAGCTCTGGCGAGCCCATTGCAATGGGGTTGTGACCAACTCTGATGCCCTGACCCACTAGGAGGGTGATGAGGCTCTGGTTACCTAGGAAAGTGGTAGACTCTGGAATGATTTAGTTGGTTCTGCTTTGGAAAGGTGGCTGGACTTGATGCCCTCCTGAGATCTCTTCCAGCCATAGGATTCTAAGAGTCCCGGGCCAATACATCCATGAAGAGAGCAGAAGTCTTGTGTTCTATTCCCAGCTCTGCTGTTCAAAGTGCACTTCAGGTTCCCCGCTCCATAAAAGGATTTGCCCATTTCAGAGAAAAAAGTGAGGGACAGAATCATGGGTTTGCACTGTTTAAAGCTGCCTTCTAATGACCCTTCCTGAGAGAAGCTCCAGCACACGCTTGCTTTGGAGCAGATGGAGCTGCCAACTATCTAATCACACAAATCCAAACACTCTTGTCCCACCCCCGTGCTGCTGTCTTCCTGAGCCCCATCCTGACTCACTCCACTCCCCCACTCATTGATGAGGCTCCCCCATTCCCATTCACTTGGGGAACGGGTGAGGATGGGGTGTGGGAAGGTGTGCAGGCTCGGGTCTGGGACCAACAGGTTTGAAATCAGCGAGAGGGCTCCAGAGTGAGCCTGAAGCAGGGCATTAGGGTGCAGGATGGGGTGACCTGGGCCAGCAGCACCAGCTGCGGGGACCCCAGCCGGGTGCAGGTGGGACCCCCGATCCCTGCAGCTGGAAGCCAGATGGGGTGTGGAATCCTGGCCTGCAGTGCCAGCCACAGGAACTCCTGCCGGGTACTGTGGTACCTTCAACCTCTGGAGCCCTGGACCAGCAGAGCCAGCCAGGGAAACCCAGCTGAGTGCAAGTGACCCCTGGATGGAAGCCAGTGGGAGCGTAGTTCTGGCCGGCTCTCAGCCCCTAGCCCCAGGCTTAAGCCTGCCAACCCCCAACCCCCCTCCACCTACCTTTCCTCTCTACCCTACACCTTTTTCACATGCAGGTGGCCAGTTCCTGCCATGAAGCACTGAAATGGTATTTAACTTAATTGATTGTTTTAAGTGCCTGATGGCTGTTAAGCCAGTTAAGAAGTTGAGTACCATTTCAATGTGAATGGCTTCTTAAGAGCTGCCTGGGGAGCCGCCAAGCCCAGCTGTTGACCCTTTTCAAATGTAATCACGACCCATGTTTGGTCACGACCCATAGGTTGGGAAACCCTGCCTTATGGGGAACAGGCAGCTACCCCATGCAAGAGCTTTCTGGGAGCAGGGGCTGCCACCCCAAGATGACAGGGAACAGTAGCCCTGCAAAATAGGAGACAATTTGCCCATTTGCCCATTTTCTTAAAAAAGTTGGGACACTTGTGAAACAGCTTAAATAAGGGACTATCCCTGTAAAAACAAGACAGATGGTCACCTTTGTCATAGGGTAATTAGATCAGTTTCTAATTGATTTACTTACACCCTGTGCTACTTGACCAATACAGCCAGTCCTTCCTGTGTCTGTGCCTATTTCTTTCTGACCTCAAATTGTTGGCAGGATTTTGTTCAAACTTTCTACAGGCTGAACCTCTCTAGTCTGGTAACAGCCATAATCTTGCATGATTTTAGTTAGCTAGACAACCACTTATCCTGGGCATGGCCTAGTTTCCCATGATCTCATGAAGTTTGTTTCCAGTCACCAGTCCTGGCTCTCAGTGTTCTATTCTGTTATTTAGCTGTAATTTATCTGAAAATACCTTCTAAGATCCTAGTAAGCATTGGAAGTGTTAGTGATAGGCTAGACAATACTGACCTCCTGTGGTCTGGCAAATTCCCTTGTTCGGCACCGGTCAGGTCCTCAGTCCTGGCCTAGGGAAGTTCTACATATATTAACAAGCATCAGGAAGACAGAAGGCCCAGAAAATTCCAGGCTGAAAGATGAAAGGTTTGGGAAAAGTTATGCTAGAAGGTAAACGGGATTTAGAAAGTTTTGCAACGTACATGATAGCTGCAAGAGCAAGGCTTGTAGGGAAAATTCCCACAGATTTTAGTGGGAACTAAACTGGCAGCTTATGCCCAAGTTAATGAGATTCATCAGCTTATTGCCCACACTAGCACAGTGAAAATTACTTCACACCATAGTGTGTGGGTCACATAAGAATACAGTGTACTACCATTGGCAATCAGTAGGGTTAAGTCTTTAGCTCAAGTGTCAAGTCCCCATACATTTAATGCTAAAGATACAGCATTCTAACCCTGCTGATAAGTGAGGAAGTGGATTGATGTATTTGCTGGTTTAGGGCCTTAATTTGTGAAATGCTTTGCAATCTTTCAGGAAGAAAGATACTGTAAAATGATACCCAGTCTCTGAACTGGGTGTGTTGACAGATGAATAGATAATGGAGCAGGAAGCAGTTGTTGCTAGCGGAATGTCTTGTCTCCTCTTTGTTTTCTAATAATGAAACCAGCTAATAACTGTTGTTTATCCAGCACTTTCCCATCCAAACCCTTGGGAAGCAGCATAAACTATTCAGATAAAATCCAATTACGAAAACCTATCACAATTCAGTGGTACATATCCCTTGGGGAAGTGGGGAGCAGGAGGGAAGATTTGTCCTGTCTCAGTCACTCCTCTGCCTGTCTCACAAAGCCTTGCTGTGGAGGAACTTTAACGCACTTGTTTGTGACATCAGCAACAGCACCCATGTCAGATGCATATTATGAAGCTGCATGGGCTAAAGCATGAGGTGAACACAATGTGAAATACTTAGCTCTGAAGCAAGTTGTACCTCACTCCATAGTGGCTGGGGTTTGAATAAGGTGCAACAGAGATGTGATTGTGGTATTAGTGTTGTTTAGGGTCATTGCTGTACAACTCTAGAACACCTTTGATGTGGTTACAGTTTAATTGAATACTAATCAGGCTCTGGTCCGGCAGGCTTGTTGCTCACCAGAGGTGCCAGGATGCTGTGTAATGAGTCATGACTCTTTCATTTTCTACGTTTGGAAGACTCCTGAGCATTTAAATAACACTCTTCAAAGGGATATTTTTTCCTAATGTGTTTTTGCTTTACTTCTACTTCTTCTCCACTTCACTCTGGTTCACACAACAAAATGCAGCTTGAGACTGTAACCAAGCCAAAGCTCTCTAGGATTCTGTACTTGTCACTGGGCTATCTACCATTGCCACTTGGCAAGTCAAAATGATAGTCAGGATAGAGCCCTGGTCCTTCTATAGCAACATCACAAGTCACTACTGCTTGAACTAAAGGAGAATCCCCATTCAACAGTGGTATAAATTAATTGCAAATTGTCAGGAAGGATAGTTTCTTCTTCTGTAGCCATGGTTTCCCGCACCATCCCTGTGCAGTTGTGCTTCCTTGTGCTATCTGGAATGCACCTGGTGTGGAACCCCTCCAGTTCCTTCTCTATCATCCTCAGCTGTAGATGGAGCTTCATTCGCTCTCTGAAAAACAAGAGCGAGTTAGTTAGTTGGTTTTTACTGTAGCCTTAACTATCCAAGTCGCTCTCCCTGTTAGAGTTAAAAAAGTTTAGAATGTTTTAAAAAAAATTGAATTAGAGCTAGAATTTGTTGCTGTATTATTGTCATGCTGGGTTCCCTGGGCTTTATGTGATGTGTGACATGCAGGGTCTCAGATGGCCATGCTTCCTGCATTAAGTGTTTGGGTGACGGCCACCAGACACAGTCCTGCACCCATTACTCCAGTTTCACAGTGAGGGATGCGAGGGACAGAGCCAACAGACTCAAAACTTATCTATATGAAAAGTCCCTCCTACTACCAGCCCCACAACAGCTGTCCACTAAGGCTACGTCTACACATGAAGCCTACATCGAAATAGCTTATTTCGATGTTGCGACATCGAAATAGGCTATTTCGATGAATAACGTCTACACGTCCTCCAGGGCCGGCAACGTCGATGTTCAACTTAGACGTTGCTCAGCCCAACATCGAAATAGGCACAGCGAGGGAACATCTACACGTCAAAGTAGCACACATCGAAATAGGGATGCCAGGCACAGCTGCAGACAGGGTCAACGGGCGGACTAGCGCTTCCGGGGCAACAGCTAGCCGCTCCCTTAAAGGGCCCCTCCCACATACACTCAGCCTGCACAGCACGTGGTCTGAGGAGCCATAGGCACACAGACCCCGGGCGCCGCAGTCATGGACCCCCAGCAGCAGCAGCAGCAGCAGCAGCAGCAGCTAGAGGTCCACCCAGCCCTCCCGGCAGGAGCAGGGCTTGCCCTGGCCCATGCCATGTGGGAGGCAGCTGAGTACCTTCTTGCCCCAGGGGAGGAGATGCCCCCAGGGCAGCAGGGCTCAACCCCTACCCCTGCAGCACCCCGCTCCACCCCCCGCCTCACACGCCGGCGGCTGTGGAGCTACCCCACCAGCACCGACTGGTGGGAGCGGCTGGTGCTTGGGGAGTGGGACGACGACCACTGGCTCAGGAACTTCAGGATGAGCTGGCAGACATTCCTGGAGCTGTGCCAGTGGCTCACCCCTGCACTCAGGCACCGGGACACCGCCACGCGGCGTGCCCTCCCTGTGGAGAAACGGGTCGGCATCGCTGTCTGGAAGCTGGCCACTCCGGACAGCTACCGATCCGTGGGGTAGCAGTTTGGTGTCGGAAAGGCCACCATCGGGGCTGTCTTCATGGAGGTAAGAGAACCCATGGGGGGAGGCCAGGCCAGGGCAGGGGGGCCAGGGCAGGGCAGGGGGGCCAGGGCAGAGCAGGGGGGCCAGGGCAGGGCAGGGCCACGCACACCCTGCTCACCCCTCATTGGGGCTGTCCCATGTGCTTTCTCTGCAGGTCGTGCGTGCCATCAACGCCATGCTCCTGCACAGGCTTGTGAGGCTGGGGGACCCACATGCCACCGTCGCCGCCTTTGCGACCCTGGCCTTCCCCAACTGCTTCGGGGCTCTGGATGGGACTCACATCCCCATCCGCGCCCCGCATCACAGTGGAGGACGATACCTCAATCAGAAGGGCTACCATTCTGTCATCCTGCAGGCCTTGGTGGACAGCCGGGGATGTTTCCAGGACATTTACGTGGGCTGGCCTGGCAGCACGCACGACGCCCGGGTTTTTCGGAACTCGGGCCTGTGCCGCCGGCTGGAGGCGGGGACCTACATCCCCCAGCGGGAGATCCCTCTGGGGGACACCACCATGCCCTTCTGTGTCATCGCAGATGCGGCATACCCCCTCTGGCCGTGGCTCATGCACCCGTACACGGGCCATCTCTCCGCTAGCCAGGAGTGCTTCAACGAGCGCCTGAACCGTGCGCGCCAGGTGGTGGAGCGCTCATTCGGCCGCCTCAAGGGACGCTGGCGATGCCTCCTGACCCGCCTGGATGCGGGCCCCAACAACATCCCCCTGATTGTGGGTGCCTGCTGCACCCTGCACAACCTCGTGGAGAGCAAGGGGGAGACCTTTCTGCAGGGCTGGGCCGCGGAGGCCGCCAGGGCACACGTACAGCCACCTGCTGCCCCCAGTCGGCAGGTGGACCCCGAGGAGACCCGGGTCCGGGAGGCCCTGCGGGCCCACTTCGACCAAAAGGCCGCGGGGTGAACTCTGCCCAGGCCCCCTACTGCCCGCCCCTTCCTCCCCCACACTCCTGCCCCAACGCCCACACCATGGAGCACCCCACCGCCCCCCCCCCACTTGTCCTGGACAAATGACAGCACGAACTTGTGGCTGAACGTAAACTTTTTTTTTGTCTTTCAGAACCTTTTGTTTTTTGTATGTAAATAAATAAATATGTGAAACACAAACCAAAAAGTAGGGACAAACGTTCAACAAAAGCAAGATGTGCACAAATAAAACAATACAACAACAAAGCAAACAAGTGTGCGCCATCAACTAAAAAGAAAACCAGGGAGGAGAACGGGGAGAACTATTTACATGGGGGGGACGGGGCAAACGGGGGCACCAAAAAAAACCAGTCCAACTATATACAACAAGGGGGGGCCACGTCCCAGGCCCCTCGCCCCTACACCCCAGCACTGGGCGTGCCCGGCCAGGAGCCCCGCCGTGCCTGCAGTCTGGTCCGCGGCTGGGTGGGAGCGGGCTGGACCGGAAGGTATCGGTGCCGGCGAGTCTCAGGTGGCTCCAGGGGTCCCTCGGTGCTGTGGCCCTCGCGGGTGAGTGGTGGGGCGACGGCGGATGGGCCGGCGACGGCAGGAGCAGCTGGTGGTGGGGCTGCAGGAGCGGGCACGGCGGGCGATGGCTCGGCTAGCGCGGCATGGGGGGGGGCAGGTACTCAACCAGCCGGTTAAATGTCTGCATATAGGCCCCCCATGCCTCCTGGCGCCAGGCCAGCGCCCGCTCCTGCAGCTGGAAGTGCTGCTCCGAGACCTCCAGCTGCCGGCGGAGGATGGCCAGCAGCTGGGGGTCCGTCGCCGTCGCCGGTAGTAGGCGCGAGGTCCGCCGTCTTGCCCTCCGCGGGGCCGGTCGTTCCTCAGCCGAGGGGCTGCCCTGGAGCGATGGTCCCGGAGGGCTCTCTGGGACAACTGAGGCCTCGCCGGTGCTGTCTTCCGGTCCTTCGGATGGTGCAGGTGCAGGACACAGGAGAGGAGGGGGGGAAGAAGAATAGAGACAGGCGTTAGTGTGGGCCCCGAGCTGTGGCCTCTGTTCCCCCCGCCCTGTGCTGCAGGTTCCCCATCCCCGTCCCTGGGAGATGCTGCTGTGATGGATGGGGTTCAGGGGTCCCCCTGCACTGCACCCCATCCCCTGGTGGGAGCGACTCTCACTTCACCCCGCAGGGTCTGAGAGCAGGAGAGCTTTCTTAGGCCACAGATGCCCAGTTTCTGGCAGGAGTGACAGCACCAGCTGTCGAAAGAGACAGTCCTTCCAACCCGTCGTGGGGAGAAGACCCCAACGGGGGCCCCTCTGGGATGCAGCTTTTCCCCTCCTCTGGCTGGCTGCCTACCAGCTCTCCCTTCCCCTAGCCTCTACCTGTGGCCCCCGCCCTCGCCCCCCAAGTCCAAGCCAGCTTGGCTTCTCCCTCCTGTTTGTTCAGGGCAGAGGTGTCACCTGCCAGCTGTAGCCCCAGGATCCTCCTTTGGCCCTGGGAGCTCTTCGGCTCTTGTGGCTCATATGTAGCCTGAGTCTCCCTTTGGCACTCCCCCCACTCCATCACATGCTGCTGCTGCTGGGTGTCCCACGCCCTCCGCCCGGGGGCCCGTCGAGGTTCTGCTCCCCCCTGGCCCGGGGATGGGGCATGGCACTGTCATGCAGGGTGGGGGGGGCAGGGGCTGATGGCTGCAGTGCTGTGAGGGCCATGGCCCTGGTGTCCTTGGGGCCATGGCCATGTGAGCGTGTGGGGGGCCCTGGACACATCTCTGTTACCCCCGCCCCTCAAGCCCAGGGGTGTCCACCAGAGAGGGGTACCTACCTGTGGGTCCGCTCCCACGGTCCGGAGATCCCCGGGGGTCGGAGGCCCTGCTGCTGCTCCGGGATGGCAGGAGGAGGATCTGCAGGCTGGATTCTGCGGAGGAGGAGCCCCCCTCCTCCTCCTCCTCCTCCTCCTGCCACGATGTCCCGGGGATGGCCTCCGGGGGGGGCCCCGGGGTGCAGGGCTTGCCTCCGGGGCGGACTCCGGCTGCAGGGCCTGCTGGGCCTCGTCAGCCGAGGTGTCAAGGGTGGCCAGAGGGGAGGAGGTGTGCCGGGGACCCAGGATGTCCCTGAGCTCCCTGTAAAAGGGGCAAGTGATGGGGGCGGCCCCAGATCGGCTGGCCGCATCCCGGGCCCGGGCATAACCCTGCCGCAGCTCCTTCACCTTATTCCTCACATGATCCGGAGTGCGGGCAGGGTGACTCGGGGCAGCCAGGCCATCGGCCAGCCGAGCGAATGCATCCGCGTTCCGCCTCTTGCTCCCCATTACCTGGAGCACCTCCTCCTCGCTCCAGAGCCCCAGCAGGTCCCGCAGCTCGGCCTCCGTCCAGGAGGGGCCCCGCTGCTGCTTCCCAGACTGGCTGGTCCTCTGGCTCGGCTGGCTGCCCTGGCTCCCCTTGGGGGGGGGCCCTGGGGGCGCTGGGGGGGCTGCTGGCTCGCCATTGCAGCTGTGTGGGGGGCTGATGGCTGTGCAGGCTGCCTGCGTGTGCAGGCTGCAGCCTGCACGTTGCCTCAGCTTCCTGCAGAGTGAGGGCGGGGAAGGGGACCTTTAAGGGGCCGCTCCACGCAGCCACCAGTGAGCTGAGGGGCTGGAGAGAGCGTCTCTCAACCCCCCAGCTGATGGCCGCCATGGAGGACCCAGCAATTTCGACGTTGCGGGACACGGATCGTCTACACTGTCCCTACTTCGATGTTGAACGTCGAAGTAGGGCGCTATTCCTATCTCCTCATGAGGTTAGCGACTTCAACGTCTCGCCGCCTAACGTCGAAGTTAACTTCGAAATAGCGCCCGACGCGTGTAGCCGCGACGGGCGCTATTTCGAAGTTAGTGCCGCTACTTCGAAGTAGCGTGCACGTGTAGACACAGCTTAAGGGGTTTGACATGGGAGACCAAAGGAATGGACTCCCTACGTCCCTCTGCCTTGGTGAGTGCTGCTCCTGCGGCAGCAGACCCATTTCCAGCATACTCCTGGCCTCCAGTGATGTCTTCATTGGCTGTGCCCATGGGAAAATCTGCTGCAGTTTCCCCAGCACCATCCATGCTGGCACCACTGAAAAGAGTGCTCTTGGAAAAGAGCCACGAACTCCTCAGTGCCTCCAATGCTGTCGGCACCACAGGCTTCTGCTGTGTCCACCCCTGGGCATATGAGGTCCTCAAAAATCAAGACCCTTCCCTCCATGCTGGACCCAGCACACAAGTGGCACTGTTCCAAGTCTCCATGTCTCTCACTTCAGTTGCAGGAGCTGGCACTGCACAACTCCAGGGCCATGGCACCGACCCACTCCTGTGCAGCACTGGAGTGGACACCAAAATGGCACTGGGACACAGCTTCACTATAGCCTTCTGCATGGTGTTGAAGCAGCGCTGCAAAGCCTTGCCACCAAGAGCGTACATTGCATTGGGCCCAGCACCTCACAGTTCTACACACTGGGTATCCCTGCTGCCACCAGTGTCCCCATGCCTATCCCAAGGTTTGGAGTTCTCGCAGGACTTCGGAGCTAGACAGCTCACTTCAGGAGGAGGTGGTTCTGACCATAGGAGTATGCTTGCATCTCAACACTTCAGTCCTGCACATCCCACAGGGCAAGATGTGCCACCCACCATCGCATACCTGCAGCCGCCTCCACCACGGCTCATGCATCACTATTCTCATCATCACAAGAAGGTGCTGCAGTGGTCTTCATGGCAGGCACAGTTGGCCTACTCCCATGCCCTGTCAGCACCATCCATGGCATCCAGGGATCACCCCCCATAGCCACAGCTACTACAGTGGCACCATACCCGCCGTCTGTGTGCTCAGGAACCAAGGAATCTTTACCAGAGGGCAAACATGGATTCTTTCTGCACCCCTCCTCTTCTTTGCCAGATGACATGGTACTCTCTGTGTCTCCTCCACCTGTGGTTGATGCCAAGGCATTCCAGGAGCTCTTCTGACAGATGGCCCAGGCACAGGAAAAGGACCTGCAGGAGGTGCCAGTAAAACAAAACAGGCTACTCTGCACCCTGCAGATGCCTTCTTCCTCTAGAATCACCATGCCTATGGACGAGGTCATTGTGGACCCCACCATTGTCATATGGCAAACGCCCTCCTACTAACAAAAGGGCTGACAAGCAGTACTTCATGGCCTCCAAGGACACAGAGTTTTTATTCACCCACACCAAACTCACTGATGGTGGGTGCCATCTGCAACAAAACTAAATCCTTCCATTGAACCCCTTAGGATAAGTCGAGTAAAAAGTGGGACATTATGGGAACGTTTGGTCCAGTGGATACAGTATTTGATCCTGGCTGACCACTGTCGTAAAGTGTGCGGTGTTTAATTCACAGTCCAAAGGGATAAGCAGAGTGCAGGTGGCTTTAATCCTGTATTGGCACGAGTGCTGCTGGATGACTGGTTTGTTATACCTCCAAGGCTACGTGTATACGTGAAGCCTACATCGAAGTAGTCTTTTTCGATGTGGCGACATCGAAATAGGCTATTTCGATGAATAGCGTCTACACGTCCTCCAGGGCCGGCAATGTCGATGTTCAACTTCGACGTTGCTCAGCCGAACATCGAAATAGGCGCAGCGAGGGAACGTCTACACGCCCAAGTAGCACACATCGAAATAGGGATGCCAGGCACAGCTGCAGCCAGGGTCACAGGGCGGACTAGCGCTTCCGGGGCAACAGCTAGCTGCTCCCTTAAAGGGCCCCTCCCAGACACACTCAGCCTGCACAGCACGCGGTCTGAGGAGCCATAGGCACACAGACCCCGGGCGCCGCAGTCATGGACCCCCAGCAGCAGCAGCAGCAGCAGCAGCAGCAGCAGCAGCAGCTAGAGGTCCACCCAGCCCTCCCAGCAGGAGCAGGGCTTGCCCTGCTCCATGCCATGCGGGAGGCAGCTGAGGACCTCCTTGCCCCAGAGGAGGAGATGCCCCCAGGGCAGCAGGGCTCAACCCCTACCCCTGCAGCACCCCGCCCCCCACCCCGCCTCACACGCCGGCGGCTGTGGAGCTACCCCACCAGCACCAACTGGTGGGAGCGGCTGGTGCTTGGGGAGTGGGACGACGACCACTGGCTCAGGAACTTCAGGATGAGCTGGCAGACATTTATGGAGCTGTGCCAGTGGCTCACCCCCGCACTCAGGCACCAGGACACCGCCATGCGGCGTGTCCTCACAGTGCAGAAATGGGTCAGCATCGCTGTCTGGAAGCTGGCCACTCCAGACAGCTACCGATCCGTGGGCCAGCAGTTTGGTGTCGGCAAAGCCACCGTCGGGGCTGTCTTCATGGAAGTAAGCGAACCCATGGGGGGAGGGCAGGGCAGGGGAGGGGAGGGGAGGCCAGGGCAGGGCAGGGGGGCCAGAGCAGGGCAGGGCAGGGCAGGGCAGGGGGGCCAGGGCAGGGCAGGGCTGGGCAGGGCAGGGCATGGGGGCCAGGGCAGGGGGGCCAGAGCAGGGCAGGGCAGGGTAGGGTAGGGGGGCCAGGGCAGGGCAGGGCAGGGCAGGGCAGGGCAGGGCCACGCACACCCTGCTCACCCCTCATTGTTGCTGTCCCATGTGCTTTCTCTGCAGGTTGTGCGTGCCATCAACGCCATGCTCCTGCACAGGCTCGTGAGGCTGGGGGACCCACATGCCACCATCGCGGCCTTTGCCACCCTGGGCTTCCCAACTGCTTCGGGGCTCTGGATGGGACTCACATCCCCATCCGCGCCCCGCATCACAGTGGAGGACGATACCTGAATCGAAAGGGCTACCATTCTGTCGTCCTCCAGGCCTTGGTGGACAGCCGGGGATGTTTCCAGGACATTTACGTGGGCTGGCCTGGCAGCACCCACGACGCCCGGGTTTTCCGGAACTCGGGCCTGTGCCGCCGGCTGGAGGCGGGGACCTACATCCCCCAGCAGGAGATCCCGCTGGGGGACACCACCATGCCCTTCTGCGTCATCGCAGATGCGGCCTACCCCCTCCGGCCGTGGCTCATGCACCCGTACACGGGCCATCTCTCCGCTAGCCAGGAGCGCTTCAACGAGTGACTGAACCACGCGCGCCAGGTGGTGGAGCGCTCATTTGGCTGCCTGAAGGGACGCTGGAGATGTCTCCTGACCCGCCTGGATGCGGGCCCAAACAACATCCCCCAGATTGTGGGTGCCTGCTGCGCCCTGCACAATTTGGTTGAGAGCAAGGGGGAGACCTTTTTCCAGGGCTGGGCTGCGGAGGCAGGTGGACCCCGAGGGGACCCACGTCGATGAACAGGCCGCGGGGTGCCCGCCCCTTCCTCCCCCACACTCCTGCCCCAACGCCCACACCATGGAGCACCCCACCGCCCCCACCCCACTTGTCCTGGACAAATGACAGCACACACTTGTGGCTGAACTTAAACTGCTTTTTCTTTTAGAACTTTTTTTTTTCTGACTGTAAATAAATATGTGAACCACAAACCAAAAACTAGGTACAAACGTTGAACATAAGCAATAATGACAAAAATAAAACAATACAAAGAAACTGTCCGCAATAATAAAAAGAAAACCAGGGAGGATAAAGAGGAGAACTATTTACATGGGGGGGACGGGGCAAACTGGGGGCCGAAAAAAACAGGGTCCAACTATATACAAGGGGGGGGCCACGTCCCGGGCCCCTCGCCCCTATAGCCCGGCACTGGGCGTTGGCGGCCTGGAGCCCCGCCGCGCTCGCAGCCTGGTCCGTGGCTGGGTGGGAGCGGGCTGGAACGGAAGGTACGGTGGCCGCCAAGTGTCAGGTGGCTCCAGGGGTCCCTCGGCGCTCCGGCCCTCGGCGGTGGGTGGCGGGGCGACGGCGGACAGGACGGCGACGGGCGGAGCAGCTGGTGGTGGGGCTGCAGGAGCAGGCAGGGCGGGCGAGGTTGCGGCCAGCGCGGTATGGGGGGCCAGGTAGTCCACTAGGTGGTTAAATGTGTCCATGTAGGCCCCCCCATGCCTCCTGGCGCCAGGCCAGCGCCCGCTCCTGCAGCTGGAGGTGCTGCTCCGCGACCTCCAGCTGCCGACGGTGGATGGCCAGCAGCTGGGGGTCCGTCGCCGTCGGCGGTTGGTGGCGCGGGGTCCGCCATCTAGCCCGCCGTGGGGCCGGTCGGCCCTCGGCCGAGGGGCTGCCCTGGAGCGATGGTCCCGGAGGGCTCTCCGGGATGACTGACGCCTCGCCGGCGCTCTCTTCCGGTCCTTCTGATGGTGCAGGTGCAGGACACAGGAGAGGAGGGGGGGAAGAAGAATGGAGACAGGCGTTAGTGTGGGCCCCAAGACGTGGCCTTTGTCCCCCCAGCCCTGTGCTGCAGGTTCCCCATCCCCGTCCCCGGGAGATGCTGCTGTGATGGATGGGGTTCAGGGGTCCCCCTGCACTGCACCCCGTCCCCTGGTGGGAACGACTCTCACTTCACCCTGCAGGGTCTGAGAGCAGGAGAGGTTTCTTAGGCCACAGATGCCCAGTTTCTGCCAGGAGTGACAGCACCAGCTGTCAGAAGAGACAGTCCTTCCAACCTGTCGTGGGGAGAAGACCCCAAGGGGTGCCCCTCGGGGATGCAGCTTTCCCCCTCCTCAGGCTGGCTGCCTTCCAGCTCTCCCTTCCCCTAGCCTCTACCTGTGGCCCCCGCCCTCGCCCCCCAAGTCCAAGCCAGCTCAGCTTCTCCCTCCCGTTTGTTCAGGGCAGAGGTGTCACCTGCCAGCTGTAGCCCCAGGATCCTCCTTTGCCCCTGGGAGCTATTCGGCTCTTGTTGCTCATATGTAGCCTGAGTCTCCCTTTGGCACTCCCCCCACTCCATCACATGCTGCTGCTGCGGGGTGTCCCACCCCCTTCTCCCGGGGGCCCCTCGAGTTTCCGCTCCCCCCTGGCCCGGGGATGGGGCATGGCACTGTCATGCGGGGTGGGGGGGGGCAGGGGCTGATGGCTGCAGTGCTGTGAGGGCCATGGCCCTGGTGTCCTTGGGGCCATGGCCATGTGAGCATGTGGGGGGCCCTGGACACATATCTCTTACCCCCGCTCCTCAAGCCCAGGGGTGTCCACCAGAGGTGGGTACCTACCTGTCGGTGTGCTCCCACGGTCCGGAGATCCCCGGGGGGTGGAGGCCCTGCTGCTGCTCCGGGATGGCAGGAGGAGGATCTGCAGCCCGGATTCTGCGGAGGAGGAGCCCCCCTCCTCCTCATCCTCCTGCCGCGATGTCCCAGGGGTGGGCTCCGGGGGGGGCCCCCGGGGTGCGGGGCTTGCCTCCGGGGCGGACTCCGGCTGCAGGGCCTGCTGGGGCTCGTCAGCCGAGATGTCAAGGGTGGCCAGAGGGGAGGAGGTGTGCCGGGAGCCCAGGATGTCCCTGAGCTCCCTGTAAAAGGGGCAAGTGATGGGGGAGGCCCCAGATCGGCTGGCCGCATCCCGGGCCCGGGAGTAACCCTGCCGCAGCTCCTTGACCTTACTCCTGACGTGGTCAGGAGTACGGGCAGGGTGACCCTGGGCAGTCAGGCCGTTGGCCAGCCGAGCGAACGCATCCGCGTTCCGCCTCTTGCTTCCCATTACCTGGAGCACCTCCTCCTCGCTCCAGAGCCCCAGCAGGTCCCGCAGCTCGGCCTCCATCCAGGAGGGGCCCCGCTGCCGCTTCCCAGCCTGGCTGCCCTTCTGGCTGGGCTGGCTGCCCTGGCTCCCCTTGGGGGGAGGCCCTGGGGGCGCTGGGGGGGCTGCCGGCCAGCCATCACAGCTCTGTGGGGCTGAGGGTGGTGCAGGCTGGCCGCGTGTGCAGGCTGCAGCATGCACGTTCCCTCAGCTTCCTGCAGAGGAAGGGAGGGGGAGGGGACCTTTAAGGAGCCGCTCCACGCGGCCACCAGTGAGCTGAGGGGCTGGAGAGAGCGTCTCTCAACCCCCCAGCTGATGGCCGCCATGGAGGACCCGGCAATTTTGACGTTGTGGGACGCAGCTCGTCTACACGGTCCCTACTTCGACGTTGAACGTCGAAGTAGGGCGCTATTCCGATCCCCTCATGAGGTTAGTTACTTTGACGTCTCGCCGCCTAACATCGAAGTTAACTTCGAAATAGCGCCCGACGCGTGTAGCCGCGACGGGCGCTATTTCGAAGTTAGTGCCGCTACTTCGAAGCAGCGTGCACGTGTAGACACAGCTCAAGAGTGAGATCTATGTGGGGAACAAAACTCACAACATCCTAACACTGGCTTCAGAGCCTCGGTTCACAGCAGTAATGCAACACTTGTAAGTGGCCCTGTGGCAGGGCTGCGTGTTGCACTGAAGAACAAGATCAGGCACATTGTGGTGGGTGAGGGAAAGAGATGTAAAATTGTTCATCATTTGAGATTGCTGTTCAGCCATCAGCCAGTCAGTGACTAGCTCTTCTCTTCTTGCCCAAGGCTGCACACCATTCTGGTACCCAACCATCCCCTCAAACGCTAAAGGAGGAGATAGTAGCAAGGCATCAACTCCCAGAAGATGTGCTGAGGACCATCAGGTGAGATGGACAGTTTGTCTGGGCAAGGATAAGCACTACATTCTGCTACAGAAGAGCCACTTGACAGAGCATTTCATTCTGTTTATTGCAGAACACGGGGATCTATTTATTCCATAAAGTTACAATCCAGAAGAAGTCATTGAGTCAGGGACTCATTGATAACACAACTACTAAGAGCAACCAGATCAGAGAGCCCCTCTTTGTGACAAAACAATATTACAGAGAGAGTCCAGTGGGTCCATCTAGCCTAATATCCTGTTTTCTGACAGTGGCCAATGCCAGATGACCCAGAGTGAGTGAACAGAACAGGTGATTCTTCTCCTGCCTTCCATTTCCAGCCTCTGACAAACAGAGGCCAGGGACACCATTCCTACCCATCCTAACTGTTGGCAAGGGAAACATTATTATATTCTGATCTCATAGAGACATTGTTTCGTAAATGAATGCTTATTGATGTTCCCATAAGGTTCAATATTGAATTTAGCATTGTTAGTGAGTCCTCCTTAATTTACAGTATTGTTTTGTTTATGAGATCCTGTTCATGTTCTATACGACCGAATAACTCTACCTTCCTGTAATTTACTTTTTGTTAATAATCTATTGGTACTTGACCTCCTGCTCAATAGGGAATTACCAGAGCGGAATGTCATGAGCAGCAGGAATTCAGTTATGAGAAACTCTCCCCTGGCTTGTTAGGAGGGGGGATGAACAAAGGAGGAGAGAGGTATAAGTATTGCTCATCTCTTGTTGCAAGGTGCGCAGGCTTTGAGGAGAGATCCCCCTGCACCTTATTCGGCATGCCAAATAAAGATTCTTCTTCCACTCTCGGTGTGTTATTGGGCCAGCGTTGCACACCGGGCACAAACTGCCACTGCGCCACCTTAAGAAGGAGGCAACATAACTCATATGTATTGATGGACCTGACCTCCTTGAAATTACCTAGTTATTTTGTGAATACTGATAAAGTCCTAGTCTCAGAATCGTAGAATCATAGCAATGGAAGAAACCTCAGGAGGTCATTGAGTCTAACCCCCTACTGAAAGCAGGGCGAATCCTAACTAAATCATCCCAGACAGGGCTTTGTCAAGCAGGACTTAAAGAACTCCAGGGATGGAGATTCTACCACCTCTCTTGGTAACGCATTCCAGTACTTCACCACCCTCCTGGGGAAATAGTTTTTCCCAGTGCTTTTTTTATATAGCAACTTTCCTGACTTGGACCCAGGATAGATCAACGTACACTCAAGCCAAGACAGAAGGCTCACATCAAATTATGGCAAATGAAAGAGGAGTGGTGGAAATGTACAGCAGTCAGATTTCAAGATGCAGCCAATAGACCTGATTTTAAAGCATCCTATGAGGGGCTGACAGCATGATGGGCTGTGGGCTGTGTGATGCTGTCTCTGTACCAGCGCGTTCTTCTGTTAGCAGCACTCTAATTACAGATAGTACTGGATAGCTTTGGCTGCTGGGCTAAACATTTGACTACTAGACATCAACTTTTGACAGCACAGCTGTTTTTTCTGCTGGCTCATGATGAGGTACAAAAAGCTGTCAAGCAGATGAAATCTGGAATGGCACCTGGGGGAGCTGTGATCCCAACAGAGACATACAAAGTTGCTGGTTGCCAGCTGATGTGCCATCTCTCCCTTTTATTCAGCAGCATTTAGGAGAGAATCTTCAGAGACGCCCTGACTGTACATGTATACACAAGAAAAGGTGACTGTGCATGCTGTGACAACCACTAGGGCACCCCACTGCTGTTACAGCTGGTGAGAGTCTGGCTCACATCCTCCAGAATTGATTGTCATTGTATGTGTTGACAAATGGCATCATTCCTGAAAGTCAGGGCGGATTTGGTTCTCGTCAAGGTATTGCCACCATGATAGTCATAACTATATTTGCAAACCTAAGACCCTCTGCCTCTCTGAGACATCTATTAATATTTGCTGGTCATAGTGTGGGAGGGTGTCCTAGTAAGCCAAGCTGGTTGCCTACCATGTTTGCTTTTCTTATTATGCATTGGGATGGTTTGTTCCTGGGCCTTCAATAAGGCTTCTTTAAAATACTGCCAGTTCTCCTGGACTCCTTTCCCCTTCATCCCCTCACACTCACTCCTTTCCACTCCTCTCCACCCTCCCCTCTTTCTGCTGATCATACTTATGATCAGCAAAAAAGCAGGGCAGGGCACGGCCATGGCCTCCTGACCTTCCCTGTTCCAGTGACCCTTTTCACAGCTATAGATTTTTTCACTTAACTTTGGAGGGTAATCTGAATCTGTCCCAGGCTATAAAGACCAGGCTAGGTGAGATCAATGGATATCAGCTGCTCTCAGTGTTGACTGAGTCAGCTCTGAGATTCACCCCACCTCTGGTGATTGGTTTGAGAAACCAATATTCTGTGGGACACATAACTCTAAGAATGTTTCCTACACAAATATTCTACAATGACCATGACAAGCAGCTAGCTATTAGCTTGTCACAGAGCCCACATACAGTCCCCATTTGGTATCAAGAAGGTGGCTGGACACAGATGTCACATGCCTGTAAGTGTGAGTCTGGGCATGTATGTCACAGCTGTCTCAGCAGAATCATGTAAATATAGGTGCAGAGCGTGCCAATAAACCCATGAATGAAGCAACTACCAAGCATCACTCACAGGAATTTCTAGTTTAGTTCTTAAAAGCTATACTTTTTTTAAAATTCCCTCCTGTCATCTTTAGGTCCTGTCAGCAATTCATAACAGAGTATGTGAGACCATCTTTCCTTGTCTAATGGAGCTGCTAAAATTACTAACCATTTCTCCCCTGGGGAAGTTCCTGCTCAACTTCTGCCTGCAATGCTATCCATCTCCTATTCTCAGCTCAGAATTCTGACCATTTCTAATTTGTTTTCTTTGAGGCTGTGTTCCACTCTCCGATTCCAGCACAGCTCTGGACTTGAACCCAAAGGATTAAATCCTTTCAAAAGAGTGACACAAATTCTCTGCAAAGCAAGCAATTGCTATCATCATCTCTCCCTACTCCCCAATATTGCGCATTTATCTGCAGTATATATTCAGCTATTACACACACCCCTCCTAGAGCTGGAAGGTACCTCAGGAGGTCATCTAGCTCAGTTCCCTGCCCACTTGGCAGGACCAAGCACCATCTCTGACATCTGTTTGCCCTAATGCCTAAATAGCCTTCTCAAGGACAGAGCTTACAACCCTGGGTTTAGTAGGCCAATGCGCAAACCACTGAGCTATCCCTATAGCATTCCAACCAAGCCGTGGTCTCAGTTAACTAGGGAGACAAAGCAGGCACGCAAGCTGTGTCACAGGCTGCCCGTTTATCTACAGATTTTAGCTATTTTCATAAATTGGTACCACAGATTTAAGGAGCATTAAATTATGATGGGATCTGCCTGTGGTGCAGCCTGAGACCATGGGACTGCTGTGTCCCCTTAACTCTCTTCAGTCTGAGCTGTTTCTCATAATGCCTCACTAGTGACCGGCAGCAACCCTCCAGGTTTTGTTATCAGTCAGCACAAATGCATGTGGAGACCCCACACCCAGCTAGATTGCAGAGCCGCTCATGAGCCACACAGAGGCACACACAGGCACAAGAGTCAAATCCCCCAGCTCACAGCACTGTACCCTCTAATTTATTAATTGGTTCACCTCACAGAATCATAGAGTAGTAGGGCGGGAAGGGATCTCAGGAGGTCCTTTAGTCCAGCCCCCTGCCTAAATCAGGATCGACACCAACTAAATCATCCCAGCTATAACTATGTTAAGCCAGGACTTAAAAACCTCTTCATCAATGGAAAGTGGACATCCACCAGCCTTTGTAAAACCCCTTAGCAAATTTACCAAACACTTCAGGCAAACTCTGTACACTAATGCCAGAAGCCTGGGGAACAAACAGGAAGAATTAGAGGCCCTGGCAGAGTCAAAGAAGTATGAGGTGGTTGGAAAAACAGAGACTTGGTGGGACGATTCGCATAACTGGAGCACGGTCATGGAAGGTTATAAACTGTTTAGGAAGCACAGACAGAGGCAGGGGGAGAAGAGGAGGAGGAGTTGTGCTCTATGTGAGGGAGCAGTGTGATTGCTCAGAGCTCCAGGATAAGGAAGGAGAAGATCCAGTTGAGTGTCTTTGGGTTAAACTTAGAGGCGGAAGTAACAGAGGTGATGTTGTAGTTGGTGTCCGCTACAGACCGCCAGGTCAGGGAGATGAGATAGATGAGGTTTCTTCAGGCAACTAAGTGAAGCATCCAAATCACAGGCCCTGATTCGCATGGGAGACATTAATCATCCAGACATTTGTTGGGAGACCAATACCTCAGCACACAGGCAATCCAGGAAGTTTTTGGAGAACGTTGAGGATAACTTCTTGGTACAAGTGCTGAAGTAACCGACCAGGGGCCATGCGCAACTTGACCTGCTGCTCACAAACAGGGAAGAACTAGTAGAAGAAATAGAAGTGGGAGGAAACCTGGGCCGCAATGACCATGAGATTGTAGATTTCAGGATCTGGACAAAAGGAAGAAAGGTGAGCAGTAAAATACAGACCCTTGATTTCAGGACAGCAGACTTTGACTCTCTGAAAGAACTGATGAGCAGGATCCCTTGGGAAACGAAGATGAAGGGGAAGAGAGTTCAAGAGAACTGGCAGTATTTTAAAGTCTTACAGAAGGCACAGGAACAAACCATCCCGCTGCATAGTAAGAAATGCAAACATGGTAGGCAACCAGCTTGGTTTAACGGGGAAATCCTTAGTCAGCTTAAATTAAAAAAGGATGCATATAAGAAATGGAAACATGGACAGTTGACTAAGGAGGAGGACAAACATACAGCTGGAGAATGCTGGGCAGTAATCAGGAAAGCGAAAGCACAATTGGAACTGCAGCTGGCAAGGGATGTGAAGAGTAACAAGAAGGGTTTCTACAGGCATGTTAACAATAAACGGGTTATCAGAGAAGGTGTGGGGCCGTTACTAGATAAGGGAGGTAACCTAGTGACAGATGATGTAGGAAAAGCTGAAGTACTCAATGTTTTTTTTGCCTCAGTCTTAATGGAGAAAATCAACTTCCACAAAACGGTCCTAGACAATGTAGCATGGGAAGGTGGAGGGCAGCCATCTGTGGGGAAGGAACAAGTTCTGAGCTATCTAGAAAAACTAGATGTGCACAAGTCCATGGGTCTGGATTTAATGCACCTGAGGGTACTGAGGGAATTGGCAGAGGTCATTGCTGAACCTTTGGCCATTATCCTTGAAGACTCTTGGAGATCGGGGGATATGCCGGCTGACTGGAAAACGGCAAACATAGTGCCCTTCTTTAAAAAAGGAAAAGAGGACAATCCATGGAACTATAGACCGGTCATCCTTACCTCAGTCCCTGGGGAAATAATGGAGGGAATCCTCAAGGAATCCATTTTGGAGCACTTGGAAGAGGGAAAAGGGATCAAAAGTAGCCAACATGGATTCACCAGGGGCCTGCCTGACCAATCTGATTAGCTTCTATGATGAGGTAACAGGCTCTGTGGACATGGGAAAGTCAGTGGATGTGATATACCTTGACTTCAGCAAGGCTTTTGATACGGTCTCCCACAGCAATCTTGTCCATAAGTTAAGGAAATATGGATTGGATCCTTGGACTATAAGATAGATAGAAACCTGGCATGATGGTCGTGCCCAACAAGTAGCGGTCACTGGCTCAATATCTGGATTGCGGTCAGAGTGCCACAAGGCTTGGTTTTGGGGCTGGTGTTATTCAACATCTTTATTAATGACCTGGATGAGGGACTGGATTGCACCCTCAGCAAGTCTGCGGATGAAGCAAAACTAGGGGAAGGTGTGGATACATTGGAGGGTAGGGAGGGAATCCAGAGTGACCTGGATAAATTGGAGGACTGGGCCAAAAGAAATCTGAGGTGGTTCATGAAGAAGTGTAGAGTCCTGCACCTGGGGCAGGAGAATCCCAAGCATTGTTACAGACTGGGGACTGACTGGCTCAGCAGCAGTATGATGGAAAAGGACCTAGGGGTTATGGTGAATGGAAGGCTGAATATGAGTAAACAGTGTGCCCTTGTAGCCAAGAAGGCTAACGGCATACTAGGGTGCATTAGGAGGAGCATTTTGAGCAGATCTAGAGAAGTAGTTATTCCCCTCTATTCGGCACTGGTGAGGCCACATCTGGAATATTGTGTCCAGTTTTGGGCCCCTGAGTATAAAAAGGTTGTGGATTTACTGGAGCAGGTTCCGGGGCTGAAGCACAAGACCTATGAGGATAGGCTGAGAGCTTTGGGTTTGTTTAGTTTACAGAAGAGAAGACTTAGGGGTAATTTAATAGCAGCCTTCAGCTTTCTGAAGGGGAGCTCTAAAGAGGAGGGTGAGAAACTGTTTTCAGTGGTGTCAGATGAGAGAACAAGGAGTAATGGTCTGAAGCTGAAGAGGGAGATGTGTAGGTGAGATATTAGGAAAAACTACTTTACCAGGAGGGTGGTGAAGCATTGGAATGCATTGCCTAAAGAGGTGGTGGATTCTCCATCCCTCGAGGTTTTTAAGTCCTGGCTGGACAAGGTCCTGGATGGGATGACTTAGTGGGGGTTGATCCTGCTTGAAGTAGGGGCTGGATTAGATGACCTCCCGAGGTCCCTTCCAGCCCTATGATTCTGTGATTCTGTGAACTCACTGGTAAAGATAAACAGTAAACCACATTTACTGACTATTAAAAGATAAATGTTAAGTGATACTAGGTGACAGGCAACAAGTCAGAGTAGTTAACAAAAGAAAATATGTGAAAACACATTCTAATCTCTCAACCCTATTAGTCCAGCCAATGAAAGCAAGCACTCCATTGGATATTACAGTCCATAGTACAGAGATTTCACCTTTGAAATTTGGGCCAGCACCCTCTGTCAGAATCTTTGGAGTGTCTTTGTTACTTGAAGAATGGTGAGGCTGTATTGAGGGAAAGCATGGGCCCCTGTGTTTGGTTTTAACCCTCAGTCCATGTGCTTTGGAAGCGCAAGCCCAGGCAGGTCTGGGGCATTGTTGAGTTTCCACGCAAAGTTGAGCAATTTCCGTGGTGTGGCCTCATGCAGGTGAGTCATTGCTTTATAGCTCTGTTTCTGGACAATGGCCACTAACACCCCACCCTGGCATTGGTTACTCTCTTTGCTGTCTTCCCTGGGAAGCTAATATCTCACTGATTTTCCACTTACAGCGTGTTTTAGGGACAATCAGACAATACATTCACATAATTTCATATGCATCAATGATATTCATATATGGATAGAGAAATGATTTTCAGCAGATTGGAAACCTTCCCCTGACACCTTACAAGGTACACTCTATATGTAAGAATGCAATGACGTAAACATGAGCAACATGGGGGTAACAGATGTTGCCCCAAATTATGGAGTGTCACAATGATGTCCCCTCTCGTTGACATTTCCAGACTGGTCCAGGAGCATCCTTTGTGAATTATTCCTTTGCAAGTGGGGAAAGTCTCTGACACAACTGAAGGTTTGTTACAATTTCACCCACACAGGTTTGAGGCTTTTTCAACAGATTCTCAAAAGGTGCATCTGTTCTCTCTCCTCTCCATGCAGCAATTCTACCTGGAATCTGATAGCAACATCAGGTAAAGCAAATGAGGACAATAGGGGTGAAAATAGCTTAACATTTCTTACAGGTCCTATCCTATTGCAACCTGGGTCCCTGCCAGCTCTCAATAGCTCCCTGCTGGCTTGTGCTGCAGCTCAGTCAGCTCTTGCTAGAGCTACCCACCAGGGCGCACTGATTTATTTTCACCTCTGGAGGGCAGTCGTACATTTGAACTAGGGATAGTGTGGCACAGTACTGTAGGGCTATTTGAGGACTAACTAAATGTGTTGTATTCCTTGATCTGCTGTTGACCCTTTCTTTCTCTTGGTCTAATGTGCTACTCAGTCAATTGTCTCTCCTGTGCTCCCCAGCTTAGTTACAACACCTCACAGACTTTGGCAGAGCTTCATTCACAACTCTCCAGGAGGGATAAATCCCCATGAGAGCCGCACAATATATTTTTATCAAAACATTTTTCCAGTGAAAAATTGCTTTCTGACCAAAATGAAATTAATGAGGAAAATTTTAATTTGGTCAAAATTTTCCAGCTTTTGAATGCAAAACTCACAAACAGAAACTGAAAGCAGAAAAGTTTGGGGGTAATTATTTTTATCAACCTCTAAAACAATTTACTCAGAGAGATTTTCAAAAGCCTTATTGTGGGCAGTTGCTATGGGAAGAGTGGTTGTAGGGCCTGGGGTAGTTTTAATTGAAAACAATTTTTATAAGTGATTTTAGAAAAGAAACCTGTGATAAATAATTTGTATTATTATCGGCCCCAAATATTCCCCACTTTTTGCAGATGAAGGTGGAGATTTTAAAAAAAAAATTCAGGTGTTGCTACACTTAAGCCGTGTCTACACCACTAAAAACAACTTTGAAGCTGCTTACTTTGAAGTACCAGACTTCAAAAATGAGCATCTACACACACCGTACATCGCAGTTATAATTCCGGGAATGGAGTAAGGACTTTGAAATTGGGGAACTTCTAAGTAAGGGAAAATGCATGCCGATGCTCTGCAGGCTACTTTGAAGTAGCCCCTAACTTCAAATTAACTTTGAAGTTAGTTCTTAGTGTAGATGCACGCTTAGTGTTGCAATGGCTAACTGATATAAGGGCCTAAACCTTATTAGCAGAGGGGATTTAAGCACTTAGGAACCTAAATCTCATTGACTATCAATGGGGTTTTGGCTCCTAAGCAACCAAATCAATGGAAATTAGTGCCTAAAAACTTGAAAGAGCTGAACTTAACTGCTTATGTCCCCTTCGAAAATGGAAAGTAGCTCCTAAATCAGTTAGGCCTTGCAGCGCCTAAATAGCTTACCAAAGCAGGGCTGGGGAGCAAAGGTAAAGAGGGACACACTTATAAATGTATGTAGATGCTGACAGATGCAGATAGGTGCCTAGGAGCATTTGCAAAAGCGCCTGAGTGCTGGCCCAGAAGCTTTTGAACGTCTCATGAGACATATTTCTAAACTGAGCCCAGTGAGCTTAGGGCCCAGCTCATCAAATGAATTTAGTCACTGAGCTCCTCTGGGCATCAGTGATTTGTCCAAGTCACACAGGAAACCTTTGGCAGAACTGGGAACTGAACCAATTGGGGGCTGAGAGACTTGCAGAGCACCTAGGCAAGAGATGCAGGGCAGCCTGGGTCATGGACTCGGCTGGGGGGGTGGGGGCGGCTTGGGCAGCCAGGCCCCAGCATTACCCAGAGCGTGCCCCACAAAGCTCCAGCAGCAATTTAAAGTGCCTGGGGCTCTGGCTGCCACCACTGCTGTCCCATTTCTGACACACAGCATCACCCCACACCAATGAAAACAACCACCAGGGCTAGGTCTAGACTCCAGGTTTCTTTTGGGAGCCCAGAGGTCTCTCGACAGAAGTCTGCCACAAGGAAGAAGGGAGGTGTTGGCAGAGTGGGTTTTCCTGGCATGTGGTCCTTTGTAGACAGGCCAAATGTCAAGAAAGCCTCTCCCGACAGAGCCACCAGCAGGAGATAGGGAAATGCTTTGCACAATTTGCGTTCTTTTGCTGACGGATCTCTCAAATCTAGACATAGCACAAGAAAAAGGGAGGGGATGGTACCAGAATTCTTCCTCAAATAATTTCTTTCTTTCTTTCTTTCTTTCTTTCAAAACGCCAAGTTCTAGTTGACGTTCCTGCTTGGCTTCCAGGTTCTGTATTTACATTTCGTCTGAAATTAATTCAGTTGAATCTTTCAAATGCAAATGCTGGCAAAGGAACTGGAACATGATTATTGGAAAATACAGAGATTTTCAAAATGAAACAGTGCAGCCCATCTTTTGTAGTGGAGTGTAGCCATTTATAAATAACTGAGTGCATGAAACTGACAGGGAAGAATTATATATCTTTAATCAAAAGTGAGAGGCTGGTTTTTACTGAGGACACAAATGTTGCTGTTAAAAACCAGATTCTTACTCTGATTAGTGCTCTTTCTGGTTTCCTGCTTATAAAAAAATATACACAAAGGAGAATGTGTGATGATTTGCCAAACCGAAGCAGAAAGTTGGGTGCAAAGCATGCTGGAAATAGGGCACACCAACTCCTAATTGAGTCTGTGTTCCTCTTTGCTCATACCCCTTGGCCAAGCCTGTTGTGTTGTATCAATTGGAATATTTGGAAGCCCAATAGGTGTTATTCATGCAGATGTTCTTCATGAGAGCAGCACCTAGAGCTCAAAGCACTTTTTAAAGGCGAGTGGCATGCTTGCTCACATTTTAAATATGGGGAAACTGAAGCACAGGAAAGGGAAGTGGCTTGCCTGTGGCAGAGCCAGAAACTGAACTTAGATTTTGCTGAATCTTAGGGTAAGGTGTTACCCATGAGGCAATACTGTCTCCTGTAACACAGGCCTGCACTACTCTTACTCAGCTGGAGTATCTGCCTTGCAGTAAGGTCTATCCATCTGGACATTCTTCACTAAACACAAGCAGTCTACCCCAAGGCACCTGGGCTATCTTGCTGCAAAACAAGTGTGCATTCCAAGGTGTACTGGACCAGTGCACCACTTCAGGCCACCTCCAGCAGGTTGAATATCACAGCAAGTGCTCTGTGATGTGGATATAGCAAAACAAATCCACCCTATCTGGCTAAGCAAGGAAATTTGGCAGCACAGTGTGTACGATGTACCAGGAGGTACTGCATGCCTTGGGGAAAGAGGAAAAACTGTAAGGTGGCAGACCCCAGTCTGTTTTAAGTTACAAAGCTGGTCTTGTCACTTGCTGCAGGTTTCCCCAGTGTAGAGAAGTCTGGGGGTGGCCTATCTCTACCCTTCCCCTCCCTCCAATCCTGGTGTAGATGGCAAGTTGGAGGCTAGAAGGCCATTGGATTTCATTGATGCAAGTAGTAACAGAGACGGACCTGTGCTAGTCTATACACTATCAAAACAAAAAGCAGTCAAGTAAGTGGGTCTGTCCCACGGAAGCTCACCTAATAAACTATTTTGCTAGTCTTTAAAGTGCTACTTGACTGCTTTTTGTTTTGATTGATGCAAGTGTAACCGAAACACCTAGTGGTATGGCTGATTGTCTCACCTAGACCATTTACACAGAGGCTATATCTAAACTGCAGGCTTTTGTCAGGAGACCATAGGTCTTTTGGCAGAAGTCTGCTGTTTCGGAAGCTTTCTGCTGACATCCTGGTCTTCCTCGTTTTACGAGGAAGAAGGGATGTCTCTGCAGAGGGGGTTTTCTGCCGTTTGGCCCCAGACGGATGGGCCAAATGTCGGGAAAGCCTCTGCCGATAGAACTGTTGACAGGAGATATGTAAATGTGCTGTGCCATTTGTGTATCTTTTGCCGACAGTTCTCAGCAATGAGTCTCCTCTGCAGCTGAGCAAGAGGTGGTTTTAGCTCAAACTGTAGAGGCTCTTGCACTAAGCACCAAAGGTCCCAGATTCAAGTCCACTTCTGGGCAGTTACAAACAGGGGCTCCTCTGGGATTTCAGCTGTGTCTCTGAAGCTCCACAAGTTCTTCCTCAGCCACTCTGCCTGGGGGTGGCTATGCCAGCAGCAGCAACATATAGCAAAAGCAACTGAGAGGTGCCCTGTCAGGTGGTTATGAGGAAGTAAAACAGCTTTGGTAGGGCTGGTAGGTGGGGGAGCTATTGCACTCTTAGCAGTCTAGGGCCACGTCTACACGTGAAGCCTACATCGAAATAGGCTATTTCGATGAATAACGTCTACACGTCCTCCAGGGCTGGCAACGTCCATGTTCAACTTCGATGTTGCGCAGCACAACATCGAAATAGGCGCAGCGAGGGAACGTCTACACGCCAAAGTAGCACATTTCGAAATAGGGGTGCCAGGCACAGCTGCAGACAGGGTCACAGGGCGGACTAGCGCTTCCGGGGCAACAGCTAGCCGCTCCCTTAAAGGGCCCCTCCCAGACACACTCAGCCTGCACAGCACGCGGTCTGCAGAGCCATAGGCACACAGACCCCGGGCGATGCAGGCATGGACCCCCAGCAGCAGCAGCAGCAGCAGCAGTCAGAGGTCCACCCAGCCCTCCCGGCAGGAGGAGGTCTCGCCCTGATCTATGCCATGCAGGAGGCAGCTGAGCACCTCCTTGCTACACCGGAGGAGGAGCTTCCCCCAGGGCAGCAGGGCTCAACCCCCAACCCTGCAGCACCCCGCCCCCACCCCCGCCTCACACGCCGGCGGCTGTGGAGCTACCCCATCAGCACCGACTGGTGGGAGCGGCTGGTGCTTGGGGAGTGGGACGACGACCACTGGCTCAGGAACTTCAGGATGAGCCGGCAGACATTGATGGAGCTGTGCCAGTGGCTCACCCCCGCACTCAGGCACCAGGACACCGCCATGCGGTGTGCCCTCACAGTGGAGAAATGGGTCGGCATCGCTGTCTGGAAGCTGGCCACTCCCGACAGCTACCGATCCGTGGGGCAGCAGTTTGGTGTTGGCAAGGCCACCGTTGGGGCTGTCCTCTTGGAGGTAAGAGAACCCACGGGGGGAGGGCAGGGCAGGGGAGGGGAGGTCAGGGCAGGCCAGAGGAGGGCAGAGGAGGGCAGGGCAGGGGAGGGCAGGGCAGGGCAGGGCAGGGCCACACACACCCTGCTTACCCCTCATTGGTGCTGTCCCATGTGCTTTCCCTGCAGGTTGTGCATGCCATCAACGCCATGCTCCTGCACAGGCTCATGAGGCTGGGGGACCCACATGCCACCATCACGGCCTTTGCCACCCTGGGCTTCCCCAATTGCTTCGGGGCTCTGGATGGGACTCACATCCCCATCCGCGCCCCACATCACAGTGGAGGATGCTACATGAATCGCAAGGGCTACCATTCTGTGGTCCTCCAGGCCTTGGTGGACAGCCGGGGCCATTTCCAGGACATTTATGTGGGCTGGCCTGGCAGGACCCACGACGCCCAGGTTTTCCGGAACTCGGGCCTGTGCTGCCGGCTGGAGGCGGGGACCTACATCCCCCAGCGGGAGATCCCTCTGGGGGACACCACCATGCCCCTCAGCAGCATCGCAGATGCGGCATACCAGCTCCAGCCCTGGCTCATGCACCCGTACACGGGCCATCTCTCCGCTAGCCAGGAGCACTTCAACCAGCGCCTGAACCACGCGCGCCAGGTGGTGGAGCGCTCATTTGGCCGCCTGAAGGGACGCTGGAGATGTCTCCTGACCCGCCTGGATGCGGGCCCCAACAACATCCCCCTGATTGTGGGTGCCTGCTGCGCCCTGCACAATTTGGTGGAGAGCAAGGGGGAGGCCTTTTTTCAGGGCTAGGCTGTGGAGGCCGGCAGGGCCGACGTGCAGCCACCCGCTGCCCCCAGTCGGCAGGTGGACCCCGAAGGGACCCGGGTCCGGGAGGCCCTGCGGGCCCACTTCGATGATGAGGCCGCGGGGTGAACTCTGCCAGGCCCCCCACTGCCCGCCCCTTCCTCGACCACACTCCCTGCCCCAACGCCCACACCATGGAGTACCCAACCGCACCCCCCCTCCCACTTTTCCTGGACAAATGACAGCACGCACTTGTGGCTGAACTTAAACTGCTTTTTCTTTTAGAACTTTTTTTTTTAACTATAAATATAAAACATGAACAAACTATATGCAACATGTGTGGAACCAAAGTAATATGTACAAATAAAACAATAGTAATAAAAAAGTGTGCTCAGTAATAAAAAGAAAACCAGGGATGATAAAGGGGAGAACTATTTACATGGGGGGGACGGGGCAAACGGGGGGCACAAAATAATAAGTCCCAACTATATACGGGGGGGGCACGTCCCGGGCCCCTCTCCCCTAAAGTCTGGCACTGGGCGTGGGCGGCTGGGAGCCCCGCCGCGGCCGCAGCCCTGTCTGGGGCTGGCTGGGGGCGGGGTGGACCGGAAGATATGCCCGGCGAGTCTCAGCTGGCTCCAGGGGTCCCTTGGCGCTCCGGCCCACGGCGGTGGGTGGCGGGGCGATGGCGGATGGGACGGCGACGGGCGGAGCAGCTGGTGGTGCGGCGGGTAGAGCAGGCATGTCAGGCGCTGCGGCGGCCGGCGCGGCATGGGGGGCCAGGTAGTCCACCAGGAGGTTGAAAGTCTCCATGTAGGCCCCCCATGCCTCTTGGCGCCAGGCCAGCGCCTGCTCCTGCAGCTGCAGGTGCTGCTCCGTGACCTCCAGCTGCCGACGGTGGATGGCCAGCAGCTGGGGGTCCGTCGCCGTCGGCTGGTGGTGGCGCGGGGTCCGCCGTCTAGCCCGCCGTGGGGCCGGTTGGTCCTCGGCCAAGGGGCTTGCCTGGAGCGATGGCCCCGGGGGGGTCTCTGGGACCACTGATGCCTCACCAGCGCTCTCTTCCGGTCCTTCCGATGGTGCAGCTGCGGGACACAGGAGAGGAGAGGGGGAAGGAGAACGGAGACAGGCGTTAGTGTGGGCCCCAAGCCGTGGCCTTTGTCCCCCCAGCCCTGTGCTGCAGGTTCCCCATCCCCGTCCCCGGGAGATGCTGCTGTGATGGATGGGGTTCAGGGGCCCCCCTGCACTGCACCCCGTCCCCTGGTGGGAGCGACTCTCACTTCAGTCCACAGGGTCTGACAGGAGAGGTTTCTTAGGCCACAGATGCCCAGTTTCTGCCAGGAGTGACAGCACCAGCTGTCGGAAGAGACAGTCCTTCCAACCCGTCATGGGGAGAAGACCCCAAGGGGTGCCCCTCTGGGGATGCAGCTTTCCCCCTCCTCAGGCTGGCTGCCTTCCAGCTCTCCCTTCCCCTAGCCTCTACCTGTGGCCCCCACCCTCCCCCCTCAATTCAAAGCCAGCTCGGCTCCTCCCTCCTGTTTGTTCAGGGCAGAGGTGTCACCTGCCAGCTGTAGCCCCAGGATCATCCTTTGCCCCTGGGAGCTATTCGGCTCTTGTTGCTCATATGTAGCCTGAGTCTCCCTTTGGCACTCCCCCCACTCCATCACATGCTGCTGCTGCTGCTGCGGGGTGTCCCACCCCCTCCTCCCGGGGGCCCCTCGAGGTTCCGCTCCCCCCTGGCCCGGGGATGGGGCATGGCACTGTCGTGTGGGGTGGTCGGGGGGCAGGGGCTGATGCACTGCTGTGAGGGCCATGGCCCTGGTGTCCTTGGGGCCATGGCCATGTGAGCATATGGGGTCCCTGGACACATATCTATTACCCCCCGCCCCTCAAGCCCAGGGGTGTACACCAGAGGGGGGTACATACCTGTCGGTCCACTCCTACGGTCCGGAGATCCCCGGGGGGTGGAGGCCCGGCTGCTGCTCCGGGATGGCAGGAGGAGGATCTGCAGCCCGGATTCTGCGGAGGAGGAGCCCCCCTCCTCCTCATCCTCCTGCCGCGATGTCCCGGGGGTGGGCTCCGGGGGGTGCCACCGGGGTGCGGGGCTTACCTCCGGGGCGGACTCCGGCTGCAGGGCCTGCTGGGGCTCGTCGGCCAAAGTATCAAGGGTGGCCGGAGGGAAGGAGGTGTGCCGGGGGCCCAGGATGTCCCTGAGCTCCCTGTAAAAGGGGCACGTGACGGGGGCGGCCCCAGATCGGCCGGCTGCATCCCAGGCCCGGGAGTAACCCTGCCGCAGCTCCTTCACCTTACTCCTGACGTGATCAGGAGTGCGGGCAGGGTGACCCTGGGCAGCCAGGCCGTCGGCCAGCCGAGCGAACGCATCCGCGTTCCGCCTCTTGCTCCCCATTACTTGGAGCACCTCCTCCTCGCTCCAGAGCCCCAGCAGGTCCCGCAGCTCGGCCTCCGTCCAGGAGGGGCCCCGCTGCCGCTTGCCAGCCTGGCTGCCCGCCTGGCTGGGCTGGCTGCCCTGGCTCCCCTTGGGGGGGCTCCCCTGGGGGCGCTGAGGGGGCTGCTGGGCAGCCATGGCAGGTGCTGGCCCTGTTCTGGGTCGCTGAGGGTGGTGCAGGCTGGCCGCGTGTCTGGGCTGCCTCCTGCACGTTCCCTCAGCTTCCTGCACAGGAAGGGAGGGGGAGGGGACATTGAAGGGGCCGCTCCATGCGGCCACCAGTGAGCTGAGGGGCTGGAGAGAGCGTCTCTCAATCCCCCAGCTGATGGTCGCCATGGAGGACCCCACAATTTCGACGTTGCGGGACGCGCAACGACTACACGGTCCCTACTTCGATGTTGAACGTCGAAGTAGGGAGCTATTCCTATTCCCTTATGGGGTTAGCGACTTCGACGTCTCGCCGCCTAACGTCGAAGTAAACTTCGAAATAGCGCCCGACGCGTGTAGCCGTGACGGGCGCTATTTCGAAGTTAGTGCCGCTACTTCGAAGTAGCGTGCATGTGTAGACACAGCTTATGTGATCATCTGAATGAGCTGCAAAGCGTCCAGGGCTGCTCAGCCAGTCAGTTATAAAGACCTGCTCAGTCACTTGAAAAGTCTGCCTGTTTTCATGTACATTGCTTCAGTGCTTCAGCTGGCCTGATATATGATTGCCCACCTCAAAATCCCTCACTCTGGGTGGGAAAGCACGACTGAGGCCGTGTCTACACCAGGGGAAAATGTCAAAATGGCCATGCTAATGGCTAAATTGGAGAATACTAATGAGGTGCTGAAATGAATATTCAGCACCTCATTAGCATGCTGCCAGCCACGGCACTTCAAAAGTTCTGTGTTTCGCTCACGTGTGGCTCGTCTACATGGGGATCCTTTTTGAAAGGACCCTGCAAACGTTGAAATCACCTTATTCCAAGGCAGAATCTATTTTCTGCTGCAGGGTAAAATCTTCAGTGGCCATGAATTCTGCATGTAGTCAATGTGCAGAATTCCCTCAGGAGTAGCTCATTGAAACACCCAAAGGAATCAGAGCAGGAGTGAGAGTCGAATAGTCTGTTCTTTAAAATAAATTGCTGCAAAGGAAAGATCAGAGTCCTGAATGTGTCATCAGAGCCAGCACCTGATTCCAGTTCATAGATTCAGAGACTATAGGCTGAGAAGGGATCACTGTGATCATCTAATCCAACTTGCTGCACAACGCAGGCCATAGAACAATCCCTAGGCTGATCTTTTAGAAAAACACCCAGTCTTCAGTTAGAAATTGTCGGTGACGACAAATCCACACAAGCCCTGGTAAAACACCCACATGTCAAAGCAGAGTGGCTGCACTGACACAGAATATACCGGCATGAACTAGGAAGGTGAAATTTTGACCCTGTGGAAATCAATAGGAGTCTGGCTACTGGTTTCAGAACAGCCAGGTGGTCTTCCTTTGAGTGACTTGTATTCCTATAATAAAGGAAAGGGCAGGAGGACATCTCACACTGATTTAACCATACAGACTTCAATGGATAGTAACAGAGAGGAAGCCCTGCTAGTCTATACACTATCAAAACAAAAAGCAGTCAAGTAGCACTTTAAAGACTAGCAAAATAGTTTATTAGGTGAGCTTCCATGGGACAGACCCACTTCTTCGGACTTCAGTGGAGTTACTCCTGAATTACTCTGGTGGGACTTAGTTCAGAATGGGATTCAGAACTGTCATTGGTTTTTACTGGCTGTGCTGGTGACTTGTAGCTAGTATAAAGTGGTGAATGGGCTTTGATGGTGCTAGGATTATTACTTACACCTCCTTAGGCCCCAAAAAGAGTGGAGGCAGAATGTCAGAGACTGGGCTAACAGGCTTTAAAATGTTCCCCTGAGTGAAAGGGCTGGAAAAAATAAATACATCCATAATGAAATGGCATTAAAATAATGAGCAATAAAGAAATTAGCCTGATACTAATTTGAGGGTTTGGAGACAGATGCCCACAAACAGCCAGCCTTACCAGTGGGCATAGATTTTAAATACCCCAAAGGAAAGGCAGATGGTTCATCCTACTGCAAAATTAGGTGCCGCTGACTATTATTACTTGGATTACAATAACATCTAGTGGCCTCCACCAAGATCTGGGCAGTCCCTGTCATATGGAGAAAGGCAGTCTAACGGGCTAAGGCTGATTAAAGGATGAATTGCTATTCCCATTTTACAGATGGGGAACTGAGCCCTTGTCTGTGCAGCAGTGACTTAATTATAAAGTACAGTGCACCAGGGTGTGAGTAATCCATACCACTGAGCAATGTAAATTACACTGATCTCACCACTGGTGTGGGCAGCACTATACTGGCAAGAGAGTTTCTCTTTGTCATAGCTACTGTCTTTCATGGGAGGTGGAGTAATTCTGCAAATGGGGAAGCTCTCTCCCATCAGTGTAGTGTTTTCCCTAGGGCTGTGCTGTTGTGGCACTTCTTGCATAGACATGGCCTAAATCACAGAAAAATAAGCTCATTCAAGAATGAAGAATTGAATTTACAGTCTAAATAGACCAGACCAACAAAGAAGTTAGAGGAGAAACAAAAGAATTAAAACCCGCGGTGTCTTGTATTTAGATAGGATATGGAGGCCAAGAGATGTGGATGTAATCCAGTCTCTGTCCAAAATTTTGAAGTTCAGGGGTCCTGTAGTGAGGTGCTGTGGCCTCCCCCAGACTCAGAGACAGAGGAGGCTGCTCAGAGGCCCTGGCGGGTGGGCCCTGAGCTGAAACATGGGTGCCCCGCCACTCAGAGAGCGGTGCCTAGAGCCAGAAGGGCCAGGGGCGGGGCTCGAGGCCCATTAAAGGCTGAGCCTCCAAGCAGGGAGGAGGCCGCTGACCAGGCTCCTGGTCGGCAGGGGTGAGGGACCTGCCGCCACCCAGCCCGTCGGCAAGAGTTACCCCTCAGCTGCCCAGATCAGCCTGGGCAGCCACAGATAACGATGCCACTGGGCTACTACCCGGACTTCCCGGACCTACCGGGGTCCTCGTGCCGGTGGAGGGCCCCGTCCCCCGAGGCCCGGCCAGGACCAGAGAGATTGCCCGGGGCTGGCTACCCGGGGGCCCCAGAAGCACAAGATCCTGGAGTTCTGCCGGATGCCTGCAGTGCAGAGGCCTCCGACTGCCTAGAGCCCACAGTCCTGCCACCACCGGACTACCCCAACGACATCAAGATGTCTGACTGGCCAGAGCCACCGAGGGCAGATTACCTGGACACGACTGACCAGCTGGGACCGGCAGACCAGGCCGATTGGCACACCGTGCCTATGGAGCTAGAAGTAGGAAGCGGCCTGGGGAACACTCCCCCTGAGCCAATGGAGGTGTGTTGCAGCTTGGATCCCCACTGCCATGCTCAGGTGTGAGTGATCCGTAAGCCCCCGGGCTGGGTCACAGTGGAGCCGGAGGGCCTGCGACCCCCTACGCCCTCCCTGGCGGGGTCACCCCTCGCCCCTCTCAAGCCAACCCCAGTTAGGGAAAAGCATTGTGACTGCCGCCCCGCCCTGATCTGAGGGCTGGGCCCCCGAACTGCGCACTTACCTGCAGCCCTGCCCTGAGCCTAGGGCTGGGCTTCCAAACAGCCTGTGCGACAGCTGCCCTGCCCAGGACTGCAGGCTGGGCTCTCCAGCGGCACACCGACTGCCAGACAGCCCTTAAAGGGGACAAAGCCCTGGGCCAGCCAGTTACCCGGAGGGCGAGTTGCGTTGGCCCAAGCTGCCCAGAGGGGGCGCTGCCACGGGCCAGAGTCGTTTACAGGTCCATACACAGAGATCTCAGTTTGCCCAGTGCCATGACAAATACACTGTTAAACAGTCTAATAACCGTTTACTAATGTTTAAGAAAAGAAAGAAAAAATGTCAAACCATTTGACAGATGGAGTATGAAGGAAAGCTTCCAATTTAAGAGCATCCTTTTTCCCTGTTCCCTTTAGCTAGAGAGGCTCTTAAAATGAAGACCCCTGGTTTGACAGCCTCTGCGATTATATGAAAAATGGAAATAACTGTCCTTTTGGGGAAAAGAGAAGACTGTAGAGATGGGCTGAATTGGCTGTTGTTGCTGCTGTTGTAGAAGTCTGATCCCATTTCATCCCAGCTGGTATTTGGGATTCAGCCGGAGCAGGTGGGATTCAGATGGAACTGGTTGTGGGTCCCCATTCTGTGGCCTGGTCTGGTCAGGAAACCTTATAGGATCAGGATGATGAAGGCCCAGGAGATGGGTTGGCATCCATGACAGCAAAACTTGTAGCCAATTTTTCTCCTCCAAAGTGTCTTTCGTTAATGATCTACACCAGGAGTAGTGGGCAGACCAGTCCATTCCCTTGGTGTTTTATCCACCAATTAGAGCTTATTTCTGACACCCCAATTTTAGGTAATTGATTTTTGGTTCCACATCTCTTGTTTGCCAGGCAGGATCTTAGGACTGTGCTCCAGTTACACCAATGACCTTTGGACTAATTCAGCTGGTCTCCCTTTTGTACTGTCCCCCAGCACATTAGTTGTTACAGGTTATTCCCCTTCACATATACAGCCCCTTTGTTTAGCTAACAGATTATTCCCTGGTAGAGCAACCCCTGACTCTTAAAATGCTTTGCTCTGAGAGGGAGAGCTTGCCTCAATGCTCACAATGTTCTTGGTGCCCCCGCCTTCTTCAGCCCTTCAGTGTGAACTGAGGTGAAGAATGCTTGACCTGGACTAACCCTGGCACGAGGTAACAGGAGCTGAGTGTCTGGGCCTAACCCAAGAAATTATAGTTCATCCTACCTACATGCAGGGAAGCACTGGGCGGAAAGCCAGAACCTTTGCCTTGAACTGAGCCATACAAGCCCTATTGAAAATTGGTTTTGTACTCACATTGCTACCATGTGCAACTCTTGCCCTCAGAGTGTTCAAACTGGATTGTTTATTGACATAATTCTTCATTCTGAAAGTGGCACAGAAAGCAGTGGTTTTTCTCACTCGGACTCCAGGCCTGGCAGCTGGACACTGGCTTTAGATATGCACAGACACACGGCAGAAGAGCTTGTAAAAATGCAGTTCAGATTCCGTTCTGTTCCCTCAGTGTAAATTCTGAAGTCAATGGGATTACGCAGGGTTCACACCAGTGTGAATGGAGACACTAGAAGGGTGAATTACCTGAGAATTTTGGGGGCCCAACCTAAGAGGGGGCCTGATCTTCGGAATGGGCCCTCAAGCCCTCTCCTTAAAGGGATTAGAGCATTTAACTCCCATTGACTTCAAAGGAAGTGCAAGGCCTAAATCATTCCGAGAACATGGGCCTCAGCATTTTCCAAATATTAAGCCTTTGGATGTGTCTCTAATGAGGCTCCTCAAAATTGAGGCACCTGCAAAAGCTGGTCACTTTTGAAAACACCAGACCTCTGCAGTTTTCACAATCCCGTAAGGGTCTGCCCACACTGCACGCTAACCTGGGGCTGTGGGACCTGGCTTGCGGAATTGGTGTTTCCAACCTCACGTGAGTGGTCAGGCTGCATTCTCTCTCCAGCTTAACATTTGCTGCCCCCGGTTCTCATACCTGTATTAATGCATCCATACTGCACTGCACTGCACAGCCCTTCTGGCAAAGGGTGCACCTTGAGCTGTGCCCCAATGCAAAACTACAGGGCTTGAACCCAAGCCCCAGTAGGACCTGGCCTCTGCCCCTCCTCTTTACCCAGCAGTGTGCTAGGACCACTGTCTTGAATGCTCACTGACTCAAGTCAGGTGGAGTTGTGTGTGGAGGAAAGGGACTTGGGCTCAGACTATGCCCTCCATAGTATCTTAAACACCAATGACACGTTTGTTACCTCCCCCATACTTTCCTTCTCTCATTTCGGACAAAACGTTCCCATTCACCGTGGCTATGTCTACACTAGAAACATGTGTCGACAGAAGTTATTATCGACAGGAAAAACTCAACAGAACCTTTGTCAACGGATTGCATCTACAAACAACTCGTGATGTTGACAGAGAACTGCCAGACTGCACAGCCCTCTGGTGCCAGAAAGCAGAATGACAGCTCTGCAAAGAGTGCTGCCTGGCAACTAGAAGCCCTCTCTGTCGACAGATTTTTATGCCTCAGATTTTTGAGGGATACTACTGTTGAGGCAAATGCAGAGTTCTGTCAAGAATCTGCTGACAGAATGCTTTAAGTGTGTAGATGCTCCTTGAGTTATGTTGACAGAAGGCCCCTTCTGTTGACAAAACTCTCTAGGGTAGACCCAACCTAGATCAGTTGGAAAAGTGCCTCCTAATGCACCCCTATATGCCGCTAGCCTTCCTGGCTACAAGGGCATACTGTTGACTTATATCCAGCCTCTCATCCACTGTAATGCCCAGGTCCTTTTCTGCTGTATTGATGCTTATCCAGTCAACCCACAGCCTGTAACAATGCTTGGGATTCTTCTGTCCTAAGTGCAGGACTCTTCATTTGTTCTTGTTGAACTTCATCAGATTACTTTTGACCCAATCCTCCAAATTATCTAGGTTGCTCTGGATCCTATCCCTAACCTCCAATGTATCTACCTGTTCCCCTAGGTTAGTGTCATCTGCAAATTTGCTGAGTGCAATCCATCCCCTCATCCAGCTCATTAATAAAGACTTTGAACAATAGATATTTTGGAGCATAAGTTTACGTGGTCAAAGACCTGCTTCATCTGATGCATGGGGGGGGGCATTCAGAACCCTTCTGAATCCCCTCCCCAACTCATGCATATGATGAAGCGGGTCTTTGCCCACGAAAGTTTATGCTCCAAAATATCTGTTAGTCAATAAGGTACTACAGGACTTCCTGTTGTTTCTGAAGATACATACTAACACAGCTACCTCTCTGATAGTCGAACAGTACCAGCTCCAGAAGTGATCTCTGGGGCATTCCACTTGAAACTGACCACCAAGCAGACACTGAGTCATTGATCACTACATGTTGGGCCTGAACCTCTAGTCAGCTTTCTCTCCACCTTACAGTCCATGTATCCAGTTCATACTTCCTTAAGTTATGGGCAAGAATACTGTGGGAGACTGTTTCAAAAGCTTTGCTAAAGTCAAGGTATATCACATCCATTGACTTCCCCATGTCCACAGAGCTAGTTACCTCATCATAGAAGCTAATCAGATTGGTCAGGCATGATTTGTCCTTGGTGAATGCATGTTGAATACTCTTGATCACTTTCCCCTCTTCCAAGTGCTTCAAAATGGATTCCTTGAGGACCCCCTCCATAATTTTTCGGGGAGCTCTGGTAAGTCTGACTGGTCTGTAGTTCCCAGGACTGTCCTTTAGTTTTTTAAAGATAGACACTACATTTGCCTTTTTCCAGTCATCTGGGACCTCTCTCAATCTCCATGAGGGATCAAAGATAATGGCCAAAGGTTCTGCAATGACATTTGCCAATTCCCTCAGTACACTTGGATGCATTAAACATGGACCCATGGATTTGTGTGTTTCGCTTTTCTAAATAGGCCTTAATCCGTTTTTTTCCCACAAAGAGCTGCCCAGATCCTTCCCATACTGCATTGCCTAATGCAGTAGTCTGGGAGCTCACCTTGTCCGTGAAGACAGAGGCAAAAAAAGCATTGCGTATAGCTTTTCCCACATCATCTGTGACCATGTTACCTCCTTCATACAGCAAATGCCCCACATCCTCCCTGTGCATCCTTCTATTGTTAACATGTCTGTAAAAACTCTTCTAGTTGCCCTTCACATCCCTTGCCAGCTACCGTTCCAATTGTTCTTTTGCCTTCCTGATTACTCCCTGGCATTCTCCAATGATATATTTATACTCCACCTTAGTCATCTGTCCAAGTTTCCACTTCTTATATTCATCCTTTTTGAATTTAAGATCTCCATGGATTTCCCTGGTAAGCAAGACTGGTTGCCTACCATATTTGCTTTTCTTACTGCATATTGGGATGGTTTGGTCCTCTGGCTTCAATAAAGGATTCTTTAAAATACTGCCAGTTCTCCTGAATTCCTTTCCCCTTCATATTAACTTCCTAGGGGATCCCGCCCATCAATTCTCTCAGAGAGTCAAAGTCTGCAACTCTGAAATCCATAGTCTGTATTAAACTGCTCACCTTTCTTCCTTTTGTCCGGATCCTGAAATACATCATCTCATGATCACTGCAGCCCAGCTTGCCACCCACTTCTATTCCTTCTAATACTTCTTCCCAGTTTGTGAGCAGCAGGTCAAGCTGCACACAGCCCCTGGCTGGTTCCTTCAGCACTTGTACCAAGAAGTTATCCCCAACATTCTCCAAAAACTTCCTGATTGTCTGTATGCTGCTGTATAAGTCTCCCAACAAATATCAAGTTGATTAAAGTCTCCCACGAGATCCAAGACTTGTGATTTGGAAGCTTCTCTTAGTTGTCTGAAGAAATGCTCATCTACCTCATCTGGTGGTCTATAGCAGACACCAACCACAACATCACCTCTGTTATTTCCACCTCTAAGCTTAACCCAAAGACTCTCAACTGGTTTTTTTCCACCCATATACTGGAGCTCTGAGCAATCATACTGCTGTCTTATATACAGGTTCACTCCTCCTCCTTTTCTCTTCTGCCTCTCCTTCCTGAACAGTTTATACCCTTCTATGACAGTACTCCAGTAATGTTAGTCGTCCCACCATAACTGTTATTCCAATCACGTCATACTCCTTTGACTGTGCCAGGGCCTCTAAATCTTCTTGATTGTTTCACAGGATTCTTCTATTTCTGCACAAATACCTTAGATAACTAGTTGGTTGGCCTACTTTCTCCTTTTGAACCAGGACTCCTCCTTCCTTGTACTCTCCTCCTTCCCCTTTTTACTCAGAGCTTGTGTCACTGTCCCCCAACGAACCTAGTTTAAAGCCTTCTTACTAGGTTTACAAGCCTGCACACCAAGATGCTCTTCCCTCTGTAGGGTGGATCCCATCTCTTACCAGAAAACCTTGTTCCCAAAACAGAATCCCATGGTTGAAGAAACCAAGTCCCTGCCTCTGACATCACCTGTGCAACCTCTCATTTACTTCCATGATTCGACGATCCATATCTGGACCCCTTCCTTCAACAGGGAGGATGGATGAGAATACCACTTGTGCTCCACATTCCTTGATCTTTCTCCTGAGAGTTACATATTCTGCAGAGATCTGCTCAAGGTTGCTCTTTGCTATGTCATTGGTTCCTACGTGGAGAAGTAGGAAGGGATAATATTCCTCAGGTTTGATTTTTGGAAGACTATCTGTTATATCCTGGATTCTAACACCTGGTAAGCGGCACAGTTCCTGAGACTCCAGGTATGGATGGCAAATGGATGACTCCATCCATCTTAGGTGGGAGTCCCTCACATACACCACCCATCTTCTTCTCTTAGGGGTGGTGGTCGTTGAACCCCCATCCCTAAAACTACACATCCTATGCCTTTTAGTCAATGGCGTCTTCTTCTGTTTACTTCCCTGAGAGGTCTCTGCCACAGCATCCTCCATTGTAGCATCCATACAGAGAGCCTGAAAGTGGCTGCTCACCTGCACTTTAGTTGGAGATAACTGAATTGGCTTTCTTCCCCTGGATGTTATGTGCTTCCAGTTTTCTTCCTTGTTTTGTACTGTCCTCACTGGCTGCTCAGTCTGCTGTGCCTGCAGAACTAAATGCTGCCTTCTCGCTATTCATCACTTTTGTCAAACTATTTTATTGTGTCCTAGGTTATGTAGCCCTTGTACTGCCCTTGGACTGTCCTGGTCGAATACATTTATGAGTTCCATACATTTTGGCAGTGCTAGTGCAGAGTTCACATCCTGGACACTGACTTGCAGCAAACACCTGCCTTTGAAAGGCCTGCTGGTTACTCACAGCGTAACTCTTACTTATTTTGGTTCAGGCCTCAGACCATACACTGGCCCATGCTTCGAGGCCTTTCTTTCTCCTACTGCTACACCCTTTAGAGGAACAATTTCTGACCAGTTCTGGTTAAACTAACCAAGAAGCTCTTACCCTACACATAAATCTTCCCTAACATTTCAGCTCAGTTTAACAGGCCCTATTTGACCAATGCAGCTTTCAGTCTTGGCTTAGAAGGGGGAGCCTATGGCTCCTACCTAAGAGACCCTGCCCATGTGTCTACTAGCACCCCTTTCCCCTGTTTGTAAGGGCTCCTTTTAACAATCCCAAATCTCTTTGCTTGGCTTACCTTCTCCTTTAGCTCCACCTGAGGGTGGGTGATGGAGTTAATTCATTGTCTCTCTTCTTGGTCTCCTAGATGCTGGATTTGGCAGGAATTAACCCTTTGAATCCAGGTAGTCCACAACACACACACAAGTCAGAAAACTGAGTCATACATGGTAGCTATCTAATAATAGAGAAATTTCCCTTTCCTCTAGAATTATAAAGATTTGTAATAGGGGTTGTTGCCATGGGACTAAATAGGAGGCTTTTGTACTGACTGTTTAATGTTTCAGAGTGATGGGTTTTGTTAAGGCCTTGGACTCTTTCAGGCCACCAATTTTTCATAGGCACAAGTGTGATTGTTTACTGGTGTGCAAGAACACTGCCTTACAAAGGGACTGGTGCATAAGAGTATCTCCCTCATGCATATATAGACAGGTGTGTAAAAGAGTCCTTTTTTCCTGGCACACATGTACATGATTGCAGGTCAGCATCTAGGCTCACCTATCGCATTGACACAGGGCAGGCATGCAAGATAACCCCTTTCTTCACAAACACCCCTGTGTGAGTGTATATCAGTGTGCAAGCCTACCTCTTTCCCTCACACATGCACACCTGCACACAAACACCGGCAACTGCGTGCAAGAAACTAGTGCTCCTAAGTCACTGACAGCATATGTGCATTGCAGCTGGGTGCACGCTTCCTGGCCCAAGTGGGAGACAGACCCGCATTGGTTTGCTGGAGCTAGCACACTAAAGCGGCAGTGTGGACATGATGGACTGGGCAGATGTATGGACTGGCCACCTGAGTCTGGGTCTAGTGGTTGTGTGGGCTTGTGCTTGGGCTGCTAGGCTGTGCTGCCACTCATGCTGCTGCCCACACTGCAGTGTCTATACTAGCGTGTGCCTGGCTGCCCACGCTGGGAGGCAGCACAGATATACTATATGATGTGTCCTCCTCAGAGGTGCTGACTTACTGTTCCCTGGGGTGTTGCAACCCACTCTGCTCTGAGACCCATCCTCATTCCACCTCTTCTGGCTTCACCCTCTTCCCTCACCCAGGTCTCACCCTCAGGCCACCTGCCCCTCCCCTGAGGCACTACCTTCACCCCGACTCTTCTCACAACTGCGCCAACCCTTCCCCCAAGACAGCCACTCACAGTTCTCCACCCTCCCCCCTGCTGCCAACCATCACCTCTGAAAGGCCGTGGCTGGTGGGCGCTGAGCACCCACTATTTTTTCCCAGGGGTAGTCGAGCCCAGAAGTACCCATGCACCTGTGGGGCTCCTGGAGAGGTGCAGGGGAGTACTAGACTCTCCAGGACATTTCTCCCTTCCCACCTTTCCCTTGACACTAATAGGGCTGGGGAGCAGGGATGGGACCCACTGGAAATGAGTGAAATGAGCTGGAGTTGCAGCTTCCATTTTAAAAAAGGCCCCTCTCTGAGGCTTCATTCATCCTGCGCTGAACACTCTGCAGGTTTGAAAGCCGAGGTTCTTGGGTTGTTTTCTTTTGAGTGCCTCCAAGGAGGCTGATGATAAACATGAGACATTGCTCCCCAAGCCCGAGCCAGCAAAACATCCTGTACACTGTGCTGCTGGGACATGTCAAGCAGCTCCTCCACAGGCTAAGTTAAGAGCTTGAAAAAGCCCACTGGTGCCAGCAACTGCCCCGGGCTGCGTCTACACGTGCACGCTACTTCGAAGTAGCGGCAGTAACTTCGAAATAGCGCCCGTCACGTCTACACGTGTTGGGCGCTATTTCGAAGTTGAAATCGACGTTAGGTGGCGAGACGTCGAAGTCGCTAACCCCATGAGCGGATGGGAATAGCGCCCTACTTCGACGTTCAACATCGAAGTAGGGACGTGTAGACGATCCGCGTCCCGCAACATCGAAATAGCGGGGTCCTCCATGGCGGCCATCAGCTGGGGGGTTGAGAGATACTCTCTCTCCAGCCCTTGCGGGGCTCTGTGGTCACCGTGGGCAGCAGCCCTTAGCCCAGGGCTTCTGGCTGCTGCTGCTGCAGCTGGGGGTCCGTGCTGCATATACAGGGTCTGCAACTAGTTGTTGGCTCTGTGTATCTTGCACTGTTTAATGAAAGTGTGTGTGGGAGGGGCCCTTTAAGGGAGCGACTTGCTGTTGAGTCCGCCCCGTGACCCTGTCTGCAGCTATGCCTGGCTCCCTTATTTCGATGTGTGCTACTTTGCCGTGTAGACGTTCCCTCGCTGTGCCTATTTCGATGTTGGGCTGAGCAACGTCGAAGTTGAACATCGACGTTGCCGGCCCTGGAGGACGTGTAGACGTTATTCATCGAAATAGCCTATTTCGATGTCGCAACATCGAAATAAGCTATTTCGAAGTTGGGTGCACGTGTAGACGTAGCCCCGGTGACTTCCATGAGCTGGGGAAAAGAGGGAGGGATCCTTGGCTGTTGTGCTGTGGATGCCTCTGAGACATTAAGAAAAGGAGTCGTGGCTTACACAACCCCAAACGAAGGGTTATCTCCTGCAGGGAGTAAGTAGAGCTGAGCATGGCAGGCTGAGTTATTCTGCACTCCTCTGCCCCAGGGAGCGGGAACAAAACGACTTTCACACTCAGACTAAGGGCTCGATTTGCCCAGCTCTTTGGGGAGCCAGTCGGGGCGGTGCAGGGAGTGCAAACTGCTACCAGAGCACAGTGGTGGAATAGTGTTTCTGTCTTGCAAGGGCTTAAATGGTGGCAACAGGGGCATCAGGCCCATGTTCACTCAACACCTGAGCCTGAACTGTAGAGAGCCAGGGGAGGTTTGCCATGTCTTTCATTGGAGGTCAGGGTAAGTGCCCAGTGCTGTGGAGGGCTGTAGTTCTTATTCAGTCCTCTTTTCCCTGGCAGCCACAAGAGAGCCCCATATCTTTACCTGAGGAAAGGAGTCATCTGTTCACACCCACATGATTGTAGACACTAATTGTGTCACCCATGAGCTGTCCATTGGCAAACCTATACACAATTCTCCCTGCCTTTCCCAGAATGATGCTTCAAGCTCCTAACGATCTCTGGGCTTGTTCTGTGAATTGCACTTGGGATTGTTTGAATTTTTTTTGTTTTTATTCCACTCTGGAACCCGGGAATTTCACGTCAAGCAGAAAGGCCAGTTCCGGCCCTGCTCAGGCAGTGATAGTCACTGATTTGAACAGGAGCAGGAGCCAGGCCTAAGAGATGATCTGGTGTCTTCCTTCCCCATTTATTGCTCGACACAAGACCAAGACGAAAAAACACGCGACAGAAAGCGGTTTGAACAGTGAGTGGCTGATGGGGTGGTTTGAATCAGATCTAAGGAGCCAGTGAGGTTTTGTTTTAGTCCAGGACAAAGGACAGAGCTGTGTGTTGTTCATTCATCCCTCCGTTCCACACCAGGGCTCATAGGCTCTGACCTTTATTTTTCATTGTGAATGCTCTGGCCCGGTTCAGTCCTGAGGCCCTGTCCCTACTCTGCCCCTCCCCCTGCAGCCCCATCCTGCTCTGCTGCTTCCTGAACCTGCTCTGCCCCTCCCCTGACACTGCACTTTCACACAGCCTCTTCCCACCCCCTCTCTGCCTCCTCTCCCCGGGCGTCTGCTGTTCCCCACCCTCCCCCAAGTGCCTTCTACCAGCTGCCCACCAAACGTGGGATGGCCTCCTAAACAGCCACTGCTGGTGAGAGCTAAGCCACCAATATTTTTTTTCATGGATGCTTGAGCTCCAGAGCACCCAGGCACTTTCTCATGGGTTGTCTACTCCTGCCACCATCTCTTCCATTGTTGATTTCTAGTCTGGAATAATAAAGCACAGAACAGAGATCACTCAGAGGGTGTACCAGGTGTGTCCTGTGAGTCCTGTACTGTGGTCATTGTCCTCAGGGAGATGGCTGCTTGCCCTCACATTGTGGAAGGCATGTCTCCTAACTGGCCTGGCCTGGCCTGGCCTGGGGGGCAGTGACAGAAGTGAGATGGAGGGAAGACAGTGAGTTCCACTGGGTCCAATAGATGGAATGGGCTTGGAAGTGAAAGGAGAGTCTGCAGCTAACACTCCTGCAATCAGAGATGCAGAAAAATTTCACAGGAGCTTCTGGCCTGGCCATGTGTTTGTGAGTGAGAGAGATTTCACCTGCCCAGCTTTCCTGCCCAGAATCAGATGAATCAGGCTTTCTGCTGCAGAAGTCAGTTTCATTTTGTAGCATTAAAGTCTCTCTCAATTAAGAGTCTGAAGAAAGGAACCCTGACAACATGATCACTGCACTTCCAAGTGAAATTCACTCACACGCCTCTGGGCATAGTGTAATAAGCAGAAACAAGCAAACTTGAACTGAATTCTCCTCAGATGATGTGAAGGCCCTCAAGCCTATGGGCAGGTGCCTGGGCTGAAATGCAGCCCTCATCAGCCCTTCTGCAGTTTTCTGAGTCATCAGAGTTTTTGTACTTGGTGCAGCAAGGGCTCATCTTTCCCTGGCCAGTTTTTGGGCCAGCAACTTTCCCCATATGCCAGGCGTTTGGGCTTGTGCCTGGTAGCTGGGGTAGGGAGCTCAGCCACTCCTACAGGGACTCTCTCCCCTGCTGTCTCTAGCACTACAACTGTTGGTACTCTGTAGATTTAGATCTCTCTCTCTGCCTTTCCATCTCTACTCCTACCTGGGGAATTTCAGAAGGCTCCCAGAAGGCCTGAAGTGGAGTCAGCTGGCTCCAATGTGCCTGGGCCAGGCCTCTGCCTAGGGTTGCCAGGTGTCGGTATGGAACCGGAGAGTCCGGTATTTGGGCTCTCTGCCTGGTTAAAAAAAACAAAGATACTGGACATGTAAATGTCCGGCATTTTAATTTTACAGTAATTCCTCACTTTAATGTGAGTTTTGCACAATGGGAAGCTGCAGGGCTCTCAGCCTGGCTAGCTTCCCACAGCTGCAGGCAGCCAGGCCGGCCAAACCCCTCTTTCCCCAGCTTCCCAGAGCAGCACCGCTTGACAGCCATGCTGTTTCACCCCGTTAAACCCCCAAGCGGCTCAACCCCCCAGAATTTCCCTGCCCTGTGGTCCCAGCTCACCCTCCCCCACACACCCCAGCTCAGCTCCCCCAGTGGCGGTTGCAGCTGCAAGCTTGGAGCTCCCCTCCAGCCCCCGTGCCCCAACCGCCGCATGTCTGGGCCCCAAAACTTGCTTGTCCTGGTCCCAACCCCCATGGATCCAGATCCAGCAACCCCTGACCTCCATGCAGCCCCAGCTCACCCCACCCTGTGTGACTGGCTCAGTGCACAGGGGCTCCAAAACACCCCACCCTGGTGCACCCCCATTCAACCCCTCCCCTGCCTGGCTCAACCCTCATGTGGCCTCAGCTCACCCCACCCCCACCCATGGGGCTCCAGCTTCAACCTGAGCATGGGGCTCTGGCTCCCAGCCCCTGGAGTGCTGTGTGGGGCTCCAAACCCTCCCCCACTCAACCACCCCACACCGGTGCACCCCACATTCGACTCCCCTGCCCAGCTCAACTCCTCCACCCCGCAACGCCAGCTCCTCCCCCCCACGCATGGGGCTCCAGCAAGCAGCCACCACCAGCATGTGCAGGGGCTCTAACCCCCCTGCCAGCTCAACCCACCCCTGCCCTCGTTCAGCCCCATTCAGTCCCCTCTCCACCTGGCTCAACCCCTCCCCATACCCAGCTCACCCCCCCACCAGCATGCCCTGGGCTCCCAGCCCCTGTGTGCTGCTGCAGACACATGAGGATCTACCCTCCACAACTAACCCCCACAGCCCAGTTCACCCTGTTCAATCCCTCCTCAATGCCCCCCACAGCCCCAGGTCACACCCCTAGCATGTGGGGCTCCAGCTCCAACCTTCCTACCCACTACCCCCGCAGCCCCAGCTCCAACCCCCTGGCTGGGCTCAACCCCCACCCCAACCCCCTGCTGCCTGGGTCCAACCTCCTGCATGCCCCAGCTCATCTGCACCCTCCCACTGCCCCACCACCCCCTGCAGCCCTAAGCCACCCCAGGCTTAACCTGTGTTCTGTGTATTATTCCATTGATAGGTCAAGTAACTATAAAATGATCTACCACACTGAGATATTGTCCATGGAACTAGCAGGCCCCAATTTGTAAATTGTTAGAAGCATCAGATTTCAAGTTTCTTGTCCTTTGGGAATTCACTGAAATACACACGTTACACTTCAAATCTATTGAACTAGCAGAAAATAAATAAATACATAAATAAATAACAGTCAGCAGTAAACTCAAGTCTTCAGGGGAATGAAAAAGAGCCAAACCACTTTGCAAGAGTCCTGGGGATAGAAAACAACCCCAAGTGCCTTTGGAATTTTAGCAGTTAATCAGGCTCATTTATATGAAGTAAACTGAAACTGCTGCACTAACATTGCACTGATAAACACGTATACTGACTAAGCTGTTTAGTGACATGTCTCAGTGTTACTCTTTCCAAATTATGCTACATGGACTCCATAACAAGTGGTCTGTTTGACCTATGAGTTGTCAAGTTCATTTATGCCACTTCTTGGCCCAGAATGTCTTCCCAGACCGCCTTATGTCAAGCCCATGGATGACCTAGGAGGGGACTTCACTCTGAAGGAAGTCCACACCAGGCTGGCGAGGAACAAGAACACTGCCCCAGGGAAAGATGGGATGAGGTATCAGCTCCTGGTGGCCTGGTGCTTGCTGACATCTTCAACTGCTGCAAGTGGTTCTGATGTGTTCTTGGATCCTGGAAAGCATGCATGATGGTCCTCATCTACAAGACAGGCAACTGAGATAACCTGGGCAACTGGAGGCCCATCTTTACATGCTCCACTTTGTACAAACGCCATACCAGCTGCCTCACAGCAGGGATCACACACTGAGCCATGCACAGAGGTGCCATCAGCTCGGCACAGAAGGGCTTTGTGTCCCATGAGGGGTCCTACAAGCACAACTTCATCCTCCAGATGGCCATCCAGGTAGACAGGAGGTCTCAAAGGCAGTGCACTATTGCCTGGCTTGACCTGGCCAATGCCTCTGGCTCCGTCCTTCATCAAGACATATTCGACACTCCATGGAGTTCAGGATGCCAGACACTGCTCTAATTGCTGTTTCAGCATGTGGCACTGTCTAAATGGTGCCCAATAGCAACATACAGCATTATTCCGAGGCATCCATCTACTCCTCCTGCAATGATGTCTACAGGGATGTCGAAAAAGCATGCCTGTTATCTCAAAAGCCATTTTGAGACAACGGGTGCATTGCATAGATGCAGGCAGCTATTTCGGGATACTGCACTTTCCTGAAATAGCTCCCACCACAGAGACACAGCCTCTGATTTCTACAGTCCTCAATAGCATATTGCCCTATTGCGTCCAGTGGGTTCAAAACAAAAAAGACAGTTTCTTCCATCCAAAGCTTTCAAAAGCTTTTCCTAATACTCAGTTCTTTCCATACATATCCATCCATTTCTAAGATGTTTGTCTTCCCCCATGTTATCCTTTTCTCTTCTTTTCTTTGCTCAAGAATACAAGGAAGAAAGGAAAGGAATCATCATAAGATAATCATTTTTCAGTTTAATTCCATATCCTCAATAGGAAGGCTATGTCTCACAGAGGGACATAATTCAAAGCAACAGGTTTTGTTTTTGTTTTCATTTTTTTAACTGTGTTTATTGGGGGAGTGATAGGAGGAGAGGGAACGATTGTCTTGTCAACAGCAATTTATTCCAAAGAATCAAACAAGCCTTGACTTCTCTTACAGGCATAAATCAGTTCCTGTGCAGACAAGATTATTTGTGAGCATTTGTTCAGTGTAGATGAAGTATCAACCTGAAACATACATTTGAAACACACACCATTTAGAACTGAACACCTCAGTACTATGGACCAGGTTCTGAACTCGTTTGCAGGAATAACTGAATGAAATCTCTGGCTGGCATTATAGATGATGTCAGACCGTATGACCGTAATGGGCGCTTTGACTCTGAAAATATACGACTCTAACTTGTACAGGTGTAAATCAGGACTAGCACCATTAAAATCGCTTGGTTGCAATATCTGGGACATAGCAGGAACGGCAGCCACTCCTACGTGATGGAAGGTGCAGAATGGTGACTGCAGCCATTTCTCTGACACACAGATTAGCAGTGGTGCCTTCAGGGAAATGGATGGCACAGAGGGATTGTAGAAAGAGGCAGCATGGGGCTGAGCCACACAAATAGTAGCAAATGGCCAAGGCACTTTGGTGCAGGCCTCACTGGTTTGCCAGCATCAGAACGATGTTCTTTCCATCATCCAGAATTTGAAGAAGTCCAGGGACTGGATTTTCTTGTGCCAGCACAGAGTGCAGAGAGGTGGTATAATTCAGCCACATTTCACACACATATTGCTGTAGGTGCAATGGAGAAGGTCCAGGGGAATGGAGGACCTTTGTCACATTGCTTTGGTCCTGTAACTAGTTTCCTGAGGTATTAACAACCAGGCCATGAAAACATGTGGACACGAAAGCCTTTAGGCTCCAGCATCCTCCACCTCCCAGCCAACTGTTTTCCATCTGCATCCATTGCCCATTCCCAATGCAAGTAACTTAGACTATGTCTACCTAGTAGAGCTATTTTGGGATACCTCAGTAACCCGAAACAGGTACTCTGTGTCTTTGAAATGCTCCAGTTATTTCAAAATATTTTTCAAAAAAACAGGCATGCTATTTTGCTACCCTGTATTCCTCGTTGCAGGAGTAAGGGATGCTTCGAAATAGCACATTATTTCAACATTTGGTGCTGTTTGGACAATGTCAAATGTCAAAATAGCCTATTTCAAGTTAGAGTGCTGTGTAGCTGTAGCCTTTTATTTGACATTTATCTTACCCATGAAAGCTCATTATCTATAAATCTATCTATCTATTGATCTATCTATATATGTAAATCTATCTATAAATAACATTGTCTTTAAGGTGCTGCAGGGCTGGTTGCTTTGTTTTGCAAATATACAGACTAACATGGCTGCCATTCTGAGACTGTTCTTGTATCTGTTCATCTTTACACACTTCCTACCTCCAGCCTAGTGCCTTTTCCTTCTTTCACTTTGCTTCTTTTGGTTTCATCCATAAGTTCCTCTTGGAACACTCAGTGCTGAATTCCACATTGTCCTCTGTTATAATATAATTGGAGATACACATCTCCTAGAACTGGAAGGGACCTTGGGAGGTCATCTAGTCCAGTCCCCTGACCTCTTGGCAAGACCAAACACACTCCCTGACATCTATCTGCCCCAACCCCTAAATGGCCTCCTCAAAGATTGAGCTCACAACCCTGGGTTTAGCAGGCCAGTGCTCAAGCCACTGAGATATCCCTCCCCCCATTTCAGTGCAGACCAGGTTGAAGGTCACCAATGTTGAATGTCCCCCCTCTTCTCTCTGAGGCCCCTCATGTGATTGAAAGCAGAGGCAAATTGGGCACAGTCCTTCTAGGGGCCAAGTTTTGCACATAGCTGGGTATGCATGACTCCCACTGTTACAGGATTCTCTCTCTCTGTCTCTCATGCACACATATGTGAACTAACTAACTTTGTGGGCATATGTCTAGTGTTGACCCATTCCTTCCCATTCATTCACTGCTTTTCCCCCATACAGGATGCCTGGCAGGTCCCAGTTTAGCTTCTGCAACTGAAAGCATCAGGAGCCAAATTCTCAACGAGTGTGCACTGGCACAACTCCATTCACATTAAAAGCTGATTTATACCAGTGGGACATCTGACCTTATACTTCCCCCTCTGTGAGGATTTGACAGGATCTTTACCACTTTCTTCCACGGAAGGGCTCATTGGCTGGTTATTCCCTTGTCCCGATCTCCACCAGTTGAGCTGCATAGCAGCAACGCAGCTTTCATAGTCTTACGAGGTCAAACATTCTTTGTAACATTTAACTGGGCTTGATGTGGCTCCCCCTGCCACCCCGAAAATTACGGAAGAATTGAACTGAGTAAATATTAACACACTCAGAGCGACGTTGAAGTAACAGAGAGTTGTGATATGCTGGGAAGCAGCTCACATGTCGCTTCAGTTCAGGGGCAGCCACTAAGGCTCCACATACTGCTCACCACCCTGCTGAGCTTCAGCTTCAGCTCCACAACTTCCATCACCCAGATGCCACAACCGATGTGAGCTCCAGAGGCAGTGCCTGCAAAGGGGAACATCCCCCAGAGATGCCCGACTGCACATCCACATTGGAGCCAAAGCCCATATCACTCATCCCTTCCACTCTCCAACCTCCTGTGGCAATATGGAGCTCACTTCCACACTCTGAACCCCTGGGCCCCAGCCTGGACCCCCCTCCTTTACCTAAAACATCTCATCTACAGGGCCTCCCCACAGTCTGGACTCCCAGTCTGAGCCTTCACCCCCATATGCACCCCCACCCGCCTTTTTTTTGTTGAAGAAGTTTCCCTGGAACATCCAGTCCAGCTTTCTGTCAACAGATCTCTGTCGACAGAAGCATTATTCCTGGTGGGGAGCAGGATAAGACTATCCACACAGGTGCTACATTCTGTTGATTCGCTGTCAACAGATTGCCCTGGGAATCTGGGCAGTCCCTGGGTTTTGTCGACAAATGGGATCCCAGCAATGTCAGCTGGAGATGAGGGGAGATTGACTGAGGAGAGAGAAACTACTTCAGACAAGGGGTTAGCCTGTTAAAATTGAAAGAGACTCTAGAAAGCATGTTGTAACTTTTAACCACTCCTCTTTTTATTTTTATCCTTACTCACTATCTCTTAAACTTCGCTTTTAACAAGACACTCTAGATATGTCTCAGTGCTGTGATGTTACATTGGAGCTGATCTTCAGCTGACCCAGACAAGCTGGCATGTGCCCCATTCCTGTGGGGAGAGCTTGCCTGGCAATTTCTGGAAGTGCCCAGTGGTTAAGGACTGCACTTTGCAGGGTTATGCTTGAAGGAGGCTGTAGGGTTGGGGTGCAACTATTCTTAACTTACAAAGCAAAATGTGGGCTGGCAGTGTACTGAGGAGATTGTTCCCCAGCTCTTCTGGAATGGATGGAATGGCTGTATCAGCCTGAACCTCTACCTCCTCCTTTTGGACTTCGTTGGGTCCCCAGGACTGTGAGCCATCTTTTTATCACCTGCCTTCAGCAAGAGGACTTGCTGGCCTTAGCTGGACATCAACTCCTTGACACCAGCTGCTTGTTAGCGACATAAAGAATCAGATCTTGGTTCAATGTAAACAGTCATGGTATAGCTCAGTACAAATGTTGCTGTGCCTTTCCTAACAGGGCCAGAGCTGGAGTCTGCCTTAATCTCTTCTTGTGTTCCCATACCCTAGACCCCAGCTGGCTTTTCTGCAGAAGAGAAATACAGTCATTCCTCTTGTAGGCAGAAAAAAATGAATGAAAAGCCTTGAAAGCCACTACACAAATACGTCTCATAAGGGTACCTTTATCTGAACACGGACTGGGGGGAGGAGTAGTATTTAGAGGAGGAGGAACTCTCAAGGGAGTCTGCAGTGAATTCTCAGAACACCGTATATTAGAACACCGGGGTCTATGTTACAGGGTCCAGGGGAACTCCTGTGAGACATGCCTGAAGAAAATCACTGTTTTAAAGAAAGTATTCTCTATTTATGGCATTCTGTATATGTGCGCCTTCACATTCATAGTGCTATGAAGTATGTTTTGGTTTTTATACGGTTTAATTGGAAGACTCTGGACAGAGGAAAGAGATGCAAAGCTCCATATGACAGTTTTAAGATTCTTAGTCTCAGAGGTGCAGATGTGTTAGTCTGTAATGGCACAAATAACAAGCAGTCCTGTTTACACCTTAGAGACAAGAAGTTATTAGGTCATGAGTTTTCATGAGTAAGACCCACTTCTTCTCTTCAATCATCTGAAGAACTGGGTCTTACCCACAAAAGTTCATAATCTAATCAATTGGTTAGTGTCCAAGGTGCTACGTGACTGCTTGTTATTTATTAAGATTCTGAGATATCCAGAAGAAAACAATAATCAAAGTGGCCAATTAAACACTGCAAACCAGTTAATCAATGCTCAGAGTCTCTGCTTTATCCCTTGAACTGGTGGATCAGGGCTGACACAAAATTCATCATTTTATATCACTTAAGCCAAGATACTTCCTTTTTAGCAGGAGGGTATGATACTGGAACCAGGAATTACTCATCTGAAGCAGCCTATGGCAGAAAGATGTCTGCATTCTAAATGTAGCAGGATGGAGGATGCCAAGGAAAGTTCCATAAATGTTAACTATGGTATCAGCTTTGCTTCAGGTTTGGACTGGCCAAAACTGTTCTGTCAGAACTGTGTTTTGAAAGAAATTGGGGCTTTGAGTAAATGAAAATACTCACAAAAAGTGTCAGCCTTCCACAGAGAATTTTTCACTGGAAGTCAAACACCAACTTTCTCTGACTGAACTGCATCTCCCATGATGCACTGTTTTCAAAAACAGCATCACCTCTCTTCTCCCAGAAGGGAGACTATACTGCATTATGGGAGATGGATTTTGACTAGGCACACCATAAAGTGAGAGCAAAAAGGCATCCACACTGCAACTCCCATGAAGCACTATGGCAACATTTCTGGCCCTGGTCAGTTTCCTGGCTGCAGCAAGTTGTGGGGGCAGCTGGGGACCAGGCATAACTTGAAGTCACACATTTTGGGGGTTTACTGTATTTTGGTTTTCTGCTAAAATATGCTATTTGAATTTTCATCAAATAATCCACATTTTTTTCTGAAATTTTCCATGGGTGGGTGGAATCACTTTCTGACCAAACCTGGTTTTGGTAACTTTAAAAGGAAGATTTTTTACACTAGAAGCTAATCAAAACTTTTTGTTGTTTTTTTTATAAATACATGTTGTGTTTTATGAACAGAACAATAGATGGACACTTTTCAAACAGCTAGAGGACATTGGTTTTGCTGATGGTGTTGTCTTCCTTTCACACCAACATGAAAATCATGAAAGAAAAGGTCCTAACCCTAAACAAAACTGCCTCAATGATTGGACTGAGTATTAATAAAAGAAAGACCAAGACAATGAGGATCAGCCAGTCCAATAACACCACCGCACTATGGGGGAATGACCTGGAAGATGTGGAGCAGTTTACCAACTTGTGGAGTATAGTGGGCAGAGATGGAGGAACAGATAAGGATATCAGTGCCAGGATAGGGAAAGCAACAGCTGCATTCAAGATTCTCCGTCCCATATGGCGTTCACAAATAATATCTGCAAAGATGGAACTGCGGATCTTCAACACAAACGTGAAGAGTGTGCTCTTGTATGGATGTGGGATCCAGGGTACTAAAACATCTTCGAATCACAATCTTCAGACATTCATAAACGGATGCCTGAGGTACATCCTTCACATCAAATGGCAAAGACTGTCACAAATGAGGAGCTTTGGAACAGAGCAAAACAAGAACCAATTGACATTGAAATCAAGAGAAGAAAGTGGGGGTGGCTGGGCCACACGCTCAGAAAACCACCATCCAGCAGAGTCCATCAAGCATTCACATGGAACCCACAAGGAAAATGCAAAAGAGGAAGACCTCGGACAACATGAAGAAGGTCTACTGTGACTGGAGGACAACAGCTGGGGTATGCCTGGAGCCAGCTAGTTTTGTCCCAAGACAAAGTGGCTGGGTCTACACATGCCCCTTCCTTTTGAAAGGGACATGTTAATGAGCAGGGTTGAAATATGCTAATGAGGTGCTGCAATGAATGTGCATCACCTCATTAGCATAATGGCGACCGCGGCGATTCGAAAGTGCGGCTTTTTGAATCATGCGCCACCTGTGGAGATGGGACCTTCCAAAAGGAACCCCCCCCAGGTTCGAAAGCCCTTCTTCTGATCACAGATAGGAAGAAGGGCTTTTGAAAACTGGGAAGGGTCCTTTCGGAAGGTCTTGTCTCCACGGGCGGAGCGCGATTCGAAAAGCCACACTTGCGAATTGCTGCGGCCACCATTATGCTAATGAGGTGCTGCATAGTCATTGCAGCACCTCATTAGCATATTTAAATCCTGCTCATTAGCATGCCCCTTTCGAAAGGAAGGGGCACGTGTAGACCCAGCCAGTGAAGTGAAAGAGACTTGTAGATGGCCTATGTCCCATGTGGAGTACAAGGGCTAAGCAGTAGTAGTAGTAGTTGGTGCCAAAACAGGAACAGTTAGCAAACACAGTAAGTAGAACCACAGAATCATGTGCACTGTAGGAATAGGGGTTATTCATAAGTTTGAACAAAATGTTAAGATTGTTCTTTCAAAAGTTTAGAGGTGAACGTTGACTTAATAATGTTTTGAAATTTTTCTATGCAAAAGAAAAGTGTTGCTGTTAACCATCTTAAACTCCCCCTTTATTTTTGTAATAGCTTATATTTAACACGGTACTATACTGTACAGTAGATTTTTTGTCTCAATTGCCTAATTGCATATTTCTGGTTACAAATGAGGTGTGTGGTTGAGTTGTTAGTTTGTAATGCTGCTAGTCATAACTCTGACTTTTAACCATAATGTCCATTTCGGTAGAAAACTTTCAATGTTTTATTGTTTTATGAAACCCTGAGAAATTTGCACAAAAATGAAAAATGTCCATTTTTCTCTCTTTTTTTTTTTTGGACGGGGTAAAATAATTGTTGGTCAATTCTGCTTGGCAGCTACACTTTGTGCAGGATTTTCAAAGAGCACTGCAAAACCCAGCAAAAGTGGGTGCTGAGCATTTTGAAAATCTTGCCTAAATTGTGGCTGCAGAGAAATTAAAGCCCTCACCTTGCATATGGACAGCAGTTCCCAAAACTTCCCAGTCAAGCATCCATTTTGACAATTCAGGAAGACTTGGTGTCCTCAGGCAATTGAAAAATGGGGGAGGGGGAATGAGGGTGGGCAGAGCCATAACTAGCTAATTTGCGCCTGAGGCAAGAATATAAAATCGTGCCCCCTCATCTTTATATATTCACCATAGTTATTTCATAGAAAAGGGGAAATATATTAATCCAATTATAACACTACATTTACTATAGTTAATCAGAGCTGTGGTGGTGGAAAGGCACTCATCCCCAAACCACTCCCCCCATCTTAAACCCCACAACCAGAGGCTAGGGAAGTCACACCGAAGGGCTAGAGGGGACTAGGGGCATCACACTGAGCGGGTGGAGTCACTCATGGGCTGGAAGGGGCTAGAGGAGTCACACTCAGGGACTAGGAAAATAACACTCATTGGTTGGAGGGGGCTAGAAGAGGTTTAAGGGAGTCACACCCAGGGTTGGAGGAGGCTAGAGGAGTCACACTCAGGGGCTAGGACTCACTCAGGGGCTAGAAGCCAGCTGGGGTAAGCACAGGTACTCCCCTGGCTGGAAGCCGGCTTGGGTGTGGAGTTCCAGGCAGCAGCACCAGCCACGGGACCTCTGACTGGTATGGGGGAACCCTGACCCCCCACAGCTGGAAGCTGGCTGGGGCAGATCCCTGGTTGGCAGAGCTAGTCACGGGAACCCCAGCCGGGGCCGGCGGAGGACTCCCAACCCCACGGCCATGGCTGGGAGCTGGCTGTGGAAGAGCCTATTTCAAAATAAGCTATTCCAGAAAAGCTATTCCAATATAGCTGTTTTGAAACAGGGCTGCTACCCATTTGAAATAACACTTCACTATTTTGAAACACATAGCAGTTATTTGCAATAGTGCCTATTTCAAAATAACTTTCTAAATAGGTGTTGTTAAGACATTGGACACATCTACACTGGCAAATTTTCAAAACATTTTTTGAAACTCTTTTGAAATGTTCAGCGGAACGTCTACACACAAAGGCTATGTCTACACTAGCCAAAAACTTCGAAATGGCCATGCAAATGGCCATTTCGAAGTTTACTAATGAAGCGCTGAAATACATTTTCAGCGCTTCATTAGCATGCGGGCTGCCGCGGCACTTCGAAATTGACGCGGATCGCCACCGCGTGGCTCGTCCCGACGGGGCTCCTTTTTGAAAGGACCCCACCTACTTCGAAGTCCCGTTGTTCCCATCTGCTCATAGGAATAAGGGGACTTCAAAGTAGGCGGGGTCCTTTCGAAAAGGAGCCCCGTCGGGATGAGCCGCGCGGCGGCGAGGCGCGTCAATTTCGAAGTGCCATGGCTGCCCGCATGCTAATGAAGCGCTGAATATGCATTTTAGCGCTTCATTAGTAAACTTCGAAATGGCCATTTGCGTGGCCATTTCGAAGTTTGGGGCACGTGTAGACACAGCTAATAGGTGTTATTCCTACTGCAATGAGGTTTACTGATTTTAAAATAATACCCCATTATTTTGAATTTATTTCAAAATAGCATGTGCATAGTGTAGACAACAGCAACATTATTTTGAAATAATAGCTGTTATCTCAAAATAACTTGACTGTGCACCTTGCTCTTCAGGGTGCTTTAATAAACATTTGCTAGAAGTAGTGAAAATAGTAGTATTAATTAATTCCACTTAAAGCTTCAATCTGCTGCAGTAAGCTTAGAAATATTTGTTGAAAGAAATCCTTCAAAGGGTGAGGTACTTGCTTGAAAGGCAACACTCTAATGTGGCGTAAAAGCCAACCTGGAGATGGGGCACCCTGGCGCTCTCTTTTACCTAATGTATAACTTGAAACCACACACAAATGTTACAGATTTACAAGAATGCTAATTGCTAGCCCCTAAAAAAAACTCATTGGATGTTTGTGTATTTTCTGTCCTGTTAGATGTCCCAGAACATTATCTCACCTGTAAATTTTAGATGAAGTGTTTATTTTGGCCAACACTTTCAGGTTCAGCATGTTCTGCATGTCAGGTTATGGGTGGTGCCAAAATTAACTGCTGTTCCAAGTTCTGAGTTCAGAATTGGCCTAGCAAGGCTGCATACAGAGATGACACAGATTCCTGCTGTTTGCATGTTGAAAACTGTAAAAGGAACATGTGACTGTCTGTTCACTCCACAATCACACCAAGGGTTAATAGAGACCAGATGGGTCATTTATCATAGATCATTTGCATGAGAATGCAAAGGTGTGCATGTGTGATACCTTTCAGGCAAAGCCTAATGGGTAGCAAGTAAGCCATGAGATTTTGTCTATTGTAAACACATTGTTGTAAAATCACAATTTATGCTGACAGTCAGTGTGGGAGTTGTGGGATCTCAGCAATGCTCTGGGTTGTTGTGGGGGACAGGGCAGTTGCCATAGCTGCATAAAACATTGATTACACAGGGCTCCCTGGTTTAAAGCATTGTAAGATAGAAGGAGAAGGGTGTTGTTTAGGTCAGACTGCTGAGTACTTTGGGCCTGCCTATGTGTTGGCTATATAGTTATCAGTCTGGTTTGACTAGTTCTTCCTACTTGTTGAAAGGTAGAGCTGCTTACTAGAGTTTTCATGAAACTCCCCACAGGAAATATTAGGAACTGCGGTCACAGAGTGGCTGCTGAGAACATGCAGTGCTGAAATTACAGGGTTCTTCCTCAGGGGCTACATCTACATGTGCATGCAAAATAGCTTATTTTGATGTAGTGACATTGAAATAGTCTATTTCGATGAATAACGTCTACATGTCCTCCAGGGCTGGCAATGTCGACGTTCAACTTCGACGTTGGACAGCACCACATCAAAATAGGCACTGCGAGGGAACGTCTACATGCCAAAGTAGCACACATCGAAATAAGGGTGTCAGGAACAGCTGCAGACAGGGTCACAGGGCAGACTCAACAGCAAGCCGCTCCCTTAAAGGGCCCCTCCCAGACACACTTGCGCTAAACAACACAAGATCCACAGAGCCGACAACTGGTTGCAGACCCTGTGCATGCAGCATGGATCCCCAGTTGCCGCAGCAGCAGCCAGAAGCCCTGGGCTAAGGGCTGCTGCACACGGTGACCATAGAGCCTTGCAGGGGCTGGAGAGAGAGCGTCTCTCAACCCCTCAGCTGATGGTCACCATGGCGGACCCCGCTATTTCGATGTTGTGGGACGCGGATCGTCTACACGTGCCCTACTTCGACGTTCAACTTCGAAGTAGGGCGCTATTCCCATCTCCTCATGGGGTTAGCGACTTCGACGTCTCGCTGCCTAACGTCGATTTCAACTTCGAAATAGCACCCAACACGTGTAGCCGTGACGGGCACGATTTCGAAGTTGATGCCGCTACTTCGAAGTAGCGTGCACGTGTAGACGCAGCCAGGGTGATCCTCCAGTGGATGCTGATGGGCAGTCAGTAGGTAGCGTGGTGGCTGAAAGCAACTGTGGGGCAGCTGGTAAGGGCGTGATGGATGGACTGTGTGACTGGTAGGTGGCTGGTAGGAGAAGTAGCCAGTGGCCAGCAGGTAGCAGTCAGTGGGATGCTGCAGGCAAGTGGACAGCTAGCACTGCCCTGGTGATGTATCTGTGGGCTCTGGGTCCAGGACTGCACAGTGAGAGGTACACCCTGTGACTGTGTGTGGGGTAAAGGCCAAGAGCCCCAGCAAGAGACTTGGTTCTATAGCGTATGGGGAGGTATCTTGTTAAAGGGGTTTGTCTCTTCTTTGCTTAGATATACTGCATCTGTCACTGTAAACTTGGGGTAGGTTATCGTCATTAAATAATATGTTTCTATCTTAGATTCTGTGCTTGCAGGGGTGGGGGGGAGACAACTGCCTTACTGGCACCCAGCAAGTGGGGCGAGATTGTCCCAGGCCACTGGGTGGGGGCTCAAGCCAGTTGGTTGTATCCTTGACAGCAAACCCCTAGGAGATGAACCCAGCCCTTCTGGCACACACCTGGCATGAACAGAAGGGTTACATTATTAAAGGCCAGGAGAATTAAGGGTTAGAGGAAAGCTCTAGCTATGGGAAGCTCATCTGTGTGCAAACAAGTTAGGCATCTGTAAAGCCAGAAGAAATTTTCTGGAATATCTTATTTTGAAATAGTGCATTGACACTGTAGGGTGCGAGAAGACATTGTAACGGTCGAGAGTGCAGTCCGACCCCTCTGTGAATCATCAGGAGAATCTAAACAGATCAGTCTGTGCAAGGTGAAAAGCTGCAAAATAACTGCCATGGGAACTAGTGCATTCAAGGCTTGCTTGCCAAGACTTCAAGGCTACACTGGCAGTAGGCCACAGGAGGTAGTGATAAGGAATGCATAGGAAATTTTGGGCAATCTTATGTTAATGAGTTCAGCTGTATCAGCTAGTGTTAGGAGGCCTGTTACAGAGCCTCTCCTTGAGCGAAGCTCTGACGTGTCGGGTTTTCCCCCATTGGTGACTGTGGCATCTCCGGGGCTCCCGTTGCGGGTGTCACGCGCTTTCATTAAACCAAATATAGCACTCTCCTTCTGGGTGCAGCCTCATTTCTGGGGAACCTGAGCCTGGTTGGCTACAGGCACACAAATATGTATGGAAATTGCACTCAGCTACTTCAAATAGAGTGTCCTGACGCAATAGAGCCTATTTTGGATTAGAGCCCTTGGATGCAGTGCAGTTTATTTTGCAATAGCCCTTCTTCCATGTCTATACAGAAACTCTTCTGAGCTACGTCTACACGTGAACCCTACATTGAAGTAGCCTATTTCGATGTGGTGACATCGAAATAGGCTATTTCGATGAATAACGTCTACACGTCCTCCAGGGCTGGCAACGTCGATGTTCAACATCTACGTTGCGCAGCACCACATCAAAATAGGTGCTGCGAGGGAACGTCTACACGCCAAAGTAGCACACATCGAAATAGGGGTGCCAGGCACAGCTGCAGACAGGGTCACAGGGCGGACTAGCGCTTCCGGGGCAACAGCTAGCCGCTCCCTTAAAGGGCCCCTCCCAGACACACTCAGCCTGAACAGCACACGGTCTGAAGAGCCACAGGCACGCAGACCTCGGGCGACGCAGTCATGGACCCCCAGCAGCAGCAGCAGCAGCAGCTGCAGCAGCAGCAGCCAGAGGTCCACCCAGCCGCCCCTGCAAGAGCAGGGCTCGCCCTGCTCCATGCCATGCGGGAGGCAGCGGAGCACCTCCTTGCCACACTGGAGGAGGAGCTGCCTGCAGGGGAGCAGGACTCAACCCCCAACCCTGCAGCACCCCGACCCCCCCCCACCTCACACGCCGCCGCCTGTGCAGCTACCACACCAGCACCGACTGGTGGGAGCGGCTGGTGCTTGAGGAGTGGGACGACGACCGCTGGCTCAGGAACTTCAGGATGAGCCGGCAGACATTTATGGAGCTGTGCCAGTGGCTCACCCCCGCACTGAGGCACCAGGACACCTTCATGCAGCATGCCCTCCCAGTGGAGAAACGGGTCGGCATCGTTGTCTGGAAGCTGGCCACTCCAGACAGCTACCGATCCGTGGGATCAGGCCATCTCTCTCTGCCAGCCAGGAGCGCTTCAACCAGCGCCTGAACCACGCGCGCCAGGTGGTGGAGCGCTCATTTGGCCGCCTCAAAGGGCGCTGGAGATGTCTCCTCACCTGCCTGGATGCGGGCCCCACCAACATCCCCCAGATTGTGGGTGCGTGCAGCGCCCTACACAATCTGGTGGAGAGCAAGGGGGAGGCCTTTTTTCAGGGCTGGGCTGTGGAGGCCGGCAGGGCCGACGTGCAGCCACCCGCTGCCCCCAGTTGCCAGGTGGACCCCGAACGGACCCGGCTCCTGGAGGCCCTGCGGGCCCACTTCGATGAAGCCGTGGGGTGAACTCTGCCAGGCCCCCCACTGCGCCCCCCCCCTTCCTCCACAACACTCCCTGCCCCTACTCCCACACCACAGAGCACCCAACAGCACACCCCCCACCCACTTTTCCTGGACAAATAAAAGCACGCACTTGTTTGTAAAATCAAACTGGTTTTCTTTGAACTGTTGTTTTAACTAATACCAAACTATATCCAAGAACTTCTAACTATTATAAGTGAAAAATAAAAAAGTATGCATATATTTACAAAAAAAACCCAGAGATTGGAAGGAAGGGGAGAACTATTTACATGCGGGGGGGGGGACGGGGCAAACGGGAGGCACAAATAAATAAGTCCAAATTATATACAAGGGTGGGGGGGGGCACGTCCTGGGCCCCACGCCCCTATAGTCTGGCACTGGGGGTGGGCGGCCGGGAGCCCCGCCTCGGCCGCAGCCCTCTCTGGGGCTGGCTGGGGGCTGGGCGGACTGGAAGATACATCCGGCGAGTCTCAGCTGACCCCAGGTCTCCTTCAGTGGTCCAGCCCTCGGTGGCGTGTGGCCGGGCGACGGCGGACGGCGTGGCGACGAGCGGAGCAGCGGGTGGCACGGCGGGTGGAGCACTCAGGGAGGGTGCAGAGGCGGCCGGTGTGGCATGGGGGGCCAGGTAGTCCACTAGGCGGTTGAATGTGTCCATGTAGGTCCCCCATGCCTCTTGGCGCCAGGCCAGCGCCCGCTCCTGGAGGTGGAGGCGGCGTTGCTCCACCCGCAGGCACTGCTCCATGACCTACAGCTGCCGACGATGGATGGCCAGCAGCTGGGGGTCCGTCGCCGTCGGATGGTGGTGCTGGGTCCGCCGTCTTGCCTGCTGTGGGGCCGGTCGGTCCTCCGCCGAGGGGCTGGCCTGGAGCGATGGCCCCGGAGGGGATTCCGGGACCACTGAAGCCTCGCCGGTGCTCTCCGGTCCTTCCGATGGTGCAGCTGTGGAACACAGGAGGGGGGAAAAAGAGTGGAGACAGGTGTTATTGTGGGCCCCGAGCCTTGACCCTTGTCCCCCCACCCCTGTGCTGCAGGTTCCCCATCCCCGTCCCCGGGAGATGCTGCTGTGATGGGGTTCACAGGTCCTCCTGCACTTCACCCCGTCCCCCGGCGGGAGTGACTCTCACTTCACTCCGCAGGGTCTGACAGGAGAGGTTTCTTAGGCCACAGATGCCCAGTTTCTCCCAGAAGTGACAGTACAGCAGTCAGAGATGGTCCTTCCAACCCGTCCTGGGGAGAAGACCTCGAGGGGTGCCCCTCTGGGGTGTAGCTTTCCCCCTCCTCAGGCTGCCTGCCTTCCAGCTCTCCCTTCCCCTAGCCTCTACCTGTGGCCTCCTCCCCCCGATTCAAAGCCAGCTCGGCTCCTCCCTCCTCTTTGTTCAGGGCAGAGGTGTAACCTGCCAGTTGTAGCCCCAGGATCATCCTTTGCCCCTGGGAGCTATTCAGCTTGTTGCTCATATCTAGCCTGAGTCTCGCAGTTGCACTCCCCCGACTCCATCACATGCTGCTGCGGCTGCTGCTGCTGCTGCTGCTGCTGCTGCTGCTGCGGGGTGTCCCACCCCCTCCTCCCGGGGGACCCTAGAGGTTCCGCTCCCCCTGCCCCGGGGATGGGGCATGGCACTGTTGTCCTGGGGGAGGCAGGGGCTGATGCACTCCTGTGAGGGACATGGCCCTGCTGTCCTTGGGGCCATGGCCATCTGGGCATGTGGAGGGCTCTGGCCACATATCTATTACCCCCGCCCCTCAACCCCAGGGGTGTACACCAGGGGGGGTACATAACTGTAGGTCCACTCCCACGGTCGGGGGACACCTGGGGGGCGGATGCCCGGCTGCTGCTCCGGGATGTGAGGAGGATTTGCAGCCCCGTCTCAGTGGAGGAGGAGTCCCCCTTCTCCTCCTCCTCCTCCTCCTGCTCTGGTGCCCTGGGAGTGGGCTCCAGGGGGGGCCCCCGGGGTGCGGGGCTTACCTCTGGGGCGGACTCCGGCTCCAGGGCCTGCTGGGGCTCCTCAGCTGTGGTTTCAAGAGTGGCCGGAGGGGAGGAGGTGTGCCGGGGGCCCAGGATGTCCCTGAGCTCCCTGTAAAAGGGGCAAGTGACGGGGGCAGCCCCAGATCAGCCGGCCGCATCCTGGGCCCGGGCGTAACCCTGCCGCAGCTCTTTGACTTTACTCTGGACATGGTCCGGAGTGCGGGCAGGGTGACCCCGGGCGACCAGGCCCTCGGCCAGCCGAGCGAACGCATCCGCATTCCGCCTCTTGCTCCCCATTACCTGGAGTACCTCCTCCTCGCTCCAGAGCCCCAGCAGGTCCCGAAGCTCGGCCTCCGTCCAGGAGGGGCCCCGCTGCCGCTTCCCGGCCTGGCTGCCAGCCTGGGAGCCCTGGCTGCCCTGGCTCCCCTTGTGGGGCAGCCCTGGGGGCGCTGGGGGGGCTGCCGGGCGGCCATCACAGCTGGGGCGGCTGTCTGTGCTGGCTGAGGGACGTGCAGGCTGGCTGCGTGTCTGGGCTGCCGCCTTCACGTTTTCTCAGCTTCCTGCACAGGAAAGGGAGGGGGAGGGGACCTTTAAGGGGCCGCTCCATGCGGCCACCATTGAGCTGAGGGGCTGGAGAGAGCGTCTCTCAACCCCTCAGCTGATGGCCGCCATGGAGGACCCCGCAATTTCGATGTTGCAGGATGCGCAACGACTACACGGTCCCTACTTCGACGTTGAACGTCGAAGTAGGGCGCTATTCCTATCCCCTCATGGGGTTAGCGGCTTCGACGTCTCGCCGCCTAACGTCAATGTTAACATCGAAATAGCGCCCAACACGTGTAGCCATGACGGGCGCTATTTCGAAGTTAGTGCTGCTACTTCGAAGTAGCGTGCACGTGTAGACATGGCTCTGAAATACCTGCCTTGGAATAGCTGCTATTCCTCATCTATACTAGCAATGAACTTTGACGTTAATTTAAAAACAAAAAAAACAGTCCAGAAGCCCTTTAAAGACTAACAAAATAATTTATTAGGTGATGAGCTTTCATGGGACAGACTCACGTCTTCAGACCATAGCCATACCAGAACAGACTCAATATTTAAGGCACAGAGGCCGTGTCTATGCTAGCCAAAAACTTCAAAATGGCTATGCAAATCCTATCTGCTTATCATGCTTATCTGCAGGTAAATGGCCATTTCGAAGTTTTTGGCTAGTGTAGACGTAGCCAGAGAACCAAACATCAAGGTTGACAAATCAGAAAAATATGATCAAGGTGAGCAAATCAGACAGTAAAAGGGCAGAAGGTGGTGGGGGGGTGAGTCGAGAATTAGATTAAGCCAAGTATGCAAAAGAGCCCCTATAATGACCTAAAAATTCCCATCCCGGTTCAAACCACGTGTTAATGTGTCAAATTTGAATATAAAGGAGAGTTCAGCAGCCTCTGTGATCTGAAGAAGTGGGTCTGTCCCACAAAAGCTCATCACCTAATAAATTATTTTGTTAGTCTTTAAAGTGCTACTGGACTGCTTTCTTGTTTTGATAGTGTGTAGACTAGCATGGTTTTCTCTCTGTTATTAATTTCAAAGTTAGGGCTCACTTCAAAATTAAACGTGGAGCATATACACGTGTTATACATTACTTTGAAATAGTGGTTGAAGCAAGGGGGCTGGGGCTGGAATAGCACCCTATAGGACGTGTAGATGCTCCACATCTGTTATTTCAAAGTACTGGGTCTGCCATGGTGGTGGCCCACAAGAGCCCAGAGACACTGGTCAGCCCAGATGGGGCTCTATGGTCACTGCCAGCCGTGTGTAAAGATGTAGCTACCCAGCAACCCCAAGCAGGAAGCTGAGAACATGCTACAAGCAAGGGGAGCATGAGCTCCCTGCAGCACTTCTGCTCCACAATGACACTGTGGTGACAGCCACCCCCAGCCAGCCATGTTGGCCAGCTAGAAGTCCCATGCCCCCCTGGAGCCCGCTGGTGAGCCCAGCCAGCGGTCCCAGCAGTCCAGTCAGCACTGGCAGAAAAGGGGCCCCTCCTGAATGGAGGAGGAAGTCAAGGGCTTCCTCATGCTGTGGGGGGGAGGAGGAGGTCCTTCTGCAGACTGACATGCATTATCGCAATGCAGATGCATTCGAACAGTTGGCCAGGGGCCTCACCAGCTGGGGGCATCCCAGTAAGAATTGTGAGCACATTTGCAAACAAAAATCAAGGAGCTCTGGCAGGCCAACTGATGAGACTGGGATGCTGCCAGCCTTTGGGGGCTTGGTTCACTCATTATGAGGAACTCTACTGCCTCCTGGGGCCAAAGGAGGTGCAACCCTCAGAGCACTGCCAGGACACCACTGCCTCTTGCCCCCATGGAGACCAAGGAGGAGCTGGAGGTGGCTACGGACAAGGAGCCAGCACCTGCATGCTCCAGCATCATCTGCCCTGGGGACCAGGGGACCGAGGCGAGGAGTGAATAAGATGGTTCCAGCAATGGGACCCTCATCATCACCATCTCCTCTGGAACATTGAGTTAGGACACCTCCAGCCTGGCGTCACCCGAGTTCATGGAGGCACTAGCTGGTAGATGCAGGGCATTCAAGATGCCTTGGGGGCTGGGTAGGGGGACTCCACCTCCTGCCACGGGTGGCAGGAGCGGCAGGGGGCCACATGACACTCAGCGCCCACCCCTTCATAGTCCCACAATCCACACACATAGGGAAAGGGGGTACCACTGAATGCAGCCTGCCCTCACCATGCAGAAACCCTTCTTCAACCAGGATCCCAGGAATCCCCCAGGACGTCCAACAGGGGAGGGGTGGGGTGAGAGCCAGCAGAGTCGGGGTCCCAGTCCTCAAGGTCAGGACATAGGACTCACGGGCTGTTCCTCTGTTCCCTTCTGTCTCCACGGGTTCTCTATACAGGAGCTGCCCCAGCCCTGTCCAGGACTGGCCTGCAGCCACAGACGTCTGGGAGTCTGCAACCACACCTGAGCCCACATCCCCATGGGGTCACCAATGGGCTGGGTAGTGCTGCCGATGGAAGGATGAGGAGGTGGCTGCCAGCAGGGCTGTCAGGCACGAAATGATCTCTGCGCTCCAGGACTGGCAGGTGATGGAGCAGGAGGTGTGAGTGCGGGTGGCGGACAGCCTGGAAACTTTGACCCAGGCTGTGGCCTCCTACCTTGCTCAACCGCCAGCTTCCTCACCAGCTCACGCCACGACCTCCCCTGCCTGTCCTGGTATGGCTGCTGACCTTGTGGCCCTACTCCTGCCTGCCCTCCCACCTGTCACCTGCCTGGCACTTGGGCAGTGGCTGGTGGCCAGTGCCACCTGGGGCAACAGGCCCCTCACTCCCCACCAGCTCCCCGATCCCTCCATGCCTCCCACTGATCCTGAGGCCATCATATCACCTCAACGCCCCTACCTCCCCATTGTTCTGGCCCCAACCCAACTGGATGGGCTCCCTGGACCCGAGATGATAGGGACTTCTGTGGCCACTGCAGTTCCTGGCCCTCCAGCCTGGTGGACAAATGAGTCCTCACCCACCCTGCTGCCCTCCTCCAAGTTGGTTCCCTCCCCCAATGGCGCAATCCAATCCCTCTTGTATTTAGTTCCCTTCTTGTACACAGTTGTAGGCACTCATTTTGTTTAGAGGTTTATAAACATGCAACTTTTATTTACAACAGTAAAGTTAACGTTCCAGTTCTACCCCTACTCCCATGTCCTTATTGTGTGGTTCAGAGGTGGTGAGAGGTGGGGGTGCAGAGTGTGTGTGTGGTTGGGAGTTGGCTGGGGGAGGGTCACTGTGGGCCCGCTGGCAAAGGCCTCACCCTGGGCCCCCGACACTTGCCCCATCTCTATGCACCTAGTGGTATGGGGCTGCAGGTGGCTGCGATAGGCTCAGTGGCCCAGCCCTGGGTGAAGGGCTCCCCTTTACTTTCCACGATATTGTGGAGAGCACAGCAGGCTGTGACCAGTACAGGCACATTTGGGAGGCTAATTTCCAGCCTCATGAGAAGGCATCTAAATTGCCCCTTCAGCTGCCCAAATGCCTTCTCAACTGTGTTCCTGGCATGGTACAAGCGTGTGTTAAAAATATCCTGGAGTGGGTTGGTGTGTTCTGCCTAGGGCCTCATAAGCCATGGGTGCAGGGGGGCATGGTGATGTCTCCTACCAGGAGCTCCTGCATGGGGACATAGGTTCCCTCCTGCATCCTGCTGCTGAGCCAGGAGTTCTGAAACATCTGAGTGTCATGGTACGTGCCCAAACACCCCACACACACATCCATGAAGCGGCCTCAGGCATCAACAGGGGCCTGGAGGACCATGGAGTGATACCCCTATCTGTTTATAAAGGTGCTGTTGCTGTATTCTGGGTCCCAGATGGCAATGTACTAGCTGTCTAACATGCTGAAACAGTTGGGGAAGCCCAGGTCTGCAAAGTCAGCAAGGGTGACATCCAGGTCCCCGATGGTGACCACCCAGTGGAGGAGAAGGGTGTTAATTGCCCAGACACCCCTCATGGGATGAAAGACAGATGCATCCATAAGTGTGTGGCTGGGCAGTACCCGTCCCCCTGCAGGTCCCCCCCCATCCCCATGCAGGGCCACCCCTTGCTGGGTGCCCCCACAGATGGTGGGTGTGTGGCCCCAGCCTGGCTTACCTCAATCATAACTGCTCCGAAAGTGGCCTTGCGCACCCCAAACTGATATCTGGTGGGGCGGTGGCTGTCTGGGGTGGCAAGCTTCTAGAAGACAATGGCTAGCCTCTTGCGCAGTGGGAGTGCGAGCCTCATCTTTGTGCTTCAGTGCTGGAGGGCTGGGGCAAGCCAGCCGCAGAGCTCCTCAAAGATCTGCCTGGTCATCCTGAAGTTGCACAGCCACTGGTTGCCATCCCAGTCCCCCAGCACAAGGCGGTCACACCAGTCAGTGCTGGGGAAAAGCCCCAGCGTCGCCCAATCATCAGGGTGGGGTGCAGCCATTGGCCTTGGCAGAGGGCCTGCAGGAGGGATCCTATAAGGCTGGCATGGCTATGCTGTTGGAGGATGGCCACCAGCACCACTGCCAGCAGGCTGGCCGCAACCTGGAGGATATCCCCCTTGGAGAGCTGCTGAGGATCCATGAGTGTCTCTGCAGTCACTCGGCTCTGTGTGAAGGGTGTGCTGTGCTGTGTACAGCCTGGCAGCCCTGAGCATGTGCAGGGTGTGTATGTTGGGAAGGTCCCTTCAAAGGAGTGGCTGGCTGTGGGCCCCAGAAGGGCTTGTTAGCTGCGCAATGTCAGTTCACGGTGTTTCCTGGCCTTTTATTTCAAAATAGTGGCCATGGGTGTGTAGATGCTTCCTTTCAAAGTGCTGGGCCACTATTTCAAAACAGTGGATGATGAATTGAATCCGCTTTGTGTGTGTGGATACACATTTTTGAAGTTCATTACTTTGAAGTTGGTCTTTGAAAAAAGCTCCTTCAAAATTATGGTGTTGTGTAGATGTGGCCAGAATGAGGCTTACCAAATTTGAAATAAGCTGTCCACAATTTCGAAAGTTGCATTGTGTAGACGATCACAGTTATTTCGGAATCTTGATCATTATGCTGAAAAAACTTTCCTGTGTAGACATCCCCCTAGAGTCTCATTTGAAAATGAGAAGAGTAGATATGAACAAAGTCATTTCTTCTTTTTTAACTCTGATGTGAGTTAACCAAACTTTTTTCAACTTTTAAAAATGATTAATTCAAGTTCTTGCAAAAGGGTGAAACTGTTTCTTTCTATTATTCTAAATGGTTTGCCAGTCCCTAACTGCTTCAGTTTAAAATATAAGCAATATCCAGACGTTTCTCAGGCTTTGAATGAGATTTGCTGTTATTTCCCAAAGTTATAAAACAACATGGACACAAAATTTCAACAGATGTTTGCAATTTTAGTTTGCTTAGGAATATAAATGATAATTAATTAAATCATACTTATAACTAGTTTATACTGGTGTAAATTCAGAGTAACTCTATCAACTTTAGAAGAGTCACTTTGGACTTCCATAACTGAGTTCAGTGGAAATGTTTTAGGTTTACACCAGTAAGTTCAATGGAGTTACCTTGCATTTATGACGGTAAAAAGAAGCAGAGTTTAGCCATTAAGAACAGATCCTCAGCTGATGTAAATTGACACACCTCTGTGGGCTACAGTGGTGCTGTGCTGATTTCTACCAGCTAAAGGTCTGGACCTTAATTTGGAAATATCACCTTAGATACTCCTGCCTGAGAGCATGGGCCCCATTCCAGCCGCATGGACCTCAGGAATTCTGCTGATGTGTAGAGAGAGAGTTCCTGGAATGCTCCAGCTTGAGAACAGAGCTAGTCTTATATGATTAGTGAGGAGAAGAGAGGTCTCTGCCATCAATGTTCTCAGCTGGGCAGGTGATGAGTTCAGGAGTGGGTCGTCTGTGGACTGAGTTCCCAGGTGGCTGGGTGTGCAATGTTCCAAAGCACCAATGAAGGCACACCCATGTGGAAATCCTGAGATGCATGAATGTGTTCATAAAAAAACTAGGAGATGGGGACACTGGCACCATTTTCTGCTCCCTTGTTCAGGACCAAAGGGACAGTGGAAATAATTTTCACACATTACCCCTGTAGGGAAAGTGAGAGAGAGCCTCTGACTTCCGGGAGAAAGAACCAAGACAGCAGGGCAGGCACCTCACCTCTGCACTGTTACATTGATATCAGCCTGAAACACCAAAATCCACTGACTAAAACCCTCAGAAAACCCCATTACTGTTCTTCAGGATCAAAGAGAAGTGGTTATTCATGCCAGGGGTGCACAAACTTTTCACATTGGGCCCCACTTTTTGTCCCTGCAATTAGTAGGGCCCTGTCCCAAACCTGTCTAATGTCATCCAGACCGATGGAAATTTCCGTTATGTTCATATAAAAAAACACTTTTGGTACATGTAAGAAACTAATTAGGTAGAATGTAAAAGCTTTTATTAATTGGTATATAAATGTGACTCTCTTGGCAGTCACTCGCTAATGAATATGACGTCTTCATGTCACCCTCCCATTTGTGAGTCTGTTGGTGGCTGATCAGCCTGATTCTGGAGCTGCAGATCTTACCACAGAACGGGCAGGTGTCATTAGTTGTTGGAGGGTTGTGGGGCAGTTTTTGATGCTCTTCTCTTCTTCTCCACCTCTCCTCATCTGCATTGCAGTGGACCTCTCAAATTGAGCCACCCCCTCATGTTTTACCCTTCTCCACTGAGGATGGTGTTGGCAAGGTTCTCCCAAGAGTTGACACCAATGCTGCATTTTTTTCATGTGGGCCTTCAGCATGTCCTTATATTGCTTCCACTGGCTCCCAATGTTCCTCATTCCTTCCTCCAACTCAGAAAACAGAATCTGTTTGAGAGACGTTGATCAGACATCTGAACCACATGACCAGTCCAACAAAGCTGTTGATGAATGGTAATGGCTTCAATGCTGAGCATGTTCGACTCTTCCAGAATGCTAGCATTCATGTTCCTATCCTCCCAAGAGATATTTAGGATTCTCCTGAGGCAGCATTGATAATATTGTTCAAGTGACATGAAATGATGCTTGTGTGTTGTCCAGGTTTCACATGCATACAGGAGCCTTGGAACAACCACTGCACGCTACACAAGGAGCTTTGTCTTGGCATAGATGTCCCAGTTCTCAAAGACCCTTTGTCTCAGATGGGCAAAAGCAGAGCTTGCACAGCTCAGACAATGCTGAATTTCTGCATCAAAGTCGACTTTAGTGGAAAGATGACTTCCAAGGTATGGGAAGTGCTCCATATTTTCCATCAGTTCCCCATTGACTTTAATAGAAGGTACATGAGACTGTCCCATCAGCGAGGGTTGGTGGAGCACCTTGGTCTTTTAGATGTTCAGTGTGAGGCCAATATTCTTGTATGCATCAGTGAAGGCACTTAAGGTGGTCTGAAGGGCTGTGGGAGAAACAGCAACAACCATGTGGATTCTCCATCCCTAGAAGTTTTTAAGTCCCAGCTTGCCAAGGTCCTGACTGGGATGACTTAGTTGGGGTTGATCCTGCTTGAAGCAGGGTGCTGGACTGGATGACCTCCTGATGTCCTGTTCATCTCTATGATTCTATGCTGTCATCCACACACTGGAGCTCCATGATCAAGGCTGTGGAGGTCTTGCTTTTAGCCTTTGATCTCCTGAGATTGAAAAGCTTCCCATTCATTCCACAGGCAATCATCATGCCATCTGGAAGCTTGCCATCAATTAAGTGAAAGATCATGGCAAAGAAGATGCAGAACAGTGATGGGGCAATGATGCAGCCTTGTATCACTCCAATTTTGACTTCAAAGGGGTCGCATTGGGATCCATTGTTGCTCAATACTGTGACAGTCATGTTATTGCGAAGCAGCCTCAAAATGCTAATGAATTTTTTTTGGGCAGCCGATCTTCGAGACGACAGTTCACAGGTTGCTACATTTGACTGACTCAAAGATTTTGGTATGGTAAATGACATTAATATAAGAACATAAGAATGGCCATACTGGGTCAGACCAAAGGTCCATGCAGTCCAGTAGCCTGTCTGCCAACAGTGGCCAGTGCCAGGTGCCCTAGAGGGGGTGGCTTGAAGACAATGATCAAGGATTTGTCTCCTACCATCCATCTCCAGCCTCTGACAATCAGAGGCCAGGGACACCATTCCTACCCTTGGCTAACAGCCTTTTATGGACCTAACCTCCATGAATTTATCTAGCTCTTTCTTAAATTCTGTTGTGGTCCTAGCCTTCACAGTCTCCTTTGGCAAGGAGTTTCACAGGTTAACTGTGCATTGAGTGAAGAGGAACCTTCTTTTATTAGTTTTAAACCTGATACCCATTAATTTAATTTGGTTCTTTTATTGTGGGCACAAGTAAGTAACTTTCTTTATTCACCCTCTCCACACCTGTCCTAATTGTATATACCTCTATCATGTTCCCCCTTGGTCTCCTCTTTTCTAAACTGAAAATTCCCAATCTTTTTAGCTTCTCCTCATAGGGGACCTGTTCCAAGCCCCTAATCATTTTAGTTGCCCTTTTCTAAACCTTTTCTAGTGCCAGGATATCTTTTTTGGGTGAAGAGACCACATCTGTACACAGTATCCAAGATCAACAAGAAGTCTTGTGGCACTTTATAGACTAACAGATATTTTGGAGCATAAGCTTTCGTGGGCAAAGACCCGCTTCATCAGATGCGTAGTATAGCATTCAAGATGTGGGCGTACCATAGATTTATATAGGGGCAGCAAGATACTCCTTGTCTTATTTTCTATCCCTTTTTTAATGATACCTGACATCCTATTTGCCTTTTTGACCACCTCTGCACACTGAGTGGATGTTTTCATGGAACTATCCACAATAACTCCAAGATCTCTTTCCTTATTTGTTATAGCTAAATTAGACCCCATCATATTGTATGCATATTTGGGGTTATTTTTTCCAATGTGCATTGCCTTCCACTTACCCACATTAAATTTCATTTGCCATTTTGTTGCCCAGTCACTCAGTTTGATGAGATCTTTTGAAGTTCTTCACAATCTGTCTTTGTCTTAAGGCTTGATGTTGTTCAAGACATTTTTCTTGCAGTTGCTGGGCCGTGAAGATCATGTCTGCTGTTCTTCAGAATGGTCAGAAGCCACACTGGGATTCTGAGTGAATTTCTTCTGAGAGTGGCAGGAGTTTGTTTGCAAGGATCTGAGCTAAGATTTTCCATGCAATTGCTAGGAGGGAGATGACATGAAAGTTTCTACAGTTCGACTTGTCACCCTTCTTAAAGAGACTGACAATTAGTGTGTCTCTGAAATCTCACAACATCTGCTCCCTAGCCCAGATCTTGAGAATCAGGAGATGGAGTTGTTTGTGGAGCTCTGGCCTACCTTCTTGAAGGCTTCAGTAGGGATTCCATCTAATCCGGTTGCCTTGTTGCACTTCATCACTTTGATGGCAGCTTGTACTTTACTCAGGGTAAGACGTGTTGCAAAATTGTCTCTAGGTGGTTGCTTAGGGATTTGGTCAAGGGATTCTAGGACCACAATAGAGAGACAATTCAAGAGCTCATTATGGTACTCCTTCCATTGAGAAGCAATAGCCTCATTGTCTTTGAACAGTTGGGTACCATTCTTTGATCTCAGGGATTAATTCTGTGGTTTCTTAGTCCATAAGCAGCTTTGGTAGCATTGAAGAAACCTCATGTATCGTTGATGTCTGGGAGATCTGGAGTTCTTGCTCCTTCTCATTCCACCTCTGGTTTTTCGGTCCTTGTTTTACATTGGACTTCTGCCTTGTCCTTGACGCACACTTCTATCTTTGTTGTGCAATTGATGTCACTTTGATAGCCCCTACAAGCTTTCCTTTTTGTCTCAATCAAGCATTCAATTTCCATATCGTTCTCATCAAACCAGTCCTGATGTTTCCTGGACTGGTAGCCAGTGATTTCTCCACAAGCTCCAATGATGGCACTTTTCAACTGACACTAGTGTTCTTCCACATCTTCAAAGTACTTTTGGCAGCTTCATTTAGAATGCTGTCTGGAAGTCACTTCATCTGATGGGGTCCTTCAAGCCTTGTATGTTGATCTTTCATCTCATCAGTTTCCTCTAACTTCTCTGTTTGATGACAATCCTAATTGCCATTGTGGATGAAATAAGGCAGTGATCGGTCCAGCAGTCATCAGCACTAGTCATTGCACATGTGATAGGGACATCACGCTGATCCCGAGAATGGCCGATGCTATAGCCTATGAGGTGCCAGTGCTTTGATCAAGGATGTTGACATGAGGTCTTGAATTTATTTTTCTGGTGGAAGAGGGTGTTCATGATTATGAGTTCGTTTTCCACATATTTCATAAGGAGGAGCACTCCATTGTAGTTGCTGTTGTCAACTCTTTCTTTCCCAGTGATAGTCTGCCAGAGGTCTGCATCTCTTTTGACCCTGGCATTGAATTCCACCAAGAGAATAATCTTGTTTTCTTTGGGGATGTCTTTCAGGACTGTATCCAACTGCATGTAGAACTTCTCCTTCACATCATCATCAGCATCTAGAGTTGGTGCATAAGCCCTGATGACAGTTGCCTGTTGGTTTTTGGCAAGCTTCAAGTGGAGAGTCATGAGATGCTCACCGATGCCGACAGGGACTGAAGATAGGATCTTTGTCAGTTTTTCTTGATGGCCAATCCTATACCATGTATTTGTTTTTCTTTCTATTGGGCTCCCGAAGCACTGGGGGAACCCAAACACGATGAAGCCCTTGATGAGTGCATCCAGGTCCCTGATGCGTACCAGCAGCTGTACCAGCACATGGCTGATGGCCCTCATGACCTGCAGGGGAACCGTAGTGGGCGCACTTGTGGGTGTATGAGGGGGGTCCCTGCCCCCTTACTCTTCTATGTGCTTGGGTTCCCCTAGTGCTTCAGGGTGATCAATGGGACGCACATCCCCATCTGGGCCCTGGACAACAGTGGCGGCCAATACGTCAACCGCAGTGGGTTCCACTCAATTGTGCTCCAGGCAGTGGTGGATGCCCATGGGAGGTTCATGGACATTTACATCGGCTGGCTGGGCAGGGCACATGATGTGCGGATCCTGCAGAACTTCTCTCAGTTCCTCGTGATGGAGTCCAGGATATTCATGCCCCCGGGGGAGCACATCATCCGGGAGGTCAAGATGACCCCCTGCATCATGGGCAACCCAGCCTACCCGCTCCAGCCCCGGTTGATGTGCCCATAAACAGGTCACCTCACACCCTCCCAGGAGCTGTTCAACGCCTGGCTCACACAGGCCTGGTATCCAGTTGAGTGCACTGTCGGCCATCTGAAGGCACAGTTGAGGTGTCTCCTTACGCGCCTCCATGTAGGGGGTGGAGAATGTCCTGCAGGTCATGGCTGCCTGCTGTGAACTCCACAACCTCATGGAGGCACGTGACGGGACTCTGCCCCAGCACTGGCTGGCAGAGCCTGCCCCTTGGTACCAGCGGCCTGACAGGTGGCTTGACCATGATGTGCTCTGGATCTGTGAGGCGCTCTGGGAGGTATTCACCCAGGGGGACTACTAACCCCTCCCACCCTTCCTCACACTCCCCCCCCTTACACACACACCCCATGTACACACCCCCTCACACCCCCTACCCTCTCCCACAATAATCAGGGACACAGGGGGTGCAAATATCTATACCAGTGATATCATCACAGGACCTAACATCAGCCATACCATCAGAGGCTCCTTTACCTGCACATCTAATATAATATATGCCATCATGTGCCAGCAATGCCCCACTGCAATTTACATTGGCCAAACTGGACAGTCTCTATGTAAAAGAATAAATGGACATAAATCAGACATCAGGAAAGGTGATGTACAGAAACCTTTGGGAGAACACTTCAACCTCCCTGAACACTCAGTAATAGATTTAAAAGTAGCAGTCCTCAAACAAAGAAATTTCAAAAATCGAACAGACAGAGAAATCTCTGAGCTGCAATTTATTTGCAAATTTGACTCCATCAACCTAGGATTAAGCAGAGACTGGGAGTGGCTGGCCCCTTACAAAAGCAGCTTCTCTCCCCTGGGTGTTAACAACTCCACATTAAACTCTGACAATGGGCCACATCCCCCCATCTGATCTTAGTTGTTTTTTCCTCTTTCAATACATTCTACTGATAATGGACCATTTCCACCTTGACTGAATAGACCTTGTCAGCTCTGGCCTTCCCTTTTACTGGGACCACACTCTTTAAATAGCCCTGTGAAACACAAACCCCCACTCATGCATCTGATGAAGCAGGTCTTTGCCCACGAAAGCTTATGCTCCAAAATATCTTTTAGACTATAAGATGCCACAGGATTTCTTGTTGTTGTTGAAGATATAAACTAACATGGCTACCTCTTTGATACTCTCAATGAAGGCATTTTTAACCCCATGTCTGCATGGTCCATGCTAATCATGGCCATGGGGACCATGAAGGGAGAAAGGAGAAGAGTCCCCAGGCATCAGAGAGCCATTCCATCTCCAGGGACCAGAGGGCATATGAAGGTCAGGAATCGTGTCCTTTCCTAGTGTGTTGAACACTGGGCACCCAGAGGGCTGTGCCTCATGGGTATGTTAAATCAGTGGTTTTCAAAGTATGGGTCACACCCAATATTGGATTGTGGAACGTCAAGCACTGGATCACCTTGCTGTGGGCTGACCAGGTGTCCAACTGGGGTTCTAAGCAATGCTTTCTCTAAACTCTTCCACCCCGTGTGGAGCTTTTCCATCCATTTGCAGAGTAAAACAAACAAATAAACAAACAGCTGCTAATCAGTTGGGAGACATTTTCACATCTCTCCTGAGCAGACACATAAGCGGCAGGTTCAGCGCCTAGGTGGGATGGGCAGGTGAGTCTCCACATACTGTCCCTGCCAGGAGCACCAGGTGAGAGCATCATGCAGAGCTGCTTGTGCACTCCTGCCTACGAGCTAGACCTGCACCTGGTCATTTCTGGGGAGCAATGTGGTTCACGGTGCCAGAACAGGAGGCCACTGACCCGGAGGACTGGAGGTAAACCTATGCCCCAGTCCCCTGCCCCAGCCCTGAGCCTCCTCCCATGCATGGCTTCAGATCTGGGCCTCCAGCCAGTGGCCACCAATCTCTGGCTTCTCTTTTGATCCAGCTTTATCCCCGGTTCATGAATGAAGAGGTAGGTACAAGCTAAAGAGCTTCTGCCATCAAGGGATGGGCTGCTGCTCCATCTAGCTCTTCAGGGTGGACCAGCCCTTGCCCAATTCACGCCTTCTCCATCCCAAAAGTCAGTGGTGGGAAACAGGAGGCCAGCAGAGTGGGTTTCCTGTGGTGCTGCCAGGTAGCACCTACAGGTCCAGCAAGCTTGGGGCTGCACTGTGCTAAGCCTTTCATGTCCCACAAGGACTTGAGAGATTTTGATATTTTATTCCTTCCAAAAATCTTGAAAGTTTTCCCCCACACAAAAGCTGAAAAGAATTCTGATTTGATTTCATCAAAATGTTTCATGTTGATAATTTTTGAATTTTGACCTTTTCACAACCTTTTTTTCCCCCTTATTTTTAGAATCAAATAGGATTGCTAATTGTACAAGATGCTTGTCATACAATTCATGGCCCCTGCCACAGGTAGCTCACAAGCGAAGCACATCCTGACTCTCTTACTAGCTACATTAGTAACTAAGAATTACCTCTCCTTGCTGCTAGTGGTATTTCTCCTTCAATCCTATTCCATTGCTACACCTGAGCACCCTCGGGCTGCATCAGAATGGCACTCAAACCACGGAATCACCAGCCAATAAACTCAACTAAGATGCTTCTGTTTAGCATTCTGTCACTTTCCACTCATGCCAGCTGAAGCCTTACAGGTCATGCTTTTCTCCAGCCTTCACAAGGCCCCAGAAGTGTGCCTGACACTGATGTTCTCTCTCTGTTCCCATGTTAGGAAGGACTAAGGCTGACATTCATCATGTGAAATGGGCTCTGTGGTGCTGAGCAAACATGCCAGGTGTTCTCTCAACTATTGTTCTTGGCTGTGGCTGGCTAATGAAAAAAGCTGTCTGGTGGCTGTCAATGAAGTTATCATCGCTGGCTGGAAAGTTGTCAGGCAAATGAGGAAGCTAGAGGCAGCTTCCAAACAGGACTTTGCATATGTGTAAATATTTGAGAGGTTATTCAGCCATTCATACAGGATGTTCTGCCAAGTGTTGTGTAGCTAGCACTCACCTTTATAGGGTCTCCTCATAAATCCTTTGTGGTTGCCACTCTAGGAGCTGATTTCTTCCTTTTGCAGCTAAAGAAGCCATTGTGGGCTGGTTCCTGTCTTGAGCAAACTGTTTTCTTGGGGGTAAAGAGTTTGCAATGAGACAATTTAGAAAGAGTTTTGCACGCAAAATGACTTAATTCCCTAAAGGAATGGCAATGGAGATATTTACCATGAGGTGTTAATGTGACATAGTTCCCTAAAGGTTTTATTTTCCCACACTGCAAACCAGAAAGCAACAGGACAGGGTTTTTGGCTCTGTATTCCAGAGACAATGGTCAGCACTGGAATGAGTTGGACCCAAAGCACCATCCTCACTAGAGGACTCCCCCTGCAAAAAAAGGGGCAATTTGGTCTTAGAGATGTCCTTCCCAGTTGGTCCTACCTTTAAAATGGGCTGAACCAACCCAGTATGCAGGGAAACAGAATAGACCTGAGGTGACATTTTCAAAAGTGCCTCACAGGATACAGCAGCTGTGCCAGTCTAGCACCACAGTGTAGGTATTTTGAAACAGCAGTTTCATTGTATAGATGTTCACAAAGTTATTTCAAAATACCTTTGCTATGTAGACGTACCCTGCATGCATACAGTGTCCTGTACAATGGGGCCCTATTCTTCATAATATTTATCTCCCTGGTGGAATATTTATTTCCCCCACCCCATGCCTTTGTCTTTTCATTTAGCTAATCCCTTCTTACCTAAACCTTACCCTAAGAATTAAAACAAAAGTCATGGAACAAACATAACATTTGCTAACCATCCCTTTGTCCCTCCATTTGTGTGTTCTCACTCTTTTTCCCAGCATGTGCCTGTTTTATGTAGACCTTGTCTCCAGTGCCACCAACTGTTAACCTAAGTTATATAACTTTGGCTACCTGAATGAGATAGCTGAAGTTGATATACTTAGGTCTGCTTACAGCAGAAAGTCAACAGCAGACACTCTCCTGTGGTCTCTGCTTACTCTTCTAATTTTGAATAGTAACAGAGAGGAAGCTGTGCTGAGCCACAGCCTGGATTATTCTATTTACTTCCCAAAATCCACAAACCTGGACACCCTGGACGCCCTATCATTTCAGGTATTGACACCCTTACCACCAGACTATCCAGTTACGTGGACTCCCTCCTCAAACCCTATGCCACCAACGCTCCCAGCTATAACCGAGATACCACCGAATTCCTGAGGAAATTACAAAACATCGGAAAAATTCCTGATAGCGCCATCCTTGCCACAATGGATGTAGAGGCTCTGTACACTAATATTCCACATAAAGACGGATTACAAGCAATCAGGAATACCATCCCTGATGCCCCCACAGCCAGTCTGGTGTCTGACCTCTGTAACTTTGTTCTCACACACAATCATTTCCGTTTTGGGGACAATTTATACCTCCAGATTAGTGGAACTGCTATGGGCACCCACATGGCCCCACAATATGCTAATATATATATGGCTGACCAGGAACAACGATTCCTCAGCTCTCGTCCCCTATTACCACTCCTCTACTTAAGATACATTGATGACATCTTTATGATTTGGACCCATGGTACAGAGGCTCTAGAAGAATTCCACAGAGACTTTAACAATCTACACCCCACCATCAGTTTATGCCTCGATTACAACATGCAAGAGATACATTTCCTGGACACTACAGTACTAATCAAGGATGGCCTGATCAGTACCACACTGTACCAAAAACCTACTGATCGCTGTACTTACCTAAACCCTTGTAGTTTCCATCCTGCACACGTGACTAGCTCCATTGTTTACAGTCAAGCTCTTAGGTACAATCGCATTTGCTCTGATCCAACTGACAGAGACCAAAAACTACAAGAACTTTACCAAATATTCATGAACCAAAATTACCCACCAGGAGAAGTAAAAAAACAAATCGACAGGGCCAGACGAATACCCAGAGACCAGCTACTCCAAGATCAGCCCAAAAAAGCCAAGAACAGAACACAACTGGTCATCACCTACAGCCCCCAACTCAGACCACTGCAATGAATTATTAAACACCTACTACCTATCTTTAATCAGGATGCTACACTCCAGAAGGCCCTGGGTGACATGCCTGTTCTCTCCTACAGACAACCTCCCAACCTCATGAGGATCCTCACTAACAGCCACAGTCTATACCCCAGGAACACCAGTCCTGGAACCTTTCCCTGCAACAAAGCCCACTGCCAGCTTTGTCCACATATCTTCTCTAGAAATACCATCACTGGACCTAACCAGGTTATTCACAGAATCACGGGCACTTTCTCATGCTCCTCTACTAACATATATGCCATCATGTGCCAACAATGCCCAGATGCTTTGTATATGCATAGCCATGTCTGAAGAAGTGGGTCTATCCCATGAAAGTTCACCACTGAATAAATTGTTTTGTTAGTCTTTAAAGTACTACTGGGCTGGTTTTTTTGTTTTGATATTTCCTTAGATTGTAAGCCTTTCGGAACAAGGATTATGTACTACTTGTGTTTGTCCAATACCTAGCACAGTGAGGCAGGCTCCATTTTTCAGTGGTTCACCAAGTGTTATTCAAAGACAAATAATAAATAAATGGGAATCATAATTCAGTCATTCCTCCTTATAAGGCACTTCTAAGATGGAAACACTGCCTTCTATGAGGGTGAAGTATAGTACAGTTCTGTACTTGCTTTAGGAGCACAAGCTTACACAGCACCTTCTTGCACTGGCTGGCTTGTAACAATAAGGGAGCACTTACATTTTTCTGCAGCTCATTAAAAGTGGAGAGCATGTAAAACAAGGTATGAAATATAGCTAGGCATGTATAAAGTGCCACTATGTGGGTATGAAGCATAGCCAAACTGATAGAAAATACAGCAAAAAGAATGAAGCAGCTAACAGGACGGATGTGAATCCTAGTGAGATGAATAAAGCATGTCACATAATGGAGATAAAAAAGTAGCAAATGGCAAAACACACATCAACTGAGACATAAAGCAAAACGGACTGATGGGTGAAATCACAGGAACAGAGCGATCATTCTTGTCACATGCAGTAACTTGAGGCAATCATTTTTGTCGTCTCTGCGTTCCAAGTGTTCACTGGCATGCAAAGCTGAAAGGAGGGAGTCCGGTTTCATCACGCTGAAACCAACAGTCCGACATGTTCAAATACTTTCACTAAAAGTTATTGTTGGGTTTGGAACTCCTGTGGGCGAGCTTAGCTAGGCTGTGTGTACACTACAAACCGACTTTGACGTTAACTTCAAAGTAAGCTGTTACTTTGAAGTAGCATGCAGAGCATCTACACATACTTTCCCTTACTTCAAAGTTAATTTTGAAGTAAGGGAGGCTAACTTCGATGTCACTACTCCATTCCTGGGTGTAAAGTAGTGACTTACTTCAAAGTTAAGTGTGTGTAGATGCTCTGCACTTCTTACTTCGAGGAAAGTAGTCTGCTAAGGAGGTGCTCCCCACCCCCACCAGCGGATGGAGGCACTCTGGCCAGCCCAGCCAGGGCTCTACGGTCCGTGCCTGCTGCCTTAAAGGAAGCAGCTCGCTGGCAACCCCAAACAGGAAGCTGAGACCATGCCACAAGAAGAGGCAGCATGAGCTCCCACTTGGACTGCCCCTACTTGAAGCACCAGGCCACCTCTGCACCTCCGGGCTACCATGGCAGCACTCCAGGACCGTGAGGGGTCACAGCAGAGGGCTGTGCCAGGAAGGGACCCTCCAAGACCGAGGATGAGCTGAAGGACCTTCTCGCTCTGTGGGGGGAGGAGGAGGTCCTTCAGCAAACTGGCACCCAGCAGAGGAATGCAGAAGCCTTTGACCTGCTGGCCAGCAGCCTTGCTGCCTGAGGCCACCCCAACCACTCTGGCAGCAGGGTCCACATCAAAATCAAAGAACTCTGCCAGACCACCTTCAAGGCCCGCGATGCTGCCAGCCAGTCAGGAGCACAGCCTGTCCATTGCCCCCACTGCCAGGAGCTGCACAGGTTCCTGGGGCTGAGGGAGGTGTGCATCCCAGAGCATTTGGTAGACATCACCACTCCCACACCCATGGACAGTGAGAACAAGGTGGGCCCCTCTGGCACTAAGAGCTCCCTGTGCGGGGAGCGGACAACCAAGACCGAGGGCGATGATGAGGGCTCCAGCGATGGGACCCTCACCATTGCCCTCCACTCCGAGACACCCAACTGAGCCTCCTCCAGCTGAGCCTCGCCCAAGTCTCAGGACATCGCACCTGGTACGTATGGGATGAGTGGAATGTTGCCAGGGACAGGCATGGGGCCCACCTGGAACAGCCCCATGGCCCACACATCTGGGGATGGCGGAGGGGGGAGAACACTTGCCATCCCTCAATGGGTGGGAACCTCTGGGCACCTGGGATCCCGTGGGACTCACAGGCCATCAGGTGCCCGGGGAGCGGGATGGGGGCCAGCGGACTGGGAGCCTGGCCTCCTGGGGTTGGGACATGGCCCTTATGGGCCATCTCCCTATCCTCTCCCGTCTGCACAGGTCCATCGTCAGGAAGGTGTCACAGCCCACCGGAGCAGGCTGCAGCCACAAGGCCCTGGGGGCCACCCCATCACCCCAGCCTGCATCCCCCTGCAGCTGTGGTAGGGCCTTCCACAGATGACACTGGAGGGAGAAGGAGGTAGCCATCAATCGGGCAGTCATGTGAGAGATGACCGGAGTGCTTCAGGACTGGCTGGCGATGGGATGGGACATGTGGGTGCAGCTGGTCAGGAGCCTGGACACCGTGGCCCAGGTCTTGGCCGCCCACTTCTCCCAACTGCCTGCCCTCTCACCAGCCTGGCCCACAGCTACCCCACCCCCCACCCCGCAGCTGACCACCTCCCAGCAGACTTGTCACCATCTGCCCACCTGGAGCTAGCTCAGTAGCTGCTGGATGAGGCAGGTGTACCTGGCTCCTCACCAGTGGCAGCCCCTGCATGCCCTAAGGAGACTGAATCCGTGGCACACTCATCCCAGAGTTACCTTCCTGTGGTCCCAGCACCACTGCAGCCCTGCAGGGGACCCCAGACCCAGGGCTGTAGGGGCAGCCATGGCTGACATGGCTCCCATGCCCCTGGGAGACTGAGCCTTCCCCCACCTAGCCCCACTCTCAGTTCAGTCACCTCACCTAGCCCCCCGTGTCCCTTCTGTGGACTGTTCCCCCTATGCACTGTTAATAGTTTCACACATTATTCTGTTTGGTTTTGCAAGACAAGTTTATTCCTCTGATAGTAAAGTTTGATGTTCCTACCCTAAACTTGTGTCCAGGGTGCTTGGTGGGAACGTGAGAGATGGGGGCGTGGGGGGGCCAGTGGTGCAGTGTGTGGCTGGGAGGGTCAGGGCAGTGTGAAGGCCTGGCACAAGGCCTCCTGGACCCTGAAACCATCCCTCTGTGCCTTGCATCATGGGGCAATGGGTGGCTGCTCATACCCGGCCCCCCAGATCCACAGCCCAGCCCTAGAAGAAGGGCCCCCGCTGGCCCTCCACAAGGTTGTGGAGGGCGCAGCAGGCAGCGATGAGCGAGGGGACATTCAGGAGGCTGATTTCCAGCCTGGTGAGGAGGCAGCGAAACCTCCCCTTTCAGCCTCCCAAATGCTCACTCAACTGTGCCCCTGGCATGGTTGAGGAGACCGTTAAGAGTGTCCTAGGCTGGTGTGGTGCATGTGGAATAGGGCCGCATGAGTCACGGGTGCAGTGGGTACATGGCATCAGCCATGATGCAGGGGGGGTATTGTGATGACCCCAAGCGGAAGCTCCCATGCCGGGGGGGTGGATGGGCACATGTGCCCTCCTGCATCCAGCATCCCAGTCATGAGTTCTGGAACACCTGGGCATCATGGGCCCTACCCAGCCACTCCACACACACATATCCAGGAAATGGGCCCTCATGTCCACCGGGGCCTGGAGTACCACCAAGTGTTACCCCTTCCTGTTAACATAGGCACCCCTGCTGTGGTCTGGAGCCTGGATTGCCACATGCGTACCATCCAGAGCTCTGAAACAACTGGGGAAGCCCATGTCCGTGAACCTGGTGAGGGTGGCATCTAGGTCCCCCAGTGTTATGACTCATGGCATGAGCACCCTGTTGATGGTTCAGACAACCTGCAGCGGGGAAGGAGGACACATCCATGAATGGCAGACCAGGAGGCCAGCCCGTCCCCTGCCCACTCGGGGTCCCCCCTCCTCCTCCCAGTATCCCTCTCCCTGGGGTGGGTCCCTGGTGGGGACCAGACTTACCTCAATCATCACCACTCTGATGGTGGTTTTGCTGATGCCAAATTGGTGGCCAAGGGACTGGAGGCTTTTGTGGGTGGCCAGACTCCACATGGCAATGGCCACCCCCTTCCACACTGGGAGTGCTGGCTGTGTCCATGTGTCTTGGTGCTGGAGGACTGGGGTGAGCCACTGGCAGAGGTCTACAAATGTCTGGTGGGTCATTCTGAAGTTCCTCAGCCACTGCTCGTCATCCCAGTCCTCCAGCACCAGCCGGTCTCACCACTCTCTGGTGGTGGCAAAGGCCCACCGGCATCAGATCAGGGTGGCCTGAGGGAGGGGCAGCAGTACTGTGGCAAGGGCCTGCAGGCTGAGTCCCAGGAAGGTGACCTGGCCATGCCCCTGGAAGATGAGAGTGACCAGTGTGGCCAGCAGGCTGGCCATGCTGGGGAGGACCTTGTCGTCGAGGAGGGTGTGAGTGGGCATGTTGCTCAGCTCTTCTCCCCAGCACGTGCTCTGTTGCTGTCTGCAGCCTGGCAGCCTTGAGCATGTGCAGGGTGGGAGTGTTGGGAGGGGCCCTATAAGGGGTCTGCTGGCTGTGAGCCCAGAAGGGCTTGCTGGCCATGCAACCCCATGCCTGCATCAAATCCTGGCCCTTACTTTGAAGTAGGGGCTAATTGTGTGTAGATGCTTAACTTCAAAGTAGGGGGAAGCCTACTTCAAAGTAAGGAGGGTGTATTTTGTGTGTAGACATTCTACTTCGAAGTTGCTTACTTATGAAGTAAGCAACTGTGAAGTTGTTTTGTAGTGTAGACACAGCCCTAGTGTTTTACTGAGACAGAAGGAGTGAGGAAATCAGAGGCTTGCTTTACATTAGGAACTATGGCAACCTAACCCTGGTGTAGACAGTGCTATGTCAATAAGAGGGCTTCACAAGGAGGTCAAGTATCAATGCAAAGGGGAGAAGCCCCTGTGTTAGCATAGGTAGAATCTTCACAAAGCACCGTGTTTGCACAGCTGCTCAAAGCAAGTGCAGATACGCTCTAAGATGGATCAGGGATCTTGGACATAGTGACAGCTAATTGCTTGAACACCAGCCAGGGAAGAACAGGGTCAAAAAATGAAGCAGGATGAAGGGATTTTATTTCAGGAAAAGAAATTGGTGGGCATGAACCATTTCAGGTGTTCTTTATTTGGTGTATTGAAATGACATTGAGAAGCCTGACTCTTGAGACAGGAGCCTGCTGTGCTGGACATTGTACAAACACTGAACAAAGAGATGGTTCAGACCTCTGGGAGTTTACAGTCTAGTGGGGAATGTGCAGCCCCACTGATGGTGGCTAGGGAACCGTTGAAGACAGGGAGTGGTGGATGGCACAGGGGGATGTGGGTTAGTGTGGCAGTACAGGCTGGCTGGCACACTTGGCACAGTCAGGGCATAGGGCGGGGAGCATACAGGAAATTCACAGTAACTGACCGAATGAGCAACCTCCCCTGTTTGCTTAAGTGCTAAGTGGCTTCACTGGATGCTTGTTGGTTTCCGCACAGAGTTTAAGGTGTTAGGCACATCCCAGGGCCATCCAGGCTTTGGGACATACATCGTGCACTATGGATGGGCTGCAGCGGGAGGGCTGATAACTGTGATCCGCAGAAAGTTCTCTCTGCGGAGCGTCCTCAAGATCAGAATCTCTTGTGTGGCATGTATGGCAGCATCCTTTCCTCTGGCCTTGTCCAACTCTGTTACCCTTCAGTGCATGCAGACAAACCTTCTGTCTTCTGTTGGGCCTGGGGTGGATCTGGTTTTTTTCACTGCAGAGTAGACCTGGGGCTTTTCATAATTAAATCTCCACTTTCCTACCTTAACTCAATCTGAATGTCATCTTTGTCTGGGAATATGATAGAAAGTGTTGTGCTCCCTCCTCCATGTACTTATCACTGCAATTTCCTATAGCTATGATTGCTGCAGATCAGCATATGCACCCCTCTTTGATGGCCATTAGTGTGGCTTGGCAGATGGACCCCTGAGCTTGTGCTCTTGAGACCTGTGTTCTAGTGGTGGCTCTGCTGCTGGCTTGCCTTGTGGCATAGGTCAAGCCACTTTGCTTTCTGGGTCTCTCTCCCTCTCACCCTTTTTCTGTTTCAATTATTAGCTCTCTGGGGCAGAGGGCATCCCGCGTGGTGTGTTTGTGCATTGCTCTTGATGTTGGGGGAAGTATCTAGTAATAGTCCTCAAGAGTCAATGGCCATGGCTACGCTAGCACCCACCTTTCAAAAGGATGCTAATGAGCCACTTCGGCAGATGCTAATAAGTCACTGCATATGCATGGCAGTGCCCATTAGCATCCCTCTTTCGAAAGTGGGGTGCTAGTGCAGCCACAGCCAATAGGTTCGTCATGTTCAACTCAGCCCTGGTTACACTGGCTTCCTATGTTTTTGGTCCATGTTTGTACAGCCCCTAGGACGACAGCCAGGACTAGGGTTCTTGGGCACTATGGTGATATAAACAATAAATACTAATGACAACCTCAGCTGTAAGTGCAGCTATGAATAAAAATTGACCTCTTTGCCAGGGCAGAGTCTAAATATTAATTTGGCTTCCACAGCTAAAACACTGAGCCAGTGGGGACTACAGCCTGCTTCAGTAAGGATGAAAAAAGACCCCTGTAACTACAGGAGTCTCTCATTTCTGCTGAAAACAATTGCACTGTCCCAAGCTGCCCTTTCCCACCGCATCTGAACAAAAAAATGCATTTGTCTTTCTAATTCAAAGAAAGCACAGGCAGGATTCTTTTGCCCTCATCAGTTCCAAGCAGCAGACAAAGCTAAAGCCGGACTCACTTCAGAAGGAGGTTAGAGAGGCAGAGCTAAGTGCCAGCATCTCACGGAGATTTACAGCTGTCCAGGCATGGTGTGATGCTTCTTTGGATCCTGATGTCACATTGTTATTTGGCTGCCTCTGAATGCAGGTGCATTAGTGAATGTTGGGGAACACGCCAACCAGGGACTTTAAAAAATACTTTGCTGTGTGGCTGGGACCATGTGCTTAAACAAGAGCAGGGTCAAGGGGAAATTGAGTGACCATCAAAAGCAGAGTTTCTAGCAGCCCCTTAATTAAGGCACCAAGCTAAGACTCAAGTGGCTTCTGTCCAATTCTTAGCTTACTCCTGGGTTTCCCACAAGAATTGTACAAGTGGTTTAATTTCTCTGTAGCTCATTTCCTCATCTGGAAAGCCAGGGTGGCCAGTCTGGCTCTTGTCTCGGGACTCTTTGCCAGAAGCTCTCCTGCCACTTCTGTGATTTACTTGACAGTGTGGTGCAGCCACAGGACCCTTAGTAGACGGTGCATATAAATGTCTATGTCTACACTAGACCCCCTCTTTCAAAGGGGAATGCTAATGAGACTCTTTGGGATATGCTAATGAGGAGCTGGAATGAATATGCAGTGCATCATTAGCATAATGGCAGCCACAACACTTCGAAAGCACTGCTTTCAATTGTGTGCAGCTTGCCTACACGGGGTCCTTTTCGAAAGGACCCCACAAATGTCAAAATCCCCTTAGTCCTATAACCTAATAGGACTAAGGGGATTTTGACATCTGCGGGATCCTTTTGAAAAGGACCCTGTGTAGATGAGCCGTGCGTGATTGAAAGCGGCACTTTCGAGGTGTCTATTCATTGCAGTCCCTCATTAGCATACCCCAAAGTGTCCCATTAGCATCCCCCTTTTAGGAGGTGGGAGCTAGCATAGACATGGTCTATGTGAGCAGGAGGCCAGGTGCCTCATGGGGTTTGACCTGGTTCCGCTCTCCTCAGTGCTGGGGTGAATCCAGAGGAGTTCAGCTGGGCTCAGTGATGTTGATTTAAATGACAGCAGCATGGTATGGCTCTTTGACTTAAACTTCCCTCATGCCTAAGAATTCTGGCATTAGGGTCTCACCGTGGGCCTGACGGGAAAAATTCATACTGATTTCAAGGCAGGGCTGCATCTGTTTAGAATTTGGTGGGTACTGCCTCTGGGCTGAGACTTTGTTAATTCAAACACTGTCCAGCAGCATCCTTTGCTTGAGAGAGCCCACCTTTAATTCCTTCCAGGGAGAAACCGGTAACAGGGCCCCAAACAGGAGTACAAATGTATATCCGTAGGCTACAAAAACAGTGCTGTTTCCTCTCTGCAGCCAGACTTCCTACCACACGGCGCTTCCAGCAAAATGTCCCTATTTGTCCCTCCAGGTGTCTGAAGGCTTTGGAATGCAGACCGCTGAAAGGGCCCCTCGGATAATGCCATTTCTGGGATCCATAGGCCAAATACTCAGTGTCTTTCAGTCAGCGCTGGACTATTTGAAGCCAATGGCTTAGTCTGGGCCACAGCTTCTATTTGTTTTTACACGTTGTGAACTAAGTTTGGTTATGGTATGTCCAACATGGTGCAGCACACAAGCAGGCCTCTGTCTGCCTCTAAAAGGACAAGGGGGTTTCAAAAGGAAAACATGCTTTCCCAGGGATGCCAGGTTCACATTATGAATGAGCTTTTTATTTGATCAGCAAACACTTGGTCTTCTTGAACCCATCTCTTGAGCCCAGAAACTGGTCTGGAGGAAGGTGTGGGGAAGGAACCCCCCCAAAAAATAAAAGGCCTCAAATGGGGGAAGAAACATAAAATCTCCATTTGCAACTAATTTGAAATGGAAGAAGTTTAATCAGCACTACACTTCTTTTTTTAAAACTCAAGCACAAAATATTCCCCTAGAATCAGTTCTGCTACTGATGTGGCTTGCCTTAAACCTACCAGGCTTTGTGGTTTGCTATCTTAAAAGTTAGTGCAGTTGGGCCCTATCCTTAATGTCAGGATCTGGATCACAGCTTTCCTGAAGTCTGAAGGAGTTTGAATCTAGTGTGCTAATATGGATCTATTGCTGAGTTTTTACACAAGGATTTTTTCCCATGGTGCACTGAGCCTGGGATGTTCAAGGTTCTATTTTTTACTTGGCTTCTGACTTGATATATGACAAGTCAGTTAATTTTTGTGTGCATCAGTTTCCCGGTTTCTGCGCCCTGCTGGGTATGTCTCTAACTATGGGTTTTATGGACCTGAAATTATAGGGGTCCAACATGAAATGCATTAAATAGGCCTGATTCTCAGACAACACAGAGCATGCACCCACAAATCAAGGCACTTGAAATCACTAGTCATTGTGGAATATTAGTCACCACCTAAGTGCCAAATAAGAAAGGACCCAAGCTTCCAATGGAACTTGGACAAAACCTAGTTGATTTCAGTGGAGCCAGGATTACACTGGGGACTTTTTTAAAGGTGTGAGGAAATGCTCAATATGCACTCTGATATCAGAGCTCTGCTGCTGGTTTTGCTGGAGACAAGCAGCATTTGGTTCACTGTAACTGCCCTATAGTGCAGGAAATTAGGTAGGCTCCTTAAGATTTGCAATATGGTGGGGTTCAAAAGGCATCTTTAATCTAGTAACAGAGAGGAAGCCTTGCTAGTCTATACACTATCAAAACAAAAAGCATTCAAGTAGCACTTTAAAGACTAGCAAAATAGTTTATTAGGTGAGCTTTTGTGGGATAGACCCACTTCTTCAGACCACAGCCAGACCAGAACAGACTCAATATTTAAGGCACAGAGAACCAAAAGCAGTAAGCAAGGAGGACAAATCGGAAAAAGATAATCAAGGTGAGCAAATCAGAGAGTGGAGGGGTTGGTGGGGGGGAAGGTCAAGAATTAGATTGAGCCAAGTATGCAGATGAGCCCCTGCTCATATAGTCACTAGTGACTATAGGGGCTCGTCTGCATACTTGGCTCAATCTAATTCTAATTCTAATTCCTGCTGGTTACCCCAGGAATTAGATCTGCTCACTGGAGCATGCCACCTTCTGGCCATTGTCTCTCCTATCCTCACTCTGCTGCAGTGTCTCCTCCGGCCCCCTATAGATCCATGGTGTTCACTGGAGGGTGGCATCCTCTTCAGGACATGGCCCTCCAGCAGTGCCCAGCACTCTTTCACCCTCTTCTGTGGGGATCAGCAGTCCTCCGTTCTGCAGTCTGAAAATTATAGTCCTCCCCCCAGGGCAAGCTGCAGTCTGTATAGGCCACAGTACAGGGAGCCAGTCCCACCCACTACTCTGGATCCCAACACAGTGACTCTCTGGCAGCAACCTAGTTCTGCCCTTCTCCAGTCCCCTTGACTGCTCTTGCTCTCTGGGCTGCTTCCCTGTTACCCTTGCATCTTGGGTTTTGTATCAAGGCCTCTAGCCTGCAAAGTATAATGCTGAGCTTCTCTTCAGCTTTCCTAAACCTTCCTAGCTGGTTTCTCTGGATGAGTCTATACAAGCCCCCTCCTTTTGGAAGGGGCATGTTAATGAGGGAGTTCAAAACATGCTAATGAAGCACTTCCATGAATATGCAGCACCTCATTAGCATAATGGCCACCACAGCAATTTGAAAGTGCCGATTTTGAATCACACGCCATCCATGTAGCCCAGGGTCTTTCAAAACAACCCTGCAGTCTTCAAAAGCACCTTCTTCCAAAAACAAATTGGAAGAGGGGACTTCTGAAGTCCTGGGGGTCATTTTGAACCCCCCCAGCTATACTGGTGGCATGTGATTCAAAAGTGGAACTTTCAGATCGCTGTGGCTGCCATTATGCTAATAATGCACTGCATATTCATGGAGCACCTCATTAGCATATTTCCAACTCCCTCATTAACATGCACCTTCCAAAAGGAGAAAGCTTGCGTAGACTCACCCTCCAGGTGCTGCTGGTTTTCGTCCTTTACTGGGACCCAAATCCTTCACACTTGCTGGTCAGGCTGAGAATGCATTCTCCTCAGTTTTTCTAGGGCCCAGCCTGGCCCTCACTGGTTGACTACTGCTCACCCTGGTGCGTCTACACTTGCATTCGTCTTTCAAAAGATATATGCAAATGAGGGAAATTGAAAATCCAAATGAGGCATACATTTGCATATTTGGCACCTTATTTACATATTCTTATTTCAAAAGAGCTTCTTTCGAAAGAAGAAAACCAAAGTAGACATTACTTTTTCGAAAGTAAATCCCATCTTCGGAAGAATCCTTCTTCTCTTTATTTAATGGGAAGAAGGATTCTTTTGAAAATGGGGTTTACTTTCGAAAGAACAGCATCTACACTGGCTTTCTTCTTTCGAAAGAAGTTATTTTGAAATAAGAATATGCAAAAGAGGTGCCAAATATGCATCTCGTTTGCATTTTTGATTTCCTTCATTTGCGTGCCTCTTTTGAAAGATGAATGCAAGTGTAGACACACACCCTGACTGGCCCAGCTTGTGCAGAATACCTCTGGCCTGCTTGTAACCCTCCCCCGTTGTAGTGTGCTACAGCACCTCTCTAAGGACTACATCTACACTTTCATTCCTCTTTCCAAAGAGGAGTGCAAATGAGGGAAATTTGAAAATGCAAATGAGACAATGGTTTACATACTTCATGCTTCATTTGCATAATCTCATTTCAGAAAAGATTCTTTTGAAAGAAAAAAAGCAGTGTAGATGGGGTTCTTTCAAAAATAAACCCCATCTTTGAAAGAACCCTGATAGGAAAAAGGGGATTTCAACATTTCCAGGGTCCTTTTGCAAAGGACCCCCGTGTAGATGAGCCATGCACCAGTGAACCATGGCACTTTTGAAGTGCCACGTCCAGCAGCATGCTAATGAGGTGCTGAATATTCATTTTGCACCTCATTGGTATTCTCTGATTTGGCTATTGACATGGCCATTTCAAAATTTTAGCCAAGTGTATACATAGCCATTTTGTTTCATGAAGAAGGGCCCATTCTACACTGCTTTTTTTCTTTTGAAAGAATCTCTTCTCAAAAGACATTATGCAAATGAAGCATGAGGCATGTAAATTAGTGCCTCATTTGCTTTTTTGATTTCCCTTTTGAAAGAGGAATGCAAGTGTAGATGTAGCCAAAGGGTTTGAACAATTCACAGACTTGGATCAAATATGATGAATAGTTATAGCCAAAAAATCTAAAATTGAAAAACCAAAATGTTGAATGTTAAGCATCATGAAACTGCTTAGTTTTACCTTTTCATTTCAAAACAGTATATTGTGTTCAAATATGGCCAAGTTGTTTTGAAAATTATACCTTCCTTGCTCACTCCTGAAAGAGGATGAAGACACCTGAAACTAGCTGAATAAAAATTGTTTAGAGTCAAAGTGGCTATGGCTAGAATCTCACCAAATTTTTTTTCTGATTTTTCTCTTTTTTTTTTTTTTTGTTAAATTTGGCTCTTGGACCAAAAGAAAACCATTATTCTCTCAGCTGCAGTCAGCTTAAATGGTTGTATCCGTGGCTCACTCTGGCTCTGTGTACATGACAGTCTAAACTTGAAATGAGCTGCATAATTTGCACTATGCAAATTGTGCAGCTCATTTTGAGTCAGGTTTCAAATAAGCTATTTGGGCATGTGGCACTGTCTAAACAGTGCCACATGATGAAATAAAGAACTATTTTGAGGCATCCTTTTACTCCTCCTGTAATGAGCTGTATAGGAATGTCAAAATAACGTGCCCATTATTTTGAAAAATATTTCAAAATGGTGTTGCATAACATGGGGCAGCTATTTCAGGATACTGATGTAACTCAAAAATAGCTCCTGCTGTGTAGGACACAGCTTCTGTGACCAGCAGTGTGACCTCGGGCATGTAGATTCAACTTTCCATGCCTCATTTTCCCCATTTGTAAACCAGGGTTATTTACTTCTTTTGAGGAGCTCTTTGGGGTCTGTAGATAAAAAATCTTGAAGCAGAATGCAGTGAAGCTGCTTTTCTTCTCATCTGATTGGACACCCGTTCCTGCAGGAGGAGTTTGAGCGTCTCATCTGAGACACGCCTAACTGAAGAGAGTGAGAGAAGGCAGCTGTCAGTGTTCCTGTCTCTGAGATACATGAACCCAACACACTCAGGATGATCCCGAGCTCCTGAAATTGGAACGCTGGCCACGTGCTCTGAGCACCCTGACAGATTTATTAGCATGGCTACCTGGAAAAAGAGACAGTCCTGAAAAACCTGAACAGGTGGCAACCCTAGCAGAGATGACCACACCTCCCCACCAGAGACACCCACAAGGGCTGGCCTCGACGGAACTGCAGTCTAGAGCTAGAGTCACCCTGTAATTAGCTAAATTCAGAGAGAAAGAGAATGTTAGTGCAACTTCCACTTTCTCCAGGGCTGTCCAGCATCATGAATCTCTTTTACAATTTAATCAAACACCCTTATTTAGACTCCGCTCCACCAGCAGCTCGTATCTTCCCTGGTTTGTCTTGTCTACAATACCTATGGAACCCCAGCATGTTCTTTTTAAGCATCAGGCATTTACTAGGGAGAGCAGAGAGAAACTACAGATCAAACACCCTGTTTTTCTCTCTGGCCAGCTACAAGTCCCACTCATGGAGCTTTCAGTACAGCACAGAGACAGCTGGTGACTGCATGGCATAACTCCCTTTAGGTATCAGAAAGGGAGTCGTGTTAGACTGTATCTTCAAAAACAACAAGTAGCCTTATGGTACATTTTAGAGTAACAGATAATTTGGAGCATAAGCTTTTCTGGGCAAAGACCTGCTTTGTCAGATGTGTGTGGGGGGGAGGTTCAGCGGAGTATTTAAAGAGGGTGTCTCAGTAAAGGGAGAGCCAGAGCTGACAAAGTCTATTCAGTCAGGGTGGAAATGGCCCATTATCGGCAGTATACATCAAGAGTGGAGAAAACAAGTCAGATCAGTCGAGGCAGGGGGACGTGGCCCATTGTCAGATTCTAATGTGGAGCTGTGAACATCCAGAGCAGAGAAGCTGCTTTTATGATGGGCCAACCACTTCCAAGGATTAAACAGAGACTGGGAGTGGTTGGCCCATTACAAAAGCAGTTTCTCTGCTCTTGACAGTCACACCTCCACATTAGAATAGTAACAGAGAGGAAGCTGTGCTAGTCTATACACTATCAAAACAAAAAGCAGTCAAGTAGCACTTTAAAGACTAGCAAAATAGTTTATTAGGTGAGCTATCGTGGGACAGACCCACTTCTTCAAACCAGGTCTGGCTATGGTCTGAAGAAGTGGGTCTGTCCCACGGAAGCTCACCTAATAAACTATTTTGCTAGTCTTTAAAGTGCTGCTTGACTGCTTTTTGTTTTGACTCCACATTAGAATGTGGCAATGGGCCACATCCCCCCAACTAATCTGACTTGTTTTCTCCTCTCTTGATGTATACTCTCGATAATGGGCCATTTCCCCCCTGACTGAATAGACTGTCAGCTCTGGCCCCCTCTTTGCTGAGATACCCTCTTTAAATCCTCCTCTGAACCCCTCCCCCACAACGCATCTGACAAAGTGGGTCTTCGCCCACGAAAGCTTATGCTCCAAAATATCTTAGTTTATAAGGTGCCACAGGACTTCTTGTTATAACTGTAAGGAAAGACCATCTCACAAAGCACTAGGGCTGAGGTGGGGAACCATTTTTTTAGGCTTAGGATCCACCGACCTATGGAAAAATCAGCTTGGGCCACATAAAAATGACAAATAAAAATCTCACTGATGTAGCCCCCTGACTGAGACACCTGACTCCCCTCATTCTCCAGCCCCACAGGCTGGGGGTAGAGAAGAGGAGGGTCAAGGTTCAGGGGTTACCACAGGACAGATTAACTGTTCTGGGAGCTCAAGGTGGAACCAAAATGAGGGGTTCAGGGTGTGTGGGGGTGGGGCTGCTGTGGAGCAGGATGGGGATGTGTGTGTGGCTTCCTTTCCCCAACAGTAGTGTCTGCAGGCCTGATCCAGCCCTGGATTGCCTGACTCTGGCCCGCAGGGCTCAGGGCTCCCCATTCCTGCACTGGGGAGCCAGTGCGAGAGCACCAGCCCTGCGGGGGGCATCATGGGGCACCATGGGATTGGATCACCAGCCCAGGCTCCTCTCTGCATGAGGCAAAGGGGAGGGGTGCTGAGCCCCAAGCTTCAAGGGCTGTATGCAGTCAAGCCATGGGTCAGATCCAGCCTGCAGGTCATGGGTTCTTCAGCCCTGCAGTGAGGAGTTTGGCCCCAGGTACTATACATTGGTGTCTGTAGCACAAATGACATCTAAGGGCACAGACACAGGCCCCCTGAGGCACCCGTAGCTGCCAGTGAGCGGAAATAGCACTCAGGACCTCTAAGTGAGAATTCGTATATCTGAGGTCCAGCAGGGGCCATCCTGGACTTTGCCCTTCTGTCTGACACACTGGCTAACATTCACCCCCTCTCCACTTTTGCCCCAAGATTGAAGCAGAAGCCAAGACCATCTCCTAGACCGTTAGGCTGGCTGTAGAAGCAGCTGAGTCACACCTCCTCTGGTGTTTTCTTTGAATGTGGCCTGATGCGCTAATGTTTCCTGCCATTTACAACACTTACTTGCTGGTACGATAGAAGTCTGCCCAACGCTCCAGGGAAGTGTGCTTGAACGAAGCCTTGCTAGATCAAGATTTGAAGGCTCCTAGCTCTGCCAGGCAGGGCAAAGCAGAGGGTGGATGTAAGTAGCTTCCTCCAGCATCCCGCATCCCCTCTCAGCCCTAGGATTGCCACTTGCCCGGAGGCCTGTGCAAGGTTTCCTACTCACACTTACCCCACTCCCCTCAGGCCCTCGCTCATGAACTGCCCCTGCTCAGATGCCCCACTCTTCTCACTCATTCTCTCCTTTCTCTGTAGCTTGCTCTTCCCACCCTCATTTACTTTCTCATCTCCACTGGCTGGTTCAGGCGGTGGGGGACAGGAGGAGTTAGAGTTCTGGCTGGGGGTGTGGGCCCTGGGGTAGGGCCAGTGCCATCCCCGCGCAGCTGGATCACCTGGTCTCTGCTCCATCCCCACCTCAACTCTTCCTGCCCCTGCTCCATGCTGCCCTGTCCCCACTCCACCCTTCCCCCAAGCCAGCTGGGTCTGGATCACTCACTGCAGGTGAGTGTGGGGGTGAGCTTAACCCCTGCTACTGCTGCCAGGTCCCCTGGGTCCCACAGGGTCCTCCAAAGCATGGGATGATGCTGGGTGGGGCTCGGAAGGAGGGTCTTGGGGTGCAGGAGGGTGCCCTGGGCTGGAACCAAGGGGGTCAGAAGGCGGAAGAAGGGGCTAAGGGCTGGGGAAGGGAGTTGAGGTGCAGGAGGAGGTCAGGGATTCAGGTTCTCTGCAGTGCTTATTTCAAGCAGCTTCCGAAAGTGGCATCATGAGCCCCCGTTTGGCTTCTATGTGTTGAGGAAGCCAGGTGGCTCCACAGGCTGCCCCTTCCACAGGCGCCACCCCTGCAGCGCCCATTGGCTGTGGTTCCTCGCCAGTGGGAGCAGTGTGCCAAGCCCCCATCTGCTCCTATGAGTAGGAGCCAAAGTGGGGCCATACTGCTGCTTTCTGGGAAGCCATGTGATACAGAGGCTAGCAGGGAGCCTGCCAGCCCCACTGCATTGTGCTGCCAACCAAGCTGTCAACAGCCTGGCCAATGGTACCACCACAGCTACCAGGATTTCTGTTCAACCAGATGTCCCAGCTGAGGAAAGCACCCTGCTTACGCTAGCCTTTGTCACTGCAAAGACCCCACAGTGGGGGTGTTCTCTGGCTCAAGTGACTGGGCCCAATTTTCACCCATAAAGAGTCAAGTCTAAAGGTGCCTGACCACATCCAGTCAGATCTTTTGCCCAGACAAGGGAAGTCTGTTTACTGCAGTCAGAGAGACCCTGAGTAACCACTTGCACCAGCCCCTGCTCAGCTGGGACTTCCTCCAACCTGCCTTGGGCAGTTGTAGCTCCCAGCCCAGGTGCAGCATTTAAGTCCCTCTTGACTTTGGCAGTGGGGATGGGAGGTGGAAGGAGCAAGAGATGGGAGCCAGTGGGAAGAGGAGCAGGTGGGGGCTGGGTCTTGAGGGAAGATATGGGGAGGAGAGGAGGCAGGGTAGGGGATGGGCCTTACAGGGAAGAGGAAGACGGTGTGTGTGTAGCAGGGGAAGTTCTGGCGCACGTGCTGGAATGCCTGATTTGCAAATATTACCAGACTGGCAGCCAGAAGTGCAGGTGACCAAGGGAAGCCATGAATTGGGCCCACTTTTCTCATACTGATGATGCATGATCCCCTTCTCGCACTCTGTCTCTTCTGTGGCCCAAAGACATGGGATTGCCCGAAAGCTCACTTGCCACTGTGGCACCTGCATACTGAGGGGGAGGTTCATGCAGAGCAATGGCTTATAGTACACCTGACATTAGGTACCTGGGTGCCTGCTCTGTGCATGGGTTAGGTCAGTTACAAGCCCACCAGCAGAAGATCACATCTTCCGGGATGATCACAATGGGTGAATCATGTGCAAGATGGTGTGTGTGTGTGTGTGTGTGTGTGTGCGTGCTCCTTTGATGTTGGTGCAAAAAAGTCCTGGGCACTTGCAGTGTGGCAGAATGGCCGCTTTGTTGTTGCCATTGTTGTCTTTATTTTTACCCTTGTAATTACAGACTTTAGTTTAAGGGGAATTTGTGACATTTTCATAATAAAGCCAAGGTTTGCAAAATTGGGAGCCTCTATTTAGGTTCATAAATCTAAAGGTAGTGACTTAAAGCTGGTATTTTGCTAATGGCTTTGGCCCTACCCCATAGGCCATGGCCCCAGCTGGACCAATGGGCACCCAGCCGCTTCTGTGCAATGAAGTGCACATCTGAAAATGGGCTACTAAATTTAGTGCCTCCCTGTGATTTTAGGTGGGTAATGTTTATCTGAAAGATCTTAGCTCATGCTTTTCCTCTTGGTAATTGTACAAGGTGGTTTTGGCTTCATGCCAAACATAACCACCCCAAGGCTGTGCAGGAAAGGAGGCTGCCACTTGTAACCTGTCACAGGGCAACAAGGAAAGATCAGCTGCTTTCAACATCATTTTGTTTTCTCTTGGGTTTGGAAATTGCAAAGAATTCATGTGACGTTGGAGATGACTTTAGACATGTATAGAGCAGGAAGGAAGTTGAGCAACAAGATGTAACTTCCCGCTGTTCGCTCTCTGTACTGCAGCTACCCTGATTCCAACTGCCTGAGCTCCACAACAGTTGAGAGGGATAAAAAATGTCTCCCCAGATACCCCCAAAATGTTTCTGCTTCAACATCAAGACTGGAACAGTCTTCCTTGGCATCTACCACATGGTAAGTTATGACATACATGTACAGATAGCAAAGCTGTAAATGGTCAGAAACCAAATTATTCCCAAAGTCAGTGTTGACTTTCCTATGTTCCTGAGAGGTGGGTGGAAGGCTGATGAGTTGAGAGAGGTGGAAAAGAGAAGAGAAGAGAAAAAAGATATCTACTGTTCTCGTTGTTTTTTTAACTAATTTCTTCTGTCAGAGCAGATGGAAATTCAGTCCTTCCTGTTTTTCCTTTGCAACTCAAGTATGAGCCTTTGCAAATGCAGCCAGTGTTGTGAATCACACAGGTTTTCATTTCAGACAGGCAGATCCATTTGTTACAGGTTGTGCAGTGGGATAATAATGCAAAGGGTTGTGTAAGGGTTAAGATTACAAAGCTACAGAGAGCTGTGGGCGTGCATGTGTAAAAATCGCAAATGTGAATGTCTTTAATTTTTCCCACAGCTTTTAGCCATTGTACCCAGTTTGCAGTTGGTTTCTGTTTGAACTTGATGTCCCTGTAAAGCTACCATGGCTGTCCTGGAGGATTATCGCCATATAGGCGGGAGGAGAAATATGGTGTTGTTGGAGGGGGCACGGAAGGAAATCTGATCCTTAGTGAACCCCAGCTACTGTGAGTGCTGCTTGGTGCCATAGGTTAAAATAGCTTTCCGGTGGCTGTAAATCACACTGAGGCTGTTGCACAGGCTGCCCAGGATGGGAGAAATATGAAAATGGCTTCAATTCAGCTCTCCAGGTATGCTGGGCACCTTCTGGATGCAGCCAAGGAGAAGGGCCTCGAGCGGTCACCCTGCAGGCCGGGAGACATTGTGTGGTTGTGCTTCAGTGGGATTTTAGGTTTCTCCTCTGAAAAGTCCTCATAACAGTCAGATGGGAACAGCATGTGCTTCCCTCTGTTTCAGACCAGCATTCCTAGGTGAGCCGCCCATGAGCACTATATCTCTTTGCTGGCTTGCCAGCATCCCCTGGGAGCTGCAGCTGCATCATCCCTTCCAACACAAAGCCGTGGCTTAAACACAGCACACTGGCCTACAATGTATATATGGAGTTATCCCAGGATAGGGCCAGATGGTCAACTGGTGTGAACATTGAGCTCAGTAGAACTAAGCCGACTTGCCCCAGCTGAGATTTTGCCCACCCTGTTCAAAAGGAAAACAGTGTGGAACCTTGAGTTGTCCCGGTCTCCCTTTATACTAAGATTCCAATAATTGATGGACTACAAAGGGTTAATGAATCAGCAACAGATTTTATAAACAGGCTGCAGACAGGAGGAGTGTGTGTTATTTATGGTTACAAGCTCAGCAGTAGCAGGTGACACAACCAACCTGTCAAGCAGTTGGATTCTAGAGCATTATTGCCAAAGCCAAATGTTCACAACGATGCGTCAGGCCCTGAAATAACTGGAGTACGCCTGAACAAACTCCTCCTCTCTCTGTGCAGACCACTTACATCACCAGCCCATCTGTAGTCGGGGGCCTACTGCTCTGCCCCCAGGCTGGTGGATGGGAAGTGGAAAAGGCTGGGTGTGCTGAGGGCAAGCGGCACTCCACCAGGACAGCTGATGTGGAGGGGGAAGTCAGCTGTGCCCAGATAGCTGCTACAGCTTACTTCCCCTTTGGCACCGGTGAGCAGGGACTAAACTGTCATTCAAAGACTCTTATTCATAAGGCTACCACTGCCGTGTAAGGGCCTGTATTTCTACGATGAAATGTCTTGCTTTCTTCATGCCACTTAACCAGTGTCCAGGATGCTCCTGCATATTGCAGAGGCAGGGTGAGGGGTTTGGCAAGTCTCTGAAACTAGGCTGCAAGCCTCTCCTCATTTTTCCCTCCTGCTGAGTTAGTCAATGGGTCCTTTTCCAGGCTGGCTATATTAAACAAGCAAGCAAGCAAACAAACAGGCTTTCATAGCTAATGGGAAGCTGTGAATGAGTGAGGGACAGAAGGCCCCTTGCAAAGCTGGGTTGACACTAGAAGTTTCCCAATTCAGTGTATGGTGAACGTATTATCATGTCTCCCTCCACCCTGTTTTTGCCTTCAGAAATTCCATGGCTTTTTCTCATCTGTCTATCTATCTATCTATCTATCTATCTATCTATCTATCTATTTTTTCCTTCTCTAGATCGGAGAAAGGGTTCTGTGAAAATTCAAAAGCTTTTTCCTTCCACCAACCAAAATGGTCCAATAAAAGTATTTCCTCCCTCACTTTGTCTGTCTCTCTGTCTGTGCTCATTACGTACGTTTCTACCTTCAGCTGCTTATAGGGTGCCAGTCAATCCACAACACAGCGATCCGAGCTCCTCCTTGGTTTGCGTACACTGACAGCTCTACCCTGTGTGTCTCTTTCACACTAAAAGCTGTTTCGCTGCAGAGAAAGCTGTCTAGTGTCAGCTCTTAGAAGGTAAAATATAAGAACAGATTTTTCCCCTTTTCTGTGTTCTTCACCCCATTTCTGCAGCCGAGCACAGGAAAGAGGATTCGTGCCCCAGAAGGTACTTGGGTAATTTGCTACATCAATGGTCTTCATTTGTATCAGTACAAATGATAGTTGTGGACTGTGATGAATCCCAGGGATGCTTGGTGATAGGAATGCCATCAAACACCAGCACTGAGGCTTTGTGGTACTGTCTTGTATTCTTGTAAATTATATTTGTCTCATTGTTGAGCTCCCCATCGACTGCAGAAATAAATCCTGGATGTTCTCCACTGCAGGGGGAGGCAGAGGAAATGAGAGAGCGAGCCCAGGCCCAGGGTTCAGGCAGAGTGAACAAGGGCCACAATGGTTAGCACAGAAATTCACGTTTTGTTTTAAAAAGAAGCAGGGATGTGTTAGTTCCCCTGGGAAGCACAGGCTTGAGTTATCAGCTCCCAGCAGCTGAGCCAGGCATGCCATTGCTTTCTACACCTTGCACGAGCACAGCAGCTGGGCTTCATTCATCATTAGTCCTTCACTAGAGCTAAAACAGGGCTTCAAGGGTGAGCCCTTTGCAGCACTGACTGAGAGAGTCATCACCTTTAAAAGTGCATTGGGAAACTGAATGCTAAAACCAAATCACTTCAGCAACCCCCAACACTCTAAAGGGAGGTGACATTGTTTTTCCTGATATCCAGCTATAAACCTCTCACAATGTAACTTGAGACCATTGCTTCATGTTCTGTCAACTGCCACACTGAGAGCAGCCTCTCTCCATCCTCTTTAGAACCACCCTCTTCAGGAAGTTGAAGGCTGCTGTCAAATCACCCCTTGCTCTTCTCTTCTGCAGACTAAAGCTGCGTCTACACGTGCACGCTACTTCGAAGTAGCGGCACCAACTTCGACGTTAGGCGGCGAGACGTCGAAGTCGCTAACCTCATGAGGAGATAGGAATAGCGCCCTACTTCGACGTTCAACGTCTAAGTAGGGACCGTGTAGACGATCCGCGTCCCGCAACGTCGAAATTGCTGGGTCCTCCATGGCGGCCATCAGCTGGGGGGTTGAGAGATGCTCTCTCTCCAGCCCCTGCGGGGCTCTATGGTCACCGTGGGCAGCAGCCCTTAGCCCAGGGCTTCTGGCTGCTTCTGTGGCAGCTGGGGATCTATGCTGCAGGCACAGGGTCTGCAACCAGTTGTCAGCTCTGTGTATCTTGTGTTGTTTAGTGCAACTGTGTCTGGGAGGGGCCCTTTAAGGGAGCGGCTGGCTGTTGAGTCCGCCCTGTGACCCTGTCTGCAGCTGTGCCTGGCATCCCTATTTCGATGTGTGCTACTTTGACGTGTAGACGTTCCCTCGCTGCGCCTATTTCGATGTTGGGCTGAGCAACGTCGAAGTTGAACATCGACGTTGCCGGCCCTGGAGGACGTGTAGACGTTATTCATCGAAATAACTATTTCGATGTTGGCTGCACGTATAGACGTAGCCTACGTGAGCTTAAATCCCTTAACCTCTCCTCATAGGTCATGTGCTCCAGCCCCCTAGTCATTTTCATTCCTCTCTACTCCACTCTCACCAGTTTGTTTTCATCCTTTCTGCAGTGGGGGACCCAAAACTGGACACAATACTTCAGATGTGGCCTCAGAACCAAATAGCTCCTTTGGCAATGCTCCTATTGATGCACCCCTGCATGCTGCTGGCCTTCTTGACAACTAGGACACACTGTTGGTTCATATGGAGCCTCTTGTCCACTGTAATCCCCAGGTCCTTGCCTGCAGAACTCCTACTTAGACAGGCAGTTCCAGGCCTATAGCAATGCTTGGGATTCCTCCATCCTAAGTGCAGGACTCCACACTTGTCTTTGTTGAACCTCTTCAGATTTCCTTTGGCCAGTCCTCCCATTTGTCTAACCCTGACAGATGCTGGAAACATGAGCAAATTAGGAGCTCCTGGTGACTTCTGAATACAACCAGGGAGGCAGATACTCTGTCTAGCCAGGTTCCCCAGTAACATCCTTCACAGTGGTATGAGAGCACCTAAGCAGATGGTTCTGGATTCAACATTGCCATGTGCTTCATGATAATACAGTAAGTCTGGCTTCAGTGAGATCAAGAAATCTGATGTGGTTCAAGAAATCTGATGAGGTTTAACAAAGAGAATTGTAGAGTCCTGCACCTGGGGTGGAAGAGTCCCAAGCATTGTTACAGGCTGGGAACTGACTGGCTTAGCAGCAGTATGATGGAAAGGGACCTAGGGGTTATGGTGGATGAAAGGCTGGATATGAGTAAACAGTGTGCCCTTGTAGCCAAGAAGGCTATCAGCATACTAGGGTGCATTAGGAGAAGCATTTCGAGCAGATCTAGAGAAGTAGTTTTCCCATCTGTTCGGCACTGGTGAAGCCACATCTGGAATATTGTGTCCTGTTTTGGGCCCCCCAGTATGAAAAGGATGTGGATTTGTTGGAGCAGGTTCAGCAGAGGGCGACAAAAATGATTAAGAGGCTGGAGCACAAGATCTATGAGGAGAGGCTGAGGGATTTGGGCTTGTTTAGTTTACAGAAGAGAAGAGTTAGGGATGATTTAATAGCAGCCTTCAACTTACTGAAGGGGGGCTCTAAAGAGGGGGGTGAGAAACTGTTCTCAGTGGAGTCAGATGGCAGAACAAGGAGCAATGGTCTGAAGTTGAAGAGGTGTAGGTTAGATATTACAAAAAACTACTTCACCAGGAGGGTGATGAAGCATTGCCTAGAGAGGTGGTGGATTCTCCATCCCTTGAGGTTTTTAAGTCCCGGCTGGACAATGTCCTGGCTGGGATGATTTAGTTGGGGTTGGTTCTGCTTCAAGCAGGGGGCTGGACTAGATGACCTCCTGAGGTCCCTTCCAGCCCTATGCTTCTGTGATTCTGTGACTTTACCTTCTATCTGCTTGTCCTCCCTTGGAGGAGTTATTCAGCTCAAGGAGCAGCAGTCCATCTTTTTGGTGCCTATGCTTCTTAGGTTCAATCCCTGCCTATGGACCTTACCCATGTGCAGATCCACGTGCAAGACCCACTGCTTGGATAAATGTTCTCCATCTCCACCCAGCAGTGGTGCTTCTCTCAAGCCAAACAAAAGGGGCAAATAAGAAGGGAAAAACAAAGGGGTTCAAAGCTGTTGGTATGCTATGTGTGTCTCAGTGCTTGGGTCTGATCCCAGCTTTAGGGATATGGTTACACTGACCTGAACTGCCGGCAGCAGTATGCAAAGAAGTGGTCTCGAAAATGCAAATGATCACTTGTTTGCATGTTCGCTCAGTAGCGGACACTGCTGCCAGCACAGAAAAAGCTGTGTAAACATGGTTCTACTGGCAAACCACCCCACCAAGAGGCAACTCACAAAGGGGGCATTTTGCCAGCAGAACCACGTTTCCACAGCTTTTTTGGGGCTGGCAGCAGTGTCTGCTGGTGAGTGAATATGGAAATGAGCTGCTATTTGCATTTTTGAGACTGCTCATTTTCATACTACTGCCAGCGGTTTGGATCAGAGAAACCATGGCCCTATCACACCTTGCTAAACAGAAAGATTAAGGGCTTGATTTTCATTACCTGAAGGCCACTTTGGCCTTGCAGAGCAGAGTAAATGGGGCCTGCCTGAGCACAGATCACAAAGCCAGGAAGGACCATTGTGACCACCTAGGACGACCTCACAGTAGATGATCACATCAGCTCCCTTCTGCATGTGGAATCCATGCAGCTATATTCAGGCCTTTTATCCAGGTCTAGCAGCATATAAAGAGGCTTTAAAATAATTAGAACCGAGCCCTTAATCCTTCAGTTTAGTGAGACATGTTTCCTCTTTGACATACATTTGCGTTACACCAAATGCCTTCAGCTATCCCACCAGTTTCTCCTGAATCAGCCCATAGTGATGAGAGGAGTACTTGGCCTTAACATGCTACACTATTCCTGATTTTATAGAAATTAGTGAAGACCCTGAATTGTGGAGTTCAGAGCCAGGCCCTGATTTGGGTTTGACTCCAACTTGCAACTTATCCTTGAGTGCACAGCCATTCGCATTTGGTGACCCCACATTTAGGCCATTTTGCAAAATTCTGCAACCAAGCATGAACACACCTGATGCTCATTGGGTTTGGAGCTGCTGCTTCAATCTAGCTCCTGTTGTGCAGAACTCTAGGAGTCAGTTCCATCAATGTTCCCCAAAATAGCTCTCGAAGTGTTGACCTTTCATCAGCAGCAAGGGAAGAAGAAATTCTGAGCAGCATTTCGGTCCTGAAACACCTCTCAACAAAGTTGCAAAGTTTGTTCCAATTCAGGAAAAGTAGCATCTAATTAGCGCTGTCAGTTAATTGCAGTTAATTCATGCAATTAACTTAAAAATTAATCATGGTTAAAAAAACTTGATAGCAATTCATCACAGTTTTAAACAATAGAATTCCAGTTATAATTTATTAAATATTTTATTTTTCCTAAATTTTCAAATATATTGATTTCTACAACACTGAATACAAAGTGTACAGTGCTTACTTTAGATTGGTTTTATTACAAATATTTGCACTGTAAAAATGCTAAACAAAATAAATAGAATTTTTCAGTTTGCCACATCCAAACATTATAGTGCAATCTCTGGATTGTGAAAGTGCAACTTACAAATGTAGATTTTTTGCTACATAGTTATGCAAACATATATAAAAACCATTCAGAACAAAATAATGTAAATCCTTAGCAGCTACAAATCTGCCCAGTCCTACTTCTTCAGAGATTGTGCTGCCTCCCTCTTTTTTATATCATCCAAAAGTGAGAACAGATATTTCCATGATACTTTTGTAGCTGGTGTTGCAATGTATTTATGTGTCAGATATGCTAAATGTTCATATGCTCCTTTATTCTTCTGCTGCCATTCCAGAGGAAATGCTTCCATGCTGATGACGCTTGTTAAAAAATAATTAAATTTGTGACTGAACTCCTAGGGGGAGAATTGTATGTTTTGTGTTCTGTTTTATCTCAGATAATGACCCAGCACCTGTTTATTTTAAGAACACTTTCACAGTAGAGTTGACAAAACATAAAGAAGGAACCAACCTGAGACCAAAACTAGTGACAGCTCTAAATCCAAAGTTTAAGAATCTGAAGTGCCTTCCAAATTCTGAGGGGGACGAGGTGTGGCACATGCTTTCAGAAGTATTAAAAGAGATGAAAAAAGAGAATGAACACCACCAAAAAAAAATTCTTATACTGGTGACATCTGACTCAGATGATAATAAGGAAATATGCATTGGCCCGTTCTGTTTTGGATCATTATTGAGCAGAATCCCTCATCATTATGGATGCACATCTTCTGGAATCATGGTTGAAGCACGAAGGGACATATGAATCCCTACTGCATCTGGCAGGTAAATATCTTGCAATGTCTGGCAAATGACCATTCTCACTTCCAGATGACATTGTGAACAGGAAAAAGGCAGCATTAACTCCTACAAATTGTAACTACACTTTTCTTGTCTGAGTGATTGGCTCAGCAAGAAGTAAGACTGAGTGGACTTATGGGCTCAAAAGTTTTACATTGTTTTATTTTTGAAAGAAGCAGTTTTGTACATAATTCTACATCTGTAAATTCAACTTTCAGCATAAGAAGATTGCACTAAAGTGATTCTAGTAAGTGAATTCAAGTATTCCATGTTGTAGTAGAAATCAATATATTTGAAAAGGTAGAAAACATCAAAAATATTTAAATAAATGTTATTCTATTATTGTTTAATAGCCTCAATTTTTTTTTGTAATTTCACAATTAATTGTAATTCATATTTTTAATCATTTGATAGTCCGGCATCTAATGTCAGCATCTCAGAAATATTGCACAGTACAAATGGGTGTATCTATGTGATAGACTAGGAGAAAACAAATGTGTGTCGTCTACAAAGAATTATTTCTTCTTCCTAGAATTACATATCTGGTTTTTCTTGCATTCACAACAGCTGAGACGGAGGGAATTCCAGGCTCAGGCATCCTGTGCAAATTTGAAACAAGCCACTTAGCCTGTGTGTGTCTCCATTCTCCACTTTACCAATGGAGACAATAATCCCTCTTTTCCCCTGCTCTTAGCCTGGCATATTTATATTGTAAGCAGTTCAGGGCAGGAGTCATCTCTTACTTTATACAGTGCATAGCAAAACAGGGTCCTGTGCTCATATGGCATGTCCAAACACTGCCATATTACAGATAGCAATAATATTTCTTCTGCTCAGTTAGCACACAGCTCTAGGCTTGATCACTTCTCTGTTTACCACTTTCAGTGCTGCTTCCTGTACGCATCAATCGCAAAAACAAGCACAAACCACAGTTGTTCCTGCCTCTCATTTTCTGCATCCTTTTTCAGGCCACTTTTTCAAAATGAAAGGCAAATATAAATACTGTGAGAAGCTGAGTCAGATAGAATGTAGGCAGTTGTTTTTATCTCGGTTGGGGGTTTGATCTTGCTTCCAGTGCCTGTCACAGGGTCCCTTATCTCACGAGCAGCTCTGCAGAGAACTTGGTGAGGCCTGGACGAGCTCATGGCCTGTCTCACTTCTTCTTGATACCAATTCAGCACTTGCTGTTGCCTTGTGTCCCTAGTAATTTAAGTAGTGTGTCCCTTTGGTGCAGCCTCTGGCCCCAGTAGTGTCCTAGCCCACTGAAGTGCATGGAAAACACCATCTTGTCTGCCTGTGGGTGGAGGTGGTTGGGAATTTTTTGACAAAATGTTTTTTTCATCTGATTTTTCAAAACTGAAACATTTTGTTGGTAAAGGTCAGTTTGGATAAAACTTTCTCCCACCCAGGATGGAATTTACTGGACAGACTCATATCACGCCTGTAACCAGCCAGGCTCGGGTTCCCCAGAAACGAGGCTGCACCCAGAAGGCGAGTGCTATATTTGGTTTATTGAAAGTGCGTGACACCCGTGATGGGAGCCCCGGAGACGCCGCAGTCACCAGTGGGGGAAAACCCGACGCGTCGGAGCTTCGCTCGGAGAGAGGCTCTGTAACAGGCCTCCTAACACTAGCTGATACAGCTGAACTCATTAACATAAGATTGCCTAAAATTGCCTATGCATTTCTATCACTATCACTTGTGGCCTACTGCCAGCGTAGCCTTGAAGTCTGGGCAAGCAAGCCTTGTATGCACTAGTTCTCGTGGCAGTTATTTTGCAGCTTTTCACCTTGCACAGACTGATCTGTTTAGATTCTCCTGAGGATTCACAGAGGGGTCGGACTGCACTCTCAACCGTTACAATGTCTTCTCGCACCCTACACTCCTCCCCGCGACCCCTTTGTGAATTCCGAGGCTAGTAGGAATCAAGTGAGGTGGTTGTTGCTCTTCTGGCAACACAGCGTGCACCCGTGGAACAGACTTGACAACAGCATATGAGGGCAGTGAAAGCAAAGTTACACAAAAGGGTATAGTTTTGCAAGAGCGCAGGAGTAGCACTGACACCTATAAAGCATGTGTTCATGAGCTGTCCCACGGCCATACTGTGGGGCAGACAAAAGGCAGACGCGTTGATGGCAGTCTGTGCCAACGTTACCCATATGTTGGAGCTGTCACTGCTACGTGGGCCCCACTTTGAGGCCATTGCTACAGCAGTCCAGAGGTACCCGTGACCCACCCCATTAAGGGGATCGGGGTTTGTACAGTAACAGGGGCGACGCCTGTGACCTGCTCAGTGTCCTGCAAAGCCCACACCACTGCTAGGATCTGCTTTTCCAGGGGGGTGTACCCGCTTTCGGCTCCGCGGAGGGTTCGTGACCAGAAGCCGATAGGTTTTTTTCGCTGGGTTCCTACCTGCTGCCACAGACCCCAGGACGCCATGTCACTGGCGGTTGTTACCTCCAGTTCAAATGGTTGGCCCTGCAGCGGTGCAGTGAGGTGGGCATGTGCCACCACTGCCTCTTTGCAGAGCTCAAAGGCCCGTTGGTGCTTCTCTGTCCAGTTCCACTGGGTGGCTTTGTGCCCAAGCTCCTGTAAAGGATGCATAAGAAAAGCAAGGTGAGGAATAAAAGCACGCCAGAAACCGAGAAGGCCCAGAAAGGTTTGCAACTGCTGTTTAGACGAGGGTGTGGGGAACGCCTGGATGGTATGCCGCACTTTCGGCGGAATGCATTTGTCTGTACCCATCCACAGTACACCCAAGTAGACCACACTGGTGGCTGGCCCCAGCACTTTCTTGGGGTTAATAGCCCATCCCTGTTCCTGCAAACCTGTTACAACAGTGTCTAGGGCAGCTTGAACAGTCGGTTCATCTGGTCCCGAGATCATAACGTCGTCGATGTAGTGGTAGCAGGCCATCTAGTCAGGGAGGTCCAGACACTCCAGATCGTCCTGCACTAGCTGATGGCAGATCGTCAGGGAGTGCTTAAAGCCCTGCGGTAACATGGTAGACGTGTGCTACTTTGTTAGCCACGTGAAGGCAAACTGCTCTTGACTCTCGGGATGAATGTCAGTAAAGAAAAACACATTGGCCAGGTCTATGACGGCATGCCACGGCAAGGCCGCCACGGTGATGCGCTCCAGGATGGTAACCATGTTCGGAACTATGGCCGTAAGCTCCGGGGTTACCTTATTGAGTTCCCAATAGTCCACTGTTATACGCCATGATCCATCCGGCTTCTTTACTGGCCAGATGGGGCTGTTGAAGGTGCTCAGCGTGGGGCGAATAATCTCCGCCTGTAGCAATGCATTAATAGTGTCACTGATCTCGTGCTCTCCACCAGGAATGCGGTACTGCTTGACTGACACTGGGGTCTGGGGGACCGGCAGGCGCACAGGGTCCCATTTGGGATGTTCCCGCAGTAGGGGCTCCACAGTTCTGATTGCCCAAATGTATCGGGGGTGCCCAAAAGCAAACAGCCCATACTGTGTGTTCACACACCGGTCATGCAAGACATGCAATGATGTATTCATCTAAGGGTGCAGCCAGCACAGTTGCCCGAAAGGGACGGGCTTTCCCCAGCGTGAGGGTGACCTCCACCGAATAAGCGGTGGTCTCCGGTCCTCCGAGGCTCTGCATTACCACCGCATGACCCGCAGTCTGGGTAGAATGCAGAATGGTCACTTCGGCTCCAGTGTCTAACAGAGCTAACACATGCTGCTCCCCTCCCCAGGGCCACTTGATGGTTAATGGGACGAATGGGTGCCGGTCCCCTGCTAGCTGTGGCACCGCCACAGCCCGTACCTCAGGGGACCTGCCTCCCCGTCACTTCCTAGGTGGAAGGGTCCAGTTGACCGGGGCACTGGGCTTGGTCCTCCCCCCAGCTCCTGTACCTTTCTGTGGTGCCTGAGTCTCGCCCGCCCTCTTGGAGGCACCCACATCCTCACTCCGCTGAGTAGGCAGCAGTTGTAACCAACGCTTGTACAAGTCTGATGTTGGCAAACCATTGATCTCCTCACGGGGGGACTCCTGCCTTCAGCAAGTCCGTCCACATGGTTCTCCGGGTCACCCAAGAGTGCCCTTTCTCCTGTCCAGGGGCTCCCGCCCGACCACCTTTTCCTCTTGTGGCGCGGACTGCTTTCGCGCATATGACAGCCTCTAACTGCATCAACATTCCAACCAAGTGAGCTACATTCCCGCCCGCTGCCATGACCACGGCCATAAGGGAGGCCTTCAGCTCGAGGGGGGCAAGGCGTAACAGAGTGGCCTTGATGGATTTCTGGACCCCTATATCGTCCGGTCCCATGTCGATGAAAGCCACAGCCCACGCCATGCGCAGCTGCCACAGCTCACTCACCCCTTCTGGGATCGTATGCCAGGGCCTCACCAGCACTTCCAGTTCCCCTGGGGAGGGGTAGACCTGGTCCACCGCCGCAGTTAACCAGCATTACAGGGACGGCGCTTCCACGGAGTTTCCCTGTGCATCAGTAAGGCATCAGTAAGACCTTGCATAGTCTGCAGCGCCTGTCTGATCTGTGAATCCTGGGACAACATGCCCCTCTGGTGGAGTTCCGCAAGCAGCAGCAACACAGTGTTGCCCGCATTGTCCCACACACGCACTAGCCGGGCCAGCAGGCCTTCCCTGGCTCCTGCTTAAAACTCTTCACCATTTCCTGCAACTCACTTGTCTTAAATGTTAGCCAGACCTCATTGCAGCGACCTCCTTCTGCCCTCAACTCCTGAATGGGGCGTGCTTGTCTCGGGTCGGTTGCACAGCCTCCCAGTTCACCACCTCCTCCTCCTCAGACAAGGAAGAGCTCCAAATGTTCCCATCCCAGGTCTCAGGGCCCCAAGTGGCTAGTGCAAGGACCGCATGCACTTGGGCCGTTGACACCGGTTCTTTCCCTAGTTTCATGCGCCGCCGATTCGCCACTCTCGCTGCCACCACCTCACAATGATGGGTTAACTCTTGCGTCCTTTCAGAGTGTGAGGTAACCACCTCCTGCGCTATCACCCACACATCTGCCAAATCGCGACATTCCTGCTCCTTCCCGCCAGCGCCTTCTGCAAGTGGAGAAGCTCATCATCCAGGGCCCAGAGGGCAGTTAGGAAATGCCATGCTACCTCTCCCACTGCCCTTTTTGATGTCCCTGGCCGGTGGCTCAGCCGCAGCCGATGCAATGCCCCTTCTACCTGTACCAGCGTCACGCCTGCCGCCTCCTGCAACTCCAGCCAGTCTGCTGGGGCTGCCCAACAGGCCACCATCTGCGCTACCGGCCCCCGTCACTACATCAAGGGCCATCCTAGTATGCGCTGCAGGGACAGCGCTGGCTTCCCTGCCTCCCCTGCTTTCAACGAAAAAGGCATCGTACCTGGAGAACTCTGCTCGCTGCGCCAATTGTAGCCAACCAGGCTCGGGTTCCCCAGAAACGAGGCTGCAACCAGAAGGCGAGTGCTATATTTGGTTTATTGAAAGCGCATGACACCCGTGACTGGAGCCCCGGAGATGCTGCAGTCACCAGCGGGGGAAAACCCGACGCGTCGGAGCTTCGCTTGGGGACAGGCTCTGTTACAGGCCTCCTAACACTAGCTGATATAGCTGAACTCATTAACATAAGATTGCCTAAAATTGCCTATGCATTCCTTATCACTATCTCTTGTGGCCTTCTGCCAGCATAGCCTTGAAGTCTTGGCAAGCGTGCCTTGTTCTGCACTAGTTCCCATGGCAGGGTTAGTTATTTTGCAGCTTTTCACCTTGCACAGACTGGTCTGTTTAGATTCTCCTGAGAATTCACAGAGGGGTCGGACTGCACTCTTGACCGTTACAATGTCTTCTTATACCCTACAACGCCCCCTGGAGGCTGGTGGCACTCGCGCACAGTACTGTTGACAGCCAGTCAGTTCTCTGCACAGTCTGAGTTGCAGCTGGGTCTTGACTCCTGCCATCCCCCAGTTCAGATAAGTGTCTGAGCTCCAAGGCTACAGAGCCAGCCTCTGTCTTGCCTTTTGAAGATCTCCTCTGGGAGCTGTTCCACTTCATAGCAATATGCAACGGGCCAGAGAGAGACTTTCCAGCTCAGTTCTTCAGGTGCTGCCCAGCTCTGTGAAAGATCAGAGGGCAAGTTTGTCCCTCCAAACGCTGGACCTGAGACTGGTCTCCCACCTGCCAAGTGAGTGCTTCACTTGTGAAGCCATGCTGGGGTAGAGCTCTCACTCTTGTTGTTTCTTCTCATTTTTTTGCAAGGTCTCCATTTTGTCCCTCTGCAAAATGGGAAAGTTTTTGAAATCCCAAATAGTTTTTCAGGCTGAGCAGAGCAGCTTCATGGATGGCCAGTAAGAAAGTTGCTGGGAGGGTAAGAGAAAGATGGCACAGAAGGATGTAAATTATTAACTGGAATCCATAATATACAGAGTGTACAGTTTACATTCATGGCATATACTATAATATACATGTGTGGTTCAGAACATACAAGCATGGCCCACAGTGTACAGATATGACATATAAGGTGCGTCTACACTAGCCAGTTACTTCGAAGTAGCTGGCACAACATCGAAATAGTATGCGTCGTGTCTACACGTGCCGTGAGCTATTTCGATGTTGAAGTCGAAGTTAGGCAGCGAGACGTCAAAATCGCTATTCCTATCCGAAGATGGGAATAGCGCCCTACTTCGATGTTCAGTGTCGAAGTAGGGCATGTGTACACGATCCACGTCCCGATACGTCGAAATAGTGGGGTCCTCCATGGTGGCCGTCAACTGAGGGGTTGAGGGACACTCTGTCCAGCCCCTGTGGGGCTCTGTGGTCGCCGCATGCAGCAGCCCTTAGCCCAGGGCTTCTGGCTGCTGCTGCTGCAGCTGAGGGTCCATGCTGCGTGCACGGGGTCTGCAACCGGTTGTCAGCTCTGTGGATCTCGTGCTGTGCAGGCCGAGTGTGTCTGTGAGGGGCCCTTTAAGGGAGCGGCTTGGGGCTTTGCTGGCCCCTTATTTCGACAGGGAGCGCTTGTGTGTGGGGATGCTCCTCATTTCCTTCTAGGGCGGCTCCTTTCGACATCTCCATTGCTACTTTGATGTTGAACATCAATGGCATCAGCCCTGGAGGATGTGTAGACGAAATGTGTTGAAGTAGCCTCTTTCGATGTTCTTACATTGAAATAGGCTACTTCGACGTAGCATGCTAGTGTAGACATAGCCTATGGCTCGTCCAGACGGGGCTCCTTTTTGAAAGGACCCCACGAACTTTGAAATCCCCTTATTCCTCTCTGTTGTTAGGAATAAGGGGATTTCGAATTTGCAGGGGTCCTTTTGAAAAGGAGCCCTATCTGGACAAACCACGTGGCAACGAGCCGAGTCAATTTCAAAGTGCCGCGGCTGCCAGCATTCTAATGAGGCGCTGAATATGTATTTCAGTGCTTCATTAGTAAACTTCGAAATGGCCATGCAAATGGCCATTTAGAAGTTTTGGGCTAGTGTAGACATAGCCATATAGTGTCTACACACACGTAGACTGAATCCTGTTTATGAAGCTCATGCAGCATATTCAAATTCTGTAGATTCTAAATTTCTATTTTAAGGAAACCCAACCCCCTCACCAAGTTACTCACCTTGAGGAATGTGAAAAAACCTTCCAAGAATAAACAATGTGGCACTTCCTCCCTGAGTTCTGCACAGTCTGAAACAATGGCTCTGTGAGGTGTCAACTCTATGTCAACCCATTGGTCCCACTGGGGCATTATCGCTGAAAGCTAATTATGGTACTTTTGATTTCACCCAACTATGTCCTTACTCACCTTTTGTCAACAAGGTGGGGTGGTGTATTGGCAGTGAAATCTGCAGGTCCTGTGTGCCACTACAAAGAAGGAAAGGCTTAGGGAAAAGAGTTACAAGGATAGGCCTGGGGAGACAAACAAGGAAAGAAGAAAAACAAAAAGCAGGAAGAGGAGAAGGCTGAAAGGGGAACCTTCCTCACCTCTCACCCCACTGTGATTCTGAAAATTTCAGTAAAACACCAGACAAAGTAATAACAGAACACGCTTCACAAAGGCCATACTTGTTTTGTGTAAACCTTGAATGAGCATTGACTGGAGCTGTGCTGTGGTTCTTATTTCCTGATGCAGGTTGAACCTCTCTAATCCAGAAATCTCTCGTCTGGCAAACTCCGTAATCCAGCATGATTTTAGTTAGCTGGAAGACCACTTACCATGAGTGTAGCCAAGTTTCCTGGCATTTACAGCCACCAGTTCTGGCTCTCAGTTTTCTGTGTTGTTGGTTAGCTGTAAGTTACTCCTAAATGTTTTGTGAGAGGCCAGTAAGCAGTGGAAGTGTTGGTAATATGCTAGAAAACACTGACCTCCCGTGGTACAGCAAATTCTCTCCTCCGACACTGGTCAGGTCGCAAGGGTGCTGGACTAGAGAGGTTCAACCTCTACTGCTAGCCCCCAAATGAAGAGACCCTCTTCCAAAAAGCATTTGAAATTCCAGACACCTGCTGTCTATAAGGTCCAGACCTAGCCCCAGGAATACAACATGCGAACACAGCACACCTGTGCCGGAATGCACTCTGGACTGACTGCAGGATGTTAATTCTGCTACCTCAGCAGTACCAATGGGCTGGCACTGAGGCTACTTTTATTCCAATAGGCTATGTCTAAACTGAAGGTTTCTGTCATGAGCCCAGAAGTCTCCCGACGGAAGTCTGTCACGTTAGGAGTGTTCTGCCGACATGCCTTCTTCCTCGTGGAATGAGGTCTCGGTAGAGGGTGTTTTGTTGATATCTGTCACCGTGTGGTTGGGCCAAATCTTGGGAACACCTCTCTTGACAGAAATATCAGCAGGAGATATGAAAATGCATTGCACAATTGCATATCTTTTGCCGACAGTTCTCAGCAATCTAGACACAACCAGAGAAATTCCCCTGCTGGCTGCTGCTGCTGGCTGTGACCAGGCTGATCATTCCTTGGGCTGTTGAGGACTCCAGTTCACATCCCTGCTCTGTCAAACCTGCCTCCCTCAGCTGCACACCTTGTCCATAAAGTCTCTCCCATGGGTTTTTTCACAGGCCTCATTTTTAGCTCCACAGGAGAACAAAAACTAATTCCAAAAACTAATTCTGTTGCTCTCTGACCAGCCCTACAGTCTGCAGCCATCACTGGGATAATACTTTCATAAGTTCTCAGCCTCCAAAGCTTCCATCGTGGTTGGAGTTACCACCTGGTTTGTAGCTGATTTGCCTGGAGGGGTGTGCTCATGGATTTTACCAGTTACCAGAAAAATAATTTAATCTGGTGACTTTTTTTCCCAGGGGTCTGAAGATTTAAACTGATGTCACAAGTGACTGGATCATTGAACATTAGAAGTGCCTGTGTCCCACTCAACATGCTGCTGTGTTCTCACTCCCACAGCTTAAGCTACAACAGGCCAGAACTGTTGAAAATGTGCCAGCTGTCTGCCTGCCAACATGCAGGGAGGTTGTACCAGGCTCTGAGTCACAGGACAGTGAGGGGAAGTGCAATCTTTTCAATCTTATCTATGTGTTATCTCTCTAGATACTGAGCAAGGAACTGTGAGGGGGCAGGTGTTGAGGAGTTGCCTTGTAGGAAGAGGATTTTTTTTTCGTTTTTTTCCTTTTAATTTCAAAGGTTGTAACTCTAAATTGAGCTGAACTCATTGTACAATTTACCCCACTTCTCTTTAGGCCTACAAGGGTGTCAAATTCTTTTGAGCATCTGACTCTTACATTCACTAATGGACTGCATGCTTAGGGACTGTCTATACTAGACCTAAATGTTGATCCTCAGTACACAATTCTAGCTACAACAGTTGCATAGATGGAATTTTCTTATCTAGGAGCAGCTCATCTGGCCATCCTTACTGAGGGAGGTTGATGGGAGAAACTTTCCCTTCGACCTCTCTTATTCCTTGTGCTATCAAGGAATACCGGGGTCAGCTCTCAAGCCCTGATCAATTTCATGCATCCCTATTAGATGTGTAAAATTGAACACCAGAAGCTCTCCTGGCAAGTGTAGATATAACCTGAAAGTAAGACAAAAATTAATTTTTCACCGCAGCGCCTGCTAAAGGGCAATGGAAGAAGCAGTGTGTGCCAGTGTACGGTGCTGGGGCTGAATGAGTTCTTTCCCCACGTCTCCTATAAATTCTGTCTGTAAATGTCAGACCCACATCATTCTGTGTCTCAGTTTCTCCTCAGTCTTTCACAGAGCAGTTTCAATCCATTAGTGTTTGCCAGCCCTTGAAGACCCTGAGGCCAGTTGTGCTGTAGGAATTCCAAGTGGTAATGATCTCTGGGAACTGATTGATAAGAAATTTGCAAGAAGGTTGTGTAACCATCCATCTCCTCTGCTTTTGCTCTTCTAGGTCATGAGCATACTGCTCCTGATTGAGTACTCACTGGAGGTGGCTACTGGGAAAGGGTGCTGCAAAGCCCTGGTCCAGGATTACTACGTAATCGGTAGGTACAGGAGAGGTGAAGAGCTGGGTGTGAAAGTGTGTGTTCAGTCTGGCATTGCATCTTCTCCAGATCTTCTTCAAACCAGGGGGAGATGCTGACACTCAGAGCAGAGAGGACTGAGATGGAAACATCAGACCCCGCTCTAAAGTGTGTATTGCTGGGGGTCGTAGAGGTTTTTATTCAGCCCATTGTAAAACTAAGGGCCAGTTGCCATGTTTGCCTTTTGGATCCTGACCCAAAGCCCATTCAGTAAAATTGCACTTTTTTCCTTTGCTTTCAGTCAAGTTTGTCTCAGATCCCTAAGCTGTCCTCTGCATCATACCTCCCATCTCCTAGCTTCGCTGGGCCCTGCTGTCCTCAGCTGGGTTTCCCCCACCACCCCAATGTTCCTGTCACATATCTCAATTACAGGTGCTGACTTTTCTTTTTCTCTAGGTGTCAGGGGCTATTCCTCACTCCACATTTTGAGTGCAGAAAGTGGGGCTCCACAGAGACCTAAAATTACCATGCCGATACACAGGCTTTATTTTAAAACTTCTCAGGGTCACAGGTACCCTGGTGACTGGAAGGTAGCTGCCATCACCCCAGTTCTGGAGATCATTTTCCCAGGCAGGCACACTGGGGACTGCCCCCTGTGGTTAAAACTCCAACCCCGTTCTCCCCTCCACAGAGGGCTTGAGAACCAAAACAAGCCCTAACTTGTCAGAAGCTGTGAACGAAAGGCATGTACACAGACCTTTCTCAGGCATAGGTATCAGATTGTTTGTTCAAAAATGATTTATTCACAAAACAAGAGAAAGTAAATCACAGGTTGAACGCAGAGAAAGATATTCCCCTGAGATTTAACTTAAAAGTTACAGGGGAAAAGAACACCACAAAAGAGAAAACAAAGCAGCCAGTCCAACCAAATTTAAAATAACCATAACCTGATCATGTCTAATTACACATTTCCCTTTTACTTATGCATCTGTGGCTGATTTTGCGACAGTCAGTATATTTCTGAATGCCTGGGAAGCATCTACCCCGGTCCCTGGTCTTCCTCTCTGCTTCTCCACAGGAAAGAAAGACCCAAAAGGTGCAATTGTTCTCAGTTTAAACAAAGCTACTTCACTCCCATTGGTTCACCTGGGATTCAGGTTACCTCAGGATATTAGCCCCTTCCCTGCACTCTTTCATGACACCAGTTTCTCCCTCCCTGCTCAGTCCTGAAGCCACACCTCGCTCTGCTCCTTTTCCCTAAATCCTCATCCTCACATCACCTTTTCCAGCTTCCTGTCTGCACCCTCGCCAAGGCCGCCTCCTGCCCTTCACTTACTGTTCTCCACCCTTCCACAAGCCTCACCCCAGCAGCCAAGCAGCTGTGTGGTGCAACCACTGATCAGCAGATTGTGGGAGCTTCCAAACAGATGTGGCTGGTGGGTGCTGAGCACCCCATATATTTTTCATGAGTTCTGAAGCCCTGGAGTACCCACAAACTTGGCACCTGTGCCATCAATACCAGCTTCCTCTTTAATCCTGTCACTTCCCTTCCCGCACAGCCTCCAACTCCCTGCACCTCCCTTCCATGCTGTCTGGAGGGCCTTGTCAGATCTGGCCCTCCCACTTACTGGGATCCCATTCTTTAAATACCCCTCTGAAACCACCTCCCCCACTCATGCATCTGATGGAGCGGGTCTTTGCCCACGAAAGCTTATGCTCCAAAATATCTGTTAGGCTGTAAGGTGCCACAAGACTTCTTTTTGTCTTTCAACACTGGCCAACAGCTGGTGCATCAGTAGGAATGAACAGAACAGGGAATTTAATGAGTGATCCATCCCCTGACATCTAGCTCAGAGCAAGCTTTTTAGAAAATTCTGGCTTTGGCGCTTTCCCAACTTATTATTGTTACTTGTTACACATATTGCAAGATGGTCTCAGCTCTCTCAACCTTTCATAAGGCTCACAGTACGTGGTGTTTGAGATAAGGAATCTCTTCCTTCATTTAATGAGAAATATCCTTCTGGGTACAGCTTGAGCACCTTGCATGAGTAGGACCTTCAGAAATCAAAAGGCAAATAAAAAGAACCTGAAGTGTATTAAAAATAAAACAACAAAAATCTCATGTTTTTTTTTTAAGCCCTTCTCATGATATTTCACTGAACAATTTGGCATTTCTCATTGTGGCAGCATCTAGAGTCCCCAGATAGGGGCCAAAGTTGCTTTGTGCTTGGCACTGTACAGTCATGGATTCATCATCTCAGACACCTCACCCTCTTGGTACACGAAGTGAGACAAGAAGAAGCAAGTGAGGGGAGGACAAGGCAACAGGGAAAGGATTTCATTCAAAACACTGCAGAAATGTTCAAACTGCATTATGCCGTTAAAGCCCAACCTCACAGTGTAAAGTTAAATAGTAACAAAGAGGGAGCCATGCTAGTCTATACACTATTAAAACAAAAAGCAGTCAAGTAGCACTTTAAAGACTAGCAAAAAAATAAACCATTTTGCTAGTCTTTAAAGTGCTATTTGACTGCTTTTTGTTTTGATAGTGTAAAGTTAAGTTCATTGTCCCGGGGCAGCTCCAGGTGACGCATATATGAGATCGGCCCACTGTCTGTCTAAGGCTACGTCCACATGAGAAGTCTCTGCTGTCACTCTCGGAAGGGATTTCTCGGCAAAACTTCTGTCGACAGATTGTGTCTACACATAAAAACAGATCAAAGGAGCAATGTGCTCTGTCAACAGAGAGCAGTCAGAATGCCTGGCCCTCTCTTGAAAGAACGGCCAACTAGAAGCCCTGGAAACAGGGCTGCCTGGTGAACTGGGAGCCTGTTGGTTGACAAAAGGACCCAGGAGCATCTACATGGCTGTTGCGTTGACAGAACACCGTCAAGAGAAGCATTGTACCTGAACTGGGAGAGGATTAACGCTGCTGGCAGAGGTGCTGGGTTTTGTTGAAAAATTGTCGACAAATTGTCGACAAAACACAATTGCACATAGATACTCTGTGGTTTTCCCCAACAGAAGCCCGGTTTAGGTGGGAAAAGCCTGTCATATAGATGTTGCCTAAGAGTACTTATAGGGCCTGTGTTGACATAGTATTTGGGACCTCATAATCTTTTCATGTATGTAACCCCAAAATGCCCCTGGGACTCAGCAGACCTGGGTTTAATTCCTGCTTGGTCATGGTCTTCCTGCATGACCTTGGCAAGCTGCTTTCTCTCTTTGACTCAGTGCCCTTTCCTTCATCCAGTGGCAATAACAACAATTCTCTGCCTCACCATGGTTCTGTGGAGAGTGAGGGATAAATACATTAAGGATTGTGCAGTGCTACAGACAGGCTGGAAGTTGAAGCTGAAGAAATTCAGTCTTTAAATGAGAGATTTTTTGTTAAGATGGAGGGTAATTAGCCACTGGAAAATTTAGTGAGGGCTGTTGTGGGTTCACCATCACTTGAAATTGAAAACCATCCAATTTTGATTTTTAAAACAGGTGTGCTCTAGTTCAAGCAGGGTTTATTCCAGGGGTGTCCTAGGGCCTGTGTTACACTGGAAAATGAGGAAATTAGACTATATTATCACAGTGGTTCTGTCTATCCTTAGAATCCATCACTGTTGCACCATGAGCCAGGCAAGCATCTAAAAGATATACGTTAATTAGGAAGCAAATAGTAGCAATCCCGGCCTTATCTTGTATTATGCGAGAGCTTTCCAAACACAGATATCAAAGCTGCAAGCTAATATTAATTGACGAAATCTTATAAAAGCACAGAGGTGGCTGAATTTTTTCTGAATTTCAAGTTTTATTGATGTTTTTTCCACACAAATACAATTTTTGACCAAAATGAGACAATTTTATGAACTTTTTATTAGCTACACAACTCACCGAAAAATTCCAATTATCAAAATATTTTTGCAAAATTTGCTCTTTATGGTGTTTTCGTTATGGCCAGAAAAAGAAATACCAGAAAATCTCATGAGGAGAGCTCTGTGAAATATTTGTGGTGCACCTGGAGGGAAAAATGACATTTGAAAAACCAGTAGACTTCTTATAAAATGTTATTTTTATTTTTTTCATCCCATGCAACCTCTCATGTCTGTCAGCACTGCTGTAAATATACATTTATATTTTGCTTATAAATTGTGGAACAGCTGTAGAATGGAATATAAAATGTTTTAGTGGGAGAGAACCTGTGAGATTTCAATTTTTCATGACGTTTCCATATAAAATGGGATTGTTAGCTAGACATCAGTTGTTCCATCCACAGAATGAGTGGGGCAGCTGCACCAGGCCCTGTGCTTTTGGGAGCCCTGCAGTGGCTGCTCAAGCCATCCTCTGGACAGGAGTGGGGAGGATCACCTAGAGCAGGGCATGGGTGATGGGGGCAGGTGGTAGCAGCAGCAGGAGGTCAACTCCCATCCCCTCACCCTTCCACGCCTCTGTATACACCATGTGGCACGAGTAACAGCCTGCCCCACTCTGCTGTGGCCTCCTGGCCTGCTGAAGCCCACTTTGCCACAGCAGAAGGAAGTGGCCTCTGCTCCCAGAAGCCCGTGGGGAAGTGTGGCTCAGCAGGCTGAGAGGGCGTGGTGGGGCAGGGTGGAGTAGGTTGTTGCTCATGATGCATGGTGAGTGCAGGATGGGAGAGGCTGAGGAAAGGCAGCCACCAGCTGCTGCTGCTGTCATCTACAGCTGTGCTCTGCCCCAGGTAAGCTCTGGCCAGTCTGGTTGGGAGGGAGGGTGGAACAGGGAAGGGGTGGGACCTGCGGCATGCGGGTTTGCCTAGGGACCTGCTCTGGATGGCCCTGCTAGACATTGCATTTCACAAACCTTGAGATTTCTGCTGCAGACAGAAGCTGCTGTATGAAAAGATGCTATTTTTAACAAAACAAGCTATCATAGGTCCAGTTCTGCATGTGTTCCCCCTCCCACTCCACTCTGAAAGTTGCAGTACAGGTTGTACCTCCCTCATCTGACACCCTTGGTACCTGTGTGGTTTTGGATGAGGAGGTTTGCTGGATGAGGGGAGGTCAGGCTGATTGCCTGGAGAGTGGACCCTCAGTCCTTGCAGGGCACCCTCCTCAGGGCTGCGGGGCTCCCCCTGTGAGGCAGGGGTCCATGCAATTGCAATGCTGCCGATGGGGCTCACTGCCCACCTGACTCCCTGCCGTTGGACTGCTGGGGTTTCCCCGCTCATGGCATGGGTCCATGCAGCTGGCACTGCTGGCAGTGCTCCAAGCCCCAGCTGGCTTCCTGCGTCAAGGTTGCCAGGCCTACCCCAGCTGGGGTCCCAGATACTCTCTGGTTCAGCAACATCCACTGTCCTGCCAGACAGGGGGTGTTGCTGGATGAGAGAGTGCACAATGAGGGAGTTTTAATCTGTATTTTGAAAATTTGAAACGCGATCTAAAACACTGGCATTTCAAGGTGGATTGCAACTATTTCACAGAGGTCTCCCCAGAAGATTGTTGCTATTTCTTTTTCTGGTGAGAATGGAAATACTACAATCAGCAGCTTTTAAAATTCCAGAAACTAGAATGAAAACAATGTGTCTAACCACTGTAAAATGCTCAGCTTGATTTCAAACACGGATGGGGAAGATCCGGGGGATTTTGCCCCCAGAACTGGTTCTCTCACTTGTCCTCAGTTCCTGCTGTTCTCTGTGTATATATTGCACCAGACTGAAGTGAGTTAATACCCTAAAACATTGTGCAATTCTTTAGCATTTCCTACGGGTCAGTTTCACACCCCTTTAGTTTTCACTTTTCCATGAGACTTAACTGGCGAGAACTCCAAAGAGCACACCCATTTAAATATAAGCTTTTAATTTTATTATAGTTCTCAAAAGCTTTGCAGCAACAGCTTGCATATTTTAATACTGTGTGATCTCATGCACTCAAGAAATGTAGCACAACCAGGAGCCAAAGAGGAGAGCTGAAAGTGACACTCTGGACCTGGAACAGGGAGATTATCAGTGCTAGGTGCTTTAATCTTATTGATTTTCAGTGGCTGTTGCAAATTTATTTGGCCTTTTTGCCTATTGGCAAGGTCAGAGCTCTATCATGCCTTTAGTCCATTTGTGGTGAATTAATTCCCTTGGTTTTGTTTAATTAATATATAGCACATATCACTGTGGAAATATTGACTGGTGGTTGTCATCACAATCTTGATGGAATCATCCAAGGGAAATACCAGAGGTGTGCAAGAAAGATTGCATGTGTGCAGCTTTTGTCATGTGGACCCAAACCACCCTGACTGCAAATGGAATGTATTTGAGGGACTGTCTGGTTAATTTCTCTTCCAGTTCCGGCCCTGCTTTTAAATCCTGCTGCTCAGAAGTGGCACACCGCAGCGTATCAGCAGTCCAACAACCAATGTCTTCATCTATGGTAATCAGCAAATGTGGCTATTAAAGCCAAATCCCCCAGCCAGTTTATGGGGCAATAAAACAGAATCAGGCTTCTTTGCATTCAAGGGAAACATTAGGAGTCATTCAAAGTCTCTTCTAGCTGCATTCAGCACTCAAATTCTGATGTGGCCAGAAGTTAATCAAAATACACATTTGGCAAATAAAGCCTGCTTTTTGACTAGTCCCCTTAGGATGGTTGCCAAGGCCTAGTGCTGACATCATCAGACCACCAGGTGTACATTGTTTATACCACAGTTTCAGTGAGAGAGGACATTTATTTCGGAACACACTTCTCTCTGCTCCAGGATACTCTGCTGTGGGAGTAAGCAGTGATTCATAGGGACAGACTGCGAGAGAGAGACTCATAGCACATGCTTATTCATTCACTGGCGTGTTTGTATAAATCACGGAGTGAGGCAGTCTCAGAAGGTGCACCCCAGATTTGAGGAAGCTTCCATCCTCAGCAAAGAAATCCCTAAGCAAAGTAGAAGGCTGTGCAGGGGAGGCCCCATTCTCCTCGGATGTGCACGGAGATTTCCTATGGCAGCTTTAGTGTGGGGATAAGACTGGGAGAGGGTGGGAAGAACAGTTTGTGCTTCTGTGGCTGCTCCCCAGCCAGCTGCCCAGGGGAGCTGGAACAATAGCTATAGTGGGGATGCTGGCAACCATTGGATCAAACCCTAAACCCAGTATATAGTGGAAACCACTTCAAGTCAGAGGGCACTACAGCACCCCACACACTCCTGGGTCAGATGCCCTAGTGTGAGTGGGAACCAGGATTCAAAATCTCTGTGGAAATGGAGAAGTCAATGGATGTGACATACCCTGAATTTAGCAAAGCTTTTGATACAGTGTCCCACAACATTTTGCCCATAAGCTAAGGAAGCGTGGACTGGATACATGGATTGTGTGATGGATAGAAAGCTGGCTTGATGCATGGGCCCAACATGTAGTGGTCAATATCTCAATGTCTGGTTGGTGGTCGGTTTCAAGTGGAGTGCCCCAAGGATCATTTCTAGGGCCAGTCCTGTTCAACATCTTTATTAATGACCTCGGGGAGGGGATGGATTGCACCCCAGCAAATTTGCAGATAACTAAGCTAGGGGGTCAGGTAGATACATTGTAGGGTAAGGATAGGGTCCAGAGTGACCTAGACAAATTGGAAGATTGAGCCAAAAGAGATTTGATGATGTTCAACAAGGAGAAGTGCAGAGTCCTGCACATGGGATAGAAGAATCCCAAGCACTGTTACAAGCTGGGGACTGACTGACTAAGTAGCAGTGCAGCAGAAAAGAACCTGGTGATTACAGCAGATGAGAGGCTGGATATGAGTCAACATTGTGCCCTTGTAGCCAAGAAGGCTAACAACATATTGGGGTGTGTAGCCAACCAGGCTCGGGTTCCCCAGGGACAAGGCTGCACCCAGAAGGCGAGTGCTATATTTGGTTTATTGAAAGAGCGTGACACCCGCGGCGGGAGCCCCGGAGACACCGCAGTCACCCGTGGGGGAAAACCCGACGCGTCGGAGCTTCGCTCGGGAAGAGGCTCAGTAACAGGCCTCCTAACACTAGCTGATAAAGCTGAGCTCATTAACATAAGGTTGCCTAAAATTGCCTATGCATTTCTTATCACTATCTCTTGTGGCCTACTGCCAGAGTAGCCTTGAAATCTTGGCAAGCGCGCCTTGTTCTGCAGCTGTTCCCATGGCAGTTTGCAGCTTTCACCTTGCACAGACTGGTCTGTTTAGATTCTCCTGAGGATTCACAGAGGGGTCGATCTGCTCTCATAAGACCATTACAAACTCTTCTCGCACCCTACAGGGTGCATTAGGAATTGCATTTACAGCAGATCTAGAATAGTTGTTATTCCCCTCTACTCAGCACTGGTAAGGCCACATCTGGAGTACTGCATCTATTTCTGGGCCACCTAGTATAGAAAGGATGTGGATCCATTGGAGAGGGTTCAGTGGAGGGCAATGGAAATGATTAGAAGGCTGGAGCAGATGACCTATGAAGACAGGCTGAGAGACTTGGGCTTATTTAGTTTGCAGAAGAGAAGAGTGAAGGGTGATTTGATAGCAGCCTTCAACCTCCTGAAAGGGGACTCTAAAGAGGATGGAGGGAGACTGTTCTCAGTGGTGACAGATGGCAAAACAAGGAGCAATGGTCTGAAGTTACAGTGTGGGATGTGTAGGTTGGACATTGGGAAAAACTATTTCTTGAGGAGGGTGGTTAAGCACTGGAATGCATTACCTAGAGAGTAGGTGGAATCTCCATCCCTATAGGTTTTTAAGTCCCAGCTTGGCATGGTCCTGGCTGGGATGACTTAGATGGGGTTGATCCTGCTTTGGGCAGGGGCTGGACTAGATGACCTCCTGAGGTCCCTTCCAGCCCAAGAATTTTGTGATTCTGTTGGAAGGAAATTTCTGAGGCAGGTTATAGTGTTCTGCTAAAGACCGCCTATTTGAATCCTCAAGTCTGGAGTAAGCCTATAATCCTATAGTTCAGAAAGCCAGTTAGCATGAGTGGATGGATACCTCACTGCCCCCCTCCCCCCACTCACCAGACCCAGGGAAGGTTGTCCCAGCTCAGGCAGGACCTTGGAGTCTGAAGGGAGGTATAGTTGTATCAGCAACCACATTTCAAAGAGAGAGCCTGCATATGAGAACCAATGTGTGGTGTTTTCTCCTCTACCATCCCAGGCTGGTACTCAAAACAAATGTGTGATTGTTCTATGCTGTTACTGTCTCTTTTGCTTTAATTTTCTAGATAAGCACCCCTGGATGTGCCTGTGTAAAGGCACCAATATTACTCTTGTAGGTGCATCATCCAGACACTTAGTAGTAGGCATCCTTCAGTCTGCATAGACTATGGATCGCGCCCTTTATAGTTTCAATTGAGGACTTCATTTACAGCGTCTACTGTGACTGTGAAGACCCGCACTAGAGTGCCAGTCTTTGCTGCATCTCTTGCAGATGTGGTGGGTGTCTGGCAAGTCGAGACACTTAGACACATAGCTGTTATTGCATATCTGCTTTGTTTAAGTAACATGTTAAGGAAAACCACTTGTACTACAGATAAAATGTTCTATAAGCAACGGGCAGAGGCACTCTGTAACCTTTTTAGATTATTGGTTTATTGTGCTCATTTCATCTTGCTGCTAAGATCTATCCACAGTTGGGTAACATCCATGCCATAGTTTTCCCCTGCCCACCAATAATCAATATAATCCATTGTAACCTATTGTCTGGCAGTGCTCCATTGAGTCCTGATGGGCGAAGTGGCACTCCACCAGACCTGCGTGTAATAAACCCTCCTGCTTGCTTCTTGCAAGGTGTCCAGATTTTATTCCAACAGATTCTATGAAAGGAAAAGGGGGGATCTTTTTGTTTCCATAGCACACCATAAGCAGCTGTGCTCCCTGCTCTGGGAAGTGGAAGGGAGAATCCTGCAGTGTAGCCAGAAACTCAGCTCTGGCACAGTCAGTCCACATTTGATCCATAATGTGAGGGTATTTGGGAACATGGCTCCATCCATTCAGGCTCCCGAAATACAATGTGCAGGCACAGCATGCTGAGTCTAGGGAAGAGTTGAGATAACGATGCTCAAGGATGAGTCTTATTCTGTAGAATCTGAGAAATTGGAGGTGGAAAGATGGTATTGAGCTTTTCCTGCATTCGCCAGTGCCTCATCCAACCCAGATGCAAATGTCCCACATGATGGGGATTCTACTACTTGCTTTGGGAGACAATTTGTGTAGGCAAATAATCTGCAAAATATTTATCTTCCACTGACGACATAGATTCATATAATTCCATGGTTAACTGTGTCAAGTCCCTGGCTACCGGCTGATCCACACAGAGAATATGATCCTACTAGTTGTGGCGTGGCAGAGGTACTTCTTCAGTTGAGATGGAGCATCTAAATTTAGCAGTGAAGGTCCTGTGGGTTCACAAGGGTATAAGTCATTGTGTTGAAGAAATAGTTTTGATTTATGGAACTAAATCCTCCACTCCTTAACTCAGATAAACTTTCCATTGAGCAGTGACTGAGTGAGAAGATTTGGCCCATGTGCTGCACTGGGATCTTAATTTTTTTTTTATTTTAATAGCGGATATCACCACCAGCTTCCTGTTGATTATCATGCTGTTCATCATCAGCTTTTATCTTCTCTATGGAGTGGTGAAGGTATATAATTTTTAAATGATCTTTAATATTGGTGACAAGTCTCAGAGGGGAAGCCATGTTAGTCTTTATCTGCAAAAACAACAAGGAGTCCTGTGGCAGTTGAAAGACTAACAGATTTATTTGTGCGTGAGATTTCATGAGTAAAAAACACTTTTTCAAATGAGGCATTTGGCTAAGCGGCTTTTACCCATGAAAGCTTATGCCCAAATAAATCTGCTAGTCTTTAAGTTGCCAAAGGACACCTTGTTCTTTAATCTTAATTTTTATAGGGATGGTTCGGGGAAAGTTGTTTATCATTTCAAACCCATTGAATGAGTCACTCACAAACTTGCTCCATGTCTGGATGTGCCTGCTAGGGGGAAATGTTCCTTCAACATTGTTTTACATGGAAAATTGGGTTTTCTTTGATTTTTTTGTGCCAGGAGTCAGCTTTCCACTGACAGCTGAGGTCGTTTTTTTTATTGAAATACATCAGCCAGAACCCAAAATATACTGATCTGGAAATGCTACCCTCGTGCCTAGTGGCAGTTGCTCGCGTGTATGGGCTGACTAGACTATATACTTTCATGAAACAAGCATTTCCTCTCTCCGGTAAGAGAAATTCTGGTGAATCGTGGGAGATACCATCTGATTAGGGAGCTCAGCCTATGGAGGAGAACAGCAGTCTGAGGTACTCAAATTATAATTCCCATCAGGCAAAGTGGCAGAATTTCCAAATGGAAATACTTTGCCTTTCATGTTGCAAAAAAACCAAAACCCATTTTTAATCAGCTCTGGTATCTCTAATGCAGATTTCTAACATGCCTATCACACTTGTATCTAGCGTTACAGGTGAAACTTCTTGCCGGGGTGTGTGTTTACAAATTTTTCTAACTATAACAGCACGGTTGCACCATAATAGCACTTTCTACTTGACCGCACTTGGACAGAAATAATCAGTTGCCTGCTCTCTCCTTCTCTCTCCTCCCTGCAGAATAGGGAACGCCTCTTGATTCCATTCCTGGCTCTGCAAATCATGGATTTTCTCCTCACCCTCTTCGCAGTTTTCAGCTCCTACATTCAGGTCCCTGAAATGCTGTCATTTATGTCCATTAGCCATGTGGTAAGTAACAAGCATGAGCCCACATTTCAGCCTGCCCAGGCACAGGTCAATAGCATTGTATGTATGGAGGCTCCAAACAGGAGTAATCAGGTATCCTACTGGGTTAGCTTCATTTATGGAATGGCTTTGGCCTCCTAGACAGCTCATGATGGGCCACACCTGGAGGCAGGATACTAGACTTAATGGACTAGACAAAGGCTCTAGAGGGACATAAAGATTAGTCCAGTGGTTAGGATAATCACCAGAGGCTTTAGGGTTCAAGTCCTTGCTACACCATAGACTTCTTGAGTACTTAGTTTCTCTGTGACTCAGCTCCCCCCTTTATCATGGGGCTGATAGAACTTCCTTCCCTCACAGGATGGCTACATTAAAAAGATGATGAGGTGTTCCAATGTTACTGTGATATGGGGTTGTAAATACCTAAGGCAGCTAGGCTAGTGATCTAATCTGACATGGCACCCCAGCACGCTACCTGATGTGCTATGTGAGTGAAGGTTGAATGTCTTGCCCCACTGAACTCAAAGGGTATTTTGCCATTGATTTCAATGAGGCCAGGATTTCACCCACAAAGTCCAGTGATGATCTGCCAACACCATGTAACTGAAAACTCTGCCCTCAGGCAAGAATAATTCAATTAACATTCATTGAGTTTCCTACCACCTCACTTGCCTGATTCATCATCCTTGAGGTAATTTATTTACCTTTATAAAACTGAAGTGACAACAGCTGGAGGGATGGGGCAAGGGAACATTTGTGTCTAAGATGATGGACAGTTGAGAGGTCTGATGGTGGACCTAGCCAGTCCTTTAAAAGGAAACCATAGTGATGAGTTGTCCTTTCGTTCCATTGGTAACTAAATACATAGATTTCATCTCTGGCCTAAAGTCAAACTTGAAGCCTAAACAGTAAGCATCAACCATTATATTTAGATATTGAAATCAGTCACAATTTTCAGAATCAGTGAAAGGCAGAAATTCCCAGTAGCAGAAGCCCAGAAACTCAGACAACTATTTTTACATTAAATTCAGCCTACTTGTACCTGAATATGGACTTTGCTGCCTAATATTAGCCCCTCCTGCCTACATATCCAGCTCACTGAGTCTGAAAATATTTAGCCTGAGAACTTTGGTAGGTGACAGGCCTAATCCACCATTACCCTGCCCCTTGGGTTGTCAGGTGCCCTAGTGCAAATGGGATGTGATGGTAAAACACAGCACTTTACATCTGCTCTGCACTGTAGTCAACAATAATGCCAAGGACTAGTTCTCCTTGGACAATGAGAGTGGTCTGTACTTCACTCAAACATGTGACTGATGCATGTGAAGTCATATCCAAGCTAGCTGGGATCTATCACTGAGGCTCTGGCAGCATGGGCTAGCTGTTCAAGTATGTATCCAGTGTCCCAGGGGAAGGCTACAGGTGTTGTACAGCCTCTGCTAACACCAACAGTGCCATGGCTTCACTGCTCTGTTCCCAAAGCGACCTAGCTGACAGCGAGCATGAGTATGTCTCCACACGCTGCAGTCACAGCTCTGATTGCAGAGCAGACATACCTTGCAGCCTGACATACGGATTCCAGTGTAGACGTAACCTCTAAACCACCTCGTCAAAAAACAAAACAAAACAAAACAAAAAACAAAGGCACCTTCAGGAGCAACTTAAACATAAGATCACATGGAGGCCTGATTACACTGTCAGAGTAGCATAAAAGGGCTGTGGCATCAAAAAGAGTTAAGTCCGAGGTCAGGACAAAAAGAATCCAGCTCTTTATAGCTAAGGAAAACCCCACGATCGTGGCTTTTTCATATAACCAAAAAGAAAACCTTGATCACTCTAGCATTTTTGTCTCTGTAGAAAGCGCACACGAAGGTTCCCTTCCTGGCAGTGCAATTGCTTGATTTCTGTCTGCACATCCTAACACTCTGCAGTTCGTACATGGAGGTCCCAACCTATCTCAGCTTCCATTCTGTGAACCAAGAGGTAGGTAATAAATGAGGCAACAACCATGAGCCTGGACAGCATCAGATTATGCTTTAGATTATTAAGGAAATCAGCAAAGTGTTCACCCAGTTTTCTTCTGTTATGAAAAATGTTTCTTTAACACTAGGTTTTAGAGCTACATCCTCAATTTGCTCTGCTGCATGCTAAAGATTATCGATAGAGGTTTTTAATTAACATAACTGTGCTCATCCCTGACTATTTGCTTTTGCGTTTCTTAAAAGCACAACTTGTTTTGCTGGGGCCAATTTTGTGGGTGCAAATTAAATCTGCAAAATGGAGAAGTTGGGAATCAGTCTCCCTGAGGACCACTCTCCACTGTGGCTCTGATTTAGCAAAGCACTTAGCACAAACCAAGTCCATACCTACTCAGCAAACCAGTTAAACAAGCATCCTTAACTTGTAAGTGCCATTAACCTCAATGATTTAGGAACAGGTTTTAAGGTAACAAATTCATGAGTTAAAGAAAGTGAAAATATTAGGGCCAGTTGGCAATTTCCCACCAAAATTGTTTTTCTGTGGAGAATTGAGATTTTCATGACTCTAGATTTTTCATGAAAAATGTCTGCTTTCTGTAGATATTTTTTTTTCTTTTTTGGCTGAAGAATAGAGCATCTGAAAACTGAAATATTTTGGCAAAAGAAAAAAAAAAAAGAAATATTTCAGCCAAAAACTGAAATTTATTTGATATACAAGAGGACTGCATAAAAGGCACCTGAACTATAGGTACCATGAAGCACTGCAGCAACATTTCAGAATCAAAATATTTGTCTTTGGCCAAAATATTTTATTTTTTGGGTGAAATATTTTGAGGGTGGATTTTTTCCCTAGAAACTTGAACATTTCCTTTGAATATGTATATTTATTATTATTATTATTATTATTATTATTACTATTATTCAAATTTTCTGTTGAAGAGAGGAATTTTGACTAACTCAAAATCTGCCTATGCTCATCAGAGCAAGGCATTTTACCCATAGTCTGCCATGACACATATTCCTAGCAGACAGCATGCAATTACAAGTAAGGGCTAGCCCTGATACTGGCCAGGGAACATTGGCAAACACCTGATCATCACTGGGAAATTAAAAACTCTCATGGATTAGTCCCCTGCCACTTCAGCAGAAAGAGAGTGTTTGAACCTTTCCATCGTGAAAGTTTTCCTCAATAACAGGGAATGCAAGGAAAGTGTCTCCAAGAACTCAAACCAAATCTGTCAATTGTTTCATCCACGCTTTGGGCTACGTTGACACTAGCACACTACGTCGAAGTAGCCTATTTCGACGTAAATACATTGAAATAGGCTACTTCGACGCGTATCGTCTACACATCCTCCAGGCTGGTGCTATCGACGTTCAATGTCGAAGTAGTGACGGAGAACTTCGAAAGGAGCCGCCCCGGAAGGAAATGCGGAGCGTCCACACACACAAGTGCTCCCCGTCAAAATAAGGGGCCAGCAAAGCCCCAAGCTGCTCCCTTAAAGGGCCCCTCCCAGACACACTCTGCCTGCACAGCACAAGATCCACAGAGTCGACAACCGGTTGCAGACCCCGTGCATGCAGCATGGACCTCCAGCTGCAGCAGCAGCAGCCAGAAGCCCTGGGCTAAGGGCTGCTGCATGCGGTGACCATAGAGCCCCGCAGGGGCTGGACAGAGCATCTCTCAACCCCTCAGCTGATGGCCGCCATAGAGGACCCTGCTATTTTGACATAGCGGGACACGGATCGTCTACACGCCCTATTTCGAAGTTGAATGTCGAAGTAAGGCACTATTCTCATCTTCAGATAAGAATAGTGATTTCGACGTCTCGCTGCCTAATGTTGATTTCAATATCGAAATAGCTCACGGCACGTGTAGATGTGACGTGTACTATTTTGACATTTTGCCAGCTACTTCGAAGTAGCCAGCTAGTGCAGACACACCCTTGAGGTTGGAATAAAGACCTGTGGGTGTTATGGACACTTACCTTTCGTTTCAGAGCTTCCTGCCAAGTCACGAGAAGTTGTCTTCTGAGGAGTATGTCAAAGTGATGATTGCCTTCACCATCACGTTCATTGCTGTCCTCTTCCTAAAGGTAACCAACCATTTTGATTGTAGTTTGCTCCATCCCTCCAATCCTTCCATTAAAGGTACTTACTGAGCTTCACAGGATCAGTGGGTGTACAGCTTAGATACAAAGAGGAAGCCATGCTAGTCTATACACTATCAAAACAAAAAGCAGTCAAGTAGCACTTTAAAGACTAGCAAAGTAGTTTATTAGGTGAGCTTTCGTGGGACAGACAGATGGTCTGAAGAAGTGGGTCTGTCCCACAAAAGCTCACCTAATAAACTACTTTGCTAGTCTTTAAAGTGCTACTTGACTGCTTTTTGTTTTGATAGCTTAGATACAAGTGCAGCCATGAAACAAAACCTCTCCAAGGCTCCAACTCTCCCCATTCTTGAGAGTTGACATGGCTACATCAACCTCCAGGGGACTCATGAGTTGAGAATAAAAGATGGGGGATGATTTGGCTTTTGTACACCCCAATAAATCAGATCAGTTATTAGAGGGTCAGATCCTGGGCTCATGAAAATCAGTGTAGCTGCCCTGATGTCTCTGGAACTTATTCCAGTTTAAACCACTGAACTGTAGGGATGCTGCTTCCCAAAAATTCATTTAACACCCCTCCCCCACTCCTAACTTCTCCCCACCTTTTAGAAAAAGATGTCAAGGTAGAGTTTCTATTTGTCTCTTGAAAGCTCAGAGAACAGGTTTTCTTCATTGACTAGTTTCAGGTCACTTCAAAAAGCCACACACATCCCCAGCTATTGCAGCAGATGCAGCTTGAATGAAAATGCTGTTTGTCAAGTGGAGATTTTTTCCCAGGCAGCCAGACTAGCTGATATGAAGGACAATTCTTATCTTATTGCCTTCTAGACATGACTTCATCATATGTTTTTAATATTAGCACAGCAAGGTGTCAGGTTCGGGAACAGTGTAGAAATCTGACTGGTGAGACTGGCATAGCTTTGGAGCCTTTGAAAACTTTGTGTCACAGGCAAATAGAACTCCCTGTAAATTTACTACATGGTTAGGCAGATGAGTAGGTAACACATCATCCATTTTCACCAAAAGCTTTTCCCTCTGTGCTGGACCCACCACACAGATGTGTGTGGGAATGTGACTCTACTCCTCTGAGATGGAAAATACGCCAGGACAGGATCGTGTTAGTGTGTGTGTGTGCAACACCATTATATTTCAGACTTCAGTGGAGCTATGCCAATCTGCCCTCAGTGGCATGAGTAACTTTCCATTGTGCATGGGTAGGGCTGGTGCCCAGTGAGTATCTGATGTCTTTGCTCACTTGCTCAATGAGGTACTGTGCATGACAGGAGTTGAAACACCTTGGGGATGAGCCTCAGCTGGTGCAAACGAAAATTAACTTCAGTCGCGTCAGCATGGTGCTACTAAGAGGAGACTCGAGCCCTGCGAGGGGACAGTGGTGTCACAAATAGATATGGGCAACACATGCCAGAACACCTTTTGTTTATGTCCATGAAAGCAGGGACCCTGAAATTTTGCTCTGTTGTAATATGGGGTCATTGGAAGTAAAAGGCTGAGACTGGCTGGCATCAACACCATCACCCTTGTGGCACTTAGGAGTCCATTCTGCTAGTGCTGTACAAACACAGAACTGAAAGATGCACACTGGCCCAAAAGCTTTGGAATCTCAGACAAGAGACAACAGATAGGTGCAGACAAAGAGGACCACAGAGGCCTAAGAGATGAGATGTCACTTCTGTCACATTCCTGTGAGGTTATGCCCAACCCAACTCCTCTCACAGTTTGGAAGTTGTTCATGCTATTCTAATGAAAGTCTCCTTTGACGGGGCTTTTGGTCACCATGGGGATGACAGGTGAATCTCTGCTACTGCTGACTGACAGCGGAACACAACTCTGGCCCATGAAATGTACATGCTAGAGCTTTGCAATTCCCTTCACTTTCTTCTGATGCATAATGCGCTGTGGACTGGATGCAAAGGCAGCTGTGCCCATTCAAACAAGGGACCACTTCCAAGCCATTGAGTTTCTGTGAGGCCCATAGTTACAGAGGCTTTGTAGATCTAAACAGGCCATGTGGCCCATTTAGACTCATCTGTTTCAATTCACAGTTCCCTTCAGAGTAGCATCTCAAGACCCATTGAGCCAACCCAGCACCTTTTTGCCTCCACTGCCTTGGCAAATCCCATTGCAGGTGTTTACTGTCCTTCCATCTAACCAGCCTTGTCCCTGTACATGTGGAGCCAGCTATTCACCTTCTAACTTGACATTACTGCCCCAAGTGTGGTGTCAGCACTCCATTCTGCACTGCCAGTAAAGCAGGCACTTGGCAAGGGAAGAGAGGCACATGGATTTTGTTTCCTGTCTGCCACTAACTTCCTGTACCAAGCTGTTTAACTGCCCTGTGCAGAAGGGAGACAGATAGCCCAATGGTGAGGACGCTAGCTGGCAATGCTAAAGAGGCAAGTGCAGTTCCCTGCACTATCATAGATTTCCTGTGTGAAACTGAGCTAGTCACTTACACTCGGCATTTCCATTCCCCGCCTATTCACTCCATTCACCCCAGGGGCGGTGAAATATATTAAAGATGGGCAGTGCTTTGAGATCTCCAGCTGAAACATGGTATAAGAGAGAGGCTTTATAATCATAATTCTTATCTGTCCCCTGGCTGGGACAGTCAGTTGTAATAAAGCACTTAGAGATCGTCGGATAAGGGGAGCTTTAAAAAATGCAAAATGTTGTTGGTATGATTACAATTATTACCTGTTGATCAAGTGATGCTATATGGGCTTTTCTGGAGATGACTAGTGTACAGGGGAAGGAGGAAAACAGATGACCAGAATTGCAGAGCCCCTGCCTTTGCACTCTTGAGATGTATATTTCTGCCTCAACCATGTACTGTAACTGAGACCTGGGGCTAATCAATATTTAAATATGCTGTACTATAAAGCTCAGTAGCTTTTCCTTCACCACCCAGATGGAAAAAAGCACAGGAGTTGTCAAAAACAAATCTGCAGCCCATGCTGGGAGATGGGAGGCAGGTGGGGATTTTTAACATACTGTTAAGGTAAAGTGGTAAAATTTATTATGATTATTAGATCTTTATTAGCATGGGACCAGGCCTGGACATTTCAACAACCTCTCATCCAGCAATGAGAATTCTATGCCAGGCATTCACCTGTTGCCCTTCTCCTGGCATGCCTTCCCTGGAATTCAGTGCAATGCCATCTGGGCAGCATGGCCGAGGGCCATGTCCCATTATATCTGGCAGCAAGCTTGGCTGCCCCAAACTGCTTCTGGTACTTGCACTGCATTATTTTGTCCTGCAGCTGTTGCCTGGTTGCTGATGGGTTGAAGAGGTTGTATAACTGACCAGGCCAGTCAGCCGGGTGTTAATGTCACCGCCTCAGGGAGCTACAAGCAGCAATATAATGCCAACAAGGAAATGATCCACAGAGCCATTTATCTTTGGCATCAATGCTCTGCACACCCAGGGATTCTGGCAATCAGAGCATGGGTCCATACACACTATGGAGGCAGCTGGGTTTGGAGTACGGCCTGCATTATAAGAACAAATATAAAAGATTAAAAGAGTTGGAGCTAAACGAAGTGCTAAGTGACCATGGCTGGGACTCTGAAACATTCCTCTAATCTCATAAGCAATATTTACTGCAGCCAGCAGGAGATATACCAGAAACTTTGTGCCTGAGCTCCCCTGTGTCAACAACCTGTAAAAATTCTGCTGGCTGTGGAGAGAGAACCTCTGATTTGATTCTAATGCTCTAGGGGCCTAAACTGTCAAGATTTCACTGCTTCTGGGTCTACTATTGTCAGCTGCTAGGCACCATGAGCATCCCAGAAGGAGCAGGGCTTAAAGGAGTAAAGTCAGTCCTACTACAGATGAAATCAGTTGTCTGAAGGAAGAGTAAGGCCTATTAATACTGGGTTGTACATACAGCTAGACTGGAGTCTTGCCCTGAGGCACCTGCACGCAGCTCCTGCTGAAATAGATGGGATCACACTCTCTGAGGGCACTCCTGTGGGGATTCTCACGTTATTCTGATCTTTACATGGACTTCTATGAATATATTGATTGTAAGAGGAAAACCAAAGGCAGGGCAGGTCCATTGCTCAATGAAGAGGGAAAAACAATAATAAAAAACATGGAAAGCACAGAAGGGCTTAATGCCTTTTTTTGTTTTGGCTTTCACTAGGAAGGTCAGTGGTGACAGGATGACTAATATAATGAATGCTAATGGAAATGGGCTGGGCTTAAGACAAGAATAAATTAAAAAGTACTTAGAAAAGATAGATGTTTTCAAGTCACCAGAGCCCAAAAACATGCATCCTAGAATACTTGAGGAGCTGACTGAGGAGGTGTCTGAGCTATTAGCTATCATTGTGAAAAATCATGGAAGTTGGCAGAGATTCCAGAAGACTAGAAAAGGGCAAATATAATGCCCATCTATAAAAAGGGGAATAAGAACAACACAGAAAACTACAGATCAGTCATCTTAACTTCTGTGCCAGCAAAGATAATGGAGCAAATAATTAAGGAATTAATCTGCAAACATCTGGAAAATAATATGGTAATAGGAAACAGTCAGTAAGGATTTGAACAAATCATGTCAAACCAATCCCACAGCTTTCTTTGATCAGATAACAGATGGGAAGCAGTAGATGTGGTATACCCAAAGTCTAATAAAGTATTTGACACAGTCTCGCATGACTTTCCAATCAATAAACTACGGAAATGCAATCTAGAAGGGACTACTATGGGTGTGTGTGAATAGCTGGCTGGATAGCCATTCTCAGAGGCTGTGGCTACACTTGGCCAAAACTTCAAAATGGCCGTGCAAATGGCCATTTCAAAGATTACTAAAGAGGAGCTGAATTGAATATTCAGTGCCTCGTTAGCATTAGGACGCCTCTGGCCGCAGCACTTCAAAAGCACTGCTTTTGAATGTGCGTGGCTCAGTGTGGCTACACGGGGGTCCTTTTAGAAAGGACCGTGCACATTTTGAAATCCCCTGATTTCCCTCAGCTGAGAGAAATAAGGGGATTTCGAAATGTGCGGTGTCCTTTTAAAAAGGACCGTGGTGTAGCCGCACTGAGCCACGCACATTCAAAAGCGGAGCTTACGATGTACCGTGGTCGGAAGCATCCTAATGCTAATGAGGCACTGAATATTCTATTCAGTGCCTCATTAATAATCTTTGAAATGGTGATGCATTAACAGGAGTATTGTGAAAAAGACACTAGAAGTAATTCTTTAGCTCTACTCTCCACTGATTAGACTTCACGTGGAGTATTGTGTCCAGTTCTGGGCACCACACTTTAAAAAAGGTGTGGAGAAATTGGAAATGGTCCAGAGAACAGCAACAAAAATGAATCAAGGTTTGGAAAACATGAGCTATGAGGGAAGACTAGAAAAAAAATAGGTTTGTTTAGTTTGGAAAAAAGAGGCCTTACAGAAGACTTGATAGCAGCTTTTTCAAGTACTTAAAAGGGTGTAACAATGAGGAAAGAGAAAAGTATTGTCCTGCTTGGCCTCTGAGGATAGGACAAGGAACAATGGGCTTAAACTGCAACAAGAGAGGGGGTATGTTGGACATTAGGAAAAGCTTCCTAATGGTAAGGGTGGTTAAACACTGGAATAAATTGCCTGGGGAGATTGTGGAATCTCCATCAATGCAGATATTTAAGAGCAGGTTGGGTAGGCATCTATTTGGGATGGTTTAGATAGTGCTTGGTCCTGCCATCAGGGCAGGGGACTGGACTTGGTGACCTCTCAAGGTCCCTTCCAGGTCTAGTGTTCTATGATTCTATTATTCCTTCCCCACTTCTTTGGGGTGATCAGTACCCTGGTGGTGCTGGGAAAGTCAACAATTGTTCCTGGTTCCTTTGTGGTGGGATATCAGGAGAGGGAAACTTCCCATATTTTCTCCCTCTTGTCTACCTAATGAATGGCCAAGAACAATCTTCCTCCCACCCCCATAACCAAATGGGACTCCTTGCTTCTGTGCTGTGAGCATGATAGCTCCTTATCTTTGGGATAGACAGATGGGGGCATTCCAGAAATGTTCTGTGCACTAGGTATCGGGCAGTGCTGAAGGAAGAAGGCAGCTAATATTTTACTTATCCCCGGCACCCACCCCAGGTTCACCTCCATGGTTTCACTCCATCAGTACCTTCACACAGCTGATGGAATCCTCCTGTTTGACAGACTTGTGCTCACACCAATGCGCTAAAGGTAGCCTTCAGTGAAGTCCAGCCAGACACTCAGGACTAGCCCACCTCCTGGCACACACCTCAGGGAATTTGATTCTTGCTGTGTCAGTTGCTCCTTTGTTGCTCATCACTTGCTATGCCATGGACTTCCAGGATCTTGGATCTCCAGCCAGGTCACCACTGAGTCCACCCTTTCCAGGGGTACAGAACCCCACTGTCTAAATGTCATCTTCAGGGGTGTTCAGCCCCAGCTCCAGGCTTTATGGAATTAAGTTAAAAGCTTGCACAGGAGCCCAACCCTGCCCCATTGCAGGTTCCAGCCCAGGGACCCCATATCCAATAATCAGGTCCTCCATCCCTGTCCCTACTGCTGTTTCACTAATCTTCCTAACCTTTAGCCTTCTTGACACTTTCTTGCCTGTTTCTGGGTTTACAGTGATAGCCCACTCTACTCCACATCTACTAACCTTGTGTCACACCCCTTTACTCCAAAGCAGGATCCCATTGCTTCTTCTCCCCCTAGGTTTGCTCTGGATGACGCCCCCCCCATGATCTCTGCAGCCCTCTTTCTGCTTTCAGTATCCTGACTCCTTCCCTTACTCCAGCTGGGCTTCATTCACAAGACTGGCCCTCCCTCTCACAAGTGATGCCAAGTAAGCTAACTGGCCTCTTGTTAAACCTGCCCGAGCAGGTGTAAGGGGTGCACCCCACTTTGTCATCCCATCCAGCACTCGCAGCCTCCAGAATTCCAAGTGGCCCCCACCCCAAGAACTGTCCAACAACCACCAGTACCCTCCAGTAGGACCACTCCCTCCCTCTCCTGCTATGTAGAGAAGCTGCAATTTCATACGACACCAGAGTTAGGTGCCCAAGTCCCATTGAATTTGGATGGTGAATTTTGATCCCGTCTGAATGGCCTATATTCAGTCATTCTGTTGTTATCTGCAAGAAGTTTTTAACCAAGTTTCTAGCCAGCAATAAAACTGCTCTCCTCAGCCCTACAGTTATAAGAAGCAGGTGGCTGCAGACCTGAAATTAAAGGCTCACGCTTGGGCTTAGAGTTGCATATTGGTTGGACCTGCCATTATGCTCTTTGGGTGCGTCTGCACTTGCATTCTTCTTTCAAAAGAGGCATGCAAATCAGGGAAATCAAAAATGCACATGAGGTGCGGAATTACATATCTGGCACCTCATTTGCATATTACTCTTTCAAAAGAGCTTCTTTAGAAAGAAGAAAGGCAGCGTAGACACTGCTCTTTCGAAAGAAGCTCTTTTGAAAAAGGAATATGTAAATGAGGTGCCAGATATGTAAATCTGTTCCTGATGTGCATTTTCCATTTCCCTCATTTGCATGTCTCTTTCAAAAGAGGAATGCAAGTGTAGACGCGCCCTTTCAGATTTCATTTTCAGGGACATGGCGGCAGGCCTTGCTTGAATTTGGCAAACGTTGAGCAATAGTAAAAAAAGATGTCCCAGAACTCACTGCCTAACCTAAGCATACTTGTCCTTTGTCTGACACAGCTAGACTTCTTAAGGGAAGATTCTACTGACACTGAAAATGGCTGAAACTCATGCAAATTCCAGTATCAGCTTCAGTGCAGATATCCAGGATGAGACTGAGATCACAGATAGGAGGTTCTGCCCCATATGCTTCGATTTGCAAAGAGATCTACGACATTTAGGTACCCACATCCTCCTAATTTCAGGAGAGTCTCTCACCTCTCTCTTTCAAGGTACCATATTGCCACCTACCACCAGGGCACATTTCATATAAAATTAATGGCTAAGTCCTTAGTGGAATTTGTGGAGCATCTGGCGTTTTACCTTTTTTGCTGTAAAATCTTTTCTTGGCAACTGTGAATGTTTTGATTTTGTTTTTTTTTAGGTTGATTTGTTTCAGGGTAGTTGTTTTGGCTGGCTGTTTGTGGTTGGGCATAGTGGGTCAAAGAAGTGTCTGTGGTGGGGATTCCGAGCAGGGGCATTGTTGTGAAATGCCATTGTTATTAGGGCAACCATATCTCCCTTTCCCAAATCTGGGACAGGGAGATATGGGGAAGGGACAGCTCCTCCAGGCCTGGGGAGCCGGGAAGGAGATGGCAGCCACCCGCCCTCCTTGACCTCCAGGCCACGGAAGCCCCCAGTGCTCCCAGGAGTCCCAAGGAAGTGGCAGTGGCAAGCAGCTGTGGTGCTTTCCCCAACCTTCCTGAGCCCGAGGAAGTGGCAAGGACAGGGCAGCCACCCATGCTTCCCCTGCTTCCCTGACAGTAGGCTAGCCTGCGGGCTCCCTGCTCTCCGGCCAGCAGCTGCTGGTGGAAAATATGGGACAATTCGTCCCTTTTCTAAAATAAGTAGAGAAGCCTTTTTGAAGTCCCAAGTACAGGACCGTCCCACCAAAAATGGGATGGCTGGTCACCCTAATCATCATACGCGGAGGACTTCCCCGCTGGGGGAGATTACAGTGTCTTTAAAAGCTGGTCAGACTCTGGATTCACCTGATCGCTTCTGTAAGTTCACGCCACAGCTGGATCCCCTTGAATGAGAATATTGGGTCTCAGCTCCCATATGCTTTAGTCTCAAATTGGTGATTTGTATTGTCTCAGAAAGGTGCATTTATCTCAGTGGTTTATGAGTAGAGCATCTGAGTTCCTAAGGCTCCTTTGAAAATCCCCTCATTAATCTCTGTCCGATGCTCTGTTTGAGATTTATTTCAAAGCATATTCCAAAGTACATTTTCAATAAACATAAGACGTGCAGGACTTCTCCTTGCTGCAACAGCAAAGCAAATGTTTGTTTCATATGGTGTGTTGCTTATTTTCTTGGTCCACAGTCTGTTAATTGATCTGTTTTCCTAGAAAAACTCTATTTTATATCATAAAATTCTCCAGGGACAGAGGGTATTTTATCAGAAAAGTGGAACTAATGGAAGAATAATAAATTCAATGGGCAGAACTTTTAGGTTCATTCCCACTGGAAAGTATCCTTCCTGTTCTTCCTGGAGGGTTGGGATGCAAAGGTTGTGGCCCAAAGTGCTTCTCTGAGTTACTGCCCCACTCAGGAAAACATGATCAAATTAAATACAGTGACCTGCCTCCCAGTGCTGGGCTCAGTTCTGCGGGCCAGTCTTGTCCCTGATCCATAAAAACCTGAAAGCACTTGCTTAACTTTAAGCACATGAATAGCCTCACTTTGACTTCACCTTACAGAAACGAGCCTTCTGGCTGCTCAAAGCCAGCATTCACCGAAGCAGAGCTTCCATCTGCTGAGTGAAGCATCCATGCTGAGATAGCTTGTCCAGGGACCCAAGATAGCTTGTGCACACTGCTCCTTGGCATCCAGGTCACAGGAGTGGCAGCAGTGCAATGGCAGGCCTAGGCCTATATTGCAGTGGTTCATCTGTCACTGGCTTTATTTTGTCAGGAAGTGGAAAGGCAGCTCTGTGGAAGTAATGCAATGACAGACCAGTTTCCCCCTTTGATTTTCAGGCCTACATGTTCAAATGTGTCTGGAGTTGCTTCAAGTACCTTAAAGCCAGCAAGAGAGAGGAGGTGAAAGTCATGCCAGAGTTTGCTGAGAAGGTGAGAACTTCAGATTCCCAGCTTTTGGTCTCCATCACGAAAAGGCAGGGTGTGGCTGGAGATTGGGAAAAGGAGTCCAGGTTACTTCATGCAGAATTGAAGCTTCTTTTAAACAATAATAAATGTCTGATTTGCTCCCACACTGCTGCAGTTTCAGTGTGGTGCAAAACCATTGGAGTTACACTGGAGTGCAGGTCAAACTGGTACAATGTAGTAGTTTTGAATCAAGGAGTCTCTGCTGCACAGGATACCTGAGTGTGACCCAATGCAGAGCTGTCTTACTGAATCTGCAGGCAGCCTGAATCAATCAGGCTAAGGCCTTGATCTAGCAGAGCACTTAAGCAAGTGCTGAACTTTAAGAATATAAGTATCTGATGGAAATTGATAGCACATGCCTAAAATTCATTTCTTGGGTAAGTACTTTGCTGGATCAGTGTGTAAGCAAGCTATGATACTTCCCCATTCACTTCAATGGGGTGTTAATTTGAAGTCTAATTGGAACAGCAATATTGTTAACTGTTTCGTTGCTGATGATTTGAGCAGAAGCTGCTTTGGGATTATGTGTGGAGCAACTGAAAGAGCATTCCAAAAACCATAAGAATACATCATAAAAACACCAGTATTTGAGATCACCTCCCTCAAAACAAGTTGTGAAAAATTGAATTAAAACTTTGTTGATGTTTTTGTGTTTCAATTTGGAAATTTTGTCCAGTTTTGATTCTGACAACCATCCAGCCAGGCAAGTATGGAGCCCAGCAGCTGCCATAGGCCCCGGGGAAATGTGGGAGGGGGGCCTGGCTCTGTGCACTGGAAAGTGGGGTCCAAGGGCTGAAGAGACAAGGCCAAGGGCCACCATTTTTCAGCACTGCACTGACTGTGGCTCTGGTCCCCCACCAACTCCCTCGCAGCTGTGCTCAGCTGGAGCAGTGCTACTTCAGCACTTCAAAGGGGCATGGAGCTCTGGCCTCTGTCACAGCCAAAGTAGCAGCAGCTGCGACTGTAGCTCCAGCCCCCTTTGAAATACCAGGCCCAGGGGTAACTGCCCTCTTTGTTCCCCCATTGGTGGCCTGGTGGAGCCCAAATCCTGGCTCTGACTCCCATGGCTGTGCTACATAGCGGGTTATGTTTTGCTACTGGGGCTGCACTAACAGAACTTCTGGATCATCTACTGAGGCTGTAGAGTTTCCTGTATTTTGATTCAGAGGCTCTGGATTCACCCATGCTTTGATTTTCCACACCCCTGGCCCTCAGAAGCCATATCACTTCCTCCACACTCCTTTGCCCTAGGAAAAGATAAAATCCAGTTGGAACATTTCCTTGTGTCCACAGCTAGTGCCCTCTAATGATTTCTTCCTTACAGGCCATGCTGCCCTCATATGAGGAAGCCTTAGAACTGCCCTGCAAGGAGTTGCCACCACCTTACTCTGGAGTTTAAGCCCCACCTTCTGAAAGGAACAATGTCTCTGCTGCTGTGAATGTCCCATAGCTTTCTCACCTGGCAGCTGCTCAGCCCTGCCGAATACTGACCCACAACAGCAGGAGTCTGCTTATAGTCTGCACCAACTTCACTACTGTTCAATGGACTGGGAGCTCAGAACAATCTCTTGCTGCTGTGGAAATGTGAGTGTAGGGTCTGATCCTCCTCACCTGATGGTTTCAACCCAGCCAACTCAGTTTGCTTCCAAGGAGCTAGCCCTTATTTACACCACTCTAGCTGAGAAAAGAGTTAGAGCCACAGAGTAGGAAATACCTGAGAGAACACAATTCTGAAGTATGTTTGGTTCCCCAGCAGCTTTCAATGAAGGGGGAAGGGGAAAGGCAGGGGATCGCAAATGCACTGCAGTGGGGTGCTCAGCCTGCCTGTCTGAAAGGCTGGGATCTTTACAGCACTGCTCTGCCATTTTGCACCTCCAAGTGTTTGCAGTTTTGCTTTCCATGTGTGATTTGAAAAATTAGTTCCAATAAAAAGCTAATGCTTTCAATTCCTGGCTGTCTGCTTTCTGTTGAGCATTGTCCTTGCACTTGGAGCAGTCTAGTAAATGAGCAGCTTTCCTCTGAAAACCAACTGTTAAAAGTATCATTGTGGGGTTTAGGTTTATTTCAGTTCACTGACTCCAGATGAGATGGGCATTATTTGCATATAAAATGACTAACTGCTGCCCCTGCAAACTCCTAGTGGGGTTCTTTCCTTCTTCCACGTCATTTCCAGGCATAAAGATCTGGCCACCCAAACTGTGTTTTTTGATAAAGTTTAGCAAAAGTTGCCCAGGTTAAACTGATTGGAATTTATTACCCAGGGTTGTTGATGGTGCACAAAGGGGAAATAGCCACTGGTACTCCCACAGCTGAGTTAGCTCTGCAGAGCTACAGGAGGGGTAAAAATCAGTTAACATTTGATTTTTTAACTAAAGCCAGAAAAATGGAGAGAGAAGATTCCCTGAGTAATAAGATGCCATTTATAGCCAATCACTTTTGCAAGTAGGACCATGTAATAAAGGAATCAAGCAGATGGATCTGGCTGAATTTTTTCAAACATATAGTTTGTTTCTCTGACAAATGCAGTTTTGGTGAACCCATCACTATGACAGTGGTTGATACACACAGCTTAGGCCATTCCTGAGGCAGTCAGTGCATGAGGAAGAAATGGTCCTGGTGGTGGTAGCTCTGCTTTCTTTCCACCCTCACATTTACATTCTTTATCTGGGTGATAACAGAGACATAGCCATGTTAGTCCACATACTATCAAAACAAAAAAGCAGTCCAGTAGCACTTTAAAGACTAACAAAATAATTTATTAGCTGGTGAGCTTTCGTGGGATAGACCCACTTCTTCAGACCATGGCTGGGTGGTTAGAGAGACCCAGGAGGAAATCCCCAACCTGGACTTTTTCAATTCACCAAACAGTTCTAGTGACATTGGCCTGGACCTTTCCCTCTCCACCTAGAGCTGAAAAACCAGTTGTTTGCTTAGCTCTACAAGAGACACTGCAAACTAGGCTCATCTCATTGGCACATTTCCACAGGGAACATTAAGTCAAAACATTCCCCACTGGCTCTACAACTCTGGGTTACTTTGGACAAGAGTCACTTTCAATTTTGCCGCCCTTCCCAGGTTTTGTCTTTCTTGTCTGTTGAGATTACAATCTCTTTGGGCAGGGACTGTCTCTTGGTATGTGTTAGTACAGCACCCAGCATGCTGGAACCCTGATCTTTGTTGCAAATTCTTGGGGATATTTTACTGATGTTACTAATATTATCATCAAGGCATCAGCTACAGAGTTGTCATATATTGCCAAGAGCCCAGATTGTCCCACAGAATTCTTCTCAGTGGTGAGAATGCAGGAGATGAGGGGAAAAAAAACCAAAAACAACAAAAACAAAAAACCACCTTGACTCAAATGTCCTAGGGCAGCACTGTTGGCTTGTCAGTCGCAACCACAGCTTTTCACTCCGCTTTGATATGTAAACCACTGAGAGCCAAGAAATATGATCCGCAGACACTAGTATACACTGTTCGGATTAGAACAGCCCTTTAAAGGTGAGATTTTCAAAGCACCTTCAGAGAGCAAATCTTGTTGAATTTAAAGGAAAAATCCCATTTAGTGAGCCAAATTCAACCAGCTGCCTGTGTGTCTGAGAGAAGCAGAGAGGAAGGTACCTGGGCTCTGGCTCCACACACAATTTGCAGGTGGATTGTTGCTTGTTAATTTGTCCCCTGTAAACTCGATGTGAATGTGGCTGAAAGCACTCGTTCTTCAGAGGTCTGTTTGACGTGGCCATGGATGAATGACTGGCATGGAGGCTTATGCTGTCTTCTGTATCAGGGATCTGGCCAGGTCTCTTGGATAGAAAACTCTTGCTAATGAATCTGTCTGCTGCTACCAAAAACAAACAGCAAAGCGTTCAGGGGAAAGCAACAAATGTGATATAATGCTTCAAAATAACAGCCAAATGTTCCAGACAAGGTGGACCAAACAGAGCAGGTACAAGCTATCTGAAAGTGCTCTATACGAAGAAGGGGAAAGAGACACCCATTACATGGAGGCTGGGACATGGGCGCCAGCTTCCTCTGAGCCAGGCGAATGATCAACACTTTACTTTGGCCTAGGCCCTGCCCCTGCCTCACCTCTTCCCACCCCCTTCCCAAAGTGTGCTACAGCCCTGCTCCTCCCCAGCTTCCTCCCCGCAGCAGAACAGCTGATTGCCAGAGATGGGAGGCGCAGGCAGGAGGCGGATTGGCTGTGAAGCACTGTCTGCTCCTTTTCCCTGCATGCTCTGGTCACAGAGTCAGTGCTAATATGTGGCAAATGGGCAGCACAATGTGGCAAAGTGTGGCTCTGAGCTGCACACATGGGACATCCTCCCAGCCACTCCGCATACACGCCCCACCACATGGTGGGACAAGTGAGTGGTGGCAGCACTGGAGGTGGCTCGGGCAGTTCCGGGCACAGCACCCAGGGCTTGGGGGGTGTGGCTTGGGGCTGGGCTGCTCTGGCGGTGGCTCTGTTGTATCACCAGGGACAGAGGGGAGGGTGCCTGGCTGCAGGTCCAGAGGCAGTAGGGCGAATGGCTGCAAGGGGGACTAGGGTGCCTGGCTGCGGAGTAGGGGGTGGTGTCTGGCTGGCATGGGGTGGGGGGACATATGGCGATCAGGTGTGTTGCTTTTGGCTATTGCTGGATTGTAAATTCTTTAGGGCAGGGACTGTCCCCTCCTATACATTTGTACTGCGCCTAGCATTATGGCACCTTGGTCACAGGTCAGGAATGTTGTGGTTAAAGTAAAACAAACAATGGAGTTCCCAAGTAAATTAATGTTTCCTTCAATGCCAGCTGATCGTAGCCCTTTGCAATTAGCATGTCCTCCAGCACTCGCCCTGCGGCCAGAGCCAGCAAGACACATCAGCTTTCCCTGTTTAATAATTTGTTTTTCCTGCAATCTCCAAGACAAGCTAGCGCAATAACATCACAGCTGGCAGCCCCCTCCATACCAGGAGGGTAAATAATCACAAGGAGGGTAAACACTCCCCCAGTCTGGAGCCAACATGGTTGCCAGGAACTGAAACCCTATTCTACAGCAGCTGAGACTTAGGAGTCTTTGTGCAGTGGACTGACACAGGGACAGGGAAAAGTGACAGGGAAGGTTCAGAACACTGAGATTCAGTGAATTCTTGGGAAATGGGCACTGACTAGTTAAACAGAGGCCGTGAGGATTTGGCAAGCCAGTCGCTAAGGGCTAGATTGCATCTTGGCACATATGCCCAGGAACCTTGCCCAGCTCATGGGCCCTGCACATGTATGCGGCAAGCTTTGTAACTGTGCAACATGCCCTCAGAACGTGCTGGCCAGAGCCAATGAGCACGTGTAGAGCGGGGGAGGAGCTCATTGCTGATCCAGGCCACTGGGCACTGTGGCCCACAGCGTGTAGAGAAGTAATGAGTCCCAGGGCTACTATGAGGGTGACACAGCTCATACACTGTCCTCCAGGCTGTACCTAACTGCAAATTTTCCTGAGGGAATTACCGCAACTACCTACAGGAATAACCTAAAGGGCTAAAGGAATTACTCACTGGGGGAGATCTCTGGCAGGGGCAGGGGACTCCACAGTTACAGGTGCTGAATTTTGTTTCCCCCACGCTGCCCTGTGCATGCTCCACCCCTGTTCTGCCCTGAGGCCCTGTCCTCACTCCACCCCTCCTCCTACTTCAACTCCCTCCTTTTCACCCTCTCCCTTGTGCCTTCATCCAGCCCACTGAGTCACAGGCAGCCCCAGGGCCTACCAATCAGCTCATCCATAGCCAGCTCCAGGGCCTACTGAACAGCTGATCCTCGCCCCACCGATGGCTGGCAGCACTCGGAAAGTATGGTAATGAGCCAGGAAAGCACCATGGTCGATGGTTTAATTAAATTGATAGATAGGGTTCCACACAGTTTTAGGTCTCTGTTTTCATCTTTAAAGCCCCCAGACATTTAGAGCCTAGCTGCTTCTAAGACATTTCTTTCTGGAATGTCTTCGGGCAACAGGGAAAGAGCTGTAGGTTAATTTCTGTGAGGGGCCAGGGACTGTAGACATAGAAGCCAACTCCATGGCTGTAGCCACACTAGCGGCTCATTTTGAAATGAGCAAGAAAGCGGCTACTCAGCAACTACTCACTTCGAAATGAGTTTCGAAATTAAAAGGCTTTCATTTCGAAATGGTTATTCCCCTCCTGTTTTGGGATTAACACCTCCTTTCGATGTTAATTTCAAAATTTAATGTGTGTAGCCACTCCCTGGCTGCCATTTTGAAATGAAAAGTCCTCCAGAGAGCCGGCCCCTCCCACCAGCAGCCAGAGCTCTATGGTTGTCAGCTGCAGGTGCCTAAAGCTTCAGGGACACAGAAACCCCATGCAGTAAGCTGAGAGTGTGCCGGCAGCCATAGGACCATGAGGTGGCCAGACAACACTCCCTAGCACCCCCAGAAAGCAACACCCCACCATGGCCGGACCGATGGCCAGCAGCCAAGACCCCCAGGATCCCTGTGGAGCCAAGGGGTCGGGGCGGCAGGGCTCCCAGGGCTCTGGGCAGCCCCCAAAGAGGCGGGGGGGGCCCTCTGGCTGGAAGCTGAAGTCTAGGACCTGCTGGCTGTCTGGCGGGAGGGCATCCTGCTCAGGATGGAGGGGCGGAAGAGAAATGCGGACACCTTCGCCCACCTCACCAGCAACCTCACTGCAAGGGGCCACCCCCTCCAGAGCCCCGACCAGGTCTGCTACAAAGTGAAGGAGCTGTGGCAGGGCTATGCCTGAGCAAGGGACTCAGCCAAGCAATCAGGGCAGCACCGGCCACCTGCCCCTACTTCAGGGAGCTTCACCAGCTGCTGGGACCCAGGTAGGCTGCACCACTTGAAGAGACACTGGACACAGCAGAGCCAGAGGGGCAGGGTGAGCAGCCCCAGCCAGGACCCTCAATGCCCCCACCCCACCAGTGCAGGCCCCGAAGTACCTGCTGGCACAGGGGACAGCGACAGCGGGAGCAAGGGACCACTGTGTATGGCCGAGCCCTCCGAGGGCACTAGCCGGGCTACCTCCACCCGGGCCTCCCCAAAACACCCGAGGAACCCTCAGGTAGGACCGCGTGTGGGGTGCACTGGTCATGTGGGGGAACGGGAGGTCCCCAACGCAGCCAGTACAGGCCTGGGCACACGGCCATGGGCCAGGGACCCGGGGATGGCCGTCATCGCTGTTGGGTGGGGCCCGCATGGGGCCATGGGCTGCCATGAGGGTCAGAAAACTGGGAGGGCTGGGGCAGCCACTCTAACTACCCCACGTTGATGGACCCCACAGAAGACAGGCCGCCCCAGAGCCCCTCACCACAAGCAGGGTGGGATGGCAGTGGAGACAAGGCCGCTGGCCCACAGTACCTGTGCTCATGACTGACGGGGCACCACCCTTTCGCCTTATGTCTTCACAGCCTCAGCATCTACCAGCCATCCCAGTCCCCGGACGTTCCCGGGAGCCCCGCAGCATCAGAGGTGGGGGAGGGGGAGACACCTCCCCGGACCAGGCGCCGTGGTGGGAGAAGCCACCGCCACAGCTGGGCGGATGATCTGGCGGCAGCCCACACGGCTGCATGGCGGGAGCAAAACCACTTGCTGTAGGAATGGCTCTCCATTGAGCGGGAGGCCTGGGACCGGGTGGCCGGGTATCTCAACACCAACTGCCTGGCCCAGCTGCCTGCCCCATGGATTGCCTTTCCCACAGCACCTGCTTCTGCCCCAGCCTGCCTTCCTCCCTGGTACCCTCCTTCTCCGCACCACCTCCCTCTGCCTCAGCCTGCCCAACTTCCCTGCTCCCCCTGCCTCAGCCTCTCCCTCCACCACCCCATCTTCCTCAGCTCCTCCCTGTTCCCCATACCCCTTCTGCCCCCCCCGACCCTTGCAGCTCTGTTCCCAGCCAACATGACCCTGGCCAAGCGGCGGGAGCTGGCGTGATGGCTGTGGCCAGGCGAGCCCTGCCCATCTGTGGTTCCACCCCGCCTCCTGCCCACGAGTCCAAGCCCCTAGATATCCCAGTCCAGCCCTACCTCCCTGTTCTACCTGCCCCATCACGGTCCCGCCATGGTCCCCGGGCCCAGGGCAGTTGCGGCTCCAGGGGCCGTCATGGCTCCCAACCAGCCACTCTGAAGGAGGATTGAGGCCCCCCACTTCCCCATGTATATAGTTCACCCCCGTCCCCCATGTATATAGTTCCCCCACCCCATAAATAGTCACACGTTCTTTATGTTCCAAACATAGCAGTTGAATTCATTTAACAGTGTATGTGTCCTGCCTCAGGTGGGGATGGCAAGGGCGGTGCTGGTGGAGCAGGGGTGAGAACTGGGGGGGAGGCGGGGGGGGTTGCATGGAATGAGCAGGGCCAGGTCATGGGGGTCCCCAGGCAAAGGTCTCCCGGAAGGTCTCCCACACACACACCCTGTCCCGGTGCACCTGGCAACACGGGACTGCACCTGGCTGCTCATACCGCGAAACGGCCTCGGCTGCCCAGTGTGCCACAAAGAGCTCCTGCTTGCTCTCCACGAGGTTGTGCAGTGCACAACAGGTGCCCATGACCGCGGGCACGCTGGGCAGGCCTACCTCCAGGCACATCAGGAGGCACCTGAAACAAGCCTTCAGATAGCCGAATGCCGCTCCACGGTGTTTCTGGTGTAGTTGAGGTGGGCATTGAAGAGGTCCAGCTCTCATTGGTGTGTCCCGTGTAGGGGTACATTAGCCAGACCTGGAGTGGGTAGGCAGCATCCACGACGATGCATGGGGGCATGGTCACGTCCCCCACTGGCAGCTCCCATTGGGGGATGCAGGTGCCCTCTGCCATCCTGTGGCCGAGCTACGAGTTCCTCCTAGATACCCCAGTCGAAATAAGGGGCCAGGAAAGCCCCAAGCTGCTCTCTTAAACGGTCCCTCCCAGACACACTCGGCCTGCACAGCATGAGATCTACAGAGCCGACAACTAGTTGCAGACCCTGTGAATGTAGCATGGACCCCCAGCTGCAGCAGCAGCAGCAGCAGAAGCAGCCAGAAGACCTGGGCTAAGGCCTGCTGCGTGTGGTGACCACAGAGCCCTACAGGGCCTGGATAGAGCGTCTCTCAACCCCTCAGCTGACGGCCACCATGGAGGACCATGCTATTTCGAAGTAGCAGGACACGGATCATCTACACACGCCCTACTTCAATGTTCAGATGGGAATAGTGATTTTGATGTCTTGCCACCGAACGTCAATTTCAACATCGAAATAGCACGCGGCATGTGTAGACGTAACGTGTGCTATTTCGACGTTGTGCTGGCTAGTTCGAAGTAGCCAGCTAGTGTAGATGCACCCTATAGCTGCGTCTACACGAGCCGGCTACTTTGAAGTAGCCGTGCCAACTTCGAAATATCGCCCGCCACATCTACACATGGCGAGCGCTATTTCAAAGTTGAAATCAATGTAAGGCGGCGAGACATCGAAGTCGCTATCCCCAACAGGAGATGGGAATAGCACCCTACTTCAACGCTGAACGTCGAAGTAGGGCACGTGTAGACGATCCGCATCCTGCAACATCGAAATAGCGGGGTCCGCCATGGCGGCCATCAGCTGAGGGGTTGAGAGATGCTCTCTCCAGCCCCTGAGTTCTATGGTCGCCGCGTGCAGCAACCCCTTAAAGCTCCCCGACCCCTGAGGTTCTGTGCAGGAAGCTGAGAGCGCATGCAGGCTGCAGCACCGCCACGTGCTCAGCCTGCATGCCCGCAGCAGCCGCAGCCCAACACCCTGCAGTGATGGCAGCCAGCCAGCCCCGCAAGCGCCCCCAGGGCACCCAGGGCTCCCAGGCTGGCAGCCAGCCAGGGAAGAGGCAGTGGGGCCCCTCCTGGATGGAGGCCGAGATCCGGGACCTGCTGGGGCTCTGGGGCAAGGAGGAGGTGCTCCAGGTAATGGGGAGCAAGAGGCGGAATGCTGATGCATTCACTTGGCTGGCCAAGGGCCTGGCTGCCCGGGGTCACCCTGCCCGCACTCCTGACCACGTCAGGAGTAAGGTGAAGGAGCTGCGGCAGGGTTACTCCTGGGCCCGGGATGCAGCCAGCCGATCTGGGGCCGCCGCCACCACTTGCCCCTTTTACAGGGAGCTCAGGGCCATCCTCGGCCTCTGGTACACCTCCTCCCCCCGGCCACTCTTGACACCTCGTCCAACGAGCCCCAGCAGGCCCCGGAGACGGAGTCTGCCCCGGAGGCAAGCCCCGCACCCCAGGGACCACCCCAGGAGCCAGAGGAGGAATGATGCCAGAGGAGAAGGAGGGGGAATCCTCCTACAGTGACGGGGGGCTCCGCATCGCCCTCCCGTCCCGCAGCTCCAGCAGGGCGTCCACCCAATGGGTGTCCCCTGACCGTGGGACCTGACCGTCATGTATGTACCCTCCCGGTGCACACCTCCGGGGTTAAGGGGCGGGGACAAGAGACATGACCAGGGCCCTCCACATGCCCAGATGACCATGGCCCCAAGGACAGCAGAGGCATGTCCCTCAGAAGAGTGCATCAGCCCCTGCCCCCCAGCAGGACAGTGCCATGCCCCATCCCTAGGGATGGGAGGAGCGGAACCTAGGGTCCCCCATGGGATGGGGATGGGGAACCAGCAGCAGAGGGGTCGGGGGCCAAGGGCCACGGGTCAGGGCCCACACTAACGGCTGTCTCCACTCTTCTTCCCCCCTGTTTTCCGCAGCTGCACCATTGGAGGGCCCGGAGAGCGCCGGCAAGGTGTCCGTGGTCCCATAGAGCCCACTGGGGCCATCCCAGAAGGCCAGCCCCTCGGCGGAGCACCAACCAGCCCCAGGACGAGGCCGACAGAGGAGCCACCCACGGATGGCCACGGACCCCCAGCTGCTCGCTACCCTCCGCCATCAGCTGGAGGTGTCAGAGTGGCGCCTGCGGGTGGAGAAGCAGCGGCTAGAGCTCCAGAAGCCAGCGCTGGCCTGGCACCAGGAGGCTTTGGGAGCCTTCATGCGCACTTTTGATCACATTGTGCAACACCTGGCCCCCTCGCCGCGCCACCCGCCACTCCACCCGCTGCTCTGCCTGCTGTCCCTCCACCATCTGCCACCCTGGGGCCTGCTGCTGAGGGGGACCATGGGCCTGCGGACACCAGCCAGCCGTATTTGCCAGTTCTCCCGGCTCCCACCCAACCTCGACCAGGGCTCCGGCCAAGACGTGGGTCGCGCTCCCCAACACTGGGTGCTGGACATTAGGGTGCAGGGCAGAGGACGTGGCCCCCCCCTTTGTACATATTCCCCCATTTGTAAATAGTTTTTGTTGGATCCCTGTTTTAGTAGCTGCCCCCCCATGTAAATAGTTCCCCCTTTTCTTCTGTTAATAATAAGAGGTTGCACTGTTTTGTTTGAAACAATATTTCCATTTATTTCAAAGAAAAGTGTGGGGGGGTGCTCTCGGGTGCTCTGTGGTGTGGGCATGGGGCAGGGAGTGTTGTGGAGGATGAGGGGGTGCAGTGGGTGGCTCACCCGCAGCTGGCCCTGCCAGCGTTCACCCCGCAGCCTGGTCAAAATGGGCCCGCAGGGCCTCCCGGATCCGGATCCCCTCAGGGTCGACCTGGTGACTGGGGGCAGTGGGTGGCTGGACGTCGGCCCTGCCGGCCTCCACAGCCCAGCCCTGGAAGAAGGCCTCTCCCTTGCTCTCCACCAGGTTGTGGAGTGCGCTGCACGCGCCCACAACCTTGGGGATGTTGGTGAGGCCTGCATCCAGGCAGGTGAAGAGACACCTCCAGCGCCCTTTGAGTCGGCCAAAAGTGCGCTCAACCACCTGGCATGCATGGTTCAAGAGAGTGTTGAACCGCTCCTGGCTGGCTGTGACATGGCCTGTGTAGGGGTGCATGAGCCAGGGCCAGAGGCGGTACGCAGCATCTGCGACGACGCAGAGGGGCATGGTGGTGTCCCCCACAGGGATCTCCCGCTGAGGGATGTAGGTCCCCGCCTCCAGCTGGTGGCACAGGCCCAAATTTCTGAACAACCGGGAGTCGTGGGTGCTGCCAGGCCAGCCAACATAAACGTCCAGGAAGCGGCCTCGGCTGTCCACCAAGGCCTGGAGGACCACGGAATGGTATCCCTTCCTATTGAGGACGCGTCCTCCGGTGTGCTCCGGGGCACGGATGGGGATATGGGTCCCATCCAGAGCCCCAAAGCAATTTGGGAAGCCCAGGCTGGCAAACCCCGCGATGGCAGCATCCGGGTCCCCAAGCTGCACGAGCCTGTGGAGAAGCAGGGCATTAATTGCGCGGACGACCTGCAGGGGAAGGACATGAAAGAGCACTGGTGAGGGGTGTGCAGGGTGTGTCTGGCCCTCCACCCCCGGGCTCCCCCCCCTCCCCCCAGGGCTCCCCCCCGGGTCCTCTTACCTCCATGAGGACAGCCCCGACAGTGGCCTTGCCCATGCCAAACTGCTGCCCTACGGATCGGTAGCTGTCTGGAGTGGCCAGCTTCCAGACAGCGATGCCGACCCGTTTCTCGACGGTGAGGGCATGTCGCGTGGAGGTGTCCTGGTGCTGCAAGGCAGGGGTGAGCCACTGGCAGAGCTCCAGGAATGTCTGCCAGCTCATGCGGAAATTCTGGAGCCAGTGGTCATTGTCCCACTCGCCGAACACCAGCCGCTCCCACCAGTCCGTGCTAGTGGAGTAGCTCCACAGCCGGCAGCGTGTGCGTCCGGGGGGTGCTGGGAGGGCAGCAAGGTCTGGGGCTGCTCCCTCATCCCCTGGGGGCAGCTCATCTTCCTCAAATAAAAGATGGTCAGCTGCCTCCTGCATGGCACTAAGCAGGGCAAGCACTGCTCCTACAGGGGCGGCTGTGTGGACCTCTGGCTGCTGCTGCTGCTGCTGGGGGTCCATGCTGCTTCCATGGGGTGTGTGTGCTTGTCGCTCTGCAGACCGCGTGCTGGACAGGCTGAGTGTGTCTGGGAGGGGCCCTTTAAGGGAGCAGCTAGCTGTTGCCCCAGAAGTGCTAGTCCACCCTGTGACCCTGTCTGCAGCTGTTCCTGGCACCCTTATTTCGATTTGGGCCACTTTGGTGTGTAGACGCTCCCCTGCAGCGCCTACTTCGATGTAGTACTGCCCAATGTCGATGTTGAACGTCGACGGCACCAGCCCTGGAGGACGTGTAGACGCTATTCATCGAGACAGCTTCTTTCGATTTCTCTACATCGAAATAAGCTATTTCGATGTAGCATGCCCGTGTAGATGTAGCCTATATGGGGCTTCTGACATCAGAGATAGAGTGTTCCAGCTCTGTGATTTCACAAAAATAGGCAATAATCCTTTCTCAAAATGTAAATGTCTCAATCTCCTACTTTAAAATAATTCATGTCTAATCATGTTCCTAGCTACTCACTCGCTGAAAGAGGGCCAAGAGTTCCTAAACCCCTTGGCTTAATTATCTGCCACAAAAACGCTGTTAAAATATATGGCCTGCAGCAAGATGGCTTTTGCTGCATTGCCCAGGAGGATGCAAATGTTCAGCCCGAGACCAGAGCACCTGACTTCATAAATGGCCCTGGTATTTGGTGGGTTTTAGAAGTCCAACAGTAGGTCTGCTTTGAATGGTCATTTATATTCAGAATTGAAAATAGTCCCTGAAAGCCTCAAAGGAGCCACGAAATCTGATAAAAATGTGTAGATTTATTGTGCATTTCCAGTCAGAGTAGAGGCTGGGTGCTAGACAGGAAATGACTTTGGTTTTTGTGAAATGTTAGAGCATTTGGCCAACACAAACTAAATGTGAGCTGCCACAAGGCTTTAATGAGTCAAACTCTGGTTCCCCCAGTGCTATATTTGAGTGTGATAAAAGGGTCTTTTAAAAGTACTTCTGTTGTTTGCCACTCATCTGATTTCCGAAGCAAATGTCTTCCACCCCCAGTGAGAATACAACTCACAAAGAAAAGCCCATTGCTCTTAATCTGGAAGCTTGACACATTTAGCTTCCGAAAGAAAAGAATGAATGACCATTCTTCAGTGCAGTGAGTTTGCTGCTGGGGCACTGGAGTGCTTCTGTTAAAAGAAACTCCATCAGCTTCACAAGCAGGGTGATCTCATGGCTAAGGTGCAGGGCTGGTGTTTGGGAGACTGAAGTTCAGTTCAGAGGGGTAGCCGTGTTAGTCTAGATCTGCAAAAGCAATGCGGGTACTTGTGACCTGTGCAGGTCTGCACACCTGCATCTGACGAAGTAGGTCTTTGCCCACAAAAGCTTATGCTCATACATTTCTGTTAGTCTACAAGGTGCCACAGGACCGGTCGTTGCTTTTGAAGTTCAGTTCCTGTTTCTGCCATACTCCTGAGTGTAAGGGATGTGCCAGCAGAAGCTCATTCCTGCTAAGGGAATTTGAGGAATGTGCTCTTCAGAGATAGAAAGAGGTATGTAATAAAATAGTTGCTTGTTTTGCGAAAGCTGCTAGGTATCAGGAAAAAAACAGTGGTGTTTCACCTATTGTAAACAACTTGTTATTGTAAAGTCACAAATTAAGCCATCACCCACTGTAGCAATTGTGGAATATTACCAATGCTTGAAATTATAGTGGGGGTACTGGGTGGTCATCATCTCTGAGTAAGATGTGAATCACAAAGGGCTTCCCTCAGCAGAGAATAGTGCAGTAAGGGATAGTAGTTGAATGATTTTGTTAGGAGTTTTTTGGCTAGGTAACTGTAAGTCTGTTTTGATTAGGTGTCACTTTTTCTTATTCATGAACTAAGTCAATGAGTAATGCTGAGGTCATAGAATCCTAGGGCTGGAAGGGCCCTCAGGAGGTCATCTTGTCCAGCCTGCTGATTCAAGTAAGATCAACACCCGCTAAGTCATCCCAGCCAGGACCTTGTCAAGCTGGGACTTAAAAACCTTGAGGGATGGAGAATCCACCACCTCTCTCGGGAACACATTGCAATGCTTCACCACCCTCCTGGTGAAGTAGTTCTTCCTAATATCCAACTTACACCTCTCCCTCTTCAACTCCAGACCATCACTCCTTGTTCTGTCATCTGACACCACTGAGAGCAGTTTCTCACCCTCCTCTTTAGAGCTCCCCTTCAGGAAGTTGAAGGCTGCTGTTAAATCACCTCTAAGTCTTCTCTTCTGTGAACTAAACAAGCCCAAATTCCTCAGCCTGTCCTCAAAGGTCTTGTGCTCCAGCCCCTTAATCATTTTTGTTGCCATCTGCTGAACCTGCTCCAGCACATCCATATCCTTTTTATACTGGGGGGTGTTAGCCAGTGGCCGGGTAATGTGCGGTGAGGTACTCCCCTGGGTCCTAAACAACCCAGGTTTTTTTTACTGTTAGAGCAGGGACCTGCTAGCACTCTCACCTATGGCCAGGCTGTAGTAACCAAATGGTTAAAGTTCTTTTTGTTGTGGCGGCTGTGTTGCAGTGACAAAAGGGTTAACAGCAGGGTCAGGCTCAGAGCTTAACTAGTTACAAGTTCATTAAGCTACAGTTATAAGCGTGTGGTTACAAAAGGCTATTGTCTACTTCTTATATGCTAGCAAAGTACAGGTGTTAACAAGTTACGTTACAATCCAATACAAAGATATCTGTTACCATCTAACACAATGATATCTTGACACAAGACATCTAGTTACAGAGCTCTAATTCTTTAGCTGTGCACAAAAAGAACGGAGACCTAGCATGGGTATATCTTACCCTCTCTGCGTCTCTTGATACCAGCGTAGCCAAGCCGGATCGGTCACTCAATTCCGCGGAAAGACGAATACGAAGTTGGGCGTCCCCAGTTGTGGACCTTGGGAGGCAATCACCTGACCCGACCAGCAGGTAGTTGGTGGAATGCACTCAAAGTTAGAGTCTTACTGGGCCCACCTTTTATACCCCTTTTAGGTTACGTATTCTCTTTCTTATCTATGGTGACAGATCATACTGGTCTGTCTTTTGTGACGCCAGTTTGTTACAAGGGCATTTCTTACTTAATTTGCACTTGTAAGACAGGAGATAAGCAATTTAGGAGTACAGGACATTCTTTTTGTGTGGGCGAGGACTCCCCCTTCTGGGATGGTTGTGTGGTCATCAAATTCATCAATGCCAGCTGGGGTGATTTCCTGAGGGTCCCCCCACCTCTCTTGTTGACAGTTTGGCCTGTTAGCCTTCTATCTGTACTTTCTGTTTCTCAGGGTCACGATAAGCTAGCACATCTGGGCCTCAATGAGGGCATCAAAGACTGTGCTGTCAGCAGCCGTTTCCGTGCCCTGTGTGCTCCTCAGTGCGGAGGGCAGCGAGCAAGCTGGCTTGTAAGCGGGAGACTTTGTCTGGCTACAGGGGGCCCAAAAGTTGGAGAGGGAGAATATCTGCTGTTCTTCACACCCACACAAGTGAACACCTGAGAGAAGCTCCTGAGGAAAAGGGCTTGGAACAGGGGTCGGGATCCCAAGCTGCAAAGGAAACAACTTCCTGATACAAGTGCACAGGAAACCAATCAGTGGCCATGCACAGCTTGACCAGCTCCTCACAAACAGGGAGAAACTTGTATGAGAAGTAGAAGTGGTTGGCACATTGGGCTGCAGCCGTCATGAGATGGTGGATTTCAGGATCCTGACAAAATGAAGAAAGGTGAGCACAAAAATACACACCCTGGAAGTCAGAAGAGCAGATTATGGCTCTCTCAGAGGACTGATGGGTAGGATCCCCTGGGAAGTTAATATGAAGGAGGAAGGAGTCCAGGAGAACTGGCAGGGTTTGTTTATTTATTTATTTATTTACTTATTAAGTCAAGTCTTATTGAAGGCACAGGAAGAAACCATACTGATGCACATTAAGAAAAGCAAATATGGTAGGCAATCAGCTTGGCTTACCAGGGAAATCCTTGGTGAGCTTAAACTCAGAAAGGATGCATGTAAGAAGTGTAAACCTAGGCATATGACTAAGTAGAAGTACAAATATATTGCTCGAGAATGCAGGGGAGTAACCAGGAAGGTGAAAGCACAATTGGAACTGTGGCTAGCAAGAAAAGTGAAAGGTAACAAAAATGGTTTTTACAGACATGTTAACAAAAAGAGGGTGATAGGAGGGGGAGTACAGGCCTTACCGGATGAGGGAGGTCATATTGTGACAAACAGTGTGGGAACAGCTAAAGTACTCAATGCTTTTATTGCCTCTGTCTTCATGGATGAAGTCATCTCCCAAATTATTGCACTAGGAAATGCAGTATGGGAAGGAGGTGGGCAGTCTTTGGTGGGGAAAGAACAGGTTAAGAGCTATTTAGGAAAGCAAGACATAAACAAATCCATGGGTCCATATTTAATGCATCCAAGGTTACTGAGGGCATTGGCAAATGTCATTGCAGAGACTTTGGCCATTATTTTTGAAAAATTTGTGGAGATTGGAAGAGGTCCTGGGTGACTGGAAAAAAGCAAAAATAGTGTCTAGCTTTAAAAAAGGAAAGAAGGCTAATCCAGAGACCTATAGGCTGGTCTGCCTTATCTCAGTCCCTGGAAAAATCATGGAGGGGATCCTCAAGAAATCCATTTTGAAGCACTTGGAAGAGTCAGCATAGATTCACCAATGGTAAGTCATGTCTGATCAATCTGATTAGCTTCTATGACGAGGTAATTGGCTCTGTGGACACTGGGGAGTCAATGGATGAGATATACCTTGACTTTAGCAAAGCTTTTGATACAGTCTTTCACAGTTTTCTTGCCCACAAGTTAAGGAAGTATGGCTTGCATAAATCAGGGTTTCCCAGCCTCTGGGTCAGGACCCAAACATGGGTTGCGATTACATTTCAAAAGGGTTGCCATCTGGGCTGGGCATCTCCACAGGTGGCTATTAAGAAGCCATTCACGCTCCTGAAGTGGTTCTCAACTTCTTCATTGAATTAACAGCAGTCAGGCAGTTAAGCCAACAGATTAAATTGAAAACCATTTCAGCTGCAGGGCAGAGAACTGCATACCAGAAGAGCAGCACCCAGCTCAGGTGAGGTTGGGGCCTGAGTCCGATGTTGGGAAGGAGGGAGGGTAGAGCTGATCAGCTCCCTGGCTTCCAACCTCTGCAGGAGATGGGGTCCCTGCAGACCCCAGCAGGGTTCCTGCAGCTGGCTTCCAGCCATGGGGGTCCCTGTGCCTCCCCTAGCTCCGTTCAACCTGTGAGTGACCCCTAGCCCCCAACTGTGACTCCCCTCACCCCCTCCAGCCTCTGAGTGTGACTCCCTTAGCATTAATTGTGGGGTTTAAGCTGGGAGGAGCAGTTTGGGGATGAGTGCCTTTCCACCACCACAGCTCTAACTATAGTAAATGTAGTGTTTTTATTTTATTAATATATTTCCCCTTTTCTATGAAATAACTGTTATGAATATATAAATATGAGGGGGCACAATTTTATATTCTTGCCTCAGATGCAAAACTAGCTAGTTATGGTTCTGCTCTCCCCTCTTCCCCTCCCTCCCGCCCATTTTTAAATTGCCTTAGGTCACCAAGTCTTCCTGAATTGTCAAAAGGGGTCCCTGTCTGGAAAAGATTGGGAACCTCTGGCATAAATGGCCTGTAAGGAGGATAGAAAACTGGCTAGACAGTAGCCCAAAGGGTAGTGATCAGTGACTCAATGTCTGTTTTGTGGTCTGTTTCAAGTGGACTGCCTGAAGAATCAGTTCTAGTGGTGGTATTGTTCAATCATAGCATCCTAGGGCTGGAAGAGACCTTAGGAGGTCATCAAATCCAGCCGCCTGCCCAAAGCAGGACCAACCCTAACTAAATCATGCTGGTTAGGTCTTTGTCAAGCTGCAGCTTAAAAACCTCTTGGGATGGAGATTCCACCACCTCTTAAGATAACACACTTGAGTGCTTCACCACCCTTCTAGTGAAACATTTTTCTAAACATCCAGCCTACACCTCCTGCTCTGTAACTTGAGACCATTGCTCCTTGTTTTGCCATCCATCACTAATTAGACCTGTTTCTGGAATTTCCACTACATTGCATCTGATGAAGCAGGTCTTTGCCCACAAAAGCTTATGTTCCAAAATATCTATTAGTCTATAAGGTGCCACAGGCTTTCTCCTTGCTTTTACAGATACAGACTAACACAGTTACCTTCTGACTCTGAGAACAGCCTCTCCCCATTGTCTTTAGAATCCCCCTTCAGGAAGCTGAAAGCTGCTATCAACTATCCCCTCTCTCTCCTGTTCTGCAAACTAAATAAGCCCAGATCCCTCAGCCTCACCTCATAGGTCATTGTAGGGTGCAAGAAAAGTTTGTAACGGTTTCATGAGAGCAGATCGACCTCTCTGTGAATCCTCAGGAGAATCTAAACAGACCAGTCTGTGCAAGGTAAAAGCTGCAAACTGCCATGGGAACAGCTGCAGAACAAGCCGCGCTTGCCAAGATTTTAAGGCTACGCTGGCAGTAGGCCACCAAAGATAGTAATAAAAAATGCATGGGCAATTTTAGGAAATCTTATGTTAATGAGCTCAGCTTTATCAGCTAGTGTTAGAAGGCCTGTTACTGAGCCTCTCCCCGAGCGAAGCTCCGACGCGTCGGGCTTTCCCCCCACTGGTGACTGCGGCGTCTCCGGGGCTCCCGTCGCGGGTGTCACGCGCTTTCAATAAACCAAATATAGCACTCCCCTTCTGGGTGCAGCCTCGTCTCTGGGGAACCCGAGCCTGGTTGGCTACAATTGGCGCAGCAAGCAGGGTTCTCCAGGTACGATGCCCTTTTGGTCGAAAGCAGGGGAGGCAGGGAAGCCAGCGCTGTCCCTGCAGCGCATACCAGGATGGCCCTCGACGGAGCAATGGGGGCCGGTAGCGCGGATGGTGGCCTGTTGGGCAGCCCCGGCACACTGGCTGGAGTTGCAGGAGGCGGCAGGCGTGACGCCGGTACAGGTAAAAGCGGCGTTGCGTCGGCTGCGGTTGAGCCGCCGGCTGGGGACGGAAAAAAGGGTGGTGGGAGAGGTAGCATGGCTTTTCCTAACCGCCCTCCGGGCCCTGGGTGATGAGCTTCTCTGCCTGCAGAAGGCGCTGGCGGGGAAGGAGCTGGAATGTTGCGCTTTGGCGGATGCGCGGGCAATAGCGCAGGAGGTGGTTACCTCGCAGTCTGAAAGGATGCAAGAATTAACCCATCGTTGTGAGGTGTTGGCAGCGAGAGTTGCAAATCGGCGGCGCGCGAAAGTAGGGAAAGCAGCGGTGTCGAAGGCCCAAGTGCGTGCGGTCCTAGTGCTAGCCTCTTGGGACCCTGAGACCTGGGATGGTAACATTTGGAGCTCTTCCTCGTCTGAGGAGGAGGTGGTGATCGGGGAGGCTGTGCCTACCGACCTGAGACAGGCGCATCCCATTCGGGAGATGAGGTCGGAAGGGGGGCAACTGCGCTTCGATGTCTGGCGAACATTTAAGACAAGTGAGTTGCAGGAGTTAGTGAAGAGTTTTAAGCAGGAGCCGGGGGAAGGCCTTTTGGCCTGGCTGGTCCGTGTGTGGGACAACGCGGGCAATTCTGTGTTGCTGCTGCCTACGGAGCTCCACCAGATGGGTGTGTTGTCCCAGGATTCACAAGTCAGGCAGGGAGTGCAGACTATGCAAGGTCTGAAAGATGGACAGGGAAATGCTGTGGAAGCGCCATCCCTGTACCGCTGGTTGGCTGCGGCGGTGGACCAGGTCTACCCCTCCCCGGGGGAGCTGGAAGCACAGGTGAGGCCCTGGCGCACGATCCCAGAAGGGGTGAGTGCACTGAGGCAGCTGGGCATGGCATGGGCTGTGGCCCTCGACATGGGACCGGACGATGTAGTGATCCAGAAATCCATCAAGGCCACTCTGTTACACCTTGCCCCTCTTGAGCTGAAGGCCTCCCTTATGGCCGTGGTCATGGCAGCGGGCGGGACTGTAGGTGACTTGGTGGGAACATTGATGCAGTTAAAGGCTGTCATAGGCGGCGCGAAAGCGGTCCGTGCCACAAAAGGAAAAGGTGGTCGGGCGGGAGCCTCTGGACAGGAAAAAGGGCACGTTAAGGTGACTTGGAGAACTATGTGGATGGATTTACTGAAGGCAGGAGTGCCCCGTGAGGAGATCAATGGTGTGCCAACACCAGACTTGTACAAGCGTTGGTTACAATTGCCGCCTACCCAGCGGAGCGAGGATGTGGGTGCCTCCAAGAGGGTGGGCGAGACTCAGGCACCACAGAAAGGTACAGGAGCTAGGGGGAGAACGGAGCCCAGTGCCCCGGTCGACTGGACCCTTCCCCCTAGGAAGTGACGGGGAGGCGGGTCCCCTGTGGTACGGGCTGTGGCTGTGCAACAGGTAGCAGGGGACCGGCGCCCATTCGTCCCGTTAACCATCAAGTGGCCCTGGGGAGGGGAGCAGCATGTGCTTGTTCTGTTAAACACTGGAGCCGAAGTGACCATTCTGCATTCTACCCAGACTGCGGGCCATGTGGTGGTTGTGCAGGGCCTCAGAGGAGCGGAGACCACCGCTTATTCGGTGGAGGTCACCCTCACGCTGGGAAAAGCCCCTCCCTTTCGGGCGACTGTGCTGGCTGCGCCGTTAGGTGAATACATCATTGGCATGGATGTTTTGCGTGGTTGGTGTGTGGACACACAGTATGGGCTGTTTGCCTTTGGGCACCCCCAATACATCCGGGCAATCAAAACTGTGGAGCCCCTACTTCGGGGACATCCCAAATGGGAGCCTGTACGCCTGCCGGTCCCCCAGACCCCGGTGCCAGTCAAGCAGTACCGCATTCCCGGTGGAGAGCAGGAGATCAGTGACACTATTGCTGCATTGCTACAGGTGAAGATTATTCGCCCTACCCTGAGCGCCTTTAACAGCCCCATCTGGCCAGTGAAGAAGCCGGATGGCTCGTGGCACATAACAGTGGACTATCGAGAACTCAATAAGTTAACCCCGGAGCTAACGGCCGTAGTTCCGGACATGGTTACCATTCTGGAGCGCATCACCGTGGCGGCCCTGCCATGGCATGCCGTCATAGACCTGGCTAATGTGTTTTTCTCTGTTAACATTCATCCCGAGAGTCAGGAGCAGTTTGCCTTCACGTGGCTAACAAAGCAGTACACATTTACCATGTTACCTCAGGGCTTTAAACGCTCCCCGACGATCTGCCATCAGCTAGTGCAGGCCGATCTGGAGCGTCTGGACCTCCCTGACCAGACGGCCGACTATCACTACATCGATAACATTATAATCTCGGGACCAGATGAACCGACTGTTCAAGCTGCCTTAGACACCGTTGTAACAGGTTTGCAAGAACGGGGGTGGGCTATTAACCCCAAAAAAGTGCAGGGTCCAGCCACCAGTGTGGTCTACTTGGGTGTGCTGTGGATGGGTACAGACAAATGCATTCTGCCGAAAGTGCAGCATACCATCCAGGCGTTCCCCACACCCTCGTCTAAACAGCAGCTGCAAACCTTTCTGGGCCTTCTCGGTTTCTGGCATGCTTTTATTCCGCACCTTGCTTTTCTTATGCGTCCCTTACAGGAGCTTGTGCGCAAAGCCACCCAGTGGCTCTGGACAGAGAAGCACCAATGCGCCTTTGACCTCTGCAAAGAGGCGTTAGTAGCACACGCCCGCCTCACCGCACCGCTGCAGGGCCAACCGTTTAAACTGGAGGTAACAACCGTCGGCGACGTGGAGTCCTGGGGTCTGTGGCAGCAGGTAGGAACCCAGAGAAAAGAACCTATCGGTTTCTGGTCACGAACCCTCCGCGGAGCAGAAGGTGGGTACGCCCCCCTGGAAAAGCAAATCCTAGCAGCAGTGTGGGCTTTTCAGAACACTGAGTGGGTCACGGGCGTCGCCCCTGTTACCGTGCAGACCCCGATCCCCTTAATGGGGTGGGTCACGGATACCTCTGAGCGTGCACATACGGGCGTAGCCCAAGCAGCTACCCACTTCAAGTGAAAACACTACTTACAGCAGCGCATGTGCTTGGGAGCCCCCACACTTACTGTTCCACATGCCCTGCTGCTGGGAACCATTACCTTTCAGCATGATCCCCAGCTAGCGGATGAGCTACCCGCCGTCGACTCACCAGTGGCCCCCTCGCCGGTAGCGGAGGCACCTCCGTTGGATACCGTGTCTGAGGAGAGAAGAGGAAGCATCTGGGTAACCAACGGGTCTGCTACATACACCGCAACAGAACAGAAACAGTGGCGAGCAGTCGCATACGCCCCCTACAGGGATAAAATCGCCTTTGCCTGCGGAACAGGTAACTTGAGCCAACGGGCGGAATTGCGGGCAGCGACACTGGCAGTGAAAACTGAACAAGCGGAGACCTTTATCTATACTAACAGCTGGGTAGTCTACAAGGGTCTGCTCACCTGGGTAACAACGTGGGAAGCCAAGGAGTGGAAAATAGTGGATTGCCCCCTCTGGGGCGCCGACTTATGGCAACAACTCTTAGCTTTCGCTCCGCAGAAGCCCCTGGCGGTGCGGCACGTTGATGCCCATATAAATTATATCGGAAAGACAGAACAGGTCGTGCGGGTGGTGGAGTGGTACTATATGTGAAGGATAATATAGAATCAAATGAAGTAAAAATCCTAAAGGAATCAAAATGTTCCATAGAATCATTATGGATAACAATTCATTCCTCTAATATGAATATGGCATTAGGAATATATTACCGACCACCTAACCAGGACAGTGATAGTGATGCTGAAATGATAAGGGAGATTAGAGAGGCTATCAAAATAAAAAACACAGTAATAATAGGAGATTTCAATTATCCCCATATTGATTGAGTGCATGTCACCTCAGGACGGGATTCAGAGATTAAATTTCTTGATGCCTTAAATGACTGCTTCTTGGAGCAGCTAGTACAGGAACCCACAAGGGGAGAGTCGATTCTCGATCTAGTCTTGACTGGAACGCAGGATCTGGTCCAAGAGGTAACTGTTACTGGACCGCTTGGAAATAGTGACCACAATATAATAACTTTTAATATTCCTGTATTGGGAAGAACACCGCAGCGGTCAAACACTCTGGCATTTAATTTCAAAAAGGGGAATTACACTAAAATGAGGAAGCTAGTTAAACAGAAACTAAAAGGTAGAGTAATTAAACTAAAATCCCTGGAAGCTGCATGGAAACTGTTTAAAGACACCATACTAGAGGCCCAACTTAAATGTATACCCCAAATAAAAACACACAGTAAGAGACCTAACAAAGAACCACCATGGCTAAACAGCCATGTTAAAAAGGCAGTGAGAGAGAAAAGGGCAGCTTTTAAAAAGTGGAAGTCAAATCCTAGTGAGGAAAATAGAAAGGAACATAAACACTCCCAAATTAAGTGTCGTAATGTAGTAAGAAAAGCCAAAAAAGAGTTTGAGGAACAGCTAGCCAAAAATTCAAAAAACGATAGTAAAATGTTTTTTAAATACATTAGAAGCAGGAAGCCTACTAAAAAAGCAGTGGGGCCCTTGGATGATAAAGATATAAAAGGAGCAATCAAGGAAGACAGTGCCATTGCGGAGCGATTAAATGATTTCTTTGCTTCAGTCTTCACGGCTGAAGATGTTACAGAGGTTCCTAAATCTGAGCCAGACTTTTTAGGTGACAAATCTGAGGAACTCACTCAGATTGAAGTGACATTAGAGGAGGTTTTGGAATTAATTGATAAGCTGAATAGTAACAAGTCTCCAGGACCAGACGGCATTCACCCAAGGGTTCTGAAAGAACTCAAATGTGAAATTGCGGAGTTATTAACAGTGATTTGTAACCTATCCTTTAAATCCACTTTGGTACCAAATGACTGGAAGACGGCCAATATAACACCAATATTTAAAAAAGGCTCTAGAGGAGATCCTGGCAATTATAGACCGATAAGTTTAACATCAGTACCAGGCAAATTAGTAGAAACACTAGTAAAGAGTAAAATTGCAAGGCACATAGAAGAGCACGAATTGTTGGGCAAAAGTCAGCATGGTTTCTGCAGAGGGAAGTCGTGTCTAACTAATCTATTAGAATTCTTTGAAGGGGTTAATAAACATGCGGACAAGGGGCACCCAGTGGACATAATATACCTAGATTTCCAGAAAGCCTTTGACACGGTCCCACACCAAAGGCTTTTATGTAAATTAGGTGGTCATGGGATAGGAGGAAAGGTCCTTTCATGGATTGGGAATTGGTTAAAAGACAGAAAACAAAGGGTGGGAATAAATGGTAAATTTTCACAATGGAGGAGGGTAACTAGTGGTGTTCCCCAGGGGTCAGTCCTGGGACCGATCCTGTTCAACTTGTTCATCAATGATCTAGAAAATGAGGTAAGCAGTGAGGTGGCAAAGTTTGCAGATGACACCAAGTTGTTCAGGACAGTCAAAAGCAAAAGGGATTGTGAAGAACTACAAAAAGATCTCAGCAAACTGAGTGATTGGGCAGCAAAATGGCAAATGAAATTTAATGTGGGTAAGTGTAAGGTAATGCATGTTGGAAAAAATAACCCAAATTACACGTACTACATGATGGGGTCAAATTTAGCTACGACAGATCAGGAAAGGGATCTTGGAGTTATAGTGGTTAGTTCTCTGAAGACATCCACACAGTGTGCAGCGGCAGTTAGTAAGGCAAATAGGATGTTAGGAATTATTAAAAAAGGGATCGATAATAAGACAAAAGATATCATACTTCCCCTATATAAAACTATGGTACGCCCACATCTCGAGTACTGCGTGCAGATGTGGTCTCCTCACCTCAAAAAAGATATATTGGCATTAGAAAAGGTTCAGAAAAGGGCGACTAAGATGATTAGGGGCTTGGAAAGGGTCCCATATGGGGAGAGGCTAGAGAGACTGGGACTTTTCAGTTTGGAAAAGAGGCGATTGAGGGGCGATATGATAGAGGTATATAAAATCATGAATGGTGTGGAGAAAGTGAATGAATGTAGAAAAATTATTTACCTTTTCCCATAATACAAGAACTAGGGGACACCAAATGAAATTGATGGGTAGTAGGTTCAAAACTAATAAAAGGAAATTTTTCTTCACACAGCTCACAGTCAACCTGTGGAACTCCTTGCCCGAGGAGGCTGTGAAGGCCAGGACTCTATTAGGGTTTAAAAAAGAGCTTGATAAATTTTTGCAGGTTAGGTCCATAATGGCTATTAGCCAGGGGTAAAGTATGGTGCCCTAGCCTTCAGAACAAGGGCAGGAGATGGATGGCAGGAGATAAATCACTTGATCATTGTCTTCTGTTCTCCTTCTCTGGGGCACCTGGCATTGGCCACCGTCGGCAGATGGGATGCTGGGCTCGATGGACCTTTGGTCTGACCCAGTATGGCCGTTCTTATGTTCTTAAGCTCCTGCAACCTCCCCCACTACTCAGTTCTGTGTGGATTTAGGCATCCTCTGTGCTTATCTTTCAGCGGGGGCCTGACCATGAGACAGGGGCTGCTCTGCCCTTCACCTGGTTGCTGGATAGCCCAGGGCTAGGGTGGGAGATCGTCCTCCAGGTGCCTAGACAGAGGCAGCAGTGCACATCATGCCCAAGGACAGAAATATAGGGAATTTTACTGTACAAATCAACATGCCAAAGTAGTTGTGGCACCCTACAGGGTTCGGCAGCAGCTAAGTGAGTTTTGGGGATCACAGTGGTGTCTAAAGATGGCATCATTGTGTCTTTTGGAATTTAGCTCTGAGTTTGGCAATGTCATGTGCTGTGCCCCCTCAGTTCCCAACAGGGAGCTCAGCACCTCACAGGACCAGGATCCTAGACCTTCATCTTCTTGGTCTTAAGTGACACCTACAGGCATGAAGGACTCTGATGGTGGTGGAAGAGCTGTTGTTCATCCTTGAGAGATGGGGAGGAGTGGAGAAACATGGGCTTTTAGATGCCATGGGGCACTGGCTTGCCAGTCTCTGAGGAAGAGGATGTGTGGTCAGTAGACTGAGGAGCTCCAGGGGAGCTCTAAAGAGGATGGAAAAAAACTGTTCTCAGTGGTGGCAGGTGGCAGAACAAGGAGCAATGGTCTGAAGTTACAGAAGGAGAGGTGTATGTTGGATATCAGGAAAAACTGCTTCACCAGGAGGGTGGTGAAGCACTGGAATGTGTTGCCTAGGGAGGTGGTGGAATCTCCCTCCCTAGAGGTTTTTAAGTCCCAGCTTCACAAAGTCCTGGCTGAGATGATTTAGTTGGTGTTGATTCTGCTTGAAACAGGGGCTGTACTTGCTGACCTCCTGAGGTCCCCTCCAGCCCTAGGATTCTATGATTCGGTGACACAGGAAATCAATCATTATTTAAAAACAGGGATCCCAAGAAATAACATCTGCTCAGTGATAAGGACTGAGTTGTCAGAAACCCTGCTGTTCATCCGGGCTTTGAAGAAGACAGAAGGTAGGCTTCCTGGACAATGAAAGGGTGACATTTTTGGCTTCTGATTCCTGTTGATATAATGAGTTAATGCTGCTGAGGTTTTACTGTGCAATGTATCATGTATCAGGGTACTGACAGTCTGTATTATTTGTTAAACTTAAATCAGTACAAATCAAAGAATCATAGGGCTGGAAGGGACATCAGGACATCATCTAGTCCAGCCCCCTGCTTCAAGCAAATAAGGAGTCCAAGTCTGGCTGCAACCAGACCCAATGTTACAGTGGCTCCCTGCATGACTGAGATATCCATGAAGTTAGAACTGCCAGGACCAGCACTATAACTGTTACTGTTAGAAATTGACAACTGCAGTATTGAACAAAACAATCCCTTCTTATTAGCATCTCTCTGGGGTCCCCATTGCCAGAGCGTGTTTGGACTGACATTTCTCAAATGCAGCCACCATGACCACATGTGGCCACCAGCGGCTTCTCTTGCAGCTACAGGCTCCTGGGCTGTGATGGGGGATTGAGGGGGGCAGACTTCCCAGTCTAGACACAAATGCTGCAACAATTTCTTCCAACATAAGTTGTTCTGTCATGCAACCCTGTGTTTTTTGTGACCATAACCCCTTTAGCATTTTATCTTCCTTCTACACCCAGAAGTCAGCAACCTTTTGGTGGTGGAGAACTGAAATTTGACCTTTTGATCTCTATGTACAGTCCAAGTACCAGTGACACTTTTAAAGTCACTGATATCCCACTTACAACAGCTTCATTAATAAATAAATGAAGGTGCAGAGCTGCCCCATTTAGGTGGTGGTTGGTATCATTAGCTGTTTTATTTTGTTAATCCACTGGCAGCCTGGCAAGCTCCTGGCTGCATTGGGGAGGAGGGGCAGGGCTGAGCTCCTGCCTCGTGTGCCAAAGAAAATCGGCTCACAGGCCACTCTTGGCACCTGTGCCAGGGGTTGCTGACCCCTGAGCTAGATCATTGTTCTGCTCATCATCTTTCTTCCCACTTTCCTCGATTTAGCTGGTCCAGGCTCCCATGCACCTTGGTGAAGTAGAAGGCTTGCTGGAATAGGAAGTGTCAACTTTAGAAAGAGGGTTCTTTCATCATTGTTATTTTATGGGGAAAAAAATCAAGACAAGCCTGTTAGGGCCATCTGCCGTCTCTTAAAAATATCAATTTCCTGAAGCAGATAGTAGGATTTTTTTTTCAATTCACATCATCCCTCTGGCTCAATTCCCCATTTATGAAGTGACAAAAAACCCTCCCTCCTGCCCTTTGTCTTTAAACCCTTTGCATTTTAATTGTAAATCCTTAGTGACAGAGATGGTCTGTCTCTGTGGCTACCTGAGCGGCACAAGGTAGGGGCAAGAAACTACATGCTCAAGTTAGCTGTCATGACACTAGCAGAACAGTGGTAACACATGCAGCAACAGCATATACATGTCTGAGTCATGCTGAGAACATACCCACTGGTTCCAGGCAGGTTAGTGATCATCCCCACTCACTCGTACCTTCATTGCTGCTCCTGTGGCTATGCTGCTATTTATACTTGCACTAGATCCATGAATGCTTGCAAGAGTGTGTGTTCACAAGCAGGGGACTCACACATCTAGCTAGTAGTGCAGACATAGATGGTGTGCATACAACTTTACTACCACAAAGGGCCCTGGTCTTCACTGGGACATTAACATTCGTGGGGCAGGGAGGAACAGAAACCCTATTTTTGAAATGTCCTGAAATATCAAAACATAGCAATTTAACCAGCTGTACACCCAGCCAGTCTCTGTAAGGCACAAAAGGTTAACTCCCCTGTAAAATAATGTATTTGAAAGAAGAAACATGATTAAGTGGAGTAGGTTTATTTTAAGCACCACATCACATGCTGGATCTGTCACTGGAAGAGGAGTTTACTAAGAGCTTGGTGGTTTCTGTTCCATGAGTATGTGTAAATACTTCTGGATCTGTTTTGATCTTATTTTGCTCAGACTTGTCCTTCAGCCCCACTGATCAGATGGGGGTCATCCTGCGGGTGGTGCATTAGAGAATCCCATGCATAACATGGACTGTTCTGAGTGTACTGAACAAGGACCCATGGCATGAACTTATGGTTGTGAGTCAGGTGAAATATCTACCCATGTTAGAAATTCACAGTTATGAGGGAAAACCTGATAAAAGTGTTTTGTCTCAGTTAACCAGCCTCACAGAATCACTACCAACAAATGAGTTTGCACACAGGTAAAAAAGGGTGCACCAAACCCACATGGGAGTTCATCGCCAGAAACAAGAGAGCCTAACAGCTAAAACAAAAACTAAAATTGGCTTCTGGAATGGGAGAGCCATGTGCGACAGATAGGCACAGAGTGAGACAGAGAAATTACGCGGTTCAGTATCAATAGTCTCAGATGTGTAAAATAAGCTGGACGGGATGTGGACTCCTTTCAGATGGTATCACAGTGGCCTGCTGCTCAGGAAGGCGAGCTGGTCTCACAGAGGGAATTGAAGTACTCCTCAACAAAAATATAACACAAGTGTTACAAGAATGGGAAGCTGTAAGTAGCACAGGTAACTGAGAACATACCCACTGGTTCCAGGCAGGTTAGTGATCATCCCCATTCACACCTATCCACATGCTGAACAAATAGAGGAAGCATTCCACAGCAATTTGCAAAGTGTATTAAACCAGGTCTACACGTATCATATCATTCTGGCTATAGGTGATATGAATTGTCAGGTGGGTTGAACTGAGGAATAGACAGACCACAGTGAAAGATTTATTAAGAGGTGCAGTACCTATTACCTGGGCATGGGAGGAGATACTATTCCCATATCACAGGAAACACAAACTGATGTGGAGATCACATGATAAAATTACTGAGAAACAACAGGATCACATAGCCATCAGAAGATAATGGTTAGATAGATGATTGCTTACACGTCCTGATATACAAAGCAACCGTGATCGTTGGAATAGTTAGAATGAAGCTAAAAAGACAACTTAATATGAAAAGAGAGATGGAATTTAATAGCAAGAAGTGGTCTAGTCCAGGAAACAGGAGGGACTTTAAAATCCAGCTCTCAAATAGATTCCAAAAGCAGTGAGTGGTTAAAGATGGTATGAGGAACAATGGGATTGCTTTAGAGATATCTGCTGAGAAGTTGCCACAACTTCACCAGGACCAAGAGCATCAAGGAAAGAAAAGTGGGTGTAGCTGCACACAAAATTGATTGAAGAAATGGGGTGAGCACAGGTGACACAAGATAAGAAATTCAGTCTGCTACAGGAGTAGGCAGAGGAAGGTGAGAAAGTAAAGAAGCTGGGTTGGAAAGATAATACCACACAGCATGACAGAAAATGTGAGAGAAGCCAAAGAAGCATCAATGAGTGGTGACTTTAAGAAGCTGTCCCAGGGATGTAAGCAATTCCAGAGTCACAGAGGTGTCATAAAAGCAAATGGTAGAAGACTTTAAACAAAGGAAGCAGAACAAAAGGAACAATGAGAGAACGTTTTAATAAATTACTCATCCACCCTGAGCCAACAGTTCCAGTTGCTGAATGTGAAGAAGAAGGAGACTTACATTATGTTATTGCTCAAAATTTCAGAAGCAGAAGTAGAGGAAACCATTGTGCAGCTAAAAATGGCAAAGTATCCAGTCAAGATAACTACTGAAATGCTTAATTCCACAGAAGAAGCGGTAGAACATGACATACGTAAACTTTGTAATATAGTTTGTGAGAAAGAATTCTGTCCAGAGGAGTAGAAGAAAGCAGTGATCAGTAAATCACCAAAGGCAGAAAATCAGCTAGTGTGTGACAATGTCAAGGCATAACCTCACTTTTCCATATTCGGAAGCATGTCTTACGGTGTACTACTGAAGAGAATCAAAGTGGCTATAAGTGAAAAACAACACACTGAGCAAACAGGCTGTAGTCTGAAAAGACTGAGTATAGACCACTGCTTCTTCCTGGCATGAATGATGGAAAAAGGGCTTACTAACCAGAGACCTGAACTTTATAATTTTTACAAAAGCTTTCAACTACATTCACAGAGAGGCTTTATGTAAGATCTTGCCATGACAGGGGCTTCAATAAAAGACTGCCACTAGCCAAGATGCTGTAGGAAGGTTCAAAATTCTGTGTAATTGCAGAAAGTGGAGACGATCATAGATGTGATAGTCCCTGGAGCGCGACAGGGATGTATTTTATCACCTCTTCGTTTCTGAATTGTGATTTTTTTTTTTTTGTGATGCAAAAAGCAACACCAAAGTGAGATGCAGGAATTATATGCAAGAAAGCAAAACATCAAGTTGTTAGCTGTGCAAGTGATATAGTTCTGTTGGATACATATGATCAGCTATGACAAAAGCCATTACCCAGATCAAACATGAGGCTGCAAAACTGGAGCTGAGAAACAGTGAACAGCAAATTAAAGTTACAAGTGTTGAAAGAGAAGTCAGCAACGAACATGCATATGTGATTGTCAGAGAAGAAAAAGGCCTGACTAAAGAGTGTGCATATTATGGAAGTATGATCAGTTCCAATGACCAACTCAAAAAGAAGGTGGCAGCAAGAATTTGGAGGCAAGTTGAACCTTCCTGAGACCGGCAATATTTGAAATAGTAGGACATTCTCACCAAAGTTAGACAACGCAGTTCTGGTTCCCCCATTGTTACATGCTTCTGAATCTTCGTAAATGCTAGGAACTCACTAAAGGCAAAGTCATAAATTTCATGAAAGATACTTGTGAAGAATACTATATGACCACTGGTGGGATAAAGGATGTAGGTCATCCGTCAGCAACCAAAATAGCAAGAAGACAGGTTTTTCAAAATTTGGTAAAAACCAATAATTCAAGAGCTGCAATGAATGCCAATATGAGATGGTCCTTAATAAGTAACATCAAATCACATTTTTTGTGACTCCCTATTTTAAGAACAGCACATACACAATGATTTGTAATGAGGTACATGTTAACTGTGGAGGATGTTCACAAACTTTTTATATATTCTATTTCCTCATACTTTACATGTGTGTATGTGTGTGCACCACTGTCTTCCTCTCGAACCCTCACTTTAATTCTTACAATTTTACTTCACATTTACTTTCAGTTTTCTTTTTTTAAAAGTGTTGCCCTTCACAGCAGGAATGCCACAATTTTCCTTTTGCTTTCCAAAATCAAGATTTTATTAGCAGCACAGTCAAAACACAGATAGAATATTATATACCACAATGGACTGCACATATTCAAGGGGAAGTTATCCCACATTTGGAGATCACATATTATTTAATATTTAGATATGAATTGTTCATTATTGGGCTTTTAGACGTTCACCACTTATTGAAAATAATCAGGAGGGTTTATTTTATTTTATTTTATTTTTACTTTGGAATTATAGTGTCAGAGCCACAAAGAAGTCCTAAAAGACCCTCATGTGGCCCTGGAGCCACAAGTTGCAGTCCCCTGACCTAGGTGTTACAAAGAACTGGTCAGCAGACAATAGAAACAAAGACTTGATAACGTCATGATCATGCGGGTTATCAAGCAGCCTGGGAGTAAAAGGGTTAACCTCCTTAGCCAGGTGGGGTTGGCCTAAAGGAATGTAGGTAAGAATTTCAAACTGGGACAAAGGAATTTTTTGGCTCCTCCCTTTTCTGTCCTCTGTTCCTTCTTCTTCTTTCCAGCCATGAGGGAGACAGAGACAGAATATCTCCCTTCAAGAACAGGCCCTCCAATCTTCTGTAAGTAGGGTAAAGTTTAGATAAATCTGTTAGGCTTTATTGTTTTATGGTTTGGGAAGTGGGATCTGATGTCCGTGCACTTTTTAGAAATGTTCTTTTACTCTCCTTTTAACTAAATTCTAGGCCCATGGTGGAGACTTCCCATGTGTTTTACTTTGTGATTCTTCCATCTAGTCATGAGGCTTGCAACATGAATATTGTTGTAATAATAAAAGTTCTCTCTTTTTCTTTTTATTAAACTGGTATTGGTTAATGTTTGTGTCCTAGTTTTTATTTTTGGGGCTGAGATTTCCCAAGTAGTCTCTCCTTGGTTTCCTTATTATTATTTGGGTGGTGGCAGCAAAGTTTATCCCCAAAATCTAAGGTGTTTTTAGGATTTTGGGGGGGAAGTTTATTCCAAAACCTGGTAGATAAGGTTTTGGGGGTACTTTTGCTGGCCCCCACTTCTGCATTTGTCTTGCTAGAGAGGGGAAGGAGCCATGACAGAAGGCTATCATGCTTGGACATGGTGTAGAGATGTCAAAAACTGTCCCCCTAGACAAGTCTTGAATGGAAAGTGATCTGGAGGAAAACTGAAGAGAGGAGAACAACAAATGATATACAAGAAATCGACTGAGACAACTTCTGCTGTCATGGAAACAGAGTATAACAGAGCAAGAAACTTGGGATATTAGATGGAGATATACATGAGATGCCACTTGTGTCATCAGGAAGCAGAGCATGTAACTAATAATTATACTACCTGCCTCAATAACTGCACCGAGTATTAACAAGGGAAAGACCAAGACAATGAGGATCAAACAGTCTAACAATAATGCCATCACACTGGTAGTGAATGACCTGGAAGATGTGGAGTAGTTCACCTACCTGGGGACTATTATGAGCAGATACAGAGGAATAGACAGGGATATCAGTGCCAGGGTAGGGAAAGCAACAGCTGCAGCTTCATCCCATATGGATTTCACAAAAAATATCTGCAAAGAGGAAACTGTGGATCTTCAACACAAATGTGAAGAGTGTGCTCTTGTATGGATGCGAGACCTGGCATGTTAAAACCTCGTCAGCTCACAAGCTAGACATTCATAAACAGATGCCTGAGGTGCATCCTTTGCATCAAATAGCAGGACTTTGTCACAAATGAGGAGCTTCGGAACACAGCAGAAACAAGAACCACTTGACTTTCAAATCAAGAGAAGAAAGTGGGCATGGCCAGGCCACACTCTCAGAAAACCATCATCCAGCATAATCCATCAAGCTGTCATATGAAACCCACAAGGTAAACACAAAAGAGGAAGACCTCAGAAAACATGGTGAAAATCTACTGAGACAGAAGGGCAACAACTGGGTTACTCCTGGAGTCAACTAGAAGTTTTGTCTTGAGACATAATGCAGTAGAGGAGACTTGTAGATGACCTATGCTCCACTCAGAGTAGAAGCATTTAAGTCAGTCAAGACCACAGGTTACAGACCATAAATACAATGGGGCTAATGTGATCAGAAGTCCTGATTTTGTAGAAAGAGTCCCAATATTCAGGGCTTTGTCTTACATTGTGTAGCCAGACAGAACCACCCCCCCTTTTCTCTACTCCATCTTGTCTCTCCTGGGTGCTTCAGAGCACCAAAGGGTTAAAAGAAACAGCTCAGCCCTGGAATGCCCAAGAGCACAGATGTGCTTATCTCAGGCACAGTCTTTTTTTGATGCTCCGGAGCTGCAACAAGAGACAATGGGCTAATAAACAGCTGGGCCTTGGATTGCCCTTGGCTAAGTACCATCAGTTGATTCACCTACACAAATGTCCCAGATGGAGGAAAAATCTCCAGCCCATAAAGAAAGAATGCCCTAAAATTAACTCCACCCCACAGGTGTGAACCAGCCTTGTGAGAACTAGTGTCTTGAGATGAGTTAATTCAATTGGCACCCTTTGAGATAAGGAAGAAGCGTACGTGACCCAATGGGTATAAAGTAAGGGTCCGGCAGCCCCTCTAACTGAGCTCCAATTATCTCTACCTGCCGGTCAGGAGGGTCTCTGCCTCCCGAGGTCCTAGGGGATGCCCAGTTTCCTCATCATTATTGATTCTTCCTGAGGGATTGAGTGAAACACTGGCCACACCACGTTGCGAATGCAGGGGTGAGAATAAGACCTGTTAAGTGTATTGCTTTCCTTTTGTTTTCTTTGTGCACATTCAATAATAGATCTACAAATTGTTACGTTAGCTGTTGGCAACTAAAGAACAAAGTGTAAACCTTGCAATCTTTGTAACAAAGTATAAATCTTGTAAGCTTTCAACAAAGTATATATATCTTGTAATCTTGTAACCATAAGAGTTAAGTCTCCTTAGTCAATAAATAAGTAACTGGTTAAGCTGTAACCTGACTGTCCCTGTTACTGTGCAAGCCGAACGCAAAACAAAGAACCCAGCTGCTTTTCAGCTGCAATTAGCCTGGTCATTGGTAAGACAGTGCTGAGAGCTGAGTGCTGAGTCGTGCTGCCTCCACGGAGCAGACTCTCTGGGGAACCCGTCAGCCACCCTGGCTGCCTGCTGCGAAGGGACTTTCTCGTCCTAGCAGCTAAAGACTCAGCTGTGGGAAGCTCTCAGTGCAACCATTGGGGCACCTGTCAGCCTGTCCTGGCTGCCCACTGCGAAGGGACTTTTCCTGTCCTAGCAGTTAAAGACTCGTGTGTTGGGACCTTGGGGCATCCGTCAGCCTGCCCGGGCTGCCCACTGCGAAGGGACTGTCTGTCCTAGCAGCTAAAGACTCGGATGAAAATAAGGGCATAGGTGGTAACTTACCTGACCGTCACCTAACACACTGTTACTTATTACCTCCACACCTCGCCTCAATTTTTCTCCCTTGTTGTTTGGTCATGGTCACTCTAAATGGGGCATTTTCTTACATTCAATTTGGAGGTGAGCTATCATGTCAGTGACAGGTTAACTCTTATGCATTATGTTAATTCCTTTGTCCTTATATAGCTCCTGCATTCCAGGCTTCTTGGGGGCTAAGGAGGCAAGCATCTGTACCACAGGCTAACCAACACCAGCACAGCCTCTCTGCAGCAGTACCCCATGCAGACCCATCCCCACTAGGACTGGGGATGGAGGTGGACCTGTATCCTCATGGATCCGTCCAAGGAGCCAGCAGAATTCCTCCACACTCATGCTTGATGGTTGCATAGAGAGTATGACCACCTAGTACACCTGCCCTCAATCCTGCCTTCACTATGCAATGAACCTGCACCAAGTTCACATAGACTAATGTCTTATTTTGGGCATTTACAAAGTAGGTGGTGACCTTAATTAAGACTCTAAAGACAGACAGGCATGTGTTGACATGGCCAGTTCACAGATGGGTAAACTGAGGCACAAAGGGAGGAAGTGACTTGCTTACAGTCATACAGTTGGTCTGTGGCATGGCCAGGAATAGAATCCAGGAGTTCTGTTGATGCCTAACTTTCTGGAAGGTATCGGGCTAAACTGGGAATGTAAGGCAATTTTAGTAATTAAAACTTGAGCCCTTGGAAAGAAGCATGATCAATAAAATACATAAACAGTTAGTAGCTGTAAAAATCAGTTACTATTTCTAACATCAAACCTAAATAATATTACCAGCTATGTACAGCATATGGTTAAACATTCAGTCAGTGTTTGGATCCTAAAAGATATTCAAATGGTCCCTATTTAAAGCCATACATTTCTCCCCAGTGTCCTGCCCTCCCCATTGTTGGTGTGTCTCATGAATCCTGCCCTCCTTAAACCGGTATTTATTTCCTCAGTAAAGTGGGTTGACAGTAGACATTCTTCCTGGTAAAGAGCCAGACTATAAATGGCTCTTCAGACCCTTGTAAACCACCAGTGAAACAGAATTGTTGTGGGGAGAAAACATTGGAATTTGACTTTGGGTAAATGGAAGCCTCAAACACAAAATTTCTCCATGTGTTTCTGAGGCTGAGTCCAGCTTAGTAACACTGAAATGGGAACATCAAAGGAAGATGATTTTTAACTTTAACTGTTAAAAAAGTGCTAAGGTATTTTGTGTAAACCATCCTGTTTTTCGGGTGGCTTGAGGGTCAGAAAGGTATGTTTACTGGAGGAACCATATTTATTTTGACTAAAATAAAAATCAACAGTAAACTACTCAATGTTTGGCTGGCGTTCTCAGCCAGAGCCTTCTCCTTTTCTGTGCGACTTAGGTGGCCAATTAACATTACTTTAGCCACATGTCTGAATACCTTGTAGAAAGTATGTTTGAGGGCTCAAAACAGAAGCAGCCATGTGTAAAATCTCGCTCTGAGGAGACTGTTCCCTAAATGGTGAGGAATTTTGAATTCAAAAATCTGCATCTTAAGCCACTGCTTCTCCACTCTTTCAGCTTGATGGCCCCTTATTTGAAGAAACAGATTTCATAATGCCTTTACATTTACAGTAAACATCAGAGTAAAGTAACATAAATTATAACAGTGCTAAGCCTACCATAAGTATTTGTGTGTGTGTTTTAAAAAGATGACCAACAAGAGTCAGGATCTGTGGAGGATGGGAAGCAAGATTTTCTTTGCTTGAGTGCATAACAAAATTTTCAATGGCTACCAGCAGGAGTTGGATGGAAATCAGAAATTTCAATTTCAGCTTTTAAACATTAAATTTGTGTTCTGAGACAAAATAACAAACTGAATTTTCTTAATTTTATGCTAATGAATAGAACGGGGAGAAAATTATTCAAGACCATCAAAACTTCGTGATTCAAAAATGTCAAAATTTTCCACATTACTAATGTTAAATCACTCATTGCAGTAATGTCTACATGTTTCACATGGATAAGATAAAAATATTTGGTTTTGACTTTATTATTTTCATATCAATTGAGCCTGATGCTATTCACCTGAATAGACTGAGAGAATTCACTAAAGAAATCTTGAAGCCACTGGCAATAATATTTGCAAACTCATGGATGATGGGAGAGGTGTCAGAAGAGCAGCAAAGTACCCATAGTGCCTATCTTTGAAAACAGGGAACAGGAGAAGTCAGGGACTATAACTGGGAAGCTACTAGAGCAGAGGTGGCCAAATCATGGCCCTTGTGCTGCAGGCAGCTGTTTAATCCATGAAATGAGGCTCCTGCTTGGAGCTGGGTGCCAGGACTTCTCACCACCACTCTGCACATATGACCTAGCGCCTGGAGGGAAAAGCATATTGTGGCAATGGCTCTGGTGAGTCCTAGGCATAATGGCCATTGGGTTAGAGTGGGACTGCTAGGGTGGAAGACATAGAGAAAACACTGGTCAGCAATGTATAGAAAGGATGCAGAGAACCATGAAAGGATCAAGGAGAGTGACAAAGATAACCAAAGGAGCTGAAGGAAAGGGATATGAGCAAAGGCTGAAGGAACTGGCATTGGAGTATTGCATCCAGTTCTGCCCTGCCCCTAATATAGAAAAGGTGTGGATGCATTGGAATGGGTTCAACAGAGGGCAACAAAAATGATTAAGGGCTGCAGCACATGACCTATGAGGAGGTGCTGAGGGATTTGGGCTTATTTAGTTTGCAGAAGAGAAGAGTGAGGGGTGATTTGATAGCAGCTTTCTGCTTCCTGAAGCGGGGCTGTAAAGAGCATGGAGAGAAGCTGTTCTCAGTGGTAGTGGATGGCAGAACAAGAAGCAATGGTCTGAAGTTACGGAGGAAGAGGTGTAGATTGGATATTAGGAAAAACTACTTCACCAGGAGGGTGGTGAAGCATTTGAATGTGTTGCTTAGAGAGGTGGTGGAATCTCCATTCCTAGAGGTTTTTAAGTCCCAGTATATCAAATCCATTGACTTCCCCATGTCCACAGAGCCAGTTACCTCAACAAAGAAACTAATCTGATTGGTCAGGCATGACTTGCCCTTTGTGAATCCATGTTGACTACTCTTGATCACTTTTCTCTCTTCCAAGTTCTTCACAATTGCTTCTGCTGCTGTTCCGTCCCTAAGAAGCCCAGACTCCAGGGTATAGTCTGTGACCTAGTAGGGAGGTTGGACACAGGCATGAAATTTGCTGGTCTCCTTTTGCCTGGCTCCTTGACGCTGAAATTTTCTTGACTTAAGTAAGAATAATTCTTGAGTAAAATCTACAGGGACCCTCTAAGACTGACACACTGGGAAATGTATTTCTCTTTGCCATTTCCCATCACCTTCACACTCTATTTTCCTAGGTAGAGAAGGGCTAGCAGACTTCAACCCTGTGTCTACATGTGACCCTTCCTTTCAAAAGGGGCATGTTAATGAGTGGGTTCAAAAGATGCTAATGAGGCGCTGCAATGAATATGCAGCACCTCATTAGCGTAATGGCGGCCGTGGCAATTCAAAAGTGCGGCTTTTTGAATCGCGCACTGTCCATGGAGACAGGACCTTCTGAAAGGACCCCCAAGTTTCAAAAGCCCTTCTAGACCCAGCCCAACTTTGCCATTAGCTGAGAACATAGCTGGTCCTGATGTAGATCCTTGAGTCATAGCTCCTTAGAAACAGAAAGCATGAAATAGATCTAGTATTTGGAGCAAAGTCATCTTCAGTACAGAGGGTATGAATCTGTGAGGGAGAGGGGGAACAACCTTCTATGTTTCTGGAAATGTGAAACTTACAATGACTAGCCTACAGAATGGGGTCAGCTTAATCCTTTAATGGTTTGTCTGTTTGTGTTGTGAGTGACCTTGGGAAGAGCCCTAAATGAACCTTTTCCTCAGGAAATATTGGAGCCAGTGTTTCAGTTTTCTGAGGCCCTGGGAAAAATTATGGTTCATATTTTAAAAATAAACATTTATTTTAAAGATCTACAAAGGCTGATACATGGTATTCAAACTGCCTCTGCTCTCACCTTGTTTTCAAAGCTTTAATGTTGCGTGTGTGTCCCAAACTCCCTAGTGAAAAAAATCCTCTGAAATATATTTATCTTTTTGCTAATTAGCAGAAAAATGATACAGAGAAACTTTATATTTTCTTCAGCAAGAACGCCCATAGAGACTTCATTTATGGAGGGGTCTGAATGATGCCCATTCATGGCTACCAGTACTGTCTGTACCAATAGTTCTTTGTGTGCTGAGCAAAGCAAAAGGAAAAGACTTGTGTGTGAGTGTGTGTGTGTGTGTGTGTAAACACACACACACACACGCACATGCACATGAAATGAGGTGGAAGCAAAAAAACACACATATTTTAATTCATTTTTGTCTCCGGTACTATTTGTCGTTATTTATGTAAATGTGTCTGGGAACATACGGCATATGTGTTTGTAGGCATATATAGTTGAATATATATGAGCATATACATGCATTTGTGTGAATGTATAGTTGTGTATACCCATGCACATATGATAATAATAATCCCTAGATCTTATATATAGCTGTGTGGGTACAGGCGCGCGAGTATCTATTTTCTCTTGATAACATGGAGTCAAATACTCCTGCTCACCTTAACAAGCAAGTTTTCTGGAAATCAAACTAATTTATATCAGTGGAGCTACATGTAAAACAAGCTGCTCCTCATCAGGAGCAAGGGCAGCAGATGGCCTCTAGCTACATCTATGCATACACATAGAGAGCAGCAGCAAGTCGTGGACCATGGGCCCACTGACATGGGCTAGCAGGGATCTTGATGTGCAGGTAATAATAGCAGTGTACATGTTCAAGCCGTGGCTTAACCCTGTTGAGGTTGGTGCAGCGGGGGCTGTTCTCAGAGTTGGGGGGTCTCTCTACTAAAATTTTGCTGGAAAATGTATTAATTTTTCATCACAATGCTGATGGCTTTGAAATCTTCTGGCTAGTGCTTCAAAGGCCGGATAGTGCTTTTCTAAGCTCATGACTCGCGTGAGTAGCACCTTACTCTGTGTGATGTCCCATTAATTTCAGGGAAGTGCCTGGACCAGAAGGTGGTTTGCTGAGATTGTGGGGAGCACAGTACAGGGGTGATGAATGCATGCTTAAGGACACAAAAGGCTGGCAGGAGAGATGGCAATGGCAGATCATATAGAGGCTGACAGCATTTATCAGCCAACATGGAAGTGTGGTTACAATTTAAAAACATACTGGCTACGTCTACACGTGCACGCTACATCAAAATAGCTTCTTTTGATGTAGCGACATCGAAATAAGCTATTTCGATAAATAACGTCTACACATCCTCCAGGGCTGGTGCCGTCGACGTTCAACGTCGACGTTGCGCAGCACCACATCGAAATAGGCGCTGCGAGGCAACATCTACATGCCAAAGTAGCACACATCGAAATAAGGGTGCCAGGCACAGCTGCAGACAGGGTCACAGGGCGGACTAGCGCTTCCGGGGCAACAGCTAGCCGCTCCCTTAAAGGACCCCTCCCAGACACACTCAGCCTGCACAGCACGAGGTCTGCAGAGCCATAGGCACGCACACCTCGAGTGATGCAGTCATGGACCCCCAGCAGCAGCAGCTGCAGCAGCCAGAGGTCCACACAGCCGACCCTGTAGGAGCAGTGCTTGCCCTGCTCTATGCCATGCAGGAGGCAGCTGAGCACATCCTTCCCACAGAGGAGGAGCTGCCCACAGGGGAGGAGGACGCAACTCCCAACCCTGCAGCATGCCCCCCCCCGCCTCATACGCTGCCTGCTGTGGAGCTACCCCACCAGCACCGACTGGTGGGAGCGGCTGGTGCTTGGAGAGTGGGACGACGACCGCTGGCTCCAGAACTTTCACATGAGCCGGCAGACATTTCTGGAGCTATGCCAGTGGCTCACCCCCGCACTGAGGCACCAGGACGCCTTCATGCAGCGTGCCCTCACTGTGGAGAAATGGGTCAGCATCACTGTCTGGAAGCTGGCCACTCCAGACAGCTACCGATCCATGGGCCAGCAGTTTGGCATCGGCAAGGCCACCATCAGGGCTGTCCTCATGGAGGTAAGAGGACCCACGGGGGGAGGGGGAGGCAGCCCTGGCGGGGGAGGGGGGCCCTGGCAGGGGAGGGCCACACACACCCTGCACACCTCTCATTGGTGCTCTCCCATGTGCTTCCCCTGAAGGTCGTCCACGCCATCAACGCCCTGCTCCTCCACAGGCTCGTGAGGCTTGGGGACCCAGATGCCCCTGCTGGGGCTCTGGAGTGAGGAGGAGGTGCTCCAGGTAATGGGAAACAAGAGGCGGAATGAGGGGGGGTTGTGCTCTTGGGTGCTCTGTGGTGTGGGCGTAGGGGCAGGGAGTGTTGTGAAGGATGAAGGGGTCCTGTGGGGGGTCTGCCAGCATTCACCCCGTGGCCTCATCGAACTGGGCCCGCAGGGCCTCCCGGACCCGGGTCCCTTCGGGGTCCACCTGGCGACTGGGGGCAGCGGATGGCTGCACATCGGCCCTGCCGGCCTCCACAGCCCAGCCCTGAAAGAAGGCCTCCCCCTTGCTCTCCACCAGGTTGTGGAGGGCACTGCACGCACCCACAATCTGGGGGATGTTGGTGGGGCCCGCATCAAGGCGGGTGAGGAGACACCTCCAGCGCCCTTTGAGGCGGCCAAATGTGCACTCCACCACCTGGCGCGTGTGGTTCAGGTGCATGTTGAAGCGCTCCTGGCTGGCTGACAGGTGGCCCGTGTATGGGTGCATGAGCCAAGGCCGGAGGGTGTATGCCGCATCTGCGATGACACAGAGGGGCATGGTGGTGTCCCCCACAGGGATCTCCCGCTGGGGGATGTAGGTCCCCACCTCCAGCCGGCGGCACAGGCCCAAGTTCCGGAATACCCAGGCATCATGGGTGCTGCCAGGCCAGCCCACATAAATGTCCAAGAAACGGCCCCGGCTGTCCACCAAGGCCTGGAGGACCACAGAATGGTAGCCCTTCCTGTTTAAGTAGCATCCTCCACTGTGCTCCGGGGTGCGGATGGGGATGTGGGTCCCATCCAGAGCCCCGAAGCAACTGGGGAAGCCCAGGGTGGCAGAGCCCGCGATGGCGGCATCCGGGTCCCCAAGCCTCACAAGCCTGTGGAGGATCAGGGCGTTGATGGCGTGGACGACCTTCAGGGGAAGCACATGGGAGAGCACCAATGAGAGGTGTGCAGGGTGTGTGTGGCCTTCCCCTGCCAGGGCTGCCCTCCCCTCCCCTCTCCTGCCAGGGCCCCCCTCCCCTGCCAGGGTTGCCTCCCCCTCCCCCCGTGGGTCCTCTTACCTCCATGAGGACAGCCCCGACGGTGGCCTTGCCGACGCCAAACTGCTGGCCCACGGATCGGTAGCTGTCTGGAGTGGCCAGCTTCCAGACAGCGATGCCGACCCATTCCTCCACAGTAAGGGCACGCCACATGAAGGTGTCCTGGTGCCTCAGTGCGGGGGTGAGCCACTGGCATAGCTCCAGAAATGTCTGCCGGCTCATGCGAAAGTTCTGGAGCCAGTGGTCGTCGTCCCACTCTCCAAGCACCAGCCGCTCCCACCAGTCGCTCCCACAGCAGGCGGCGTATGAGGCGGGGGGGGGGGCGGGGTGCTGCAGGGTTGGGGGTTGCGTCCTCCTCCCCTGTGGGCAGCTCCTCCTCTGTGGGAAGGATGTGCTCAGCTGCCTCCTGCATGGCATGGAGCAGGGCGAGCACTGCTCCTACAGGGGCGGCTGTGTGGACTTCTGGCTGCTGCTGCTGCTTCTGCTGCTGCTGCTGGGGGTCCATGACTGCATCACTCGAGGTGTGCGTGCCTATGGCTCTGCAGACCTCGTGCTGTGCAGGCTGCGTGTGTCTGGGAGGGGCCCTTTAAGGAGCGGCTAGCTGTTGCCCCGGAAGCGCTAGTCCGCCCTGTGACCCTGTCTGCAGCTGTGCCTGGCATCCCTATTTCGATGTGTGCTACTTTGGCGTGTAGACGTTCCCTCGCAGCGCCTATTTCGATGTGGTGCTGCCCAACCGTCGACGGCACCAGCCCTGGAGGACGTGTAGATGTTATTTATTGAAATAGCCTATTTCGATGTTGCTACATCGAAATAAGCTATTTCGATGTAACGTGCATGTGTAGACGTAGCCCCCATCTCCTGATGGGGATAGCGACTTCGATGTGTCGCCACCTTACGTTGATGTTAACTTCGAAATAGCGCCCAACACGTGTAGCCGTGACGGGCGCTATTTCGAAGTTGGCGCTGCTACTTCGAAGTAGCTGGCACGTGTAGACACGGCCAGTGTGTTACTTTGTGACAGATCCAGCCACTTAGTATTAATGTAGCTGCTACATCTTCATAGTGCTTAATGGATATTGAAGACATCTGATTTTTGGGCTTGTCTATTTAGACTGTGAGCTGCTTGTGGCAGGTACTGCATCTTCTTCTAGGGCTGGACAGAAATGTTCACCAAGGTGCTTAAAGTGCTAATAACAACCCACATACAAGGCTTCTCCCTTTAGGCCCTGACCCCACCACTATGAAAATTGTTCCAGCAGCCCTGAGAGTGAACCCTGCTAACAATGAATCCAACAATATTTCCAGCCCATCTATCTGGGTTTACTCATTTATCTCTCCTTTGCTATGGGTATCTCCCTGTTTACTTTGCCCTCCTTATCTTTCCACTCTCCCAAAGGTCCCATTTTTATACTGGATGTAAAGACTTCCCCATGAAATTAACTCACTCTGTTTCATATTACTTTGACTGAGTTTCACTGAGCCATGATTCGAGCCCTTTCATTCCCCTCTGCTTACCAACTCGTCCCTCAGAAGAAGGATATTTTTGCCTGCAAATTACTGAAAAGGACTGTGTGTCTAGTGAGAGGAACCTGCCCCAGGACTGATGTTTCCAGAATCCTGAGGCCTGTATTTCATGCACAGAACTGGACGTCTAAGGAATGATTTGTGTGACCTTGCTCTCATCCCTCTTCCTCCACGCCCCCTCCAGGCTCAGGAAGGATGCTAGCCTGATACACCGCAAACAGTTTACTTAGCGTGGCAAACACCGGGCTGTGCAGATTAAAGCCAGTGAATGGCAGTTTAATCTCTTTCCCTAACCTGGCTTCACTGGTCCCACTGTTAAGGTCTGTTAAGATCTCAGATTCCCCACATTCCAGGCAGTAGCTGGTCCTCTTTCTTGCTTCCCACCCACTAGCTAAGCAATGAGCTCATTGTGGAAGGCCCCAGAAGCCAGGCAAAGCCAGGAGACCCTCTGTGTCATTCAAAGTTTTCTTCTTCATTTTCACCCCTCCCCAACTTTCTCCGCCCTCCAAGTATGTCCCATGTGTCAGAGGCTGGCCTCTTGCCACTCTGAGGAGTGGCATGTTAATATTGCTGGCCCAAGAGTCTTGCCTGCCACTCTGCCTCCAGCTCCCGAGCAACCATGGACAGGATTTTCTCTGGCTTCCTGCTGTCTGTGCTGCTTCTCTTCCAGAATCACAGCATCTATGGGGCTCCCCCTCAGCCAAGAGGTAAGGGGAGAGCACATTGTTTGTCACCCAAAGCCATCCTGTTAGGGGAGATGGGAAGCTGGGGAGATAAAAGGAGAAAAATGACACCAACCAGGTTACAGGGCAGTGTAAAGTGCAGATTGCAGGTGTCTGTGCTGCATTCTTCTGCTTGCTTCCTTGTCTAGGAATTGAAGCCACCTGCATCGCACAGTCAGCATTAAAAGAAAGCTGCTTTATTTCTGCACTGGGTCAGGTCCAGTTGTTCTTTGCAGGAGGAGGTACTGCTGTTAAAGGAACTGTCCTGTGCCTTCTTCCTCTCCTGAATAGAACTCTCTGTGGGCTGGTTTTGCTTGGGGAATTCATGGGATGAATTGGCTTGGAATGATCAACCCCCCCAGCTCTGGATCACCTCCCTGAACAAAGTGGAATGGATTGGTCCTTATTAACTGTGATGTAGTCCTTTTTTTTCCAAGTGAACTCCCAGTGAAGTCCTATCACTCGGTTGAAATCAGTGGTAGATGTTGCCTGAACTGGGATGACAGGATCTGCCTTAGTGTTTTCAGAAGCCAGCTGCCCAAGAGATATCCCTGGGCATACACAGAGAAGGATGGTTAATTTTAATGTTTTCAAATCTCCATTTCCCAGCTACAAAACACTTTACAATGGTAGACAGCCAGTTTGCTGAGTTCAGTGCTCACCAGGACAAACAATTACAATGCCGCCTTGTCCTCCCAGCCTGTTTGTCTCCATCTGTTGTCTCTGGCCTTTGGGACAGGGACAATCTGCTTGCTCTGTGTTTGCACAGCACCTAGCCCAGTGAGGTTCTGGTCTATATCAGGGGCTCTAGAACAGTGTTCCTTGTAAGCTGAGTGCTTGGGCGGCCACCCTGGAGATTCAGGTGCTGCTCAGCCGGTAACCAGAGCAGCCACAGCCACCCACAGCCTGCAGCATGTGTTTCTATTGGTGGTACACATGCCCTGGTGCATAAAACAAAGTTTATTCTGCCCTGGATAGAAAAAATAGAGAGGTGCTGTGGTATTACAAATAATATATAATAAATGAACAAGTGTTGACTTCAAAAGGAAAAGCTAACAATGAAAAAGGTTTGTAAAAATGGCATAGAGATCAGCCCATTAACTGACCTGGTAAATACCAGATCAATTTACAGACCACCATTAATGTTCAGGCAACCTACAAAACTCATGGCTGCAGATGGTGGTCAAGACAACAATTGGGGCTGGATTTGGTAAAGGATTGAGTAATTTTAAGACATATTTTAACATTTACACCATGCACATCATGACAATGCTCAGCATGATGTGACTACCTGCTACAGGGCATAAGGCAGCTACTTAGAGTAAGGAAATTTCTTCCCAGACTGCTCATCTGATCAGATCTGTGATGGGAAGGTATCTCCACAATCAAGCACTCAGCAATCGAGTACTAAATATTGCCAGAGTCAGGAAATGATATATGGACCAATTGTTCAATCCGCTATATTTCTAGTATGGTTGATTTGTTGTTTGCAATTTAAAAAAGTTTGAATTCTGAGTTACCACTCAGTTTTGTGTTTCTTTTCATTAATACAGCAACATGCTGCTTGCCTAAATTCTGTTTTATTGCCATACGGGCTTGATGCTTATAAAAGTTAGTCCAGAATAAAGTAGACTATGGGTTTAGAGAGGACTATCTGCTCTGCAATAAATCCACATGTTGTCATTCTTATTACAAAATAAAAGTGTCTTATTGAGTTTAATTTGATCCACTTCTAAAATTGATTAAACTAATTTGGAAAAATTGTACTTTTACGCCAGACTGAAAGTAGTCATCTGTGGAGACACTGAGGACTAATTGTTGAGGAATAGCACTACCTGGCTATGGCTACACTACAGCCTTATTTTGAGATAAGATATTTTGAAACAGCCATTTCAGAATCTCTTATTTGAAAATAACACAACTACACGCATAATATATTTCAAAATAGCACTCAGCTAGTTTGAAATAGCATTTCTGGACACATACCACTATTCTGAAATAGTGCCATTGGAGCCCCATATAGCTTCTTTCAAAATAGAGCTCTTGTGTCTTAACAGCACCTATTTCAAAATAATGATTTTGAAATAGGCATTATTCCTCCTTCATTGAGGGTTGCCAGTTTTGAAATAATGCACCCACTATTTCGATTTCATTTTGAAATAGTGTGTGCATAGTCTAGCTGCTAGCAAAGTTATTTTGAAAAAACTCTGTAGTGTAGCATTAGCCTCTGAATATCTCTATGTATAAATAAGTCTTTAGACTAGGGAGCCTTCTGGATCTGGACTCAATCACAGAAGCACAGAATACTGGAAATGGAAGGGACCTCAGGAGGTCATCAGCTCCAGTTTCCTGCAATCATGGCAGGACCATTAGCTAGATTTGCTTTTGATTTTCCAATAACTATTTCCCATAAATACATTTTAATTTCATAAGAAAAGATACACACAAATTATATGGGACAAAATATAAACATTTTTCATGAAAAAGTTCCTCAAAATCTTCTTTATGGCTCTGTCAGTCCTTAGATCACCCTTCAGTGCTTTGGTAGTTTTCTGGGAAACGGGTAAAATTTAAAATACAAATGGTGGTTAAGGCTCTGGAATGGAAATCAAGAGGCCTGTTTTGCATTCCTTGTTCTATCAGGACAGATTGCATGACCTTGAGCAGACCTCTGTGCCTCTGTTTTTCTACCTGTAAAATGGATATAATGACACGTTGTAAGTTTCCTTTTTGGTCTAAGTATTAGACTCTATAATCTTGATTACAAACTGACATTTTCTAGTTTCTGAAGTGAAATGTGGCAGTGAAGTGAACCCAGCCCTCTGAGGTAAATGTTACTTTTCAAAGGCAGCCTATTAGCTGCTGCGTGAAGCCCTCCTGTACATGGTAGGGTTTAGCAATCTGCTGTTCTGAAGCCTGTAACACACTCAGCTCTAGAGTTTCAAAGGAAACTCTCCTGATGATCTTACTTTATAGATACACAGAAATATTTGTTTTCATCTGTCTAACAGCATAAGAGCTCTGTCAGATTTCACACTGATGACCAAATTCAATATTTATGTCTTAATTTCAGCCAGACTTGCTGGTCAAAATGCTTGCATGTCACAGTCTGCCACTGATGTCTGACAGAGCTTTTCACTTGATTGTGGAACCTGTATTCCCCTTCCCCCCACCACCCCTGTGTGAAAATGTAATAGTACTACAGCACCCACAGCACATGAACCTCGAACCTCACAGAGGCCTGCTAAAGGGGACAATTTGGGAAAAGTTCACAGAATAGCTACTTTTTTTTTTGTGATCACAGTTTGAAATTTTGATGAAACATGTCATCAACCTGGTCACTTTTGAGAAATTCCATCCAGCTGTACCACAGAGCCTCTTGTCCACTAGTAGGTTTCACCATCATGATTATTATTAATCTTGCCAAGAAACCAGCCATTGCATGGGAAATATGTAACTAGGTCTGTTTAGTTTAATTTCTCACACTGACTCTCTTATTTAGTGCATCCTTATTCCTTCTGCTTAATTACCAGGACTTCTTTTGTAGCCTGTTGTAAAATTAGGCAAATATTTAGATGAGTTGGTGGGACACCAGTACGAGAGGTTGTGGTTTAATGCAGTAGCTTCCATCCTCTCTAGACACTGTACTCCTTTCAGGACACTGCATACTCCCAAGTTACACCTCACTGAAAAACTGTCTGCTCACACAATCAAACATACCTATACAAAAGTGTCAACCACCATGATTTAAAAATTGTGTAATTTTATTTATTGTGTAATTTTAAAATTTATGTGTAATTCTAAAATAAATCAGTTGGACTATAAACATCGTTACTTTCATGTTAGTGTATTGTTTAGAAAGCAGTATAAACAAGTCATTGTCTGCATGAAATTTTAGTTTGTATTGTACTGATTTCTCCTGAGCTTTTTATGTGGTCTGTCATAATACTAGGCAAATCTCCAAATGAATTATATCCTCTGGAAGACCTCCACGTTTCCCAAAGTGGACATGAACTCCTAGTTGAGACACACTGCTTTAATTGTTAGACCGGGGGCTATATAATTGATGATTCCTGAGTTCTATTTCTGCCTCTACTGACCCCCTGAAGTTTTGAGGTGCTTGTTTAATGTCCATGTGCCTCTGTTTATCCCTCTGAATTGGGCATAACAATACCAATTACACAGAGCTGTTGGGATTTACAGCTCAGTGTTTGTAAGGCATTTGAAAGGCATCTGTAAAGGTGTGACGTACAAGCGGTCTGCTCCACTGCTGTTTTACTGCAGCGTGACTGCACTGAGTTTCATCAGTTTAACAGCACGAAAATGGGCTGGTTATTCTAGACCCACACATGCCAGGCACTGTTTCTCACCTTTCTGCATTATATATACACACCCTGGGTACACAGTACTCGTTTTTTCCCCAAAGGAAATACTTTCGTTGTGTGCAAAATAGAGTGACATTGATAAACATGGATTAATTACTCCTCCCCTTGCCCCTGTGAGATAAGCAAGTAGTTATCATCATCCAATTGGTTTTACAAAGGGGGATACTAGTCACAGTGCTGTCAGGTGACTTGCCCAGTGTCCACCAGAGCAATGAATAGAACCCAGGTGTCCTAGCCCCAACTTTGACCCACCAGGCCCCACTCCTTCTCTCCAATGAAGAGCCATTGTGTCGAAGCTGCAGGCCCAGAGTCACAGCCCTCTGCTGTAACCTGCGCTTGTCTGTCTGACGTTCTTTCCCTCGTTTCCTGTCCCTGCACCTGCCTTCACTGTCCCCTCTCCCTTCCTCTTTCTCCTCTTTAGTGCAGGGGTTGGGAACTGTTTTAGGGTTAGGGGGCAGTGACCCACAGAAAAACAAGTTGGAGGGGGTCACACACAAGTGAGAAGGAAAAACCAAACCACCTGGGCCTGGCTCCTGACTGATGAACAGAAAAAAAGAGACACTCACCCAACCCAGGCCACCAAGGTCCCCTCACGCTCCAGGCTGGGTGGAGAGGGGAAGGCTCAGGACTTCCCCCCAGGACGGGGTTAACTCGCCTGTGGGCCTGGAGCTTGTAGATTTTGTGACCCCCCCATGAAGCCAAAATGAGGGGTTCAGTGTGCAGGAGGGGGCTGCCAGGGAGGGACGGTAGGAAGCAGGAGTGGGCCCAGCTGGGGGCGTGGGGTCATGGTGTGCAGAAGCAGGCTTGGGGTTGGGTAGGTCTTGGAGGAAGGGGAGTGCAGGAGCAGGTTGGGCTGTAGGGGTCTGGGTGGGAAGGGGCATGGGAAAGGGGGTTGTGGGGTGGGGTCTAAGAGGGAGGGTGGCAGGAGGGGGCAGAGCAGGGGTGCTTACCTGGTGCAGCTCCAGGCAGCAGGTGCAGCTGGCTCTGTGCTCCCTTGCTCTGCAGTTCCCAGTGCAGAACTGCTTCTTCCCCCGGCAGGCAGAGCCCACAGGCTGGATGTGGCCAGTGGCCTGCCTTAATCTGCCCCCTCTTTCACTGCCCTGTGTGGCTGGAGCACCAGGGCTGGCTCATCCCTCTGAGGCGGGGTAGGGAGTCCTGAGCCTCCTCGGTCAGATCAAGGCAAACTGCAGGGTGGATCTGGCCTGCAGAGTCCCTGTCACTGATTTAGTGGATCCCTTCATAACTAAACCAGCCCCTGCCCCTCCTAGGCAATGGAATTGAGGTGACAATTGCTGCCATGCCCTCGTTCACTCTGATGGTGTGTTCTTCCTCTTCTTCCACCTGGAGTGTGTCTGCTCTTTATAGGTTGTACAAGCTACATAGACCACATGGCTATGTACAAAAACAGAATAGACCCACTAGGTGGGCTACAAGCTTTCCAATGTTACATGAAATATTTTGCATAACACATATCTGAGTTAAGCACATTCATAGTCAGAAGACTATGTCCATATAAAATGTACCATCACAGCCCGTTTCTCCACCATAACCCACCAGAGCCCTGTCCCCCACAAGAACCAGTAGGAGAACTCCAGAGTCCTGGCTCCCCAGCCTCCTGCTCTGAGCCCTGACTCTTGCTATTTTGCAGTAGCTTTATTTCTCCTTTCCATGCCCACTTTTCTCATGCAGGTTCGCTGTGCAGGACAAGACCCTTGGACTTGGTGTTCCTCATAGACAGCTCCCGGAGCGTGCGCCCTAATGAGTTTGAGCAGGTCAAAGTCTTCATGTCCCAGGTCATTGAGTCCTTAGACGTGGGCCCCAATGCCACTCGGGTGGGAGTGGTCAATTATGCCAGCACCGTCAAGAACGAATTCTCCCTCAAGACCCACTGGAACAAGGCCAGCCTGTTGCAAGCTGTTCGCAAGATCCAGCCGCTTTCCACAGGTACCATGACGGGGCTGGCCATCCAGTTCGCCATCAACAAGGCGTTCAGCCACTCAGAAGGATCTCGTGTGAGAGCTCCGGGGATTAAAAAGGTGAGCAAATTCCTGTGCTGAGAAGTGTTTCTCCTCGAAACTGTCATCCTGCCCGCCCATCCCCTGGCCTCTCTCTTGCCAAAGACCAGAAACCTTGAAGAAAACGGCCAGAAATCCAGACAATAGGCACAGGGAAAAGGTCATTGTTTTCTCTGTCGCAGTGGGTCTCAGCTGGGGCCCACAGCTATCTTGCAGGTGGGACACAGACTCAGGGTTTGTCCCGCACTGCAGCTGGGAGCCCACATGGGAGCTCCAGCCTCTGCAGCTCCTCCATCTCCATGTGGTTGGAGCTCCAGCGCCAGCTCCCCCAGTCTCACAAGCCTCATCCGTCTTCCGGGGGAGGAAGTGGCTCTGCACCCTCCCTGCCCACTGGGGGAAGAGCAGTGCAGGGCGCTGCTAGCCCAGAGGATTTCTCCGCTGCTCCTGTTAGCCTAAACTGCAGCCAATGGGAGGAGCCATTTGCTGCCTAGGAGTGGAAGGAAGCACAGAGCCAGGTAACAACCCCTCACCCCCATGCTCAGACCTCACACTTCCACCCCTCTCCTGCACCCTCCTCCTGCCAGGATCATGCATCCCTATCCCACTCTGCACCCTCCTTCCCAGATCCTGCACCCTCCCTTCTACTCAAACATAGCACACCCACCTTTGCCCCCACCTCCCACCCAGACCCTCACCCTGCATCCCTGCCAGACCTCACCCGCACTCAGTCCACTTCTGCACCTAACCTCTCACCAAGACTGTGCACCCCCACCATGCTCCTGCAGCCTCACACTTAGATTGCACACCCACACCTCCCCCTGTACCCTCCTTCCTCTCCAGACCCTGCAACCTCACCCCAGCCCACTCCTGCATTTTCCCTCCCTCCCATACCCTGCAACCCCAGTCCCACTCCTGCTCTTTGGCAGCCCCCTCCCATGCATTCTTTTCTTTTTTCACTTCTCATTTGTGTGTGGCAATGAAGGCTATGTCTACATAGCAGACCCTACACAGCAGACCCTGGGAGCTCACCGCTACTTCATCCTGCATGTGAAGGCTCTAACTGACTGCAGAGCCTGGGGCATCAAAATTCCTGCTTTTATGTGCATGGGAGCTGCCCTTCCTCAGAGCTTGGCTCACGGAAGCCAAACAGCATGGGCGTATTGGCAATGCTCCTGGAAATTTTTCTCAGGTGGGTTATGTCTGCCTTGTCTTTCTGACCCTGACCCACAGCTTTAAAAACAGTGCCAGGTCTCCCATGCGAACCTTCATCCCCAACAAGACCTTTCCAGGGAGAGAGAGTAGCAGCAAGGGATGCCGAGGAGGGGAGGATTTTAATGTTTCCAGCAAACTCTTCCTGTCAGTTAGATAATAGCCCAGTGCGGCTTGGAGGTGGCAAACCAGACTGTGGAAATGTAATCAGATAGGCACAAAGACAGGGCAAAGACACCCTTTCAGCTGGGGCTCCCAAGCCCTCTAGCAAACACAGCTGTCACTTCACTGAGGGATGGCTGGACATATTCCAAACTACTGCTGACTTTGTGCTTAGTGAAATATGATCTTGCTCTATTATGTACTGGAGACTTGTGCACTTTATTTTCTGATAATGGTCTTTGCTGGCAGCTACTTTCTCACATTCCTTCGAGGGCAGCGGTTCCCAACCTTTTCCAGACGGGGACCTGTTTTGACAATTCAGGAAGACTTGGTGACCCCCGGAAATTCAAAACCGAGGGGGAAACAGGTGGACAGCAGATAGCTAATTTTGTGCCTGAGGAGAAAACATAAAATTGGGCCCCCTCATGTTTCTATATTCATAATAGTTAGTTCATAGAAAAGGGGAAATATATTAATAAATAACACTACATTTACTATAGTTAATCAGAGCTGTGGTGGTGCAAAGACACTCGTACCCAAACTGCTCCCTGTGGTTTAAACCCCACAATGAGGGGCAAGGGGAGTCACTCTCAGGGGCTAGGAGTCACTCACAGGCTGGAGGGAGCTAGGGGAGGCACAGGGACCCCCACGGCTGGAAGTGGGGCCGAGGTGGGCCCTGCTCCTTAGGTATACAGTTCTCTGCCCTGCAGCTGAAATGGTTCTCAATGTAATTGATTGGTTTAACTGTCTGACAGATGTTAATCCAATGAAGAGGTTGAGAACAATTTGAGGAGTGTGAAGGGCTTCTTAATAGCCACCTGTGAAACTGCCCAGCCCCTTTTGAAATGTAATTATGACCCATGTTTGTGTCCTGACCTATAGGTTGGGAAATCCTGTTCTAGCCTGTCTATAATGGATAATTCACAGCATAACAATAAGAAAAACCCCAGCAACAACCTGTTGTAATATTTTTGTCTGGTCTCAGTGACAGCCAACACAAAAACCTAAAGCAGAGCACAAAATAACAGGCTAGATTCTGTCTTAGTGTAACTCAAAGGGTGTGTCTACACTTGCATTCCTCTTTCAAAAGAGGTATGAAAATGACGGAAATTGAAAATGCAATGAAATGAAAATAAAATTCCCTTTATTTAATGGGAAGAAGGATTCTTTCGAAGATGGGGTTTACTTTCAAAATAGCAGCATTTACACTAGTTTTCTTCTTTCAAAAGAAGATATTTAGAAATAAGAATATGCAAATGAGATGTCAAATATGAAAATGTGGATCTAATTTGCATTTTCAATTTCCCTCATTTGCCTACCTCTTTCAAAAGAGGAATACAAGTGTAGACGGATGCAAGGTAGATCTACATAGCAAAGTTATTTCGAAATGACAACTGTTATTCTGAAAAAACTATCCTAGCATCTACACAATGCAACTGCTGTTTCAAAATAATTTTGAAATAGTGGTTGGCTTATTTCAAAACTGGCAAACCTTATTTCATTTATTTCTATGCTAGCATTCCTCTTTAGAAAGAGGCTTGTAAATGAGGGAAATCGAAAATGCAAATGAGGTGCAGATTTACATATCTGGTGCCTCATATGTATATTCCCTTCCCTTTCTTTATGGGAAGAAGGGTTCTTTCAAAGATGGGATTTACTTTCAAAAGAGCCATGTCTACACTGCTTTTCTTTTCTCAAAAGAAGCTCTTTCAAAAGAAAAATATGCAAATGAGGCACCAGATATGTAAATCTGCACCTCACTTGCATTTTTCATTTCCCTCATTTGCGTGCCTCTTTCGAAATAGTAATGCAAGTGTAAATGCAGCCTTTATATGGCAGCCTTATTTTGAAAAAAAGTTGTTCTGGAATAGCTTATTTCAAAATTTGGCTGCTGTATAGGCATACCTTCAGTGACCCTGGTATACCAGGGATGGATTTTGCTCAATTTTTTTGACATGCAAAAAAGTTAGTGACCACTTATTTATGTACTTTTGGCTGTAGCACAAATGTTCCTCTTCCTGCCTCATTCTCCACCACTTTTTTTTTCTCCTGAGAACCCATTCTGTAATCATGTTGCTAACTGTGAGAAAACTATTTTTACCTAAATTTTTCCCTTGTAAAGAGAAATGGGCTTTGTTATAAAAAAGAAAACTTAGTTGTGGAAAATTTTCATCTTGGTCAAAAATATTCTTTTTTATTAAGCACAAAAAGAGAAAGCAACAAATTTAATTGAGATATTATACATTTCTGGGAAATAAATTCATTTGTGGTTTTCAAAAAGGGACACATTTTCATTTGGTTGAATGCTTTAGTTTGGTTGTCTTGAGAAAATGTGAACCCAACTCAGTGGACCCAGATCATAGAATTCTAGGGCTGAAAGGGACTTCAGAAATTCATTGAGTCCATCCCCCTGCCCAAAGAAGAATCAACTCCCAAAGCAGGACCAATCCTTTTTAAATCATCCCAGCCAGGACTTTATCAAGCTGGGACTTAAAAGCCTCTAGGGGTAGACGTTCTACCACCTCTCTAGGTAACACATTCCAGTACTTCACCACACTCCTAGCGAAAAAGTTTTTCCTAATATCCAACCTACACCTTTCACACAGTAATGTTAGACCATTGCTCCTTGCTCTGCCATCTGTCACTACTGAGAACAGCCTCTGTCCATCCTCTTTACAGCCCCCCTTCAGGAAAATGAAGGTGGCTATCAAATCTCGCCTCACTCTTCTCTTTTGCAAAGTAAATAAGCTCAAACCCCTGAGCCTCTCCTCATAGGTTATGTGCTTCAGTCTCCTAATCATTTTTGTTGCCCTCCACTGGACCTGCTCCAATGCATCCACATCCTTTCTATACTGGGAGACCTGGGGGAAGAACTGGATGTGGCCTCAGTAGTGCCAAGTAGAGAGGAATAATAGCTTCTCTAGATCTGCTGGAAATGCTCCTCCTAATTCACCCCAATATGCCATCAGCCTTCTTGGCTACAAGGGCACACTGTTGATTTATATGTAGCCTCTCATTCACTGTAATCCCTAGGTCATTTTCTGCTTCACTACTACTTAGCCAGTTGGTTCTTAGCCTGTAACAGTGCTTGGGATTCTTCTGTCCCAAGTGCAGGACTCTGCACTTCTCCTTGTCTCTTTTGGTCCAATCATCCAGTTTATTTGCCTCACTTGGGACCCTGTGCCTACCCTCCAACATATCTACTTGACCCCTAGATTAGTGTCACGTACAAATTTGCTGAGGGTGCAATCCATCCCCTCATCCAAGTCATTAATAAAGATGCTGAACAATACCAGCTCCATAACTGAGCACTGGGGCACTCCATTTGAAACCGGCCAGCAACCAGACATTGAGCCATTGATCATTACCCATTGGTGCTGACTGCTTAGCCAGCTTTCTATTCATCTTACAGTACATGTGTCCAGTCCATACTTCCTTAACTTATGGACTAGAATGTTGGGGGAAACTGTATCAAAAGTTTTGCTAAATTTAATGTATATCACGTCCACTGACTTCCCCATGTCCACAGAGCCAGTTACCTCATCATAGAAGTTTATCAGATTGGCCAGGCACGACTTGCCCTTGGTGAATCTGTGTTGACTACTCCTGATCACTTTCCTCTCTTCCAAGTGCTTCAAAAGGTATTCCTTGAAGATTTCCTCTGATTTTTCCAGGGACTGAGGTAAAGCTGATCAGTCTAGAATCCCCTGGTTTGTCTATCTTTCCTTTTTCAAAGATGGGAACTATATTTGCCTTTCTCCAGTCATCCAGGACTTTTCCCAATCACCATGAATTTTCAAAGATAAGAGCCAAAGGCTCTGACATGCCCTTTGCCAATGCCTCATTATCCTTGGATTCATTAAATCCATTCCCATGGATTTGTGTATGTCTAGCTTTTCTAAATAGCTACTAACTTGTTCTTTTCCCTCAGAGGACTCTTTGCCTTCTTCCCATACTCTATTGCCTAGTGCAGGAGTCTGGCAGCTGACCTTGTCCACGAAGACAGGAGCAAGAAAAGCATTGAGTACTTCAACTTTTCCCACATCTTCTATTACAAGATTACCTCCTCATCCAGGAACAGCCCCACACCATCCCTGATCACCCTCTTAATGTTAACATGCCTGTAGAAACCTTTTGTGTTACTCTTCACATTGGTGGCTAGCAGCAGTTCTCATTGTGCTTTCACCTTCCTGAGTACTTCCCTGCATTCTCCAATAGTATGCATATACGCCTTAGTTTAACGAATGATTTAGTGAATGACCAATTAAATGTGAGTTAACAATCTGATACTGTTGCAAAAAAGGCAGATATCATTCTGGGGTATATAAACAGCAGGGTCATATGTAAGACAGGGCCTGGGGGAGTAATTGTCCTGCTCTACTCAGCACCGGTATGTCCTCAAGTCTCATGTCTCATTCTGGGTGCCACCACTGGCAGATGATGATACATAGGAGAGAGTCCAGAGGAGAGCAGCAAAAACCATCAAAGGTTTAGAAAATTTGGACTGTCAGGAAAGATTTAAAAACTGGACCTAGTCAGTTTTGAGGGGGGCCCAGATGACAGTCTTCAAATATGTTAAAGCGGTCATAAAAAAGACCATAATCAACTGAACTGTGAACCACTGAAGGCAGAAAAAGAAGAAATGGATTTGCTCTGCAGCAAGGGAGATTTAGGTATAGTGGGAAAAATTTCGTAATGAAAAGAATAGTTCAGCTCTGGAATAAGCTTTCAGCTGTGGACTCCCCATCATGGGAGGTTTTAAACTCAGGCTGTACAAACACTTGTCAGGGACAGTTTAGGTTTACTTGGTTTACTCCTTAGTGCAGGGAGCTGGACTTGATGAATTCTTGAGGTCTTTCTCAACCTAACGTTTCTGTGATTTTAGGAAATTGCTAACTTCCCACTGCTGGTCTTTTTTCATCTTATTCCCGCCTCATCTGTGCCATCGCTTGTGGCAGATTGCCATGCTCTGTCAACCTCTAGCTCAGAACCTAGCCTCAGAAAATAGCAGGAGTTACATTAATTCTGTAGCCCTTGAAAACTGAAAGTAGGTTAGGGATTAGTCAGTGCAACTGAAATCTGTCTCTGTGGATAAATATTTTTGTCTCATACTGCCATATTTCAGCTGGAGAAAGACAGAACCACAGAAGAGCTGCTTTGCATTGGCATTGGCTCAAATAGGTTAGGTGGACACAATGAATTGCAAGCAAAGTGAATTTCCACCCCTCTGCCATAATGCAGCAAGAGCTCAAATCAGAGTCCCATATTCTGTATCAAACATGAAAATTAGGAAAGAAAATATGAGTAACTGACTCCTATATATCAGCCTCTTTGTGCGTGTGTGTGTGAGCATACATGCATGCAAATGCATACACCCACACTCTGATCCTCCAACTAAACCGATACTGCTCTGGGAGCTGGATTCTTGTCTATCTTCCATTGCAATGCCCATTTGGTTTGTGCAGCAGCACCCTTAGGCCGCGTCTACAAGTGCACGCTACTTCGAAGTAGCGGCACTAACTTCGAAATAGCACCTGTCACGGCTACACATGTTGGGCGCTATTTCGATGTTAACATCGACGTTAGGCGGCGAGACGTCGAAGTCGCTAACCCCATGAGGGGATGGGAATAGCGCCCTACTTCGAAGTTGAACGTCGAAGTAGGGCACATGTAGACAATCCGCATCCCGCAACATCGAAATAGCGGGGTCCGCCATGGTGGCCATCCGCTGAGGGGTTGAGAGATGCTCTCTCCAGCCCCTGCGGGGCTCTATGGTCACCGTGTGCAGCAGCCCTTAGCCCAGGGCTTCTGGCTGCTGCTGCTGCTGCTGCAGCTGGGGATCCATGCTGCAGGCACAGGGTCTGCAACCAGTTGTCGGCTCTGTGGATCTTGTGTTGTTTAGTGCAACTGTGTCTGGGAGGGGCCCTTTAAGGGAGCGGCTTGCTGTTGAGTCCGCCCTGTGACCCTGTCTGCAGCTGTTCCTGGCACCCTTATTTCGATGTGTGCTACTTTGGCGTGTAGACGTTCCCTCGCAGCGCCTATTTCAATGTGGTGCTGCGCAACATCGATGTTGAACGTCGACGTTGCCAGCCCTGGAGGACGTGTAGACGTTATTCATCGAAATAGCCTATTTGGATGTTGCTACATCGAAATAAGCTACTTCGATGTAGGCTTCACGTGTAGACGTAGCTTAAGTGTGTGTTTTCAACCATCTGTGCACTCCCTTAATAGGAGGTCTGTCTGGCCTTTGTTTCTCTAGCTTGCTTAAGAGAAACTCCTATGAGAACGATATAAAAACCCTTCCTGAAATCAAGATATAGCCCTGTCTATAGGATAGGTATCCTGGCAAAGAAGGGTACGAGTTCAGTTCTTGACAAACCCATGTTGATTGTTATTTACCAATATTCTGTTCTACGGCCTAAACTTGATTTTTTGATTATTTTCTCAATTATCTCTTCAGGTAGTGAGGTTAAGCTGAGTGAATTAGAATTCCTGCCATTGTCCTTATTCCCCTTTTCATAGCTAGGTACTATATTTTCCTTTTTTCCAGTATCCTGAGATCTCTCTCATCCTACATGAGTTCTCTAAGATAAGTGCTAATGGCTCAGAAAATTTTTCAGCCAGTGCCTTAAGTATTTCAGAACATATTTTGTCAGGGCTTCAGACTTGGAGGTATCCATCCAAGTTGTCTAAATAATGCTGATTTTTTTCCTTTTCTGTTATAGCCTCAGATCCTGCCCCATTTATATGGCTGTTTTCTGTGTTAATTTTTCAACCACTGCTAACCTTTTGGGTTAAAACTGAAACAAAAAAGGAACTTTGATCATTGTTGTGTTTCCAGTTTTGGCTTTCCCTCCTCACTCATTGGTTACCTTTGATTGTCTTCTTGCTCCTATTATATTTGCAAAATGTTTTCTTGTTACCATTTATAGTCCTGGTTAGTTCAATTTCATTTTGTATCTTGTCCTTTCTAATTTTGTCCCTGCATGTTTGGGTTTTTTATTTATACTCACCTTCACAATTTGACCTAACTTCCGCTCTCATGTAGGATTGTTTGAGTTAAAGGTCATTAAAGGTCTGCCGGTTCATCCTGAGTGGGGGCAAGGAGAATTGAATCCTTGTCTTCTTTGTTGACAATGCCAGCAAGAGTGCCTGTTCTGCCAAATTGTGGTGCTTGTTTGTGAGATATGGGTTCCTGTTCACTGGAACCCATCAGACTCACTTTGTTCAGGCCACAAAAATAATGGTATGATGGTACCAAACCCCTAGCAGAACTCCCACTTCTTGAGACTCACTAGATCATACATGCTGCTTGAATCCCAGATGCTGGACTCCATGGCTACGTCTACATGTGAAGCCTGCACTGAAGTAGCTTATTTCGATGTAGCAACATCAAATAGGCTATTTCGATGAATAACATCTACACGTCCTCCAGGGCTGGCAACGTCGATGTTCAACTTCGACGTTGCGCAGCACCACATCGAAATAGGCGCTGCGAGGGAACGTCTACACGCCAAAGTAGCACACATTGAAATAAGGGTGCCAGGCACAGCTGCAGACAGGGTCACAGGGCAGACTCAACAGCAAGCCGCTCCCTTAAAGGGTCCCTCCCAGACACAGTTACACTAAACAACACAAGATCCACAGAACCGACAACTGGTTGCAGACCCTGTGCATGCAGCATGGATCCCCAGCTGCAGCAGCAGCAGCCAGAAGCCCTGGGCTAAGGGCTGCTGACCACGGTGACCATAGAGCCCTGCAGGGGCTGGAGAGAGAGTGTCTCTCAACCCCTCAGCTGATGGCCGCCATGGCGGACCCCACTATTTCGAAGTTGCAGGACGCGCAATGACTACACGGTCCCTACTTCGACGTTGAACGTCCCATCTCCTGATGAGGATAGCGACTTCGACGTCTCGCCGCCTAACGTCGAAGTTAACTTTGAAATAGCGCCCGACGCATGTAGCCGTGACGGGCGCTATTTCGAAGTTAGTGCCGCTACTTCGAAGTAGCGTGCATGTGTAGACATGGCTCATGCCACTTAAAACATTTTTTAAGTCTGACTCCATGCAATGTCTCTGGTTCAGGGTTCCAGGCAAACTTTTTTTTTTTTGGGGGGGACTCCCTATTCTGAGACGTGAGAAATCCACCATCAAACTTCCCAGTGCCAGCTTCTCCAGACCCCCAGCAGCCTCAGCTCACCTTTTCCCAAAGATCCAACTTCATGGCACTCTGATCTACAGTTGATTTCTCCAGGGACTTGTGACAACTGAAGCCCATAACACATAGGCTTTGCAAAACATAGAACTAGAACTGGAAGGAACCTTGAGAGGTCATTGAGTTCAGTCCCCTGTCATCATGGCAGGACCAAGCACAGTCAAGGTGTTTGTCTAAACTGCTGTTAAAAGTCTCCAGTGATGAAGATTCAACAACTTCCCTAGGAAATTTATTCAAGTCCTTAACCAGCCTGACACACAGGAAGTTTTTTCTAATGTTCAACCCTTTCTGCAATTCAAGCCCATTTCTTTTTTGTCCTGTCCTCAGAGGTTAAGAGAACAATTTTTCTCCCTCCTCCTTGTCAAAAACTTTTAGACACCTGAAAGCTATTTTGCAACAGTGTCATGTTGTTGACTCATATTTAGCTCATGGTCCATTATGACCTGTAGATCCATCTCAGGCCGTGTCTACACTAGCCCCAAACTTTGAAATGGCCATTCAAATGGCCATTTCAAAGTTGACTAATGAAGTGCTGAAATACATATTCAGTGCCTCATTAGCATGCGGGCAGCCACGGCACTTCGAAATTGACGCGGGTCGCAGCCACACGGCTCGTCCAGACGGGACTCCTTTTCGAAAGGACCCTGGCTACTTTGAAGTCCCTTTATTCCTATGAGCAGATGGGAATAAGGGGACTTCGAAGTAGGCGGCGTCCTTTCGAAAAGGAGCCCCATCTGGACAAACCGCGTGGTGGCGAGCTGCGTCAATTTCGAAGTGCCGTGGCCGCCCGCATGCTAATGAGGCACTGAATATGTATTTCAGCGCTTCATTAATAAACTTCAAAATTTGAATGGCCTTTTCGAAGCTTGGGGCTAGTGTAGACGTAGCCTTAGACAGTCATTTCCCATTTGAATGTGTCAAACTGACTGGTCCTTCCTAAGTGGAGTGCTTTGAGTTCCTATTAAATTTCATCTTATTTACCTCAGACCATTTTTCCAGTTGTCCAGATCATTTTGTATTATAATCCTATCCTCCAAAGCACTTGCAGTTTCTCACAGCTTGGTATCATGCACAAACTTCACAGGGGTATTCTCTATGGTTGGGTCTACACTACAGAGTTTTGTCAACAGAGTGACCTTCTGTTGACAAAACCAGTGAGTGTCCACACTACAAATGCCTTCTGTCGACAGGGGGAACCTCTGTTAGGTGTGGACACATTCTTTTGACAGAGACTTTGTCAAGAAATATCTGTCAGCAGTTACTTTTGTTGACGGAATGCGGTAGCGTAGACACAGCCTATGCCATTATCTCAAATTATTATGCCCTCCCAGCATGACTGTGATTTATTGATAACTACTCTTTGGGAATGGTTATCCAACCAGTTATGCGCCCACCTTATGGTAGCTACATCTCTGTACCTTTGCTTAATTCAGCCTGACACTGGCATGTTGCTTTAATCAGTTTGCAAACTGAACAGACCCTTTCCTGAGATGTTCATGGCAAGGTTGGGATCTTCATCCTATTAATTCAATTCAAGCAGTCTAAAATAGCACCTTTCAATGCACATTACTGCCACGCTCTGCTCTGTGCTGCAGTTGAGCTGATATTCATATCACCCAGGTTCTTCTGAAATTCTTCACCATTTCCGTGCATTTTTATTACCCTAAAACATGTCAGGGTACACACAGTGCATCTGATCTTCTGGCACATTGCTTAAAATGCTGGGCCAGAGCCAGTGGAGCTATAGCAATTTACTCCAGCTGAGGATCCAGCAGCTTGAGGCAACTGCCTAATTCTCAGTCCTGGTTTGGAAGCACTGGCCATTTCCCTCTAGCTTTTGTTTCCTATCTCTTAACCCAATTTGTATTCACTGAAGATCGGTCCATTTCTTTCTCATTTTCTAAGCTTCCTAGTTCGGCATGGTCGGGACTAGACCAACAATAGACATTTTGCCCTTTTTACTTCCTTTTGGAGATACACAGTTCATAGAAATGGACGGGACCTGTTGGCAGGACCAAGCACCATCCCTGACAGATTTCTTTTTAAATCTATTTGCCCTAGATCCCTAAATGGCCTCCTCAAGGGCTGAACTCACAAACCCGGGTTTAACAGGCCAATGCTCTTTAAACCGTTTTTTTTTTTTTACACCCTCTTTGAAGTCAGAAGGTCTGGTATTCCCATCTTGTCAGCTGCATTTCCCCCCTGGCTGCCCCGACTGGAGCCAGGAGGGTGACCTGTTAGAAGTCTGAACAATAGGGTTACTAGGCTAACCTTGCTGCCCTTCAAGTCAGTAGAAAAATATCATTCACTTCAGTGAGTGCAGAGTGAGGCTGGAGCGTTGTGCTTTTGCAGACCCATGCTGCTGTTTCCCTGTCTCTAGGGCGCACAGAGAAAGAGACCAAAAGGACCAAGGCAAATATTAGAACTCCATTAATCCCTTGTGCCGCTCTCAGCATTTATCCAAAAACCAGGACTTCAGGGCCAGAAGCAGGTGATCTCCCCTGAGGCCAGCAGATGGCACTGCAGGGTCACGTTTTCCTAGTCTCCAGTTCTCTGGAGTTTTCGTTACGCCTGATCTGACCCAGGGCTAAATTAGATGGGGTAACTGGGTTCTACGTCTATTTGTTTTGCAGTCATCTGTAGCCCAAAGCCAAAGGTCTGGCTACTTCACCACCAAAAAGCTGTAGGGATTTTGGCCTATTACCGTCTTCCTTAAGGACCAGATTTGGATCGTGATATTGCAAAAAACGTTACACAAGTGTGAAGGGAACAACAAAAGGTCTTATGGCACCTTATAGGCTAACAGATATACACACATAAGTGTGAAGGGTATGCACACATCCACTCAAGTCAGAAGATTTGGTGACTGCCTCATTTGCTACAGTGAGAGCCATGGAAAACATACAGTTATGCCATTGATAATTAAATACAGCGACCTCAGGCTGTGTCTACGCAGCTGGGAGGGGTTGCCAAGCTGATATCAAGCTGGGAGGGGTTGCAACTGCTTTGGAAGGCAGGGTTATAATGCAAAATGATCTGGATAAATTGGAGAAATGGTCTGAGGTAAACAGGATGAAGTTTAATAAGGACAAATGCAAAGTGCTCAACTTGGGAAGGAACAGTCAGTTTCACACATACAGAATGGGGAGAGACTGTCTAGGAATGACTACAGCAGAAAGGGATCTAGGGGTTATAGTGGACCACAAGCTAAATATGAGTGAACAGTGAGATCTTGTTGCAAAAAAAGCAAACATGATTCGGGGATGCATTAACAGGTGTGTTGTGAACAAGACACGAAAAGTCATTCTTCCTCCCTACTCTGCACTGGTTAGGCCTCAGCTGGAGTATTGTGTCCAGTTCTGGGCACCGCAGTTCAAGCAAGATGTGGAGAAATTAGAGAGGGTTCAGAAAAGAGCAACAAGAATGATTAAAGGTCTAGAGAATGTGACCTATGAAGAAAGGCTGAAAGAATTGGGCTTGTTTAGTTTGGAAAAGAAAAGACTGAGGGGTGCCATGATAGCGGCTTTCAGGTGTCTAAAAGGGTGTCATAAGGAGGAGGGAGAAAACTTGTTCTTCTTGGCCTCTGAGGTTATAACAAGAGGCAATGGACTTAACCTGCATCAAGGGAGGTTTAAGTTGGACATTAGGAAAAAGTCCCTAACTGTCAGGGTGGTCAAACAGTGGAATAAATTGCCAAGGGAGGTTGTGGAATCTCCATCTCTGGAGATATTTAAGAACAGGTTAGATAGATGTCTGTCAGGGATGGTTTAGACAGTACTTGGTCCTTCCGTGAGGACAGGGGGCTGGACTCGATGGCATCTCGGGGTCCCTTCCAGTCCTAGTATTCTATGATTCTATGACTCCATAACAGCTAGTGTTAAGAAGCTACATGAGCTGGGGCTCACCCCCAGACCTCCAAATGAGATCTAGCCACAGACCATTCTTGTCATGACAGAGGAAGTTTGAGGTGAGGGGAAGAAGAAAGAGTCATGGTGATTTACCAAAAGTCACAGGACAAGTGAGTGGCAAAACTGGGGCAGGTGTCCTGATTGCCAGCCTGAGCACTAGCTATTGTACCATGATGCACCCACAGTATGAAAGACCATCCTAACACGTGATCTGCCCTACACATGGGCCCCAGCAGTAAAGCTCCAAAACGGATGTGAATTCTGGGCTCACACTTGCTCAGAGTACAGAATTTTCTGCTGAGCCCTAATTTTCATTGGCTCAAGGCTTCTGGCTGGCTATCAGGCATATCTGCAGGTCAGATCTGTGGTTTTGGTTCAGACTCATGTCCCCATATCTAGCTTGTAGAGATTGTCAATGGGCTTAAAGAAGTGGAATTATCGATTAGCCTGGGGTCCTCACATCATTTGCCAGCCTTGGACAAAGAACATGACAGGAGCACATCCAGCCACTAGCTATAGATGATGTTAGAGAGACACTTAACAGTGGACAGAGCTCTGTTCATAGGGTCGTGTTCCTCACTAATGCTAGATAGTAAGGCATCATACTGTAATTGGCACCACCGCATCTCATTGTCCCACAAGAAACCAAAGCTGTTTATGCCTTCATTTGCTGAGTAGCATTCTTCGGCCAGAGATGCTGAATCAATGGCTCTCTCTTCTGGCAAGGAGAGTGGATTGCATGGCTGGTTTCTGCAGCAAAAGGCTGGAGACAACCCTCTGTGACTTTGGCTGATATTTTTACTGATGCTCAGTGTTGTGAGATTGCTCTTTTGGTGTGGTGTCCGGATGTCTGTTCTGCTCCCTTCTCTGTTGATAACCTTTGGCCTCATGCGTGTGCTCCCTCTGGAATGCAGTGTAGGTTCTTAAGTTAGCAGACACCGCAGACTTCTGAGATGCCCCAAGAATCACAAAAGTGAGATACAAAGGAACTGGAACCAGATTTATTGTCAATAGCACCTGTGCTCCAAAACCCTGTGAGTCTGAATTATGACTCGCAAGTTTACATTGATACATGCTTATGCTGTGACAATGGACTGCCCTGATACGCAGTTAGGACGTTCTGCGGTCTCCTTAGCTGGCCGACACCATTCCTCAGAGATACACTTTTATACATAGGTACAAACAACTTAGGTGTACATTACGTGCTCCAGGGGTCTCCCCAACTGTAATAAGTTGACACCCCTTGACATAGCCATATGGCATCCACTAGCTTGTAGATGGTGGTACGATCAAAACAACACTGTCCATCACGCTGTCATCCCAACCTTGTGCTGAACCTAGGTCGGAATGTATCTGTTAATCCAAGGGGAATATGCTGGTACAAGGCAAGATGTCCTGTGACCTTACTGGGATGTTTATGTGTATTACTGAGTTCTGGGCACTTGGGGTATAGCCCTTAGCAGCAGCTCTGTCTTTGCCACATTTCTGTGAGCAGAACCTGCCTGGCTCACAGCTTGTCTTTTTTATTAGCATAGTTAACCCTATGTTGTTCAGTCCTTAGCTTGGTCTTAGGGCTTTAGCTTAGACTTATGTAAGCAATGCATTGACTGCTGCTTTAGGCCTTTAGCCTTACCCCAAGCCTGGTTGTCAGGCCTTCTGAGGACTACTCTCAGTAAAGGAAAAAAGAAAATGACATTTCAGTGGAATGTTATTTCTTTCCTAGTAATCTTACAGCACGTGGAGCTGAGTTTCACAGATAAATCTTGTTCACATTTCCAGATTCTGGACAGAAACAGAGGCGCTGAATCTTGAAAGCCAGGGCTTGCACTATGTGTTTCACCATTGGACACTACAGACTCTAGAAATCTTGTGCTCTTGTAACGTTTCAAATACAGCTGACCAAACAACAATGCCACTCAGCAGCTATGTCCAAGGCATCACACTATATTTTTCATAGACTCATAGAATACTAGAACTAGAAGGGACCTCCAGAGGTCACCGAGTCCAGGTCTCTGCCCTCTCAAGAGGAGCAAGCACCATCTAGACCATCCCTGATAGGTGCCTATCTAACCTGCTCTTAAAAAGCACCATCGATGGAGATTCCACAACCTCCCTAGGTATGTATTCCAATGTTTAACCACCCTGACAGTTAGGAAGTTTTCCTATTGTCTAATCTAAACCTTCCTTGCTGCAGTTTAAGCCCATTGCTCCTTGTCCTGTCCTTAGAGGCCAAGCAGAATAATTTTTCTCCCTCCTTGTAACTGTCTTTGAGGTACTTGAAAACCACTACTATGTCCCATCTAAGTCTTCTCTTTTCTAAATTAAATGAGCTCAGTTCTTTCAGTCTTCCCTAATATCTCATGTTCTCTAGAACTTTCACCATTCTTCTTGCTCTTCGCTGGACCTTTTCCCATTTTTGCACATCTTTCTTGAAATGTGGTGCCTAGCACTGGACACAATACTCCGAATGAGGCCTAATCAGCGTTGACTAGAGCAGAAGAATGTCTTCTTGTGTCTTGCTCACAACACTCATGCTAATGCATCCCAGAATCTTGTTTGCTTTTTTTTGCAACAGCATCACACTGTTGACTCATATTTAGCTTGTGGTCCACTATGACCCCTAAAATCCCTTTTTGCACAGTACTCCTTCCTAAACAGTTGCTTCCCATTCTATGGCTGAGCCAACACTTGGGCAAAATTTCAAAAGGGCCATGTTAATGGACAAATTGGAGAATACTAACGAGGTGCTGAAATTAATATTCAGTGCTTCATTAGCTTGCTGCCGGCCATGGCACTTCGAAAGTGCCACATTTCGATCATGCACTGCTCATCTACACGGCGCCCTTTTCTAAAAGACTCTGCATGTTTCAAAATCCTCTTATTCCTATTTCAAAAAGGACCCCATGTAGATGGGTTGTGTGCGATTGAAATGTGGCAGCATGCTAATTAGGTGCTTAATATTCATTCAACACCTCATTAGTATGCTCCAATTTCGCCATTAGCATGGGCCTTTCGAAATTTTGGCCAAGTGTAGACATGGCCTATACGTATGAAGCTGATTGTTCCTTCCTAAGTGGACTATTTTGCGTTTTTGTTTATTAAACTTCATCCTGTTTACATCAGACCATTTCTCCAGTTTGTCCAAATCATTTTGAATTCTGACCCTATCCTTCAAAGCAGTTGCAACCCTTCCTCACTTGGTATCATCTGCAAACTTAATAAACGTACTCTGTATGCCAATACACTCATCCCTCACTCTATGAGCACAATTGGTTCCCAGCTTTGTGCTTGTAGGTGAAAACTCATTAGAAGGACACTAAATTCTCATTAAAATACACATAATAGTCTCTGATTGGTTCTTAGAGCTCAGCAAGGGAGTGGCAGCAGGTGGTGCTGCTTTTGAAAGGTAAGTAAACCTTGGGTTGGTGGGTTGGATAAGGTTAAAGGCTGGGGGAAGTTTGGGGCCATGAGTGGGAGGGAGGGTTAAAACCTGGTGGCTGGTTGGGTCCGTGGAGGGGTTCAGGCTGATGTAGGTTGGGTGTGTGGTCCAGCAGGGGGGTGGTGTCAGTCTGTGGAAGGTTAGGTCTACTGGGCTAGCAGGGAGGGAGGCGGAGGGCCAGGCTGCTGTGGGGCCAGTCTGCTGGGCTAGTGGAGGTGCAGGGGGGTCAGGCTGCTGCAGGCCTGGCTTAGGTGTGGGGTCAGGCTGCCACGGGGCCAGCAGAGGCGGGGGGAGGGTGTCAGGCTGCTGCGGGGCCAGCTGGATCGGGGGTGGGGGGCAGGCTGCCGTGGGACAGAGGAGGCAGGGCGGGTCAGGCTGCCGCAGGGTCAGTCTGTGAGCCTGCATGGGGGTTACGGCTGCCGCGGATTGGGGCCGCAGGGCTGGCAGGGGTGGTCAGGCTGTGGCGGGTTGGAGCTGCGGCATGGGGATAAGACTCGTATTAGCCGGGGGAGTTCACTCATAGAATGAATAAAGGTAAGTAAAGGTGTCCCTCGTTTAAGTGAGTACTTGTTAGTAAAGTACTCGTTTAATGAGGGGTGAGTGTATCTGAATCGTTGATGAAGACAGTGAACAGAATTTGTCCCAAAACAGATCCCTGCAGAGCCCCACTTGATATGCCCTTCCAGCATAACTGCAAACCATTAATAACTACTCTCTGAGAACAGCTATCCAGCCAATTATGCACCCACCTTACAGTTGCCCCATCTAAGTTGTATTTGCTTAGTTCATTAATAAGACGATCATGTGAGGCAGCGTCAAATGCCTTACTAAAGTCTAGATATACCACATACACCACTTCTCCTTTACCCACAAGACTTGTCATCCTGTCGAAAAAGGCTATCAGATTGGTCTGGCATGATTTGTTCTTTACAACTCTATGCTGGCTGTTACCTATCACCTTATTTTCCTTCCACACTGGAACAAAACCAAAGCCTTTTTCATGGTTTCGTGAAATGAAATTACCTTGAAATGTCTGGTCTGGGAGCATCACTAGTAGTAGGGAATAGTTATGGCATGGTGGTTAGCACATTGGCCTCGCTTGCAGAAAGCGCAGGTTTAAATAACTGCTTCAGCCTGGTCTAAGCTATAGATTTGTGTTTTGTGTAATATTGCCACTCATGGATATGAAAAAATCCATCTGCTCAAGCAATGTATTTATACTAACCTAACCCTTGACGTAGACTCTGCTGTGTTGGTGTTAGGGCTTCTCTTTTTGAGGTAGCTACCTGCTGTCAGGGAAGTGGATAACTAGACGGATGGGCATAGTTCTGTCATCAGTGTAAGAACATCTTCACTCAAGTGCTGTCACTGCTCAGGTGCAGCTTTGTAAGTTTTGACTGGCCCTTCAAGTGATCTGGGACGATAAATTGCTCTGAATTAAGCAGAACAGTTACTGGAAAGTTATCCACAACCGTCTGCAATGCTATAAACACTGGCTTGAGATGGTGAGTCTGACAAAAAATTTTCATTCGTGCCATTGCAAAGTGGAGTGATAAAATAACGTTCTTTTAGCAAAATTTCATTTCAACAAAAAAAGTTCCAATCAGCTGTAGAATTAACCTCAATTTTTACAGCCCCCAACAGGTTTACAGAGTTCCACAAAGTATCTTAGTTTATAAGCGCTTAGTAGATTAGAAGGCCCACATCTTTTGAGACTTCTTCAGCTCTGGTGTGAATCAAGGGCCAGATCCTGGCATCAAATGAGATTGCCCAGCCACCAACCACAATGCAGAAGCATTAATGCCACCCTAAGTAGGCAATGGGTGAAACTGCCATCCAAGTTTGCTCTGCTTAGACTTGATTGAATAATAGATTTTTGAGTCAATGGCTAAACTCAAAACACAAATAAACATTGCTTTGTTTTGTGCTGAAATAGAGGGTTTTTGGTCTTCCTTGCTAAAACGGAACACTTAAAACATTTGAGTCAATAGGAAAAAAAAAAGGCACATCACTGCAAACAACATTTTTGGTATTTTTGTTCTGAAAATATTTGAATTCAACACTTTCCTTCAAAACTGTCTTTTCAAATGATAGTTTCAAAATGACTATTATTTCATGTGTGAATGAAGCACTTCAACATTCCTGACACTTTTTTTTCATTTTTTTTGTCTTAACTATTTGCTGGATTTTACCAGAATTCATGAATAGCTTTGGTACCACAAAATGCAATTTTAAGTGAAATTACTGTTTGCAAAAAAAAAAAAAAAAAATCCTCATTGCCTCCTTCATCCATCTCTAGTTGTGATTTCTATTGTATAAATGTGAAGATGAATAATACCAATGGGGCAGAATTGTTGTAAAGTCTGATTCTCAGCATAGCCTTAATGTTGATAGTTCACTGAAAATTTTATTACTATGGTTCAGTTATATGTTAATTGCATTTTTCTTTGCATATTTCTTTATCTTTTCTATTATCAAGAGCATTTGCCTGTTCACTTGGCCCCACTGAAACCAATGAGAATTTTGAAATTGACTTAAACGGGCTAGGATTTCACCTCTGCTGTTCATAATGGGGACCAAAGAGTCAGAAATATTGGCTCTGTCACTAATCTTAAGCAAATAATTTTGTCCCTCTGCACCTCAGTTTTCCCATCTGTAAAATGCAGATAAAGCTAATAACTTAGTGTTTATAAAAGGTCTTTGCTATTCTCTGATGGAATTAAATTCACTGCTATTAGGCCAATTCCCTCTTCCAGCTGGCACTTAGTCAGACCTCTCATGCCTTCCGCAGAGTTTCACTTGAGCAATGGCTGTCAAGCATGATCCAGTGTTAAAGCTTTGTGTTAAGAAGGTTTTCTTTACTCTTGTTTCCTTAAATTTGATATCATTCAGACACCCTCTGTTGAAGGAGCTTAAGACAATGACAATTTATCCCTTTTACCCAGAAATAAACAGACCATGGTGGTAGGCCCAATGCGATATGTTGACATGCCTGTGTTGTGGGGGAAAGAGAATTATGGTTCCACTTTGTACTGGGCTTTACCACCACACATCTGAAGGGATTAACCAATGTCCTCCGCTATGCTCACCTCTACATTATAGAAAATACTACAGTGCTGAATTGCAGCAGTACAGCCCATCACCTCTTCTCTCTCATTCCCTCCCTGTCTTCTTCAGGTGGCAATCATTGTGACAGATGGACGCCCACAGGATGACGTGAAGGACGTATCTGCAAGGGCAAGATCCCTAGGCATTGAACTGTTTGCCATTGGGGTGGGTCGAGTGGACATGAACACTCTTCGGCAAATTGCCAGTGAGCCCCTGGATGAACACGTGGACTATGTAAAGAGCTACAGCGTCATTGAGAAGCTGACCACAAAGTTTCAAGAGGCCTTCTGTGGTAAGTCCTAAGGAGCAGAAAGAGGACCACAGCTGGGGACAGACTTCCCTGGTGAACAGACAGTATCCAGCACACATACTTAGGAATAACAGAACATGGTTGCCAGACTATTAACAGGAGTGTGGAGAGCGAGACATGGAAAATCATTCTTCAGAGCATTGTGTCCAGTTCTGGGCATCACATTTCAAGAATGATATAATGATGTCGCTCCAAGAGGCACTGTCCAACCACAAGAAGACAATCTCTGTCCCATACAGCTTGCAGTCTAACAAAACAAATAAAGTGTAGGAACTGGGGAACAGACACAAGAAACCACCTATTCAATCAGATGGCAGGTCAGAAGCTGAGGCAGGAATAAAACTCCTCTCTCCAGACTACCAAGCGCTGGGACACATTGCCTCTGGGACAAAAATCTTTTGTGGACTATCTAAAATCTTTGAGGGAACAAAACACTGCAGAATTTCAGATGATTTAGTATTCAGGAGGAATTTGGATAACAGTATTGTCAACACCAAATCAGATGTCAGGCTCCACAAAATCATGAGATTGCATTGAAAACCTTGACATGCTTTTTATTTGCTTTTTGGTTTCACTTGGTGCTATCATGCCCTTTTAGCTGAGGTAGCCCTGTTAATCTGTATCCTCAAAAGCAATGAGAAGTCCTTGGACACCTTATAGACTAACAGATATTTTGGAGCATACGCTTTCATGGACAAAGACCTGCTTCATCAGATGCAATGCAGTAGAGATCCCAGAGGCAGGGCTAAATATATAGGCTTATGAAAAGGAGGGAGTCCCAGTCTAGAGTGCCAGGGAGTAATCAGAAAAGTGAAAGCACAATTGGAACTACAGCTAGCATGCAATGTGAAGGACAATATGAAGGGTTTCTACAGGCATGTTAAGCATAAGATGGTGATCAGGGTGTGTGTGGGGCTGTTACTGGATGAGGGAGGTAACCTGGTGACAGATGATGGGGGAAAGGCTGATTTTTTTGCCTTAGTCTTCATGGACAAGGTCAGCTGCCAGACTACAACATTAGGCAATGCAGGATGGGAAGGAGGTGGGCAGCCCACAGTCGAGAAAGAACATGTTAAGAGCTATTTAGAAAAGTTAGACGTACACAAATCAATGGGTCTGGATTTAATGCATCCAAAGGTACTGAGGAAATTGGCAGATGTCATTACAGAGCCTTTGGCGATTATCTTTGAAAACTCACGGAGATAAGGAGAGGTTGTGGATGATTGGAAAAAGGCAAATATAGAGACAATCTTTAAAAAAGGAAAGAAGGACCATCCAGAGAACTATAGACCAGTAAGCCTTACCTCAGTCCTGGGAAAAATCACAGAGAAGATCCACAAGGAATCAATTTTGAAGTACTTGGAAGAGGGGATAGAGACTGGGAATAGTCAGCATGGATTCACCAAGTGGAAGACGTGCCTCACCAATCTGATTGCCTTCTTGTCTTCTAAATGGCTCTGTGGGCACGGGGAAGTCAATGGATGTGATACACCTTGACTTTAGCAAAGCTTTTGATACAGTATCCCACAACATTCTTGCCCATAAGTTAAGGAAGTATGGATTGGGTACATGGACTATAAAATGGATAGAAAGCTGGCTTGATGGATGGGCCCAATGGGTAGTGGTCAGTGGCTCAATGTCTGGTTGGTGGTTGGTTTCAAATGGAGAGCCCCAGATATCAGGTCTAGGGCCCATATTGTTTAACATCTTTTTAATGACCAGGATGAGGGGACGGATTATACCCTCAGCAAATTTGCAGATGAGACTAAGCTAGGGGACAGGTGGATACATCGGAGGGTAGAGAGAGGATCCACAGTGACCTAGATAAATTGGAGGATTGGGCCAAAAGAAATCTGATGAGGTTCAACAAGGACAAATGTATAGTCCTGTACTTGGGATGAAAGAATCCCAAGCACTGTTACAGGCTGGAGACCGACTGACTAAGTGGCACTGCAGCAGAAAAGGACCTGGGATTACAGTGTATGAGAAGCTGTATAAGAGTCAGCAGTGTACCCTTGTAGCAAAGAAGGCTGATGGCATTTTGGAGTGAATTAGGAGGAGCATTTCCAGCAGATCTAGCGAAGTTATTATTCCCCTCTGTTCAGCTCTGAGTATTGCATCCAGTTTTGGGCCTTCCAGGATGGAAAGGATATGGACTCATTAGAGTGGGTTAAGCAGAGGGCAAAAAAAAAATTATTAGGGGACTGGAGTGCATGACCTATGAAGACAGGCTGAGGGATTTGGGGTTGTTTAGTTTGTAATAGAGAAGAGTGAGAGGCAATTTGATAGCAGCATTCAACTTCCTGAAGGTGGGGTCTCTGAAGAGGATGGAGAGAGGCTGTTCTCAGTAGTGATGGATGGCAGAACAAGAAGCAATTGTTTGGAGTTACGGAGTGAGAGGTGTATGTTGCATATTAGAAAAAACTAATTCACCAGAAGGGTGGTGAAGCACTGCAATGCTTTACCTATAAAGGTGATGGATTCTCCATCCCTAGGGCTATGTCTACACTAGGGGAAAACTTTGAAATGGCCATGCTAATGGCCAAATCAGAGAATACTAGTGAGTTACTGAAATGAATATTTAGCACCTGATTAGCATGCTGCTGGCCACAGCACTTCAAAAAAACTGCGTTTTGCTCACGCACAGCTTGTCTACACGAGGGTCCTTTTCAAAAGGAACCTGTAAACATCAAAATTCCTCTATTCCTGTGGAAATAAGGACCTCCATGTGGAAGAGCTGTGAATGAGTGAAATGCGGCACTTTCAAAGTGCTGGGGCTGGCAGCATGCTAATCAGGCGCTGAATATTTATTTCATTAGTGTTCTCTGATTTGGCCATTAGCATGGCCATTTCCAAATTTTCCCCTAGTGTGGATGTAGCCTAGAGGTTTTTAAAGTCTCGGCCTGACAAATTTCTGGCTGGGATGATTTAGTGGTGGTTGATCCTGCTTTAGGTAGGGGATTGGACTAGATGACCTCCTGAGGTCCCTTTCAGCCCTTGGATTCTATGATTCTATGAATTCAGTCAGGGAGGATATGGCCTACTTCCAGCAGCTACTACAGAGGTGTGAACACCAAGATAGAGAAACTGCTTTTTTATTTGGACAGCCACTCCCAGTGTCTCTGTTCAATCCTTGATTGATGACGTCAAATTTGCAATTGAATTTTAACTCTCTGGAGTCTGTTTTTGAAGTTTTTTGTTGCAGGATGGCTACTTTTAAATCTGTTACTGAGTGGCCAGGGAGATTTGAAGTGCTCTCCTACAGGTTTTTGTATGTTACAATTCCTGATATCTGATTTTTGTCCATTTATTGGTTTATGTAGAGATTGTCCAGTTTGACCAATGTATATGACAGAGGGGCATTGCTGGCACATGATGGCATATATTACATTAATAGATGTGCAGGTGAATAAGCTCCTGATATTGTGGGTGATGTGGTTAGTTCCTCTGATGGTGTCGCTGTTGTAGATATATGAGCAGAGTTGGCACCAAGGTTTGTTGCAGGGATTGGTTCCTGAGTTATTGTTGTGTGGTCCACAGTTGCTGGTGAGAATTTGTTTCAGGTTGCCAGGCTGTCTGTAGGAGACAACTATCCTGCCTCCCAAGGTCTGTGAGAGTGAGGGATCATTGTCCAGGATGAGTTGTAGATCAATGATGGTGAGCTGGACAGGTTTTACCTGGGGGCTCTATGTGATGGCCAGTGGTGGTGTTATTTCCTTCTTGGTCCTGTCTTGTAGCTGGTGGCTCCTGGGTACATGTCTGGCTCTGTCAATCATTTCCTCACTTCCCCAGGTGGGTAAAGGTCTTGTAGGTGTTTATCTCTGTCTGAGAGATAGGAGTAAATGTGGTTGTACCTCAGTGCTTGACTGTGGACAATGGATCTTTTATGCAAGAAGTCCAGAAACTTACTTTTTCCCCAGTAAAAACAGATTATCATGCCACCTTTAGTATCAGCACCTGGGGCTGTATGAAAACGTGAACTATCTTAAGGCTTGCTATAAAACTGGGAGATATGGCAACCCTGAACTTTTACCAATCCACTGGGTCATGTCAGAGACTCAGAGCAGCCATCTCACAGAACTCCAAGTTCCTTTCCAATTTCTAGGTCAGCTCTCTAGCTATAGCTACAGCTCTTTCTACATTCCAACTTACCCATGAAGTACTATACTCAGGGAGGGATGTTTGCTTGTTCTGGGATAGGAAGAGAACTTCTTTTGCAGTTATTCCCACCTGGTACAACTAACAAGACTTACAAACTCCTGGGGATTTCCTCTTCTTTTAATGTCCCTCTTATCCCTGCCTCTTAGTACAGGCCCTAAAAAGAGACTGTTTCTCTGCTGCTCCTAGTAAATATGTATGTTTCGAGAGGGTGCCACTGTTTCTCTTCCAAGGCCAGGGTTTGTATGTGTGTGAGGGTTTGCACACAGGTGCTGGGGCATGTTGGATTCTGTGATGAAGACGTGAAGGAAGAAGATTAATGAAAGAGAACAAAAGGCAAAAAGATAAGCCAGAGCCCAAAGTCTGGATCTGGAGCCTAGTGTCTCTAGAGCCCAGGGGCTTTCAGAGCTGCAGCTGGGGTTACAGCTACCATGAGAAAACATTTCCGTTACGAGTGGCAACTTGATCAGGAGTGGCTAGGGCACAGGCTAGGCTGTCAGGTTTCTGGATTCCATTCCTAGCCGTGGTGGAGTGGTTAATACAGAAGAGAATGGCAGTGTGAAGGTAGGAATGCATCCCAACTTTAGGAAAAGGCTGGTGGAGAGGTTACAGTGGAGGGACTGGGAGTCAGAAGGGAGTCAGTAAAAAGTTCCTTTTTATTTCCCCTGTGACTGAGCTAGCCCAGATTCAAGGCCATGTCTACTTGGCGAGAGCTATTTCAGGATACAGCAATATCTCAGAATAGCTGCCTGGCATCTGTGTAATACACCCCTCATTTCAAAATATTTTTCCAAAAGATCGGGGAGCTATTTCAGCATCCCTAAGCACCTGCTCACAGCAGGAGCAAAGGATACCTTGGGAGAGTGCTTTATTTTGACATGTGGTACCATTTAGACCAATGGTGTCCAATAGGAATTCAAAGATCGCCACGCTTGTGGTTGCTGTCTTTTCATAATCACCACATTCTATTATACAAAACTTTATAGATCCAGGCACTCCCAGCCCCTCTCACCCCACCCAAAGCAGTTGGTAATAGCGTGTTGGCCCAAGCGGCTCTGCTGAGTCCCCAGCATTGAATTAGAACTGAGAGGTTGGGGTGGCTGGCTCTGGCAACAGAGGAGTGGGCAAACAGCACTCCCTGCATGCAGCTCTCTGGAGGAGCCACCTTTAAAGGCTCCAAGCGCCATATGCAGCCTTGAGAGCTACAGGTTGATCACCCCCTATTCACCACAACACAGTGTCCTATTCATCACATATGGTGAATGTATTGGACACCTCTGATTTAGACAGTGCCACATGCCAAAATAGCCTATTTTGAAACTGACTTGAAGTAAGCTAGGCAGTTTGTTCAGTGCAAATTGCACAGCTTGTTTTGAGTTTAGGCCCTTGTGTAGACATAGCCCAAAAGTATTCCCCTGGATGTCCCTGCCTGTTGGCTTCCTGTGGCCAGGCTGTGTCTAGTTTCCAGGTTTAAGGCATGAAACCTTTTCATTGTGCTGTGATGTGGAAGGTGTGGGTAATGCTTGGTTGTGAGTGTCATTTCTAGCAGACCTGCATTCTCCAGAGGACTCTTAAGAATCCCCAGTGGATCCCACAGCCACAATAAACCAGCTGGTTCTATGGTGTCTTGGCTGTTTCCTCAGATGACTACTCATGCAGTGCCTTGGCTTTGCCTCCCATTCTGGCTGACACAAAGGGGAAGCTGCAGTGTGAAATCCGTCCCATTTCTAGGCAGAATCTCCAGTTCTAGATTTTGGTAGGCGCAGGGTCTCTGTGCATGCTAAGAGTGTGAGGGGCAGAGTGAGGGCATTGGGCAGGAGCAAAGTGAGGACAGAAGCTTTCAGAGTGTTACAGAGCGCACACAGTTCAATCCAAGCAGAAAATTGGGGTGGGGGAGGAGGACCAACCCCATCTTCCTGCCCAGCTCCCGGATCCCTGACCCCCATACAGTCAGGCACCACATCAGTGAGGTTTTTTTTCCCTTTATTTAGTCATTGCCTCTCACTTCTTATTTGTTTATAGGCCAGGGGCCCCTGACCTAATGAAGGTTCCCCACCCCTGCTCTGAAACATACAGTAGATTTTATTTTACGTTGTTTCTTACAGACCTGTCTGACCTATGTGCCTCTGGAGACCATGACTGCCAGCAGATCTGTGTCAGCACCCCCAGCTCATACACCTGTTCTTGCAAAGAGGGCTTCACACTGAATGCTGATGGGAAAACCTGCAGTGGTAAATACCCTTTTTCACTCAGATGTGACTATGGCTGGGCAGTGGTGTGGCAGGGGAGTGGGTGTTTTTGCTAATGAGATAGCTGAGGCACTGGCCTGCATAGAAAAGCCAGAGTAAAATAGTGAGGTCTTCACCCCAATTTAGGGTAATCATCCATCCCATTTTTGGTGGGATGGTCCGGTATTTGGGATGCCAAAAAGGTTCTCTGCTTATTTTAGAAAAGGGACTAAATGTCCCATATTTTCCACCAGCAACTGCTGGCTGGAGAGCAAGGAGCCCGCAGGTTAATCTACTGTCCCCTTCCCCAGGGCTTGGGGAAGCAGAGGGAGTATTGGCAGTGGCCCCGTCCCTGCTGCTTCCTCGGGGTTTCCAGGAGCACTGGAGGCTGCCATGGCCTGGGGCTCAGGGAGGTTGGGCAGCTGCCACCCCTTCCTGGCTCCTCAGGGCTTGGAGGAGCTGGGAGGATCCATCCCTCCCCAATATCTCCCTGTCCAATATTTGGGAAAGGAAGACTGGTCGCCCTAACCCCACTTCCATAGGTGGCTCACCATGGAGAATGTAATGAAGTAGCTCTGACCTAGGAGAGCTCTTTACTTAAGCAAAAGCCCACCGATGGCAGGAGGGATTTTGCCATTGACCCCAATGTGCTTTGTATCAGTCTCGTTGACTCATTGCCACGGTTAGCAGAAATATTTCCTGGAAGGCCTCCACCCACCTCCAAGCAGTGGCAGATTAAACATGGACCCCATTGATCTGTGGGTCTGAATCCCAGCAGAGTCCCCATACCCAAATGATACCACAAACCTTTGCAGACCCCCTCCCTGCTAGAAGAGGGAGGTGCTGGGAGGTGCAGGACATGGATATTTGATAGGAGCTCAGTTGTGTCTTGTCTCTGAAGCTGGCCAGATGCTGCAATGTGAAGTGACTGTGAGGCATGAATGGAGGCACCCACAGAAACTGAACAAAAGAAGCACAGAACAGGAGAAGGATGTGACAAGCCTTGAGGCAAAGGACCCATGAGGAAGAGGCTTGGCAGCACTGCCTTCTCCTTTATCTGAGGAGAGAAATGTCCTTCCCAGCCAGCCCTGCTGGTGGCATTGTACCATAAACCATCATACCATAATAACATAAACCATCCCAATGAAATTCAAATGGGATTTGGGTGCATAAATCCCTTGGGCATCTTTGAAAACCCACCATATAGATAACGCCTCTGAGGACTTCTTCCATGTTCTGTTGTGCTCCTTCTACCGGAGAGTCCAGAGCATTCCTGAGCCCTTGTCCACACATTCCATCGTCACCTCTAACACACCTACCCCAGTCCATGCCAGGGTCATGTGCCTAAAATTCTTTGCCAATGACAAGTAAGGAGAGAACCACCTGGGACTGTGTCCTGTTGGAGTTGAAGTGTCAATGATCAGTTAGCTGACAGTGTGTACAGCAAGTTAGTCAGCAGGGGGCATTTGCTGTCCTCTCACCATGCCAAGTGTCCAGTAACTTCATGGCTCTGAGATTTCTGGAAGAGCAAAACCTTCTGCTGTGCTTTCCGTTCAGTGCTCCCTGTTAAGCTGCAAACAGGTCATTGCCAGCTGGAACTATCAACGCACTGTGGCTACGTCTGTATTAGGCAAAGTAAGTCGACTGCAGGTGCACAATTCTAGCTGTGGCAATGGCATAGCTAGAACTGACATATCTGCACTTGGCTTACATGGAAGTCGTTCCTGAAGAAGGTCAACAGGAGAGTTTCTCCTGTCGACTTCCCTTACTTCTTGCATCTCACGAGGAGTGCAAGGGTCTACTATGACCCCAGATGGGTTAATTTTGTGTATTGCCACCATACACAGGAAACTGAACCCCGGAAGATCTACCCTGAGCGGGTCGATCTTTCAGGTTAGTGTAGACATAGCCTGAATCTGATTGGGGATGTGTGACCTCACTCAAGTGAAATAAACTTGCAGAGCTGGGGAAAGAACCCAGGAGCTGAAAAGCACCCTTATACACATTCAAACCATTCTCATTGGCTAACCTTTGCTGGCCACACCTGTGAGTGGAAAGAATATGGACTCAGAAATTATTCCTCCTCCTGGCTCCTGTACTCTAATCACTCCCTCACAAAGTTTTTTTTGGGAGCTGAAGTTTTGGATGGCCACATAATACCAACTGACAGATTAAACCAATGTCAGTCATTAAAATATTCCAGTGTGCACAGATTAAATACTATCAGCTCATACATCCCACAATGCCCAGTACATCCCTTTCATGGTAAGAATAAACAGAAATGGGACCCAAAGGTGAGGCAGTTGCATTTTGTACAAGTTTTGTGTTCCAGTAAAATAAATTGGATTTTGATTTTTCAATATTTATCTTTTTAACTAAAACCCAAAATTTTAACTGAAAACAATTTTCAAAAACTGAAAAATTGGTTTTCTTTTTTAAAAGAAAAATGTTCACGGGGAGTTAAATAGTTATGTGAAAATGATTGTTCTTTTTCAAATAATTATGATGATAAGGATGATGATGATTACCGAGGAACACTGATACATGGATGGAGACCACATGGTCACCAAAAGTTTCAGTGGCATGATAAGATCACCAGAAAGGACATAAACTGAACGTCTAGCCACAACAGCCTAAGTATCTAGGTTGAGATTTATCTGAGAGATGCAATTTCCACAAGAAGGCTACATGCTTTTGAGATACATCATTATGATGAATTATTATTTTAAAGCCAGAGTGTTTTTTGTTTCCCACCCCATCCCTCCTCCCCAGTTAACTGGGAGCTGAATTTCTCACTTTTTCTCTGTTCTCTTACTTCTTGTTAGCCTGCAGTGGTGGATCTTCCACTGACCTCATTTTCCTGATTGATGGCTCCAAGAGTGTACGGCCAGAGAACTTTGAGCTGGTGAAGAAGTTTATCAACCAGATCGTGGATTCACTGGATGTCTCAGATAAAAATGTCCATGTGGGCCTGGTTCAGTATTCCAGCTCTGTCAGGCAGGAGTTTCCACTGGGACAGTACAACAACAAGAAGGATATCAAGGCAGCAGTGAAAAAGATGTCCTACATGGAGAAAGGAACCATGACGGGCCAAGCATTGCATTATCTCATTGACAATTCTTTTGCTATCTCCAGTGGAGCAAGGCCTGGTGTCTCCAAAGTGGGCATTGTCTTCACAGATGGGCGGTCACAAGACTACATCAGTGATGCTGCCAAGAAAGCCAAGGAGCTAGGTAGGCATCCAGATGTGATGTTGGCTTTCCACTGAGTCAAGTGCTAGTCTATGTGGGATGCTGACTGGCAGCCTCAGAAACCAATGTCCTACATTCACCATAGAATGGGCATCAGTAGGACAAAACATCAACCTTAGCCCCCTGCCCATGTGCTTCAGTGATGACTTAGAGGGCTCCGTAAGTGGGCAAGGGGGATTTTCAAAGGGACTTTGGCTTTCAATGGGACCTAGGCAGCTAACGTTCCTAGTCCCTTTGTAAGCCTCATCTTCGATCTCCATTCTAAATCAGTCATTGGCCTCTTTCTCAGGCTATCAGGAAAGAAGCCATTTGGCACCCTTATAACAGAGTCTGTGGTCTTTGACCCTTTTCCATGGCAAGCTCTTCCCTCTCTGGTTATCAGTACTTAGTCCCAGTGCACAGTTAAACCAAGCTCTGCAGGGTACACCACACCTCAAGAATAACTGTAAGAACCTCCGGGGTCATACTGTTGGCGCATGTGAGCGTGAGGGTGTGACGGTGCATTTGTTCTGAAAGGAATTTGCCACAGTGATCTGTATCGTCCATTTCATGGGGAGGATGCAAGGTCCATGGCTTGGCCTTTACTCCAGCGAAGCCTTTGACTTGTTTGTTAGATGAATGGGTTTCCTGGTGTCTCAAATTACAGTCCCAGTCCCTCGTGTGTTCTGATCTCACCCAGTGATGACTTGGCGGGGAGAGGAAACAAGCTGACTCATCAACTCTGCTTAGTGCTCCAAAACACCTTTCAGTCACCCTCATTCCTGAGGAGTCACAAAGGCCAAACAGGCTTATGGCACAAATTGGAGCAGCCACAGGACAGATCTAATTATGACAGCTAGACTGCTCCCATAGGTTGAGCCCTGCAAATCCACAGATATCCATGACTTGTTTTTGAAGATACAGATGTGGATACCAATTTTGTACCTAAAACCCTGTAAATTTGCAGAGGTGTGAGTACCTGTGTCCACAGATATTAATGAAGATATTTGCAGCTCATTTTTGCAGCTACAGATGCAGATGCGAATTTTGTATCCATGCAGGGCTCTACCCAGAGGACCATTCCCCCCAGAAGAATGGGAGCAGTGCCCCATGAGCCAGGTTTGCCTTATCTTGCCATCATCATAGTTTGTCACTGAATCCCTCAACACTCCCTATATGGCAGAGGGGTAAAAGCAGGTGACATTAATCTGCACCCACAGGCTTTATATAAAATGAAAAGTCCCTTTGGCTTGGGGAAATTTTCAGTCGTTTGTTGCATTCTGAGTTAGGCCCGTTATGCCATTCACAAAGCAACTCTTGGGGTGACTGAGGATCTCACCTTTCATTTATTATGAACATCATTGTCAGCAACAGCTGCCTTCACAGAGGGGAGAAATAAGTTCATGGAGGCCAAGACTATCAATAGCTTTTAGACTATATGTTCAGGGAATACAGCCGCATGCTCTGGGTGTCCTGAAATCTCTACAGGCCAGAACCTGGGACTGGATGACAGTGGATAGGTCATTTAAATTGCCCATTTGTCCATGTTCTTTCCACTCCCTTTGGATCATCTGGCTCTGCGCTATGCCAAAGACAGGCTGCTGGGCTAGACAGACCACGGATGTGACCCAGGATAGCCACAGGGAATGTCTTTGAACACAACAGCACTGAGGGCTAGAAATTAGGGGCGGGTAAATAAACCAGCCCCAGAGACTAAGTAGCAGATTGCCCTGCTGTCTTTATGCAGGAAGGAGGAGTGAGACCGAGGGAAGGTCATCCTACCCAAGGCCCAGCTGCTCAATTACTAAGCAATGGATGAAATTCACATCTGCGCAAGGAACAAGCACCACTTTAATCCCACTTAAATCTTCACAAAAATCCTTATATGTATGGACGTAATGGATGCAAGAACCTTCTGCTGGCCCTTCACAAGTGAAGCTCATCCGCGTGTGTGCCATGCTCCCACTCGTTATTGACCATCCAGTAATGTCCATTAGGCATGTGTCAGAGGGGTGGGACTGAGCAGGAGATGTATTTCAGCTGCCAATTTCCAGGCAGATTATCAGAGAAAACGGTACTTTAAAGGTCTTGAGACATAAATATCTTGCGAGCTGCCCCCTTTTGCTGAACTGTTACTGCCCAAGTTTCTCCTATTCCTTTTCAGTGTGAAACAAGCATCTCCCTTGAGGATATATTCAGGGGTTGGTTAATGGTTTGCCTCTCTTAATCTTTGGTTTTAAGCAGGGGACCTGACTGAGAGCTGCTGCCTAATAATACAGCTCAAACATGACAACATGAATAAGTGACATTTGAGAAGCATTTTGGCAGGTGTGTGGGATGCTGGCAAAGAGTGTTTGGCTGGTACATACAAATTTTTGTGTAATGCATCAACACAATTTATCATATAGGCTTTGAATTCTGTTTTATTATCTTTGTCTGTTGGTTTATTTGTTTTTCCTTTTGCCGATTGTTAACTGATCATGTTTCTTACAGGGAAAATATAACAGCTTGTTATTGCACTCTGAAAGTGTTCCAGGAGCTGGGATTTAGAAGTGCTATTGAAAATTCAAATACTGTGGGGCTTTTCTTCAAAGGAATTAAGGAAACACAGCTGGGAAATGTTATCAGTGCTTGAACGTAAATAGTTCAGAGCTCAGACCAGCAGTTCAGGGAGACATTTTTATCCTACTGAAGTCAATGGCAAAACTCACATTAATTTCCATGGGGCCAGGATTTCACCCCAGGTGTGGCTTCAGATAGTTTACATGAGACCCAGCAGACCATCCAAGTACCTGTACAACTGCTATCCCCTCATAACTGGATGTTCTGTCCCTGCTAAGTGACAGGTCTTCCTGAGAAGGAGACCCAGTAGTTTGGTACTACTACCACTGGTCAGAAAATGGTTTTCCTGTCTGCAAACATTTCTAAGAGTTCAAAAAGTGTTCCCCTCCAAAATGGGAAAAAAGAGTCAAAGTTGATAAAAGTATTTGTGATAAAAAACTCAATTTGAGTTAATGAAAATATGTCATTATTATTTTAAACTTTTAAAATAGTTGACCATTTCTTCTTATTCTCACTAGTTTAAATTTCAAAACCAAAAGTCATTTTGAATAAGAAAACCTGATTTTTTCATTTTGAGAAAGCTGAAATATATGGAGATATACTTATCTCATAGAACTGGAAGGGACCTTGACAGGTCATCAAGTCCAGTCCCCTGCCCTCACAGCAGGACATATCAGGTGTAATTGACAGGTTTTTTTTTTAAATCTATTTGCCCCAGATCCCTAAATGACCCCTCAGAAGCTGAGCTCCCAGCGTTGGATTTAACAGAGCAATGATCAAACTACTGAGCTGTCACTCCTCCTGACAGGAGGTGCTCACCAATTTCAACCCCCCTCTTTTTTTCCTTTCTAATTTGTTTGTAAGTTGAAAAATTGACTGGAATGGACCCTTTGTGAGTTTCACTACTGATGAACTGGGATTTTCTGACACAATATATTTCATTCAACATTTCCTGACCGGCTCCTGTTACTTACTTAATCCAGCATTTGGTCAGCTTTCCGGTGCCACCTTGCTACCCAGATGTAAGTGCTGAAAACATGGTGAATGACTTTGGGTCCTGTTTTGGAAACATCTTCTGTGTTCCTGCTGGGTGCCTCTTAACCCTGGGTTCTCAGACCTAGGGTCGTGTCCTCTGCTGGGGCAATGGACAGGACTGAAAGGAACTATAACTGTGAACCCTTCTGGAAAAGTCTGAACAAAGGCTAAGACAATATTCCTGTGACTCTGCTTGAGGAGCCCATAAGCCACTGTGTTACTCTTCTGCCTCAGTAAGAGAGAGAATTATGGGAATGTCAATTGTGTCAGCTCTCTGATGCTCTAGTCTGCCCACCTTACCAGGAAACACCAGGGCCAGATTAAGAAAGGCTCTTCAGGGACTGCAGCCCAGGGACTGAGGCTAAAGGAAGGCTTTGCCAAAAGCTCTGCGAGCACCAAAAGTTCAAATCTTTTTGTGAGGCCCCCTTAGCCTGTGGCCCTGGGCTGCAGCCACTGAAGTCCTATGTTCTGGCCCTGCCTGGCAGGCACAGGGGGAAGTGGTGGCATGTGCTGCTGTCTCCCACCCCCCGCCCCTTGCCCCCCACACTCAATGGTCTGGAGCTGTATCACTGCAGGATGCTATCTCCCCTAGCTGCCCTCATCTGCAGGCTTCATCCCTCCAACTCAGGCCAGTGCCAAGGAAGGCATTCCAGCTTGTGCCCCTTCTTCCCCAAGGAGATCAGGCTAGGGCCAGGAAGTACCGCCTCACTCTGCCCTCCTGAAAAATGCCAGGAAAGTCTCCTAGTAATGCAGTAATATCGAAAAAAAGTGTCTGTTCAGTTGCATGTTTTTTGGGATTCAGACCGCCTGCCCTGCCCCTGGGGTGCCTTGGCCCTAATTATCACAGTTGCCTGGAGCAATTTTTGGCTGGAGTCATTTTGGGATGAGAACAGTTAATAAAGGCTCTTGATTTTTTACCTTGTCCCTCATATGTCATGTTAGACTATTTGTCATGGGATCTCAAATACACTCACTGGACCGCAGCCTTGTGAATGGGCTAGCGATGGGACCCCAATAAAATCTGGTCGTACCATCAGCCTGTCCCAGACCTGAGTGAGGGTCCAGATTCACACTTTCTGCATAGCCCCACTGTGGTGACAATAAGAAGCTTGGATACAAATCCAGAGCTGAGCTTTCCCACATTTACAAGGATTTCAGTTTGAGCCTGTCCCTGTAATAAGTACACGCTGAAATTCTCTCTTGGATTTCTGCGATGTGCTCTTGTAGTTTCACTGGCCTAGTCTTAGGATGCACGCTCTGCACTGAGTGGCCATCACAGCACCCATCCCACAAAACCCTACAGCTGAGAAATTTGAAAGTACGCTGACTCCACAGACAAATTATGTGAGTGCTCTTAAGTTTCCATCACTGAGTGTTTGGTTCAGGGCTTCACCCAGTGCAGGTGTCCTAATCTGTACGCAGCACATCATGTGCCAAAAATGAAGGCCTGACAAGCTGGCTGGACTCTTGGTGGTATTCTGAAGAGCTGATGCCCAGTGGAACTGACACTTTTCATTGCTTGCAGGCTTTAAAATGTATGCTGTGGGAGTGGGCAATGCAGTTGAAGAGGAATTAAGGGAAATTGCCTCAGAGCCAGTGGCAGAGCACTACTTCTACACGGCTGATTTCAAAACCATCAACCAGATCGGGAAGAAACTGCAGACGAAAATCTGTGATGGTGAGTTGGGGAAAGGGCAGGAATGATAGAATCATACAATCCTAGGGCTGGAAGGGACTTCAGGTGGTCATCTAGTCCAGCCCCCTGCTTCAAGCAGGATCATCAACAACTAAGTCATCCCAGCCAGGACCTTGTCAAGTCAGGACTTAAAAGCCTCTAGGGATGGAAAATACACCACATCTCCAGCAACACATTCCAGTGCTTCATGATCTTCCTGGTGAAGTAGTTTTTCCTAATATCCAACCTACTCCTCTCCTTCTGTAACTTCAGACCATTGTAACTTCAAACCATTGTTCTGCCATCTGTCACCACTGAGAACAATTTCTCTCCAACCTCTTTAGATCTCCCCTTCAGGAAGTTGAAGGCTGCTATTAAATCACCCCTCAGTCTTCTCTTCTGTAAACTAAAAAAGCCCAAATCCCTCAGCCTCTTCTCATAGGTCATGTGCTCCAGCCACTCAGTCATTTTTGTTGCCCTCCGCTGAACCTGCTCCAGCTCATCCACATCCTTTTTATAGCGAGGGCCCAAAACTGGACACAATATTCCAGATGTGGCCTCACTAGTGCTGAATAAAGGGGAATAACCACTTCTCCAGATCAGCTTTCAATGCTCCTCCTAATTAACCAAGTATGCTGTTAGCCTTCTTGGCCACAAGGGCACACTGTTTACTCATATCCAGCCTTTCATCCACCATAACCCCTACATCCCTCTCTGGTGTACTGATGCTTAGCCAGTCAGTCCCCAGCCTATAACAAAGCTTGGAATTCTTTCGTCCCAACCACAGGACTCTACACTTCTCCTTGTTCAACTGCATCATATTTCTTTTGGTCCAATCCTCCAATTTATCCAGGTCACTCTGGATCCTATTTCTACCCTCCAATTTATCTGCCTCTCCCCCTAGCTTTGTGTCGTCTGCAAACTTGCTAAGGGTGCAATCCAGTCCCTCATCCAGGTCATTAATAAAGATGTTGAACAACACCAGCCCCAGAACCAAGCCTTGGGGCTCTCTGCTTGAAACTGACCACCGTCCAGATATTGAGCCTTTGACCACTACTTGTTGGGCCCGACCATCAAGCCAGCTTTCTATCCACCATGGATACAATCCATATTTCCTTAACTTATGGGCAAGAATGTTGCAGGAGACTATCAAAAACTTTTCTGAAGTCAAGGTATATCATATCCACAAAGCCTGTTACCTTGTCATAGAAGCTAATCAGATTGGTCAGGAAGATTGGAGAGAAGTTGAAGAGATAGCAAGTGGAAAGCAGTGATCCCTGAAGCAGGGGGAAAATACACCAATAGGTCTCCCCAAAAGGTGTCTGGGGTTGGTTAATTGGTTGGCTTCTGGGGAGGTGAGTGGTTTTGCTCATCTCTCTGATTTTGGCAGGAGTAGTAGGCATCCTTCAGTCTGCATGGGTGAGGAGACAAAATTTTTTATAGAAAAAATGACAGACTTTACAAATTATAATATGTTAAATTTCTAACATAGTATTTTTCAGCCAAAAGTCTCATTGTGCTTTTAAAACAGTATACCTTTAAAACATGACAGATTTGGTGAACTGCATCGCCCAACAATTTTTCTAGGGATCTCCATCACTGGACAGTTAAACTGCGTCTCTTACCCCTTTGGCCACCAGAATGGTATAAAACATTTAAATTGGCTGGTAGAATTAGATGCCACTTTCATCTTGACAGCATTTCTGTTTGTATGTAATACAATCACTTAGAACACCACACATGATCAATTCCAAAATTTCGAGGAATGATCTAGGCTTGAATAAGCAGAACCCTACTGATTTTGCTGAAAATCAGAAAAGTCATTTCTGAGTAATAAGAATTTTTAGTTAAATCATTAATGTAATTAAAAAAATAGATAATACACAGAACCCTTCCTCCATAAGCCATGACATGTGTGACCCTCTAGTTAGTTTAAGGTCAAATAGAGCAATAACCAGAGAATCTGGTTGAATGATGTATTGATTTCTCTAAGACCGCAGGCTGGAGAAAATGTTTTCACTTTATTTCGTTTGCCACATGGTTTAAGTTTTCACATATTCCTTCCTTGATCTGACGGATGATTCACAATCACCTTTGTTCTCTTATCCACAGAGGAAAACCCATGTGAATGTAAAGCTATTGTGAAGTTCCAGACAAAAGTAGAAGACCTCATAAAGTCATTGACAAGAAAACATATCCTTTAAAGCAGCTCATTTTCACAATATTGAGTTCCATTTTCTGGAGAGTATAGATTAACCAGAACTTCCAGGGAGACACATTAGTGCAGCTGTCAAGAAACTGAGTAGGAGTCAGGAGACTTGGGTTCTGTATAAAAAGTCAGAGCGAGACAAAGCAGGCTGCTCCCTAAAAGTGGCATGACACAATTCAAATCACCTTGCTCTAGGCGATCTGCAGGCTAACTGAGCTTGCTGTTCCCTGCAGAGCCCACTAGACTGCAGTGTGGTGCGAGAAATGTTTTATAAATTAAAGGGACAACCTACAGTTACAACAGTGCTTTCCGATATACCAGATTCTGTACATAGATTCTGTGCAGACATTCACAAAGGAGGCCATCCATGCCCCAGAACGCTCACCTTCTCGAAAACAGACAAGACAGGACAGGAGAACAAGACACGTAGGATGGCACTTGCCGAACAACGCCAGACAACGATGTGCAAGCATCTCAGCAAAGATAGGTTTTAAGGGGGGATTTGAAATATGTTATGTGGAAACTTTAGGGATATTGATCGGGAACTTTTCCCATTCATGCAAGGCAGGTTTTGTGGCACATGCCTCACATCAGCCCCTGAAAGCAGGATCAGCTAGCAGTGGAATGGAAGGTAGCCGTGGAAGGCAAGACCATCAGAGGAAGTTTTGATGGGGGACCTGACACAGGACTGGGGATTTCTGTCATGTCAGAGAAGTGAGACTCTCCCAGAGCTGGTAAATAAAAAAGACCACAAGAATGACAAAAAGAAAACAAAGCAAGAGGAGGGGAGAGGGCAGAACAGACTGCCCATGACAGGCCCTGCTACCAGGTGCAAGCTAACTACAAATCTACCAGCATCTCATCACAAGGAGGCACGGCTTGAAGCATGCAATTAATGCCTGTTCTTGTTGAGTCAATGGCAAAACTCGAGTTCAGGGCAGTGTGAACAGGACTTCATCACAAGGAGACCTTCAGTTTAGCAGACAAGGGCAGCACAAGAGACAGTGGTTGGCTGTAGAATTTGGAGATGTTCCAGGTGAAAATAAGTTGCAGCTTTTTAACAGTCAGGGTAATTGATAAGTCCCTGGGACCACTCATGGGGGGATCAGTTAGATTCCCCATCCCTTGGTGTCTTTCTACTGAAATTGGATGTCTTTCTAAGTGAGATGCGCAGCTCCAAGTTTCTAGATCCCACAGGCCATGTCTGCATTACCTGAAAGATTGACCCTGAGTGGGTTAATCTTCCAGGTTTCAATTTTGCATGCCTGGTGGGGATGCGTGAAATCAACCTATCAGGGGTTGGCAGTCGACCTCTGTATCCCTTGCTATCGCCAGGAGTAAGTGGGGATTGATGGGAGAAATTCTCCCATCAACCTTCAGGACAGCCAGTAAGTTGATCCCAAATAAGGTGATTCTAGCTATGTGATTTCTGTAGCTAGAATTGTGTATCTGCAATTGACTTACTTGCCTGGCATAGAGCAAGCCATTGTGTCACATGCATAGTAGATTCCCTCCTCTGAAGGTCTCACTGGGTGAAATTAGGTGGCTGATGTTTTGCAGCTGGTTGAACTATATCAATGTCTCAGTTACTGGCTAACAACCTCCACAGGGGACACAAAAGGCAATCAGAGGGGTTTCAAGGCATTTAACATTGTTTGAGATTCTAAAGTAAAGAACACCTTTCTCTGTGCCCCCCACCCCCCCAGCTTAAACTTCAAGGTCACCATCTCAACACACACACACACACACACACACACACTGGTATGTTTGTCTCTCGCTTTTATAGCAACTGTAAGGCAGTCAGTTGTAAAAATGTTTAACTTTGAATACAAGGTCACCAACCTGAAAAGGTGGCAAAACCCTGCACTGGATTGTCGCACCTGGACAGATCCCAAGCAGACATGTATTGGGCTATCTCCATTTCACGGTAGCTGACAATTGGGTGTATGAATTGTTGAAATTCACTGCCATTTTTTGCTTAACTCTTGCTCACTGGAAGATGTCACAAACAGGATCGCAGCCCTGGAAAACAAGATCATCTAACTACCAAGAACACTCGTATATTTCTCCTTCTGAATAGAAGAGAATTGTGCCAGGAGACCATCATGCATACAGAGGAGCAGCTCAGCTGTAGCGCTACACCCAGCTTTATAAATTTAAAAACATGAAAAAGAAAAAATAGTCTAGTCTAGCTGCACTCTTCTAACAAGGGATTATAATGTTAAAGCAGACATCATATTAAAGGGCAAGGCACTGTGACTTGGTGTGTGCCAAACTGCATTACCGTCCCTTGCAGCCTGTAGTATGCATATATAAACCCCAGAAATACATTTTTAATCTAAAGCTTAATATATATATATTGTTACTAAGTACTTGATTATGAGTTCTGTGAATCCTTGCTGTGTTTTTCTGCAGCTTTTGTTTCTGTGCATACTGTAATTTTATTTAAGAGTCAAATAGGATTAAAAGCAAGTCAGATTCTGAGTGTGGAAAAAAGAAACATGGACAACCAATGTGTCAGCATGACAAAGCATTATCAGTTAGTAGACAAAACTAAGCAGTGATTGCTGGATGTGGTATTTGAGATGTGCTAGGATGAGATATTTCTGCAGCCAGGTTCGACCCACGACTGCTGCACAAAAGTGAGTTTAGTTCTCCCGATCAGCTAAGACCCCTGCAATGGTTGGGCTAGTCAACATCTGTCCCATGGGGAAGTCCTGAGATGCAAAAAAGAATCCACCCATGCCTGGCTTTATTTCACACAAAATACTGCTAGCAAACCCCAACCCCATTAGATACACCAGTGTTTGGCTCTGTGGTTCCTTCTCAGAATGGTCTCAAGAACACAGTTCAAAAAATCTTTAACTTTGTTAGAATCTGAGACAAAAACACAGTGCAGCAAGCTGCAGTCAGAGATGCTGCTAATGGAATATTATGGTGTTCTCTCTTGCTCCTTCTGCCACCCCATGTCTGGCGGCATCTCTGCTTTTCTTATGTTGGCCGTCTCACTTCAGTGTGCCAGATTACGCTTATTCTCCTTCCCCAGCTGGTAGTGACCCAGGCTATCCGAACCACCAGCATGGTCTAGAGGTGTTTGCCATTGCATGCCATGGCCAATCATAGTCTCCATGTTAAGTAGGGAGCTCCCAATCTCAATAACTCATGCCATGTTACACATCCCTTCAAATGTGAGCATAAAGAGTTTGATTTTGGAATTATTATTTTTCCTATCAGAATATTTATACTTGAGAGTCTGTAAAAAGCTTTTCAGAATAACTCAAGCCTGTTCAGAAATGTAGCCACCAAAGATGTTTTGGATGCAGGAAAAAAAAATTAAATGTTTGCTCAAAAATTTGAAAGGCTGGTAGTTTTGTGTTACTAGTTGTAATTATTTTGACATTTGTTCTGTTATTTGCTTGTTCAGAGCTCAAAATGTGCAGTTAAATCATCTGTATGGACTTTCCTCTGATTTACAGATTTCTTGGACTTTGGTGTGGGAGTTAGTGGCAAGGCTTCCACAGAAGAAGCCAATGTGAGAGGGTCTGGAGATAAAATCTGACTCCTGCATTAAGGAGCTTGCAATCTGAAGTGCCAATTTGGTTCTCAGGCATATCTGCAATAACTCCACTTACTTCATACTCTAGCATTACACCAATGTAACCCTGCACTAATAATCTTGTAAACCTCTATTAATTCCTATCCATTGCTTTCAGTGATTCTACTTGCTTGGGTAGTACTCCATATAGTACTACAGACTTTCTTAAAGAGGAATCATTTATTGTAAAACACATCTACAATTGCAGCCAGTCAAAGAGGCTTGCAAACTATTTGAATCTCAGCTTTGTCTCTTTTGTTTACCATTGACTACTCATCTTGGATCTCCATGCTGCAAAGATTGACACTGAGGCTACGTCTACACTAGCACACTATGTCGAAGTAGCCTATTTCAAAGTAAGAACATCGAAATAGGCTACTTTGACACGTATCATCTACACGTCCTCCAGGGATGGTGCCGTCGACATTCAATGTCGAAGTAGCGGCAGGGAACATCGAAAGGAGCTGCCCCGGAAGGAAATGTGGAGCGTCCACACACACACAAGTGCTCTCAGTTGAAATAAGGGGCCAGGAAAGCCTGTGGACAGGGTCACAGGCTGAATTAGCCCTTCCGGGTCAACAGCAAGCTGTTCCTTTAAAAGGTCCCTCCCAGACACACCCGGCCTGCACAGCACGAGGTCTGCAGAGCGCTAGCCACACTCTCGCAGACCGATGCCCAGCAGCCTTGGATCCCCCCCGCCAGCAGCAGGAGCAGCAGCAGCAGCAGCACCTGGAAGCCTTCCAGCTAGTCACCCAGGGATCAAGCGCCCTGCTAGGGAGGCCCTCCCATGGGCAGACAGGGACACCCCTGACCACCAGGTTCCCCTCTTCCTTCCCTGCTGGGTGTGCCGCCAACTCTGGAGCTACCCCACCAGCTCCAAGTGGTATGAGCAGCTGGTCGTGGGGAAGTGGGACGAAGACCAGTGGCTGCGGAACTTCCATGTGCACCTGCTCCTTCCTGGAGCTCTGCCAGTGGCTCACCCATGCACTGAGGCACCAGGATACATGGATGCGGCGCACCCTCCCCGTCGAGAGGAGGGTCACAATAGCCATCTGGAAGCTGGCCGCTCCTGACAGCAACCGCTCCATGGGACACCAGTTCAGAGTGGGAGAGGCCACGGTCGGGAATGTTGTCATGGATGTAAGGAGGCCTGGGCCACTGGGGGGTGGGGGGGCCAAGGAGGGGACCAGGTGTGGGGCTGGGGAGGGAGGGGTGTTGGGGAGGGAGGTGATGGGTACCAGGGGAGGTGCCCGAGAAGGGGGCCTGGGGGAGGGGCCTGGGTCACCCTGCACACTCTCATGGGCGCTTGAGTTCCCTCCCCACAGGTGGTCCATGCACTCAATGCCATGCTGCTCCAGAGGGTTGACTGAGTTGGGGACCTGGATGCAGCCATCGCTGGATTCGCCACCATGGGGTTCCCAAACTGCTCTGGGGCCCTGGACGGGACCCACATCCCCATTTGCACCCTGGACCACAGCAGAGGAAGATACATCAACCGCAGGGGCTACCACTCCGTGGTCCTCCAGGCCATGGTGGACAGCCGGGGCCGCTTCCAGAATGTTTACGTGGGCTGGGCTGGCTGTACACATGATGCCCACATCTTCGGGAACTCAGGCCTGTGCTGCTGGCTGGAGGCGGGGACCTATATCCTCCAGAGGGATCTCCCTCTGGGGGACACCCCATGCCCCTCTGCCTTGTGGCGGATACGGCGTACCCCTTCCAGTCCTGGCTCATGCGCCCATACACTGGCCACCTCAATGCCAGCAAGAAGCGATTCAATGCCCGCCTGAACCACACCTGCCAGGTGGCGGAGAGGACCTTTGGCCGCCTGTAGGGCCACTGGTGGTGCCTCGTTGCCCGCCTGGATGTCGGCCTCCAAAACATCCCCCAGGTTGTGGGCATGTGCTGCACACTCCAGAACATTGTAGAGAACATGGGGAAGGCCTTCGTCCAGGGTGGGCAGTTGAAACTGGCATGGGCTTCCCCCAGCTGGCCACCACATGCAGTTGCCAGGCCCACCACGAAGGGGTACAGGTCCGCGAGGCCCTGCGGGCCCATTTTGATCAGGGAGACCCCTGAGCACCTCCCTGACCTTCCCCAGAGGGCCCCCCAGAACCGCCCCCACTGCCCCCACTGCCTGCACACCACCCCTGCAACAAGCACACGTCTCAGATTCTGTGGAAAATAAAACTGTGAATTATTGAAAACTGGTAACTGTGTCCTGTTCACAACAAAAACTGCAACCAATATACAAAGGAGGACAACTATATACAAGAGGAACAACTATGCACAAGGGAGACAACTGTACATATATGGGGGACCAGCAGATGGCTCAGCCATCGGCCCATCAGTCTTGGGTGAGGGTAGAGGGGCGTGACCCCCCGCCCATCCGCGGTCCCTGGTGTGGCCAGCTGGGGGCTGGGAGAACAGGTAGGTAGGGCCGGGATGCCTCCACCAGCTGGTCTTCAGCCCCAGTGGGCTCCAGTCCTGGGGCCTGGCAGGTGGCGAGGCAGACAGTGAGGCAGGTGGGGTGGCAGGCAATGAGGCAAATGGCATGGCAGGGGGAGACGTGGGGGGGCAGCGGGGGGCAGGAGCCGGGTGACAGCCTCCTGGGGCGAACCAGCTATGTCCCGGAATACGCCTATGAACTCCTGCCACGCTGCCCAGCACTGGGTGGACTCCTCCTGGTCAAACCTCAGTCTCTCCTCAGCCATGTCCCTCTGCCACTGGAGACCTTCCAGGAGCTGGGGGTCCACGGGGGCCATCTCCTCAGTCTGACAGTGGTGTGACCATCACACTGGCCTTGGGAGTGTCCCTGGTCGCTGGTGGTGGCTGGCCAGTGGGCTCTTGGGACCATGGTTGGAGCCTGGCTGCCTGGGACCTTGGATGGTGCAGCTGCAGAGAGGGAGAGAGGGAGGGGAAGGCTGTTAGTACTGTGACCTGGCCCATGGCCCATTCCCCCTTCCCTCACGTTGGATGATGGGTCTCCATCCCTGTCGGTGGGTGTGGTGTCTCTGTTGGGTGTCCCCATTTCATGGTCCCCCCGCTGCCAGGGCTAGGGCACAGTGCTGTCCATGGGTGTGGGTGCTGACGGGCATTGATGGCCATGCCACCACCCTGGGACTATGCTGTGGCTGGGCAGTTGCAGGTCAGGGTCCGCAGGGGGTGTGCAGGGCTTCTGATCATGTCTGGTGCTCCTGCCCCGTGGCCCAGGGGTGTATGCCCTGTGGGGTATGTACCTGACTCTCCACTGCCACGGTCGGGCAGATGCCTGGCTCATGCTCTGGGAGGGCAGGTCTATTAGGAGCCACCCCTTCTCACTGCTGAAGCCCTACTCCACCGTCCCGAGGGGTGGCTCCTCCGGTGGGCCCAGGGGTGTGGGGCTGGCCTCCAGGCCTGATGCCGGCTCCAAGGCCTGCTGGGGCTCATTGGCCATGGTGTCAAGGTGGCCGGGGAGAAGGAGGTGTCCCGGGGGCCCAGAATGGCCCTGAGCTCCCTGTAATAGGGGCAAGCTGCAGGGGCAGCCCCAGACCGACTGGCTGAGTCCTGGGCCCAGGCGTAACCCTGCCGCAACTCCTTCGCCTTGCTCCAGATGTGATCTGGAGTGTGGGAAGGGTGACCCCGTGCGGCCAGACCCTTGGCCAGTCGGGCGAATGCTTCTGCTTTCTGCTGCTTGCTCCCCATGATGTGGAGCACCAACTCCTTGCCCCAGAGCCCCAGCAGGTCTCAGAGCTCGGCATTTGATCAGGAGGGGCCCTGCCTCTTTTTTGGCCCCCACTTTAGCTGCCGGGGGTGCCTGGATCTCCTCAGGGGGGAGCCCTGGGGCCTCTCTGGGGGCTGTCTGGCTGCAGCAGGTGGTGGATGGTGGATTTGGGTCCTCTGGAAGGTGTGCAGGGCTAGCATGTGTGTGTGCTGCTGTCTGCACGCTCTCAGCTTCCTGCCACAGGAAATCCGGGTCTGTGGCGCTTTAAAGGCTGCTGCGCACGGGGACCATAGAGCCCCACAGTGGCTCGACAGAGAGTCTCAACCCCTCAGCTGATTACTGCCATGGAGGACCCCACTGTTTTGAAGTAGTGGGACACAGATCATGTACACACACCCTATTTCAATAGTAACAAAGAGGAAGCCATGCTAGTCTATACACTATCAAAACAAAAAGCAGTCAAGTAGCACTTTAAAGACTAGCAAAATGGTTTATTAGGTGAGCTTTCGTGGGACAGACCCACTTCTTCAGACCATAGCCAGACCAGAACAGACTCAATATTTAAGGCACAGAGAACCAAAAACAGTAAGCAAGGAGGACAAATCAGAAAAAGATAATCAAGGTGAGCAAATCAGAGAGTGGAGGGGTGGGGGGGAAGGTCAAGAATTAGATTGAGCCAAGTATGCAGACGAGCCCCTATAGTGACTCAGAAAGTTCCCATCATGATTTAAACCATGTGTTAATGTGCCGAATTGGAATATAAAAGCCAGCTCAGATGTTTCTCTTTCCGAAATAGAGCGATAATTCCTTTTCTGTAACACACATACCTTTAGGTCATTGACAGAATGCCCCATTCCATTCAAATGTTGACTAACTGGTTTGTGGATCTGGAGTGTTTTGATGTCTGTTTTGTGCCCGTTGACCCTTTGTCTAAGGGAGTTAGAAGTCTGTCCAATATACAAAGCATCTGGGCATTGCTGGCACATATGATGTTAGTAGAGGAGAATGAGAAAATGCCTGTGATTCTGTGAGTAACCTGGTTAGGTCCAGTGATGGTATTTCCAGAGAAGATATGTGGACAAAGCTGGCAGCGGGCTTTGTTGCAGGGAAAGGTTCCAGGACTGGTGTTCCTGGGGTATAGACTGTGGCTGTTAGTGAGGATCCTCATGAGGTTGGGAGGTTGTCTGTAGGAGAGAACAGGTATGTCACCCAGGGCCTTCTGGAGTGTAGCATCCTGATTAAAGATAGGTAGTAGGTGTTTAATAATTCATTGCAGTGGTCTGAGTTGGGGGCTGTAGGTGATGACCAGTTGTGTTCATTTCTTGGCTTTTTTGGGCTGATCTTGGAGTAGCTAGTCTCTGGGTATTCGTCTGTCCCTGTCGATTTGTTTTTTTACTTCTCCTGGTGGGTAATTCAGGTTTATGAATATTTGGTAAAGTTCTTGTAGTTTTTGGTCTCTGTCAGTTGGATCAGAACAAATGCGATTGTACCTAAGAGCTTGACTGTAAACAATGGATCTAGTCACGTGTGCAGGATGGAAATTAGAAGGGTGTAGAAAAATATAGCGATCAGTAGGTTTTCGGTACAGTGTGGTACTGATCAGGCCATCCTTGATTAGCACTGTAGTGTCCAGGTAATGTATCTCTTGTATGTAGTAATCGAGGCATAAATTGATGGTGGGGTGTAGATTGTTACAGTCTCTGTGGAATTCCTCTAGAGCCTCTGTAGCGTGGGTCCAAATCATAAAGATGTCATCAATGTATCTTAAGTAGAGGAGTGTTAATAGAGGACGAGAGCTGAGGAATCATTGTTCCTGGTCAGCCATAAATATATTAGCATATTGTGGGGCCATGCGGGTGCCCATAGCAGTTCCACTAATCTGGAGGTATAAATTGTCCCCAAAATGGAAATAACTGTGTGTGAGAACAAAGTTACAGAGGTCAGACACCAGATTGGCTGTGGTGGCATCAGCGATGGTATTCCTGATTGCTTGTAATCCGTCTTTATGTGGAATATTAGTGTACAGAGCCTCTACATCCATTGTGGCAAGGATGGCATTATCAGGAACTTTTCCGATGTTTTGTAATTTCCTCAGGAAGTCAATGGTATCTCAGATATAGCTGGGAGCGTTGGTGGCATAGGGTTTGAGGAGGGAATCCACGTAACTGGATAGTCCGGTGGTAAGGGTGCCAATACCTGAAATGATAGGACGTCCAGGGTGTCCAGGTTTGTGGATTTTGGGAAGTAAATAGAATAATCCAGGCTGCGGCTCAGATGGTGTGTCTGAGTTAATGAAGTCCCGAGTAGCAGCAGGGAGTTCCCTCAGTAGCTGTTGTAATTTCCTTTGGAATTCCAAAGTGGGATCAGCAGAGAGAGGTCTGTAAAATGCGGTGTTGGAGAGTTTTCTGGTTGCCTACTGTTAATAGTCTGACTTATTCAGGATGACAACAGCACCCCCTTTGTCAGCTGGTTTGATTGAATGTCGAAGTTGGGCGCTATTCCCATCTTTGGATAGGAATAACGATTTAAACTTTTTGCCGCCTAACATCGATTTTTCAATGTCAAAATAGCGCACAGTGTGTGTAGACGGGATGCATGCTATTTCAAAGTAGCCGGCTTGTGTAGATGCACCCTGAGTAGCTAAAAATTATTCTGCAACCAAATAAAACAGCACAAACAGAGACTAATACCACACTTTTTGCTTCAGGCATACAGGCAACATGTAGCCAAAGGAGAGTGGAGAAAAAGGAAATAAGTAACACCAGAGAAAAAGGATGTAACAGTGATGAAATTAGTCAACCGAATGAGCTGGAGCTGCTATTCTCTTTCTTGCATGCTCTCTCAATTTTACATTTCCAGAAGGAGTGGGACCAAGGGCAGTCAGCTCTCAGTGCCTCCCTCACGACAGCACTGCCCCTTCCCACCATGACAGTAGTATGCAGCAGAACAGTGCTGCTGTAAGCTACATCTACATGTGTATGCTACATCAAAATAGCTTATTTCGATGTAGCGACATTGAAATAAGCTATTTTGACGAATAGTGTCTACACGTCCTCCAGGGCTGGTGCCGTCGATGTTGGGCAGCACCACATTGAAGTAGGCGCTGCAGGGGAGCGTCTACATGCCAAAGCGGCACACATCGAAATAAGGGTGCCAGGAACAGCTGCAGACAGGGTCACAGGGCGGACTAGCACTTCCAGGGCAACAGCTAGATGCTCCCTTAAAGAGCCCCTCCCAGACACACTCAGCCTGCACAGCATGCGGTCTGCAGAGCCACAGGCACGCACACCCGTCGAAGCAGTATGGACCCCCAGCAGCAGCAGCAGCAGCCAGAGGTCCACACACCCGCCCCTGCAGGAGCAGTGCTTGCTCTGCTCAATGCTATGCAAGAGGCAGCTGACTACCTTTTATTCACAGAAGAGGAGCTGCCCCCAGGGGAGGAGGAATCCAAACCCAGACCTTGCTGCCCTCCAACCCCGCCGGCTCCACCACACATGCTGCCGACTGTGGAGCTACCCCATGAGCACCGACTGGTGGGAGCGGCTGGTGCTTGTCGAGTGGGACAACGAGCGCTGGCTCCAGCACTTTCGCATGAGCTGGCAGACATTCCTGGAGCTCTGCCAGTGGCTCACCCCCGCACTGAGGCACCAGGACACTGCCATGCGGCGTGCCCTCACGGTCGAGAAACAGGTCGGCATCGCTGTCTGGAAGCTGGCCACTCCAGACAGCTACTGATCCGTAGGGCAGCAGTTTGGCGTGGGCAAGGCCACCATCGGGGCTGTCCTCATGGAGGTAAGAGGACCCGGGGGAGGGCAGCCCTTGGGGGTGGAGGGCCAGACACACCCTGCACACCCCTCACTGGTGCCCTCCCATGTCCTTCCCCTGCAGATCGTTCGCGCAATCAATGCCCTGCTCCTCCACAGGCTCGTGCGGCCTGGGGACCCGGATGCCGCCATCGCAGGGTTTGCCACCCTGGGCTTCCCCAAATTGCTTTGGGGCTCTGGATGGGACACATATCCCCATCCGTGCCCAGGAGCACAGCGGAGGACGCTTCCTGAACAGGAAGGGCTACCATTCTGTGGTCCTCCAGGCCTTGGTGGACAGCTGGGGCCGCTTCCTGGACATTTATGTTGGGTGGCCTGGCAGCACCCATGATGCCTGGGTGTTCAGGAATTCGGGCCTGTGCCGCAGGCTGGAGGCAGGGACCTACATCCCCCAGCGGGAGATCCCTGTGGGGGACACCACCATGCCCCTCTGCGTTGTCGCAGACACGGTGTACCCCCTCCGGCCCTGGCTCATGCACCCGTACACGGGCCATCTCTCAGCCAGCCAGGAGCAGTTCAACACGCACTTGAACCATGTGCGCCAGGTGGTTGAGCGCACTTTTGACTGCCTCAAAGGGTGCTGGAGGTGTTTCCTCACCCGCCTGGATGCAGGCCCCACCAACATCCCCCAGGTTGTGGGTGCATGCAGCGCACTCCACAACCTGGTCGAGAGCAAGGGGGAAGCATTCTTACAGGGCTGGGCTGTGGAGGCTGGCAGGGCTTACGTGCAGCCACCCGCTGCCCCCAGTTGCCAGGTAGACCCTGAGGGGATCCGGGTCTGGGAGGCCCTGCGGGCCCATTTTGACCAGGCTGCAGGGTGAATGCTGGCCAGCCCCCCCACTCCACCCCCCGCATCCTCCACAACACTCCCTGCCCCCACGCCCACACCACAGAGCACCCAAGAGCACACAACCCCCCCGCCTTTTCTTGCAAATAAAAATGGAGCTGTTGTTTTTGAAACCAAAAACCAGTGATTTCTCTTATTATTCATACAACAAAAATATATATAGAGAGAGCGCAGAACAAAAGGGGGGAACTATTTACATGGGAGGGCAGGTACCATATAACAGAACAGGGGTGTAACACAAACTATATGCAAACATATATGGGGGGGGATATGTACAAAGGGGGGGCATGTCCTGGGCCCCGCACCCCTCTACCGTCCAGCGGCCGGGGTTGGCGGGCGCAACCCTCGCCTTGGCCTGAGCCCTGGCCAAGGCTGGCTGGGGGCTGGGCGAACCGGCAGGTATGGCCGGCGGGTGTCAGCAGGCCCCAGGTCCCCCTCGGTGGAAGGCCCCAGGGTGACGGATGGCGGTGGGATGGCGGTCGGAGCAGTGGGTGGAGCAGCAGGCAGGGAGGGCAGAGTGGTGGGCAGCACGGCATGGGCGGGGGGGCAGGTATTCCGCTATGTGCTCGAACGTGCGCATAAAAGCCCCCCATGCCTCCTGGCACCAGGCCAGAGCTCGCTTCTGGAGCTCCAGCCGCCACTTGTCCACCCGCAGGCACCGCTCCAACACCTCCAGCTGACGCCGGAGGGTTGCAAGCAGCGGGGGGTCTGTGGCCATCCTCGGGTGGTGGTGGCTCCGCCATCAGCCCCGTCCTGGGGCTGGTTGGTATTCCGCTGAGGGGCTGGCCTGCTGGGCTGGCCCCAGTGGGCTCTCCGGGACCACTGACACCTCGCCGGTGCTCTCCGGGCCCTCCAATGGTGCATCTGCGGAACACGGGGGGAAGAAGAGTGGAGACAGCCATTAGTGAGGCCCTCAAGCCGTGACTCTTGTACCCTTGTATCCCCTTGTACCGTCTGCTGCTAGTTCCCCATCCCCGTCCCCGGGAGATGCTGCTGCTGCTGATGGGTGTCCCACCCCCTCCCCCCTGGGGGACCCTAGGTTCCGCTCCCCCCATCCCCTGGGATGGGGCATGGCGCTGTCCTGCTGGGGTGGCAGGGGCTGATGCACTCTTCTGAGGAACATGCCACTGCTGTCCTTGGGGCCATGGTCATCTGGGTATGTGGAGGGCCCTGGTCATGTCTGTTGTCCCCGCCCCTGAACCCCGAGAGTGTGCACCGGGGGGGGGTACATACTTGACAGTCTGCTCGTACAGTTGGGGGACACCCTGTGGGCGGATGCCCTGCTGGAGCTCTGGGACAGCAGGATGACGTGCAGCCCCCCCGTCACTGGAGGAGGATTCCCCCTCCTCCTCCTCCTCCGGCATCCCAGGGGTGGGCTCCTGGGGGGGCCTCTGGGGTGTGGGGCTTGCCTCCGGGGTGGACTCCACCTCCGGGGCCTGCTGGGGCTCGTCGGCCGAGGTGTCAAGAGTGGCCGGCAGGGAGGAGGTGTACTGTGGGCCCAGGATGGACCTGAGCTCCCTGTAAAAGAGGCAAGTGGCGGGGGCGGCCCCAGATCTGCTGGCCGCATCCCAGGCCCAGGCGTAACCCTGCCGTAGCTCCTTCACCTTACTCCTGATGTGGTCAGGGGTGCGGGCAGGGTGACCCCGGGCAGCCAGGGCCTCGGCCAGCAGAGTGAATGCATCCGCGTTCCACCTCTTGCTCCCAATTACCTGGAGCACCTCGTCTTCGCCCCAGAGCCCCAGCAGGTCCCAGATCTCGGCCTCCATCCAGGAGGGGCCCCAGTGCCTTTTGCCAGGCTGGCTGCCAGGCTGGCAGCCCTGGCTCCCCTTGGGGGAGGGTGCCCTGGGGGTGCCTGGGGGGGCTGGCGGGCAGCCATCGCAGCGGGGGGTGTTGGCTTGGGGCTGCTGGGAGGCATGGAGGAAGGCCGAGTGTCAGTGCTGCCACCAGCACATGCTCTCAGCTTCCTGCACAAGAACGCAGGGGGTGGAGAGCTTTAAGGGGCCACTGCACACGGCGACCATAGAGCTCAGGGGCTGGAGAGAGTGGCTGTCAACCCCTCAGCTGATGGCCGCCATGGCGGACCCCACTCTTTCGATGTTGCGTGATGCAGATCGGCTACACGTGCCCTACTTCAATGTTCAACGTCGAAGTATGGCGCTATTCCTATCTTCTGATAGGGATAGCAACTTCGACGTCTCGCTGCATTACGTCAATTTCAACTTCGAAATAGCGCTCGCCACGTGTAGACATGGCGGGCGCTATTTCGAAATTGGCGCTACTACTTCGAAGTAGCCGGCACGTGTAGACGCGGCTGTAGTGTGTCAAAGGAGCCCAGAGCGCATCATCATCATCATCATCAATAACCGTGGGATCAGCGCCCGTGTGTGTCTGATGCTTCTCTCACTATTTCTTTCCATCTTTCCCTGTCCAGTGCTGAGCGGATTAGTTTCTGTGGACTAGCTCTGCACCCATCTACTATATCAGCTACCCATTCTCTGTGGGGACTGCCTCTCCCATTTGAACCGTCCTTTATGCCGAATACTAGGGTTTTGATCTTCCATTCGTAGTTCATTCTGCAAATATGCCCAAATAATTGTAGCTTACACTTGATAACTTTCTGCAGAAGGTTTTCTTTCGGCTGTATATTTCTCTGTAATTCCTCATTGGTGACCTTCTGCATCCATAGTATTCTCAGAAACCTTCTATAACAACGCCTTTCAAATGCCAATAGTCTACTTTTTGAATCTTTCATTATCACCCATGTCTCACATCTGTACAACATGCTGCTGAATGCACACATTTTCAAGATGCTCAGTTTCATTCTGGCTAATTGCTTTGCTTTTCCAGATCTTAACTGTCACCTTCAAAATTCGCTCTTGCTTTTGCTGTTCTAGTCAATATGGTACTGGCATGGAGCTTGTAGAGACTTCATGGTGAAGTTGACCGGAGCTCTAGGCCCTTTGAAATGCCACGCTCAGGGGCAATTGCCCCTTTGCACACAGCCTTCCCCCCATTGGTGGACCTGTTTGCAGCATATCGTGAGAATCTGACTCCTTTAGTTGCCCCCCTGGCATTTAATATTTGACTGGGAGTCTACTCTTCCCTGGGCTGTGTGTGCTTTCATTTCCTCATTCCCCTCGCTGTTACTTTTACACTTCTCTTTTCTCTACATTTCCCCCTTGCCTCATGTTTGCTATTTTTCTTTTCTCGTGTGATCACAGGCAGTTAGCTCCAGCTCTGTAGGTATTTTTTGCTTAAATAATAGGATTGAGGCTCTTGCCAGTTATCACCTTTATTTATTTCTCTTGTACATTATTGAGTGTCTGATTTTAACAATGTGAGATAAAAGGGGAATTTGGATTGAGCGCGGAAGTTGACAGAGAGCTTTGTCACTGTTCTACAATTTAACAGTCTGGTTGCTCCTGACAGTGGGTAGCACTTTCAAAATGCCCAAGGGCCAGATTTTTAAAGGCATTTAAATCTCCCTTTCCTTTAAATTTCCAGCTCCAAGTAACTAAGGACCTTTCAACCCATTTTCAAAAGTGGAGCCTGAGCAATGAAATAGGCACCTCCTATGTGATTGTTCCTGTGTTCAGGGAAACAGAACTTGGTGTGTTCTTTGTAAAAAACAAAACAAAAAAATCAGTTTCTCCTCTTAACAGAAGAGCTTTGCAGTACCCCAAATTTTGGCTAAGCATGAAGAACAAATAGAGGTAACCATCTTATTCATCAATGCACATGGAGAATTGACTATAGCAATGCCAAGATATCCATTCTACCTCAAGAAGAATTACACATAAGTTGGGGATTCTCTCTCTCTCTCTTTTTTTGTCCTGGCAGAACAGGTCTTGGATCAAATTTAAACCTTCATAAAGGGTCAGCAATTGGACAGGCTCTTTCCTTTTCCAGACTAGTTCAGCCACCCTAGTTCTGAGTTAACCAGTTTCTGTTGTGCTCTTCCACACATCTCCAAACCACACTAAACCATGCAAAGGAGCTTGGATGAGTAAACAGAGTGTATATGGCTGGGAGGTCATTGCTATGGCCATGCAGAACTTCATGAGGACAGGACTTAGATTTGCTAGTGCTGAAAGTACATGTTGCATCATGTGACCTGAAAGCTAAAAAAGAAGATGTGGTTATTTGATTCAGGAGCCCGGTGATGCTGTGATTCTTTAAGGTCCAGCCAGTAGAGGAAAGTGTTGCTCCACCACACTATAGCTACTTCTACACGAGAAAGTTTTGTCAAGAAATCCCCACAGCAGCTACACTAAAAATACTGTTGACAGAACTGAGCACTTTTGTCAACAGTCTCCTGCCTGTCCCCCATCAGGTAGAATGCCGTTCTTAACAGAACAAAAATGCAGCCCAGTAGTTAGTCTTCGAAGTGCTCCTGGACTGCTTCTTTGTTTTGATAGCATATAGACGAACATGGCTCTGTCTCTGTTTCTTGACAGAATCTGTCCACAAAAAAGCCACGTGGGTACTGCAGGGGGCCCTCTGTCAACAGACAGGTCTTTCGGGTCACTGGGCAGCCCTGTCTGCTGTGCTTCCTGTTGGCTGTTCTGTCAAGAGAGGGCCGGGCAGTTTGGGCTCTCTCTGCCCACAGAGTGGCTCAACAGAGAGATCTACTTTCACGTGTGGGCACAATCTGTTGACACAGAACCTGCTAGCTTTGAGTCCACAGCCACAGTCTCTTGTAACTCTGCTGCCTGCAGAATCAACACCCAGCCTATGACCAACATCTCTGCAGGGGAAGGTAGGTTTCTGCTCCACCACCTTCACTCCAATTCCAGATGAGGGATTTCCAGAGACTGTGGATAATGTTCTGTCTAGTTTTTCCCCAGCCTTGAGTGGAATGATTTGTTATGTGCAGCAACAGTATGGGGTGATGTGAGACACCTCAGTTTCATATTGGTTCACATAATAAAATTAATGTGGCAGGGATGGGGCCAGGGGTTTCATAGTGGGTGAAGGCTCAAGTGTGGGGTAGAAGGCTGGAGTACAAGACCGTGAAGCCTCTGGCTGGTGGTGGTGGTGGGGCTCTGGGCTTGGGGAGCGGATAAGGAGCACACGGGGTAGAATAGATGGTTGGGGAGCAAGGGCTCTGGATGAGGGTGCAGACTCTGGGCTGGGGCCAAGGATGAGGAGCTCAGGGCTGGAGCAGAAGCTTGGCTATGAAGGCTCAGGCTGGGACTACATGCTACGGAGTGAGCGTGGGTTCAGGAATGGTAGGATGAACGAGTGTGCTCTGGGGCTGCTGTGAGGAAAGAGGGTTGTCCCCAGCTCTCTCTACTCACAGCAGCACCTTTGTGTGGGGAGCACTTAGGGGGCCACATGGGGGACAGGGATGAAGCTGGAGCTGCCATGGCCAGATGGGGACTGAGGCTGGATGGGAGCGATGGTCAGATGGGCACTGGGTCCAGGCCACCATGGTGAAGTGGGGGCTGAGTCCCCCTTCCACAACAGGATTGGGGCCAGGCTGCCACATCCAGAGCCAAGTTGGGGCTGGACTGCTTGTGGCAGGGTCCAGGCTGTAGCCCAGCAGCTCAGCCAGTTGGGGGACTGGCTAGTTTGGGGCGAGGGTCGGGGGGGTAGCTTGCCCCGGGCTGCTGTGGGTCCTTGGCCTGCAAAGTTCCCTTGAAGGCCTGCGAGGCACTAAATAGGCAGCTGCACAGTGGCCCAGCAATGCAGCTTACAGGGAACTTGGACTGTGGGTACGTCTAGGCTTCCACCCCCACGAGCAGTGGTTAGTGGGTCAGCCCCAGAAAACTCCTGCAGCCCAAATAGTGTTCACCCTGGTAATTGCTGCCCCCCACCCCAGCTGTGGGTATGTGAGCCCCAGTGAATGACACAAGCTTTGCTGCTGAATGGCCAATGAGGACAGAGCCTGTGATCAGGTTCTATGATGATGTAACAAGCTCTGTGGACATGAGGAAGTCAGTGTATGTGGTATACCTTGACTTCAGCAAGGCTTTTGATATGGTCTCCCACAACATTCTTGTCCATAAGTTAAGGATATATGGATTGGATCCTTGGACTATAAGATGGATAGAAAGCTGGCTTGATAGTCAGGCCCAACGGGTAGTGGTCAATGGCTCTATATCTGGATGGCGGTCTGTTTCAAGAGGAATGCCGCAAGGCTCCGTTCTGGGGCCCGTGTTCTTCAACATCTTTATTAATGACCTGGTTGAGGGACTGGATTGCACCCTCAGCAAGTTTGTGGATGACACAAAACTAGGGGGAGAGGTAGATACGTTGGAGGGTAGAGAGAGAATCCAGAGGGACCTGGATAAATGGGAGGACTGGGCCAAAAGAAATCTGATGCGGTTCAATAAGGAGAAGTGTATAGTCCTGCATCTGGGGCAGAAGAATCCCAAACATTGTTACAGGCTGGGGACCGAATGGCTCAGCAGCAGAACGATGGAAAGGGATGTAGGGGTTATGGTGGATGAAAGGCTGGATATGAGTAAACAGTGTGCCCTTGTAGCCAAGAAAGCTAATGGCATACTAGGGTGCATTAGGAGGAGAATTTTGAGCCGATCTAGAGAAGTAATTATTCCTCTTTATTCAGCACTGGTGAGGCCACATCTGGAATATTGTGTCCAGTTTTGGGCCCGCCAGTATAAAAAGGATGTGGATTTGCTAGAGCAGGTTCAGTGAAGGGCAACAAAAATGATTAGGGGTCTGGAGCACAAGACCTATGAGCATAGGCTGAGGGATTTGGGCTTGTTTAGTTTACAGAAGAGAAGACTTAGAGGTGATTTAATAGCAGCCTTCAACTTCCTGAAGGGGAGCTCTAAAGAGGTGGGTGAGAAATTGTTCTCAGTGGTGTCTGATGGCCAAACAAGGAGTAATGGTCAGAAGTTGAAGAGGGAAAGGTGTAGGTTAGATGTTAGGAAAAACTTCTTCACCAGGCGGTTGATGAAGCATTGGAATGTGTTGACTAGAGATGTGGTGGATTCTCCATCCCTTGAGGTTTTTAAGTCCCAGCTGGACAAGGTCCTGGCTGGGATGACTTACTAGGGGTTGATCCTGCTTGAAGCAGGGGGCTGGACTAGATGACCTCCTGAGGTCCCTTCCAGACCTATGATTCTGTGATTCTGTGAGGTTTGTAGACAAGTGAGGGGTTTAGCTGTTGAGGGCACAGCAGGAAGCTAGAGGCAGGCTGAGTAAAGGAGTAACGTTACTTTGATGGAGTCACGTGGCCTTTCGCAGGCAGATTGCTCTTACTCCTGTCAGCACCCCGCTGAGTTACAGGGCTTTGGTGTGAGAAAAGGGCTCTGGCAAGGAATGGCTCTGGCAAGGAAAACTTTTTGTCCACATTCACAGTCCACAAAGTGTTGTCTGGGACACATGCTAAGAACCACAATCCTGCACCTAACTCCCCCACAAACCTCTCTGCCCAGAGATGGCTCCACAAAGAGGGGCCAAGAAGCAGTGGAGCAGAGCACGGAGAGCCCAACCTCAGACCCAACTGCAGAGGATCCTGAACTCTGCTGCTAGAGTGACCCCTGACCTTGCCACATGGAGCTGGGAGGCAGACCAGACTTTGACTTTGCCACTTTGGGTGGTGGAAGGCACCTGCCAGGCTGGGTGGCAGCCAACACCCCTGAGCCAATGGGCATCAACTCTGTGGGTGCTTTGGGGCTGGAGCACCCATCACAAGAAATTAGCAGGTACTCGGCACCAGCTAGCAGCCAGCTCCCTCTCTGTCCCCCTCCCCCAGCTCCTCTTGTGCACTGGCAGTGCCCCCCCCGACCCCAGTGCTGACCATCTTCTCCCCTTTCCTCCCAGAGCCTCCTGCATGCTGCTGCATTTGGGATCTCTGGAAAGCCACAGAGCACTTGTAGGAAGAGGCAGTGCAGAGCCTTGGGGAACAGGTGGAGTGGGGATGGTGTCGCGACAGGCCAGAGGAGCCCCGCCCCCCAAATAGAGGAGAAATTGGTGGTATCCTGGAATCTGACCAGCCAGCCTTTGCACTCCACCCTGGCTCCCTCCCAGCTGCACAGACCTGGTCAGAATCTGGCCCTTGATCCCTTCAGTGAAACGCAGCTGCTCAGATAGTCTGCGCAGTTAATACACCTTGCCCTGTTTGCCACATGCAGTGTTGTTGATACTAGGCCGGTTCTCACTTCCGTCCATCCAGCACACAGAATGCTCCTCCTTTTCATTCTCTCCAAGAGGGGTTAGCGCTGGTTTTATAGTCTTTGCTCAAATTTTAATGGAGTTAGATGACCCCTGATAAAACACTTCCCCGGTGACCCTACGTTTTAACAGAGGTTGGTCCTCGGTTACAAATTTCCTTCCACACCTTACACTGTATCTCTCCCCACTCACCTAGCTCAAGTTTAATCATAAAATTATTTTTCCCCTTCTACGTGCTGCTGTCAGAACTATATATAGCTAGAGAGCACGTGAGGGAGTTAATCTTATATTTCCCAAAGCAACCTCGGCCATCATTCCTTACTATGTGTTAACTTGAGTAATTACTTTCTTCCTGTTAGCTGATGTGACTAATTTGTAGGTATGCTGATGAAAATAGAAGCATCAAGTGATTAAATTGAAGTTTGACCTCTGGAAAGGTCAGAAAGTCACTTCCCTTGCGCAGCTTGTTTATTAATTTTATGCTAAATGCTCTAGCAACAGACCCTGTGACTTTCCAAAGAGTTTGAGAACTTTTGGCATGCACGAGCCTGTAGTGCACATTCACTTGTGTGTATTCCAGGTCTGCAGAGCTTGATGTGCAAATTCCCCATCTGCTCTCATGGGCCAGGTACAACAGTTGTATACCGTCACACACTCCTTTTGTAGCCTGGGAGTGTGGTGTGTAAGAACTTGCTACCTGTAGCATACTAAGACCCCAGTCAGGATGAACGCCTCATTGTGCTAGGGGCTGTACAGAGTGAAACAATTGCTGCCCCAAATATGTACGGTGTGTGAGGGGCAGTGAGTTTCCCCCAAGTCACACAGCAAATCAGCAGCAGAACTAGTACTAAACCACCTGCTCTTTTGTTGTGTAGTGCAAAGCCCTGTACAGCGGGTCATTACAGCCAGCTAGTATAAGACTGTGCTGAGGTGCTGCAAGGCCAAGGCTTGAGCCTCATGGTAACTGCTCAGAAGGAGGGGATTATCACAGTAACAACACTGGTAAGCACAAAAGCTTGGACTATGGACCCTTCTCATTATTTGACAAGGTCTCGTATCACCCACAACACTTACGGCAGAGTACAATTCAGACACAGGCCTGTGCTACAGAGCTGCGATCCACTGCTGGGTAGAGATGATCCAGGATTGAAGATGTTCCAAGAGAACCCAGGCCAGGTTCTGATGGAACCCCACCTGCACAGGTGCTGAAACAAGGGGTGCTGCTGCATCTACTGGCTTGAAGTAGTTTCTGTCATTCATGAGCTTTATCATTGGGTCCAGTGGCTCTCAGCACCCCTCGACACCCAGATAATTTGTTCAGTGCCTCAACCAACCTGTGTCCTTTGGAAAATTGCCTGGTTTCGCCCTAGCTCACTTGCTCAACTACTTGGATACTTCCTGGCATGATGTTTGAGAGCAAGAAGATTGGAAGCCCCAGGAATCCCACCTCCCAGGCTTCCAGGTTCACACGTCCCCTGCATCTCAGAGCTTCCAGGGTCCATGACTTTGTGATAGCCCAGCAAGCAAACTGCTACAGAGTTGGGGTTCCATTCCTTTTCACAGAGAATTTCAGAATTGTTCACTTTATGTCAACAAACCCATTCCCTCTGTGTCAACGCAATTACCATTTTCTGCCCAGTTCTACTGGCTTTGCCTCAGGTCTAATACACAGCCTCAGCTGTAAGAGCACCACAGAAATCAGAGCTTCCAAAACTGAGGCAGTTTCCCAACATTAGCACTGACTTTTTTTTTTAAAGAAAAAGTTAAGTAGTAAAGCTATTCTAAGTATGCTGCTCAAGTGCTGCCCTGAGAAAGTTCTCTATTAAAAAAATTGCATATGGCAAGTGAGGGAGATGCAGACTAACTCCCAGGATCATTTGTAGACTGTTAGCCAGTCCAATGCAAAATGACAAACAATCATTTGCACAACTTAACTTCATTAGCACCTTACTACGCTCTTTTCGGTGCATTACCACTGAAAATAGGGAAAAGTGATATATGTGGCTTCTTCAGAGGAGCGGTAAATTGTCAGCGTTGAAACAAGGGTCAGTACATATCACTCATTTGAGAAAAATAATAATATTGCTGCAAATAATTGACCACTTGTTGACAGCACAGTTAGAAAGAGTTAGCGTTACAAAGGGCTACTGAAAGGTGACACCAAGCCAGAATCCTTTCCTTTTAATTTTAAGTGTGTTTGAATCGATTGTTGACAGACTTGCATTGTCATATAAAAGTCCTGGCTGGGAAAAGCACCTTGATGTGAGGCTTTGTATTGGTGTTGGTGGCACGATGGAAATCTTCCAGATAACATTCTGGGGACAGTGGGACATTGATGCCTGTGTTGAAGGTGGAAATGTGAAAGGATCAGTTAAGACCAAAGTGATTTTTTTTATAATTGCTCCCAATCCCATGACTTTATCACAAATCTCTGGATATCTGATGTTTTCCTAAAGATTCAGCCAAAAGGAGGAAAGATCTTGGCTATTTGCCTTACCATAGAGCAAATCAGGGAGGTAAAAGAGTAACCTTTGGTCAGCTTTTTGAAAATGGCCCCATGAGTCTTGGTGCCTGTTTGAAGGCCCAACCTGAGATGCTATAAGGGATGGATAACCAGCATGGATCTGCTATTGCACCTATGGGATACTGGAAGGCATATACCCGTCTGCTGAAATACACGCAAATCCAGCACTGCTTTTGAAACCTTTAGTCTTTGCTTTACATCCTTTTAATGGAGGGATGCATAAGTCTGATCAAGGTGACAGGCTGAAACACTTGCCACCTACCCACTCTTGACAGACAAATTCAAACTTCCAAGACTTCGTAGAATCACAGGGTTGGAACAGACCTCAGGAGGTTATCGAGTCCAACCTCCTGCCCAAAGCAGGACCATTCTCAACTAAAGCATCCCAACCAGGGCTTTGTCAAGCCATTACTTAAAGGAATCTAGATATGGAGGTTCCACCGCCTCTCTAGGTAACACATTCCAGTGCTTTAACACTCTACTAGAGAAATAGTTTTTCCTAATATCCAACCTAGACCTCTCTTATGAACAAGTAGGGAAGGGGTTGATCTCTTCCTGAGGTAACTTGAGCCCAAGTGAGCCAATGGGATCAGAGTGACTTTTTTGAACTGAGAACAATTGCAGTTTATGGGAGAGTTGTCTGTTGGGAAGGTAGAGAGAAAACATGGAGGGAGAAGGATGTCTCCCAGGCAATTGAAATGAATCCCATAAATATCCTGATCATCTCAAGATCAGCCATAGACATGTAAGTAAAAGGGAAATGTGTAGGTTATGGGTCATGATTATTTTGGTTAACCGTAAACGGGTTATGGTTATTTTGAATTTGGTTGGACAGGCTATTTTCTGTTTGCTTGTGACCTTGTTTTGCTGTTTGCTGCTCCATTTCTTTGTTGTTGTTTTGACTTGAGGTTTTCCTCCTGTAACTTTTAAGCTGAATCCCAGGGAACTATATTTGTCTGCATGCAACACATGATTTATTTTCCCCTTATTTTGTGAATAAATCACTGCTTTAAAGCAATTGAACTCATACCTGTGTCCTGTGAAGAGTCTGTGTATGTTCATGCCTTAGACTAAAAGGTCAGCTACTAAACTAAGGTTCTTTGTGTCTAAGCTCGCTTCTAAGGGAGGGTTAAAAGCTCAGGGTACCCACAGGAAGATGTCTTGAGTTTGCCTTCCTAGGATAGGGGTCTTTTCCCACTTGGGTGGTGGCAGTCCCCCACCCCACCCCTGAATTCTTGGGAATCTGTGACCTTGGGAAATTTTAAAGTATAGGCAAGGTGTTTTAAGTTTTTGCAACTCTCCACTTACTATACTAGGAATGCCAGAGTGGGGACGTAGCCCTGACAACCTCCCGCACCACAACTTGAAGCCACTGCTTCTTGTTCCTGTGCAGGTCACAACTGTTGATCTTTCACTATCCATAATGTCTTTCTTCTGAGAGACTTCTAAGATACAGCATTTACTGTGCTCTAAAGGGGACAAGATGGAAAAACCAGCAACCTTCATGTGGCTTCAGTGGGGCTTCTTGAAGGCAAACTCCCAAGCAAACCCACTGTTGGCTTCAATGGGCCATTTCCACCTTGCTGAATAGACCTTGTCAGCTCTGGCCCTCCCTTTTACTGGGACCCCACTCTTTAAATATCTCTCTGAAACGCCCCCCACAACTCATGAATCTGACGAAGCAGGTCTTTGCCCATGAAAGCTTATGCTCCAGAATATTTGTTAGTCTATAAGGTGCCACAAGATTTCTTGTTGTTCTGTTGACTTCTCTGTTCGCTTCAGAGACTGGTGAAGCTGAAACGTGGCTTCAGTGAAAGCATGGAAAAATCTGTGCTTTGGAAAGATGCTCTGTTAACAGTACTAGCTACTGAACACCCTATTTACCCTCTGTGTAAGAAAACTTCCCTGTGCCCACAACTGAGGCCCCTGGGTGGGCACTTTAGAGGGACCACTGCAGGGAGCCTGTTTGATGTTGCTGGTACATGGTGGCCCAAAAGCCATCATGACAGGGGGAGAGGTGGTTTCACTAGTATAGAGAGAAGCGGTGCAGAAACATTTTTAAAAGTGAGAGTGCTGAGCTCCCTCACCCTGTCCCCCCAACCCTCAGCTGAGTCCAGGAACAAAGCCCTGGCACATGGGACTGGCAGCTGGGACCCGGTTGCCAGGCCAGCATCAAAAGTCCTTGGCATATGAGACTCAAACAAGGGTCTGGCAGCAGAGCCCCCAGCTCATGTAACTGCCAGCCATGACCCTGCCTGCTAGGCCAGAGCTGAGGGGGAGAGGTGCGGCAGCACCCTCACACCCCAAGTTCCCACACCTATGACAGAGACCTTCTTATGCCCTTCCTCTCCCTACAGCCAGGGCCAAAGATCTTGCTGGGCCTTCCCTCTGTTCCACTGCTGCCCACCTACTGCAGCAACCCAGTGTCACCAACCTCCAGTGTGGACTGATCATAGACACAGCCCACAACTCTTGAACATATGAGACTGGCTAAGAACTAATTTTACAAAACGGGTGTTAAAAAAAAGCCACTGTTTGGGTTGCAGCCCCAGTCCCAGCTACTTGTTGGTTACTTACCTTTAAGAATGGATATTTGCTCCATAAGTGATCAGTGGATTCACAGTTCTAACACCTCTTAGGCTCTTTTGTCTGCACAGGTGAACTGCAAAAAGCAGCAGGAGAAAGAGCTTGGGAAGGATGCCCAGCCCCCATCATTTTTCTTCCTCTCCGGGGTATGGTGGGGGTCTTGCCTCGCCCCAGACCGAAACCCCTCTGCTTGAGGTTTTTCCTTTCTAAGTGTTTGAGATTGCTCAGATTTGTCAGCAAAATTAATAAGAATTTGCACATTTGGACATTTTGTCCCACAAACTCTGCTTTACATCATCATTAACCACATGGACCACACTGGGGAACATGCCAAGGCATCTTCTGTGACTGCACCCTGTCACGGTAGGGATTTGTGATCGTTAAGTAGATAATTTTGCAATGAAGTGCACCTGAATCCTACAGCTGGGGAGTTCATAGGCCTTAAGCCTCTCATGTTAGTTGGATGATTGTCTCTTGTTAAACTTCTTAAAAGACTGGTAATCAGCTGGAGTCAAATTATGCAGCAGAGGGACCCTAAGTAATCTAGCCCATCCCTGCCTCTCATATACACAGGGCCTTTCCATATATAATGGGTAAGCTCCTCAGCTGCTGCAAATCAGCATTGCTCCATTGCCTCTGATTTATGTCACTTGAGGATGTGGCCCATCAGAAAACCACTACGTTTGGGATGTATCCTGAAAAATCACATCATAGACCTGGTCACTGAAATCTCTGACTGACATTGGACAGAGATTGTCAGTGGTGATTGGATTTGTGGGCTGAGAACTTGCTGGCATAATTGTGGAGGAGTTGGTGACATTTAGAATGTGGCATGGGGACTGTGGAGAGAGTGAATTCTGTGGTGTGAGCCAATCCAAAACTTGTGGAAGGCTCGTAGCAACGACTGCTATTCTATGAGACAAAACTCTCCCAAAACAGCAACATTTTATCATCCACATCACTCCGTGCATCGCCTGGCTTCAAAGAGGGAGCGTGTGAAGGTGTTGTTCCATAGAGTACAGCACCTGTATTTTCTAGATAAACACGTCATTAAATGGGAGAAACTGCAAAGCCAGGCTTGTCTTGGAGCTTTCCATCTTCCCATCAGTGGCATTCCACTAACAAAGTGTAATTACAATGACAGACCCCATACTGGTGCCTAAGCCACTCTAAGGCACGAGAGCTCTCTTGTTGTTTTGGACTGAAGGAAAAGGGACAGGAGTGGAAAAACTGATAATTAGTTTAGTTCTGGAGAGTAACAGAGAGGAAGCCGTGCTAGTCTATACAGTATCAAAACAAAAAGCAGTCAAGTAGCACTTTAAAGACTAGCAAAATAATTTATTAGGTGAGCTTTTGTGGGACAGACCCACTTCTTCAGACCATAAGTGGGTCTGTCCCACAAAAGCTCACCTAATAAACTATTTTGCTAGTCGTTAAAGTGCTACTTGACTGCTTTTTGTTTTGATAGTTTAGTTCTGTTGATCGACAAAATGAAACCCAAAGTATCTGTTACAGAAGCAATTCTCTGTCTGCTAATATGTTCAAGCTGCCCTGCTAGGCTTGCCCTCATTTGACTGAGCTCGGCCTGCAGCAGGGTTTTTTAGAGACTGCCTGTGCCACTCTTTGAGTAGGAATTGACTTTCTGAGTCAGGCCTATTGAAAGCAATCAGAGCACTCTTACAGCGAGGTACTGCACAGTTTGAGTAACCGTGAATAGGAAAGAGCACACGCTTTTTAAAGTCTGGGGAGATGGATAAGCCACTAAAGCCTTGGCAGTATTTGGAGGTTATCTGAGCAGGAAGGAGCTGGAACTCTCTGGAGAAAATTCTTTGGGGTTTTGATGAGATTTCAGGGAAAGTGTTTCCTGTCTATGTACAATGATAATGTCAGGCTAAGATGACATTCACCTTAACTTACAGGAAAACAAGAGCATGAAGGAAGAAAATTAAAGTCTCTATAGGCAGTGGCACCCACGGCAGCAGTGGGCACAGAGACTAGGTGGGAGGGGATCCCAGACCCCTGCTCCCAAAAGGCATGGAGCCATGAGCAGAAGGGGAGGGGTCCAAGAGCTACAGACCTTTCCAGCTGAAGCTGCCAAGGAACCAGGCAGGTGCATGGCAGGAAATCTAAATGTGAAGTTTCCATCACAGGGTGAGAAATTGATTGCTTGCACCTCAGCAATAAAAATACTGTGGGGCCCCATCTGTACATAAAGACACACATGCTGGGGCAGAGAGGGTGTGGAGGTGAGAGCCAGACCCAGAGGGGCTGGAGTGGCCTCTGCAAGTCAGAGCAGGAGTGAGACCTTGACCTTTGATGGGAGCACACAGAAACTCCCAGGCCCCTCCTCCCCAGGCTGGAGTTGTCTGCTTTCTTCTCAGCTGACTCTTGGTACTTTCCCTCATGCCCCCTCCTGTTCCTCCATTCCCACACACTGTCCTCGCCTGCTTTTCAGAGGAGCTTCATGATAATCGGCTCATCCCTGGGGAACATTTCAACCTCAGTGAATCAGCAAATTCCAACAAAACACCTGTTCCACCCTCATTTTGCCAATCAGCCCTGGCCTCATTCATAACAAGCCATTAGACCTTCCAAGGAAAAGCTATTGAAGCTCTAACACTTATTAGCTCATCCCCTCCCCACTTGGTTGGCCAGCTACTCAGCATTTGGGCACCTTGGCATTCCAGGGGTTGAAGCTTGGTCCAGACTTCACATGACAGAGGACTCCTCCCTACCTCCATCCCTGGTGGCCCTGCATGATACCCTGCCAACCTGGACTTTCTATGCTGAGCTCACTCCAGAGCTCTGCCCCCTGGGCCCTGCTAGACTCTATTCCAGGGTTCATGGACCAGAAGTTCTCTATGACTTGGCAGTATAGGCCTGAGCTGGAAGTCACTGCTGGGCTGGGCTGCCCTCTGAAGAATAGAGTCGAGGAGAGAGATACAGTAAACATGGAAGAACGCACACGTCAATGGATGGTTCCCAGGTGTTGTCATTGGCCTTTTTGAAAAATGACTCCTCTAATTCCTGTGACAATATCTTGTCTTTGCAGCTGCATTCCGTTTTCCTGAGTCTGGTGCAGCGTGCAGTCATAGTATAGTAGGCCTCCTTCAGTCTGCATAGACTATGGATCGCGCCCTTTAAAGTTTTAATTGAGGACTTCATTTACAGCATCTATTGTGACTATAAAGACCCACACGAGAGTGACAGTCCTTACTGCATCTCTTGCAGATGTAGTGGGTGTCTGGCAAGTCCTTATTGTGCTTTCTGTGCGCTCGCTTCTCCTCTCCTAGCTGTCTGATCTTCAACTCGCTCTTCTGAAGGCCCTTGTGTAACCCCTGCCTCCATCTGCTGCGGTTGTCTGCTAGATCTTCCCAGTTGTCCAGCTCGATGTCTACCTCTCTGAGGTTTCTCTTGCAGACACCTTTGTAATGCAACTGGGGGCGTCCGGGAGGTCTTTTGCCAGAGGCTAGCTCACCATACAGGATGTCTTTTGGAATCCTTCCATCGTTCATCCTGTGGAAGTGGCCAAGCCAGTGGAGTCGATGCTGCCTGAGGAGGGTGTGCATGGTTGGGATTCCAGCTTGCTCGAGGACGGCTGTGTTGGTAACTCTGTCCTTCCATGATATTCCAAGGATGCGCCTGAAGCAGCGCAAGTGGAAGACGTTCAGCCTCTTTTCCTGGTGGGCATACAGGGTCCAAGTCTCGCTGCCATAAAGGAGGGTGCTGAGGATGCAGGCTCTGTAGACTTGCATTTTGGTGTGAGTGTACAGCTTGTTGTTATTCCACACTCTCTTGCTGAATCTGGACAGAGTTGTGGCCACTTTTCCGATCCTCCTATTTATCTCAGTGTCCAACGACAGGGTGTCAGTGATGGTGGACCCGAGGTAAACGAACTTGTGGACAGCCTCTAACGTATAGTTGTCAATGCTGATTGATAGTGATTCAGCAACATCCTGACCGAGTACGTTCATCTTCTTTAGTCTGATGGTAAGCCCAAAGTCCTTGCACGCTTTGGAGAACCGATCCAGCAGTTTTTGAAGCTGGTCTTCTGTGTGAGACACTACAGCAGCATCTTCTGCGAACAGCATGTCTCTGATGAGGACTTCTCGCACCTTAGACTTTGCTAAAGCAAAGCAGCGTGCAGTCATGGACACTAGATGTCTCCATCTGCTCAGGAATGGGAGCTGAGGGGGCTCTGCTTGAGACCGCAGGAAGCCTGAGTCCCTCCAATTCACTCAAGCCTTGCCTTGACACTGGCATTCATTAACAATAACACCATTTAGCCTTCTGTCATTTGCACAGGATCGGTAATGTTTGATTTGTTTAACCTTGGCATAAAAACCCAATAAACCTCTGCAATGTGCGCAATGCTGTGTCTTGTGGCCACCTAACAAGAAATCCATGGTGGCCATGGATGATAATGAAGCTGCAGGAGGGTAAGGCCAGGGCCATAAGTATGAATGTTTACTGCTTTTTTGTCATTTGAAGGTCCCTGGTCAGTTTCTCAGACCATCCCATGGCCTTTAAAAACCAGCCCCTTACTTTTTAACTGTCAGAGCTAAAATGATGCCTCTGAGGGCTGTATGGTTGGAAGCTTGTCCTCTCTGCAGCTCGACGTGGGTGTGTAACTGCAAATAAAATAACAATAATACTGAACCCGAACTTTCCATGCTCAGAGCATTATTTAACCCCGGATTAATTGGGGTTGTCTGATTTATCTTCAGAGGAGTCCCATGGGGGAGAGAAACTGACAGAGAAAATGGTCATATAGGGAAATTGAAGCAACGATGGTAAATGATTTCCCCATGACCACAGGATGAGGCAAAGTCAGCACAAGGGACAGAGCTTAGGAGTCTAAAGTGCTTCCACAACCATTCGGATCAGGCTACATTTTATCTGGGTCTCTTCACTGTGAAATTTTGCAAGAGGGTTAATGATATTACCATGTTCTCTGTACTTCCTATGACATAGTGACACCAATTTCTTGTAAAACACTCCTTACCATGGGCCATCAGCAAGAAATAGACATGGGGTTTTCAATAAAAAAGCACAGGCCTTCACTATAGCCACGTCTACATGTGCACGCTACTTCGAAGTAGCGGCACCAACTTCGAAAAAGCGCCCGTCACGGCTACACATGTTGGGCAGTATTTCGAAGTTAACATCAACGTTAGGCAGCGAGACGTTGAAGCCGCTAACCCCATGAGGGGATGGGAATAGCTCCCTACTTCGACGTTCAATGTCGAAGTAGGGAACGTGTAGTAGTTGCGTGTCCCGCAACATCGAAATTGCGGGGTCCTCCATGGCGGCCATCAGCTGAGGGGTTGAGTGACACTCTCTCCAGCACCTGAGCTCAATGGTGGCCGCATGGAGCGGCCCTTTAAAGCTCCCTGCCCCCTGCCTTCCTGTGCAGGAAGCTGAGAGAGCGTGCAGGCAGCAGCAGTAACACGCGGCTAGCCTTCACGCTCCTCCGCAGCCACCCCCACCCCCACCCAATGCAATGGCCGCCCGGCAGCCCCCCCAGCGCCCCCAGGGGACGCCCCCCAAGGGGAGGCAGGGCTCACAGCCCAGCAGCCAGGAGGGGAAGCGGCAGCGGGGCCCCTCCTGGATGGAGGCCGAGCTTCGGGACCTGCTGGGGCTCTGGAGTGAGGAGGAGGTGCTCCAGGTAATGGGGAGCAAGAGGCGGAACGCGGATGCGTTCGCTCGGCTGGCCGAGGGCCTGGCCGCCTAGGGTCACCCTGCCTGCACTCCAGATCATGTACACAGTAAAGTGAAGGAGCTGCGACAGGGTTACTCCCGGGCCCGGGATGCGGCTGGCCGATCTGGGGCTGCCCCCGTCAATTGCCCCTTTTACAGGGAGCTCAGGGCCATCCTGGGGCCCCGGCACACCTCCTCCTCTGCGGCCACTCTTGATACCTTGGCCGAGGAGCCCCAGCAGGCCCCGGAGCTGGAGTCCGCCCCGGAGGCAAGCCCCGCACCCCGGGGGCCCCCCCAGGAGCCCACCCCCGGGGCACTGGAGGAGGAGGAGGAGGAGAGGGACTCCTCCTCCAGTGACGCCGGCCTTCACATCATACTCCCATCCAGGAGCTCCAGCCGGGCATCCGCCCCCCGGGTGTTCCCCGACCGTGGGAGTGAACCGTCAGGTATGTATCCCCCCGGTGCACACCCCGGGGTTGAGGGGCGGGGGTAATAGATATGTCCAGGGCCCTCCACATGCCCAGATAACCATGGCCCCAGGGACAGCAGTGACATGTCCCTCACAGGAGTGCATCAGCCCCTGCCCCCTGCAGGACGACAGTGCCATTCCCCATCCCCGGGGCTGGGGGGAGCAGAAACTCTAGGGTCCCCCGGGGGGAGGGGGTGGGACACCCAGCAGCAGCAGCAGCAGCATGTGATGGAGTCGGGGGAGTGCAAATACGAGACTCAGGCTAGATATGAGAAACAAGCTGAATAGCTCCCAGTGGCTAAGGATGATCCTGGGGCTACAACTGGCAGGTTACACCTCTGCCCTGAACAAAGAGGAGGGAGGAGCCGAGCTGGGTTTGAATTGGGGGCGGCAGTTAGAGGCTAGGGGAAGGGAGAGCTGGAAGGCAGCCAGCCTGAGGAGGGGGAAAGCTATACCCCAGAGGGGCACCCCTTGGGGTCTTCTCCCCAGGACGGGTTGGAAGGACCATCTCTGACTGCTGTACTGTCGCTTCTGGGAGAAACTGGGCATCTGTTGCCTAATAAACCTCCTGTCGTACCTGCTGAGTGAGTGAGAGTCACTCCTGCCAGTGGACGGGGTGCAGTGCAGGGGGACCCCTGAACCCCATCACAGCAGCATCTCCCGGGGATGGGGAACCTGCAGCAGAGGGGTGGGGGGACAAGGGCCACGGCTCGGGGCCCACACTAACGGCTGTCTCCACTCTTCTTCCCCCCCCCCGTGTTCTGCAGTTGCACCATCAGAAGGACTGGAGAGCGCCGGCTAGGCGTCAGTGGTCCCGGAAAGCCCTCCGGGGCCATCACTCCAGGCCAGCCCCTCGGCGAAGCAACGACTGGCCCCACGGCGGGGAAGACGGCGGACACAGCACCAGCACCCAATGGTGACAGACCCCCAGCTGCTGGCCCTGCACCGTCGGCAGCTGGAGGTCGCTGAGTAGCGGCTGCGGGTGGAGGAACGCCTCCTCCAGCTGCAGGAGCGAGCGCTGGCCTGGTGCCAGGAGGCATGGGGGGCCTACACGCGGATCCTCAACCGCATCGCGGACTCCCTGGCCTCCCATGCTGCGCCGGCTGCCACTGCTCCCGCCTGCCTGCTCCACCCGCTGCTCCAGCCGCTGCGCTGTCTGCTGACGCACCGCCACCCACCACCAAGGGCCATTCTGCCGAGGGGGACCTGGGGCCAGCTGACGCTCACCGGCCATATCTCCCGGTCTGCCCAGCCCCCAGCCAGCCCCAGCCAGGGCTGCGGCTGAGGCAGGGATCCCAGCCGCCCACCCCCAGCGCTGGACTGTAGGGGCGTGGGGCCCAGGATGTGGCCCCCCCCCTTTGTATATATTCCCCCCAGTTTATTGTTCTTTTCTTGTAAATAGTTTGTATTTGTGACCCATTACTTTGCTGATCCTTACCCCGCCATGTAAATAGTTCTCCCCTTCCTTGTCTTCCCCTTTCATGTGTTCCCGATTTTTTATAATGTATATATATCTATCAGTTTGATTTCCCCTGTACATAGTTTGTCTTGTTCAGAATATTTATAATAATAATAATAATAGTATAAGAGATGTAGTAAAGAAAATGTTTGAGTTGACAAACAACTGTCTGCTTTTATTTTTACAAGAAAAGTGTGTGGGGGGGTGTGCTCTTGGGTGCTCTGTGGTGTGGGCGTAGGAGCAGGGAGTATTGTGGAGGATGGGGGGGTGCACTGGGGGGCCTGCCAGCATTCACCCTGCAGCCTCATTGAACTGGGCCCGCAGGGCCTCCCGGACCCGGGTCCCTTCGGGGTCCACCTGGCAACTGGGGGCAGCGGGTGGCTGCACATCGGCCCTGCCAGCCTCCACAGCCCAGCCCTGAAAGAAAGCGTCCCCCTTGCTCTCCACCAGGTTGTGTAGGGCGCTGCATGCACCCACAATCTGGGGGATGTTGGTGGGGTCTGCATCAAGGCAGGTGAGGAGACACCTCCAGTGCCCTTTGAGGCGCCCAAATGTGCGCTCCACCACCTGGCGCGCATGGTTCAGGCACTGGTTGAAGCGCTCCTGGGTGGCAGACAGATGGCCTGTGTACGGATGCATGAGCCAGGGCTGGAGGGGGTATGCTGCATCTGCGATGACGCAGAGGGGCATGGTGGTGTCCCCCACAGGGAGCTCCCGCTGGGGGATGTAGGTCCCCACCTCCAGCCGGTGGCACAGGCCCGAGTTCCGGAATACCCAGGCGTCGTGGGTGCTGGCAGGCCAGCCCACATAAATGTCCAGGAAACGGCCCTGGATGTCCACCAAGGCCTGGAGGACGACTGAGTGGTAGCCCTTCCTGTTTAAGTAGCATCCTCCACTCTGTTCTGGGACGCGGGTGGGGATGTGGGTGCCATCCAGAGCCCTGAAGCAATTGGGGAAGCCTAGGGTGGCAAAGCCCACGATGGCGGCATCCGGGTCCCCAAGCCTCACTAGCCTGTGGAGGAGCAGGGCGTTCATGGTGCGGACGACCTGCAGGGGAAGCACGTGGGAGAGCACCAATGAGGGGTGTGCAGGGTGTGTGTGGCCCTCCCCTGCCAGCACCCCCCTCCCCTCCCCTCCCCTGCCAGGGTTGCCTCCCCCTCCCCCCGTGGGTCCTCTTACCTCCATGAGGACAGCCCCGATGGTGGCCTTGCCGACGCCAAACTGCTGCCCCACGGATAGGTAGCTGTCTGGAGTGGACAGCTTCCAGACAGCGATGCTGACCCATTTCTCCATGCTGAGGGCACACTGCATGGCAGTGTCCTGGTGCCTCAGTGCAGGGGTGAGCCACTGGAGTAGCTCCAGGAATGTCTGCTGGCTCATCCGAAAGTTCTGGAGCCAGCAGTCGTCGTCCCACTCTCCGAGCACCAGCCGCTCCCACCAGTCGGTGCTGGTGGGGTAGCTCCACAGCCGGCGTGTATGAGGCGGGGGGGCAGGGTGCTGCAGGGTTGGGGGTTGAGTCCTCCTCCCCTGCAGGCAGCTCCTCCTCTGTGGCAAGGAGGTGCTCAGCTGCCTCCTTCATGGCATAGAACAGGGCGAGCACTGCTCCTACAGGGGCAGCTGTGTGGACCTCTGGCTGCTGCTGCTGCTGCTGTTGCTGGGGGTCCATGGCTGCATCGCTTGAGGTGTGCATGCCTATGGCTCTGCAGACCGCGTTTTGTGCAGGCTGCATGTGTCTGGGAGGGGCCCTTTAAGGGAGCGGCTAGCTGTTGCCCCGGAAGCGCTAGTCCGCCCTGTGACCCTGTCTGCAGCTGTTCCTGGCACCCTTATTTCGATGTGTGCTACTTTGGCTTGTAGACGTTCCCTCGCAGCGCCTATTTCGATGTGGTGCTGCGCAACGTCGATGTTGAACGTCGACGTTGCCGGCCCTGGAGGATGTGTAGACGTTATTCATCGAAACAGCCTATTTCGATGTCGATGTAGCGTTCACGTGTAGAGGTAGCTTATGTGAGCTAAAGAAGCAATGTTACTAGCAGATGCTTAGGTTACATCTATCCTTACTAGAATATCAGTATGGTTGTTGTGGATCTTCCAGGGTTTGACTAGTGAGGCTGCATGAAATCGATCCCCCTGGGCTCCACTGTTGCACACTGTTACTTCTCACAGTTGCTGTCGCCAGAAGGGACCTTCCAATGCGAGATCGACTTAATAAATTGAATTCCCAAAAGGTCAACTCCAGGTAAACCAGTCACATAGCTGTGTATCACATATCAATTTTTCTTTGTAGTAGGCCTGACTTTAGTCACTAGTTTGGCCAGCCACTAGATGAGCACACAAGACCACGTGCTCCACAACAACACAGGCAAAATCATTGAGATATTGATTGTGGCCTATGTTCCCTGAAAGCTCAGTGCTTGGGCAGCCAACCAGGAGTGATTCAGGTGCTGCCAGCTGATCAGCACAGCACCCACAGCGCCCGCAGCCAGCAGAACATTTCCACTGGTGATGCACACCCACACGTACCTCACTGCATGTAACAAAATGCATTCTGAACGTGGATGGGAAAAATGAGAGAGAACATTAACTGTGACAGCTCTAAATTGTTTCTCATTCTATGCGCCCCCTACTTAGTGAATGGAGGTTTTCTTGTCTGGCACACGCTTTCAGTATGCCCCAGTCAGTATGAGGGAAATACTGAAAGGGGATGATCTGAGCCCACTCCCAGAGGTGACGCATGGGGACGCAGGCACCATTTGGCACTTGGCTTGTACTGAACATGTTCACATGGACTGAGAATGCTCAGTAACACTGCTGAAGCCATCTGCCCTCATTCTGCCCTTCCCTTCCCCAACAGCAGGCACAGGTCAACTCTGCCCATGCCCTGATGTAAAAATCCCCCTCCCCCACCACCAAGAAGTCTATTTGCTTAAGTAATTGTATAACTTTTGACCCTGGAAATCTCTACAATAGTGAGCAAGTGGCAGCACCTACGTTCTCAGAGATGGAGACCTACCCAAAGGCATAGAGTGAACTCGTGGCACAGAGGAAAACGCTCCCAGCATCCCCTGATTTCTATCTTTCCACCCTACCCTCTGGGCAACACGCCTGAAAGAGGCAGATTTTTCGCCTGGGCCTTTGTTCAAACTCCCTAATTATTTTCCCTTCTAAAATCCTCAATTTCCACGAGAACATCATCCATTAGTGACTCTTTTCCACCTTTTTCACTGCTGATTCCCTTACTGTATCCATGTGCCACAGCCCATTATTATTTTCTATCACCATAAACAGTCCATGCGCATTTAAAAAAGATGCTGTAATTGCAGTGCATTATCTCCTGACAATGGTTCTGTTAAAGTGGTACATGACAGCTGGTTTGTTTTGTTAGAATACAGACTAACATGGCTACCTCTCAGTTGCTATCCGATGAGCTAAGCCTGCCTATGTGTTTAGAGGTGTGAGACAGAAGGGCTGATCATATATTGAGTGCTTCAATCCAGGTTAGAGAAATGGGATATGGAACTCTAGGCATTGACCCTGAAGGCTTATGGGCATAGATTTAAGAATGTATTTTGAGCCTGGGAATGGCAGGCAGAATGCTGCAGTTAGGTTAATTTGGAATTCCTATCATATGAGAAGCAAGGCTGTGGAGGATTTAGCTTGCCAATCAACATCTTATTTCTTTCCTTTGAACAGCATATCTTTATTCTACAGCTGTCTCTGTCTCTGCCATCGATGGAGATTTCAAAATCAATCATCTTGCACTAGTGTATTATTGTTTTTGTTTTGTCCAGAGCAGAACAGCACAAATGAAAATTTCAATACTAAAGAGAGAACATTTGGCTTGTGGAAAATACATGAAGTCTTTCATCTCCAGGTCATCAGTCTGAATCAGACCTGCACAGGACGGAGCCATAATCACCTTTAGGACATCTAGAGGGCCCTGATGCGCTCAGGGACCCATTGTGCTTGGTGCTGCACCCGTAGACAATAGAAATAGTCTCTGATCAAAAGAGCTTACAACTGAAACAGGCAAAGCCAAGGTGCAGGAAGGGACTGGGGAGCGTAAAGTGGCTTTCACAAAGCCAAGGACAGAGATGATAACAGAGCTGTTGACTCCCAGTGCCCCTGTCCTAACCAGGAGAAGACACTTCTGGACATGCTTGGTTAACATGTAAGATTGGCCTTCTCTCATGAGTTCCCACACTCATCAAACGTTGAAAGCTCACACAAAGCAAGGAAGAGCCAGATAATCAAAGTTTTTCAGGGAGCTTGGCCAGATCTCAGCTGACATATTTTCTTTTCTTTTTTTGGTGCACGCAAAAAATCTCCCACCCCAAGGGGTTTTATTATAGTTGGAAAAAAATGGGAGGAATATTTCAACTCTGATCTCTGACAAAAAACACATTTTTCTGGTACAAGATTTAAAAATAAAAATTTTGGCTTCATTTTGGATTTTGAAAATTTAAAAATTTTGGTCTTCGGTTTTCCATTTTGGGATTTCCACTTTGGGCTATTTTGACCATTTTCTCTCTTTTTAGCATCCCCCTTTTTACACTGGAAGAAAAAGGAATAAAGATCTTTAAAAGGTGACAAACTGAGAAAACACAACTTTCAACCACCCAGTCTTTTTTTTTACTGTTTTCCAGATGGAATTATGATGTTGGCCTCTCCTTTCTCCTCCTGTTTTTATACCCTCTCCTTTTTCTGGTGGGGAACAGAAATGAAATTACATCAAGCATCAAAATCTCCTCAGTTTAACAAAGGGATGATTAAAGGGGAACTTGATTACAGTGTACAAGAACCAAAACAGGGAACAAACATTAGATAATGAGCTCTTCAGTCTAGCAGCCAAAGGTCTAACACAATTCAACGGCTGAAATTTGAAGCTAAACAAATTCAGTCTGGAAAAAAGAGAACAATAGTGACAATGCGTGTAATTAACCACTGAGACAATCTACTGCTGGTTGTTGTGGATTCTACATCTTGGACAATTTTCAAATCAAGATTGGATTTTTTCTTTAAAGCTCTGCTCTAGGAGTTGTCCTGGGAAAATTCCACAGCCTGTCCTATAGAGGTGATCACAATAGTTTTTTCTGGCCTTGAAATTTCTAGAAGATGTTTTAAATTAAAACAAAGCAAAATCTCACTCAAATATGACATTTTAAACCAATGTGAACATTTTTTGTTTCATCACATTTCAAAGTTGCAGCAGAAAACCTTTTTACTCCATCAGGGATCTGGTCCCTTCCACATAGGATCCCAAAAACCTTTTATCACATACTCTGGATTCTCCTACATTTTTCAGAGTGGGTTGGGGGCTTCAATGCAGCTCCAGATGATGCCCCCAGAATGCGATTTACCACCATAAATTAATACTAAGTTAGGGCCCTGATTCAGTGAGTTGGTGAGGACCTCCTTTTCGGTCCTGATCTGCCTCAATTCATATTAATCTCATTAGATATTGAGGATATTCAGTCTCCCACAGGACTGGCCCCCTCAACCTGTTATGACACATAACAGAAAACAGGAGGGTCTATGTTCACAATTTATTCTTTCATCCCTTCAGATGGTCCCTAAGGGTCACCAAATGAATTTAATTTGTAACAGGTTGAAAATTAACAAAACAAAGTTTTTCTTCACTCAGAGCATGGTCGGCCTGTGGAACTCCTTGCCAGAGGATGTTGTGAAGACCAGGAGTTTAACAGGGTTCAAAAAAGAATTAGATAAATTCATGGACATTAGGTCCATCAATGGCAATTAGCCGGGATGGGTAGGAATGATGCCCCTAGCCTCTCTTTGTCAGAGGCTGGAAATGTATGACTGGAGAGGGATCCCTTTGGTGACTACCTGTTCTGCTCACTTCCTCTGGGGCATCTGGCATTAGCCACTGTTGGAATACAGGATACTGGGCTAGATGGACCTTTGGTCTGACCCAGTGGGGCCCATCTTATGTTCTTACATTCTTCCCTGGCAGGCAACACATAGAAATCTGCATGGCTGATGCTATTTTGTGCCCCTACTCCACGGGTAGGCAGGACAGCATTTTGCAGCATTCTCATCTGGGCTCCTCTGAATTCCAGGCAACATCACTGATACTTGAGATGTCTTCTCAGCAAGCGTTGTCTTGGGTTCTCTGAGTGATGTCTCTGGGACACACTCAACAGGGCACTAAGCTCTGCTCTGGTGGTCACTGACCCACTCTTTGGCAGGCTCACTGATATCTCATTGTGGCTCAGAGCACAACACTGAATGGATCTGGGTCATATTCCACTGGCAGTGTTCTTGTTCCTGGCTTATGCCTACTTTAAAGCCTGCCTCTTTTGACTGGATCTCAGCTGACCCCTTTTGTAACTGTAGTCTCCCTCTTCTTGCTGTAAGCAAAGACCCACATTATATCTCTTGCAGGGCCCTTTTGGAGCTTTGCCTTTATCCAAGAGGCCTTTGTGTGTAGGTAGTCCATCGTGTCCAACGATGACGTCTTGAGCTTGTACCGGCTCATTGGTTGTGGACTCACATGTGGCTGATGAGTCCAAGCTTTGAATGGCATGGGTGTTCACAGTGGGGGCAAGGGAATTGTCCTGGCTCTGTTGGTGTGGCCACTGCTGTTGCTTTCTTCCTCTCATGAACATCAATGAGGCATAGAGGTCGCTGCTCTTCAAAGTTGTCATACGTGTGTCGTACGAGAGCACGCCAGCCTGTTCAGTCTTTTGCATGCTGCTCTAGCTGATCTGGTTTTAAACCAGCATGAGCAATGTTGGCCTTCATGCACTCTTTATACCTCTTGCGAGGCCTACCTTGATTCCTTTTGCCCTGGGAGAGTTCACCATAGAGGAGTTGCTTAGGGATTCTTGATTCCTTCATTTGTATGATGTGCCCTGTCCAGCGAAGCTGGGCTTTCAGAATCATGACTTCGATGCTCTTGGTTCCTGTCCAGGACTTCCAGGTTTGTAACTCTGTCCTGCCATCGAATGTGCAGTATTGACCTCAGGCTGTGTGTGTGGAAGCCCTCCAGCAGTTTTATAGCTTTTCTGTACAAGGTCCAGGTTTCACAGCCATACAGGAGACTGGTCAACCTTGCACTACAGCCTTGTACACTTTCAGTTTAGTGGACCGTCGGATACTGTGCTGATTCAACACTCATGCTCTCAGATGTCCTAGTGCCTGGCTGGCCTGGCAGATTCTTGCATTGATTTCTTTGTCAAGGGAGCCATCATTGGCTATCACACTGCCAAGGTACTTGAACTCCTCTACTCTTTTTAACTCTGTTTCTTCAATAAAGACTGAAGTGGGAAGAGCAGCAGATCCTGGAGCAGGCTGAAACAGTACCTCAGTCTTTCCTAGGCTGATGGTCAAACCAAAGAGGCGAGTGGCATCAGCAAAGTTGTTGACGATGAGCTGGAGATCAGACTCCTTGTGGGCCATAAGTGCACAGTCATCAGCAAAAAGGGCTTCGAAGATGAGCCTCTCAAGCATCTTGGTTTTAGTATGCAGACAACGAAGGTCGAAAAGTGACCCATCAAGTCTGTATTTTACGTAGACCCCGTGGTCCAGGTCCCTAACTGCGTGGCTGAGGACGCACATGAAAAAGAGTTTGAATAACACTGGGGGCAGCATGCACCCTTGCTTCACACCATTGGATATCTCAAATGATTCTGAGGACTTGCCATGTGACAGAACAAAGCCAGTCATGTCATCGTGGAACAGGTGTATGAGGTTAACAAATCCTCTTGGGCAGCCACGTTTTGACAGGATAATTCACAGGGCTTCTCTGTTGACGGTGTCAAACTCCTTGTCTATAAAGACAGTGTACAGATCCCAGTTCTGCTCGATGCACTTTTCCTGGACCTGAAAAACAGCAAAGATCATGTAAATGGTGCTGCTGCCTGGGCGAAAACCACACTGTGCCTCTGGTAGGTTGTCTTCTGAGATGCTGGTGATCAGACGGATGAGGATGACTCGAGCCAAGATCTTCACAGCACTACAGAGAAGGGAGATGCCCCGGTAGTTTCCACAGTCAGCTTTGTTGCCTTTTTTCTTGAAGAACGAGATGATTGTGGCATTCTTAAGGTCTTTGCGCATGTCTTCTTCTTCCCAGATGCTGATCAAGATGTTGTGAAAGGCTTCAAGTGACACTGGTCCTGCCACTTTGAAAATTTCATCAGGGATACCATCCATCCCAGGGGCTTTGCCAGAGCTGGTCTGGCTGATTGTCTGTTTGACCTCATCCATTGTAGGGGGCAGGTCAAGACTGTTTATTGTGGATTTTTGAGGGATCTGGTCTAGGGCCACAGGGTCGACAATGGAGGGTCTATTGAGAAGGTTGCTGAAGTGCTATCTCCACCTATTGTTGATGTTGTTCTTCTCCCTCAGAAGGGTCATGACATCTGCAGACAGGAGAGGTGTAGTACTTGGCTTTGAAGGTCCATATACAGCTTTGATAGCACTGAAGAACAACTTGAAGTTCTTGTTGTCAGTGTAGTATTGGACTTCATCAGCTACACTCTCCCACCGCTCATCTTGCATTTTGCGAAGTGCCATTTGAGCCTGTTTCTGAAGGTGTTTGAAACGATCACATTTGGAGATTGAGGACTGATCATTTTGCCATAGCAGAAATGCGTTGTTTTTCCTTTAAGATCTTCCCGATGGCTTTGTCATTTTCATCAAACCAGTCCCACTGTTGACTTGGTTGACTCTGTCACCTGGGTTTTGAACTGGTCCCACTTTTGTGTTGGGTCTCTGGTCAGAGGTCCATGGGATGTCAGCACTTCATCACGGCAGGCTGTGAATTTCTCACAATGACCCATATGTTGCAGCTTCCCGATGTTGAAGGTGGGTCTGACAACCTTGAGCTTCTTGAGGTGCAGTGGTGTGATGTGCAGCATAAGGACTGATCTGACGAGTCTGTGATCAGTCCAGGACTCAGCTCTCCGCACTGCCCTGGGGATCTTAACATCTCAAATGTCCCGCCTGCGACTAATGACATAGGCAATCAGGTGCCATTGTTTTGATCTCGGGTGCATCCATGTGATCTTGTATCTATCAGCTTGCTTGAAGAGAGTGTTGGTAATCGTCAGGTCGTATTCTGCACACAAGCTCAGCAGAAGGCAGCCATTGGCATTCATGTTACCAACACCATGATGCCCCAGCACCCCTTTCCAGGTCCTACAGTCCTTGCCAACCCTGACGTCGAAGTCACCCAACAGGAGAAGATTGTCACTAGGAGGAGTTGCTTTCACAAGATGATCAAGGTCCTCATAGAACCTTTCTTTTGCTTTGTCACTCCTGGTCGGTGTGGGGGCATAAGCGCTGATGACTGTAACGTGGCTAGAGGTGTTCAAGGGGAAGTGGAACTTGATCAGATGCTCAGTGATGCAAGTTGATAGGTCAGGAAGCTGGTGCAGAAGTGATGTCTTGATGGCAAGTCCCACTCCATGGATTCTGTCTTCATTTTCTGGCCTGCTTTTCCAGAAGAAGGTGTAACCACCTTAGGTTCACAGATAGATCCTTCCTCTGCCAGTCTGGTCTTGCTCAGGGTGGCTATGTCAACGTTATAATGTGCCAATTTTCTTGCTATGAGGGCCGTTCTTCTCTCAGGCCTCACAGCATTCTCCCTGTTCAAGAGGATGTGAACGTGCCATTGTGTAAAAAGTAATTAAAATGTGCTTTTAACTGTAATTATACACAGCTCTTTCAGCCACAAAGCACCCTATCAACTGGGCCGATATCATTATCTCCCTGCTACTGGTGGGGAAACTGAGCGGCAGAGAGTGAAGTGACTTGCCAAGGTCACCCAGCAGGCCTGTGGCAGGGCCAGGAATGGACTCGTGGAAGACTTCCATGAGACTCAGTATTCCATTCCTAGCCCTGCCGCAGTGTTACCAGATGTCCTGTTTTTAAAGGGCCAGTCCTGTATTGAAGTCCTCCTGCAGGTGTCCTGACTTCTTCTGACAAATGGGCAAATTGTCCCTTATTTTCTCCTTCTCTTCTCCCATCAGCACTGGTGGCGTTTAGCGTTGGCCACATCCTTGTTTGTCACCAGGGAGCGGTGGAGGTCCATTGACTGAGGGTGGGTGTGGCTATGCAAAGCTGGTGGCCAGGCAAAGCTGCAGCATGCAGGGCCAGCAGCTCCATCAGTGCAGTCCCTACCACATGGCTCCTCTTGCCCCGCAGCTGCCCTTCACCCTCTGTCCCATCTCCAGCAATCGCTGCCTGCTTGCTGTGGTGGCTGGGGAATGTTACTTGTCATCTCTGCTGCCCATCCATCAGCCCTTTACAAGCTCCCCCACCCATCCTTGTCCTCTCCCTGCTGTGCCCCTTTGCCCCCTCTGCCTTGATGCTCCTCCATACCCCTGGGAAGGTGTATCTTGCTCCCAGCACTTTGCAGCAAACCAGCCCCTAGTCAGAGCACTCAGCTCACCAGTATCCTGGCTGGCAGGATCCTTTCTTCCCCCATTGCCCCTGGCTGGGCTGGCAGCCATGGGCACTGGCCAGGAGAAGCCAAGTCCTGCATGTGCCAAAGCCGCTCACAGCACTGGCACAGGGAGGCTTCTCTGCCCCTCAGCTAAGCTCTGCAGTGGTGGGCAGGAAACCATTTCCAAACTATTTATTCCACAACCCCACAGGCTCTTCAGCAGCCCCTCAAGCAGGTGCTCAGGAGCCCCTTCACGGGGCGCAGGTGTTATCTGTCTTATGTCCATGGCTGGTGTGAACCCTCACAAAAATCTGGGGAGGCGTGGCCTGGAACCCTGTGCCCCACCACCCCCTTTGTGGTCTCAAGAAGGTGCAGCACCAGGTACCGGGAGAGGCAGGTCTGTCCCAGGGCCCAAACCAGGCATGGAGGATGGAGAGAACTGGGCAAGGAGGGTTGGATCAGGTTGATCGGCCATGCGCAGTGGGGCTAACAGCAACCCTGGGCTCACAGGAAAAGATGAGAAAGGGGCCTGTCTCTGCAGCCCTGGAAGGGGCAGGACCAAGGGCAGAAGGGGCAGTGCCCAGGGCATCAGCCTTTAGCACCACTAGGATGGTGGAGCTGCCACCCCACCAGACACTGAGTTGCACAGAGCAGAGGAGCAGTGAAGCTGGCAGTTCAAAGGGGCCTGGGGCCTGAGAGATGTAAGGGAGTTGTAGGTGTCATCTCTCTGCAAGCAAAGCTCAAAGATAAAAAAGCAAATAAGATGACTCTTGCTACCCAGAATTTCATTTAACAGGGGCTCAGTCAACTTGGTGTTGATTGGAAGATTTGTACCATATGGCTCTGATTGACTGCTGTTGAGCTCACGTGACTATGAGTCATTTTCCTAGGTGTTATTTAACATAGGGAAGTAAGGTCACCCTAATTCAAGTGCTCTGTCCACTAGGCAGCACAACTCTAGCACCAGAGTGGAAGTCTGCTGGATGCTGTGCATACACCTCGAGCTCCCTTTGACGACCCTTCCAGTCTAGCTGGTCAAAATGTGTGAGGGCCACTGTGAGCAGTGGCAGAGCTAAGGGCTGAACCTTGATCTCCTGACAGACCCACTGCTATGCACAGATACTCTCTGCTTTGAAACCTGCTGAAGTTAGAGCGGAGTTTGGAAAGTGAGTGGGACTGGTTATCAATGAATCAATAGTTTTCTTGTAAGCAGGGGAACTCATCCTTGCACAGTGAGTCAGCACAAGGCACATCCTGCTAAATCTTTTGTACTTAAGCCAGTGCATAGTTGTAAATGGGATGAGTAATTTTCACCTATAGCAGGTATAAAAATAAGTAAGTGGTGCTGGTGCCATGTAACTATTTTTGCCTGTGTATATTTAACTCTTCTTCTCCTTCTTCTTCTGTTTTTATTTGTTTTGTTTTTGCAATTCGGGAAACATCCAAAAATGCCAATTCTTGTTAGTGGGGAGAGGGTGAGCAGTACTATTAATAATAATGAACTCTGAGGAAATGGAGAGATGGGAAGCCCAGCCATTGAGAACGCTTCCTCATACCTTTGTGTCTATTGGGGCTTTAAGGCATATATTTTTTATCAGAATTTTGGCAGCCAAAGCAATCCCAGGACAGGCAGATTTACGTTGATTATAACAACACACAACACTGATCTCTTGAACGAAATATGAATCCTGGCTGAAAAATTCCAGAAGTGGGATGGGAAGAAAAATTACTTCTTTTATTAATTAAATCTCCATCCTCCACCTTAACACACACACACCTCTGCCTCCTTTTACACTGGAAGCATTATCTTGTAAGTTCTTTGGAAATATACACAGCTGGCTGATTGTAAAGTAGCCTCAGGCACAAGTGCTTTGGTCATCAGAGCTCTGAACTAATGAGGGTCATTATTTATCTGCCTAGTTGGCCTAGTAACCCTGCCTAGACTGTGATTACAACCAGAGGGCTAGGAGTCCCCAGAGAGCTGATCATCTTACCAGACAAGACTGAGGAAGAGTGGGAAAAAGAAAGCATCCTTAAGCCCAGCTTCAGAACACGGAGGAACAGAGAGATTCAGTGACTGGCCGCAGGTCACACAAGGAATCTGTGTCTGGTAGGAATTGAATCTTTCTTTTCATAATACTTTAGCCACAGAACCATTTCCTAATGAATGTGATTACGCCTCCTTGGAGTGGCTGCCCCAGGAGTTGTAGCAGGCAGTGACTTACCCTCCATTAAAGGTCTTTTTGCTCAAGTAATAGAGTTTTGGAGGGTTAGTACTAAGGCCCCTAGCTTTGATTAGTGCTGATGCCAAGGTTGTCTGTATGTATGCAATCATGATTTACTGTACTAGCATCATCCTGATTGAATCATATAGCACACCAGCACCAGCACTAGCACCTATTTATGCTTGAGGAAAAAAAAATAATCAAGGTTAAATAAAGGTTGTTGCACAGGGTCACAGCCTAGGTGTAAACTCTTCCACCCAATTTAAGTGTTGTTGGTTCACCTGATTTGGAGTGACAAGACTGCGAATGCCAAAGTGATGCAAAGATGATGGCTTCAGTTCAGGCTCCTGTACTAACACCACAGTCTTTTCCTTTGTGGCTCCCAAAGCACTACACAAGGGAATCATTCTCCCCATTTCACAGATTGGGAAACTAAGGCTCAGAGAGAGGGAAGGGACTTACCCAAAGTCACCCAGCAGCAGACCCAGGAACAGAAGCAGAGTGACCTAGGCCCCCACTCCTTTCTGCCAGTGACTAGGGCACACAGAATAATGTTTGAGAGGGAGGAGTCGGGCCATCCCATTGTGGTAACAATGAAAACTGGGAAGGTGTGCTATCAGATGTAACAAGTTCCACTCATTCAGAGGGCTGGCTTTTTAAACAAATAGTAATGATTGAGGTAGTGCCTAGGAGTGCCCAGAATGGACCAAGATCCACTGTGTGGGGTGTTGTACAAACAGCAGACGGCCAGTCTAGTATGTGTTCATTGGATGCTGATCTCATCCCGTCCAGGCAGAGGAAGGAGGAAGATTTTGTGTTTCGCTAATGAGAGTGACAAGGATCAAAAGAAATGGTGAGGTGCTTCTGCTGTGCTGGTTACACTCATTTGCAGTTCCTCGTGTGCCTGTTTTAAGCATAGGAGTGAGCGTCCATCACTGGTGCACCATGGCTGGCTATACCACTGGCAGAACCAGACAGGTAACGAAGGAAGTCTGCGTGCAAAGAAAAAGCAAACTGAAGAGGCGCTGGGCCAACTGCTAGTTAAAGAGCTGCCAACATGTAGTGAACAAAGAGGGAGAAGACATTTTGTTTACCTAGTTCTGATGAAGTAATTCACTCCCTTTCTGGATTTCTTTTTTCAATGACATCTGTACGGAGTATGTACCTGTGCTGCTTTTCCTTTACCATTAAAAGCATTGTCAGGTAAACCCAGTGGGAAACGGAAATAGACTTTGTTGCCATACGTCAGCTTGCTCCAGCTGGTTGTACTGGCCTCCATTGGTTGAATTTGGGGGACCAGTTTGCCAGTGAACAATTAAACCACTATAGCCATTGCATTTTTATAGAATGCAGCTTGCCAGACTGAATTTACAAATTCCTATGACTGTTACCAGATAGATAAACCCAGAACTCAGCTGCATGGAACAGGGTTCCTTACATTGCTCAGCCAGTGAACTAAAATAACCTGAACTAAGGTAACACAGGGAGCTCAATTTCCATGACCTGTTGAATCCTGGACTTGTGCTGACAAGCTCCAGCTAGAATCCCATTGTCACCAGAGTCAAAGGGAGTCTCACCTATGGTCGCTGGGACAGCATGTTCAGGCACTTGACACAGTGGTTTGTATAATGGAGTTGTCTGTATAACAACCACTGGGGTCAATGTACTGGTGACGGGTTTATTTACCTTTGTGCCTTGGATCAGGATTCAGTTATGACACTTGTAATCAGGGCATCAGATGCTTTCATTTATACTGCCTCAAGTGGTCATAAACCTTCATTGCTCCCCTCTTGAGCCATTTGAATCACTGATTTTCCAATTTGTGGGCCATTCTGAAAAATAGGGGAACAAATATTTTGCTTGATGCAAAACAAAATGTTTCACTTCCAAGTGTCTCTGCACATGTTAAAAAGGAATTAAACTGTAGACAATTTCCAGATGCATCGTTTTGCACTGGAAAATCATATCTAATTGGCTACATCTATGCTACAGTGATCCATTGACAAAAGTTACTGTCGGAAGAGATCTTCTGGCAAAACTTCTGTCAGCAGATCATGTCCACACACAGAAGTGGATTGAAAGAGCAATCTCTCTCGTGTAGATGTAGCCATTGAAACTAAACACTAATTTGTGAGGATTTATTTATTTTTTATTATTTTTTCTCTAATCAAAACAATTCAGTGAATTCAACACATAGAATGTTTTGGTCAGCCCATATCTTTATTTTATTGATTAAAAATATTTTGCCAAAAATTTTCACCAAACTATTGTCCCAACCTGGATCTTGCAAATTTCATTCTGTTAATTAAACTGAGTTATTCTGGAATATTTCCTTGAAAATCCAGCCAATTTATAGAAAGAAAATTATTCCTTCTTTGATCTTCTCATGCCTCTTAATATTGATTGCTTACTTAGGAAGCAGATCAGATGGAGAGAAAGACAGTCTCTTGCTAATAGTAATGAGAATCCAGAAAAGTCAAGGCCAGGTCAGGTTTATGGAGGCTACTTCCCATTTTTTATGGACAATCGTCCCCAAGCAGCACTGTTGGTACCACTCCAGGCTTCACGATATCACCTATGCCGCACACCCATAAAGAAAAGTGGGGCTGGCTACTAGACCAGGATCATTGAATCATGGGGCTGGAAGGTACCTCAGGAGGTTATTCAGTCCAGCCCCCTGCTTCCAGCAGCATCAACCACTACTAAGTCATCCCAGCCAGAACTTTGTCAAACTGGGACTTAAAAACCTCTAGAGATGGAGATTCCACCACCCATCCCAGTAATGCATTCCAGTGCTTCACCACCCTGCTGGTGAAGTAGTTTTTCCTAGTATCCAACCTACCCCTCTCCTTCTGTAACTTTAGCCCATTGCTCCTTGTTCTGCCATCTGTCACCACTGAGAACTATTTCTCTCCATCTTCTTTACAGCTCCTCTTAAGGAAGCTGAAAGCTGCTACTAAATCACCCCTCAGTCTTCTCTTCTGTAAACAAAATAAGCCCACATCCCTTAGACTCTGCCCATAGGTCATGTGCTCCAGTCCCTTAACCATTTTTGCTGTGTCCTCTGCTGAACCTGCTTGAGCATATCCACATCCTTTCTATCTGGGGAGGCCTAAAACTGGACACAGTACTCCAGATGGGACCTCACCACTGCTGAAGAGAGGGGAACAACAACTTGTCTAGATTTGCTTGAAATTCTCCTGCTAATACACCCTCATATGCCATTATCCTTCTTGGCTACAAGGGCACACTGTTTACTCATATCCAGCCTTTTATCCACCATAATCCCTAGGTCCCTTTCAGCTGTGCTGTGCCTAGCCTATCAGTCCCCAGCCTATAACAATGCTTGGGATTGTTCCATCCCAAGTTCAGGACTTTACATTTCTCCTTGTTGAACAGCATCAGATTTCTTTTGGTCCAGTCCTCCAATTTATCCAGGTCATTCTGAGTCCTATCTTTAACCTCCAATGTACCCGCCTCTCCCCCTAGCTTAGTGTCATCCACAAACTTGCAAAGGGAGCAATCCTGTCCCTCATCCAGGTTATTAGTATAGATGTTGAACAACACAAGCCCCCAAACAGAGCCTTGGGGCACTCCACTTGAAACCAATCACCATCCAGATATTGAGCCATTTATCACTATCTGTTGGGCCTGACCATCAAGCTAGGTTTCTATCCATTTTATAGTCCATGGCTCCAGTTCATACTTATTTAACTTATGGACAATAATGTTGTGGGAGACTGTATCAAAACCTTTGCTGAAGTCAAGGTATGTCACATCCACTGACTTCCCCATGTCCACAGAGCATCTTAGTTCATCATAGAAGCTCATTGGATTGGTCGGTGATGACTTGCCCTTGGTGAATCCATGCTGACTACTTTTGATCACTTTCCCTTCTCCCAATTGCTCCAAAATGGATTCCTTCAAGATCCCCTACATTATCTGCCCAGGGATTGAGGTAAATCTGACCAATCTATAGTTCCCTGGATTGTCCTTTCCTTTTTAACCATGGGCACTACATTTGCCTTTTTCCAGTCATCCAGGATAGATCTCAATCTCCAAGAGTCTTCAAAGATAATGGCCAAAGGCTTGGCAATGATGTCTGCCAATTCCCTGAATACCCTTGGATGCTTTAAATCCAGACCCAGAGATTTGTGTACATCTACTTTTTCTAGGTAGCTGTTATCTCATTCCTTCCCCACAAAAGGCTGCCCTCCACCTTCCCATACTGCATTGTCTAGCACCATAGTGTGGGAGCTGTCCTTCTCCGTGAAGACTGAGGCAAAAAAAAATATTGAGTATTTCAACTTTTCTTACATCACTAGATTATGTCTCTCTCATCCAGTAATGGCCTCACACCTTCCCTGATAACCCTTTTATTGTTAACATGTCTGTAGAAGCCCTTCTTGTTACCCTTCACATCCCTTGCCAGCTGCAGTTCCAATTGTGCTTTCATTTTTCCTGATTACTGCCTGACATTCTCCAGCCATATATGTATACTCCTCCTTAGTCAACTGTCCCTATTTCCACTTCTTATACACATCTTTTTTGAGTTTAAGCTGACCAAGGATTTCCCTGTTAAGCCAGGCTTGTAGCCTACCATATCTGCATTTCTTACTATTCAGCTGGATGGTTTGTTTCTGTGCCTTCAGTAAGACTTCTTTAAAATATTGCCAGTTCTCCTGAACTCTTTTCCCCTTCATCTTTGTTTCCCAAAGGATCCTGCCTATCAGTTCTCTCAAGGAGTCGAAGTCTGATCTTTTGAAATCAAGGGTCTGTATTTTACTGCTCACCTTTCTTCCTTTTGTCAGGATCCTGAAATCTACCAGCTCATGGTCGCTGCAGCCCAGGTTGCCACCCACTTCTATTTCTCTTACTCGTCCTTCCCTGTTTGTGAGCAGCAGGTCTAGTTGTGCACAGCCCCTGGTCAGTTCCATCAGCACTTGTACCAAGAAGTGATCCCCAACATTCTCCAAAAACTTCCTGGATTATCTGTGTGCTGCTGTATTGGTCTCCCAACAAAAGTCTGGATGACTTAAGTCTCCCATGAGAACTAGGGCCTGTGATTTGGAAGCTTCTCTTAGCTGTCTGAAGAAATCCTCATCCTCTGTAGCACCTGATCTGGCAGTCCGTAACAGACACCAACTACATCACCTCTTTTGCTTCCGCCTCTAAGCTTAACGCAAAGACACTCCACTGGCTTTTCTCCCTCCTTATACAGGAGCCCTGAGCAATCTTAGATCTCAGTTTCCATTTGCAGACCTCATCAACAAAGATACAACAAAGGAACTTTCTGAAGGATGTGCTGATGCATTGGATTCTAATTTCAATCTCCTGATCAAGATCAGTTGTCAGGGAGAAGTGACTACCAAGGGAAAGGTAACTCTCAGTGTTTTCCAGGAGTTCAGCACTGATGCCCATTTATGGAAGATTGGGAGCAACTTGTGCTGGTGCATGCTGGTGGAGGACTGTAGTCTTCTCAATGTTGAAGGAAAGCCCCATGTTATGATAGGCACTGAGAAGACATTGAGAGTTGATTTCAAGTCAGCCGCGTTGTGCCTGAGGATAGCATGGTTGTCAACATAATGAATGTGAGTAATGACAATCCTGGTGACCTTAGCTTTAGAATGAAGATGCCACAGGTCGAAGAGCTGGTTGTCCATGCAATACTTAACACCCGTAAAGGTGATCCTGGGAAAGAATCAAGATCACAGCAAAATAGATGGAAAAAAAAAAAAGGCTTGAGGCAATAACACAGCCTGACTTAGCACCAATATGGGTGGTGAATGGGTCCATCTCCAACCCAACACATTGAAGTCAGGCCCATATGCAGTGGGGAGAGAGGGGTATGTGCTGCTCTGCCCCTTCCCTTTTCCACCCTCACACTGATCCCAGCCCCCTCCCTGACCAGCCTGGCTGGGGATTACCTGGAACAGGAGCCAGGCAGCAGATGACAGTGCTAGCCACTGGGGATTCACCTCCCTGCAACCTTGCTCCCCCTACACTCACCAAGTGGCACTCCACTGCGTCCTCCGGGCCTGCTGACCCCCCACTTCCTTTTGAGCTGCTGAAGGCCTCCCAGCAACCTGTGGGGAAGTGGGGCTCAGCAGGCTGGGAGGCAGAATGCAGGTGAGGTGTTGGGACTGAGCAGTGGGGGAGAGGATGTTCAGGCCAGCAGGGGGTGGGGTTGTGGGGGCTGAACTGTGGATGGCCCTGCTGCTGTGGCCATGATTTCAACAGCTGCAGTTCCAGTGTTTCCTGCTGTAGCAGCAGCCCAGCTCCAATCTGGCCTTGGCCCCAGCAGTCTGGGCCCAAGTGGCCCCTAGGGTCATGTGCCCCTCCCCCCACACTCTGTACCCTTCCTCCACTCCCAGCCCCCTGCCCCACCTACTGTACCCTCACACCCCAATGCCTTGGTCTGAGCACCCCATGGACCCTAATGTAGTGCTCTGGGCCCCAACTCTCACTCCCCTGCACCCTACCCTAACGTCTGCACCCCCACACATTGTAACCCCCTGCCCTGAGCTCCTTGTGCACCCCAATCCTGATTTCTGCACCTCCCCTTCCCCAGTACTCCTGACACACTCCCGTCCTGTATCCTGAACACCTCATATACCCCAACCCTGGCTGTTGCACCCACACATCCCCAGCCTACCACCTGGCCCTCCCACACGCCATCCCACAATTTTTGGAGTGTCTCTAATTGACTCATAGATTTGTGTAGCATCTTAAAGCTGAGCTACTTGTGGAGAATATGCATTTTGGTGTGCTCACTAGCTTGAGTAGTTAGAAAAGAGTATGGTTCATTTTCTTTTTCTTTGATTTCATGATAAATAACCATAGTAAGCATCACTCCTTGTTAATTGTTCCTAGCTGGGTCTACACTACAAAGTTCTGTCAACCGAAGAGGCCTTCTGTCAACAAAACTAGGGAGCATCCACACTACAAATGCGTTCTGTCTAGAATCTGTTGACAGAACGGAGCAGTTTTGCCGGCAGAGTTCCATCTTGAATGTTTGAGGCATAGCGCTTCTGTAGAGAGATTCTGTTGACAGAACAGTAGTGTAGACATTTTTCCTTTGACAGAGCGTCCTTCATGGCACTGGGCACCTGGGACCGGGAGCGTGCAAGCAGCCCTGCCAACATATGTGCTTGCAGCCTGCTCACAGCCACTCTATGGCATTGGCAGTAGCCCAGCCCACCAGGGAGCAGGGAGAGGAGCTTCCGGACTCACCCCTGGCCAGGAGGAGGCATGCCCTGTCTTGGATGGACCCTGAGGTCTGAGACCTCATCCGCCCCTGAGCAGAGGAGACAGTGCTGCTGGACCCGGCAGCCAAGAGGCAGAATGCCCAGGGCTACAGCCAGGTTGCAACAGCCCTGGCAGACTGCAGACACCCCGCCTGGACCATGGAGCAGGTCTAGGCAAAAATTAAAGAACTGTGGCAGGGCTATGCCCAGGATCAGGATGATGCCTGCTGCTCAGGAGCATGACAGCCCAGCTGCCCCTATTACAGGGAGTTCCACAAGCTCGTTCAGGTGGAAGACACTTCTTCACCCCCCATTTGCCCTGAAATTTCCTGGACACCTCTGGCCAGAGTCCCCACCTTTGGAGCTGAAGTCACACCCAGAGGAGCAGCAGCTTGAGGGCAAGGGTGACACCACCTCCCTGGTCAGTGATGGGATCCTGGCCATCAGTGTGGAGTTGGGCCTCTCCTCCAGCCAGGACACCTCTAGGGCCTTGCCGGACCTTTTCAAGGTACCAGCTGGAGAGTACTCCACAGGGCACGCACTCCAGGGCCTGGGAGAGGCAAGGGTGGGACACGCCATGATCCCCACTGGGCCAGCTCAGGCAGGATCCTACCCTGCGAACCCAGCACCTGCACATGTGCTTAAGGCACTGTGGTCTACCCAGTATGACCATGCAGCTGCAGGGCACCGGCACTGGGCGACTGCCTGCCCAATGGGAGGCTGACAGGGCCCTGGGGTGGGTCTGTCTACCACAACACAGCTGCAGGTGGGACAGCCACATGGGCAAGACTGAACCCCAGACTCACCACTCGGTTCCGCAACCCTCCACTCACAGACATGCCTGCAGGACATAGGCAGCACCCACAACCATGTACAGTGCCCCAAGCCACATGTGTGCGGGGGTGGGAGAGAGGCAGGGCTTGGGGGCCATGTGGAGGGAAGGACTTACCATCCCACCTCCTTGTCTCCCCTTCAGCTGGACCTTTGGCAGGCCTGGCTGGTCCCACCTCTTCAACAGGACCATCTAGCCCCCGGGAGGAGCTGGAACTGGGCATGGCTGCAGAACCACCAGCCCTGGGGCACAGCCCAGTGCCATGGTAGTGCGGGTTGAGGAGGACCGGGAGCCCTCGGGCAGGTCACTGACCTTATGGAGTGGCGGCTGCGGGCTGACGAGCTGTGATGGGCAAGGGAGTGGGAGTGAGGGTGCAGGCATGGGACCAGCTGATGTCCCGCCTGGACAGCACCACTGCAGTCTGGTGAGACCAGCTGGCTCAGCCACCTGCACCTGCACCTACCGGCTCCACCCCCTGCTCCACTCCCCCTCCTCCTGCAGCCCCCACACCCCCTGCCCCAGCTGGCCTTCCTGAACCAAATCTCCCCCAAGCTGTCCTGGCCCTCACCCAATGGATCCCGTCCTCAGCCACCCCACTGCCCATCAGGGCCACCACTTCCTCAGCTGAACCCAACACCCCTGCTCCTCAGACCCCCACAGCAGAGCCTGACCCTGTCATGGCCACTCCCTGCCCACACCTCCCCATGCCACTAGCCCCCACCCAGTTCTGAGGGGGACCCCAAACCCATGGTGGGAGGGGATCCCACATCCAGGGCCATTAGGGCTCCTGCTCTTCTGTGGGTTTGTGGGTTTGTGGCCCACCACTCCCTGCCTAGATTGAGGTCTGCCCCCCACTTCCAAGCCCCAACCTCACTGTACATAGTTCATTCTCCCTGCACTTTGTAAATAGTTCCTGTTTGGGGTTTTTTTTGCACACAAGTTCATCAGTTTATTTGTTCACAACCCTTGTGTATCTAGTTATTAGGGAGGGGCCATGGAGGGCTGGGTGGGCAAAGGGAGGGGCCAGGGTGAGCACAAGGTGGGCCAGCGGGCCTGAAACCACCACAGAGGGTGCCCTGGAAAGAGGGGAGACTCACTCCCACATGTCAGCCTGGATGCACGGCCCATCTCGGTGGGCCTGGTAAATGGGGGCTGCACTAGGCTCCTCATAGGCATTGCCAGACAGCAGGTTCCCTCCGCAACAGGAATAAAGCCTTCCCATTCCCCTTCAGAACATAAGAACATAAGAATGACCATACTGGGTCAGACCAAAGGTCCATCCAGCCCAGTATCCCGTCTGCCGACAGTGGCCAATGCCAGGTGCCCCAGAGAAGGAGAACAGAAGACAATGATCAAGTGATTTATCTCCTGCCATCCATCTCCTGCCCTTGTACTGAAGGCTAGGGCACCATACTTTACCCCTGGCTAATAGCCATTATGGACCTAACCTGCAAAAATTTATCAAGCTCTTTTTTAAACCCTAATAGAGTCCTGGCCTTCACAGCCTCCTCGGGCAAGGAGTTCCACAGGTTGACTGTGCGCTGTGTGAGGAAAAATTTCCTTTCATTAGTTTTAAACCTACGATCCATCAATTTCATTTGGTGTCTCCTAGTTCTTATATTATGGGAAAAGGTAAATAATTTTTTCTATATTCACTTTCTCCACACCATTCATAATTTTATATACCTCTATCATATCGCCCCTCAATCGCCTCTTTTCCAGACTGAAAAGTCCCAGTCTCTCTAGCCTCTCCCCATATGGGACCTGTTCCAAACCCCTAATCAGGGGATCCCCATATGGGGATCAGTCCCAGGACTGACCCCTGGGGAACACCACTAGTTAGTCCCCTCCATTGTGAAAATTTACCATTTATTCCAACCCTTTGTTTTCTGTCTTTTAACCAATTCCCGATCCATGAAAGGATCTTTCCTCCTATCCCACGACCGCCTAATTTACATAAAAGCCTTTGGTGTGGGACCGTGTCAAAGGCTTTCTGGAAATCTAGGTATATTATGTCCACTGGGTGCCCCTTGTCCGCATGTTTATTAACCCCTTCAAAGAATTCTAATAGATGAGTTAGACACGACTTCCCTCTGCAGAAACCATGCTGACTTTTGCCCAACAATTCGAGCTCTTCTACATGCCTTGCAATTTTATTCTTTGGATTTCAGGGGAGCGAAGCGGACAGGGAGCTGCAGACAGGGGAGTTTAAAGAGGGCATTTGACAGAGGGAGTGTGACAGAGAGGACTATAATGGTTAGGAAGACCCGCAACACCTGTGCCAGCACTACTGCTGTCTCCTCCACTTGTGCCTGTAGCCAGACAGACTGCCTGACCATGGATGTTTCTACCCAGATCCTGGTGTGGTTCTGCAAGGACTGTGGCTTGCTGTTCCCACTTACTGATACCCAGGCTGAGGGGAATATTCAGTGTGGAAGGTGCCTGCTGGTGGAATCTCTCAGGCAGCAGGTGGGGGAGCTACAGGAGGAGGTGGCCAAGTTGAGGAGTATCCGAGTCCATGAGCAGTTCCTGGATAGTATTCAGGTGGAGACTGCGGAGGTAACTGTCCCAGTGCACAGGATGGCTTATAAACCACTGGAGGAGGTGGACCAGGGTGGACACTGGCAGCTGGTTACTTCTCGCAGCAGGCTGTGTCCCACCCATGCTCAGAACCCTCCCACCATGGTACTGGAAAACCGTTATGCTGTACTCGATACAGGAGACCAAGAATTACCCCGTACAGACGAGGAGAAGCCTCATACCCCCAAGGCTGGGAAGTCTACTGCCACCCCTGCAAGAAGGAAACGTAGAGTAGTGGTGGTTGGAGACTCTTCTGAGGGGGACGGAGGCGCCCATCTGTCGCCCTGCCATTTCCTCTCGGGAGGTATGCTGCCTGCCAGGGGCCTGTATCCGAGATGTTACGCAGGCATTGTTGAGGATTATCCGGCCCTTTGACTACTATCCCATGCTTCTCATCCATGTGGGCACTAATGATACTGCGACGTGTGACGCTGAGCAGGTCAAGAGTGACTTCAGGGCTCTGGGGGCACGGGTCAGGGAGTTTGGGGCACAGGTGGTATTCTCTTCAATCCTGCCTGTCAGAGCTAGGGGCCCAGGCAGAGACAGGTGTATCCTAGAGGTGAATGCTTGGTTGCATAGATGGTGTCACCAGGAAGGCTTTGGTTTCTTTGACCACAGGATCCTTTTCCGGGAAGGACTGCTAGGCAGAGATGGCATTCACCTTTCGAGGAGGGGGAAGACCATATTCGGACACAGGCTGGCTAACCTAGTGAGGAGGGTTTTAAACTAGGTTCGACGGGGGCAGGGGAGCAAAGCCTGCAGGTAAGTGGACAGCATGAATACATAGGAGATGAACTTGAAATGGGAGGGAGTATGGGCTACACCGGGAGAATAAAAAGAGGGCCAGGGCAAAACTGGGAGGCAAGACCAAATCAATATCTGAGATGCCTATATACAAATGCAAGAAGTATGGGAAATAAGCAAGAAGAATTGGAAGTACTAATAAATGAATACGACTACGATATTGTGGACATCACAGAAACTTGGTGGGATAATACTCATGATTGGAATGTTGGTATTGAAGGGTACAGCCTGCTTAGGAAGGACAGACAGGGAAAGAAGGGAGGAGGTGTTGCCTTGTATATGAAAAATGTACACACTTGGACAGAGGTGGAGATGGACGAAGGAGATGGACGGGTTGAAAGTCTCTGGGTTAGACTCAGAGGAGTAAAAAACAAGGATGAGGTCCTACTACGAGTCTACCACAGGCCCCCTAGCCAGGTGGAAGAGGTGGATGAGGCTTTCTTTAAACAGCTAACAAAATCATCCAGGGCCCAGAATTTGGTGGTGATGGGGGACTTCAACTATCCAGGTATATGTTGGGAAACTAATACAGCAGGGGACAGACTGTCCAATAAATTCTTGGACTGCATTGCAGACAACTTTTTATTCCAAAAGGTTGAAAAAGCTACCAGAGGGGAAGCTGTTCTAGATTTAATTTTAACACATAGGGAGGAAATTATTGAGAATTTGAAAGTGGAAGGATGCTTGGGTGAAAGTGATCATGAAATCATAGAGTTCACAATTCTAAGGAAGGGTAGAAGGGAAAATAGTACAATAGAGATAATGGATTTCAGGAAGGCAGATTTTGGTAAACTCAGACAGCTGGTAGGTAAGGTCCCATGGGAAGCTAAACTGAGGGGAAAAACGGCTGAGGAGAGTTGGCAGTTTTTCAAAGGGACATTATTAAGGGCCCAAAAGCAAGCTATCCCGCTGCGTAGGAAAGACAGCAAACATGGCAAAAGACTGCCTTGGCTTAACCAGGAGATCTTGCATGATCTCAAAATAAAAAAGGAATCGTATAAGAAATGGAAACTAGGACAAATTACAAAAATTACAAAGGATGAATATAAGCAAACAACACAAGCGTGCAGGAGCAAGACTAGAAAGGCTAGGGCACAAGGTGAGCTCAAACTAGCTACAAGCATAAAGGGAAACAAGAAGGCTTTTTATAAATACATTGGTAACAAGAGGAAGACTAAGGAGAGGGTAGGGCCATTGGTCAGTGAGGAGGGAGGAACCGTAACAGGGAATTTGGAAATGGCAGAAATGTTTAATAATTTCTTTGTTTCGGTCTTCACTGAGAAATCTGAAGGAATGCCTGACATAGAGAATGCTAGTGAAAAAGGAGTAGGCTTAGAAGTTGAAATTCGAAAAGAACAAATTAAAATTTACTTAGAAAAATTAGATGTCTGCAAATCAGCAGGGCCTGATGATCCAAGAATCCTCAAGGGGCTGATAGAAGAGGTATCTGAGCCTTTAGCAATCATTTTTGGTAAATCGTGGGAGATGGGAGAGATTCCAGAAGACTGGAAAAGGGCAAATATAGTACCCATTTATAAAAAGGGGAACAAGAATAACCTAGGAAACTACAGGCCAGTCAGCTTAACTTCTGTGCCAGGAAAGATAATGGAGCAGGTAATTAAAGAAATCATCTGCAAGCATTTGGAAGGTGGTAAGGTGCTAGGGAACAGCCAGCATGGCTTTGTTAAAAATAGATCATGTCAAACCAATCTAATAGCTTTCTTTGATAGAATAATGAGCCTTGCGGATAAGGGAGAAGCGGTGGATGTGGTATACCTAGACTTCAGTAAAGCATTTGACACGGTCTCACATAATGTACTTATCAATAAATTATGCAAATACAACTTAGATGGGGCTACTATAAGGTGGGTGAACAACTGGCTGGATAACCGTACCCAGAGAGTAGTTATTAATGGTTTTCAATCCGTCTGGAAAAGTATAACTAGTGGGATTCCGCAGTGGTCTGTTTTAGGACTGGTTTTGTTCAATATCTTCATTAACGATTTAGATATTGACATAGAAAGTACACTTATTAAGTTTGCAGATGATACCAAGCTGGGAGGGGTTGCAACTTCTTTGGAGGATAGGGTCATAATTCAAAGGGATCTGGATAAACTGGAGAAATGGGCTGAGGTAAACAGGATGAAGTTTAATAAGGACAAATGCAAAGTACTCCACTTAGGAAGAAACAATCAGTGTCACACATACAGAATGGGAAAGGACTGCCTAGGAATGAGTACAGCGGAAAGGGATCTAGGGGTTATAGTGGACCACAAGCTAAATATGAGTCAACAGTGTGATGCTGTTGCAAAAAAGGCAAACGTGATTCTAGGATGCATTAACAGGTGTCTCGTGAACAAGACACAAGAAGTCATTCTCCCGCTCTACTCTGCGCCGGTTAGGCCTCAGCTGGAGTATTGTGTCCAGTTCTGGGCACCGCAGTTCAGGAAGGATGTGGAGAAATTGGAGAGGGTCCAGAGGAGAGCAACGAGAAGGAGCAAAGGTCTAGAGAACATGACCTATGAAGAAAGGCTGAAAGAATTGGGCTTGTTTAGTTTGGAAAAGAGAAGATTGAGGGGGGACATGATAGCAGTTTCAGGTATTTAAAAGGGTGTCATAAGGCAGAGGGAGGGAACTTGTTCTTCCTTGCCTCTGAGGATAGAACAAGAGGCAATGGACTGAAATTGCAGCAGGGGAGGCTCAGGTTGCACATTAGGAGAAAGTTCCTAACTGTCAGGGTGATCAAACACTGGAACGAATTGCCAAGGGAGGTGGTATTCTCTCCATCACTGGAGCTATTTAAGAAGAGGTTAGATAGATGGCTTTCAGGGATGGTCTAGAAAATGCTTGGTCCTGCCATGAGGGCAGGGGGCTGGACTCGATGGCCTCTCGAGGTCCCTTCCAGTCCTACTCTTCTATGAGTCTATGATTCAGAAGATTGTGGAGGGCACAGCTGGCCCCCACAACTTGGGGTATATTGCCCTCCCCCCAATCCAGGCACATCCGTTAACAAGAGAACTGGGTTTTCAGACAGCGGAAAGCAAGTTCCACAAACAAACAGGCCTGCTGCAGGTGTGAATTAAAGAGTCCTGGGAGGGGTTCAGGTGTCCAGAATAGGGCCACATGAGCTATGGCATTAGGGGGTAGGCAGTGTCCCCCACCATGCACAGAAGCATGTCCACGTCCCCGAGGGCCAGCTCCTGGCAGGGAATGCAGGTGCCCTCCTCCATCTTGTGGAAGAAGCCAGAGTTCCACCACACTCCTGCTGTGAGCCTGGCCGGACCACCCAACGTGCACCTGGGTGAAGTGCCCACAGTGGTCTACCAGGGCCTGCAGCACAACTGAGTTGTACCCCTGCCTATTGATGAACTGCGCCACACTGTGATATGGGGAATGTGGGTCCCATTGATGACTCCAAAGCAGTTGGGGAACCCCAGGGCCTCAAATCTGGCCACTGCAGCATTGACGTTGCCCAGGCAGACGAGTCTCCACAGCAGCAGGGAGCTGATGGCCCTCACGCCCTGCGGGGGGTGGAGGTGGAGCACACGGGTGAGGGACTGGCCCTTGGTCAGGCCCTTGGTCCCAGGATGTTTCCCACCACCTTTGGCCCACATAGGCCCTTCAGGCCCATCCCAGGAGGCTGCTCCCCAAGTAGTAGGGCTGTGAGTGTGTAGGTGGCACAGTGCCCTTTGCATGGGACTTTCCCCCTTCCCACCCCCCCACACACCTCCACCCCTTCTCCCTGAGGGTCCCCCCCGGGATGGAACCCCGCATCCCCGACGATGGACCTCCCCACACCGAACAGGTACCCAACCGATCAGCAGGCATTGCTAGCTTTCACAGGGCAATGGCTACCCTCTTATCCTGGGGGACGGAAAGCCAGAGGTGGTTGTCTTTCCTCTTGAGGGCAGGGGTGAGCCAGGCGCAGAGCTCCAGAAAGGTGGCCTTTCACATGCGGAAGTTCTGGAGCCATGGCTGGTAGTTCCACTCAGCCATCATCAGCTGGTCCCACCAGTCTGAGCTGGCGGTGTAGCACCAGACACACCTACTGCCTGTGGGGCATGGGCACTGTCACAGAAAGGCAGCAGCAGCAATAGCTTCCTCCTCAAGGGAGGGCTCAGGCTCGTCCCTCCGGAGGAGGAGGAGCAGGAGGAGGCGAAGGACAGCAGGGATGACATGCTGCAGAAGCTGCAGCAGCCATGGGTGTGGCCAGTGCAGGCCTGGGGGCTACTCTGGAGCCATAGCTGACTTGAAAGGCCACAGTCTCTCTCAGTAAGCCTGGGAGCCCTGTACTTCCTGTGATATTCCTCCAAGAGGTACGCCAGCCTCGGCACAGGGAGGGGATGTGGCCCAGGAGAAGCCTTTTAAGGGAGGGCTTGGCTATTGCTCCAGGAAGAGCTTGGCATCCATGCAACCCTGACGTCTGGGTCATTGGACCATGGTCTGTGGCCAGAGCAGTCAGGGTGTGTGGACGGGCTCTGTTGACAGAGAGAACCTCTGTTAGGTGTGGATGTGTTCTGTAGACCGCAGTTCTGTTGGGAAGGATCTGTTGACAGAACACTGTAGTGTAGACACAGCTCCTTATTTTAATATATTTTCTTCTAAACCTATGGACTATTTAAGTGCATGGCAGCTAGAATCTTGACATGCAGGGCAGGGAAGAGAGAGGGGCAGTGCAGCAAGGCCCCCAGTGCTCATGGGCACAGCTGTTGGCAGCTGGTATGCTGGGGGAAAGGGACAGGGTTAGGCTGTATGGAGGAGGAGTGTGGGGGCAGGGCTAGCTGGAAAATCAGGGGAGGGGGAGAAGGGCAGAGCCCACTGTGTGTGTGTGTGGGGGAGTGGTCTACATTTACACAAAAGCAACCCCCCTCTCCCTGGAAATTGCTGTGTGTGGGCCTGAAGTAGCCTGAGAACACAAATGAACTCAATGAACACAGACAGTATCTTCTATAACACTTCACATCTGATGGGATCAAATGCCTTAGTTAGGTCAACAATCATCATAAATAAGAGCTGGTGCTGTTCTCTGTGCTTCTCTTGGATCCGTTCTGCAACAAAAGTGCCCCAAGATGGTCTGAAAAGATTAGCATTCTGGAAGGACACCTTCAGCAAAAGGAAGGAGATGATTCAAAAGGATGAGAGCAAGAAAGCAGGCAATACCTTGGTGATTTCCACACTTTGACTTGATCCCTTTCTTAAAAATGACCATAATATTGGCATTCTTTATAGCAGGTGGAATTTCCTCATTCACCCAAATCCTACAAAGAAGCAGAGTTTCTGATATATGTCACTCATATCACCTCTTGAATGACTCAGCTATAGACAGTTCACTTTGAATGGCTTTGGCCCCTGATCAGCATTCAGGAAGGACTCCCACTAGCATCAGTGGAACCAGTGCACCTGCTTAAGGGCAAAGCACATTTCTGTGGAAAACCTTATCTCTATGCAGAAGATTATACACCCGAGGTACTGATAAATTCCATTATTCAAAATGATATTTTACTTCTGTTGCTCAAACCTGGCCTCCTTCACCAGTCCATTAGCTTAGATAAGCCCCATCCCGCAGTGCGCTCGAATGCACAGATTGTGTTGTGCTGAGGTGATATTGAACTGATTCAAAACAAATTTTAGGCTGTTCAAGGTAATACAGTCCTTCAGGAAGGTCACTAGTTATATGGCACAAGTTGCTCCTTTTCAATCCACCTTTTACTTTCAATTTACAATTCTGTTGAGAAACCTGGACTGGTGTGATTCCTAGTTTAAAAAATAAAACAATTAAAAATCATGGGGAGAGATTAATGTTATGTACAATGGACTTTACTTCTCCTCCCAAGGATTTTTTGTGTGTGTGTGAGACAGAGACAGAGAGAGGGGGCGGGGCGGGGGGCAGAGAGAGAGAGAGAGATCACCTCTGGGAGGGGAATCCTGGAGACCTGCATCTGAAAGCACAAACCTCTGTTCAGTGATATGAAAGACCAGACACAGTAGTTTGGAAGTCACACTGCAATCACAAACCTCTCTACATACTATGGATACTACAGGGCAACAATGATTCCCAGTAAATGCGCAGGGTTATATATGGCCGACAGGATGAATGCAGGAGAAAAGGGACTGAGAGGAAGGATGGAGGCTTGTATGGGAAGTTTTAGGGGAAATGCATGTATGAATGTACTTTCACCAGTGCTGTAGGAAATTAGGGTATGTGTCTGTGCACTCAGAGGGTGTAGAGCTGCTGCACCCCCATCACAATAGCATGTAAGTACCTTGCAACCTTTAATCCACTTCCAGAGCCTGTCTAACTGCAGACAGGCAGGAGCAAATGGGGACCTCTGGAGCTTAGTGCAGGAGTTTCTACCACTCGAGCTAACAGCCAGCTGGCTCTCAGATAAGGCTGTAGCAGGGACTCTTTCTTTCATTGTGGTACCACTATAAGGGACGGTGAACTACACCCAGTAGGTGTGTGGGTTATACCTTCACTCCTTCCTGACTCAAACTCTCCCTGCCACTCACCTGCCTAAGGCTCTGACAAGGAGCTGGGGCACTGAGTGCAAACTCTAGGCCTGAGCAGGAGATTAGGTTCTGGGGGCAAGGCAGGCTCCGAGAAGGAGTTTGGTTGTAGGAGGGCTAAGGGAGGGGGCTATTGGGGGCCTGACTCTGGGATGGAGTCTGGGAGCTGGTTCGGGCCTGGCGCATGGGATGGGGGGCCTGGAGGCAGTCTCTGTGAGGGAGTTTGGGAACTTGGGGCAGAGGGAGCTTGGGGGCAGGATGGGGTGGGGCAGAGGATGCAAGCTCTGGAGTCAGTGGGGGGAAAAGATGGTAGGGTGCCATGCCTACCTGGAGGCACCCCTCACCACTGGCAATGACTCCTGGGGAGACAGGAGTCTCTGGGTGCTGCTGCACCTGTGTGCTCCCTCACCCCCACCCCACGCATCCGTCTGCCCTGACTGCTGCCCCTGGGAAATTTGAAATGCCCTGGTGGGGAGCTGGGGGCGGGGCGGGGTTGCCACCACAGAGCGGTCACAGCAGTGTCTGGCTGCTCACTCCCCACAGCTGTGTGTCGTTGTGGTCATGGGGTGGAGGGGCAGGGTCTCCATGTGTTGCTTCCAGAACACGGCACAGAGACTTTTCCCCTCCCACCCCCAGCCACAGGCTCGCACACGCTGGCACTTACAGAGGGTGAGTGACTGGAAGCTGCTGTAACCCTGCTGTGCTGCCAGTGGAGGTGGCAGGACCCTCTGGGGCATGTTACATTACTGGGTGGGCAGCAGGCAGAGATGGGGGATGGGCAGGCAGTATTCTGGCTGACAGGGGTGGGTGCAATTGTATGCAGGGGATGACAGTCAGCAGCAGGCAGAGTGAAGTTTTGGTGGAGCTTGGCCTTGGCCCTGGAATATTCCTGCTGCCAGAGCACCACAGGCCCATATAACTCAACCACTGCCTACAACTATACACATGATATTGGTAGCACAGCGAGGCTAAGGGACTTGCCCAAGGTCACACAAGCAGTCGCTGACAGAGCAAAGAGTTGACCCTTTCTTTCCATACCCACAGCTAGTACCCTAACCACTAGCTCATGCTTCCTCTGACGGCATGTGTAGAGAGGGGATGCATAGTGAAGTGTGCCAGAGGACAGTACAGAGTAAATGTATGGTAGCGAGCAGAGGGAAGGTATTGTGATAGACAAGTGGAAGGGCGGTACTAGCAATAGCGTGGGGAGAGGACTGAGATTAGAGGAAAGTCTGGGGAAGGTGCATGTGTATTGGTAATTGTGAGGACATCTTCCAGGACACTTTGCTAAGTCATTACACGCTCTAATCAGGAAGGTGCTGGTGCAATGAAGCATTGCTGCCCCCATACGGAGCTGCATGGGTAGTCAGTGTTTTTGGTCAAGATCCAAATTTTCTGGGCAAAGTCTAGACTCCAGAGAAAGATTTTCCCACACTGCAGCAACCATGAAAACAAACAAAAGATTTAGTTGTCTTTTCAAAAGCAGCTGATGGTCCAGATTTGGCCCAGGTTCTGCCTACTGACAACCCCAGACCACACAGTAGTCAGCACGAATTCAAGGAACCTCAGCTCCAAATCTTTTAACATCTATTCCTACAAAGCTAGGGGAGAATGCCTTTAAGTGAGCAAGGGCTGTTGTAGTTGCTGGGGGAAGCCACTGGAGGAAAACATGTTCAAACTGGTGTCACATCATGAGAGTGCATCTGTAATATCTGCCAGATGCTCTACAAAAGGAGTGTTTTGCTATCAGACTTGTGTGAAAGCCAGGCATTGGCCTGGCTGACTTGTGAGCAGGCCCCAGTGCCCTTACGTTTGCTTTCTGCCAGCCTTTGCCCTCAAACAGATAGAAGGATGCTTCCTTCAAAATGGAAGGGGTTCTTAAGTACCTCCACATTTTAAAAGCTTTTTGATGTTTCTGGGAAGCAGGAAGAGCTTGTCATGTCTCCCCCTTACCCTGAAAAAACACTCCTCTTCCATACCAGCCTAACACCCCATTATTTACCACTACACCCTTGAATCAGAGAGTCCTGGGTGAAATGAGGTCTCCCTTGGAACTACCACCCCACGCAACTCCCTCCCAGCACCTGCCTTTCTTTGCTCGGTATCCCTTCAATACGGAAAGGACTGTTTGTTAGCGCTTCCTTTGATCTCTTTGGTCATCTGTTTTCCATCTTTCTGGCTTGTCTGACAGCTGCATAACCTTTTTTTTCTTTTCCCTGAAAGGAGCTAAAGACCTCTCTTGGTAGGCTAGCTTAGAAGTAGAATCATAGAATCCTAGGGCTGGAAGGGACCTCAGGAGATCATCTAGTCCAGCCCCCTGCTTCAAGCAGGATCAACACCAACTAAATCATCCCAGCCAGGACTATGTCAAGCCAGGACTTAAAAAAAGTAGAGCTTGTCTGAAGGATACCTTAGCATTTCAAGCCTCACTACTTTTGTAAAATACATTCCTTCCTTTTCCCCAACCACAGCTAGGTTTTTTTTGTTTGGTTGGGTTTTTTGCCTTTGATTCTCTGAAAAAAGAACAACATAACCATTACAAAGTAACTCTTTGGTATTTAACTGTTGGCGACAAATTGATCAGCTAATAAGGAACTCTGCAGCAACAAAAAACGCACAGTAGTTGAGAGGATTTGTTTCTTCCTTGCCCATCTGGAGCTGTTTTTAAGAGACAGAAGTAGTATTTTCCCTTTAGCTGCGTCTACACGTGCACGCTACTTCGAAGTAGCGGCACCAACTTCGAAATAGCGCCCGTCACGTCTACACGCGTCGGGCGCTATTTCGAAGTTAACTTCGACGTTAGGCGGCGAGACGTCGAAGCCGCTAACCTCATGAGGAGATAGGAATAGCGCCCTACTTCGACGTTCAACGTCGAAGTAGGGACAGTGTAGACGATCCGCGTCCCGCAACATCGAAATTGCCGGGTCCTCCATGGCGGCCATCAGCTGGGGGGTTGAGAGACGCTCTCTCCAGCCCCTCAGCTCACTGGTGGCCGCGTGGAGCGGCCCCTTAAAGGTCCCCTCCCCCGCCCTGACTGCAGGAGGCTGAGGCAATGTGCAGGCTGCAGCCTGCACACGCGGGCAGCCTGCTGAGCCCTCAGCCCCTGAGACCGGCGATGGCTGCCCAGCAGCCCCCCCAGCGCCCCCAGGGGACCCCCCCCCAAGGGGAGCCAGGGCAGCCAGCCGAGCCAGAAGACCTGCCAGTCTGGGAAGCGGCAGCGGGGCCCCTCCTGGACGGAGGCCGAGCTGCGGGACCTGCTGGGGCTCTGGAGCGAGGAGGAGGTGCTCCAGGTAATGGTGAGCAAGAGGCGGAACGCGGATGCGTTCCCTCGGCTGGCTGACAGCCTGGCTGCCCGGGGTCACCCTGCCCGCACTCCGGACCATGTCCGGAGTAAGGTGAAGGAGCTGCGGCAGGGTCATGCCCGGGCCCGGGATGCGGCCAGCCGATCTGGGGCCGCCCCCGTCACTTGCCCCTTTTACAGGGAGCTCAGGGACATCCTGGGCTCCCGGCACACCTCCTCCCCTCCGGTCACCCTTGACACCTCAGCTGACGAGCCCCAGCAGGCCCTGCAGCCGGAGTCCGACCCGGAGGCAAGCCCCGCACCCCGGGGGTCCCCCCCGGAGGCCATCCCCGGGACATCGCGGCAGGAGGAGGAGGAGGAGGAGGAGCGGGGCTCCTCCTCCGCAGAATCCAGCCTGCAGATCCTCCTCCTGCCGTCCCGGAGCAGCAGCAGGGCCTCCGACCCCCAGGGATCTCTGGACCGTGGGAGCGGACCCACAGGTAGGTACCCCTCTCTGGTGGACACCCCGGGGCTGGAGGGGCGGGGGTAACAGAGATGTGTCCAGGGCCCCCCACACGCTCACATGGCCATGGCCCCAAGGACACCAGGGCCATGGCCCTCACAGCACTGCAGCCATCAGCCCCTGCCCCACCCCACCCTGCATGACAGTGCCATGCCCCATCCCCGGGCCAGGGGAGAGCGGAACCTCGAGGGGCCCCCGGGCGGAGGGGGTGGGACACCCCGCAGCAGCAGCATGTGGTGGAGTGGGGGGAGTGCCAAAGGGAGACTCAGCCTACATATGAGCCACCCGAGCCGAGGAGCTCCCAGGGCCAAAGGAGGATCCTGGCGCTACAGCTGGCAGGTGACACCTCTGCCCTGAGCAAACAGGGGGGAGGAGCCGAGCTGGCTTGGAATTGGGGGGCGAGGGCGGGGGCCACAGGTAGAGGCTAGGGGAAGGGAGAGCTGGTAGGCAGCCAGCCAGAGGAGGGGGAAAGATGCATCCCAGAGGGGCCCCCCTTGGGGTCCTCTCCCCACGACGGGTTGGAAGGACTGTCTCTTCCGACAGCTGGTGCTGTCACTCCTGCCAGAAACTGGCCATCTGTGGCCTAAGAAACCTCTCCTGTCAGACCCTGCAAAGTGAAGTGAGAGTCGCTGCCACCAGGGGACGGGGTGCAGGGCAGGGGGACCTCTGAACCCCATCCATCACAGCAGCATCTCCCGGGGACGGGGATGGGGAACCTGCAGCACAGGGCGGGGGGGACAAAGGCCACGGCTCGGGGCCCACACTAATGCCTGTCTCCATTCTTCTTTCCCCCTCCTCTCCTGTGTCCTGCACCTGCACCTGCACCATCCGAAGGACCGGAAGAGAGCGCCGGTGAGGCCTCGGTTGTCCCGGAGAGCCCTCCGGGACCCTCGCTCCAGGGCAGCCCCTCGGCCGAGGAACGACCGGCCCCGCGGAGGGCCAGACGGCGGACCCCGCGCCTGCTACCGGCGGCGGCCACGGACCCCCAGCTGCTGGCCATCCTCCGCCGGCAGCTGGAGGTGTCGGAGCAGCACCTCCGGCTGCAGGAGCAGGTGCTGGCCTGGCGCAGGGAGGCATGGGGGGCCTATATGGAGACCATCAACCGGCTGGTCGACTACCTGGCCCCCCATGCTGCGCCGGCCGAGCCACCGCCCGCCATGCCCGCTCCTGCAGCCCCACCACCAGCTGCTCCAGCCGTCGCCGGGCCGTCCACCATCGCCCCACCACCTCCCCGCGAGGGCCATCGCGCCGAGGGACCCCTGGAGCCACCCGAGACTCGCCGGCGCCGCTACCTTCCGGTGGAGCCCGCTCCCACCCAGCCGCGGACCAGACTGCAGGCCCGGCGGAGCTCCCGGCCGGGCACGCCCACTGCTGGGCTGTAGGGGCGAGGGGCCCTGGATGTGGCCCCCCCCCTTGTTGGACAGACTTTGGGGACTGCTTTATGTTGGTGCCCCTGTTTGCCCCGTTCCCCCCCTGTAAATAGTTCTCCCCGTTCTCCTCCCTGCTTTTCTTTTTTGTTGATGGCGCACAGTTCTTTGCTTTGTTGTTGTATATTGTTTTATTTGTGCACATCTTGCTTTTGTCGAATGTTTGTCCCTCCTTTTTGGTTTCTGTTTCACATATTTATTTATTTACAAAAAAAAAAAAAATTCGTTAAGACAAAAAAAACATTTACGTTCACCCACAAGTTCGTGCTGTCATTCCTCCTGGACAAGTGGGGGGGGGGGCGGTGGGGTGCTCCATGGTGTGGGCGTTGGGGCAGGAGTGTGGGGGAAGAAGGGGCGGGCAGTAGGGGGCCTGGGCAGAGTTCACCCCGCGGCCTGTTGCTCGAAGTGGGCCCGCAGGGCCTCCCGGACCCGGGTCCCCTCTGGGTCCACCTGCCGACTGCGGGCAGCAGGTGGCTGCACGTGTGCCCTGCCGGCCTCGGCGGCCCAGCCCTGAAGAAAGCTCTCCCCCTTGCTCTCCACGAGGTTGTGCAGGGCACAGCAGGCACCCACAATCTGGGGGATGTTGTTGGGGCTGGCATCCAGGCGGGTCAGGAGACATCGCCAGCGTCCCTTGAGGCGGCCAAATGAGTGCTCCACCACCTGGCGCGCACGGTTCAGGCGCTCGTTGAAGCGCTCCTGGCTGGCGGAGAGGTGGCCCGTGTAGGGGCGCATGAGCCACGGCCAGAGGGGGTAGGCCGCATCCGCGATGATGCAGAAGGGCATGGTGGTGTCCCCCAGAGGGATCTCCCGCTGGGGGATGTAGGTCCCCGACTCCAGCCAGCGGCACAGGCCCGAGTTCCGGAAAACCCGGGCGTCGTGGGTGCTGCCAGGCCAGCCCACGTAAATGTCCTGGAACCATCCCTGGCTGTCCACCAAGGCCTGCAGGACGACTGAATGGTAGCCCTTCCGATTGAGGTATCGTCCTCCACTGTGGTGCGGGGCACGGATGGGGATGTGAGTCCCATCCAGAGCCCCGAAGCAGTTGGGGAAGCCCAGGGTGGCAAAGGCGGCGACAGTGGCATGTGGGTCCCCCAGCCTCACGAGCCTGTGCAGGAGCATGGCGTTGATGGCACGCACGACCTGCAGAGAAAGAACATGGGACAGCCCCAATGAGGGGTGAGCAGGGTGTGCGTGGCCCTGCCTTGCCCTGGCCTGACCTGGCCCCCCTGCCCTGCCCTGCCCTGCCCTACCCTGGCCTGCCTTGCCCTGGCCTGCCCTGCTCTGCCCTGCCCTGCCCTGGCCCCCCTGCCCTGCCCTGGCCTGCCCTGCTCTGCCCTGCCCTGCCCTGGCCCCCCTGCCCTGCCCTGCCCTGCCCTATCCTGGCCTGCCCTGCCCTGGCCTGCCCTGCTCTGCCCTGCCCTGCCCTGGCCCCCCTGCCCTGCACTGCCCTACCCTGGCCTGCCCTGGCCCCCCTGCCCTGCCCTGCCCTGCCCTGCCCTACCCTGGCCTGCTCTGGCCCCCCTGCCCTGCCCTGGCCTCCCCCTGTGGGTTCTCTTACCTCCATGAAGACAGCCCCGACGGTGGCCTTTCCAACACCAAACTGCTGCCCCACGGATTGGTAGCTGTCCGGAGTGGCCAGCTGCCAGACAGCGATGCTGACCCGTTTCTCCACAGGGAGGGCACGCCGCATGGCAGTGTCCCGGTGCCTGAGTGCGGGGGTGAGCCACTGGCACAGCTCCAGGAATGTCTGGCAGGTCATCCTGAAGTTCCTGAGCCAGTGGTCGTCGTCCCACTCCCCAAGCACCAGCCGCTCCCACCAGTCGGTGCTGGTGGGGTAGCTCCGCAACCGCCGGCGTGTGAGGCGGGGGGGGGGGGGGCGGGGTGCTGCAGGGGTAGGGGCTGAGCCCTGCTGCCCTGGGGGCATCTCCTCCCCTGGGGCAAGAAGGTGCTCAGCTGCCCCCAACGTGGCATGAGCCAGGGCAAGCCCTGCTCCTGCCGGGAGGGCTGGGTGGACCTCTAGCTGCTGCTGCTGCTGCTGCTGCTGCTGCTGCTGGGGGTCCATGACTGCGGCGCTCGGGGTCTGTGTGCCTATATGGCTCCTCAGACCGCATGCTGTGCAGGCTGAGTGTATGTGGGAGGGGCCCTTTAAGGGAGCGGCTAGCTGTTGCCCCGGTAGCGCTAGTCCGCCCGTTGACCCTGTCTGCAGCTGTGCCTGGCATCCCTATTTCGATGTGTGCTACTTTGACGTGTAGACGTTCCCTCGCTGCGCCTATTTCGATGTTGGGCTGAGCAACGTCGAAGTTGAACATCGACGTTGCCGGCCCTGGAGGACGTGTAGGCGTTATTCATCGAAATAGTCTATTTCGATGTTGGCTGCACGTGTAGACGTAGCCTTTGTTAGGGTTGAAAATGATTACAAACGTAACATGATAAAACCGAGCCTCATATACTAAAATTGGTCGATTCTGACAAGAACCACCATTAACCTGCTCACCCGTCTCCAAAAGAAACATGACAGCACCAGATCAGAGGGAAATTGCTTTACTCTCGCTATGGATTAATAATATTCTATTTCATTTGCCATGAGATAGCTGCATACAGAGTTTCTCTCCCTGCTTCGACATTCATAATGTATCTCCAGCCAATTAACTTTTGCTGCTGCAGCGGTAATAAACTATTATATTACGGATGTCAAAAAGAGTGTCTGGTATCTTCCGTCTTTGTGACAGTGTTGTGAAAAGCCAAGCTTATAATTACAGCAGAGGACAGCATTCACTCAAATTGTTCTCCAATAAAGAGCTGGGAATGAATACTCAGGGGAATCACATTTATAAATATCACCCGCTTTTATAAGCTAACCCCAGCCCCTGGCACTGCTTTTTGAAAAGACACTAAACTTATCCTGTCCTGCTGGAACCTTTGGTGTTAATGGAGTCCTCCAAGACAATGGAGTTACTCTGGATTTACACTGGTGCCACTGAATTAGATCCTGTTGTAAGGTTTTGTAGTCACTAGAGACTGTTTTCCCACAGGTATGCAGGCACCAGGTATCAATGGGAATTAGGCACCTAAATAGGGTTGCCAATATTCTAGGATTGGTCTGGAGTCTCTGGGAATTGGCATCAATCTCCCCTGGTGATTACTGAAAGCAACCCTGGAGAGTTTAATAGGCTATTTTAAGAGCATGACATTATATCTTGGGGTAGGGGAGTCTCCCAGAACGGCTTCAGCCAGAGCTGGCAACTCTACACCTCAGTACATTTGAGGATCTGGGCCCAGGCATCTGAAGACACAGAGAGTCATTACCTGGGATTTGCCAAAACTGTAAAGCAGGTGAGACAGCTCATGATCTTTAAGTGCCTGAGTCCCTTTCAGGATCTGGCCCCAATAGGCACTTTGGCCTGCCTTCCCAGGAACCATACCTCACTGTGCCATTACTACCTCTGCTCTGCCTGGAGTTACAAACTGAGCCTGAGCCTCATTTACACGAAGGTCACTTCACACAGCTCTAGTAGTGGGAAGTGGACTTAAGGTGTATGTAAAGATGATTTGTCCTACTGTAAGGCCAAAGTGGCTGAAGTGGACCCCCTGTACTTACTCAGGATTCAGCCCTTCCCATTGGGGTTACCATATTTGAACTTCCAAAACAGAGGACACACCTGAGAGTGACAGTAGCTGAATCAGTATCTACCAACTCACGTTGTGTTAATGAACGTTATCAGAACACGTTAATACAACGTGAGTTGGTAGATACTGATACAGAGACACTTCCTCTCAGAGGTGTCCTCTTTCTTGGAAGTTCAAATATGGTAACTCTACTACCCTTACTTATGTCACTCCTACGAGTAGGGGGTTTCAGGTCTGGTTCCTCGTGGCGCCATTCTCAGTTCACAGGAAGTTTTATTTTAAAACTAAACTGCCCATGTAAACAAAGTGAAAGTGCTAAGGACAGCTCTGGGCTTTTTACCATGGTAACCACATGACAGATAATTAAGTAACCATAGTAACAGCTACCTCACCTAGCATACCAACTGCTCTTTCTCAAATAACGTGCGAGCCGTTAAACATACAGCAGAGCATCCTGGGGATACATTGTGTGAGAGGCAAGTGATGCTCTCCATCTTCTGTCTGGGTTTAATTTCTACAATGTTATATTTATTTCTGCTCCTCTAGGAGCAGTGGAGATGCCGGCCCAAGGCCCTGGCATTACAAGGCCCAGGTCAACCTTCATGACATGGGTCCTCCCAGTTTGTGGGGTCCAACTAGGGACCCAGCATTTGGACATGAGGCTGTTCTTGGTGGTGAATGTCTGTGCTCTTGGCTGGTGTCTGATTAGCTGGTGTCCTGGCCTTGGCCAGACTCTTGGGATGTTTGAGTGGCTTCCCCAGGTTAGTCCATTTCATGACAGCTGAGTCTGAGGAGCAAGCTAGTTGGCTGTACAGTGAACCCCACAGCCTGCACAGTCAGTTTGTCATTAATTAATAGATAATAAACTCAGACAGTACCATTAAGGCCTCAAATCTGATCCCTGAATATCCCAGCCCTTTTGTAAGTCACAGGAGCTGCATTTTGATCCAAGCACATCCCAGAAAGGCATCTAGTTGTCATTAGAAGACATCTAGAAATGGCAAGTCCATCCCTCACTTTGGCAGTTTGTTCCAAAGGTGAATCATCCTCACAGTGAAATATTTGTGCCTTATTTCTAATACGAGTGTATTTGGTTCCAGCCACTTTCCAACCACTGGGTCTCGTTCTGCCTTTCTCTGTACCACTAACCAGCCCCAACGCACACAACCTGTTCTCTCCAGGAAGGTTCTGAGACACTTCTATGATGTCACCACTCAGTCTCTTCTGCAGAAGCTAAGCACATTGGGCTCCTTCCCACAGCTCAAAAGAAGCTGTTTTTCTCCAGCCCTCAAACATTGGGCCCACCACTGCTCTGTCACCAATTTTTTTAACATCTTTTTAAAATGTGGCCCCTGGAGCAGACTGCAGTATCCAGGCTCAGTCTTACAGATACTGTGTCACCACTCAGCCCTGCTCACTTCTCTGCCTGTGTGCCTACTGATGGCTTTAACCCTGTTCTCCATGGCATCACCCTGGGAGCGCCTGGTAAGTGCAGTCATGCGACATTGGTTTGCCATCTCCAAGGATGAATAAAGAAAGTGTTCCCCTCCCCCGCACCGACCACCAAGCCCTTTGAGAACAGCTCAGTCAATTCATCACTCGCCAAAGGGAAAGATTTTAATGCCATCTAGAGCAGAAGATGGTGCAGGCAGCTGTGGCAGCTTCCCCTGTCCCAGCATGCCCCAGTGGAGACCTGCAATCTGGGTATTCCAGTGCTGCCCTCCACAGCTCGCTTAATGTCCCTCAGGCCCATCCTGCAGCCCCCAGCTAGCCTACCCTGGGGTGTCCCAAATGCAGCTTTGCCAATGCCCCATAGCCCTGACCTTCAGCTCCCAACTAGCACAACTCAGTGCTTCCCCTATAGCCTTGATCTGCAGCTATCCCTGCCTGGGGCTCCTCATGCAGCTCTGGGTGCCCCTCAGTCCCATCCCCATCTTCCGCTATGCCAGTCCTGGGGAAGATGTTCTCGGGCTCTGAAGTGGCTCTGCTGTGGGGAGGCCCAGCAGGACTGCGACACCAGTGCTAACGTGGGCCCAGTGGGACTTTCCAGCAATGCAGGGTGCATGGTTCTGATGTAGGAGTCAAGGAACTTGGCTGAAGGAGTCAAGCCATGGGCAGAGCTGGAACCTGGTAGCTGCAGGACACAGGGTAGGGAGGACAGGAAGACATGGGAGGATAAGAAAAAGGCTTTTTAATCACTGAGGGGGCTGGGACACTAGCCCAAACTGCGTTTGCCAGGTCATCACAGCCCCTTTGTGGAGCTCTGACCCGCAAACTGGGATGCTGAACTGGGTCTCCTAGCTGGGAGCCCGGGGCATTCCTGTCCTCTGCAATGTGCACTAGAAGGGAGGGGATGGACTGACACATGTGGGGGCTGAAAGATGAGCCCCAGGCCAGCATGGAGCCAGCCTCCAGCCACCCCGGAGCTGCTCTGCTCCTCTAGCCAGAGGCAGGGGCTGCCGTGATTGCAGTCTGCCGGAGATACTGGCAAAGCAGGACTCTCCTGGGGTGGTGGTGGGGAGGAGACATTTGCTGCGATCGGCTCTCAGTGCAGAGACACAGAGAGACGTGCACCAGAGCAGATGTGTCTGTCCACGGGCTGCAGGACGTGCCTGTCTGAGGGCTGCAGCAAGCGGCCAGGAGGAAGGAAAGGACAGGAACGAAGGGGGCTGGGGGATGCCCTCCACAAACCACTGAGAGAGAAATGCCTCTCACCATTAGACATTGTCCTCCCCACCCACTGTGCCAGCATAGCATGTGCTGGACAGTCGTTCTCAGCCTCCAGCACTTCCCCAAAGATGCAGCACAGAGGAAATGCCTCCCCATCCTTGCCTGGGGCAGCAGAATCAGCCCCATTTTACAGGTGGGAAAAATGAGGCACAGACACAGAGAGGGACTTGCTCACACCCCACAAAACGTTCAGAATGTATCTCAGGACTCTGGTCTCTCCTGCCTGGCCTTTGACTACAACACTGCATTGCTCGCTGTGCTTGTGTGTTACTCACTTTCCCACCCTCAGGGGCTGGACCTTCTGTTTAGGATCTCATTGTAACTGCAATCGTGGCTCTCATCTTCTGCTACCATTGTCAATTCTTTGTGTTTTGCATTTGCTCAGCACCTGGCCCAGTGGGGTCCTGCTCCAGGGCTGGGGTTCCACAGGTCTCTTCTTCTTCTTATGTGCCCGTAGCTCAGTGGTTTGTGCCTCGGCCTTGTAAAACCAGGGGTGTGAATCAGTCCTTGAGGAGGCCATTTAAGGATCTGGAGCAAATAGATAAATAAATAAAATCCATCAGGGATGGTGCTTGGTCCTGTTGTGAGGGCAGGGGACCAGACTTGATGACCTCCCAAGGTTCCTCCCAGCTCTATGAGATATGTACGCACCTGATATCTCTCCCTGTGGGAACAACAGGAAGTCTTGTGGCACCTTATAGACTAACAGATATTTTGGAGTATAAGCTTTCATGGGCAAAGACCCACTTCATCAGATGCTTGTGTGTGGGGGGGGTGGTTTCAGAGGGGTATTTAAACAGAGGGTTTCCGGTAAGAGGGTGGGCCAGAGCTGACAAGGTCTATTCAGCAAGATTTTTTTTTTTGAATGTTCAGTGGCAGATTTAAGGGTGACAGTTCTGAAACAAAAGAATTTAAAACTCAAATGGAGAGAGAAATCTCTGAGCTGCAATTTATTTGCAAATTTGACTCCATTAACCAAGGGTTAAACAGAGACTGGGAGTGGCTGGCAGCTTACATAGGCAGTTTCTCTGCTCTGGGTGCTAATGTCTCCCCATTAGACTCTGACAAAGGCTCACATCCCCCTGTCTGATCTGACTTGTTTTTAACTTTTTGATAAGTACTGTTGATATTGGGCCATTTCCACCTTGCTGAATAGACCTTGTCAGCTCTGGCCCTCCCTCTTACTGGGACCCCACTCTTTAAACACCCCTCTGAAACCACCTCCCCACTCATGCATCTGCTGAAGCAGGTCTTTGCCCACAAAAGCTTATGCTCCAAAATATCTGTTAGTCTATAAGGTGCCACAAGACTTCTTGATGTTCTCCAAGCTACAGACTAACACAGCTCCCTCTCCGACACTCTCCCTGCGGGTGGCCACAAATGCTCAGTATCACCTTACACTCAGCTGAGTCGCTGCTTTTCTGTGAACTTGCACCTTAAGCACCTTGGATCTTGATGAGGTTGGGGAGATGGTCAGGGGAGGTGGTCAGTGTTCCCTGTAAGCTGAATGCTTAAGTGGCCACACAGGAGAGATTCAGTTGCCATCCAGCGGATCAGCAGAGCCCCCACAAACAGCAGTATGTGTTCCTAGTGGTGCTGGACACCTGCACGTGTTTTGATGCATGTGACAAAATTTATTCTGCCCATGGATGAAATAAAAGAGAGGGAACCCTGGAGGTGGTTCCCAAAATATGAGAAGCAGCTAAAGGAGCAAGAATGCAAGGTCAGTAACGGGGTCCTGAGTGGGAGGCCAAGCAGAGGACTCCAGACAAAGCCCACTGCTCCCGCTAGGAACCCAAGGATCCGGTGGCTGCCAGCCAGAGGAACTCTGAGACAAATGAACAAGGAAGTGTCAGGAAATACACCAGAGCCAGTTTCAAACCTGGCTCTTGCTGCTCCAGCACCTGCCTCCTGCTCCCGCATCTTGGGCAGCCCAGACTTTGTAGGGCTGCAGGCAGTACATGGAAAGGTACAGCTGAGACTGGGCCCTGGGCTGACCCCATTTTCCAGCTGGGGGAGTTGGGGATCAGGGTGGTGAGCGACCTGCCCAAGGCCATCCGAGTGGCAGGCCAGGACAAGAGCTCAGAGGTTCCTGATTCCCCTGTCCCATGTACAGCCACCCAGCACACCCTGGAACGAGAGTGGACAGGCCTAGTGGTTGGAGCAGGGATCAGGAGTCAGGAGCTTTAAGTAGCCAGTAGGGAACCAGTGATAAGAGTAGACAGGGCAGGACCAAGGGTGAGCACAAGGGAGAATCAGGCCTGGAGCAAGGGTGACAGGCCTAGGAGTGTTCCCAGCTTCAGGCCTGGGCACTGAGCACCAGAGCCCAGCCTTTGCTGTTGGACTTGGGGGTCGGCTAGCTGGCTCCCTTGGCCTGCCGGTGGGTGGGTCAGTCTAGCAGCCTAGCTGCAGCTCAGTAGTGTGCAGAAGCTGGGCAGGCCCAGCCCCACATCCTCAGTCCCAACACGAGCAAGCCAGCTGCAGTGCTGGGGGGAAGCTCAGCATAGCGGGCTGAGCACTGGGCTGGAAGCCAGGACTCCTCATGCTTAATCGCGCCTCTGTTCACCATGTAACCTGGGAAGAAACTGCTCCCCATCTAGGAATTAGTCATCCCTCTGCAGCAGGGAGCTGGCGCCAAGCCACCACCATGAGTTATATTGCAGGGCCATGTGTTCTTGGTTAGGGTGACACTGGCTTCTGGGAGGGCAGAACTTCTGGGAGTTGAGCCCCCACACATCCTTTCTCTGCCACTGCCCAACAATACTAAATTCTGGAACTGAGCCATCCCCCAGCCAGTTCCCTGGGGACCAGAGCCACTCAAGTAGCAAGTTCTCTAGCCGCAGCCCCACAAGGGGGCTGCAGAACCCTTGCAGCAGTGTATGGCTTGGATTAAATGAGCAAGAAGACATCTGCTGAATAATGATGCTAATTAATTAATTAAGAGATAATCTGTAGTTCTTGGGAGTGGGTGGTTGCTGAGACTCGATTGACCAGTCCGTTTAATCTACCTGCAAAGCCATTCACTGTGTGCCCACAAAGCAGCGGCTGTTATGCCTCCACGGCCACAAACCAGTATGAGTGCATGAAAGCAGGCACCCGCTCCGGGGCTGTGCAGGCCTAGGGCCAGGCAGATTCATGGGCTGAGGGGTTCATTTTAAAGCAAATAATGGTCCGGGGCATGGCCTGTTGTGAAAGGGGCAAATAAATTGGAAAGCTTCCAATAAGGGTTGCACTTGGATTGGCAGGGTGCCATTTTTGTTGTGAATGGTTAAAGGGGTGTAAGTGGGAGGGGCTGACCAGGTGCTTGGATGGCAGGGAGGTTTCCCGAACAAACTTTCTCCTTGAGTGAGGCATCCCCGCCTTCACAACTTCCCACTGTTGTTAGACTCGCATATTCTGCCTTTTTTTATCTTGGGCAATCCCAGCATCCCCTTGAGAGGGGCTGAGTTCCAGCTCTTTATTACCCATCACCCCTCCTGGATGGTCCAAACACAAGAGCTTCACTGCCAAAGACCAAGCTCAACAATTTTAGCCAAGAATCTCTTTGTTAGGTAGCACCAGTAGTAGGCTGGTATCCTCTGCAAGGCCAGAAATTGGTGGCCCTGACAGTATTGTCAATGCCATACACCAGGAAGACACCTGCCAGACCCTAGAAAGTAGATAGACTTAGCTATTTAAACACTCAAAACGAGTAAAAAATGTCACTAAACAAAATTTCTAAAGAATTCAGCAAAGAATTATATATATTAGGGCTGTCAAACACTTAAAAATTGTGATTGGTCACACTATTAAACAATGATAGAATACCATTTATTTGAATTTTTATGTTTTCTGCATTTTCAAATACACTGATTTGAATTGCAATGTACAATGCAAAGCATGCAGTGTTTATCGCTTCATGTTTATTTTTACTACAAATATTTGCACTGTAAAAAACCCAAAAAGAAATGGCACTTTTCAGTTCCTCTCATACAAGTACGATAGTGCAATCTTTTTAACATGAAAGTAGAACTTACTTTTTTACTTTTATGTACAAAAAATTGCATTTAAAAATAAAATAATGCTCACAAGTGCACTCAGCCCTATTTCTTGTTCAGCCAATCACTCAGACACATAAGTTTCTTTACATTTGCGGGAGATAATGCTTCCTGCTTCTTGTTTACAATGTCATCTGAAAGTGAGAACAGGTGACACCAGCACAACAGTGTTGACATGGCCCTGTCCCTAAAAGCCAGCGTATGTAAACTCTGTTTGTCAGCACTTCTTGTCGACAAACTACTCGACACCCCACACTCCCAAACAAAGGGGGGAGTTTGCATTGTTAGCAGCAGAACCCTCCTGCCAACAAAGTAGTGCTCTCGCTTTCCCTTGCCAGGACAAAACGTTGTCACCAATGGGGCCAGGGGTGGGGGCAGGATTTAAGTACCCACAAACAACACAAGTTTTGTCAATCCAGTGCAAGGCAAACATAGCCTAAGACAAACAAGTTTGTTTACATTGACAGGTGATAATGCTGCCTGCTTCTTTGCCATGTCACATGAAAGCAACGGGGGGTGGGTATAGCTTAGTGGTTTGACCACTGGCCTTGTAAACCCAGGGCTGTGAGCTCAATGCATGAGAGGGGCTTGTTCATACTACTTATCTACTGCTGACTGATAATTGAAGGCTGCAACTGCACTAGAGGCCGTCACTGCTGAAGTCAGCCAAGGTGCTGAGCTCCCGCAATGGGTGGTGGCCCCCAGTGAGAGTTATCTTCCTTACCTGCAGGAGTCTGGCGGTCCTACCCAGGGGTACCTCAGTCTGTAGGGTGGGGCCTGTTGATGGTGGGAGTGGGAGCTGCTACCTTTCTAATTACTGGTGACCCTGGAACGCCAACCTGGTGCTCCTTCTTCCCCCAAGGCCCTACCCTGATGGTTGTGTGCTGGTAGGAGGGGCTCTGACAGCATTCTGCCAGACACCTGCAATCCTCGCTGGGGGCAGGGATTCATTTCCACAGAGGTTGCCTGTCCTGTTTGCTCCTGTTTTGTACAAAAGCATAGGCCATGGCTTTGCAGGCTGTGAGCCCAGCACCTCCTGCCTTACCTCTGGAGTCAGGAGTTCAGTTTTTGCTGCTGCCCAAACTCCTTCACCAGCATGTGAGAAGGGGAAATCCCTCCAGCCCCTGCAGGGCAGAGTCGGGGGCTCTCAGGATAATGAGCAGGAAGGGATATTGTGCCAGGCATGTGGAGAGCTGGGAATGCAAGTCAATGGCTTTGCTGCCATGTATGTGCAGGGGCTCAGCTGGACTGTGCATGTTCCTGCTCTGAAGTGACTATTTCCCTTAGCTCTGAGCAATACGAGGCCCACAGGTGCTATTCTGATGGCTCTCCACAGGGGGCCGTGTTGCTGTGGTGCAGCAGGAATTTGTGTAATAGCTTTATGAACCCACTGAGTGCCTCAGTTTCCCCCCTACTTTGCTCTGAGGCCCAGTAGGGACAGAAGGTTTCCCATGGCTCTGGAACAGTGTGGGAGATGGGTGGGTGTGTGCATGTGCATGAGACCCCCTTGGCTGGGTGGGGGGAACAGAGTCAGTAAGGAAGCAGTTGAACATGGCCCAGATATAGCAAGGGTCCAGGCAGCAATGCGAGCTCAGCACAGTCAAGCACCGCCCTGTCGAACGGCAAAGGACAGAGAGGAAGGGCAGGCTCTGGGAGGCCTGGAGCGCTCTCCGTGGGGCTGGCTCGAGAGGTCACCACAGCCTGCCTGCGAATGGCTCTGGGCTGACTAGAATGGATGCTGCGTGAAGCCAAGTCCTTCCGCACTGTACACCAAAACGCTGGCAAATCCCACGGTGGTGTAAAACTGCCCATCTGGCCCAGCCCTGTCGTCCTGCTGAGTCTCCTTTCACTGCCCTCCCAGTGCTGAGGCCAGCAACGGAGCCATGTGGGGACCTCTTCCCATGCCCGTTCTCTGCTGGGCAGGAGGTGTCATTGTAGGGTTGGGTCCTGTGATGATATCACTGGTGTAGATATGTGAGCTAAGTTGGCAGCAAGGTTTCTTTCAGGGATTGGTTCCAGGTTTAGAGTTACTGTGTTGTGTTTTATAGTTGCTGGTGAGAATTTGTTTAAGGTTCGCAGGCTGTCTGTAGGGGAGGACAGGCCTGCCTCCCAAGGTCTGTGAGAGTGAAGGATCATTGTCCAGGATGGGTTGCAGATCACTGATGATGCGCTGCAGAGGCCTTAGGTGGGGGCTGTATGTGATGGCCAGTGGTGTTCTCTTGTTTTCCTTGCAAGGCCTGTCTTGTAGCAGGTGGCTTCGGGGTACCTGTCTGGCTCTATCAGTCTGTTTCCTCACTTCCTTAGGTAGGTATTGTAGGCTGAGGAAACCTTGTTAAAGGTCTTGTAGATGTTTGTCTCTGTCTGTTGGATCAGAGTTGTACCTTAGTGCCTGGCTGTATACAATGGATAATATAGTGTGCCCTGGATGGAAGCCAGAGGCATGTAGATAGCATAGCGGTCCGTGGGTGTTTGGTATAGGGTGGCATTTATGTGACCATCACTTAGTCCATTGTTAAAGGCCCCTGCTCTTCGGGGCTCATCAGACACTCAGGCAGCCATACCACCTTTGTGACCAACAGCCTTTAGATCTCTACATCTGCTGCATGATCACCTATCAGCCACAAAGTCTAGTAGCCCTGGGCCCACAGAAGAGTAAATCTGGCCCTGAATACCTGCAATAGCGGAGTGTAGTTCAGTGGCCCATCATACACAGGTGATCAGACAATTTTATGAAAGCCTGACATAGGGAAAAGCCTCATGGCCAGTGAAACATGGTGTTGAGAAAGAGGATTCTGCATCACGCTGGACTGAAGAAGAGCAGCACCTGTGCCATCTGCCCTTTGGGTTTTTTCCTATTCAAAGGGCGTCTCTCTGTGGCAAAGCTGTTGTGCACCTGGAGGAGGTCAGGGATGGTAACCAGCTCTGAACTGATCATGTTGACAGGGTAACAGAATCCAGACCTTCAGAGAAAGCAGCTTCCACTTGCTGTGTCAGGAGGCCCTCGCCATCCAGGAAAATAAACGAAACAGAACAAAACAACCCACGAGTTACAAAGAGAACAAACAGAGCAGGGAAGAGCAAGTGCACCTTCTGCTAAACCATTGGCATTGTGCAGAGCTTGGTAACAGCCTCAGCTATTCAAATGAAGGAGGAATCGTTGGGAGCACACTCAGCTGTGCCTGGGGCACGCCAAGCTATCAGGCCGGGGTCCAACAAGATCCACCAGCTGGCCGTTGAAGGTGGCCAAATTCAGACTGGAAATTACATATCAGTTTATAACAATGGGGGTAATTGCCTGTGGGAATAGTATACCAGGGGCTGGGGCAGTGAGGCCAGGTTCTCCATCACTGTGGTTTGCATGTGTTTTGAAAGACCAGCTGTAGTTCAAGCAGGAGTGAAATCATGGGAGTCCAATGGCCTAAGCTCTACATGTGCTTATGCTAGATGATCACAACGATCCTTTCTGGTTTAATAACCACAAACCTATGAAATGAGTCATTTCTCAGGCAGCAGGGGAAGAAGCATTACGTCTCTGGCAGTGCCATACTGATGGGGTTTTACTCTTTGAAGAGAGGAAAGCTGTAATTTCCTCTGACGGATGGCAACTGCTTATTATACGATCTCTCCTGTTCTAATTCTTCTGTTTTATGTGCAGTCTATGAAGTACAGCCACTTTGTTGGGGACGAGGAGGGAAATTTGTGTTTTGACATGCTAGAAGAAAGAAAACTGTGAAGAAAAAGGACACAAGAAAAAGAATGAAAACACGTCAGTGCAGGAAATGGAAAGTGAAGCAATGAGGAGTGGATGGAGCAGAGACAAAAATGTAATAATTTCTCCTGCTTAGGCTGCCATTTCAACTTGAAAATCCAGGTGTGAGCCTGATAGCTGGTGGATTACTATCCAGCTCCTAGCAGGAGAGGACTCCACATTACAAAACTCACCAGCACATCTGGTACACACCAGAAAGACTATGAATTGACCTGGCCCTGCAGACTTAAATTTACTTTCTTGCCACTGGAGTTGTTTGTCATAGATGGGGATTTGGAGGAACAGTGTGGGAAAAGTAGTAGAGAAAGCTGTGCTAGTCTACATACTATCAAAACAAAAAAGCAGTCTTTACCAAATCTTTAGCAAATCAAATATTCACAAACCTGAATTACCCACCAGAAGAAATAAAAAAACAAATAGACAGAGCCAGATGAATATCCAGAGACCAGCTACTCCAAGATAATCCCAAAAAAGCCAAGAACAGAACACCACTGGTCATCACCTACAGCCCCCAACTCAAACCAATTCAATGAACTATTAAAGACCTACAACCTATCCTTAATCAGGATGCCACAATCCAGAAGGCCCTAGGTGACATGCTTGTTCTCTCCTACAGACAATCTCCCAACCTTATGAGGATTCTCACCTACAATCACAGTCTATATCGCAGGAACAGCAGTCCTGGAACTTTTCCTTGCAACAAAGCCCGCTGACAGATTTGTCCGCATATCTTTTCTGGAGATACCATCACTGGACATAACCAGGTTATTCACAGAATCACGGGCACATTCTCATGTTCCTCAACAAACATCATATATGCTCTCATGTGCCAACAATGCCCAGATGCTTTGTATATTGGACAGACTTCAAACGTTCTTAGATGAAGAGTTAATGGGCACAAACCAGACATCAAAACACTCCTGATCCACAAACCTATTAGCCAGCATTTTAATGGAGTGGGCCATTCTGTTAATGACAAGAGTTTGCATGTTACTGAAGAGGAATTTTCACAATACTCTTCAAAGAGAGGCTTCTGAACTCTTTTTTATATTCAAATTTGACACATTAACGTGGTTTGAACCGAGACTGGAACTCTCTGGGTCACTATAGGGGCTCTTTGCATACTTGGCTTAATCTAATTCTTGACTTCCGCCCCCCTCCCCGCCTTCTGCCCCCTCTACTCTCTGATTTGCTCACCTTGATAATTTTTTTTCTGATTTGTCCACCTTGATTACTGTTTTTGGCTCTCTGTGCCTTAAATATCGAGTCTGTTCTGGTATGGCTATGGTCTGAAGAAGTGGGTCTGTCCCATGACAGCTCATCACCTAATACTTTTTTTGTTAGTCTTTAAAGTGCTACTTGACTGCTTTTATGTTTTGATAGTGTGGGAAGAGATTGCATTTCTCCTTCAGAGGCTGTGCATGTCATGGGAGAAGGTTCCTGTCCACTGGGCTGTCAGGCCAAGATATTTTCTTTCTGAGCAGTGTCCAGTGACTGCTAGGACATCTTCTTGTAACCAAGGCCATTGTTCAGGATTCCCTGCTCTGTGTCCTCATCTGGTTCCCCCATTTTATGCCCCTGATACTCACTCCCATTTCTTGTTTCTCACCTATTTCACTTGGGTTCTAGGTTCTGTGTCTCTTCTTTGTGTCAGCATCCATTTCTTTTTTCCCACCTTCCTGCAATTCAAACTGGCCAGGACATAGAACCATGGAATCAGCAAATCCTACCCCTGAAAAAGACCTCAGGAGGTCATCTAGGTTAGCCCCCTGCCCAAAGCAGGATCAATCCTAACTAAATCAACTTTCATCCACTGACTCTCTCGACATCTTTTCAGAGCTGTGGATACTGTGTGTTGTTCTCTGCTCAGTGTCCTTTCTGGTTCTCTCGTTTTGATCCTGTCAGCTACTCTATTTTTCCATTATGTGGCTCTTCTCCTGCTAATTAGAGGACACTTCTCCTTTTGCAGCCTTCCACATTCTTATTTCCTGTTAAAGGCTGCATACCTGGGTGTCATTTGGGTAGCTTCTTATGGGGATCAACTGCCCTGAGACTTTATGCTGAGTGGCATTGATTAGTTCTGTTGACCTTTTCTCAGACCAGTGGGCCTTGCCCAGGTTTTCTCTGCTCAGTGCCTCTGAGTTCACTCCTATCCCTGTTTTCCTACGATGTTCCTCATAGTTTCCAGGATATTATATACGTGTTTGCCTAACCTCAATACCTGTAAGGGTACACGTTATTGAACCATCAGTTTATAAGCACCTAAATGATAATAGGGTTATACCTCATTCCCAACATGGGTTTCTTCAAACCAAATTATGCAATACCAACTTAATTTCCATCTGTGAGAGGTTCTAGTTTACTGACCTAGTGAACAGGAGGAAGGAGCTGATGTGCCAAATATTGATTTTAATAAGGCTTTTGACGCCGTCCCACATGACCGGGACCAACTAGGTTGAAACAGTTGAAAGACTGTACTCAAAGAGTAGTTCACATTAGTTCACTATAAGATTAGGCGGGTATACCTAGTGATGGCCTCCAGGGATCAGTATATGATTTGGTAGTAGTCAATATTTTCATTAGTGGCTTGGATGGTGGAGTAGAGCGTGTCATTCTAAATTGTGTGGATGACACAAACTGAGACACATTGAAAGCTCTTTGGAGAACAGGTTTAGAATTAAAATGGACCTTGACAAATTGGATAATTGAGCTGAAATTAGATAGACGGAATTGAATAGAAGCATGTGCAAAGCATTAGAGTTAGAAAGGAAAAAAAAATCAAATGCAAAACAACAAAATAGGGTCTGGATTTCATGCACCCAAGAGTACTGAGGGAATTGGCAGATGGTATTGCTGAGCCTTAGGCCATTATTTTTGAAGACTCTTGAGCTGTGTCTACACGTGCACGCTACTTCGAAGTAGCGGCACTAACTTCGAAATAGCGCCCGTCGCAGCTACACACGTCGGGCGCTATTTCGAAGTTAACTTCGACGTTAGGCGGCGAGACGTCGAAGTCGCTAACCTCATGAGGGGATTGGAATAGCGCCCTACTTCGACGTTCAACGTCAAAGTAGGGACCGTGTAGACGATCCGCGTCCAGCAACGTCGAAATTGCCGGGTCCTCCATGGCGGCCATCAGCTGGGGGGTTGAGAGATGCTCTCTCTCCAGCCCCTGCGGGGCTCTATGGTCACCGTGGGCAGCAGCCCTTAGCCCAGGGCTTCTGGCTGCTGCTGCGGCAGCTGGGGAGCCATGCTGCAGGCACAGGGTCTGCAACCAGTTGTCGGCTGTGTGGATCTTGTGTTGTTTAGTGCAACTGTGTCTGGGAGGGGCCCTTTAAGGGAGCGGCTTGCTGTTGAGTCCACCCTGTGACCCTGTCTGCAGCTGTGCCTGGCACCCTTATTTCGATGTGTGCTACTTTGGCGTGTAGACTTTCGCTCGCAGCGCCTATTTCGATGTGGTGCCACGCAACGTCGAAGTTGAACATCGACGTTGCCAGCCCTGGAGGACGTGTGGACGTTATTCATCGAAATAGCCTATTTCGATGTTGCTACATCGAAATAAGCTATTTCGATGTTGGCTTCACGTGTAGACGTAGCCTTGGAGATCAGGAGAGATCCCATATGGCTGGACAAGGCAAATTTAGTGCCCATCTTTAAAAAAGGAAAGAAGGACAATCCAGAGAACTATAGACCGGTCAGCCCTACCACAGTCCCTGGGAAAAATAATGAAGGGGATCCTCAAGAAATCCATTTTGGAGCGCTTGGAAGAGGGGAAGATAATCAAGAGTAGTCAACATGGATTAACTAAGGGCAGGTCATGCTTGAACAATCCAATTAACTTCTATGATGAGGTAACAGGTTCTGTGGACATGAGGAAGTCAGTGGATGTGAAATGCCTTGACTTCAGCAAAGCTTTCCATAGAGTCTCCCGCAACATTGTGGCCTCTAAGTTGAGGAAGTATGGACTGGATCCATGGACTATGAGATGGATAGAAAGCTGGCTTGAAGGTCAGTCCCAACAGGTAGTGGTCAATGGCTTAATATCTGGATGGCAGTTGGTCTCCAGCAAAGTGCCCCAAGGCTCGGTTCGGGAGCCAGTGTTGTTCAACGTCTTCATTAATGACTTGGCTGAGGGACTGGATTGCACCCTCAGCAAGACTGTGGGGACACTAAGGGGGAGAGGCACATACATTGGAGGGTTGAGATAGGATCCAGAGTGACCTGGATATATTGGAGGACTGGGCCAAAAGAAATCTGATGCGGTTCAATAAGGAGAAGTGTAGAGTCCTGCATCTGGGGCGGAAGAATCCCAAACATTGTTACAGGCTGGGGACCGACTGGCTCAGCAGCAGTACGATGGAAAGGGACCTGGGGTTATGGTGGATGAAAGGCTGGATATGAGTAAACCGTGTGCCTTTGTAGCCAAGAATGCTAACGACATACTAGGGTGCATTAGGAGGAGCATTTCGAGCAGATCTAGAGAAGTAGTTATTCCCCTCTAGGCACACTGGTGAGGCCACACCTGGAATATTGTATCCAGTTTTGGTCCCCCGGTATAAAAATGATGTGGATGTGCTGGAGCAGGTTCTGCAGATAAAAAGATGAAAATCAAAGAAAAATTGGAAAAGAGTTTTAAATGTAAAGTGTTAAATAGGCTTCCCTTTTAACAACACATCCCTTGTTCCCTTTCTCCTTTATCCAGGGAGAGTTTTTAGGATGAAAAACTTCCTTGTCTGACAATCTTATGTCTAGATTGCTGAGAACTGTATTTGCATATCTTTTGCCAACAGTTCTGTTGGGAGAGGCTTTTCCAATATTTGGCCCATCTACATGGAGCCAAATGTTGGAAAAAACCCACTCTGTCAAGACGTCCTTCTTCGTGGAATGAGGTGTGAAGGGATGCCTACAGAACTCTCCCACCTGGCAGATCTCTTCCAATAGATCCGTTGCCTGTATGTGCAGTCTTGACAAAACTTCTGTCAACAGAAGTTTTGTTGACAGAAGCCTACAGTCTAGCCATGGCCTCAGCGAGTATCAAAAGCAGAAGTATATGTTTTATGGAGAAAAGAGAAGAAAGTAGCGAGATGGGATAGAGCTGTATGTAGTTGGTAAAGTCTGTTCCTGTTCTTTCAGAAAACAATGGGTGGGCCGGAGGCAGGGGAAGAACTGCAAAGAATGAAGATGTAGCTTCTGGAGTTAAATCTCACATTGCTGGAAAAATTCAGGCACAGCACTCAGCCACAGCCACACGGAGGCTTGGCAAGCTCAGGCACTTTGGGGCATTGTTGTTAGCTTCCTCTTGATGGCCACAGACTCACAACAGGGTTGCAAATCTAGTGTTAGCCAGTTAAGTCAGACCCATAATGGACAGAATTAAAAAGGAGAGATGTCAGATAGAGCAGAAATAAGATAGTAAACAGGAGATGGTGTTGACAAAGTCTCGCATCCCAGGTAATATCTGGGATTCAGCTGAATTGGTGAAGCCATCTGTCAGGACATCTCACAATTGCTGGGGTTCCAGGAAATAGTTGGTGTGAATTACCCCAGTAGCCAATTTCCTTATCAAAGCCTCTTTGTTTAAAACCTGCCAAGGGAGTGGCGGGTGAAACATCTCGTCCCCTCATTTATTTTGTTCACCAGTCAGGCTTAGTATTTTACACCCTAGTTTGGGCTTGTTAATTGTAAAGCTGGTTGAAGCCTTCTTGTTTACCAGGCATAACGTAACAGAACCACTGAATAATATCAGGTGCCATTCAGTCTGTCACTTTTACATACCTTTCCCCATCGAAATTTGTTGTTATAGGTTACTGCCATGTCTAATGAACTTTCCACCACTTATTGCAGTGGAGCTCACAAGTAAGCTAGATCTGTAGGCCTAGTTATCACTGTGAGTCTTCAGAATATTTTAAAGGCTGTTATAAAGAGGACAATGGTCTACTCTTCTCCATCTGCACTGAACGCAGGATGGGAAGTAATCAGCTTAATCTTCAGCAAGGGAGGTTTATCTTTGGAAAAACTTTTAACTTGAAGGGCAATTCAGCTTTGCAATGGATTTCCAAGGGAGGTTATGGAGGTTTTAAAAGCCAGGTTGGACAAATCTGTGTCAGGGATGGTCTAGTTTTACTTGGCCCTGTGTCAGCACAGGGCTCTGGACTAAAATCCCTTCCACATCATGTCAATAATTCTACATACAGTCAGTTGACTCGGGTTCTCTTCTGGCCCTTCTCCTACCTCTGAGTGTGTTGTGGGCATTGTTGTCCTTGTGATGCGAATCAATCCACTGCTAGCTGGTAGACAAATCAGTCAAGACCTTTTACCAGCCCTCTAAACCCTCCTCTGAAAGGAGCATACATGGCCCCCTTCTCCTCTCTTTCATATGTAGGACAAGTCAAAGTATTGTAGTGATTCTTCAATAACCCATTAATGCACCTAGTCAGTGGGTCTCAGGCTGGCTCATAACACACAAACATGCACATTACAAAGCCACCATTGCAATCTGTGCAAATTGACATCATTCTTGGCTCTTTCTGTGGAGATGTCAGGTTTGAACATGCAGCAGAGAGAAAACTGCTCTCTTCCGTACAGCTGTGTTCCCTCAATCAATTTGGAAGGTGACTGCTAGCGCAAGGCCAGGATTATTGCCTATTCACTGTCTACGCTGTGCTGTGAGGGACCTGTGTCATCTCCTTAGCTGTCAAGGTGACCCCTTTGCTTAAGCCACTGTAACTTCATTGACTTCAATGACGTAACCATGGAAGCATGTTGATTTCCACCAGCTGAAGACTGAACCCCAAAAATATAACTGAGGAGCCAACAGAGAAGTAACCTTGTGTGGAGGAAGGGGAAGCAGAACTCAAGGTGTGCCTGTACTGCACAACAAGGCTGGGCTCTGACTAGTGTTGAGCCCAACCCCCCTCTTCAGACCACACACAAATCAGTCTCACTTGGGCCAGGAAGCACTCAGCGCTTGGTCCAAGAGCACTGCTTTGGACTGGGTCAGAGCCTGAGTCCTGCTGGGTCCAAGTTCCATTATTCTGCAGCGTGGCAGCAGCTCAAACCAAACACCCAGTATAGAAATGTTAGCAGCATGCACATATTAGCCCTGCTGTAAGCTGAGGAATACAGTGCAGTGTGGACCCTCAAATGCAGACTTAGTAAGACCAACTCTACAAGTTCAGGCCCCACAGACTTGGGTTTTCAGTGCAGGGTAGATATACCTAGAGCTACACATGTTCAGGCTTCATCAGAGGTAGCCTATGATGAGTGACCACACTCGGAAGGAGCAGGATGGACTGCAAACTCTTTGGGGGCAGGGACTACATTTTTTATTCTATGTTTGTGCAGCACATAGGAGAACTGTGGCCCTGGTTCACAACCCGGTCTTCAAGAAGCTGTTATCATAATCAACAAATGGAAATTCAGTATGTTCTTAGGGCAAACTTATCATTAGACTCTTGTAGCTGTACCAACATCCTTACTTTCACAGACTTCAAGGGATGTTGGTGATTATCTAGTCTTATCTTCCTAATAGGTCGTCTGGGGGGGGGGTTTGTGAACCCAGGATTTTTGAATCTAAACACATGTACTACAGCAACTAGATCTGAAAATGGGGCAGTAATAGGGGCCTACTCACTTCATGGTCATAAATAAGACCTCCCAACCCAAGAAATCTGATCTCCGCTGTGAAATCTGATCTTTTTTTGTTCTACTTTTACCAAATGCTATGCTATGCTATACAGCACTATATTAGTGTACAAAAACCCCACAATATTTCTTAAAGTGGGGTTCCTGACCCAAAAGGGTGGTCACAAGCTTATTATAAAGTGGTTACAGTATTGCCACCCTTGCTTCTGTGCTGTCTGCAAAGCTGGGTGGCTAGAGAGCAAGACCTGCTGCCTAATTGCCCAGTTCTGAAGGCAGCACTGTTGCCAGAAGCACCAGCAGTGAAGAAATAAAGGTGACATAGTATGAATTCACCTGTGGAATTTGCTATTTATGTGATGAACAAACAATGAAAAATGTGTGGTTTCTTCATGATTTACATACACCACTAGGCAGTTGTAGACAAGTATGCATTTATGGACAAGGAGAGCTCCCACACTATGGTGCTAGACAATGTAGTATGGGAAGGTGGAGGACAGCCATTGGTGGGGAAGGAACAAGTTAAGAGCTACCTGGAAAAACTAGATGTACACAAATCCATGGGTCTGGATTTAATGCACCCAAGGGTACTGAGAAAATTGGCAGATTTCATTGATGAGACTTAGGTCATTATCTTTGAACACTATTGAAGATGGGGACAGATCCCGGATGACTAGAAAAGGCAGACGTAGTGCCCATCTTTAAAAAAGGAAAGAAGGACAATCCAGGGAACTAGAGACCAGTCATACTTACCTCAATCCCGAGGAAAATAATGGAGGGGATCCTCCAGGAATCCATTTTGGAGCACTTGGAAGAGGGGAAAGTGATCAAGAGTAGTTAACATGGATTCACCAAAGGCAAGTCATGACTGATCAATCTGATTAGCTTCTGTGATGAGATAACTGGCTTTGTGGACATGGGGAAGTCAATGGATGTGATATACCTTGACTTCAGCAAAGCTTTTGATACAGTATCCTACAACATTGTTGCCCATAAGTTAAAAAGGTATGGATAGGGTCCATGCACTAAAGATGGATAGAAAGGTTGTTTGACACTCAGGCCCAATGGGTAGCGGCCAATGTCTCAATATCTGGATGGTGGATGGTTTCAAGCAGAGTGCCCCAAAGCTTGGCTCTGGGGCTGGTGTTGTTCAACATCTTTATTAATGACCTGCATGAGGGACTGGATTGCTCCCTCAGCAAGTTTGCAGACGACACTAAGCTAGAGGGAGAAGTAGATAGGTTGGAGGGTAGAGATACGATCCAAAATGACCTGGATAATTGGAGGATTGGGCCAAAAGAAATCTGATGTGGTTCAACAAGGAGAAGTGCAGAGTCCTGCACTTGGGATGGAAGAACCGCAAGCATTGTTATACAGAGACTGACTGGCTAAGCAGCAGTACAGTGGAAAGGGACCTAAGGATTATGGTGAATGAAGGGCTGGATATGAGTAAACAGCGTGCCCTTTTAGCCTAGAAGGCTAACGACATATCAGGGTGCATTAGGAGGAGCACTGCAAGCAGATCTAGAGATGTGGTTGTTCCCCTCTATTTGGCACTTTTGTGGCCACATTTGGAATATTGTGTCCAGTTTTGGGCCCCCTCATATAAAAAAGGATGTGGAAGTGCTGTAGCAGGTTCAGTGGAGGTTAGCAAAAATGACTGAGTGGATTTGGGCTTATTTAGTTTACAGAAGGGAAGACTGAGGGGTGATTTAATAGCAGCCTTCAACTTCCTGAAGGGAAGATGGATGGACAGAAATTGTTCTCAGTGGTGACAGATGGCAGAACAAGGAGCAATGGTCTGAAGTTAAAGAGGGAGAGGAGTAGGTTGGTTATTAGGAAAAACTCTACCACCAGGAGAGTGGTGAAGCACTGGACTGCATTGCCTAGAGAGGTGGTGGATTCTCCATCCCCAGAGGTTTTTAAGTCCTAGCTTGACAAGGTCCTGGCTGGGATGACTTGGTATTGATCCTGCTTGAAGCAGGGGTCTGGAGTAGATGACCTCCTGAGGTCCCTTCCAGCCCTATGATTCTATGATTTTATGATACACCCTCTAGCCATTAGAGGGGAACAAAGAACCACATTGTTAGAAAGGTTACAGAGGCACAATAATGTTGTGCTTTTCTGGCTCCAGACATATTCATATGATTCATGGGCACAGGGCTGAGCTAGCAATGGTATTACACTAAAGAGAATCTTTTGGGAACATTTAGAATTCTATTGGGAGCTTTTAAATGGAAAGTTATAATATAAATATATGTCCTGTTGGTGCTTCATTGAAGAAATTAACAACAGACTGAGAGCATTAAATGCCATAACTGTCAGCCATTCTTTAAAATCTTGATTAAAGACGGTCATTGGCATCTCATAGGTTTTAATTGGAACCTATTTCTTAAAACCAGGGCCTCCAATGCAGCTTTAAGGGCAGTCAGGCAGGTAACTAATGTAATAACAAAGCTAGATGTACAAGTTAGTTCTCTAGGCTGCAAAAGAGAACAAGAGGGACCTTTGACCTGCTGGGTGTATTATTCTTATCTGTGCTATCCTACCTTCAAGAGAGTGTTAATTAAAAGCTGTTTCAAGGACTCCTATCTGCTGACGTTCTTTTGGTAATTAGTACAACCTGTTAGCAGTAAAAATATAGAATGCAAACAAGGGTTTATGTGGCTTCTCATTTCCTTTCCCTGCATTCAGCACTGAGCTGGTGAGATAAAGGAGCACAAATTATTTGTGAAGGCTTTAGAGGATTAGAAACCACATTTCCATTGTCCTATACTTGCCAAGCTGGTTTGCTGTGAACATCTGGGTGCGTGAAAATTTGTCCATGTATATTTTACTAGAAAATGAGTAGTGCATGTGTATAAATCCCATTGACTTATTAACTTCCATGGAAGTTGCCACATGCTAACTGATGAAGGGGATGGCCTCCAGCATGTGCCTGTTATGACTAAACACACAGCAATGCTAACCAATAGCAAATAAGTGTATGGGAACCATGGCTCAAGACAATTAATTTTAACTATTTGTATTGAGGGGATGCCTGGGTGTCCCAGTCATAGACGTGTACTATAATGTGCTAGCTGCTGTACAAACACAGAGCAAAACCCCAAAAAAGATTCTTCCCTGACACACCTGACAATCCAAGTGCAAAGCAAGAGGTGGGCGCAAAAGAAAACAATGAGACAGTATTGGTCAGTGTGATGGTGAGTGTTCAGGTTTTGTGTGGGTCAGAGGCGAGTTTTCAGAAGGAACTGGAAGGATGGTGAGATGGCTTTGTGGATGTTTCCAGGGTGAGAAGCCAGCATAGGAGAATGGAGGAAGGACCTTTTTTGGGGAAAAGGATCCCATTAGCTAAAATCTGGGGCGCTGAAATATTTGAAAAATGAACTGATCTGTACAAATTGAAAGTCTTCTTGAAATAAATTGTTTACTAAGAGCAGCTAAAGGGAACTCAACACCTCTGGGCACTAGGCTACTTATTTTTAGATGCTTTATTATGGATGTAGGGCCCAGATCCTGAAATATAGTTAGATGCCTAAATCACACACATTTTAGAAGGATTTAGGCACTCTGAGGATTTCGGAGTTAGTACCTAATTTTTGTCTGTACAAAAATTTTCAGGAGTTAGTTGGGATTTTAATTGCATTTTTTTTGGATGCCCAGCCTGAGCTGCCTAACTGAAGATAACAAGAAGTCCTGTGGCACCTTACAGATTACCAGATATTTTGGAGCATATGCTTTCGTGGGCAAAGAGCTGCTTTGTTAGATGCATAAGTGGGGGTGGTTCCAGAGGAGGGTCTAAATTTAGAGGCATATGAAAAGGAGGGAGTCCCAGTCAAGAGTTGACAAGGTCAGTTCAGTTACTGAGGATGTGGCCCAGTATCAGTAGCTAACGTGGAGGTATGAACATCAAGAGAGGAGAAACTATTTTTGTAAGTGGCCAGCCACTCCCAGTCTCTGTTCAGTCCTTGATTGATGGTGTTAAATTTCCAATGAATTTCAGCTCTTCAGTTTCTCCTTGGACTCTGTTTCTGAAGTTTTTTAAATTTCGCCCCTCCTCTGAACCCCCAGTCATGAATCTGACAAAACGAGCCTTTGCCCACAAAAGCATATACTCCAAAATACCTGCTAGTTTATAAGGTGCCACAGGACTTCTCATAGTTTTTGAAGATACATATTAACTCAGCTACCCCTCTGATACTTACTGATGATCTTCAGCATTTCTGAAAATAAGGCTTTTTTCAGGCTATCACAGCACCTCAAATCACTAGTCAGTTTTACAAATCTTAAGGGTGATCTATATATTTTGTTTCCATGGGTGATATTTTGGAAGGATGGAGTATGTTAAAAATATCTAAATTCCTTCCAGATGTTCCAAGCCCTTCAGGTGTTGAGTCTCTAACAATTCCTTTAAGAGACTTGCATTTATCATTCCCCTGATTTACATATTATTGTCTTAATGCAGGCTACATGTAATTACTCTTTGTTCCTGTTTTGCCTGCATTAGAAACCATGAATGCCACAGTGCCTTTTTCAAAAATCACCCGTGTAAATATTGTTAAAAATAACAGCATAACATTAATTAGCCATGATTCATGACATTATTTACTGAATGCTTTAAATGCTAATTACCACAGTCTTGGTACTATAAGCCAAAAGAATTAATCGTAATTATTATACAATTTTTTTTCCTTCATCAAAGATTACAAAAGACAAGTGAGTGAGAGAAATAAAACTTTCAATAGTTCTCTCTGGTATCACGTTTTCGTTTCTTTAAAAGATGGACAAAAGAGAGAAAAAAAAAAAAGGAAAGACAACCCCACAAAACTTTTATCTCCCCCTGGGGAGGAGATGTGCAAGCTACAGTTTGCGAATCCAATAAAAGCTCTGGTATTATTATTAGTTTTCCTTGCACTTGGTGCCTGAAGACATTGTACCTTCTGCTTTTTCACTGTATCTCTGAGCCGATAGGTTTGTAAAATGAGAAAAGAGCTGCCTGGAGCATTTCGGCCGTGTGGTTCCCACTTGCAAATCTAACACTATGAAGCGCTTCTTCATGCAAACATGCCCAAGACACTACCGTTAGAGAAGATTGATATTCTTATATCTTAAACATTAGGACAATGAGTTCCATTTGGTAGAATATCTATATTTAATAGTCAAAAGCTAAATGGTGGTTTTAGCTATGAATCTCTGTGAGACCATTAGATGATGTTCTCTCTCTCTTAGTCAAACATCCCCAACAATGGGACTTCAATGTCCCCATATCATTGTAGCCCATGAGCTCCTCACAGTCTTTTATCTATTCACCCTCGCAATCCCTCCTGTGAGGCAGGGAAGTACTAATATTCCCATTGCTCAGATGGGGAACTGAAGCCAAGGGAGAGGAAGGGACCTATGTACCTATCACCAGGCCATACCTGTGACAGGGCTGGTTTTCAATTCACGCTCTCTAATGACCACACAGTTCTCCTACCCTGGGAGGCCTTTCCCAATACTGCTTCCTGACTCTCCAGCAAGGGCACCAGGGAGCTCTGGAGCCAGTCTGATTTCACTGGGGTGGGGTAGTTAAAAGGTTTGCGATGCATCCGTGAGTGGCAGAGCCAGGGCTGGCAGCCAAAGATCTTTATATCCCCTGTCCGCCACTCCTGTGTACTAATTCCTGGACCTTGCCTCCTTGCTTTAATTCATCCTCCTGGCTGGCTGGTAAGCTTCCTTGGCAGCAAGCCTGACCCCAGCCAGTTGTACCTCTGAGAGAGACAAAGGGCGTTCCACTGCTAGTGTGACTTTGTCCTATGCAAACCAGGACCTTGTCAATCATCAGGGGGCTGAGTTATTAGAGCAGCTCTTCCCTTCAGTTTAAAACTTGAATAGGCAGATAAGAGGCAGAGCTGCTCTGCTGGTCCCAGGCAACATCTAAGACGGCTTAGTGTTATTGACAGGCTTCCTTGCTGTGTGTAAGCATTCCCCCGCTCGCTCCATGAACTCCCTGTCAGCTCCAATGATTCCAATGAGGGCCAGTCATTCATCTTCTTCCTAACAAGAGTGCCTCGCCCCTTGATGTCTGAGCGTTAGTGCTACATTTCTGCCGTCCAGGCTTGCAGGCTTTCTGATGTATTTCTCGCTGCGTTGCTTTGCTCTGTAGCTAATTAGAAGTGTCAGAGAACTTTTAATTTGTGACAATGAAGCAAAACTCATTGGTCGTCTGTATTTTCATAAATTAGTGGGGCCAATGAGCGGAGATTTTCTAGAAAAAAATCAGAATGACTTTCTAACTCTAAATATTCATAAAGCCAGGGGTACAAATACTGTGTAACTAGATGTCCGGGGTGGTGACAAAGAGCAGAGCTGATGGTTTATTATAACAATGCCAAGCTTTCAAACAGCCCTCTTTTATTGTAGCTCTCCAAATACCTCACCAAGGCAATTAGCAAGTGGGGAAATCAAGGCACAGAACAATGAAGTGACGTATTGGAGGTCACTCAGAAGGCAAGGGTCAGGGCCAGGAACAGAGCTGAAAAGTCCCAGGCTAGCATTTGATTCTAGTGTTTGATTCACAAGGCCCTCCTTCAACAGAAGTTCATCATTGATCAACTCTTTCGTTTTATTGGTTTTCTGTATCCCCAACCCCTCAGTTATTCACTCTGACGGGGACTTGCTGAGAGCTAGGGCAGCAGTCAGCAGTCCCATCGGCTCCTGCTTTTATTGCCCCAATGTGAAATGGTGTTTAAATGCTTCCCCTCACCTGCCTTGCAGTTGCTTCAGTGATTCAAGTGGGAAATGAAGTCAGTTGCAGAACATTAGTCATGTCCATGTCACATAGGACCTGACTCCGATCATGCTTACCTAGACAGGGGCTGAAGGTCGGGGTGGGTGTGGCATAATCAGGTGAAGGTCAGGGTGTGGGGGAAGACCAGAAGTAGGTGCACTTACCTAGGTCTCAGCTTCAAGCCATTTCTATGCAACTGAATTCTTTTTTTCTGACTAATAGCAGCATTTGAATTGGGATCACTTGTTTGCAAAGGTTCACACAGGCCTAAGGAGACTCTGCCTGAAGCAGCCACAGAGTGAATGGCTTGGTCCTAGGAGAATGGGGCAGGGAAGGAGTGATGGAGGGAGGAGAGTGAATGCTTATTCAGCAGTAGAGACTGGCCTATTCACTTTCCTTTAGCAAGAGAGGAGCGTGTTTGAAAAAATTAAACCATAAGAACATACACATGACCCTACTGGATCTGACCAAAGGTCCACATAGCCAGTATCTAATCTTCCAACAGTGTCCAATGCCCGGTGCTCCGGGGGGAATGAACAGAACAAGCATTCATCAGGTGATCCATCCCCTGCTGCCAGTTCCCGGCTTTGCACAAACAGAGACTAGGGACACCATCCCTGCCCAGCCTAGCTAATAAATGCAAATTCAACACTCTAGGTTTATCTCTGGTTTGATGTGAGCATCTGTCCATACATAAGACCCATTATATATTTCCACTAAATATTTTAATTGTAGATAGATTGGGGCTTTTAAACCTTTAATACACCTGCAGTCAAAGCATATTGAGTGTCAAAGCATCCCTGGTCATTAGCATATTTAATATACAATATTCTTCAAAGTTATCATCTGAATCAAGTATGAACCTATATTATTCCTTTAATTCAATATTTATCTCCAGTGCCGTTAAGTATGGTATTTACGCTGCCAGGCTTACTGACATGAATATTGCATTCTGCTGGAGTCAAGCAGCTGGAATTAGAATTTAAAACCAGAACACAATTGTTGCTAATCTAATACACAAACAGTAAACCCAAATTCTGCTGAGCTATCCTGAGGGTGGGCTTGGCATATCAACCCCCTTAGCAGACTTTGTAATTTCTGTGTGGGACATATTCCATGAAGAACACTGGAACCATGATCAGAGGACAGCTGTCAACTGCTGTATATTGCTTTCCACTGCCACTTTGGACAAATCCAATGCAACTTGTTTTGGGGGGCGAGCTGCAGCTTGGGTCAGTCTTGGTGCATTGCCGTTTTCAGCACTGATGTCTCCCAGTTTAATTTTATTGTCGAGATGAGGATTTGGGCTTAGATTGCTTCACTAGTATGTAGCCAATAGCAACAGCACGGAATTGGGATGCAGACATTTGTGACTCTCCACTGGTGTGCTCTTTGTACAACAGTACCTATTACTCCAGCCATAGTACCTGCTTCAATAGACAGAAAATCTCTCTTCCACTAGAAAACCTCAGGATCCACAGATTTTGAAGCCAAGAAGGTACTCTTAAAGCATCTAGTCTGACTTCTAAAATGTCAGCAAGTTAACCCTGTATTGAGCCCTATAACTTGTGTTTGGCTAAAGTATCTCTTCCCAAAAGGCCAGCCACCAAGCTTCAGCTGAAGACCCCAAAGGTTGGAAAATCTACCATTTCCCTTGGTAGTTTGTTCCGATGGCTAATCTGTGATTTTGTAAAGTAAAATATTCCTTATTACTATTTTGAATTTGTTTGTCTTATCTTCTAGCCATAGGTTCTTGTGTGCTATTCTTCACCATATTAAAAGGATTCCCCAACCCCCAAGGACATATATACTGAAATCAGCCCACTTCTGAAACTTCTGGATTTTCTTTGAAGCCCTGAAATCTACCATATATTTGAGAGAGTTTGTACATCTCTGTCTGTCTGTTTCTGTGGCTGTCCATCTATCTGTGGGTCTGTTTGGTCAAGAACTCCTCCTAAACGGAAAGACCTAAGCCTACCAGATTTGTTATACAGATTCTTCTAATCATAACTTAAAGCCAGGTCAGGGTTTTGTTCTGTGAGGACACTGGGATGTGCCTGGAATGTGATTGTTGCTCAGCAGCAGGAAACGGAGGGGGTCTGGTAAAAGGGAGAGATATATTCCAGAATGACCATAGGATGGCAGCAAGCAAGTGTTCCCACAGCAGCCCCGGAGAACTGTGAAGCAGCTGCTGGACAGTTAGCCCTGCCTCCCTTGTCCTGTGCTGGCTCCAGGGAGCAAATATGTTGTCTGGGCAGCATGGTCCCTGCCAGCCTGGGACAGACTTGAGGAGCAGTCTGTGGCTGCCCCAATCCCCTGTCCTGAGCTCCCAAACCCCCCGAGCCCCCTGCCCTCACTCCTGACCCTCCAGTCCCTTCTCTGACTTCTGCACCCCTCTGTCCACAAGAACCCAGTCTGCTCTCCTGAAGGATCCAAGGAATGCTGGGTAAATCTTCTAGAGTTTGCATATATTTTACTTTCCAGTTTGAATAAATCTTCACCATCCTGATCTCCATCTGGGAGCAGAAATGAAAGCAGTAGAAGCTTGGCATGAAAAGTTCTTCTTGGGTTATTTCTGTTGGCAAGTAGACCTCAAAGCTTTTGTTATACTAGTCCAGGTTATTTTGCTCTATTCCCCAGCTGCTTTGTGTGGCTCTGGCAGCTCAAACCAGCTATCTAGACACCATGGAATGTCTGTGTGGGTATTGGCCCAAGTATATTGGCGAGGATGCTTTTATGATAAGACTTGAAGACGGTGTTGAAGAGTCAGGTAGTCTGGAAAAATGTTAAGTATCTCAGATAACTATGCTGAACTGACAGACGAGATACACAATATGAAGTTCAATGCGTAACTTAGTCATGGGGTTTGCCAGTCACTAGTCTCTGGAATTGATAGAACTCATCCAATCCAAAGCAGGACAAAAAGGAAATTACCCCAGATAATCCACCCTAAATTGTAACCTGATCCTCTTCCACACTAGAAAAGAATTTGGGGTGGGTTGGGGGAGGGGTTACAGTGCAGCACAATACTGCTTTAATAGATAGAAACTTCACTATTACAGCGAATGAAGAACTGATTTTACAGTTCAGTGGCTGAACAAATAAACCAATGAAAGGTTTATTTCAGGTTGACACAAAACCCAGAAATGGGCTGTTCTTTTCTTGCCAACATGAAAAGCATAAAAAAGAAAAAAATAGGGTTAAATAAAAATATTTAATTCACCCCAAAATGATTTTTCCTCTTTCATTTCACTGCTGGGTGCTTTTGGGCTCCTCCCCTGCTTTTTTTAACAGAAAATCTATCTTGCCTGAAAGTAATCAGCAAATTCAAGATGAATTAGGAAATATACTGTTGGCAAATATACTATGGATCGACATTTTCACCTAGCTGTGCTCACAATCACAGCTTAGTGATGAAAGGAGGACTTATTTACCGAGGAGATGAGATAAACCTTTAAATAGATCAGTTTGGGAACCTAACTCTCCTCTCTATTTTTAGTATGCAAAATAGCCTTGAATTGCCCATCCATAATGGGTGGGGGGGTGTTAGTTACACAGGTGATCAGAAGCTTACGGGGGAGGCAATATGAGGGTAGCATTAGTTTTTCCGTTTCTGAGCTTGCCAGACTCATCATGCTCAGCTTTCTCTTGTTCCAGCTCCTGCTCTTGCATGTAATAACTAGAGATTTTTCCGGGAGTTGAACCTTCATCATACCAAGACAGCCTTCTGCACTGAGGTGATCTTTTGGAAAATTGTATTTCTCTTGTAGAGGAGCGGAGGGATCTGTTGCACTCTAGCAGAATGCATAAATTACTCACAGCTGTCATGTGCATTTCCTAGTGTCAGCAGAAGATATTTGTGATGAAAGCACTTCAGATGAACCCACTGGGCCAATGCTGAGGAGAGATAGCTGCTATCTTTTCCATCAAGTGATGATGAAAGAAAATCAAGATCAGGGTTCAAGGACTTTGTGTAGAGTGGAGGGAAGCAGCCAGTCATCATATCAGTTTGCTGTGATTGGTCTTACTTATATATAGATGATATCAGCGTCCTTGGTATAGTCATGCTGCTGTGAGTCACAGTCTAGAATTCCAAATTCAAGGCAAACTGCTGAGAAATGGAGCAAACCAGCAAACAAAGTAAACTTCTGTTTCATCACACTGGCCAAGAAGTCAGAAAAGCACTTTCCTTATGCAGTCCAGTTATTGTATCACCAACAAGCACAGTGCAGTTAAAGTTTTATAAAATAAAGGGGTCTTCTGGTCCCAAAGGGCAAGACATTCTTCCAGGTCAATATATTACTCAGGTCTTAGCCACTAACCACACTGTTGCCAGTCCTTTAACATCAAAAATCTACAGGGTTATTTAAAACAGAAGAAAGAAGGAAAAGTGAGAGTTAAAATTGGCTAAAGGAAATAGGTTTTTTTTTCCTAATTCCAACCTAGACCTTCCCCAGTGCAACTTGAGACTATTGCTCCTTGATCTGTCATCTGTTACCACTGAGAATGAGTATCAGAGAGGTCGCTGTGTTAGTCTGTATCTTCAAAAACAACAAGAAGTCCTGTGACATCTTATAGACTAACATATTTTGGAGTATAAGCTTTTGTGGGCAAAGACCCGCTTTGTCAGATGTATGAGAACAGTCTCTTTCCATCTTCTTTGAAATGCCCCCTACAGGAAGTTGAAGGCTGCTATCAGATCCCCACTCACTCTTCTCTTCTGTAAACTAAATAAGTCCCAGTCCCTCAGCATCTCCTCATATATCATGAGCTCCAGCCCTCTAATCTTGACCCCCCCATGGTGTCGTTAAGTTTGCAGTGTAAAGAGTCCAGTGGAGTGTGACAAAAATTATTGGGGGCTGGAGCACTTGATTTATGATGACGACAGACAATAGAACAAGGAACAATGGTCTCAAGTTACAGAAAGGGAGGTCTAGGTTGGATATCAGGAAAAGTAAGCACTGGAAAGCAATACTGAGAGAGGTGGTAGAATCTCCATCCTTAGAGGTCTCTGCTTCTCATCTTGACAAAGTCCTGGCTAGGGTGATTTCATTGGAATTGGTCCTAATTTCAGTAAGGGATTGGACTCAATGACCTGCTGAGGTCTCTTGCAACTGTATGATTTTATGAAACAGGTTTTAATTGAAATAACGGGAAACAGAGGGAAGATAAATAGCCACATTCACACACTGGCAGATCAAGAAGCAGGGTCTTGATTTAATGCACCAAAGTGTACTGAGGGAATTGGCAGATGTCATTGTTGAGCCTTTGGCCCTTATCTTTGAAGATTCTTGGAGATGAGGAGAGATTCTGGATTACTGAAAAAGGCACATGTAGTGCCCATCTTTAAAAAAGGAAAAAAGGCCAATCCAGGGAACTATAGACCAGTCAGCCTTACCTTAATCCCTGGGAAAATAATGGAGGGACTCCTCAAGGAATCCATTTTGGAGCACTTGGAAGCGGCGAAAGCGATGTAGCATAGTCAATACGGATTCACAAAGGGCAAGTTCTGCCTGAACAATAAGATTAGCTTCTATGATGAGGTAATAGTCTCTGTGGACGTGGGGAAGTCAGTGGATGTGATATACCTTGACTTCAGCAAAGCTTTTGATACAGTATCCTACAACATTGTTGCCCATAAGTTGAGGAAATATGGATCGGATCCATGGACTATAAGATGGCTAGAAAGCTGGCTTGATGATGGGGCCCAACAGGTAGTGGTCAATGGCTCAATAGCTGGATGGCGGTTGGTTTCAAGCAGAGTGCCCCAAAGCTTGGTTCTGGGGCTGGTATTGTTCAACATCTTTCTTAATAACCTGGATGAGCAACTGGATTCTACCCTCATCAAGTCTGCAGATGACGCTAAGCTGGGGGAGAGGTAGACATGTTGGAGGGTAAAGAGAGGATCCAGAGTGACCTGGATAAATTGCTGGATTGGGCCAAAGGAAATTTGATGTGGTTCAACAAGGAGAAGTGTAGAGTCCTGCACTTGGAATGGAAGAATCCCAAGCATTGTTATAGGCTGGGGACTGAATGGCTAAGCAGCAGTACAGTGGAAAGGGACCTAGGGGTTAGGGTGGATAAAAGGCTGGATATGAGTAAACAGTGTGCCCTTTTAGCCAAGAAGGCAAACGGCATATTAGGGTGCATTAGGAGGAGCATTGAAAGCTGATATAGAGAAGTGGTTGTTCCCCTGTATTCAGCACTGGTGAGTCCACATTTGGAATATTGTGTCCAGTTTTGGGCCCCCAGTATAAAAAGGATGTGGATGAACTGGAGCAGGTTCAGCAGAGGGCAACAAAAATGATTAAGAGGCTGGAGCACATGATCTATGAGGAGAGGCTGAGGGATTTGGGGTTATTTAGTTTGCAGAAGAGAAGACTGAGGGGTGATTTAATACATCCTTCAACTTCCTGAAGGGGAGCTCTAAAGAGGATAGAGAGAAACTGTTCTCAGTGGTGACAGATGGATAAAACAAGGAGCAATGGTCTGAAGTTAGAGAAGGAGAGGAGTAGGTTGGATATTAGGAAAAACTACTTCACCAGACCAGGCCGATGGTGAAACACTGGAATGTGTTACCTAGAAATGTGGTGGAAACTCCATCTCTAGAGGTTTTTAAGTCCTGGCTTGACAAGGTCCTGGCTGGGATGACTTAGCTGGGGTTGACCCTGCTTGAAGCAGGGGGCTGGACTAGATGATCTCCTGAGGTCCCTTCTAGCTCTATGATTCTATGATAGCTCAATGTGTTTACTCTATATTGAGTTATCAAAAGTGTCCCCAAATTGTGATAGTTCCACTCCATCCCCAATGAGGCTCATCTTTACTGACCAGAAACTAGGTATGGTGAAGCCAAAGCCCTGACTTTATTCCCCTCCCAGTCACTCTAGGGAAGGGTTTAACAGGTGCACAATGTCACAGTTCAGGGCAACTGTATGTGTACTTCCCCCTACTTGTCCCAACAAGGCCACTCTAAGCTCCCGGCTCCCCAGTCATCCCGTCTTGGGAAAGTACACATGTCTCTGTCCCTCCTGACCCGGCATTGCAAGGCTGCCCGGTTCTCTGCCTGCAGTATGAATTTCCCAACAAGTCACACTGCTTTGCATTCCTGTCTTAGAGGCTAGAGCCAATGCAGTTGCCCACAGTTATGGCCTGAGCCAGCTATTCCTTAGGAGAAAGTATTACAGAGAAAACATTAATGCAACAAAGCCGAGCTGGGGAACCCCTGGCTCACTGCCAGGACTGAGACTGAGGCCTGAGGTTCCCCACATCCCAGGGCTGGATCCAGCTCATGGGTTCTGCCATGAGGACAGAAAGTGGCTCTGGGCTCCATATACCGCCACTTCTCCCTGCACCCTACCTGCAGAGCTTCCCATTGCTCTGATTGGCCAGAATTGCAGCCACTCAGAGCAGCTGGGGGGAGGGTGGGTGGCGTGCCTGGCAGTCGCAGTAGACAAAGCTCCCTGGATAGGCTTTTCTGCCATCGCTGCCATTTCCCTGGTTGGGGGAGGGGCAGAAGGAGGCAGAAGCATGTGGAGGGAAGTGCCCTCACCTTTGCCACCCATTTCCCCCGTCCTATTCAGACCTCCATCCTGCTCCTGCACCCTCCCTCCCACTCACTCCCCAAGCACTCCCCCAGCCCACCCCTGCACCCTCTCTCGCACACCTGCTCCCCAGCAGCCCCTCCTGCACACTCATCCCTGAACACCCCATTTTTGGTCCCACCTGGGGCCCCCGGAAGAGTTAATCTGGCCTGGGGGAAGCCCTGAACCTCTGTCCCTGGTTCTCCACTATGGTGCTAGAGCATAAAAGGAGTGAAGGTGTTTCAGAGTAGGACTACATAGCAAAGTTATTTCAAAATAACTGTTCCAGTATCTGCACAATACAACCACTATGTCAAAAAATTTTCAAAATAGCAGTTGGCATATTTCAAGAGAGGTAAACGTAATTCTACATTAGGCAATACAATTGAAAAATCAGTTCCTTTTTTGAAGGAGCGCGCAGTGCATCTATGCACATCACATCCTCTTTTGAAAATGAAACTGACAGCATGTGCTGCAGGAATCGAAAGCACTCTTCCAAACAGGAAACAGGAAGACCCTACCCCCTGCCATGTCTTTTTTTCCAAAGAGAATGTGTGTAGAGGCTCTGCATCTTGCTCTTTTGAAAAAGCAGGGTCCATAGCGGCAATCAGCTGTTAGGTGGAGACTTGCTGCCCAGCACCTGTGGGGCTCTATGGCCTGTGCATGCAGCAGCCCTTAAAGCCACATGCACCCAGATGCCTCGTTGCAGGAAGCTGAGAGATTGCAGGCAGCAGCCATCACATGTGCTGTGTCCATCGGGGCCATGCTAGTGAAGGTTTTGTGGGGTTTTTGTGGGACTATTGTGTGGGGTTTTTTTCTTTTTGCTTCTCACTTTTATGTGACCTCTGATCCACAGAAAAATGCAGAAAGGTTACCTTCCCTGCAGTAAAAGAACCTATGAACACGCTAAACAGCTTAGCACAAAACATACAATTCCCACAAGGTCTCTGGGCAAAGTCAACCCATCAAAGCCCAGGAAGGAGGTAGCATCTCAGAACGAGCATGCTCATGAGATGCCGAGCCTTTGCTTATACAGCCTGGGCGTTTGATCTGTGACAAGGTAATTCATAGCCAGTGTTTTTCTCCAGAAGGCCTAGCAAGCTTCAAAAGGCAGGTTGGCTGCATAACCAGGGGAGTTACATTTTCATAAACTGGAGATTTCCTAGGGAGGCCCTCCGCACTTTAAAAGTGCACATCATTTCATAGTCCTTTGAATCTCTTAAAACTTCCCAGGCTTTGCATGATTCAGATCCCCCGCAATCATACACTGTATGATGCTTAAACTTATTTCCATAAGGTTTTTTCAGAATACTGCAGGAAATGGCCACCTCTGTCACACACCATCCATGCTTACTCTTTCTGCTTGCTTGAGGATCCAGATATAGCCCACAGGGCTGCAAAGAAGATTGCTTGTCTCTTGCAAGAGATGTATGGTCTATGACCCAACCGAGCTCTAAATAGTTAAAGCTTGGGTGTTCAAGTCACAATGGCTGGGGGAGGATTCTTATTATTGTAATTATCATTCTAATAATAATTATTATCTATCTATTATTTACTTTAACCAGGCAGAAGATGATGATCCCCTACTTGAGAATCGCTCACTGCGACTGCATTGATGAATGAAATGAAGCATAACTTATGTTCTGTTAGAAAATAATTCTGATGTATGAATGTGTCAGTGTGTATAATTAGCACAGTAACGTATATGCCTGTCTCTTTTTAAATTTTTAATTTTCATGATTATTCTCTTGTGGGTGACAGTGAAGGTTTTTTCCACCTCATAAAGTGACCAGATTTGCACATCACATGAGTTCAATGGCTTAAAAGTATTTCATATGGGGAAAAAAAAAAGCCTGTAATTGAAGTCAAGAAGAACAGAGCTCCATGGGGGAAATGTTTATGAAAGAAATCATCGGGCATTCTGAATCAGGCCTCTGGGGCCTGGATCCAGCATGACTGCAAGAGACCCAAGAATGGTGATCAGTGTACCTGCCATGCACTGTTGGAAAGACCAGGCTTCTATTTTAGGCACCAGACTGTTGGCAGAGCTCAGCTCTGGTTTCAGCAGTAGGGTGAGGGATCTGATCTTCAGAAGAGCTATGTAGACCTGTGCAGAAAACTTCACTGCAACCATATTCCATTGGAATATAAAGATCTGTTGAACCCAAAACACTTCACAGAACCAGTCAGTTTTCCAGTATTATATTTAGGAAGAAACCTGTGGGGAAAAATCCTGATAATGTTGAAACATCCCAGTGTGATATTATTGGTAGTATGTTTCAGTTTTTCATTGGTGTGATCGATGGCAAGGACAAGAATACACCCTGATACACCATCCTTTTGTCTCCCCAGATGTACAGTGGCAAATCCTGAATGCCCACACACATCCTCTGATGAGGCTTCCTTCTAGTGCCATTCACAGAAACCAAGATCTATAAGGCAAATCATGCATTCCCTACTTACGTACCAATCCTGCAAATACATATGTTGGTGAGTAATTTTCATCATGCAAATAGGTCAACAGAACCGTTTTTTTGTGAGTAAAGTCACTCCCCATGCATGTGTGTGCATGTGCGTAGGATTGGGAATTTAGTTTCCTCTGTCCAGGCTCAGATCAAAGCTCACAATGAAATGACCAATTTGTCAGGATACCATCTGTGGATTCAATTTTAAATGTAGATCCTTCTCTAAGTAACGGAAGGTGCCAACAGCAATCAAGAAGAAAAACTGTGCTCCTTGGAGATACAACTACGCTATCTGCTCCTGATCGCCACAGTTTCATATGCCGTGTGGATAATGCTTCCCACAAACAATTGTGCCACTTATGCTTGATTGCTGCAATATGCACAGCAGGCGCACAAAGCAGCAAATGCATTAGAAATGCCAATGAAAAATTAAATTTTGTGCTATTCACCCAGTTCTATCCATAAGGCCATTAACAAGTGGAACCCAGCTTCAGACCACACTCTTAATACGGAAATAAAAACAAAATAGGGGTCCCCCACACACTGGTGTAAATTTGATGCCATTCCCCTGAAGCCAAAGGAGCAATACATCTGCAAAACCACTTCAAAGGAGAATCAGGACTCACCTGGCTTGGTGGGAATTTTGCATTTTTTCAACAGCACAGACAGAATGGACCCCCTCTCTTTCGCCGGGTTAGCCTGCTGCTCAAACATCCTGGCTGTTTCTTGATTGTTACTGGCCTCCTGGGGCTGAATGTGAAATTTCCATGTCATATTACAGAAGGGGTAAGAAAGCAATCAATTTAAGGACATAAGAATGGCCATACTGGGCCAGCCAATAGCTGACCTAGCCTAGCATCCTGGCTTCTGACAATGGCTAGTGTCAGATGCTTCAGAAAGAATAAAGAGAAAATGGCAATTATCAGGTGATTCATCCACAGTCTGATCATCTGGCACTGAGATATTTAGGGCCACACAGAGTGTAGGCTGCATCCCTGGACATGTTGTCTACTAGCCATTCGTGGACCTATCTGCCATGAATTTATCTAGTTCTTTCTCCCGCCCTTGTCCCGTGATTCTAGGATTAAATATCAAGGCAGTGCAGCAAGGTACATGATAGCCAAGTTTGTAATAAATACTGTAATTTACCCACTACAGGAGACAGGGGGTTCAGCAACCATATTGTTCCACAATATGTTTTATTCAATCAGAAGTATGGGCCAGCCCAAAATGCCTGTCTTGTAAAATTATTTGGCTAATCCGAAATTGGTTCACAAACACTATGACCACTAAACTTCATTGCAGTTTCTCTCACTGCCACTCCTAACATTAGGACCAGTTCTTCAGTGGGTGTAAATTATGCCACTGAGGTTACTAAGCTCTGTTGATCTATACCAGCAGAGTATTTATACATCAGTGTGAAGTCCTCTAACTTCAGTGGAGCCATTCCAGCTTTGCCTTGATATATTTGAGATCGATATCTGGCCCCAGAAGGGCAGTTAAGTTCTCTTAAGATACAGCTAATGGTTCTGTCATAATCAATTTCGTCCTCTTGCTGTTTTATGGGAACATTTTTTTCTGGGTTTCTCGATTTTTCTAGAAACAAAAAGAAAAGGCAAAATTAATCTAAAATTTTCCCTGATGAAAATACCTTGCTGCAGAAATCTCTCTTTGTGACCATCTCCCTGCTTGAAGATCAGCTGGATGTTCTGAATGGGGGCTAGCCCAAAGAGGCGTCTTGACATTACATGATGAGCTGACATTTATTCCATGTACAGTAAACTCTCCAGAAGTGCCATTTCAATTTGCGCTTAACTCACATTAACGCAAGTTAAGTGCCAATTGAAACCGCCCCCCAGCCTCTGGCTACCCCAGCTGGGAGAGCCCAGCAGGCATACAGCTGCCGGAAAGGCAGCTGACTGAGTTGCTCACGGTTTCCCTCACCTGCGGGAAGCTGGGGAGCAACAGACCTCTCCAGAGGCTCCAGCTGCCTGCCCCCCCAGCCAGCAGAATTTCAGGGATCTCCCCAACCCACTCCACAAATTTACACAAAATTTGATTTACACAGACATTACCCAGTATGCAACCTTCATGTACATCGAGAGATTACTCTAGTCTTACTTTTCTTTCGACGAAGCAGCACCTGCTGCCCTTACAAAGGATTAATAATTGCCCAGACATGCATTTAGCAATGATATTAGCACTCCTACATCTTGGATCTTTCAGATTTAACAAGCATTGGGTTCAGTTAACTTGTTTGGCACTATTTATTTTTCACTGATTTCATTAGCATGCAGCAATAGCTCAATTCAAAGTAACACATTTATCTTCTCCCGCCAGTGAATGGCCTGCCTATTAGATGAAATCCAGAGTTTTGCCACTGAGTTCAGCTGGGAGAGGGTTATACTTGTAAAGTTACTGAAATCTTTGCACAATTGAGCCCTTAATTCCTTATTAATAGAGCTGGTTAAATGGATTTTCCAGTCTGGCCTCTTAACACAGGTTGATGCGATTGGACATGGATTCACATAATTTCTCTGTGAAAAGTTTTCATCCCAAAGATTTCACCCAAGCAGCACTGTTTATTAATTGCTAAATTGCAGCACTGTGTCATTGGTGCTAATAAGGGGGTGGATCACTGGGAGGGATTCAGGATTAGAGAACCTCAGGGCCTGCTCAGGATGCCTAGCTGTGCTGCAGGGACAGCCCTCTGCCATGCTACTGCAGCTATCCAAAGGAGGCAGGAAACACCAGCTTTGATGTCAGGATTATTTTATTCAGATATCACCAAGAAATTTAGAGAAGCACAGAAGGGAGCAAGGCAACGAGTTGGACAGCCCCCTCTACCTTTCATGACCCTCCTCCACCTTAATAATATAATATATGAAGTCAGATGTAGCATCTCACTCAGAAACAAGCGCACCATTTCGGGAAGGCAGGGGGGTCTACAGCCTCATGTACTGCGATGCTTCTTGCTCTTTTTCCCCTTTCCCTGACTATTAGAGAACGAGGAGAAAGTACACAGCTTGTACTGTGTCTTCCTCTCACTCCTGGATGGGGCTGGGAGTGGGAAGAGGAGTATATGACCCAAACTGTGTAGTTTGCCCTCTCTCCCTGAGAGGGAAGGAAAGAGGTGTAAGCAGAGTCCTGGTATGTGTAACTGCAGCTCCACCTACCTCCTGAAAAGATGCCCGGGATTGCATTGCCGGCTTGCTTACCCAGGGGAGTAATGCGCTAGATGTGGATGTGATTCTTAAAGTGTGCTATTGTGTTGCAGAGTAATTGATTCATGTTCATAGCAGGTGCACTTTAACACAGTGCTGTTTGATATTAAAAGTGCACGATATTAAAACACACGTGGGTGTGCGCTAGTGCAGAGCAGCAGGGTCTGCAAGGACCAAGTAATGCTCGAACCATGAGTGAGCTTTTGAAACCACACCCCAAAAAGCACATTACCCCATTGTGTAGGTAAGCCCCGACACAGCAACTCCACACTGCAAAGACAAACCTGCAGCCCTGGGTCTCAGAGTTGGGGGGTCAATTGACTTGGGTAACAGGGCTAAAAATAGCAGTGTAGACATTCCTGTTCAGATGGGAGTTTGGGCTCTCCATAGCCCTTGTGTGCGGGGGATGGGAGAGAGGGGTTCAGAGTTCAGGGTCTTTTAGTGAAGTGTAGCCATACCCCTGAAACTGCACTAGCTCGTTGCCACGTATGCTGAATACAAGAGCAAGGGACGCTCCGCATTGCAGCCTGTGCTGCTGCATGAGGAGAAGGGAGCCATGATCTTTCTCGGAGTGTAGGCCAGATTCACAGCAATGGGTAGCTTCAAATTCATGTAAGTGCAGTTAAAAAGGTAACTGTGGGGATCGCATGGCTGCAAATGAGAGGAGCACGTTGTCCCATATTGTACAATAGAAACCAGATTAATTCAGACCCTCTGGCTTGACTCAGACTGAGAATTTGGTCTTCTTTACCATTCACTAGTCAAAAGGTTTGCAAACCAATCCTTAAACTAAACAGCAGATCCCCAGGCCCAATATAAAATCTACTGTCATTAATCACCCCTGGGAACCAAAAAAGAAGAGTTTTTGAAGATAGATTCTTACAAAGTCTCTGGAGATGTGACTAATGAAATCTGGGATCATATGTGGAAATAAGTATTATATACACAATAGAACTCCAGAGTGCCTTTTGGTAAAAAAAGAGGAAGTGGTATTCAGCCAGCTCTCCACGCCCCCGACCCTAGCCAATTCTATGGCTGGGGCTGCCGAGGTGCTTGTACTGAGTACCTAGATAGACAGGTAGATAGATAGATAGACATTTTGTAGCCTCACATTTGCTCTGGAGAAAATTCCATTTTAACCTTTTTTTTTTCGTTCATTTGTTTCATTTCACCCTTTGCAAATTCATGAGATTCTAGGAAAGTTGCTAAAACAAATTCCCAAGAATGACTTCTTGCTTTATGAAATTGCACTGACTGTTCTTGAAACATCTGAAATAATTTAGGAGCATGGCGCACTTAGCTATGAAATAAGGATGACTTTTGTCCGCTGTATACTCTATCTTCACGTGCCTTGGCAGAGTTCAGCAACCATTTTGTTCCCACGGTGATTGAGAAGAAATACTCCAGAACTCTCTCAAGGTTTTTGCTTTAGTTCTTTCTTCTTGTAGACTTTATTAATCTAAAATAAACACCTTGTTAGATTGAAAGTGCATATCTTGACTTTTGTGTAGAAAAATGTAATTAGCTAAGGCAGTGTCTATGTGTGTCAGATATTCTGGAAGAACACAGGCTTCTTCCGGATCCCTAATGCCGATCTCGCAAGGGGAATAATGCCTTCTTCTGGGTGATTATTGTGGAAGAAAGCACATGTAGACGTTTGTGGATCACTTCTTCTTCACTACCCACCCAGAGCCAGGAGACACTCTACAAGCTCCTATGGTGCCTACTTCCAGCAGCAGTTAAAGATGTGTAACCCTTCTATTAATGCCAAGTGCCTGCCAGAAGGGCCGGGTTCAACTCCTGGGGGGTTTCCTGTGAAGGATACAACCAACCGGCTTGAGCTGCCACCCATTGGCCTGGAACAATTTCATTCCACTTGCTGTGTGCCTGTAAGGCAGTTCTCCCCCCGCCCCTCGCAAACACAGAGTCTGAGATAGAAACAGCTGGTTTAATGACCATAACCTACCCCAAGGTTACAGTGGCTATGTCTACACTAGCCCCAAACTTCGAAATGGCCACGCAAATGGCCATTTCGAAGTTTACTAATGAAGCGCTGAAATGCATATTCAGCGCTTCATTAGCAAGTGGGCGGCCACAGCACTTCGAAATTGATGCGCCTCGCTGCCGTGCGGCTCATCCTGACAGGGCTCCTTTTCAAAAGGACCCCGCTTACTTCAAAGTCCCCTTATTCCCATGAGTAGATGGGAATAAGGGGACTTTGAAGTAGCCCAGGTCCTTTCGAAAAGGAGCCCCGTCAGGACGAGCCGCGCAGTGGCGAGGCATGTCAATTTCGAAGTGCCGCGGCCCCCCTCATGCTAATGAAGTGCTGAATATGCATTTCAGAGCTTCATTAGTAAACTTCGAAATGGCCATTTGCGTGGCCATTTCAAAGTTTGGGGCTAGTGTAGACATAGCCAGTGACAGATGCAGTATATCTAAGCAAAGAAGAGACAAACCCCTTTACCAAGATACCATCCACATATGCAATAGAACCAAGTCTCTTGCTGGGGCTCTTGGCCCTTTACCCCACACACAGTTACGGGGTGTACTGCCTGCAGTGCAGTCCTGAACCCAGAGCCCACAGATACATCACCAGGGCAGTATTAGCCGTCCCCTTGTCTGCCTCATCCCCTTGCTGCCCCCCACCACTGCTCCTACCTGCCAGCTCCATCACTCACCACTCCTTCTACCAGCCACCCACCATCAGCACTCCCTCACCAATCACATAGCTAGGGATTACCCTGATGCAGAACCTTGTGACTTCAGCTCTTAATACCTCCAGTGAGTAATTTCATGAACATACTAGTATTCAGCTCTATCTTTCAACAGGTGTACAGAACTAGTTAAGCCAGGCTTACAGCTATATAGGCAGGACATAAAAGCTGTGTCTACACGTGCATGCTACTTCGAAGTAGTGGCACTAACTTCGAAATAGCGCCCGTCGTGGCTACATGCGTCGGGCGCTATTTCAAAATTAACTTTGACGTTAGGCGGCGAGACGTCGAAGTCGCTAACCTCATGAGGGGATCGGAATAGCGCCCTACTTCGACGTTCAACGTCGAAGTAGGGACCGTGTAGACGATCCGCGTCCCGCAACATCGAAATTGCCGGGTCCTCCATGGGGGCCATCATCTGGGGGGTTGAGAGATGCTCTCTCTCCAGCCCCTGTGGGGCTCTATGGTCACCGTGGGCAGCAGCCCTTAGCTCAGGGCTTCTGGCTGCTGCTGCGGCAGCTGGGGATCCATGCTGCAGGCACAGGGTCTGCAACCAGTTGTCGGCTCTGTGTATCTTGTGTCGTTTAGTGCAACTGTGTCTGGGAGGGGCCCTTTAAGGGAGCGGCTTGCTGTTGAGTCCTCCCTGTGACCCTGTCTGCAGCTGTGCCTGGCACCCTTATTTCGATGTGTGCTACTTTGGCGTGTACACGTACCCTCGCAGTGCCTATTTCGATGTGGTGCCGCGCAACGTCGAAGTTGAACATCGACGTTGCCAGCCCTGGAGGACGTGTAGACATTATTCATCGAAATAGCCTATTTCGATGTAGTGTGCACATGTAGACGTAGCCCATGTTATGGACACAGCAACCACAGACCACACTAGAGCAGGAAGACAACAGCTCCTCCAAAAAGCCCAGGGAAGAGTGTGAGACCCCCAGCCAGCACCAGGGACCCTCAGACTTCTCTTCCCCCACACGGGTCCCTGGTGATTGCCGTGGCCTCAGAGCTGAGCAGCCAGATCATGTCTAGCAGGGCATCCCTGGACCTTTATGAGGTCACACCAGGCAAGTGCGCAGCATGGGGCATCCCCCAGTGGGGGCATACGCAGCCGCCCGCTCCCACAGCCCCCCATTACACACTGGAGTGTGCCCCAGGGCCACAGTCAAGCTGCAGGGCACCCCACAGGAGCCCCAGCACACTTAGGTCCATGCAGCGGGGGGGGACCCAGGGTGCACAGAGCCCCCTGTGCCCAACTGCATCCCTCCCACCTGGTGCCCTGTTCCCACATGGGGCCCCTCAGAGGTGGCAGCATCCCTAAAGTGAGAGGCTGGCCAGTCCACCATGCCAGGCCCATGGCTTGCAACATAGGGGCCTCCTGGGTGCAGCCTACGGTGGGTTGCCTAAGGGGTCAGGGGACTGCCTCAGGGGACTTGGCTGTGACCCTAATCCTCCCACATTGTGTTACAGCAGCTTCATCCCAGGGACAGGTGAGGCACCGGAGGAGCCTGGGCCCAGCGAGGAGCATGCAGGCCAGAGGTGCTAGTAGTCTCCCAGCCAGAACCAGACTCACACATGTGACTACAGCCGAGCAGGCATGGAGAGCCCATTCCTGGAGCCTTGCACAGGAGGTAGAGGCACATGTAGATACCCTACACCACCAAACTGAGGTGGCAGAGAGGTGGCTAGACCTGGAGGTGGAGGATTTCCGGTGGCACCAAGACACTTATGGGGAGATGGTGGGGATGCTCCAGCAGGTATGCGGGGCCCTCTTGGCACCCCCCATGGCTCCCCACTGCTGCCCTCTCAGCCCCCACCCCCGCTGCCCCAGAGCTCCAATCCCTTCCCACCCCTGAGGCCCTAGCTGTCCTCCTTCCCCAGGGTCTTCCCGCAATGGCACTTCAGTACCTTGGGCAGGACCTGTGGTGGGGCCCCCACCCAGAGAACCACCCTGCCCTGCCTCCCCACTGGGGACATGCCACCAACCACCCACCACCTCCTCCCCATGCTTCCTGCCCCAGCGGGGCCCCAGCGGGGACCATGCACCCAGGGCTTGAGAGGTAGCCATGAGGGCTGGGGATCACTGCTCTCCACCCTGTCCCTCAAGTAGGGGCCCCTCCCCTGCCCTCTCCTCACCTCCCCCTCCACACCCAGTTAGTATGCTGCTGCTGCCCAGATGTCCTGCCCTTGTAAATAGTTGACCCCCACTCCTTTGTGTTACGTGAAAGCAATTTTTTATTGTTTATATATACATTTACTATAGTGCATTATTTAAATAATACAGTTTTGGTTGGCACCCCTGTATCCCTGTTCATTAGGGGGCAGAGGGGCACCTGTGTTGGGGCCCTGGCTCAGAGGTCCCTGTGGGTGAAGGCCTCCCAGACAGCATCCTGGATGCAGACCCCATCCCGGTGCAGCTGCCTGTTGGGGGCCATAGGTGGCTGCTCATAATCCTGCGGTGGTGGGGCCAGGCTGCGCTGGTGCTGTGTCCCTTCATACACTTCTATGAGGTTGTAATGACCACAACAGGCGGCCACGAGCTGCGGGACATTCTTCACCCCCCACGTTGAGGCGTGTGAGGAGGCACCTGAACCATGCCTTTAAGTGCCCAAAGGCACACTCCACAGGATTCCATGTACATCCCAGCTGGGCACTGATGACCTCTTGTGACGGGGTAAGATGCCCTGTGTAGGGTTGCTGCAGCCACGAGTGCAGGGGGTACGCCGGGTCAGCTACCACGCAGAGCAGTGTGGTGATGTCACTGATGATGACTTTGCATTGGGTCACATATGTACCCGCCTCCATCTAGTGGCACTGGGAGGAATTCCTGAAGATGCAGGCATCGTGTGCCCGGCCAGGGCAGTGGACGTATACATTGGTGAGCTGGTCCCGAGCATCCACCACCGCATGATGGTGTGGTACCCCCTGCGGCTGACATATTGGCTGATATGGCGGGACAGTGCCCTGATGGGGATATGGATTCCATCCAATGACCTGGAGTACTGGGGGAAGCTGAGCTCCACGAAGTCTGCCACAGGCACATCGAGTTGCACGAGCTGCCACACAAGCACATCGTTGATAACCCTCACAACCTGCAGGGTGCAGAGAGCGGAGACACTCATCAGTGTTCTCAGGGGTACCCTGGGTTGGTCCCCAGCCATCCCTTCCCTCCCTCCAGCCCTCCCTATGGCTCTCCATCAGGGTTCCCCTCCGGGAGTGGGCTTGTATATGGGTGGGGTATCGGGGTCACCTGTGATGGGCCCCCTGCCCCTGTGTCCAGTCCCCCCGCTGGGTCCCAGGGTACCTTGTAGCCTGAGACCACCCTCCCCGCTCCCCAGGCCAGGCTGAGGCCTGTCATGTGGCTTACCTCCAGTATGGCAGCCCTGATAGTGGACTTGCCCACCCTGAATTGCTGCCCCACAGAGTGGTAACTATCAAGGGTGGCCAACTTCCAGAGGGCAATGGCTACAAGCTTCTCCACCAGAAGGGCTGGCCACATCCCCGTGTCCTGGCAGTGAAACAGTGGGGCCAGCCAGGCACAGATGTGGCAGAACATGGCCTTCTGCATATACAAGTTCCACTGCCACTGTTTGTCATCCCACTATGCCATGACCACCAGGTCCCGCCAGTCACTGCTGGCAGCTTGGGTCCAGATATGATGAACGAGCTGTCAGGGGCCAGGCTGGGTCAGGGGTGGGTCAGGGCCCCCCAGTTCTCAGGCTGTATTTATGCAGCAGGCTGAGGAGGGTGACCAGGAAGCTCCCCAGCACCATTGTCAGGGCAAGCCTGTGCTGATGAAGGACCTCAGGGTCCATGGCCATTAAGGGAGTTGTTGCAGGAGCAGTGATATGGCGAGATGTGCAAAGAGCAGCACAACAGGCCTTGGCAGCTAATGCAGGGAGGGGTATTGAGGGGCCTTTAACATGCTGCATGGCCAGTGCCCCAGAAGTGGTCTCCAGGCTTGCAACACCGTCTGAGGTGTTTCCTGCCCTGTTCTTCCAGACCGGCTCCCGCACATGTGTGGATGTGATCTTCCAGAACACCAGGCAGCTGTTTCAGATGCCACTTTGTGTGTGGATGCTCTCTTATGGAAGATGATCTTCCTGAGGATAGCGTCCAGAAGATCCTCTTCCAGAAGAACTGACGTGTAGATACAGCCTAAGCCTGCGTCTCCACGTGCCATTTCTTCCAGAAGTGGCACGCTAATAAACTAACCCAAAGATGCTAATGAGGCATGGATGCAAATTTTCCATGCCTCATTAGCATAGCGGCACATGGTTCAGAGTCTGGAAGAAGCTCTTCTGGACTCCAAAGTACAGATGGAGATGCATAGTCTGCGGGAATCTTCAGGAAGGAAACCCTCCTTCCAGAAGCCTCTTCCCCAAAATTTTGCTATGGGAAAACCCTCCTTCCAGAAGATCCCCATGGGCTGTGCGTGTCCACATGTGCTTTGGGTCCAGAAGAGCTTCTTCTGGACTCCAAATCATGTGTTGCTATGTTAATGAGGTGTGGAAAATTTGCATCTGCTCCTCATTAGCCTTACAGTTAGCTCATTAGCATGCCACTTCCAGAAGAAGTGGCACATGGAGATGCAACCTAACTGATTCAGCACTAATATTTTGAATTTCTATAGTGCCTCCTACATTAGGATCAAAAAGCAATCTGTAGACTCCTGGCCCCACTGTGAGTTACACAGGGGAATATTTACTATCCATATTTAATTGAATGAGAAGCGGGGGACAAAGAGAGATGAAATGATTGTGCAAGGGCAAGCTGGATGTGTGCAGAAGATGCAGGATCTTTTGGCCTTGGGCTTTAAGCAGAATCCCATCTTTTTGCTGTGCTGACATATATTCTTTACTGCCAGTTGGTCAGCAGCTCCTTTTCCCATGTCCCTCCCCAGCATTCAATTATTGTCACTCAGGGGCTGTATGTACACAACAAAGAAACGTTGAAAGGGAGAACATTGAAAATCAAAATCGAAATAAGGAATTTCGAAACAGCGCAGCTACACACACAAAGTGGATCGCTGTACCCATCCTCTAATTTGAAAGAACCCCCCCACAGTGCTTCAAAAGGGAGCTTCCGCATAGGAATGAGAGCTCTTTCAAAATAATCAGCCAAGAAACACCACGCACGGGGTCACATGGCTGACAAGCCCTTCTGGGTCCCATTTCCAGCAGCCCCCTTAAAAAGCCCCTCCCAAATACACCCACCCTGCACACACAGAGCATTGCAGAGCAGCACACAGGACTGCGTGGACCGTGCTCTGAGAACAGGAGGAGAGAATGGAGCAACAGCAGGTGCCCAAGGCTGATGCCTCCACCCACACCAGGGCCCAGGTGGTGATTGCCATCCTGGGTGTGGTGGATGCCCCGGGGCCCACCTACCCCCCCATACTGGGGTCCTGCAGGCTCTGGCAACAGGGCAACCGCCACTCCCCATTCCCCATCCCCCGCGGCACCTCTAGAGCCACCCCAGCAGTGGGGACTGGGGGGAGAGGCTGGTACTGGGCCAGTGGAACAGTGAAAGGTGGCTCCAGAACTTTAGAATGACAAAGTACACATTCATGGAGCTGTGTCAATGGCTCGCACCTGCCCTGCATCACGTGGACACCTGCATGCAGCCTGTGCTCCCAGTTGAGAAGTGTGTGGGTATCACCCTCTGGAAGCTCACCACCCCGGAGAGCCACCATTCAGTGGGGCACCAATTTGGGGTGGGCAACACCATGGTTGGAGCCATACTCCTGGAGGTAAGTGAGACCGGGGCCCCACACACACCCCGGGAAGGGGGGGCAGGGGAGGCCTAGGGTGGGGCGCCTGCAGGGGAAGGGGAGGGGGGCTCCCTGATGTGCAGGACCCCACATGTCAGTGACCCCCATCTACACGTGGTCCAGGCCATCAGTCGCATCATTCTGCAGAGAGCTGTCCACCTCAGCGTCTTGGACGATGCCATCTTGGGATTTGCAGCCCTCGGTTTCCCAAACTGCTTTGGCACACTTGATGGCACCCACATAGCTTTCCGCACCCTGTACCACAGTGCGGGACACTATATAAACAGCAAGGGGCACCACTTGGTGGTGTTCCAAGCACTGGTTGATGCCCAGGGCTGGTTCTGTGACATTTGCATGGGCTGGTCCAGGCGAGCCCATGGTGCCCAGCTACTACACAACTCCTGGCTAGGGCAGCGCCTGGAGGAGGGCACCTACATCCCTGCCGAGGAGCTCCCCGTGAGGACACAATGATGCCACCTTGTATAGTGGCCAATGGGGTGTACCCTTTGCAGCCGTGGCTGATGTGCCTCAACACAGGGCACACTACTGCCAGCCAGGACACTTTTAACAACTGCCTGAACCATTCCTCCTACACTATAGAGAGGGCCTTTGGATGCCTCAAGGAGCATTTCCGATGCCTGAATGCATGGCTGGACATCTGCCTGCCCAATGTCCCCAGGGTAGTCACAACCTGTTGTGCTCTGCACAATATAGTGGAGGGAAAGCATGAGTACTACATGCCAGGATGGACTGAGGACTGCGGCCCCGGCTATGAGCAGCAGCCCATGGCCCTGTGCCACCAAACACATTGCAATGGGCTTAGGGTCCAGGAGGCCTTCCAGCAGGCCTTCGAGTGGAAGCCTCCAGCTCACACCCACCCTGCAGCACGGCCCCCCAACACACAGGGGATAGTGGGGTTCACAGAAAGGGTTTAATAACTAGGAGCCAATGATACATATGTAAATAAACAGCACTGGAAAATAATGGTGTGGGGTCTTCCTAACCAGGAGCTAAATATGGGGGGGAATGAGGGAGAACTATACACAATGCAGCAGGGGCACGGGCCCCATAGCCAGGGCCACAGGTCTGGGTGGGCCTAGTCTCCCTCAGGGGTGGAGGGGTGAGACCCCCAGTGGGTACAGAGGCCCCACTACCCTGGGTGTGACGGACCTGTTGAGGCTGGGAGGGGGCTGGCAGGGCGGAGAAGTAGGATTGGCCAGGGGCTAGGGGAAGGGGTGGGCTGGATGAGGCAGGGGGATGAGGTGCTGGGGGGTCCAGGGGGGAGAACTTCCCCCAGGATCACACTGGCAATCAGCCAGCAGCTCAAGGTGAGCGGGGCAGATGGGGTGAGGGTGGATGGTGAGTTCAGGGGCAGCAGAAGTGGGTTTGGGGGTGAGAAGGCAGGGGACAAGGGCAGAAGGGGGTGACGGGGGGGTGGGCAGGGGGACCAGCCATCTGACAACTGCAGCCACCTCTGCCCAGACCTCCCTCCACCAGGCCCTGTCCTCGTGCTCCATCTGCAGCCACTCCCAGAGCACAACCATCTGCTCTCGGATGGCTGCAGTGTGGGCCTCCGCTGACTCTGGTGGGTCATAATCCTGGTGCCATTGGGCCTTCCGGGGCTGGGTGGGCAGCAGCCTGGGCAGCGGGGAGGAGGGTTCCCCAGCTCCAGTGGATGGTGGGGCGGGTGTGCTGGTGGCTGGCACAGGACTGGTTTGGCCCTCAGAGGATGATGCTGTGGAGGCCACTCATCAGTGCTGTTGCCCGGGCCTGCGGGCTCCACCTGCACCACTCCGCCATCCCCTGAGGTAGTGCCTCCTCTGCTGACCCCCACTTTCTGACTCCCATGTGCCCGCTGGCACTGCATCTATGGGGTGACCACTGGCTGCGGCCTGGCCCCTGCATCCCTTCCCAGCTGGGAGGGTCGGGGTGCTGTCCATGGGCATGGGTGCTGGATAGCACTGCGCCTGTGTCTGGGACAGGGTGGGGGAACATGGGATAGCACTCCCACCACCCCCGGGCCGCCCAATCCACCTGTTACCTACCTGGAGCTCCAGAGAACAGGTCCAGGGGCGCCAGCTTTGAGGGGGCCTGTCTGGAGGTACCAGAGCTGACAGCGATTGCGAGGGTCCCCTCTCCTTCGAGTTGCTCCCTGGCTCTACCGGTGTGGTCTGGAGCGATGTTCTGGGCTGGTCGTGCAGGTCCATCTCCCTGTCGGTATCAGACTGGCCTGTGTCGACCACTGCTGGTGCCTCAGAGACATCCTTCCAGCCAAGGAGCTGTTCCAGTGCCCGATAATGAGGGCACCTCGGGGTGGCCCCTGCCCCCAATTGCCTGCGGGCATCCCCGGCCCAGTTATCGGCCCGCCTCAGCTCCTTCACGTTCGATCAGACCTGATCTGCTGTGCTTTGGGGGCATCCCTGCCTCCACACTCCAGTGACAGACGCTCTAAGGCTGCTGCGTTTCAGGGCCACCCAATGCTGTACAACAGCACCTCCTCCTCCTCCCAGAGGCCAAGGAGGTCTTTAACCTCGGCCTCTGTCCAGGAGGGGCCCTTCCTCTTCTGGCCCTGGCTGTCCTCCGGTGACCCCTTGGGCTGGGAGGTTAGGGCTTCCTGGGGGTTCTGGGGGCGTGGGAGGGCTCACCATCCAGCTGGTGGGCTGTGTGACGTATCTGTCCGGGCTGCTGGAGTGTTTGCCAGGTAGACTTCATGCTTCTGAGGCTCCGGGCACGCTCTCAGCTTCCTGCATGGGGTTTCCAGGGTCATGCAGCTTTAAGGGGCTGGCCTGGGGACCACAGAGCCCCACCAGGGCTTGCTAGGGGAACTCCGGGTTCCCTGAGGCCACCACCATGGCAGACCTGCTATTTTGAAATAGCAGGCCCAGAGCGTCTACACAAGCTCTATTTCAAAATCTGGTTTTGAAAGGGGCCACTCTTCCTGAACTCGGATGGGAAGGGCAGTTTTGAAATTTGTGCCCTTTTCTCTGAAAACAATTTCGAAAGGGGCCATTGCGTGTGTAGCTGCTCTGCAGCCTCTTTTGAAATTGGACCCCCTTTTGAAATTGCTTTCGAAATATGGGGCTAGTGTAGACACACCCAGAGAAGAATAAACTGCTTCCAAAGACTAAGACCCTGTCCCCCCAGCATTTGTCCTTTTCTATATCTGAACCCAAACACAAACTTTATGTAAGTTCTTAAAAGTCAGTGTAATCATAGAATCCTAAGACTGGCCGAGACATCAGGAGGTCACTGAGTCCAGCCTATTCAGAGGCTCCATCCAATAACCTCCTACTCTTGCTATACACATCCACCTAGATTTTGTAGCCAGAGGACACCAATATAGAATCACAGAATCCCAGGGTTGGAAAGGACCTCAGGAGGTCATCGAGTCCAGCCCCCTGCCTAAAGCAGGATCAACCCCAGCTAAATCATTCCAGCAAGGACTAGGTCAAACTGGGACTTAAAAACCTCTAGGGATGGAGATTCCACCACCTGTCTCAGTAATGTACTGCAGTGCTTCACCACCCTCCTGGAGAAATAGTTTTCCTTAATATCGAACCTATACCTCTCCCTCAGTAACTTCAGACCCTTGCTCCTTGTTCTGCCATCTGTCACCACTGAGAACAAGTATCGGAGACATCAAGGGCTCCTTTACCTGCACATCTACTAATATAATATATGCCATCATGTGCCAGCAATGCCCCACTGCAATTTACATTGACCAAACTGGACAGTCTCTCCATAAAAGAATAAATGGACATAAATCAGACATCAGGAATGGTAATGTACAGAAGCCCGTGGGGGAACACTTCAATCTCCCAGGACACTCAGTGGCAGATTTAAGGGTGACAGTCCTGAAACAAAAAAATTTCAAAAATCAAATGTCGAGAGAAATCTCTGAGCTGCAATTTATTTGCAAATTTGACTCCATTAACCATGGATTAAACAGAGACTGGGAGTGGCTTGCAGCTTACAAAGGCAGTTTCTCTGCTCTGGGTGCTAAGATCTCCCCATTAGACTCTGACAAAGGCTCACATCCCCCTGCCTGATCTGACTTGTTTTTAACTCTTTTGATAAGTGCTGTTGATACTGGGCCATTTCCACCTTGCTCAATAGACCTTGTCAGCTCTGGCCCTCACTCTTACTGGGACCCCACTCTTTAAATACCCCTTGAAACCACCACCCCCACTCTTGCATCTGATGAAGTGGGTCTTTGGCCATGAAAGTTTTTGCTCCAAAATATCTGTTAGTCTATAAGGTGCCACTGAGAACAGTTTCTCTCCATCCTCTTTAGAGCTCGCTTTCAGGAAGTTGAAGGCTGCGATCAAATCGTCCCTCACTCTTCTCTCCTGCAAAATAAATAATCCCAGATCTCTCAGCCTCTCCTCATATGTCATATGCTCCAGCCCTTAATAATTTTTGTTGCCCTCCACTAAACCTGCTCAAATGTGTCCACATCCTTTCTATAATGGGGGGTCCCAGAACTGGGCACAATACTCCAGATGTGGCCTTACCAGTGCTGAGCAGAGGGGAATAATAGTTTCTCTAGATCTGCTGGAAATGCTTCTCCTAATGCACCACAATATGCCATTAGCCTTTTTGGCTACAAGGACATGCTGCTGACTCATATCCAGCCTCAGTCCCCAGATCTTTTTTGCGGCACTGTTACTTAGCCAGTCAGTCCCTGCCCTGTAACAATGCTTGGGATTCTTCTGTCCCAAGCACAGAACTCTACACTTCTTCTTGTTGAACCTCATCAAATTTCTTTTGGCCCAGTCTTCCAATTTGTCTAGGTCATACTGGACACTATCCCAACCCTCCAAAGCATCTATCTGACCCTTTAGCTTAGTGTCATCTGAAAATTTGCTGAGGGTGCAATCCATCCCCTCATCCAGGTCATTAATAAAGATGTTGAACAGTGCTGGCCCTAGAACCAATCCTTGGGGCACTCCACTTGAGACCAACCACCAACTAGATATTGATCCATTCATTACTACCCATTGGGCCCATCCTAAAGGTTTCCAGTTACCAACATATCACTTATCTTATCAATAGATCTCTTACGCCCTGACTAATAATCTTAGGCTGAGGAATTATGTTCACATTCTGCTGAGATCCATCCTATGACATAAGGCTCACATAAGGCCTTCTGCTCTTCAAGGACTTGAGATACTCCTCTATGGGCAGACAATGCAAGTATCATACTTTGTGAAGTACTGGGGATATCTTCAAAACAGGAATGACATTTGATACTCGTACTTGTCGATGGAAAATGTAACCTCATTCATACAACCACTTCCTGTGGCCTCTGTTATCACTGGTGGGTGGCAAGGAGGGAAAGGAACTTACCTGAACTTGTGTATTTGATTTACAAACCAGATGTGGCAAATGTTACATTTTCTGAAAACGTTTAGTCTCCCAGCATGCAATAGGTTAGAATTCATTAATTCTGCAATGCTGAAATGTGCCTTGCTGAGTCACACCTGAAACATTTTCCTTTCTGGTGAATCTCTTTGTGGTATTTTGTCTCTCAGACTGGATTCTGGAGAGCAAATACTAGGCGCTTCCTAAATATTATGCCTGCAAAATAAAAATAAAATAATGTATATTCTGCACCACTTCTCAAATTAACGTTTCAGTAGGGACCTGCATGCAAAAATGGGCCTGCTTTGTTTTGTTTAGAGACTGTCCCAGAAGTAAGCCGGAATTTGGGTTCAGATTTCAATCACTCTGAAGTGTGGAAGAGTTCAAATACAATTTATTGATGTGGACATATTATGCAAAATTTGGGTCTGGATTTCGACCCCATTCAAAGATCAGCCGCGTCCACACGTGCACGCTACTTTGAAGTAGCGGCACCAACTTCGAAATACCGCCAGTCATGGCTACACGTGTTGGGCGCTATTTCGAAGTTAACATCGACGTTAGGCGGCGAGACGTCGAAGAGGCTAACATAAGGGGATGGGAATAGCACCCTACTTCGATGTTCAATGTCGAAGTAGGGAACGTGTAGTCGTTGCGCGTCCCGCAACATCGAAATTGCGGGGTTTTCCATGGCAGCCATCAGCTGAGGGGTTGAGAGACGCTCTCTCCAGCCCCTCAGCTCAATGGTGGCCGCGTGGAGCGGCCCCTTAAAGCTCCCCACCCACTCCCTTCCTGTGCAGGAAGCTGAGAGAGCGTGCAGGCAGCAGCAGTAACACACGGCTAGCCTGCACGCTCCTCCGCAGTCACACACACCCCCACCCAACGCGATGGCCACCCGGCAGCCCCCCCAGCGCCCCCAGGGGACCCCCCCCCCAAGGGGAGCCAGGGCTCACAGCCCAGGAGCCAGGTGGCAAAGCGGCAGCGGGGCCTCTCCTGGACGGAGGCCGAGCTTCGGGACCTGCTGGGGCTCTGGGGCGAGGAGGAGCTGCTCCAGGTAATGGGGAGCAAGAGGCGGAACGCGGATGCGTTCGCTCGGCTGGCTGACGGCCTGGCCGCCTGGGGTCACCCTGGCCACACTCTGGATCATGTCCGCAGTAAAGTGAAGGAGCTGCGGCAGGGTTACGCCCGGGCCTGGGATGCGGCCGGCCGATCTGGGGCCGCCCCCGTCACTTGCCCCTTTTACAGGGAGCTCAGGGACATCCTAGGCCCCCGGCACACCTCCTCCCCTCCGGCCACTCTTGACACCTCGGCTGAGGAGCCCCAGCAGGCCCCAGAGGCAGAGTCCGCCCCGGAGGCAAACCCCGCACCCTGGGGGCCCCCCCAGGAGCCCACCCCCAGGGCACCGGAGCAGGAGGAGGAGGAGGAGGGGGACTCCTCCTCCAGCGACATCGGGCTCCAAATAATGATGCCGTCCCGGAGCTCCAGCCAGGCGTCCATCCCCCGGGTGTCCCCCAAGCGTGGGAGTGGACCGTCAGGTATGTACCCACCTGGTGCACACCCCTGGGGTTGAGGGGCGGGGGAAATTGATATGACCAGGGCCCTCCACATGCCCAGATGACCATGGCCCCAAGGACAGAAGTGGCATGTCCCTCAGAAGAGTCCATCAACCCCTGCCCCCCCCAGCACGACAGTGCCATGCCCCATCTCCGGGGCAGAGGGGAGCGGAACCTCTAGGGTCCCCCGGGGGGAGGGGGTGGGACACCCAGCAGCAGCAGCAGCAGCAGCATGTGATGGAGTCGGGGTAGTGCAAATGCGAGACTCAGGCTACATATGAGAAACAAGCTGAATAGCTCCCAGTGGCTAAGGATGATCCTGGGGCTACAACTGGCAGGTTACACCTCTGCTCTGAGCAAAGAGGAGGGAGGAGCCGAGCTGGGTTTGAATTGGGGGTGGCAGTTAGAGGCTAGGGGAAGGGAGAGCTAGAAGGCAGCCAGCCTGAGGAGGGGGAAAGCTATACCCCAGAGGGGCATGCTTTGGGGTCTTCTCCCCAGGACGGGTTGGAAGGACCGTCTCTGACTGCTGTACTGTCGCTTCTAGGAGAAACTGGGCATCTGTTGCCTAAGAAACCTCCTGTCATACCTGCTGAGTGAGAGTCTGTGATGGAGTGGGGGATACCTGTGTGTGTGTGAGTGGCTCACAGAGGGTGTGGGGCTCCTGCTGAGGGTAACCTTGATGACCAGGTAACACCTTTGCACTGCAGACAAAGGAGGAGGTGGAGCCTGAGGGGTTTGAATTGGAACTGGGGGTTGGAAGCAGTTAGTCTGGGCTGAGGGAGAGACAAAGGAGGGGGCAAGGCCCCAGCTCTGGGGGCCCCTCGGGGCCTCCTCTCCCCAACATGGATGGGACTGGCTGTCTCTGCCGGCTGTACTGACTCCTCTGTACAATGCTGTGTCCTGTCGGCTAATAAACCTGCTGTTTTCCTGCTAAGTGAGAGACTCTCCTGCCTGCGGACGGGGTGCAGAGCTTGGGGAACCCCAGAACCCCATCACACTGGTGTCAGAAGTGGGATGTTCTGCACCCCGAGGATGGAGCATCCAGCAGTAAGTAACCAGGGCCCTGGAAGAAGTGGGGCTTGCGAGACCCAGGTGTGCTGAAGGGCAGTGAGGTGCAGCTCCCCAAGGCGGAGGGGCCTGCGGCCGAACCCAAGCAACTGTGGTCGTGGTTCTCGAGAGGGGGTGTCACACCCAAGGAGGGGTTACTCCTGGGAATCTGTTGGAGTCAGTCCCAGAAGGTGGAGGGGCCAAGAGCCCAACCCCCAGGAACAAGTGACCCCTGAGGAGGCTGACGCTGAATAAGTCCTTCCCAAGACAGGGTGCTCATGGTCCCTGAGAGCGGGTGTCACACTGAAGAAGGGGTTCCTCTGAGAGTCTGTTGGAGTCGGTCCCAGAGGGCAGAGGGGCCTACGGCCTAACCCCGGGCAGCTTGTGACCCGCAAGGAGCCTGGCACACTGAAGGGATTCTTCCAGGAAGCGTGGGGTGCAGAGGGCATCAGCCTGAGAGCCTGCAACCACGCTGAGCAACTCCGCTGTGAAGTGGCAGCACCTGGAAACCGAATCGAGATTAAAGAAGCTGGACAAGGCAGCGTGGATGTGCAGTGGCGGAGCTCAGGGATGGGGAGAATCCTGCAGAGGTGAGCCCGGATCGGGGCAGGGAACCCTGGACTGCATGGAGCTCTGAACCAAGTGGCCTGCCACAGCTCAAGGAGGGAAGGAGCAATTCCAACCCATCATCTACTAGTGGCCAAGACAGACCTGCGAAAAGTTTTCCAGGCCTGGGCTGAGGAAGGTGCCTGTGTGTCTGTGCAGGAAAGCAGCTGATCCACTGGGAATGGCAAGTTGTCTGTGAGAAAAGCTGCTTCACCTTCTGTGTGTGTGTGGAGACCAGCCGGGGGGCTGGGACAAAGGAGAGAGTGTCTCCCATTGTCTGTCTGTGTTGGACAGCAGCAGCAGCAGCCTGGGGAGAGAGCAGAGCCTGCGTTTGGAAAAGGTGCCAATCAGGAAACTAGCCCATTATCTGAGGAAGATTCCCCAGCCTGGGGTGGCTGGAGAAGGATCCACCAGAAAAGAGCATTCCAGGTGTGTCTCTAAATCCAGCCATGGGGGCTGGAGCAGAGGGAATGGCTCCGGGATGGGGCAGTGGTATCCCTGCTAAGGACACTGGTCCTTGGTGCAAGAAAAGTGCTTCTGCTTCTGGGGAAGTGAATCCTTTGCCTGAGCCTGTGGGGGCTCAAGATGGAGCCAAGATGCCAGAGCTGGATCTGAGGGCAGCTGAAGCCCAGATGGGAAGTGGGCCTGCCTCTGTGTCTCTCAGGGAGGATGATGCTTTAACTTGGTCTAATCCAGTTAGGATCATCAGGGAATCCCAGAGACCAGACGATTCTGGTACTTGTTCTTTGCCTGATGCTGAGGTGTTACTGGGAGGGGCTGAGAGGACTCTGTCCTACCAGAGTCATCCTCTCGCCAGGACACAAGAACAGATGGGCAATAAAGTTACGCTGACTGATGAAGATAAAGGAGCTGGTAGCAGAAGGGAGGAAAGGGACCCTAACCTTCTGTCCAGTGGTACTGGCTGTCTGCCTGGTGGGGGATTACATGGGAATCTGCCTGATGGGCCAGAAGTGATCCTGGGTGTAGGTGAACCCCAGGAGCTGGTTGTGGCTCAAGGGAGCAGTGCCCCTGTGGAACCAGACAGGGGTAAGTTATTGTTTGGGGAAGCTCTTAAGGAAGAGAATTTCCCTAAAACTTTTCCTGACCCGTCTGTGGGGACTGCAGAAAATGGGAGTGAGGTGGAGGAGAGTGAACAGGAAAGGTGCTTGTCTGTAAGCACCAGAGCAACCCTTTGCCTGGGGAGAAGTTTGTTTCAGCTCCTGATGGCCAGGACCTGCCTGAGTGTGAAACCACTGGCTGTGCTCTGGAAGGGTCCAAAGCAGGCAGTGTAAAAGTTTCTCAGGAATTGGAAGTTGGTGCAAGTAAAGTAAAAACTATCAGGGAATGTGAGCAGCCCTGCAAGAACCAAATAAAACAGCTGCACAGTCAGTCTCTGTAGGATGCAGGAGAGCGCCAGCAATTCCCCATCTCCAGATGGTGGAAACACTTATATTCTCATACTGGATTCGACTTCTGATTCCATGGGGAGGCAGTAGTTGGAGGTGGAAGAATAAAGGAGCTGTGGGCCTGGTGGGCCAGTAAGGGATAAACAGGAATTCCTCCATGTGGATTCTGCGTCTGGGACTCACAAAACAACTCTCAAAAAGCAGTTTGGTTTGCAAATTTCCAGACTGGCAGGAAGGGGGCCGTCTCCCTGAGATCATCAATGGCCCAGCTCTTGTTAGAAGGGAGGGCCCACCCCGAAAGATCAAATTTCCACCCCAGGGGGCAAGGGAGAAAATTAAAACTTAATGGTGCTAAGAAAGGCCTCAGCCATTTATCCCCAAAATACCAGATTCTCAAGGGGGTTACACAAAAGTTGTGGTCTACCAAAGAGCAACGTAAATGTACAGTTGCAATGGGTTTGTTCTGTTACTCACGCTGACTGCTGTAACCAAGGGGTGCTGCTACCAAAAGCTGTAAAATTGTACCATGCACTAAATGTTTAAAAAAAGCCATGTAACATGAGAACATTAATGTAGAAGCATAAATTGTATGTTAAAGGAGTCTGTAACTCTGAAATGTCACCATTGTTCCCTGTAACTAGTCTTGCAACCTCTGACATGAGAAGGAACATTCCAAACCTATTGTGTGGCATGGAAGGGGAAACTGAGGCACACAGCCATTGTGGTGGTCTGGCTAAATGCCAAGGATGGAAGCATTTGTACCTTCCGTTACTGGACTGTAACTGAATTCCAAACATTGGCTGAAGCAGCTGTATGGACTGGTGGTCAGATGGGGCAGGACCCAGACCACAAAAGACCTGTTTAATCTGTTGGTGCTGCAGCATCTGTATGGGCTCTGCCTGCCCAACTTGAGAACGTGGCTAACGGACCGGGGCCGAAGCAGCGAGACCAACCAACCCAAGGGAACTAAAGGGACTTGCCCGGCTGCATCACATGAAAAGGGCCAATACCAAGCTCCTAAGTTGGAGCCTCCCCCAGCAGGACTATAATGTGGAGGTGGTGCACATCAAGGGGAGCACTGAGGGTACAGCCGATGCCCTGTCACGAGGGGAGGGCCCCAAACTTCCCCAGGTCACCAGTTGAGTGACCCTGCTCAGTTCGGTCTGGAAGGGGGGAGAGATGTGATGGAGTGGGGGATACCTGTGTGTGTGTGAGTGGCTCACAGAGGGTGTGGGGCTCCTGCTGAGGGTAACCTTGATGACCAGGTAACACCTTTGCACTGCAGACAAAGGAGGAGGTGGAGCCTGAGGGTTTTGAATTGGAACTGGGGGTTGGAAGCAGTTAGTCTGGGCTGAGGGAGAGACAAAGGAGGGGGCAAGGCCCCAGCTCTGGGGGCCCCTCGGGGCCTCCTCTCCCCAACATGGATGGGACTGGCTGTCTCTGCCGGCTGTACTGACTCCTCTGTACGATGCTGTGTCCTGTCGGCTAATAAACCTGCTGTTTTCCTGCTAAGTGAGAGACTCTCCTGCCTGCGGACGGGGTGCAGAGCTTGGGGAACCCCAGAACCCCATCACAGAGTCACTCCTGCCAGTGGACGGGGTGCAGTGCAGGGGGACCCCTGAACCCCATCACAGCAGCATCTCCTGGGGACGGGGATGGGGAACCTGCAGCAGAGGGGTGGGGGGACAAGGGCCACAGCTCGGGGCCCACACTAACAGCTGTCTCCACTCTTCTTCCCCCCCTCCTGTATTCCACAGCTGCACCATCAGAAGGACTGGAGAGCGCCAGCGAGGTGTCAGTGGTCCCGGAAAGCCCTCCGGGGCCATCACTCCAGGCCAGCCCCTCGGTGGAGGACTGACCGGCCCCACGGCGGGCAAGACGGCAGACCCAGCACCAGCAGCCTCTGGCGACGGACCCCCAGCCTCTGGCCCTCCACCGCCAGCAGGTGGAGGTCGAGGAGCTGCGGGTGGAACAATGCCACCTCCACCTGCAGGAGCGGGCTCTGGCCTGGCGCCAGGAGGCATGGGGGGCCTACATGCAGACTTTCAACCGCATTGCAGACTACCTGGCCCCCCATGCCGCGCCGGCCGCCGCTGCGCCCACCCTGCCTGCTTCACCCGCTGCTCCACCCACTGCGCCACCTGCTGCTCCAGCTCCCACACCATCCGCCGTCGCACCGCCACCCGCCACCGAGGGCCATTCCGCCGAGGGTGACCTGGGGCCAGCTGACACTCGCCGGCCGTATCTCCTGGTCTGCCCGGCCCCCAGCCAGCCCCAACCAGGGCTGCGCCTCAGGCAGGGATCCCGGCCGCCCACCCCCAGCGCTGGACTGTAGGGGTGTGAAGCCCAGGATGGGCCCCCCCCCCTTGTATATATTCCCCCCACTTTTAAGTTATTTTTTTGCTGTAAATAGTTTGTATTTGTGACCCCCGTTTTACAATGCTGATCCTTACCCCCCATGTAAATAGTTCTCCCCTTCCTTGTCTTCCCCTTTCATGTTATCCCTGTTTTTATAATATATACATATATAAGTTAGAATTTCCGTTATAATAAGAGTTCAAAAGACGTTTGATTTGACAAACAACTGTCTGCTTTTATTTTTACAAGGAAAGTGTGGGGGGTGCTCTTGGGTGTTCTGTGGTGTGGGCGTAGGGGCAGGGAGTGTTGTGGAGGATGCGGGGGGTGCAGTGGGGGAGACTGCCAGAGTTCACCCCCTGACCTCATCGAACTGGGCCTGCAGGGCCTCCCGGACCCGGGTCCCTTCGGGGTCCACCTGGCAACTGGGGGCAGCGGGTGGCTGCACATCGGCCCTGCCGGCCTCCACAGCCCAGCCGTGAAAGAAGGCCTCCCCCTCGCTCTCCACCAGGTTGTGTAGGGCGCTGTACGCACCCACAATCTGGGGGATGTCGGTGGGGCCCGCATCCAGGAGGGTGAGGAGACACCTCCAGCGCCCTTTGAGGCGGCCAAATGAGCGCTCCACCACCTGGCGCGCGTGGTTCAGGCACAGGTTGAAGCGCTCCTGGCTGGCTGACAGGTGGCCCGTGTAAGGGTGCATGAGCCAGGGCCGGAGGGGGTATGCCGCATCTGCGATGACGCAGAGGGGCATGGTGGTGTCCCCCACAGGGATCTCCCACTGGGGGATGTAGGTCCCTGCCTCCAGCCGGCGGCACAGGCCCGAGTTCCGGAATACCCGGGCGTCGTGGGTGCTGGCAGGCCAGCCCACATAAATGTCCAGGAAACGGCCCCGGATGTCCACCAAGGCCTGGAGGACCACTGAGTGGTAGCCCCTCCTGTTTATGTGGCGTCCTCCACTGTGCTCCGGGGCACGGATGGGGATGTGAGTCCCATCCAGAGCCCCGAAGCAATTGGGGAAGCCCAGGGTGGCAAAGCCCACGATGGCGGCATCCGGGTCCCTAAGCCTCAAGAGCCTGTGAAGGAGCATGGCGTTGATGGTGCAGACGACCTGCAGGGGAAGCACATGGGAAAGCATCAATGAGGGGTGAGCAGGGTGTGTGTGGCCCTCCCATGCCAGGGCCCCCTTCCCCTCCCCTGCCCTCCCAGAGCTGCCTCCCCCTCCCCCCTGGGTCCTCTTACCTCCATGAGGACAGCCCCGACGGTGGCCTTGCCGACGCCAAACTGCTGCCCCATGGATCGGTAGCTGTCTGGAGTGGCCAGCTTGCAGATAGCGATGCCGACCCGTTTCTCCACAGGGAGGGCATGCCGCATGGTGGTGTCCTGGTGCCTCAGTGCGGGGGTGAGCCACCGGCATAGCTCCAGAAATGTCTGCCGGCTCATGCGAAAGTTCCTGAGCCAGCGGTCGTTGTCCCACTCTCCGAGCACTAGCTGCTCCCACCAGTCGGTGCTCATGGGGTAGCTCCACAGCCGGTGGTGTTTTAGGCAGGGGGGGCGGGGCGGGGTGCTCATGGGAATAAGGGGACTTCGAAGTAGGCAGCATCCTTTCGAAAAGGAGTCCCGTCTGGACGCGCCGCGCGGCGGCAAGGAGCATCAATTTCGAAGCGCGGCTGCCACCCGCATGCTAATGAAGCGCTGAATATGCATTTCAGCGCTTCATTAGTAAACTTCGAAATGGCCATTTGCATGGCCATTTCGAAGTTTGGGGCACGTGTAGACACAGCCAGAGAGAGATGAAAAATGGGAGGAATGGGAACACCATATATGAATCCAGACTGGCTAACCTAGTGAGGAGGGCTTTCAACTCGGTACAATGGGAGAGGTGACCACCACACACAGGTAAGTAAAAAACCTGGAGACCTGAAAGTTGGGTTGCAAATAGGAGGGATCATGGGCTATAATAGCACAGAAAAAAGAGGAAGGAAAAATCAAGTAAGTATCTTAGGTGCCTATATACAAATGCAAGAAGTATGGGTAATAAGCAGAAGGGACTGGAAGTCCTAATAAATAAATGCAACTATGACATAATTAGTATCACAGTGTCTTGGTGGGATAATACATGTGATAGGAATATTGGTATAGAAGGGTACTGCTTACTCAGGAAGGATAGACAGGGTTAACAGGGAGGAGGTGCTGCCTTATAGATGAAAAATATGCACACCTGGACTGAGGTGAAGATGGATGCAGGAGACAGACACATTGAGAGTGAAAAATAAGTGAAAATAATGTCATGCTGGGGTCTACTGCAGACCACTTACCCAGGTAGAAGAGGTGACTGAAGTTTTTTCTAAACAACTAACAAAAACATCCAAACAGTTAGGGTGTGTCTACACTTGCATTCCTCTTTTGAAAGAGGCATGCAAATGAGGCAAATGAGAAATGCAAATGAGGTATGAATTGCATATTCAGAACTTCATTTGCATATTCTAATTTCAAAAGTGCTTCTTTCGAAAGAAGAAAGCCAGTGTAGACACTGCTCTTTTGAAAGTAAACCCATCTTCGAAAGAAATCCTTTCTCCCTTTATTTAATGAGAAGAAGGATTCTTTCAAAGACGGGGTTTACTTTCGAAGCGTCTACACTGGCTTTCTTCTTTCGAAAGAAGCTCTTTTGAAATTAGAATGTGCAAATATGCGAAGCAGACAGGGAGCTGCAGACAGGGAAGTTTAAGAGTGAGGAGAGCAAGTGAGCCTGCCGCTGAAGAAGCCACCAGGTGAGAGTGCTGATCTCTGGGTGAGTGAGCGTGTGCTTTAACTGCTGGCATTTGAACTGCCATTTTGATTCCACGTGGGGGGAGTTTCAGTTTCCGTTTCAGTGGCAGCTGGGACTGCCTGCCTGACCTTTTGCTCCCTTGATCAGCCTTCCCCTGTGTGACTCATCGGGGGAGGGCCTGAGAGAGGCCAGCAGGCTTAAAAGCCAGAGGCAGGAGCGACCAGGGAAGCGAAGCGGGCAGGGAGCTGCAGACAGGAGAGTTTAAGAGGGAGTTTGGGAGGGAGTGTGACAGAGAGGACTATAATGGTTAGGAAGACCCGCAACACCTGTGCCAGCACTACTGCTGTCTCCTCCACTTGTGCCTGTAGCCAGACAGACTGCCTGACCATGGATGTTTCTACCCAGATCCTGGTGTGGTTCTGCAAGGACTGTGGCTTGCTGTTCCCACTTACTGATACCCAGGCTGAGGGGAATATTCAGTGTGGAAGGTGCCTGCTGGTGGAATCTCTCAGGCGGCAGGTGGGGGAGCTACAGGAGGAGGTGGCCAGGTTGAGGAGTATCCGAGTCCATGAGTAGTTCCTGGATAGTATTCAGGTGGAGACTGCGGAGGTAACTGTCCCAGTGCACAGGACGGCTGATAAACCACTGGAGGAGGTGGACCAGGGTGGACACTGGCAGCTGGTTACTTCTCGCAGTGGGCAGTGTCCCACCCCTGCTCAGAACCCTCCCACCGTGGTACTGGGAAACCGTTATGCTGTACTCGATACAGAAGAGGAGAAGCCTCATACCCCCAAGGCTGGGAAGTCTACTGCCACCCCTGCAAGAAGGAAACGTAGAGTAGTGGTGGTTGGAGACTCTCTTCTGAGGGGGACGGAGGCGCCCATCTGTCGCCCTGCCATTTCCTCTCGGGAGGTGTGCTGCCTGCCGGGGGCCTGTATCCGAGATGTTACGCAGGCATTGTCGAGGATTATCCGGCCCTCTGACTACTATCCCATGCTTCTCATCCATGTGGGCACTAATGATACTGCGAGGTGTGATGCTGAGCAGGTCAAGAGTGACTTCAGGGCTCTGGGGGCAGGGAGTTTGGGGCGCAGGTGGTATTCTCTTCAATCCTGCCTGTCAGAGCTAGGGGCCCAGGCAGAGACAGGTGTATCCTGGAGGTGAATGCTTGGTTGCGTAGATGGTGTCGCCAGGAAGGCTTTGGTTTCTTTGACCACAGGATCCTTTTCCGGGAAGGACTGCTAGGCAGAGATGGCGTTCACCTTTCAAGGAGGGGGAAGACCATATTCGGACACAGGCTGGCTAACTTAGTGAGGAGGGCTTTAAACTAGGCTCGACGGGGGCAGGGGAGCAAAGCCTGCAGGTAAGTGGAGAGCATGGATACCTGGGAGATGAACTTGAAATGGGAGGGAGTATGGGCTACACTGGGAGAGTAAAAAGAGGGCCAGGGCAAAACTGGAAGGCAAAATCAATGTCTGAGGTGCCTATATACAAGTGGAAGAAGTATGGGAAATAAACAAGAAGAATTGGAAGTACTAATAAATGAATACAACTATGATATCGTTGGCATCACAGAAACTTGGTGGGATAATACTCATGATTGGAAGGTTGGTATTGAAGGGTACAGCCTGCTTAGGAAGGACAGACAGGGAAAGAAGGGAGGAGGTGTTGCCTTGTATATTAAAAATGTACACACTTGGACAGAGGTGGAGATGGACATTGGAGATGGACAGGTTAAAAGTCTCTGGGTTAGACTCAGAGGAGTAAAAAACAAGGATGAGGTCCTACTACGAGTCTACCACAGGCCCCCTAGCCAGGTGGAAGAGGTGGATGAGGCTTTCTTTAAACAGTTAGCAAAATCATCCAGGGCCCAGAATTTGGTGGTTATGGGGGACCTCAACTACCCAGGTATATGTTGGGAAACTAATACAGCAGGGGACAGACTGCCCAATAAATTCTTGGATTGCATTGCAGACAACTTTTTATTCCAAAAGGTTGAAAAAGCTACCAGAGGGGAAGCTGTTCTAGATTTAATTTTAACAAATAGGGAGGAAATTATTGAGAATTTGAAAGTCGAAGGATGCTTGGGTGAAAGTGATCATGAAATCATAGAGTTCACAATTCTAAGGAAGGGTAGAAGGGAAAATAGTACAATAGAGATAATGGATTTCAGGAAGGCAGATTTTGGTAAACTCAGACAGCTGGTAGGTAAGGTCCCATGGGAAGCTAAACTGAGGGGAAAAAAGGGCTGAGGAGAGTTGGCAGTTTTTTAAAGGGACATTATTAAAGGCCCAAAAGCAAGCTATCCCTCTGCGTAGGAAAGATAGAAAACATGGCAAAAGACTGTCTTGGCTTAACCAGGAGATCTTGCATGATCTCAAACTAAAAAAGGAATCATATAAGAAAAGGAAACTAGGACAAATTAAAAAGGACGAATATAGGCAAACAACATGAGCATGCAGGAGCAAGATTAGAAAGGCTAAGGCACAAAATTAGCTCAAACTAGCTACAAGCATAAAGGGAAACAAGAAGGCTTTTTACAAATACATAGGTAACAAGAGGAAGACCAATGAGAGGGTAGGGCCTTTGGTCAGTGACGAGGGAGAAACAGTAACAGGGAATTTGGAAATGGCAGAGATGTTTAATGATTTCTTTGTTTGGGTCTTCACTGAGAAATCTGAAGGAATGCCTGACATAGAGAATGCTAGTGAAAAAGGGGTAGGTTTAGAAGTTAAATAAGAAAAGAACAAATTAAAATTTACTTAGAAAAATTAGATGTCTGCAAATCAGCAGGGCCTGATGAAATGCATCCTAGAATCCTCAAGGAGCTGATAGAAGAGGTATCTGAGCCTTTAGCAATCATTTTTGGAAAATCGTGGGAGACAGGAGAGATTCCAGAAGACTGGAAAAGGGCAAATATAGTACCCATTTATAAAAAGGGGAACAAGAATAACCCGGGAAGCTACAGGCCAGTCAGCTTAACTTCTGTGCCAGGAAGGATAATGGAGCAGATAATTAAAGAAATCATCTGCAAGCATTTGGAAGGTGGTAAGGTGCTAGGGAACAGCCAGCATGGCTTTGTTAAAAACAGATCATGTCAAACCAATCTAATAGCTTTCTTTGATAGAATAACAAGCCTTGTGGATAAGGGAGAAGCGGTGGATGTGGTCTACCTAGACTTCAGTAAAGCATTTGACACGGTCTCACATAATATACTTATCAATACACTACACAAATACAACTTAGATGGGGCTACTATAAGGTGGGTGAACAACTGGCTGGATAACTGTACCCAGAGAGTAGTTATTAATGGTTTTCAATCATGCTGGAAAAGTATAACTAGTGGGATTCCGCAGGGGTCTGTTTTAGGACCAGTTCTGTTCAATATCTTCATTAACCATTTAGATATTGACATACAAAGTACACTTATTAAGTTTGCAGATGATACCAAGCTGGGAGGGGTTGCAGCTTCTGTGGAGGATAGGATCATAGTTCAAAATGATCTGGATAAACTGGAGAAATGGGCTGAGGTAAACAGGATGAAGTTTAATAAGGACAAATGCAAAGTGCTCCACTTGGGAAGGAACAATCAGTTTCACACATACAGAATGGGGAGAGACTGTCTAGGAATGACTACAGCAGAAAGGGATCTAGGGGTTATACTGGACCACAAGCTAAATGTGAGTGAACAGTGTGATGTTGTTGCAAAAAAACCAAACATGATTCGGGGATGCATTAACAGATGTGTTGTGAACAAGACATGAGAAGTCATTCTCCCGCTCTACTCTGCGCTGGTTAGGCCTCAGCTGGAGTATCGTGTCCAGTTCTGGGCACCGCAGTTCAGGAAGGATGTGGAGAAATTGGAGAGGGTCCAGAGGAGAGCAACGAGAATGATCAAAGGTCTAGAGAACATGACCTATGAAGAAAGGCTGAAAGAATTGGGCTTGTTCAGTTTGGAAAAGAGAAGATTGAGGGGGGACATGATAGCAGTTTTCAGGTATCTAAAAGGGTGTCATAAGGCAGAGGGAGGGAACTTGTTCTTCCTTGCCTCTGAGGATAGAACAAGAGGCAATGGACTTAAATTGCAGCAGGGGAGGTTCAGGTTGGACATTAGGAAAAAGTTCCTAACTGTCAGGGTGATCAAACACTGGAATGAGTTGCCAAGGGATGTGGTAGAATCTCCATCACTGGAGCTATTTAAGAGGAGGTTAGATAGATGGCTTTCAGGGATGGTCTAGAAAGTGCTTGTTCCTGCCATGAGGGCAGGGGGCTGGACTCAATGGCCTCTCGAGGTCCCTTCCAGTCCTACTCTTCTATGATTCTATGATTCTATGAAATGAGATGCTGAATATGCAAATTTATACCTCATTTGCATTTTTATCTGTCTCATTTGCATGCCTCTTTCGAAAGAGGAATGCAAGTGTAGACACACCTTTACAGTGGGGTAGCCATGTTAGTCTGTGTATTCACAAAACAAAACTTCACTCATGAAGCACTTTAAAGATTAACAAATTAATTTATTAGGCAATGAGCTTTTGTGGGGCAGACCTACTTCTTCAGGTCTGGAAATAGTGCAGTTCATTTTCAGCACTGGTTCCAGATCCAAAGAAGTGGGTCTGCCCCATGAAAGCTCATCACCACATGACTGCTTTTTTGTTTCGTGAAAATCATACAATGTTCAAGATTTGGTGATGATGGGGGACTTCAGCTATCCAGACATACGTTGGGGAACTAATACAGGGAAGCACAAACTATCCAGTAAGTTCTTTTGAACGCGCGTGGCTCAACACGGCTACACAGGGGTCCTTTTCAAAAGGACCCTGCACATTTTGAAATCCCCTTATTCCTATCAGCTGAGGGGAATATGGGGATTTTGAAATGTGTGGGGTCCTTTTGAAAGAGACCCACATGTAGCCGCACCAAGATGCATGCATTCGAAAGTGGCGCTTTCGAAGTGCCACGGCCGGAAGCATCCTAATGCTAATGAGGTGCTGAATATTCACTTCAGAGCCTTATTAGTATTCTTTGATATGGCCATTAGCATGGCCATTTCAAAGTTTTGTCTTAGTGTAGACACAGCCTTGATGTATACTATTGATAATGGACCATTTCCACCCTAACTGAATAGACCTTGTCAGCATTGGCCCTCCCTTTTACTGGGACACCCTCTTTAAATACTCCTCTGACCCCCCCCAAATCATGCATCTGATGAAGCGGGTCTTTACCCATAAAAGCTTATGCTCCAAAATATCTGTTAGTCTATAAGGTACCACAGGACTTCTTGTTCAGAAAGCCCAAAAGGATTCAAAAGCGCGTATTTGTTATGGGTGAGCTCTTGGCTGTAATGGCAAAACTCTCACTGGACTCCATGACAGCCAGGATTCCACCTTAAACTATTTAAACAAAGTGAACAATGTGGCCTCACTAATTCTTGCTTGCAACACACAGATCACCATCCTGTCCACAAATCGGCTCATATTCTGCACTTTATTGCAAAGGCATAAAAATTCAACCTACTGTGTGTCTCATATGGGGCTCAAAGAGCATTTAAAGAATTAGAAATTCTTCTAAGTTGAATATGAGCCCTTAATTGGCCATTAAGAGTAGTCTAATTACACTGAGGACTAGAGTAAAAAGTAGTCATCTGAATGCGGTTGCATGCAAAGCATTATCTCTACTCCCTCCCGTCCTTGAATGTGCTTGCTTCGGCAAAGACAGTATAACTTTGGAAATCACTCCGTAAAGCTAAAACAAACAAGCAAACAAAGGAGAAAAAATAATTCCAGGACTTAATAAAACCAGACTCCTTCAGTTTCTCAAAACAGAAGTGAGCCCAGTTTGTCTAGTTGTATTAACAGCATTACGAATGGAAGATCACAATCTCTTTCAGATTGGAAGGAAAGAAATTGACAAACTATCCCCCAGACATATATTTCTTCAGTTGTTATTTGGACAGCTTCATAGAAATCACAAAAACTGCATATTTGTTTTCTGTCCAATGTGCCCCACTCCCAGCACCTTGATCTATCTTGTTATAAACTTAAACAATTTAACACAGTGTGATGTCTGCTGCTAAGCGAATGGGAAAGTGACAAGAGACAAGGTCGAGTTGCTCTTTGGTCCTCCTGATACACAAGCTATTTCACGCATCTGATGCCTTGGCTATAACATGACTGGAGAAATTTCAAAATATATTAAAGTTAAGAAAACAAGACACCAGGAGACTCTAACCTTAATCAGTCAGGAACACTAAAAGAATATGTTTCTCTCTCCCTTATTTTTTATTCTCCCAGCTGAGTTGCACTTGTCTGAAACCACGAAGCTTTTTAATGTTCTATCTTATTTCATCCACTCCTGTTTGGAATGTTATTTCAGAATTGAAAGCAATTTTCTTGAAGTGATAGTTGAGTGCCAGTACAGCATGGGTGTTAGTTTGCACACCCATTCCATTCCGTTCCAGAAGCCCTTCTGTTCTGCCAGTAGGGAGATAATAAATGTGACCGTGAATGCCAACAAAAACAGAATAAGGAGGTTTGCCAAAGACTGATTGCAAAGAAAACAACTGTCCTCTATGAGGATTATTGGTCCCTTTTGGATGTTTTATGCAGTTGTATAAGCACATCTAGGTAACCCTTTCATTCTTCTTTGCATTGTAGTCTAAAGCGTGCAGTAAATAAATAAATAACCTTGATATTTTGTATTTTGTCCACAGTAAATGCAGAGTTGGAAAAAATCTATACCATATTCTTTTATTGCTGCCATTACAAATATCTAGTTGACCTCAATAGGAAAAGAACATAGTGGCTTGATTTATTATATCAAGTGTTGCAAAGGTAAATAAACTAGCTTTATTGGTTATATTATACATCTAGAGATGACATTCCATGGTTATTTAAGCAACAGTCTAAATGCCAGCTACATCACAGATTTATGTCAGATCTAGCTATGAATTATTCCATCCAAATAGGCCTATATTCTACTGTTGCAAACAGGGATTTTCATACACAACATTCACAGCTTTTGAAGTAACTATTATCTTGATTCTATGACACTACCCAAACTGCTTTGAAACCTGGGCCTAGCTCTCCCTCTAACCCAAGGGAATAAAGTATCCGAGTGACGAAAGTGAGGTGGACAATGATAGAATAGCAGTTGTGTTTATAAGCAGGGAAAGAGAATAGTGCTGTGAATTAGGAGAGGGCCTTTGTCAGCTGCAAAATCAATGTCCTCTAGTTGTTTGAATAATAGAAAAAAATAATGTATGGTGGTATAACTACCTCATAGAACCAGAAGGGACCTTCAGAGGTCATCAAGTCTCCTGCCCTGCAAGCAGGACCTAGCACCATCCCTAGAAGATTTTTTTTAAATCTATTTGCCCTAGACCCCTTAATGTTCTACTTTAAGGACTGAGCTCACAGCCCTGGGTTTAGCAGGCCAGTGGGCAACCCACAGAGCTATCCCTACCCCCACCGCAGTAATCTGTATTCCCTGAATGGGAATTGACCCCAGGCCACAGCAGTGAAAGAGCTGGATCCTAACTATTAGACCACCAGGGAAAAAAGTGTCCACTGAATGCCTGGCTGATGGCCATCTCTTGTACTGCTCATAATCCAGTCCATTGTGATCAAAGGACAGAAAAGATAGCAATAGGCACCCTTGTCACACTCCTGAGAGGATACTGAAGGATTCTGTCAAGACACCATTGTGAAAAACTTGGCCTGTTGAGAGTTCATACTTTGAACGCATCAGGTTAATAATTTTGGATAGAATGCAGCAGTTTCCACAAAGTATCTCTATCAACACTTTGAAACAGAGCAAGGCAAGAACTACTTGATGTTCAAATCAAGAGAAGAAAGTGTGTATGGCAAGACCACACTCTCAGAAACCATCATCCAACATAGTGTGTCACACTCTCACATGGAACCCACAAGAAAAATGCAAAAGAGGAAGACCTCAGACAACATGGAGAAGACCTACTGAGATTGAAGGACAATATTTGGGTTCTCTGAGGTCAGCTAGATGTTTTGTTCTGAGACAGAGTGAAGTAGAGAAGACTTGTAGAGGACCTTTGCCCAACCCAGAGTGCAAGTGCTTAAGTCAAGTTTGTTAGCTGAAAGAAGACAGAAAGATTGGCTCTTAACTTAGATGTGGTTCCGCAAAGTAACTCAGTTGCTATGATGCTGAATGTGGCAATGTCAGACTTTTAGTTGCCTAGAAAATCTCTGGCACAAGGGCAGGATCGACAAACCTGATGTTGACACCTGCGCTGCCTCCATAATAAATGGGAAGAAATGGGCACCACAGAAGGGGATGGACAAAAGCCACCACCACATCAAATCTAGCTGCAACCTGCTCATGACCTTTGGCTCCTGAGTCTGTTGTACAGGGAGATACCTCTCTCTGCCAGCCATGGACAGATGGGAGCCCTTCTCTTCGGAACAGGCAGTATGTGTGCCTAAGCTGATTCTTGCAAGACTGGTGAAGGCCCCTTCCTAACCCCTCACAAAATGGCCAAGGGGAGAAATCACAGCTTATGTTGTAATCCTTAGCTCAGTGATTTGACTACTCACCTGGGATTTGAGACCCCAGTTCAGTCCTCACTCTGCTTGATAAAGAGAGGCCAAGGGGCCAATTACCCAGGACCTTTCAAAGGGTCTGGAGGAGCCCTGCCATGCAGGAGAGATTCACATGTCCCTTTTCCAACATTGCTTGGGCCTGCTGCTCCTGGGACCCTCCCAAATGTCCTATATAAAACTGGGGAGGTCTGTGATGTGGGGCACATTCACCTCTGGCAGCTCTGCTCCCCACAAGGGGCTCCCCAGCCCTGCTGCTGCTGGAGGAGCCATGGAGGAGAGTGGTGGCAAGGCAGAGCTGTAGGTATCTTGCCTCTGTGCAGACCACCATCCCCGCAGCTCCCATTGGCTGAGGAAGAGGGACAGACAAACCATCAACAGTTGCTAGGCAGAGTCAGTTCAAATAGTGAGACCTACGGAGTTTGACTGCTGATTCCTGATAGGTCAATTTTGCACATCTCTACCAGGCACACGAAATTGAACCCCAGAAGATAGATCCTGAGCAGGTCGATCTTACTGGCAATGTAGACGTGGCCTTATTTTACAGGCCCATCCACAAGCGGAAAGGCCATTCCGACACTGACATTATGGACCATTAGGTGAATGCCGTGGATGTGCCCACACCAGTATTCGCTGTGCTTTGAGTACCCCACTTGCTCCTGTAGCAAGTACAGGCCCAGTATGAGGCCTTAGGCCTGAACCAAAGTAATGGTCAAGACTTTGCTAACAAAAAGCAAAGTTCAGCTGTGAGCTAAAGGACTGCATTGCTCACAGAAGCTGGCAAGAAGAGGGTTGATGTTGCATAAACATATCTACCTAGCATATTGAAGTAGGAACATGGTACCAGAACTCCCTACCCTGGAACATTCCACAGATAAGAAAGAACAGGCTGACCCATCCCAGTGACAGGGGCAAAAAGGTAATATGATGGATAGAGTTGTTCTATTCGAACCAACATGTACAAGGTGAGAGGCGGCACCTGACTATGTAGAAGGGTTGTACCTCAATACATCAGGGCCGCGTCTACACATGCACGCTACTTCGAAGTAGCGGTGCCAACTTCGAAATAGCGCCCGTCACAGCTACACGTGTTGGGCACTATTTCGAAGTTGAAATTGACGTGAGGCGGAGAGACATCGAAGTTGCTAACCCCATGAGGGGATGGGAATAGCGCCCTACTTCGACGTTCAACGTCAAAGTAGGGCACGTGTAGGCGATCTGCGTCCCGCAACATCGAAATAGCAGGGTCCGCCATGGTGGCCATCAGCTGAGGGGTTGAGAGACGCTCTCTCTCCAGCCCCTGCGGGGCTCTATGGTCACCGTGTGCAGCAGCCCTTAGCCCAGGGCTTCTGGCTGCTGCTGCTGCAGCTGGGGATCCATGCTGCATGCACAGGGTCTGCAACCAGTTGTCGGCTCTGTGGATCTTGTGTTGTTTAGTGCAACTGTGTCTGGGAGGGGCCCTTTAAGGGAGCAGCTTGCTGCTGAGTCCGCCCTGTGACCCTGTCTGCAGCTGTTCTTGGCACCCTTATTTCGATGTGTGCTACTTTGGCGTGTAGACGTTCCCTCACAGCGCCTATTTCGATGTGGTGCTGCCCAACGTCGAAGTGGAACGTCGACATTGCCAGCCCTGGAGGACGTGTGGACGTTATTCATCAAAATAGACTATTTCAATGTCGCTACATCGAAATAAGCTATTTCGACGTAGCGTGCACGTGTAGACGTAGCCCAGGAGTGATGTGTAAATTGTTTCTACGGCTACGTCTACACGTGAAGCCTACATCGAAGTAGCCTATTTCAATGTGGCGACATCGAAATAGGCTATTTCGATGAATAACGTCTACACGTCCTCCAGGGCTGGCAACGTCGATGTTCAACATCGACGTTGCGCAGCACCACATCGAAATAGGCGCTGCGAGGGAACGTCTACATGCCACAGTAGCACACATCGAAATAAGGGTGCCAGGCACAGCTGCAGACAGGGTCACACGGCGGACTCAACAGCCAGCCGCTCCCTTAAAGGGCCCCTCCCAGACACACTTGCACTAAACAGCACAAGATACACAGAGCCGACAACAAGTTGCAGACCCTGTGCATGCAGCATGAATCCCCCGCTGCAGCAGCAGCAGCCAGAAGCCCTGGGCTAAAGGCTGCTGCCCACGGTGACCATAGAGCCCCGCACGGGCTGGAGAGACAGCATCTCTCAACCCCCCAGCTGATGTCTGCCATGGAGGACCCCACAATTTCGACGTTGCGGGACGCGGATTGTCTACACGGTCCCTACTTCGACGTTGAACGTCGAAGTAGGGCGCTATTCCGATCCCCTCATGAGGTTAGCGACTTCGACGTCTCGCCGCCTAACGTCGAAGTTAACTTCGAAATAGCGCCCGACGCGTGTAGCCACGACGGGTGCTATTTCGAAGTTAGTGCCGCTACTTCGAAGTAGCGTGCACGTGTAGACACAGCCTACCTGTGTATAAGAACGTACTCCTGGGGTGTGGTCTGGGTCCGGCCGAGGGGGCAGTGGAAAGTCCTGCCACTGACTGAGCCGAGTCCATTGACCATGGGTGCATATGTGTAGTATGCCCTGACTTAGACTAAGAAGTCTACAGGAACTACTATTTTGTCCAATATGGCAATAAACCTGGCTGACGTGCCTTTGCACCTTACTAGACTCTGTGGTCATTGGGGGTTCTCTTCAGGTCTGGTGTGTCGGCTATCTGCAGAGCTGGGGCAGCTCACAGAGGGAACACACGCACGCAGCCGAGTGATACCAACATTGGAGAGAGCAGAGCACCATGCTGGTAGCATCCGACAACAGCTCCTAGGCAAATTGCATAAAGGACTTATATACAACTGCAGTTCTTCATAATGACTCATTCTTCTGTGTTCAAATTCATATGGTCCTATGGAGACAGCCTTTGTGCTTGTCTGAAATGTTCATCTCTCAGCATAATGAATGTACATTCCACCAGCGAGTGTACAGGGTGCATAACACATACCTTTATCCTTACCAGGGTGAGCACGCTTTGTCTCTTGCTGCTTTTTTTGCTTACACCACGACGTGATAGCAGGGTTACACTACTGACCTTTGCATCAGAACAGTGATAGTGAGCACACAATGAGGAAAAATATTAAAGAAATGCCAGAGTCTAATAAAAGAGCAATCACTCATAGTTTCAATTCCCCATCTACTAACCGGTCAAACGTCACACTGAGATGGTATTTAGAGAAGAAATTTCTCAGCATCATGACCAGTTGTTTTTTGGAACATCCAGTTCTGCAGCACACAAGAGCAGAGAGTGTCTGTCAGCAGTTGATTCTAGAAGTCACCATAGTTGAGCACTATGTAATGCTGATCACTCTATAATTAGCTTGTGAGAGAGATCATACCCTTACTACACAACCCAGGGAAGGGGTAATTGTGAAGCCTGGCACATCCTGGCTCAGTCTGCTTGAGACAATTTTAAAGTAAATTTCACCCTGTGTGAGTAAAGCTTGCAGAACTGAAGCCTTCTGGGTTCAGACACTTAACTCAGACTCTTGAGTTTGCACTCCACATAGGAGAGAATGTGAACCAAAAAGGAGCCTCAAGATAAAGGCTAAGAAAGAGAGATAAATGTGCCACAGAGCTGAAAGGGTGAAAAAGAGAAAGAGAGAAACTGAGAGAAAAAAAAAAAACAAAACAAAAAAAGGAGCAGAGAGGAGGTTTGACGAAAAGTCTTAAGATACTACTGCCCGCTGGGGGCAGCCTCGCTTTGGAGCATTTCTTCTCTCCCACCTAATCAGTGATATGCCTTTGCAGGGACCTCAAGCTTGGGTGTTCTTCCTCTGTCTCTCCTGTTCTCTGTCTAAGTAGGCTCCTGAGGACTGAAATGGTCTGCTCTAACTATGGGAGTATCTGGATGAAAAGTAATGGCCTGTGTAATAACAAGAGGGCAGACTAGGGGATCTATTGGTCCCTCCTGACTTACTCACTGCCGTATAGCACATGAGTAAACCGCTGCTTATCATGCTCATCATAATCATCTCACTTACCGGGGTCCTTCCCCATTTGTCTGTTTTATCATCTTATAATATTTGGATTGGGGTGTATGAGGTGTCCAGGGAGGGGAAGCAACCCTGGTGTGGAGACTTGTCATATCTCCTGGGGGCAGTTAGTGCACCTTTGGTCCCCACCTGGCACTCAGCTCTCACCTGAGGCTCCAAGAAGCTGCAGCATGTACAGCAGCCACACCCCAATAAACCCCTTCAACAGGCGGGCGAAACCAGGTGAGCGTAGCTGACAGGACTGAAACCTTCAGTGAGATAGGGACTTGCCTATCCCAGCATGCGAAGTCATCTCCAGCAGACTGGGTGGATGAAACCAACAGTGAGATCCAACGACCAGGAAAGCAGCTCTGCAACACTCTGTGGACAGCGAAGGGCATGACGAGGCACTGAAGACAGTGTAGCCATCCACTCCAGCCTAGGAAGTCTCCAGATGTGATGGTTTCTTGTATCACTGGAACCAGGCTTCTCAGGCCAGGAGTGGAACTGCCCCTGTGCAGCAGCTTTTCCACTTTAAACATTCTCCTGCACAAGTTCTTTGCACATTCTCATCTCTCAAATCAGTCTACTTTATTAGTCTGCTTACAGCATCTGTTTACTTCGAAGTCCTGTGGTGATGGCAGGGGGGTGAAGCGACAGGTAGAGGTGACCACTGGGTGTTGCAGTTCCAACCTGCACATAGGCAGCCTGTGGACTTTGGTCACTCGACTCTGACCCTGGGACAACAGAGGAGTTTGGCAACATCCCAGGCAACTGAGCAGGCCTTTTTAGGAGCAGCACTGCTCACCCTCAAATGAGGGAAGGGACTAGAAAAGGTGTCCCAAAAATTGTTTGTCCCAACCAAAGTGGCCAGCATGCCACAGCTGGCAGTTTTCCCTTCACAGAGATTGAAAAACAGTGAAAAGAAATACGATATTTGGAGCATGGAACATTTGCACTGTCTTGGAGAAGGAGAATACTATGAGGCCTGAGAGAAGAATGGCCCTCTTAGCAACAGAACTGGCCCGATATAATATTGACACAGCTGCCCTGAGCAAGACCAGACTTGCAGAGGAAGGATCCATCTACAAACTGAAAGGAGGTTACACCTTCTTCTGGAAAGGCAGGTCAGAAAATGAAGACAGAGTCCACAGAGTGGAACTTGCCATCAAGATATCACTTCTGCACCAGCTTCCTGACCTACCAACTCACATCAGCAACCATCTGATCAAGGTCCGCTTCCCCCTCAACCCCTCTCACCATGTCACAGACATCAGCACTTATGCCCCCACTCTGACCAGCAGCAATCAAGCAAAAGAGAGTTTCTATGAGGACCTTGATCATCTTGCAAAAGCAACTCTTCCCAGTTACAAGCTTCTCCTGTAGAGTGACTTCAATGCCAGAGATGGCAAGGACTGTAGGACCTGGAAAGGGGTGCTGGGGCATCATGGTGTTGGTAACATGCATGCCAATGGCCTTCTTCTCCAGATCTTGTGTGCAGAAAATGACCTGACAATTAACAACGCTCTCTTCAGGCAGGCCGATAAATAAAAAAAACACATGGATGCACCTGAGATCAAAATAGTGGCACTTGATTGACTATGTCATCAGTCACAGGTGAGACATTTGTGATGATAAGATCACCAGGGCCATGCAGAGAGCTGAGTGCTGGACTGATCATAGACTTGTCAGATCTGTCCTATGCTGCACATCACACCACTGTGCTACAAGAAGCCCAAGGTTGTCAGACCCTCTTTCAACATCAGAAAGCTGCAACATATTGGTCATTGTGAGCAATTCTCAGCCCACCTTGACAATGTGCTGATGTCCCAGGGACATCTGACTGGAGACCCAACACAAAAGTGGGACCAATTTAAAATCCTGGTGATGGAGTAAGCCAAGTCATCACTAGTACTAAAAAAGAAAGTTCACCGAGACTGGTTTGATGAAAATGATGAGACCATTATGAAGATCTTAGAGGAAAAACAAAACACATTTTTGTTATGGCAAAACGACCAGTCCTCCGTCTCCAAACATGACTGTTTCAAGCACCTTCAGAGTCAGGTGCAGACTGCACTTTGCAAAATGCAAGGTGAGTGGTGGGAGAGAAAAGCTGATGAAGCCCCAACACTACACTGACACCAAGAACTCCAAGATGTTCTTCAGTGCTGTCAAAGCTGTATATGGACTTTCAAAGGCAAGTACTACACCTCTCCTGTCTGCAGATGACATGACCTTCCTGAGGAAGAAGAACAGTATCAACGATAGGTGGAGAGAGCACTTCAGCATCCTTCTCAACTGTCCCTCCATTGTCAACCCTGCAGCACTAGACCAGATCCCTCAGAAATCCATGATAGACAGTCTTGACCTGCCCCCTAGAATGGATGAGGTCAAAAAGGCAATCAGCCAGACCAGCTCTGGCAAAGACTCTGGGATGGACAGTATCCATGCTGAAATTTTCAAGGCAGCAGGACCAGTGTCAATTGAAGCCTTTCACAGCATTTTGAGCAGCATCTGGGAAGAAGATATGCCCAAAGATTTTAAGAATGCCACAGTCATCCCCCGCTTCAAGAACAAGGGCAACGAAGCTGACCATGGAAATTATTGGGGCATCTCCCTTATCGCTACTGCTGGGAAGATCTTGGCTTGAGTCATCCTCAACCATCTGATTGCCAGCATCTCAGAGGAGAACCTACTAGAGGCACAGTGTGGTTTCTGCCCAGGCTGCAGCACCATTGACATGATCTTTGCTGTTCATCAGGTCCAGGAAAATTGCACAGAGCAGAACTTGGATCTATATGCCATCTTTATAGATATGACCAAGGCATTTGACACCGTCAACAGAGAGGCCCTGTGGATTATCCTGTCAAAATGTGGCTGCCCAAGAAGATTCATCAAACTCACGTGCTCCACGATGACATGACCGGCTTTGTTCTTTTGAATGGCGAGTCTTCAGATCCATTTAAGATATCCAATGGCAATGAAGCAAGGGCATATGCTGGCCCCAGTGCCATTCAACCTCTTTTTCACTTATGTCCTCAGCCATGCAGCCAGGGACCTGGACCACGGAGTCTACATAAATTACAGGCTTGAGGGGTCACTTTTCAGCCTTCTTCATTTGAATGCTAGAACCAAGATGCTTGAGAGACTCATCCTTGAAGCACTTTTTGCTGATGTCTGTGCACATATGGCACACAATGACAGAGATGGAAATGGCAGAGATGCTTAATGACTTCTTTGTTTCAGTCTTCACTGAGAACTTTGATGAAGGAATGCCTAACATAGTGAATGCTAGTGGGAAAGGGGTAGGGTTAGAAGTTGAAATAAAAAAAGAAAAAGTTAAAATCACTTAGAAAAATTATGTCTGCAAGTCACCAGGGCCTGATTAAATGCATCCTAGAATACTCAGGGAGCTGATAGAGGAGGTATCTGAGCCTGTATCTGTCATCTTTGGAAAATCATGGGAGACAAGAGAGATTCCAGAAGACTGGAAAAGGGCAAATATACTGCCCATTGTGACAAAGTCTCTTGTCAGCCCTTGTGGGCCTCTGCACTTCCTGGCAGTTCTCTGATGTGCCTCAGAGACTCATGGAGACCACTTATCTTCCCAGGCCTTTCCAGAGGCAGGAGTCTCTGCTTAGCGAGCCATCCTCATGATAGGCAAGTCCTGCCTGTTCTAGTGCAATAGCCCTCTGGGGAAGGGTGGGGGGATTCCAGACCCGCCCTCTACCCTTCACTCTGGCCCAGGGTCCCTACAAGGTCAGGAGGCTGCTGGTAGGGCCTTCACACCTGCCCCAAAGTAGCAACCTAACCCTGGGCCACTTCACCCACCGCTTCCCTGTAGTACCTTTTGCTCTTGCTCTTGCACCTCAGTGCACCTTCTGAAATGAGCTAGGGGGACCCTTTTATAGGGAGTGCAGGGCCTCAGCTGTCCAATGACTGCTGATAAGACTCAGCTGTGGCTAATGGTTAATGAGGCCCCCAGCTGTCTGCCTTCATTGGGAAGCAGGAAAGCATTCCCCCACCAACCAGTATACCTGCCGTCCTGCAGAATGCTGTAGCCCCCCAGGCAGCGGTCTGTCATACCATCTATAAAAAGGGGAATAAGAATAACCCAAGAAACTACAAGCCAGTCAGCTTAACTTCTGTACCAGAAAAGATAATGGAACAGGTCATTAAAGAAATCATCTGCAAGCACTTGGAAGGTGGTAAGGTGATAGGGAACAGCCAGCATGGATTTGTAAAGAACAAATCATGTCAAACCAATCTGATAGTTTTCTTTGATAGGATAAAGAGCCTTGTGGATAGGGGAGAAGCGGTAGATGTGGTATACCTAGACTTTAGTAAAGCAGTTGATACGGTCTCGCATGATATTCTTATAAAAAACTAGGCAAATACAATTTAGATGAGGCTACTGTAAGGTGGGTGCATAACTGGCTGGATAACCGTACTGAGAGAGTAGTTCTTAATGGTTCTCAATCCTGCTGGAAAAGTATGACAAGTGGGCTCCCACAGGGGTCTGTTTTAGGACTGGTTCTGTTCAATATCTTCATCAACCATTTAGATATTGGCATAGAAAGTACGCTTATTAAGTTTGCAGATGATACCAAGCTGGGAGGGGCTACAATTGATTTGGAGGATAGGGTCATAATTCAAAATGATCTGGATAAATTGAAGAAATGGTCTGAGGTAAACAGGATGAAGTTTAATAAGGACAAATGCAAAGTGCTCCACTTGGGAAGGAACAATCAGTTTCACACATACAGAATGGGGTGAGACTGTCTAGGAATGACTACAGCAGAAAGGGATCTAGGGGTTATAGTGGACCACAAGCTAAATATGAGTCAACAGTGTGATACTGTTGCAAAAAAATCAAACATGATTCTGGAATGCATTAACAGGTGTGTTGTGAACAAGACACGAGAAGTCATTCTTCAGCTCTACTCTGTGCTGGTTAGGCGTCAGCTGGAGTATTGTGTGGAGAAAGATGTGGAGAAGTTAGAGATGGTCCAGGAAAGAGCAACAAGAATGATTAAAGGTCTAGAGAATGTGACCTATGAAGAAAGGCTGAAAGAATTGGGCTTGTTTAACTTGGAAAAGAGAAGATTGAGGGGAGACATGATAGCGTTTTTCAAGTATCTAAAAGGGTGTCATAAGGAGGAGGGAGAAAACTTGTTTTTCTTGGCCTCTGAGGATAGAACAAGAGGAAATGGACTTAAACAGCAGCAAAGGAGGTTTAGTTTGGACATTAGGAAAAAGTTCCGAACTGTCAGGGTGGTCAAACCGTGAAATAAATTGCCAAGGGAGGTTGTGGAATCTCCATGTCTGGAGATATTTCAGAACAGGTTGTGTAGATGTCTATCAGGGATGGTTTAGACAGTATTTGGTCCTGCCATGAGGGCAGGTGGCTGGACTCGATGGCCTCTCAAGGTCCCTTCCAGTCCTAGTATTCTATGATTCTCAGCTTGTCTTCAACAAGTTTGCTGAAGCCACTCACCCCTTTGGTGTGATCATCAGTCTAGGAAAGACCCAGGTACTGTTTCAGCCTGCTCCAGGATCTGCTGCTTTCCCCCGTTCAATCTCTATTGAAGGAATAGAATTAAAAACAGTGGAAAAGTTCAAGTACCTTGGCAGCATGATAGCCAATGATGGCTCCCTTGACAAAGAAATCAATGCCAAGATCTGCAAGGCCAAACGGGCACTAGGACGTCTGAGAGCACGAGTGTTGAATCAGCACAATATCCAACAGACCACTAAACTGAAAGTGTACGAGGCTGTATTACTGACCAGCCTCCTGAATGGATGTGAAATGTGGAACTTGTACAGAAAACATGTGAAACTGCTGGAGCACTTCCACATGTGCAGCCTGAGGTCAATACTGCACATTTGATATCAGGACAGAGTCATAAACCTGGAATTCCTTGACAGAGCAGGAACCACGAGCACTGAAGCCATGATTCTGAAAGACCAGCTTCACTGGACAGGGCATATCATACAAATGGAGGCGTCAAGAATCCCGAAGCGGGTACACAGACTGCATGAAGGCCAACATTGCTCATGTTGAATTAAAGCCAAAGCAGCTAGAGCAGTATGCAGAGGACTGAACAGGCTGGGGTGCTCTTGTATGACATGCATATGACAACTTCAAACAATGGCAATACATATGCCTGATTGATGCTTGTGAAAGGAGAAAAACAACAACAGCAGCCACACTGACAGACCCCGGACAAGTCCTTTGCCTCTACTGTGAACATCCACACCGTTCAAAGCTTGGATTCCTCAGCCACTTGCTAGTCCACAACCAGAGAGCATGTGCAAGCTCAAGACATCATCATCGGACATGACGGACCACCAAGTAAGTAATATTTGGAGTATAAAAATGTTCTGGATATTCTATTTCTAGTTTTCAAACACATTTCTTGTTCATCAGAATTTTCAAGTGGGTCATCAGCAATAGCTCGGTTGTAAGACACAGGGCAGACTTCTGTAAAGCATTTGCTGTTATTCAGCCAAAATTTACCAGAACTGACTCTCCTAGATCCAGCAAAAAACCCTGGATCCATTACCTCTAGTGTAACCAGCAGACCTTCCATCACTTCTGGCAAGAACTAGGGACAAGAATTAGAGAGACCTTATGTGGTGACAGTAGCAGCAAGGGATGTAGATAGCCTTGGAACTTGATGAAGCAATGGGGAGAATGAATGCCAAGTTCAGTTTTTCCTCTGAATGTGGTGCTAATTCATAATGAAGTCAACAGGAGTTGAGGGCACTCAGGACCAGATCTTTGAAGTTTTCAGTGGAAATCAGGACATTGAATACTTCTGAGAATATAGACATCATCCCCTCCCACTCAGGAGGCCTGATAGCTGGCTTACAGCAGAACATTTGCTACCTCAGTATCTGCCTCCCTTAAGACCACTTGGGTCTTGAAATGGATCTTCTGATTCATAATTAGGTCTTGATCCTAACAAAGTATTATTACTCTCTTAGGAACCTTTTCATCTTGGACAACCTGCCTGCCAACTTCAGCCAAGAGGGGTGAAGGGAGGGATGTAGAAAAGTTGACTCAGCACTAGGCTATACTTGGTGCTTTACTAAAACATTGTAGGATTCCTTAATTTACGCCTCCAGAGCGGCACCTTCTGGGTAAGGACGCAGCCATTGAATGAAACTGGATGGACCATGTGCTGCCAGGGCACACAAAGCTTAAATGCTAGGGACAGAAAAAAGGCTTAAAAGGAATGAGCAGCAAAGGGAGATGAAATTTCCTCAGCTGCTATAACAATACCCTAGTGAAAGAGTTTTGCTGCTGCGTAAGTGCAAAGACAGCTACAAAAGGATACGTTCTGTACCATTAAACCTCTGTGGACCGGTGGGATTGTATCTCTAAATAAGATGCCTCTGCTCAAGGTATACTGCCAGTTAGTTACCACTAATCAGGGGACATGCTCTGTACCAGAACCCAGCAGGCATGTGCTCACTACAGCTTCAGCTACTGCTACCCAGGCTATCACAGCTATGTTGCTAAATATACTTATGTTAAGTGCTTGTATGTATGTGCGTGAGGTGGGGAATCAAGCCTTTAGTCTGCAGTGTGGCTAACTCCCCAGTTATGATACTTTAGAGACTTTTTACAACAATGTTAAGCTTCACCTTTCACTCCATGCTGATATATTTATAAACGTATATATTAATTTAGTATTTCAGTTGTGTGCTTTTGCAGTTAATTATATAGCAACTTAATTTATCTTTTGTCAATTTGTTTTTCCCCTCAATAAATGATCTGCCAACTATACATTATTTTTAATTAGCCTGCAGCAAATGTCTCTAGGAATGTAAACCAAATGCTTATTTAAGCCATTAATTGAAACAAAAAGTGCATTGGAATTCATAGTGTGTTCTTCTTAGCTTTTGTGTTTCTTTTCCTGTAAGGATTGTGACAAGACAATGCCTGCAGCAAGCAATTGACAGCATAGCCTGATAATCAGGGGGAAACAGAAATCCATAAAAAAAAAAAAATGCAGTTTTCTAGCAAGGCAGCTAATGAGTGCCAACAGCAGAAAAAAATAAAAATTCTGGTACATGTTTCTACTCTTGATAGTAAAAAACAGTTCCTGATGTATCACCTAAGAACATAAAAATAACAATAATGGATCATTCCAAAGGTCCATCTAGCCCAGTATCCTGTCTTCCAAGGATGGCCAGTACCACATGCCCCAAGTGATTCTCCCAATAATCCACTCCCAGCCTCTGGCAGAGGTTAAAGACACTGTCCATGTCCGTCTTGGCTAATGACCACTGATGGACCTACCATCCATAAATTTATCTAGTTGTTTTATGTTGAATTCTGTTATATTCTTGGACTTCACAACATCTCCTTGCAAAGAGTTCTACAAGTTCATAGTGAATTGGGTGAAGAAATGGTTCGTTTTGTTTGTTTTAAACCTGCTGCTTATTCATTTCATTTGGTGATTTGTTAATGAGAAGGCGTAAATAACACTTCCTTATTTACTTTCTCTACCCCACTCATGATTTCATAGACCTCTATCATGGCCTTCCTTAGCTGTTGCTTTTCCATGATGAAAAGTCTCAGTCTTATTACTCTCTCCACCATACAGAAGCTGTTCCATTTTTGTTGCCCTTTTCTGAACCTCTTCCCTTATCTCTGTTCTTGTCCCCATAAATTTCTTTTTATATTCTTAAACATGAATCTGTCTCTCCAGTCACCTAGATTTTTAGTGTTCTCTTATGTCTTGGTGTCAGTTCATACTTTTAGATTCTGGTATATTGGTCCATGGTATCTCTCTCATATACTAGCTGTGCTGTTTATCTAGCAAACTGTCTTAGAGCACAGGCCTAAGCAGGATGATGCTGTCAAGGGTTATCAGTTTCACATACAATCCTTCAGGATGGCATGAAATGGTCAGCATCACTTCCAAACACCTTTAACTGTGTTGTTAGCCTGAGATAGAAATGACATTTTAATGCAAGATTAAGCTAGACTCAAACCTATACCCTGCAGAGAATTGGTGAAGCACCTCAATCACTAAGCCACCTGGCTAAATAGCTAAGAGAGATACAATATTCAGAAATGCTTAAATCACTTTGGAGGTGCTATCTCAATTTAAAAAATGATGTAGGCACCTAGCAGCCAACTTCTCACTGAAAATTTGGAGTGATTTGTTCCAGGTGGGCCTTAGGGGCTTATTAGATTGGAGGCAAGGCTTTGAGCCAGGCCTACCCAGAAGCCTTATTAAAAGGCAGACACAGTGAACACTATGAACAGTGAACAGGGCAGCCTCCAACTGGGAGTTTGCTGTGAAAGGAACCCCATAACAATTGGCCTCTTTCTTACAGTTTGTTTCTCTTCTGCCCTTCAAGGCAACTTTAAAAACATCTGGGAGAACTCTTTTAGGAAAGGGAAAAATGGATAGTGACAAGTCAGCTAGATTTGTGGAGAAAGACAAATATAGTGCCCATCTTTAGAAAAGGAAAGAAAGACAATCCAGGAAACTAGACTGGAAGGCATCTCCAGATCTCCATAAGTTTTCAAAGTTAATAGCCAAAGGCTCTGCAATGACATTTGCCCATTTCCTCAGTACCCTTGGATGCATTAAGTCCGGACCCATGGATTTGTGTATGTCTAGCTTTTCTAAATAGCCCATAACCTTTTCTTTCCCCACCGAGGGCTGCCCAGCTCCTTCCCATACTGCATTTAGTCTGGGACCGACCTTGTCCACGAAGACAGAAGCCAAGAAAAAAGGATTGAGTACTTCAGCCTTTCCCACTTCATCTTTCACCAGGTTACCTCCCCAATCCAACAATGGCCCCACACCCTCCCTGATCACCCTCTTATTGTTAACATGTCTGTAAAACCCTTCTTGTTGCCCTTCACATCCCTTGCTTGCTGCAGTTCCAGTTGTTCTTTTGCTTTCCTGAGTACTCCCCTGCATTCTCCAGCCATATATTTATACTCCTCCCTTATCATCTGTCCAAGTTTCCACTTATGTGCATCCTTTTTGAGTTTAACCTCACCAAGGATTTCCCTATTAAGCCAAGCTGGTTGCCTACCATATTTGCTTTTCTAACTGTACATCAGGATGGTTTGTTCCTGTGCTTTCAATAAGGCTTCTTTAAAATACTGCCATTTCTTCTGAACTACTTTCCCCTTCATATGAGCTTCCTAGGGGATCCTGCCCATCAGTTCTCTCAGGGAGTCAAAGTCTGCTCTTCTGAAATCCAGGGTGTGTGTTTTACTACTCACCTTCCTTCCTTTTGTCAGGATCCTGAAACCTACCATCTCATGATCGCCACAGCCCAGGTTACCACCCACTTCTATTTCCCTTACTAGGGCTGCATCTACACTATGAGATAAAATTAAATTTATTAATATCAGTTTTGTAACTCTGGAATTTATAAATTCAAATTTGCCCATCCTCACCTCCCCACACACTCTTCACAAAGTCAACTTATTGGCGCCACACTCGAATGGACAAACATCGACTGTTGCAGTAGTGCACTGTGGCAACCTATCCCAAAGTTCCCTCATCCCTGTAGCATTCTGGGTATGCTTGCTGGTCTTTGACATCATCTTCCCACATTGCATTGTCCTCATTCCCCTCCTGTGTTAAGCAAACATCCATTTTTTCCATCAGAAGGAAAGAAAAGTAGGGCACCCAGAGAGGGTGCAAAGTTAACAGAAATCTCTTCCTTCTTTAACTGAATTACCAAGGACTTCATAAAAATCAGCAAGTGTGTGTCTTCGCATTGACTGTCCCCCATCCTGTTATTTCATCCAATCCTTGAAAATAACAGAGAGACCCTGAAAAGTTTGGAAGTTGGTGAGGGGAGGGCATTTGGTTTTCCAGTGCACTATTCAGCTTCTATACACAGTCTGTGTTCTCAACTGGCCATCCCCTGATTGTACCCCTCCCATGATTGCATCTGATCCCTGAAAATAGCATAGTGACAGACTGTATTCTGAACTGGCCCTCCACCTCCTCTCCCATGCATGAAGGGGTGCAAAGTTAGAAAAAAGAGGATAGAAAATTCTTGGGGAAAAGATTTTTGTCTTCCCTCTTCGCTACGTAGACATTGCCAATGGCAATGAAATCTTATTGGCTGTGAAATGGGAGTGAAAAATACACTGAACTTATAATGGAAACAGGAATCTCAACTGGCCTCCATCCCAGGATTCTGGGGAGTCAAAGCGTGAAGAAAGACAGGAAATGTTAGAAAAAGATTTTATAATAGAAATATCAAAGATTTTGCAAAAATCAGCAGACATCTGCAATGAGCAGCAAGCCCCTGAACATATTTTTGGTGGGGGGTGGTGGGCCTGTAGTCTGCAGCTGTAGATCTAGTTGAAATGTTCCACCACCCCTGAAAATCTTAGCTACTGACAGAGACTTCCCCCCAGTGGCAGCTAGCCCCACAGGTCCATTGCTAGGACAGTGGGGGTGGTATCTCTGGGGGGGCAGTTGAAGTAGTCCCCCCGAGTATTGTAGCTGGCGGGGAAGACCTCCCCCACCAGCGGCAGCTACCCCACGAGTCCATTGCTAGGGGTGTGCGGGGGTATCAGTGGGGGGCCAGTTGAAGTAGTCCCCCCACATATCTTAGCTGCCAGAGAAACTTCCCCCCAGTGGCTGCAAGCCCCCCAAAATATTTCTCACCCTAACCATGCACAAGCCAGGACATGGTGCTGCCTGGCAGCATGGTCAGCACCACTTGGCAGTCAAGTCCTTTCATTGGGTTGGGGGCTACACAGGTGATGTGCTGAGCACATGAAAGACCCCGACTACGTGGCACCAGTGGGGAAGAGAGGGGGAAGCACACACACATGTAAATTACTGAGAAGAAGTTTCTCAGCCTCTTATGCAAGCACAATCCCCACAACAGCCTTGCTGTCATGTGGTGCAGCAGGGGAGCATCTGGCGCCAGGCAGCATAGAAAAAAATTCCAAGTCTAGAGACAGAACCACAAACTCCCTGCAGGGTTATTTGAACGAGTAGATGCACTCACAGCACGAAGAGAAAAGGAAAAGACACTTCTCAGGATCTTATACAAACATGAGCCCATAGCCACAGGCTTCCTGGTCCCAATTTGAAATTCATGGTTTTACTGTGACTTAATTTCTGAGCACCTGGAGAGCAGCAGCCAGAGTGGAGCACTGAGGGACCTTGCAGGCTACATACGAGACACTTCTGGAAGCTACTAAATTTGATTTTGAGACGTGGTGCTCCCACACTGGCCTTTAATCAAACTTTTGAATTGAGGCTTGATGCTACACCCAGCCAGTTCCAACGACATTGTGATATCAATACTAGTGATCCCTAAATCGAGCTAAGGGTATTTACAGTGAAGACAGTCATGTGGTAATATTGAGCTAACTGCCTTAAATTCGAATTTATCTCATAGTGTACACACAGCCTAGTTGTTCCCTGTTTGTGAGCAGCAGGTTAAGCTGTACACAGCCCCTGGGGGGGTTATCCCCAGCATTCTCCAAAAACTTCCTGGATTGTCTGTGTGCTGCTGTATTGGTCTCCCAACAAATGTCTGGATGATTAAAGTCTCCCATGAGAAGCAGGGTCTGTGATTTGTAAGCTTCTCTTAGTTGTCTGAAGAAATGCTTATCGACCTCATCTACCTGATCTGGTGGTCGATAGCACACACCAACCACAACATCATCGCTGCTGCTTCTGCCTCCAAGCTTAACCCAAAGACACTCAGCTGGCTTTTCTCCCTCCATATACTGGAGCTCTGAGCAATCACACTGCTCTGTTATATACAGGGCCACTCCTCCTTTTCTCCTCTGCCTGTCCTTCCCGAACAGTTTATACCCTTCCACGGCCGTGCTCCAGTTATGCGAGTCATCCCACCAAGTCTCCGTTATTCCAATAATCTCGTACTCCTTTGACTGTGCCAGGGTCTCTAATTCTTCCTGATTGTTTCCCAGGCTTCTTGCATTTGTGTACTAACACCTTAGATAACTAGGTGATGAGCCTACTTTCTCCTTTTTAATCAGGTCTCCTCTCTTGTTGTAACATCCGTCTTCCCAACTTACCTCAGAGCTTATGTCTCCATCCCCTGATGAACCTAGTTTTAAGCCTCCTCACTAGGTTTGCAAACCTGCCTATAAAGATACTCTTTCCTCTCTTCATTAGGTGGATTCTTTCTCTTCTTGGTAATCCTTGTTCCCAAAACAGAATCCCATAGTCAAAAAACACCAAATCCCTCTCTCTGAAATCACCTGTGCAACCATGCATTTACTTCCACTATTTGACGATCCCTAGCTGGACGTCTTCCTTCAACAGGGAGGATAAACGAGAACACCATTTGTGCTCCATATTCATTGATCTTTCTTCCCAGAGTTACATAATCTGCGGTGATCTGCTCAAGGTCATTCTTTGCTGTGTCATTAGTTCCTACATGAAAAAGTGGAAAGGGTAATAAACTGCAAGTCTGATGATTTTTGGAAGTCTTTCTGTCACATCCTGGATTCTACCGCCTGGTAAGCAACAAACTTCCTGAGATTCCAGGTCTGGATGGCAGATGGATGATTCCATCCCTCTAGGATGGAGTCCCCAACCCCATCACACATCTTCTTCTAATAAGGGGGTGGTGGTTGTAGAATTATGAACTATGCATCCCATGTTTTCCAGTCAGTGGGGTTTTCTTCTGAACCCTTTCCCGAGAAGTCTCTGCCACGGCATTCTCCACCATAGGACCCATGCAAAGAGCCTGACAGCAGTTGCTTACCTCTACTGGAGTTATAGATACCTGAATTGGCTTTCTTCTCCTGGAGGCTGAATGCTTCCAATTTTCTTTGTTTTGTATGGCCCTCACTTACTGCTCAGCCTGCTCTGCCAGCAGGACTAAATACTGCCTTCTGTCGAGGAAGTCTTCACATTCTCTGATGGGCCAGAGGGTTGATATTTGTGCCTCAAGTCCTCTAACCTTTTCCTCCAAGATGGTGACCAGCTTGCACCTGGTACAGACCAAATCCCTTCTACAGCCTCACCTCCATCCCTGGGAAAATCATGGAAGGGGTCCTCAAGAATCCATTTAGAAGCACTTGGAAGAGGGGAAAGTGATCAAGAGTAATTAGCATGGACTCACCAATGGGAAGTCATGCCTGACCCATCTGATTAACTTCTGTGATGAGGTAACTGGCTCTGTGGACATGGGGAAGTCAATAGATGTGATATACCCTGACTTTATCAAAGTTTTTGATACAGTCTCCCATAACATCCTTACACATATGTTAAGGAAGTATGGATTGGATACATGGACTGTATGGTGGATAGAAAGCTGGCTGGATGGTTGGGCCCAATGAGTAGCAATGTCTGGTTAGTGGTCGGTTTCAAGTGGAGTGCCCCAACAATCAGTTCTGGTACCACTATTGTTTAACATCTTTTTAATGACCTGGATGAAGGGATGGGTTGCACCCTCATCAAATTCGCAGATGACACTAAGCTAGTGGGAGAGGTAGATATATCCAAGTGTAGGGATAGGGTCCAGAGTGACCTAGACAACTTGGAGGATTGGGAAAAAGTAATCTGACGAGATTCAGCTAGGACAAGTACAGATTCCTGCACTTGAGATGGAAGAATCCCAAGCATTGTTACAGGCTGGGGAACAGCCGACTAAGTAGCAGTACAGCAGAAAATGACCTGGGGATTACTGTGAGAGGCTGGATATGAGTCAACAGTGTGCCCTTGTAACCAAGAAGGCTAGTGGCATATTGGTGTGAGGAGAAGGAGGAGCATTAGGAGGAGCATTTCTAGAAGATCTGCTGAAATTATTATTTCCTTCTATTCAGCACTGATGAGGTCGCATCTGGAATATTGCACCCAGTTCTGGGCCCCCCTGTACAGAATGCGGATGCAATGGAGAAAGTTCAGCAGAGGACAATGGAAATGATGAAGAGGCTGGTGCATATGACCTATGAGGAGGTGCTGGGGGATCTGGGCTTATTTAGTTTCCAGAACAGCAGAATGAGGAGTGATTAGAGAGCAGCCTTCGACTTCCTGAAGGTGGTTTCTAAAAAGGATGGAGAGAGGCTGTTCTCAGTAGTGCTAAATGGCAGAACAAGAAGTGATAGTATAAAGTTATACAGGGGGGGAGGTGTAGGTTGGATATTAGGAAAAACTGTTAGGAATGTGTTACCTAGACAGGTTTTTATGTCTCAGCTTGACAAAGTTTTGGCTGAGATGATTTAGTTAGGGTTGATATTGCTTTGGGCAAGGGGCTGGACTTGATGACCTCCTGAGGTCCCTTCCAACCCTAGGATGCTACGATTCTATGAAAATCCAAAGTGTTTAAACTCCTGATATTTGAAAATTTTAAGTGAAGCTCCCAAGTCTCTTAGGCACCATTGAAAATTTATTCCTAAACCACTGTTTTTCTAAGGCTCTTATCAGTATGCTGTTTCAGTGAATTTGAAGGTTCCATCTCTTCTATTTCCACAGAAAGAAGAACAGTCCCTCCAGCTGTTGTTTTTCCCAAGCCAGACAGAAATGTCAAATCCTGAGCACAATTATTTAGTAGCATTTTTTTCCCGCTTCTCTGAGAGTTACAACATGTTTTTTTCTGGGCCTTAGGTCTAACCTTCAGCTAATCTGTTTCTGGTTAAATTTCAGTCCAAAACGGTATACTTTAAAATTTCATTTGCAATCCATTCTATCTGAACTAAAACAACAATTGTCCACCTGGTTCATAAACAATAGTTCATAAATGTTCAGTGCTGTACAATAATAAGATGCTTTCACCCTGGTATGCTTGGGAGATGGGATTGTGTGGCTGTGGTCATTGTTTACCAGGGGAAATCACTTGGCATTTCAGTTCTTTGGAAGATATTTTGCATAATCGTTCCCCAAAGAGATATTTGTGCCTTTAAGCATCCCTTTATTCCAATGCAAAGGGGATACCCAACCCATTGTTGTCAGACTTTTTAGCCAAACAGGGTATTGTACAGAAAAATATGAAAACCAATGACACACACTGCTCATGCATATCATTGTGTGATATAGGCAGATTATATATGAGCACGTATATGTGCTGGAAATATGTTCTTAAAATACACTTTGGAAGGTGGTGATAAACAAGCCCACCCAAGTCAAAGGAATGCAAATTGAGTTGCCTTCATGGGTCAAACTAACAGCATGAGAAAACAGCATGGTTTGATTACATGCAAAACGCAATGAGACTACATTTGTGTAACCCTTCTGTTAATGCCAGATGCCTGCCAGAAGGGCCGGGTTCAACTCTTGTGGGGTTTTCCTATCAAGGATACAACCAACCGGCTCGAGCCCCCACCCAGTGGCCTGGGACAATTTCACCCCCGTGCTGGGTGCCTGTAAGGCGGTTCTCCCCCCCCTCGCAAGCACAGAGTCTGAGATAGAAATGGCTTGTTTAATGACCGTAACCTACCCCAAGGTTACAGCGACAGATGCAGTATATCTCAGCACAGAAGAGACAAAACCCCTTTTACCCAGATACCATCCGCATATGCAGTAGAACCCAGTCTCTTGCTGGGGCTCTTGGCCCTTTTCCACACACACACACACACACACAGTTACAGGGTGTACCCTCTGCGGTAGAGTCCCAAACTCAAAGCCCACAGATACATTACCAGGGCAATACTAGCTGTCCACTTGTCTGTAGTCTCCCCTTGCTGTCACCAGCCATCTGCCAGTCACCATCATCCGCCGCCGCTCCTACCAGCCGCCCACCAGTTGCTGTTGTCCACTGCTGCTCCTACCAGCTGCCCGCCAGTCACCATCATCTAGCAGTGCCACCGCTCCTACCAGCCACCCGCTGGTCCTCCTGTTGTCCGCCCGTCCTAACCCCAGTGCTTGGGACTGCCCTAAGGCAGAACCCAGTGATTTCAGCTCTGTGTGGCCTCAGCTACCACTCTGTCATTTCAGCTCTTGGTATCGCTAGTGTGGGATTTTACAAACACCCTAGTATCCAGCTCTATCTTTTAACAGGTGGGGAGGGTTAGTCAAGCCAGGCTTATAGCTATATGGCCAAGGCATAGGCAGGGCCAATGCACTCAGCAAGCTGGCTCCACCAGTACCCCTCCCTTCTCTTTCACAATGCTTTAAACCAGGGAGCCCTGTGTAATCAATGTCTTACACAGCTAAGGCGACTGCCCTGTCCCCCACAACAACCCAGAGCACTGGTGAGATCTCACAACTCCCGCATTAAGTGTTAGCTTAAATTGTGATTTTACAACTACATGTTTACAATAGACCAAATCTCATGGCTTACTTGCTACCCATTAGGCTTTGCCTGAAAAGGTATCAGACATGCACACCTTTTGCATTCTTATGCAGATGACCTCTGGGAGACTCATTCCTCCCAGCCTTTTAGCAGCACTGCGTTCCTTCTGCCACATTCCCTACATCTGCATTTATGGTAAATACTGCGCTCAAGCCAACTGACAAAGCAAAATGATGAGATCATGAAGATGGAACCTGGCACCTGCACCCTAAAGAAAAAGCAGCTGGAGGAAAAAAAAATGCCTGGGTTTGCTTTTCAAAAAGTACATTTCAGAAGGTTTTCTAGACTAGATGAGAGAGTGATTTGGTATCTGTTCCCTTGGGGGTGGGGAAAAGGGGAAGGAAATAGGTCAGCGTCCAACCCCCACTGCTTCTGAATGGTGGAGCCTCATCTCTGGCAGGACAGATATGCTGGCAGCTTGGTGTAATCTGCTAAAACAGATTGTAACTTGCTGAAGTTCAGTTTCAGTTACTAGAAAGCATGTTCTGCTTGGTTTGCAACCAGACCTGTCTCTTTTTCTCTTGTTCCCTGCCTCTTAAATCTTCATTCCTCAATAACAAACTTACAATTAGTTTTACTATAACCCATATCACTTCTGTGTATTAAGGCTTCTTAGCTGGGACCACAGACTGGTGAATTCCCTGGCTGTCTGGAGACAATGGGTTTAGTAGTTTCTGTGAGCATGCAGTACGAGGATTGGATGCTGCTGTGAGATGTCTCTTGGGAGCTCAGGAACTGAGGGTCATTGAATGTTATCTACAAGGTTACCTTTAGATTAGCAGAGGATTGAGAAATTTGCTGGCAACAGTGACAGACTGAAACAGCAGGGAACTGGCTGACATACAGTCTAATCTCCAGTAAAGCTCTCTCTTGCTGAGACTGAGGGAAAACACAGCCGTGTACAGTTCTGGGGACCCCAAGGGACTGTCACAGCATTATCTTTATCATCACCTTTTCATGATGTTCTTCACTCTGCAACACTCATCAACCCAGGCTATCCCTGATGCGGAACCTTCCTGAGTGAAAGATTCAGTTAATGGGGATTTTCAAATGAAATCATTATCGTCATCATTATTTTTGAAACAATACAGCTTTCAGTATTCACCTTGCAGCTTACATCAGCCTTTGCCTTCCACTTGGCCATCCCGGGGCCATTTGAAATTGCACATTGTACAAAAACAGCCACTTCATGAAAATTTAACAAAAAGCTGAACGAATGAAGTTTTTATTCATGAAATTTCACACACAAAAAGATTTTTTCCCACACTGCCCCTTCAGGGTTAGTAAGTTCTGCACTCTCCTGGCATGTTCGATGAGTACTGCCTTGCATCTCCTGACTGTCAGGATAGGAGCTTCCTATCCCACTGATAATGGCCACTGATGCCGCCCCAAGTCCCTGGTGAACACTTACCCATGTACTTCCACTGGAACCAGCGGGCTCAGCACTGCAGTATCCAGTGCAGGGCTTCTCAAACTCTTTTTTTTCCCTCAGGGCCTCTCCAGCATGCCACAGAAGCTCCATGGCCTAGCTCTGCCACATCACCTTTTTTTTTTTGTGCCTTTAAAAAGCTATGGCCAGTGTTAGTAGGTACCAATCAGGGCTTAGGTCACCATTCCCCAGAAAACCTAGTTTAAATCCCTTGTCACTAGATTAACAAGCCTGCCTGTGAAGATATTCTTCTTACTTCTCTTAATTAGATGAATACCATCTCTTCCTAGTAATTCTTGTTCCTGGAACAACATCCCATGGTCCAAGAATCCAAAGCCATTTGGAAAAAAGCAAATCTTAAGCCAGTCCTTAAAAAAGGGAAGAAAGAGAATCTGGAGAATTACAGACCGGTCAGCCTCCCCCGTGACCCTGGAAAAACCCTGGAGCCCGTCCTAAAAGAATCCATTTTGAAACACTTGGTGGAGTGGAAAGTGATCAGGAATAATTATCGTGGATTCACCCAAAGCAAGTCACACCTGATCAGTTGAATTGCTTTCTATGATAAGATGACTGACTCTGAGAATATGTGGAAAAGAGCAGATGTGAAATACGTTGGCCAGTCTTGAGGAAGCCCTGGCTGGAATGATTTAGATCCGCAGTGTCCAGTACACTCCCTGTTCACCCCAGGGGTGGTGAAATGTGGCTCAGCAGAGCCACGCACATGGACCACCACTCTGCCTGCTCCACGCACGTGTCCCACCACTTGGTGGGATGCACATGTGGCGATAGCGGCGGAGGCAGTTTCCCTGGCTGCAGGGCTCCTTCAGCCCATGCGCAGCCGCACCACTCCCGCATGGAACTGTGCAGCTCCTGTGGCTCCAGCCAGGAGCCATGTGGCTCCTGCAGCCCGATGTGGCTTCTGCTGCCCTGGCGCACCTGCAGAGTCCCTGGCCCAGAGCAGCATCGCTCCTAGGATCCCGGTGGCCCCAGCACCAGTGGTGGTGGCTCCAGTGAGTCACCAGAATGCACAGTTGGGGGCAATGGGGGGGGCCTGTCTTTGGGGTAGGGGGGGAGGACATTCATGGGGGACAGCTGTGGCAAATATGCAAGGATCATAACCACAAGTGTGGTGATCCTTGAATTCTTATTGAGCTCCAATGCTTAAGTTGATATTGATCCTACTTGGAGTAGGGAGTTGGAGTAGATGACCTCCTGAGGTCTCTTCCAACCTAGTAGAATATTCGAAGATTCTATATTTGTCTCCTTTCTTGAAAATATATTTTTTTAAAAAAACTAAATCTGCTTTAAGTTTATTCATAAGAATGTCGTTCATTTTTAGGTGCTTGATTGAATTACCCTTTAAACAATTAAATTGAAATCTTCAAGGAGCACTCCATTCAGAAGCAAGAAAATGACAATGGCACCAGACACTGTGCCTGTCAAATGATGTAATCTCATCAGTTTTCATAAATAACTCACTGAACCTGGCTGATTCTGATGGCTAACATTTTCTAGAGCTTGACATAGCTTGTGATTTCATTAGCTAGATGGAAGAAGTCAGTTTAACTGAGAATTGGGCTCTAAGCCCATTTATTCCTCTTTATTCCTCTTTATTCGGAGTTCGTGAGGCCGCATCTGGAGTACTGTGTCCAGTTCTGGGCCCCCAATTATAGGAAGTATGTGGACACACTGGAGAGGGTCCAGTGGAGGGCAACCAAAATAACTAGGGGGCTGGAGCGTATGGCCTATGAAGAAAGGTTGAGGGAATTGAGTCTGTTTAGTCTGCAGAAGAGAAGACTGAGGGGGGATTTGATAACAGCCTTCAACCTACTGAAAGGAGGCTGCAAAGAGGCTGGAGAGAGACTGTTCACAGTGGTCACAGATGGCAGAACACAGAACAAGGGTCTCAAGTTGTGGTTGGGAAGGTCCAGGTGAATATTAGGAAAATCTTTTTCACTAGGAGGGTGGTGAAGCATTGGAATGGTCTACCCAGGGAAGTAGTGGAGTCTCCATCCCTGGAGGTGTTTAAGTCTTGGCTCCCCAAAGTCCTGGCTGGGCTGATCTGATGGGGTTTGGTCCTGCCTTGGGCAGGGAGCTGGCCTTGATGGCTTTTTAGGTCACTTCCAACTCTATTTTTCTATGATTCTATGCCTTACTGGATCTTATGTTAGATATAAACAGCTCCCTGAGAATCCAGCTTGCTGTTTGGCTATGTCAGTACTGGCACAAGAGCCCAAAGCAGAAGCAGGTTTAGCCAGTTTGCTGACCAAGAGGGAAAAACATTTTCAGTGCCCCCTCCAATAGCTGATTCAAAAAAGAAGAAAAGTCCAATTACCAGCAAAGTAAGAGTGGAGCAAACAAGCCAACATAAAAGTGGAGTGACCCGGTGCTGTGGAGCCCTCTGAAACCTGGCACTCAGGGCAACCCCTCCTGCCTCCCCGTAAAACTGGCCATGACCCCAATGGTGCTGCTTCCAGCCCTCAGAACTGAGGCTGCAGCTGTAATATAGCTCAAGTCACTTTGTTTTCATCTGCTTCCTCACACAAAACAGAGTGGGAGTGAGCCTTGGCCAACACCACAGAGTCTGTAAGATGCCTTATGCCAGACTGTTTGCTAACATGCTGCTCCCCTCCACATAAGTCTCCCACTTCCCTGCCTTAATACCTCCACCTCCGTAAGAGGCCCAGAGCTTTGGTCAATGTAGTTAGGTTGGTGCAGTGCCAGTGTTGGCATGAATTGCTTACATTAATTGTTGCTGCCTTTAAGAAGCCATCCCATAATGTCACACACTGACAGTTGCATCATTTCAAGTGCTCCTGGCTGGGATGTGCACCACCAAGGCAAGGAACATAATGTGGACATGCAAAAGCAGTTTAATTACTGTGGAGCAGCGTTCACTTTAATTTTGTCCATCTTTGGGCAGAATGAATTTTGCTATGTGCACCAAGGCATGTGTTGCTGTGCACCACCAGTAAAAACACAGGCTGCTGGCTGTGGCCAGCTGTGGGCACTCTGCCAATCAGATGGGTGGCACCTGACTCTCTCCTGGATGGCTGCCCAAGTGTTCAGCTGACAGGGAACACTGCCATGCAGGCTAATTTAAGTTGACTTAACTTTTGCCCTCAAAGACACCCTCAGGCTGCTCTAAGTTATGTTAAATGGGGGACAAATTTTGTAGTCTTTTAGTCACATTGCATAACCACCAAGCTTAACAGAAGGACTAAACAACAGATGAGCCTGGGTTACAGAGTAATGCCCCGTGTTTGTGAGTTACAAGCAAATTTACCGTACTACACACATGACCTTCCTTGAAAGTAGGTCTAAATATCAGTTTGCATCAAGCACATTAGCTTGATTCCTTTGCGTTTAAAAGTGCCAGCCACTTGATTATGCCAACCAAGTAGCCAGTAGGTAAGGCACTGATAGGCACTGATACAACTTCATGAACCCCTTCCTGCCCCAAAATTTTGGGTTTTCAGCAGAAATTGGCTGAAAACCAAAAGTTTACTATTTGGAAATGTGGTCATGGTGCCTCATAGGAGTTGTGGCTTGGTTGTTTCCTGTGGCCATTTTGTTCTATAGGCCAGGCTCCCTGGTGAGACTACAAGTCCCATGATGCACTATACAGTCTCCAGGCCTGCCAATGGGGGAATGACAAAGGGGACAATTGTCCTGGGGCCTGGCATTTCAAAGGGTCCTGGAGGTCTGAGCCTCTTTGAAGTGTCAGCAGTGCTGATACCCCACTTCACATGGTGTGTACAGCACCAGCATCACTGACTGCCCAATGGCTGTCAGCCCCACTGCTGTCTCTTGGAGAAGAACGGTGCATCATGAAAATCCCTGGTAATGAGATCATGGCCTATGGAGTCAGAATGCAGAGCCAGCCCACGAAGGTGCATGGGAAAATAGGGTAACTGAATTACACCTGCTATGAGGCACCGCCACAGCAACTCCAAACAGAAATATTGGTTTTCAGACTTTTCCACAGCACATCCTTTATTTAAAGTCTCTCCAGTGAAAACCCAAATTCACTGAAAAGCTGTTTTGACAAATGCTTCTGAGCAACATTAGTCAGTCACCTTGTGTGCTAGCCCTACTGCAGCTGTAATGTTCGACAAATGGCACAGGGCTCTGCCCTGTAACCCTCACTCTTGTTGAATAGGATTCCACTTCAAAACACAAAGCAGGGCACTACCTAACTCAGGGAAAGGAATGAAGCTAGTTGCTGGAGGAGTTGCAAATGCTTTGGAGGATCAAGCTGTGAGTCAGAAGCTCTTGATAAATTACAGAAATGGGCTACAGAAAACAAGGTGAAAGTTAACAAAGATAAATGCAAGATGCTACACTGAAGCTGCGTCTACATGTGCACGCTACTTCGAAGTAGCGGCACCAACTTTGAAATAGCGCCCGTCGCGTCTACACGCGTTGGGCGCTATTTCGAAGTTAACTTCGACGTTAGGCGGCGAGACGTCGAAGTCGCTAACCTCATGAGGAGATAGGAATAGCGCCCTACTTCGACGTTCAACGTCGAAGTAGGGACCCTGTAGACGATCCGCGTCCCGCAACGTCGAAATTGCTGGGTCCTCCATGGCGGCCATCAGCTGGGGGGTTGAGAGATGCTCTCTCTCCAGCCCCTGCGGGGCTCTATGGTCACCGTGGGCAGCAGCCCTTAGCCCAGGGCTTCTGGCTGCTTCTGCGGCAGCTGGGGATCTATGCTGCAGGCACAGGGTCTGCAACCAGTTGTCAGCTCTGTGTATCTTGTGTTGTTTAGTGCAACTGTGTCTGGGAGGGGCCCTTTAAGGGAGCGGCTGGCTGTTGAGTCCACCCTGTGACCCTGTCTGCAGCTGTGCCTGGCATCCCTATTTCGATGTGTGCTACTTTGACGTGTAGACGTTCCCTTGCTGCACCTATTTCGATGTTGGGCTGAGCAACGTCGAAGTTGAACATCGACGTTGCCGGCCCTGGAGGACATGTAGACGTTATTCATCGAAATAAGCTATTTTGATGTTGGCTGCACGTGTAGACGTAGCCTGAGGGAAGGAAAAATGCAGAATGGGGGGACAATGCAGGACTGCTAAGAAGGATCCAAGAGTTGGGGTAGATCAAATCTCAGCAATGCAAGACTGTTGCAAGAAACCCAATTACAGTTTTGGACTGTATAAACTGAGATATAGCATCCAAGTCTGAGGAGGGGATATTACTCTTCTAATCGGTGCTGGTCAGGTCTCTGGTGGAGTACTGTGTCCAGTTTTGGTCACTGATACACAGAAAGGATGTAGAGAGACTAGAAAGAATCCAGAGGTGAGTGACCAAGGGGTGGAATGCAAGAAAGATGGTCAAAAGCTAAAGTACTGTGTATGTTTTCACTGGAAAATAGTAGGATTAAATGAGAACATGACAGTGCTCTTCAAATACTCAAAAGCCTGACATTAAAACACTGGGGAAAAGTTGTTCTCTCTCACTACAGAAGGGAGTACAAGGGGCAATGAGTTCAAATTGCATCATAGCAGAATTATATTGAATTTCAGGAAAATTCTTCCATCCCTAAAAGAAGCAGGACAGTCAAACAGGCTGATTATGGAGATCATGGAAGCTCCTTCACCGGAGGTTTATAAGAGGAGGCTGAATAATCATCTGTCTTCGATAGTTTAGTCACAATAAATCTTGCCTCTTGGCAGGGGACCAGAGTAGATAACCCCTGTGATCCCTTGCAATTGCAAGGTTCTAGGGTTACCTAGATACTGGATATTATTATTAGAAAGCCTTTATCATGAGGTGGGTGATATATCAATGGTGGGGAAAAAAAGCAAATTAATGAAAATGTATATAGCTAGGAAGGTAATTTAGGATCCTTTGGAATGAAAGTCACTACAAAAACATGAGATGTTAGTTTGAGTTAATGCACATACACCACACCCAAGAAATCACGTTAGGTATTAAATGATAGAATCATAATGTCAAGGTAGGCACCTAACCAGGGGCATGGAAAGACACATAGGAAATGAAGATTTAAATCATATCAACTGTTTTTAAATTCTTTCCAGGAAGTTCCAAATAAAGAGACTAATTGCCTCCCACCCCGTCCTTGATACAATAGACTTTTTTTGAAGGCTTCATGCTGCTATCAAGCTGTATTTGTTCCCACCACATGGATGCAATGGAAAATTTGATTTAATGATCCACTGATAGACAATTAAGGAATTTAGCTCTGGCACTGATGTGTCTGTGCATTGACGGAAGCTAATTTGTATTCACTGAATTGACTTTGAATTTGAACTTCCAAGCAATTGGTGCTTGGGTTACTTTAGGGATCTGAACAGACAGAAACAATTGAATTTGCTTGCTTCACCCTTTCAGAATGACAGCTTCAGATATATTGTTCCCAATAAAAGTACTTCTTCAGTTACTATTTAATTACTTTGGCAACTGTTTACCATCGTGTTAGTCCCTTGATGCACATTAACGTTATCTTGAGTAATTTACTGGTATCAGCTCTGCAGGAATGAACTGGAGATTTCTCCATTATTTGGCTTGTCTTTTGTGTGTCACCATTAGACGTATATAGAGAAAGGGAGAGCCTGTCTATTAAACCTACCTATCTCTTTAGAAAAAGATCATTAAGTCATTGTCTGTAGTGTATTCAAGCTTTCAGACAAAGACCACCTGCTTTTCCTCGACTTGCTCTGATCACTGGAGACTCAATTGTTATGTTAATTTCTAATGTGATAATAGAACATAATATCAGAAACAACACGGCTGTCAGTGGCAATTGTGGGATATTTTGCATTTATGGCATTTGGGAACATTTCAGGTTTCAATTTCCCACTAGGTGATGCAGACGCATTCTATCTCCTTCAAAGAAAGCAAGTTTAGCTCCTCAGGGAACAGGCAAATTTAATGATGTATGTGACAAGCAACACTAACACAAGCCATATGTGCAGAGACTAATATCACTTGGCAGACGCTTGGCTTCTGGCATAAGGAGTATTACTGGCAAAGCAGGATTTAGAGGCAAGAGGGCAATTCCCTAGACCAGGTGTGTGGAACCCCAGGCCTGCAGCCTGAATCTGAACTGCAGCCTGTCTGGATCCAGACCCTGCGGCTCAGGGCTCCCCTCCATAGCATCTGGCCCATGTCAGGGTGAAGCGTGTGGAGCCCCAAGCCTCGCAGGCCAGATCAGGCAAGCTGGGGCTGGACCCAGATCGTGGGCTCTGCCGGGGACTGAGAGAGCAGGATGCAGCTCTGGGCTCTGCTGCCGCTTCTTGTTTTTCCCCAGCCAGGGAAGAGGCAAGGGGAGCAGCAGTGGCCCCAGTGGCACTGTCAGAAGGCTTCATACCACTGCTCCGACTGGCCAGAATTCCAGCCAATCAGAGCAGCGGAGGGCTGTGCCTAGATGCATAGGGAAAGGGAGCAACCCATGTGTGTACGGGGTGAGCAGGTAGGAGCAGCCCATCACCCAGACCCCACATCCCTATAGATCTTTCCTGTGCCCCCTCCAATCCAGACCCTCACTCCCACCACCTTCCTGCACCCTCCCTTTTAGACCCCATACCTCTAGCCCTCTACTTCCATCTTGCCCAGAGCCCCCACCCCTCCCCAGCACTCCTGTCCCACCCACATTCCCCATCCCCACCCTGGTCCTTTGTCCTCCCTCCCAGACCCCTCATCACCACCCTGACCCCTCCATCCCAGACCCCACACCCCAAAACCCTCCACTCCCATTCTGCCCAGACCCCATGCCCCTCTCCAGCACTACCCCCAGCCCTGCTCCTGTCCCTCCCAGATAGGGAGACCATTCTTTCCATTGTGGCCAGGACAGTCCCATATCTCAGTCATCAGGAAGGCATCCTGACTTATTTTAACAAAAGGGCTAATTGTCCCATATGTGTTCCTTCTGCTGAACTGCACTTTCCCCAGGTCAGCACAGTCAGTAGTAGTAGGCATCCTTCAGTCTGCATAGACTATGGATCGCGCCCTTTAAAGTTTTAATTGAGGACTTCATTTACAGCGTCTATTGCGACTATGAAGACCCACACGAGAGTGACAGTCCTTGCTGCATGTCTTGCAGATGTAGTGGGTGTCTGGCAAGTCCTTATTGTGCTTTCTGTGCGCTCACTTCTCTGCTAGCTGTCTGATCTTCATCTTGCCCTTCTGAAGGCCCTTGTGTAACCCCTGCCTCCATCTGCTGCGGTCGTCTGCTAGTTCTTCCCAGTTGTCCAGCTCGATGTCTACCTCTCTGAGGTCTCTCTTGCAGACATCTTTGTAGCGCAACTGGGGGCATCCGGGAGGTCTTTTGCCAGAGGCTAGCTCACCATACAGGATGTCTTTTGGAATCCTTCCATCATTCATCCTGTGGACATGGCCAAGCCAGCGAAGTCAATGCTGCCTGAGGAGGGTGTGCATGGTTGGGATTCCAGCTTGCCTGAGGACGGTGGTGTTGGTCACTCTGTCCTTCCATGATATTCCAAGGATGCGCCTGAGGCAGCGCAAGTGGAAGACGTTCAGCCTCTTTTCCTGGTGGGCATACAGGGTCCAAGTCTCGCTGCCATAAAGGAGGGTGCTGAGGATGCAGGCTCTGTAGACTTGCATTTTGGTGTGAGTGTACAGCTTGTTGTTATTCCACACTCTCTTGCTGAGTCTGGACAGAGTTGTGGCCGCTTTTCTGATCCTCCTATTTAGCTCAGTGTCCAATGACAGGGTGTCAGTGATGGTGGACCCGAGGTAAACGAACTCGTGGACGACCTCTAACATATAGTTGTCAATGCTGACTGATGGGGATTCAGCAACATCCTGACCGAGTACGTTTGTCTTCTTTAGGCTGATTGTAAGCCCAAAGTCCTTGCATGCTTTGGAGAACTGATCCAGCAGTTTTTGAAGCTGGTCTTCTGTGTGAGACGCTACAGCAGCATTGTCTGTGAACAGCATGTCTCTGATGAGGACTTCTCGCACCTTAGACTTAGCTTTCAGCCTTGCAAGGTTAAACAGTTTCCCATCAGATCTTGTGTGCGGCAAGATGCCTTCTGTTGAAGATCCAAAGGCATGCTTCAGGAGGACTGCGAAGAAGATCCCGAACAATGTCGGAGCAAGCACGCATCCTTGTTTGACGCCGCTCCTGATTCTGAAAGCATCCGATAGTGTGCCGTCATATTGGATGGTTCCTCTCATGTCTTCGTGGAATGACTGGATCATCTTGAGCAACTGTGGAGGACAGCCTATCTTGTGGAGCAGTTTGAACAGACCATCCCTGCTGACCAAGTCAAAGGCCTTGGTCAGGTCAATGAAGGCTGTGTAGAGTGGCTTTCTCTGCTCCCTGCACTTCTCCTGCAGCTGCCTTAGAGAGAAGACCATGTCAACGGAAGACCTCTCTGCGCAGAATCCACACTGCAATTCACCCTCTCAGCAATCTTCTGGAGTCTGCCAAGGATGACGCGAGTGAACAGGGCACAGGGCACAGGTGGAACACCATACCTGAAAAGGACAACAAACACGGGGCTCCTCCCTCGGCGAACTCCCAGAGGCAAACTCCCTTCCCTATTAGCTGTTCACCCCGTTTGCTGGGAGCTCCCTTCTTATAGAGAGAGCTGCTGGCTGGTCAGGCCTGGCTCAAAGCCTTGCCTCCAGTCTAATCAGCCCTTGAAGGCTCACCTGGCAGGGAACTCCCCCAATTCACACCTTGCAAACTGCTCTTCTCTGCACAGCAGAAGCTCAGGCACCCAAGCAGCTGATCAAGCTGCAGACAGACAGACATTCACCCACCAGCTCACCACACAGCCCCCCAAATCCCACACTCACCCAAGCTCCTCGAGGACACTTTGCCCAGAGGCAAACTCCCATCCCTGTTAGCTGCTCACCCCTTGTTCGCTGGGAGCTCCCTTCTTATAAAGACAGCTGCTGGCTGGTCAGGCCTGACTCAAAGCCTTGCCTTCAGTCTAATCAGCCCTTGAAGGCCCACCTGGCAGGGAACTCCCCCAATTCACACCTTGCAAACTGCTGTTCTCAGCACAGTCACAGCTGCAAGTACCAGATACTGGCCAAAGACCATGTGTAGCACGTTCTGACCAGCCAGGTATGCAATCAGCAGCAGGAGAGAAAGCCAGCAAGGGTCATGCCATAGGGTAAGACAGGGTATGTTGGGGCAGGGGTAGAGGTAGTGTGTGTCCCCCATAGTCCTTTCTGCTGCCCTTCCGGCCAGGCAGACCTGCTCCCAGAGGCAGGGCTTGCAGCTCCATTCCAGGATCCCCATGTCTTGTGGAAGCTGGGAGCCTCAGCTGTAGGGCTTGCAGCCCAGTTCCCAGTGCCACTCAGCTCAGAGAAGCCAGGAGCTGCACCCATGGGAGTGCAGCCCCGTTCCCTACTCCCACAGGGCAAATGCCCCTGGAGCTTAGGAGTTCCCCTGCAGGATGGCAGTCCCAGCCCTAAACTCTCAAACTGATCACTGTCACTTCCTTCTATTGGTAAGAAAGTTGGAGCTGCTCAAGATAGATAAAGGATATGTCTACACAGCAGAGAAAACACCTTGGCTGGCTTTTGCTCACTGATCTGGGCTCACAGGGTGGTATGGATTTCTGGGTTTGGCTTGTGGGATCTCCCACAATGGAGGGCCCAAGCCCCTGGTACAAGATTTCTGCTTAATTAATGGCAACTCTTCAGTTTTTACTGAAAGCAGCTTACTACTCTCCCCTTCTGTTTTACGTGAACCAGCTGGAAGTTTGGGACAGAAAAATGTCTCCAGTATTTTCTGCAAAACCTTTAGTGGCATTTTTGAACCAGCTGTATAAACCATAACACCTGGGTCATCAAGTGTATAAGCCCTTTTGCACAGAGGGCAGGGTATTCTAGACCTGCTTGTTGCTAAGGAAACCATGTTAGAATATCACTGTCTACCTCCACTGCTCATTAATATAACACTCTTGTCCCACTTCTGTTGTGGGACATAGTATCATAGTATCATCAGATTCCACTTGGCAAGCATGACACACAATTTGCAATATAGTGGGGTCAGCCACCTGGTAACAGCACTGGAAAGCAAGCAACACTGTATTCTGAGGGGCAGGATTTTAGTGCCCCAGTGCTTGGCTGCACCAAAGGGCTGCACAGCGCAACTCAGGAAGGGTGTAATTTTAAGAAACTGTTCCATATACTTAATCCTGAGATTGCTGTATACAAGGTCCCATCCCTCAGTGCAAGTGAAAGCACCCTGAGGACAGGTCCACTTTCACATGCTGTAAATAACACCAATGATATGTTATGGAGCTGGGGAATTGGAGTCATATCCATGTTCCTCTATCATTACCCTCTGTGCCAGCCTCTAGAAAGCTATGAATAAAATCATAGAAATCATAGGACTGGAAGGAACCTCAGGAGATTAACGAGTCCAACCCCCTGCTTCAAGCAGGATGAACCCCAGCTAAGTCATCCCAGCCAGAACCTTGTCAAGCCAGGACTTAAAAACCTCTAGGGATGGAGAACCCCCCACCTCTCTAGGGCTACGTCTACACGTGTAGCCAACATCGAAATAGCTTATTTCGATGTTGAGACATCGAAATAGTCTATTTCGATGAATAACGTCTACACGTCCTCGGCTGTGTCTACACGTGCCCCAAACTTCGAAATGGCCATGCAAATGGCCATTTCGAAGTTTACTAATGAAGCGCTGAAATGCATATTCAGCGCTTCATTAGCATGCGGGCGGCAGCGGCGCTTCGAAATTGACGAGCCTTGCCGCCGCGCGGCGCGTCCAGACGGGGCTCCTTTTCGAAAGCACGCCACCTACTTCGAAGTCCCCTTATTCCCGTGAGCTCATGGGAATAAGGGGACTTCGAAGAAGGTGGCGTCCTTTCGAAAAGGAGCCCCGACTGGACGCGCCGCGCGGCGGCAAGGCTCGTCAATTTCGAAGCGCCGCTGCCGCCCGCATGCTAATGAAGCGCTGAATATGCATTTCAGCACTTCATTAGTAAACTTCGAAATGGCCATTTGCATGGCCATTTCGAAGTTTGGGGCACGTGTAGACGAAGCCCTCCAGGGCCAGCAACGTCGATGTACAACTTCGACGTTGCTCAGCCCAACATCGAAATAGGCGCAGCGAGGGAACGTCTACACGTCAAAGTAGCACACATCGAAATAGGGATGCCAGGCACAGCTGCAGACAGGGTCACAGGGCGGATTCAACAGCCAGCCGCTCCCTTAAAGGGCCCCTCCCAGACACAGTTGCACTAAACAACACAAGATACACAGAGCTGACAACTGGTTGCAGACCCTGTGCCTGCAGCATAGATCCCCAGCTGCCGCAGAAGCAGCCAGAAGCCCTGGGCTAAGGGCTGCTGCCCACGGTGACCATAGAGCCCCGCAGGGGCTGGAGAGAGAGCATCTCTCAACCCCCCAGCTGATGGCCGCCATGGAGGACCCAGCAATTTCGACGTTGCGGGACGCGGATCGTCTACAGGGTCCCTACTTCGACGTTGAACGTCGAAGTAGGGCGCTATTCCTATCTCCTCATGAGGTTAGCGACTTCGACGTCTCGCCGCCTAACGTCGAAGTTAACTTCGAAATAGCGCCCAACGCGTGTAGATGCGACGGGCGCTATTTCGAAGTTGGTGCCGCTACTTCGAAGTAGCGTGCACGTGTAGACGCAGCTTAGGTAACACATTCCAGTGCTTCACCACCCTGCTGGTAAAGTAGTTTCTCCTCATAACCAGCCTACTCCTCTTCTTCTGTAACTTCAGACCATTGCCCCTTGTTCAGCCATCTGTTGCCACTGAGAACAGTTTCTCTCCATTCTCTTTAGAGCTCCCCTTCAGGAAGTTGAAGGATGCTATTAAATCACCCCTCAGTCTTCTTTTATGAAAACTAATAAGCCCAAATCCCTCAGCCTCTCCTCATAGGTCACGTGGTCCATCACCTTAATCATTTTAATTCCCCCCCTGCTGAACTTCCTCCAGCACATCCACATACTTTTAATACCAGGAGGACCAAAACTGGAAACAATATTCCATATGTGGCCTCACCAGTGCCAAACAGAGGGGAGCAACCACTTCTCTAGATCTGCTTGCAATGCTCCGCCTAATGCACCCCAAAATGCTGTTAGCCTTCTTGGCTACATGGGCATACTCTTTACCTGTTTACTCATATCCAGCCTTTCATCCACCATAACCCCGGGTCCCTTTTTGTTGTACTGCTGCTTAGCCACTCAGTCCCCAGACTATAACAATGCTTGGGATTCTTCCATCCCAGGTGCAGGACTCTACACTGCTTCTTGTTGAACCACATCAGATTTCTTTTGGTCCAATATTCCAATTTATCCAGGTGACACTGAATCCTATCTCTACCATCCAACATATCTACCTATCCGCCTATCATGTCTTCTGCAAATTTGCTGAGGGTGCAATCCAGTCCCTTATCCAGGTAATTAATAAATATGTTAAACAGCTCTGGCCCCAGAACCAAGCCTTCAGACACTCTGATTGAAACCGACTGCCATCCAGATATTGAGCCATTGACCACTACCTGTTGGACCCAACCATCAAGCCAGCTTTCTGTCCATCTTATAGTTCATGGATCCAATCCATACTTTCTCATCTTATGGGCAACAATGTTGTGGGACACTATCAAAAGCTTTGCTGAAGTCAAGGTATACCATATCCACTGACTTCCCCTTGTCCACAGAGCTGGTTACCTTGTCATAAAAGCTAATCAGATTGGTCAGGCAGGATTTGCGCTTGGTGAATCCATGTTGACTACTCTTGATCACGTTCCCCTCTTTGAAGGGCTCGAAAATGGCTTCCTTGAGGATCTTCTTCATAATTTTACCAGGGATTGAGGTAAGGCTGACCGTGCGCAACTTGGACCTGTTGCTCACAAACAGGGAAGAACTAGTAGAAGAAATAGAAGTTGGGGGGTGGAACCTGGTCTGCAGCGACCATCAGATCATAGATTTCAGGATCTGGATGAAAGGAAGAAGGGTGAGTAGTAACATACAGACCATTGATTTCAGAAGAGCAGACTTTGGCTCCCGAAGAGACCAGGTGAGCAGGATCCTTTGGGAAATGAAGATGAAGGGGAAAAGAGTTGAAGAGAATTGGAAGTATTTTAAAGAAGTGTTACTGAAGGCACAGGAACAAACAATCCCCCTGTGTAGTAAGAAATGCAGACATGGTGGGCAACCAGCTTGGCTTAACAGGGAAATCCTTAGTCAGCTTAAATTCAAAAAGGATGCATACAAGAAATGGAAACGAGGACAGTTGACTAAGGAGGAGTATAAACATACGTCTGGATAATGCCGGACAGTAATCACGAAAGCGAAAGCACAATTGGAACTGCAGCTGGCAAGGGAGGTGAAGAGTAACAAGAAGGGTTTCTACAGGCATGTGAACAATAAACAGGTTATCAGAGAAGGTGTGGGGCCATTACTGGATGAGGGAGGTAATCTAGTGACAGACGATGCAGGAAAAGCTGAAGTACTCAATGCTTTTTTTGCCTCAGTCTTCACAGACAATGTCAACTTCCCAATGATGGTCCTAGATGATGCAGTATGGGAAGGTGGAGGGCAGCCATCTGTGGGGAAGGAACAAGTTCTGAGCAATCTAGAAAAACTAGATGTGCACAAGTCCATGGGTCTGGATTTAATGCACCCCAGGGTACTGAGGGAATTGGCAGAGGTCATTGCTGAACCTTTGGCCATTATGCTTGAAGACTTTTGGAAATCGGGGAAGATACCGGATGACTGGAAGAAGGCAAAAGTAGTGCCCATCTTTAAAAAAGGAAAGAAGGACAACCCAGGGAACTATAGACCCATCAGCCTTACCTCAATCCCTGGGAAAATAATGGAGGGACTCCTCAAGGAATCCATTTTGAAGCACTTGGAAGAGGGGAAAGTGATCAAAAGTAGCCAACATGGATTCACCAGGGGCAAGTCCTGCCTCACCAATCTGATCAGCTTCTATGACGACGTAAGAAGCTCTGTGGACATGAGGAAGTCAGTGGATGTGATATACCTTGACTTCAGCAAGGCTTTTGATACGGTCTCCCACAACTTTCTTGTCTATAAGTTAAGGAAATATGGATTGGATCCTTGGACTATAAGATGGATAGAAAGATGGCTTGATGGTCGGGTCCAACAGGTAGTGGTCAATGGCTCAATATCTGGATGGTGGTCTGTTTCAAGCGGAGTGCCGCAAGGCTCGGTTCTGGGGCCGGTGTTATTCAACATCTTTATTAATGACCTGGATGAGGGACTGGGTTGCACCCTCAGCAAGTTTGCAGATGACACAAAACTAGAGGGAGAGGTAGATATGTTGGAGGGTAGAGAGGGACCTGGATAAATTGGAGGACTGGGCCAAAAGAAATCTGATGCATTTCAATAAGGAGAAGTGTAGAGGCCTGCACCTGGGGCGGAAGAATCCCAAACATTGTTACAGCCTGGGGACCGACTGGCTCAGCAGCAGTATGATGGAAAGGGACCTAGGGGTTATGGTGGATGAAAGGCTGGATATGAGTAAACAGTGTGCCTTTGTAGCCAAGAAAGCTAACAGCATACTGGGGTGCACTAGGAGGAGCATTTTGAGCAGATCTAGGGAAGTAGTTATTCCTCTTTATTCGGCACCGGTGAGGCCACATCTGGAATATTGTGTCCAGTTTTGGCCCCCCCCCCCCAGTATAAAAAGGATGTGGATTTGCTAGAGGAGGTTCAGCGAAGGGCAACAAAAATGATTAAGGGTCTGGAGCACAAGACCTATGAGGATAGGCTGAGGGATTTGGGCTTGTTTAGTTTACTGAAGAGAAGACTTAGAGGTGATTTAATAGCAGCCTTCAGCTTCCTGAAGGGGCGCTCTAAAGAGGAGGGTGAGAAATTGTTCTCAGTGGTGTCAGATGGCAGAACAAGGAGTAATGGTCAGAAGTTGAAGAGGGAAAGGTGAAGGTTAGATAATAGGGAAAACTTCTTCAGCAGGCGGGTGGTGAAGCACTGGAATGTGTTGCCTAGAGAAGTGGTGGATTCTCCATCCCTTGAGGTTTTTAAGTGGTGGCTGGACAAGGTCCTGGCTGGGATGACTTAGTAGGGGTTGATCCTGCTTGAAGCAGGGGGCTGGACTAGAAGACCTCCTGAGGTCCCTTTCAGCCCTATGATTCTGTGATTCTGTCTATAGTTCCCTGGATTGTCCTTTCCTTTTTTAAAGATAGGCACTACATTTGCCTTTTTCCAGTCATCTGGGATCTCTCCCAATCTCCAAGAGTCTTCAAAGACAATGGCCAAAGGCTCAGCAATGACATCTGCCAATTCCCTCAGTACCCTTGGGTGAATTAAATCCAAACCCATGGATTTGTGTACATCTATTTTTTCTAAGTAGCTCTTAACTTGTTCCTTCCCCACCAATAGCCACCCTCCATGTTCCCATACTGCATTGTCCAGCACCATAAAGTGGAGACTGTTCTTGTCCATGAAGATTGAGGCAAAAAAAGCATTGAGTATGTCAGCTTTTCCTACATCATCTGTCAGTAGGCCACCTCTCTCATCCGGTAATGGCCCCACACCTTCCCTGTTAACCCTCTTATTGTTAACATGCCCGTAGAAACCCTTCTTGTTATCTTTCACCCTTTAAGTCTCAGCTTGTCAAAGTCCTGGCTGGGATGATTTAGCTGGGATTGGTCCTGCTTTTGGGGCAGTGGGGGAGGGGGTTTGCACTTGATGACCTCCAGAGGTCTGTTCCAACCCTATAATTCTATGACAGAAGTGTTATGCAAATTATGCTCTCTTGAAAATATTGTTTTTACTCATATTATCACTACCTGTTGGTTTGAAAAAGGCAAAGGGTTTTGTGAGCTCAGTACTCCCCATCCCCCAAATTCTCCATACCAGCCCCCACCCCCCCCAAATATGCCACTGTTCCCCTTCCCTGCCCCCTGAATTCTCCACACCGTTTCACTCCTCCCACATCCTAAATTCTCCATGCCAGCCCCCACCCCGAAATATGCCACAATAATAGAGCCAAGGAGTGCCAGTTGTGGAGAAGGGACCTGTGATGCTACTCTCCATAATCTTCACAGACATAGTGTTATGGTGTGAATGTTACATAAGTAAGATACATTTTATTCAATATGATGAGGTAAAATATCACTGGAAAGGTTCTAATTTACTGAATATGATTTTTGTATGGACATGTAATTTCTGTATCTGAAGTTACACTCAGGGAACTCCCACCAGACAATATTCACTCAGCCCAGACAGACCATTAGAATCTGAAGATGCTAATTTCCCATCTTCCTGCAAAGCTTCCTGGTATGGTGCTCTGACATTGCAAGGCCATGTGATCCTGTCACCTGCTGGACATATACCTATCTCATAGAATGGGAAGGGACCTTGACAGGTTATCATGTCCAATCCCCTGCACTCACAGAATGGCCAAGCAACTTCCCTAACATATGTCTAAAATATCCCTGGGGGAGGGGTCAAAAAGCTCAAGCTTACACTGTGTAGATTTCTGTACCATTCAAGACAATATAATTTTGAGTTTACATTCCAGAGGAGTTGGGCCCCAGACACGTGAACCCTACACGTGAACCCTACATCCATGTGGTGGAGCACGCAGTTGGCCACCTCAAAGAGCGCCGGAGGTGTCTCCTCACCTGCCTTGATGCGGGCCCCACCAACATCCCCCAGATTGTGGGCGTGTGCAGTGCCCTACACAACCTGGTGGAGAACAAGAGGGAGACCTTCTTTCAGGGCTGGGCTGGGCTGTGGAGGCTGGCAGGGCTGATGTGCAGCCACCTGCTGCCCCCAGTAGCCAGGTGGACCCCGAAGGGACCCGGGTCCAGGAGGCCCTGCGGGCCCAGTTCAATGAGGCCGTGGGGTGAATGCTGGCAGGCCCCCCACTGCACCACCCCCATCCTCCCCAACACTCCCTGCCCCTACGCCTGCACCACAGAGCACCCAAGAGCACACCCCACCCCACTTTTCTTGTAAAAATAAAAGCAGACAGTTGTTTGTCAAATCAAACATCTTTTGAACTCTTATTATTAAGGAAATTCTGACATATATGTATATATTATAAAAACAGGGATAACATGAAAGGGGAAGAAAAGGAAGGGGAGAACTATTTACATGGGGGGGTAAGGATCAGCATTGTAAAACGGGGGTAACAAATACAAACTATTTACAGCAAAAAAATAACTTAAAACTGGGGGAAATATATGCAAAGGGGGGGCCATGTCCTGGGCCCCATGCCCCTACAGTCCAGCGCTGGCGGTGGGAGGCCGGGATCCCTGTCTCATCCGCAGCCCTGGCCGGGGCTGGCTGGGGGCTGGGCGGACTGGGAGATACGGCCGGCAAGTGTCAGCTGGTCCCAGATCCCCCTTGGCAGAATGGCCCTCGGTGGCGGGTGGCCGTGCGACGGCGGACGGCGCAGCGGCTGGAGCAGCGGGTGGAGCAGGCAGGGCGGGCACTGCAGCGGCTGGTGCGGCCTGGGGGGCCAGGGAGTCCGCAATGCGGTTGAGGGTCCGCATGTAGGCCCCCCAGGCCTCCTGGCACCAGGCCAGCGCCCGCTCCTGCAGCTGGAGGCGGCGGTCCTCCACCCGCAGCTGCTGCTTGGCGACGTCCAGCTGCTGACGGTGCAGTGCCAGCAGCTGGGGGTCCGCCGCCTGCAGCTGCTGGTGCTGCACCCTCCGTCTTCCCCGCCGTGGGGCCGGTCGGTGCTCCGCCAAGGGACTGGGCTGGAATGATGGCCCCGGAGGGCTTTCCGGGACCACTGACGCCTCACCGTCGCTCTCCAGTCCTTCCAATGGTGCAGCTGCGGAACACAGGATGGAGGGAAGAAGAGTGGAGACAGCCGTTAGTGTGGGCCCCGAGCTGTGGCCCTTGTCCCCCCACCCCTCTGCTGCAGGTTCCCCATCCCCGTCCCCGGGAGATGCTGCTGTGATGGGGTTCAGGGGTCCCCCTGCACTGCACCCCGTCTGCTGGCAGGAGTGACCCTCAACTCAGCAGGTACGACAGGAAGTTTCTTAGGCAACAGATGCCCAGTTTCTCCCAGAAGCGACAGTACAGCAGTCAGAGATGGTCCTTCCAACCCGTCCTGGGGAGAAGACCCTGAGGGGTGCCCCTCTGGGGTGTAGCTTTCCCCCTCCCCAGGCTGGCTGCCTTCCAGCTCTCCCTTCCCCTAGCCACTAACTGCCGCCCCCAATTCAAACCCAGCTCAGCTCCTCCCTCCTCTTTGTTCAGGGCAGAGGTGTAACCTGCCAGTTGTAGTCCCAGGATCATCCTCAGCCACTGGGAGCTATTCAGCTTGTTTCTCATATGTAGCCTGAGTCTCGCATTTGCACTCCCCCCACTCCATCACATGCTGCTGCTGCTGGGTGTCCCACCCCCTCCTCCCGGGGGACCCTAGAGGTTCCACTCCCCCCAGCCCCGGGGATGGGGCATGGCACTGTCGTGCTCGGGGGGGCAGGGGCTGATGTACTCCTGTGAGGGACATGCCACTGCTGTCCTTGGGGCCATGGACATCTGGGCACGTGGAGGGCCCTGGCCATATCTATTACCCCCACCCCTCAAACCCGGGGGGGTACATACCTGATGGTCCACTCCCACGGTCGGGGGACACCCGGGGGGGGCGGATGCCTGGCTGGAGCTCCTAGATGGGAGTATGTTGTGCAGGCTGGCTTCACTGGAGGAGGAGTCCCTCTCCTCCTCCTCCTCCTTCTCCTCCTCCGGTGCCCCGGGGGTGGGCTCCTGGGGGGGGCCCCTGAGGTGCGGGGCTTGCCTCCAGGGTGGACTCCGCCTCCGGGGCCTGCTGGGGCTCCTCCGCCGAGGTATCAAGAGTGGCCGGAGGGGTGGTGGTGTGCCGGGGGCCCAGGATGTCCCTGAGCTCCCTGTAAAAGGGGCAAGTGACGGGGGCGGCCCCAGATCGGCCGGCCGCATCCCGGGCCCGGGCGTAACCCTGCTGCAGCTCCTTCACTTTACTCCGGACGTGATCCGGAGTGCGGGCAGGGTGACCCCGGGCGGCCAGGCCCTCGGCCAGCTGAGCGAACGCATCCGCGTTCCGCCTCTTGCTCCCCATTACCTGGAGCACCTCCTCCTCCCTCCAGAGCCCCAGCAGGTCCCGAAGCTCAGCCTCCATCCAGGAGGGGCCCCGCTGCCGCTTCCCCGCCTGGCTGCTTGGCTGTGAGCCCTGGCTCCCCTTGAGGGGGGTCCCCTGGGGGCACTGGGGGGGCTGCCGGGCGGCCATCACAGCTGGGGTGCATGTCTGTGGCACTCAGAGACATGCAGGCTGGCCGTGTGTCTGGGCTGCCACCTTCACGTTCTCTCAGCTTCCTGCACAGGAAGGGAGGGGGCGGGGAGCTTTAAGGGGCCGCTCCACGTGGCCACTATTGAGCTGAGGGGCTGGAGAGAGCGTCTGTCAACCCCTCAGCTGATGGCTGCCATGGAGGACCCCGCAATTTCGATGTTGCGGGACGCGCAACGACTACACGTTCCCTACTTCGACATTGAATGTCGAAGTAGGGCGCTATTCCCATCCCCTCATGGGGTTAGCGACTTCGACGTCTCGCCGCCTAACGTTGATGTTAACTTCGAAATAGCGCCCAACACGTGTAGCCGTGACGGGCGCTATTTCGAAGTTGGTGCTGCTACTTCGAAGTAGCATGCACGTGTAGACGCGGCTAGAGTGTGGGACAATTCCCTGAGCTGGGAGGTGAGTTCTCCTACGCAGATCAGATTACAGACAGTGATCCTACAGCTGGATGCATCCTTATCCCTATGTGTGTGTTAGTGTGTGTGCGCACATGCACACAGTGAAACAAGGGTGAAGGAGATGAGGCTGGTGGAAATGGCAGGCTCAGTGTGACCCCAGCACATCAGGTGGCACCCTGGAAGCTGTGGGGAGGGTCCAACCCATGACTGACCTACTGATCTTAAGCATCTTTCAACACAGAACCAAAAAAGGGACATCTGTGGGCACAAGAGCAATTCAAAATACACAGAGACTAAAAATGTCTGTAACCCTTCTGTTAACGCCAGATGCCTGCCAGAAGGGCCGGGTTCAACTTTTGTGGGGTTTTCCTATCAAGGATACAACCAACTGGCTCGAGCCCCCACCCAGTGGCCTGGGACAATTTCACCCCCGTGCTGGGTGCCTGTAAGGCGGTTCTCCACCCCCCTCGCAAGCACAGAGTCTGAGATAGAAATGGCTTGTTTAATGACCATAACCTACCCCAAGGTTACAGCGACAGATGCAGTATATCTCAGCACAGAAGAGACAAAACCCCTTTTACCCAGATACCATCCCCATATGCAGTAGAACCCAGTCTCTTGCTGGGGCTCTTGGCCCTTTTCCACACACACACACACAGTTACAGGGTGTACCCTCTGCGGTGCAGTCCCAAACTCAAAGCCCACAGGTACATCACCAGGGCAATACTAGCTGTCCACTTGTCTGTAGCCTCCCCCTTGCCGTCACCAGCCGTCTGCCAGTCGCCATCGTCTACTGCCACTACCACTCCTACCAGCCGCCCGCCATCATCTACCGCCGCTCCTACTGGCTGCCTGCCGGTCCAGCTGTTGTCCACCAGTCCTAACCCCAGTGCTTGGGACTGCCCTAAGGCAGAACCCAGTGATTTCAGCTCTTGGTATGCTCTAGTGTGGGATTTCACAAACACCCTAGCATCCAGCTATATCTTTTAACAGGTGGGGAGGGTTAGTTAAGCCAGACTTACAGCTATATGGCCAAGGCACTCAGCAAGCTGGCTCAACCAGTACCCCTCCCTTTTTTCTCTCACAATGCTTTAAACCAGGGAGCCCTGTGTAATCAATGTCTTACACAGCTAAGGCGACTGCCCTGTCCCCCACAACAACCCAGAGCATTGGTGAGATCTCACAACTCCTGCATTAAGTGTCAGCTTAAATTGTGATTTTACAACTACATGTTTACAATAGACCAAATCTCATGGCTTACTTGCTACCCATTAGGCTTTGCCTGAAAAGGTATCACACATGCACACCTTTGCATTCTTATGCAGATGACCTCTGGGAGACACATTCCTCCCAGCCTTCAGCAGCACTGCATTCCCCTGCTCCCCATTCCCTGCACTACCAAAGGCAGGGGAACTGCTGCTGCCCCCCACTTGAGCAGCCCACCTCCTCATCCAGCAGCTGCTGCATCCTCAACCCCCAGGAAAGGTAAGGGGCTTCTGAAAGCGGCGGTTGGGCCCCCTCCACAGGCCTCCTCCTGTGGAGTGGCCTGGGAGGGGTGAGTTTGGGCAGAGCCCTTCTTTTCCACTGGGGCTCCAGAGGGGTGGCTGCATAGCCAGGGGTGGGGTGTTAGGGTGTGCCCCTGCCCCACCCCTGAAGACACCCCCCCCTTACTGCCACCCCCCCCACCCACACCCAGCCGCCGCTGGGGGCCCCTCCTCCACCTAGGCCCCCTTCTAACCAACTGCCCCTTCCTTCTCCCCCTGGTTTCTTGAAGGCTCTGCAGCAGCTGCTGTGGGCCCCCCCCCACCCTCAGGTGCACGTGGGCACCCCCACCCCCCCATTTCCACCAGGTTGGCTGTGCCCACGCCCCCTTCCACCCCCCCTTTATTTTTCACTTCACCCAAGCGCCTGAGCCCCCCCCCCCCCCCCCCCGACCACACACACGCAAACTTTAATTCCCCACATCCCAGTGCAGAAAAGGAGCCATCTGACGATCTTGTGCTGGGAGCAGCGGCCATCTTAGGTCTCACCTTCCCCTGACCTCACTGCCCTCGCTCTGCCCTTCCCCCACCTGACTGGGTCCTCAGCCTGGCCGGTGGAGGAGGGGCAGCCACGCCTCCACCCTTCCTTCCACTCCACTCTCCTCCCCTCCCCCGCTCTCTCTTAAAGGCCCCACACCCAACAAACTTCCCCCATCTTATAAACCCACCACCATGACCCCCACACCCGCCGGAGGGTCATCCGGTGACCCCCTCCTCCCCTTGTCTTCCACTGTCACCCCTCCCACCCCCGAAATGGCGGCCCACTCATCCAGGGCCACCCAAGACTCTGCTGCCATGTCGGCTGAGGGCGCGGGCGCGGACGCGGGCGCAGGCTCCGGGGCTCCTACCACCTCCGCCGCGGCGTCCTCCAGCAACCTGGCCCCGCACCCACCCCCCCAAAAGGGCAGGAAGGGCCAGGGGAAAAGGAAAGGCAAGAGCCCCGCCCGGAAGGCTAAACCCCCCGTGGCGGGGACTCTCCCCCCCGCTGCCCAAGCATTCACCACAGCATCCCCTTCTCCCCTTCCCCCTGCTCCCTCCACCACCCCTGGGGGCCCCGACATCTCGGCCCCCAGGTCGTACGCCCAGGTGTCGGCTGCCGCCCCGCACCCTGCTCCTTCTGCCTCCGCCAGGACTACCATCCCCGACGGTCGCGGCCCCTTCCCCACGCTCACCAGGAGGCACGGGGTCCGCTGCCTCCTGGTGGCTGCCTCGCCCCACGTGGAAACCTACGTGCGGGCATTGGCACGGGTGGTGGGGTCCGCAGCCGTGGTGGCGGCCTCCCGGATGTTCGGGAAGATCATCTTCTTCCTGGCTTCGGAGGCTGCCGCCCAGGAGGCGGTGGAGAGGGGCCTGGCGGTTGGGGGCGTGCACGTGCCCCTGGAGCCGCTGGAAGACCTGGGCGTGCGGGTGGTGTTCTCGTCCGTCCCGCCCTTCCTTCCCAACGCCGCCCTTCTGCCTTTCCTCACCGCCCTGGGCCGGCCTTTGACGGTCCTCAGTCCCCTCCCCCTAGGCTGCAAAGACCCCGCCCTCCGGCACGTGCTCTCATTCCGCCGGCAGGCCCGAGTCCAACTGCCGCCGGCGGCAGCACAGGGCGGGGTGGCCCAGGAGGGGACTATACTGGTGCCCCATCAAGGGGCCCAGTACCGGGTCTTCTACACCCTGGGGGAGGCCCGGTGCTTTGGGTGCCGGGCGGCGGGGCATGTCCGGAGGGATTGCCCCCTGGCCCGACACGAAGAAGAGGAGCCCGGGACCTCCTCCGACCCGGGGGGCGTCAGCCACGAGACCGGCGGCGCCCCGACCGCGACAGGCCCTGGGACCGCCCCTCCTCTTTTAGGCCCGGACGGATCCATCGCCGCTCGGGCATCGGAGGGCGCCCGGCAGCATGGTGCCGGGAGATAAGAAGCGGGCGCCGGCGCCCGAGCGGGCACAAAAGCCGGGCCCGTGGAGGAGAGGGAGGCAGGGCCGGCGGCAGGACCAAAAGAGGGCCCACCCCAGGGCGGGTCGCCCCTCTCCCTCGCCGCCCCACCCCCCTCCTCCCTCCCTCCCTCCTTGTCGGCCCTATCCCCTGGCCCCTCCTCCTCTATTGCCCAGCCCGCCTCCTCGAGAGGACTGGGTATTGGTGGGGGGGAAAAGGAAAAAAGGGGGTGCGCGCGTCCGGCACCCCACCCCGCCGGAGGACGGGGTGGAGGTGCCACGCAAGGCACCCAAGAGATCTGCCAGCCCCGCTCCACGCACCGAACCCCCGGCTACCAACCATCTGCCGGGGGTGACGGAGGTTGCCGCCGCGGCGGCCGAGGAGATTAACACCCCCTTGGCCCCGGAGCCAGAGCCAAAAGAGGCCGAGAGGGCCCGCCCTGTGCCCGCGCCCTCCTCTGACACCCCTCCGGCCGCTACCCAGGCGGCTGTAATGGAGCGCCCGGAGGAGGTGGCTCCCGGCCTCGCCCTCCTCTCGCAGGAGGTCGAGGCCCTGGGCCTCACCCCGGTGGCCCTGGACATGGAAGGCCTGCTATTAGAGGCCTGTGGGCCGCCCACGGACTCTCCCCCACCCCTCCCACTTTCCCCCACCCCTCCCACCAGCAATCCCTCACTTGCCACCTCCTTCCGCCCTCAGCTGTCCCAAGGGGCAACCCCTCCCTCAACTAGGGACGACCCCCCAGCGGAGGTCGGCCAGCCCCCGGACGCCCCAGGGGAATTAGGGCTCCCCTTGCACCCCCCCTTCGTCCCCGCAACTGAACACCCCGATACCCCCTCCCCCGACCTGCCGGCGACTCCCGCTGAGAGTGCCGGCACCTCAACCTCTACCCTGCCATTGCCTGAGGAAGCCCCCCTCCTGGAGACCTCCTTGGCCCATATTTCCGCCCTTGCTCCCATCTTGGCCTCACTGCTTGCCACCCCTGCCATACCCCTTCCCGGCCAATGCCCCACTCCAGAACCCGCAATCCCCCCCACTCTAAACCCTCCCCTTCCTCCTCCCCCCCCACTCCTTCCTTTCCCTCCCCCCCATGACCCCTCTCTTCCCCCACTGATCTCTACCTCCCCTGCCCCCACACCTCCCCCTCCCTTTTACCCCTGCCCACTCATACCTGCCTCCGAGGATGTAACCCCTCAGGAGGCCCCTCTTGCACTGCCCTCTCCCAGCACTTCCGGGGCTGCTCTCCCTCCGCCGCCCTCATCCCTCCCAAACTTAGGCCCCAGTCCCTCCCCCAACCTCTTCTCTGGCCAGGGGACCCAAGAGAACGCGAGGCCGACGGGTTCTCAAGACCCCGAGACCTCGGCACCCCACGCGCTGGCGGGTGAGATGCGCCAGTTCTTGGAGGATGTTCGCGGCTCCAAGAACAAGGTTACTCTTGCCCTCCAGCGCTGGTGAGATTTTCATTCTGTCCTGGAGTCCGCAAGGGCCCTTCTGAGGGAGGGTAAGGGGACCGGGAAGAGGGACGCCGCGGTCTACCAATGGGCCCGTGGCTTCCGTGACGCCCTCGTCACCTTTGGCGTGGCTCACGGCTTGCTGCGTGGCCCCACGGGAACCGCCGGCGCTCCCTCTGGCGAGGATCCTCCCCAGCCCTCCAAATGGCGCCGTTCATCTTTGCCACACTAAACGTCAGGGGCTGCGGGTCGGGTCTCCGCAGGTGTCGAGTGCTCTCCTTCCTCCGAGAGGGCGGGTACTCGGTCACCTTTCTACAGGAGACCCACACTACTCGGGCCGCCGAAGCCAAGTGGCGGCTGGAGTGGGGAGACGGGGTCCACTTTAGTCATCTCTCGGCCCAGCGGGCCGGGGTAGCGACCCTGTTCTCCCCAGACCTGCAGCCCGAGGTGCTGGGGAGCGTCGAGGTCGTGCCGGGCCGCCTGCTGTATTTCCGGGTGCGGGTGGAGGGGCTGCCTCTTCACCTTGTCAACATCTATGCCCCGACACTCGGCCCGGAGAGAACCCCTTTCTTCCGGCAGGCGGCAGCCTTCCTCGACACCATCGATCCTCGCGAGTGCCTGGTCCTTGGCGGGGATTTCAACTGCACCCTTGAGGAGCGGGACCGCACGGGGACCGAGAAGTGCCAGGCCGCTGCGGACGTCCTCAGGGAGCTCATTAACCGTCGCTCCCTGGTGGACGTCTGGCGCAGCCACCACCCGGACGAGGATGCCGGTTTCACCTACGTCTGGGTGGTGGGCCATAAATCTGTACACTCCCGGTTGGACCGCATTTACATCTCGCGGCACCATCTCTCCCAGGCCCACGCCTCCAGCGTACGGCCGGCCCCTTTCTCGGACCACCATCTGGTGGCCGTGAAGGCTTCCCTCTCGCCGGGGAGGCGGGGGTCGGCCTACTGGCATTTTAACACCAGCCTGCTGGAGGACGTGGGCTTCGTGGCGTCCTTCCGGGAGTTCTGGCTGGCCTGGCGCGAGCAGCGGCACGCCTTTCCCTCGGCACGGCGGTGGTGGGACCTGGGAAAGGTGCGCGCGCGGCTCTTCTGCCGCGACTATACTCGGGGGGCCAGCCGGCGGCGGGATGCGTTGATAGGGCAGCTGGAACGGGAGGTCCTTGAGCTGGAGAGGCGTCTAGCCGCCAGCCCCAGAGATCCATCCCTCTGCGGCACGTACCAGGAGAAGCGGGACGAGCTCAGGACCCTCGACGCCCATCGGGCACAGGGGGCCTTGGTGAGGTTGCGAATCCAACTCCTGCGGGAGATGGACCGTGGCTCCCGCTTCTTCTACGCCCTGGAGAAAAAGAGGGGCGCCCAAAAACATATCCCCTGCCTCCTGGCGGAGCATGGCACCCCTCTTATGGATCAGGCGGAGATGCGCGAGAGGGCTCGCGCCTTCTACGCCGCCCTTTTCTCCCCGGATCCGACCGACACCGACGCCCTCAGGGCGCTCTGGGACCAACTCCTGTCGGTCAGCACGGGCGACCGGGACCGGCTGGAGCTTCCTCTCACTCTGGCCGAGCTCTCGGAAGCCCTCCGTCTCATGCCCACCAATAAATCCCCGGGCAAGGACGGGCTGACCGTGGAGTTTTACCGCGTGTTTTGGGACGTCCTCGCCCAGAACTGCTCGGCGTCTGGGCCGAGGCCCTGCAAAGCGGGGTGCTCCCCCTCTCGTGCAGGCGGGCAGTCCTCAGCCTGCTGCCCAAGAAGGGGGACCCCCGCGACCTCAAGAACTGGCGTCCCATCTCGCTCCTCAGCACGGACTACAAGATCATTGCCAAAGCCATCTCCCGTCGCTTGGGGTCCGTGCTGCAGGACGTGGTCCACCCCGACCAGACCTACACCGTCCCAGGCCGCACCATCCTGCATAATTTGTCCCTGATCCGGGATCTCTTAGAGCTTGGGTGTAGGGACGGCCTGTCGTTCGCCCTCCTGTCCCTGGACCAGCAGAAGGCGTTCGACAGGGTGGACCACGGGTATCTCCTGGGCACCCTGCAGGCCTTCGGCTTCGGACCCCGCTTCGTCGGGTTTCTCCGGGTGCTGTACGCTGCCTTGGAGTGCATGGTCAAGTTCAACTGGACCCTGACCGCTCCGGTCAGCTTCGGACGGGGAGTACGACAAGGCTGCCCGCTCTCAGGACAGCTGTATGCTCTGGCCATCGAGCCCTTCCTCCGCCTCCTTCGGCGAAGGTTGACGGGGTTGGCGCTTCCAGAGGCAGGGCTGCGGCTAGTCCTGTCGGCGTACGCCGACGACGTGCTCCTCGTGGTCCAGGACCCGGGAGACCTGGCGCGTCTGGAGGCCTGCCAAGCTATCTACTCGGCAGCCTCCTCCGCCCGGGTCAACTGGGTCAAAAGCTCTGGCCTGGTGGTCGGGACCGGATGGCAGACGAGCCGCCTCCCACCCGCGCTTCAGACCATCCGGTGGAGCGCGGGTCCGCTGCTCTATCTAGGCGTCTTTCTCTCCGCCACGCATCCCTCTCCGCCGGAAAACTGGCAAGGCCTAGAGAGCAGGGTCGCTGAGCGGTTGCGGAGGTGGACAGGGCTACTCCAGTGTCTCTCCCTCCGAGGGAGAGCGCTGGTGTTGAACCAACTAGTCCTGTCCATGCTCTGGCTCCGCCTCAGCACCCTGGTCCCACCCCCCGGGTTCCTGGACCAGCTCCAGAGGTCAATCCTGGAGTTCTTCTGGCCAGGACTGCACTGGGTCACTGCAGGGGTACTCCATCTCCCCCCGGAGGAGGGGGGACAGGGCCTGACCTGCACGCGCACTCACGTCCATGTCTTCCGCCTCCGGGCCCTGCAGAGGCTTCTCAACACCAACAGTGCAGATAGCCCGGCGTGGAGCACGCTGGCGCACGCTTTCCTCCGCCGTTACCGAGGGCTCCGATGCGACCGGCAGCTCCTCTATTTATCCTGCAGAGACCGTCCGCGAGGCCTCTCGGAGCTGCCGGCCTTCTACCAGGACCTCCTCCGCACTTGGCGGCTGCTCGCAGCCTCCAGGTCCTTAGGGGCCACCGTGGGAGAAGACCTCCTCGCGGAGCCCCTGCTACACAACCCCCACCTTCGTGTGCAGGTGGCGGAGTCTTGCACGGTGCGCCGGAGGCTGGTCCTAGGTGGAATCACCAGGGTCGGAGACCTCCTGGACTACGAGTGGGGGGACTGGATGGAGGCCCCGGCGCTCGCCCGGCGCATGGGGCTCTCCGACCTACGCTCCCCCAGTCTCGTACTCCGGGAGGTAAAGGCTGCCCTGCCCTCCACAGCTCACAGTTACCTCGGCTGGGTCCTGCGAGAGGGTGCACCCCGCCCCCCTCCCACTCCTAGCCCTCCGGACCTCTTCGTGGGCCCCCGGCTCCGCGATCCTGCCCGCCCCCCTCCCCTCCATCACCTCAGCCGGCTGCACACTTTCCAGCCGGTCCCCTTCCGAACCGCGCCTCGACACCTTCTGTACGCGCTCGTGCTTCACACGCTCCACTTCCCCACCCTCGTGTCCCGCCCCGATCACAAATGGCGGGACCTCTTGCCATCATCGGAGGGTGGGGAGCCCCGGCGGGCCGGCCTTTACTCCACCTTGGTCCCGCGGCCCGCTGGGGACAGCAGCTGGAGAATCCTCCACGGAGCGGTGAGCACGGGCATGTACCTGGCGCGGTTCACCCCCCTCCCGGACACCTGTACTTTCTGCGGCATGAGGGAGAACCTGGCGCACATCTACATCGAGTGCGCCAGGCTGCAGCCCCTCTTCCGGCTCCTCCAGAACCTCCTCTTGAGGTTCTGGCTGCACTTCTCCCCACACCTTCTCATCCTCTCACACCCTATCCGTGGCCCCACAAAGTCGTGGGACCTCCTCGTCAGCCTCCTCCTGGCCACGGCCAAAATGGCCATTTACAAAACCAGGGAGAGGAGGCTGACAGGGGGGGCGACCTGCGACTGTGGGGCCTACTTCCGTTCTTCCCTCCGCTCACGAATCCGAGCAGAGTTCTTCTGGGCGGCGTCCACCAACTCCCTGGACGCCTTTGAGGAACGGTGGGCGCTGTTCGGGGTCCTCTACTCGGTGTCCCCCTCTGGCTCCCTCATTTTAAACCTTTGACCCTCACTCCCGCCCCTGGTTTTTCTTTCGTTGTCCCCCGTACTTACTTGGAACCGGGCTGTTTTTAATGGGTCCCCTCTCATCGTGAGAGGGGCCTTGTAGCCGTGGGCAGGCTACGCCTGCCCACTCCCCCGGCATCCAATAGGCCCAGCCTTCAGCAGCACTGCGTTCTCCTGCTCCCCATTCCCCACACTACCAAAGACAGGGGAAGTGCTGCTGCCACCTACTTGAGCAGCCCACCTCCTCATCCAGCAGCTGCTGCATCCTCACCCGCCAGGAAAGGTAAGGGGCTTCTGAAAGCGGAGGTTGGGCCCCCTCCACAGGCCGCTTCCTGTGGAGTGGCCTGGGAGGGGTGAGTTTGGGCAGAGCCCTTCCTTTCCACGGGGGCTCCAGAGGGGTGGCTGCATAGCCAGGGGTGGGGTGTTAGGGTGTGCCCCTGCCCCACCCCTGCAGCCACCCCCCCCTTACTGCCCCCCCCACCCACACCCAGCCGCCGCTGGGGGCCCCTCCTTCACCTAGGCCCCCTTCTAACCAGCTGCCCCTTCCTTCTCCCCCTGGTTTCCTGAGGGCTCTGCAGCAGCTGCTGTGCCCCCCCCCCCACTCTCAGGTGCACGTGGGCACCCCCCCCCATTTCCACCAGGTTGGCTGTGCCCACGCCCCCTCCCACCACCCTTTATTTTTCACTTCACCTAAGCCCCCCCCCCCACCACACATGCATAAACTTTAATCCCTCACATCCCAGTGCAGAAAAGGAGCCATCTTACTATCTTGTGCTGGGAGCAGCAGCCATCTTAGGTGTCACCTTCCCCTGACGTCACTGCCCTCGCTCTGCCCTTCCCCCACCTGACTGGGTCCTCAGCCTGGCCGGTGGGGGAGGGGCAGCCACGCCTCCACCCTTCCTTCCACTCCACTCTCCTCCCCTCCCCCGCTCTCTCTTAAAGGCCCCACGCCCAACAAACTTCCCCCATCTTATCAACCCGCCACCATGACCCCCACACCCGCCGGAGGGTCATCCCGTGACCCCCTCCTCCCCTCGTCTTCCACTGTCACCCCTCCCACCCCCGAAACGGCAGCCCACTCATCCAGGGCCGCCCAAGACTCTGCCGCCATGTCGGCTGAGGGCGCGGGCACAGGCTCCGGGACTCCCACCACCTCCGCCGCGGCGTCCTCCAGCAACCTGGCCCCGAACCCACCCCCCCAAAAGGGCAGGAAGGGCCAGGGGAAAAGGAAGGGCAAGAGCCCCGCCCGGAAGGCTAAACCCCCCGCGGCGGGGACTCTCCCCCCGGCTGCCCAAGCACTCGCCGCAGCCTCCCCTTCTCCCCCTCCCCCTGCTCCCTCCACCACCCCTGGGGGCCCCAACATCTCGGCCCCCAGGTTGTATGCCCAGGCGGCGGCCACCGCCCCGCACCCTGCTCCTTCTGCCTCCGCCAGGACTACCATCCCCGACGGTCGCAGCCCCTTCCCCGCGCTCACCAGGAGGCACGGGGTCCGCTGCCTCCTGGTGGCTGCCTCGCCCCACGTGGAAACCTACGTGCGGGCGTTGGCACGGGTGGTGGGGTCTGCGGCCGTGGTGGTGGCCTCCCGGATGTTCGGGAAGATTGTCTTCTTCCTGGCTTCGGAGGCCGCCGCCCAGGAGGCGGTGGAGAGGGGCCTGGCGGTTGGGGGCGTGCACGTGCCCCTGGAGCCGCTGGAAGACCTGGGCGTGCGGGTGGTGTTCTCGTCCGTCCCACCCTTCCTTCCCAACGCCGCCCTTCTGCCTTTCCTCACCGCCCTGGGCCGGCCTTTGACGGTCCTGAGTCCCCTCCCCCTAGGCTGCAAAGACCCCGCCCTCCGGCATGTGCTCTCATTTCGCCGGCAGGCCCGAGTCCAACTGCCGCCGGCGGCAGCACAGGGTGGGGTGGCCCAGGAGGGGACTATACTGGTGAACTATCAAGGGGCCTAGTACCGGGTCTTCTACACCCTGGGGGAGGCCCGGTGCTTTGGGTGCCGGGCGGCGGGGCATGTCCAGAGGGATTGCCCCCTGGCCCGGCACGAAGAAGAGGATCCCGGGACCTCCTCCGACCCGGGGGGTGTCAGTCACGAGACCGGCGGCGCCCCGACTGCGACAGGCCCTGGGACCGCCCCTCCTCTTTTAGGCCTGGACGGATCCATCGCCACTTGGGCGTCGGAGGGCGCCCGGCAGCATGGTGCCAGGAGAGAAGAAGCGGGTGCCGGCGCCCGAGCGGGCACAAAAGCCGGGCCCGTGGAGGAGAGGGAGGCAGGGCCGGCGGCAGGACCAAAAGAGGGCCCACCCCAGGGCGGGTCGCCCCTCTCCCTCACCGCCCCACCCCCCTCCTCCCTCCCTCCCTCCTTGTCGGCCCTGTCCCCTGCCCCCTCCCCCTCTACAACCAAGCCCGCCTCCTCGGACGGCTGGGTATTGGTGGGGGGGAAAAGGAAAAAAGGGGGTGCGCGCGTCCGGCACCCCACCCCGCCGGAGGATGGGGTGGAGGTGCCGCGCAAGGCACCCAAGAGATCCGCCAGCCCCGCTCCACCCACGGAACCCCCGGCTACCAACCACCTGCCGGGGGCGATGGAGGTTGCCGCCGCGGCGGCCGAGGAAATTAACACCCCCTCGGCCCCGGAGCCAGAGCCAAAAGAAGCCGAGACAGCCCTCCCTGTGCCCGCGCCCTCCTCCGACACCCCTCCGGCCGCTACCCAGGCGGCTGTAATGGAGCGCTCGGAGGAGGTGGCTCCCGGCCTCGCCCTCCTCTCGCAGGGGGTCGAGTCCCTGGGCCTCACCACGGTGGCCCTGGACATGGAAGGCCTGCTATTAGAGGCCTGTGGGCCGCCTATGGACTCTCCCTCACCCCTCCCACTTTCCCCCACCCCTCCCACCAGCGATCCCTCAATTGCCACCTCCTTCTGCCCTGAGCTGTCTCAAGGGGCAACCCCTCCCTCAACTATGGACGACCCCCTGGCGGATGTCGGCCAGCCCCCGGACGCCCCAGGGGAATTAGGGCTCCCCTTGCCCCCTTCCTTCGTCCCCGCAACTGAAAACCCCGATACCCTCTCCCCCGACCTGCCGGCGCCTCCCGCTGAGAGTGCCGGCACCTCAACCTCTACCCTGCCATTGCCTGAGGAAGCCCCCCTCCTGGAGACCTCCTTGGCCCGTGTTTCCGCCCTTGCTCCCACCTTGGCCTCACTGCTTGCCACCCCTGCCATACCCCTTCCCGGCCAATGCCCCGCTCCAGAACCCGCAATCCCCCCCACTTTAAACCCTCCCCTTCCTCCCCCCCCAATCCCTCCTTTCCCTCCCCCCCATGACCCCTCTCTTCCCCCACTGATCTCTACCTCCCCTGCCCCCATCCCTCCCCCTCCTTTTTACCCCTGCCCACTCATACCTGCCCCCGAGGTCGTAACCCCTCAGGAGGCCCCTCTTGCACTGCCCTCTCCCAGTACTTCCGGGGCTGCTCTCCCCCCGCCGCCCTCATCCCTCCCAAACTCAGGCCCCAGTCCCTACCCCAACCTCTTCTCTGGCCGGGGGACCAAAAGAACGCAAGGCCGACGGGTTCTCAAGACCCCGAGACCTTGGCACCCCACGCACTGGCGGGCGAGATGCGCCAGTTCTTGGAGGATGTTCGCGGCTCCAAGAACAAGGTTACTCTCGCCCTCCAGCGCTGGGGAGACTTTCACTCTGCCCTGGAGTCCGCGAGCGCCCTTCTCAAGGAGGGCAAGGGGACCGGGAAGAGGGACGCCGCGGTCTACCAACGGGCCTGTGGCTTCCGTGACACCCTCGTCACCTTTGGCGTGGCTCACGGCTTGCTGCGTGGCCCCACAGGAACTGCCGGTGCTCCCTCTGGCAAGGATCCTCCCCAGCCCTCCAAATGGCGCCGTTCATCCTTGCCACACTAAACGTCAGGGGCTGCGGGTCGGGTCTCCGCAGGTGCCGAGTGCTCTCCTTCCTCTGAGAGGGCGGGTACTCGGTCACCTTTCTACAGGAGACCCACACTACTCGGGCCGCCGAAGCCAAGTGGCGGCTGGAGTGGGGAGACGGGGTCCACTTTAGTCATCTCTCGGCCCAGCTGGCCAGGGTAGCGACCCTGTTCTCCCCAGACCTGCAGCCCGAGGTGCTGGGGAGCGTCGAGTTCGTGCCGGGCCGCCTGCTGTATCTCCGGGTGCGGGTGGAGGGGCTGCCTCTTCACCTTGTCAACATCTACGCCCCGACACTCAGCCCGGAGAGAACCCCCTTCTTCCGGCAGGCGGCAGCCTTCCTCGACACCACCGATCCTCGCGAGTGCCTGGGCCTCGGCGGGGATTTCAACTGCACCTCGAGGAGCGGGACCGCACGGGGACCGAGAAGTGCCAGGCCGCTGCGGACGTCCTCAGGGAGCTCATTAACCGTTGCTCCCTGGTGGACGTCTGGCGCAGCCACCACCTGGATGAGGACGCCGGTTTCACCTATATCCGGGTGGTGGGCCATAAATCTGCACACTCCCAGTTGGACCGCATTTACGTCTCGCGGCACCATCTCTCCCAGGCCCACGCCTCCAGCGTACGGCCGGCCCCCTTCTCGGACCACCATCTGGTGGCCGTGAAGGCTTCCCTCTCGCTGGGGAAGCGGGGGTTGGCCTACTGGCATTTTAACAACAGCCTGCTGGAGGACGTGGGCTTCGTGGCGTCCTTCCGGGAGTTCTGGCTGGCCTGGCGCGAGCAGCGGCACGCCTTTCCCTCGGCACGGCAGTGGTGGGACCTGGAAAAGGTGCGCGCGCGGCTCTTCTGCCGCGACTATACTCGGGGGGCCAGCCGGCGGCGGGATGCGTTGATAGGGCAGCTGGAACGGGAGGTCCTTGAGCTGGAGAGGCGTCTAGCCGCCAGCCCCAGAGATCCATCCCTCTGCGGCACGTACCAGGAGAAGCGGGACGAGCTCAGGACCCTCGACGCCCATCGGGCACAGGGGGCCTTGGTGAGGTTGTGAATCCAACTCCTCCGGGAGATGGACCGCGGCTCCCGATTCTTCTACGCCCTGGAGAAAAAGAGGGGTGCCAAAAAACATATCCTCTGCCTTCTGGTGGAGGATGGCACCCCTCTTACGGATCCGGTGGAGATGCGCGAGAGGGCTCGCGCCTTCTACGCCGCCCTTTTCTCCCCGGATCCGACCGACGCCGACGCCCGCAGGGCGCTCTGGGACCAACTCCTGTCGGTCAGCACGGGCGACCGGGACCGGCTGGAGCTTCCTCTCACTCTGGCTGAGCTCTCGGAAGCCCTCCGTCTCATGCCCACCAATAAATCCCCGGGCATGGACGGGCTGACCGTGGAGTTTTACCGCGTGTTTTGGGACGTCCTCGGCCCAGACCTGCTCGGCGTCTGGGCCGAGGCCCTGCAAAGCGGGGTGCTCCCCCTCTCGTGCAGGCGTGCAGTCCTCAGCCTGCTACCCAAGAAGGGGGACCCCCGCGACCTCAAGAACTGGCGTCCCATCTCGCTCCTCAGCACGGACTACAAGATCATTGCCAAAGCTATCTCCCGTCACTTGGGGTCCGTGCTGCAGGACGTGGTCCACCTCGACCAGACCTACACCATCCTGGGCCGCACCATCTTGCAGAATTTGTCCCTGGTCCGGGATCTCTTAGAGCTTGGGTGTAGGGACGGCCTGTCGTTCGCCCTCCTGTCCCTGGACCAGGAGAAGGCATTCGACAGGGTGGACCACGGGTATCTCCTGGGCACCCTGCAGGCCTTCGGCTTCGGACCCCGCTTCGTCGGGTTTCTCCGGGTGCTGTACGCTGCCTTGGAGTGCATGGTCAAGCTCAACTGGACCCTGACCGCTCCGGTCAGCTTCGGACGGGGAGTACGACTAGGCTGCCCGCTCTCAGGACAGCTGTACGCTCTGGCCATTGAGCCTTTCCTCTGCCTCCTTCGGTGAAGGTTGACGGGGTTGGCACTTCCAGAGGCAGGGCTGCGGCTAGTCCTGTCGGCGTACGCAGACGACGTGCTCCTCGTGGTCCAGGACCCGGGAGACCTGGCGCGTCTGGAGGCCTGCCAAGCTACCTACTTGGCAGCCTCCTCCGCCCGGGTCAACTGGGTCAAGAGCTCTGGCCTGGTGGTTGGGACCGGATGGCAGACGAGCCGCCTCCCACCCGTGCTTCAGGCCATCCGGTGGAGCGCGGGTCCTCTGCTCTATCTAGGCGTCTTTCTCTCCGCCACGCATCCCTCTCCGCCGGAAAACTGGCAAGGCCTAGAGAGCAGGGTCGCTGAGCGGTTGCGGAGGTGGACAGGGCTACTCCAGTGTCTCTCCCTCCAAGGGAGAGCGCTGGTGTTGAACCAACTAGTCCTGTCCATGCTCTGGCACCGCCTCAGCACCCTGGTCCCACCCCCCGGGTTCCTGGACCAGCTCCAGAGGTTAATCCTGGAGTTCTTCTGTCCAGGACTGCACTGGGTCCCTGCAGGGGTACTCCATCTCCCCCCAGAGGAGGGGGGACAGGGCCTGACCTGCACGCGCACTCACGTCCATGTCTTCCGCCTCCGGGCCCTGCAGAGGCTTCTCAACACCAACAGTGCAGATAGTCCGGCGTGGAGCACGCTGGCGCACGCTTTCCTCCGCCGTTACCGAGGGCTCCAATGCGACCGGCAGCTCCTCTATTTATCCTGCAGAGACCGTCTGCGAGGCCTCTCGGAGCTGCCGGCCTTCTACCAGGACCTGCTCCGCACTTGGCGGCTGCTCGCAGCCTCCAGGTCCTTAGGGGCCACCGTGGGAGAAGACCTCCTCGCGGAGCCCCTGCTACACAACCCCCACCTTCGTGTGCAGGAGGCGGAGTCTCGCACGGTGCGCCGGAGGCTGGCCCTAGGTGGAATCACTAGGGTCGGAGACCTCCTGGACTACGAGCGGGGGAACTGGATGGATGCCCCGGCGCTCGCCCGGCGCGTGGGGCTCTCCGACCTACGCTCCCCCAGTCTCATACTCCGGGAGGTGAAGGCTGCCCTGCCATCCACCGCTCACAGTTACCTCGGCCGGGTCCTGCGAGAGGGTGCACCCCGCCCCCCTCCGACTCCTAGACCTCCAGACCTCTTCGTGGGCCCCTGGCTTCGCGATCCTGCCCACCCCCCTCCCCCCCATCACCTCAGCCGGCTGCACACTTTCCAGCCGGTCCCCTTCCAAACCGCGCCTCGACACCTTCTGTACGCGCTCGTGCTTCACACGCTCCACTTCCCCACCCTCGTGTCCCGCCCCGATCACAAATGGCGGGACCTCTTGCCATCATCGGAGGGTGGGGAGCCCCAGTGGGCCGGCCTCTACTCCACCTTGGTCCCGCAGCCCGCCGGGGACATCAGCTGGAGAATCCTCCACGGAGCGGTGAGCACGGGCATGTACCTGGCGCGGTTCACCCCCCTCCCGGACACCTGTACCTTTTGCGGCACGAGGGAGAACCTGGCGCACATCTACATCGAGTGCGCCAGGCTGCAGCCCCTCTTCCGGCTCCTCCAGAACCTCCTCTTGAGATTCTGGCTGCACTTCTCCCCACACCTTCTCATCCTCTCACACCCTATCCGTGGCCCCACAAAGTCGCGGGACCTCCTCGTCAGCCTCCTCCTGGCCACGGCCAAAATGGCCATTTACAAAACCAGGGAGAGGAGGCTGGCAGGGGGGGTGACCTGCGACTGTGGGGCCTACTTCCGTTCCTCCCTCCGCTCACGAATCCGAGCAGAGTTCCTCTGGGCGGCGTCCACCAACTCCCTGGATGCCTTTGAGGAACGGTGGGCGCTGTCCAGGGTCCTCTGCTCGGTGTCCCCCTCTGGCTCCCTCATTTTAAACCTTTGATCCTCACTCCCGCTCCTGGTTTTTCTTTCGTTGTCCCCCGTATTTACTTGGAACCGGGCTGTTTTTAATGGGTCCCCTCTCATCATGAGAGGGGCCTTGTAGCCGTGGGCAGGCATAGCCTGCCCACTCCCCCGGCATCCAATAGGTACATATCATTTTGATGTCTGTTCATGGGAGAACACAACATGCCTAAATGGGGCAACTCTTGAAAAGCAAGCTTACTTGTGGGATGATAGGAACCATATAGCACTTCCAAGTTCAGTGATACCAGAAGACATCTTCACATTTGATTTAGAAGCTCTTACCCTGAGCAGTGGTTTTAGTTACTTATTTCTAACTGTATCCCATTGATTTCCAAGGATATATAGATTTATAGTTCTCACAAGAGATTTGCAATCGGTGCTGCAGATCTCCATTTAGTAGTAGACAGGAAGATATTGATATAACCTCTGAGCCCTAAAAGTAAAAGATGAGTTAAAAAAACTCAATCAAGGGAGGTTAGTCACAGAGGCCAAAAACAATTTTTCCTTCAGATGCACATACTTAACCCCCAACAACACTGCAATTTAGTGATAAGCAGAAATGTAAGCAGCAGAAACTTCTTTTTAGTGTAACATAGTAGCCCACATCATCTGCTAGGCTGTAGCTTCTGACATTTTCATCCTTAGGTCCGCTATCTACAACTTTTTGGAAAAGTTTGAAGGTACTTGGGATATCCCCATCCCATGATCAGCCTCAGAAGTTTTGGAGTTTGGATTTACTTTAGATCACCTGGTTTCATTATTGTTACTATTGATGGGGAAAATTGTCCAAGACTTGAGGTGTCACTAGGGGTGGTTTTGGAACGAATTGAAAAACTTAAAAGTAACAAGTCACCAGGACCAGATGTCGTTCACCCAAGAGTTCTGAAAGTGCTCAAATGTAAAATTGTGGAACTATTAGCTGTGGTTTGTAACCTATCCTTTAAATCAGATTCTGTACTCAATGACTGAAAGATAGCTAATGTTACACCAATATTCAAAAAGGGTTGTAGTGGTGATGCCGGCAATTACAGATCAGTAAGTCTAACGTCAATACCGAGCAAATTAGTTGAAACCGTAGTAAAGTAGAAAATTGCCAGACACATAGAAGAACATAATTAGCTGGGCAAATGTCAATATGGTGTCTGTAAAGGAAAATCATGTCTTACTAATCTGTTAGATTCTTTGAAAGAGCCAACTAACGTGAAAAAGCGGGATCCAGTAGATATAGCATATTTAAATTTCCAGAAAGCCTTTGACAAGACCCCTCATCAAAGGCTTTTATGTAAATTAAGTTGTCCTGGGATAAGAGGGAAGATCCTTTCCTGGACTGAGAACTGCTTAAGAGACAGGAGACAATGGGTAGGAGTAAATGGTAAATTTTCAGAATGGAGAGGGGTATCTAGTGACCTTCTCCAAGGGTCAGTCCTTGGACCAATCCTATTCAACTTATTCATAAATGATCTAGAGAAAGGGGTAAACTGTGAGGTGGTAAAGTTTGCAGATGACAATAAATTTCTCAGGATAGTTAAAACCAAAGCAGACTGTGAAAAACTTTAAAAGGATCTCACAAAACTGAGTGATCGGGCCACAAAATGGCAAATGAAATTTAATGTGGATAAGTGTAAAGTAATGCACACTGGAAAAAATAACCCCAACAATATGATCATACAATATGATGGGGTATAATTTAGCAACAACTAATCAGGAAAAAGATCTTAGAGTCCTCATAGATATTTTTCTGAAAACATCCACACAGTGTGCAGTGGCAGTCAAAAAAGCAAACAGAATGTTAGGAATCCTTAAAAAGGGGATAGAGAATAAGACAGAGGATGTCTTATTCCACTTATATAAAACCATGGAACACCCACATCTTCTGAACATACGTGGTCTTCTTATCTCAAAAAATATATATTGGCATTAGAAAAGGATCAGAAAAGGGCAACTAAAATGTTTAGGTGTTTGGAACAGGTCCCATATGAAGAGAGATTAAAGAGTTTAGAAAAGAGGATACTAAGGAGGGATTCGATAGAGGTATATAAAATCATAAGTGGTGTGGAGAAAGTAAACAAGGAAAAAATATTTACTTGTTCCTATAAGAACTAGGGGACACCAAATGAAATGGAGGAGACAATTCTGTGCATAAGTTGCAAAGGAATGGGATGTGCACTATGAATTGTTAATGGAAGATCATACATATGCCGTACAGTTGTCCAGGGACCACTGGGGGCAGCTGCATCTGGAAGAGGTAAGTGCCTGTACCCCAACCCATGCCAGCACTGCTGCTCTGCCCCCAGCAACTCCCACACATAATTAGCGCCCCCCTCCTCCGAGGCTGTGGTAACAAACCCCAGTCCTACCCCGCAGGCTCATGCTGGGGCCAGGAACCATGACCTGAACCCCTGTGAGGAGATGCCAGGGCCAGGCACCACAGCTCTGCCCTCCAGCAGACCAGGTCCACATTCACTGCTGTGGCCAATCCCGATAGGCCCTCTGAGACCTCCCAGCCCCCTACCATAAGCTCTCCACAGCACATATCCTGTCCTGACCCACCGCCCAGTTCTCTGCCCTCAGACCCCTGCCCATGGCTCTCACTCCACCACCTTCCACACCGTGAACTGCCCTGAACTCCCTCAACAAAATTGTCATTTTGCTCCCCATACCCTGACCCTCCCCCACACAGCAAACCCTCTGCCCTCACCCCCACCCCTACCATCACCACACCAACCCCATCCCTTCCAGTATGCCCCCCTCCACCTTCCCAGTGCCTGCCCTCTTCCACCTGCTCTCCCTGGTCACAGCCCACCCCTACTCCTCAACACAACTTATAAGCCCTCACTCCACCGAATGCTCTGCCTTCAACCCAATCTCCTACCTCACTACACTAACCCCACCCCTCCAGCTCACCCGCACTCTCCAACACGTCTTCTAAGACCCCCCACAAACCCTCAGCCCTCAGTGCCCTGGTCCCTTCCCTCACTCTGCCACACCCCACACTTGTCCTAAGCCACCTCCACAGCAAAGCCCCTGCTGCAACATCTACATCCCCACCCCTACCCAGACCACCCCGACTCACACCAGACAATGTGCTGTAAGTTCCCATCGCCCTCCCTTCACACCAGCCCCCAACTCCCTGTCCTGATCCCCACACGCAAACCCCTCCCTTCATTTCTCCACCCCAACCCTCAGCCCCACCACACAAGCCTTCCGCCCTTAGCCACCCCATGCACTCACTGGTGAACCATCCACACCCTGCCTTGACTCCACCCCAAATCTCCCAGCCCCTGCTCTCATTCCTATGCCATCCACCCCATCAGCAGCCCTCCCCCACCACAATACTCTACGAAAAGACAGATTGCAAATGTTGTCTGCCAACCAGCTCTATGTAAACTTTGACTCACTCTCAGATGTCTGTTTATGCAAATTTTCCTTCATTTTCCAAAAATACAATCATGTGTATAAACCACACATTTTCCTTTTATTTTCCAAACAGCAGAAAGCACTAACCTTCCCTCACTTAAATACTTCAGCAATGCCAGGTCAATTTGTTAAAAGATAAAGCTCAAATCCCTATCTATATAAATGTTCAAGATTTGGCATGTGTGGTACTCTGGTGTTCAAATGACATCCAACCTGACCCTTTTCTCATAGGCTACGTCTACACGTGAAACCTACATCGAAATAGAATAACGTCTACACGTCCTCCAGGGCTCACAACGTCGACGTTCAACATCGACGTTGCGCAGCACCACATCGAAATAGGCGCTGCGAGGGAACGTCTACACGCCACAGTAGCACACATTGAAATAGGGATGCCAGGCACAGCTGCAGACAGGGTCACAGGGCAGACTAGAGTTTCCGGGGCAACAGCTAGCCGCTCCCTTAAAGGGCCCCTCCCAGACACACGCAGCCTGCACATCACGCGGTCTGAAGAGCCATAGGCACACAGACCCCGGGCGACGCAGGCATGGACCCCCAGCAGCAGCAGCAGCAGCAGCAGCAGCAGCAGCCAGAGGTCCACCCAGCCCTCCCGGCAGGAGCAGGGCTCGCCCTGATCCATGCCATGCGGGAGGCAGCTGGGCACCTCCTTGCTACACCGGAGGAGAAGCTGCCCCCAGGGCAACAAGGCTCAACCCCCAACCCTGCAGCACCTCGCCCCGCCCTGCCTCACACGCCGAGCTACCCCACCAGCACTGACTGGTGGGAACGGCTGGTGCTTGGGGAGTGGGACGACGACTGCTGGCTCAGGAACTTCAGGATGAGCCGGCAGACATTTATGGAGCTGTGCCAGTGGCTCACCCCCACACTCAGGCACCAGGACACTGCCATGCGGCGTGCCCTCCCTGTGAAGAAACGGGTCGGCATCGCTGTCTGGAAGCTGGCCACTCCAGACAGCTACCGATCCATGGGACAGCAGTTTGGTGTCAGCAAGGCCACCGTCGGGGCTGTCCTCATGGAGGTAAGAGGACCCACGGGGGAAGGGCAGGGCAGAGGAGGGGGGGCCAGGCAGAGGAGGGCAGGGCAGAGGAGGGCAGAGGAGGGGAGGGCAGGGCAGGGCAAAGGAGGGCAGGGCAGGGCAGGGCAGGGCAGGGCCACGCACACCCTGCTCACCCCTCATTGGTGCTCTCCCATGTGCTTTCCCTGCAGGTTGTGCGTGCCATCAACGCCATGCTCCTGCACAGGCTCATGAGGCTGGGGGACCCAGATGCCACCATCGCGGCCTTTGCCACCCTAGGCTTCCCCAATTGCTTCGGGGCTCTGGATGGGACTCACATCCCCATCCGCACCCCGCATCACAGTGGAGGACGCTACATCAATCGGAAGGGCTACCATTCTGTGGTCCTCCAGGCCTTGGTGGACAGCCGGGGCCGTTTCCAGGACATTTATGTGGGCTGGCCTGGCAGCACCCACGAAGCCCGGGTTTTCCGGAACTCAGGCCTCTGCCGCCGGCTGGAGGCGGGGACCTACATCCCCCAGCGGGAGCTCCCTGTGGGGGACACCACCATGCCCCTCTGCGTCATCACAGATGCGGCATACCCTCTCCGGCCCTGGCTCATGCAGCCGTACACGGGCCATCTCTCCACTAGCCAGGAGCACTTCAACCAGCGCCTGAACCACGCACGCCAGGTGGTGGAGCGCTCATTTGGCCGCCTGAAAGGACGCTGGAGATGTCTCCTGACCCGCCTGGATGCGGGCCCCAACAACATCCCCCTGATTGTGGGTGCCTGCTGCGCCCTGCACAATTTGGTGGAGACCAAGGGGGAGGCCTTTTTTCAGGGCTGGGCTGTGGAGGCCGGCAGGGCCGACCTGCAGCCAACCACTGCCCCCAGTCGCCAGGTGGACCCCGAAGGGACTCGGGTCCAGGAGGCCCTGCGGGCCCACTTTGATGATGAGGCCGCGGGGTGAACTCTTCCAGGCCCCCCACTGCCCACCCCTTCCTCCACAACACTCCCTGCCCCAACGCCCAAACCACTGAGCACCCAACCGCACCCCCCCGCACACTTTTCCTGGAGAAATGACAGCACGCACTTGTGGCTGAACTTAAACTGGTTTTTCTTTGAGAACTTTGTTTTTTTGGAACTAGAATTAAAACAAGAACAAACTATATACAAGATGTGTGAAACAAAAGTAATGTGTAGAAAGAAAACAATAGTAATAAAAAAGTTTGTTCACTAAAAAGAAAACCAGGGATGATAAAGGGGAGAACTATTTACATGGGGGAGGCACAAAAAAAGAGACCTACAACTGTCCATCGTCCTTTTTTAAAAATCAACTATATACAAGGGGGGGGGGGCACGTCCCGGGCCCCACGCCCTTAAAGTCCGGCACTGGAGGTGGGCGGTCGGGAGCCCCGCCGCGGCCGCAGCCCTGTCCGGGGCTGGCTGGGGGCAGGACGGACCAGAAGATATGCCCGGCGAGTCTCAGGTGGCTCCAGGGGTCCCTCGGCAGTCCGGCCCTCACTGGTGGATGGCGGGGCAACGGCGGACAGGACGGCGACGAACGGAGCAGCAGGTGGTGCGGCGGGTGGAGCAGTCAGGGCGGGTGCTGCGGCGGCCGGCGCGGCATGGGGGGCCAGGTAGTCAACAAGGCAGTTGAAAGTGTCCATGTAGGCCCCCCCCATGCCTCTTGGCGCCAGGCCAGCGCCCGCTCCTGCAGTTCGAGGCGGCGTTGCTCCACCCGCAGGCGCTGCTCCGCCACCTCCAGCTGCCGACGGTGGATGGCCAGCAGCTGGGGGTCCGTTGCCGTCGGCTGGTGGTGGTGCGGGGTCCACCGTCTAGCCCACCGTGGGGCCGGTCGGTCCTCGGCAGAGGGGCTTGCCTGGAGCGGTGGCCCCGGAGGGGTCTCCGGGACCACTGATGCCTCGCCGGCGCTCTCTTCCGGTCCTTCCGATGGTGCAGGTGCAGGACACAGGAGAGGAGGGGGGCAAGAAGAATGGAGACAGGTGTTGGTGTGGGCCCCGAGCCGTGGCCTTTGTCCCCCCAGCCCTGTGCTGCAGGTTCCCCATCCCCGTCCCCGGGATATGCTGCTGTGATGGATGGGGTTCAGGGGTCCCCCTGCACTGCACCCCGTCCCCTGGTGGGAGCGACTCTCACTTCACTCCGCAGGGTCTGACAGGAAAGGTTTCTTAGGCCACAGATGCCCAGTTTCTCCCAGGAGTGACAGCACCAGCTGTCAGAAGAGACAGTCCTTCCAACCCGTCCTGGGGAGAAGACCCCGAGGGGTGCCCCTCTGGGGTGTAGCTTTCCCCGTCCTCAGGCTGGCTGCCTTCCAGATCTCCCTTCCCCTAGCCTCTACCTGTGGCCCCCACCCCCCGATTCAAAGCCAGCTCGGCTCCTCACTCCTCTTTGTCCAGAGCAGAGGTGTTACCTGCCAGTTGTAGCCCCAGGATCATCCTTTGCCCCTGGGAGCTATTCGGCTCTTGTTGCTCATATCTAGCCTGAGTCTCCCTTTTGCACTCCCCCCACTCCATCACATGCTGCTGCTGCTGCTGTTGCTGCTGCTGCTGCTGCTGCGGGGTGTCCCACCCCCTCCTCCCGGGGGCCCCTCGAGGTTCCACTCCCCCCTGCCCCAGGGATGGGGCATGGCACTGTTGTGCGGGGTGGCGGGGGGGGCAGGGGCTGATGCACTGCTGTGAGGGACATGGCCCTGCTGTCCTTGGGGCCATGGCCATGTGAGCATGGGGGGGCCCTGGACACATATCTATTACCCCCGCCCCTCAAGCCCAGGTGTGTACACCAGAGGGGGGTACATACCTGTCGGTTCACTCCCACAGTCCGGAGATCCCCAGGGGACGGAGGCCCGGGTGCTGCTCCAGGATGGCAGGAGAAGGATCTGCAGCCCGGATTCTGCGGAGGAGGAGCCCCCCCCGCCTCCTCCTCCTCCTCCTCCTGCCGCGATGGCCCGGGGGTGGGATCTGGGGGGGGCGGCCCCCGGGGTGCGGGGCTTACCTCTGGGGCGGACTGCGGCTGAAGGGCCTGCTGGGGCTCGTCGGTCAAAGTATCAAGGGTGGCTGGAGGGGAGGAGGTGTGCCGGGGGCCCAGGATGTCCCTGAGCTCCCTGTAAAAGGGGCAAGTGACGGGGGCGGCCCCAGATTGGCCGGCCGCATCCCGGGCCCGGGCGTTACCCTGCCGCAGCTCCTTAACCTTACTCCTGACATGGTCAAGAGTGCGGGCAGGGTGACCCCCGGTCGGCCAGTCCCGCGGACAGCTGAGCGAACGCATCCGCGTTCTGCCTCTTGCTCCCCATTACCTGGAGCACCTCCTCCTCGCTCCAGAGCCCCAGCAGGTCCCGCAGCTCGGCCTCCATCCAGGAGGGGCCCCGCTGCCACTTCCCAGCCTGGCTGCCGGGCTGGCTGGCCTGGCTGCTTTGGCTCCCCGGGGGGGGCTCCCCTGGGGGCGCTGGGGGGGCTGCTGGGCAGCCATGGCAGGTGCTGGCCCTGTTCTGGGTTGCTGAGGGACGTGCAGGCTGGCCGCGTGTCTAGGCTGCCACATGCACGTTCCCCCAGCTTCCTGCACAGGAAGGGAGGGGGAGGGGACCTTTAAGGGGCTGCTCCACGCTGCCACCATTGAGCTGAGGGACTGGAGAGAGCGTCTGTCAACCCCTCAGCTGATGGCCGCCATGGAGGACCCCGCAATTTCGATGTTGCGGGACGTGCAACGACTACACGGTCCCTACTTCGACGTTGAACGTCGAAGTAGGGCGCTATTCCTATCTCCTGATGAGGATAGCAACTTCGACGTCTCGCCGCCTAATGTCGAAGTTAACTTCGAAATAGCGCCCGACGCGTGTAACCGTGACGGGTGCTATTTCGAAGTTAGTGCCGCTACTTCGAAGTAGCGTGCACGTGTAGACACGGCTATAGTGTTACAAACATTTCCCTCAGCCAGAGCACGTGGACCTGAGAGGACAGTGAAGTCCTGTCCCCATGCCAAAGAGCCTGACATCACTGACATGAATCAGAGGATACCATTGCTAACATGACCATGGAATGAGACTGTCCTCCATTACATTCCCCCTCTAGGGAGGAGGAGCGTTCTCCAGCTAACAAGAGGTTTTCTCCCCCTCACTTAGAAACTTGCTGCTTCTGCTTGCTGGTCAGCCATGATCCTCCCTGCAGACGTCCTCTTTTGCTGTGCATTGGTGTCGCTTTGCTAAGCAACTCCCAAAACACCCCCAAAACAAGGCATGAGAGGTGTGGCCAGAGGAAAGGAGTGTGGCCAGGGAACTCAGGCACTGAAGTGCTTCCTAGATAGTGAAACGGCCTTCTGGGGCCACAGGCAACCCTCTGTGTTAGGTCTGCTCTAACCCAGCCTGCCTTGGATCAAGGGGATCTGCAGGTCACCTAAAGCCACTGGCGCAACCCCTGCTCTTTAGCCATATAGCACATCCCTCTGCTGCAGCTGAGCATCCAGGGACCCATCTGTATTGAACAAATGGGACTACGAGGAGAGGAAGAGGAAAGACAAGGATGGGTCTGGGATCTTGGTACATTTTTCACTGCTCTGTTTAGACTCTTCAGAACACAGCACACCCATCTGATCCAGAGGAAAGGGAAGTGGCCTCTGATAACCGGGTTGGATTTCTGATTTTTGCCATAACTCAAGGCATTTTTCTTTTACTTTTGTAGATTATACTGACACGACAAGGCCAGAGGTGCCAGGGCTAAGCCGAGAGGTGCAAGGGCTCGGCCCCAGAAAACTTTGGCACAAATTAAGCACAGACTAATGACACATGCAGAGACAAATGCAAACTGATTTCCCACTGATCGGTAGCAATCAGAAACTGTACATTCCTATGGGCAGGACACTATGGATGGATTTGCAGCAGTGGGACTTCCAAAGGGAAGCGATAGATGGCACAGACTTCCCTTTCTGGCACAAGCCCATCTTGCCCCAGAGGATACCAACAGAAAGGACAACTTTTCTCTGGCTAGATAATCAGTAGGCACAGAAAGCACAGCTGCTGATGGCATTCCGCAGGTGTCCAGGCCCATGTGCCACTTGTCTGTTTACTCCAATGGTGCCTGGCTAAGTGATTGCAGATGGGCGTGGGAACGGCCATCCTGCAGAGGAAGGAATAAAGACAGAGGATTGAAGGGTGCCTGCACAATGGCAGCAGCATCATAGAATAGAATTCTAGGGCTGGAAGGGACCTGAGGAGGCCATACAGTCCAGCCCCCTGCCCAAAGCAGGACCAACCCCAGCTAAGGGGGTTAGTCAGCTAAACCAGGACTTTGTCAAGATGGGACTTAAAACCCTCTAGGGATGGAGACTCCACCACCTCTCTCAGTAACACATTCCAGTGCTTTACCACCCTCCTGGTGAAGTAGTTTCCCTAATATCCTAACTACACCTCTCCCACTGTAATTTTAGACCATTGCTCCTTGTTCTGCCATCTGTCACCACTGAGAACAGTTTCTCTCCATCCTCTCTAGAGCTCCCCTTCAGGAATTTGAAGGCTGCTGTCAAATCACCCCTCAGTCTTCTCTTCTATAAACTAAATAAGCCCAAATCCCTCAGCCTCTCCTCATAGGCCATGTGCTCCAGGTGGCTTTAAGGGTCACCCCTGTGCATAGAAACAAATTGCTATTTATGTCCCTCCCAACCCTACCTCTGTCTAATTTTGAAGGGAAATGAACAGCAGATATCTCACCCTCACTTTGTCATACTGCTACCTCAGCCAGCACAAGAACATTTGTGAGAATTTGGTCACTCCCTTCTGCTAAGATGGAGGTGCCAACACTGTATCAAGAAATGCATTGAGACCCTTATCTGAGATTCCTTCCACTGCACTGGGCTTCCCTGTGTCTGACATCTGGATTTGACTGTACTGCGGTGAAGTTTCAAACAACTCCTGGTCCATGATGCAGCTAAACCCTGGTTGCATGTCCCCAGCTCCTTGTCCCTGCTTTTCATAGCAGATGGCTGTGTCTCAGGCTCCTCTGGTTTCCATGGTGATCTGAGGGGTAGCAGTGTGGTCTCTACCAAGTGCGGCATGCAGCACGTTGTAAAAGTGGCTGGTCTACAGCAAGGAACTTGAGTGAGTGTTGGTCTCCTTGGCTTTGTCTTATGCCTGCATCACTTACTTTGCTTCCAGGTGGCATGATCACAGCTCCCTCTCCTTCCTCTTCTTCTGCATGCTCTTAGCAATCTGCTTGTAGATGTCCATATTTCTAATGCTGGCCCAGAGCTGCGCCTCTTCACAGGCCCAAGAGAACCAGCACTGCCTGTCTGCTCCAGGCCAGAGTGTGTCTGGAGCTTGTGGATGGCCTTGTTGGCTGGGCGCTGCACATCACAAGGGAGAGTGGCGAGGTGCACTCACCAACCTAGACTGCCAGGAAAAGGTACTTCAAAATGTGTGGTTTGGGTGAGGCTTCTGGGCCAGAGCAGTTAGCGTGGGACATCTGCTGGAGGGCTGCTAGAGCTGTCCTAGGCAAAGCAGTGTTCACACTCATGCAGCATGGCGCTGAGCAGGTTGACCAGGGTGCCATGCCACTCAGTGACAGAGCTACCCCATACACAGAGCAGGCTGGAGCAACCGCCCCAGAATCCTGCACTTTGGGGATGGGGTGTGGGGGAGGGGTCACACTTCAGAGGTATGCAAGGTCCAGAATGGCCTGGGGGTTTAGTAGGAGGCCTGGCACAGGCCTCAGCAAGTGATCCACACCCAGCCTAGCCTCCTCTGTCCTGCTGGCTCCCAGAGTTGGTCAGGGACGGGGAAGCTGAAAAGAGTGGTGGTGGGGGCTTGGTGAAAAGGGTGGAAGAAGAGTGGGGTGGGGGAGGAGCAAGGACAGGAAGAGGTGGGATGAGGCAGGGCATGGGGCAGATAGGAGCTTGTGCTGGGCCCTGCCCCCCACCCTCTGTGATGACCCTATTCAAGGAGATGGTGTAACTGCATCACGGTAACTAGGTTGATGCCAGGCAGCTCACACTGACCATGCTTTGCAGTGTGGACCAGGCCTAAGTACCTTGGCTAAGGGGCACACTGGAAGCTTGCAGAGAAGGAAATGAACAGAAGCAGCTCTCTCAGGTCCTAAGCTACTTCCATAATCACTCAGCCATTTGACATCCCAAGGGCTCATTGGTGGCCACCTGTGTTGCCTTTTGGGTGCTCACTGTGGGGCCACTTGGACTTGGGCTTAAAGCCCCAATTTTGTACAGCAGTTTGAATGTTGTGGGGGCACCAGTTTAAATGCTTATGAGTGTCATTCAAAGGAGCCAATCACCTAAACGCCATTGAAATGAAAGGGAGCTGGACTCCAAAATTTCTGAAGTACTTTTGGAAATTTTAGCCAAGGTGATTTATTTAAGACTACACAGCAAGCCAGTGCAAGAACTGAGGATGTAATTCACATCCTCTGGTTCCCGGATTTCCCCACTAGAGCTCTCTGCCTCTTTCTGGAAGCATGACAAACAATGGGAACTATGTGTGGGCGGGCGGTGGGATTACCCAAACTTTTCTGATCCCCAAGAGGATTGAGTTTTTGTTTAATTTGAGTCTTGCTGTATGATTCTGGCCATTTCCTGTTTCAGCTGAATTAGGTCACCCACTTTGGGTCAAGGAGAGATTTCAAAAGAAACCAAACGTTTCAAAGCAGATGGGAATCAAACCAAAATCTCCTCTGTTCATTTTGAACACACATACTTCAAAGGCACAGCTAGAAGCTGCAGGGGTAAAGGCCATAAACACAGTTAAAAGGTCTACATGCTTCTTTGCAGTTGAAGAAACATTTACTTTTGTACCAACTGCAAACTATTCTCCCAAAGTTGGACTCACAGAAGAAAGTCTCTCTCTTCGCTCAGCTCTTAAGAAGATTGTCCCTGCACAGTGCTTCTCTGACATTCCCTGCTTCATCTGAATGACACTTACCCTTTGCACCACCCCCTTTTCAGTGCCAGACCTACTTTAATAGGCTTCTATATTTGAACACCAGCAGGCTGCTAAGCAACAGACCTATGCAGATGTCTTCCCCACTTTGCTCCATCTAAGTCCCATCTAAAGGATAGAGAAACCCACGGCTTACAATGAACTGCGGACAGAGACATCTTCCCCCACTAAATCACTGTGCTTATATCAAAGCAAAGAGGTTTATACTGTTCCTTCAATAGCTTGTCCAAATTAATTGCCCCTCTTAATCTAGCCTCCTGGCCTGGCTGAGGATCGATCAATTGATACATTAATCTAGGTAGTGCTGTTGTTGCTGTGTGGGTCCCATGATATTAAAGAGAGAAAGTGGGCAAGAGTATAGCTTTTCTTGGACCAATTTCTGTTGCTGGGAGAGCCAAACTGTCAAGCGGACAGAGACTTTCAGATTTCTCTCTCTCTCCCTTTCTCTCTCTCTCTCTCTCTCTCTCTCTCTGTAGGAATGTCTAAAATGCCAATGGGATGTAAGTCCCTAAATCACTTAGGCACTTTTGAAAATTTATCCTTAGATCCTTATCATGCTATCCCTGTACACACCCATCTCTCAGTCTATGTTAACAAGCTCATCACTCTACTATCAGAGTATTTCTGAATACTTGCCCTTGAATATCCAAGAAGAAAATGCAGTCCACATCATTCAACTTTTGTGCTGAACTTGAAATGAAACCAGTCTTGACATTGGACCATTTTCTCCAGGCACAGGGTTGCTCTGGGGAAATTCATCTTAATTATCATTGATGAGTGAAAAAGAGAGCACCTTTAGTTCTGTCCCTGTTAACTACTTATCTGGCCCCTCCCCTAAAGCATCTGAGCACTTGGCAATTGTAATGTATCCTCACAGCAGCTCTGTGAGCTAGGGCATCGTTTTCATCCCCTTTATAGAGATGAGAAAAAGAAAGCCCAAAGTCACAAAGGAAGTTTGTAGGAAAGCAGGGAACTGTAGCTGGATCCTTCAAGACTTAGGCTAATGCCCTAACTACTGGATCAACCTTCCTCATTTGAATGAGTGTGCAAACGTGTCCTACCACTTCATTTCACAAGGTGTGTTGTGCAAAGAATTTGTTCTCTGACAGCAGCACTTGTGCATGCCTTTAATTAGAAACCTAAATTCCTTCATAGTTCAGATCAACTCACTCCCTCTAGCGGACAGCTGTTTGGCATTATCAGACACTGTTAGTGCTGGTAAGTCAAGGAACAGAAATAGCTCAATAGGAACTGTCCTCACACTCAGACTAATTGGGCTGAAGACAGAAGTACTGCTGTCTCACATGAAAGTCTATTCTTGTGAAGTTCATAACTTCATTTGGGGTTTGGATATTCTCATTAAATTAGAAGCCTATGAACTTATGAGTAACTCCTCCATGAAGCCTCTAGGGGTTCCATGCAAGTCCCAAGGCAGGAAAAAGGAGGAGGGTTGGATGTGCTGACTGTGAAACAATACAAATGCAATCTGATGTCAGTATGACAAATTGATAAAAGATGCTGGCTTGGATGGCACCTGGATAAACAAGGTCTGTGGCACCAATCGAGAGATCAGGGTTGGCTCAATAAGTTGGCTACTGAAAGAAAATTACAACTAACACATATACTGTCAGTTGAAATGTGGAACATCCGAACACTGCGGGTGACTGGAAAGTTAGAGCTGCTTCAAAAGGAGATGGAGAGATACCAATGTGATATACTTGGACTGGCGGAGATGCATTGGACAGCATCAGGAGAGATGAGTGGTTGCAAAATCATTTGGTCAGGGAACAAAGCAAAACATGAGGCAGAAGTCAGATTCCTTCTTAGCAAAAGAGCTAGAGAAGTATTGTTATGATACAAACCTGTATGTGCATGAATGACAGTAGTGAGATTTGAAGAAAACTGTTCAACTTCTCAGCTGTTAAGATGTATGAACCAACTTCGGAAAGTATGGAGGAAGAGATCAAGCTATTCTATAAAGGCTTGACAATGAGGCTGGAGGAGATACGAAAGACAGATGTATTGATCATTGGAGGAGATTAGAACATGGAATTTGGAACACGTAATGAAGATTTGGAGAGAGTCGTGGGAAGGTTTAGATACGGAGAGAGAAAAGAATGAGGTGAGAAACTGCTAAAGTTTGCTATGGCTCATGAGATGGTGATCTGAAACACAAGATTCCAGCAAAAGTACTGTAGGAAGTGGACATGGTGATAGAATGATGGGAAGTCCAAGAGCATGATAGATATGATCTTGATAAGAAGAAGGGTAGCATCAGTACAGCAATGCAGAACTTTCCAAGGAGTGGATACAGACTTGGACCACAGTCTAGTGATCACAAACATCAAGATGAAACTGAAGAGAAAGTGTAAGACACACCGTAAGAAAAGAAGAGTCATGGCAAGGCTAGGGGAGGAAGGAATAGGGAATGCATACAAAGCAGCACTCCAACAGAAGAATAGGAATGTGGGCACAAAGAAAGACCTAAAAAAGAGAGTCAAAGGGATAGCCACAGAAATAGAAGAGGCAATTGAGCAGACTGTTCTGGTAAAAGAGAAGATCAATAAGGAGTGGATTTTGCAGGAGACACTGAAGTTGGTCCAAGATAAGAGAGTGTTGAAGATCAGAAGGAATGTTTCCAAGAAGTGGAACAGCAATACAGAATGAAATGCAACAATGTAAGGAAAGTATTGGAGAGGTAGACGAGTTAGTCTGTATCTTCAAAAACAACAAGAAATCCTGTAACAGCAACGAAGGGTCCTGTGGCACCTTATAGACTAACAGAAAAGTTTTGAGCATGAGCTTTCATGAGCACAGGCTCACTTCATCAGATGCTGCAGATGAAGATTCATCAGATGAAGTGAGTCTGTGCTCACAAAAGCTCATGCTTAAAACTTTTCTGTTAGTCTATAAGGTGCCACAGGACCCTTCGTTGCTGTTACACATCCAGACTAACATGGCTACCCCTCCGAAACAAGAAATCCTGTGGCACCTGAAAGACTAAAGCTGCATCTACACTAGCCAGCTATGTCGAAGTAGCCGTGCCAACTTTGAAATAGCGCCCGCCACGTCTACACGCAGCGAGCACTATTTCGAAGTTGCAATTGACATAAGGTGGAGAGACATTGAAGTCCCTATCCTCATGAGGAGATGGGAATAGCATCCTACTTCAACGTTGAATGTCAAAGTAGGGTACGTGTAGACGATCTGCATCCTGCAACATCGAAATAGCGGGGTCCTCCATGGCGGCCATCAACTGAGGGGTTGAGAGACGCTCTCTCCAGCCCCTGAGCTCTATGGTCACCGAGTGCAGCAGCCCCTTAAAGCTCCCCGCCCCCTTATTTCCTGTGCAGGAAGCTGAGAGCTTGTGCAGGCAGCAGCACAGCCACATGTACAGCCTGCACGTCTCTCTGCAGCCCCAACCCACCATCCTGCACCCCATGGCAGCCAGCCAGCCCCCCAAGCACCCACAGGGCACCCCCCAAGGGGACGCAGGGCTCCCAGCCTGCCAGCCAGAGGGGGAAGAGGCAGCGGGGCCCCTCCTGGATGGAGGCCGAGATCCAGGACCTGCTGGGGCTCTGGGGCGAGGAGGAGGTGCTCCAGGTAATGGGGAGCAAGAGGCGGAACGCGGATGCATTTGCTCGGCTGGCTGAGGGCCTGGCTGCCTGGGGTCACCCTGCCCGCACTCCTGACCACGTCAGGAGTAAGGTGTAGGAGCTGCGGCAGGGTTACGCCCGGGCCCGGGACACGGCCGGCCAATCTATGGCCGCCCCCACCACTTGCCCCTTTTACAGGGAGCTCAGGCAAATCCTGGGCCCGGTACACCTCCTCGCCCCCGGCCACCCTTGACATGTTGGCCGACGAGCCCCAGTAGGCCCCGGAGATGGAGTCCACCCCGGAGGCCAGCCCTGCACCCCGGGCCCCCCCCCCCGCCCCCGGAGCCCACCCCTTGGACACCGGAGGGGAAGGAGGAGGGGGCCTCCAGCAATGGGGGGCTCCAGATTGCCCTCCCCTCCCCCAGCTCCAGCAGGACGTCTGCCCAATGGCTGTCCCTTGATCATGGGAGCGGAGCGTCAGGTATGTACCCCCCGGTGCACACCCCGGGGGTTAAGGGGCAGGGACAAGAGACATGACCAGGGCCCTCCACACACCCAGATGACCATGGCCCCAAGGACAGCAGTGGCATGTCCCTCAGAAGAGTCCATCAGCCCCTGCCCCCCAGCAGGACAGCGCCATGCCCCATCCCTGGGGATGGGGGGAGCGGAACCCAGGGTCCCCTTGGGGGGGGTGGGGTTGGACACCCATCATCAGCAGCAGCAGCAGCTCTGGGGGACGGGTATGGGGAACCAGCAGCAGAGGGGTGGGGGGACAAGGGCCACGGGTCAGGGCCCAGACTAACGGCTGTCTCCACTCTTCTTCCCCCCTCTGTTCTGCAGCTGCACCATTGGAGGGCCTGGAGACCACCGGCACGGCGTCTGTTGTCCCGGAGAGCCCACTGGGGCCATCCCACCAGGCCAGCCCCTCGTCGGAGCACGGACCAGCCCCAGGACGAGCCCGACAGTGGCGGGGCCATCTGCGGGTATCCACGGACTCCCAGCTGCTTGCCACCCTCCGGCGTCAGCTGGAGGTGTCCAAGCGGCGCCTGCAGGTGGAGGAGCAGCAGCTCCACCTCCAGGAGCGAGCGCTGGCCTGGTGCCAGGATCCCTTCATGTGCACGTTCAATGCCATCGCGCAGCACTTGGCCCCCCCCCGCCACTCCACCTGCCGCTCTGCCTGCTGCTCCACCCGCCGCTCCGCCTGCCGTCCCTCCACCAGTAGCCATCCTGGGGCCTGCCATCGAGGGGGACCATGGGCCTCTGGACACCTCCCGGCCATACCTGCCAGTTGTCCCGGCCCCCACGCAGCCTCGACCAGGCCTCCGGCCGAGACATGGGTTGCGCCCCCCCCAACACCAGGCGCAGGACAATAGGGGTGCATGGCCAAGGACATTGTCCCCCTAGGCCCCCTCCTTTGGACTTATTCCCCCCACGTTGTTGTAAATAGTTTTTATTCTACCCCTGTTTTGTAACTGACCCCCATGTACATAGTTCCCCCCTTATTCTTCTGTTTTTCATATTATTAATAATACAAAGGGTCGCAGGGTTTTGTTTAAAAAAATTCCATTTTATTGCACAGAAGTGTGTGTGGGGGTGTGTGCTCTCGGGTGCTCTGTGGTGCGGGTGTGGGGGCAGACAGTATTGTGGAGGATGGGGCGGGTGCAGTGGGTGGCTCACCTGCAGCTGGCCCTGCCTGTGTTCACCCCACAGCCTGGTCAAAATGGGCCCACAGGGCCTCCCTGACCCAGATCCCCCCCTGGTCCACCTGGCGACTGGGGGCAGTGGGTGGCTGGACGTCGGCCCTGCCAGCCTCCACAGCCCAGCCCTGGAAGAAGGCCTCTCCCTTGCTCTCCACCAGGTTGTGGAGTGCGCTGCATGTGCCCACAACCTGGGGGATGTTGGCGAGGCCTGCATCCAGGCGGGTAAGGAGATACCTCCAGCGCCCTTTGAGGTGGCCGAAAGTGCGCTCGACCACCTGGCGCGCATGGTTCAAGTGCACGTTGAACCACTCCTGGCTGGCTGTGACATGGTCCGTGTAAGGGTGCATTAGCCAGGGCCGGAGGGGGTACACCGCGTCTGCGATGACACAGAGGGGCATGGTGGTGTCCCCCACAGGGATCTCCCGCTGGGGGATGTAGGTCCCCACCTCTAGCCGGCGGCACAGGCCCGAATTTCTGAACACCCGGGCATTGTGGGTGCTGCCAGGCCAGCCAATATAAATGTCCAGGGAAGTGGCCCCGGCTGTCTACCAAGGCCTGGAGGACCACGGAATGTTATCACTTCCTATTGAGCAAGCGTCCTCCGCGGCATGGATGGGGATATGGGTCCCATCCAGAGCCCCAAAGCAATTTGGGAAGCCCAGGCTGGCAAACCCCACGATGGCAGCATCCGGGTCCCCAAGCCGCATGAGCCTGTGGAGGAGCAGGGCATTGATTGCGCGGACGACCTTCAGGGGAAGGACATGAGAGAGCACCAGTGAGGGGTGTGCAGGGATTGTCTGGCCCTCCTCCTCAGGTTCCCCCCCTTCCCCCCCCAGGACTCCCCCCCGAGCTCCCCCCAGGGCTCCCCCTCCCCCCCAGGGCTCTTCCCCGGGCTCCCCCCCCGCCCGTGGGTCCTCTTACCTCTATGAGGACAGCCCCGACGGTGGCCTTGCCCACGCCAAACTGCTGCCCTATGGATCGGTAGCTGTCTGGAGTGGCCAGCTTCTAGACAGCAATGCCGACCTGTTTCTCTACGGTGAGGGCATGTCGCATCGGGGTGTCCTGGTGCCGTAAGGCAGGGGTGAGCCACTGGCAGAGCTCCAGGAATGTCTGCTGGCTCATTGTGAAGTTCCGGAGACAGCGGTCATTGTCCCACTCGCCGAGCACCAGATTCTCCCACCAGTCCGTGCTCGTGGGGTATCTCCACAGCAGGCGGCGTGTGCGGTGCGGGGGCGGGGCTGGGAGGGCAGCAAGGTCTGGGGCCGCTTCCTCATCCCCCAAGGACAGCTCATCTTCCTGAAATAAAAGATGGTCAGCTGCCTCCTGCATGGCACTGAGCAGGGCAACCACTGCTCCTCCAGGGGCGGGTGTGTGGGCCTCTGGCTGCTGCTGCTGCTGCTGCTGGGGGTCCATGCTGCTTCCACGGGGTGTGCATGCCTGTGGCTCTGCAGACTGCATGCTGTGCAGGCTGAGTGTGTCTGGGAGGGGCCTTTTAAGGAAGCAGCTAGCTGTTGCCCGGGAAGTGCTAGTCTGCCCTGTGACCCTGTCTGCAGCTGTTCCTGGCACTCTTATTTCGATTTGGGCCGCTTTGGTGTATAGACACTCCCCTGCAGTGCCTACTTCGATGTAGTGGTGTCCAACGTCGACGTTGAACATCGACGGCACCAGCCCTGGAGGATGTGTAGATGCTATTCATTGAAATAGCTTATTTCAATTTCGCTACATTGAAATAAGCTATTTCGATGTAGCATACCAATGTAGACATAGCTTAAAAGATATTTTAGAGTATAAGCTTTCACGGGTGAAGACCTGCTTTGTCAGATGCATCAGTGGGGTGGGAGAGAGGGCATTTAAGAGGAGGATTTAAAGATGGAGTCTCAGTAAAGGGGAGGGCCAGAGCTGACAAGGTCTATTCAGTCAGGGCGGATATGGCCCATTATCGGCAGTTAATGTGGAGTTGGGAACATCAAGAGAAGAGAAATGGGGATATGGCCCATTGTCAGTTGCTAATATGGACGTGTGCACATCAAGAACGGAGAAACTATTTTTGTAATGGGCCAACCACTCCTAGTTTCTGTTCAATCCTTTGTTGATGGAGTTAAATTTGCAAATGAATGGCAGCTCTGAAATTTCTCTTTGCATTTTATTCTTGAAATTTTTTGTTGTAGGATTGCTACTTTTAAATCTGTTACTGAGTGTTCAGGGAGATTAAGTGTTCTCCTACAGGTTGTATGTTATCTTTCCTGATGTCTGATTTATGTCCATAGGAGAACACGTCAATCTCCATGGACACCCTGACTGAGTAGAGCTTCTCAGCTCTGGGCCTTCCCTTCACTGAGACTCCCTCTTTAAATCCTCCTTTGAACACCCTTCCCCTGTCCCCCATGATCACTCATGCATCTGACAAATCGGGACTTTGCCCACAAAAGCTTATGCTCCAAGATATCTATTAGTCTATAAGATGCCACAGGATTTCTTGATGTAGGGAAAGCGCCGAGAAAGGATAAGCCAAAATGGATAGAAGAGCAGTGTGAAGATACAGAGAGGTATTACAGCAAGTGTAAGACTAGGAAGGGGTATAAAATGATCAGGAATATTAATGGGAAGTAGCAGCTGAAGCAGATGGCGATCAAAGATGAGAATGATGAGGTGCTCGTGAACAAGAAGAAGGTTATGCAGCAATGGGAGAGATATTGCACAAATCTGTACAAAGCACAGCTGGATCCAATTTTTTGAGAGTGACTGATCAAAGAACTGAAAGAGATATCTCCGCTGAGCATCGAAAGTGAGACCAATATTTCAAAGGAGGAAGTAGAAAGAGCAGTGAAATGACTAAAGAACATCAAGAGCCCTGGAAATGATAAGATCATGGGAGAGATGGTCAAATATGGCAGAGAACGTATGATTCAGGAAATACACCAACTATATAATATCACATGGAAAGAAGAGAAGGCACCTAAGGAATGGATAAGATCTGTGCTTTTGACAATGCACAAGAAAGGAAGTACGTTGGAGTGCAAGAACTACAGAACAATTAACCTAATAAGTCATCCAGGCAAGGTGCTGATGATGATACTGATGGAGAGACTGAGATCAGAGATAGAAGAACATGTAGCGGACAAGGAATCAGGATTCAAGACAGATAGAAGTACCATACAACAGTTATTGGCACTAAGATTGACAGCAGAGAAAGCTTGACAAAAGAACAAGAGCATCTACACTTACTTTATCAATTTTCAGAAGGCATTTGACAGTATAGATCAGAAAGTGACTTGGGTGGTGTTGGAGTCATATAGAGTGGATAGCAAACTGATACAGTTATTGAAGGATATCAACAACAATGTAGAGGCAATGGTGAGAACGTGCGGAGAGTTGGGAAGTTGGTTTAGAACGAGTAGAGGCACGAGACAAGGAGATCTGATATCACTGAGTATCTTCCTCACTCATCTAAAGAAAGTGATAGACAAGATAAAGGAAGAGGTAGATGGGATATCTGTTCATAAGAGGAGGATCAACAACTTGAGGTTCATGGATGATATAAAGTAACAGAGAGATAGACGTGTTAGTCTATATACTATCAAAACAAAAAAGCAGTCCAGTAGCACTTTAAAGACTAACAAAATAATTTATTAGGTGAGCTTTCGTGGGATAGACCCACTTCTTCAGGCCATAGCCATACCAGAACAGACTCAATATTTAAGGCACAGAGAACCAAAAATAGTAAGCAAGGTTGACAAATCAGAAAAATTGTAATCAAGGTGGGCAAATCAGAAGAGAAGAGGGGCAGTAGAAGTGGGGGAAGTCAAGAGTCAGATAAAACAAAGTATGTAAAAGAGTCCATATAATTGGCATTCCAGTTCAAACCACGTGTTTATGTGTCAAATTTGAATATAAAAGGGAGTTTGGCATGCTCTCTTTGCTGGCGATTCTTAAAGTTCCTTTTCAGCAAAACACAGACTTTCAGGTCATTAACAGAATGGCCCACTCCTCCGCCCGCTGCCCCCTCCCCCGCGCTTCTAGTCTTTAAAGTGCTACTGGACTGCTTTTTTGTTTTGATGGATGATACAGTTATCAAAGAAGAAGATGAAGACAAGCTAGTGAGAATGGTACAGGTGCTAAACAAGGACGTGAAGTAATACAGGCTGGTAATGAACAGTGACAAAACAAAAACAATGGTATTTGGGGATAAAGAAATAGGAAGGAAGATCAGTGTGGATGGGATTCAACTAGAAAACATAGAGACATTCACGTATCTGGGAAGCAACATAACATGATCTAGACTGTAAGAAGGAAATAGAGATTAGAATAGCGAAAACAAGAGCGAGTTTGAAGGTGATGGATAAGATCTGGAAAAGCGAAGTGATTAGCTTAGGAATGAAACTGAGCATCTTGAAAATCTGCGTACTCAACAACATGTTATATGGATGTGAGTCTTGGATGATAACAAAAAATTTGAAGAGAAGAATATTGGCGTTCAAGAGGAGTTGTTGTAGAAAGATCCTAAGAATAGGATGGATGCAGAAGGTCACCAGTGAGGAATTATATAGGAAGATACAGCCAAAAGGTTGTACAATGGAAGTTACAGTTATTCGGGCATATCTGCAGAATGAACGATGAATGAAAAAATCAAGACCCTGGTATTCTGCATAATGGACAGCTTGAATAGGAGCGCAGACCCACAGAGAATGAGTGGATAATGTAATAGATTGGTGTGGAGCTAGTCTATAGAAACTGTACTGGACAGGGAAAGACGGAAGAAAATAGCGAGGGAGGCATCGGACAGCACTTGGTGCTGAGCCCATGGTTGTTGATGATGAAGATGATCAACTTATGGATCACACTAATCTCCAGGCAGTTTAAAGCCTATCCTTTGACTTTTACTCAAACTGCGGAAAAACAAGAGAGTTTTTTAAACTTATTTTACTTTTGCAAGATCTCATAAGACATGGGTGCAAACAAGATAAAAAAGCAATGGAATGGAACTCTGTGAATCCATTCCAACTTCAGGAGTTTCCATGATCAAAATCTAGCTTAGGATCCAGATGTTGTAAAAGAACTTGTATCACATCCTGCCATCTCAACAGTCCTGTACTTTTGGATAACTAAAATCTGGATCCACATGGATCTGAATTTTGTGACTTAATCCTATCTCCAGTATAAACCAGGGGTAATTTAACCCCGCAAGAGGTACACCGGTTATAAGTCTTTTCAGTGACTGCTAAGTACCTATTTATCTACTTTCTTTCCAGCCATTGTATGTATCTCTGCCATACGTATATATATTTTTCCTTCCACCCACCATATGGCTCTACTTATGTATGGATGTGTATGTATGTATTATCAACATCAGCCTTGGATCATATGTGCTTATCACCATGGTACCTGCACACCTGCCTGGTACATAGGAACAGTAGAATAAGCAGAAAGTCAGCAGTGACACAAAGGGCCAGACCAACAACTTAAAAATGGTGTTTATTCCTCTAGAAACTGCGATGTTTCTTCCTCTCGTCCAAAAATTCCAGACCTGCTCACTGCACTTATCCCAGCACTGACCTATTTTCTTCTGCTGAAGTTGGAAAATAAAGTGTATTTGGGCTCTAAAAACAACAAATGCTCACAGTACTTGATATTTATTCCACAGACCCATGACCTTTTCCTCTTCTCATTAATGCCACACTGGGAAGAGGCAGGGTATAATGAAATGGGCAATGGACCAGAACTCAAGAGACCTGGATTTAATTCCTGACTGTGCGGCATGATCATGGATAAATTACATACCTTAACATCTGTTTCTCCTGCTATTTCTGTCGATCTTGTCAATCTAGACTACATGTTCTTCGAGGCTTTCAAGATATATCTTCTGCAGCTTGGATCTGTAATTTCCCAGACAAGCAGGTGAGCACACGTTACTGTTGATAGAGCCCACATGCTAGAAATAGCTCTGTAGCTACTGAAGCACAGGGTAGCCATACAAATGCAATCCTGTCTGAGGTGCTAGGTGGAAATCTGGGCAGCTAGTCCAAACCATCATGGCCACACTTCTATTTCTAGGGTGCTAGTCAGTGTGAACTCAGAACCACACCTCCATGATGCAGTGGAGACACCTCTATGTGTCAGTGAACACAGCTGTGTACAGCACCTGGTTGGAAGGCTCTGATCCTGGCTGGGACCATCCAACACTAACATGATCATAAAAAGAACAAGTATCAGAGCTCTGGCCCCAAGAGCTGGCTTTTCACATACAGTTTATAGTGAAGAATGAAGGGCATGACCTGAGCATTTGCACGAGAGCGAGAAGGAATGCTTGATAGCAAATTGCTGGTTGTGTTTGTATTTATACTAGCAAATTGATGCTACATTACTCAGGTATCTAAGTGAAATGAAGTTTGGGTTATTCCTGTTTGGAAAATAAAAGGAAAATGTTTATGGTTTGTGTAAATGATTATGTCTTTGGAAAAAGAAGGAAAAAAGTTTCTATGACAGAAAGTCTGAGAGTGATCCAAAGACCTGGTTGGCAGACAACATTTGCAGCCTTTCTGTCTTTTGCTAGAATAAATAAAGAGGGGAGGTGAGTGTCAGGGTGCAGGGGGGCTGATGGTGGGGGTGGATGACAGGAGTGTGAGCTGGAAGCTGGGAGAGTTGTGGGGATCAGGAGAGGGAGTGCTGCAATGTGGACATAAGGTGGGGGTAAGGGCAGAAAGCTTGTGTGATGGGGCTGAGGGTAGGTGGGGAGAAGTGAGAGCAGGGGGTTGGGCATAGGGTGTTCAGGAGAGAAATTGCAGGTTTCTGGAGTGAGGGTGGTGAGGACTCACAGCACACTACTTGATGTGAGTGAGGTGGGTCTGGGTAGGGGATGGGATGCAGATGTCAGAAGAGGGGTTTTCTGGTGGTGGGTGGCTTAGGGAAGTGTGGAGTGTGTGTGGCTGTGGAGAGAGGTAGAGTGGGGACAGAGGGAGGGAATTGAGGGCTAAGGGTTTAGTGTGTGTTTGTGGAGGGGCTTAGAAGCAGTGTTGGGATGTGGGAGTGGGCTGTGGCCAGACAGTGGAGGTAGAGGAGGGCAGGGTCTGGGAGGGTTGGGGGGCTTAGTTTTGTTGACAGAATCTGTCAAGGGAGGCATTCTGCCTTGCATGGGAGTGATGGAACTCTCCCGAAAAAGTGCAGAACTCCTCTGTCGACAGATTCTGTCAACATAACTATAGTGTGGATTCTCCAGGGGGAACTTCTGTCAACAACTAGAGGCGGAAGATGCCCTGTCCACTGCAATTAGAGCTCTATGCACAGGTGATACAGTGGCGATGGCTGGGGAAGATACCTCCTAGGGAATGGATAAGAAGACGACCCCATGGACTGTAAGGCAGGGGATGCAAGGTCCTAAGGATGGGAGATCTATGACAATCACTCCTAAGAGAAGAAGAGAGGTGGAGGTGGTCGGGGACTTCCTCCTAAAGGGGACAGGGTCATCCATGTGCCGTCCGGACCTAGAAGTTTGATGCTTGCTGGGAGCTAGAATCCAGGATGTTACAGAATCTCTTCCAAAAATCATCAGTCCCACAGACTATTACTCCTTCCTACTTCTCCATGCAGGAGCTAATGATACAGCCAAGAGCAACCTTGATGAAATCACTGTGAATTACTTCACCCTAGGAAGAATGATCAAAGAATAAGGTGCAGAGACAGTGTTCTCATCCATCCTCCCTTTGAAAGGAAGAGATCTGGGTAGGGATTGCTGAATTGCCAAGGTAAATGCATGGTTGCATAGGTAGTGTAGCAGAGAAGAATTTGTTTTCTTTGACCATGGGATTCTGTTTCAGAAACAAGGATTTCTAGGAAGAGGTGGGATCCACCTAATGAAGGGAGGAAAGAGCATCTTTGCAGGCAGGCTTGCAAACCTAGTGAGGAGGGCTTTAAACTAGGTTCGTCAGAGGACAGTGACACAAGCCCAGAGGTAAGTGGGGAAGGAGCAGGGTACAACAAAGTAGGATTCATAGGTGAGAAGGAGAAAGTGGGCCAATCAGCCACTTTTCCAAGGTGCTTGTACACAACTGCAAGAGGACTGGGAAACAAACAGGAGGAACCAGAGGTTCTGGCACAGTCTAAGAAGTAAGGAGCGATGGGAATAACAGAGACTTGGTGGGATGACTCACATAACTAGAGCACAGTCATGGAAGGGTATAAACTGTTTAGGAAGGACAGGTATGGGAGAAAAGGAGGAGGAATTGTACTTTATGTGGGGGAGCCTTATCATTGCTCAGATCTCCAGTGTAAGGAGAGAGAAAAGTCAGTTGAGTGTCTTTGAGTTAAGTTCAGAGGGGCAGCAGTAGAAGTTATGTTGAAGTTGGTGTCTGATATAGACCACCAGATGAGGGAGATGAGGATATTTTCAGACAGCTAAGATAAGCTTACAAATCAAAGGCCCTGGTTCTCATGGGAGACTTTAATTATCCAGACATTTGTTGGCAGGCCAATAAAGCAGCACACAGACAATCCAGGAATATTTTGGAGAATGTTGGGAATAACTTCCTGGTACAAGTGCTGATGGAAGCAACCAGGGGCCATGCACAACTTGACTTGCTGCTCACAAACAGGGAAGAACTAGAAGGAGAAATAGAAGTTTGTGGTAACCTGGGCTGCAGTGATCACAAGATGATAAATTTCAGGATCCTGACAAAAGGAAGAAAGGTGAGCAGTAATATACAGACTCTTGATTTCAGAAGAGTAGATTTTGACTCCCTAATGGTACTGGTGGGCAGAATCCCCTGGGAAATGAAGAAGAAGGGGAAAAGAGTTCCAGAGAACTGGGTATATATCAAAGTCTTGCTGAAGGCACAGGAACAAACTATCCCACTCCACAGTGAGAAATGCAAATATGGTAAGCAACCAGATTGGCTTAACAGGGAAATGCTTAGTCAGCTTAAAATAAAAAAGGACGCACATAAGAAGTGGAAAATTGGACAGATGACTAAGGAGGAGAATAAATATACAGCTGGAAAATCCTAGGCAGTAATAAGGACAGCAAAGGCAAACTGGATCTGCAGACAATGCAGTATGGGAAGATGGCGGGCAGCCACTGGTGGGGAAAGAATGAGTTAAGAGCTACTTAGAAAAGCTAGATGTACACAAATACATGGGTCCGGATTTAAAGCACCCAAGGGCAGTGAGGAAATTGGCAGATATCATTGCCGAGCCTTTGGCCATTATCTCTGAAGACTCTTGAAGATCAGAAGAGATTCCGGATGATTGGAAAAAGGTAAATGTAGTGTCATCTTTAAAAAAGGAAAGAAGGACAATGCAGGGAACTGTAGACCGGTCAGCATTACCTCAATCCCTGAGAAAATAATGGAAGAGATCCTCAAGGAGTGCATTTTAAAGCAGTTGGAAGAGGGAAAAGTTATCAAAAGTAGTCAATATGTCTTCACCAAGGGTAAGTCCTGCCTCACCAATCTGATTAGCTTCAATGACGAGGTAACTGGCTCTGTGGACATGGGGAAGTCAGTGGATGCGATACACCTTTAGTTCAGTAAAGCTTTTGATACAGTCTCCCAAAATATTCTTGACCATAAGTAAAGGAAGTATGGATTGGGTACATGGATAAAAAGGATAGAAAGCTGGCTTGACGGTCAGGCCTAACAGGTAGTGCTCAGTGGCTCAATATCTAGATGGCAGTCAGTTTCAAGTGGAGTGCCCCAAGGCTCGGTTCTGGTTGAGGGACTGGATTGTGTCTTCAGCAAGCCTGAGGATGATATCAAACTAGGGGGAGAGGTAGATATGTTGGAGGGTAGACATAGGATGCACAGTGACCTGGATAAATTGGAGGACTGGGCCAAAAGAAATTTGGTGTGGTTCAACAAGGGGAAGTGTAGAGTCCTGCACCTGGGATGGAAGAATCCCAAGCATTGTTATAGGCTGGGGACTGACTGGCTCAGCAGCAGTATGACAGAAAGGGACCTAGGGATCATAGTGGATGAAAGGCTGGGTGTATTGGGGTGCATATCGAAATAAGGGTGCCAGGAACAGCTGCAGATAGGGTCACAGGGCGGACTAGCACTTCCAGGGCAACAGCTAGCCGCTCCCTTAAAGGGCCCCTCCCTGACACACTCAGCCTGCAGAGCACGCGGTTTGCAGAGCCATAGGCACGCACACCTCAGCGAAGCAGTTATGGACCCCCAGCAGCAGCAGCAGCCAGAGGTCCACCCAGCCGTCCCTGCAGCTGATCACCTTTTAGTCACAGAAGAGGAGCTGCCCCCAGGGGAGGAGGAAGCAACCCCAGATCCTGCTGTCCTCTCCCCCACCCCCCACCGCACACGCCGCTGGCTGTGGAGCTACCCCACGAGCACCGACCGGTGGGAGCGGCTGGTGCTTGGCGAATGGGACGATGACCGCTGGCTCCAGAACTTTTGTATGAGTTGGCAGACATTTCTGGAGCTCTGCCAGTGGCTCACCCCCGCACTGAGGCACCAGGACACCACCATGCGGCATGCCCTCAGCGTGGAGAAACGGGTCGGCATCGCTGTCTGGAAGCTGGCCACTCCAGACAGCTACCGATCCGTGGGGCAGCAGTTTGGCGTCGGCAAGGCCACCGTCAGGGGTGTCCTCATGGAGGTAAGAGGACCCATGGGGAGGGGGAGGCAGCCCTGGGGGGGGAGGGGAGCCCTGGGGGGGAGGGCCAGACACACCCTGCACACCCCTCATTGGTGCTCTCCCATGTCCTTCCCCTGCAGGTCGTCCGCGCCACCAACGCCCTGCTCCTCCACAGGCTCGTGCAGCTTGGGGACCCGGATGCCGCCATCGCGGGGTTTGCCACCCTGGGCTTCCCAAATTGCTTCGGGGCTCTGGATGGGACCCATATCCCCATCCGTGCCCCGGAGCACAGTGGAGGACGCTTCTTCAACAAGAAGGGCTACCATTCGGTGGTCCTGCAGGCCTTGGTGGACAGCCAGGGCCGCTTCCTGGACATTTATGTTGGCTGGCCTGGCAGCACCCATGACACCCGGGTATTCAGGAATTCGGGCCTGTGCCGCCGGCTGGAGGTGCGGACCTACATCCCCCAGTGGGAGATCCCTGTGGGGAACACCACCATGCCCCTCTGTGTCATCGCAGACGCGGTGTACCCCCTCCGGCCCTGGCTCATGCACCCTTACACGGGCCATCTCACAGCCATCCAGGAGCACTTCAAGACGCGCCTGAACCACGCACGCCAGGTGGTTGACAGCACATTTGGCCACCTCAAAGGGCGCTGGAGGTGTCTTCTCACCCGCCTTGATGCAGGCCCCACCAACATCCCCCAGATTGTGGGTGCGTGCAGTGCACTCCACAACCTGGTGGAGAGCAAGGGGGAGGCCTTCTTTCACGGCTGGGCTGTGGAGGCTGGCAGGGCTGACGTGCAGCCACCCGCTGCCCCCAGTCGCCAGGTGGACCCCGAGGGGATCCGAGTCCGGGAGGCCTTGCGGGCCAATTTCGACAAGGCCGCAGGGTGAACGCTGGCAGGCCCCCCACTGCACCCCCCCATCCTCCACAACACTCCCTGCCCCTACGCCCACACCACAGAGCACCCAAGAGCACCCCCCCCACTTTTCTTGCAAATAAAAATAGACCTGTTGTTCGTGAAACCACAAAACGGTGAATTCTCTTATATTATTACTACAAATATATTATATATTATTATTATATGATAAACATACAGTGAAACACAAGGAAGAGGAGAACTATTTACATGGGGGGGCAGGTATCATAAAATAACAGGGGTCTAATACAAACTATATACAACATAAAGGGGATATGTACAAAGAGGGGGGGTCACGTCCTGGGCCCCGCAACCCCTAATGTCCAACGCTGGGGGTTAGCGGGCGCGACCCTCGCCTCGGCCTCAGCCCTGGCCGAGGCTGGCTGGGGGCCGTGCAAACCGGCAGATACAGACTGCGGGTGTCAGCAGGCCCCAGGTCCCCCTCGGCAGAAGGCCCCTCGGTGGCGGCCAGCAGTGGGACGGCGGGTGGAGCAGTGGGTGGAGCAGCGGGTGGAGCAGGCGGGGCGGGCAGAGTGGCGGCCGGCGTGGCATGGGGGGGCCAGGTAGTCCACAATGCGCTCAAAAGTGCGCATAAAGGCCCCGCATGCCTCCTGGCACCAGGCCAGCACCCGCTCCTGTAGTTGGAGGCGCCACTCATCCACCCGCAGGCACTGCTCCAAGACCTCCAGCTGCCGCCGGAGGATCACCAGCAGCTGGGGGTCCGTCGCCGTCCGGTGGTGGTGCTGGGTCCGCCGTCGGCCCCGCCCTGGGGCTGGTCGGTGCTCTGCCGAGCGGCTGGCCTGCAGTGATGGCCCCGGTGGGCTCTCCGGGACCACTGACACCTCGCCGGTGCTCTCCGGGCCCTCCAGTGGTGCAGCTGTGGAACACGGGGGGGGAAGAAGAGTGGAGACAGCCATTAGTGTAGCCCCTGAGCCGTGGCCCTTGTCTCCCCACCCCTCTGCTGCTGGTTCCCCATACCCGTCCCCGGGAGATGCTGCTGCTGCTGATGGGTGTCCCACCCCCTCCCCCAGGTGGACCCTATGTTCCGCTCCCCCCATCCCCAGGGATGGGGCATGGCACTGTCATGCTGGAGGGGAAGGGGCTGATGCACTCTTCTGAGGGACATGCCACTGCTGTCCTTGGGGCCATGGTCATCTGGGCATGTGGAGGGCCCTGGTCATGTCTGTTGTCCCCGCCCCTCAACCCCAGGGGTGTGCACCGGGGGGGGGTACATATCTGATGGTCCGCTCCCACGGTCGGGGGACAGCCTGTGGACGGACACCCTGCTGGAGCTCCGGGATGGCAGCGCGATGTGGAGCCCTCCTCCTCTTCCTCCGGCATCCCAGGGGTGGGCTCCTGGGGGGGCCCTGGGGTGCGGGGCTTGCCTCCAGGGTGGACTCCGCCTCCGGGGCCTGCTGGGGCTCCTCGGCCGAGGTATCAAGAGTGGCCGAAGGGGTGGAGGTGTGCCGGGGGCCCAGGATGTCCCTGAGCTCCCTGTAAAAGGGGCAAGTGACGGGGGCGGCCCCAGATCGGCCGGCCGCATCCCGGGCCCGGGCATAACCCTGCTGCAGCTCCTTCACTTAACTCCGGACGTGATCCGGAGTGCGGGCAGGGTGACCGTGGGAGGCCAGGCCCTCGGTCAGCCGAGCGAACGCATCTGCGTTCCGCCTCTTGCTCCCCATTACCTGGAGCACCTCCTCCTCGCTCCAGAGCCCCAGCAGGTCCTGAAGCTCGGCCTCCGTCCAGGAGGGGCCCCGCTGCCTCTTTCCGAGATGGCTGCCAGCCTGGGAGCCCTGGCTCCCCTTGGGAGGGTGCCTTGGTGTGCTGGCAGCTGGCCATCGCAGCGGGGGGGTGTGTCTCTGGGCTGCAGGGAGGCATGCAGGCTGGCCGCGTGGCTGTGCTGCCGCCTGCATGCTCTCTCAGCTTCCTGCACAGGAAGGCAGGGGGCGGGGAGCTTTAAGGGGCCGCTGCACGCGGCGACCATAGAGCTCAGGGGCTGGAGAGAGCGTCTCTCAACCTCTCAGCTGATGGCTGCCATGGCGGACCCCGCTATTTTGATGTTGCGGGACGCGGATCGGCTACACGTGTCCTACTTCGACGTTGAACGTCGAAGTAGGGTGCTATTCCCATCTCCTCATGAGGATAGCGACTTCGATGTCTCACCGCCTTACACCGATGTCAACTTCAAAATAGCGCTCGCCATGTGTAGATGTGGCGGGCGCTATTTCGAAGTTGGCACGGCTACTACGAAGTAGCCGGCACGTGTAGACGTGGCTAATGGTGACAGACAGTAGAACAAGGTGTAATGGTCTGAAGTTACAGGAGGAGAGGTGTAGGTTGGATATTGGGAAAAACTACTTCACCAGGAGGGTGGTGAAGCACTGGAATGCATTGCTTAGGGAGGTAGTGGAATCTCCATCTCTGGAGGTTTGTAAATCCTAGCTTGACAAGATCCTGGCTGGGATGACTTAGTGGGGGTTGATCCTGCTTGGGGCAGGGGGCTTGACTTGATGACCTCTTGAGGTCCCTTCCAGCTCTGTGATTCTATGATTCTATGATTTCCCCGGCTAGCCTTAAATGTATAGGAGCCCTGGAAATCCCATCCCAGGAATTAGTCAGTGTGCGAGCATCACAGTCAGCAAATGTGCCTGCAGCCTGCTGTCAGCCACCCCTGCAGCCACACCTGGTACATGGCTTGCTTCCCAGCCTCCCCAGGACATCCCTGGCCCCTCCAGGGAGCAGGGAGAAGACCCTCAGACGATCCACACCCAGGCAGAAAGAGGTGGGCCCTGTCCTGGACCAAGCCATAGATCCAGGATGTACTGGGCCACTGGTTGGAGGAGATGGTGCTCATAACAGTCAGGAGGCAAAATGGCCTGGGACACAGCCAGGCTTCCACCGCCCTGGTGGCCCAAGAACACCTTGTCTAGATGACGGAGCAGCTCCAGCCAAAAATCAAAGAGCTCTGGCAGGGCTATACCTAAGCCTGGGATACTGCCTGCTGGCGGGGGCACGATGGCGAAGTCATCTGTACTGTCAGGAGCTGCATGAGCTTCTCCAGGCAGAAGACGCCTCACCTCCCGTGAACCTCCTGGACATGGCCAAAGAGGCCCCTCGCCTTCCCGGAGTCAGAGTCCCATCCAAAGGAGCATCAGTCCAGGACCAAGGGGAAGGCAGAGGTTGAGGGCACCACCACCTTAGTTGCCAGTGATGGGACCCTGGTGATTACCCTGGAGTTAGGTCCTTCTTCTAGCCAGGGCACCTCCAGGGCCTCCCTGGAGTTATTTGAGGGTCCCTCCCATGAGTATGCCATGAGGCACACACCCTAGGGTACTTGGGGCAGGTGCAGGTGGGGCATGCTGTGAGCCATGCCTTGCTGGCTTGGGCAGGACCCCACCCCGTGGGAACAGCACTTGCACTTGTGCGCAAAACACTATGTTCCACGGCGCAGCCTCAGGGCATGGGCACCAGCCCACTGCCAGCCCCTTGGGAGGCCACAAGAGCCCCCGGGCATTGGGAGAGAGGGGGCCAGCCCACCCCTGACATTTTTGGGATAGGGACTGCCACACGTGACAACCTGACTCCAGACACACCACCAGGGACTGCAGCCCTTGGCTCACAGGCATGCCCGTGGGACATAGATTGCATCCTCATCTGTGAACACTGCCCTGAGCTGCACGGATGCAGGGGCCAGGGTTCCCAGAGGACATAGCTGTGCCTAGTCCAGCTGCCACCCATGTGAGGACGCCTCTCTTGACTGCGAGGCCATCAGACAGGGGGACACCGGGCAAGTGCCATCTGTGCTCCTGGCACATTCCCATCCCTGAAGCTGGGGAGGGAGGGGGAGCTGCTGCTAATGTGGGGAGTAAGGCCTCGGAGGGTGCATGGTGGGAAGGACTCACCATCTTTCCTCTGTGTTTCCCTTGTGGCTGCACTGTCCGAGGGCTGAGGGCCAGCCAGCCCCAGGGAGGAGCCAGAGCCTGAGCTGGGTGTGCCACCATGACCACCACGCCAGAATGCATCAGTGACACACTGTGACAGGGCAGGCCCATGGCTAAAGGGCTTGTTGCTGGGGTTAGGAGGACCAGGAGGTCTCAGGTGAGTTGCCGACATCATGCAGTGGTGGCTGCAGGCTGATGAGGTGCAGTGTGCAAGGGACTGGGTATAGCAGGCACAGGCATGGGACCAGCTGATGTCCTGTGTAGACACCATCACCAGTGTCTGGTGGGACTAGCTGGCTCAGCCACCCGCGCCTGCTGCCCCATTCCCCAAACCACACCCCCTGCCCCCACTCCCCCTACTCCTGCTCCCCCTTTCCCTGCTGCCTTTCTCCCGCCACACTTCCCCTGGCTGTCCTGGATCTTGTCTGATTAATCCTGTCCTAGGCCACCCGCCCTGCCCTTCTCTGCCCCGCAGGCTCTCCCTCGCCAAGCCTGACCCTGCCACAGCCCCTCCCCATGCCACCAGCCCCAACCCAGCCCTGCTGGGGACCCTGAACCCACGGCAGAAGGGGCTCCCACAGCCAACCCTTCTTGGGGTCCTGTTCTCCCACAGGGTTGTGGCCCACCACCCCATCCCTGGACTGAGACCTGCCTCCCCCTGTCCCATTCCCTGCTTCCAAGTTCAGGAGCCCAACCTCTCTTCATCCATGCCCCACCTCCATACATATAGTTTGCAAACCATTGACACTGTATATACAGCAAGACATAGGAAGTCAATACTTCCACTCTACTTAGAACTCATTGGGCCTCAGTTGGAGTATTTTGTCCAAATCTGGGCACCACATTTCAAGTAAGATGTGGAGAAATTAGAGAAGGTAGAAATTGGAGAAGAGCAACAAGAATGATTAAAGGTCTAGAGAACACGATCTACATGGGAAGACAGAAAGAACTGGGCTTTTTTAGTTTAGAAAAGGGGAGACTTTTAGGGGACATAATAGCAGTTTTCAAATACCTAAAAGAAGATTACAAGGGAAAGGGAGAATAATTATTCTACTTGGCCTTTGAGGATAGGACAAAGAGCAATGGGCTTAAACTGCAGCAAGGGAGGTTTAGGCTGGACATTAGGAAAACCTTCCCAACTGTCAGGGTGGTTAAACACTGGAAAAAATTGCCTAGGAAGGTTGTGGAATCTCCATCACTGGAAATATTTAAGAGCAGGTTAAATAGACATCCCATCAGGCATAGTTTAGACAGTGCTTGTTCATGCCATGAGGGCAGGAGACTGGACTCAATGACCTCTCGAAGGCCCTTCCCATTCTAGCGTTGTATGAGTCTCTGGTTAGGCCTAGCTGAGCTTTCAAGTTTCATTTTGTTCAAAGTAAAGTTTTTATTTTTGCACCAACCCCCATGTTCCTCTTTATTGTGGAGGGGTCAGGGGAGTGGGCAGAATGGGGGGAAGGTCATGGTGGGGCTGCAGACCCAAGGCCCCCGCTGGTGGTGCCCTGGGATGCGCTAGTGGGGGTCCCTAGGAGAATCTCTCTCTCAGGGTCTCCCAGATCCACAGCCTGTTTTCATGGGCCTGGTGGATGGGGGCAATGCCCAGCTCTTCATAGGCACAGCCAGAAGCTGGACCACCAAGCAGGACCAAGGCTTCCTCTTTCCCCTCAACAAGGTTGTGAAGGGCGCAGCACCTTGTCAAAGTTAGACTCGAGACTCACAATTTGTGAGCCCACTCTGTTTATTAGCAAAGCTGCTCTGCTAATACATTCAGACAAAGGTGAGCTCATGCCTACGGCTCAGGTCTCTCAATTTATACAGACAAAAGAAGGCAAGTTAATAAACGAAGAGAAAAAAAAAACCAGGCACACACCCACTCCACATAGCCCCCAAGACTAGTCATGTATCTTCATTTCCATATCACCTTCAGCAGTCTCCTGTTTATGACTCTCTGGTTACCTTAATTAATTACCGTCTAGCACATACTGCCCTGATTCCTGCTTTCCAGGCACACCTGGCTCCATCCAAACCCACCCCCACACAAAGCATAACTTCCCCCTCTTGAACTCAGAAGCAACATTGTATCATAGTGTGATTTTTACAATGTAACTCTTATAAGCCACGTCTACATGTGCCGGATACTTCGAAGTAGCCGTGCCAACTTCAAAATAGCTCCCGCCACGTCTACACATGGCGAGCGTTATTTTGAAGTTGAAATCGACTTAAGGCAGCGAGACGTCGAAGTCGCTATCCTCAGCTACGTCTACTCATGAACCCTACATCAAAGTAGCTTATTTCAAAGTAGCGACATCGAAACAGCCTATTTCGATGAATAACATCTACACGTCCTCCAGGGCTGGCAACATCGACGTTCAACTTTGACGTTGGGCAGCACCACATCGAAATAGGCGCTGCGAGGGAACGTCTACATGCCAAAGTAGCACACATCGAAATAAGGGTGCCAGGAGCAGCTGCAGACACGGTCACAGGGCGGACTCAACAGCAAGCCGCTCCCTTAAAGGGCCCCTCCCACACACAGTTGCACTAAACAACACAAGATCCACAGAGCCGACAACTGGTTGCAGACCCTGTGCATGCAGCATGGATCCCCAGCTGCCGCAGCAGCAGCCAGAAGCCCTGGGCAAGGGGCTGCTGCACATGGTGACCATAGAGCCCCACAGGGGCTGGAGAGACAGCGTCTCTCAACCCCTCAGCTGATGGCCGCCATGGCAGACCCCGCTATTTTGATGTTGCGGGACGCAGATCGTCTACACGTGCCCTACTTCGATGTTCAACTTCGAAGTAGGGCGCTATTCCCATCCCCTCATGGGGTTAGCGACTTCGACATCTTGCTGCCTAATGTCGATTTCAACTTTGAAATAGCGCCCGACGCGTGTAGCCGTGACGGGCGCTATTTCGAAGTTGGTGCCGCTACTGCGAAGTAGCGTGCACGTGTAGACGCGGCCCTCATGGGGTTAGCGTCTTCGACGTCTCGCCGCCTAACGTCAACGTTAACTTCGAAATAGCGCCCGTCACGGCTACATGTATTGGGCGCTATTTCGAAGTTAATGTCGATGTTAGGCGGCGAGACGTCAAAGACGCTAACCCCATGAGGGCCGCGTCTACACGTGCACGCTACTTCGCAGTAGCGGCACCAACTTCGAAATAGCGCTGCACGTGTAGACGCGGCTCTCATGAGGAGATGGGAATAGTGCCCTACTTCGACCTTGAACGTCAAAGTAGGGCATGTGTAGCCGATCTGCGTCCCGCAACATCGAAATAGTGGGGTCCGCCATGGCAGCCATCAGCTGAGGGGTTGAGAGACGCTCTCTCCCGCCCCTGCAGGGCTCTATGGTCACCGAGTGCAGCAGCCCTTAGCCCAGGGCTTCTGGCTGCTGCTGCTGCAGCTGGGGATCCATGCTGCATGCACAGGGTCTGCAACCAGTTGTCGGCTCTGTGGATCTTGTGCTGTTTAGTGCAAGTGTGTCTGGGAGGGGCCCTTTAAGGGAGCGGCTTGCTGCTGAGTCCGCCGTGTGACCCTGTCTGCAGCTGTTCCTGGCACCCTTTTTTAGATGTGGGCCGCTTTGGTGTGTAGATGCTCCCCTGCAGCGCCTACTTCGATGTAGTGCTGCCCAACGTCAACGTTGAACGTCGACGGGACCAGCCCTGGAGGACGTGTAGACGTTATTCATCGAAATAGCTTATTTCAATGTCGCTACATCGAAATAAGCTATTTCAATGTAGCATTCACGTGTAGACGTAGCTATACTTCCACAACTGCCACACAATTTGGGAGACATTGTTCCCCCCTACATCCAGGCGTGTAACCAGACAGTGAAGATGTACCGTGAGGTGCCCGAAGGTTTAGTCCACTTGCCCCATTGAGGTGGATGTTAAAGAGTTCCTCGGTGGGGTCCAGGAGTCTGGTGTAGGGCCTCATCAGCCAGGGCATGAGGGGGTAGGTGGCATTCCGCCCCAAGTACAGTGGCATGCCCATGTCCCCAATGGACAGCTCCCAGCAGGGAACAAAGGTGCCTGCCTCCATCCTCTGGAACAGGCCAGAGATGCAGAACACCCTTGTGCCGTGTGCCTGGCCTGCTCAACTGCAATATATGACTATAAAGTGTTCGTGGTGGTCACACAGGGCCTGCATCATGATGCAGTAGTATCCCTTCCTGTCAAAAAACTGCACCGCACTGTTGTACAGGGCATGGATGGGGATGTGGGTCCTGCAGAGGGCCCTGAAAGAGCTGGGGAAACCCAGGTCATCAAATCCGGCCCTGACTGCATTCATGTCAGCCAGACGGACAAGCCTCCTCAGCGGGAGTAAGTTAATTGCCTTCATGACCTGTGCGGGGAGGAGGTGGGACACACGGGTGGGGACAGGGTGGGTTGACCCCATCGCCTCAGGGCACTCCCCATCCCACTCCCATCCACCTGAGCTGTTCAGGAGACCTGTGAGGCCATCCTCCAAGCAGCAGGACTGTGGGCAGGTGGAATGGTATGGAATGGCATGCCCTCCTCATCCCCCCAGGACCTGTGCCCTTGCTTCCGGAGGGTCACCTTTGGGTGGGACCTCCCTCCATCCTCACTGTGCAGGGCCTGCAACCAGGGAGTGCCTTACCTGCCAGAGAACAATACTGATGGTGGACCTGCCCATGCCAAAGTGGTTCCCAATAGAGAGATAACTGTTGGGAGTGGCCAGCTTCCCGAGGATGATGGCGACCTTCTTCTCCAGGGGTATGGCAGACTACAGGTGGGTGTCCTGTCTCTGGAGGGTGGAGGCAAGCCAGACACAGAGCTCTACAAAGGTCTCCTTCATATGCAGAGGTTCTGGAGACACTGCTGATCGTCCCACTGCCCCATGACCAGCCGGTCCCACCAGTCTGAACTGGTGGTGTATCGCCAGACCCACCAGATGAGCTGAGGGTGCAGGCACCAGCAATGCCTTGCAGCAGTGTAAAGGGCATCCTCCCTGTGGGAAGTGTCGGCTTTGCCCCTCTGGAAGAGGAGGAGGAGGGTGGGGGTGAGATGCAGCAGCAGTGTGTGCATCCAGAGCAAGCCTGAGAGCGGCTCTAGCAGCGTGGCTCACTGAAAAGGTCAAACTCTCTCACAGAAGGCCTGGGAGCCCTGCACTAGCTGTGCTGTTCCTCCAGGAGGTATGCAGGTCTCGGCATAGGCAGGGAATGTGGAGCAGGGGGCAGTTTGCGGATGCTAGGCTGGGATCCCAAGAAGGGCTTGGCATCCATGAGAGCCTGTGTTCCAGGTTGCTGGGGCCGTTCTGTCAACAGAGTGGTCAGGGTGCGTGGATGCTCTCTGTCAACAGCGTGTGTGAGTAGAACGAGACTCTAAGTGTAGCTCTCTTCTGTTGACAGGAGTTTTGTAGGAAGATATCTTCCAACAGTGACTCCTCTCAACAAATTGCTGTAGTGTAGATGTGGCTCTAGTGTAGGCCTGCCCAGACAAATGAATGGCTCAGAGCAAATTACCTCCACGGTTTCCCAAGGAACTAGTGGGTTTTTGGGGTACTCAAATGGAGATGACTTTGAGAGGTCTGATTCTCAGAAAGTGGCTGCTTGGAAATCTCTGCAGTGCAGGTGTCTTTTAATTCAAATCAGAGGCCAAAAATTCAAGGCACTCCCAATACCTGTACACCTTTGTTATGCTGCACTTTCCAGACTTATAAGATGGCTCTTGCCACCAACCCCTGCCATGTCCCTTTGCATGTTGTCAGCTCTTGCATGGCTTGCCATACCAATGAAGCATTTTGCATTTGAATTCTATGAGCTTGTGTACTTTATCTATCCCAGAACCTACACTGCCATCACTCAGCTATATTCCTATCTGACCTCTTCCACTTAATTGCCTCTGTTAGGAAATAACCCTTTCTTCCAGCAATTCTCTTTATCATTAGTGCCAACAAAAACAATGAAAAACTGCACAATGAGCTTGAATAGAAATACCCCATTTCCTTTGAGTTACTTCAGTGCTTGCAAATAAGCAGTCAAAATACACTCCCCTAACTAGCTCCTCTGCTGATAAAAGCAATTCAGCTCTCAGACCTAAGCCCCTGGATCCCGGCAGCTTGAAATACTGAATAACTTTTTATTAGCATCAGAGCACACTTGCAAAACCCTTGATATGAGGTGCTCAGATTCAAGCCACAATCTTTGATGCTCCATCATTCTAACAGTGCCACTGCAGCCCTGAGAAAAACAGAATTTAATTTTCTCTGTTGTCTGCTCTTGGAGCAGTGCCTCTCAGGCACAGTGACATCCCCCTTACCCTGGACATTTGTTCAAGTAAAATAGCGTCTGCTTTATTTTTCTATGTGCTTCTGGCTAACTGCAGGGGACCAGATCCTCAGCAAGTATAACTGTGGCATTGACTTTAATGTAGCTACATTGATTTATCCCAACTCAGGATCTGATGATATGTGTGTATTAGATACAAAATAAATAAGTTTATACAGGGAATGAGAAAACAAAGCTAGCTAGATGATTAGGCAACTGGAGCTAATGTAAGTTTCAGATCGTTTTGTGGAGATGTTATGTTAAAATATCCGTCTGTCTGCACCCCAACTTATTCCTTCTCTGATCTGCCCACAGAATGGACCACCACAGCCTGAACTTGAATGAAGTTTCACTTGAGAATAGCCCACAGGCAAATGGAGTGGGGTGGGGAATAAAGCACTCTGCAGTTTGAACCAAGTGAAAAATAGGGCATGGTGAAAATAAAATACGGCTTAGTTTCCTGATGCAGCGGCATATTTGCAAACAGCAGTACTTGGTCACTGGCACTTTCTTCAGCAGACCCAGTCATAACTCCCAGGGAAAGCAACAGGCAAGAGAATGGTAAGGGCTCATTTTCCAGATTCACTGGAAAATTGTCTCCTGACAAATATTTGGCTCAGTAGGGCTACGTCTACACGTGCACCCAACTTCGAAATAGCTTATTTCGATGTTGCGACATCGAAATAGACTATTTCGATGAATAACGTCTACACGTCCTCCAGGGCTGGCAACGTCGATGTTCAACTTCGACGTTGCTCAGCCCAACATCGAAATAGGCGCAGCGAGGGAACGTCTACACGCCAAAGTAGCACACATCGAAATAAGGGAGCCAGGCACAGCTGCAGACAGGGTCACGGGGCGGACTCAACAGCAAGTCGCTCCCTTAAAGGGCCCCTCCCAGACACACTTTCATTAAACAGTGCAAGATACACAGAGCCAACAACTAGTTGCAGACCCTGTATATGCAGCACGGACCCCCAGCTGCAGCAGCAGCAGCCAGAAGCCCTGGGCTAAGGGCTGCTGCCCACGGTGACCACAGAGCCCCGCAAGGGCTGGAGAGAGAGTATCTCTCAACCCCCCAGCTGATGGCCGCCATGGAGGACCCCGCTATTTCGATGTTGCGGGACGCGGATCGTCTACACGTCCCTACTTCGATGTTGAACGTCGAAGTAGGGCGCTATTCCCATCCCCTCATGGGGTTAGCGACTTCGACGTCTCGCCGCCTAACGTCGATTTCAACTTCGAAATAGCGCCCAACACGTGTAGACGTGACGGGCGCTATTTCGAAGTTACTGCCGCTACTTCGAAGTAGCGTGCACGTGTAGACGCAGCTTAGGGAAAAGCAGCTCCTGGAGGCTGCAGTGCAGCTAGGCACCACCAGGTGGTCCCAGAGCTCCACATAAAATGTGCTCACCTCCCCACACTGTCACACCTGCCTTTAAACCGATTTTCCCACTTTCATTGATAAATATCTTTGACCAGCTACAATGATGGGGGGAGGAGAGGCTGCCGAGGGAACAGAGGTATTTTGACAAGTAAAAAAACAGAAAAGAAATAATAACAATAAAATCCACACTGCACCTCTGGGCCTTCATTTTGAAGTTTAAAAAAAAGGCTGCTGCTGTGGAGGAGCCATTTGAAGGCAAAAGCTTGATAACTCCTTCCTGAGACACAGCCAAATAAATCATCAGCTCACCACTCTGCTCCCTTAATCCCTCCATGTGCTGAGGGCATATTCACAGTGCAAAGAGAAGACAGAGTGGCCTTGCTCATACAGAATCACAGAATCATAGGGCTGGAAGGGACATCAGGAGGTCATCTAGTCCAGCCCCCTGCTTCAAGCAGGATCAACCCTTACAAAGTCCCAGCCAGGACCTTGTCCAGCCGGGACTTAAAAACCTCAAGGGATGGAGAATCCACCACCTCTCTAGGCAACGCATTCCAATGCTTCACCACCCACCTGGTGAAGTAGTTTTCCCTAATATCTAACCTACACCTTTCCCTCTTCAACTTCAGACCATTACTCCTTGTACTGCTGTCTGACACCACTGAGAGCAGTTTCTCACCCTCCTTTTTAGAGCTCCCCTTCAGGAAGTTGAAGGCTGCTATTAAATCACCTCTAAGTCTTCTCTTCTGTAAACTAAACAAGCTCAAATCCCTCAGCCTCTCCTCACAGGTCTTGTGCTCCAGCCCGTTAGTCATTTTTGTTGCCCTTCGCTAAACCTGCTCCAGCAAATCCACATCCTTTTTATACTGGGGGGGGGGCCCAAAACTGGACACAATATTCCAGGTGTGGCCTCACCAGTGCCGAATAAAGAGGAATAACTATTTCACTAGATCTGCTCAAAATGCTCCTCCTATGCACCCCAGTATGCCATTAGCTTTTTTGGCTACAAGGGCACACTGTTTACTCATATCCAGCCTTTCATCCACCATAACCTCTAGGTCCCTTTCCATCGTACTCCTGCTGAACCAGTCAGTCCCCAGCCTGTAACAATGTTCGGGATTCTTCCGCCCTAGGTGCAGGACTCTACACTTCTCCTTATTGAACTGCATCAGATTTCTTTTGGCCCAGTCCTCCAATTTATCCAGGTTCCTCTGGATTCTCTCTCCACCCTTCAACAAGTGTACCTCTCCCCCTAGTTTTGTGTCATCCGCAAACTTGCTGAGGGTGCAACCCAGTCCCTCATCCAGGTCATTAATAAAGATGTTGAATAACACTGGCCCCAGAACCGAGCCTTGCGGCACTCTGCTTGAAACCTCCTTCCACTCCTGCCCTAAGCAGCTCAGGCACGAATTGTTCCAGCTGTCAGTTGAAACAGGAATGGTTGCTGAGAACACCTTTGTGTTCTCTGAGGTTGCTTCCGCCAATGGGAGGAGGTGGGACAGGGTCTGAACCATTGAAGGACAGTTGAACAGTAAAGCCCGTAACCTGAGACATGGTTTCAAGTCCCTGCTCTACCACAGATGTCCAGAATGATTTTTGGGAAAGTTCCTTGGGGTTTCTGTGTCTCCGTTCCCCAGCTGTACAATGGGGATAACAGCACTGTCCTGCCTCACAGAGGAATTTGGCTTAGCAGAGACTCGGGCCAACAAATCCTTGAACAATTAGGTTTCAGTACTTAGAGCCCCCCCAGTGTGGTAGACCACACATACTGTCTCGTTTGGGTGCTGTAGTAGCAGTAGGCTTGTGTGTAGCAGCCCTGCACCTCGGCTGTAGGTTGGGAAGAGGACTTTAATCCCCCTGCACTTGCTCCCAGGCAGTGTTTCCTGTAAGCTGAGCACTTGGGTAGCTGCCCAGGAGGGATTCAGGTGACACCCAGATGATTAGCAGAGTGCCCACAGCCGACAGCCTGAGTTTCTATTGGTGGTTCACATCCACACATGCCTTGGTGCACATAACAAAATCTATTCTGCCCACACATGGAAAAAATAGAGGAAACACTGTGCCCAAGCAAAACCTGTTTATATGGGTTTTTTGGGAAGGCTGAGAGTGGGGTCATTAATCCTTCTTTAGCCAGCCATCCAAACACAATGCAAATGGACAGCTGAATCATAGAGTCATAGAATCTGAGGGCTGGAAGGGACCTCAGGAGGTCATTGAATCCAGACCCTGCCCAAAGCAGGATCAACCCCAACTAAATCATCCCAGCCCGCACTTGGTCAAGCCGGGACATAGAATCCTCTGGGGATGGAGATTCCACCACCTCCCTAGATAACACATTCCAGTGCTTCACCACTATCCTGCTGAAATAGGTTTTCCTAATATCCAACCTATACCTCCCCCTCTGTAACTTGAGAGCATTGCTCCTTGTTCTGCCATCACTAACTACTGAGAACAGCCTCTCTCAATCCTTTTAAGAGCTCCCCTTCGGGAAGTTGAAGGCTGCTATCAAATCGCTTCTCTTCTTCAAACTAAATAGGCTCAGATCCCTCAGCCTCTCCTCATAGATCATGTTTTCCAGCCCAGTAATCATTTTCATTGCCCTCTGTTGGACCTGCTCCAATGCATCCAAATAGAGAGAACAGGCTTTGGTTTGATACAATGGCTTCTGTTTAGGGTAGAACCAGAGGATATCAGATTTAAAAGCACAGGAGTGATGGCCATCCATCATATTATTCCTGGGCACAAACCTGTCTCCAGCCTGATCCTCTGCTCTCCAGATCTTCTATCTATCTATCTATCTCCCCACACAGTCTGTGCTATCAAAACAAAAAGCAGTCAAGTAGCACTTTAAAGACTAGCAAAATGGTTTCTTCAAGAACTCCTCTTAATCAATAAGCGGTATGACCACAAAATTTGGTCTGCAGCTTCCTCTTACCCAAACTTCAACCAAGGTCAGGGTTTGGCTGTGCCTGGAAAGTGGGAAGTGCCTGAAAGCATGGAAAGGGAGGGGGCAGAAGAAGGAGGAAGGTGAAAGGGGATGGGCACAGGAGGGCTATGACACAGAGAATGGCCACTGGGGGCAGCTGCAGTCCCAAGACAGAGACTAGCAGGATGGAGGCTATACTATCTTGCCTGCTGCAATAACTGAGTAAATAGCTCCCCTGCCCCAGACCCAGAGCCTGCACCCTGTGGAGAGCCCTCAGGCTGCAGAGGGGGCTGCTGGAGGGAGGGGGTAGCCCCCAGGCAGCGTGAGGCCACAGAAGAGGATACTGAGGCTTGGGAGCAGCCCCTGGAGGCTCACCCCACCCAGATATCCTGCACGCATTGGAGGGGCCTATTGGAGGAGGGACAGGTGGGGGCCATCAGACCATGCCGTAGGGGAGGGGGGTAAGTAAAGGGGGCACCTTCTGTATTTAGCCAGCCATTCACAGTCTTTGTTTAAGCCAGAGCTGAGGGCATTGAATTTGCAGATGAATTGTAGCTCAGAAATTTCTCTTTGGAGTATGGTCCCCATAATTTTTGATGTTTGGGAGACAACCTATACTACCGCTTGACTTGTGTTTTTGGATTAAAGCCAGCTGGCCTTTAGCTCACATGGTAGAGACTAGGGCTTTAGCCCCTCTGGTCACAGTTTCAGTCCTGGGTCTGTTGGCCTCACGGAATGCATTACCTAGAGAGGTAGTGGAATCTCCATCCCTAAGAGGTTTTAAAGTCCTGGCTGGGAGGATTTAGTTGTGGATGATCCTGGGCTGGACTTGATGACCTCCTGAGGTCCTTTTCAGCCCTAGGGTTCTATGATTCTCTGAGGGTGCCTACCCCAATTGAACTTGCTGGGTAAGCGAGGCTGGTATAGTACTCCCAGCCTGGTATGAGTTGGGCAGAGATCTACATCAGGGAAGTAAAGACACAAAACCTGACCCCTAGCAGGGGAATGAGGTGCACACAGTGAAGACACTCATCCTAGTGCCCGGGTTCTGCATAGCTGTTCTTTTATCATCTGTCTCCTCCGTAGCTGCTCCACTCTGCAGTGATCTCTTTTCTCATGACACCAGCCAGTTCACTTCTACATCCATCCCCTTCTGGGATGAACACAGAGTTCTATAAACTAAACCCAAATACACATAACTGCATCCCTACCTTGGCTCACTCATCCTCAGCTTTTCATCCCTTCCTAGTCTGTGCCCTGATCTTGTGTTGAGAGTCATTTCCCAGGGTTGTCTATTTGGAGGTCCATATCCAAACCCATAAGTCCTTCTCTGCCCGGAGCCCAAGGTGCTGCCTGACAGTTTTTCCTGGTAGCATTCCCATGCATCTGGCAACCAGAATGCCCAGTGGAAATGAGACCCTGGCAGCTCTGGTCAGCATGACCAACCACCTGGCTGTTAAAAGTTGAGTCAGTGGCAGAGCTCTCGGCCTGCCATGCCTTATGTGGCTCCCAGAAGCATGTCATGTAGCATGTCGTCTCTCTGGATTGTAGGCGTAGGGACAGCAGGGGCTCTGCATGCTGCATAGCTCCAATGGGCTGGCAACTATGTCCAATGGGAGCTGGGGGGGATGGCACTCGCAGACAAGATCTCACACAGAACTGCCTACCAATGCCTCTGCACAGGAGCCAACAGGAGACATGCCACTTCTGCTAGAAGCTGCTAGAGCTAAGTGCCGCCTGGAGCTTGATGCCTGCCCCTCCAAAGCTCCAGCCCCCCGTCCCATCTCTGATCCCCATCCCACAATCCAAGCCTCTGAGCCCCATCCTTGGAGTTCCCTTCAGCACCACAACCCCTCAACCTCAGCCCCACACCAAAGCCTGCACCCCCAGCTAGATCCCTCACCTCCAAGTGCTCCAGCCCCCGCCCCATGTTTGATTCCCCTTTCTGCAGCCTGAACTTCTCATTTGTGGCCCCACCTCAGAACTGGCATCCCCATCCCAGAGCCTGTATTTTCTACGGTGCACCATGCAATGGGGTAGTCTTAGTCGGGGCCTCGGGGTGTTCTTATGATGCAGATAATAACAAAGGAGAAGTTGGATAGCTTAGGCATTCATTTGCCTTAGTGGTGAAGTGCTTATAAATACCCAGTGATAGAATCACAGAATAATGGAACCGGAAGGGACCTTGAGAGGTCATCAGGTCCACTCCCCTGCCCTCATGGCAGGACCAACCATTGTCCAGAATCTCTAGACCATACCTGTTAGATGTCTGTCTAACCTGGCATTAAATATATTCAGTGATGGAGATTCCACAACCTTAACAAGGAATTTATTCCCGTGTTTAACTACCCCAAGAGTTAAAAAGTTTTTCCTAATGTCCAAGTTAAACCTCCCTTGCTGGAGTTTAATCCCATTGCTTCTATCCTACCATAAGAGGCCAGAGAGAGCACTTTTTCTCCCTCCTCCTTAAAACACCTTTTTAAGTACTTGAAAGCACTTATCATCATGGCTTTGCAAACTCCTGACTGGGATTATTTAGTTGGGGTTGATCCTGCTTTAGGCAGGAGGCTGGACTCGATGACCTCCTGAGGTCCTTTCCAGTCCTAGGATTTTATGATCCCCCTCTCAGACTTTTTTGTTAACTAAACAAGCCCAATTCTTTCAGTCTTCACACATAGCTCGTGTCCTCTAGTCCTTTAATTGTTCTTATTGCTGTTCTCTGGACCTTCTCCAATTTCTCTTTGTCTTTCTTGAAATGTGGTGCCCAGAACTGGACATAATACTCCAAGTGAGGCCTAATCAGTGCTGAGTGGAGCAAAGAATGACTTCCCATGTGTCGCTCACTGCACTCCTGTTAATGCATCCTGGAATCACAGCTGCTTTTTTTACAACAGCATCACACTGGTGACTCACATTTAGCTTGTGGTCCACTATGACCTCTGGATCCCTTTCCGCGGCACTCCTTGCTAAACAGTCTTTTCCCATACTGATGATGTATAAGGGCACCATGATGTGTAGGGCAGGCTGTGTGTGTTTGTGGCAGAGGGTGTCTCAAAGGCACACATGCCCAAATGGAAAGTGGCACAAAGGAAAAGGTTGTAGAAAGATGCAATATGTTGTGTTATTTGGGCAGAGTGGAAGGAGAGAAGGATGTGCTTTTTCACTGTCTAGGGCTGTGGTTACACGACAGCGTTCTGATGACAGAAGTCACTGTCAAAAGAGATTTCCTGACAAAACTTCTGTTGACAGTGGGCAGCCATACACAAAAGCAAACTGGAAGAGCACTCTGAGCTGTTGACATAGCAGCCAGGCTGCCCGGCTGCTCTCTTGACAAAATAGGCACCCAGAAGCACAGCAGACAGGGCTGCCCATTGTTGTGGATGTCCTGTCTGTTGAGAGAAGCTCCCCACTGCCACAGAGCATCCACATCACATTTTTTGTCGACAGAATCTGTCAACAGCAGCATTTTGTCTCAAAGCTCTGAGGCAAAACGCTGCGAGTGAAGGTTCTGTGTTTTGTCAAGATACAGTCGACAAACCCCATTCTGTGTGCACACTCCATGAGTTTTGTCAACAAAACCAGGACTTTTTTGGCAAAACTTGCTAGCATAGCTAGCCTAGGAGTGTATTTGGGCACTATTACCATAGAGTCAAATACTTAATGCTCATAACCCTCGCTGGATTTTCATGACTTTACAGGAAGGTGAAGTGACTTGCCCAAGTTCCCATGACAGCCTGGTGGCAGAGGTAGGAATAGATTTTAGGTTTCTATTTTTAACTCTGTTTCACCAGATTACCCTTGTATTATCCAGGCATAAAACGGGGAGGAAGTAGGAAGCAGTGTGCAGGTCCCTTCCATGAGAATCAGGAGACCAGCTCCTGCTCCTAGTTCTGCCCCGACTTCACAGGTGAGACTGCATGCCTCAGTGCCCTCATCTCCAAAAATGAGACTATTATAATGACTTGCCTATTGTAAGTGTTGTTTTTAACATCAGATGTTTGGTGGATTAAGACAGTCTCATAACATAAATGCTTCTCTGGGGGCCTAAGACCTGGAATGACCTAGGCTCCTGTGCAGTCATGGCCCAATTAAAAATGACATTTCATTTCGCAGCTAGAACAGGTTCAAACTGTCAAACAGCAACAGGAAGCCGAGTGTGTTAATCGTCCATCATAAATACTGAACTCTCCAGATAAAAAACCCTTCAGGGTTTTTTGTTTTGTTTTGTTTTGTTCTTTTCTATGGAGAAACCCATAGATCAAAAGGCTCTGTCTGCAAAAAGGGTCTGGGAGTATAAGAAAGAAAGCAAATTATAAAGGGATACCAGAGCAATATTACGAAGACTCTCGAAGCATAGGTAAGCAAGAGGTTCTGAAAAATCAATAGGAAATTTTGCTGGCAGCAAGTGCAGATTTCAGTTACAGGACAGGAGGATCAAAAGAGGCCGAGAAAGCTATTGCAAGAATTTCAAAGGAATGTGAAGTTGATGGTAACTACTTCTGTGACTGACTGGGTCTTATTACTAGTGGGAGTTATTTTGGATCTGGAGGCTGCCCTCTGCACCCAATACACTTTCCAGGTCCTAAAAAATAAGGCTACAATTTCCAAAGCGTAAGGGAATCAGGTGCTCAGCAGCCATTGGACCATAATGAGAGTTAGGCACCCAATTCCTTTTGGCTCCTTTAGAAAAGCCCAAGCTAAGTTGCACCCTCCACTACACCTGTGCAATGCCATTTAACTCAGTGGGGAGGTGAGGTGTAACTGAGAGCAGACATGGACCGTGAATATGCGGTTACATGAGATTAGAGTTTCTTACTGCTGCTCTCTGGGCTCCTTTTGAGTGCCACAAGCATGTGGCTGGCATGATTTGTGGCATCCTCCAACACCTGCCCATCTGCAGTCAGAAGGAGTCACTGGCACATGAGAACATAGCAACAGTCATACTGGGTCAAACCAAAGGACGAGCCGAATGTCTTGTCTTGTGATGGGGCCAACACCACGTAGCCCAAAGGGAATGAACAGAATAGGCATCGTTCAAGTGATCCACCCCCACTGCCCATTCCCAGCTCCTCGTAAACAGAGACCAGGTCACCACCCCTGCCCAGCCTTGCTAACAAGCATAGATGGAACTATCCCCCATGAACTTGCCTAGCTCTTTTTAAACCCATCTTTTTTTTGCATGCATTTTGATAGAGTGAATCAAGTTGCAGTCTCTTTCTGGCAACTTCAGAACCTCTTAGTGAGATTCTGGTGGCATTTTCCCAATTCCTCATTATACTTGTACATCCCACAAAGTCACAAGACCTTGTTGTTAACGTCCTCCTGGGAATGGCCAAGATGGCCATTTACTGTACTAGAAAGCTCAGCAGAAGGGTTATCTGCAACTGGGAGTCCTGATCCCTTGTATCAGTCTCTGGGAAGAGCTCCTCTGGTTGGCATCCACTGATTTCTTGAATTTCTTTGAGGAGCAGTGGGCACGCTTCCACTTTCTCTGGCCACTGTTCCCCTTTGGATCCCTTGTTTTAGTTGTAGCGGGGTAGTGGTGTTATGCCATGCCTAGATTACAGGGATTTGTCAACAGGAGTTTTTGTCGGAAGATATCTTCCAGGTAAACTCCTGTCAACAAATTGTGGCCAAACTGCCAAATGGATCACAAGAGCGATCCACTCTGTCTGCAGAGAGCAGACAGACTGCCCGTCGGCTCTATCATCAAAATGGCCAACTGGAAGTACAGCAGACCAGGCTGCCGGTGCCCCAGAAACCCTGTCTGTTGCCAGAGGGCCCCCTGGCATGTACATTCTGGCTTTCTGTGGGCATTATGCCTCGTAAGGGTGGGATACAGCTGTTGACAAAAGTGCTGTGTTCTGTCAATTTGTTGTCTACTGAATGCTTTGGGAATCTGGACGTTCCCTGTGGTTTGTTAACAAAAGCCCTCCAGTGCAGGCATGGCCTATTTCTGTAGCTTCAAAAAAAGCAAAACCAAAACAACAACAACAAAACAGCCTGGGGCACCTGAGAAACTAACAACTTTATTAGGTCATGCGCTTTTATGCGTAAAACCCACCTTTTCAGATGAAAAATCATCCTTACCTCCACCTCTGGTTTTCTTTTTTTACATTTATTCTCCCCTGGAGCCATCAGTCAGCTGGACTCAGTGGTTTCTCCACCAGAATCTAGAGGATGAGCCTTTACTTTTGAGTGACCCTATGTCTGCCTGTCCCAGAACTCACAATAGGAATACTTGCTTCCTCATGTGCGGCACACCCTCCGATATCTCTAATGTGCCCCTTTCCCCACAGCCCAATATTAGCTTTTCCAGACCATTGGTCAGTCACTAAGCAGTTGCTACTCCTACTGACTTCACTGGTGAGTTGCACCAGCTCATGCATGTGATGCATTTTTTCCTGTTTGCATATTTAACCCATAATTCCACTGCTTTATTTTTTGCCGTTCCGATTAAAATTCGTCTAAATGTTTATGTGCATATGTGATACATAATGGTCTGTACTGTCTAAAACAGGGACCTAAATACTAGGCCGAATACGCTGAGGCTGAAAAGTGCAAGCTACAGTTCAGTAATGGAATGTGACTCCAGGAAAGAAAATGATGTGTGCTATATGGAGAAGCTCTACCAAAGGAGTTTTCTGGGAGTTTTGTTTGTCCTGAGTTCTCCCGTCTGGAGCTCAGTGCCATGTTGAGGAATCTGTAGGAGAAGGTTTGGAGATATGTGGGAAGAAAGCTGTTGTCTGTCAGGGAAGTTGGGGTGGAGTGGCTTGTACAAGCTACCCAGAACTCAGAGTACAAACCTGCATTGCTAGGTTGCTTCTGAGTCCAGGGCGGTAAACTAGCTAGGTCCAGAATAACCTGAGTGTGTCGACCTGAGTTGCTGCCATTCTTCGCATATGCACCATGTGCTGCAGAGGGCACGCTACCAGGATTCGATGCAAAATTTGGTCCACTAGTTGAATCCTTATCTTCCCTGCTTGGGAAGTGCTACATATGGCTTCTGCTACCTGAGCAGCAATACCATCTCAGACTGCAGTGTAGACATAATGACAGACCAGTGCATGTGTGTCGGGGGGCGGCAAGGATTTGAATAAACACAATCTCTTGTTCTGGGTTTTTGCTTTTACAGACAACTACAGGGCTTACTTCTAGGTCTGTAATTACTCTCTCATTCAAAATTTGTTAGCTTAAAAAGAGATTTACGCTAAACCAAATTAAATCCACTTTAGTTCTGAATAAGAGCTTCCATTCAGGGCTTTAGCAAGGCTCAACTAATCTACTTTAAATCTATACCTTACATAAATCTGGATTAATTTCCCTCAGTGTCTCAGAATAGACAAACTTTTACTCAGAAGCTTGCCAAACCAAACCCTCAAACATTTTAAGTTGCAACTACTGTTGATTAGAATGTCCCAGGTAACTCCTCTGTGAACAACAAGAGCAACAACAACAAATGCCTGGGAAAAAAGCCAGGCTTGTTCTATACACAGGATTTGTACTGGTATCATTCAATTATTTTGGGAGGCACTGTAGCCTAGTAGCTCAGGCACTGGCTTGGCAGTCAAGAACCATGGATTCAGCTCTAAGGGAGTTAGAAGTCTGTCCAATATACAAAGCATCTGGGCATATACAAAGCATCTGGGCATTGTTGGCACATGGTGTCATATATGATGTTAGTAGTGGAGCATGAGAAAGTGCCCGTGATTCTGCGAGTAACCTGGTTAGGTCCAGTGATGGTATTTCCAGAGAAGACATGTGGACAAAGCTGGCAGTGGGCTTTGTTGCAGGGAAAGGTTCCAGGACTGGTGTTCCTGAGGTATAGATTGTGGCTGTTAGTGAGGATCCTCATGAGATTGAGAGGTTGTCTGTAGGAGAGAACAGGCATGTCACCCAGGGCCTTCTGGAGTGTAGCATCCTGATTAAGAATAGGTTGTAGGTCTTTAATAATTCGTTGCAGTGGTCTGAGTTGGGGGCTGTAGGTGATGACCAGTGGTGTTCTGTTCTTGGTTTTTTTGGGCCAATCTTGGAGTAGCTGGTCTCTGGGTATGCGTCTGGCCCTGTCGATTTCTTTTTTTACTTCTCCTGGTGGGTAATTCAGGTTTATGAATATTTGGTAAAGTTCTTGTAGTTTTTGGTCTCTGTCAGTTGGATCAGAGCAAATGTTCGAGAGCTCAGAGGCCTTAGGCTTGCATGTGAAGTGTTTCAAAGCAACTTAAGGAGAGAGTGTGTTGCCATGAGTACAGACAATACCACAGTGATGTATTATATAAACAAGCAAGGGGGGTGCACACTCCTCTGTACTCTGTCACGAGACCCTCATTCTCTGGGAGTTCTGCATTCAGCCTCAAATTCTCCTGAAAGCGTATTACCTACCTGGGGCCCACAACTCTCTGGCAGACCCACTCAGCAGGTCCTTCCTGGACCACGAATGGTCACTACATCTGGAAGTGCTACATTTACTTTTCCAGAAGTGGGGCCATCCCCAGGTAGACCTATTCGCCACCCATCTCAACACAAAGTGCTGGACGTTCTGCTCTTACCAGAATCAAAGCCTGGGCTCCTGGCCAGATGCCTTCAGTATTCAGTGGTTGGGCCCTCTGCTTTATGTCTTCCCTCCACTGCCACTCATCCACCAGCCCCTACTCAAAATTCAGTCAGATGGGGCATCGGTCATCCTGGTGGCCCCAGGAGGGGCTCAACAATGCTGGTACTCGACCCTCTTAGAGCTGTCTGCCTGCGACCCAATGGCACTCCCATTACCCCCAGACGTGTTGACGCAGGAGGAGGGGAGACTGCTGCACCCCAGTCTCCAAGTGCTACATCTCATAGTGTGGACATGGCTGAGGGCAGTGGAGCTCTCATGCTCGGAGCCTGTGAAAGACAAGCTGTTAAACAGCAGGAAGCCCTCCACAAGGGCAACGTATGTAGCCAAGATCTTCTACCTGGGCAGCTCAAAAGGGGTTATCCCCAGGGCAGACCCTGATACCAATTATTCTGAGCTACTTGTCGCCCTTGAGCCAGAAGGGGTTGTCTCTATCCTCTATCAAGGTACACTGAGCAGCCATTTCAGCCTTTCACCGTGGGCTGGGGCTATCGTCAGTCCTTTCAGACCCTGTGGTAAAAAGGTTCATGAAGGGAATGGAAAGGGTCAGGCTGCAGTTGCATCCCCTCTGCCGGTGTAGGACCTCAGTCGGTATTGTCAAAGCTTATTGGGGCCCCTTTCGAACCCCTCACCTCCTGCTGCCTCTTATTTCTCAGTTACAAAACAGCAGGCTTGGTGGCCATTACCTCAGCCAGGAGGGGGTCAGAACTAAGGGGTCTGATGGTGGACCCACTCTATATGGTGTCCCACAAGGATAAGGTTCCTGCCGAAGGTTGTCTCCTCCTTTCGTGTCAACCAGGGCATTGCCCTACTAGTTTTTTATCCAAAACCTCATGCCTCCCCTAGGGAACAGCGTTTACATACTATGGATGTTTGAAGGGTACTGGTCTTCTATATGGACAAGACCAGACCCTTCAGAAAGTCCCAGCAGCTGTTTGTTGCTGTGGCAGACAGGATGGAGGGGCTTCCAGTATCCTCCAAGCAGATTTCCTCCTGGATAGTAGCTTGTATCAAAGAGTGTTGCAAGCTGGCGGGGGTCCTCCCTTCCCCGATCAGGGCTCACTCTGCCAGAGCACAGGCTTCCTCAACGGCATACTTAGCCAGGGTTCCTATCCGGGACATTTGTAGGGCGGCTACCTGGTCCTCAATTCACATGTTTACAGCACATTACGCTTTGACACAGCACGCAGGAGAACATGCTGCGGTGGGCAGGGCTGTGCTCCATTTCGTTCGGGGCTCTAACCCCACCTCCTAGGCATTGGCTTGTATTCACCCAACTTGGAATGCACATGAGCAATCACTCGAAGAAGAAAAGACAGTTACCTGTTCTGTAACTGGTGTTCTTTGAGATGTGTTGCTCATGTCCATTCCTAAACCCTCCCGCCATCCCCACTGTCGGAGTAGCCAGAAAGAAGGAACTGAGCAGAGGGCAGGTCGGGCGGTGCTCATATGTGCTGCCATACAGGCACTACTCCAAGGGCACGGCACCGACCCTATGGCTACCGGCTAGGGCAAAAGGCTTCCAGCAACAGCATATGTGCCAGTGTGCAACCAACCTGGAATGGACATGAGCAATACATCTCAAAGAACAGCAGTTACAAAACAGGTAACTGTCATCTCTCTTCACTCCCAAAACTGGGCCTTACCCACTCAGCTATGTTGCTAATGAAGATGCAAACTGTCAGGGCATTCCCTGCATGGTGTTATTTTGCTCTTTCATTCCTTAACATGCTCTACAGTATGTCTAGTTAACTGCTTCCGCTCTTTGGCATCTTCACATACAGTTTGGCACTCGTGGGACCAGCTCTGGGGATGGATGCCCAGCAGACACACACAGGTTTGTACTGGAAAGCCACAGCCTCTGTTAACTAGACTTTGCAGAGGAGCACAAGGAAAATGGGACACTGGTCCTTTCCTGAGAAAGGCTTTGATTAAGCAAGTAGCTCATATATCTAAGTTTGCTTCTTCCCCATTCTGGGGGCCATGCAGTGTATTTGCAATTAAATTTAGTCTAGTTACCCTCCAAAGCAAAGAAAAGCTGTTTGAAAAATTAGTAATATGAGTCTGTCTACCCTTTGACAAATTATTTTCTAATGAAGAACATCTGCTTGGGCCAAGAAGGTTCCCTCATCTTTACGTTTGCTTCATGCACATGGTAGTTATTTTACATATTGCAAAATGTGCTTTGGTCACATAGCCAAAAGGGGCAGGGTGGCACTGGTAAAATGTAGCAGAGCTGTGAGTGGAATGTAATTTCCCTCTCCCCCCTTGAATTATCCTTTCTGTCTATAACAGGTGTAATGAGTGCAACACCTGATGGCTAATGATAAGCCAGATGGTTTGGAACTGTAATTCCATATGTCATGCAATTTCACATAGAAAAAGGAAAGAGTTAACCCTTTGTGGGTCTTAGCAACATGAGGCTGAGAAGGGATGCAGCGATTTTGTTATGAATGGGAGGATTGGTCTACAGGAGGGTGGAGGTTTTTGGATCTTCAGAAATGTCACTTCCTATAATCCCCTGGGTCCTTCCAACTACAAATAAATATAATAACAACAGAGGCTTTTCACTGAGAATCCATGACCAAAGTTTAGTCTGAGCCAAATATGTGTAAGGGCAGGACTTTGGGGGCTCCCAGATTGGAGCCATGTGGAGTTCCTGTGAACTATTACAAGACTTATGCATTACCAGGACCCCTGTAAGGCCTACGGCCTGCCTTTGTGTGTATTCAGCTCAGTATAAAACCTGGGAATGGACTATCTGGAGGAGCAGCCAACTTTCCTGGTTGTTTCAAAGTCCTGGTCCAGTGATTGGAAAGGCTTAGGAGCATTAAATGGGTGCATAGGATGTCTACTGTTTGGGGGTGACATATAATTGCAGTTCAGCTCTGCCTAGTGACATTCCTCAGTGCGTGCCTTGCTCTCAAGAGGTCTCCAGCTGGTGGAAGTTACCACAGCTCCACTGACTTAATTGGAGCTATAGGGATTTACATCAGCTGAAGACTGAACCCAGAGATTTCAGCAGTTTCATCTCCTGATCTTCCGAAGGGACTTGAGGGTATTTAGAACCCTGTCAGAGCCATTCAGCCTATCACAGCATCAGACCTCTAAAGTGGTATTATTGTTTTTACAAATACAACCAGAGGTTTAACTTTATACACCTGGGCAGCAAATGTTGTGTGTGGCACATTTCCCAGGGCTCATGTCATAGACCCTGCTAGCTTAAGAACAGTACTCAGCTCCTAGAAAGCATTCTTCATCCAGAGGGCTCAAGATGCTTTGTGTTTTAAGCAAAGATGAGAAAGAATCATTTACCCAATGTTACTGGGGGAGAAACTGAAACACAGGTTCAGCCTCGCCAAAGGATTTAAACACATGAAGTCAATGGGATCAAGCTTTGCTGAACAAGACAAGAAGTGGGACTGTCCCACGAAAGCTCACCTAATAAATTATTTTGTTAGTCTTTAAAGTGCTACTTGACTGCTTTTTGTTTTGAGGACAGACTTAAGAATGTATTTATGCACTTGCAGAACTGGAGAGAGACAGAAGAGTTTGTCTGTGTTGATGTAGTGTAACCAATAAAAAAACAAACAAACAATCAAACAAAACAAAACAAAACAAAACATGTGATGGAGTGGGGGGGTGCATGTGAGAGAGTCAGGCTGTGTGTGTGTGTGTGTGTGTGTGTGTGAGAGACAGAGGAAGACAGGCAGAGCAGCTCACAGCAGCGAAAGATGATCCCCTGGGGCTGTCACCTCAGCTGGCAGTTAACACCTCTGACCTGAACAAAGAGCAAGGAGGAGCCGAGCAGGGTTTGAATCTGAGGTGGCAGTTAGAAGATGGGGGAGAGAAAGTGGGAGGGCAGCCAGCCTGGCTGAGGGGGAAGCTACACCCCAGATGAGGCACCCCTCAGGCTCCTCTCCCCAAGATGGGTTGAAATGACTGTCTCTGCAGGCTGTATTGACACCTCTGTGCTGAGCTGTGCCTCTGTGGACTAATAAACTTCCTGTTCTACCTGCTGAGTGAGAGTCACTCCTGCTTCTGGATGGGATGCTGTGCTTGGGGACCCCTGAGCTCCATCACAACACATACAAACAGGAATTCTGATTTCCAGTATCTGGGCTCCTATTGCAGCTATTTATTTGAAAAAAATTCTTTGCCACCAAAAGGAAACAACTTATTTTGCTTGTAAAGCAATACTCTAGCTGTCATATGAAATGCAGTGTCCTCTGTAGCTTTGCAACCCACTTAGTGAGGTCAAGAATGGCTTCTCAAGGCCATCTGTTTCAGACAAAGTTATAGGCTGAAGTGTCTCGTTACCCTCATGAGAACACAGCCATCCATCCACAACTCTGTGCAGAAGGGGCTGTATCATTTGACTTGTAAAGAAAGACTTCTCGTGCATTTCAAATGGAGACAAACATGCTTTTCAGGGACAGGGAGGGGAAAACATCCCTTTATTAAAAGCTGCTCAACTTGGGGTTGATTCCAGACTCTAGTTCATAATGGTAACTTGATCAGCAGGAAAGTGCTGATGATGTCAAAATGTTACATCTGCAGCCTGGGAAATAACATGCAATGCACATCCTGAATCACGAAAAAATGTCAGCATTTTTTGCGTATTTAGTTTATATCTTCTGCAGCAGAGCTTGAGTCCCGTTAGAAGACAGTGCGCTGAGCTGCATACATACTGCCAAATTTCTGCATCCCAAGGTCAGTGTCAGTAACCACATAAAAACAAATGGGACTTTGCATTCCTTGATTCTACATGAATAGGTAATCATGTCACTGGATACATACACAGATTCCAGGTGAAATTCAAAGTGGGCTAGCTGAATGCCTATGCATCATTTCAGTCCCAATCAAAAAAGGGACTCAGTGGGATTTCACTGGCCTGATTGAAGGGGGAATCATACCGTGGCAGAGATGTTAACTCAGCAAAGAGATGTTAGCCAATTGGGTGGCTGCTATCTCAAGGTTTTGTTCAGTGTCCAAAGGTGTATATTTAGAGCCCTGTAAATCCACAGGTATATGTCTCAGTGGATGTGGATATCCAAAGTTCATTTTTGTAGACAGAGATGTGGATGTGGATACAAATTTTATATTGAAAACCATGAAAATTTGTGGATGTCTACAGGTATTTGTGGCTTGTTTTTGCAGACGTGGATACAAATTTTGTATCTGTGCAGGGATCCACCCATTTTGCCCATGTCCAGTTTTCCAATTCACTTGCTCTGCATGAACATTCATGCCACATTTTGTTTACAGAAACATTTCAGGCCAGGCCATTCTTGCTGCAAATCACTGGATCCACCAGATGGTGACTCTGATTCTGATCTCATTCATGCCACTGCAGATCAGGAATGACTCCTGTGATAAATAGGACAATTTCCTGCTATGTGCTTGAAAAGCTTTAGTGTAAGTTTCTCTATTATTTTGGGCCAGGATTTTATGTAACTTCTCTAGCTGGAAGATAGGATCAATATAAGAACTGAGAGTTCAAAAGATTACACTGAAAATGGGCCAAACAAGTATAGACCTCAGTGACAATATGTTTTATCTCTAGGTACTTTGGATTCCCTAAGGAGAAGTTAATGCAAATTACCTAACTCCAGGTGTGCACTAATCCAGCCTTGGCTTGAGGAGAAATCCTCATCTTCTGATTACCTGTCACAAAAGGCTGAGATCAAAGAAGAGAGCTAATCCATATAGCTGCTGTCCAAGTTCTGGATCTAAGGCTGAGTGTTAAGCTGACATAAGCAGGCTTGAGTTGACCTAGTTGTGGAGTGTCCTCACTTAGGGCCCCTCTCAACTATGAGATGGATTGATGCTGGGACGATTGATCCATCTGGGCTCAATTTAGCGGGTCTTCTCTAGACGCCCTAAATCAACCATCAGCCATTTGGACGTTGACTCCAGTATTCCACCAGAACAAGATGAGTAAGGACAGTTGACTGGAGAGTTTCTCTTGTTGACTCAGCTTGGTGTGGACCCTGGAGTAGTAGTAGTAGGCATCCTTCAGTCTGCATAGACTATGCATAGATTGCGCCCTTTAAAGTTTCAATAGAGGACTTCATTTACAGCGTCTATTATGACTATAAAGACCCACACGAGAGTGACAGTCCTTGCTGCATCTCTTGCAGATGTAGTGGGTGTCTGGCAAGTCCTTATTGTGCTTTCTGTGCGCTCGCTTCTCCTCTGCTAGCTGTTTGATCTTCAACTAGCCCTTCTGAAGGCCCTTGTGTAACCCCTGCCTCCATCTGCTGCGGTTGTGGCCGCTTTTCCGATCCTCCTATTTAGCTCAGTGTCCAACGACAGGCTGTCAGTGATGGTGGACCCAAGGTAAACGAACTCGTGGACAACCTCTAACGTATAGTTGTCAATGCTGATTGATGGGGATGCAGCAACATCCTGACCGAGTACGTTCGTCTTCTTTAGGCTGATGGTAAGCCCAAAGTCCTTGCACGCTTTGGAGAACGGATCCAGCAGTTTTTGAAGCTGGTCTTCTGTGTAAGACACTACAGCAACTTGTATTATGTTACTAATATAATTCAACTTTAATAACTTGAATTGACTTTCTCCCATCATACAGACCTGCCCTTAAATTATCTTCCCACTGACATAAGTGACTCTGTATGCTGATTTAGTAACACCATTTCCCCAAGCAGCGACAAGTCACGGTTTACGTAATTCGGCCAATGCAGTGACTGCATGGATATTTCATTGCTTACTTTAACTGTTAGGGGCTTTCAGGACTACCCCAAACCAACACTACAAGTACTTCTTATGAGGACACACAATGCTAACACAAGGAGCCAAGTGTGCACACACAAGCAATTTAATATCTGTGGTTAATACCTGTTAAGACCTGGTATACCTGGGAATACCAGGGGACTACCTGTGCATTTACACTGAAACTGTGAGAATTCCTTCAAAGCCACTGAATGTATAGCAGTGTCATATCAGGGAAAGTCACAGAAGCAGACCCTGTGTTGTTGCTTTTCAATATTCCAGTTCTACTTTTAAAAGAGTGACACAAAAAGTTAGACTTCTAGTGGCTTCAGGGGTTCAGAATTACAGTGTATGGCACGGATTCCACTCTCACCTGCACTGGTGCAAACCTGCAATAATACCAATAATTTCAGTTGGGTTATTTGATATCTACATTGGTGCAGTTGAAAGCAAAACCTAGCCCATTGTGTTGTTTTATTTATTAATAGTCTCTATATCAGGAGACAAATAGAGTTAGATACAGTAATAATCATGTGGACAGTCTCATGGTTGGAAGTGTGACTGGGAGTTACTACATTTATACTCTGCTAAGGCCTTTTTATACTGCCAGAGGGGTCTAAATGGACTTTGGAGTAAATGAGCACCCAATTGATGGTGTGAAACTGTAGAAGATGCTCTTGTTTACACTAATGTATCACCACTGATGTTTCACAGCTCAGACAGATCTTATACAAAATATGCCTTGTACGGTACCATTGAATAAATTATAATCTGCCACGTGTTAGTGTCCTGTTTGCATATGTACATCATCACGGTACATGCAGCTAAGAATTTTCAATCTGTGTTTGTTTTTCAAACATAGAATCATAGACTCCTTGGGCTGGAAGAGACCTCAGGAGGTCATCGAGTCCAGTCCCCTGCCCAAAGCAGGACCAACCCCAACTAAATCATCCCAGCCAGCATGTGTCAAGCCAGGAATTAAAATCCTCTCACGATGGAGATTTCACCCCCTCTCTTGGTGACACATTCCAGTGCTTCGCCAGCCTCCTGGTGATATAACACACCCCCTAGATGTGTTTACATTGAGACCAGCCATCCGTGGTTGATAGGCCATTAAGGAGACTTGACGCTTCAGAAGACATCAGAGAGCTTGTAGAAAATGGATGTATCTTGACTCAGCAAGGGCAAGAAGAGCGTATGATCCCTGCCTGAATGTTTGAGATAGTAATTGCCCAAGCATGTGGACTGGGGGAGTGTGATGGGGTATCTGCCCCGCATGGGCCGAGCAAGAGTTCAGTTCAGTCCTGGGAGAGGGCTCAGAGCGTGGAGCAAGCAGCTGTGGCATGTATCAGACAGTTAGGGCCCAGTAAAGGAGGGCTCCTGGAGGGGAGGAAAGGAAGACTCTTGTGCTCTAGTTTCAGAGGGGGAGCCGTGTTAGTCTGGATCTGTAACAGCAACGATGAAGTGAGTCTGTGCTCACAAAAGCTCATGCTCAAAACTTTTCTGTTAGTCTATAAGGTGCCACAGGACCCTTCCTTGCTGTTGTGCTCTAGTTGTGAAGCAGGAGGGACCCGGCTGCTAGGGAAGCTAATGGGGATTCCTAACACTGAGCAGGGCTCAGGAAAGGCAGGAGGAACTGGGAGAGCTCTGGCCAGGCAAGCTGTCAGGCTGCAGGGTCTGAGACAAGACTGAGGGGTGCTTGAGCTGCAGGGAGGCAGCCAGGGCAGGATAAGGCAGCAGGTCCACAACCCCTTGCCAATGATGAGTGCCGATTTCAGACAGCAGTCTGCCCCTGAGATAAGGGAATAGATGATTACTGGCAGTGGGTCACGGAGGCAAGGTAGGTATTGGGGTTCAGGGTTCCCTGGGAGGGGAGGACACCAGAGAGAGAGGGGGCACTGTAGCAGGGCAAGACCCTGCAGGAAGGGTACCAGGGTCTGGGGAGGGACATGGTGGTGGAGAACAAACAGGCGGGTAACAGTGGGCAGGGCAGTTTAAAACAAACAAACAAACAAAATTAAGTATTTCTTCACCCAACACGCAGTCAACTGGTGTAACTGCTTGCCAGAGGAAGATGTGAAGGCCAACACGATAAAAAGGTTTCCCAACACTACAGCTAGGTCCATCAATAGCTTATACCTTGACTTAGCAAAGCTTTTGATACAGTCTCCCACAACATTCTTGCCCATAAGCTGAGGAGGTATGGATTGGATCCATGGACTATAAGATGGATAGAAAGCTGGCATGACAGTTGGGCCCAAAGGGTAGTGCTCAGTGGCTGAATATCTGGATGGCAGTTGGTTTCAAGCGGAGTGCCTCAAGGCTCGGTTCTGGGGCCGGTGTTGTTTAACATCTTTATTAATGACATGGATGAGGGACTAGATTGAACTTCTCAGCCAGTATGCAAATGACACTAAGCTAGGAGGAGAAGTAGATACATTGGAGGGTAGAGATAGGACCCAGAGTGACCTGAATAAATTGGAGGACTGAGCCAAAAGAAATCTGATGTGGTTCAACAAGAAGCAGTGTAGAGTCCTGCACTTGGGATGGAAGAATCCCAAGCATTGTTATAGTCTGGGGACTGACTGGCTAAGCAACAGTACAGCGAAAAGTGACCTAGAGGTTATGGTGTATGAAAGTCTGGATATGAGTATGCAGGGTGTCCTTGTAGCCAGGAAGGCTAACGGCATATAAGGGTGCGCCTTCAGTTTCCTCAAGGGGAGCTGTAAAGAGGATGGAGAGAAATTGGTGTCAGTGGTGACAGACGGCAGAACAAGGAACTGAAGTTCCTGGAGTCTGAAGTTACAGAAGGAGAGGAGTAGGTTAGATATCAGGAAAAACTACTTCACCAGGAGGGTGGTGAAGCACTGGAATGCGTTGCCTAGAGAGGTGGAAGAGGTTTTTAAGTCCTGGCTTGCCAAGGTCCTGGGTAGGATGACTTAGTTGGGGTTGATCCTGCTTGAAGCAGAGGGCTGGACTGGATGACCTCCTGAGGTCCCTTCCAGCCCTATGATTCTATGATAATAGCTATTAGTAGGGCCCTACCAAACTCATGGCCATGAAAAATTCACCATGGACTGTGACATCTGATGTCTCCCCATGACATCTGGTCTGTGAGCTTTTACTTTGTGCTATACAGAGTTCAGGGGGAGACCAGTGTGTCGCAAATTGGGGCTTCTGGCCCACAAGGGAATTGCAGGTAGGTTAAAAGGTCATTTTATGGTTATGGGTGAGGACATTGCCACCCTTTTTTTCTGCACTGCTGCCTCCAAGCTGAGAACCTGGAGATGGGCCAATGCTGAAGGCCCTGTCAGCAGCAGCACAGAAAGTATGGTGGCAATGCTACACCACACCATCCTTATTTCTGCATTGCTGCAGGTGGTGGCTCTGCCTCCAGAGTAGGGATCCTCACCAGCCACCACCACTCTTTAGCTGCCCCACTCTAAAAGCAGCATCAGCAATGCCAGCAGCAACACAGAAATAAGGGTAGCAGTACTGCAACCACATGCCGTAATGTGCCAACCCCACAACCCCTGACTACTTTGTGGGTCAGTGCCCTCACAGTTACACCACCACGAAAAAATTCAGACTCCATTCGCTGAAATCGTAACATTCACTAATTTTCAAAATGGACAGTGAATTTGGTGGGGCCCTAGCTATGAGCTCTTGGGCAGGAATCGTGTCCCCAGGCTCTGGGATTAGGTGGGATTCCTGACAGGGTGACAATCATAACCGGGTGACAGTCACTTGAAAAGTACCTGTTCTGTTCATTCCCCTTATAGCACCTGTCACTAGCCACTGTCAGAAGACTGGGCTAGACGGGGCCTTGGTCTGACTCGAAGTGACTCCTCCAACAGAGTGTCTGTCTATCTGATCTGAGAGTTGCACTGGGCTCAGGATGGCTGGGTGCGTACCTGGAGGCAGAAACTATCTACAGAATGTTCATGGCAAACATTGTGGTGCCTAGGCATTTTAGGCACCAGGTGAGTGCGCCTAGTGGATTGCAGTGGCACATAGATCTTGCATGTAAGTGCCTAAATCCCTTGGTGGATGAGGGCTGAAGAGACTGGGCTATAGAAAACAGCAGAGCAACAAGTAGCGGCCAGGTCCCCTTACTCCCAGATCATTCAGCTCCCCCTTCTCTCTCCACTAGACCACAGAAAGTAGACCTCATGGAACAAACACCATTAGCAGGCTGAATTCAGCTTCCCCTTCCCTGTCTCATAGGTCTCACTTCTACTCTGGAGAGGATCTGTGTGTAGTGATGACACAGTCAATCAATTCCTAGTTCTTTCTGGCGCTTGGTCTCTCAGTTAAAATTGCTGATAAAGAAATCAGGGTGAAATCCACCCCAGTGCAAAGCCCCAGTAGGAGGACAATGTCCGACTCAGCCATAAGGCCTTAAGTGATGCATGGGGCTCTCCACAGCAAAGTGGTTTCTACACACAGTAGTCATTGCGCGTCCCGCAACGTCGAAATTGCGGGGTCCTCCATGGCGGACATCAGCTGAGGGGTTGAGAGATGCTCTCTCCAGCCCCTCAGCTCAATGGTGGCTGCGTGGAGCGGCCCCTTAAAGCTCCCCACCCACTCCCTTCCTGTGCAGGAAGCTGAGAGAGCGTGCAGGCAGCAGCAGTAACACTCGGCTAGCCTGCATGCTCCTCCGCAGCCACACACACCCCCACCTGCTGTGATGGACGCCTGCCAGCCCCCCCAGCGCCCCCAGAAGACCCCCCCAAGGGGAGCCAGGGCTTCCAGCCCAGCAGCCAGGTGGGGAAGCGGCAGCGGGGCCCCTCCTGGACAGAGGCTGACCTTTGGGACCTGCTGGGGCTCTGGAGGGAGGAGGAGGTGCTCCAGGTAATGGGGAGCAAGAGGTGGAACGCGGATGCGTTCGCTCGGCTGGCCGAGGGCCTGGCCGCCCACGGTCACCCTGCCCGCACTCTGGATCATGTCCGGAGTAAAGTGAAGGAGCTGCGGCAGGATTACACCCGGGCCTGGGATGCAGCCAGCCGGTCTGGGGCCGCCCCCATCACTTGTCCCTTTTACAGGGAGCTCAGGGCCATCCTGGGTGCCGGCACACCACCTCCCCTCCGGCCACTCTTGATACCTTGGCCGAGGAGCCCCGGCAGGCCCCAGAGGTGGAGTCCGCCCCGGAGGCAAGCCCTGCACCCGGGGCCCCCCCCACGAGCCCACCCCCGGGGCACCGGAGGAGGAGGAGGAGGAGGAGGAGGAGGAGAGGGACTCCTCCTTCAGTGACGCCGGCCTCCACATCATCCTCCCATCCAGGATTTCCAGCTGGGCGTCCGCCCCCCGTGTGTCCCCCAACCATGGGAGTGGACCGTCAGGTATGTACCCCCCCGGTGCACACCCCTGGGGTTGAGGGGCGGGGGTAATAGATATATGGCCAGGGCCCTCCACATGCCCAGATGACCATGGCCCCAAGGACAGCAGTGACATGTCCCTCAGAAGAGTGCATCAGCCCCTTCCCGCCCCCGCAGCACGACAGTGCCATGCCCCATCCCCAAGGCAGGGGGGAGCAGAACCTCTAGGGTCCCCTGGGGGGAGGGGGTGGGACACCCAGCAGCAGCAGCAGCAGCATGTGATGGAGTGGGGGGAGTGCAAATGCGAGACTCAGGCTAGATATGAGAAACAAGCTGAATAGCTCCCAGTGGCTAAGGATGATCCTGGGGCTACACCTGGTAGGTTACACCTCTGCCCTGAACAAAGAGGAGGGAGGAGCCGAGCTGGGTTTGAATTGGGGGCGGCAGTTAGTGGCTAGGGGAAGGGAGAGCTGGAAGGCAGCCAGCCTGAGGAGGGGGAAAGCTACACCCCAGAGGGGCACCCCTCAGGGTCTTCTCCCCAGGACGGGTTGGAAGGACCGTCTCTGACTCCTGTACTGTCGCTTCTGGGAGAAACTGGGCGTCTGTGGCCTAATAAACCTCCTGTTGTACCTGCTGAGTGAGAGTCACTCCTGCCAGCGGACGGGGTGCAGTGCAGGGGGACCCCAGAACCCCATCACAGCAGCATCTCCTGGGGACGGGGATGGGGAACCTGCAGCAGAGGGGTGGGGGGACAAGGGCCACGACTTGGGGCCCACACTAACGGCTGTGTCCACTCTTCTTCCCCCCCCCTGTGTTCCTCAGCTGCACCAATGGAAGGACCGGAGAGCGCCGGCGAGGCGTCAGTGGTCCCGGAAAGCCCTCCGGGGCCATCACTGCAGGCCAGCCCCTCGGCGGAGCACCGACAGGCCCCATGGCGGGGAAGACGGCAGACACAGCACCAGCAGCCAACGGCGACGGACCCCCAGCTGCTGGCCCTCCACCGTCGGCAGCTGGAGGTCGCCGAGCAGCGGCTGCGGGTGGAGGACGCCGCCTCCACCTGCAGGAGCGGGCACTGGCCTGGCGCCAGGAGGCATGGGGGGCCTACATGTGGACCTTCAACCGCATCGCGGACTCCCTGGCCCCCCCACAGGCCGCGCAGGCTGCCGCTGTGCCCGCCCTGCCTGCTCCACCTGCTGCTCCACCCGCTGCTCCAGCCACTGCGCTGTCCGCCATTGCACCGCCACCCGCCACTGAGGGCCATTCCGCCGAGGGGGACCTGGGGCCAGCTGACACTCGCCGGCCGTATCTCCCGGTCCGCCCAGCCCCCAGCCAGCCCCGGCCAGGGCTGCGCCCGAGGCGGGGATCCCAGCCGCCCACCCCCAGAGCTGGACTGTAGGGGCGTGGGGCCCAGGATGTGGCCCCCCCCTTTGTATATATTCCCCCCAGTTTATTGTTATTGTGTTGTAAATAGTTTGTAATTGTGACCCATTACTATGCTGATCCTTACCCGCCGCCCCAGGTGAATAGTTCTCCCCTTCCTTGTCTTCCCCTTTCATGTTATCCCTATTTTTATAATGTATATATATTTATTAGTTAGATTCCCCCTGTGCGTAGTTTGTCTTGTTCATAATATTAATAATAATAACAATAACAGTAATAAGAGTTCCAGTAAAGATGTTTGAGTTGACAAACAACTGTCTGCTTTTATTTTTACAAGAAAAGTCGGGGCGGGGGTGTGCTCTTGGGTGCTCTGTGGTGTGGGCGTAGGGGCAGGGAGTGTTGTGGAGGATGGGGGTTGTGCAGTGGGGGGCCTGCCAGCGTTCACCCTGCAGCCTCATTGAACTGGGCCCGCAGGGCCTCCCGGACCCTGGTCCCTTCGGGGACCACCTGGCGACTGGGGGCAGCGGGTGTCTGCACATCTGCCCTGCCGGCCTCCACAGCCCAGCCCTGAAAGAAGGCCTCGCCCTTGCTCTCCACCAAGTTGTGTAGGGCGCTGCACGCACCCACAATCTCGGGGATGTTGGTGGGGCCTGCATCAAGGCGGGTGAGGAGACACCTCCAGCGCCCTTTGAGGTGCCCAAATGTGCACTCCACCACCTGGCGTGCGTGGTTCAGGCGCTGGTTGAAGCGCTTCTGGCTGGCAGACAGATGGCCTGTGTATGGGTGCATGAGCCAGGGCCAGAGGGCGGGTATGCCACATCTGCGATGATGCAGAGGGGCATGGTGGTGTCCCCCACAGGGATCTCCCGCTTCCAGCCAGCGGCACAGGCCCGTGTTCCGGAATACCCAGGCGTCTTGGGTGCTACCAGGCCAGCCCACATAAATGTCCAGGAAACGGCCCCAGCTGTCCACCAATGCCTGGAGGACCACTGAGTGGTAGCCCTTCCTGTTTATGTAGCGTCCTCCACTGTGTTCCGGGGCGTGGATGGGGATGTGAGTCCCATCCACAGCCCCGAAGTAATTGGGAAAGCCCAGGGTGGCAAAGCCCGCGATGGCGGCATCCATGTCCCCAAGCCTCATGAGCCTGTGGAGGAGCAGGGTGTTGATGGCACAGACGACCTGCAGGGGAAGCACATGGGAGAGCACCAATGAGGGGTGAGCAGGGTGTGTGTGGCCCTCCACTGCCAGCGCCCCCCTCCCCTCCCCTCCCCTCCGCTCCCCTGCCAGGGCCTCCCTCCCCTCCCCTCCCCTGCCAGGGCCCCCCTTCCCTCCCCTGGCAGGGCTGCCTCCCACTCCCCCCGTGGGTCCTCTTACCTCCATGAGGACAGCCCCGACAGTGGCCTTGCCAACACTGCTGGCCCACGGATCGGTAGCTGTCTGGAGTGGCCAGCTTGCAGATAGTGATGCCGACCTGTGTCTCGACGCTGAGGGCACGCCGCATGGTGGTGTCCTGGTGCCTCAGTGCGGGGGTGAGCCACTGGCAGAGCTCCAGAAATATCTGCCGGCTCATCCGAAAGTTCTGGAGCCAGTGGTCATCGTCCCACTCTCCGAGCACCAGTCGCTCCCACCAGTCGGTGCTGGTGGGTTAGCTCCACAGCTGGCGGCGTGTGCGGCGGGGGGGGCGGCGGGGTGCTGCGGGGCTGGGGGTTGAGTCCTTCTCCCCTGTGGGCAGCTCCTCCTCTGTGGCAAGGAGGTGCTCAGCTGCTTCCTGCATGGCATCGAGCAGGGCGAGCCCTGCTCTTGCAGGGGCGTCTGTGTGGACCTCTGGCTGCTGCTGCTGCTGCTGGGGATCCATGACTGCGTCGCCCGAGGTCTGCATGCCTATGGCTCTGCAGACCGCGTGCTGTGCAGGCTGCGTGTGTCTGGGAGGGGCCCTTTAAGGGAGTGGCTAGCTGTTGCCCTGGAAGCGCTAGTCCGCCCTGTGACCCTGTCTGCAGCTGTGCCTGGCATCCCTATTTCGATGTATGCTACTTTGGCGTGTAGACGTTCCCTCGCAGCACCTATTTCAATGTGGTGCTGCGCAACGTCGACGTTGAACGTCGACGTTGCCAGCCCTGGAGGACATGTAAGTAGACTTTATTCATCAAAATAGCCTATCTCAATGTTGCTACATCGAAATAAGCTGCTTCGATGTAGCGTTCACGTGTAGACGTAGCTTCTGAATCTGCTCAGTCCAAAAGTCTGTATCTCTCACAGTAAAGTGCTAGAGGAGGGTAGGACTGTGGGCGGAGGCATTTGAAATTGACATTCCCTCTTTTGCTCTCTGCGGCCCTCCAAAATCACACCATGCATGCTACGGATACAAAAAAGTGGAGCCACATCAGCCAGGCGCAACTCATCGTATGGTCTGTGACCCATTAGCTGGATTGTACTTTCATCTGCATCGACACAGCAAGCCACCTGGAAAGGAGTGGGGGAGGGCGCACAGATTGAGAAGGCAGGGGCTAGCAGGGAGGCAGAAGGCAGCACAAGTTCAGGGGCAGGAGGTAAGGGACACTCTACCCAGGGGTAGAGTGATGGTCTCAATAGGAGGTGGGGGATGGAGGAAAGGGAATAAATTTGCAGCTGCTGCTGTGGGCTCGAGAGTGATGGCACACAGCAGCAGCAGCTTCTGTCAGACCACAGGAGGGCACAGTGGTGGGCCTTGCCCGCTCCAGTCCCCATGGCAGGAGGAAGATCCTGCTGCCCAGGATCTGGCTAGTGCCCTGGGTGCTGCCCCTGCAGCATCAGCTCCAGCCCCATAGATCAGAGCCTCCCACCCTGGAGCAGGGCAGCTCACCACTTTGCCGGGAGCCCCTGATCCCCAGAAATCAGCCGCCTCCCCCTCACATGCTCCCAGCTTCCTGAGTTGGCAGTACAGAACAGTGTGTGGGCTGGGTAGCAGGTGTTCTGCGATGGAGCAGAATCCAGAGCTCCCCCAGGTAAGTGCTCACCTGGCAGGCAGGGCTGGCACTCAGCCCCTGGAGGAGGGAAATTTAGGAACTTGTTGTGCCCCTGCCCAGCCAGCAGTGGAGGGCCTGCCCTGGAGCTCCTCCCTGCCCGCAGCTGGGGGGTGGGCTGAGGAGAGCCATTCAATGGCATCTGCTCCATTATCCATGGAAATGGTCCATGGATTTGAAGTGCATAAGCCAGGGTCTAGCCACCAGCTGCCTAAAACTTTTACAGGTCTAGCGCCTTACTTGTCTGGGATGAATAAATCATTTAGCCCACGGTGTAAACCAAACACGTGCCAAGCTGGTCCCTTCCTTCGATAGGAAGGGAAAATTGTGAAAGTCTGATGGTAGAGGAGGCCCGGGAAAGTCAATAGTGAATTGAGATTTGGTTTGGATTAGCATTTAGAAGTTCTGATGGTTTCCTGATCCATCTCTGACTTCCCAGAGTCTGAGAGAACTGGTGTTACAGAGTTGAACCTATTTGTATAACACTAGTGCTACATCTACACTTACCAAAAACTTCGAAATGGCCATGCTAATGGCTGGATCAAAGAATACTAATGAGGTGCTGATATGCATAGTCAGCACCTCATTAGCATGCTGCCAGCTGCAGCACTTTGAAATTGCCACTTTTTGCTGCCGTGCGGGTTGTCTACACCGGGGTCCCCGCCGACTTTGAAATCCCCTTATTCTTCTCAGCAGAGAGGAATAAGGGGATTTCAAAGTTGGTGGGGTCCTTTCAAAAAGGGCCCCTGTCAGGACAAACTGCACGACAGTGAAAAGTGACAATTTCAAAGTGCTGTGGCTGGCAGCATGCTAATGAGGCACTGAATATGCATTTCAGCTCCTCATTAGTATTCTTTGATCTGGCCATTAGCATGGCCATTTTGAAGTTTTTACTGAGTGTAGGCACAGCCTAGGTGTGGCAGCGTAGTCTACTGGGTAAGGCACTGAAAAGAGAGTCAGAAACGTGGGTCTAATTCCCAGCTTTGCCACAGAAGTGCTTTGATTTGGGGTGTGCCTCTCCAACTTCAAATGCATTCATTTTCTTGCCTGCAGAAGGGGCTTGATGCTCTTGACTTTGGTGAGGCTGCTTATGTCCTTAAAGTGATGCAGGTGTTTGCAGGATCCAGGCCAAGGGCTTAAGCTGTGGACTGAGCTACTGTTGGCTCTCTGCACTTGGTGACTGAGGTGTTGTGGCCTCAATCAGCAATGGAGCTCTCACCCCTCGGGAGAGGGAAAGGGATGTCTGGGGAAGTGACCGAAAGGGAAAAATGTGTCAGTTCTGGTCAACAGACATGTTTAGTTTTGATTTCAACCTAAATCCCATTCAAACCAATCCCTGAGGCTGCAGCTACACAGCAGCGTTACTCCAGAATAAGGGACAGGAAAACGTACTACTCAGCTATTTAGAAATACAGCAGCCACACAGTTCACGTGCTCACCCGGAGTTAGGATCACCTGGTGGCGATTCTGGCAGGACACCAAGGCAGTAGTTGTTTCCTGTGGCTGCAGCTTGAGGGCATCTGTGGCTTCTGCTTAAAGGGGTCCCCCGGACAGCTACTTCTCAGGTTTCCTGGCCTGCTCCCTTTCTGTCCAAGGGGCAGTGAAGCATCGCCTCTGGCGGCTCTGCTTGCCTTGCTGCAGGACACTACAGCACTCCACACCATGGCACTGGAGCTGTCCCTTTGCAGTCTCTACCTCCTGTTGCTTGTTCTGCATGCCATGCAGCACCTGCAGGCTGCTGTCATGGGGCTTCTGGAAACCTATCCTGTGCCGGTGTAGCAGACCCTACCTATGTCCCTAGGAGAGCAGATTCTGTAGCTGGAGACTGCCTGGCAGGGACTGAACCCTGTGCCCCACAGCATCTGGCATCTGAACACCAGTGTGAACTGGTGGGACCACATTGTCCTTGAGCACTGGGGAGATCAGCAGTGGCTCCACAACTTCAGGATGGAGAAGGCCACCTTCCACGAGCTCTGTGATGCCGATGCCCTGCACCAATGAGACATGCATCTAAGGCCTGATTTTTCAATCCAAAATATGCATTGTGAGGGGAAAGGTAGCTCCGTGGTTTGCTTATTAACTTACTAAACCCAAAATTATGAGCTCAGGCCTGAGGGGGCCATTTAGGGATCTGGGGCAAAATGGAGTGGGGGCAGGAAGGATGGTGCTTGGGAGAGCAGGAGACTGCACAATTACTTCCCAAGGTCTCTTGCAGGTCTATGAGATGTGTATCTTCATATTTTTTATTATTATATATTTTATTGTGCTGATCATCAGAAACAAATTAGGATTAAAAACTGTCAGCAAAATTTACTAGCAACACCTTCACTGACTAGATTCATGGGCAGATGACTGTATTGGGTGAGTCTGCTGTGGCTATCACAGCTCTTTATACATCAAGGAATAAAACCACAAAGAAATTACAAAGAACAATTTGTGCTGTAAGCAACAGGCCTGTTGAGACTATTCTACTGAAAGATGGATGTAATCTTGTAAAAATATGTAGTTAACCCCACAGTCTTTGTCAGACACATAAATCTATAAAGTGACCACAAATCACCCCCCTGAGAGATTGACTGATCTCTGTGACTTTTATCATGTAAATCTCCCTCATTTAATCTACTTTCTAAGCTATTGGATTTGCGTAAATTTAGGAGAGAAACAAAACTAGCAGGAAGACATTAAAGAAACCAAAATAGCTAAGCTTAATTTTGAATTTGTCAGGCAGAGACAGCTTTGTGCTGATTCTCTGCCCAGCTTTGCTGTGAACTTGGCCTGTATCATGAAGTATAGAGCTCTGTACAAAATAATGGCTGTGTGGTCCATAGAAGACAGCTGAAGTCTGGGCTCCTGGGGTAATGAATCTATGTTGACAATGGACAACAATTAGCATATAAAACCATATGCATACCTGTAAAGAGCCAGGACTGGACTGTTTGGCCTTCAGCTGCAAATGGTACCATCTCTGGTAGGTCACTTACCCAGTGGGTTTGCAGCTAGAGAGCAACCTCCCTTGCTCATGCATGCTCACAGACTTGAGTTCTGGTATCATCTCACTTTGTAGCCATAGGCAGCTCCTGAAGGGGACGAGCTTACAGACATCTTCTAACTACTTTGCTGTGCCTGCAAAATTAAATGAATAAATCCCATCATTTTTATTCATGCCTAGCTGCAGGGAAGAAAATTGCAAGTACTTGATGCCCCCTGTGGCTGCACAGAAGTTCACAGTGCCTGAAGGGACACATCTTCCTTTTCCAAAAACTCAGGCAGCTGACACTTGAGGCAAAGAGGAAACAACAGTGCTGTTTGCAAAACAAATACGTAGGGCTTATGAAACACAATTGTGCTGTTCTGTTTCCATCCAGCAGAGTACAGCAGCAAACATGCATACTAGCCTGTTCCGTTACAGAATAGTAAACAGCATGAGTTGTCCAGTCAGGCCAGTAGCTCTTGTGGGATTTTTCTACCCCTACCACAATATAGACAATTGAATTCTTAGCTAAGAAAATATGTAATTAAGAAGAAATGGATCAGTTTCGCCAAAAAGCACTGGCCTTAAATTGCACAGGAAGAAAAACCTCAAAACCCCAAATCATGTGAAATGCAAAGGCCTCGGTAAGACCTTCACAAACCCTTTGATTTTGCAGGGTTTACCCATCCCCAATGCTCATTCTAGCTATCTGCATGTATGACAGCTTTCCCAACACCCCCATGAGGGAGGGAAAAGTTAGGGACCCGCTATTACAGCTAGCACGCAAAGATTGAGGTCCACATTTAGGAACTTACTGGATTATGAAAAGTGCTGAGTATCCAGTGACTCCCACTATAGACTGTGGGCGCTTAACAATCATTAAAACAGTGCATGACAATATCCGTTAGTCTATAAGGTGCCATGGGAAAACTTGTTGTTTTTGAAGATACAGACTAACACGGCCACCTCTCTGATAATTAAAACAATGCAGGGACTTAAACATAGCAGTAGTGAAGAGATTACAGAGCATAGGGAGTTAACTTAATTTCAGAGGTTGTTGGCATTGAATCACGCACCCAAGATATGTGGTAGTGGCAGGAGCAAAATCTACATCCAAGAACTAGGCCAGCGCTGTGGCCACAAGAATATCAATAAGCGGAGATGGCTGTCACTTGATCCAAGCTGGTTTGGTCCTGCTCAGTTATGACAGACAGCACTCTAAGCCACCCCTTTGGTCACAATCACTACTGGTTGAACCTCTCTAGTCCGGCACCCTCAAGACCTGACTGGACAAGGGAGTTTGCTGGACCATGGGAAGTTAATATTGTCTAGCACATTATTAACACTTCCACTGCTTACTGGGCCCTTAGAAGATATTCAGGGGTGAATTACAGGTAAATAACAGCACAGACCACTGAGAGCCAGGTCTGGTGGCTGCAAAAAACTTCATGGGCCACAGAAAATTTGGCCACAACCGTGATAAGTGGTCATCTGGCTAACTGCAATCATGCCAGACCATGGATGTTGCTGGACAAGAGAGGTTCAAACTGTACTTCCCAGAATGGAAATCAGGTGCCTGGATTGAGTCTGACCTGCTTGTGTGAAGTATGCCAAAAGAGTAAAGTGAATAAACTGATATGGGCCGTGTCTACACGTGCCCCAAACTTCGAAATGGCCACGCAAATGGCCATTTCGAAGTTTACTAATGAAGCACTGAAATGCATATTCAGCGCTTCATTAGCATGCGGGCGGCAGCGGCTCTTCGAAATTGATGCTTCTCGCCGCCGCGCGGCGCGTCCAGACGGGGCTCCTTTTCGAAAGGGTCCCACCTACTTCGAAGTCCCCTTATTCCCATGAGCTCATGGGAATAAGGGGACTTCGAAGAAGGTGGGGTCCTTTCGAAAAGGAGCCCCATCTGGACGTGCCGCACGGCGGCAAGGCGCGTCAATTTCGAAGAGCCGCTGCCGCCCGCATGCTAATGAAGCGCTGAATATGCATTTCAGCGCTTCATTAGTAAACTTCGAAATGGCCATTTGCGTGGCCATTTCGAAGTTTGGGGCACGTGTAGACGTAGCCACGGAGAGGAAAAAGGTCACACATTTGAAATGAGTGAAAGGATTAAGGGGAAAAAACAGAAAGGGAGGGCTGAGTACTACTGGAGAAGGTGAGAAATCACACTTTGGCATGAAGGACACCGAGCTCAACAAACAGCAGCGGCACTTTGGATTGACAGGATCAGATATTTTGAGAGACTTGAAGAGCTAAAATGTACTGCTGACACCGAGCAAATTAAAAGACTAACTGGAACATCCAGGAAAGAAGTCTTATCCATGACAGCATTGCTGACAGTTTGAGAAGTAGATGAGATAAGGCTCATGACCATGTCAGGATATTTTATATATGAATATAAATTATACCTTCCTCTGGGCTTCCCACTGCATTTCACATTCCCTCTTTTGTCTTTATTATACTTAGCCCTGTGTCTATAGGTCATTGCTAAAGTGTCTGCGACCTCAGCCACATCTACACTGCTCCTCCCTTTCAAAAGGGGCATGCAAACATGGTGGATCAAAAATGCAAATAAAGTTCTGATTTGCATATTTCATGCTCATTTACATAATGGCAGCCACGCGCTGTTGCAGAAGTGCTATAGATGTGTAGACAAGGTTCCTTCAGAAGGAAGCCTCACTTTCAAAAGCACCCTTCTGTCAGGAGAAAAATAGGAAGAAGGGTGCTTTTGAAAGGGGTCTTCCTTTTGAAGGAACCCCATACACACAGTGATTTTGCATTTCAAAAATAGCACTTCTGAAACAGCGAGTGGCTTCTATTAGTCAAATAAGGCACTGAGTATGCAAATCAGCATCTCATTTCCATTTTCACTCCACCACATTTGCATGCCACTTTCAAAAGGGAGGAGCAGTGTTAGACATGGCCTTCCAGATTTCAAGCGCCCCGTTCTGGGTATGTTTGGATTTGAGATTTTAGTTTGGTCCATGAAGATATGTCCACCTCCTAGATTCAAACCTAGGTTTTGACTAGATCTCACCAAAAGAGAAAGAGATATTTTGTGGCAACAGGGGGTTGTTTTTTCATGTATATTTCAGGCTGGTGGCTGTTGGGGGTAGGCTGGGCTGGAGGCAACCTGTGGATAAGCCATTGTTTTGCCTGGTGCAAAGCAGAGTGTTTCATCAAAATCAGGAGGTAGAATAAGCATTTGACTTGCATTAGCACAAATAAAGTGCAAATCAAAAGGAGCAGCTCCCTGCTGCAGCCACCTGCTCCAGCACCCAGCTCCCCCAGCTGGGATTCCAGGGACTGGGGAGCTGGGCAGGCAGACAGCTGCTGTGGCATGGCTTCTCCCCAGCTTCCCCCCAGCTCCTGTAAACCCAGGGGAGCTGGGAGCCAGGCTGCCTCCTGGTTCCCTGCTTCCACCCCCCAACTTGCACAAAATTCGAGTAGTGTGAGGGTGCGCAGGAGTGCAACCCTCTGATAAGTCCAGGGTCTACTCTATTTCAAAATAAGATATTTTGAAATTGCTATTTTGAAATAACTCATCCAAATGCAACATGTGCATCCAAATTGGGATTGGCTGTTTCAAAATAGAGCATCTACAGGGATTGAACATAGTCTTTAATTTTAAGGCCGCCTGGAAGAAGCTCAGGCAGGGCATCAGGCCAGCAATTGCTTCCTGTGGCTGTTGCTTGAGTCTGTTAAGGATTGTGCTTAAAGGGACACACTTTGACAGCCATTTCTCAGGTTTCTCTTTGAGGTACAGCACTGCACTCTCCACTGTGGAGCTGGAGCTGAAGCTGGAGCTGCCCCCAGGCAGTCTTGAGCCCCTCCTGCTGCAAATCATACACTACTTTGTGCAGGCCAATCCTCAATCCCAGGACTCTGACTCCGAGGCCATGTGACAGACCCTCCTCAGGTATCTGGGGGGTCTGGGGCCAGCAGCTGGAGCCTGCCGACCACAGACCAGAGCCAGTGTCCTGTGGCATCTGGCGTCTGGACACCAGTGCGGACTGGTGGGACCATGTTGTCCTGGAGTGCTGGGAAGCCAGCAATGGCTCCAGAATTTCCACACGATGTAGACCATCTTCCTGGAGCTCAGTGAGGGGCTCACCCCTGACTTGCGGTGGCAGGAAACAAAAATGAGGTCTACCCCAATCCCCTCCAGATGTGGTCACCATCACTATGTGGAGACTCACCATTTTGGACACCTATTAATTCATGGGGAACCAGTTCGGCATGGGGAGTTTGACCGTCGGGCTCCTATTCATGCAGGTCAATGAAGGGGGTGGGGGAAGGAAGGTGTGGGTATCCCTAGGGAATGGGACAGTGGGGGGTGGGGGGGTGTGGGTTCCCCTCTCAGGAGAGTCCCCTCTATCCCACCCCAATCAAGCTTGACTAAGGATGGGTGTGAGTGCAGGAGGCTGCTGTTGTTGAAGAGAGGGCTGGGAGGGGCAGCAGAAGGAACTGGCAGGTGCCCAGGCACCATGGTGAGACCTGCTTCATCCACCCGCTTTCCCCCCACCCCCGCCGCAGGTGGTCAAGGCCATCAAATGCATCCTGCTGTGCAGAGCCATCCATCTGCCAGATGTGGATGCTATCATTGAAGGGTATGGCACCCTGGGCTTCCCCATCTGTGGGGGGTGCTCTCAATGGGATGCACAGTTCCATCTATGCCCCAGACCACCAGGCATCCAGCTACATAAAGCAGAAGGGATACATCTCACGGGTCCTTCTAGCCACGACCATCTACCAGGGGATCTCTGAAAAAGGAAAAAATGGAGAGTGATATGGCTGGTGAGAGGTCTGTTGTTGTGAGCTGCATGTCATGCGCCATGTTTGCCTTTCTCCCGAATGATAGAAAGGATTTTCTCTGCACCAAGTGTAAGCTGGTCGCCATTTTAGAAGAGAAGGTTAAAGGACTTGAGGCACAAATATCAACCCTCAGGTCCATCGGAGAGGGTGAAGACTTTCTGGATAGAAGGCAACAGATAATACTGCAGGAACAGCAGGCTGCCCAAAACAAGGAGGAGAACTGGAAGTTACCTCCAGGAGGAGAAAACCAGTTCCAGTCTCTCCAATTCCAGTGGAGTTAAGTAACCGCTTTCAGCCTCTCTCCACAGGTGATACGGCGGAGATAACTGGGGCTGATACAATCCCTGGGAGGTATCTGAAAGAGTCCCCATGGTTTAGAAGGCATGGGATGCACAGTCCTAGGGATGGGAGTTCTATGACAACCACCCCAAGAGAAAAAGATGAGTGATGGTAGTCGGGGACTCCCTCCTAAGAGGGACAGAGTCATCCATCTGCCGCTCGCACCTAGAATCCCGGCAAGTTTCCTGCTTGCCTGGAGCTAGAATTCGGGATATTACAGAGTCGCTGCCAAAAATTCCTCAACCTGTAGACTATTACCCCTTCCTACTTCTTCATGTAGGAACCAATGATACAGCCAAGAACAACTTTGATGAGATCACAGCAGACTATGTAACCCTCGGGAGAAAGATCAAGGAATACAGAGCACAGGTGGTCTTCTTGTCTATCCTCCCTGTGGAAGGAAGGGGTCCACGGAGGGATCGTCAAATCACAGAGGTAAAGCCGTGGTTGTGTAGGTGGTGTAGCAGGGAAGGATTTGGTTTCTTTGACCATGGGATTCTGTTTCGTGAACAGGGATTGCTGAGAAGAGATGGTATCCACCTCACGAAAACAGGAAAGAGCACCTTTGCGGGAAGGCTTGCAAACCTCGTGAGGAGGGCTTTAAACTAGGTTTGTCAGGGGAAAGTGACACAAGCGTGGAGGTAAGTGGGGAAGGAGGAGGGAACAATCAAGTGGGTTTCCTGGGTGAAGAGGAGAAAGTGGGCCCCTTCTCTAAGATGCTTGTACACTAATGCCAGAAGCCTGGGGAACAAACAGGAAGAATTAGAGGCCCTGGCACAGTCACACAAGTATGGGGTGGTTGGAATAACGGAGACTTGGTGGGACGATTCGCGTAACTGGAGCACGGTCATGGAAGGTTATAAATTGTTTAGGAAGCACAGACAGAGGAGAAAAGGAGGAGGAGTTGGCTACGTCTACACGTGAAGCCTATATTGAAATAGCTTATTTCCATGTAGCGACATCGAAATAGTCTATTTCGATGAATAACGTCTACACGTCCTCCAGGGCTGGCAATGTCGACGTTCAACTTCAACGTTGCACAGCACCACATTGAAATAGGCTCTGCGAGGGAATGTCTACACGCCAAAGTAGCACACATCGAAATAGGGGTGCCAGGCACAGCTGCAGACAGGGTCACAGGGCGGACTAGCGCTTGTGGGGCAACAGCTTGTTAAAGCTAGTTAAAGGGCCCCTCCCAGAAAACACTCAGCCTGCACAGCACGCGGTCTGAGGAGCCATAGGCACACAGACCCCGGGCGACGCAGGCATGGACCCCCCACCAGCAGCAGCAGCAGCAGCAGCCAGAGGTCTACCCAGCCCTCCCGGCAGGAGCAGGACTCGCCCTGATCCATGCCGTGCGGGAGGCAGTTGAGCACCTCCTTGCAACACCGGAGGAGGAGCTGACCCCAAGGCAGCAGGGCTCAACCCCCAACCCTGCAGCACCCCACCCCCCCCGCCTCACACGCCGGTGGCTGTGGAGCTACCCCACCAGCACCGACTGGTGGGAGCGGCTGGTGCTTGAGGAGTGGGACGACGACCGCTGGCTCAGGAACTTCAGGATGAGCCGGCAGACATTTATGGAGCTGTGCCAGTGGCTCACCCTCGCACTCAAGCACCAGGACACTGCCATGTGGCGTGTCCTCCCTGTGGAGAAATGGGTCGGCATTGCTGTCTGCAAGCTGGCCACTCCAGACAGCTATCAATCCGTGGGACAGCAGTTTGGTGTCAGCAAGGCCGCCGTCGGTGCTGTCTTCATGGAGGTAAGAGGACCCACGGAGGGGAGGGCAGGACAGAGGAGGGGGACCCGGGCAGAGGAGGGCAGGGGAGGGGAGGGGAGGGCCACGCACACCCTGCTCACCCCTCATTGGTGCTCTCCCATGAGCTTTCCCTGCAGGTTGTGCATGCCATCAACGCCATGCTCCTGCACAGGCTCGTGAGGCTGGGGGACCCAGATGCCACCATCGTGGGCTTTGCCACCCTGGGCTTCCCCAATTGCTTCGGGGCTCTGGATGGGACTCACATCCCCATCCGAGCCCCGCATCACAGTGGAGGATGCTACATCAATCGCAAGGGCTACCATTCTGTGGTCCTCCAGGCCTTGGTGGACAGCCGGGGCTGTTTCCAGGACATTTATGTGGGCTGGCCTGGCAGCACCCATGACGCCTAGGTTTTCTGGAACTCGGGCTTGTGCCGCCGGCTGGAGGCGGGGACCTACATCCCCCAGTGGGAGCTCCCTGTGGGGGACACCACCATGCCCCTCTGCGTCATCGCAGATGCGGCATACCCTCTCCGGCCCTGGCTCATGCACCCGTACATGGCCATCTCTCCGCTAGCCAGGAGCGCTTCAACCAGTGCCTGAACCACGTGCGCCAGGTGGTGGAGCGCTCATTTGGCCACCTGAAAGGACGCTGGAGATGTTTCCTGACCCGCCTGGATGCGGGCCCCAACAACATCCCCCTGATTGTGGGTGCCTGCTGCACCCTGCACAATTTGGTGGAGAGCAAGGGGGAGGCTTTTTTTCAGGGCTGGGCTGTGGAGGCCGGCAGGGCCGACCTGCAGCCACCCGCTGCCACCAGTCGCCAGGTGGACCCCGAAGGGACCCGGGTCTGGGAGGCCCTGCGGGCCCACTTTGATGATGAGGCCTCAGGGTGAACTCTGCCAGGCCCCCCACTGCCCACCCCCTCCCTCCACAACACTCCCTGCCCCAACGCCCAAACCATGGAGCACCCAACCGCACCCCCCCCGCCAAATTTTCCTGGACAAATGACAACACACACTTGTGGCTGAACTTAAACTGGTTTTTCTTTGAGAACTTTGTTTTTTTGAAACTAAAATTAAAACAAGAACAAACTATATACAAGATGTGTGTAACAAAAGTAATGTGTAGAAAGAAAACAATAGTAATAAAAAAGTTTGTTCACTAAAAAGAAAACCAGGGATGATAAAGGGGAGAACTATTTACATGGGGGGGTGGGGCAAAGGGGGGCACAAAAAAAGAAAACTACAACTGTCCATCATAGTCCTTTTTTAAACATCAACTATATACGGGGGTGGGGGGCCACGTCCCGGGCCCCACACCCCTAAAGTCCGGCAATGGGCGTGGGCGGCCGGGAGCCCTGCCACGGCCGCAGCCCTGTCTGGGGCTGGCTGGGGGGCGGGACGGACCAGAAGATATGCCCGGCGAGTCTCAGCTGGCTCCAGGGGTCCCTCACTGTCCGGCCCTTGCTGGAGGATGGCGGGGCAATGGCGGACGGGATGGCGACGAGCGGAGCAGCAGGTGGTGTGGCGGGTGGAGCAGTCAGGGCAGGTGCTGCGGCGACCGGCACGGCATGGGGGGCCAGGTAGTCCACAAGGCAGTTGAGAATGTCCATGTAGGCCCCCCCCATGACTCTGGGCGCCAGGTCAGCGCCCGCTCCTGCAGTTCGAGGCGGCGTTGCTCCACCCGCAGGCGCTGCTCCGCCACCTCCAGCTGCCGACGGTGGATGGCCAGCAGCTGGGGGTCCGTCGCCATTGGCTGGTGGTGGTGCGGGGTCCGCCGTCTAGCCCACCGTGGGGCTGGTCGGTCCTCGGCCGAGGGGCTTGCCTGGAGCGATGGCCCCGGAGGGGTCTCCGGGACGACTGACGCCTCGCCAGCGCTCTCTTCCGGTCCTTCTGATGGTGCAGCTGCGGTACACAGGAGAGGAGCGGGGGAAGAAGAATGGAGACAGGAGTTAGTGTGGACCCAGAGCCGTGGCCTTTTTCCCCCCAGCCCTGTGCGGCAGGTTCCCCATCCCCGTCCCCGGGAGATGCTGCTGTGATGGATGGGGTTCAGGGGTCCCTCTGCACTGCACCCCATCCCCTGGTGCGAGCGACTCTCACTTCACTTTGCAGGGTCTGACAGGAGAGGTTTCTTAGGCCACAGATGCCCAGTTTCTCCCAGGAGTGACAGCACCAGCTGTCAGAAGAGGCAGTCCTTCCAACCCGTCCTGGGGAGAAGACCCCAAGGGGTCCCCCTCTGGGATGTAGCTTTCCCCCTCCTCAGGCTGGCTGCCTTCCAGATCTCCCTTCCCATAGCCTCTACCTGCGACACCCCCCCCCCGCCCCCACCCCAGATTCAAAGCTAGCTCGGCTCCTTCCTCCTCTTTGTTCAGGGCAGAGGTGTCACCTGCCAGCTGTAGCCCAAGGATCATCCTTTGCCCCTGGGAGCTATTCGGCTCTTGTTGCTCATATCTAGCCTGAGTCTCCCTTTTGCACTCCCCCCACTCCATCACATGCTGCTGCTGCTGCTGTTGCTGGTGCGGGGTGTCCCACCCCCTCCTCCCGGGGGCCCCTCGAGGTTCCGCTCCCCCCTGCCCCATGGATGGAGCATGGCACTGTCGTGTGGGTGGGGGGGGGGCAGGGGCTGATGCACTGCTGTGAGGGCCATGGCCCCAAGGACAGCAGGGCCATGGCCATGTGAGCATGTGGGGGGCCCTGGACACATATCTATTAGCCCCGCCCCTCAAGCCCAGGGTGTACACCAGAGGGGGGTACATACCTGTGGGTCCACTCCCACGGTCCGGAGATCCCCAGGGGGTGGAGGCCCGGCTGCTGCTCCGGGATGGCAGGAGGAGGATCTGCAGCCCAGATTCTGCAGAGGAGGAGCCCCCCTCCTCCTCCTGCCGCGATGGCCCAGGGGTGGGCTCCGGGGGGGGCCCCCGGGGTGCGGGGCTTACCTCCGGGGCGGACGCTGGTTGAAGGGCCTGCTGGGGCTCCTCAGCTGAAGTATCAAGGGTGGCCGGAGGGGAGGAGGTGTGCCGGGGGCCCAGGATGTCCCTGAGCTCCCTGTAAAAGGGGCAAGTGACGGGGCAGCCCCAGATCGGCCGGCCGCATCCCGGGCCCGGGCATAACCCTGCCGCAGCTCCTTCACCTTATTCCTGATGTGATCAGGAGTGTGGGCAGGGTGACCCCGGGTGGCCAGGCCCTCGGCCAGCCGAGCGAACGCATCCGCGTTCCGCCTCTTGCTCCCCATTACCTGGAGCACCTCCTCCTCGCTCCAGAGCCCCAGCAGGTCCCATACCTCGGCCTCCATCCAGGAGGGGCCCCGCTGCCGCTTGCCAGCCTGGCTGCCCTGGCTCCCCTGGGGAGGGTTCCCTGGGGGCGCTGGGGGGGCTGCCGGGCAGCCATCACAGCTGGGTGGGTGGCTGTGTTGGCTGAGGGACGTTCAGGCTGGCCGCGTGTCTGAGCTGCTGCCTGCACGTTCCCTCAGCTTCCTGCACAGGAAGGGAGGGGGAGGGGACCTTTAAGGGGCCGCTCCACGTGGCCACCATTGAGCTGAGGGGCTGGAGACAGCGTCTCTCAACCCCTCAGATGATGGCCGCCATGGAGGACCCCGCAATTTTGACGTTGTGGGATGTGCAACGACTACACGGTCCCTACTTCGATGTTGAACTTCGAAGTAGGGCGCTATTCCTATCTCCTGATGAGGATAGCGGCTTCGACGTCTCGCCGCCTAACGTCGATGTTAACGTCGAAATAGCGCCCAACACGTGCAGCCGTGACGGGCACTTTTTCGAAGTTAGTGCCTCTACTTCGAAGTAGAGTGCACGTGTAGACACGGCTCAGGAGATGGGAATAGCGCCCTACTTTGACGTTCAACGTCGAAGTAGGGACCGTGTAGTCGTTGCGCGTCCAGCAACGTCGAAAATGGCGGGGTCCTCCATGGCGGCCATCAGCTGAGGGGTTGAGAGACGCTGTCTCCAGCCCCTCAGCTCAATGGTGGCCACGTGGAGCGGCCCCTTAATGGTCCCCTCCCCCTCCCTTCCTGTGCAGGAAGCTGAGGGAACGTGCAGGAAGCAGCTCAGACACGCGGCCAGCCTGCACGTCCCTGAGCAGCCACAGGACCCTCAATGGCCGCGCGGCAGCCCCCCCAGCACCACCAGGGGACCTCCCCACAAGGGGAGCCAGGGCAGCCAGCCCGGCCAGGCAGGCAGGCAGGCTGGCAAGCGGCTGCGGGGCCCCTCCTGGACGGAGGCCGAGGTGCGGGACCTGCTGGGGCTCTGGAGCGAGGAGGAGGTGCTCCAGGTAATGGGGAGCAAGAGGCGGAACACGGATGCGTTCGCTCGGATGGCCGACGGCCTGGCCGCCTGGGGTCACCCTGCCCGCACTCCTGACCACGTCAGGAGTAAGGTGAAGGAGCTGCGGCAGGGTTACACCTGGGCCCGGGATGCGGCCGGCCGATCTGGGGCCGCCCCCGTCACTTGCCCCTTTTACAGGGAGCTCAGGGACATCCTGGGCCCCCGACACACCTCCTCCCCTCCGGCCACCCTTGATACTTCGGCCGAGGAGCCCCAGCAGGCCCTTCAGCCGGAGTCCACCCCAGAGGTAAGCCCCGCAACCCAGGGGCCCCCCCTGGAGCCCACCCCCGGGCAATCGCGGCAGGAGGAGGAGGAGGAGGAGGAGGGGGGCTCCTCCTCCACAGAATCTGGGCTGCAGATCCTCCTCCTGCCATCCCGGAGCAGCAGCTGGGCCTCCGCCCCCCGGGGATCTCCGGACCGTGGGAGTGGACCCACAGGTATGTACCCCCCTCTGGTGTACACCCTGGGCTTGAGGGGCGGGGCTAATAGATATGTGTTCAGGGCCCCCCACGTGCTCACATGGCCATGGCCCCAAGGACAGCAGGGCCATGGCCCTCACAGCAGTGCATCAGCCCCTGCCCCGCCCCCCCACGATAGTGCCTTGCCCCATCCCTGGGGCAGGGGAGAGCGGAACCTCGAGGGGCCCCCGGGAGGAGGGGGTGGGACACCCCGCACCAGCAACAGCAGCAGCAGCAGCAGCAGCATGTGATGGAGTGGGAGGAGAGCAAAAGGGAGACTCAGGCTAGATATGAGCAACAAGAGCTGAATAGCTCCCAGGGGCAAAGGATGATCCTTGGGCTACAGCTGGCAGGTGACACCTCTGCCCTGAACAAAGAGGAGGGAGGATCCGAGGTGGCTTTGAATCGGGGTGGGGCGGGGGTGGTGCAGGTAGAGGCTATGGGAAGGGAGATCTGGAAGGCAGCCAGCCTGAGGAGGGGGAAAGCTACATCCCAGAGGGGGACCCCTTGGAGTCTTCTCCCCAGGACTGGTTGGAAGGACTGTCTTTTCTGACAGTTGGTGCTGTCACTCCTAGGAGAAATTGGGCATCTGTGGCCTAAGAAACCTCGCCTGTCAGACCCTGCGGAGTGAAGTGAGAGTTGCTCCCACCAGGGGACGGGGTGCAGTGCAGGGGGACCCCTGAACCCCATCCATCACAGCAGCATCTCCCGGGGACGGGGATGGGGAACCTGCAGCTCAGGGCTGGGGGGACAAAGGCCACAGCTCAGGGCCCACACTAACGCCTGTCTCCATTCTTCTTCCCCCCTCCTCTCCTGTATCCCGCAGCTGCACCATCGGAAGGGGCAGAAGAGAGCGCCAGCGAGGCATCAGTGGTCCCGGAGACCCCTCCGGGGCCATCGCTCCAGGCAAGCCCCTCGGCCAAGGACCGACCAGCCCCACGGCGGGCTAGACGGCGGACCCCGCACCACCACCAGCCGACGGCGACGGACCCCCCGCTGCTGGCCGTCCACCGTCGGCAGCTGGAGGTGGCGGAGCAGCGCCTGCGGGTGGAGCAACACCGCCTCGAACTGCAGGAGCGGGTGCTGACCTGGTGCCCAGAGGCATGGGGGGCATACATGGACACTCTCAACCGCCTTGTGGACTACTTGGCCCCCCATGCCGTGCCGGCCGCCGCAGCGCCACCTGCTGGTCCGCTCATCGCCGTCCCATCCGCCGTCACCCCGCCATCCACCACCGAGGGCCGGACCGCTGAGGGACCCCTGGAGCCAGCTGAGACTCGCCGGGCATATCTTCCGGTCCGCCCTGCCCCCAGCCAGCCCCAGACAGGGCTGCAGCTGCGGCGGGGCTCCCGGCCGCCCACCCCCAGTGCCGGACTTTAGGGGCGTGGGACCCGGGACGTGGCCCCCCCCCCGTATATAGTTGATGTTTAAAAAGGACTATGATGGACAGTTGTAGTTTTCTTTTTTTGCGCCCTCCCCCCTTTGGCCTGCCCCCCCCATGTAAATAGTTTTCCCTTTTATCATCCCTGGTTTTCTTTCTAGTGAACAAACTTTTTTATTACTATTGTTTTCTTTCTACACATTACTTTTGTTACACACATCTTGTATATAGTTTGTTCTTGTTTTAATTTTAGTTCCAAAAAAGCAAAGTTCTCAAAGAAAAACTAGTTTAAGTTCAGCCACAAGTGCGTGCTGTCATTTGTCCAGGAAAAGTTGGTGGGGGGGTGCAGCTGGGTGCTCCATGGTGTGGGCGTTGGGGCAGGGAGTGTTGTGGAGGAAGGGGTGGGCAGTGGGGGGCCTGGCAGAGTTCACCCTGAGGCCTCATCATCAAAGTGGGCCCGCAGGGCCTCCCAGACCCGGGTCCCTTCGGGGTCCACCTGGCGACTGGGGGCAGCGGGTGGTTGCACATCGGCCCTGCCGGCCTCCACAGCCCAGCCCTGAAAAAAGGCCTCCCCCTTGCTTTCCACCAAATTGTGCAGGGCGCAGCAGGCACCCACAATTAGGGAGATGTTGTTGGGGCCCACACCCAGGCGGGTCAGGAGACATCTCCAGCGTCCTTTCAGGTGGCCAAATGAGCGCTCCACCACCTGGCGTGCGTGGTTCAGGCGCTGGTTGAAGTGCTCCTGTCTAGCGGAGAGATGGCCCATGTACGGGTGCATGAGCCAGGGCCGGAGAGGGTATGCCGCATCTGCGATGACGCAGAGGGGCATGGTGGTGTCCCCCACAGGGAGCTCCCACTGGGGGATGTAGGTCCCCGCCTCCAGCCGGCAGCACAGGCCCAAGTTCCGGAAAACCCGGGCGTCGTGGGTGCTGCCAGGCCAGCCCACATAAATGTCCTGGAAACGGCCCTGGCTGTCCACCAAGGCCTGGAGGACCACAGAATGGTAGCCCTTGCGATTGATGTAGCATCCTCCACTGTGATGCGGGGCTCGGATGGGGATGTGAGTCCCATCCAGAGCCCCGAAGCAATTGGGGAAGCCCAGGGTGGCAAAGCCCACGATGGTAGCATCTGGGTCCCCCAGCCTCACAAGCCTGTGCAGGAGCATGGCGTTGATGGCATGCACAACCTGCAGGGAAAGCACATGGGAGAGCACCAATGAGGGGTGAGCAGGGTGTGCATGTCCCTGCCCTGCCCTGCCCTCCCCTCCCCTCCCCTGCCCTGCCCTCCCCCCAAGGGTCCTGTTACCTCCATGAGAACAGCCCCGACGGTGGCCTTGCCTACACCAAACTGCTGTCCCACAGATCGGTAGCTGTCTGGAGTGGCCAGCTTGCAGACAGCGATGCCAACCCGTTTCTCCACAGGGAGGGCACGCCACATGATAGTGTCCTGGTGCCCGAGTGCCGGGGTGGGCCACTGGCACAGCTCCATAAATGCCTGCCGGCTCATCCTGAAGTTCCTGAGCCAGCGGTCATCGTCCCACTCCTCAAGCACCAGCCGCTCCCACCAGTCGGTGCTGGTGGGGTAGCTCCAAAGCTGCCGGCGTGTGAGGTGGGCGGGGGCGGGGTGCTGCAGGGTTGGGGGTTGAGCCCTGCTGCGTTGGGGGCAGCTCCTCCTCCGGTGTAGAAAGGAGGTTCTCAGCTGCCTCCCGCATGGCATGGATGAGGGCGAGTCCTGCTCCTGCCGGGGAGGGCTGGGTAGACCTCTGGCTGCTGCTGCTGCTGCTGCTGCTGGGGTCCATGCCTGCATCGCCCGGGGTCTGTGTGCCTATGGCTCCTCAGACCACATGCTGTGCAGGTTGAGTGTGTCTGGGAGGGGCCCTTTAAGGGAGCGGCTAGCTGTTGCCCCGGAAGTGCTAGTCCACCCTGTGACCCTTTCTGCAGCTGTGCCTGGCATCCCTATTTTGAGGTGTGCTACTTTGGCTTGTAGACATTCCCTCGCAGCGCCAATTTCGATGTGGTGCTGCGCAACGTCGAAGTTGAACGTCTACTTTGCCAGCCCTGGATGAAATAAGCTATTTCGATGTAGGCTTCACGTGTAGACGTAGCCCTGATGAGGATAGTTGCTTCGACGTCTCGCCGCCTAACGTCAAGGTTAACATCGAAAGAGCACCCAACACGTGTAGCCATGACGGGCGCTATTTCGAAGTTAGTGCCGCTACTTCGAAGTAGCGTGCACGTGTAGACAAGGCTTATGTGAGGGAGCAGTATGATTGCTCAGAGCTCCAGTATGAGGAAGGAGAAAATCCAGTTGAGTGTCTTTGGGTTAAGCTTAGAGGTGGAAGTAGCACAGGTGATGTTGTAGTTGGTGTCTGTTATAGACCGCCAGATCAGGGAGAGGAGATAGATGAGACTTTCTTCAGGCAGCTTAGTGAGGCTTCCAAATCACAGGCCCTGGTTCTCATGGGAGACTTTAGTCATCCGGACAGTTGTTGGGAGACCAATACAGCAGCACACAGACAATCCAGGAAGTTTCTGGAGAATGTTGGGGATAACTTCTTAGTACAAATGCTGAAGGAACCGATCAGGGGCCAACTTGACCTGCTGCTCACAAAAGCCGTGTCTACACGTGCACGCTACTTCAAAGTAGCGGCACTAACTTCGACATAGCGCCCGTCACAGCTATACGTGTTGGGCGCTATTTTGACGTTAACATCAACGTTAGGCGGCAAGATGTCGAAGCCGCTAACCCCATGAGGGGATGGGAATAGCGCCCTACTTTGAAGTTGAACTTCGAAGTAGGGCACATGTAGACGATCCGCGTCCCGCAACATCAAAATAGCCGGGTCCGCCATGGTGGCCATCAGCTGAGGGGTTGAGAGACGCGCTCTCTCCAGCCCCGGCAGTGCTCTATGGTCACCGTGTGCAGCAGCCCTTAGCCCAGGGCTTCTGGCTGCTGCAGCTGGGGATCCATGCTGCATGCACAGGGTCTGCAACCAGTTGTCGACTCTGTGGATCTTGTGTTCTTTAGTGCAACTGTGTCTGGGAGGGGCCCTTTAAGGGAGCGGCTTGCTGTTGAGTCCGCCCTGTGACCCTAGCTGTGTCTACACGTGCACGCTACTTCGAAGTAGCGGCACTAACTTCGAAATAGCACCCGTCGTGGCTACACGCGTCGGGCGCTATTTCGAAGTTAACTTCAACGTTAGGCGGCGAGACGTCGAAGTCGCTAACCTCATGAGGGGATCGGAATAGCGCCCTACTTCGACGTTCAGGACCGTGTAGACGATCCGGGTCCCGCAACGTCGAAATTGTGGGGTCCTCCATGGCAGCCATCAGCTGGGGGGTTGAGAAACGCTGTCTATCCAGCCCGTGTGGGGCTCTATGGTCACCGTGTGCAGCAGCCCTTAGCCCAGGGCTTCTGGCTGCTGCTGCTGCAGCGGGGGATTCATGCTGCATGCACAGGGTCTGCAACTCGTTGTCGGCTCTGTGTATCTTGTGCTGTTTAGTGCAAGTGTGTCTGGGAGGGGCCCTTTAAGGGAGCGGCTGGCTGTTGAGTCCGCCCTGTGACCCTGTCTGCAGCTGTGCCTGGCACCCTTATTTCGATGTGTGCTACTTTGGCATGTAGACGTTCCCTTGCAGCGCCTATTTCGATGTGGTGCTGCGCAACGTCGATGTTGAACGTCGATGTTGCCAGCCCTGGAGGAAGTGTAGACGTTATTCATCAAATAACCTATTTTGATATCTCCACATCGAAATAGGCTACTTCGAAGTAGGCTTCACGTGTAGACGTAGCTAAACAGGGAAGAACTAGTAGAAGAAATAGAAGTGGGAGGGAACCTGGGCTGCAGTGACCATGAGATCGTAGATTTCAGGATCCAGATGAAAGGAAGAGGGTGAGCAGTAACATACAGACCCTTGTTTTCAGAAGAGCAGACTTTCACTCCCTAAGCGACCAGATGAGCAGGATCCCTTGGGAAATAAAGATGAAGGGGAAAAGAGTTGAAGAGAATTGGAAGTATTTTAAAGAAGTCTTATTGAAGGCACAGGAGCAAACAATCCCGGTGCGTAGTAAGAAATGCAAACATGGTAGGCAACCAGCTTGGCTTAACAGGGAAATCCTTAGTCAGCTTAAATTCAAAAAGGATGTATACAAGAAATGGAAACGTGGACAGTTGACTGAGGAGTATAAACATACGGCTGGAGAATGCCGGACAGTAATCAGGAAAGCGGAAGCACAATTGGAACTGCAGCTGGCAAGGGAGGTGAAGAGTAACAAGAAGGGTTTCTACAGGCATGTGACCAATAAACAGGTTACCAGAGAAGGTGTGGGGCCATTACTGGATGAGGGAGGTAACCTAATGACAGATGATGCAGGAAAAGCTGAAGTACTCAATGCTTTTTTTGCCTCAGTCTTCACAGGCAAAGTCAACTTCCCAATGATGGTCCTAGATGATGCAGTATGGGAATGTGGAGGGCAGCCATCTGTGGGGAAGGAACAAGTTCTGAGCTATCTAGAAAAACTAGATGTGCACAAGTCCATGGGTCTGGATTTAATGCACCCCAGGGTACTGAGGGAATTGGCAGAAGTCATTGCTCAACTTTTGGCCATTATCCTTGAAGACTCTTGGAGATCGGGGGAGATACCGGATGACTGGAAGAAGGCAAATGTAGTGCCCATCTTTAAAAAAAGGAAAGGAGGACAGTTCAGGGAACTACAGACTGGTCAGCCTTATCTCAATCCCCAGGAAAACAATGGAGGGAATTCTCAAGGAATCCATTTTGGAAGAGGGGAAAGTGATCAAAAGTAGCCAACGTGGAGTCACCGAGGCAAGTCGTGCCTGACCAATCTGATTAGGTTCTATGACGAGGTAACAAACTCTGTGGACATGGGGAAGGCAGTGGATGTGATATACCTTGACTTCAGGAAGGCTTTTGTTATGGTCTCCCACAACATTCTTGTCCATAAGTTAAGGAAATATGGATTGGATCCTTGGACTATAAGATGGATAGAAAGCTGGCTTGATGGTCGGGCCCAATGGCTAGTGGTCAATGGCTCAATATCTGGATGGCGGTCTGTTTCAAGAGGAGTGCCACAAGGCTCGGTTCTGGGCCCGGTGTTACTCAACATATTTATTAATGACCTGGATGAGGGACTGGGTTGCATGCTCAGCAAGTTTGTGGATGACACAAAACTAGGGGGGAGAGGTAGATTTGTTGAAGGGTAGAGAGAGAATCCAGAGAGACCTGTATAAACTGGAGGACTGGGCCAAAAGAAATCTGATGCAGTTCAATAAGGAGAAGTGTAGAGTCCTGCACCTGCGGCGGAAGAATTCCAAACATTGTTACAGGCTGGGGACCGACTGGCTCAGCAGCAGTACGATGCAAAGGGACCTGGGGTTATGGTGGATGAAAGGTTGGATATGAGTAAACAGTGTGCCCTTGTAGCCAAGAAAACTAATGGCATACTGGGGTGCATTATGAGAAGCATTTTGAGCAGATCTAGAGAAGTAGTTATTCCTCTTTGGCTACGTCTACACGTGAAGCCTACTTCGAAGTAGCCTATTTTGATGTGGCGACATCGAAATAGGCTATTTCGATGAATAACGTCTACACATCCTCCAGGGCTGGCAACGTCGATGTTCAACATCGACGTTGCGCAGCACCACATCGAAATAGGCGCTGGGTGGAACGTCTACACGCCACAGTAGCACACATTGAAATAAGGGTGCCAGGCACAGCTGCAGACAAGGTCACAGGGCAGACTCAACAGCCAGCTGCTCCCTTAAAGGGCCCCTCCCAGACACACTTGCACTAAACAGCACAAGATACACAGAGCCGACAACGAGTTGCAGACCCTGTGCATGCAGCATGAATCCCCCACTGCAGCAGCAGCAGCCAGAAGCCCTGGGCTAAAGGCTGCTGCCCACGGTGACCATAGAGCCCCGCACGGGCTGGAGAGACAGCATCTCTCAACCCCCCAGCTGATGGCTGCCATGGAGGACCCCACAATTTCGACGTTGCAGGACGCGGATTGTCTACACGGTCCCTACTTCAACGTTGAACGTCGAAGTAGGGCGCTATTCCGATCCCCTCATGAGGTTAGCGACTTCGACGTCTCGCCGCCTAACGTCGAAGTTAACTTCGAATTAGCGCCCGACGCGTGTAGCCGCGACGGGTGCTATTTCGAAGTTAGTGCCGCTACTGCGAAGTAGCGTGCACGTGTAGACACAGCCTTTATTCGGCACTGGTGAGGCCACATGTGGAATACTGTGTCCAGTTTTGACCCCCCCCCCCAGTATAAAAAGGATGTGGATTTCCTGGAGCAGGTTCAGCGAAGGGCAAAAAAATGATTAAGGGCTGGAGCACAAGACCTATGAGGATAGGCTGAGGGATTTGGGCTTGTTTAGTTTACAGAAGAGAAGACTTAGAGGTGATTTAATGGCAGCTTTCAACTTCCTGAAGGGGAGCTCTAAAAAGGAGGGTGAGAAACTGTTCTCAGTTGTGTCAGATGGCAGAACAAGGAGTAATGGTCAGAAGATGAAGATGGAGAGGTGTAGGTTAGATATTAGGAAAAACTACTTCACCAGTTGGGTGGTGAAGCATTGGAATACATTGCTTAGAGAAGTGGTGGATTCTCCATCCCTTGACGTTTTTAAGTCCTGGCTGGACAAGGGCCTGGGTGGGATGACTTAGTAGGGGTTGATCCTGCTTGAAGCAGGGGGCTGGACTAGATGACCTCCTGATGTCCCTTCCAGCCCTGTGATTCTGTGATAGGTCATGGAAATCTTCGCTGGTTGGTCAGGGAAGGCACATGAAACCCACTTGTTCCAGAAATCCAGCCTGTTGCTGAGCCTTCATGACAGATCCCTCTTCCCCAGCTGCACCATCGGGGTCAGGGATGTGGACATGCTCAGCTGCCTGGTAGAGGACTGAGCCTATCCCCTCATGCAATGGCTGATGCAGCTGTGTGTTGTCCACCTCCACCCCTTCTGGGAGTCATTCAACATGTGGCTGGCCAGGACCCTCCTGTCAGTTGAGAATGCCTTCAGCCACCTTAAGGGGCATTTTTGCACAGCATCCAACCCATCATGGCAACGTGTTGTGTGTCGCACAGTTTGTGTGAACAGAAGTGGGAGGCCTTCCTGCCCGTGAGGGGGGCATGGAGGCTGAGGGTGGGAGCCAGGCCTGTGAGCAGCCATGCCTGATTGCCATCCAACAGGACCATTGTGGGGTTGCGCATATCCATGAGGCCCTGAGGAAGAGCCTCACCCCAGGGGAGCACTGACCCTTTCTCCTGGGCTGCCTCATTGCAGGCGTCAGTGACATCCATCCCTGCCATACCCACCCACCCCCATACCCCATTCCTGAAGACTCAGTAAAGGGCTGGTTTTGTTGAAAACTGAACCCAAGTGGTTTATTTAAAGTGAGGGTCTTGTAAACTGGGATGGAGTGGTGGAGGCAACCATGGAGGGATGGGCGAGCGGTGGAGGGGGCAACAGCAACCAAGGGCCAGGGATTAAAGAGGATCAGGGCTCAGGCAGTGTGGGGTGTTCTCCCCCGTGGGGTAGACCACCATGGGTGTGGATGCCTTGGCGTCCCCTGTCGGGGGGAGGGTGGAGCAGGAGCGGGTGGGGGCAGAGGGGCACAGAGTGATGGTGGGTGAGAAAGCATGGACCTGAGTGGGAAAGGCCAGCATGCCCTGCACCAGGGATTTGGTAGCCTGTGGCAGGGCTTGCCCCTGGGCCAGCTGCACCCACGAGTGCTCCCAGTGGAGCCACAGGTCCTCCTCAACCCAGTGTGGCATGAGGTGGCTTATGGCCCAGAGCTCCACCGGGTGCTGGCACTGGTACTCAGTCAATCGGTGGTGGTGCCTGGGGTGGCCCTGGCATAGGGGTCCACATCCAGGGACAGCCATATTCCTGTGCCAGATGTAGAGATCCTGGAGGTTGACATCCTCCCCACAGACCTCAATAAGGTACTGGATCTCCACACCCAACCAGAAAGGGGCCTGTCTCTTTCTGCCTGGGGCTGGCTCCTGGGAGGCTGAGGTCTCCCCACATGGAGCTAAGGTGGGGCAGATCACTGCCTTCGGGCTTGCTCATGTTAGCTTTGGTTTGGCAGCTGGCAGCACATGGCTGGCGAGAACTGCAGGTTACTGTGGCTCACTGGTAGCCTAGGAACACTCCATCCCCTTCAAGGGTTCTGAGCTGAGGGAGACCACAGAGTCTTTCCGGTCCTGGCCAGAGTGGCCAGTCAGCCATGCTGAGGAAGAACTGTCGGCTATTTATTGTGAAATAGCCCTTTCCCACTGTCTAAGTGGTGCTTATGTCAAAATATCTATTTCAAAATAAGTGATATTTCTGAGAGAGTGAGGTTTACCAGGATTGAAACACTGCACCTGCTATTTTGAGTTTATTTTGAATAGCAGGTGCCTTGTTTAGACACTGTCCAAGTTATTTCGAAATAATGTCTGTAAGTCTGAAAAAGCTACTCTGTGGAAATGTAGCCAAGCATAGCAGCACATGCATATTAAAAACCCACAGGTAAGCCTGTTTGAGAGCTTACCTGCTTAATATGTTCAATGGCACTGCAGGCTCCAGTTCCTTGGGGCAGCCAGGGTGTGCAGAATGCTGCTCACTCCACAGGCGCCAGCCCTGTAGCTCCCATTGGCTGCAGTTTTTGGTCTATGGGAGTTGCAGAGCTAGTACTTGGGACAGAATCAGCTCTTGGAGCCCCCTGGCTGCCCCTGTGTTTAGGAGCTGAAGGGGAGACATGCTGCCGCTCCCAAGAGCCATGTGGAACTGTGGCACAGGCAAAGCAGGGCAAGCTCTTTACCACTCTTACCAGTGGGAGCTCAAAAGCCAGACTGAAATGTTTGAGGGGCCGGATGTTTGCACACCTCTGCTCTAGACAGTATTGCAACACAAGTGGTCTGTGATTTTCAAAGGAGAATAGGGGAGTTCGGTGCTCAAAAATCAGTGGCCATGAAGGTGGTTAACTCCCTCAGAATCTTTTGAATAGCTCACCTACAGTAAACAAAAAAAAGTGAAAACATGTTTGATTTGGGCACAGACCAGACTGAAACACATTCCCAAAAGCCATTGCCACCGTTCAGGGAGAAATGAACAGTGGTTTGCTCACATTGCGTACTAAGCCGGCTCCCACTTAGGTTTGGTTGGAAGCCGAAAGAGTGAGAATGTTCAAGCATAGGCTTGGAAAGAACAAGTGCACAGACCTGAGCTTACTGTGTAAAGCTCCCCTAAGGGGCACAGGGGGCTTAGGAACACCAAGAAGTGATGGACTAAGAGGTTTCTACTCACAAATGCACAAAGTTGAAAGTTTTTCTCTCGCTTTTATTCTTTTACCTGAAAGAAGGAAGGGCTGTGGTTAGAGCTCTGTCAAGTGGGCTGTGTAGAAATAGCCTACATTGTTCCCCTGACCTCACTGAAGCTCTGCAGGTTTACACAAGCTCAGGATGCATCTTATGTTCTGCAGTCAAAGGCAAATTCCATTTTCCTGCAGGGAGAGGGAACGAGCAGGCTCTACAAATGGATGTTCATTGTTTTGTCTTGCGTTCCCTTGAAGCCAATCACACCCTCTACAGGTTACATGGAGCAATGGAAAGCCCTCTTCACGCACCATAGCCACACCCTTCAGCATATCACATTTATAGTTGTGGACCTTGTGCCAATGAGTTTATTGGTGCTGTGAATCAGGGATGTAAACACAGCCAACTGGTTAACCATTTTAAATCAAGGCCCACAGCTGGCCCTCTGCCTGGCCCTGACATAGCTCTGAGGTCTCACTGTGACCATGAGGTCCTGCCATGGCTGTGGGGTCCTGCCATCTGGCCCAACAGCCTTGCTGCATGTTGGGCTACTCTGCACAGCTGTCCACTGCCATAGTCGCCTGGCAAGGACCAATTCACCAGTGAGCACACCAGTAAGCCTCATTCTTATCAGGTAACTGTTTAACAAGGATTTCAGCAAGAGAAGGACCCTGCAGAGCTTTCTGGGGCAGTAGATTGCCAAGCCAGAGTGGTTCAAGATGTACTTGTCACTTGTACTGCACATCACTTTCCATGTCAAAGACCCCAACAGCTTTGCAAATGCTCATATATCCCATCTAACTGCATGCACAAGAATCACTACCCCTTCCATGCAGATGCAGCAACTGCTGGGGTGAAGCCCAGCAACTGTTTTTTTGTTGCAAGATCTTTATTGTGTCTTTTCTGTTAAAATTTACATGGTTGTATTACAAGACGCCATGGTCATATGGCTGTGGAGCACGACATGGACTGGAAACTATCACAGCTCAGTCAGGTCTACACTATATACTCACTTAGGTGTAACTACGTTGCACAGGGTCTGAAAAATCCCCGCCCCCACACCAAAGTGACATGCTTATACAATTACAGCCCGGTGTTGATAGCGCTGTGTTCACAGGACAGCTCCTCCCACTGACAGAGCAATCACTGCACATAAAGGGGAAGCAATTAAACCAATGGAAGGGCTGGAGCCTACACTCTTCTCTCAGCATGCTCTGCCCTGTCCCCAGCAGACAAGCCTGGGAGTGTCAGACCATCACAGCCTCCCACCCGGACCCTCCCAGGCAGAAATGGATCCATTCCCCAATAGCCAGGAATAGTGTCTGAACATACCGGGGGAGAGAAGGACAGAGCCAGCTTGACCCCTTCCTTGCCTCGCCATGTCTCACCTCTGGGATATAAACTAGTAGAGAACCCTCAGATAAAAACGTCTAGCAATTCTGTTAGCACATGCCCTCCAAGGATCTTAAAATGCCTCTCAAACCGGCTGTGTGAATGTAGATTAATCAGTTCACTTCTCTGTGCTTCCTACAACAGTGTATCTGTCGTGTACATTTCCCGTTTGCTCTGTTCAGGGAAGGGATTCTCTCACTATGTGTTTGTACACCACCAAGCAGAGAGGAGCACAGACCTTTCCTGGGGACTCCAGAGTGCTACTGGGATATAATAACAATGAATTTTACCTCACAAGCCTACTGTAAGCAGGCTCAGGATCATTATCCCTATCTTGCAGATAGAGAAACTGAGTCACAGAAGCTAGAAACAGCCTGTTCAAGGTTATGTAGAAAGTCTGAAGTAGAACTGGGAAGTCAACCCAGTAGCACTGACTTCCACACAAGTTATTAACAACTAAGAAACGGGTCACTGTTTATAGCATGTGTTCTGCAATTTCCTTTGAGCCTGGCCTACAGACACTTTCTGATGCTAGCACTTGGTGTTGGCCCATGAGCTCAAATGATGGCGCTCTATGCTGTGGTGCTACAATTTCAAATCCCGCAGCTGTCCTGCTGTAGCCTTTATTACAGATGTATCTACCCATCTTTATTGTGGGGATCCCATATGGAGAAGAGGAGCACAGACATTCAATAAATGCTGACACTACCCTGTAGGGAGTTGAATGTCATCATCTTATGTGAACACTGTGAGCAGTGAATAGGGCAGCAGCCAACAGGGGAGTTTGCCTGGTAAACATGAATGACAGAATGATAGAATCGTAGGGCTGGAAGGGATCTCAGGTGGTCATATAGTCCAGCCCCCTGCTTCAAGCAGGGTCAAGCCCAAGTAAGTCATCCCAGCTGGGACCTTGTCAAGCCGGGACTTAAAAACCCCTAGGCATGGAAACTCTACCACCTCTCTAGACAATGCATTCCAGCGTTTCACCACTCTGCTGTTGAAATAGTTTTTCCTAATATTCAACCTACTCCTCTCCTTCTGTAACTTCAGACCATTGCTCCTTATTCTGCCATGTATCACCACTGAGAATGGTTTCTCTCCATTCTCTTTAGAGCGCCCCTTCAGGAAGTTGAAGGCTACTATAAATCACCGCTCAGTATTCTCTTCTGTAAACTAAATAAGCCCAGATCCCTCAGCCTCTCCTCAAAGGTCATGTGCTCCAGTCTCTTAATCACTTTTGTTGCCCTCTGCCTAACCTGCTTCAGCACATCCACATCCTTTTTATACAGGGGAGCCCAAAACTGGACACAATATTGCAGATGTGGCCTCACCAGTGCCGAAGAGAGGGAACAACCACTTCTCTAGAGCTGCTCGCAATGCTCCTCCTAATGCACCCTAATATTCCATTAGCCTTCTTGGTTACAAGGGCACACTATTTACTCACATCCAGCCTTTCATCCACCATAACTCCTAGGTCCCTTTCTCCTGTACTGCTGTTTAGCCAGTCAGTCCCCAGCCTATAACAATGCTTGCGATTCTTCCACCCCAAGTGCAGGACTCTACACTTCTCCTTGTTGAACCGCATCAAATTTTCTTTGGCCCAATACCCCAATTTATCCAGGTTACTCTGGATCCTATCTCTACCTTACAACATATCTACCTCTCCCCTAGCTTAGCGTCATCTGCAAACTTGCTGAGGGTGCAATCCAGTCCTTCATCCAGATCATTAATAAAGATCTTCAACAACTGGCCCCAGAACCAAACCTTTGGCTCTCTGCTTGAAACCGACCGCCATCCAGATATTGAGCCATTGACCACCAGCCATTGGGCCTCACCATCAAGCCAACTTTCTATCCATCTTATAGTCCATGAATCCAATACATACTTCCTAAACTTATAGTTAAGAATGTTGTGGGAGACTGTATCAAAAGTTTTGCTGAAGTCAAGGTATATCACATCCACTGACTTCCCCATGTCCACAGAGCCTGTTACCTCATCATGAGATAAAATATGTAACATGAATGTGATTGGAGATACACATCTCCTAGAACTGGAAGGCACCTCAGGAGATGATCTAGTCCAGTCCCCTGCCTTCTTGGCAGAACCAAGCACCACCCCTGGCATCTATTTGTCCCAGTTTGCCTTCTCAGAGATTGCGCTCACAACTGCAGGTCCAGTACGCTAATGTTCAACCCACTGAGCTACCCCTCCCCCTGTAGAAGCTGATCAGATTGGTCAGGTATGATTTGCCCTTACTGAATCCGTGTAGACTACTTGCGATTACTTTCCACTCTTCGAAGGGCTCCAAAATGTATTCCTTGAGGATCCCCTCCACTATTTTCCTGGGGACTGAGGTAAGGCTGACCAGTCTATAGGACCCTGGATTGTCTCTCTTTCCTTTTTTAAAGATGGGCCCTACATTTGCCTTTTCCCAGTCATATGCGATCTCTCCCTATCTCCAAGAGTCTTCGAAGATAATGGCCAAAAGCTCAGCAATGACCTCTGCCAATTCTATCAGTGTTCTTGGTTGTATTAAATCCAGACACATCAATTTGTGTACATCTAATTTTTCTAGGTAGCTCTTAATTCGTTCCTGCTCAACCGATGGATGCCCTCCACCCTCCCATACTGCACTGTGTAGCACTGCTGGGTGGGAGCTGTCCTTGTCCATGAAGAAGGAGGCAAAAAAAAGCATTGAGCACTTCAGCTTTCCGTACATCATCTGTCACAAGCTTACTTCTCTCATCCAGTAATTGCCCCATACCTCCCCTGATAACCCTTTTATTGTTAACATACCTGTAGAAGTCCTTCTTGTTACCCTTCACATTCCTTGGTAGCTGCAGTTCCAATTGTGCTTTCGCTTTCCTGATTACTGCCCAGCATTCTTCAGCCATATATCTATGCTCCTCCTTTGTCAACTGGCCACTTTTCCGTTTCTTATATGCATCCTTTTTGAGTTTAAGGTGACCAAGGATTTCCCTGTTAAGCCAAGCTGGTTGCCTACCATATCTGCATTTCTTACTATGCATGTGAGAGGAGCTCAGGGGGCAATGAAGTCACCTGAGGGAACACTCTGAAGAAAGGGGAAAAAGGATAGTGGCAAGTCAGCTGTTGTGAGCTGCACAGCATTTCCTGTGTTTGTGTTTCTCCCAGAAGATAGGAGGGATTTGACCTGCACCAAGTGCAAGCCCTCTTGAAGGAAAGGATTAAAGGACCTTCATGTCTATCACAGAAAATGAAGACTCCCTCGATAGAAGGCAGCATTTAATACCTTAGGCACAGCAGGCAGAAGAACCAGGAAAAGTAGTACAGAACAAGGAAGAAAATTAGAAGTCTGTAACCTTCAGGAGAAGAAAGCCTGCTCAGGTATTCCCAATTCCAGTGGAGGTTAGTAATGATTTAGTTGGAGTTGATCCTGCTTTGGGCAGGGGTCTGGACTTGTTGACCTCCTGAGGTCCCTTCCAGCCATAAGATTCCATGATTGTAGAAATGTGCCTCATGCAGCTGGACAGCACTCGAACACCATGCAACAGAGCAGCATGAACACACCTCTGAATGATAATGCAGACAGACCCCAGAAATACTAGAGCTGGACATAAGTGCAGCTGGATGGTCAGGCCAGGCCTCAGGGCAAGGAGAACAAGGTGGCTGCCTTCAAGGCTCTGCACTCCCTCCAGCTGGGACCTGCTGTCAGCATGTCACCTTGGGCCCCCAAAATCTCTTTGGTGGAGCCCATGGATAGCTAGAGGGAATGCTTCATGCCAGTCAAAAAATCTTTGCCCTGAATCTAAATCTAACATCAGGAGTATTCTGGGTAAATGTTTTTTTTTCCTTTTTTATCTCTGTTGTATTGATCTCACAGGGCAAAAAAAAAGAGTTGTGAGTAATTATAAATTATTCTTCTGTACAACACTAAAGCAGTGATACTTAGGTTCAGGGGGTTTTATGTTTGTGTTCATGGACATTTAAACAGAAGCCTTGCTTTTACTGGATTCCTTGGCAAACGCCCAGAAACGTTCATTCTAAAGTTGAATGTCGACTGATTAAAACAAGAACAAAAATCAAAAATTAAAACATTTACACTGAAACTGGAACTGAGTGATTATGAAAAACAATCCTAATTAAGAATACCACAGTTTTCCTATGAGAGTCTTTTTCATTTAAGCAACAACCTTTCTGTGAGGAAAAGGAAAGGGTTAGGTCTGCTCTGAGTTTTGAGGCTTCTAACAGGCAAACAGAAAGAAATATAGCATGGGAGGGATGGTATAGACCAGGTGTAGGAAAATCAGCTTTTGTTGATCTTTTGAAATACTGGACCATTACTCAGTGATGAACTGCTGATTGCCCTGGCAGGTTGGTCATGGAACCTCTTTTTTGAACCGTTTCACATATTGTTGCGGGTCATTGTCTGGTTCTCCTTAAACATGGAAGGATGAGCTTTGTGCCTGGCTCACCCCCACCATCTGGAGACAGGACACCCAGCCGTGGCACACCATCCCCTGGGTGAAGCAGGTTGCAGTCACCCTGTGGAAGCTTGCCACCGCCAATAGCCACCGCTCAGTGGAATACCAATTGGACAAGGGGAAGTCCACCATGAGGGCCCTCCTCATGGAGGTCAGGCACTCTTGGACTGCAGTCCCTACCCGGGGCACGGGGAGAGGTGTCCTGCCAAAGGGTGCCCTTTGGGATGCGGTGCTGGAGGTCTGAGGGATGGGGGTGGAGAGAAAGCCCCATTCCCAGGAGATTATGCCATCCCATCCTCCCATTCCCAGGAGATTATGCCATCCCATCCTCATGCAGCCCTGGTGCCAGGGGAAGAGCCTCATATGTATGGCTCCTGGAGAGCTCGGGGTGAGGGGCAGGAGAGAGTCAGCCCTCCCCCACCCACCCACATCCTGGGGTCTCCCCCCTCAGTCTCTGATGTGTGTGTTCAGTCTCCTCTCTCTGCAGATTGTGACAACCATCAACACCATTCTGCTGCACAAGGTCATCTGTCTGAGAGACGTGGACACAGTTGCGACTGTATTCACTCCCTTGGGGCTCCCCAGCTGCTTTGGGGCTATCAGTGGGACCCACATCCCACTCCCTGCCCCAGACCATAGTACGGCCAAGGGTATCAACAGAAAGGGGTACTTCTCCATGGTGCTACAGGCCTTATTTGACCACTGTGAACAGTTCACTGACATTTATGTCAGGTAGCTGGGCAAGGGACACAACGCCTGGGTGTTCCACAACTCTGGCCTGGGCTGGAGGATGAAGGTAGGCGTGTTCATGAGCCATCATGAGCTGGCAATCCAGGAGGTGCACATGCCACTCTGAATCATGGGGGAGACGGCCTACCCCTCATGCCATGGTTCATGAGGCCTTACTGTGGCCAGCTGGACCCAAGCCAGGAATTCTTTAATGCCCACTTTAAATGGGCTCAGATGCAGGTGGCAAGTGCCTTCAGCCACCTCAAGGCACGCTTTCAGTGCCTGCTCACCCATCTTTATGTGCCTGCTCACCCACCCCATCCCCCCAGTTGTGACCATGTGTTGCACCTGGCACAACATAGTAGAGATGAAGGTGGAGGCCTTCCTCCTGAGATGGAGGGGGCAGATGCTGACTGCAGGTATGAGCAGCTGCATACAGATCCCATCCACGAGCCCCATTGGGACAGGGTGTGGATCTAACAGTGTCTCCCTGTGGGAGAGTTTCTGCCATGGCCCCCAATAACCCTACCAAGGGCACTCCCCAGCAGGGGCCTCATGCCCACAGCCCTACTCTGTGCCTTCCATGACCCCTTCCTTTGCCCCCTTTCATGTCCAACCCCTGCCCAATAAAAAGAGACATGGGCAGGGTAAATTATTTTACTTAAGCAAAGAAAACTGTGTTGAAAAGAACTGATGTATGTACAAACTATTTACAACAAAGCAAAAATCTTTAAACTATGTACAGTAGGGGGCTTAGAAAAGGGAGTAGGGGCCTCAGTCCATGGACGGGTGGGGTCCATGAACCCAAGGGGGAGCAGGACCCTGAGTGGCTTTGCCCTCGGGATCCCCTCCTGCCATGAGTTTGGAGCCTCCACCAGGGCTGGCTTGGAGCCAGGACCAGGGGGAGGTACAGAGGCGGTAGGGCTATAGCAGGGTGGGAGTGGGTAGGAGGAGCCGGGTAGGGGCTGGGGAATAGGGTTGGGCAGCCATGGACCTTATTCACTGCAGGAGGTCCAGGAGGCCCTGCGGGATGGCTGGCAGGAGCAGGGCGGTAGGGCCAGGGCAGATAGAGGGAAGTGGGGGTGGCAGCTGTGGACAGTCAGGCCATCATGTCCCATCAGATGCCAGTGGTGGCATCAAAGCAGGATATTAGTTGGTCCCAGGCCCATAACTGACACTCCCTGTCATCCCGTAGCCACTGCTCCAAGAGATTAGCCATCCTCCAGCAGGAGGCATTGTGGTCCCTATGGAGGTCCTCCTGGATGCACCGATATCCCGTACAGCTGTGGGCCTGCACCGGGGCTGGTGTGGTGCTGGCTCACCCATGTGGTGGGCTCACCTTGGCAGCGAGGTGGGGGCTGGCCTAGCCATTGGAAGGTGCAGGTCCAGCTGTAAGGGAGACAAGGAGAGGGATGGTGCATCATTCACGCAACACAGCCCCTAATGCCCTGTCCCCCTCCATGAACAGCAACCAACACCCCCCGAGGCGAAGTGACAGGGATGCCCTGGGAGCAAATCCATGTGAGGCCTGCACAAAGGGCCCTGCCACACAAAGACTCCATGGTCCCTCCTGGACCATGCTGACCACTGTGCCCTGCACCCTAGGGAACAGGCTAGTGGCCAAGCAGGGTGTCCAGCCACAGAGGGGTACACTCATGGGAGGTGTGTGAGCCAGGAGAAGCCAGGCCTTCCCTGCCCCCTGCCACACACACGCACACACAGGTGCAGTTCGTGGCACTGTGCTCAGGATTGGGTGCTGCTTTGTGCTTGTGGGCATGCCTGCATGCCTGGAGCCACACTCCTCAATGGGTCTGGGGTCAGGCTGATGCCTTTGTGGCTAGCCCACTTCCAGCCATTGCAGGTTCTGACAGTGCCCCCCTCAGGCCTGGAGCTCACCTGGCCCCAGTGAGGCTGGCAGCTGGCGGGTGCCCATGCTCAGAGGTTGCCTGCTTGGTCCAGGTAGTGTACACTGCCTTGCACATGGTTCCATGCGCCCTTACCTCAGCTTGAGTTCCCACCTGTGCCTGCTGGGTGAAGCTCACCGCATGCCCTGACTTCACCCACTTCCCATGCCCTGGTGTGTGTGCTGCACAGGGTACTCATCAAAGGGGCCCTTGCCCAGCACCAATGAAGCCCAGAAGGTGGCCTGGCTGGTGGAGACCAGCTCAAGGTGATGACCAGGGTGCTGCTGCTGTTGGCCTCTGAGGCCTTTTCTGCCTTCAGCTCTGGAGGGGGTTGGGGCTCAGAGGCCTCCTTCTGTTAGTGGTGGTGCTCCAGCTGCGGTGGGGGGGCTTTGAGTGCCATATCAATGCTGGGGTGCAGGGTTGATATGTCTCCTCCCACCCCAGCTTTAGTGCAGCTCATTGTAGTAGGGGCAGGTAGAGGCCCTGCCCCTGAGAATCGGCCAGCATCCTGGGCCTTCATGTACCCCTGCTGGAGCTCTTTAACTTTTGGCCAAACCTGCTCCATGCTGTGCAGGTTGGTGGATGTTCCTGTTCTGCCAGAGCAGTGGCCACCCAGGTGTAGTTGGAGGGCATTACAGCACTTCACCTTGGGGGTCCCAGAGTAGCTCCTCTTTGCCCTGATCCAGGTGAGGGCCCACCTCTTGGTGTCCTGGGATGGCTCTTGGAACCACTCTGTCTGATCCCTCAAGGGCCCAGGGAGGGTCTTAGGGTGGCTGGCTGGCTGCCATCTGCATCGACTCTCAAGAAGGGAGTATTTGTGAGGGCATGGGGACCACGGACAGTACCTCTGCAGCTTCCACACTTTCAGCTTCCTGCAACAGGGTTTCCCAGGCTCCCCGTGGTTTTAAGATGGGCCAGAGGCAGGAAACATAAAGCACTGATTGCCATAGACAAGGTGTCTCCCGGGCACCTGCGTGGTGCCCTGGAGGCCTTTTCTGTCAACAGAAAGCTGCCTGGAACATCCATACTGGCTTTCTGTCAACATATCTCTGACATCAGAGACATTTTTCCTCATGGAGAGCGGGGATTGTCAATAAGACTGTTGACAAAACTGCTAGGTTAATTTACTGTCAACAGTATGCCTTGGGAATCTGGATGCTCCCTGGGATTTGTTGACAAAATGCCATTTTTTTCAACAAAACTTCCTAGTGTAAACATAGCCTGAGAGAAAATAGGAGAAAGGAAAGAAGGAGAAGTGGGCAGGACAAGTTTTACATGCCTCTGCAATTGATATCCCTTTGATGAGCTGAGAACTGGATGTCATGATCAGGTTCAGGACAAAGTATCTTTCTAAGAATCCCAAAACAGAAAAAGGAGTCATTGGCATAGCTCATCCCTTCATTATTTTTCCATCAGTTAGGTCCAAGATCTGCCACACCTATTCTGTGATATATATTTCTGGCTCCACATGTTCTGTTTTTACTAAGTATGATTTCTACACTCCTTGAATGATGTCAGCAGACACTTTTTATTGGACTAATGCAGTTTCTCTGTCTAATTCTTTTGAACTAGTTTATAACAGTCATTACTGAAAACAATGTGACCTATTTTCCCTGGTTATTTTTGAAGCAGGCAAAAAGTTATAGGTTATTGTGACACATTATGAACCTACACATACTTTTCAGATAAATTTTAAATACAGTAATCAACTCTGTGTGACAAAGTGAATCCCTGTAGTCGCAGCCAGCATACTACTGTAATAATCTTCGTATAAAGAATACCTTGTAAGGTATTGGTGGAAAACTCATAAATTGCTGAAGAGTGGTCTATTAAAATATGTGTGGCAACATTGTATATGGAGTCTCATGCCCCCATTTTATTTTCTTCTCTTTCTCTTTCCTACAACCCTCCTTGCTATATAAATCCTGGCTTCTTAGTCCTCCTCCACATCTGAAGAAGTGGGTCTTACCCACAAAACCTCATTACCTAATAAACAAACATGTTAGTCTTTAAGGTGTTAAATGACTACTTGATTAACACATGGGCCAAACTGAGGTTGGCAAGCAAGTCTATCTGATGCAAAGGAATGTGTTCTTGTTTAATTTGCATTTAAGAAATAAACAGAATAATTAAGCTGGAAGGAAAGCAAAGGCAGTTTGAACAGCTGAAGAAAAATCAACAAGGATCATCCTTCCACATACATGTTGTCTCCTGGCACCCAGATAGAAATGTGTTTCAAGGAGGGGGGGAGAAGTTATGGAAAGGGGAACAAACACCCTAAGAGTGCCCCCTTGATCCTTCTCTCACTGCCCATCACATGTACTCAGTGCCTTTTATGTAAAAAAAGAGGTGTTGGCACTCAAACAGCTCCCTGATCTCCCCTTCACCCCCATCAGCCAATCCCACGCCTGGGGCGGCAGAGGTGCTGGTACTCAGTGCTGGCAAGTATTGGCACAAAAAAACCCACTGAATTTACTGCATGAAGCAACAAAGGAAGTCATGATAGTGCTATGGGAGAAAGGTCCTGACCTACAAGGTTTGGTTAGTAAGACTGCTGAATGTATATAGTGAGAAACTTTGCCTGAATCTAATAAAATTTGTTACATTAGGTATTAGTAAATGTCTTAACTTTATTTTTCTTGTGTGCATATTATTTCTTTAAAAATAGTGGATTTCATAAACTTTCTATTGCCCAGGAGAGGGTACGAAAGTGAAAAAAACACATTTCTGGGGGGAACTCTAAGATAGGGGTAAATTGGGATTGCCCTGCAATATAACCAAGGCTAGTGAGAGCCAGAGGTTAAGCCATCTGTGACTGGACAGCTGCAGGCGCCCACAGACACCCAGGGAGTGCTATTTGTGAGCAGCCCAATGGGGGAAACTTCAGGAAACCATGATAAGACGCCCAAGGTATGGGTGACACAACTGCTCATTAGTCTAGATTTTACATTAGCATGTTACTGTGACAGGGTTTACCAGGTTTGATGGCCCCCTGCTCAAAGTGTTAAAGTGCTACCAGAACCTGCCCCAGAGAAAAGTAGTAGAGAGGTCCTTCACGCATCCTGAAGTGTCTGCAAGGAAGCAGTCAATCACAGAAGCTGCAGGAAGCAGCCATTTGGGCCCAGGTAGACCATATAAAAGAAGCTGCAAAGGCAGTGGCAGGCTGCCTGCAGCTGAAGGCAAATAGTGTTCCTGGCTGGTTGAGGGAGCTACAGGGCTGCAGACAGAGCAGTTGCTGTGAGGGACTCGGGGGGCAAGAATGAGGTCCTAGTTGGCTGCTAGCGCTGGGTACAAGACTTCAGGCCTCTGGTAAAGATAAAGCATTTGTGAAGTTGTGGGGGCTCTGGGGAAGTGGCCCAGGGAAATCTAGAAGCATAGCAGTGAAGGGAACACAAGTGGCACGTGATTGCTATTCAGAGGCTCCCTGGGCTGGGTCCTGGAGTTGTGTGTGGGCCTGGGTCCCACCACAGGGCAGAGGTTTGTGGCCTGAACACCGAGCTGTGATACATCCCCAGAAGGGGAACTAAACTACTTTGTGGTCTAACTGGGTCCACAGTGGCCAAGAGACAGTGAAAGCACTGCTTCCAGGGATGAAGCCCTGGGGGGGCAAAGCTCGATAGCAAGGCTGGGATTGTTTAAATACCGGAGGCTGAACCTTTATCATAGAATTGTTTCTTCTGGAAAGGTTTGAGGCAGTGTGTTGTTGTTTAAAGGGATTGTGTGACCTGGCCAGAGGACTGAGTCCCTGAAATCACCCTCAGGGGTCATCACACACTGAGAGGGGATGAGATGCACATCCAGCCAGAGGCTGTTTGTGAAAGAAATGTGACACTCTGTTACAGACATCCTGTCCTAATCCCCATACAGCTTTCCCAGCTGCTCAAGAGGTTGCAGCACAGCATGAGATTTCAATAGATCGCTGAGTGGATAATACAAACGGGTGACTGTGTTAATTACCAAAGGCTGTGTTCTGATTTATACTGGCTTTCACATATTGTCTTTGTTCTTATGGTGGGGTGGCTGCTCCACCTCACTCGGGCTGCTCTTTTACATTTGTTATTTGAAGGCAATGAGAACTGCTGAGGCTTGAGACAGTCTGCTTGCCAAGAGCCTTTATTTAAAAAAAAACAATTATAAACTTAAAAGGACCTTAGAGAAAACAGTGCAGAGAACAAAAGAGGAGGATAATTAGAGCTGGGAGGCATTCGGAAACCTTGATGCCAGATACTTCAGGAGTTCCTTATAGATCTTACTGCTTCTCCTAAGTTCATAGAAACAGGAGTTAGTTCATGTTTCAGATCTTGGTTTGTCTTGTCCAGTATTATTAAAGTTATAATGGTAGTCCATCGATCCGATGATGATAAATCTGTGCAGATCATCTGTTATTCGTCTCACAGTGTGCCCTCTGGTGACTGTATAAGCCAATTCTAGAGGGGCGCGTTTTTCCGCAGATGGTGCATGGGAGATTTGCAATCTGTGGGTTGTGCATTGCTGATACTCTGCGACGTCGTTTGCATGCCTCTTGTAGACGCTGGCAGTGGTCTTCCTCAAAGGCAATGCAGGTATTTCTGACTGTTACACGCCACTGTGGTCTGTCACTGGCTTCACTGGTCAGAAAATGACTGTCACTTCCACCAGATCCAGACACTGGATAAAATGCAGTGTGTAAACAGCATTCTCCTGATGTTTTTGTCTAACACTTTGATCGTATCTGTCAGCAAAATGAATTCTGTCAAATTCCCTTGAAGCCGCCTGTCAAATTAAAACTTCTTTTTCCCCACCAAAAGACATATCTCTTATTCTGATGGCAACATTCATTTGTTTTCATCCCTTAATCTCTTTGCCTGACAGAACACAATGGTGAAATTTTCAAAGCCTTTTTTTTTTCAGAGAAATACAATCCTTCTCCGTTCTCTCCATGTAGATGTTGTTAAAGATCTAAAAAAAAAATCCTACAAAGTTCAGGCATAATAATGGCCATTTTTCTGTATATGGAAAATTAAAAAGCCACTTTATTCCCTCCCTTTCCCATCTCCTGCTGTCCCCCTAACACCCCCTTCACCCAAAAAAAGAACGACACAGAAGCATTGAAGAAGGAAAAATCAATATCAAATAAAGGGGCAAAAAATGACACATAATAATGCTAGTAATAACAGTAAATAGATGCAAGGTATACACTATTGTACAATTGAAGGCAAGGTTTGGAAAGATAATAAAGAAATGACAAATCATCAGAAGGCAGAAATAATCGTTTCTTTTCTGTGACTGCAATGGTGACAATGGCCTCTCTGACTCTGAGCATCCAGGTATTCACCATATGGCTCTGCTTGTGAATGCAGATGTCAGAGCTGATATTTCAAATTCTTGCTTTCTAAACCAGCCCTGTATGGTATTACTATTCAAATAAAATACATTGTCCATGTTGTGACCTGACTAGAATGAAAAAAAACCAAACACACTCATGTGATGGAAGCAATTCAAGGAATCATTGGGTAAAAGTAAAAAAAAAAAAAAAAACAGTGCTGTGATGCCATTCTGATTCTGACTTCAAAGAGTTTGGGCCTTGTTTGAAACCGAGGCTTCTTGCTCCCCCACCCTCCTTCCCCTCTTTCCTTTTTTTCTACTTTTTCTTTGCCTGTGAAATTTCCAGCCTACTACATGTGGCAATTTACAGAATCATGGACTTTTGTTTGGTGGATGTTATTTTGGAAATGACATTAATTGCAGATATGCTGCACCACAGAATATGTATCTATTTGTGTCAATTTTTGAAATGGATTCCTTTCAAAAGGATAACAACAAAAATTGGGACTCTGCTGTGGGGGATGTTGAGAAGCTAAACAGGCACTTGGACAGTGTTCCGTGTCTTTGATCAACTGGCGGTAGAAGGAAGGGGAAGAAAGTTGAGTCTGGGAAGTTTGTCAGAAGTTTCTAGAATTGAAAAACAAAGACAGCAAGTAAGAGGCACATTTCATTTTGACTTTCTGTTGGGTTTGGCTCAAAGTAAAGCATTATACCAAGAATGGCAGAAGCACTCTGAAAGTGAGTGTGTCTGTCTGTGTCGGTGGGTGGGTGGGAGGGGGCCACAGGTGCCCCCCGTTGGCTCTGCCCTGTGTTATCCCTTCTTCCCAAGGTCCCATCCACCACACTGCCCCTCCCCTAGATGCCCTGCTCCAATACGTCCATCATCATCATCAACCGTGGGCTCAGCACCTATTGGTGTCTGCCTCTCTCACTATTTCTTTCCATCTTTCCCTGTCCACTGTGGAGTGGCTTGGTTTCCGTAGACTAGCTCTGCACCAATCTACTATATCATCTACCCATTCTTTGTGGGGTCTGCCTCTCTTATTCGAACTGTCCATTATGCTGAATACCAGGGTCTTGATTTTTCATTCATCATTCATTCTGCAAATATGACCGAATAGCTGTAACCTGTGTTGTATAACCTGCTGCAGTAGGTTCTCTTTCAGCTGTATAATTCCTCATTGGTGACCTTCTACATCCATCCTATTTTCAGGATCTTTCTATATGTATGTATAGCTGTACATACATATAGAATGTATGTATGTATAGCCGTACACCTCCTGTATGTATAGCTTTCTATAACAACACCACTACCTCCGCTTCCGCCCAGTACCCTGCCCCATTTGCTCTTTTCCTAAGGTTGCCAACATTCTAACTGCACAAAATCAAACACCCTTGCTCTTCCCCACCCCTTCTCTGAGGCCCTGCCCCTGCCCTCCCCTTCTACACTGCCCCACCCCTGCTCAGTTCACTCCCCCCCTCCCTCTTTCACTTGGTCTCCCTCACCCTTGCTCACTTGCTGATTGTGGTTGGGCTGAGTGGAGCCAGAAATGAGGGGTTCAAGGTACAACATCAGGCTCCGGTGTGGGGCTATAGATAAGAGTTCAGGGTGCAGAAGAGTTCCAGCCTGGGGGATGGAGATGAGGGGCTCAGAGTGTGGGAGGGGGCCCTGAGCTGAGGGAGGAGTCGGGATTTGCGGGGGGTGAGTATGGGCTCTGTGCTGCAGGTGTGGGTTCTGGAGTTTGGCCAGAAACTTGGGGTTCAGGGTGCAGAAGGGGACTCTGGGCTGGGGCAGGAGTGTGGGATTCAGGAGGGAATTGGGCATAGGATGGGATTCAAGGCTAGGGCAGGGAGTTAGGAGGGGTTGTGGGAGGCAGGTTCTGGGAGGGAGTTTGGGTTTGGGAGGGACTCGGGGCCATGGCAGGGGACTGGATTTAGCTGCAGGGTCTAGACTGGGGCAGGGGGTTGTGTGTGGGCTCCAAGCAGCATTAACCTCAAGGAAGCTCCAGGCAGTGTTTACCTTTGTCTTCTAGGTGCATGAATGGCCAAAAGGTTTTGTGTGGTACAAGCTGCCTCCAGGTGCAGGTCCCACCCCCATAGCTCCTATTGGCTGTGATTCCCAGACAACTGGAGTTGCAGATCCAGTGTAAGGGTTGGGTGCAGTGTGCAGAGCCCTGTGGCTTACCCTGTGCCTTTGAGCCAGAGGGGCATGTCTCCACCTCCGCAAGCCATGCGGAGCCAGGTAGACAGCCTGCCAGCCCTGCGAATCGGACTTTTCATGGCCTGATCAGTAGCCAGGGTATCCTCTTCAACTGGATGTTCTGTATGAAAGCCAACAGCTGGCAGCCCTGTCTCTCTGCTCCCTCTCCCAGTCACTCACCCATATGTCTGGGATGAAGTGGGAGGGCCATGGTATCTTGTTCCCTCCTGCCCCACATTCTGGTACCCCTACTACAAGGGCCAGCATGGACCAGTGGAGAGTGGGAAACAGGGATCAATATTACACTGCAACTAATGTGTTCTGTGTCCATGAGCAAGTCCCTGTCATTTCTCTTCTCTCTGCTTCTTTCCCCTCCCACTCTTGTCTTGTGTATTTAGACTGTAAGCTGTTGCAGGCAGGGATGCACAAGAGAGTTTCTTTAGTAAGGGCCCTTGATTAATCATTTAAAAGGGATATGACGGAATGCCAGAATGGGAGAGAAACCCTGGGCATACGTCTGTAAATAGTTTTCTCCTGTGTGCTTAAATACACCAGATATTTAACTGATGCACTGATGTTTCGCCTATTGTAATCAAGTTTGGTTAGTGTGGGACAATGAACTAGTTTAATGCTAAACACCGGAATTGTGAAATGTGATCACGCATGCCTGTAATTAGTGGGTACACAAAACACAGGCTGTGTTTATCTCGCTTTTTCAAAAGGAGAGAGACACTGTGGCTATGGCTACAGTGACCCGAAAAAATCAGGCATAAAACGCTTCCGACAAAGTGAGGGTGTCACTGGCGGAACCATGTTTACAGTGATTTTTTTCTTCAAGCAGACGCCTCTGCTGGAGAGCAAATATGTAAATGAGCAGCCATTTGTATTTTTGAAACCATCCATTTGCATACTGCTGCTGGCAGTTCAGGTCAGTGTAACTGTAGCTGCTCAGTTTAAACAACCTTAGAGGGACAAGGGACACTGGGTAGAATTCTGTGAAACTGAACAGTTGAGCCAGGGCTCTGAGCCAGTAGATCACAATACACAGCCTGCCAGGTGTAAGTCTGGTTCATTCTGTTCAATTGCAGAGGCAAAACAGCCTTCATGAGGCGTCTTTTATTATTTTAAATTTACTCCCCTGGATGCTGGGGACTTCCTATGGCTGGACTGTGCCAAGAGCTGAAATCACTGAGCTGGTGGAAATAGTGAGCAGTTGTCCAGGGAGAGCAGGAGTATGGCAGGCAGGCTGGCTGGCAGGAGCAGCACCAGAGTGGTGGCAGGAGTGGCCAGCAGAGTGGCTGGCAGGAGCAGTGTGCGGCTGGTGGGAGCAGCACTACAGTGGTGGCACAATGCGTGGCCAGCAGGTGGCAGTGGAGAACAGTGAGCAGGTGGATAGCAAGTAGCCAGGGGAGTGAGTGAGATGATGCTTTATCTCCCTTACTCTGGATGGGAAGTGAACCCTACACAAGCAGCCATGAATTCCAGGTCTACCCTGATGAAGGGCAGCAGCTCTGAGAGGGGGCAGAGAAAGGTTGGGCACGTGGAGGGACGTCTGGCTTGCTGGAATTACAAATCTGAGAGGAAGAGGTCACTGCCCAATGTATTTGGGGTTGGACTTTTACTCACAATTTCTTTATGAATTCTGTTTTACCAAATTAATGCCAAGCTACTTTCTTCTGTCTTATTAAATGTTCCTTTTCTGAATTCAGACTCTGTGCTTGTGAGTGGGGAACCATTGCCTCTCAGAGGCATGAATGAATTTCCCAGGTTACTGGATGGGGGCTCAAGACACTTCTGTGTTGTATGGATTGGGAGGAACCCTTAGAAATTGAACTTGGCCCTGACTGCTGCTGGCTGTACCTGGAACAATGCTTACAGTCCTACTGATAAGAAGGGTAATGCATGATCATGAAGGTGTCTTGGCACAGTCTGATGTATCCACAGCCAGAGTTGAATCTCAGTTAGATTGCTGTCAATCTGGAGGAAGTCTAATGAAATCAATGGTCTTCATTCTGGATTCACACCTGCTGTAACTGATACCACAAGTTAGTCCCAAATCAATAGACGTGGATTGTTATGATGAGAGCATTAAATTTGTTGTATACCAAATGCCAATTTATGTCCATTCCAGCATTTCTTATAGATCTTAGGTTTAAAAAGCATCTGTGCAAACTAAATTTCTTTTGAGTAGTTCTGAGTGTTCCGGCAAAAAAGGAAAGATCCCATTGTCAACTTTACCTCTCATTAAATCAAGATGATGTATTTCTCATGCTAACTTGCATCCAAGGATCTCAAAGTGCCTGGCAAACATTCACCAACATAGGGTGTGTCTACACTGCAATCAGAGATGGCACTGCAGCATATGTAAACACCTCCAAGCCACCTTTTACCTAACTAGCTCCAATATTAACATCAGTGAGAGGTGGCTGTGCAAGACCCAGGTTACGTAGTACACCGAGTGTCACTGTTATGGTTAGGAGATCTCACTAGAACAAGCGTGACACCTCCTATTGGGCAGATTAGATTAGAGAACTCATTTTCCTGAGGGAGAGGCAGAGGCAGAGAGAGATTAAGTACCTTTTCCACTGAGTCATTCAGGGCTGGAAAAAGACCCTAAGCTTTCTGAGTCAGTATGCATGAAATGCTAACAACAAGCATTTCCCAACAGGAACACCTCTTCCTATGCATAAAAGTATAAATTCAACATATATGGGGTAGTAACTGTGAAGTAGTCTGTATTAACAAAACAAAAAAGCAGTCGTGTAGCACTTTAAAGATTAACAAAATAATTTATTAAGTGATGAGCTTTCGAGGGACAGACCCACTTCTTCATATATGGAGATAGTTCTGTGTTGGAAAGGATATCATGGATATTTTCAAATGGACATTCTCAATACAGTTCTATCTCCAGATCTGAAGAAGTGGTCTGCCCCATGAAAGCTCCTCACCTAATAAATTATTTTGTTAGTCTTTCAAGTGCTATATAACTGCTTTTATGTTTTGTCTGAATTCAAGTGGAAGTCACAGGCACATGGCACTTCAAGGCATTTGGCCCTTAGTTATAAGCTCAAAGTTGGCTCCATTTGCAAAACCTTGCACCGTTTTTCTGTGAAGATATTGACAGGTCAGTTTTTGAAAAACAATGGTTTTGTTTTGAAAATGACACTTATTCCCCTGATTTCAGTGAAAATATGCCATTTTGTCCAAACTGGTATGAACTCCCAGAAGAAAATGCAAAATAATGAATATTTCTGCAAAATCAAGTTTGAAGGCTTATGCGCTGTTGCTCCACATGTTGTGTAGTCACTTACCTGTGCAAGCTGAGCGTAAATTGTTAATGTTTGACATAGTTTGACACCTTATTTGCATAAATGAAAATAATAACAAAGTTAGAAGGAACTAGGGAATAGGCCCTTTCACAGTGAAATAGTGACACCCAGTTGCCTGTCCTAACTATTAAACTAACTTACACTCCCTGCTTAATTGGGATTCCTGGTGTCACCAATCTTTGGTACCGGTGAAGGCCATGGTCTCATTTGCAATAACAACACATATGTTAAGAGACAGTCCTGCCCCAAAGAGCTTACAATCTAAGCAGACAACACAGACAAGAGAAAGATTATTAACCGTATTCTACAGAAGGGAAACTGAGGCGACTGATCTGAAAATGTTTGAACATTTTCATGAAATTTTTACAGGTTTTCTTTTGAAAAAACAACTTTTTTAAATGTTTTCCTTTGGTAAAAAATTGTATGTGGAATATGTGTATGAAAAGGGGGTTTGTTTATTGTTAAAAAGACCTTTCACAGAGATTACAGGCCATCACACTGACCACTATAGTCTCTCCGTTTCCTTGTACTCCCCCATGTGTTGTCTATTCATAGAATCCTAGGGCTAGAAGGAACCTCAGGAGGTCGTTGAGTCCAGCTCCCTGCCCAGAGTAGGATCAACCCTAACTAAATCATCCCAGCTATGACTATGTCAAGTCAGGACTTAAAAACCTGTAGGGATGGAAATGCCACCACCTCTCTTGGTAATGCATTCCAGTGCTTCACCACTCTCCTGGTGAAATAGTTTTCCTTAATATCCAACCTACACCTCTCCCTCTGTAACTTCAGATCATTGCTCCTTGTTCTGCCATCAGTCAATACTGAGACCATGCTCTTGCCATCCTCTTCAGAGCCCCCTTTCAGGAAGTTGAAGGCTGCTATCAAATTGCCCCTCAGTCTTCTCTTCTGCAAACTAAATAAGCTCAATCTCTCAGACTCTGCTCATAGGTCATGTGGGTCCAGCCCCTTAATCATTTTCATTGCCCTCTGCTGAACCTGCTCCAATGTGTCTATATCCTTTCTATAAGGCAGACGGGAGGGGGACGACCAGAACTGTATGCAACACTCCAGATGTAGCCTCAATAGTGTTAAGTAGAGGGAAATAATAGTTTTTCTAGATCAGCTGGAAATGGTATTGTCTTATATTTTATTTTCAGCTTCTTGTGGTAGGGACCAACTTTTTCTTCTGGGTTTGAATAGCACCTCCTAGAGCAGTACAGGCTTAACCCATGACCGGGGCTCCTAGGTGCTATATAATAAGATATTAAAAGGAAAAAATTCCATTATTAATTCTAAAAAAGATTTTCTGAGATATTTTGGTGAGCTCTGTGATCAAACCTCTTTCCCAAGCTCACCTAGGAGTTTGGAACAAAGCTGAGCTTTTATTTTTAGGTGCTGGGATCCACAGCCACCAGGCCATCATTCTCTTCCCAGTGACTAGGTCTTCCCTTAACTGTGATGAATGGAGTGCTGTATGTGAACCTGGTACGATGTTGCCAAATGTCGCCTTTAGATAAGGATGTGAAAAATCTCTATCCTCTGGAGTTAATTCTTTACTCTTCTACCCCCTGCCCTACACACACATCACTAAGATGATGACTAAACATCCTCTGGGTAATTGATGGTGTAGAAAGCCCAGCTGTAAACCTGGCAGCCCCTTCTCATGAATTAGGAGCTCACATGCTTCAGGAGAAACAATATATACACTTAGCTACAAAATAAGCATATGATAATTGCAGATAATTATGTTCCCTATTTTTAGATAGATCAAAATATGTTAAAAAATTCTTGCTGCAATCATACACCTCCACTCACATGACACAGCAGGCACTTTGCCAACAAAGCCTCACTGAAAAATGGAAACCCAGCAGAGATACAGCTAATGCTGGCAGAGCAGACCTAGGGAAGCACCTCCACCTTGCAGGATTTCTAAACATCATGAGGTTTCCAGGTGTGATATCCCTGAGTGGCAGCTTGGCTTGGGGTTAAAGCCATGGTGGGTTTGTCTTAGGGATATAAAATTCCATTTCATCAGCTAACTGGCATGATAGACTAGGAGGGCCCAGGGAGGGAATCCCCTCCTGTCACAGCTGCCTAGGGTCCCTGGGCTGGGATGTGTGGGAGGGGGCTGGGTTCCCCCCATACCACCCCATGCATCAGGCCAGCCTTAGGAGGGCCGTGGGCAAGGGGCAAGTCTCCTCCCCGAAAGGCTGCGTTTTTGGACTAGCCAATGATGAGAATGGCCCAGTGATGCTGTGATCCAAGCCCCTGCGGGTACAGGAAGCAGAGTGAGGGACACAGCAGGCCTCTGAGGCTGCTTTTAAACTGCCACCTGGTGCAGGGACCTACAAGGACGAGCCTGGGTTTGTGTTACACTGGTTAAACATTAAGTTCACTGATTAACTGACTAAATGGGGGGAGGGGCACTGGGGGTTCTGTTCCAGCCTAGAGAGGCAGGAGTGCCCCCCCCCCCCCCCCGCATGGATGGGAGCTGCTCCAGCCAGGCTGGAGAGCCTCTGCCAACAGCACTCCTAGGCCAGACCCGCCATGAACAAGGGCTGCTCTAGCCAAGCTGGAGTACCCCTGCCCACGTGTGCTCTGGGCTGCTGCTGACGAGGACTTCTCTGGCCAGGCTAGATCACACCCCTCCTGCAGTGGGCCACAGCAGAGGGCAGTCTGCTCTCGCCCATACCAATTAATCATGTAGAGGTGATGGTTAACCATTAATATCCTTCATGAGCCTCCAAGCCTGGGCTTTGGAAATGTGGGAGGGTGGGCTTCAGGACCCCAGGTGCAGCCTGAGTCACCACTCCAAAGTGCTTCTCTCTGCAGCTATTGTTAGAGCACAGGTGAGAGCTCTGCTTACCCAGGTCTGTTGGGATTGGGGGAGGGGAGCAGTGGGAGCTGTTTAGACATATCTTTGAGGAACACTGGGCAGAGCAGGGCTTAATTCTGTCCCAGACTTCCTCTGGAATGTTTTTACAAGTCACTAGTTGTTTGACAACCAACCCCTATTAGAGTTCAGTGATGTTTAGTGCATCAGTTCAAAAGCAGGGGCCAGTTGATTAGAAACCAGCTCCATTCAAATAGTTAACAAAACCACAGAGAACCCTCAAAGCCCCTAGAGTTGATGGGAAGGCTCCCATTGATTTCAATGGGCTTTGGCGTGAAGAGTCAAATCAGAGATACTCAGGCTACGTCTACACTACGAGATAAAATCAAACTTATTTATATCAATTTTCTAATACTGATATTTCTAAGTTTGATTTTGACCATCCTCACTTCCACTGTGCTCCCCACAAAGTTGAGTCATTGCTGCCACACACAAATTGGCTAACATCGACTGTTGCAGCAGTGCATTGTGGGAAGATATCCTTTCAGTTCCCTCATCCCCATAGCACTCTGGGTATGCTGGCTGGTCTTGAGGTCATCTTCCCCTATTGCATTCTCCTCCCAATCCCTGAAAATATGTCAATCCCTGGAAATAATGCAGAGACCCACAAAATTAAAAAAATAGAGTGTTTGGTTTCCCCACACATTATATTGCCAACACGGGTGAAGTGACTGTATTCTTAACTTACCATCCACTTGCCCCACTGCCCATCATTGCATGTGATCCCTGAAATGAATGTAGGGGTCCAGACTGTTTTCTAAATTGAGAAAAAAGAGGGTAGGAAAATGTAGGAAAAGAGAATACTTGGTTTTCCCAGACACTATATTGGTGCTGAGGAGAGTCTTTGGCTTTCCAGTGCACTCTAAGGCTTCTGTGCAATGACTGTTCTCAACTAGCCATCCACTGAGTATCCCACCTCCCATCATTGCAAGCATGTGATCCCAGAAACTAGCATAGAGGCCCGGACTGTTTTTTAAAGTGAGAAGAAAGAGGACAGAAAAGTGCAGGAAAAAAGAATTTTTTTGTTTTCCCCGCAGTGTCAGCAAGTCCTGGTATGGGCAAAGTGGGGGTGCAGTGGGGTCCCATTGAAGAGGTCCTTCCCCAGCAGCAGCAAGCCCCTTCACTGCCAGGGGAGCCCTTTTCCCCAGTGGCAGCAGCAAGCCCTTTAGTTGCTGGGGGAGACTTCCCTGGCGGCAGCTGGGGGAGACTTCCCTGGCGGTATGGGTGAAAGGGGATGTGGTAGGGTCTAGTTGAAGTGGTCCTTCCCTAGCAGCAGCAAGCCCCTTAGCCACCAGAGGACACTTTTCCCCAGCAGCAGCAATCCCCAGTATGGGCCAAGGCTGGTGGGTTCAGTGGAAGACAAGTTGAAGTGGTCCTTCCCCCGCAGTAGCAAGCCTGTTAGTCACTGGGGTAGACTTTTCCTTGGCAACAGCAGCCAGGCCCTTAGCTGCCAGGGGAGACATTTCCCTGGTGGCAGCAAGCCCCAGTATGGGTCAAGGCAGGAGGTCCAGTGGAGGACCAGTTGAGGGGGTCACTCCCTGATGGCATCAAGCCCCTTAACTGCTGGGGGAGACTTTTCCCAGCAGCAACGAGGCCTGGTATGGGCGACGGGGGGGTCAGTAGTTGGGGGGCCAGTAGAGGTGGTTCTTATCCACGGTGGCAGCAAAACCCCAGTATCTTAACCGTCGGGGAGACTTCCCCTTGGAGCCCTAAACATGCGACTGGCAGCGTGGTCAGCACTGAATGGCAGCCACATCCTTTTATTGGTTTGGGATGGGGGCTACCCACAAGATATGTCTCAGAGCTCAGGAAAGACCTGGGATGTGTGACACCTGTGGGGGAGGGAAAGGGGTTTACAAACTAACTTCAACTGCTTTAGAAGAAGTTTCTCGGTGTGTTATGCAAGCACAGCCCCCAGCACAGCCTTGTGGACACGTGGTACAATAGGTCAGGGGCTGGTGCCATGCAGCACAGAAAAAAATTGCAAGTGTACAGACAGAGCCGCAAACTCCCTGCAGGGGCTATTTGAATAGGTAGATATACTCACAGCGCTAATAGCATAGAAAGAACAAAGCCATTTCTCAGGCTCTCATATCATGAGCCCAAAGCTAAAGGCTCACGGTTCCTACTTGGAAATTCAGGCTCTTCCTGTTACTGGAGAGCAGTAGCCTGAACAGAGCACTGACAACAGCATTCTGGGTTACATATGGGGCACCTCTGGAGGCTAATAAATTCACTTTTAAGACGTGGCGCTTCCTCACTGGCCTTTAATCGAACTTCTGAATTTGAGCTTAATGCAATGCCCATCAGGTAACTGCGATTCTGTAATCTCGAGATTAGCACACCCAAAATTGAGCTAGTGGCATTTATAGTGAGGACAGTCACATGGTAAAATCAAGCTAACTGCCTTAGATTCAATTTTAATCTCATAGTGTAGCTGCAGCCTCACAGTATCTCACAGTATTTAAGAGCTGAATTAGACAGAAACATTACCTGAGAGCCACAACAGTGTAGATTCAATGTTTCATTTAATGTAGCACTGTTTAGTCACATTTTATTAGTATGACAGGGATATTTTGTGTGTATTTCTCAATACAAAATGCCTGACCAAAGCTGTGTCTACACGTGCACGCTACTTCGAAGTAGCGGCACTAACTTTGAAATAGCGCCCGTCGCGGCTACACGCGTCGGGCGCTATTTCGAAGTTAACTTCGACGTTAGGCGGCGAGACGTCGAAGTCGCTAACCTCATGAGGGGATCGGAATAGCGCCCTACTTTGACGTTCAACGTCGAAGTAGGGACCGTGTAGATGATCCGCGTCCCGCAACGTCGAAATTGCTGGGTCCTCCATGGCGGCCATCAGCTGGGGGGTTGAGAGACACTCTCTCCAGCCCCTCAGCTCACTGGTGGCCGCGTGGAGCGGCCCCTTAAAGGTCCCCTCCCCCTCCCTTCCTCTGCAGGAAGCTGAGGGAACGTGCAGGCTGCAGCCTGCACACGCGGCCAGCCTGCACCACCCTCAGCCCCAGAGAGCTGCGATGGCTGGCCGGCACCCCCCCAGCGCCCCCAGGGGACCCCCCCCAAGGGGAGCCAGGGCAGCCAGCCCAGCCAGAAGGGCAGCCAGGCTGGGAAGCGGCAGCGGGGCCCCTCCTGGACGGAGGCCGAGCTGCGGGACCTGCTGGGGCTCTGGAGCGAGGAGGAGGTGCTCCAGGTAATGGGGAGCAAGAGGCGGAACGCGGATGCGTTCGCTCGGCTGGCCGACGGCCTGGCTGCCTGGGGTCACCCTGCCCGCACTCCTGACCATGTCAGGAGTAAGGTGAAGGAGCTGCGGCAGGGTTACTCCCGGGCCCGGGATGCAGCCAGCCGATCTGGGGCCGCCCCCGTCACTTGCCCCTTTTACAGGGAGCTCAGGGACATCCTGGGCTCCCGGCACACCTCCTCCCCTCCGGCCACCCTTGACACCTTGGCTGACGAGCCCCAGCAGGCCCTGCAGATGGAGTCCGCCCCGGAGGCAAGCCCCGCACCCCGGGGGCCCCCCCCCGGAGGCCACCCCTGGGACATCGCGGCAGGAGGAGGAGGAGGAGGAGGAGGGGGTCTCCTCCTCTGCAGAATCCGGACTGCAGATCCTCCTCCTGCCATCCTGGAGCAGCAGCAGGGCCTCCGCCCCCCCGGGGATCTCCGGACCATGGGAGCGGACCAACAGGTAGGTACCCCCCTCTGGTGGACACCCCTGGGCTTGAGGGGCGGGGGTAAGAGATATGTGTCCAGGGCCCCCCACATGCTTACATGGCCATGGCCCCAAGGACACCAGGGCCATGGCCCTCACAGCACTGCGTCCATCAGCCCCTGCACCCCCCACCCCGCATGACAGTGCCATGCCCCATCCCTGCGCCAGGGGGGAGCGGAAACTCGAGGGGCCCCCGGGAGGAGGGGGTGGGACACCCCGCAGCAGCAGCATATGATGGAGTGGGGGGAGTGCCAAAGGGAGACTCAGGTTACATATGAGCAACAAGAGCCGAATAGCTCCCAGGGGCAAAGGAGGATCCTGGGGCTACAGCTGGCAGGTGACACCTCTGCCCTGAACAAACAGAAGGGAGGAGCCGAGCTGGCTTGGACTTGGGGGGCGAGGGCGGGGGCCACAGGTAGAGGCTAGGGGAAGGGAGAGCTGGAAGGCTCCAGCCTGAGGGGGAAAGCTGCATCCCCGAGGGGCACCCCTTGGGGTCTTCTCCCCACGACGGGTTGGAAGGACTGTCTCTTCCGACAGCTGGTGCTGTCACTCCTGGCAGAAACTGGGCATCTGTGGCCTAAGAAACCTCTCCTGCTCTCAGACCCTGCAGGGTGAAGTGAGAGTCGCTCCCACCAGGGGACGGGGTGCAGGGCAGGGGGACCCCTGAACCCCATCCATCACAGCAGCATCTCCTGGGGACGGGGATGGGGAACCTGCAGCACAGGGCTGGGGGGACAAAGGCCACGGCTCGGGGCCCACACTAACGCCTGTCTCCATTCTTCTTCCCCCCCTCCTCTCCTGTGTCCCGCACCTGCACCATCAGAAGGACTGGAAGAGAGCGCCGGCGAGGCATCAGTCATTCCGGAGAGCCCTCCGGGACCATTGCTCCAGGGCAGCCCCTCGGCCGAGGACCGACCGGCCCCACGGCGGGCTAGACGGCGGACCCCGTGCCACCAACCCCCGACGGCGACGGACCCCCAGCTGCTGGCCATCCACCGTCGGCAGCTGGAGGTCGCGGAGCAGCACCTCCAGCTGCAGGAGCGGGCGCTGGCCTGGCGCCAGGAGGCATGGGGGGGCCTACATGGACACATTTAACCACCTAGTGGACCACCTGGCCCCCCATGCCGCACCGGCCACAACCTCGCCCTCCCTGCCTGCTCCTGCAGCCCCACCACCAGGTGCTCCGCCCGTCGCCGTCCTGTCCGCTGTTGCCCCGCCACCCACCGGCGAGGGCCAGAGCGCCAAGGGACCCCTGGAGCCACCTGACACTCGCTGGCCACCGTACCTTCCGGTCCAGCCCGCTCCCACCCAGTCACGGACCAGGCTGCGAGCGCGGCGGGGCTCCCGGCCGCCAACGCCCGGTGCCGGGCTATAGGGGCGAGGGGCCTGGGATGTGGCCCCCCCCTTGTATATAGTTGGACCCTGTTTTTTTCGGCCCCCAGTTTGCCCCATCCTCCCCATGTAAATAGTTCTCCCCTTTATCCTCCCTGGTTTTCTTTTTATTATTGAGGACAGTTGTTTCTTTGTATTGTTTTATTTTTGTACATATTGCTTTTGTTCAACGTTTGTACCTAGTTTTTGGTTTGTGGTTCACATATTTATTTACAGTCAGAAAAAAAAAAGCTTCGGAAAGAAAAAAAAAGTTTACGTTCAGCCACAAGTGCGTGCTGTCATTTGTCCAGGACAAGTGGGGGCGGGGGCGGTGGGGTGCTCCATAGTGTAGGCGTTGGGGCAGGAGTGTGGTGGAGGAAGGGGCGGGCAGTAGGGGGCCTGGGCAGAGTTCACCCCACAGCCTGTTCATCGAAGTGGGCCCGCAGGGCCTCCCGGACCCGGGTCCCCTCAGGGTCCACCTGCCGACTGGGGGCAGCAGGTGGCTGGACGTGTGCCCTGGCGGCCTCCGCAGCCCAGCCCTGGAAAAAGGTCTCCCCCTTGCTCTCGACCAAATTGTGCAGGGCGCAGCAGGCACCCACAATCTGGGGGATGTTGTTTGGGCCCGCATCCAGGCAGGTCAGGAGACATCTCCAGCGTCCCTTCAGGCGGCCAAATGAGCGCTCCACCACCTGGCGCGCGTGGTTCAGGCACTCGTTGAAGCGCTCCTGGCTAGCGGAGAGATGGCCCGTGTAGGGGTGCATGAACCACGGCCGGAGGGGTTAGGCCGCATCTGCGATGACACAGAAGGGCATGGTGGTGTCCCCCAGAGGGATCTCCCGCTGGGGGATGTAGGTCCCCGCCTCCAGCCGGCGGCACAGGCCCGAGTTCCGGAAAACCCGGGAGTCGTGGGTGCTGCCAGGCCAGCCCACGTAAATGTCCTGGAAACGTCCCCGGCTGTCCACCAAGGCCTGGAGGACCACAGAATGGTAGCCCTTTCGATTGAGGTATCGTCCTCCACTGTGATGCGGGGTGCGGATGGGGATGTGAGTCCCATCCAGAGCCCCGAAGCAGTTGGGGAAGCCCAGGGTGGCAAAGGCCGCGATGGTGGCATCTGGGTCCCCCAGCCTCACGAGCCTGTGCAGGAGCATGGCGTTGATGGCACGCACAACCTGCAGAGAAAGCACATGGGACAGCACCAATGAGGGGTGAGCAGGGTGTGCGTGGCCCTGCCCTGCCCTCCCGTGCCCTGCTCTGGCCCCCCTGCCCTGGCCCCCCTGCCCTGCCCTGCCTGCCCTGCTCTGGCCCCCCTGCCCTGGCCGCCCTGCCCTGCCCTTCCCTGCCCTGCTCTGGCCCCCCTGCCCTGGCCCCCATGCCCTGCCCTGCCCTGGCCTCCCCTCCCCTGCCCTGCCCTTCCCCCGTGGGTTCGCTTACCTCCATGAAGACAGCCCCGACGGTGGCCTTACCGACACCAAACTGCTGCCCCACGGATCAGTAGCTGTCTGGAGTGGCCAGCTTCCAGACAGCGATGCCGACCCGTTTCTGCACTGTGAGGGCACGCCGCATGGCGGTGTCCTGGTGCCTGAGTGCTGGGGTGAGCCACTGGCACGGCTCCAGGAATGTCTGCCGGCTCATCCTGAAGTTCCTGAGCCAGTGGTTGTCGTCCCACTCCCCAAGCACCAGCCGCTCCCACCAGTCGGTGCTGGTGGGGTAGCTCCACAGCCGCTGGCGTGTGAGGCGGGGGGGGGTGCTGCAGGGGTAGGGGTTGAGCCCTGCTGCCTTGGGGGCATCTCCTCCTCTGGGGCAAGGAGGTTCTCAGCTGCCTCCCGCATGGCATGGAGCAGGGCAAGCCCTGCTCCTGCCGGGAGGGCTGGGTGGACCTCTAGCTGCTGCTGCTGCTGCTGCTGCTGCTGCTGCTGGGGGTCCATGACTGCGGCGCCCGGGGTCTGTGTGCCTATGGCTCCTCAGACCGCGTGCTGTGCAGGCTGAGTGTGTCTGGGAGGGGCCCTTTAAGGGAGTGGCTAGCTGTTGCCCCGGAAGCGCTAGTCCGCCCGGTGACCCTGTCTGCAGCTGTGTCTGGCATCCCTATTTCGATGTGTGCTACTTGGGCATGTGGACATTCCCTCGCTGCGCCTATTTCGATGTTGGGCTGCGCAACGTCGAAGTTGAACATCGACATTGCCGGCCCTGGAGGACGTGTAGACGCTATCGATGTCACCACATCGAAATAGGCTATTTCGATGTAGGCTTCACGTGTAGACGTAGCCCAAGTATCATAATTTTGTCCACTACAATTGGTTAATATCCACAGTAAAAGCATCCTAATTGGCTAATACGCTAGATCAGCTAACATTTAAACCACTCTGTATATTAATATACCATGCTGCAAAATGTTGTGGGAAATCCACTTGAAGAGCCACTTGCAGCTCACAAGCCTCAGTCTGAGTGTCACTGCCCACCTGTGCAGCCAGCTCTGATGTCACAGCAGAGTATGGGGAAGTGCCCTTCCTTTTAGCAGAGGGCCCAATTAAATTAATTCCCCATTTCAGGTGATGTTTGAACTCTTCATCCCCAGCCAGTTCTCTTAACCCTTTGAAAGAATATTGCACTAGGGGGTCTGTTGGAATTAGTAATACTTTCCCTCAGAAGGCAAGCATGTAAATTTTATGTCTCTGGGAAAATGTGAGTAGAGTTCTTGACCCTCTGGCCCTCTGCAAAATTTCTGGGTAACCTGCAAGACAGGCTGGCTTGCACCACTCAAAGGTCAAGCTCACAGATGGCAAAACTGGTTCCACTGACAGTTTATTCTTTCTGATAAATATTTACCACTTACAAAGGTTAGTGTGTTGGCTTTGGTGGATCCCAGGCTGAAGTGACTTGGGAAGCCAAATCCAGAATTTGTGAATCCCAGTGATTTTCTAGTGGTATAAGAGTTAGGCATGAAGATGCTCAGCCTCAGCAAATTTAGCCCTCAGCCTCTCTGTGCCTCATTTCGCCCCATGAAATGGGGATGAGAGCACTGACCAGCTCACAGAGGGGCTTTGGGGTAAATATATTAGGGCGTCTGAAGCATTCAGATATCACCAAGGTAATGGTCACCATGAAAGTGCCAAGGCAAAAGGCTACTAAACAGGGCCACAAAACCAAACAGGGCCATATCCACAGCTATGGATCAGTAAAGCATATCTTAAAAACATAACGGAACAGCCCATGATGACATAACATCATGGGTAAATGGGAATGGCCATGGTAGATCCAATCAGGCATCCTCCAGTCCAATAGCCTTTCTCTGACAGTGGCCAGTACTGGAAATTTCAGAGGAAAATGGAAAAAAAACTCCTAGTGGACATCTATGGAATAATCTACGCTTAGCAGATTTCTCCCCCCGCACCTCTTGTGAGCTACTGTTGGACAAATGCCCTGGCAGTGAGGTTGCATCCACAGGGCACTCCATGGATAAAGACAATCTGAGCAGAGGGAGGATTTTGAGTGTCTCATATTTTGGTTTCAATTAGGAGGACACTGTCAGGGATTTTTCATCCCTCGGGCATAATCGTCCCTGTGGGCCAGGGGAAACAAGCCTTTGGCCATTAAACATCATTACAGGGGCAGGTAGACTCTAAAAGGTACATAGGCTGCCAGTTAGCAGCCCCCTGTAACGGTCACTCTGTGTCAATTGGTTTCCCCAGTAACCTGAACTCACAAACACCTCAGAATCATGGATTTGAAATCCAGTCTCCTCATTGGATGCAGGTGAAGCAGCTTCTAGAAGCTTCCCTGGCCTGGAGGACCTGTTTGAAAGCATGCACTTAGAACTCTCATATGGAAATCACCTCATGAATCATGCATAAACTCTGTGTATATAAGTCAGGCTGGTCCTGGCATTCAGGGCCCTTGGGTAATGCAGGCAAGGATCCTGCTGACCCTACACGGAACAGTGAGGCCACTAGGCGTCCGCTGAGAGTTCCGAGGCCAGGCTGTAAAGCTGAAGAGAGCTGAATCACAGCCTCAGCTGCGGCCTTGAGCTGAAATCACCTCAGCACTCGCCTCTAAGCGGTGCTGGCTGAATAACTGCCGTGCTAGTCATACCTAGCTGCGCCATCACTGTCAGGACCCTGAGCTGCCTTGCGGCCTGAAGCGGCATCTTCGCGCCATCGCGCCTCACCGCTCCCTAGCTCACGTTTGCGTCAAGGAGCACCAAGCAGCCCTGAGGTGGATCAGGCGGGTGGCGACCTGGCCTCACCACTAGGGTGAGGTACTGCGTGCTCGCCTGTTGAAGCCCAGGGCCTGCCATCACAGCGGCACCTTCTCTCCCGCCGCCTGCCATCTTGTGGCATCGACGCTTCACCACTACCGGACTGGACTCATACTGGACAGGACCTTACCTAACCGGACTGGAACACGTAAAACTTGCCTTGACACAACTACACACATAGACTAAACACCTTCCCACCTGGGTAATCGGGACCCTCTACAAGGGAACGGGGGGTTGCTCCTTCATTGTTCCCTTCCCTGATGAGGGGAGGGAAGTGCCTGGGGGTCTGACCCCTTAAGGCTGGGCCTGGATGCTCAGGCAGGGTTTTTCTCCATACTAACAAAGCCTAAGCACATTTAATTAATAATTAGTATTTAATAGTTAAAGGTAGTAAGTTTAAATTGTTATAGTGTGTTGTTCTTAATAATAAGCCTTAACTAACCTTTATCCCTCTTCCCTGTATCCCTCTATCCATACTCACCTCCTTTAAATATACTACAGGACAAGGCATTGCCTCCCTGCCTCCCTTAGCTGTCAATCCTACCACAGTGACCTGAGGAAAAGCATAAGCCTCCCAGGTACACTTAGTTGGGCCCACTAAGAGGGTACTGGGGACCCCCACAAAATAAAGGGACAGTCCCGACTGGCCCTTGGGTACCAACCCCTTGGGTCGGGCTAGCAACTCGACCCCGCACGGAAGTGGGGTTTAGCACCCCCACTCCGGCTTTGGAAGGAGACAGCGGGGATTTCTAAACTCGCAACAACCCTCATTCCTAAACCCCTCTATCCTTCCTCCCTTGCTCCAGTAACCAAAGCTTTTGCCTTGCGGAATAATAAAATCAATTTCAAGAATTAAGGAGCAAGACTCAAAATGGATACAGTGTCAAACATAAGTGTAGGTAATAGAGTTTAAATAAGTTTGTACTTTAAACCGTTACTTGTTGCATCCTGACCTTATTGTGTTTCTTAATAAAAATCTTAGTTACTTTGTTTTTTGTCCTTTCACCCTTGTCTTTGCCTCATTGTTCCTGCTAGCTACTCCTTTCCAGGAGGCTCAGGACGGAGTACAGAAACTTACCTGGGCGGGCATTATCCTGGCTGGGTTTCGTAGCGGGGATTTGGTCTGGGTCCCGGCATCGAACACACAGGGAGTTTGCTCCCTTATTCAGGGACTCATTTAAATATTATTTACCTGACCATCCAGAGAGTTCCGTCAGACACCATGTCAGCAACCCCGGGAAACCCAGAATGTCAGGATTCTGAAAGCTTTAAGCCTGAAAGAAAGGGCCTGTTGTCTTTCCCCTCCTCCTTTGCTGCACTCCGTTCTATTAGAGTGATAATTAGGATGACAGGCAAAATGGACTGAATCTATTTGAATCCTTATAACATGTACATCACTTGCCACCATTCCATATGATATTTCATCGACGTTGTCAGAAGTAATCTTAGCCCTGACAATCACCAGGGAAACAGGACAAATCTCAAATAACCCTGTCAGTTTTCCTCCCTCTTACACCGCATTCCCCTCTCCACCTCCCCTTTTTACTTTTACACACTTAAAATGTACCTTGATATCAGCCTGGGTGATACATGGGAAAATCTAGCTGTACTTGGAAACTTGGGATTAAGACGTCAGTGCTATAAAATGCAATGTAATTTCACTATCTGACAGGACCCTTGTGGGAGGTAGAGAGTTATTCTGCTGTTTCATCTGGATGCCAGAGCTGATGAGTCTCATTAGCTCCAATTTAGGGGCATAAAAGACTATGAGTGTCTCCCTGGAGAAGGCTGATCTAGAAGGAAGGGCAGGCTACCCATTAGGGGAAAATAAAAAAAAAAAACCTTCGATATTTGTAAGTTCAGTACCACATTACACAGCCTTGTTAAAATAAAAGGTTGATGTAAATTATCTTATTATGTCTCCTTCAGCATGTAAATTACAGCAGTTCAGATTCAGCTAGACTCTTTCCTACTCAGATTCCCTTTGGGCCATAACATGCTATCAGTTGTTAATTCCCCATGTCAAGAAACCATGGCTGAATGTCTTCATAGGCTCACAACCATTAATACGCAGGTAACTTGAGCCCCCCTGTACATCATTTCTGAATCTGGCTGGATGAGCCTACAGATGTTCCAACTGCAAACAGAGGCTCTGACTTCCTGGGTAAGCCTGGGCTACAGCATCCACGGAAAAAGCTGTGAGTGGTTGGGACCAGCCAGGCACAGCTGTTTGGTGGAACCCAGCAGTACAGCTAATGGGAACTGGGGGCCCCAGGGAGGCACAATCAGTGAACCCCCAGCACCTTCTTCAGACAGAGCCACCCACCACCCAGGGAAACCCCCAGCACCATCCCTCAGAGAACCCCTTGGTCAGCCATAACACCATCCACCACTTGCGCAAAGGTGCCTCTCCCACCCTCCTTCTACTCCATGAAACCCACCACAGCTCTGCTGCTCAGGAATCCTGTGCCAAGATCAGCTCCTTCCCACTCTGCCCCCCACCACCGGCCATCTCTGCCCCCCAGCTCTTTTGTGCCCAGCTCAGCCCTTCCCCTCTCTGCCCCGCAGCAATCCTGAGCCCCAGACTTGGCCCTTTTCTCCCATCTGTCTCTTCATACCTCTGCCCCCAACCCTCAACTATTTTCCTTTCTCTGTCTGGTTCCTCCACTTCCTTGGCCCTCGCTCCATACAGTCCTGTGTCTCGCTCTACCTCAGAGCTCGGCTTTCTCCTTCTCTTCCCAGCCCATCCCCCCTCCATTCCCAGCCCAGCTGTCTTCTGCCCACTCACTCACATGTTTAGCACCTCCAGCCCCCATCCTTTCCTGCAGCTCTGGGGCTCCCTGCAGTCCTACTACACTGCTATAACAGCACTACTGAAAAAGACCTGGGACCTAGGCAGGGCTACAGCAGCAGTGGTGGCCGCAGTAAGCATGGGCCTCCTTCAATCCACCTGCCCCAATGCAATTAGACCGTTTGCAGCCCTCTGGACCCCAGTGATCAGCTGTCAAATGGGGCAGCCACCCTGGGAGGGCTGCAAATCAGATGTTTGGTGTCTGGGGGAGGGTTGGTGCCTCAGGAGGGTGCAGAGAGAGGGCAGGCATTTGGGGACCACCGGGGATGGGCAGAGTGTGATTGGAAAGAGGTGGAACAAGGGTGAGACACCCCCAAGGAAAAATGAAACTGCCTCTGACAGTTTTACCTTCCTCCAGCCCCAATATAGATGGGCTGGAGGAAATAAAACTGATGCCCCCCTAAACTCCTCAGGGTCACGTGAGGCCCACTTCTGGATTTGAACCACTCCAGAAATCAGGGATTGGCAGGACAAAAGCATCATGGATTACCCACCCACTTTCCCAGGCCACACCTCCTGAAATAGGGCCAGTCTGAGGACGGAAAGAAGAGGCCATGGCTGCAGTGTGCTGGGTGTTTTACAGCTGTTTGGGCACCAGAGGAGTACAGGGGGCAGGAGGCCCAGGATATCTTAGAATCCTAGGGCTCCAATGGACCTCAAGAGGTTATCAAGTCCAGCCCCTGGACCAACCCTAACTAAATCATCCCAGCCAGGACTTTGCTAAACTGGGACTTAAACCTCTAGGGATGGAGATTCCACCAGCTCTCTAGGTAATGCATTTCAGTGCTTCACCACCCTTCTGGTTAAGTAGTTTTTCCTAATATCCAACCAACTCCTCTCCTTCTGTAACTTCAGACCACTGGTCCTTGTTCTGCCATCAGTCACCACTGAGAACAATTTCTGTCCATCCCCTTTAGAGTGCTCCTTCAGGAAGTTGAAGGCTGCTATTAAATCACCCCTCAGTCTTCTCTTCTGCAAACTAAATAAGCACAAGTCCCTCAGCCTCTCCTCGAAGCTGTGTCTACACGTGCACGCTACTTCAAAGTAGCGGCACTAACTTCGAAATAGCGTCCGTCGCGGCTACATGCGTCGGGCGCTATTTCGAAGTTAACTTCGATGTTAGGCAGCGAGACGTCGAAGTCGCTAACCTCATGAGGGGATCGGAATAGCGCCCTACTTCGACGTTCAACGTCGAAGTAGGGACCGTGTAGATGATTCGCGTCCCACAACGTCGAAATTGTGGGGTCCTCCATGGCAGCCATCAGCTGGGGGGTTGAGAGACGCTGTCTCTCCAGCCCGTGCAGGGCTCTATGGTCACCGTGTGCAGCAGCCCTTAGCCCAGGGCTTCTGGCTGCTGCTGCTGCAGCAGGGGATTCATGCTGCATGCACAGGGTCTGCAACTCGTTGTCGGCTCTGTGTATCTTGTGCTGTTTAGTGCAAGTGTGTCTGGGAAGGGCCCTTTAAGGGAGCGGCTGGCTGTTGAGTCCGCCCTGTGACCCTGTCTGCAGCTGTGCCTGGCACCCTTATTTCGATGTGTGCTACTGTGGCGTGTAGACATTACCTCGCTGCGCCTATTTCGATGTGGTGCTGCGCAACGTCGATGTTGAACATCGACGTTGCCAGCCCTGGAGGACGTGTAGACGTTATTCATCGAAATAGCCTATTTCGATGTCGCCACATCGAAATAGGCTACTTCGATGTAGGCTTCACGTGTAGACGTAGCCCATAGGTCATGTGCTCCAGCCCCTTAATCATTTTCATTTCCCTCTGTTGAACCTGCTCCAGCACATCCACATCCTTTTTATACTGGGGGGCCCAAAACTGGACACAATACTCCAGATGTGGCCTCACCAGTGCTGAATAGAGGGGAACAACAACTTCCCTAGATCCGCTCAAAACACTTCTCCTAATGCACCCCAATATGTCATTTACATCTTGCAGAGGTATTAATGACAATGCCACATGGTCCAAGGCCGTGGGGGATCAAAGACACACACCAGAATTCTGGTTTCTATTTGCCCCCTCCCATAGGGAAACTTCATTGAAAAGATTTGGAACCCCTCATCCATCCTGACAGCAAGTGTTTATGCTCTGACCCTTTCAGGCCACTGCATACATGGATATTGCTCTCTGGACATATTCCCTCTCTTCCATAAATAATCATATTTTAATATGTGCATCACCGTCTTAATAAACTGGAGTTCAGAGGAGGAGCAGTTATACAAATCCTTCATTTCACACATGAAAAGTCTGATTTTAAAAGCTGCCAGCAAGAGGCAGAGTTCTTCTTAGTCATTCTCCCTGCAATTCTGTAATTCCAAGGTGGGGGTTGGTCTCAAAACCAGCCCCACCCCCAGCTCCCATGGGGCTGCTCTAACCACTAGGATACACTCCCACCCTTCACCTTGTGAGGGACAGAACCCAAACCGGGGGAGGCTCAAACCCAGGACTCCCACACTGGCCAATGGCCACGTCCTTGGCAGAATTAGATCTACATAGCTCAAAGTGGAATTTTGCAGATTTACACCAGATTAGGATCTTACTCCAATTTTATTCCAACAAATAAGTCTGGAGTTTATCTGCAGATAAAATTAAAACAATCCCCTCCTGGATTTGCCCAGTCAGATGGGATGTTTGACAGCCTATGCATCTTGTTTGCAGTCTCAGAGGGTCAGCTGTGTTAGTCTGTAGCTTCACAAACAACAAGCAGTCCTGTAGCACCTTAAACCCTAACAATTTTATGTATTAGGTAATGAGGTTTCATGGGTAAGATCTGAGGAAGGGGTTCCTACCCATGTAAGTTCATTACATAATAAATTCTTTAGTCTTTAAGGTGTGACAGAACCCTTTGTCATTTTGTTTGTGCTTTTTTTAAGCCTTAAAGGGACTGAGGGAGAGAAATCTGCTCTAGAAAGATGATTCTCAACTGCTCTGCACCTTGTTCTGTCATTTACCACCAGTGCACAACCAGTGAAACTACTGACCATGCAGAACCACTGTGGATTGCTGTGTGTGATTCTGGAAGCTCTTGAACAGGCATTCTACCTGGAGGGTGGAACAGGACCTTGCCTGATGGTTGTGGGGCAGTTTGGGCAATGACAACGATAGGTCCAGGAGTCAGGAACCGATTCACAGGTAAAGCTGAGTGGAGGCTCAAGGGGTCACGCTGAACATTGGACCAGACGCAGGAGCGCAGCCAAAGCTGAAGGGTGAGCTGGCGTCAGAGTCCGGGAGGTAGTCAGAGTCAGAAGCAGGACTGAAACCAGATCAGGGCACATACAGGCAGGTGTGAGACCGGCATAAATGCAGCTGCAGGAATGGTACATACTGACAAGCCACTATGCTGCTGCTGCCGCTGCTATAACAGTTAATTAGCCTAACCTGGCCCAGTCCAAAAGTGCGGCCATTTGCAGAGGGGTTCATCTGACCCAGCTGCAATAGCTGAGTTGCCTGGCTTAGGAGCCAGTTGTGTTCCTGGCAGCCTATACAAGATGCAATGCAGTGGGAACCCAGGCTCCATATTTCAGTAGGTAAGTACATCTATAGGTGAGTCTGGCATTTCTTGCCTACCCAAAAACCTCCTGGCTTCCCAGAATGTCCATCCTGTTTCTATAATCAAAGTAGCAACTGAGACTAAAATTTCTCCTTTGTTCACAATGCAGTAGACACAATGCATCACTAAAGCCATGCAAAGAAGCTTAAGTGATGAGTTGTCTCAGCCTTCTGCCTGGTGGTGGATTTCATCCTTGGCCAGGTGTCCCATTTGCACCCGGTATCTGTGCATAAGCATGCCATAGACATTCTCTGCAAGCTCTGCATTGACCCAGGAGCTCTTTGCGTGAAAACGTGGGCTGCTGTGGTCCATTTTGCCCTCTTACTTAACAGAACAGAACAGAACGACTGCACTGGAAGATAGTGAGACCAGGAATAAATATGTCAAAAATGGCCTTAAGATTGGTGCTGTTATGCTAACTTCATTAACATTTATAGAGCACTTTGAGATCCTCCAATGACCAGTGCTGGTATAAGTGCAAAAGCATCACACATTTTGCTATCTTGGGTTCCCTGGGAGGATTGACAGCTATGTGTTGTCATCCATTTGGGAAAGCAATTTTGAACCAACCCTGAAAGCAACTGCTTTATATTTAATTATGACACTCCAGGTTTTTGTGATTTTTTTTCAATAGGACTGTTCCAGTTGATACAGCATGTGTACATCCCTAGAAGGTTTTGCTTCCACTGGGATAAAAGCTTGGGAAAACAATACTAGTTACGGCTCAAATGTGGGGAAGAGCTATAATTGGTACCATAAGCAACTCTCTGTGCATCAAGAGAGACTGTTCACTGTAGCCCTTAGTTAAAACACAAATTGGTTAAATTGCTCCTCCCTCATTATTTCCCTGTAATAACCATCACAGCTCATCCTATAATGCTTCTCCATTCTTTTTATGTATTTTTAAGTGAAAGTTGCTACTGTAAAAACATTTTTTTATGAACGATGTTCCTTGGGAAAGGAAAAAAATTATAGCATCTTTCTCACTGCTGCAAAGAAACAATATTTCAGATTATGCAAAATGATTAGAAAGGAGTGCTCCATTAAAGGAAATTACAGCTTAGTGCTATGATTTGCAGCCTAGGAGAGAATGATTGCGAATTGAACAAAGAGAGAAGCAATATCTGAGACTCTTGCTGGCTTTAATTTAAATTCTGCCTTGTTTCTTTTCTTTTCTTTTCTTTTCTTTTCTTTTTAATTTTTATTATTCCAAGGTTCCAGGCACTCCAAGCAGGGATATATGAGTTGCTTTAATCAAGTGTGTTGTCTAATGAAGCCCTTAGTTAGGTTGTCTGTGGGGAAGGATCCTGGGATTTCTGACTCAAGAAAGCACGATCTGAAAGGCTAGGCCGACTAATTTGAAAGCAGTGCCTGCCTCACAAGCCTCTAACCATTGTCTCAAAGGGGCTCAAGAGACAACTTGTGTTAGTGGAGTCACTTGCCAATTTTTTTAAATTATTTGATTTTGATAGGCAACAGTCTTGCATGCTGGCAAATGCGTAGAAATCCCAACCACTGAGAAGATTGCATTTCATGTAAACTAGATGAATCTGATCTCATTCTCTTCTGTGGGCTCTAGACCAGGTCCTTATGGGTGCATCTACACGAGCAAGTCCATTCGAAATTAGGATTGGAAGACCGAGTTCTTTCCAAAGAAGCTGTGGAGCGTCTACACTGACACAGTGCTCTTTCGAAATTAACTTCGAAAGACACCCCCCCCACGCCCGTTCTTTCGAAGTTGGTCCTCCACTCCCGGGATGGGACAAGCGCCCTCTTTCGAAAGACAATTTTGAAAGAGAGCAAGTGTAGACGCTCCACGGACTGCTCTTTCGAAACAGCGGGTCCTCCATAGCCGTGATCATCTGGCAGGCAGCAGCACAGCTCACAGCACAAGCAGAGCTCTAAGGCTCCTGCATCTGGCTGCCTCCTAGCACACAGGCTCCCAGAAGCCCTCAGGCAGGAAGCTGAGAGTGTGCCGGCATCATGGAGCCCACTCTGCCACCCGCACAGCTCCCAGCCGCAACGTCCTGGGGGGAAGCCGCAGCACCTCTGGCACCATGGCCAGCAGCTGGGATTCCCGCCCACCCCAAGGGCCATCCAAGGACCGGCAGGAGTCCTTCCAGGAAGGGAGCCAGCCCCCCAAATGTTGGGCCCCCCTCCTGGACAGAGGCCAAGCTGCAGGACCTCCTCACCCTGTGGGAAGATGAGGAGGTCCTGCAGCAGATGGGGGTCTGGTGCTGAAACACTCCCGCTTTTGAACGCCTGGCCAAGGGCCTCACCTGCCGGGGTCACCCCATGCAGACCCTGGACCAGGTGAGGTCCAAGGTCAAGGAGCTCCGACAGGCATACTGCTGGGCTCGGGACATGGCCGGGCAGTCAGGGGCAGTGCCCACCAGCTGCCCCTATTATCAAGAACTGGGCCGCCTCCTTGGGCCCATCGACATCGCCAACCCCCCTGACTGAGCCAGAGGAGATGGGGATAGGGACCAAAGGGGAGGACCAGCCCAGACCACCGGCCACCCGTAGGTGCCCCACCAAGAATGCAGGACACCAGCGATGATGAGGGCTCGAGCGAGGGGGCCCTCGTCATTGACATTCCCTCAGGCCCATCCAGCCCGGCCCCCTCTGACCGCGCCTCACCTGAATTCCTGGAGGGACCCACAGGCATGTACCATGCACGCTGATAGCCACGGGGTCGGGGGGGAGGGGGCATGCAGTCCCGCCTGCCGCAGCCCACCCACAGGGACATCAGCCCCAGGGTATGAGCAGGCCAGATGGCCCCAGCCTCACCGGGCTGACGTGTGGCACCCAGCACAATGCAGGCTGGACAGTACCAGGGGCTGCCAGGTTATGGAGGGACTGAGGGAGCCAGAGGAGAGCCAGTGCTCCTGCAACCCAGACCAGGAACCCCGGATGCGGTCCCTGAAGGACCGCCAGGATGGGGTGGGTTCAGGGGTTCCCTCACCAGGACTAATGTCCCGTTCCTCTCCCCTTTTGTGTCCCCAGCTCCAGCATCCAGCAGCCAGACCAGCCCCGCGGCAGGCCTGGGAAGCCCCACCACGGAGGGTGAGGGGGCGCGGCCCAGGCCTCAGTCTGGGACAGCGCGGGGCCACCACCAGTCCCCCCACTGGTGCCATCAGGCCGGGGAGGAAAAGGAGGCAGGGGATACAGCCCTGAGGGAGCTGACGGGCGTCGTGTGGGAGGGGCTTGCCATGGAGCAGCAGGCATGGGACCGGGGGGTCCAACTTGGACACCCTCACCGAGGCCATAGTCAGCCACCTGGCCCCTGCCACCTCTCCATAGTGGGTCTCTCCAGCACCCATCCCCCCCCATTGCACTGCCACTGTCCCCCACACTCCCCTCGCCTGTGCATCCCCCACCAGCGGTCCCCCCCCGCCCCATCCCACAGCCCCCTGCCCCCCTCCCCAATGCATCCCCCAAGGAGGCTGACCTGGAGGTCCTGCTCCCTCCCCACTTCCCCCTGGCCAACTTCATCCTCCTGGCCCACAGCCTGCTGGCCAGGGCTGGTCAGGTGGAGGCTGAGCCCCTGGCCCCACTTGTGCCAAGCCCAGCACAGGTGCAGGGACAGTGCCCAAGCCACACCCCTAGCTCCCTGTGCCACCGTCACTGGCCCTGGCCAGCCCTGGCAGGGCCCCCAGACATGGAGAGGAAGGGTCAGGCACAGGCAATGGGGCTCCCAGCCATCGAGCCCCCTGGAGGGGTGAGGCCCCCCCACCCCAGCTCCCCATTCACCCTCCTCCCCACACTTGTAAATAGTTCTCCCCATTCACCTTCCCCCCGCCCATGTAAATAGATCCCCCCCACATGTATATAGTTCTCCCCGTTCAGCCTCCCGCCACACATGTATATAGTTTCCCCTGAATAATGAGGGCCACAGTTTTTCCTTATAAATGGTTTATTTTTATGGTTTACCTGTGTACGCCTGTGCATGGGTGCTTACCTCAATGAGGACAGCCCCAACAGTGGCTTTGCCCACCCTGAACTGGTGGCTGATGGATCAGTAACTGTCCGGGGTGGACAGCTTCCATAGGGCAATGGCCACCCTTTTGTGCAGGGGAAGCGCCAGCCTCAGGTGTGTGTCCTGGTGCTGGAGGACTGGGGCAAGCCAGTGGCACAGCTCCAGGAGTGTCCCCTTGGTCATCCTGAAGTTCTGTAGCCACTGGTCATTGCCCCAGTCCTCCAGTGCCAGCCAGTCCCACCAGTCGCTGCTTGTGGGGAAGCTCCACAGGCGGCAGATGAGCCAGGAGACCGGCTGGGGATGTTGCGCCCTGAGGATGGTGTCCAGAAGGGTGGCTACTGTGGTGGCCACCTGCAGCCGCTGCAGCACGGTGGCCAGGACCGCGGCCAGAGCGCAGGCCATGGCTGCCATGGATATGGGGTGCTGGTTGGGGTCTATGGGGGACCAGGATGACACCTCCAATGCCTCTTGCTCACTCTTGCTCTCTCTCGCGCTGCCTGGGGTCAGGTTGCTGGCCCTCGGCGTGTGCAGGCTGATGTATGGGGGTTATCCCTTTAAGGGACTGCATGCTACAGAGCCCAGGAAGGGCTCATCTGCCATGCGACCCTGCCCGTGGCACTTCCTGTCCCTGCTCTTTTGATAGAGCACCCGAGTGTGTGTGGACACTCTCTTTTGAAATTTTGCTGGGGGCCTTTCAAAAGAACAGACCGAACCTTCAGTCCCTGCTGGTGTGTGTGGACACTCTGTTTCGAAAGAGCATCTTTCGATGTTCTCTTACGAAAGACGTTCTTTCAAACCAGAGCTGTAGTGTAGATGCAGCCTATTAGTATGTCTACACAGCAGTTTTATTTAGAAATAAAATATTCCTGATGAGATTTTCCAGAATAGATTATTTGGAAATAATGCTGCTACACACGAAATACATCTCAGAATAGCTGAGGGCTATTTTGAAGTAGAGCATCAACACACAAAAAAGCCTGTTTAGAAATAGAGCCCTTGGATGCACTATGGCCTATTTCAAAATAGGCTCTATTCCCTGTCTACACAGCCCCTATTTCGAAATAGCCATTTCAAAGCAGGCACTATTCCTCATGGAACGAGGTTTACCTATTTTGAAATAAGCCAACCACTATTTTGAAATTATTTCAAACTAGCAGTTGTGTTGTGTAGATGCTAGCAGAGTTATTTTGAAATACTTTTGCTGTGTAGACAAACCCTATGTGGCCCTTTGCTGACCCTGGCCAGGGCATGGCAGGGACAAGTGGGGATTGGAGGAGAGTTGGCAGTGCACAGCTGCAGCCTTCCCAGACTGAAGCACTGGGGAGAGAAGGCGGGTGGCTGGCAGTGTGGGAAGGCATTGCCTTCCCTTGGCTTTTACACCCACCAGCCATGTTCAGACTGCTCCATAAATCAAAGGGAGGCTGCACTACAGGTCTTTCCTGCTCCTTCCAGGCCTACACATAATGGGTTTTGTCTCTAACATTATCAAACATTCTTCCACCTCCTCCCACTTTCTCCTCAAGTTGCTTGTTTAGCGACAGCTGCGCAAAAATATACCCCTTTTTTCAGAATAGTGGGGCTGGCTGTACAACAGCTAACTCAGTAGCATGTGGCAAGTTTATTTCCAGAGCCTTAGGCTACATCTACACTACCCCAGAAGATCAAGCTGCTCAGGGTTGATCTTGCAGGATTTGATTTCACACATCTAGTATGGATGCGCAAATCGACCTCTCAAAGGTTGCAGTCAACCCTGTAGTCCTCGCAAGATATGAGGAGTAAGGGAGGCTGATGGGAGAAACTTTCCCATCGACCTTCCCTAGTAGGGATGTCCATGTTAGCCGAGTGCAGGTTCATTGATTTTAGCTACACAATCGCCATAGTTAGAATTGTTTATCTGGGGTTGACTTACTTTGCCTACTACAGACACAGCCTTACACGTGGTTTGTGCATTGTGATGCGGTTGTTTAAGCTCCACATGATTGCCATAATTTATAGATACATCTCAAGAGTGGCCATTTCCTTAACTAGGGGTGATAAAGAATTCTCTTGCCTTATGTGAAGCAATTGTCTCTTCTGGACGAGAAGTTCTGGATAATGGCAGGATAATTAGCAGCCCCAAGCCACATGACTCTTATGTTTTAACACTGGCATTTATAGCCCTGAGCAAACCAGCAAAAATGTGACCCAGAGACTGGCAAAGAGGCAGAGACAATGTACCCCCCGGGAGTATGATCTGGCAAGGTCGAGAGGTTCTCCCCACTCTCTGATGTGGCACCATGGTGCTTCCTTTGTGTCTTTGCCTTTGCTGCCTGTAGTTCTGTAGCCAGACAGAAACCCCCCTTTTGCTCTACTCCATCTTGCCTTCTGTAGGTGCTTCAGAGCACGAAAGGGTTAAAAGGAAAAGCCCATCCCTGGAATGCCTGAGAGCGCAGATGTGCTTATCTTAGCCACAGTCTTTGATGTTCCAAAGAACAATGGGATAATTAACAGGCGGGCCTCAGACTGCCCTTGGCTAATTACCATCAGTTGATTCGCTGCACACTTGGTCCCAGACAGGAGGAAAATCTCCGGCCCATTCAGAAACAAATGCCCTCAATTGTCTACCTCACAGGTGTGAACTACGCCCTTGAACTCCCTGTAAGAACCAGCATCAGACAGTTTAATTCAATTGAAACAAGGAAGAAGCCTACGTTACCCAATGGGTGTAAAAGAGGGGTCTGGCAGACTCCCTATTTGAGCTCCAATCATCTTTTCTGCTGGACAGGAGTGTGGGGGGTCTCCTCAGGTCCCCGGGGATGCCTGACTGCTGGAGAAAAAGGGACAAAGGACTTCTTCCCAAGGGATTGAGAGAGAAACTGGCCAAGCCATGTTGGTAACACGGGTGAGAATAAGACCTGCTAGGTATTTTACCTTTTGCTTTTCATTTTTGCGTGCATTTAACAAGTATAGATCTATGAATTAGAGTGTATGCTAGCTATTTGTAATCAAAGTATAACAATTGTAACAATTGTAACCACAAGAGCTTAACTCGCTAGGTAAACAAGCAAACATTGTAACAGTAAGAGATTAACTTGTTAGACAAATAAACAAAGTAATTGATTAAGTGGTAACCTGACTCCTCCTGTTACTGTGCAAACCCAACACAAAACAAAGAACCCAGCTGCTTTCAGCTGCTCTCAGCCTGGTCACTGGTGGGCTCTGCCATAGACAAGGGCATAAGTGGCACCTCACCTGGCCATTAGCTAACAAGTTCCCATGCACCAGCCTAACAGAGTGTATGCTAATATCTTACCTTCAATGAAGTCAGGGGTGAGCGTCATCTCACCCAAGGAGTCTCACTGATGTCATTGGAAATACTTGGGTGAGTGGTTCAATACACGGTGCCATCTGCCAGTAAACCAGGGTTATCAGCACGACAGGATCATGCCCTAACAGTACCCAAAATTAGCTTCTTGGTTTCAAGTCACTTCACAATGGGCAGATTTTCTTACCAAAAGATTTTATCAGAAATGTCACCAGCTGGAGGTCCCAGCACAGAGGCCAGCAACTGAACAGTCCTTTCATTTTTAGAGCAGGTCATTCCAGAACCAGTGTGAAGACCAGGTGTGGGACAGTATATGAGAAGCTTTCCCTGCCATTCCATAGCCTGACTGTTTTCTGAGGAGAAACAGAACAACGACAAAAAGCCAAGACTAGAATTGGCTGAAAAAATTAAATGAAAAAAAATCAGAAATTTCAAACATTTCCAATTGTTATTTGGTAAGTTTTAACATGATCCCATTTTTAATTGTTTTGAGGAATTTTTTCATTGACATTCTTATCCAAAATGTTTTGTTCACTCCCAAAGCCACTTTTGGGCAAAGGCAAATTTTTAGTGAATTTTTTTTCTCAATGGCCATGAAAAAAATGTCACAAAGTTTCTCATGAAGCAATAAATATTTTTAAAGAAAAAAAAAACAAGTTTTCACAAAATATTCCGGATTCCTTTTAGAAAAAAATGTTAGTTTTTTTTAAGAAGGTAAAAAATTGTATTTATAATTTTTTAAAATAAATTTAACCAGTTCCAGTCCAGACAAAGAACTTGTATAAACCCAGTTGGAACTTAATAGCTCCTACTCCAGTAGGTTAAAAACAATAGTCTTAATTAGTACAGGGAGGAAGATGCAAGCATCACTGTAGCCCCTATCCTACCACACACTTCAGCAGCTCCTTATCTTGAGGCATGTGCCAGCATCCCTTCTTATTAATCAAAGCTTTTTAGTGATGTGATTAATCCCCATTGTCTTCCAAGGAACTTGCTGAGGGTTAAAGGAATGTGCTGTTGGATCTGGGCCTTGTCCTGATCAGAGTACCTGATCTGAAGAATACGGTGGTTAAGGCCTGATTTTCAGAAGAGCTCAAGTTTTCACTTGAAGCTGATGAGAGTTGCAGGTGTTTAGCAGTTCTGAAAATTCACTGGGTTTATTTAGGTAGATTTTCAAAGCTGCCCAGCTTTTCTAGTGTAGCCTTATGGCTGGATTTCACATAAAATTTTGTTCAATTCTTCTGAAAAGCTTGCTCTAATTTTAAATAGTGTGCTCTGTAGAAAACATTGCCCTATAAGTGCTGTGGGGTTAGTGTGTGGGCACACCACAAATGTGAGCACTGTTTATACTTTGTGCTAGGTGTTGTACCATCTCCCAGTAAGAGGACTTTCTAACTGCACATGACTCTATCTTACTGGCCTAGAAACCAAAACATTGGCACCAGGTGAGGCAATTCAGATCTAGATCACATAGTCTGTATAGTGATATTTAATAGAGAGAAGGATTGTGTGTTCCATGGGCTAGGTTTGAAAATGTTTCCCATCTTCAGTTAGACATGCCTGAGACTCCCCATCTGTGATCTGGGGGTATTTCTTTTGATCTTGCCCCACATTTGGCCTGATTCTCAATTTCTCCTTGTGTGTGCGTGTGTGTGTGTATACATATAGGGTTTATAAATTTGGGAGTTGTAGCCAACCAGGCTCGGGTTCCCCAGAGACAAGGCTGCACCCAGAAGGCGAGTGCTATATTTGGTTTATTGAAAGCGCGTGACACCCGCGACGGGAGCCCCGGAGACGCCGCAGTCACCAGTGGGGGAAAACCCGACGCGTCGGAGCTTCGCTAGGGGAGAGGCTCAGTAACAGGCCTCCTAACACTAGCTGATAAAGCTGAGCTCATTAACATAAGATTGCCTAAAATTGCCTATGCATTTCTTATCACTATCTCTTGTGGCCTACTGCCAGCATAGCCTTGAAATCTTGGCAAGTGCGGCTTGTTCTGCAGCTGTTCCCATGGCAGTTTGCAGCTTTCACCTTGCACAGACTGGTCTGTTTAGATTCTCCTGAGGATTCACAGGGGGGTCGATCTGCTCTCATGAGACCGTTACAAACTCTTCTCGCACCCTGCAGGAGTGAAGATGGTTTATCAGTGCAAGAGTACTCTCTCTATAGTCACTAGGATATATTCAGTATTGTGCCATCTGATTTTGCAGTATGCTGCTTTAAAACACTGAGCCTGTGATCTTCCCATAGATCAAAAGCTTGTTCAAATATCAAGATATCAGTGACCGAAAGCTGTTCAAACAATGAACATCTCCCAGCAAAAGCAGCTCACTCATCAAAAGCAATGGAATGCAGCTTCATAAGTATGCACATGAATTAAATCCACAATGTGCCATGCAGTCTCTTTGACAAGTGATAATTAACTGCTGACAATATAATTTTTAGTTTGATGCAAATTTGTTTTTCATTAAAAACTAATCAGGGAGCATTTGCATGGGGCAGCATGGCTGCTTACCAGCTTGGAACACACATAGTTTATGGCTCCACTCACAAATTTCCAGCATGCTGCTTTTCAAGCAAGGGTCCAGGTTGTGAAAACAGAGCACCTCATTCACTGATCATTGAAATGATCTGGCATCTTTCCATTGACTTCAGTGAGTCTTAGATCTGGTCCAGCAAATGGATGCAACACCCGGACCCATGAAAATGAGGGATTGTCCTTAGCCTGAGTATCTCCAATAGCCTGGGAGACTCAAAGGGACTTTCTTAACCAGTCCTACTCACAATGAAAGGGGAACCGCCCCCAGGACAAACCACCAGTAGACTAATGGACTGTACTGCATTGATTTACATGCTTGACATTGATAATTATGCCCATCAGTGCATATAATTCCACCATGAAGCCACTACGAGCTCTATGCCAGTGCCAAGCCTGGATAAAGAAGGAGGGTTGGTCAAATGAGTATCAATGTACTGACTGTGAAACAACAATACAAATGAAATCTGATGCCAGTCTGACTAAGTGACAAAAGATGCTAGCTCGGGCATCGCTTGGATAAACAAGGTCCGCAACACCAATCAAGCAATCAGAGATAAGTTGGCTACTGAAAGAAAATTACAACTAACACATATGCTATCAATTGGAACATGGAACATCCAAACACCGTGGGCAACTGGAAAATTAGAGCTGCTTCTGAAGGAGATGGAGAGATACCCATGCGATATACTTGAACTGGCGGAGATACATTGGTCAGCTTCAGGAGAGAAGTGTGGTTGAAGTCATTTGGTCAGGAAATGAAATGAAGCATGAAGCAGGAGTCAGATTCCTTTTTAGCAAAACAACTAGAGGAGCATTATTAGGATACAAACTGGTGAGTGGAAGAATGATGGTAGTGAGATTTGGAGGAAAACTGTTCAACATCTCAGTCATTCTGGTGTATGCACCCACTTTCGACAGTATGGAGGAGGAGATTGGGCTATTCTATAAAGACTTGACAAAGATGGTGGAAGAGATACCAAAGAAAGATGTGTTGATCATTGGAGGAGATTGGAATGCAAAGGTTGGAACAGATAACGAAGGTTAGGAGAGAGTCATGGGGAGGTTTGGATATGGAGAAAGAAACAAACAAAGTGAGAAACTGCTGGAGTTTGCTACAGAGAATGAGATGGTGATCTGCAACATGAGATTCCAACAAAAGGACTGTAGGAAGTGGGCATAGCGATTGAATTACGGGAAGTCCAAGAACATGATAGATATGATTTTGATAAGAAGATGGGTAACATTAGTACAGCAGTGCTGAACTTTCCAAGGAGCGGATATAGACTTGGACCACAGTCTAGTGATCACAAACATCAAGCTAAAACTCAAAAGAAAATGTAAGACACAGTTTAAGGAAAGAAGACATGTGGCGAGGCTAGGTGAGGAAGAAAAAGGGAATGCATACAAGGCAGCACTCGAAGAGAAGATTAAGAATATCACTACGGTGAAAGACTTAGATAAGAGAGTCACAGGGATAGTCATGGTGATAGAAGAAGCAATTGAGCAGACTGTTCCTGAAGAAGAGAAGATCAATAAGAAGTGGCTTACTCAGGAGACACGGAAGTTGGTACAAGAGAAGAGAGCATTGAAGATCAGGAGAGATGTTTCTGAGATGGCAGAACAGCAATATAGAGTGAAATGCAATGAGGTAAGGAAAGCAGCCAGAAAAGATGAGGAGAAATGGTTAGAGAAGCAATGTGAAGATATAGAGAGGTATTATGGCAAATGTAAGAACAGGGAGGTATATAAGATGATTAGGAATATCAATAGGAAATGGCAACTGAAGCAGATGGCAATCAAAGAGGAGAATGAAGAAGTGCTCATGAACAGGGAGAAGATTGTGCAGCAATGGACGAGATACTGCACCAATCTATACAAAGCACAGTTGGACCCGAGTGTCTCAGAGAGACTGAGGAGCTGAAAGAGATCTCCACCGAGCATCAAGAGCGAGACTGATATGTTGAAGGAGGAAGTAGAAAAAGCAGTGAAACAACTAAAGAACAACAAGTGCCCTGGAAATGATATCATGGGAGAGATGATCAAATACGGCAGAGAAAGCACGATTCAGGAAATACACCAACTATGTAATATAGCATGGAAAGAAGGGAAAGCACCTAAGGAATGGACAAGATCTGTGCTACAGACAATACCCAAGAAAGGAATTACATTGGAGTATAAGAACTACAGAACAATTGTCCTAACAGGTCATCTAGGCAAGATGCTGATGATGATACTGACAGAGAGACTAAGATTGCAGATAAGCAAGTGGGGTTCAGAAAAGATAGAAGTACCATACAGCACATATTGGCACTCAGATTGATAGTGGAGAAAGCTCAACTAAAGAACAAGAATGTATATGCTTGATTCATCAATTTTCAAAAGGCATTTGACAGTATAGATCAGAAAGTGACGGGTGGTGTTGGAGTCGTACAGAGTGGATAGCAGGCTGATACGGTTGTTGAAGGATACCAGTGATAATGCACAGGCAGTGGTGAGAACATGTGGAGAGTTGAGAAGTTGGTTTAAAACAAGTAGAGGTACAAGACAAGGAGATCCAATATCACCAAGTATCCATCATGCATCTGGAGAGAGCAATGGACAAGATCAAGGAAGAGGTAGAAGGGATATCTGTGCACAGGAAAAGAATTAACAATTTGAAGTTTGTGGATCATAGAATCATAGAATACTAGCACTGGAAGGGACCTCGAGGGGCCATCAAGTCCAGCCCCCTGCCCCAATGGCAGGACCAAGTACTGTCTAAACCATCCCTGATGGATATCTGTCTAACCTGTTCTTAAATATCGCCAGTGATGGAGATTCCACAACCTTCCTTGGCAACTTGTTTGACCACCCTGACAGTTAGGAACTTTTTCCTAACGTCCAACCTAAACCTGCCTTGCTGCAGTTTAAGTCCATTACCTCTTGTTCTATCCTCAGAGACAAAGAAGAGCAAGTTTTCTCCCTCTTCCTTATGGCACCCTTTTAGATACCTGAAAACCGCTATCATGGTTCCCTTCAATCTTCTCTTTTCCAAACTGAACAAACCCAATTCTTTCAGCCTTTCTTCATAGGTCACATTCTCTAAACCTTTAATCATTCTTGTTGCTCTTTTCAGGACCCTCTCTAATTTCTCCACATCTTTCTTGAACTGTGGTACTCAGAACTGGACACAACACTCCAGCTGAGGCCTAAACAGCACAGAGTAGAGCAGAAGAATGACTTCTCGTGTCTTGTTCACAACACACCTGTTAATGCATCCCAGAATCATGTTTGCTTTTTTTGCAGGAGCATCACACTGTTGACTCATATTTAGCTTGTGGTCCACTATAACCCCTAGATTCCTTTCTGCTGTAGTCGTTCCTAGACTGTCTCTCCCCATTCTGTATGTGTGAAACTGATTGTTCCTTCCCAAGTGGAGCACTTTGCATTTGTCCTTATGAAACTTCATCCTTTTTACCTCAGACCATTTCTTCAATTTATCCAGATCATTTTGAATTATGACCCTATCCTCCAAAGCTGTTGCAACCCCTCCCAGCTTGGTATTATCTGCAAACTTAATAAGCGTACTTTCTATGCCAATATCTAAAGCACTGATGAAGATAGTGAACAGAACCAGTCCTAACACAGACCCCTGCGGAACCCCACTTGTTATATTTTTCCAGCAGGATTGAGACCATTAAGAACTACTCTCTGGGTACACTTATCCAGCCAGTTATGCACCCACCTTATAGTAGCCTCATCTAAACTGTATTTGCCGAGTATTTTTATAAGAATATCATGTGAGACAGTATCAAATGCTTTACTAAAGTCCACGTATACCACATCTTCCACTTCTCCCCTATCCACAAGGCTCGTTATCCCATCAAAGAAAGCTATCAGATTAGTTTGACATGATTTGATCTTTACAAATCCATGCTGGCTGTTCTCTATCACCTTACAACCTTCCAAGTGCTTGCAGATGATAGTTATCATTGAGGAAGATGTGGAGAAGCTAGCAAAAATAGTGCAGGTGCTAAACATACAAGGGAAGCAGTACGGACTGATTATGAACATTGATAAAAGAAACAATGGTATTTGGAGATAAGGAAATATGAAGGAAGATCAGTGTAGATGGTATTGAACTGGAAAATGTAGAGAAGTTCATATATCTGGAGAGCAACCTAAAGCATGATCTAGACTGTAAGAAGGAAATAATAGCCGCGTCTACACGTGCTGGCTACTTCGAAGTAGCCGCACCAACTTTGAAATAGCGCCCACCACGTCTACACATGGCGAGCGCTATTTTGAAGTTGAAATCAACATAAGGCGGTGAGATGTCGAAGTCGCTATCCCCATCAGGGGATGGGAATAGCACCCTAGTTTGACGTTCAACGTCGAAGTAGGGCACGTGTAGCTGATCCACATCCCACAACATCAAAACAGTGGGGTCCGCCATGGCGGCCATCAGCTGAGGGGTTGAGAGACGCTCTCTCCATCCCCTGAGTTCTATGGTCACCACGTGCAGAGGGCCCTTAGAGCTCCCCACCCCATGCGTTCCTGTGCAGAAAGCTGAGAGCGTGTGCAGGCGGCAGCACTGACACGCGGCCTGCCTGCACCCCTCCCTGCAGCCCCAATCCACCACCCCCGCTGCGATGGCCGCCCGCCAGCCCCTGAAGTGCCCCCAGGGGACCCCCCCACGGGGAGCCAGGGCTCCCAGCCTGGCAGCCAGCCTGGGAAAAGGCAGCGGGGCCCCTCCTGGACAGAGGCCGAGATCCAGGATCTGGTGGGGCTCTGGAGCGAGGAGGAGGTGGTCCAGGTAATGGGGAGCAAGAGGCGGAACGCGGATGCGTTCGCTCAGCTGGCTGAGGGCCTGGCTGCCTGGGGTCACCCTGCCTGCACTCCTGACCACATCAGGAGTAAGGTCAAGGAGCTGCAGCAGGGTTACACCCGGGCCCAGGATGCAGCCAGCCGATCTGGGGCCGCCCCTGCCACTTGCCCCTTTTTACAGGGAGCTCAGGTCCATCCTGGGTCCCCGGTACACCTCCTCCCCGCCAGCCACTCTTGACATCTCTGCCGACGAGCCCCAGCAGGCCCCGGAGGCGGAGTCTGCCCCGGAGGCAAGCCCCGCACCCCAGGGGCCCCCCCAGGATCCCACCCCTGGGATGCCGGAGGAGGAGGAGGGGGAATCCTCCTCCAGTGACGGGGGGCTCCACATTGCTATACCACCCCGGAGCTCCAGCAGGGTGTCCACCCAGAGGGTGTACCCTGACCGTGGGAGCGGACCTTCAGGTATGTACCCCCCCGGTGCACACCCCCGGGGTTAAGGGGCGGGGACAACAGACATGACCAGGGCCCTCCACACGCCCAGATGACCATGGCCCCAAGGACAGCAGTGGCATGTCCCTCAGAAAAGTGCATCAGCCCCTGCCCCCCCATCAGGACAGCGCCATGCCCCATCCCAGGGGATGGGGGGAGCGGAACCTAGGGTCCCCCGGGGGGGAGGGGGTGGGACACCATCAGCAGCAGCAACATCTCCTGGGGACAGGGATGGGGAACCAGCAGCAGAGGGGTGGGGGGACAAGGGCCACGGCTCGGGGCCCACACTAACGTCTGTCTCCACTCTTCTTCCCCCCGTGTTCAGCAGCTGCACCATCGGAGGGCCTGGAGAGCACTGGCGAGGTCTCTGTGGTCCCAGAGAGCCCACCGGGGCCATCGCTTCAGGCCAGCCCCTCGGCGGAGCACCGACCAGCCCCAGGACGGGGCCGATGGTGGAGCCACCACCAACAGAGGATGGCCACGGACACCCAGCTGCTCGCAACCCTCCGGCATCAGCTGGAGGTGTCGGAGTGGCACCTGCAGGTGGAGGAGCGGCGGCTGGAGCTCCAGGAGCGAGCACTGGCCTGGCGCCAGGAGGCATGGGGGGCCTTCATGTGCACGTTTGAGCACATAGTGGAATACCTGGCCCCCCATGCCGTGCCGCCCGCCGCTCTGCCCACCCTGCCCACTGCTCCACCCGCAGCTCCACCTGTTGCTCCAACCGCCGCTCTGACCGCCGTCCCACTGCCGTCCGCCACCCTGGGGCCTTCCGCCAAGGGGGACCTGGGGCCTGCTGACACCTGCTGGCCATACCTCTCAGTTCGCCCGGCCCCCAGACAGCCTTGGCCAGGGCTCAGGCCAAGGCGAGGGTCGTGCCCGCCAACCCCGGGCGCCGGACAGTAGAGGGGGGCCCAGGACGTGGCCCCTCTCCCCCTTTGTACATATCCCCCATCATATATATTTGTATATAGTTTGTGTTACACCCCTGTTCTGTTATATGGTACCTGCCCTCCCATGTAAATAGTTCCCCCCTTTTATTCTGCTCCTCGAAATATATATATATATTTGTAGTATGAATAAAAAGAGAAATCACCAGTTTTTGGTTTCAAAAACAACAGGTCCATTTTCATTTGTAAGAAAAGTGGGGGGGGTGTGCTCTTGGGTGCTCTGTGGTGTGGGCGTGGGGGCAGGGAGTGTTGCGGAAGATGGGGGGGGTGCAGTGGGGGGCCTGCCAGCATTCACCCTGCGGCCTGGTTGAAATGGGCCCGCAGGGCCTCCTGGACCCGGATCCCCTCGGGGTCCACCTGGCGACTGGGGGCAGCGGGTGGCTGCACGTAAGCCCTGCCAGCCTCCACAGCCCAGCCCTGGAAGAATGCTTCCCCCTTGCTCTCAACCAGGTTGTGAAGTGCGCTGCATGCGCCCACAACCTGGTGGATGTTGGTGGGGCCTGCATCAAGGCGGGTGAGGAGGCACCTCCAGCGCCCTTTGAGGCGGCCAAAAGTGTGCTCAACCACCTGGTGAGCATGGTTCAAGCACGTGTTGAAGCGCTTCTGGCTGGCTGAGAGATGGTCCGTGTAAGGGTGCATGAGCCAGGGCCAGAGGGTGTACGCCGCGTCTGCGACGACGCAGAGGGGCATGGTGGTGTCCCCCACAGGGATCTCCCACTGGGGGATGTAGGTCCTTGACTCCAGCCGGCGGCACAGGCCTGAATTCCTGAACACCCGGGCATCATGGGTGCTGCCAGGCCAGCCAACATAAATGTCCAGGAAGCGGCCCCGGCTGTCCACCAAGGCCTGGAGGACCACAGAATGGTAGCCCTTCCTGTTCAGGAAGCGTCCTCCGCTGTGCTCCGGGGCGCGGATGGGGATATGGGTCCCATCCAGAGCCCCAAAGCAATTTAGGAAGCCCAGGCTGGCAAACCCTGCGATGGCGGCATCTGGGTCCCCAAGCTACACGAGCCTGTGGAGGAGCAGGGCATTGATGGCACGGACAACCTGCAGGGGAAGGACGTGGGAGAGCACCAGTGAGGGGTGTGCAGGGTGTGTCTGGCCCTCCCCCCCAGGGCTCCCTCCACCCCAGGGCTGCCCTCCACCCCAGGGCTGCCCTCCCCAGGTCCTCTTACCTCCATGAAGACAGCCCCGACGGTGGCCTTGCCCAACCCAAACTGTTGCCCCATGGATCGGTAGCTGTCTGGAGTGGCCAGCTTCCAGACAGTGATGCCGACCCATTTCTCGACCATGAGGGCACGCCACATGGAGGTGTCCTGGTGCCTGAGTGCGGGGGTGAGCCACTGGCAGAGCTCCGGGAATGTCTGCTGGCTCATGCAAAAGTTCTGGAGCCAGCGCTCGTTGTCCCACTCGCCGAGCACCAGCCACTCCCACCAGTCAGTGCTCATGGGGTAGCTCCACAGCCGGTGGCGTGTGCGGTGGGGGGGTGGGGGGCGGAGGGCAGCAAGGTCTGGGGCTGCTTCCTCCTCCCTTGGGGGCAGCTCCTCTTCTGTGAATAAAAGGTGGTCAGCTGCCTCCTGCACAGCATTGAGCAGGGTGAGCACTGCTCCTGCAGGGGCGGCTGTGTGGACCTCTGACTGCTGCTGATGCTGCTGCTACTGCTGGGGGTCCATACTGCTTCAACGGGTGTGCATGCTTGTGGCTCTGCAGACCGTGTGCTGTGCAGGCTGAGTGTGTCTGGGAGGGGCCCTTTAAGGGAGCAGCTAGCTGTTGCCCCGGAAGTGCTAGTCCGCCCTGTGACCCTGTCTGCAGCTGTTCCTGGCACCCTTATTTCAATGAGGCCCACTTTGGCATGTAGACGCTCCCCTGCAGCACCTACTTCAATGTGGTGCTGCCCAACGTCGACGGCACCAGCCCTGGAGGACGTGTAGATGCTATTCATCGAAATAGCTTATTTTGATGTCGCTACATCATGTCGAAATAAGCTATTTCTATGTAGCATACACGTGTAGACGTAGCTAATGACTAGAATAGTGAAAGCAAGAGCAAGTTTGAAGGTGATGGATAAGATCTGGAAAAGCAAAGTGATTAGCTTAGGAACAAACCTGAGTGTCTTGAAAGAGTGTGTATTCAGCGCATGTTGTACAGATGTGAGACGGGTGATAATGAAAGATTCGAAAAGAAGAATAATGGCATTAGAAAGGAGTTGTTATAGAAAGATTCTGAGAATAGGATGGATGCAGAAGGTCACTAATGAGGAAATATAGAGAAAGATACAGACGAAAGAGAACCTACTGCAGAAGATTATAAAACGGAAGCTACAACACTTTGGGCATATTTGCAGAATGAACGACGAATGAAAAATAAAGACCCTGGTATTCGGCATAATGGATGGTTCGATTAGGAGAGGCAGGCCCCACAGAGAATGGAAAGATGAAATAGTAGATTGGTGCAGAGCTATTCTACAGAACTTAAGCCACTCTGCACTGGATAGGGAACGATGCAAAGGAATAGTGAGAGAGGCATCAGACACAAATGGGCGCTGAGCCCACAGTTATTGATGATGATGATGATGATGATGATGATGATGAGTGTGTATGTGGGGCAGGTTGCGGAGGGAGTCAAGAGGCAGCAAGTGGGAGGGATTTCATCATGCATTCCAGGGAGATGCCATCTCAGTACTTCCCATGTCTGGATTGCCATGACTCATTCAGAGGGAAAAATCTGTTGTGCACTCTTGAGAAGGAGGAATAGCTCGGTGGTTTGAGTGCTAGTTTTCTAAACCCAGGGTTGGGAGCTCAGCCCTTGACGGGGCTGTTTACAGACCTGCAGCAAATAGACTTAAAAAAAAATAACCCACCTGACAGGGATGGGTCCTGCAGTGAGAATAGGAGACTGGACTCAATGACCTCTCAAGGTGCCTTCCAGCTCAATGAGATAGGTGTATAGCTTCCCAATTATAGAGTTATGGGCACTGAGTTTCAAGAGAGAATTTGAGAAGAGCAATAAGAATTATTTAAGGTCTAGAGAACATGAGCTATGAGGGAAGATTGAAAGAACTGGGCTTGTTTAGTTTAGAAAACAGAAGACTTAGAGGGGACCTGATAGTGTTTTCAAGTACCTTAAAGAGGGTTACAAGGAGGAGGGAGAAAAATTGTTCTACTTGGCCTATGAGGATAGGGCTTAAACTGCAGCAAGGGAGGTTTAGATTAGACATTAAAAAAAAATTCCTAACTGTCAGGGTGGTTAAACACTGGAATAAATTATGTAGGGTGGTTGTGGAATCTCCACCCCTGGAGATATTTAAGAGCAAGTTAGATAGATACATATCTGGGATGGTCTAGACAGTGCTTGGACCTGCAGAAAGGGTAGGGAACTGGACTCTATGGCCTCCTGAGGTCCCTTCTAGGTCTAGGGTTCTATGATTCTATGAGCTGTCAGAGAAGCACTTCAACCCTTGTGGAAGGTGCAAGTCATCCCCCGATCTAACCACACTGGGCTCTAATTGTCAGCATATTCTCTAGGTACCTTTGAAGACAATGAGGATTAATCACATTCCTAAGGAGCTTTGACTAAGAAGAAGGGAAGCCAGCACATGCTTCAGGTTAAGGAGCTGCTGAACTGCCTTGCAGAATAGGGACCCCAGTGAGCTTACCCTGATCCCCAAAGAAGATGGGCACTGAAATAGTGGAGCTCAGGAGGAGGCACAGCACTGCACCGGTAATCTGATATTTGGGAACATGCCTCAGTTCACCTGCCACACCTCCTTGGAAATCAGAGTCTGATTCAGTTGGCTTCTGGCACATAGTTTCATAAAGTCATTTCCTGGTCTCTGTGGCATTGTTGCAGACTCCACTTGACACAGCGGGGATGTCCAGACTTTGTACACGCAATCCATGATGGTAATTAAAATTTTCTCTACAGCTCATTGGCAAACCTCCTCCATCTTCTGTCCCCTTTTCCCATCTCCCACTGACATGGTGGTTTCTCAGCCACCCTCCACCTATTGTTTACCTGCTTCTCCTTTGTCCCCACTGACCTTCCCTTCCTTTTCTCCTTACCCACATGCTCACCAGGCTCCTGCCTCTCACAATAGAATCATAGAATTCTAGGGCTGGAAGGGACCTCAGGAGGTCATCTTGTCCAGCCCCCTGCCTAAAGATTCCACCATCTCTCTAGGTAAAGCATTCCAGTGCTTCCCCACTCTCCTGGTGAAACAGTTTTTCCTAACAGCCAATTTACACTTCTCCCTCTGCAACTTCAGACCATTGCTCCTTGTTCTGCTATCCATCACTACCAAGAACAACCTCTCTTCATCCTTTTTTGAGTCCCCTTTCAGGAAGGGGAAGGCTGCTATCACATCACCACTCACTCTTCTCTTCTGCAAACTAAATAAGCCCAGATCCCTCAGCTTCTCCTCATGGGTTTCCTCATCCTGCCTTTGTTCCCCACCACTCCTCCAGTCTACCCCCACATCTCCTTTTTATAACCCACTGAATGTAATCCACTACATCCAATGCCAGGAATTTCTCTGTTCCCACTCCTTCCCCCAATTCCCTCCAGTTTGGCTTTTGACCTGTCCACTCTAAAGAATCTGCTCTCCCCTGCTACTTTAATAATCACTTCTTGGCCCCATCTCAGGGCTTCTTCTGGAATTCTAGAACAATATTGTGCATGCGCGCGTGTGCATGTGCACACATGCGTGAGCGCACACACAGAGAACCATGTAACCAAGCTGTAGAGCTTGGGATATGATGGAAATCCCTTCAAGCCAGAGGGAGCAGCAGCAGCCCTAGCAGCCCTAGTTTCAGCTCCAATGTGCCTCTTCTGTCTTCACAACCTCCAGGAGCCCTTGCCTGCCTTCCTTCCTTTCTCAGGATGTCATCTTCCCTGGACTGCCATGCTGTCATCCTATGTGGTCTTTTGCTAGGTCTCTGGATGTCCCTTCAGTATCTCTTCTAGTGGTCTCCTTCAACACCATGGTGTTGTAAAGGGCTCTGTCATTGTCCCACCTCTTTTCTCCCTGTGTGCCCTTTCTCTAGGGGACCTTGTCTCCTCACTCAGCTTCAGGTGCCATGTCTGTGATGGGGACTCACAGATCTAGCCCTCCACACTTTACCTGCCTTCCCCCTCCAATGCCACCCACCATGGGTGTCAACTGCTCCCACCCTGGGTATCTCCTTCAACCTTACAATGACCCAAATGGAGCTCCTTATATTCTATTCCCACTTCTGCCTTCTCCATCCCTATGGATAGTGACAACCCCACTCCATCCCACACTCAGGTCTATCACTACAAATTTATATGCCTAAGCCTTCCTGCTGCATCATTCTCTGCAAGCACCCTAAGGCCTTGCCTTCTTTCTCTCTGCACACTGCTAAAACTAAAAGCCCAACAGTGGGCTGAGTGTCCATCCAGGTTAACTCCTGAGGTCCTGAGCTGCAGCATCCATGAATGATAAACCACTGCAAAAAAAGGTTAACTGCAATGATCATAATGGAACAGCTACCAGGAAACTGCTCAACTTAGCTCTGTGCAGCACAATAGGATCATTGCTTAGTGCCTTCTTGGCACTAAGACCACCAGAGTGCCTTGCAATCTATCATTACCCCTAAGGACTAATTTCCAAACAGGTTGCTTTAGATCTGCCAGCTAGTGAAAGAATGTAGTCACCTACCCATTCCTTCCTGTGAAGCTCACTTGTGCAGTGTTGTAACTGAGGGCCCATGTGCTTGAGAGGCAATCTCTGCTGCAAGAAGTAGACAAAGGGTGAGAGCAAGGGAGAGAACATAGAAGCAGATGGTGAGAAATTGAGGCACAGAAAGGTTAAATGTCTTGCCCAAAATCACATGGAAAATGTGAGACAGAACCAGGAACTGAACCCAGCTTTCCCTAAACTCCATCCAACACCTTAAACCCCAGTGACTCATTAATAACAAGGACAAGGGGATGAACTGCACCCTCAGCAAGTTCACAGGTGACACTAAGCTAGGGGAAGAGGTATATATGCTGGAGGGTAGGCAGAGGGTCAAAAGTAACCTGGACAAATTGGAGGATTGCGCCAAGAGAAATCTGATGAGGTTTGACAAGGAAAGTGCAGAGTCGTGCTCTTAGGACATAAGAATCCCATACACTGCTACAGACTGGGGACCAAATGACTAAGCAGCAGCTCTGCAGAAAAGGACCTGGGCATTACAGTGGATGAGAAGTTGGATGTGAGTCAACAATATGCCCTTGTAACCAAGAAGGCTAATGACATATTGTGCTGCATTAGTAGGAGCATTGCCAGCAGATCTAGGGAAGTGATTATTCCCCTTTATTTGCCACTGGTGCGGCCCCGTCTGGAACTCTGGGTCCAATTCTGGGTCCTCATTACAGAAAGGATGTGGATACATTGGAGAGAGTCCAGTGGAGTGCAAAAAATATTTTAGGGGGCTGGAGCACATGACTTATGAGGAGAGGCTGAGGAACTTGGATTTATTTAGTCTACAGAAGAAAAGAAGGAAGGGAGGTTTAACAGCAGCCTACAACTACCTGGAAGGAAATTACAAAAAGGATGGATAGAGGCTGATTTCAGTGGTGACAGATGACAGAATGAGGAGCACTGGTATCAGGCTCTCGTAAAGAGGTGTAGGTTGGATATTAGGAAAACTATTTCACCTGGAAGGCGGTGAAGCACTGGAATAGGTTATTTAGAAAGGTGGTGAAATTTCCATCCCTAGAGGTTTTTAAATCATGGCTTGACAAAGCACTGACTGTGGTGGTCCTCTTGGGATTGGTCCTGCTTTGAGCAGGTGGTTGGACTTGATGATCTCCTGAAGTCTCTTCCAGTATGATTAATCACACACATTTTTGCTTTACACCTTGATTCTGATCTCATTGTCACCAATTTTGGATGCCACTAGTATTGCTTCAGCTCACACCAGAGAAGCTAAAGGTTTTACAGTGGAGGAGGCTGAAAGTTTAGCTTGATAGCTTAACCCTAAAAGCTGTTTCTGTTTCTGCCTATAGTTTCTCATGCATTAGGGTGGAATTCCAAGCACTTTGGAGTTTGGTGCAGTTTGGATTCATGCCCAAATGGCTAAATTGGAGAGAGAGAAAATACCAATTCATGCTGTGAGCATTGACTTCAATGGAACTTTGCTGATATAACCCCAGATGTTTGCAAAAATTGGGCTGAGAATCTCACAGCAGACTTTCCCCATATCTTTTGACAATTCCCAGTAGAGTTTTGGCAGACACCAGGCTGGGGACAGTAGCGTGGATCTCATGGACCTCCAGGCTACGTCTACACGTGAAGCCAACATCGAAATAGCTTATTTCGATGTAGCAACATCGAAATACGCTATTTCGATGAATAATGTCTACACGTCCTCCAGGGCTGGCAACGTCGATGTTCAACTTTGACGTTGCGCGGCACCACATCGAAATAGGCGCTGCGAGGGAACGTCTACACGCCAAAGTAGCACACATCGAAATAAGGGTGCCAGGCACAGCTGCAGACAGGGTCACAGGGCGGACTCAACAGCAAGCCGCTCCCTTAAAGGGCCCCTCCCAGACACAGTTGCACTAAACAACACAAGATCCACAGAGCCGACAACTGGTTGCAGACCCTGTGCCTGCAGCATGGATCCCCAGCTGCCGCAGCAGCAGCCAGAAGCCCTGGGCTAAGGGCTGCTGCCCACGGTGACCATAGAGCCCCGCAGGGGCTGGAGAGAGAGCATCTCTCGACCCCTCAGCTGATGGCCGCCATGGCGGACCCCGCTATTTCGAAGTTGCGGGACGCGCAACGACTACATGGTCCCTACTTCGACGTTGAACGTCGAAGTAGGGCGCTATTCCTATCCCCTCGTGGGGTTAGCGACTTCGACGTCTCGCCACCTAACGTCGAAGTTAACTTCGAAATAACGCCCGGCGCGTGTAGCCGTGACGGGCGCTATTTCGAAGTTAGTGCCTCTACTTCAAAGTAGCGTGCACGTGTAGACACGGTTTATGACAGTAGTGCTTAGAGCTGCCACTTAAAATCAGGGCCCCAATGTACTAGTCCCAGTAAGAACATAACTCCCTGTCCTGAAGGCCACGTCTAAACTAGCAAGCCCTTTCAAAAGCAAAAATGGAAGGAGGGCCCCTTTCAAAAGAGCTCACAATGCATCCACATACACAGAGCGCTCCTTCAAAATTAATTTTGTACGATCATGGCGCAGCTTTCGAAAGTACCTTTCCCTTCCTGTGTCAGAAACAGCCCTTCGTTTCAAAACCCTCTTTCGAAAGATGGCCAGTGTAGATGCTCTGCAGACTGCTCTTTCGAAAGAGTGGTCCTCCATGATGCCAGCCAGTTGTGTGCAGAGACACTCCTGTCAGCACATGAGGGTCTCTATGGCTGGTGCAGTCGGCCACGTTTAAAGATGCACTGGCCGAGCAGCCCTGTGCAGGAAGCTGAGAGCGTGTTGGCTACAGGTACTGCACGATCCTGCAGCCTGGCCTCACAGCAAGCACAGAGGCCAGTGAGGCACCCCACTGGCCTCATGGTTACCCATCCCCAAAACCCGCATGGCCCTGAGGGGTCCCCAGAGGGCATACAAGAGCCAAAAAAGGGCCCCCTTCTGGAGTGAGGGGGAGATCAAGGATTTGTTGGGGCTGTGGAGGGAGGAGGAGGTGCTCCTCCACACCATGGGCTGGTGCCAGAACGCCGCAGCCTTTGTCTGGATGTTGGCGGGACTGAAGACCCAGGGCCACCCACACTCCACCCCCACACTCGGCAGACCAAATTCTGTCTAAAGTGAAGGAGCTGCACCAGGCATACACCTGGGCCAGAGACACGACAGGGCGCTCAGGGACAGCGCCCACCAGCTGCCCCACTGCAAAGCCCTCACCCAGCTGCTGGGGCCCAGGGACACTGCCAAGCCAAAGGTCAGGTGGACACAGCAGTGCCAGAGGCAGAGGCCCAGCTTGTTCTGGGCAAGGGGGCAGGAACCTCAGGCATAGACCATGGCCAGGAGCAGGACTCATCCTTCAATGGAGAGGGGGCTCTGGTAATTGAGATATCCTCAGGCTCCTCCAGCAGGGACTCCTCTACCCAGGCCACCCCAAAGTCCTTGGGGGACCATCAGGTAGGTGACTTCTTAACTGGACACCCAGGGCCGGGGTTGGGGGCCACCCAGCACTGCTGGCAGCAGACCAGCCACCCAGCCGCCAGCCCCAACCTGACACATTCCAGCTGGCCGTGGCCCGTGAACCATGGGGTGGCTTGGGCAAGTCACTCAGGAGCCCATGACATGGACAGCATCGCAACCTGCAAGCCTGGGGAGGGGCCCAGGAGTGGGACAGATCCTGCCAGGTACACAGCCCACCCATGCGGGGAGCCCAGGTGCCCATGATCCCCCAGGGCCCACCAGCTGTCATGAGGGGGCTGCCATAGGGGTGGAGGGCACAGCCCCTGGGACTAGAGAAAGGGTCTGATAGGTCTCGCCCTCCCCTCTTGTCTCCACAGCACCACTGTCTGAGGGCCAGATAAGCCCTGTCCAGGGCCAGGAGACCCCCCTCCCCAAGTGCAGAGGGGGCCAGGCAGTAGGGCCACCCACTGCCATGCAAGCCTGTGCCCAAAGGCCATGCCACCACTGCCTCAAGAAGGAACAGGAGGAGGCCGCCTCCCAGACAGTGGTGAGCCAGGAGCAGACAGACGTGCTCTGGCAGTGGCTCAAACTTGAGGAGGTGGACATGGGGTGGTGGCATGAGGCCTGGGGCAAGGTCGCTGGGACACTATGGGCCCTCACCCAGGCTGCCACCTGATGCCCACCCCTGCCACCTGCTGCCTCCCTTGCAACTCCCCCAATGCCCCCCTTGCCAGTGCCCTTGCCACCCCTGACCTTGCCTCCCTCCTCCCACCCGATGTCCCCCCAGGTTGTCTTGCTGGAGATGGTGCAGCTGCTCCCAGCCAGGGCAGGCCATGCCACGCCCCCACCACCCCCGGCTTCCAGGCTGCAGTTGTCACACCCCCAACATGCCCCTACTTCCCCAGACCCAGGGTGGTAGGGCCCCCTGCTGTCTCTGTGGGTCATGGCCCCCACCCCTGTGGAGGATTAACGCCCCCACCAGGTTCTGCTGCCCCCAACCCCTCCACCCTGTACATAGTTCCCCCCCCATTCATCACTGTGTATAGCTCCCACCTCCGATTTGTATCACTGGTTCCACACTATTTGTTCTAAATTTTAACATGTTTATTTGCAAACACCCTCATGCCCCATGCGATAGGTGGGGGAGGTGGCATGTGTGCAAGTGGGGGGCATTGGTGAGAGGTGCATGTTTTGGGGCGGTGGTAGGGCATGTGTGGGGGGCTGTGGTGAAGGGTGCCGGGGGGAGGGTCATTAGGGCCCCTCAGCCAAAGCCACACTGAGGGCTTCTTTTACCTGCACCCCATCATGGTTCGCCAGGCAGCTTGGGGGATTGGGATGGGGGGGCTGCTCATAGCTGTGCACTGCCTCAGCAGCCCACCACGTGATGCAGTGCTCCTGCTTGCTCTCCACAGCACTGGGAGAGCGTAGCACATTCCTGAGCCTGACCTCCAGCCTAGTGAGGAGGCAGCCGAAGTGCTCCTTGAGCTGGCCGAAGGCCTGCTCCACTGTGCCCCGGTCCTGGTTCAGGCACTCATTGAAGTGCTCCCAGGTAGGGTCAGTTTGTCCTGTGGAGGAACGCATGAGCCACGAGTGGAGGAGGCAAGTGGCATCGGCCACTATGCATGGAGGCATGGTGGTGTCCTCAACAGGGAGGTCCCGCAGAGGTACATAGGTCCCCTCCTGCATTCTGCGGCCCAGCCAGGAGTTCTGTAAGCTCTGGGCATCAGGGGTCCCCCCAGACCACCCAACGCAGATGTCTAGGAAGTGGCTCTGGGCATCCAGGAGCGCCTGGAGGACTGCTGAGTGGTGCCCTTTTCTATTAACATACCACTCTGCACTGTGGTCCAGGGCCTGGATGGGGATATGGGTCCCATCTAGGGCCCTGTAGCAGTTGGGGAAGCCCAGGCTCGCAAAGCCCTCCATGGCAACATCGAGGTCCACAAGGTGGATGACCCCCCACATGAGGACAGCATTGATTGCTTGGATGATCTGCATGGGACAGACGGCATGCACACCATGAGTTCACATCAGGGTACCCCTGTCCCCTCCCCTCTTCCCTCCCCTGTCCCCTCCCTGGGTCCCTCCCCAGGCCAATCCCCCATCTCCAATGGTCACCCTTTCCTGGGACCCCCCCCATCCCTCTGTAGGGTGGGTGTATGACCCTAACATCACTTACCTTGAGCAGGATGGCCCCAGAGGTGGCCTTGCCCACCCCAAACTGGTGGCCAACCAAGTGGTGGCTGTCCGGGGTGGCCAGCTTCCAGGTGGCGATTGCCACATGTTTCTCCCGGGGAAGAGCAAGCCACATCCACATGTCCTGATGACGAAGGACAGGGGCCAGTGGCACAGCTCGAGGAAGGTCTCCTTCCTCATGCAGTGGGTCTGGTGCCACCACTCGTTGTCCCACTCCTGCTTGACCATCCGGTCCCACCACTTGGTGCTGGTGGGGTGGCACCACACAAGTCGGATGGCACGAGGGATAGGGCATGGGTGGTGCCCTGTGGTCATGATCTGCAGGACCAGGACGGGGGAGGTCGGCCTCTGGAGGAGGAGGAGGAGGAGGGCTGCAGAGATTATTGTGGCCAGCAGCCTGACCACTTCACCACTGGCCTCCCTGTCTCCCTATTGTGGAGGTGGATGGCATCCATGGGTGCCCGTGGGATCCTGCAGTATCTCTAGGCCCAAGGTCTGCACTGCTGTCTCTGCCACAGTGGCTATGTCTACACGTGCCCCAAACTTCGAAATGGCCATGCAAATGGCCATTTCAAAGTTTACTAATGAAGTGCTGAAATGCATATTCAGCGCTTCATTAGCATGCGGGCGGCAGCCGTGCTTCGAAATTGATGATCCTTGCCGCCGCACGGCGCGTCCAGACGGGGCTCCTTTTCGAAAGGATGCCGCCTACTTCGAAGTCCCCTTATTCCCATGAGCTCATTGGAATAAGGGGACTTCGAAGTAGGTGGCGTCCTTTCGAAAAGGAGCCCCGTCTGGACACGCCGCGCGGCTGCCGCCCACATGCTAATGAAGCGCTGAATATGCATTTCAGCGCTTCATTAGTAAACTTCGAAATGGCCATTTGCATGGCCATTTCTAAGTTTGGGGCACGTGTAGACACAGCCAGTGGCTTTCAGTGTGTGCAGGCCGGGGCTGTTTGGGAGGAGTCCTTTAAGGGAGCGGCTGGCTGCGGGGCCTAGAAGGGTTCATCCACCATGCGACCCCATCTGTGGCGTTTCCTGGCTTGTTCTTTCTAAAGGGCTTCTGGGGCTGTGTGGACGCTCCCTTTTAAAAGATCAGATCAGCGGACCGATCCACTTTTGGTGACGTCCGCACTGTTTTGAAGCCTGATCTTTTGAAACGAGCCTTCTGGAAGCTTCCCTTTCGAAAGCGCCCTGTAGTGTAGACACAGCCAAAGAGTCTACAGCATAAACAGATGCTAGTCAAAGGACATCTTGATACTAAAGCTAGGCAAAACACAAAATTCCTGTTTCATGGACAATTAAGATGTTTTGACATTTGTTTTCATTGTGAATCAGAACAAAGACGCATATTTTTGAAATTTTCCCACCAAATAGAAATCCTGCCCCACCATCCATTTAGAAAATTTTATTAGGGAAAAAGTCAAAATGTTGTTTAGCAAAGAAAATATTGTGCTTTTTTTCATTTTTAAAATAAATAAAAGCAGATGCTATATAATACTGGTTCAAACATTGTATTGCATTTACTTTACAGGAGGTCTCCTGGTGGTGCTGTAGTGTAACAGTATGACACTTTGATAAAGAAAACAAAGCAAGCATTCAGCTGTTTTTAGTATCCATGTGGTACTTGGGAAGCATATGAGATGTCATATTATGTGCTCTTAATACTATTGTCATTTTCAGAATCACAGTAAATATAATAGAAATAAAAATCCAAATGAAAAGTATAAATAAAATAATTTGTGAATTTATTTAAAACAAAAATGTTTCACTTCAGAATGTTTTCTTTAATTGGAAATTTCATTGAAAGTGAGATGATTTTATGAAACAATATGGTTTTGTCAAAGTGCCACTTTCTTATGAAAATCCATTATGGTGAAATTTTTCCAGCCACTTATAATCCAGGCAACCCCAGAGAGCATGTAGCAGAAATGTGAACTGAAAAGATCTGCTGACCACTGGGCTTGTGTCTCAAAAAATTGTTCATCCTCTTCTATAGTTTTTGTCCTGTTGCATGTATGGTGTAGCTGCAAAGATAGGGGAAGGAGTGCAGTTAAAGAAATACAGATTCTATATGTTAGATAATTACAGTAATTTCTCCTGAAAAATGCTTGGGAGGCAGGTTTCCACTGTTCTGCAGAGGAAAGAAACCACACTGTCTTAATTTCGCTCCAAATAAATCAACATTGGCATTGAAAGAAACAGTTTTAAGCAGTACAATGAGCATGAAAGAAACGGAATCTTTCAATATTTTAAGACACTGTTTTGCAACTCCCTTATATTATCCCAGGGTTCCTTGTTAGCCACTAAACTCCAATTCATTGCCAGCAATCCTCTGTGATCTCTGTTGTGGCCTTGGGTCCTTCTCTTAATTCTTGGCAACAAACTGAGAACAGCTGCGTGTCCTATACAAACTACAGGAGATGTGGCAATCATTCAGCTCTGTCTTATTTTAAGTTTGTCTGCTTCATCTATGAAGTAATTTGTCATTTTGCTATGCATGATTAAAATAAACCAAAACAACAACAACAACAGCAACAAAATCCCAACCTTTTCAGTCTCCAAATCCCTTGTGCACCTGCTGGGCTACAAAAGCCCTGAAATGAACCCGAGCAGAATAGAACATGAAAGCCAAGTAAAGTGCATGGACATCAAAGTGGACATACAGCAATCCCCACAATGTCATGTATTATACCAAGATCTACAGACCCCTATCACTGTCCTGATCCCATGGTGCTGAGCTCTGTAGAGACACACACCAAGTGACTCCCCCTGCCCCCCATTTTTATATAAGGCCCTGTTCCTTTAATTGGCACCATGCTAAGGGTGTGGGCCACGGGGAATGCTGGGGATGATGGAAAGTGTGGTTGGTGCAGGGACAGTCATGCACAAGTATTTGAAGAGTTCAAACACCAAGCAGGGATGTGCCATTGCTGAGCTTGGTTGGTGGGGTGTGTGACTACGCACATAGGGATGAAATCAAGAAATGGGAGGCAGCAGGAATGTATGAGGTATTACCAACTGGTGAGGCCCAGAGTCTAGAGCTATGTCAAAAGAACACAAGTAAGGGCAGGTGGCCCATGAAAGCTTCCTTGGACACTTCTCAGATAGTGTAAACCATTTTAGCTCTGTTGAAGTCAATAGTACTATGGCAATGCACTCCAGAGACGAGGTTCGCAAAGAAGCTTAGGAGTGATGACACTGAGCCTCAGTACACCTCGCTTTTATTTGCCCAGAAAATCAACAGACTCCGCAGGAGCAGAGCATGGTGCCTGGCCACTCGTACAATGAATGGGGAGAGTTAGAACTTCACAACAGGATTCACCCAAACTGCCATGCTAGTGGCTGCTCATCCAAAGCAGCCACTGGGAAGTGCCACACTGAGGCATTTGTGCTAAGCCCACTGGGCTCAAATATGAGGAAGAATTTTTTGTCCCTCTCCTGGCTGTTGTGTGGGAGCTCATCTGTAGCGGCCTGATCCTTTAGGTGAGGTCTGGACATCTTTACTGGTGTAGGGTCATATATCATCCACCAGCTTGTGTAACATTCTAGGGCTTAGGCACCCAGATGGAAGGCCCTAGACTGCAGCCTGCACACCCACAGGACTGAAGGAAGGTGCTGGGTGATGTTTTTTGTACTGAGCTATTTTAGGTGCCTACAGGATTCAGGAGTAGCTGATTAGGACTTTTGTGAATCCCATTGTGGCTTGATTTGTAGATTTAGGTACCTAAAGTGGAAGTTAGGTGCTTAAATCCTTTTGTAAATATAGCTCCAGCTAGGGCCTCTGGGATATGGAATGTTTTCAGTGGGAAGTTGGGCATTTAAAATGGGACCACGATGCTACTCTAGAAAACACAGGAAACAACCCTGCATTCTATTGGCCATGGGCTCTCTCAGGGGACAGACTGGGTGACCTAATGGGACATTATCATCTGTGCTGCAAGGTTTTTTTGTATTGAAACATGAAATTGCAGTCACCCTGAAACTATTTCCAAATTTTTCTCAAATCATTTTGGCCATATGTAAGATGGCCAATCGCCAAGGAAGAGGATGCTGTAGTGCCACTGCCCTGCCTCCTCCCTTTTCAACCTATTACAGAAAACTCTTTCATATCTGTCATTCTAATATCCAGAACTCTCAAATAAGTGGCTTTTTAACTGTAAGCAAATTTGAGTCACGTTTTCCATAAGTACAGTACAGTGAAAATAAATACAAATAAATACAGCCAATGCAGTGTAAGTTCACAGTGTACAATACTACTGTTGTAAGTAAATAAAGTACCAATTTTTGTTCGTTTCTTAATAACTATTCTTGTTTTTCTTTCGCGTTATGCATTGCCAAGTATATATGTATTTACCCAGAATATTTGAATATCCAGCTATCCCCTGGTCCCGAGGCTGCTGGATATGAAAGAGTTTACTGTACAGTTGTTTTTATCCTAGAGTTTACCCTACTAGCTTGGATTGTATGGCTAATCAATTCCTGGGAGCAGCCTCTAATACACTCCTTCAGTTCACCGAAAATTCTGAAAAACTTATAATAGAATCCTAGGGTTGGAAGAGACCTCATGAGGTCATCAAGTCCAGCCCCCTGCTTAGAGCAGGATCAACCCCAACTAAATCATCCCAACCAGGACTTAGTCGGACTGGGACTTAAAACCTCTAGGGATGGAGATTCCGCCACCTCTCTAGGCAACGCATTCCAGTGCTTCACCACCCTCCTGGTGAAATAGATGTAGTGATAGTGAACTTCAGCTGCAGCTTGATGTGAACCACTATCTTATTTTTCAGGACTGCCATTGTACAATTTACCCAACTCTGATTCCCTTTTCCTTTCTCTGGGCCAGATCCTCAGCCAGTTTAGGTAAGCCTCCTACTGTTGAATAGAGTAGTGAATTCAATAGCACTCAGATAATTTATGCTATCTGTGGCCCTCTGAATTCCAAGGTTTCTGAGAGGGAGTTAGTCCTGTTCTTTTGTGAGACTAGCAGGAGATGAAAAGGCAAAAAGAGGAATGAGAATGGGATGCAAGAAAACAGAATGTGTTTTATTTCTTTCCACACAGTCAGAAATGATTGCCCTTACTCTGATCAGCCCAAGCATGCCCCATAACTTGGGAATGGAGTTTGTTAGACTCATTTTCTTAGCTTGCTTGTTCAAGCTTGTTATTAATCTCTTCATCAGCTCAACTCGTTGGATGAAAACATGCCGTCTTAAATAGTTTGCAGGATGAAAATAAATGCCTCATTAAGTTAAACACATTAACCTGAGAAGAGTATTTATGTCAGGCAGACTAATGAATGCCATTATGGGGAACACACAATGGGGCATACAGGAGCACAGCTAGCCATTATACACCCTTCATAAACACTCTCACATACGCATACTGTAAGAGACTTAGGATGAGGAAAGAGAGATTCATTGGAATGTTTTCTTCATATACTTATAATTGCCCCTGATTAATCATGGGTTTCTTATTGCACATCTGCTAATACACAGCCCCTCTCAGAAAGTCTAGACTGAAGGCCAGAGATACTTTGTGCCACCGTTGAATAACATCCTCCATGGCAAGATAGGGGGTGTGTCATTTGCCCAATTTCTCTGCTTGGGTGGAGTGGGAAAGTCATCTTCTCATTTGCAGACACAACTGTTCACAGACTGATCATCTATAGAGCACACAAGGTGGGTTTTTTAACAATAAGCGAATTTAATGTTGCAATCAGATTAAGAATGGGTCTGAGAGAGGTTTTCTTGGGCAAATATGTAACTCAGGGTAGGTCTACAGCAAAGTTATCTTGAAATAACAGTCATTATTTCAAAATAACTATCCTAGCACCTACACAATGCAACCGCTATTTTGAAAAGGCCTCAGAGAGTAAGCGTGGGTACTTCCATGCCTGTGGCACAACCAAGTTCCCATCCCTGTCTTACAGCCTGTTACCTCCTTGAACCCCACAAATACAAACATGAGATAGCCATATCAGACCTCAAACCTGTGTTTAGACGTGGGCACCTAGAGAGAACCAGTAACCAGGGCAACCTTGGCTTCAGCACCATGGGAATGTTAAAAGTGGGGTTGAGTCAGTATGCACATACCCAGTAAACAGCTAAGGGATAAAATCACTGTGAGGTCCTGCCCCTAGCTGAGTTTCACTGGGGCCTCTCTGCCTCATCTGGAGCAATGTCCACTGCAGCCCTGATGTGAGGCACATCGGGACCAGAACTCCCCCTGGCAGAAAGACATGTGAGCTTGCAAATAGTTTCTTGTTCAGACATCCACACCCTGATTTTTAAAAATTTTTATGGCTCATCAAAAATTCAGAGTTTTCCATTTTGGGTTGAGCCAAAACTTTTTTTTTTTGGTTGTTCTGCCACTGAACCACAAAAATCTGATATTTGCATAGGAATTGAGAGATTATGTGACTGCCTAGGGACATGCAGAAAGCCTGTTGCAGAGCATGGACTTAAACTAGGCTCTCCCAACAGCTAGGTGAGCACACTAATCGCCAACCTTATACCCCCAGAACTTATATTCTAGGTGTATATTCTCCAGATTCTACTGGGTTACAATTCACTCACCCTCTCTCTCCTCACTTGGTGCCTTTTTTTTTTATACCTGTCATAGATCCGTTTATCAGTCGTATTTAGATGCTGCTCACAGGAAGAAAGGAAAAGATACAAATGGGATGAAGGCTTCGTCTACACTGGCAAGTTTTGTCAAGCAAAAGAGCTTTCTGTCAACAATGCTGTATAAACATTCACACTGCAAAGAGACTTTTGTCATGCAAATGGTCATTTCCATCAATGAAAAACTTCCAATTCCAGGAGTGACTTTTTTCTTTTCCCCTCCCTGTGTGGTTGACAAACATGCAGCTGTAGACCCCCCTGTCTTTAGGAGACTCTGACTGTTACTGGCAGTATCCTTTGTGCTGCAATCTAGCTGTAGAAACTACAACTCCCATGATGTTTTGGGATGAAAAAGGAAGGAAAGAGGGCTTTTTTGACCAGGCTGAAGGGAAGAAGATGGTAGCCTCCCTGTTTTTGCAGAGTTAGGGCTGATCAAACAGACTGCTTCAGGCAGGTGCGGAGTTTTCTCCCAGCCAGGAACTGCTGAAGAGCAGCCCTGCAGAGAAGGAACATATTTGTCTGTGTCTGTGGAAGTGCGGCAGGGGCCAGCTCCAGTGTCAGAGTGGCTGATTAGCTTGCTGCCTTGGCTGGACTGGCAAACAGAACCCTCACTGAGCTTTCTTCAATCCATTTGAACCCCAGCAGTGCACAATGCGAGCATCTGCCATTCTGACAACTCAAGCGTACACTCTGGGGTGGATAACAGATGGCAGTGTACATGCTAGTTATATAAGTTTCATTTATTTCTGCGTATATTGTTAATTGGTTTTCTTCAAGTTTAGTATGTAATCCTGTTTCCTTCAATTGAGGAAAGTGTGTGTTAATTATAATATGATCTATTAGCTATATCTTATTTAGAATTGCTTTGTGGTAGTTAAACCCAGATTATAAGTGGAATAATTATTCCTGTTGGTTCCCAAGGCACACCACTAAATGTGTACAAGGGTCAGCCAAGTGGAGGTACCACAGTTTTACAGACTTTTAGAAATCTGGTGCGGAAAATTGATTCCCAACTATCCAACATCACCACTGGGACACACAGCATCTCATTTAATACTAAATCCACCAGGAGCACAGGCACACAAGTGACTGTTGCTTTCTCCCAAATAACCCAGTGAGTAAAGGAAAGGGGCTACACAGTGCAGACACTTCAAGGCATTTGTTGCTGATTCTGGGCTCCAGGAAGTAGCTCAGATTCCAATCACTTGCTCCGGTCAGCAGTTTGCACTCTGCTGCCCTGACGCCAGATGGCCAGCAGCCTACTGTGCCCCCTTGCAATACCCATGTAATTTGAACCCCTTCTCCTGCCATGTGGTTCAGTGTGCAGTGGTCTCATGGGCTATGCCTACACGCCAGAATTATTTCAGAATAAGATATTTTGAAACAGCTGTTATGAAATACCTTATTTTGAAATAACGCAGCTACACACAAAATGCATTTTGAAAGAGCACCGATTTATTTCACAATAGAATTCTGCACACACAGTGCCTGTTTCAGAATAGAGCCACTGGCCACCATTATGGCTTATTTCAAACTAGTGCTATTCTGTGTCTTAATAGCGCCTATTTCAAAATAGGTGTTATTCTTCCTGCGATGAGGTTTATTGATTTTTGAAATAATGCACCTGTTATTTTGAATTTATTTCAAAATAGTGTGTATATACTGCAGATACCAAACACGGCACGCAGCCCACGGTGAACGTACAGTAGCAGGTTGCCATCTCCACCTGGAGACTCTCCACCACACATAGCTACCAGGCCATGGGGCGGCAGTTCGAGCTGAACAAGGTGACCATAGGCAGTGCCCTCCACCTGGTAAGGCATGCCCCGCTTGCATCCCTGGCACCAGGAACAGTGGGGGACTGTGAGGCCTGGCCCTAGGTGAATGTGCTGCTCCAGCCGGAGTCAAGACCCCTCCTGGTGGGGCTTCCCCCTTGTGGGGGGGTTCCCCAGAAGGCCCATGGGTGGCAGGGCTGGGTGGGGCAAGGGAAGCAGTGTGCCCAGCCATGAGTGTGCCTGCACCCCGACCCTGGCAGGTGACAGTGGCCATCACCCACATGCTGCTCCAGAGACTGATGCATATCAGGGACCAGGATGAGGTAGTTGCAGGGTTCGTGGGCACCAGCTTCCCCACTGCTTCAGTGCACTCCATGTGATGCACATCGCCACCCGTGCCCCAGACTGGGGCCCCAACCACTGTGTGAACCTCATGGGCTATCACTCCATCATGCTGCAGGCACCAGTGAACCATCGGGGCCTCTTTATGGACATTTACATGATCATCCCAGGCCCGGCCCATGAGGCACGCATGTTCTGGACCTCCAGCCTTATCACAGGATGGAGTCCAGGACCTCCTTCCCATAAGGTGAGTGCATGGTTGGGGATGCGAGCATGCCACTGTATGTGGTGGGTGACTCGAGCTGCTCCCTGCTGCCGTGGCTGATGCAGTCCTACACCGTGTGCCCTGAACTGTCCAAGGGGCTCTTCAATGGCCGCCTGGCCCATGCAGTCACCCCATGGAGTGTGCCTTTGCCCACTTGCAGACACGATTTCAGAGCCTCCTGACATTTGTGAATGTGGGGTGGAGGATGTCCTGCAGGTCATGTGGGCCTGCTGCATCCTGCAGGACCTCATCGAGGACAAGGAGGTCCCCTTTCCCTAGGGCTGGCTGGACGAGGCTGTACCCAGCTACGAGGACGGGGACATGGGACGGGGATGGGGACATGAGTACATGGGAGAGTCCTGCACAGGGTGCAACCTTGGGCTCCCGTGGGGGTTGAGAGGCAGCGATCCCACCACTGGTGGGCTGGGTGGATCCCCCTGGCCACTGGATGGTGTGGCTGTGTGGATGGCCAGGTAGGGGAAGATGCTGTGTTAGTTGAGCAACTAGGTGCAGAGCGCCATGCCCCCAGCCACCCTAGAGAACAGGCTGGCAGGCAGGGGGTTCACCTGGACACAGGGATCCCTGTATGGGTGGCGTGGGGGCTGTGTGTGTCTGATCTGTTTCCGAAGCACTCCCCATGGACACGCAGCTTACAGTGCTATCCATGGATGCGCGTGCTGGCTGTCACATGCAGGCAGGCCCACTTGCTGGGGCAGCACTGCTGCATGGGACCCCTGGGGTCAGGGTAGCGACAAGTGGCCAACCTGCAGGGGAGGGAGTGAGGTTTGCACTGCCCTACCTGGCCCACACCTGGCCTGGGCCCTCCCCCGCCACCATGAGGTGTGTAACTCACCAGGTGCTTCCTGGCGAGTCTCTCGCAGCGGTGGTGGGTGGCCCTGCTGATGCTGTGATGGGTCGAGGGTGCTTAGGGCCACGTGATATAGAAGGTGCCACACATGGGATGGTCACGGGATGCAAACTATGAGCCCATGACTATCTCCCTGCATGGCCAGTCCATGTTGCAGGGCTGCCGTGTGTTGTGCAGGGGGGGTGGGCCGGGGTACAGGTGTCTGCCCTGGGAGAGGGTGTGTGGCTGTTTTGGCACCCGCCTCATGTCACTGACCATGTGACAGGGTCTGTGGGACTCACTGCCACCGTAAGGGCGGCTGGAGCACAGGACAATAGAGCTCCACTGGTGCTGTGTAGGGCATCTCCATGCTCCCTGTGGGTGGTGCCATGGTGGACTGTTCTTTTAGAAGAGGGGCTTGCAGAGCATCTACATGTGCTTTTCTGGAGGATTCTTCCAGAGAAAGATGCCCTTCCTCATACAGGAGCCAAGTATGGACTCTGGAAGAGACCCCCTGTTCTTCTGGATTTCTTCTGAAAGATGGGCTTTTTTATGTAGGTGCTCTTGGGATCTTCTGGAAAAGCGCCACCTTCTTCCAGATGAATTTGCCAGTTTAGATGCGGCCTGGGAGATAATCCACTTTCACCTGGTGGAGCTGTGTGAAGATACCTGAACAGAGCCGAGATTGCACCTTAGTAAGGTTAATTAACTCCTGGAAGCTAGGCAAAATATTTCCTTCATTCTTCCTTGGTTTAACTCAACTCTTGCTCCGTGCATGTAATAATATTTCTAATTACCACAGCCTGACATGGTAGCGGCAATGCTGTTTTTCTAATTGTTCCTTCCAAGCACAATACCCTTTTGAGAAAAGAAATAATCATTGCCGAGGCCTAACTGAATTTCACCACATTAACTGGAGGAAAATATCCTACTTCACATGTGAAGCAAGAGCAGAATGAAAAGTTTTTGCCCAGCATGGGGAAAAAGAGAACACAGTGTGAGACCAAAATAGTTGAATTGCACTGAGCCCTTTTATCCAGATGGGGAAAAATATTTTAACTGGAGTCAGTTTCTCAGTTTCCATCCCACAACACCCACACTTTCTTTAACAGTGTATGGGAAATAATCTAGCTGTGCACAGCTTGTCCAAGAATGGGATTCAAATTGTTTGAAACTCAGCAGTTAGCAGGGATAGGAGGAGTATTTTCCCATTGGTTTAGTCCATGACTGTTTGCACTCAATGAATTTTTCTGTGTGTTCTGAGTTTAAATGAGTCTTCACTATTTGGAATTTCCACTAGAACACAAATACATACACAAACTCATTGACTCATAGAAATGTAGGGCAGCAAGGGACTCCAAAGATCATCTAATGAAATCCTCACACAAGATGCCACAATTTGTTGTACCTTAACCACCCAAGACAAATTGCTGTCCATTCTTCTATGGAAAGCCTCAGGTAAGAGCAATTCCATGATTTCCCTAGGCAGTTTTTTCCATTTTCCTACTCTTTGTACAGTTAGGAGGCTTTTTCTTGAGATTTAGTCTAAATATGCTGTGATGTAATTTGATCCCTTTGCCTTCTGTCCTGTCAACTGTGGCAAGAAGGAACATCTTTTTCAAAATCTTGTTCTAATGGCAGCCTTTTAAGAATTCGAAGAGCACTATCATGTCCTTTAATCTACTCTTTTCCGAACTAACCACAGTCCTTTAATTTTTGATCATCTGACTTGCACTCCATCCCTTGGTCACTCACCTCTGGATTCTTTCCAGTTTTTCTATATCCTTTCTATACAGTGGTGATCAAAACCAGATACAGTACTGAGAACAGAGGTGCTATCACCTCCTGTGGCTTGCATGCTATGCCTCTGTTAATGCAATCTAAAATTACATTTGCTTTTTTGTGCTACAGCTTCATACGATTGACTCATGTTGCGGTTGTGATCTACCACAACTCTCAAATCCTCCTCAGCTGGGCTTCTGCCGAGCCAGTTCTCCCCCATTCTGCATTTGTGCCTTTAGTGTTGAATATAATTTTGTTGTCTATAGCTTAGTTAATTTACCAAGATATCTTTGAATGTTAATTCTATCCTCCTGAGTGTTTGTAAGTCCCCAACTTTGTATCATCTGTCCCACAGTTAGCTATAACCACTTACGAGGGAGATCTTAGAGTCTTCCTGCATGGTGCTCCAAAATCATCTACTCAATGTGCTGCAGCAGTCAAAAAAGCAAACAGAACAGTAGGAATCATTTTAAAAAAGAGATTGAAATTAGGACAGTGAATATCTTAATGCCTTTATGTAAATCCATGGTACACCCACATCTTGAATATTGCATACAGATGTGGTCACCTCATCTCAAAAAAGATATATTAGCATCGGAAAAGCTTCAGAAAAAGGCAACAAAAATAATTAGGGGTTTGAAATGGGTGCCATAGGAAGAAAGATTAAAAGGACTGGGACTTTTCCGCTTAGAAAAAAGGAGATTAAGGTTGGGATAAGATAGGGATCTATAAAATCAGGACTAATGTGGAAAAAGTTAACAAGAAAAAATTACTTACTTTTTCCCATAACAGAAGAACTAGGGGTCACCAAATGAAACTAATGTGTTGCAGGTTTAAATCTAACAAAAGTAAGTTTTTCGTCACACAGCACATAGTAGACCTGTGGAACTCCTGGCCAGAGCAGGTTGTGAAGACCAAGACTTTAACAGGGTTCAAAAAAAGAGCTAGATAAATTCATGGAGGTTAGGTCCATCAATGGGTAGGAATGGTGTTCGTAGCCTCTGTTTGCCAGAGGCTGGAGATGGATGGCAGAAGAGCAATTGTTACCTTTTCGATTCACTCTGACTGGGGCACCTGCTATTGGCCACCTTCAGCAGACAGGATACTGGGCTAGATGGACCTTTGATATGACCCAGTATGGTTGTTCTTATGTTCTGATTGTGGCGTCTTAGAGCTCAGATTCCACCCCAAGCCAAAATATTTACACAGCAATTTTACAAACCTACGGCCCTAGCTCTGTGAGCCCAAGCCAGCTGATCTAGGCCAGCCAAAGGTATTTAATTGATATTTGTATGTACCCTTAGTCCTTTAAGCTTCTCAGCAGAGCTATCAAGGCCTACCAGGTTGAGCTGTCACACCAAGTCAGCCCAATAGTTCCCTCTTGAGTAAAAGGACATGGTGAGTATGAGCACTGCCAGACACTCTAGTGGTGGGCTGTAGCCATGGATTCACCCTCTTCTGCATTGGCTGGCAGACTGAAGCCAGCACAAGATGAGTGTGCTTCAATATCTACTTCCCAAAATGATGAACCACCACTAAGCACAGCCCCCTCCCTGACCACAGAGGCACCTAAGTCTGTCTATGCATCCTAGTGGGAGGACTGGGAATTGCTGGGGGTTAGGTGGTTTTTGGGCCACCTGCTACCTCCCCCGGCAGCCATCACCCAAAGCCATAAGAGATCTCCCTAAATTTGCTGTTTTATGTTATAAGCCCATAAAAATTCTGCCTTAGTGACTTGGAAGATGAAATTCATATCTGTGATGCCGCCTGTGTGCCCTTTTTTATTCTCTCTCTCTTTGCTTTTTTTATTAGATGGAGACCAGCACAAATCTCTTGGATACAGACAGTGATGTATAACTGACCTCCTCCAGCAAACTTCAGGATACACACAGCAGCAGCACAATTACACTGTCTCTGGTCTCCCTGCAGAAAGCAGAGAGAAGGCAGAAAGTTCAGCCAGGCATACTGGCAAACTGGTGGGAGGTGTTCAATTAACAATAACTGATAGAGGTTACAATGCCTAGAAAAAGCAAACTAAATACACACAAATTAAAGTAATTAAAATATTCACTATAAAAATGAGAGCTTTCCTTGTTTTGTTTTTTACATACTGAAGCAAAGCTACAAACAATAAACAATTGGGGGCTGAAGCACATGACCTATGAGGAGAGGCTGAGAGATCTGGGCTTATTTAGTTTGCAGAAGAGAAGAGTGAGGGGGAATTTGATAACAGCTTTCAACTTCCTGAAACAGGGCACTAAAGAAGATGGAGAGAGGCTGTTCTCCCTAGTGACTGGTGGCAGAACAAGGAGCAACAGTATCAAGTTACAGAGGGGGAGATCTAGATTGGGTATTAGGGAAAACTGTTTTACTTGAAGGGTGGTGAAGCATTGGAATGTGTTGCCTAGATTGGTGGTGGAATCTCCATCCCTAAGGGTTTTTATGTCCCAGCTTGACAAACCGTGATTGGGATGATTTAGTTGGGGTTGATCCTGCTTTGAGCAGGTGGCTGGATTCAATGACCTCCTGAGGTCTCTTCCTGCTCTAGGATTCTATGATTCTGTGAAATGGGATTGCACAGCTGGCACAGCTTAGTGATCCAAAGGAAACAAACTCTCTTGAAAAAGGTGTATAAGAACTCTTGCCAAAGGCTGTGCTTTGCACCCACTGTACTGGAGGTCATTTATTTGGGCAAAGCTTGCATTGATGGGCCAGCTCCTCAGTGCAAACTGGCATACTGACAGGACAAAGATTCGTACCAGGCAGGCTCAGTGTTTTCCACTGCAGTTTTGTCTGAGTAAGCAGGACAAAATAAGGACTGCAGGATCTGACTCCTTGGCCAAATTCAGGAATGATTCAATTACAGTTGTATGAAGGAGGACCTCACTCTTCTCACTTTGCCATCAGGAGCCAAATTCTCTGCTCCTGTTACTCCCCTGGCATTGGTGGAGCTGCTCCTGGTTTCTCATGATGTAACAACAGTCAGGTCTGTTAAATAATGAAGAGTAAGAATCTGGGAAGATAATGGCTTGATTCCTCACACATCACTTTCACACTGGAGTGATTCCGCTGGCTTAACTGGGCTTATGTTTCCTTCATGCTATTGTAAATGAAAGCAGAATCAGGCCCTAAGTGTGTAAAACAGAATCGAACAATCCAGTTCTGATCTTTGTCCTCCTGGTGTAAATCAAGAGTAGCATTGCAGACATTTTTGGAATTACACTGTTGTCAAGAGGAGAATCAGGTCATCTGTGAGTGGTCAGAATATTGCCTCCAGTGAGTATAAGGAGGCTTGGCTCCACTTTTGGTCACAAAGGTCCAATCTACAGTGACACCATGACACTCTGTATTCACAGCCAGGCAAATAAGATCAGAACGTGTCCCTAAGTGGACATATTGATTAGTAACAGAGAAGGAGCCGTGCTAGTCTATATGCTATCAAAACAAAAAAGCAGTCAAGTAGCACGTTAAAGACTAACAAAATAATTTATTAGGTGAGCTTTCGTGGGACAGACCCAATTCTTCAGACCATAGCCATACCAGAACAGACTCAATATTTAAGGCGCAGAGAACCAAAAATAGTAAACAAGGATGACAAATCAGAAAAAAAATTATTAAGGTGAGCAAATCAGAGAGTAAAGGGGCCGGCGGGGGTGGGGGGGAGTCAAGAATTAGATTAAACCAAGTTTGCAAAAGAGCCCCAATAATGACCCAGAAAATTCACATCCCAGTTCAAACCATGTGTTAATGTGTCAAATTTGAATATAAAAGAGAGTTCAGCAGCCTTTCTTTCCAAAGTAGTGTGAGAATTCCTCTTCAGTAACAAGCAAATGCTTAACTCATTAACAGAATGGCCCACTCCATTAAAATGTCGGCTGACTAGTTTGTGGATCAGGAGTGCCTTCTGAAAATTGATAAAGCAAGTGTACACATTCTTGTTCTTTCGTTGAGATTTCTCTGCTATGCCTTAGTGCCAATATCTGCTGTATGGTACTTCTAACTTTTCTGAACCCCACTTGTTTGTCTACTGTACGTTCTTCTGTCTGCGATCTTAGTCTCTCAGTCAATATCATCAGCAGCACCTTGCCTAGATGACTCATTAGGGCAATCGTTCTGTAGTTCTTGCACTCCAATGTACTTTCTTTCTTGTGTATTCTGACTAGAACAGATCTTGTCCATTTCTTAGGTGCCTTCCCTTCTTTCCATGCTATATTACATAGTCAGTGTATTTCCTGAAACATGTTCTCTCCGCCTTATTTGATCATCTCTCCTGTTATCTTATCATTTCCAGGGCTCTTGTTGTTCTTTTGTTGTTTCACTGCTTTTTCTACTTCCTTCTTTGAAATATGGGTCTCGCTCTCGATGCTCGGTGAAGATATCTCTTTCAATTCTTCAATCAGTCTCTCTGAGACACTCGGGTCCAACTGTGCTTTGTATAGATTGGTGCAATATCTCATCCATCACTGCACGATCTTCTTCCTGTTCATGAGCACTTCTTTGTTCTCATTTTTGATCGACATCTGCTTTGGTTGCCATTTCCTATTAATATTCCCAATTGTCTTATACACCTCCCTGGTCTTACATTCGCCGTAATACCTCTCTATATCTTCACATTGCTCCTCTAATTATTTCTCCTTATCCTTCCTGGCTGCTTTCCTTATCTCATTGCATTTCACCCTGTATTGCTGTTCTGCCATCTCAGAAGCATCCCTTCTGATCTCCAGCACTCTCTTCTCTTGAGCCAACTTCAGTGTCTCCTAGGTAATGCCCTTCTTATTGATCATTTCTCCTTCCAGAACAGTCTGCTCATATGCCTCTTCTATAGCAATGGCTATCCCTGCGACTCTCTTATCTAGGTATTTTTCTGTGTCAATATTCTTAATTTTCTCTTCGAGCGCTGCTCTGTATACATTCTCTGTATCCTCCTTAGAAGCCTCACTACACCTCTTCTTTTCTTCAACTGTGTCTTACATTTTCTTTTGAGTTTTATCTTGATGTTTGCAATCACTAGACTGTGGTCTGAGTCTATATCCGCTCCTTGGAAAGTTCAGCACTTCTGTACTAATGTTATCCATCTTCTTTTCAAAATCATATCTATTATGTTCTTGGACTTCCCGTCATTCGATCACCACATCCATCTCCTACAGTCCTTTTGTTGGAATCTTGTGTTGCAGATCACCATCTTATTCTCTGTAGCAAACTCTAGCAGTTTCTCACCTTGTTCGTTTCTTTCTCCATATCCAAACCTTCCCATGACTCTCTCCCAACCTTCGTTATCTGTTCCAACCTTCGCATTCCAATCTCTTCCAATGATCAACACATCTTTCTTTGGTATCTCCTCCACTGTCTTTGTCAAGTCTTTATAGAATAGCCCTATCTCTTCCTCCTTACTGTCCAAAGTGGGTGCATACACCTGAATGACTGAGATGTTGAATGGTTTTGCTTCGAATCTTGCTACCATCATTCTTCCACTCACCGGTTTGTGTCCTAATAATGCTCTTCTAGCTGTTTTGCTAGAAGGAATCCAGCTCTTGCTTCATGCTTCATTTCGTTTCCTGACCAAATGACTTCGCAACCACACATCTCTCCTGATGCCGGCCAATGCATCTCTGCCAGTCCAAGTATACCACATTGGTGTCTCTCCATCTCTTTCTGAAGCAGCTCTAATTTTCCAGTTGTCCACAGTCTTCGGATGTTCCATGTTCTAGTGGATAGCATATTAACAGAGGGGGAGCTGTGCTAGTCTATATACTATCAAAACAAAAAAGCATTCAAGTAGCACTTTAAAGACTAACAAAATAATTTATTAGGTCAGCTTTTGTGGGACAGACCCACTTCTTCCGACCATAGCCATACCAGAAGAGACTCAATATTTAAAGCACAGAGAACCAAAAACAGTAATCAAGGAAGACAAACCAGAAAAAAATGATCAAGGTGAGCAAATCAAAGAGTAGAGGGGCGGGGGGGCAGGGGGAAGGTCAAGAATTAGATTAAGCTAAGTATGCAAACGAGCCCTAATAGTGACTCAGAAAATTCCCATCCCAGTTCAAACCACATGTTAATGTGCTGAATTTGAATATAAAAGAAAGCTCAGCTGTCTCCCTTTCAATAGTGGTGCGAAAATTTTTCTTCAGTAACATGCAAACTCTTAAGTCATTAACAGAATGGCCCACTCCATTAAAATGTTGACTAACCGGTTTGTGGATCTGGAGTGTTTTTATGTCTGTTTTGTGCCCACTAACTCTTTGTCTAAGGGGGTTAGAAGTCTGTCCAATGTACAAAGTATCTGGGCATTGTTGGCACGATGGCATATATGATGTGAGTTGAGGAACATGAGAATGTGCCTGTGTTTCTGTGAATAACCTGGTTAGGTCCAGTGATGGTGTTTCCAGGAAAGATACGTGGACAAAGCTGGCAGTGGGTTTTGTTGCAAGGAAAGGTTCCAGGACTGGTGTTCCTGGGATATAGACTGTGATTGTAGGTGAGAATCCTCGTAAGGTTGGGAGGTTGTCTGTACGAGAGAACAGGCATGTCACGTAGGGCCTTCTGGAGTGTGGCATCCTGATTAAGGATAGGTTGTAGGTCTTTAATAATTAATTGCAGTGGTTTGAGTTGGGGGCTGTAGGTGATGACCAGTGGTGTTCTGTTCTTGGCTTTTTTGGGCTTATCTTGGAGTAGCTGGTCTCTGGGTATTCGTCCAGCCGTGTCAATTTGTTTTTTTATTTCTCCTGGTGGGGAATTCAGGTTTATGAATATTTGGTAAAGATCTCATAATTTTTGGTCTCTGTCAGTTGGATCAGAGCAAATGCAATTGTACCTAAGGGCTTAACTGTAAACAATGGATCTAGTTATGTGTGCAGGATGGAAGCTAGAAGGGTGTAGGTAAGTATAGTGATCAGTGGGTTTCTGGTACAGTGTGGTACCAATCAGGCCATCCTTGATACATTTCCTGTAGTGTCCAGGAAATGTATCTCTTGCGTGGAGTAATTGAGGCATAAGTTCATGGTGGGGTACAGATTGTTAAAGTCTCTGTGGAATTCTTCTAGAGTCTCTATACTACGGGTCCAAATCATAAAGATGTCATAAATGTATCTTAAGTAAAGGAGGTGTAATAGGGGACGAGAGCTGAGGAATCGTTGTTCCAGGTCTGCCATAAATATATTAGCATATTGTGGGGCCATAAGGGGGGCCCATAGCAGTTCCACTAATCTGGAGGTATTAATTGTCCCCAAATTGGAAATAATTGTGGGTGAGAACAAAGTTACAGAGGTCAGACACCAGACTGGCTGTGGTGACATCAGGGATGGTATTCCTGATTGCTTGTAATCCATCTTTATGTGGAATATTAGTATACAGAGCCTCTACATCCATTGTGGCAAGGATGGTGTTCTCAGGAACTTTTCCAGTGTTTTGTAATTTCCTCAGGAAGTTGGTGGTATCTTGGAGATAGTTGGGAGTGTTGGTGGCATAAGGTTTGAGGAGGGAGTCCATGTAACTGGATAGTCCGGTGGTAAGGGTGCCAATACCTGAAATGATAGGGCATCCGGGGTTTCCAGGTTTGTGGATTTTGGGAAGTAAATACAATAATCCAGGCTGGGACTCAGATGGTGTCTCTGAGTGAATAAGGTCCCAAGTAGCAGCAGAGAGTTCCTGAAGTAGTTGTTGTAATGTGTTAGTTGTAATTTTCTTTCGGTATCCAACTTATTGGCCCAATCCCGATTGCTCTATTGGTATCGCGGACCTTGTTTATCTGGGTGACGTCCCAGCCAGCATCTTTTAGCATTTAGTTGTACTGGCATCAGATTTCATTCATATTGTTTGATGGTCAGCGCATCGACACACATCTGCCCAACCCTCCTCCTTCATCCAGGCTTGGGACTGACGTGGAGCTCGTAGAGGCTTCATGGTGGAGTTAACACACACAAAGAAGACAGATAAAAACACATTTGTTGGAAGATGGCTTAGAATTCAGAATAAGAAAGTACAAGAATCCCAAAACAGAGAGAGAAAAAGCAGGCTGCTCCCTAAAATAATCAGTCACAGCTCTGCTGGTAGGCCCAGATCATATATTTCCCTATACAGCCCCTTAGCCTGCAAGCAGAATAGAAATCGTGTGGACTTTAAAGTGACATCTTACTACTTGAACATGGTGTTTAACACACCAAATGGTTCTTAACCAGGAATTGCCCCTGCCCATCACACTGAGACCTCTTTCACCAGAGTTTAGTGGTGCTTTCAACACAGGCTAGCTGAGGTTGTAGATTAGAGCTATAGGCCTGCTCTCACATGGGTTGGTAACCCACCCACTTCATAGTATAAACATTGGCTAAACCACTTGAGTACTGATAGTCCTGAAAACCATTTCTACAGTCGCCCCACCACCTATCCCCATGTGCCCAGAAAGACAAACAAGATCTCCCTCAGCTTGAGAGGAAAGGTTCATGGAGGAGCTCAGCTTACTGCATCACAATGAACCATGAGCTATGCTCCCAGAAACCCTAGTGCCACAAACCGGAGAGCAGAGCACAGGGAAGGGCTCAGGAATGCAGGCAGGGTTTTGCAGCGTGCTAGGCTAGGCTAATCCAGTGGATCAGTTGTGGGTGCTCATCACCTAGGCTAACTTTGTTATTATAACCTGTCCAAATGGACCTTTTCTCTTTCAGTGGTTTGAACGTTGGCCTGGTAAACCCAGGGTGGTGAGTTCAGTCTTGACAGGGCCATTTAGGGATCTGTGGCAAATAGATTTAAAAAAATTTAAAAAAAAAGGAATGGTGCTTGGTCTTACCAAGAAGGCAGAGGAGTGGACTCAATGACCCCCTGAGGTCCCATCCAGTTCTATGAGACACCTATCTCCCTCCCAGGTTCTTGTGAAGTCTGTGGTGGTAGAGTTAATATAGGGAGATATACTTATCTTCTAGAACTGGAAGGCACCTTTAGAGGTCATCAAGTCCAGTCTCCTACTCTCACAGTGGGACCTATCACCACCCCAGACAGTTTTATTTTTTTTAATTCCTATCTTCCCAAGGTCCCTCAATGGCCCGCTCAAGACTGGAGCTCACAACCCTAGTTTTAGCAAGCCAATGCTAAAACCACTGAGCTAACCCTCCCTGCAGTCATGAAAGGTGTCACTAATGCTTACAGTACATTGCATTGATCTATAGTTCATGCAGTACCTCAGAATGTTCCACAGTTCTGAATTAGCAAAGTCTCACCAAAACCCTGGGAGGTAGGAAAGGCTTATTCCCAGTTTGCTGCTGGTTGACACCCACTCAGAGCTCAAGAGGTAGAGGCGTGACTTTATGGTGGTGTGTTCTGTGCCCGCACACTGTGTTGCAATATGGTCAGTGCTCTTAGACGCTACAGGGACACAAATAACAACATTCCTTATAGCAATAAAGTGCTGACTGGGCTGATCTAACTCACAACTTCTGAAGCTAGGGAAGACAAACAGGTTGTGCTTCAGCAGAAGCTAAGATGGAAGGTCAAAGCCTAACATCTGCAATGCCTTATCTGCAGTCTCCCTGCAATGTTTTGCCAACATAGCTGTGAACAAAATCACAGCCCTCCAGCTGACAGGCCTATGTCGGAAATGTCTCTGGTGTTAATGCAAATATCCCATAAATTATGATCATTTGGGCCAGGGACAGGAGACGTATGCAGTTATGATGGCAGAACAGCTTGTGCTGGCTTGCACTGCACCTCCCTTAGGGCAGTACCGGGAGAGGCTCTGCAGCATAGGCAAGCTCCTATTCTTACAAGGCATTTGTTAGAAAACGCCAGCTGTGACACTCCCACCACAGCCTTTTCAATCCTTGTTGAGAGTTAACAGTGGGAGGTTAAGAGCTTCAGTCTCCACTCTGGTAACACAGTTTTACTTCAGCATGACTCTACTGATTTCCAACAAGTTACACTGACAAAATCCTCCGAAGGAGCACATACAGCCAGCTCCTTTGTCGAAGCGAGTCAAAGGCAGTTAAGCAGGATATAGAAACTAGGGGCCAGATTCCAGTTCAGCTCAGTGGAGCCATACCAAATTAGCCCAGATGAACAGCTGATACCAGTAGTTCTTATTCTCAATTTCCTGCTCTAGTTTCTGATCATCTTCTTTTCCTACTACCACCACAATTTTGAATGGACTCTTGTAGGAAATAATCCAAAATGATGTTCCCACTCCATCACTCTAGGAATTGTTGAGCTGAATATTGCACTGCATACTGCTCCCCATTGGAGCTGGTTTGGATTTTGTATCAAAATGTTTCTCCTTTGCAAAATGCTGATCCATTAAAAGCTACATGTTTTGCACTAAGCTGTCAGTTTCCACACATCTCCAGACCCACTGAGCAGGCAGATTTCAGATCTTTTCACATGTTCAAAGTGGAAAACAGCTGTAACATGGTGCTGTCTGGACACAGGCTGCCATTCCCCTCAGGCCCCCACTGTCTGGGAGCAGGGTTAATGCTGCACCTCTACACAGGCCTCCAGAGGGTCATTTCTACTCCAAAGTCTCTTTACAATTCCAGGGAGGTTTAAAAGAGCTCTGGAATGACTGAGAATCTGTCCTCAAATCCTCATATTGTCTTCATTCATCTACCAGTGATAACCCCACTGGCATTCAGTTTTCACTGACTCTTCCTTTTGGTTCACACAATCAGTTTCTCAATTTACATGACTCCTAGAAATCCGAGAAATTTCCTCCTAGTGCCTCCTGGTTTAGGTGTAACTATAAAGCCTCCTCTTCCGCCTTGATCCCATCAGCCCATGAGATGAGAGTCGAATTAAATGTTTGTATTTGGTTTTAAGTGATAGCATAATAGAAGGTTATTATAGGTTTAATGCCTTAGTCTCAATTTGCATTTTTAAAAGTCACGATCTCATCCATTCTTGGAACTCTGCATTTTGTGTTTACCACCGAGATTGATTCCCTGTTTGAGAGGTTATCATTAAAGCAGGCGCATTAAGGGTTTAATAGTGCTTCTTATTGTTAAAAAGGATTAAAGGGGTGTTAGAATTTATTCTTTCACATAATAACTTTGATTAAATGAGAACTGTGAGATACTGCCTCAGTCTCTGACCTTGGGAAAGTCATGTGGCCCCTTCGTGCCTCAATCAATTCCCAGAGTAAGAGTTAACAGCTTGAGTGACTCTGGGTTTAGCCTCTGGAGGGGCTGTAGCACTCCTAGGTCAATGGTTTCACTTAAACTCAGGCCATTAATGACCCAGGTCCAGATTCCACTCCTATGTAATTAGATGTGCCAGTGTGTGCTATGTGTCCTCTGTGTGCCTGATTCCCAAAGGATCTGAGCCTGGTATAGCCCAAGCTCTCTAGCTCAGCAGCAGCAGGACATGCAGTTAGTGCTCTGGTCACTGACTGTTCAGTCCTGACCTCTGCCAACACGCACTCATCAGCGGGTTGCAAGTGCAGCTCTGCTGTGTAGCAGCATAATGAAGTTTGAGTGTAACTAGAGGAAACCCCTTTGAGTCTGACTAATTTGGGGTCTGATTTGGTGAGTCACTGAGAAGAGCCAGGTGCTCTCAGTGCGGCCTGCCTTCTACCGCAGCTGTGACAGCTGAGCACTTTGACCAGCCGGCCTTCATTTGCCATTTGTCATTCTCTGATGCCCACCCATTTTGGCCTCCGGAGTGTTTGCAAGCTGTTCGTTTCCTTCCTGGTGTGTGATTGGCAGCCTATGTCACATCATTTCTGTTCTGTGATTGGCTGACTTGGAACGTAGTTAAACAAGGGAGTCATGAATGCCCAGTAGTAACTGAGCAATCCCTGCCTGCTTGGGATGCTGCTCTGCCTTCCCTCACAGGGCACCTGCACCACAAAACTGAGGATTGTGCACTAAGCTGTAAAGGTCCCAGGTTTGATCCCAGCCAACAACACCCAGGGTCCATCAGCATTACATCTATGTATAGCCAGCACTGTCCCTAGGAGAGCGCAGGGGCTGCGACAACCCCTTCTCACCCAATCTGCAGCCATCCTGCCCTGCCTCTTTCCTCGCCTGCTCTGCTGCCTCCCACCTCTTGCACCCCAAGCAATTTGACCCTGGGATGGCCTGGGACTGGCAGTAGGGTTGCACCTACCCAGACACACACAAATTCACCATGGCAGGGGGAAGCAGAGCAACCCTGTTCCAGCCAGCTGTGCTTTCCCCAAGCCCAGCCCCCAGTTGCATTGCTCAGGGGTGTGGCATGGGATGGGGCCAGCGTGTCCTGCTTCTGGATCACTCCACCTCCTACAGCTCCCACCTCCAGTGGAAGCTCAGCACCAGCTATGTGTGTCAGGCCCCTGGTAATCTCCCAGAGCTGCCCAGCCCTCATGGGGGAACACCAAAGCACAGTGTTAAGGGCGGTTGCCCTCAACAGTCCTATGGATGAGATGGCTCTGCATGTAGCCAACACCAAATGGACACACACCCTTGCTTTTATACAAACCTAGAAAGGCCACACAGTCCCCAAACCTTCCTGCAAAGAAAAAGAGCTGTGAAAATCATCTGTTGCCTGGATTTGAAGGGTGTGTATGCTCCAGAATGCAACCAAACTAACTGCAACCACATTATGTGCATTCAGCCACTATGAATTAATAAACTAGAACACCACAGCATTCAGAGAGTTAACTTGAATACAAGCTTTTAGATACAACATCTAACGTAGATGGCAGACTCTGCTAATCAGAAAGGGATAACGAGACCAACAGTAACTGAGTCCAATAAACTCTGTGGTTTAAAAACAGAATCACCGAATCACAGGAGGTCATCTAGTCCAGCCCCCTGCTTCAAGCAGGATCAACCCCCACTAAGTCATCCCAGCCAGAACCTTGTCCAGCCACCACTTAAAAACCTCAAGGGATGGAGAATCCAGCACCTCTCTAGGCAACGTATTCCAATGCTTCACCACCCGCCTGGTCAAGTAGTTTTTCCTAATATCTAACCTACACCTCTCCCTCTTCAACTTCAGACCATTACTCCTTGTTCTGCCATCTGGCACCACTGAGAACAGTTTCTCACCCTCCTTTTTAGAGCTTCCCTTCAGGAAGCTGAAGGCTGCTATTAAATCACCTCTAAGTCTTCTCTTCTGTAAACTAAATAAGCCCAAATCCCTCAGCCTATCCTCAAAGGTCTTGTGCTCCAGACCCTTAATCATTTTTGTTGCCCTTCGCTGAACCTGCTCCAGCAAATCCACATCCTTTTTATACTGGGGGCCCAAAACTGAACACAATATTCCAGATGTGGCCTCACCAAGTGCCGAATAAAGAGGAATAACTACTTCTCTAGATCTACTCGAAATTCTCCTCCTGATGCACCCTATTATGCCATTAGCCTTCTTGGCTACAAGGGCACACTGTTTACTCATCTTGAATCTGGATGCCTGATATTAAAAGTTAAAAAAGTAATAATCCAATAGGTATGTAAGGAGCACAAGCCTCGGTGTATCTCTCTGCACAACAGTTCCCCAAGGAGCAAATCAAAAGCATTATGAACATGATTGAGTTGAACAACTGTTCAGACTTCAGAAGCACATCTACAGGCTGCTTTCACTTACACTAGTGTAAATCAGGAGTGACTTCTACAACAGAGAGGCCAGCAGACCCTGCTAGGATGCGAAGAGGGAAAGCAGCTCAGGCCACCAGACTGAGCTTGGGAAGCAGCTAGGGCTGCAAGGCAGGTGAAAACAATCTGCAATCCATTAACAAGGGGTAGCTGATCTGGCTGCAGGCAGGCTTAAAAAGCAGCCAGGCAATCAGGGAAGGGAGAGAGTGAGAGAGGAGAGGGAGGAGTTTGGACAACTATTGTGAAGAAGGAAAGGAGAAATCAAAAGCAGATAAGGAGTGGAGAGAGCACCTGTAGTGGATCTAGGGTGGGAGGAGTGGCTGGCCTCCCCTTCCCCCACTCAAGCTGACAGCCCTGGCCATGAGGAGAGGAGAGGAGGGAAGAAAAGCCAGGCAACAGACCAAAGAGCGAGCACAGGTAGCCGCAGCCTAGATACTAAAGTCAGGAAGAGAAGCAAGGGACCCCAGCCAGACAAAGGAGCATCTTACCACACTTTACGGAAGTCAATGAGCCAGGTCCCCAGCTGGTCGCAGTTAGCAGAGCTCAGACTGGAGAGCTCTCCTTTGATTTACACCAGCTGAGGATCTGGATGCCAAATCAACTGAGTGTAACAGAAAGGAGTATTTAAGCAGGTGTAGGGTGTGGTGTGAGTGTAGCTGCTTCTGTTGCTTCCATTATGTTGCTGTTCCATGGGAAAGACTCAGGTTACATTGACACTATGAGATAAGTTTGCTTTTGTAATGTTGGGTTTTATAAAGTGGAATTTGAGTATCCCCACTTCCCTGCAAAGTCAAGATAGTGGTGCCACACTAAATCACCAAACGTTGAAGCCGCGTCTACGGTAGCTGACTATTTCGAAGTAGCCAGCCCAACTTTGAAATAGTACGCATTGCATCTCCAAGTGCTGTGCGCTACTTTGAAGTTGAAATCAATGTTAGGCAGCGAAACGTTGAAATCGCTATCCCCATCCGAAGATGGGACTAGCACCCTACTTCGATGTTGAACGTCGAAGTAGGGTGTGTGTAGATGATCCATGTCCTGCTACTTCGAAAGAGTGGGGTCCTCCATGGCAGCAATCAGCTGAGGGGTTGAGACATGCTGTCCAGCCCCTGTGGGGCTCTATGGTCGCTGCACACAGCAGCCCTTAAAGCACCAAGGGCCCAGACATCCTGTGGCAGGAAGCTGAGAGTGTGCAGGCAGCAGCACACACACTTGCCAGTCCTGCATGCCCTCCAGAGGCCCCAATCCAGACACCCACAACCCATGGCTGCCAGCCAGCCCCCTGAGCACCACTAGGGCACCCCACCAGGGGACCCAGGGCTCCCAGGCATTCAGTCAGCAGTGGGGGAAGAGGCGGCAGGGCCCCTCCTGGACAGACACCAAACTCTGGGACCTGCTGGGATCTGGGGTAAGGAGGAGATGCTACAGGTAATGGCATGCAAACAGCAGAATGCAGAGGTGTTCACCAGGCTAGCTGAGGGCCTAGCTGCCCAGGGTCACCCTGCCTGCACTCCTGACCATGTCAGGAGTAAAGTCAAGGAGCTGCGACAGGGTTACACCTGGGCCCGGTACATGGCCAGCCAGTCTGGGGGCCGCCCAAGCCACTTGCCCCTATTACAGGGAGCTCAGGGAAATCCTGGGATCCTGGTACACCTCCTCCCCCCAGCCACCCTTGACACCATGGCTGAGGAGCCCCAGCAGGCCTCAGAGCAGGAGTTTGAGCCCCGCACTCCAGGGGCCCCCAGAGGAGCCAGCCCCCAGGACAGCAGAGGAGGGGTCCAGCAATAGGGAGCTCCTCATAGTTCTCCCCTCCTGGAGCTCCAACAGGGCATCCACGATCATGGGAGTGGACTTTCAGGTATGTACCCCACAGGGCATGCACCACCAGGTTATGGGGTGGGAGCATGGGACATGACGGGGGCCCCCACACACATCCATTCGACCCTGGCCCACCATGGCCCAGCCAGACCATGGCCCTGGGACAGTGGCACGGCCCTCAGGGCCCATCAGTACCTGCCCCTATGGACATTGCCACGCCCCATCCCCAGAGGGGGATGTGGGGAGCTGAACTCCCGAAGTGGGATGCCCACAGGGACACCATGCCTATGACCGGGGGACAGGGGATGGGGAGCCAGCACCAGGGGAGTGGGGGGCGTTGGCCATGGGCCAGGGCCTGGTACTAACAGCTGTGCTCTCTCTTCCCTGCTCTTTCCACAGCTGCATCATCCGAGGGCCACAACAGTGCTGCAATGTCTGGGGTGCCAGACACCCCACCAGGGACGTCACACCGCAGCAGCCAGACAGAGCAGGGACCAGCACTGGGACCAGCCCACCACTGCTGGAGCCAGCCATGGGCGGCTGCTGACCTCCAAGTCCTTGTCACTCTCCGGCACCAGGTGGAGGTGGTGGAGCAGGAGCGGCCTGGCACCAGGAGGCCTGGGGGTCCTTTATGCAGAGTTTTGACCACAACGGCATGACCCCGGAGAGGATTACGGACTGGCTGCCTTCCCCACTGTTCCAACTGCCATCCCTCCCAGCGGCTCCCCTGCACTGGAGCCCGCTGAAGAGGACCACAGGGCCCTGCAGTTGGCCCAACCATATTTGCCGGTCCTTCTGGCCTCCACCCAGCCTCAACAGGGACTCCAGACCCCGCGGGGGTCACGCCCTTCCATGTCAGATGAGGGACTGTGAGGGGCCAACAAATGGGCCACACAGGCTCTCCTCAACTGTACATAGTTGCCCCTCAACTCTGTTGTAAATAGTTGTGTCCCACCCCCTAGGTAGTTCCCCCAACCCCTCTGTACATAGTTCCCCCAGACATATGCTCCTCTAAATAATTGTTTAACACATTTGGGTTCTCAAATATTAGTTCACAGGTTTATTTTCAAAACGTGTTTCATGTGCTCTTTGGGGAGCAGCGTGTGGGTGGTGAGGGCAGCATGAGGGAGGCCCGCCAGGGATGGCCAAGGCAGCTCTCACCCCGCACCCTGATCAAAATAGGCCCACAGGGCCTCCCAGACCCAGACCCCTTCATGGTGGGCCTGGTGGCTCAGGGCAGCAGCTGGCTGGGGGTAGGCTGTGCTGGCCTCTACAGCCCACCCCTGCATGAAGGCCTCCCCCTTGCTCTCCACCAGGCTGTGGAGCATGCAGCACACGCCCACAACCTGGGGGGATGCTGGGGAGTCCCATGTCCAGGCAGCCAAGGAGGCAGTGCCAGTGGCCCTTGAAGAGGCCGAATGACCACTCAACCAGCTGGCGGGCATGGTTCAGGCAGCTGTTGAACCCCTCCTGGTTGGCACTGAGGTGACCAGTATATGGCCACATAAGCCAGGGCTGGAGGAGGTAGGCTGCATCTGCCACAATGCACAGAGGCACAGTGGTGTTCCCCAGAGGGATGTCCCTCTGGGGGATGTAGGTTCCCACCTCCAGCTGGCAGCACAGGCCCAAGTTCCTAAAAACACGGGCCTCATGGGTGCTGCCAGGCCAGACAACATATATGTCCTAGAAGCGGCCCTCACTGTCCACCATGGCCTGGAGGACCACTGAGTGGTAGCCCTTCCTGTTTATAAAGCATCCTCTGCTGTGGTCCAGGGTGTGGATGGGGATGTGGGTCCTGTCCAGAGTACCAAAACAGTTGGGGAACCCCATGTCAGCGAACCACACGATGATCGTGTCCAGATCCCTGAGCCACACGAGCCTGTGGAGCAGCAGGGCATTCAGCGCATGGACCTCCTGTAGGGGGAGGACATGGGCACCCGTGAGGATGTGCGTAGCCCCCCTAAGCCCCACCCAGGCTCCCCCTCCCCAGGCTCTCCTCTGGGCTCCCCTCTCCCCTGGCCCCCTTCCCTATCCCCCCACCCTCCGATGGGTCCCTGCCTGGGCCTCCTTACCTCCATGATGATGGCCCCAACAGTGGCCTTGCCCACACCAAACTGCTGTTCTATGGATCGATAGCTGTCTGGAATGTCCAGCTTCCAGACAGCGATGCCGACCCGTTTCTCGATGGCGAGGGTGCACTGCATGCAGGTTTGTGGTGCCTCAGGGTTGGGGTGAGCCACTGGCAGAGCTCCATGAAGGTCTGCTGGCACATCCGGAAATTCTGGAGCCAGTGGTTGTTGTCACACGCCACCAGGACCTGGCGCTCCCACCACTCTGAGGTGGTGGGGTAGCTCCATAGACGGCGGAGCACCCAGCGGGGGCGTGACCAGAGGGGCCTCATGGGCTAGGACAGCTCCTTCATCCCCAGGAGAGGGCTCACCTTCCAGGAGGTGCTGGGCAGCCTCCTGCACAGTGCCAAGCAGGGTGGCCCCTGCCTCAGAAACAGCCCTGAGGGCTGCTGCTGCTGCTGCTGGGGGTCCATAGCTGTGTACATGGGGTCTGCAACTCCGTGTCAGCTCCGCAGGTCTTGGGCTGTGCAGGCTGTGTGTCTGGGAGGGGCCCTTTAAGGGAGCAGCTTGCTGTTGCCCCAGAAGGGCTAATCCGCCCTGTGACCCCATCCGCAGGCTTTCCTGGCCCCTTATTTTGAAAGGGGCTGCTTTTGTGCGTAGATGCTGTCCTGAGGGGCCCCTTTCAATGTTGCGTGTCACTATGTTGATGTTGAACTTCGATGGCGCCAGCCCCAGAGGAAGTGTGGATGCTACGCATCGAAGTAGCTTATTTCGAAGTCACTACTTTGATCCAGACTAACACAGCTATCCCTCTGATACTATGAAAAAAGCTACTTCGATATAGCATTCTAGTGTAGTCATAGCCTGACTGTTGCAGAAGTGCATTGTGGGACCCAAACCCATAGTTCCCTCAGCCCTGAAGAATTCTGATTTTTTTTTTAACTGGTATGGTGGCCCACACCCTGCTGGCCAGGGCTGGCCAGCTGGAGGCAGAGCGCTCCACCCCCCACCTCTCCCTGTGCCACATCCAGTGCTGATGTGGGGAGGGAGGGTGCGCCCGAGCAGTGCCCCTACCTTCCTGTGCTGCCAGCCCTGGCCTGGCGGGGCCCCTGGACATGGGGAGGAAGGGGTGGCCATGGGCGACGGGGAACCCGGCTGCTGAGCCCTGCCAAGGGGTGAGGTCCCCCCTTACACACAACCCGCCCCCCCGGGCCTCCTGGGTTCCCACCCAGGGCCGCTACGCCCCCTGATGGGGTCCCTCCGGTTCCCCGGTCACCCTTCCCCGCCACATGTAAATAGCTCCCCCAAGAAAAACAGGGGCACAGGTCTGTTATTAAGTAAATAGTTTAATTGTATTGTTTACCATGTGTCCCCGTGCATGTGTGCTGGTGGGTGTCCATGTGTGTGCAGGGTGCGGGTGATGTGTGTATGCATGTGCAGGGGCGAGTGGGAGGGGAATGTGCAGGGTGGGGGGGGTCACCGTGGCCCCCACTCAAAGGCGTGGCACAGGGCTTCCCTTACACGCACCCAATCCTATTGGGCCTGGTGGCATGGGGCAGCAGGGGGCTGTTGGTAACTGTGCCCTACCTCGGTGGCCTGCCTCTGCATACAGGGCTTGTGTTTTGCCTCCACCAGGTTATGGAGGGTGCAGCAGGCCCTGACCACCGCAGGGACATTGGGGAGGCCCACCTCCAGCTTGGTGTAGAGGCATCTAAAACGCCCCTTGAGGCAGCTGTAACACCCAGTCCATGGAGTTCTGTGCACAGTTCAGCCACTCATTAAAAAGGTCCTGCCTTGACTGGGTGTACCCGGTGTATGGCCGCATCAGCCAGGCCTGCAGCGGGTAGGCCGCGTCCACCACAATGAGGGCGGCATCATAGTGTCCCCGATGGGGAGCTACCACCAGGGAATGAAGGTCCCCTCAGCCATATGATGTCCCTGCCCTGAGTTCCTGAAGACCATCACGTTGTGTGCACGGCCGGACCAGCCTACTCAGATGACCTGGAACCAGCCATTGGGGTTGACCAGGGCCTGCAGAACCACCGAGTGGTAGCCCTTGCAGTTCATGAAGGCCCTATGACTGTGCTCCAGGGCCTGGCTGGTGATGTGGGTGCCATCCAGGGCCTTGAAGCAGTTGAGGATGCCTAGCTCCTGAAATCCACGGATTGCATTGTCCAGGTTTCTGACACAAACCAGCTGCCTCAGGAACACTGTGTTGATCTCCTGGATGACCTGCAGGGCATGGGTGTTGTGCTCATGAGCTTGGGGTGGGGTGCGGCTTGCCCACCCATCCCCATCCCTGCCCCTGTCCCCGGAGTGCCCGTCCATCCCCGTCCCCACCCTGTCCCCGGGTTGCTCGCCCATCCCCTTCCCCATCCTCCCCGTCCCCGGGGTACCCGCCCATTTCCTGACAGTACCCCTTTCCAGGCTGCTCCCCACATGCAGTGGGAACAGTTTACCTCGATGAGGATAGCCCCGATGGTGGCTTTGTCCACCCCAAACTGGTGGCTGATGGATCGGTAACTGTCCGGGGTGGACACTTTCCATAGGCCGATGGCCACCTTTTTGTGCAGGGGGAGCACTGGCCTCATGCGGGTGTTCTGGTGCTGAAGGACTGGGGTGAGCCAGTAGCACAGCTCCAGGAATGTCCCCTTGGTCATCCTGAAGTTCTGTTGCCACCAATCGTCGCCCTAGTCCTGCAGCACCAGCCAGTCCCACCAGTCACTGCTTGTGGGGAAGCTCCACAAGCGGCAGATGACCTGGGAGACCAGCAGGGGATGTTGCGCACTGTGGGTAGCATCCAGGAGGGTGGCTATTGAGGTGGCTGCCCAGAGCCACTGGAGAACAGAGGCCAGGACTGTGGCCAGTGCGCTGGCCACAACTGCAATGGAGGGAGGGTGCTGCTTGGGATCCATGGGGGCCCAGAATGCCTCCTGCTCTCTCTCTCTCTCTCTCTCTCTCTCTCTCTCTCTCTCTCTGCTGATGCCCGAGGACAGGGTTGCTGGCCCTTGGCATGTGCAGGCTCAGGCACATGGGGGTGGGGTCCTATAAAGGGATGATGGGCAGCAGCCTCGGAAGGGCTCATCTGCCATGCAACCCTGCCCATGGCGCTTCCTGCCCCTGCTCTTTCAAAAGAGTGCCCTGGTATGAGTGGACACTCTCTTTCAAAATTGTACTGGAGGCCTTTCAAAAAAATGGACTGAACCTTTGGTCCCCACTGGTGTGTGTGGACACTCCATTTTGAAAGACCATCTTTCAAGGTTCTCTTTTGAAAGACATTCTTTCAAAACAGAACTGTAGTGTAGATGCAGCCCTAGGCTATGTCTACAATAGAAGCATCTGTCAACAAAACTTACTGTCCACAGGCAAATCTCCATAGAGTTTCTGTTAACACATTGCATTTACACACAACTTGCTCTGTCCACAGAGAACTGCCAGACTGCGCTGCTCTCTGGTGCCAGAATGCAGAATGGCAGTTCTGCAAAGGGCTGCCCAGCAATTGGAAGCCCTCTCTGTCAACAGATGTGGCTCAACGGCACTTCTGTCAACAGTTTGCTGTTCGAGGCAAATGCAGAGTTCTGTTGAGGCAAATGCAGAGTTCTGTTGAGAATCTGTCAACAGAATGCTTTAAGTGTGTAGCTGCTCCCTTAGTTATGTCAACAGAGTTCTCTAGTGTAGACCCAGCCCTAGCCATCTCACATGGTGGGTGTAATAAGTGTGACCTTCACGCTCCCTAAAATTGACCTAATGGTGTTCACAGTGAAGACAGGGATATTGTAAAATCAAGCTGTCTTAAGATCAACTTTATCATGTAGTGTAGACATAGGTTCAGTTGGCAAAGGCCACCAACAACAGCATTTAATTAAAAGGGAGAATAAAAGTTTTTGCCATAAAAAGCTGTAGTTTCACCTGAACTAATCTGTGTCTTGGGTGAAAAACTTTCTGCATAGCCCAAAGTCAGTAATGGTCAGATCAACTCTTTGGTGAACAGCAAACTCTCAATGCCCTTGATGTTTTCCCATGCACATGGGAGCTAGGCACCCAGCTGGTGTTAACTGGCATATTTCCACTGAATCGGTTGAGCTATGCTGATTTGCACCAGCTGAGCATCTGGATCACTGTATGACACGCTCCGATTTCCTGATCAGCAACGAAGTGTAAGTGACTGAACTACAACAGTCTAATATTAAATTAATCTTCTCCAATAAGGGTTTAATGACAATTTCCTAAGACAGTTGCATGTTTGAATGCCATCTGATGACTGAGGAAACATTTGGCAAGATCTGGCAGGGATGTAGTGCGATCTGTATCTGTTACAGAGCTTGTTGACCTCCATGAATAATTTTCCATAATTAACCAGTTTGGGGACACATTTCTTTAGTCTTTGCCTAGGCAAAAAATACAACCGCCTATTTAGTCTGAGTCAGGACCTGGCTACTTTTTACCAGCAATCTGCACTCTGTATGTCCCTTCTGACTTCATATCAGAGGGGTAGCCATGTGAGATTGTATTCACAAAAACAATAAGTTTTGTGTCACCTTATAGACTCATAGATTTATTGGAGCATAAGCAAAAGCAGTCCACTTCATCAGATGCATGTCTGAAGTGGGTTTTAGTCCATGAAAGCTTATGCTCCAATAAATCTGTTAGTCTTTAAGGTGCCACAGGACTTTTCATTGTTTCTTCTGACTTAATAAGACAAGGGTGCAGGAGGATGTATTGAATAAAGTACAAACCATACTTCTTTAACTTGCTGGCAAGCATACTTCATCATAGAAGGCAATCAGGTTAGTCAGGCATGATTTGCCCTTGGTGAATCCATGTTGACTATTCCTAATTATTTTCCTCTTCTCCAAGTGTTTCATAATGGATTATTTGAGGAGCCCCTCCATGATTTTTCCAGGGACTGAGGTGAGGCTGACTTGTCTGTAGTTCCTTGGGCTCTCCTTCCTCCTTTTTTTAAAGATGGGCACTACATTTGCCTTTTTCCACACTCCATTTTATTTGAGAGTTTCGGAATAGCTCTCATTTGATCTGAACTTTTTCATCCTTCCCTTCTGCCTGACCATGCTTACTGGAGGTAGGCTATATGCCTCCTCACTGGGGGAAATTCACCAAAGTACCAGGCCTACTGCTACTACTATAACTTAACTCTTCTACTCCACATGGAGCATAGGTCATCTACAAGTCTTCTCCGCTCTGTCTTGGGACAAAACTTCTAGGTGGCTCCAGGAGTACCCATTTGTTGTCCTTCAGTCTCAGTAGACCTTCTCCATGTTGTCCGAGGTCTTCCTCTTTTGCATTTTCCTTCTGAGTTCCATGAGAGAGCTTCATGGACTATGCTGGATGATGGTTTTCTGAGATCGTGGCCCAGCCATCCCCGCTTTCTTCTTTTGATTTCAATGTCAATTGGTTCTTGTCCTGCTCTGTTCCAAAGCTTCTCATTTGTGACAAAGTCTTGACATTTGATGTGAAGGATGTACCTCAGGCATCTGTTTATGAATGTCTGTAGCTTGTGATTTGAAGACTTTTTAGTACTCTGGGTCTCACATCTATACAAGAGCACACTCTTCACGTTTGTGTTGAAGATCCACAGTTTCATCTTCATAGATATTATTTGGGAGCTCCATATGGGACAGAGAGTCTTGAATGCAGCTGTTGCTTTCCCTATCCTGGTATTGATAGCCTTAACTGTTTCTCCATCTATGCCCATAATACTCTCCCAATAGGTGAACTGCTCCACGTCTTCCAAGTCCTTAGCTCCCAATGTAATGGTGTTGTTTTTGGACTAGTTGATCCTCATTGTCTTGGTCTTCCTCTTATTAATGCTCAGTCTGGTCATTGAGGCAGTTTTGTCTAGTGTTGTGACCTTTTCTTTCATGCTTTCATGTTGGAGTAAGAGGAGGATGACATCATCAGCAAAATCAATGTCCTCCAGCTGTTTGAAAAGTGTCCACTGAATGCCTCATTGGTGGCCATCTGTTGTCCTGCTCATAGTCCAGTCCATTGTGATCAAGAACAGGAAAGGTGACAATAGGAACCCTTGTTGCACTCCGAACACTATGCTTAAGGATTCTGTGAAGACACCACTGTGAACAACCTGGCACATCGAGGGTTCATACGTTGAACAAACCAAGTTAATCGTTTTGGATAGGACGCTATGGTGTAGCAACAGTTTCCACAAAGTGTCTATCAATGCCGTCAAAGGCTTTTTCAAAGTCTACGAAGGTTATGCACAGGGGCGGAGTTCCACTCAAGGGACTGTTTTATGATCACTCTGAGATTTGCTCTTTGGCAGTACAAGATCTCTCACTTTGGAAGCCGGCCTGTTCTTCCCTCAGCTGTCTCTCGATTTCTGTTTTCAATCTCTCCGACAATCCTATTGAACACTTTTCCTGGAATAGACAGTAGTGTGATGCCCCTCCAGTTCTTGTATTACTTCAGGTTCCCTTCCTTTTGAAGCTTGATAAGGTAGCCATGTCTCCAGTCTTGTGGGATCTCTTCAGTGCCCCTACCTCATGGTCCATTCCTTGTCGTGGTAAGGTGGCTCGCCTGTTTCAAGGACCCGAAGAGCTATGCTAGCGGGAGCTACAGCTCCTGAAAGGGTCAACCAAACTGGGCAGGTCAAAGGATAGAGACCAGACAAATTTGGATCACCTCTTCCTGAGGTAAGAGGTGTTGGCTTTGGGTTAACAATGCTATCCATGAAAACACAAAAGTTATAGAAACATCTACACAGAACCCTACAACTACACAGGTCACAAGCAGATGGGGGAATGCTGTGGTGGGGGTGGGAGGGGCAGCTGCGGGAGTGGGTGGCGAAGGGGCAGTGGTCAGGGTCTGGTGGCCGGCCACAGCCTAGGTCAGGGTGTTGAGGTTGGCCACCACCCAGTCCCAGGCCTGCTGCTCCATGACCAGCCACTCCTGCAGCACACTGTAAAGGTCCTGCTGTGCTGCAGTCTGTGCAGCCTCCCCCGTGTCCTCCTCCCCACCCAGGTGGCACCAGCGGACAGCCCGGCAGCAGGCCCGTGCAGGGATGGCGTGGGGTCCGGGTTGCTTCCCCTAGTCCTCTGTGGTAGGTCTGGTCTGGCCGCTGGCTATAGGAGCTGTGGAGACAAAAATGGGAGATCAGGAGGATCCATGAGTCCCAAGCACTGAACCCTGTGCCCCCACCTCCGGGTGCCCTGTGATGCCCATGTCCTGAGGTTCCCTGTGTGGGTTCCAAGGGCACAGGCTGCCCCTCCGAGTCCCTCCACAACCAGCTGGCCTGTGGTGCTGTTCCGCCCATGTGATGCTGAGTGCTGTGTGTCGGTCCCCCATCTGGGACCAGGGAACGCGGCTGTCTGGAGTCCACAGGCCCCGGGGTGGCGGCCCTGTGGAGGGTCTGCGGCAACCCTGGGCAGGACCGGATGCCTCCTCTCCAATGCCAGGGTGGCTGGTGTGTGGGCCACCTACCTGTGGGTCCCTCCAGGAAGCTGGGCGAGATACGGGTGGATGGGGCCCAGCTGGACAGCTGGGATGGGATGTCCGTGATAAGGGCCTTCTCACTTGAGCCTTTGTCATTGCTAGTGATGTCCAGCCTCCGTGGGTGCCTGTTCCCAGGCATGGGTCCGGGATAGTCCTCCCCTTCTGTCCCCATCTGGGCTCCTGCTCCGACACCAGGACTGTCATGTCCTGCAGCTTGGCTGATGGTCCCTCCTCCTTGGGACCAAGGAGGCAGTCCAGGACTTTATAGTAGGGGCAATTGGTGGAGCTGCCCCTGACCGCCCAGCTGTGTCCCGGGCCCTGCAATATCCCTGGCGCAGCTCCTTCATCTTGGACTTTACTTGGTCCGGGGTCTGGGTGGGGTGACCCTGGCTGGTGAGGCCCATGGCAAGGCGCTGGAATGCCGCCACATTCCTGTGCCAAACCCCCATCTGGTTCAGGACTTTCTCATCTGCCCAGAGGGCAAGGAAGTCCTGCACCTCCACTTCAGTCCAGGAGGGGGCCTGGTGCTTGGGGGTCTGGCTCCCTTCCTGGGAGGGCTCCCTGGTTTCTTTGGGGGGCCCCTGGGGTGGGTGGGGTTCAGGATCACTGGCCGTGGTGCCGAGGAGGACATTTGGCTGGCTGGAGAGCTGTCGCAGGGAGCCAGCTTTGCAGAAGTGTGGGCTCCCTGCTTTCTGCAGACTGTCAGCTTCCTGCCTGAGGGTTTCTGGGAGCCTACATCCTGAAACGCGGCTGGACGCTGGAGCTGTAGAGCTCCGCTTGTGCTGGGAGCGGTGCTGCCGCCTGCCAGCTGATAGCAGCTGTGGAGGACTGCTTCTTTCAAAAAAGCGGGCTGTGGAGCATCTACACTTGCTCTCTTTCGAAATAATCTTGCGACAGAGGGTGCTCTTCCTATCCTGGGAAGGGAGGACCAACTTCAAAAGAATGCAAAGGATCTTTTAAAGTTAATTTCTAAAGAGTGCCATGTGTGTAGATGCTTGGTGGGTTCTTTTGAAAGAACTCAGTCTTCCGATCTGGATTTTGAATGTATTTGCTAGTGTAGACACACCCATAGAGTTTAAAGATAGAATCTAATCTGATCTTCATTTTAATACAGTCCACTAAACCCCACCCAGCCACTCCCACATTGAGGCCAAACCCCGAAATGAGACCAAAGTACTCTATTCCTCCACAATCACCATGGCACACCCAGCCTTTACATAAAAGCAAAAACACGGGGAAAGCTGTGGCTCTGAATTATCTTACAATAGCATTTTTCCTTGGTCTTCAGTCCACCATTTCTATTACACATCTACTGGGCAGATGGGATTTGTATCTGTGCTTTCAGGAGCTGGGTTTTTCCAGTTATGATAACTCCTTTCTTTTGCCATATATATCACAAAATGGCTGCAGCAGACCATTCTCCATAGACACTGAAAAATACTGATCCTTTCTCTGTCACTTCTCTGCTTTCCCACTGGTTTCTATACCCTGCATTGCTTCCATGCTACTGTGTACCATTTCCTACAGGGTCATAGAATCCTAGACTCATAGAATCATAGAATCCTGGGCATGGAAGGACCTCAAGAGGTCACCGAGTCCAGCCCCTTGCCTAAAACAGGATCAACTGTAACTAAATCATTCCAGCCAGGACTTTGTCAAGCTGGGACTTAAAAACCTCCAAAGAACAGAGATTCCACCATCTCTATAGATAAGGCATTCCTGTGCTTCACCACTCCCCTGGTGAAACAGTTTTTGTTAATATCCAACCTACAACTCCCCTTCTGGAACTTGAGACTATTGCTCCTGGTCCTGCCATCCATCACCACTGAGAACAGCCTCTCTCTGTCCTCTTTAGAGCTCCCTTTCAGGAAGTGAAGGCTGCAATTAAATCACCCCTCACTCTTCCCTTCTGAAAACTAAATACGCCCATATCCCTCAGCCTCTCCTCATAGGTCATATGCTCCAGCCTCATAATAATTTCCATTGCCCTCCACTGGACCCACTCCAGTGCATCCACATCCTTTCTGTACCTGGGAGCCCAGAACTGGATGCAATACTCCACGTGTGGCCTCACCAGTGCTGAGCAGAGGGGAATAATAACGTCTCTAGATCTGCTGGAAATGCTTCTCCTAATGCGCCCCAACATGCCATTAGCCTTCTTGGCTACAAGGGAACACTATTGACTCATATCCAGCCTCTCATTCACTGTAATCCCCAGGTCCCTTTCTTCTGCACTACTATTTAACCAGTCAGTCCCCAGCCCGTAACAATGCTGGGATTCTTCCATCCCAAGTGCAGGACCCTACACTTGTCCTTGTTGAACCTCTAGAGATTGCTTTTGGCTAAAATCCTTCAATTTATCTAGGTCACTCTGGACCCTGTCCCTACCCTCCAATGTATCTACCTATCTCCCAGTATTGTTAGTACAGCTAATCAATTAAAAATCAAACACATTCGTGAGCATATCCACTAACAGAGGACTGGACCCTCAGCTGGTGTCAGTCAGAGCAGAGCCAGACAATGGACTATGGCAATGTGCACCAGCTACTCAGATCGTCTGCTTTTGTGGGCTCATCTTGCTCGGTGTTCTTAAGAATTCAAAAACAAGAAGTCCTGTGGCACCTTATAGACTAACAGATATTTTGGAGCATACAGACTGGTAGGATCCAGCCTGTGTTACCCTCATCCTCCTGTGTCCTCAGAACTGCAACTGTGTGAGGAAGCGCCACATCAGATGCCCCACCCCCACCCCCTTCAGCCCAGTACACTCAAGGGAAGGAGAAGCTGCAGGGAAGGGGCCAGCCAGGAACTGAGAGACAAGCAGCTGCTGCAGGGCTCTAGGGAAGATGTTGATGTCACCAGCCACGTTCAAATTTGATGCCAGACATTCTGTCCGGTGTACTGATCAGCTGTTTGCTCCATCTCCCTCCCTCCCAGGCTTTTCATCTCTGTCTCACCCCCTGCCCACTTCTCCCTTCTTGCACACCTTCCCCCCCACGACCCCTCCCACTGATGAGAGGTTAGCTCACTCCCCCTGACAAAACCCCACCCTGAACATTATGTTACAAAGATGACAACAACAAAATGATCATGGTTCTCAGCGGGCATTTGTAACTCATCCCATCCTTTACTTATTCCATGTTTTACACCCATTGCACTTAACTCTTTGTCAGTATCATCTATTTACATTGTAAAAATCATTGGGGTAGATGCCTACTAATCTATTAGAATTCTTTGAAGGGCTTAACAAACATGCAGACAAGGGGGATCCAGTGGATGTAGTGTACCTAGATTTCCAGAAAGCCTTTGACCAAGTCCCTCACCAAAGGCTCTCGTGTAAATTAGGTTGTCGTGGGACAAGAGGGAAGATCCTTTCATGGACTGAGAACTAGTTAAAAGACAGGAAACAAAGGGTAGGAATAAATGGTAAATTTTCTGAATGGAATAGGGTAATGAGTGGTGTTCCCCAAGGGTCAGTCCTAGGACCAATCCTATTCAACTTATTCATAAATGATCTAGAGAAAGAGGTAAGTAGTGAGGTGGTAAAGTTTGCAGACGATACTAAACTGTTCAAAATAGTCAAGACGAAAGCAGACTGTGAAGAACTTCAGTAAGATCTCACCAAACTGAGTGATTGGGCAACAAAATAGCAAATGAAATTTAATGTGAATAAGTGTAAAGTAATGTACATTAGAAAAAATAACCTCAATTATACATTCAATATGATTGCGGGGGTGCTAATTTATCTACAACTAATCAGGAAAGAGATCTTGGGGTTATTGTGGATAGTTCTCTGAAAGCATCCATGCAGTGTGCAGCAGCAGTCAAAAAACCAAATAGGATGTTAGGAATTATTAAAAAATGTATAGAAAATAAGACACAGAACATCTTACTGCCCCTTTATAAAACTATGGTGCACCCACATCTTGAATACTGGGTACAGATGTGGTCTCCTCCCCACAAAAATATATTTTGGCATTAGAAAGGTTCAGTAAAAGGCTACTAAAATGATTAGGGGTTTGAAAGGGTCCTATATGAGGAGAGGTTAAACAGATTGGGACTTTTCAGTTTAGAAAAGAGGAGACTGAGGGAGATATGATAGAGGTCTATAAAATCATGAGTGGAGTGGAGAGGGTGAATAAAGAAAAAAATATTTACTCCTTCTCATACTATAAGAACTAGAGGACACAAAATGAAATTAATGGGTATCAGGTTTAAAACTAAGGAAGAAAGGTCCTTTCCACACAATGAATGGTTAACCTCTGGAACTCCTCACCAGAGAAGCTGTAAAGGCTAGAACTATAAGAGTTCAAAGAAGACCTAGATAAATTCATGGAAGTTAGGTCCATGAATGGCTATTAGCCAGAGGGTAGGAATGGTGCTCCTGACCTCTGTTTGTCAGAGGCTGGAGATGGATGTCAGGAGACAAGTTGCTTGATCATTGTCTTTGGTCCACCCTCTCTGGGGCATCTGTCACTGGCCGCTGTCAGCAAACAGGATACTGGGCTAGATGGACCTTTTGTCTGACCCAGTAATGGCCATTCTTATGTTCTTATGCTGTCTGTTTCTGTACAGCACCAAGGACAATGGACAGCTGGACTGGGCCAACAGGTGCTAATAGCCTTGATTCTGCAGTGTAAAGTGGGGCTGGGAGATGCAGAGGATGTATGACTCCTCTGCATACCTCCAAGAGTAGCTGTGCACAGTCTCCAGCCTGGTGGGCTTCAGGGAATAGCCCATGAGTGGGCTTACATCTGCCTCCACCTGGTCACTTAGGACATAGATACACTTCAATTGGACAGCCATATATCCCAGGCCAGCTGGTAAAAGCCAGCCTCTGATTATACCTGCAGTACGGACATACACCAAGAGAACTGCTTCATGGGACAATCCCCCTCTCTGCATTCAGTGGAATGTGCTCCATTTGGACACAAAGAGATAAATTCTGTCCCCAGCCTTGACCCTAAAACTGGACACACGAAAACTGGATTGCAAGGGCAGGTGGTTGTGCTAGAGATAGGGATGGGAAAGGAACTTTCTGCTACTCGGAATCTAGTCTGCAAACCACTCAGAGGCAGCCTTCAGGACAGTGCTGTGCATTAGGACAACTTAGAAGTACTTCCCTGTTGCAGACCAAATCCTAACAGCAGCCTCCTTGCCTCCGATTCTTTGCCATTCCAGCTGTGTTGCCACCCTTGGAAATTCCACACAGGGTGTCCACCAAAGGGTCATTTCTCCTGAAATTTTTAAATGACAAACAAATGCCACTTGCTCTTCCAGGGAACAAATTCTGCAAGGGCCCTCAGAGATCCATGGTAGGCAGTTAGACTCTTGTGTGCTTGGGCTTCTCCTCAGGCAATCAATATTCAATTGCACTGCAGAGAGAGCAGACCATTTTTCTCCATGGAGGAATGGGGCTGAGGAGCACTAATCTTGACAAAATCTAAATAGAGGTGTCTCTAGTAAACTGGAAGGGAAAACAATGCCTGGGGCAGTGCCTGCAGAGACTGTAAATCTGCATGCCAATAAATTACCTCAGAAAATGCCCTGCACAGACACCAAGTCCTAATCCACAAGGGGGAGTGACAATAATTATTGCACAGGCTGCTGTTATCAGGACACAGCAGGTCTATTTTTCTCTTTTATTGCCATCAGTTTTCAGGAGTGCATCTGTCAGAAAAATCTTTTCTAAACATTGAATTTATTTGCTGCCAGGTGAGATCCACTGACTGTGTGGAAAGCACATGACACCATAACTAACATAGAACAGTTAATGGCTACCTCCTGCTCTGTTTCTCCCTCTCTGCTGTTTCTATGGTGGGCTGAACTCAGGAGAAGGACTCATAGGCTATGTCAACATGGCCAAGTTATTTCAAAATAGTAGCAGTGACTTGGGCAGTGTCTAAACAATGCACATGCTATTTTCAAATATGTTTGAAATAGCAGGTGCATTATTTTGATTTCAGTAAACCTCATTCCAATAGAAATACTGCCTCTTTCAAAATTGCTATTTCAAAATAGCCACTATTAAGACAAGCTACATCTACACTACACCACGCTTTCGAACGGCGATCATCCGGAAGACATCCCCGGAAGAGCGCCTTTTGAAAGATCATGTCCACAGACACAAAAATAGGATCGCTCTTCTGACCCTCTTTTTCGAAAGATCACATCCACACACTAGCAGCAGACTGCTCTTCAAATCCACTCTTTAGAAAGAGAACATCTATACAGCCAAAGGCACTTTTCTGAATGAGTGGAACCGAAAATGTTGCAGGTGAGGTCGCATGGCTGTGCAGTCTTTCTGGGGTCCACAGACAACTGCTCCCTTAAAGGGTCCCTCCCAAGCTTCCACAAGGCACAGCAGACCCCATGCACTGGCAGGATGGACCCACAGCAGCAGCTCCTCCTCCACTGCAAGCTGGCCATCACTGAGGCCCTAGTTGCCCACTTGGCCAAAGTCCTCATGGCTGCCCTAGACCTCCAACCTGGGGTGGTCCTCCCCACTGGGGTTCTGGATCCCCTCAACCCAGCACCATTCCAGGCCCTCCCCTGAGTGCCCTGGCACCTGTGGAGCCACCCCAGAAACTCAATTTTGTGAGAGTGCCTGGTGCTGGGGCCTGGGATGAGGCATGATGGTGCCAGAACTTCCAGATGAGCAGTGAGGCCTTCCAGGAGCTCTGCCACTGGCTCGCCCCCACCTTAAGGCATCAAGACACCCGTATGAGGCCTGCTTTCCCCCTGGAAAAGAGGGTAGCAATCACTATCTGGAAGCTGGCCAACCTGGATAGCTACCAGTCCATGGAGCACCAATTTGAGGTGGGCAAGGCCACCGTCAGGTCTGTCCTCATGGAGGTAAGACATGCCTGGGTCAGGCACCCACTACATGGAGGGGGCAGGCAGCTCCTAGGAATCAGGGACCCTGGGCTAGGAGAGGGGCACCGGGGGAGGGGGAGGAAGGGGGGCCTGGCATAGCCTGTCTTGCCCTTAAGGGAGCGCCCGACCTCCATCCCATGCAGGTTGCAAACACCATCAACATGATGCTGCTCTGGAGGGTTGTCTGTGTAGCGAACCTGGATGCAGCCCTTGCTGGCTTCAAGGGGCTCAGGTTCTCATTCTGGTGCCCTGGGCAGGACGTATATACTCATCTGCACCCTCAAACACAATGCTGGGAACTATGTCAACCACAAGGTTGCCACTCAGTAGTGCTCAAGGCACTGGTGAACCCCAGGCGCACTTCCAGTACATCTACGTGTGCTGGGTGGGCCAGACCCATGACTCTTGCATGTTTGGGAACTCCAGCCTCTGCCGCCATATGGAGGCCAGAACATATGTCCCCCCGTCAGGAGCTCCTGGCTGGGGACCTGACCATGCCCCTCTGTATGGTGGCTGATGCTGCATATCCCCTGCAGCCCTGGCTGATGCAGCCTTACACCAGCAACCCCAACTCCAGCCAGGAGGTCCTTAATGCCAAGCTGAACAAGCCCTGCAGCATGGTGGGGTGGGCCTTTGGGCAGCTGAAGGAACTTGCTCATGCAGCTAGACGTCGGGCTCCAGAATGTCCCGCAGGTGGTGGGCACCTGCTGTATCCTGGGTGGGTGACTGAGTCCGGTCCCAGCTACGAGCAGCCGGCCCCTGCCCCAAGCCACCAGGACCACTAGGATGTGATCTGCATTCAGGAGGTCTTCCAGGAAAGCTTCATGCAGGGATCCCAGTGACCCTCACTCACAGGCACTCCCCACTGCCCCCTTCACATACATCCCTCACCTTCCCCTCTGCCACAACCCCACTGCACACATGCACAGGCCCACCAACTCCCCACAAAGAGCACATGATGCAGGAGTGGTGCAAAAATAAAACTTTAAATAATACTGGGAATCATGTTGTGTGTCCAACCAGCATATAAACACTGTGTACAGTGGGGAAAGGGGCAAACTATGTACATTGGGGTGGGGCAAGGGGTGGGCCTCAACCTGGAGGGAGGAGGGGGCCTCAACCTGGAGGGGGAAGGGAGCGCTCAACCTCGAGGGGGGGAGGAGGCGTCTCAACCTGGAGGAGGGCCGCTACTCTGGGGTGGAGGTGGACGGCTGGAGCCCCATTGGCCCTGGGATCCTCTCCCACCCCAACCCTGGTATGGGGTCCGCAATGGGTCTGGGAAAGAGCAGGCATCACGGGGAGGTAGGGCCATGGTGGGGGCAGTGGGAGTGGGCTCGGCAGAAGGGCAGGAGCAGGAGTGGGCTCAGCAGGAGGGGCAGGAGCAGGTGTGGCAGGGTGGAGCAGGCAGGTGTGCTCCCACGGGACACCGTGATGTCTCCCAGGTAGCCCATCAAGGTGTCCCAAGCAGCCCTCCACCAACCGTGGTTGGCCTCATCCATGTGGAGGCACCGCTCTGCAACCTCCGCCTGGCGACGGAAGGCCTAGTGCTCCACTGGCTGCTGCCATGCCCTCCTGCTCTGGGCTGCTCATGGTACTGACAGGGGTGGTGACTGGTCCCCCTCCTCCACCTGGCTGTCTGGGACAATGGAGGGGTTAGGACTTTCCCAGCCCTCCTGCAGCTGTGCTGCAGGAAAGGGGAAGAAGAGATGGTCAGTCCCTTGTTACTGGCATGGGGACAAGGCCCTGACCCCCTGAAGACAGCAGTCCCTGTCCAGTGGTGGGGGGCCATGGTGTGTTGCACATTCTACGGGGGTCCCTGCCCATGTGGGGTAGTCCCCGGGCACAGTCTAGCCCTGCCCACCCCCTCCGTGCATGTGCAGCTCATGGCACTGTCCACAGAAGCGGGTGCTGAGTGTTGCCAGCACCTGTGGTGGCATGCTGGGAGCCACAGCCAGCTGGGCTGTGTGTGGCCCTGGTCTGCTGGGCCTGGGGGTGGCCCACTGGCAGCTGTGGTGCCCCTGCCCTGCAATCTGGGTTGTGTCCCCCACTGGATAATTACCACAGGGTCCCTTGCTGAGGTCCAGCAATGTCCAGCTGCCCATATCCCAGTTTGAGGACAAGCACAGGAAGTCAATAATGAGGTCCTCCTCCTCACTGGAGGCCTTGGTGGACTGCTACAGCTCTCTAGCCGGGCACATGGGGTGGTCCTCAGCTCTCAGCTCTTGCTTCTTCCCGGGGTGCAGCTCATCCCTGAGTCCCAGGAGGCTGCAGAGCTCCTGGTAGTAGGGGCAGGATGTGGGTCCTTCCCCAGGGTGGCCAGCAGCATCCCAGTCCCTGGCATAACCCTGCTGCAGCTCCTTCACCTTGCTCCACACCTGGTCAGGATTGTGGGCCAGGTGTCCCCAGGCAGCAAGGCTAATAGTGAGCCTGGCAAATGTGGCCACATTGCAGTGCTTGGTGCCCATCTCCCTCAGGACCTTTTCCTCCTACCACAGTTCAAGGAGGTCCCACAACTCAGAGCCCATCCAGGAGGGGGGGCTGTCTTTTGGGGGGCTGCCCAACACACCTGTGAGCCCTGTGAGGCCTTGGGGGGTGGGGGTGCTAGCTGCTGGCCATGTAGGGCCTCTAGCCTGCAGTGGTGGCTGGGAGAGCATGCTGTGCCTGGCTTGTGGTGTCCCTGCAGCCGGCACGATCTCAGCTTTCTGCCACAGGGTTTCTGGTCCCTGAGGCTTTAAACATGGCCGAATGCAGGGACCATAGAGCTCTGCTGCTGCCATCTAGGCTGTCTCCGTGCACCAGCTGGCTGGTGCCATGGCAGACTCCTCTTGAAAGAGCAGCCCGTGGCATGTCTACACGTGTTTATTTTTTGAAAGAGTCTTTTGAAAGGGGCTTTCTTCCTGATCCAGGATCGGGGCAGCACGTTCAGAAGGGGAGCCGCGTTCTTCCGATTTCCTTTTGAAGGGGTGCGAGAAACTGACTTATTTTTAAATGAAGTTTCGCTGGTCTCCTAATCACCTATGGGAATCGTGAAACACATCAACTACCATGAGACTCTTGATAAAATCATGAGGGCAGGAAATACTTCGTACAACAACATCTTTATCAACCCTACTGACATATAAACAATGTCCTATATGTTCTCACTGCCAGTAGATGTTGATCTTTGTATTAAATATTGTAATTACATACAAATCTGTTATACTGCATTTGCATTAAACAGCCCTTGGTCTGACACGTCCTACAAAATTAGTAAACTGTACAAGGCCATAGTGCAAAAGGCATAACCGATCATACAAACCATTGTGCTCTGGGAAAGTTAAGCACTGAACCTGGTCTTCTTTCCCTACGTGCCCACAACTTTACTCTCAAGAAGGTAGGACAAAAAAGTGTGGACTATAGATGGAAAACAGGACTCTGGGGAGTGTTTAGCTACCTGCCTCTTTCTGTGGATTTTCTCCTGCCACTGGGTTCTACTAAAGTGGTTGCTACCCATCAACACTCTCATTAATGCAGAGCTAGGGTTACCATTTGGGTTGCTAACTATCTAATCATGCAGAATCAAAGATTCTGGCCTGCCCTTGTCTCACCCCTTCCCTGAGGCCTTGTCCCTCCCTCTGTCACTCACTCTCCCCAACCCTCACTTACTGTCATCAGGCAGCACAGGGTGCTGGATTGTGGGGTGGGGTGCAGGCTTTGGGAGAGAATGTGGGTGCTGGCTCTGCGGTTGGGGCAGGGGATTAGAATGTGGGAGAGGTCAGGGGGTAGGCATTTACTTTGGGTGGTTCCCAAAAGTGACTGGCATATCCCTTTGCCTGCAGCTCCTAAACAGAGGGGGCAGGGAATCTCTATGTCCTGCTGCCAGCATGGACCACCCCATAACTCCCATTGGCTGCAGTTCCCAACCAATAGGAGCTGCAGAGTTGGTATTCAGGTTGAGGCCAGTGTGCTGAGGCCCCCACACCCCTCGAGGACCCACAGGGATGAAGCTGGCCACTTCTGAGGACAGCATGGACACAAGGGCGCCTGCCTTAACTCTGCTGCCATGCTGGGCTGTAGTGCTCAAGATCTCCAAGTTTGTCTGAAATAACCTCTGGGAGATAAAGCCTGACTTCAGGAGACTCCCAGGGAAAGCAGGAGGGTTGGTAACCCTAGTTATCCGTTTTTCCTCTCCTCCTGACTACTTTATACTTTGTGCTTCTAAATGTAACACGCTTCCAAGTGGGCAAGTCTTAGATCCACACAGGCATCAAAGTTTCATTAAATCACATTCACAGACAAGAACTGAATATCACCTCACTGTCACCTGACCTGAAATCTCTGCTTTGGCGTGTAGCATTCTGCATAGAACTTGGGAGGAGCACAGATTACTGGAGTGAAGAGTTTGCAGGTGGTAATGCTCCTACTAACATAGTCCAGTATTCCACTAGCCTTCTTGGTGACAAGGGCACAAGATTGACACATATTTGTCTTCTTACTTCTGTAATGACTGGGTCCTTTTTGCCGAAGTTCTGCTTAGCCAGAGAGTTCCAGACAGTAGCTATGCTTGGGATTCTTCTGTCCTAAGTGCACGACTCTGCACTTGTGCTTGTTGAACCTCTTCAGATTTCTTTTGGTGCAGTCCTCCAATTTCTCTAGGTCTCTCTGGACCCTGTCCCCACCCTCCAGTGTACCAACCTGTCCCCCAAGTGCAATCCATCCCTTCATCCAGGTCATTAATAAACATTTCTGTCTTTCTTTGGGTGTGCCAGGAAATTTCTAAGGCAGGATGAAGACAAAATATGGAACAGGCAGAAGACAAAGGAGTTGAAAGATTTCTCTTGCGTAAATAGACTTCCTTCTCCCCCATGGATAAAAAAATTGAGTTGCCAAAATGGAGACCAGCACATGCCTTTCTAGACCAGCCACCTCCCAGACCTGTAAGACAAATGAAGCCATGTTTAGGCCATTAGTTTGACTGCTCAGCCACTAGGGAAGAAAACGCTGCTCTTCAGGTAGTTCTGTGAACTTCCCCTATTACTGTTATATGTATAACCCATTTTGCATATAGCATGAGGGGGTATCTCTCATAGCCTCCAACATTCAGTAAGGGTCCCATAATTTCCCTGAGCATCTTGTTAATAACACACCTGTAGAAACCCTTCTGGTTATTCTTCACATGCCTTGTTAGCTGGAACTCCAGTTGCACTTTGGTCTTCCTCATTACACCCCCTGCATGCTTGAATAATGTTTTTCTATTCTTCCATAGTCATCAGTCCAAGTTTCCACTTCTTGTAAACTTCCTTTTGGTGTTTAAACTCATTGACGATTTCTCTGTCGAAGCTTCTTTAAAATAGAGACATTTTTCCGGGACTCCTTTCCCTCTCATATTAACTCCCCACAGCGTACTGCCCATTAACTCCTTGAGAGAGTCAGCATCTGCTTTTCTGAGGTCCAGGTTCCACATTCTACTGCGCTCCTTTTTACTTTTTGTCAGGATCTTGAACTCACTCATTTGATGGTCACTGCTGCCCAGTTTACCGTCTACTTCAACTTCCTTTACCAATTCTTTCCTTTTTGGTAGTAGAAGGTCAAGAGGACTATAACTCCTAGCTGGTTCCTCCAGCACTTGCACCAGCACATTATCCCAAACACTTTCCAAAAACTTCCTGGATTGTCTGCAGACAACTGTGCTGCTCCCCCAGGATGATTAAAGTCCCTCATGAGAACCAGGGCCTGTGTAGCCAGACATGAACCCCCACCCCACTTGGCCTTTTCTTCCTCTCTCCCCCACTGGGAGAGACAGAGAGAGAAATAAGCAGGGGAGACAGGTAGCCTTTGATGTTCTGGGAACGCAGGTGTGCTGTCTCACCCAGCCTCTCTACTATACACAAAAACCAAACAGTGAATGGGCTAGCTAATGGCCACCCTTCTGGCTGATCTCGGTAATTGACACGCCTTGATCACTTCCCCAGGAAGAACGGGGAACCCTTGCCCATCACCTCCGAAGGTGCCCAATTGTCCACAATTCACAGGTGCGAATTGAGCCTTGCATCTTCCCTGGGAAACCTGGGGTTCAAACATATTCCTCCCAATTGGCCACTTGAGACCAGGAAGAAGCGTACGTGACAAAAGGAGTATAAAGGGGCTTGGCAAACCACCCCCCCTTTGAGTTTTCAATCACCTACACCTGCTGGCTAGGTCTGAAATTAACTCCCGAGACTGGGGACACCTGGGTCGTATCTACTTCTTCCCGAGGGATTGAGAGAAAGATTCTGGGTCACACCGGATCTAGGAGGCAGGGGTAAAAATTACACCTGTATCTTTCCTATAGGAATTGAGGGAAAGACTCTGGTTCCACCAGGTCTAAGAGGCAGGGGTGAAAATCACACCTGCAACTTGCCTTTCTTGTGTACACATTAATTGTATTAGTTTAAGCTAGCTAGTTTGTCTAAAACTTTTCTTAAGTTAAATTGTGTTGTTTCCCCTTTAAAAACTGCCAGTACTAACTTGTACTTTAATCATTTGTCTTAGTTAAATTGTTTCTATCTTTGTATAAATAAAAAGTAACTGTTAAAGCCTCTCTAAGTGTAATTTTCCTCTTGCTGCTGTACCCGAACTAAACACAAACCAAAGAACCCAGCCTGCCCTGGCTGCTTAGCGTGGCTGCTGGGTGTGGCATCACCCCCTTTGCTCCACCAGACCCTTAGATGGCACCTGGGCATCGGCTCACAGCCTGTGATCTTGAAACTTCTGTTAGTTGTCTGAAGAAAACCTCACCTACCTCATCCTCCTAGTCTGGTTGTCGAGAGCAGATACCAACCATGACATTACCCTTTTTGCTCTCTCCTCTAATCTTGACCCAAAGACTCTCTACGAGCTTTTCTTCAGTTTCATACTAGAGCTCTGAGCTCTCACACTGCTCTCTTACATACAGCGCAAATCCTCCAACTTTTCTCCCATCTGTCCTTCCTGTAGTATTTATAGCCATCCTGAACAGTGCTCCAGGAATGTCGGTTACCTCTCCAAGTCTCTGCTATTACAGTCAATCAGAGCATAATTCCTTGACTGTGCCAAGACTTCCAATTTTTCCTGTTCCAAAGAAACAACTTACAAGAAGCCTCACAACGCTGCTATGAGAAACCTTCTATGTTCATCTTACAGAAAAAGAAACTGAGGCAGACAGGGAGGAAATAACTTGCTCAAATAGCAGAATACAGCTTCCCTGATGACCAGTGTCCTACAGTAAGCAGTGATGGTGCCTGCAATTAGCTTTGCTGAACCTTCTTATCAATTACCAGATTTTAAAACCCACTCCCGTTAACATTATCCTGATTCAGAAAGATCCATGAATTGTTTCAGAAACAATAGTTCATTGTTTCATTGCTGAGTGGTTGGTTTTATCTCTCTACTTCCTTCTCTATATGTGCAACTGTATATCACAGTCTATCTACATATAAAACCCGATATCTATCCATCCCTCCAGCTTAGGACCCCTTCACCTTGCAGTCTAAGAGCCTGAACAAAAACACTTTGAAATAAATGGAAGCCTTTCTAGTCATTTCAATGAAGTATGGAGCAGGTCTTAGGTGCCTATGAACTGTGTTTGGAATCAATTATGATCAGCCCACATACCTTCCTCAGGGTTTGTTCAGAGAAGCACTGGCAGGAAAAATGGAAGAACATGAGCAAAGTCTATTAATCAGTTCACTGTGAAAACGATTTAAAAAATGTGGATGTTCTCATGAATTACTGAATAAAGCTGCTCAGCAAATGTTTTGATTTCCAATAAATTAAATATTCCAAAGAGCAGGACTTATGGTCCCATGGAAGCACCACTGGAAGAGGAGTTAGAAAGCTGGTTTCCGTTTCCAGCTCTATGACCAAATCACTTCATGACCTTTGTCAAGACTTATAGAAGGCTCAGCTTCTATAGCTGTACACTAGGCATAATGTTGAGTCTGCTGCAAATTACCAGGACAGCTGTTCTCTCACCTTTGCATTTCACACTCCATTTTCCAAAACTGGCTGGAACATGGCAACACAGGAGCAGAGGGAAAGGAATCTTTTTTTTTTCTCCCCTTACAAAGTTAGCTAAACATTTCAGAACTGCATAGCAAGTCTGGCTTCAATTTAAGACTCTTGGAGATAAGGGGAGATACCAGATGACTGGAAGAAGGCAAACGTAGTGCCCATCTTTAAAAAAGGAAAGAAAGACAATCCAGGGAACTATAGACCCGTCAGCCTTACCTCAATCCCTGGGAAAATAATTGAGGGGATCCTCAAGGAATCCATTTTGGAGCACTTGGAAGAGGGGAAAGTGATCAAAAGTAGCCAACATGGATTTACCAGGAGCAAGTCCTGCCTGACCAATCTGATTAGGTTCTATGACAAGGTAACAAGCTCTGTGGACGTGGGGAAGTCAGTGGATGTGATATACCTTGACTTCAGCAAGGCGTTTGATACGGTCTCCCACAACATTCTTGTCCATAAGTAAAGGAAATATGGATTGGATCCTTGGACTATAAGATGGATAGAAAGCTGGCTTGATGGTTGGGCCCGACAGGTAGTGGTCGATGGCTTAATATCTGGATGGCAGTCTGTTTCAAGTGGAGTGCCACAAGGCTCGGTTCTGGGCCTAATGTTATTCAGCACCTTTATTAATGACCTGGATGAGGGACTGGATTGTACCCTCAGCAAGTTTGCAGATAACACAAAACTAGGGGGAGAGGTAGATACGTTGGAGAGTAGAGAGAGAATCCAGAGGGACCTGGATAAATTGGAGGACTGAGCCAAAAGAAATCTAAAAAGCTCGTAGAGCAGTTTTTAAACTAAGAGGTGGGGGAAAGCCGATTGGTGGGGGGAGCACCTGGATCGGACGGAGACTTCTCTTACACGAGGCTCCATAGATAGGGATTCCCTAGAAGTTAGTCAGATAGGGAACGTGGGAAATTATATATGGGCAAGATCAGATGTGAAACAATCGCATATAAAAAAATCCAACACGTCTGTGAAAGGCGGACATATAAATAGTGGTAGTTTTTTAAAGTGCTTTTACACAAATGCTAGGAGTCTGTCTAATAAGATGGGTGAACTGGAGTACCTCATATCGAAAGAGGAAGTTGACATAATAGGCATCACAGAAATGTGGTGGAATGAGGACAATCAGTGGGACACTATCATACCAGGATATAAATTATATCGGAAAGACAGAACAGGTCGTGCAGGTGGCGGAGTAGTACTATAGGTGAAGGATAATATAGAATCAAATGAAGCAAAAATCCTAAAGGAATCTAAATCTTCAATAGAATCATTATGGATAACAATTCATTCCTCTAATATGAATATGGCATTAGGAATACATTACCGACCACCTAACCAGGACAGTGATAGTGATGCTGAAAAGTTTTAAAATCATGAATGGTGTGGAGAAAGTGAATATAGAAAAATTATTTACCTTTTCCCATAATATAAGAACTAGGGGACACCAAATGAAATTGATGGGTAGTAGGTTCAAAACTAATAAAAGGAAATTTTTCTTCACACAGTGCACAGTCAACCTATGGAACTCCTTGCCGGAGGAGGCTGTGAAGGCCAGGACTCTATTAGGGTTTAAAAAAGAGCTCGATAAATTTTTGCAGGTTAGGTCCATAAATGGCTATTAGCTAGGGGTAAAGTATGATGCCCCTAGCCTTCAGTACAAGGGCAGGAGATGGATGGCAGGAGATAAATCACTTGATCATTGTCTTCTATTCTTCTTCTCTGGGGCACCTGGTATTGGCCACTGTCGGCACATGGGGTGCTGGGCTGGATGGACCTTTGGTCTGACCCATTATGGCCATTCTTATGTTCTTATGTTCTTATGACTGCTTCTTGGAGCAGCTAGTACAGGAACCCACAAGGGGAGAAACAATTCTCGATCTAGTCCTGACTAGAACGCAGGATCTGGTCCAAGAGGTAACTGTTACTGGACCGCTTGGAAATAGTGACCACAATATAATAACTTTTAATATTCCTGTGTTGGGAAGAACACCGCAGCGGTCAAACACTCTGGCATTTAATATCAAAAAGGGGAATTACACTAAAATGAGGAAGCTAGTTAAACAGAAACTAAAAGGTAGAGTAACTAAACTAAAATCCCTGGAGGCTGCATGGAAACTGTTTAAAGACACCATACTAGAGGCCCAACTTAAATGTATACCCCAAATAAAAAAACACACTAAGAGACCTAACAAAGAACCACCATGGCTAAACAGCCATGTTAAAAAGGCAGTGAGAGAGAAAAGGGCAGCTTTTAAAAAGTGTAAGTCAAATCCTAGTGAGGAAAATAGAAAGGAACACAAACACTCCCAAATTAAGTGTCATAGGCTACGTCTACACATGCAGCCAACATCGGAATAGCTTATTTCGATGTTGCGACATCGAAATAGACTATTTCGATGAATAACGTCTACACGTCCTCCAGGGCCGGCAACGTCGATGTTCAACTTCGACGTTGCTCAGCCCAACATCGAAATAGGTGCAGCGAGGGAACGTCTACACGTCAAAGTAGCACACATCGAAATAGGGATGCCAGGCACAGCTGCAGACAGGGTCAACGGGAGGACTAGCGCTTCCGGGGCAACAGCTAGCCGCTCCCTTAAAGGGCCCCTCCCACATACACTCAGCCTGCACAGCACGCGGTCTGAGGAGCCATATAGGCACACAGACCCCGGGCGCCGCAGTCATGGACCCCCAGCAGCAGCAGCAGCAGCAGCAGCAGCAGCAGCAGCTAGAGGTCCACCCAGCGCTCCCGGCAGGAGCAGGGCTTGCCCTGGCTCATGCCATGTGGGAGGCAGCTGACTACCTTCTTGCCCCAGGGGAGGAGATGCCCCCAGGGCAGCAGGGCTTAACCCCTACCCCTGCAGCACCCCGCTCCACCCCCCGCCTCACTCACCGGCGGCTGTGGAGCTACTCCACCAGCACCGACTGGTGGGAGCGGCTGGTGCTTGGGGAGTGGGACGACAACCACTGGCTCAGGAACTTCAGGATGACCCGACAGACATTTCTGGAGCTGTGCCAGTGGCTCACCTCCGCACTCAGGCACCGGGACACCGCCATGCAGCGTGCCCTCCCTGTGGAGAAACGGGTTGGCATCGCTATCTGGAAGCTGGCCACTCCGGACAGCTACCGATCCGTGGGCCAGCAGTTTGGTGTCGGAAAGGCCACCGTCGGGGCTGTCTTCATGGAGGTAAGAGAACCCACAGGGGGAGGCCAGGCCAGGGCAGGGGGGACAGGGCAGGGCAGGGCAGGGCAGGGCAGGGGGGCCAGGGCAGGGCAGGGCCACGCACACCCTGCTCACCCCTCATTGGGGCTGTCCCATGTGCTTTCTCTGCAGGTCGTGCGTGCCATCAACGCCATGCTCCTGCACAGGCTCGTGAGGCTGGGGGACCCACGTGCCACTGTCGCTGCCTTTGCTACCCTGGGCTTCCCCAACTGCTTCGGGGCTCTGGATGGGACTCACATCCCCATCCGCGCCCCGCACCACAGTGGAGGACGATACCTTAATCGGAAGGGCTACCATTCAGTCATCCTGCAGGCCTTGGTGGACAGCCGGGGACGTTTCCAGGACATTTACGTGGGCTGGCCTGGCAGCACCCACGACGCCCAGGTTTTTCGGAACTCGGGCCTGTGCCGCCAGCTGGAGGCAGGGACCTACATCCCCCAGCGGGAGATCCCTCTGGGGGACACCACCATGCCCTTCTGCGTCATCGCAGATGCGGCATACCCCCTCCGGCCATGGCTCATGCACCCCTACACGGGCCACCTGTCCGCTAGTCAGGAGCGTTTCAACGAGCACCTGAACCGTGCGCGCCAGGTGGTGGAGCGCTCATTTGGCCGCCTCAAGGGACGCTGGCGATGTCTCCTGACCCGCCTGGATGCCAGCCCCAACAACATCCCCCAGATTGTGGGTGCCTGCTGCGCCCTGCACAACCTCGTGGAGAGCAAGGGGGAGACCTTTCTTCAGGGCTGGGCCGCAGAGGCCGGCAGGGCACACGTGCAGCCACCTGCTGCCCCCAGTCGGCAGGTGGACCCAGAGGGGACCTGGGTCCGGGAGGCCCTGCGGGCCCACTTCGACCAACAGGCCGCAGGGTGAACTCTGCCCAGGCCCCCTACTGCCCGCCCCTTCTTCCCCCACACTCCTGCCCCAACGCCCACACCATGGAGCACCCCACCGCACCCCCCCACTTGTCCTGGAGAAATGACAGCAAGAACTTGTGGGTGAACGTAAACGTTTTTTTTGTCTTAACGAAATTTTTTTTTTTTTGTAAATAAATAAATATGTGACACACAAACCAAAAAGAAGGGACAAACGTTCAACCAAATCAAGATGGGCACAAATAAAACAATACAACCACAAAGCAAATAAAAGTGTGCGCCATCAACAAAAAAGAAAAGCAGGGAGGAGAACGGGGAGAACTATATACGGGGGGGGATGGGGCAAACGGGGTCACCAAAATAAACCAGTCCCAACTATGTACAACAAGGGGGGGGGGCCACGTCCCGGGCCCCTCGCCCCTAAAGCCCAGCACTGGGCGTGCCCGGCCGGGAGCCCCGCCGTGCCTGCAGTCTGGTCCGCGGCTGGGTGGGAGCGGGCTGCACCGGAAGGTATCGGTGCCAGCGAGTCTCGGGTGGCTCCAGGGGTCCCTCAGCGCTGTCGCCCTCGCGGGTAGGTGGTGGGGCGACGGCGGACGGCCCGGCGACGGCCGGAGCAGCTGGTGGTGGGGCTGCAGGAGCGGGCAGGGCGGGCGGTGGCTCGGCCGGCGCGGCATGGGGGGCCAGGTAGTCAACCAGCCGGTTGAATGTCTGCATATAGGCCCCCCATGCCTCCTGGCACCAGGCCAGCGCCCGCTCCTGCAGCCGGAGGTGCTGCTCCGACACCTCCAGCTGCCGGCGGAGGATGGCCAGCAGCTGGGGGTCCGTTGCCGCCGCCGGTAGTAGGCGTGGGGTCCGCCGTCTTGCCCTCCACGGGGCTGGTTGTTCCTCGGCCGAGGGGCTGCCCTGGAGCGAGGCTCCCGGAGGGCTCTCCGGGACAACTGAGGCCTCGCCGGCGCTCTCTTCCGGTCCTTCGGATGGTGCAGGTGCAGGTGCAGGACACAGGAGAGAAGGGGGGAAAGAAGAATGGAGACAGGCGTTAGTGTGGGCCCCGAGCCGTGGCCTTTGTGCCCCCCACCCTGTGCTGCAGGTTCCCCATCCCCGTCCCTGGGAGATGCTGCTGTGATGGATGGGGTTCAGGGGTCCCCCTGCCCTGCACCCCGTCCCCTGGTGGGAGTGACTCTCACTTCACCAAGCAGGGTCTGAGAGCAGGAGAGCTTTCTTAGGCCACAGATGGCCAGTTTCTGGCAGGAGTGACAGCACCAGCTGTCGGAAGAGACAGTCCTTCCAACCCGTCGTAGGGAGAAGACCCCAAGGGGGGCCCCTCTGGGATGCAGCTTTCCCCCTCCTCTGGCTGGCTGCCTACCAGCTCTCCCTTCCCCTAGCCTCTACCTGTGGCCCCTGCCCTCGCCCCCCAATTCCAAGCCAGCTCGGCTCATCCCTCCTGTTTGCTCAGGGCAGAGGTGTCACCTGCCAGCTGTAGCGCCAGGATACTCCTTTGGCCCTGGGAACTCCTCGGCTCTTGTGGCTCATATGTAGCCTCAGTCTCCCTTTGGCACTCCCCCCACTCCATCACATGCTGCTGCTGCTGCGGGGTGTCCCACCCCCTCCGCCCGGGGGCCCCTAGAGGTTCCGCTCCCCCCTGGCCCGGGGATGGGGCATGGCACTGTCATGCAGGGTGGCGGGGGGGCAGGGGCTGATGGCTGCAGTGCTGTGAGGGCCATGGCCCTGGTGTCCTTGGGGCCATGGCCATGTGAGCGTGTGGGGGGCCCTGGACACATCTCTGTTACCCCCGCCCCTCCAGCCCCGGGGTGTCCACCAGAGAGGGGTACCTACCTGTGGGTCGGCTCCCACGGCCCGGAGATCCCCGGGGGTCGGAGGCCCTGCTGCTGCTCCGGCATGGCAGGAGGAGGATCTGCAGGCTGGATTCTGCGGAGGAGGAGCCCCCCTCCTCCTCCTCCTCCTCCTCCTGCCACGATGTCCCGGGGATGGCCTCTGGGGGGGGCCCCCGGGGTGCGGGGCTTGCATCCGGGTCGGACTCCAGCTGCAGGGCCTGCTGGGGCTCGTCAGCCGAGGTGTCAAGGGTGGCCGGAGGGGAGGAGGTGTGCCGGGAGCCCAGGATGTCCCTGAGCTCCCTGTAAAAGGGGCAAGTGACGGGGGCGGCCCCAGATCGGCTGGCCGCATCCCGGGCCCGGGCATAACCCTGCCGCAGCTCCTTCACCTTACTCCGGACATGGTCCAGAGTGCGGGCAGGGTGACCCCGGGCAGCCAGGCCGTCGGCCAGCCGAGCGAACGCATCCGCGTTCCGCCTCTTGCTCCCCATTACCTGGAGCACCTCCTCCTCGCTCCAGAGCCCCAGCAGGTCCCGCAGCTCGGCCTCCGTCCAGGAGGGGCTCCGCTGCCGCTTCCCAGACTGGCAGGTCTTCTGGCTGGCCTGGCTGCCCTGGCTCCCCTTGGGGGGGGTCCCCTGGGGGCGCTGAGGGGGCTCCTGGGCAGCCATCGCCGCTCTCAGGGGCTGAGGGCTCGGCAGGCTGCCCGCGTGTGCAGGCTGCAGCCTGCACGTTGCCTCAGCTTCCTGCAGTCAGGGCGGGGGAGGGGACCTTTAAGGGGCCGCTCCACGCGGCCACCAGTGAGCTGAGGGGCTGGAGAGAGCGTCTCTCAACCCCCCAGCTGATGACCGCCATGGAGGACCCGGCAATTTCGATGTTGTGGGACGCGGATCGTCTACACTGTCCCTACTTCGACGTTGAACGTCGAAGTAGGGCGCTATTCCTATCTCCTCATGGGGTAAGCGACTTCGACGTCTCGCCGCCTAACGTCGAAGTTAACTTCGAAATAGCGCCCGACACGTGTAGCCGTGGCGGGCGCTATTTCGAAGTTAGTGCCGCTACTTCGAAGTAGTGTGCACGTGTAGACGCAGCTATAATGTAGTAAGAAAAGCCAAAAAAGATTTTGAGGAACAGCTAGCCAAAAATTCAAAAAATGATAGTAAAATGTTTTTTAATTACATTAGAAGCAGGAAGCCCACTAAAAAAGCAGTGGGGCCCTTGGACGATAAAGGTATAAAAGGAGCGATCAAGGAAGACAGTGCCATTGTGGAGCGATTAAATGATTTCTTTGCTTCAGTCTTCATGGCTGAGGATGTTACAGAGGTTCCTAAATCTGAGCCAGCCTTTCTAGGTGACAAATCTGAGGAACTCTCCCAGATTGAAGTGACATTAGAGAAGGTTTTGGAGTTAATTGATAAGCTGAATACCAACAAGTCTCCAGGACCAGACGGTATTCACCCAAGGGTTCTGAAAGAAATCAAATGTGAAATTGCGGAGTTATTAACAATGGTTTGTAACCTATCCTTTAAATCCTCTTCGGTACCCAATGCCTGGAAGACAGCCAATATAACGCCAATATTTAAAAAAGGCTCTAGAGGAGACCCTGGCAATTATAGACCGATAAGTCTAACATCAGTACCAGGCAAATCAGCAGAAACAATAGTAAAGAATAAAATTGCAAGGCGAGCACGAATTGTTGGGCAAAAGTCAGCATGGTTTCTGCAGAGGGAAGTCGTGTCTAACTAATCTATTAGAATTCTTTGAAGGGGTTAATAAACATGCGGACAAGGGGCACCCAGTGGACATAATATACCTAGATTTCCAGAAAGCCTTTGACACGGTCCCACACCAAAGGCTTTTATGTAAATTAGGCGGTCATGGGATAGGAGGAAAGATCCTTTCATGGATCGGGAATTGGTTAAAAGACAGAAAACAAAAGGTGGGAATAAATGGTAAATTTTCACAATGGAGGGGGGTAACTAGTGGTGTTCCCCAGGGGTCAGTCCTGGGACCAATCCTGTTCAACTTGTTCATCAATGATCTAGAAAATGAGGTAAGCAGTGAGGTGGCAAAGTTTGCAGATGACACCAAGTTGTTCAGGACAGTCAAAACCAAAAGTGATTGTGAAGAACTACAAAAAGATCTCAGCAGACTGAGTGATTGGGCAGCAAAGTGGCAGATGAAATTTAATGCGGGTAAGTGTAAGGTAATGCACATTGGAAAAAATAACCCAAATTATACGTACAACATGATGGGGTCAAATTTAGCTACGACAGATCAGGAAAGGGATCTTGGAGTTATAGTGGATAGTTCTCTGAAGACATCCACACAGTGTGCAGCGGCAGCTAGTAAAGCACATAGGATGTTAGGAATTATTAAAAAAGGGATAGATAATAAGACAAAAGATATCATACTTCCCCTATATGAAACTATGGTACGCCCACATCTTGAGTACTGCGTGCAGATGTGGTCTCCTCACCTCAAAAAAGATATATTGGCATTAGAAAAGGTTCAGAAAAGGGTGACTAAGATGATTAGGGGTTTGGAACAGGTCCCATATGGGGAGAGGCTAGAGAGACTGGGACTTTTCAGTTTGGAAAAGAGGCGATTGAGGGGCGATGTGATAGAGGTATATAAAATCATGAATGGTGTGGAGAAAGTGAATATAGAAAAATTATTTACCTTTTCCCATAATATAAGAACTAGGGGACACCAAAAGAAATTGATGGATAGTAGGTTCAAAACTAATAAAAGGAAATTTTTCTTCACACAGCGCACAGTCAACCTGTGGAACTCCTTGCCGGAGGAGGCTGTGAAGGCCAGGACTCTATTAGGGTTTAAAAAAGAGCTCGATAAATTTTTGCAGGTTAGGTCCACAAATGGCTATTAGCTAGGGGTAAAGTATGGTGCCCCTAGCCTTCAGTACAAGGGCAGGAGATGGATGGCAGGAGAAAAATCACTTGATCATTGTCTTCTGTTCTTCTTCTCTGGGGCACCTGGTATTGGCCGCTGTCGGCACATGGGATACTGGGCTGGATGGACCTTTGGTCTGACCCAGTATGGCCATTCTTATGTTCTTATGTTCTTATGATGCGGTTCAATAAGGAGAAATGTAGAGTCCTGCACCTGGAGCGGAAGAATCCCAAACATTGTTACAGGTTGGGGACCGACTGGCTCAGCAGCAGTACGATGGAAAGGGACCTAGGGGTTATGGTGAATGAAAGGCTGGATATGAGTAAACAGTGTGCCCTTGTAGCCAAGAAGGCTAACAGCATACTGGGGTGCATTAGGAGGAGACTTTTGAGCAGATCTAGAGAAGTCATTATTCCTCTTTGTTTGGCACTGGTGAGGCCACATCTGGAATATTTGTGTCCAGTTTTGGGCCCTCCAGCATAAAAAGGATGTGGATTTGCTGGAGCAGGTTCAGCGAAGGACAACAAAAATGGTTAAAGGTCTGGAGCACAAGACCTACGAGGATAGGCTGAGGGATTTGGACTTGTTTAGCTTACAGAAGACAAGACTTAGAGGTGATTTAATATCAGCCTTCAACTTCCTGAAGGGTAGCTCTAAAAAGGAGGGTGAGAAACTGTTCTCAGAGGTGTCAGAAGGCAGAACAAGGAGTAATGGTCTGAAGTTGAGGAGGGAGAGGTGTAGGTTAGATATTAGGTAAAACTACTTCACTGAGCAGGTGGTGAAGCATTGGAACGCATTGCCTAGAGAGGACGTGGATTCTCTATCCCTTGAGGTTTTTAAGTCCCAGATGGACAAGGTCCTGGCTAGGATGACTTAGTGGGGGTTGATCTTGCTTGAAGCAGGGGGCTGGACTAGATGACCTACTGACGTCCCTTCCAGCCCTGTGATTCTGTGATTAAGCACTGATGTAATGTGAGTTGTTTGGGTGGTGATAATTTTAGTACAAACTACCCCTTGCTATTCTGGAATTCAAAGCAGTAAATTAGTGTCATGCATCTGCAGATGAGGGTAGCAGTGAAAGGCAGGAGGACAAAAAAGAAGGACACAAAGCCAGGGAGATATAGAGTTAGGTGGTCTAAATGTAGAATAATGGCATTGAATTTCCAAGTCTGTGATGTCATCATGGAGCTTTGCGACCGGGTGCTTGCGAACAGGGTGCGTGCTAACAGGAGGGAGTTTGGAGAGGCTCTCCTGGAGGAGGAGAAGGAAGGAGCAAACTAAAGCACCTTGGGGTAAGTGGCTGCTTATATTTGGAGGTTTTGGGCTTGTGTGTTTGTTTGTTTGGAGTTTGGAGTTTGTTTGTTTGTTTGGAGTGCTGAGCTGAGTGTTTGTTTGTTTGTTTGAAAGGCCGTGTGCTCAGGCAGGCAGGCAGGCAGGCAGTTGGAAGCTGATTAGGTTTGAATTGAAACACCGTGTGCTGATTGGCTGAGCTGTAGGCAGAGGGAGGAGCTATCAGGGAGGCCGAGCACTTAAACCCTGCTAGTAAGCGACCAGGGAGCTTTGCGACCGGGTGCTCGCGAACAGGGTGCGTGCTAACAGGAGGGAGTTTGGAGAGGGAGCTTGGAGGGAGCCAGTGACTTCTGTTGCCCTTAAACTAAATCCTTTATAACAACCTCTATCTGAAACATTTAATTAACCCTCATATATAACTAGAGTAGGAAATGGAGGCAGAAGCCCAGCAGCAGAGTGGGGGCTATCCTGTTTATTGTGTCGAGTGCAGTATGTATGACTACCTACCCTGTGGGCGGGTGGCGTATGTGTGCGCTCGATGCAAGGAGCTCCTGGCCCTCAGAGACCGAGTGCGTGCTTTGGAGGCCAGGGTGGCTGAACTGGAGGAGCTAAGGAAGGCAGAGGTGTTTGTGGATGAGACTTTCCGGGACATAGTAGGGCTGTCCCACCTCCAATCTGACAGTCCTGAGGCTGTTACGGAGGATGAAAGGCTCAGGGAAGGAGAGCAGTCAAGGGGAGCAGAGGGAAACCATCCCATAGTTGGGACCCTCCTTCCAGAGGGTGATGTTGTATCCTCTCGTGCCGAGGATACTTCTCCGGGGGAGGGAGCGCCAGCTGTTAGGAAGAAGCAGGTTTTAGTAGTGGGGGATTCGATCATTAGAAATACAGATAGTTGGGTTTGTGATGACCGGGAGAACCGTATGGTGACTTGCCTGCCTGGTGCGAAGGTTGCGGATCTCTCGAGGCATCTAGACAGACTTATGGGCAGTGCTGGGGAGGAGCCGGTCGTCGTGGTACATGTTGGTACCAATGACATAGGGAAGGGTAGAAGAGATGTTCTGGAGGCCAAATTTAGGTTACTAGGAAAGAGACTGAAATCCAGAAAATCTTTGGTGGCATTCTCTGAAATGCTTCCAGTTCCACGCGCAGGGTCAGATAGACAGGCAGAACTTCAGAGTCTCAATGCGTGGATGAGACGATGGTGTAGGGAAGAGGGGTTTAGATTTATTAGGAACTGGGGACACTTTTGGGGTAGGGGGAGCCTATACAGGAATGATGGGCTCCACCTAAATCAAGGTGGATCCAGACTGCTGGCATTAAACATTAAAAAGGTCATAGAGCAGTTTTTAAACTAAGAGGTGGGGGAAAGCCGATTGGTGCGGGGGAGCACCTGGATCGGACGGAGACTTCTCTTACACGAGGCTCCATAGACAGGGATTACCTAGAAGTTAGTCAGATAGGGAACGTGGGAAATAATATATGGGCAAGATCAGATGTGAAACAATCGTGCATAAAAAAATCCACCGCGTCTGTGAAAGGCGGACATATAAATAGTGGTAGTTTTCTAACATGCTTTTACACTAATGCTAGGAGTCTGTCTAATAAGATGGGTGAACTGGAGTATCTCATATCAAAGGAGGAAGTTGACATAATAGGCATCTCAGAAACATGGTGGAATGAGGACAATCAGTGGGACACTATCATACCGGGATATAAATTATATCGGAAAGACAGAACAGGTCGTGCGGGTGGCGGAGTGGTACTATATGTGAAGGATAATATAGAATCAAATGAAGTAAAAATCCTAAAGGAATCAAAATGTTCCATAGAATCATTATGGATAACAATTCATTCCTCTAATATGAATATGGCATTAGGAATATATTACCGACCACCTAACCAGGACAGTGATAGTGATGCTGAAATGATGAGGGAGATTAGAGAGGCTATCAAAATAAAAAACACAGTAATAATAGGAGATTTCAATTATCCCCATATTGATTGGGTGCATGTCACCTCAGGACGGGATTCAGAGATTAAATTTCTTGATGCCTTAAATGACTGCTTCTTGGAGCAGCTAGTACAGGAACCCACAAGGGGAGAGTCGATTCTCGATCTAGTCTTGACTGGAACGCAGGATCTGGTCCAAGAGGTAACTGTTACTGGACCGCTTGGAAATAGTGACCACAATATAATAACTTTTAATATTCCTGTGTTGGGAAGAACACTGCAGCGGTCAAACACTCTGGCATTTAATTTCAAAAAGGGGAATTACACTAAAATGAGGAAGCTAGTTAAACAGAAACTAAAAGGTAGAGTAATTAAACTAAAATCCCTGGAAGCTGCATGGAAACTGTTTAAAGACACCATACTAGAGGCCCAACTTAAATGTATACCCCAAATAAAAAAACACACTAAGAGACCTAACAAAGAACCACCATGGCTAAACAGCCATGTTAAAAAGGCAGTGAGAGAGAAAAGGGCAGCTTTTAAAAAGTGGAAGTCAAATCCTAGTGAGGAAAATAGAAAGGAACATAAACACTCCCAAATTAAGTGTCATAATGTAGTAAGAAAAGCCAAAAAAGAGTTTGAGGAATAGCTAGCCAAAAATTCAAAAAACAATAGTAAAATGTTTTTTAAATACATTACAAGCAGGAAGCCTGCTAAAAAAGCAGTGGGGCCCTTGGATGATAAAGATATAAAAGGAGCGATCAAGGAAGACAGTGCCATTGCGGAGCGATTAAATGATTTCTTTGCTTCAGTCTTCACGGCTGAAGATGTTACAGAGGTTCCTAAATCTGAGCCAGCCTTTTTAGGCGACAAATCTGAGGAACTCACTCAGATTGAAGTGACATTAGAGGAGGTTTTGGAATTAATTGATAAGCTGAATAGTAACAAGTCTCCAGGACCAGACGGCATTCACCCAAGGGTTCTGAAAGAACTCAAATGTGAAATTCCGGAGTTATTAACAGTGGTTTGTAACCTATCCTTTAAATCCACTTTGGTACCAAATGACTGGAAGACGGCCAATATAACACCAATATTTAAAAAAGGCTCTAGAGGAGATCCTGGCAATTATAGACCGATAAGGTTAACATCAGTACCAGGCAAATTAGTAGAAACACTAGTAAAGAGTAAAATTGCAAGGCACGTAGAAGAGCACGAATTGTTGGGCAAAAGTCAGCATGGTTTCTGCAGAGGGAAGTCGTGTCTGTCTAATCTATTAGAATTCTTTGAAGGGGTTAATAAACATGCGGACAAGGGGCACCCAGTGGACATAATATACCTAGATTTCCAGAAAGCCTTTGACACGGTCCCACACCAAAGGCTTTTATGTAAATTAGGTGGTCTTGGGATAGGAGGAAAGGTCCTTTCATGGATCGGGAATTGGTTAAAAGACAGAAAACAAAGGGTGGGAATAAATGGTAAATTTTCACAATGGAGGAGGGTAACTAGTGGTGTTCCCCAGGGGTCAGTCCTGGGACCGATCCTGTTCAACTTGTTCATCAATGATCTAGAAAATGAGGTAAGCAGTGAGGTGGCAAAGTTTGCAGATGACACCAAGTTGTTCAGGACAGTCAAAAGCAAAAGGGATTGTGAAGAACTACAAAAAGATCTCAGCAAACTGAGTGATTGGGCAGCAAAATGGCAAATGAAATTTAATGTGGGTAAGTGTAAGGTAATGCATGTTGGAAAAAATAACCCAAATTACACGTACTACATGATGGGGTCAAATTTAGCTACGACAGATCAGGAAAGGGATCTTGGAGTTATAGTGGATAGTTCTCTGAAGACATCCACGCAGTGTGCAGCGGCAGTTAGTAAGGCAAATAGGATGTTAGGAATTATTAAAAAAGGGATCGATAATAAGACAAAAGATATCATACTTCCCCTATATAAAACTATGGTACGCCCACATCTCGAGTACTGCGTGCAGATGTGGTCTCCTCACCTCAAAAAAGATATATTGGCATTAGAAAAGGTTCAGAAAAGGGCGACTAAGATGATTAGGGGCTTGGAAAGGGTCCCATATGGGGAGAGGCTAGAGAGACTGGGACTTTTCAGTTTGGAAAAAAGGCGATTGAGGGGCGATATGATAGAGGTATATAAAATCATGAATGGTGTGGAGAAAGTGAATATAGAAAAATTATTTACCTTTTCCCATAATACAAGAACTAGGGGACACCAAATGAAATTGATGGGTAGTAGGTTCAAAACTAATAAAAGGAAATTTTTCTTCACACAGCGCACAGTCAACCTGTGGAACTCCTTGCCCGAGGAGGCTGTGAAGGCCAGGACTCTATTAGGGCTTAAAAAAGAGCTTGATAAATTTTTGCAGGTCAGGTCCATAAATGGCTATTAGCCAGGGATAAAGTATGGTGCCCTAGCCTTCATAACAAGGGCAGGAGATGGATGGCAGGAGATAAATCACTTGTCTTCTGTTCTCCTTCTCTGGGGCACCTGGCATTGGCCACCGTCGGCAGATGGGATGCTGGGCTTGATGGACCTTTGGTCTGACCCAGTATGGCCATTCTTATGTTCTTATGTTCATGGGATAAAAGGGCTGAAGACAGCATCCACACCATGCTGGCTTCTCTCCAAAATTACACAACTTAATGGAGAAATGCCTTGTTGGAGTGTGCCTTCATGGCTGGGCAATCTATGGCAGGCCCTTACTGGCACCACCACCTGACCACAGTTCTCTGGCCAGGTCACCCTTAGCTCTACTGGGGTAAGAAATTCCACAAACAACTCTCCAAAGACGTGATGCTAGGTCACCTCTGAGCCCAGTTGTCTTCGTGCCCTTTCCAGAAGTCTTCTATAGTTCTTACCCTCATAGCATGGGGTCAGGGGAGCAGAGCTTCATATCACTTTTCTCAGTGTCTTCTATTCTGGGTTTCTGTTTGGCGTGTCCATGTCTCTTTTCTCAGAAAACTGAGCCCCACTGGGGGCATGCCCTTTCAAGAACGCTCACCACAGAAGCTAACTGCATCCCTTCAGACTTGACAGGGTCCCTCCTTATCTCTTGACTGCATTCTCTCTTTAGGGTATGATCTCAAGACCAACTCTTCTCCAAGCTTCTGCTTTGGCCTCTGCAAGACTCTTTACTACCAGAAAAAAGACTGTAGAGTTCCTTCTCTCTCACGTTCTGTACAGACCTCTCCTCCTCCTGCTCCTTCTTCTTCTGCTCCTGTTTTATGGCAGAGTGGGCTCACACTCTGGCTTTGTCTAGCTTGCAATGATTTGTTGACAGAAAAAACTTCTGTCAACTGACCGTGGCCCAGCTGCAAAAAAGCAATCCCCTCTGTCAACAAAGAGTGGCTGCACTGCCTGGGCTCTCTGTTGGCAAAATGGCCAGTCAGAAGCACAGCAGACAGGGCTGCCCAGTGTCCTGGAAGTGCTGTCTGTCAACAGGGGGCTCCCTGGAATGTACAGGCCAGCTTTCTGTCAACAGAGGCATTATGCCTGGTGGGGAATGAGATACAGCTGCCAACAAAAGTGCTGCATTCTGTCAAATTACTTTCTACTGAACGCCTTGGGAACCTGAATGCTCCCTGGGTTTTGTCAACAAAACCCTCTAGGGTAGACACAGCCTCTGAGTCTGTAAATGCCAGACCCTGGAGTTCATGATCTAAAACTACAGACTCTCCTCCAATTTTTCAGATGTAATATTGCTGTCTTAATGTTGCTCCATTTTCTTGATGCTTTTATTAACTATTTTAGTGTAATTTTTGTCACTTTTTGGTGCCCAAATGACACATGCACCTACAAATGCTACACACTTTACATTCCCAGAGGATGTGATCAGCCATTTCTTTGTCTGACCATGTCTCACATTTTTGTGTTTGTCAATTAAGGACAAGTTATTGTTTAAGCCACAGCGTTAACCCTGTTAGTTCAGCTTTCATGATGACTACAAAATTTGATATTCTAAAAGATTTCATTATTCCAAGCATTCAGGGACAGAATGCCGTGCCCAACCCTCCCAATTTTCCCTAAATAGTTGGCAATATTTGCTCCTTCATCACAAATATATCAATTTGCTATATTTAATAACTGTCTGCTTTTCTCCTTTGAATTTCATTATATAGTTCTACATTTATCCACCTCTTATGAATTGTCCCATGGCTTAGGATGCTAATTTCTTCTAGGACTTTCTTTTCTTTCAGCTCTTTGTTGGTACTCTAATCTTTTGCCCACAGGGTTAAATCCAATAATTTTGTTCTTATGTTGATGAGACTTTCCAGGACATAATAGGGCTGTCCCACCTCCAATCTGACAGTCCTGATGCTGTTATGGAGAATGAAAGGCTCAGGGAAGGAGAGCAGTCAATGGGAGCAGAGGGAAACCATCCCATAGTTGGGACCCTCCTTCCAGAGGGTCCTATTGTATCCTCTCGTGCCGAGGATACTTCTCCGGGGGAGGGAGCACCAGCTGTTAGGAAGAAGCAGGTTTTAGTAGTGGGGGATTTGATCATTAGAAATATAGATAGTTGGATTTGTGATGACCGGGAGAACAGTATGGTGACTTGCCTGCCTGGTGCAAAGGTTGCGGATCTCTCGAGGCATCTAGACGGACTTATGGGCAGTGCTGGGGAGGAGACGGTTGTCGTGGTACATGTTGGTACCAACGACATAGGGAAGGGTAGAAGAGATGTTCTGGAGGCCAAATTTAGGTTACTAGGAAAGAGACTGAAATCCAGAACATCTATGGTGGCATTCTCTGAAATGCTTCCAGTTCCACGCGCAGGGCCAGATAGACAGGCAGAACTTCAGAGTCTCAATGCGTGGATGAGACGATGGTGTAGGAAAGAGGAGTTCAGATTTATTAGGAACTGGGGACACTTTTGGGGTAGGGGGAGCCTATACAGGAATGATGGGCTCCACCTAAATCAAGGTGGATCCAGACTGCTGGCATTAAACATTAAAAAGGTCGTAGAGCAGTTTTTAAACTAAGAGGTGGAGGAAAGCCGATTGGTGCAGGGCAGCACCTGGATCGGACGGAGACTTCTCTTACACGAGGCTCCATAGATAGGGATTACCTAGAAGTTAGTCAGATAGGGAACGTGGGAAATAATATATGGGCAAGATCAGATGTGAAACAATCGCATATAAAAAAATCCAACGCGTCTGTGAAAGGCGGACATATAAATAGTGGTAGTTTTTTAACATGCTTTTACACAAATGCTAGGAGTCTGTCTAATAAGATGGGTGAACTGGAGTACCTCATATCAAAGGAGGAAGTTGACATAATAGGCATCTCAGAAACATGGTGGAATGAGGACAATCAGTGGGACACTATCATACCGGGATATAAATTATATCGGAAAGACAGAACAGGTCGTGCGGGTGGCGGAGTGGTACTATATGTGAAGGATAATATAGAATCAAATGAAGCAAAAATCCTAAAGGAATCAAAATGTTCCATAGAATCATTATGGATAACAATTCATTCCTCTAATATGAATATGGCATTAGGAATATATTACCGACCACCTAACCAGGACAGTGATAGTGATGCTGAAATGATGAGGGAGATTAGAGAGGCTATCAAAATAAAAAGCACAGTAATAATAGGAGATTTCAATTATCCCCATATTGATTGGGTGCATGTCACCTCAGGACGGGATTCAGAGATTAAATTTCTTGATGCCTTAAATGACTGCTTCTTGGAGCAGCTAGTACAGGAACCCACAAGGGGAGAGTCGATTCTCGATCTAGTCTTGACTGGAACGCAGGATCTGGTCCAAGAGGTAACTGTTACTGGACCGCTTGGAAATAGTGACCACAATATAATAACTTTTAATATTCCTGTGTTGGGAAGAACACCGCAGCGGTCAAACACTCTGGCATTTAATTTCAAAAAGGGGAATTACACTAAAATGAGGAAGCTAGTTAAACAGAAACTAAAAGGTAGAGTAATTAAACTAAAATCCCTGGAAGCTGCATGGAAACTGTTTAAAGACACCATACTAGAGGCCCAACTTAAATGTATACCCCAAATAAAAAAACACACTAAGAGACCTAACAAAGAACCACCATGGCTAAACAGCCATGTTAAAAAGGCAGTGAGAGAGAAAAGGGCAGCTTTTAAAAAGTGGAAGTCAAATCCTAGTGAGGAAAATAGAAAGGAACATAAACACTCCCAAATTAAGTGTCATAATGTAGTAAGAAAACCAAAAAAGATTTTGAGGAACAGCTAGCCAAAAATTCAAAAAATGATAGTAAAATGTTTTTTAAATACATTAGAAGCAGGAAGACCGCTAAAAAAGCAGTCGGGCCCTTGGACGATAAAGACATAAAAGGAGCGATCAAGGAAGACAGTGTCATTGCGGAGTGATTAAATGATTTCTTTGCTTCAGTCTTCACGGCTGAGGATGTTACAGAGGTTCCTAAATCTGAGCCAGCCTTTTTAGGCGACAAATCTGAGGAACTCACTCAGATTGAAGTGCCATTAGAGGAGGTCTTGGAGTTAATTGATAAGCTGAATAGTAACAAGTCTCCAGGACCAGACGGCATTCACCCAAGGGTTCTGAAAGAACTCAAATGTGAAATTCCGGAGTTATTAACAGTGGTTTGTAACCTATCCTTTAAATCCACTTTGGTACCAAATGACTGGAAGACGGCCAATATAACACCAATATTTAAAAAAGGCTCTAGAGGAGACCCTGGCAATTATAGACCGATAAGTTTAACATCAGTACCAGGCAAATTAGTAGAAACACTAGTAAAGAATAAAATTGCAAGGCACGTAGAAGAGCACGAATTGTTGGGCAAAAGTCAGCATGGTTTCTGCAGAGGGAAGTCGTGTCTAACTAATCTATTAGAATTCTTTGAAGGGGTTAATAAACATGCGGACAAGGGGCACCCAGTGGACATAATATACCTAGATTTCCAGAAAGCCTTTGACACGGTCCCACACCAAAGGCTTTTATGTAAATTAGGCGGTCATGGGATAGGAGGAAAGATCCTTTCATGGATCGGGAATTGGTTAAAAGACAGAAAACAAAGGGTGGGAATAAATGGTAAATTTTCACAATGGAGGAGGGTAACTAGTGGTGTTCCCCAGGGGTCAGTCCTGGGACCGATCCTGTTCAACTTGTTCATCAATGATCTAGAAAATGAGTTAAGCAGTGAGGTGGCAAAGTTTGCAGATGACACCAAGTTGTTCAGGACAGTCAAAAGCAAAAGGGATTGTGAAGAACTACAAAAAGATCTCAGCAAACTGAGTGATTGGGCAGCAAAATGGCAAATGAAATTTAATGTGGGTAAGTGTAAGGTAATGCATGTTGGAAAAAATAACCCAAATTACACGTACAACATGATGGGGTCAAATTCAGCTACAACAGATCAGGAAAGGGATCTTGGAGTTATAGTGGATAGTTCTCTGAAGACATCCACGCAGTGTGCAGCGGCAGTTAGTAAGGCAAATAGGATGTTAGGAATTATTAAAAAAGGGATAGATAATAAGACAAAAGATATCATACTTCCCCTATATGAAACTATGGTACGCCCACATCTTGAGTACTGCGTGCAGATGTGGTCTCCTCACCTCAAAAAAGATATATTGGCATTAGAAAAGGTTCAGAAAAGGGCGACTAAGATGATTAGGGGCTTGGAACGGGTCCCATATGGGGAAAGGCTAGAGAGACTGGGACTTTTCAGTTTGGAAAAGAGGCGATTGAGGGGCGATATGATAGAGGTATATAAAATCATGAATGGTGTGGAGAAAGTGAATATAGAAACATTATTTACCTTTTCCCATAATACAAGAACTAGGGGACACCAAATGAAATTGATGGGTAGTAGGTTCAAAACTAATAAAAGGAAATTTTTCTTCACAAAGCGCACAGTCAACCTGTGGAAATCCTTGCCCGAGGAGGCTGTGAAGGCCAGGACTCTATTAGGGTTTAAAAAAGAGCTTGATAAATTTTTGCAGGTTAGGTCCATAAATGGCTATTAGCCAGGGATAAAGTATGGTGCCCTAGCCTTCAGAACAAGGGCAGGAGATGGATGGCAGGAGATAAATCACTTGATCATTGTCTTCTGTTCTCCTTCTCTGGGGCACCTGGCATTGGCCACCGTCGGCAGATGGGATGCTGGGCTGGATGGACCTTTGGTCTGACCCAGTATAGCCATTCTTATGTTCTTATGTTCTTATGTTAAGGCTACAGGCTTTTCACCAGCAGCTATCTGCGTTGCACACAAAGGGGTTGTGATGAAGGCACCACATGCAAAGCATAATGCCCAGACTTGGAATGAGTCTACCATCTTTAGGTTCATTTATGATGCTGAACTAAATGCTGGCATCTGTATTCAGTGACCAGTCTTACTAATTCACTATCAAGAATTGCCATTGCTTTCTTTTCCAAACCCCAGCTGGTTCTAAAAATATTTTAAGTTGATTGATTTTACCTTAATATTTGTCTACAATATTCTCGGTATAATCCTTCTATACTAGCTTGGTATCAAATGTTCCACCCAGGCATTTATAGCTTTTCTCTATGCCTATTTGCAGTCCATATATTTATAATTTTAGTTAATTTTCCTGTTATTGAACATAAATCATTTAACTTTCAGAACTGAACATTTAAAGCCCGACTTGTTGCCTCATTCTGCACTTTCCCTACATGCTTCATTTATTCTCTTCTCAGCTATTTCTTGGTGTCTGTCTTTAGCCCATATGGCACAGTCATCTGCCAATGGGAAGTTCCTACTCTTGTATTCATCCTTTGCAGGACACCGTTTATCATTACATTCACTAAGGTAGGACTTATCACACTGCCTCATGGACTGCCATTTGTTATTGTATGTGTGGTAGAGTAGGTTCTCTCTATTTTCACCTACTTCTTTTACTTAAGAAATCTTTTACCCACCTAGATTTCTTCCTTTTATGCCCACAGATGGTATTTTATGCAAGAAGCCCTCTCTTCAATATGCACTACATGATTTGCCAATATCTAGGGAAGCTATTATCATATATTTTTTATTTCTCATACTTTTTTTGCTTCTCTAGTCTCACTAAATGATCAGCTGTACTCTTTCCCCTCCAACATGAACCTTTGCTCTTAGTTTGCAAGCCCATTTCTCTGTGGTATGTGGTTAATCTCACTCCCCTTCTTATATCCTGACAAGATGGAAGGTCAATTACCCTGTATGCCTCAGGTCTTGTTCACAGCTAACCTGATATTCACACAAGAACTACAACCTCATATTTCTGCTCCATTGCTAACTCACCTTTTTCCCATTTATGTACCCTGTCTTCGATTGGTGCAGAGCTGTTACATGATTTTCTTCAGCAGCATTTTGGTCTTCATTTGGATTTCTATACTCTGATTTTAACCATTACTAACAAATGTGGGATATTTGTTCTAGCTCTTTCACTTTTTCTTCAAATGAGCTTTCTGTTCCTTGGTCCTCTGCAATAAAGCCTGGCATGGAATTGCTCTTCTTCCATTTATTGTCCTAACTTGCCTATATACCCCTAAGGTTTTAGTATCTTTATTTTCCCCTGGTACTTTCTCCAGCTTTCTTTTGCTTTGCCTTTTTACAGCCCTTTGCACAAGCGCCTTGTTTCTCTTATATTCAATTAAATCCTCACTATTGATTGCATTTTTTTGCTTTTTATATGCCTTGTTCCTTTCCTTAATTGCTTTTTTTATGTTCCTCATTCCACCATGGTACATGGTTTCTACCTTTAGGGTGACTTTATGTCTTAGGCATCAATAACTTTGCTGCCATCTTGACTGCTTCAGTTATATTGCTACTAAGCTCCTCAGTGTCACTAGTAATACAATATTTTCATTACATTTGCTTTTTAAAAGTTCTCAGTTTGTTAACCTTCTTATATTCCTAGTAGCAGTCCTTCTTCAACATTGACTTTATCTGTATATACCACACATACAGGGAAATACGTTCACTTCCTATTTCTTACAGCTACGTTTTCTTGTAATATTACTTGATACGATTTCCAGATGTAGATGCAAGAGGTTTCCACTGACTGCATTAAACGCCGCCATCATTCATGACCAGTAAATTATTTTGATGAATTAATTGTTCTAAGCATTTGCCATTCTTAGCATTTTATCCTCTTTACCACAATCTGCTCTGGCTTGTTGTACCTTCATTTTTCTCCATCAAATCCTTACTCTCCAGTTTCCCTGGGGCTATGTACATTATACATTCTCAAGATTCAACTTTATTTTACACTAGAAATTCAATAGTGTTAAACTCTATATTTAGTTTCTTCACCTCAAACTCAGGATAATTTCCCTTAATAAATACACATACTCCCCCAACCATTTCCAACTTTTCTGTCTTGCCTACAGATGCCATATACTGGGATTCTGAAATCTAGTTTTCTTGTTAACCATGTTAATTGCATTCAAATAATATCAGATTTAATGGTATTATCACAGATATTGTTCTTTCATTCTGTTCCTGTGCTGTTAAGCTATGTGTATTTCAACAGTACATAGTTGGTACAGTTTTATTCATCCTTCAGTATTTCTCTCATTTAAAAAAGCATGGAGCCATGCTGCTAATAAGTTGTTAACATGCAGGTACTCTTCTGCTACTTTAGCTATAATGTTCATTTTCTGTTTTTCCTCTGTCTATAATATGCCGTTTATTACTTCAGTCATAAGAACTCTAAAGCATTTTTTGTCTATACAAAATGTCTATGTTTACAGGAGAAGGTTTTCCAGCAAAAATGGGCTTTTGTTGGAAAAAATCTGTGGAGTGTCTACACGCAAAATGAGCTTCATCAACAGTCCATTGACAAAACTTAGTACATCCACCAGCAGTGTTGTACCTCTCTGTGTTCCGGTATAATGCCCTTCCCAACAGTTTCGTGTCTACAAAACAGCCATGTAAATGCTCCAGAGCCCCTCTGTCGACAGATGGGGTTTTCAGTTTACTGGGCAGCCCTGTTTGCAGAGCTTCTGGTGGGCTGTTCTGCTGAGAGAGGGCCGGGCAGTCTGGCTGCTCTCTGTTGACAGAGCAGATTGCTCTTTTGATCTGCTTTTATGTGTAGACACAATCTGTTGACAGAAGTTTTGCCAGGCAATCCCTTCTGACAGTGACTTCTGTCAACACATCCTTCTCATGTAGACATAACCAATATGTATTCTCCCATTTTTTCTGCATCAATCATTTTACCCTTTGATTTATTTTGCTTCATGTTTCTCTATTGCTCTTTACTGAGTTTCCTTTCTGCTTACCCTTTGGACCGTAGATGCCTCCTAGGAGCTTCCGAATATAATATGTTCTTTGCAACTCTTATTTTTCTGTCTTGCTTTGCTGCTGTATACCATATGTTGCACTGTGCTTTTCTCCACAGTTGATACAGTTTAACTCAATCCCACCCACACAATTGTTACAGAGGTGCTTCCCTCCACATTCACTCCATCTCATTTTCCCTTTTCATATATTTGTCACACGTCCAAACATTTGGCGTCTGTCGCATCTCATGTGGGACGGGATTGATGGTTTTGTCCCAAAAAATCTGGTATCCTATTGTTACCCTTTCTGGAAGAGGGTTTTAAATGCAACTAGCATCATCCACGGCCTCTTGTGCTAATTATCCTCTTCATGTATAGTATCTTATCATCCAGTGAGGGAAGACAGATGAGAAGCCAGAGGACAGCAAAAGGGCAAATATAGTGTCAATGCATAAAAAGGTGAATAAGAACAGCCCAGTGAATCACAGCCTAATCAGCTTAGCTTCAGTACTCAAAAGAGATAACGGAGCAAATAATTAAGAAATCAGTTTGCAAATACATAGATGATAATATAAGTAACAGCCATCATGGATTTGTCAAGAACAATGTGTCAAAATAATGTAATAACTTTCTTTAACAGGGTAACCAGCTGTGTGGAGAGGGGGAAGTGTTAGAAGTGGTGTATCTTGTCTTTAGTTAGTAGGGACCTTGAGAAATACAACCTAGATAGAGCTACTATACAGTAAGTGCATGGCAGGTTGAATAACTGTTCCCAAAGAGTATTTATCAGTGGTTTATAGTCAAGCTGGGAAGACATAATGAGTGGTGTCCTGCAGGGTCCAATTCTGGGTCCAGTTCTGTTCAATATCTTCATCAGTGATTTAGAAAATGGTGTAGAGAGTGTACTGACACAGTCTGTGGAAAACCAAGATGGGAGGGGCAGTAAGTGCTTTGAAAAATGAAATTCTTTAATTATTTGTTCTGTTATCTTTCCTTCCTGTCTTTTCTATGCAGTGGAATAATGTGTTCGTGTGCCCTTAATAATATCCCTTTGAAATACTGCCAGATGGCTTGAGTATGATGAAATGCATGCTAGAATACTCAACAAGTTGGTACTATCAGGGAGATAGACGTGCTAGTCTATATACTACCAAAACAAAAAAACAGTCCAGTAGCACTTTAAAGACTAACAAAATAATTTATTAGGTGATGAGCTTTCATGGGACAGATCCACTTCTTCAGATCATAGCCATTGAACCGGGATGGGAATTTTCTAGCTCATTATAGGGGTTCTTTTGTATGCTTGGCTTTTTCTAATTCTTGACACCCCGCCTCCTGCCCTTCTGCCCCTCTGCTCTCTGATTTGCTCACCTTGATAATATTTTTCTGATTTGTCGACTATTTTTGGTTCTCTGTGCCTTAAATATTGAGTCTGTTCTCATAGGGCTATGATCTGAAGAAGTGGGTTTGTCCCATGAAAGCTCATCACCTAATAAATTATTTTGTTAGTTTTTAAAGTGCTACTGGACTGCTTTTTTGTTTCAACAAGTTGATAATGGAGGTACTGAGCCATTAGCTGTCATCTTTGAAAAGTCATGGAAGATGGGAGAGATTCCAGAAAATTAGAAAAGTACAAATATAGACTGCAGCTACACTACAGCAATCTGGCGACAGAAGTTACTGTTGGAAGATGTCTTCTGACAAAACCTCTGTCGACAGTTTGTGTCTACACATAAAGGCTACATCTACACGTGAAGCCTACATCGAAATAGCTTATTTCGATGTTGCGACATCGAAATAGGCTATTTCGATGAATAACGTCTACACGTCCTCCAGGGCCGGCAACGTCGATGTTCAACTTCGACGTTGCTCAGCCCAAAGTCGAAATAGGCGCAGCGAGGGAACGTCTACACGTCAAAGTAGCACACATCGAAATAGGGATGCCAGGCACAGCTGCAGACAGGGTCAACGGGCGGACTAGCGCTTCCGGGGCAACAGCTAGCCGCTCCCTTAAAGGGCCCCTCCCACATACACTCAGCCTGCACAGCACGCGGTCTGAGGAGCCATAGGCACACAGACCCCGGGCACCGCAGTCATGGACCCCCAGCAGCAGCAGCAGCAGCAGCAGCAGCAGCTAGAGGTCCACCCAGCCCTCCCGGCAGGAGCAGGGCTTGCCCTGGCCCATGCCATGTGGGAGGCAGCTGAGTACCTCCTTGCCCCAGGGGAGGAGATGCCCCCAGGGCAGCAGGGCTCAACCCCTACCCCTGCAGCACCCTGCTCCACCCCCCGCCTCACACGCCGGCGGCTGTGGAGCTACCCCACCAGCACCGACTGGTGGGAGCGGCTGGTGCTTGGGGAGTGGGACGACAACCACTGGCTCAGGAACTTCAGGATGACCCGGCAGACATTCCTGGAGCTGTGCCAGTGGCTCACCCCCGCACTCAGGCACCGGGACACTGCCATGCGGCGTGCCCTCACAGTGGAGAAACGGGTCAGCATCGCTGTCTGGAAGCTGGTCACTCCGGACAGCTACCGATCCGTGGGGCAGCAGTTTGGTGTCGGCAAGGCCACCGTCAGGGCTGTCTTCATGGAGGTAAGAGAACCCACAGGGGGAGCCCAGGGCAGGGCAGGGGGGCCAGAGCAGGGCAGGGGGGCCAGGGCAGAGCAGGGGGGCCAGGGCAGGGCAGGGGGGCCAGGGCAGGGGGGCCAGGGCAGAGCAGGGGGGCCAGGGCAGGGCAGGCCAGGGCAGGGGGGCCAGGGCAGGGCAGGGCCACGCACACCCTGCTCACCCCTCATTGGGGCTGTCCCATGTGCTTTCTCTGCAGGTCGTGCGTGCCATCAACGCCATGCTCCTGCACAGGCTTGTGAGGCTGGGGGACCCACATGCCACTGTCGCCGCCTTTGCCACCCTGGGCTTCCCCAACTGCTTTGGGGCTCTGGATGGGACTCACATCCCCATCCGCACCCCGCAGCACAGTGGAGGACGATACCTCAATCGGAAGGGCTACCATTCTGTCGTCCTACAGGCCTTGGTGGACAGCCGGGGACGTTTCCAGGACATTTACGTGGGCTGGCCTGGCGGCACCCACGACACCCAGGTTTTTCGGAACTCGGGCCTGTGCCGCCGGCTGGAGGCGGGGACCTACATCCCCCAGTGGGAGATCCCTCTGGGGGACACCACCATGCCCTTCTGCGTCATCGCAGATGCGGCCTACCCCCTCCGGCCGTGGCTCATGCACCCCTACACGGGCCATCTCTCCGCTAGCCAGGAGCGCTTCAATGAGCGCCTGAACCGTGCGCGCCAGGTGGTGGAGCGCTCATTTGGCCGCCTCAAGGGACGCTGGAGATGTCTCCTGACCCGCCTGGATGCGGGCCCCAACAACATCCTCCAGATTCTGGGTGCCTGCTGCGCCCTGCACAATCTTGTGGAGAGCAAGGGGGAGACCTTTCTGCAGAGCTGGGCCGCGGAGGCCGGCAGGGCACACGTGCAGCCACCTGCTGCCCCCAGTCGACAGGTGGACCCAGAGGGGACCTGGGTCCGGGAGGCCCTGCGGGCCCACTTCGACCAACAGGCCGGGGGGTGAACTCTGCCCAGGCCCCCTACTGCCCACCCCTTCCTCCCCCACACTCCTGCCCCAACGCCCACACCATGGAGCACCCCACCGCACCCGCCTCCCACTTGTCCTGGACAAATGACAGCACGAACTTGTGCCTGAACGTAAACATTTTTTTTGTCTTTCAGAAACTTTTTTTTTTTTGGGTCAATAAATATATGTCAAACACAAACCAAAAAGTAGGGACAAACATTCCACAAAAGCAATATGTGCACAAATAAAACAATACAACAAAGCAAACAACTGTGCGCCATCAAAAAAGGAAACCAGGGAGGAGAACGGGGAGAACTATTTACATGGGGGGGACGGGGAAAACGGGGGCACCAAAACAAAAGAGTCCAACTATATACAACAAGGGGGGGGGCCACGTCCCGGGCCCCTCGCCCCTATAGCCCAGCACTGGGCGTGCCTGGCCGGGAGCCCTGCCGTGCCTGCAGTCTGGTCCGCGGCTGGGTGGGAGCGGGCTGGAACAGAAGGTATCGGTGCCGGTGAGTCTCAGGTGGCTCCAGGGGTCCCTCGGTGCTCTGGCCCTCGCGGGTGGGTGGCGGGGCGACGGCGGACGGGCCGGCGACGGCCGGAGCAGCTGGTGGTAGGGCTGCAGGAGTGGGCAGGGCGGGCGATGGCTCGGCCTGCGCGGCATGGGGGGCCAGGTAGTCAACAAGCCGGTTAAATGTCTGCATATAGGCCCCCCATGCCTCCTGGCGCCAGGCCAGCGCCCGCTCCTGCAGCTGGAGGTGCTGCTCCAAGACCTCCAGCTGCCGGCGGAGGATGGCCAGCAGCTGGGGGTCCGTCGCCGTCGCCGGTAGTAGGTGCAGGGTCCGCTGTCTAGCCCTCCGCGGGGCCGGTCGTTCCTCGGCCGAGGGGCTGCCCTGGAGCAATGGTCCCGGAGGGCTCTCCGGGACAACTGAGGCCTCGCTGGCGCTCACTTCCGGTCCTTCGGATGGTGCAGGTGCAGGTGCAGGACACAGGAGAGGAGGGGGGAAAGAAGAATGGAGACAGGCGTTAGTGTGGGCCCCGAGCCGTGGCCTCTGTCCCCCCCGCCCTGTGCTGCAGGTTCCCCATCCCCGTCCCTGGGAGATGCTGCTGTGATGGATGGGGTTCAGGGGTCCCCCTGCCCTGCACCCCGTCCCCTGGTGGGAGCGACTCTCACTTCACCCCGCAGGGTCTGAGAGCAGGAGAGCTTTCTTAGCCCACAGATGGCCAGTTTCTGGCAGGAGTGACAGCACCAGCTGTCGGAAGAGACAGTCCTTCCAACCTGTCGTAGGGAGAAGACCCCAAGGGGGGCCCCTCTGGGATGCAGCTTTCCCCCTCCTCTGGCTGGCTGCCTACCAGCTCTCCCTTCCCCTAGCCTCTACCTGTGGCCCCCTCCCTCGCCCTCCAATTCCAAGCCAGCTCGGCTCGTCCCTCCTGTTTGCTCAGGGCAGAGGTGTCACCTGCCAGCTGTAGCGCCAGGATCCTCCTTTTGCCCTGGGAGCTCTTCGGCTCTTTTGGCTCATATGTAGCCTCAGTCTCCCTTTGGCACTCCCCCCACTCCATCACATGCTGCTGCTGCTGCGGGGTGTCCCACCCCCTCCTCCCGGGGGCCCCTCGAGGTTCCGCTCCCCCCTGGCCCGGGGATGGGGCATGGCACTGTCATGCAGGGTGGGGGGGGCAGGGGCTGATGGCTGCAGTGCTGTGAGGGCCATGGCCCTGGTGTCCTTGGGGCCATGGCCATGTGAGCATGTGGGGGGCCCTGGACACATCTCTGTTATTCCCGCCCCTCCAGCCCCGAGGTGTCCACCAGAGAGGGGTACCTACCTGTGGGTCCGCTCCCACGGTCCGGAGATCCCCGGGGGTCGGAGGCCCTGCTGCTGCTCCGGGATGGCAGGAGGAGGATCTGCAGGCTGGATTCTGTGGAGGAGGAGCCCCCCTCCTCCTCCTCCTCCTCCTCCTCCTGCCGCGATGTCCTGGGGGTGGCCTCCGGGGGGGGCCCCTGGGGTGCGGGGCTTGCCTCCGGGGCGGACTCCAGCTGCAGGGCCTGCTGGGCCTCGTCAGCCGAGGTGTCAAGGGTGGCCGGAGGGGAGGAGGTGTGCCGGGAGCCCAGGATGTCCCTGAGATCCCTGTAAAAGGGGCAAGTGACGGGGGCGGCCCCAGATCGGCTGGCCGCATCCCGGGCCCGGGCGTAACCCTGCCGCAGCTCCTTGACCTTACTCCTCACATGGTCAGGAGTGCGGGCAGGGTGACCCCGGGCAGCCAGGCCATTGGCCAGCCGAGCGAACGCATCCGCGTTCTGCCTCTTGCTCCCTATTACCTGGAGCACCTCCTCCTCGCTCCAGAGCCCCAGCAGGTCCCGCAGCTCGGCCTCCGTCCAGGAGGGGCCCCGCTGCCGCTTTCCAGACTGGCTGCCCTGGCTCCCCTTGGGGGGGGGCCCTGGGGGCGCTGGGGGGGCTCCTGGTTAGCCATCGCCGCTGGGTGGGTGGCTGATGGCTGTGCAGGCTCGCCGCGTGTGCAGGCTGCAGCCTGCACGTTGCCTCAGCTTCCTGCAGAGTCAGGGCGGGGGAGGGGACCTTTAAGGGGCCGCTCCACGCGGTCACCAGTGAGCTGAGGGGCTGGAGAGAGTGTCTCTCAACCCCCCAGCTGATGGCCGCCATGGAGGACCCGGCAATTTCGACGTTGCGGGACGCGGATTGTCTACACTGTCCCTACTTCGACGTTGAACGTCGAAGTAGGGTGCTATTCCTATCTCCTCATGGGGTTAGCGACTTCGACGTCTCGCCGCCTAACGTCAAAGTTAACTTCGAAATAGCGCCCGACGCATGTAGCCGCGATGGGCGCTATTTCGAAGTTAGTGCCGCTACTTCTAAGTAGCGTGCACGTGTAGACACAGCTAAAAGCAGCTCAAAAGAGCAATCTGCTCTGTCAACAGAGAGCAGCCAGACTGCCTGGCCCTCTCTTGACAGGACGGCTGACTGAAAGCTTTGCAAACAAGGCTGCCCAGTGACCCAGAAGACCTGTCTGTCAAGAGAGGACCCTCTGGAGTGTCTACACTCTAGTTTTGTCAACAGACTCCATCAACGGGCATTCTGCCCCATGTGGAGTGATAAAACTCTCCCGAGAAAACTGCTGTGTTCTGTCAACCGCTTCTTGACAGAATGCATTTTAAGATAAGAGACTCCATGAATTTTGTCGACAAATCCCCAGTTTTGTCAAGAAAATTCGATAGTGTAGACACAGCTACAGTGACTATCTATAACTATGGAAATGAGGACAATTCATTAAATTACAGCTCTGTCAGCTTAACTTCTGTTCCAAACAATAATGGAACAAATAAGTAAGGTATCCATCTTCAAACATCTCAAAGATAATAAGGTGGTAAGTAACAGTCAGCATGACTTTGTCAAGAACAAATCATGTCAAACCAACCTGACAGCTTTCATTGATAGGATAACAAGCCTTGAGGATAACATGGAAGCAGTAGATGTGATAGACTTTACTAAAGCATTTGATTACAGTCTCACATGACATTCTTATCAATAAACTAGAGATACATAACACAGATGAAGCTAATACAGGATGGGTCCATAACTCTAAGGCTGGGTCTACACATACTCCTTCCTTTCGAAAAGGGCATGTCAATGAGCAGGTTTGAAAGAGCTAATGAGGTGCTACAATGCATATGCAGTGCCTCATTAGCATAACGGCGGCCACAGCCATTCGAAAGTGTGGCTTTTCGAATCACGTGCCACCTGTGGAGACAGATCACATATAGGAAGAAGGGCTTTTGAAAACTGGGGGGGGGGGTCCTTTCGGAAGGTCCCATCTCCCTGGGTGGTGCACGATTCGAAAAGCCGCACTTTCGAATCACTGCGGTTCCATTATGTTAATGAGGCACTGCATATTCATTGCAGTGCATCATTAGCATCTTTTGAACCTGCTCATTAACATGCCCCTTTCGAAAGGAATGGGCATGTGTAGACCCAGCCTAGCAGAGTAGTTATCAGTGGTTCACAGTCACGTTGGAAGGGCATAACAAGTGGGGTTCCATAGGTATCAGTTTGAGGACAGGTTCTAGTCAATATCTTCATCAACAATTTAGATAATTGCCTAAAGAGTATGCTTATAGAGTTTGTGTATAATACTAAGCTGGGAGGGGTTGCAAGTGCTTTGGATGATAGGATTATATTTCAAAGGGATATAGACAACCTGGAGACATAACCTAAGGTAAATACGATGTAGTTCAAAAAGGTCATATGCAAAGTACTCCACTTAGGGAGGAACAATCAGTTGCACGCATACAAAATGGGACGTGACTGTCTAGGAAGGAGCACTGCAGAAGGGGATCTGCAGGTCATAGTGGCTCACAAGCCAAATCTGAGTCAACAATGTGACAGTATTGACAAAAAATAAAACAATTCTGGGATGCATTAACAGGAATGTCTTCAGTAAGACACAAGAAGTACCTGTTCCACTCTACTCTATGCTGATAGGGCCTCAAAAGGAGTATAGCGTCCAGTTCTGGGTGTCACATTTCGGGAAAGATGTGGAGAAACTGCAGAGAGTCCAGCAAAGAACAATCAAAATGAAAACACATGACCTGTGAGGGATGTCAGAAAGAAATGGTTTTATTTAGTTTGGAAAATACATGACTTTAGCAAAACTTCTGATACAGTCTCCCACAGTATTCTTGACCACAAGTTAAGGAAGTATGGATTGGATAAATGCACTGTATGGTGGATGGAAATCTGGCTAGATGGTCAGTCCCAGTGGGTACTGATGGCTCAATGTCTGACTGGTAGTCAGTTTCAAGTGAAGTGCCCCAAGGATGGATTCTAGGGCTGGTATTGTTCAACATCTTTATTAATGACCTAGATGAGGGAATAGATGCACCCTCAGTAAATTTGGGGATGATACTAAGTCAAGTAGATATATTGGAGTGTAGAAATAAGGTCCAGCGTGACCTAGATAAATTGGAGGATTGAGCCAAAACAAATCTGATGAGGTTCAACGAGGACAAGTGCGGAGTCCTGCACTTGGCACAAAAGAATCCCCATCATTGTTACAGGCTGGGAATGGACTAGCTAAGTAGCAGAGAAGCAGAAAAGGACCTGGGGATTACTGTGAATAAGAGGCTGGATATGAGTCAACAGTGTGCCCTTGTAGCCAAGAAGGCTAATGGCGTATTGAGGTGCATTAAGAGGAGTGTTTCCAGCAGATCTAGAGAAATTGCTATTCCTCTCTACTTGGCACTGGTCAGATGACATCTAGAGTATTGCGTCCAGTTCTGGGTATAGAAAGGATGTGGACACATTCAAGAGGGTCCAGTGGAATGCAACGAAAATGATAAGGGGGCTGGAGCACATAACCTATGAGGAGATGCTGAGAGATTTGATCTTATTTAGTTTGCAGAAGATAAGAGTGAAGGGGGATTTGATAGCAGCCTTCAACTTCCTGAAAGTGGGGCTGGCTCTAAAGAGGATATTCTCAGTAGTGAGTGATGGCAGAACAAAAAGCAGTGGTCTCAAGTCACAGATGGGGACTTTTAGGTTGGATATTAGGAAAATCTACTTCTCCAGGAGGGTGGTGAAGCACTGGAATGCATTGCCTAGACAGGTGATAGCATCTCCATCTTGGAGGTTTTTAAGTCCCAGCTTGACAAAGTCCTGCCAGGAAGATTTAGGTATGGTTGATCCTGCTTGGGACAGGGGGCTGGACTTGATGAGATCCTGAGGTCCCGTCCAGCCCTAGGATTCTATGATTCTATAAGAAAACCATATGCTCTATAGAAACAAAAAAAAGCAGCAAAGTAGCACTTTAAAGACTAACAAAAGAATTTATTAGGTGAGCTTTTGTGGGACAGACCCACTTGGTCTGAAGAAGTGGATCTGTCCCACGAAAACTCACCTAATAAATTATTTTGTTAGTCTTTAAAGTGCTACTTTACTGCTTTTTTGTTTTGATAGTATATAGATGAGCACGGCTTTCTCTCTGTTACTGATAGGCTCTATAGAAAGTAGAAGTGCTAATGCTGTAGTCTTTAGTGCTTCTTTGCTGGAGCTCCATGTTACCACTCTCCCTTCATCAGTCATCCTGACTTTTAAAAAGCTTTTGATACAGTTTTCTGCAATACTCTTGCCCATAAATTAAGGAAGTGTGGATTAGATTAAAAGGGATTGTAAAGTGGATAGAAAGCTAGCTAGATGGTCAGGCCAGTGGGTAGTGATCAATGTCTCAATGTCTGGTTGGCAGTCTGTTTCAAGTGGAGTGCCCCAAGGATCAGTTCTGGGGTTGGTATTGTTCAACATCTTTGTTAAAGACCTGAATGAGGGTATGGATTGCACCTTCACCAAATTTGCAGATGACACTAAGCGAGGGGGACAGGTAGATATGTTGGGGGGTAGAGATAGGGTCCAGATTGCCCTAGATAAATTGAAAGATTGGGCCAAAAGTAATCTGTTGAGGTTCAACAAAGGCAAGTGCAGAGTCCTCCACTTTGGACAGATGAATCCCAAAGATTGTTACAGGCTGGGGACCAACTGGTTAAATAGCAGTATGGCAGAAAAACACCTGGGGTTTAAAGTAGATGAGAGGCTGGATATGAGTCAACAGTGTGCCCTTGTAGTCAAGAAGGCTAATGGCATATTGCGGTGCATTAAGAGGAGCATTTCCAGCAGATCTAGAGAAGTTATTCCCCTTTATTTGGCATCCAGATCTGCCCCCCTCCCCAGTATAGAATGGACATGGATGCACTGGAGCAGGTCCAGCAGAGGGCAGTGCAAATGATTAGGGGGCTGGATCACATGACCTGTGAGGAGCAGTTGATGGACTTTGGCTTATTTAGTTTGAAGAAGAGGCAAGTGAGGGGCAATTTGATAGCAGCCTTTAACTTCCTGAAAGGAGGCTCTGAGGATGATGAAGAGAGGCTGTTCTCAGTGGTGACTGATGGCAGAACAAGGAACAATGATCTCAAGTTACAGAGAGAGAGGTGTACGTTGGATATTAGGAAAAACTCTTTCCCCGGGAGGGTGGTGAAGCCCTGGAATGCATTTCCCAGAGATGTGGTGGAATTTCCATCCCTAGAGGTTGTTAAATCCCAACTTGATGAAGTCCTGTCTGGGGTGTTTTGATTGGGGTTGGCATAGGGAAGGAGAAGGAAATCTGAATTGTGGGTCTGAAGAATGACTTCTGTTTAAGCAAGGCATGAAAGGATCACTTCCCCAGGCAGCTAAAGTATCCTCTGAAGGAGTGAGGCAGAGTGGAAGCAAAGGGTAAGGTTAATTAGGGTCTTTTAGAGGGTGTCTGGAGGATCTGCTCCTTGAGGGAACAGGTCTCAGTGCAACTGGTCAAAATTTGGAATTTTGACAAAATTTGAAATTCACTTGAAATATTGGGGTTGGGGGAAGACGTGGAATTGATGAATTCTTGGCAAAATTCTCCTGCCCTTTAACATTTCAAGTATTTTCATTGCATTTTTCATTTTCAGGGGTAGGAGGAGAAAGCTGTGTTGTTTTGTGTGCTTGTTTGTTTTTGTTTTTTAAATAACAACTCTTCCTCCCCCACCTTTTTCTTGGGAACCACTCAGACAGGGATTTTGTTTCTTCTACAGTACAATTCATCGTTCTCCATGCTGTGCACAGATGGGGTTAACCAACAGAAGAAGGTCTCCAAAGTTTGATCCCAAAAGGACACCTAAAAGCAAAAGTCAAGTTTAGCCATAGATATATGATACCGATGGTACTTGGTCCTGCTATGAGGGCAGGGGACTGGACTTTGATGACCTGTCAAGGTCCCTTCCAGTTGTAGTGTTCTATGGTTCTATGATTGAATGTAGGTTTCTGCAAGGGCATTTTTTGAATTTTTTTTACCAACTGGCATTTCCTCATAACTTTGCCTTGTTCTCAATTTAGTCCATAACTTTAACCTTTCTTGCTTTTTTATTCCTTCCTGTACATTGCTGGCCCTCCTCCCTGTCTCTTTCCTATGAAAGACTCCCATTGTTGATAGTATTTCCTCTCATTATTGTATCTCCCTGGAGGTTAGCCTTTTGGATTCCTTCTCATTCTAGCCTCCCTTCTGTTCTGAGACAGTAGGCAACCTATACACTGCCCTCTTCCCTAGAACACCTTCTGGTTGGTTGTAAGACAGTGGAGCCCTGCCCCATTGTTCGTTACAGGTCTCTTGTTGACAAGTCTTTAGAAAAATATTCTGGGTATTTCCCGCCCTCCACTCACTTCAGCTCCTAATTCCCTAGGATCACTTCCTCTCGTCTACTGCCTGGCAACTTCCTGAGCCTTTGTTCTTTCCAACTCCCTGGAGTCTTTTGGCTCTGCTGCTCCATTGTGATATATCAACATGCAGGTATAGGTATAGATAGGGACTGTAAAACTGGGGTTATCAAATAGAGAAACTATCTAACTTCTTTCCAGCCACCCTGCCCATCAACAAACATTCCCTTCCCTCCCCAGCAACCATTTCGCCCAAGAATTGTCTTACTGGTGGTAAGTGATGCAGGAACTGGGCAGGTTTGTAGGAAAAAGGAATTTATTTAACAGTCTCAGAGGCTGGTGTTGCATGCTAATGCCATGTCATCCATCCAGCAGACAGCAATTGCTCGCATTCCTGAGCTCCTGGTTCCTTACCAGTCTAGGTGCTTCCTGAAATCTGAATCTCATTCTCTGGTTTCTCTTCATACTCTGATTAGGTTTGCATTAGGGGAGAATCCTCCCAGTTCAGCAGCACAAACAAAAATAAGACAGTTATTCAGGGCAGACGACCTTTTCTCATTTGCCAGGGGAGAAAAGAAATGTGTATGAAGCAGATAAGCCAAGCTGGAAGGTGAAAAACAGAAAACTGCCCAGGGCATGATAGGAAGGGCCAGAGGGATATAACTTTTTTACCTCTCACCAGTTTCAGTATTTTGAAAGTTCGTTAAATTCCCTTTGGTTCACTATAAGAATGTGTAATTAAAAATGGCACGGTAGTAATAATATAAATACTTAGTGATACCCACATAATGAGGGGAGGTAGGGTTAACTTGACAATAACTCTTTCCTCAGTTCATAAACTCCCAGGCTGAGTATTTCTGTAAACAACTTGGTCACTGACTTTGGAATTTATTTAGCTGAGGATATGGTTATTACACCTCATAAACAAGAAGTATCTTGAAGTTACCATTATAATAAAACTGTTACTATGCATTGCTTTTTATACAGGAATTATAGAAAGCCCTTTTGTGTGACTGAAAATTTATATGCAAGGCTTTTGATACATATTCAAGTGCAAAACTGCTGTACTTTGGGTTCATGCCTATGTACCTTTATTCATACTGCTATGATGGGCCTGGCTGTGCAGATAAATGAAGTACACTGTGTGCTATTAACTGGGTATTTTGGAATCCCTAAGGGAGAAAGCAGTGTTTTGAGAGATAATATATATTTTTATTACCTCCTGAATGAACAGATACTTTCCCCATATTTTAGTTAACATCTTTTCAGCTTGTAAGTTTGGAGACACAACAATATGTACCATACTAGTAACCTGAGCTATGCAAATAACTGAGTTTTTGGCTCACAAGTAGTTAAAAAAAATTGCTCCAACCTGAATCAAAACTAACATTTTTTAGGAATTTTGCCAAATCAAAAAAGTTGACAACATTTCATTTCAAGTATTGTTCATAAAAGCAAAGGAATACAAAAGAAATTGATCCTGGACAGCCTAGATCAGGGAGTAGAACTAGACCTGTGTGAGTACACCTCTAGGACCATGCTACTTGCTATCATCAGGCTAATTTGGATTTAGCAGATCTGGATGGGGGAAGAAAGGTGATAGAGGGACACTTTTCTTTTGACCCAGGGGTGGGGGTAAAAGTTTCTGAAAATGTTGGAAATCAGTTCTTTATAAAAACCTTCCAAAGGAAAATGATTTCCATAAAGTTTGAAAAATGTCATATTTTTGCACTTTTTTCTTCCTTCAGCTCTGTGGGGCCCAGAAAATGTAAGTGACTGTCCCAAGATCGGAGTAAGACAAGGGGAATAAGCTCATATCTTTTATTGGATCCAACTTGTGTTAGTGAGATAAGCTTTCAAGCTGCACAGAACTCTCCTTCCCTTAGCTTCCCAGTTTGAGGCAGCTCAGCTTCTAGTTGCAAGCACTCAGCATTTTGCAGGAGTGTGGCCGAAAAGACCATATTCTGTGCTCTAGCCCCCGAAACCAACAATTCCCATTTTTCCCCTGCATTCCCCTAGTTTCAGATGTATTGCTTTTTATGACCTTTTAAAATGGGGTCCTCCACACAGTGTGAACTCACACACACCACAAGTGTGATGTCATGCTACATGGAGGATACCATTTTGTATACCAAAATGGCATCCCCTGCACCTCAGTGATGTCCTCTGTGCACTGACCTCACATGGCCCCATCCACTGAGGCAGCAACCCCATTTGGGATTGTGACTATTGTTTGGGAACCAAGCATAACTATGAATAATAGTGCAACTCACAAACAATTAAATCCTCTTGCTCTTCTCTGGTTGAGTGACTCCCAGGTCTACTGTTGTCTGCAGCTGTATTGGCTGGATGGCTACTGAAAAGGTACTTGCTGGGAATATGTGTCTAGAGACATAATTTTAAACTGGAACTCCTTTGGCATTTAGCCTTGCAGTATTCACAGGAAACAATCACCCAAACGGCCATCACATATCTAAAGGAGATTTATTTGGCTCTCCAGCTCTGGCTCTCCAGCAAACACTGTATAAATTAGTGGTCTGCCACTTACTGTCTTGCCTTGCTGAGCTTTTCAAATATACTTTATGCCTGACAATAAACAGACCAAACATGAGGAAAAACAGAGGATCTGAGTGCCATAGCTGCAGAATAGACAGGAAACAGAAGTGTGAGGATTTGGCAAGTGCTTAACAAAATGGACTCCATGACGCAGTTTGTGAGTGTGGCCTTTTTACTGTGGTTCACTGACTAGCATTCTGAGTGGTGAGTTAAAAGACATGATTTCCATTCTGAGCTGTGCTGCTGAAACGTGCAATCTTTGGCAAATGATTTAAATTCATAGCACCTCAGTTTCCTCATGTATAAACTGGTATTAGTGATATTTACCCTCCTTTGTGAGCTCTGATTGAAAAGTACTTTACAAATGAGAGCTGATTGGAAAGACAAAGTTTCTCCTTGATGAAATGTTGTGATAATTGGGCCTATAAAACTATCCTCCAGCAGCAAAAAGTATGTGAAAGTTCCTTGGATGTCACAGTAACCCATAAAAGTAAATGTTGATAGGAAAAGACAATAAAGTAAGACAGAAATTCTGAAGTAGTTGAAAGAAAAAGGCTACTGAGATAATCTAAGGACTATATTAAAATTATGCCTGTTGGAAAAGAAAAGTGTGGGACCAGAAATGAGCACAATAGTAACACCCCAGCATTAGGATCTAGGAATTCCTGAGTTCTAATGCTGACTCTACAACTAACTCACTGGGTGGTTGACTACTCCTTTTTAAACCCAAGAGTGTGGACTCCATAGAATCATAGAATACTAGGGCTGGAATGGACCTCAGGTGGTCATCAAATCCATCCCCCTGCCTAAAGCATGATCAACACTATGGCTACATCTACACTAGCACACTACGTCGAAACAGCCTATTTTGAAGTAAGGCCATCAAAATAGGCTACTTTAATGCGTATCATCTACACGTCCTCCAGGTCTGCTGCCATCGATGTTCCACATTGAAGTAGCGATGGGGAGCATCGAAAGGAGCCGCCACAGAAGGAAATGTGGAGCGTCCACGCACACAAGCACTCCCTGTCGAAATAAGGGGTCAGCAAAGCCCCAAGCCGCTCCCTTAAAGGATCCCTCCCAGACATACTTGCCCTGCACAGCACGAGATCCACAGAGCCAACAACCGGTTGCAGACCCTGTGCACGCAGCTTGGACCCCCAGCTGCAGCAGCAGCCAGAAGCCCTGGGCTAAGGGCTGCTGCAAGCGGTGACCATAGAGCCCTGCAGGGGCTGGACAGAGCGTCTCTCAACCCCTTAGCTGATGGCCACCTTGGAGGACCCCCCCTATTTCGAAGTAGCAGGACGCAGATCATCTACACATGCCCTAGTTCGACATTGAACGTCGAAGTAGGGCACTATTCCTATCTTCGGATGGGAATAGCGATTTCGATGTCTCACTGCCTAACGTAAATTTCAATGTTGAAATAGCACATGGCATGTGTAGACGCGACACGTGCTAGTTCAACGTTGTGCCAGCTACTTCGAAGTAGCTGGCTAGTGCAGATGCACTGTATATGAATCATCCTGGCCTGGACTTTGTCAAGCCGAGACTTAAAAAGCTCCAAGGATGGAGACTCTACCACCTCTCTAGGGCTATGTCTGTACTATGAGATAAAATAAAATTGATGAATATCAATTTTGTAGCTCTGAAATTTAGAAATTCATAGAATCATAGAACTGGAAGGGACCTTGAGAGGTCATCGATTCCATTTCCCTGCCCACGTGGCAGAACCAAACACCATCTAGATCATCCCCGATAGATTTCTGTCTAACCGAGCTTAAAAATCTCCAGTGATGGAGATTCCACAACCTCCCTAGGCAATTTATTCCAGTGTTTAACCAACCTGACAATTAGGAACTTTTTCCTAATGTCCAATCTAAACCTCCCTTGCTGCAGTTTAAGCCCATTGCTGTGGCTATGTCTATGCTAGAATGCTACATCTAAATAGCCTATTTCAAAGTAACAACACCAAAATAAGCTACTTCAAAGCACACTGTCTACACATCCTCCAAAGCTGGTGCCATTGAAGTTAAACATCAAAATAACAATGGGAAACATTGAAAGGAGATGCCCTGGATGGAAAATCAGAGAGTCTACACACACAAGCACCCCCTTCTAAATAAGGGGCCAGGACATCCTGCGGACTGGGTCACAGGGTGGACTAGCCCTTCTGGGGCAACAGGAAGCCACTCCTTTAAAGGGCCCCTCCCAGACACACTCAGCCTACACAGCATGAGGTCTGCAGAGCACTAGCCACACTGTCACAGACTGAGTCACAGCAGCCATGGACCCCCCAGCAGCAGCAGCAGCTGGAAGCCTTCCAGTCTGTCACCTGGGGAGCAAGAACCCTGCTATGTGCTGCACAGGAGGCCAGCCAGCAGCTCCTGGCAGGGGACCCCACCCCAAGGTCAGATGAGAATATCCCAGACCATTGGGCTCCCCTATTTCTGCCCCACCCCCGGGTGCTCTGCCACCTCTGGAGCTACCCCACCTCCTCGGAGTGGTGGGAGCACTGGCAATGGGGGAATGGGATGATGGCATGTGGCTTCGGAACTTCCAAATGTGCTGGCAGACCTTCCTGGAGCTCTGCCAGTGGCTCACCCCCACACTGAGGCAGCAGGACACCTGCATGCAGTGCACCCTCACTGTCAAGAAGAAGGTGGCAATAGCTGTCTGGAAGCTGGCCACTCCAGACAGCTACCGCTCTGTGGGCCACCCGTTTGGTTTGGGAAGGGCCACAGTGGGGGCCGTCATCAAGGAGGCATGGGCATGCACCCACTGGGGATGGGGGGCTTGGAGGGGGGCCCAAGTGTGGGGCTGGGGGGGCCGGGTGTGGGGCTAGTGGGTTGGGGCTGGGAGGGAAGGGCCAGAGAAGGGGCCCAGGTGTGGGACCAGGGACAGAGGGGCCGGGGAGGGCGGTGCCCAGGTGGGGGGGCTGGGGGCACACTGCACATCCTCATGGATGCTCATGTCCCTTCCCCACAGGTGGTCTGTTCACTCAATGCCCTGCTGCTCCAGAGGGTCACACAAGTCGGGGATCTGAATGTGGCCATTGCAGGCTTTGCTGCCTTGGGGTTCCTGAAGTACTTCGAGGCCCTGGACAGGACCTATATCCCTATCCATGCCCCAGACCACATCGGGGGATGATATATAAATTGGAGGGGCTATCACTCAGTGGTCATGCAGGCCATGGTGGACAGCCAGAGCCACTTCCAGGACTTCTATGTAGGCTGGCCTGGCTATACCCATGAAGCCTGCATGTTTAGGAACTCCAGCCTGCGCTGCCAGCTGGAGGCTGGGACCTACATCCCCCAGAGGGAGATCCCTCTGGGGGACACCACTGTGCCTCATGGCAGATGCGGCCTACTTGCTCCAGCCCTGGCTCATGTGCCCATACACCAGCCACCTCAACACCAGCCAGGAATGGTTCAACGGCTGCCTGAACCACACCCGCCAGGGGGTGGAGAGGACCTTTGGCCACTTGAAGTGCTGGTGACGGTGCCTCCTCACCCACTTGGACATCGGTCTTCAGAACATCCTCCAGGTTGTGGGTGTGTCTTGCACGCTCTACAGCATCATGGAAAGCAAGGGGGAGGCCTTTGTTCAGGGGTGGGTGGTCATTGCCAGCATGGGCTACCCCAGCCAGCCACCGCACCCAGTCGCCAGGCCCATCAGGAGGGGGTCCAAGTCCAAGAGGCCCTGTGGGCACATTTTGAATAGGGGGCCCAGTGAGCGCCTCCCTGGCCATCCTTGGCGGGCCTCCTGCACATGGCTCCCACCAACCAACCCCCAAACAAGGACACGTATCACAGGGTTGTTTGAAAAATAAAACTGTGAATTATTGATTAATTGTTGCCTGTCTACTATGGTTTCTGCACAGCAAATTGGATCTATATATATATGCAGTGATAACTATATATACATGGGGGCAATAACTATATACATGGGAGGTCAGTGGATAAGCCACCATGGCTACGTCTGCACGTGCACGCTACATCGAAGTAGCTAATTTCGAAGTAGCGACATCGAAATTAGCGACATCAAAATAGCCTATTTCGATGAATAGCGTCTACACGTCCTCCAGGGCCGGCAACGTCGATGTTCAACTTTGACGTTGCGCAGCCCAACATCGAAATAGGCGCAGCGAGGGAACGTCTACACGCCAAAGTAGCACACATCGAAATAGGGATGCCAGGCACAGCTGCAGACAGGGTCAAAGGGCGGACTAGCGCTTCCGGGGCAACAGCTAGCCGCTCCCTTAAAGGGCCACTCCCAGACACACGCAGCCTGCAAAGCACGCGGTCTGAGGAGCCATAGGCACACATACCCCGGGCGCCGCAGTCATGGACCCCCAGCAGCAGCAGCAGCAGCAGCAGCAGCAGCAGCAGCAGCAGCAGCAGCCAGAGGTCCACCCAGCCCTCCCGGCAGGAGCAGGGCTTGCCCTGCTCCGTGCCATGCGGGAGGCAGCTGAGCACCTCCTTTCCCCAGAGGAGGATATGCCCCCAGGGCAGCAGGGCTCAACCCCTACCCCTGCAGCACCCCGCCCCCCCCCGCCTCACACGCCGGCGGCTGTGGAGCTACCCCACCAGCATTGACTGGTGGGAGCGGCTGGTGCTTGGGGAGTGGGACGACAACCGCTGGCTCAGAAACTTCAGGATGAGCCGGCAGACATTTCTGGAGCTGTGCCAGTGGCTCACCCCCGCACTCAGGCACCAGGACACCGCCATGCGGCGTGCCCTCACAGTGCAGAAACGGGTCGGCATCGCTGTCTGGAAGCTGGCCACTCCAGACAGCTACCGATCCGTGGGCCAGCAGTTTGGTGTTGGCAAGGCCACCGTCGGGCTGTCTTCATGGAGGTAAGAGAACCCACGGGGGGAGGGCAGGGCAGGGGAGGGGGGCCCGGGCACAGGACGGCAAGGAAGGGGAGGCCAGGGCAGGGCAGGGGAAGAGAAGGGGAGGGAAGGGCAGGGCAGGGCAGGGGGGCCAGGGCAGAGGAGGGCAGGGCAGGGCAGGGCCACGCACACCCTGCTCACCCCTCATTGGTGCTGTCCCATGTGCTTTCTCTGCAGGTTGTGCGTGCCATCAACGCCGTGCTCCTGCACAGGCTGGTGAGGCTGGGGGACCCAGATGCCACCATCATGGCCTTTGCCACCCTGGGCTTCCCCAACTGCTTCGGGGCTCTGGATGGGACTCACATCCCCATCCGTGCCCCGCATCACAGTGGAGGACGATACCTGAATCGAAAGGGCTACCATTCTGTCGTCCTACAGGCCTTGGTGGACAGCCGGGGACGTTTCCAGGACATTTATGTGGGCTGGCCTGGCAGCAAACACGACGCCCGGGTTTTCCGGAACTCCGGCCTGTGCCGCCGGCTGGAGGCGGGGACCTACATCCCCCAGCGGGAGATCCCTCTGGGAGACACCACCATGCCCTTCTGCGTCATCGCAGATGCGGCCTACCCCCTCCGGCCGTGGCTCATGCACCCCTACACGGGCCATGTCTCCGCTAGCCAGGAGCGCTTCAACCAGCGCCTGAATCATGCGTGCCAGGTGGTGGAGCACTCATTTGGCCGCCTGAAGGGACGCTGGAGATGTCTCCTGACCCGCCTGGATGCAGGTCCCAACAACATCCCCCAGATTGTGGGTGCCTGCTGCGCCCTGCACAATTTGGAAGAGAGCAAGGGGAACACCTTTTTCCAAGGCTGGGCTTCGGAGGCCGGCAGGGCAGACGTCCAGCCACCTGCTGCCCCCAGTCGGCAGGTGGACCCCGTGGGGACCCGGGTCCGGGAGGCCCTGAGGGCCCACTTTGATGAAGAGGCCGCGGGGTGAACTCTGCCCAGGTCCCCTACTGCCCGCCCCTTCCTCCACCACACTCCTGCCCCAACACCTGCACCATGGAGCACCCCACCGCGCCCCCCTCCCACTTGTCCTGGACAAATGACAGCACGCACTTGTGGCTGAACTTAAACTTTTTTTTTTCTTTCCGAACCTTTTTTTTTTAACTGTAAATATGAGAACCAAAAACAAAGTACGTACAAACATGTTGAAAAAAACTAATATGTACAAAAATAAAACAATACAAAGAAACAACTGTCCTCAATAATAAAAAGAAAACCAGGGAGGATAAAGGGGAGAACTATTTACATGGGGGGTCGGGGCAAACCGGGGGCAGAAAATAACAGGGTCCAACTATATACAAGGGGGGGGCCACGTCCCGGGCCCCTCGCCCCTATAGCCCGGCACTGGGCGTGCCCGGCCGGGAGTCCCGCCGCGGTCGCAGCCCTGTCCGGGGCTGGGTGGGGGGGCGGGCCGGACCGGAAGGTACGATGGCCGGCGAGTGTCAGGTGGCTCCAGGGGTCCCTCGGTGCTCCAGCCCTCGGCGGTGGGTGGCGGGGAGACAGTGGACGGGATGGCGACGGGCGGAGCAGCTGGTGGTGGGGCTGCAGGAGCAGGCAGGGCGGGCGATGCGGCGGCCGGCGCGGCATGGGGGTACAGGTAGTCCACCAAGCGGTTAAATGTCTCCATGTAGGCCCCCCATGCCTCCTGGCACCAGGTCAGCGCCCGCTCCTGCAGCTGCAGCTGCTGCTCCGCGACCTCCAGCTGCCATCGGTGGATGGCCAGCAGCTGGGGGTCCATCACCGTCGGCTGTTGGTGGCACAGGGTCCGCCGTCTAGCCCGCCGTGGGGCCGGTCGGTCCTCGGCCAAGGGGCTGCCGTGGAGCGATGGTCCCGGAGGGCTCTCTGGGACGACTGATGCCTCGCCGGCGCTCTCTTCCGGTCCTTCTGATGGTGCAGGTGCAGGACACAGGAGAGGAGGGGGGGAAGAAGAATGGAGACAGGCGTTAGTGTGGGCCCCGAGCTGTGGCCTTTGTCCCCCCAGCCCTGTGCTGCATGTTCCCCATCCCTGTCCCCGGGAGATGCTGCTGTGATGGATGGGGTTCAGGGGTCCCCCTGCCCTGCACCCTGTCCCTTGGTGGGAGCGACTCTCACTTCACCCCCCAGGGTCTGACAGCAGGAGAGGTTTCTTAGGCCACAGATGCCCAGTTTCTCCCAGGAGTGACAGCACCAGCTGTCAGAAGAGACAGTCCCTCCAACCCGTCCTGGGGAGAAGACTCCAAGGGGTGCCCCTCGGGGATGCAGCTTTCCCCCTCCTCAGGCTGGCTGCCTTCCAGCTCTCGCTTCCCCTAGCCTCTACCTGTGGGCCCCGCCCTCGCCCCCCAAGTCCAAGCCAGCTCGGCTCCTCCCTCCTCTTTGTTCAGGGCAGAGGTGTCACCTGCCAGCTGTAGCCCCAGGATCCTCCTTTGCCCCTGGGAGCTATGCCACTCTTGTTGCTCATATGTAGCCTGAGTCTCCCTTTGGCACTCCCCCCACTCCATCACATGCTGCTGCTGCGGGGTGTCCCACCCCCTCCTCCCGGGGGCCCCTCGAGGTTCCGCTCCCCCCTGGCCCGGGGATGGGGCATGGCACTGTCATGCGGGGTGCGGGGGGGGCAAGGGCTGATGCAGTACTGTGAGGGCCATGGCCCTGCTGTCCTTGGGGCCATGGCCATGTGAGCATGTGGGGGGCCCTGGACACATATCTATTACCCCCGCCCCTCAAGCCCAGGGGTGTCCACCAGAGGGGGGTACCTACCTGTCGGTCCGCTCCCACGGTCCGGAGATCCCCGGGGGGCAGAGGCCCTGCTGCTGCTCCGGGATGGCAGGAGGAGGATCTGCAGCCCGGATTCTGCAGAGGAGGAGCCCCCCTCCTCCTCCTCCTGCCGCGATGTCCTGGGGCTTGCCTCCGGGGCGAACTCCGTCTGCAGGGCCTGCTGGGGCTCGTCGGCCGAGGTGTCAAGGGTGGCCAGAGGGGAGGAGGTGTGCCGGGGGCCCAGGATGTCCCTGAGCTCCCTGTAAAAGGGGCAAGTGATGGGGCGGCCCCAGATCGGCTGGCCGCATCCCGAGCCCAGGAGTAACCCTGCCGCAGCTCCTTCACCTTACTCCTGACGTGATCAGGAGCGCGGGCAGGGTGACCCCGGGCAGCCAGGCCGTCGGCCAGCCGAGCAAACACATCCGCGTTCCGCCTCTTGCTCCCCATTACCTGGAGCACCTCCTCCTCGCTCCAGAGCCCCAGCAGGTCCCGCAGCTCAGCCTCCGTCCAGGAGGGGCTCCGCTGCCGCTTCCCAGCCTGTCTGCCCTTCTGGCTGGGCTGGCTGCCCTGGCTCCCCTTGGGGGGGTCCCCTGGGGGAGCTGGGGGGTCTGCCGGCCAGCCATTGCAGCTGGGTGGGGGGCTGAGGTAGGTGCAGGCTGGCCGCGTGTGCAGGCTGCAGCCTGCACGTTCCCTTAGCTTCCTGCACAGGAAGGGAGGGGCAGGGGACCTTTAAGGGGCCACTCCTCGCGGCCACCAGTGAGCTGAGGGGCTGGAGAGAGCGTCTCTCAACCCCCCAGCTGATGGCCTCCATGGAGGACCCGGCAATTTCGACGTTGCAGGACACGCAACGACTGCATGGTCTCGAAGTAGGGCGCTATTCCGATCCCCTTATGAGGTTAGCGACTTCGACGTCTCTCCGCCTAACGTCGAAGTTAACTTCGAAATAGCGCCCGACGCGTGTAGCCGCGACGGGCGCTATTTCGAAGTTAGTGCCGCTACTTCGAAGTAGCGTGCACGTGTAGACGCGGCTCATGGCCTGTAGGACCACCAAGTGGTAGCCCTTCCAGTTTACATATTGTCCTCCTCTGTGGTCTGGGGCATGGATAGGGATGTGGATCCCATCAAAGTCCCCAAGCAGTTCAGAACCCCCCTTGCAGCGAAGCCCACAATGGCCGTATCCAGGTCCCCAACTCAGATGACCCTCTGGAGTAGCAGGGTGTTGAGTGCACACACACACACACACACACACACACACACACACACCACCTGCGGGGAGGGGACATGGGCACCTGTGAGGGTATGCAGGGTGTGCCCAGCCCCCTTCCTCCCTGCCCCCCCCAGTGGGTGCATTTCCAGGCTTCCTTACCTCCATCACAACAGCCCCCACTGTGGCCTTGACCACACCAAATTGGTGACCCATGGAGTGGTACCTATCTGGAGTGGCCATCTTCCAGACAGCAATCGTGACTCTTTTCTCGACGGTGAGGGTGTGCTGCATCTGTATGTCCTCGTGCCTCAGGGAGGAGGTCAGTCATTGGCAGAGCTCCATGAAGGTTTGCTGCTCATGTGGAAATTCTGCAGCCACTGAGCAGTGTCTCGCTCCCTCACGAACACGTGCTCCCACTACTCTGAGCTGGTGGGGCAGCTCCAGAGCCGTTGGAGCACCCAGTGGCGGGGGGGAACAGGAGGGCCCCATAGTGTGGGGTGTCCCCTTCTGCTCCTGGGGAGGGGTCCCCTGCCAGGAGCTGCTGGGCGGCCACCCATGCAGTGTCGAGCAGGACGCGTGCTCCATGGGTGACGGCCCAAAGGGTTTCCAGCTGCTGCTGCTGCTGCTGCTGCTGCTGCTGCTGCTGCTGCTGCTGTTGTTGCTGCTGCTGTTCCGTCCATGCCTGTGGGCACTGGGTCTGCAAGGCTAGTGGCACCACCGCAGGACTCATGCTGTGCAGGCCAAGTGCTTTGGGAGGGACCCTTTAAAGGAGCAGCTTGCTGTTGCCTCAGAAGGGCTAGTCTGCCCTGTGACCTCGTCTGCGGGCTTTCCTGGCCCCTAATTCCGAAAGGGGCTGCTAGTGTGTGTAGGCGCTCTGTTTCTGCATCCGGGGCGGCCCCTTTCGACATACTGTGTTGCTACTTTGATGTTGCAATGGACAGCACTGGCCCTAGTGGGTTTGTGCACGTCACGTGTTGAAGTAGCATATTTCAATATTGCTAGTTCGAAATATACTACTTCAAACTAGTGTTCAAGTGTAGACGTAGCCCAGGTGGTTCCACTGTGCCAATGTTAAATTCTTAGAGGTGCCACCTTTTGGATGAAGCAGCGAACCAAAGCGTCCTGATCATTTTCACAGCCTTGCAGGTGCAGAGTTAATGTTTTCCTTTCCCCTCTACCCCAATTGTATAAAATATGCTTGATGTCCTGAGTGGGTGAATGGTTTTGCACTGCATTCTTAGAGAACAGGTGCATTCCACCACAAAAATAGCTTTATTTCAAGTAGGGGTGCAGTCATTCATTCTAATGCCTCCACCTTTTGTTCTGCAAATAGGCTTTTTGTGGTTCCTCACTTCTGGTTGAACTAATGCAGAAGGAACTAGAGAGTTCCTTGTTGTACCATGAGATGAAGGAACATAAGGGAAGCAGAACAGGAGGCTGAATGTCAGGTTGCTCAGCTTCTTTTCGATAACTGCCTGTTTACAACACAAGTCATCTCAAGAATCCTCAGATGTACAGAAAACCAGATTACCACAGAGAAATGCAATGGTTTAACAATGGGGACTTCTCCTTTTTCCAAAAATATGTGTTCAGCTGATAGGAAACTGCTGCTGGCTCCAGTGAAATACGAACCAACCCTGAGCAGTTATTGACTGAAAAGGAAGACTATGTCCAAAGAGTACAAAGGTTTATTGATTTGTTCTCTTGTAGTAGGAAGTTGGCCGTGAAAGCCCTGGCACGATCATGATTTGCTTTCATCTCTAACTTTCATATGTCTATTGATTTAGAACAGAGCTGGGAAAGAAAACTTGAAATCAGATCTTCTAAACTGTCATTCCTGTGTTAGCCAAGAACTTGAGTGCTTTGAGGGAGGTTATGAGTTCATAACCACTTGTGATTTAGGCATCGTTCCTAGACAGCAATCGAAAACCTGCCTGGGTTGTTCTTTAAAGATCTAATGTGTTTCGTCTGCGTGAGAGAGGAACCTTAGGGTGGCCCATTGCTAATCCAAAGTTTTACATTTTTGTGAAGTATCCTCAGCACCAGGCATTTATTTGCAGCAGGGCTGTAGCAAGGGCAAGGTGAGTGAGGCACTTGCCTCAGGCACACAGCTGAGGGGAGCACAGAGTTATGCGTCATGAGATTTTCTTAAACCTAGACCTCTGCCATCATGCATTTCAGAGCAGGGTCTCGGGAATAGGATCCAGGGGCTGTGTGTCGCCTGCGCAAGAGAAAGAGGCAGGAGCGATTGTTCCATTCGCAGCACATAGGGATGGGGAGCGTTTCCAGTAACTTGCTTTGATGTCCTGCGCAGGCAGTGACTTGGCTAGTGTGCGCACATCTGCCTGCAGGACAGCAGAGAGCTCCTCCCACTCCTGATGGAGGTGGCTTGTGCATGGCTGCCATGTCCTCCTTGCCTGGCCAGGAAAGGTGAGGGGGGATGGGCTGTAGGCAGCACTGCTCCTTCCGCCTTCAGGGAGCAAGGGACTGCTGTAAGCTGCACGGGTGGCTCGTTTCAGGGCTGGGAGGTAGGAGCAGCAGCCCTGAGGGGCCAGTAGCCACTCTGTGGCTGGGGCAGAGTGTGGCCTGGGGGTCCCCCAGCACCTTCTGCAGGACTGCTGCTGCCTAGCTCTGGTGGACTCGCTTTGCCTTCAGGGCTTTCTCCAGGACCTGCCCTGTCCACAGCCCAGCTCCACTCTTGTGGCAAAGAGAGTGGCGGCAGCTCTGCCCTTGCTGCTACGGAGTGGACCAAGCCACCTTCTGGGTGCCCAGCTCCACCACAAGGAGAACTGGGCCCTACCCACTGCTTGACCCTGTAGGGAGCTCGGTGCCCAGAGGAGCAGCAACCTGCTTCCCTGACACCTCCCTGGTTCCTTCATCCAACAACTGCATCTCACCTCAGCTTCTTCTGCCGGAAGCTGAGGCCACGCCTAGCTCTGGGGCAGCCCTCTGCCACCAGGATCAAAACTGCTTGGTTCCCGTTCCCCACAGCCACAGCTCAGATGAAAGTTAGAGAATAGTATTCTCTGGTTTATCAACATTTTGGAAACCTCTCTCAAAATGTCTAGGATGGTGTATAGTTAGTAGCTTCCTGTAATTAATTTTCTTTCTCAGTTAAAAAGAAGAGACTAACATGGCTGAAAACTCTCCACCACCATTGCTCCCACTTCCCACCCTGGCCATGATTCATGGGGCGAAGGCCAGGATGACAGACAGGGATCTCGGGCAGGAGCAGGGCAGCAGGGACAACGGTGGAATTGGGGCATCAGGGGGAGTGGGTGAATGACAGGGGCAGTAGAATAGTGGGGGGAGAGCAGGGGCAGGATGCTGGGCCCTCAGACTCCTGCCTATGGTTCTGAGGTTGTCCATGAGCTAGGTCCCAGAGTTCAGGCTCGGTCCAGGAGGAGTTCCCCCTTTTGGTGGCCTGGGTGGGCTCCTGGAACCCCTTGGCTGGCTCCCTGGGAGAGCCCTGTGGGTCATGGGGTGGCTGACTGGCAGCCATGCTATGAATGTGTGCTGCAGGGGTGTCTGTGAAGTTGTGGGGCTGCTCAGATCGGCTTTTTTGCTGTCTCCACACTCACATCTTCCTGCAACGAGGTCCCCAGGGCTCCCTGCACCTTTCAGATGGCTGGACATAGGGAGCATACAGTTCCAACAGTGCTGGCCAGGGCGTCTCTGAGCTGCAGCTGGGCATGGAGGACTCCTCTTTTGAAAGAAGGTGCCCCAGAGTGTCTTCAGATGCTTTTTCTTTTTCTTTTTCTTTCAAAAGATTCTTTCAAAATAGGGCTTTCTTCCTCATTCAGGAGTGGGAGAGGGCTGCTGGAAAAAGTGGTACATTCTTTCAATTTAATGGCATCTCTGAGTTACAGATTTATTTATTTATTTTTTTAATAAAGGCCCAGCTTTTCGAAAAATCTTGCTCGTGTACATGTAACTTCTGTTATCAGTTATTCTCCAGATCTGAAGAATTGGGTCTGTCCTGCAAAAGCGCATCACCTAATAAATAATATTGTTAGTCTTCAAGGTGCTACAGAACTTCTTTTATTTTGTTTTTTTTTAACTTTAGGATAGGCATTCTGCTTACTTTAATCAATGTACTTAGTCCAACACTCTAACTCAGAGGTGTCTAGTATCTCTGCTCTATGCTTTCTCTTGGACCTGTCCAAAAATGGACAGGTCCATTTTATAAAGGTTTTCATGGCTTTGAATCTGTTTTTCAGTATAGAAGGAAAACCAAACCCTTTGATACTTTTTGTGAAACAGAATGTGATGGTAACCTCCAATTTAAAAGCCAAAAGGACTGATTTGAACTTCAGTTCTCTTTCAATGCAGGACTAGAGAAACCTGTCTCAGAAATCTTTGCAATGAAAAATTGTGTTGACAGTGATAGATCTCTGTGAAATTTTTCAGTTTTGACAAGACAATATCTTCCAATAAGAATGACATTTAACTGAAAACATTCCAGCCAGACCTACTATACTGTAACCATGAAGTCCAGCTGAGCACCCCCTAGGAACTCAAATTTACAACTCTTTCCAGAGTCACAGGGGGCACATGGAAGTACAAGTCCTACTTCATAAGAACACGTCATGGAATGACATTTCCATCAGGCCAATTGGCATTCCTCAGATACATTCTTTAAAAAACACGATGAATTAACACTTTGAAACACTGCAGCTTGTCCTTGTGATGTTGAAAGTTCTGAGTCCAGAATGGACCATAATGGTCTTCTAGTCTGAGCTACTTAACATGGATCAAAGAAACCAGCCAGTGATTTTTATATTAAAAACTTCTGATTCAGCTGTAGCATATCTTTAGATAGCCCTGATCATGTTGAATCCTACAGTAATAAAATAATGACTGTCCTGGGGCAAAGCTGCTTCTAGAATCATGTTTCTCATACATAAAATTATGGTGGCAGAAGACAATAGATTATTTTGGAATATCAGTAGGAATCACTTACCCTAGCTACTACTGTCCCCAGTTTAGCAAAACAGGCAGAGAGACTCATTGGGCAGGAATACAGAATGGGATATTCAAAAACACCCAAGGGATTTGGACACCTCTCAATTCTTAAATTTAGTAGTTGAAATAGCTCATATTTTCAAAGCTGTCTATGCAATTTAGTTGCTCATTGTTGGGAATTTGGTGTCCAAAATGTCTACATAGCCTTGAAAATTTCAAGACATCTCATTTCCTAGAAGTTTCTGAAAATTGTAATCAATTTTCAACAAGTAAGAGCAAAAGTCAGAATCTCAGAGCTTGATTTGTAACCCATAACTTGACTGTTTTTTTCCTCACCTGTTCACTACCCTCAAAATGAGGCTATAGTGAGACGTAGGCTCCTTCACACGGCTGTCTTGTGGTATAGTTAATGTTTGTATCATCCATGCCCACTCTGTATGGTGCCTTGTCCACTTCTCGTGATACCCAGCTCAGAGAATATTAGTTGATCACCTTGCAGCGTTGGCTTATAAACCAGGGGCTATGTCTACATTACAGACATCTTTCAAAAGAAGCCCTTCTAGAAGATCTCTTCTGAAACAGCTTATTTCAAAAGAGTACGCCCACACACAAAAAAGCAGATAGAGTGATTTGCTCTTTTCAAAGAGTGTCCACACAGCCTCTTTTGAAAGAAAGGGCCAGGGATGGAAAAATCAGGCCCCACAAAGACTGCTTTACTCACATTTTCTTTCAAAAGGAGCTTTCGAAAGGGGGTGTTCTTCCTGAAACAGGAAAGGAAGAGCAATTTTGAAAGGATCATTGCAGTCTTGCAGATCACTTTTGGAAGAATGTTTTTTTGGGTGTAGACATTCTGTGGGATCTTTTGAAAGAGACCCCTTCTTTTAAAAAATCTTTTGAAACAGCTTGCCAGCATAGATGCATCTGGCGTGATTCAAAATGTACACTTTAACAGCTGTGTTTCCCAGGTTCAAGTCCCTAGTGGTGACAACCCAGCCTGGAGGAGTAGGGGAACATTTGCAAAGACTTTGGCAATCGTCTGATGCCATGGACTATGTGAGCACAAAGCACTCAGTTATTATCCTTTCCACGGTTTGAGTAGTAGGTACATGATCCTCTATCTGAGAAAATGTTTTCATGTAATTAGTAGCACCTGTGGAGAGAAAGTAATGATTTCTGAGGTGGGTACAAAGGATGTACAAAGTATGTCTTTCTGTTCATTGCTGCAAAGAAAGATAATCTTAAACTACCCAAATAGCTACTCTCCAAAAAGCCTCCTTTGCTAAGGCGCCACGTATTTTCCAGCAATCAGAAAAGACTGTGATTTTCCATCATTATGCTTATTTTTGTGTGCTTTGAGACAGTGTTCTATTTCCATTAAAAATCCATGAAAATTGTGGCTGTGCCTTTTAATGTGATATTGTTAATTAAACTGTGCTGTCATGTACCAAAGTCTTATAAAATGCCTTGGAATAGGATAAAATATAATAGCAGAAATAAAATTGGCCAATTTATCTAACAGGAGATTAAAGGGCTTCTTGTTTCCTTTGTGAATTTAGATTTCCAGAATTAAATGAGTGTGAAGTAATAATATTTTTCAGCACAATCATTATCATTTTTATGGCAAGTGAATGTATGCAGCATTTCAGTGTTATTGTACTTAACTCACCGAATTGTACTCCCTTGCTGGCCAGGCATACCTGCTGCACTACTCTGGACCCTGATATAACCAACTTCCCTGCCTCCTACTACTCCAGTCCCAATTAAGGGAGTAGACTAGCTAGGGGTTATGAATTCTGGGAGGAAGGAAGCCAAAAACAGGAAGAAGAGGAGAGAGAAAAGCTGGGCACAGGGAGGGGCCCAGCCTGACAGTCAGATGCTGCTGTTGGCAAAATTTTGTAATGGAAAACCCTTTACACAGATAGTAAGATGGCAATGGTGGGAAACATCTGTAAATAAAAAGTATTGGTGTTTGCAGCAACCAGTGGCATCCTTGACTGATCTGCAAGGGAAGCATGAGCTACATTCAGAGAGGCCCAACTTACACCAGCTATTTCAAAGTCTATCACACTGGTCAGATATTGGCTTTACAAAGCTACAGCTCTGGTTCTTCCGAAGCACTGCAAACTAAGTGAGAGAGATATTTTTATCTACCACTGAAATGCAGCCAGCCTTGGCATGGAAGACAGCAGATGTTTAAGAGCATACTATATCAGAGAGTAGGACAGGAACTGCAAAGGAATGATGGGTTAGTTTCTCAGCTGTGGAAACTCACTGTATCTCTACTGTGCTAAGCAGCTGAGAACCTGGTCCCACTCTATCCAACCAACTTCATTGGAATTGGATGGGTCAGTGAGTTGAGACACAGAATAAACACATCTTGCTTTCCTGAAATGTGCCATTGAATTTCTAATTATTGCAAATGACCAAGACCTGGCTTCTTCTGCTTCACCAGGAGAGCACCCCTCGCTGTACAGAGTGCAAACACTCTCCTCATTCTTTGCATTTGCAGTGAGTGTTTCCCAAACACATGACAAATTGTGAAGGAGAGCTCCTCAGGCTAGTAGCATGAGTACATGCATGGCCTCATGTCAGTCTATGGGTCATTCATCCAGTATGGTGGAGGTACCAGAATCAAGACCTGAAACTGAATCCTCACTGGAGATGGGTAAATGGGTCAGTGTTATTGTTATCCCCATTTTATAGCTGGAGAAACTGAGACAGAATGAGGGAAGCTGAAATCTGGCCCCCACTGCAATCAAGGGCAATTATCCTATTGTCAGTGGGGCCAGGACTTCATCTTGGGTGTTTTCTCTGGGCCTTCCAGCAAGTCAGTGGCAGATGTCCACTCTCCAAGACCTGTGTTCTAACCATCGGACCTTGCTGTAAACAAGCCTTGTAAACAAGGTTGTAAACAAACCTCCATGCTGGCTCACTGAGTATCAGGTGGAAAAGTAACATTTCATAGCCATGGCTTCAATGCTGTTGTCTCCTTCATGGCAGCCAGTACAGTCTCTGCCTGACCCTGCTTATCCTGTGAGATGCTGTAGATTGATAGGTACTATTAGACAAGGGTAATGGTTCCATGCAGACTGAAGTTACAGAACCAGGGCGCAGACAGCAGGGATTAGAGAAAAGAGAAAAGCGATAGTTGGCACCAAGTGAAAGCCAAGTGTTATCTTCCCAGGCGCTGCTCCCCATTAGGAGGCTGCTGCTGCTGCTGCTGAGCTTTCAGCATGCAGGATACCAGAAGGGAATGGAAAACTGAAAATCATTAAGGAAGCAGTTACGAAGGGTTGCTTCCTCCACAGATCCTGGAGAATGTGAACAGTGGGCACATCTAATTAGTGCTGAAGCTGGGCAGAGAGAGGAAAAAGGAGTCAGCAGCCAATAACTGAGAGGGAATGGAAAAGGCCAAAGAACTCTTGCCTCCGGAAGGGATTTTTGCATCAATGGCATTTTAACAGTGCAGAGCTCCACTGCAGATCTGCACTCACATGCAAAGTGGGGCTTGAACTAGTGTGATTTACTCCAGCATAGGTGCTGCTCCCACATGGGTCAGTGGCAGTGGGGACTGAAATGGGAACTTCTGGCTCTAAAACAAGCACATGGCTTTACTACCTGGTCACTTCTGCTAACCAGTTCTGCAGCAGACTCATTGGCTTTTAGCTGTGGCCCAACAACCAGGAAATGGGGCCAAAATGTCACACTTGGGCTACGTCTACACGTGCAGCCAACATCGAAATAGTCTATTTCGATGAATAACGTCTACACGTCCTCCAGGGCCGGCAACGTCGATGTTCAACTTCGACGTTGCTCAGCCCAACATCGAAATAGGCGCAGCGAGGGAACGTCTACACGTCAAAGTAGCACACATCGAAATAGGGATGCCAGGCACAGCTGCAGACAGGGTAACAGGGCGGACTCAACAGCCAGCCGCTCCCTTAAAGGGCCCCTCCCAGACACAGTTGCACTAAACAACACAAGATACACAGAGCTGACAACTGGTTGCAGACCCTGTGCCTGCAGCATAGATCCCCAGCTGCCGCAGAAGCAGCCAGAAGCCCTGGGCTAAGGGCTGCTGCCGACGGTGACCATAGAGCCCCGCAGGGGCTGGAGAGAGAGCATCTCTCAACCCCCCAGCTGATGGCCGCCATGGAGGACCCAGCAATTTCGACGTTGCGGGACACGGATCGTCTACACGGTCCCTACTTTGACGTTCAACGTCGAAGTAGGGCGCTATTCCTATCTCCTCATGAGGTTAGCAACTTCGACGTCTCACCGCCTAACGTCGAAGTTAACTTCGAAATAGAGCCCGACGCGTGTAGACGCGACGGGCGCTATTTCGAAGTTGGTGCCGCTACTTCGAAGTAGCGTGCACGTGTAGACGCAGCTTTGGTGGATTATATATGCCCTGAAATCAAACACTCAGCAGCCTCCCAGCAAGATTTGTTTGTGTGCCCCACCCACACAGCCCTTGTCTCAAAATAAATCGGGCCCCCTCCTGGACAGAGGCCAAGCTCTGGGACCTGCTCTTCCTAAGGGAGGATGAGGAGGTCCTGCACCAAATGGGGTCCAGCACTGCAATGCCATGGCATTTGAATGGCTCTCCAAGGGCTTCACCAGCTGGGACAACCCCACCTGCACCCCAGACCAGGTGAGGTCAAAGGTTAAGGAGCTCCACCAGGGCTACTGCAAGGCCCTGATGCATCTGGGTGATTGGAGGCAGTGCCCACCAGCTGCCCCTACTACAAAGAAATGGACTGCCTCCTCAGGACCAAGGAAGTGTGACCCCCAGTCATTGTCCTGGACACAGTGGAGCCCGAGACCAAGCCAGAGCTGGAGATGGAGGGCGAACACTGCCTGGGACCAGCAGCCAGCACCAGGCACCCATGAACGGTCTGGAGACTCTACACCATCAGCAATGACAAGGGCTCAAGCGAGGGGGCTAGGGGGCTCTCATCATTGACAGAATGTCTGGGCTGTCCAGCCAGTTCCTCTCCACTGTGGAAGGACTGGGGGAGGACAGAGGGGAGCCTGCACCATGCCACCCATGCAGGGAACCTTGGGATCCAGACATCTCCCATGATGGGGAGGGGAGGGGTGGAGATGGAGAGGTCATTGCACTGGACTAATGGCCCATTCCTCCCTCCCCTCCTGTCTCCAGCACCCAACAGCCAGATGAACCTTGTCCACAGGCCAGGGAGCCTGACTATGTAGGGTGAGAGGGAGCATCCTGGACCCTGACCAGGGACAGCACAGGGCCACTGTGAGGCCATCCACCAGCACCACCAGGGCAGGGAGAAGGAGGCGGGGGACACTGCCCACACCACAGCCCTGCGAGACCTCACTGGCGTGCTGTGGCAGTAGCTTGTGAGGGAGCAGCAGGCCTTGGACAGGGTGGCGTACAACTTGGGTGCCCTGATCCAGGCCTTGACTGCCCACCTGGCCCCACCTGCCACCCCCTTGTGAGCACTCTTGCACCCACCAGTCCTACTCCCACCCCTCTATCCCCCATCCCTCCCAGCTTCCGACCCCCCTGCAGCCTTCTCCTCTTCAACCTCTTCTATATATCAGCCCACCCCACCATGAGCCTGATCTCTGTGCCCTGACCCACACCACCCCTGTAAATAGTTTCCCCACCCCCCCAGTTCATGGTCTCCCCGACCCCTCCAGTTCATAGTTCCCCCAACACCACCGTAAATAGTTCCCCCCACTCCCTAGTTCATAGTTCCCCGACCCCACTGTAAAGGGTTTCAATGATTATGAACACAAACACTTGCTGATATGTGTGCAGGAAATTATTTATTTGTGGTTACCCCTGTGTCCCCTGTGTACGTGTGCGGGGTGGTGGTGGGATGTGTCTGTGCAGTTGGGTGGTGGTGGGCAGTGCATGGCCGGGGGGATCAATGTGGTTATTTGGTGAATGCCTCATGAAGGACCTCCCTTACCAACACCCCGTCCCACTGGGCATGGTGGCACGGGGCAACAGGCAGATGCTCATATCCTCACCCAGTCTAAGCGGCCCACCCCTGCACAAAAGACTCTTCATTAGCCTCCACCATGTTGTGCAGGGTGCAGCATGCCCCAACCACTGTGGGGACATTGTGGGGCCCCACCCCCAGCCTCATTAGGAGGCATCGGAAGCTCCCCGTCAGGTGGCCAAATGCCCATTCTACTGTATTCCGGGCCTGGTTGAGGCACTCATTAAAAACATCCTGTGTCAGCTGGGTGTGACCCATGTACAGCCTCATGAGCCAGAGCTGCAGGAGTAGGCTGCATCTGCCATGATGCAGGGCGGCATCATAGTGTCCCTGATGGGGGGCTCCTGCCTGGAGAAGTAGGTCCCCTCAGCCATCCAGTGGCCTGCCCCTGAGTTCCAGAACACCCAGGTTTTGTGGGCGTGGCTGGACCAGCCCATGCAGATGTCCATGAACCAGCCCCTGGTATTGATGAGAGCCTGAAGCACCACGGAGTGTTAGCCCTTGCTATTCACATGAGCCCTACCTCTGTGTTCCGGGTCCTGGATGGTGATGTGTGTGCCATCCACGTCCCTGAAGCAGTTGGGAAAGCCCAACTCGCTGAACCCCCAGATGGTGTTGTCGAGGTCTCCGATGTAGATCCGCTGCTGCAGGAGGAACTTGTTGATGGCGTGGACGACCTGCAGGGCATGAGGGGAGAGTGTGCTCATGGGTTTGGATTGGGGTACAATATGCCCACTGCCCTGTCCCCACCTATCCTCCACAGGGCATGCCTCCCCAGGGCACTTCCACCTTCCCCTCTGCATGCCTGTCTGTCCCCTCCCCGATCCTTGTCGGGGGCCACCCGCCCTGGTTCCCAATGGTGCCCCTTACCAGGCAGTCACCTCACCTCTGCTTCCTGCCCCCCATCTGTGACGGGAGTGTGACCCATGCATGGCTTACCTCGTTCAGGACAAGGTATCGGTGACTGTCTGGGGTGGCCATTTTCCAGAGGGCGATTGCCACCCTTTTCTGGAGTGGGATCACTGGCCTCATGCAGGTGTCACAGTGCTGGTGGGCTGGGGCAAGCCAGTGGCACAGCTCCAGGAATGTTCCCTTGTTCATCCTGAAGTTCTGCAGCCAACAGTCATCACCCAGTCCTCCAGCACCAGCCAGTTCCACCAGTCTCTGCTTGTGGGAAAGCCCCACAAGCGGCGGATGGCCCAGGGAATTGGGCAAGGGCATCACACCCTGAGGACAGCCTCCAGGAGGGTGGCCACCAGGACAGCCACCTGAAGCTGCTGCAACACCACAGCCAGCACTGCGGCCAGTGCACTGGCTGTGGCCTCAATGGGCTGGGGAGAGCTGCTTGGGGTCCATGGGTTGGCCCAGGGTGCCTCCTTCGCTTGTTCTCCCTCTGTCTGCCTGGAGACAGATAGCCAGCCCTCAGCATGGGCAGGCCAAGGCTTCTGGTGGGGTGGGCCCTTTAAAGAGGCAGCTGGTGACTGCTCCGGAAGGGCTTGTCCATCAGGCGACCCTGCCACAGTGTTTCCTGGCCCTGTACTTTTGAAGGGCACCCTGGAACGCGTGGATGCTCTCTTTCAAAGGAGCTCTGGGTGGGGCCTTTCAAAGTGGTGGGTTGGACCTTCGGTCTCCGTTTGCCCGTGTATGTTCTCCTTTTCGAAAGGCGGCTCTTGGCGTGCTTTCGCGAAAGCCCTCCTTTCGAACGTGCTTGTCATGTAGATGAGGCCAAAATTTGTGCTTTGGTGACCAGATGTCCAGTTTTTAAAGAGACAGTCTCATATTTAAGCCTTTCTGCAGGTGTCTTGACTTTTTTTAAAAAATGGTCAACTGGCCTGTATTTTCTGTCTTTCCCCTCCCATCACTACTGGTGTGTGTGTGTGTGTGTGTGTGTGAGTTCAGGGGATGGTGGGACTGGGAGTGCAAGTCTGGAGGTTTGGAACGGCTGCAGTGTGTGGGGCCAGCTGCTCCGCCTGCTTCTCCATCAGTAATACCCTTCTGCAGTGCCTCTTCCTGGCCACCAGGACACCTTTACCGCTGGTCCCATTTCGAGCAAACCCTGGCTGCTTGCTGCAGTGGTTGATGAGTATGGGCTGGTGGTGGCCAGTTACATGTCACCTCTGAGCTACGTCTACACGTGCACCCTACATCGAAGTAGCTTATTTCGATGTTGCGACATCGAAATAACGTCTACACGTCCTCCAGGGCCGGCAACGTCGATGTTCAACTTCGACGTTGCGCAGCCCGACATCGAAATAGGCGCAGCGAGGGAACGTCTACACGTCAAAGTAGCACACATCGAAATAGGGATGCCAGGCACAGCTGCAGACAGGGTCAACGGGCGGGCTAGCGCTTCCGGGGCAACAGCTAGCCGCTCCCTTAAAGGGCCCCTCCCACATACACTCAGCCTGCACAGCACGCGGTCTGACGAGCCATATAGGCACACAGACCCTGAGCGATGCAGTCATGGACCCCCAGCAGCAGCAGCAGCAGCAGCAGCAGCAGCTAGAGGTCCACCCAGCCCTCCCGGCAGGAGCAGGGCTTACCCTGGATCTTGTCATGTTGGGGGCAGCTGAGCACCTTCTTGCCCCAGGGGAGGACATGCCCCCAGGGCAGCAGGGCTCAGCCCCTACCCTTGCAGCACCCTGCTCCACCCCCTGCCTCACACGCCGGCGGCTGTGGAGCTACCCCACCAGCACCGACTGGTGGGAGCGGCTGGTGCTTGGGGAGTGGGACGACGACCACTGGGTCCGCCACTTCAGGATGACCCGACAGACATTCCTGGAGCTGTGCCAGTGGCTCAGCCCCGCCCTCAGGCACCGGGACACTGCCATGCGGTGTGCCCTCCCTGTGGAGAAACGGGTCGGCATCGCTGTCTGGAAGCTGGCCACTCCGGAGAGCTACCGATCCGTGGGGCAGCAGTTTGGCGTCGGAAAGGCCACCGTCGGGGCTGTCTTCATGGAGGTAAGAGAACCCACAGGGGGAGGCCAGGGCAGGCCAGGGGGGCCAGGGCAGAGCAGGGGGGCCAGGGCAGGGCAGGGTAGGGGAGCCAGGGCAGGGCAGGGCAGGGCAGGGGAGCCAGGGCAGGGCTGGGCAGGGCAGGGGAGCCAGGGCAGGGCTGGGCAGGGGGGCAAGGGCAGGGCAGAGCAGGGCAGGGGGGCCAGGGCAGGGCAGGGCAGGGGGGCCAGGGCAGGGCAGAGCAGGGCAGGGGGGCCAGGGCAGGGCAGGGCAGGGGGGCCAGGGCACAGCAGGGCAGGGCAGGGGAGCCAGGGCAGGGCAGGCCAGGGGGGCCAGGGCAGGGCAGGGCAGGGCAGAGCAGGGCAGGGGGGCCAGGGCAGGGGAGCCAGGGCAGGGGGGCCAGGGCAGGGCAGGGCAGGGGGGCCAGGGCGGAGCAGGGCAGGGCAGGGGAGCCAGGGCAGCGCAGACCAGGGGGGCCAGGGCAGGGCAGGGCAGGGGAGGGTAGGGGACCCAGGGTAGGGCAGGGCAGGGCACAGCAGGCCAGGGGGGCCAGGGCCGAGCAGGCCAGGGGGGCCAGGGCAGAGCAGGGCAGGGGGGCCAGGGCAGGGCAGGGCAGGGCCATGCACACCCTGCTCACCCCTCATTGGGGCTGTCCCATGTGCTTTCTCTGCAGGTCGTGCGTGCCATCAACTCCATGCTCCTGCACAGGCTCGTGAGCCTGGGGGACCCACGTGCCACTGTCGCCGCCTTTGCCACCCTGGGCTTCCCCAACTGCTTCGGGGCTCTGGATGGGACTCACATCCCCATCCGCACCCCGGACCACAGTGGAGGCTGATACGTCAATCGGAAGGGCTACCATTCAGTCGTCCTGCAGGCCTTGGTGGGCAGCCGGGGACGGTTCCAGGACATTTACGTGGGCTGGCCTGGCAGCACCCACGACGCCCGGGTGTTCCGCAACTCGGGCCTGTGCCGCCGGCTGGAGGCGGGGACCTACATCCCCCAGCAGGAGATCCCTCTGGGGGACACCACCATGCCCTTCTGCATCATCGCGGATGCGGCCTACCCCCTCCGGCCGTGGCTCATGCGCCCCTACACGGGCCACCTCTCCGCCAGCCAGGAGCGCTTCAACGGGCGCCTGAACCGTGCGTGCCAGGTGGTGGAGCGAACATTTGGCCGCCTCAAGGGACGATGGTGATGTCTCCTCACCCGCCTGGATGCCAGCCCCAACAACATCCCCCAGATTGTGGGTGCCTGCTGCGCCCTGCACAACCTCGTGGAGAGCAAGGGGGAGAGTTTTCTTCAGGGCTGGGCCGCCAAGGCCGGCAGGGCACACCTCCAGCCACCTGCTGCCCCCAGTCGGCAGGTGGACCCAGAGGGGACCGGGGTCCGGGAGGCCCTGCGGGCCCACTTCGACGACCAGGCCGCGGGGTGAACTGTGCCCAGGCCCCCTACTGCCCGCCCCTTCCTCCCCCACACTCCTGCCCCAACGCCCACACCACCATGGAGCACCCCACCGCCCCCCGCCCACTTGTCCAGGAGAAATGACAGCACGAACTTGTGGGTGAACGTAAATGTTTTTTTTGTCCTCACGATTTTTTTTTTTTTAAATAAAAAAATATATATATGTGAGACAGAAACCAAAAAGGAGGGACAAACATTCAACAAAACCAAGATGGGCACAAATAAAACTATGTACAACAATAAAAATGAAAGCACTGTGCGCCATCAAAAGAAAAACAAAAAGCAGGGAGGAGAACGGGGAGAACTATGTACAGGGGGGGACGGGGCAAACAGGGGAAACACCCACACCACCCACCCAGTCCCCAAAGTCTGTCCAACAAGGGGGGGGGGGCCACGTCCCGGGCCCCTCGCCCCTACATACAGCCCAGCAGTGGGTGTGCCCGGCCGGGAGCTCCGCCGGGCCTGCAGTCTGGTGCGCGGCTGGGTGGGAGCGGGCTCCACCGGAAGGTAGCGGCGCCGGCGAGTCGCGGGTGGCTCCAGGGGTCCCTCGGCGCAGTGGCCCTCGCGGGGAGGTGGTGGGGCGACGGCGGACGGCCCGGCAACGGCTGGAGCAGCCGGTGGTGGGGCTGCAGGAGCGGGCATGGCGGGCGGTGGCGCGGCCGGCGCGGCATGGGGGGCCAGGGAATCAATCAGCCGATTGATGGTATCCAGAAAGTCCCCCCATGCCTCTCTGCGCCAGGCCAGCGCCTGCTCCTGCAGCCGGAGGTGCTGCTCCGACACCTCCAGCTGCCGGCGGTGGATGGCCAGCAGCTGGCGGTCTGTGGCCGCCGCCGGTTGCAGGTGCGGGGTCCGCCGTCTGGCCCTCCGCGGGGCCGGTCGTTCCTCGGCCGAGGGTCTGCCCTGGAGCGATGGTCCCGGAGGGCTCTCCGGGACAACTGAGGCCTCGCCGGCGCTCTCTTCCGGTCCTTCGGATGGTGCAGGTGCAGGTGCAGGACACAGGAGAGGAGGGGGGAAAGAAGAATGGAGACAGGCGTTAGTGTGGGCCCCGAGCCGTGGCCTCTGTCCCCCCCGCCCTGTGCTGCAGGTTCCCCATCCCCGTCCCTGGGAGATGCTGCTGTGATGGATGGGGTTCAGGGGTCCCCCTGCCCTGCACCCCGTCCCCTGGTGGGAGCGACTCTCACTTCACCCCGCAGGGTCTGAGAGCAGGAGAGCTTTCTTAGCCCATAGATGGCCAGTTTCTGGCAGGAGTGACAGCACCAGCTGTCGGAAGAGACAGTCCTTCCAACCCGTCGTAGGGAGAAGACCCCAAGGGGGGCCCCTCTGGGATGCAGCTTTCCCCCTCCTCAGGCTGGCTGCCTACCAGCTCTCCCTTCCCCTAGCCTCTACCTGTGGCCCCCGCCCTCACCCCCCAATTCCAAGCCAGCTCGGCTCCTCCCTCCTGTTTGTTCAGGGCAGAGGTGTCACCTGCCAGCTGTAGCGCCAGGATCCTCCTTTGGCCCTGGGAGCTCCTCGGCTCGGGTGGCTCATATGTAGCCTGAGTCTCCCTTTGGCACTCCCCCCACTCCATCGCATGCTGCTGCTGCGGGGTGTCCGACCCCCTCCTCCCGGGGGCCCCTCGAGGTTCCGCTCCCCCCTGGCCCGGGGATGGGGCATGGCACTGTCATGCAGGGTGGCGGGGGTCAGGGGCTGATGGCTGCAGTGCTGTGAGGGCCATGGCTCTGGTGTCCTTGGGGCCATGGCCATGTGAGCGTGTGGGGGGCCCTGGACACATCTCTGTTCCCCCCACCCCTCAAGCCCCGGGGTGTCCACCAGAGAGGGGTACCTACCTGTGGGTCCGCTCCCACGGTCCGGAGATCCCCGGGGGTTGGAGGCCCTGCTGCTGCTCCGGGATGGCAGGAGGAGGATCTGCAGGCTGGAATCGGTGGAGGAGGAGCCCCCCTCCTCCTCCTCCTGCCACGATGTCCCGGGGATGGCCTCCGGGGGGGGGCCTCCGGGGTGCGGGGCTTACCTCCGGGGCGGACTCCGGCTGCAGGGCCTGCTCGGGCTTGTCAGCCGAGGTGTCAAGGGTGGCCGGAGGGGAGGAGGTGTGCCGGGAGCCCAGGATGTCCCTGAGCTCCCTATAAAAGGGGCAAGTGACGGGGGCAGCCCCAGATCGGCTGGCCGCATCCCGGGCCCGGGCATAACCCTGCCGCAGCTCCTTGACCTTACTCCGGACATGGTCCGGAGTGTGGGCAGGGTGACCCCAGGCAGCCAGGCCATCGGCCAGCCGAGCGAACGCATCCGCGTTCCGCCTCTTGCTCCCCATTACCTGGAGCACCTCCTCCTCGCTCCAGAGCCCCAGCAGGTCCCACATCTCGGCCTCCGTCCAAGAGGCTCCCCTCTGCCGCTTCCCAGACTACGTGGTCCTCTGGCTGCCCTGGCTGCTGTGGCTCCTCTTGGGGGGGGTCCCCTGGGGGCGCTGGGGGAGCTGCTGGGCAGCCATGGCTGCTGTCAGGGGCTGAGGGCTGTGCAGGCTCGCCGCGGCGTGTACAGGCAGGAGCCTGCACGTTGCCTCAGCCTCCTGCAGTCAGGGCGGGGGGGGGACCTTTAAGGGGCCGCTCCACACGGCCACCAGTGAGCTGCGGGGCTGGAGAGAGCGTCTCTCAACCCCCCAGCTGATGGCCGCCATGGAGGACCCGTCAATTTCGACGTTGCGGGACGCGGATCGTCTACTCTGTCCCTACTTCGACGTTGAACGTCGAAGTAGTGCTCTATTCCTATCTCCTCATGAGGTTAGCGACTTCGACGTCTCGCCGCCTAATGTCGAAGTTAACTTCGAAATAGCGCCCGACGCGTGTAGACGTGACGGGCGCTATTTCGAAGTTGGTGCTGCTACTTCGAAGTAGCGTGCACATGTAGAAGCAGCTCTGGAGTCTAGACACACCCTCAGCATCATGTAAAAAGTGTTTCAGGCGCTCAGGTTTGCAGAGAAAAGGCTGAAAACATGACCCCACTGTGTCCTTAAGGCACAGAAAGAAAACACACATTAAAAGGCCCAACATGAATTGTTCATTTCTCACGGAGAGAGCCGTGTTAGTCTGTATCTTTGAGAACAAAGAGTCCTGTGGCACCTCATGGACTAACAGATATTTTGGAAGATAAGCTTCCGTGGGCAAAGACCCGCTTCATCAGATGCATGAGTGGGCCCGGGGGTGGGGTGTTCCAGAGGGGTATTTAAAGAGTGGGGTCCCAGTAAGAGAGAGGGCCAGAGCTGACAAGGTCTATTCAGCAAGGTAGAAATGGCCCATTATCAGTAGTATGTATCAAAAGAGAAAAAAAACAAGTCAGATCAGACAGGGAGATGTGGCCCATTGTCAGCATCTAATGCGGAGCTGTTAACACCCAGGGCAGAGAAGCTGCTTTTGTAAGTGGCCAGCCAATCCCAGTCTCTGTTTAATCCTTGGTTGATGGAGTCAAATTTGCAAATAAATTGCGGCTCAGAGATTTCTCTCTCCATTTGATTTTTGAAATTTCTTTGTTTCAAGACTGTCACCCTTAAATCTGCCACTGAGTGTCCAGGGAGACTGAAATGTTCCCCCACAGGCTTCTGTACATTACCGTTCCTGATGTCTGATTTATGTCCATTTATTCTTTTATGGAGAGACTGTCCAGTTTGGCCAATGTAAATTGCAGTGGGGCATTGCTGGCACATGGTGGCGTACATTATATTAGTAGATGTGCAGGTAAAGCAGCCCCTGATGGTATGGTTGAAGTTAGGTCCTGTGATGATATCACTGGTGTAGATATGTGAGCAGAGTTGCCAGCGAGGTTTGTTGCAGGGATTGGTTCCAGGTTTAGAGTCACTGTGTTGTGATCTATAGTTGCTGGTGAGAATTTGTTCAAGGTTGGCAGGCTGTCTATAGGCCAGGACAGGCCTGCCTCCCAAGGTCTGTGAGAGTGAAAGATCATTGTCCAGGATGGGTTGCAGACTACTGATGATGCATTGGAGAGGTCTTAGGTGGGGGCTATATGTGATGGCCAGTGGTATTCCCTTGTTCTCCTTGCTAGGCCTGTCTTGTAAGCAGATGGCTTCTGGGTACCCTTTTGGCTCTGCAGTCTGTTTCCTCACTTCCTTAGGTGGGTATTGTAGTTTGAGGAAAGCTTGGTAAAGATCTTCTGGATGTTTGTCTCTGTCTGATGAATCAGAGCAAATATGTTTGTACCGTAGTACTTGGCTGTATACAATGGATCATGTTTTTCTCTGTTTATTTCTCTTTCATCCTGTTATTTTAAGCCAGTCTCATAATTTTTTTTTAATTGGGCTCCTGCAGTTGGCTTTGGTCCCAGGACAAAGACTTTTGCATTGCCATAGCATCTCTTAGGCCGTGTCTACACTGGCCAAAAACTTCGAAATGGCCATGCAAATGGCCATTTCGAAGTTTACTAATGAAGCGCTGAAATATATATGCAGCGCTTCATTAGCATGCGGGCGGCCACGGCACTTTCAAATTGACTCAGCTCGCCACCGCACGGCTCGTCCAGACAGGGCTCCTTTTCGAAAGGACCCTTCCTACGTCGAAGTCCACTTATTCCTATGAGCAGATGGGAATAAGGGGATTTTGAAGTAGGCGGGGTCCTTTTGAAAAGGAGCCCTATCTGGACGAGCTGCGCGGCGGTGAGCTGCGTCAATTTCAAAGAGCCGTGGCCGCCCGCATGCTAATGAAGCGCTGCATATGTATTTCAGCGCTTCATTAGTAAACTTTGAAATGGCCATTTGCATGGCCATTTCAAAGTTTTTGGCTAGTGTAGACATAGCCTTAAAGGCCAAGTTTCATTTTTGCTATTCCTGAAATTGAGATGAGGGCAACAGATGGCAGGAGACAAGAAAGTCAGAGGAAGGCTGTATAAATTCTGCCCTATACAAGTGGCATGTAGACACAATATTTTTGTTCCTGGGTAACTAACAGGTTTCTTTGAATAAAGAAGTAAATGGCCACTTAATACAAGAGATGCTGATGTTTGTCAGGCAGATCACACACCTGTGTTCTCCTGGACATGACCTCCTTTTTGGTCCTCCAGTCTCCAGCCAGACAGGTATTTCAAATATGAAAAGAATCGCTGAGAATCTACAACCACTTTCATGGAAGTTATGGGAAAGGCTCTGCCAGGACTGGTGGTGTTGGACTTCAGTGTTGTAGAGGAATCCCCTAGTGCAGCATTTCTTGGACTGGGGATCCCATCTCAAAATGATGAGAGAAGGAGGGTTGCTGGTAGGGTTAACATATGTTTGGGTTTGTTTAGCTGTGTTCACTTCTTTAGTCCTCCAACTTCCATCCAGGCAGACTTTGGAAATATGAAAAAAGCCCATGATTTTTTCCTTACCTTCAGAAATGTGTGGCTAGAGAGGCAGCTGCTCTCAGCTGCCAAGCCCTGAAAACATTATCCCTGCCAGCAGCAGCACAGAAGCAACGGTGGTGATATCATAGCTTAGAATCATAAAATCCTACAGCTGGAAGAGACCTTGGGAGGTTGGAGTCCAATCCCCTGCCTAAAGCAGGATCAACCCCAACTAAATCATCCCAGCCATGGCTTTGTCAAGCCAGGACATAAAAAACCTCTAGTGATGGAGATTCCACCACCTCACTAGGTAACACATTTCAGGGCTTCACCACCCTCCTTGTGAAAGAGTTTTTCCTAATATCCAACCTACACCTCCCCCTGTGTAATTTGAGATCATTGCTCCTTGTTCTACCATCTGTCAGTAGTGAGAATAGTCTCTCTCCATACTTTTTAGAGCCCCTGATGCTATCAAACTGCCCCTCACTTGTCTCTTCTCCAAACTAAACAAGCCCAGACCCCTCAGCCTCAGCTCTTAGGTCATGTGCTCCAGCCCCATAATCATTTTCGTTTCCTCTGCTGGACCAACTCCAATCCATCCATATCTTTCTATACTGGGGGCCCAGAACTGGATGCAATACTCCAGATGTGGCCTCAGTAGTGCCGAGTAGAGAGGAATAATAACTTCTCTAGATCTATGGGAGATTCTCCTTCTAATGCATTCTATTATGCCATTCGCCTTCTTGGCTACAAGGGCACACTGCTGACACACATCCAGCCTCTCATCCACTGTAATCCCCAGGTCCTTTTCTGCTCTACTGCTACTTAGCCAGTCCATTCCCTGTCTGTAACAATGCTGGGATTCTTCCATCCCAAGTGCAGGACTCTGCACTTCTCCTTGTTAAAGCTCATCAGATTACTTTTGGCCCAATCCTCCAATTTGTCCAGGTCACTATGGATCCTATCTCTACCTGCCAACATATAAATTTTGGCCCAATCCTCCAATTTGTCCAGCTATCACATAGAGGCTACATCTACACTAGCACACTATGGCTGTGTCTACACGTGCCCCAAACTTCGAAATGGCCATGCAAATGGCCATTTCGAAGTTTACTAATGAAGCGCTGAAATGCATATTCAGCGCTTCATTAGCATGCGGGCGGCAGCGGCGCTTCGAAATTGACGAGCCTTGCCGCCGCGCGGCGCGTCCAGACGGGGCTCCTTTTCGAAAGGGCCCCGCCTACTTCGAAGTCCCCTTATTCCCATGAGCTCATGGGAATAAGGGGACTTCGAAGAAGGTGGCGTCCTTTCGAAAAGGAGCCCCGTCTGGACGCGCCGCACGGCGGCAAGGCTCGTCAATTTCGAAGCGCCGCTGCCGCCCGCATGCTAATGAAGCGCTGAATATGCATTTCAGCGCTTCATTAGTAAACTTCGAAATGGTCATTTGCATGGCCATTTCGAAGTTTGGGGCACGTGTAGACGTAGCCTATATCAAAGTAGTCTATTTCGAAGTAAGAACATCAAAATAGGCTACTTCAACACGTATCATCTACACATCCTCCGGGGCTGGTGCTGTCAATGTTCAACATCGAAGTAGCGACAGGGAACATCGAAAGGAGCCTCCCCAGAAGGAAATGTGGAGTGTCCACACACACAAGCGCTCCCCGCCGAAATAAGGGGACAGCAAAGCCTGAAGACGGGGTCACTGGCTGGACTAGCCCTTCTGGGGCAACAGCAAGCCGCCCCCTTAAAGGGCCCCTCTCAGACACGCTCGGCCTGCACAGCACGAGGTCCGCAAAGCTGACAACCAGTTGCAGACCCCGTGCACACAGCATGGATCCCCAGCTGCATCAGTAGCCGCAGCAGCCAGAAGCCCTGGGCTACGGGCTGCTGCATGTGGCAACCATAGAGCCCTGCAGGGGCTGGACAGAGAGTCTCTCAACCCCTCAGCTAATGACTGCTATGGAGGACCCCACTATTTTAATGTAGCAGGACGGGGATCATCTACACATGCCCTACTTCAACACTGAACGTCGAAGTAAAGCGCTATTCCCATCTTCGGATAGGAATAGCGATTTCGATGTCTCACCGCCTAACATTGATTTCAACATCGAAACAGCGCATGGTGCGTGTAGACACAACGCATGCTATTTCGACATTGTGTCCACTACTTCAAAGAAGCCAGCTAGTGTAGACACACCAAATCTTTTTTCTGTGCCGTATTAAAAATCTGACTGACATTGATTATTCTGTCTCTTGAGTTGATTCCGTAACAAATGAAAGGGTGGTCAAGCCATTGAGTATGTAATTGTTTTACAACCTGAGATAGAAGTTGTGCTTCTGTCTCCAGTACAACTATACCACTGTGTGCCCTTCTATGGTTTTTCCATTAACACACACTGGATAATGAGAAGAAACAGCAGTTCTGGTCATATGAGTAATTTACATCAGATGTTTCAACTCTGAACTAAGTGGGTGAGGAGACATCAGAGGAAATCGAAGGAAAAGGAGGAAAATGGGAGACCCTTTGGATAGATACAATACAGATGAATCATCCTGTAAACTAAAGGAGAAATCTCTGCAGGTGACGTGTATTTGTCAAGCTGACATTTCTTATTGCTTTTCAAAGACCAATCTATCTCAGGGACATTGGGGACAGGAGACTTTACGAAGCCAAGTCAGGGGAAATTGAAAGTTCTCTAACCTGGCAGCTTTTAACACTGTGGATTAGGGCTATTTCTGTACAAAGAAAAATAAAGGGAAGTGGACAGATATTATATTGTAAATCAACTGCTTGTTTTTATTTGGTTGTTTTTTCTTTAGGAACCATGCTTCCCCTCCCCTGCTCTCCAACCAGTATTTGAAGATGAACTATGTGTGTGGAGGCATGGGAACAGGCCTAGAACACATACTTCCTAGACTCACTAGACACATGTGGAGAACTTAACCTTAGGGCAGTGTAGTTCAAAGGCATTGCTGTACTCTTAGTCTAATTCACAGATTCTCTCACCCTTATTCACGCTGTGTAATGCTTTTACTGGACCTGATTACTCCAGTAGTAAGAAGCTACTCAGCTGGTAAATAGGAACCTTGTAGAAGACAGCCAATGTGCTTCTGCAACATCTTTCATACAATGGTGTCATCACATGTTGCACAAAGTAAGCCTTGGGACATGCTGGTGCATAGTTATCATCCTAATTTTACAAATGAGCCAGAGGGGGATGAGTGGTTTGACCCAGGCCTCGTGGAAGTTCAGTGGCAGAATCAGGAATAGACACTATGCACAATTTCCATTGCACTGCTCTACACATTAAATCACAGCACACAGTTGTTGGTTAAAAAAAAACAAACATGTAGTGCAGTAAACCTTCAATTTTACAGACCCCAGTTTAGCAGACTTCAGGACCGATGGACAGCCTCATTCTTCCTCAAGTCAGCTGGAGTCTGTGATATCCTAAATTCAAGCCCCCTCAAAAAAAAAAGTTAAGGGACTTACCACTGCCATGGCCTGGAGGAGCTGCTGGAGCCGCCATGTGCTCCTCTCACCAGGGGTGGGGCACATAAGCAAGTAGACGGCACTTGCATATGCACCCCACCACTAGTGGAAGGAACATGTGGCGGCTTTTGTGGCAGTGGCAGCTTGTCTAGGCCTCATGGTGACCCCTCCAGCAGCATGGTACGGTCCCTCCAGTCATGTGCAGCAGGGCGCCTCCAGCTGTTCAGTGAGGTCCTTCCAGCCGCGTGGCAGGGCGCTTTCAGCTGCACCTGGCAGGGGACCTCCACCTGTAGTCCAGCAGTTCCAGCTCCAGTGGCTACAGTCTGGTGAGTCCCCAGAGTGCTTTTTTTTAAGTGGGGGGCTGGGGCCAGGGGGAGCCTGGCAGGAATAGACCCTCATATTTAATGGACATTCTGGTTTAATGGACACAGCCCCCATTAGTCCATTAAATCAAGAATTTAATGTATTGGTCAAAAAGTCTACGTAAAATTGAGTAAGCTATTGTGGGCACCTTTGAGTGCTCACAGAAGCCAGCATAACGGGGTCTTGATTTTCCACCAGGGCAAGAAATCAAATAATAATAAATAATAATCATAATAACAATAAATTACTTTTTAGTGAGAGGAGCATGAGAAGAAAAACCTGCCTAGAATTCATTCCTGGTCCAATGTTGCCTTAAGCTGACAGCAGTCAGGACATACCCATGAGGGTAGAGTTTGTGTGGGGGTGACCTGCAGAGAAATATGCTCTATAAGCCCTTTGCTAGACACAGATCTTCATGTCCTGAAGCATTCTCAATGACACATATGAGAGATCACTGGTTCAGGTTTTCCAGGGGCTACATCAACTCACGCAGCTATTTGCTTAGTTTTACAACAGGCTTACATAAAAGCATTTTCACACTCTGTACAAACAATTTTCATACAATGACTTGTTTGTACAGCTTCCGCTTTCCACACCTAGATTTAAGTACAATATTTGTATTCTAATTCATTTATTTTATAATTGTATGGTAAACATGAGAAGATAAGCAATTTGTCAGTAATAGTGTGTTGCAACATTTTGTATTTTAAGGTCTGATTTTTGGAAGCAAGTAATTTTTAAAAGCGATGGGAAATGTTGCTTTTGCATGCTCCTATCAGCCTCCTTAAAGGCTAAGCTTATCTGGAAAAGTTGAGAAACTGCTCTGTAACATTCAGGCAGTTATTCAGAAAATGTTTTCGGAAGTTCTAGAACACTAAACATAGTAGAACAAACAGTCGAACAAACGCGTTGCAATGGTGGAAAAAAAATTGTGTGTCTCAAAATTGTAAGTACTGACAAAGGGGTACCTTACTAAAAAAAAAAAAAGTTGAGAAACACTCTAACAGATGGTAGACAAATCTGGCTTAGCAATCCACAGCTGATCGCATGAAGGCATCATTTTGCCATCGAGCACCTCCCTTTCTCCTCTGTAGAACTAGAAGTCTTTAGTGAAGTGTGCACATCACTAAATTGCTGGTGGACATGTACATTTGGCTTTGATTATTATTTTACCTTAATGTGCTATTAGTGCTTTCAAAAGCCCCATTCCCCACCTCCCTCCACTGCACCCTCAACTCCCATATCTTTGTGCAGCAGCAAATGCGTAGCTAAAGCCTTATAGCCACATTTAATCACACTAAATCAATGCACCAGAAGGGTGAGGTTTAAAACCAATCTTCTATGCACCACTGCTTACATTGAAAAGACACATTCCAGCCCAAGTCAATCAATATAGCCTGTAACTCTGAAACAATTCCTGAACTGAATCAACGATGCTGATGAAGTCAGAAGCGGGAGGGAGTGAATGGAATATATTAAAGAAAACAAAGCCTTTCCAGACTGTTTTCTCTCTTTTCCAACATACACATTATCTCCTCCTGGCTCATCTTGATTTGTGTCTTACGCTGCATCTAAGCTATGAGATAAATTCAAATTTAAGGAAGTTAGCTTGGTATTGCCATGTGACTGTCTTCACCGTAAATACCATTAGTTCAATTTAGGGAGCACTAATATCAAGATTACGATATTGCAGTTACCTGCTGGGTGTAGCCTTAAGCTCGAATTCAGAAGTTCGATTAAAAGCCAGTGTGGAAGTGCCTCGTCTTAGAATCAAATTTATTAGCTTCCAGGGGTGTCCTGTATGTAGCCCACAATGCCCCTCACAGCTCTGTTCTGGCTGCTGCTCTCTAGCTAATTGGGTAACAGGACAACTGTGAATTTGCAAACAGGAGCAGCAAGGCTGTGGCTGTGGGCTCATGTTTGTATGACAGCCTGAGAAATATCTCCTTCTTTGCTATTAGCGCTGTGAGTGCATCTACCCATTGCAATAGCCCCTGCGCAAAGTTCGTGGTTCTGTCTCTGGTTTTTCTGTGCTGCCTGGTGCCAGCCACTGCGTCACTTCAGCACATGGCAACAAGGCTGTGCTGGGGTCGTGCTCACATATGGCCATGTCTACATGTGCACACTACTTCGAAGTAGCGGCACCAACTTCGAAATAGCGCCTGTCATGGCTACACATGTCGGGCGCTATTTCGAAGTAGAAATCAACGTTAGGTGGCGAGACGTTGAAGTCGCTAACCCCATGAGGGGATGGGAATAGCGCCCTACTTCGAAGTTGAACGTCGAAGTAGGGCACGTGTAGATGATCTGCGTCCCGCACCATCGAAATAGTGGGGTCCGCCATGGCGGCCATCACCTGAGGGTTGAGAGACGCTCTCTCTCCAGCCCCTGCGGGGCTCTATGGTCATCGTGTGCAGCACCCCTTAGCCCAGGGCTTCTGGCTGCTGCTGCCGCAGCTGGGGATCCATGCTGCATGCACAGGGTCTGCAACCAGTTGTTGGCTCTGTGGATCTTGTGTTGTTTAGTGCAACTGTGTCTGGGAGGGACCCTTTAAGGGAGCGGCTGGCTGTTGAGTCCGCCCTGTGACCCTGTCTGCAGCTGTTCCTGGCACCCTTATTTCGATGTGTGCTACTTTGGCGTGTAGACGTTCCCTCGCAGTGCCTATTTCGATGTGGTGCTGCCCAACGTCGAAGTTGAACGTCGACGTTGCCAGCCCTGGAGGACATGTAGACGTTATTCATCGAAATAGCCTATTTCGATGTCGCTACATGGAAATAAGCTACTTCGATGTAGCGTGCACGTGTAGACGTAGCCATAACATACTGAGAAACTTCTTCTCAGCGGTTTATATTTGTGTGTGACCCCCCTTCCGTCCCACACAGGGACCGTGCAGTCTGGGTCTTTCCCGCACACTGCCACATCACATGGGTAGCCCAATAAAAGGACGTGCCTGTCATTTAGTGCTGACCATGACGCCAGGCATCACCATGTCATAGACTGCACACGTTTAGGTCTCCAAGGCTGGGAAAAATATTTAGGGGCTTGCAGCTGCTGGGGGAAATCTCCCCCCAGTGGCTAAGATATTCGGGGGCTTGCTGCAGCTGCAGGGGATGTCTCCTCTAGGAGTTAAGATACTCAGGGAGGACCATCTCAACTGGGCCCCCACTGAACACTCCCAAGCCCATAGCAAGGGACCACTGGGGCTTGCTGCCTCCTGCGGAAAGTCTTCTCCGGTGACTAAGATACACAAGGGCTTGCTGCCACCAGAGGGAAGTCTTCCCTGATGGCTAAGATACTCCAGAAGGACCACCTCAACTGGCCCTCCACCTAACCCCCAACGCCCAGAATGTGGCACCAGTTGCCATCCGGGGGAGGTCTCCCCTGGGGACTAAGATAGTCCGGGGGGCTACTTCATCTACTTCAGCAGCTGCAGACCACAGCACTCCGCATACCCCACCAAAAACGTTTTCGGGAGCTTGTTGTCCATTGCAGACACCTTCTGGGTTTATATTTTGGTTATAAAATCTTTTTGCTAATACCTACTAACTGTCTTCATGGTTTGACCTCTCAGAAAGGGGGAGGGAGGGAGGGTGGGCCTACTGAGATTCCTATTTGCATTATAAGTGCAGTGTGTGATATGTCACTGTCATCACCCTTGTTGGCAATATTGGTGTCGTGAGGGGGACAGTCAAACATTCTTTTTTTGCTAGACTTTTCTATCCTATTTCTTTTAACTTTAGCATACAGTCTGGGCCCCTGGATTAGTTTCAGGGATCACATGCAATGATGGGAGGTGGGACGCTCAGTGGATGGCCAGTTAGAACACAGTTGTTTCACAGAATCCTTATAGTGCTCTGGAAAGCCAAAGATTTTCCCCATCAGCAAATCTCTTTTCTGAAAAACTTTCCTTTCTTCTCTTTCTTCAGGCTTTTTGGGGTCCCTGTATTATTTTCAATGAAGTCAAAAATCTTTTCCTAGACTTTTGTATTCCTCTTTCTTCTTACTTTGAGAACACAGTCAGGGTCCCTGTATTATTTTCAGGGATCAGCATATTTTCAGGGATCGGATCACGGGAGGCGGGACATTCAATGGATGGCCAGCTGAGAATTCAGCTACAGAAGAAAGACATTTCTGTAAACTTTTTTGCTGCCTGTATGGATGCCCTACTTTTCCTTCCTTTCAACGAGAAAAATGAACATTTGCTTGCACAGGAGGGGAATGAGGACAATGTAATGTGGGAAGATGATGTCAAAGACCAGCAAGCATACCCAGAATGCTACAGGGATGAGGGAACTGTGGGACAGGTTCCCACAATGCACTACTTCAACAGTTGATGTTTGCCAATTTGAGTGTGACAGCAATGACTTGACTTTGTGAGAAGCACGTTGGAGGTGAGGATGGTCAAATTCAAATTTAGAAATTGCAGAATTAGAGAATTAATTTTAAAAAATTTGAATTTATCTCATAGAGTAGATGTAGCCTTAGACACAAGCAGTAGGTGTTTTAGAAAAAGGAGAAATATTTCACTCTGAAGGGGAAAAGTCTCTTTTTAGGAAGTGATATTGCACTAGGCCAGAAGGGGTGCTGGAGATTGTGGACTGAGGCTGTGTCTACACTACAAGATGAATTCAAATTTAAGGCAGTTAGGTCAATATTACCACCTGACTGTCTTCACTGTAACTACCATTAGCTTCATTTAGGGAGCACTAATCTTGAGATTACAAAATCAGTTACCTGATGGGTGTAGCATCAAGCTCGAATTCAGAAGTTTGATTAAAGGCCAGTGTGGAAGCACCACATCTTAAAATTGAACTTTTTAGCCTACAGAGGTGTCCTGTATGTAACCCACAGTACCCCTCAGTGCTCCACTCTGGCCACTGCTCTCCAGTAACAGGAAGTCTGTGAATTTCCAAGCCGGAGCAGCAAGTCTTTGGCTGTGGGCTCATGTTAGTATGAAAGCCTGAGAAATGTCTTTCTTTCTTTGCTATTAGCACTGTGAGTGCATCTGCCTGTTCAAATAATCCTGCAGAGAATTCATGGCTCCATCTCTACACTTGTTATTTTTTTCTGTGCTGCCTGGCACCGGCTGCTGCCCCGTCGTACCACATGTCCACCAGGCTGTGGTGGGGGGCATGTTTGCAAACACATCAGGAAACTTCTTCTCAGCAGTTTACATTTGTGTGCGAACCACCTTCTCTCCCCAACAGGCACCACATAATTTGGGTCTTTCCCGCACTCTGCCACATCACATGGGTATCCCCCAACCCGACTAAAGGATGTGGTTGCTGTTCAGTGCTGACCATGCTGCCACTGCCAAGCGTGTGTCTAGGGCTCCAAGGGCAGGAAAGATATTCAGGGGTTTGCTGCCGCCAGGGGAAGTCTCTCTTGGTGGCTCAGATACAAGGGGGCTTGCTGCCACTGCAGGCAAGTCTTTCCTGTCTGACATACGGGGGCTTGATGCCACAGTCGTTGCACCTGTCGTAGCAATATCTGTACAGTGAGTCAGGAAACCAGACATTCTTCTTTCCTACGCTTTTCTATCCTCTTTCTTCTCACTTTAAAATACAGTCCGGGCCCCTGTGTTATTTCAGGGATCACATGCATGCAGGAGGCGGGATACTCAGGGGGTGGCTAGTTGAGAACACAGTCATTCCACAGAAGTCTGAGAGTGCACTGGAAAGCCAAAAACGCTCCACCCAGCATCAACCTAAAGAACAGAGAAACCAAAAATTCTTTTTTTCTATAAACGCTTTTTTTCTACCCTCCCTCTTCTCCCTTTAAAATACAGTCTGGGCTCCTGTATTATTTTCAGGGATCACATGCAGGGATGAGTGGTGGGACACTCAGTGGATGACCAGTTGAAAATACAGTCACTGCACCCTTGCTAGCAATGTAATGTGGGGGGGAACCCAAAATTCTTTTTTTCTATCCTCTTTCTTCTAACTTTGAGGGCTCCTGCATTATTTCCAGGGATTGGCATATTTTCAGGGATTGGGAGGGGAATGAGGAAAACGCAATGTGAGAACATGATGCCAAAGACCGGTAAGCATACCCAGAATGCTACGGGGATGAGGGAACTGTGGCATAGGTTCCACAACGAACTAGTGCAACAGGCGATGTTAGCCCATTTGCATGTGGCAGCAATGAGTCGTCTTTGTGAGGAGCACGTGGGAAATGAGGATGGTCAAATTCTAACTTATAAATGCCAGAACTATAAAATCAATATTAAGTAATTCAAATTTATCTCATAGTGTAGACGCAGCCTAAGTCACGAGTGTTTCTCAGGGAATTCATTGATTCAGTTTTTCTCTGCTCCCCAGCATGCGCCCTGAGAAAAATGCCAATCTCACCAGCATGCCAAGAAAGACAAAGAATGACAATAGAAGAGGCTGGGTTTACAGAACCATTTTTGAAAAAAAAATCAATGAGATATTATTACAAATAAAACATATGTTGGCCAAGTACTCAATACTAGCTAAATCTTATTTGGCTTCTTGCAGCCAGCACACTCTGTATCTGTATTATCACTACAGTGGATGGAGGTACTATTGATCTTTTGACTAAGTCTCCTAATGAAATACAAATCTGCTATCATTTAGAGAGCCATCTGTCATGATGAGACATAAAAATTACTACAAGCAGAACAATAACTGTAACTCAGTTTTAGAGACTGGCCTACTCCCATGCGGCACAAGTCGCTTTGCCTCTGGGATTGATTCTGTTTATACTGTTAAACTTTGCCAAAGGGTAATAAAGAAATCAATCAATATGGCATTAAAGAAATTTCTAATTCCGTTCAAGTTATCTGTCTCATTGGGCCTCCTTGATCCAGAGCCAGGATTTAACACCCATACGCATGGCAGAAATTTACAGGCATGTGGCAGAGTAATTCAATATTTGTTTCATGATTGTGTTGTACATAACACTCAACTGCTGTGAAAGAAGTAGTGCAAGAGAAATGATCAAGAAGCTAATGACACTGGCATAAGGAAGACATTAGGTTCTTAATGCTACAAGTATATTTGCACTATACCTACTGCACACATTCTATTTTATATATATACACACATTTATAAGTGATGGAGGTGGTAAACCCATCACCCAGATATAAATTATTCCTAACACCCTGGGTGGGAGTGAGGTCCAAAAATTCTGATGAAATCCGATTTTTTGACTCTTTCCCCATCTTTGTCTTGTCATCTTTTATGACACCACATCTACTCCCTTCCCAAAGGGTAGGCAGGACAAGTGTTTCCCATGTGCAGAGGACTCAGCCCATGGCAGTTGCCCTTTCTAGGTGGTGTGAGCCTCCGTAGCTCGCCCCCTCAGCATGCAGAGAACCCTGGGGCCCTGTCCCCTTAAACAGGCTTCTCAGGGCAGGCCCGCAGTTAAGAAGCCCAGCCCTCAGTTCAGGGCAGGACAACAGACAAACAGTTAGGAAGCCCATCTCCTAGTTCAGGGCGAGGTGGCAGGCAGTTAGCCACCAAAATGGGGTGGCTTGGGAGAGGCATGGGACTGCCTCTCCAGGGAGGTGAGGCAGGGTGATGCAGGCCCTCCTAGTCCACTGCATCCTGGCCTGAGGCCCTCCTGATGGCTCTCACCCTGAGCTTGGTAGTGGGGATCCATGTCACAACACACCACCATGAGCTCAGGTGAGCTCAGGTGCAGCATTCCCCGGGCCACTTCCTACCTCCACTTCCATCAGTGCTGAGTCCCAGTCGGATTGGTAAGCAAGTCCAGGCAGGCAGGTCTCTTCCGGGTAGGTAACACCTGGCAAGTCTGGCCAGTCAGGCATCTTAGTGTCATTAAGATAATCTACTGGGCTTGAGACCATGGGCTCCGGCCGGTCAGAGGCCTCAGGGACACGGACGTCAGGCAGGACTCCAGGACTGTGCTTGTCTGAGACCCTGGGGTAAATGGCCAGGGGTAGCCTCTCTGGCTCTGGCAGGGCCTTGTGGGGTGGGGTCCACTGCATGCCTAAGGGCCCAGTAAATCAGGGAAGTTGGGGTACTGGGCCAACAGCAGGCTGGCCTGTGGTCCTCCGAGTTGGGCTGGGCAGCTGGACAGTGTCTCTCGCCAGTCTGCCGGTCTGGCCCAAGTCCCGCAGCTCTGGCACCCAGGAGCCTGGTTGGAAAGCCCTGCTCTGCTTGGAGGCTAGTCGTCTAATGGGCCTTGAGCCCCGCTCCTGGTCCTTCTGACCCCAGGTACTGGTCTCTGGGGGTCAGGGCACATGGGTTCTGGTTCAGGATCTGCCTACCCAGGTTTCAGCCTCTGAGTCAGGGGGAGTCCACAGCACCTCGCTACACTATCCCAGAAAGCTTTTTTGAGAATTTGAAAAGCTTTTGCATCCTCGTTTCGGAGAAAGCACTGAAATCACAGACATTTTCAACATCTAACAATTGAAAACAGTTGTTCTGGAGCAACTGAAACATTGCACTTTCATGGTTTCTACAAGTTCTATTTCACTGTCAAATAGTTACCTTTTTTTTCCCCACTATATTTAACTCAAGATTCTTTGCCAGCATTTTTCAGTTTTTCCAGATAATAAAAGTTGAATTGAAAATTCCTGCCTCACTCTGAGATTAAAGCACAGGCTTAGTTCTGTTTCTCAGTAAAATCAGATTTAAGAATGTGCATAACTTTAACTGTGTTAGTAAATCAGGATCAGTTTCCCAAGTACCAAACAAAGAAAATGTTTCCTTGTAGTGGACTGTCCACTTACATTGAAATCCTCAATGGGCAGGGAGTGGGATTATCTCTTTATGGATGTGTCTATGCTAGCCCCGTCTTTCAAAACCAATTCTGAAAGAGGCCACAGAGCGTCTACATGCACAATGGCCTCTTTCGAAATAGTTTTCAGTGAAAAGGGGCATGAATTTCAAAACTGCTCTTCCCATCCGATTTCAGGAAAAGCAGCCCCTTTTGAAATCAAACTTTGAAATAGGGCACTTGTAGACGCTCTAGGACCACTATTTTGAAACAGTGGGTCTGCCATGGCAGTGGCCACAGGGACTGTGGAGACACTGTAGCAAGCCCCAACAGGGCTCTATGGTCCCCTGGGGCCAGCCTCTTAAAGACACATGGCCCCAGAAACCCCATGCAGGAAGCTGAAAGTGTGCTCAGAGCCTCAGAAGCATGAACTCTGCCTGGCACACACTCCAGCTGCCCAGACAGAGGTGCCACACAGCCCACCAGCTGGATGGTGAGCCTCCCACACCTCAGGGACCCCCAGGAGGCCCCCACCTCCCTAGCCTGAAGGGTCACCAGAGGGAAGCCAGGGCCAGAAGAGGACGTGCTCCTCCCGGACAAAGGCCAAGGTTAAAGATCTCCTCGGCCTCTGAGCAGAGGAGGAGGTGCTGCTGCACAGCACCGGGAGACCCTGCAATGCAGCAGCTTTTGAATGGCTGTCACTGGGGCTGAGGAAGAGGGGCCACCCCCAGCGTACAGCTGATCAGGTCCGATCAAAGGTGGAGGAGCTGAGGCAGGCCTATAGCCAGGCCAGGGATGCCTGCAGACGATCAGGGGCAGGGGCCACCTGGAGGTGCCCACATTACTGGACACTAGAACAGCTCCTCGGCCCAAAGGATGCCCCCAAGCTGGTAGCGGTGGTCGACATGGCCAGCCTCAAGATTGATATGGGCACAGACCCACACGACCAGCCAGGACCATCAGGCCAGAGCAGAGGTGTGAAGCCAGAGGGCGGCTCGGAGGAGGAAGGTCCCCTCATCATCGACTTCAGCTCCAGCGCCTCCCGCCAGGACCCCTCAAGACCAGTGTCCCCCGATCTGTTCTCTGGAGCCCCAGGGCAGTAACAGGTTGATTGAGCAGTTCAAGGAGGGCACCCTGTCCAGCACACCCTGGCCATGTCACAGACCCAGGCACGGTGGCACCCAGCATTCACGCCCATGGCCCCAACCCTATTAAGTGGGAGGAGATGCAGAGGCCAGACTGCAGCCAGCAGATACCCCATGAATTCGGCCCCCAGCGACCACACGGGACCCCAAAGAGTGGTCAGATGAGCAGATGCTGCATTGTGGGGCAGTCGGGGGGATGGAGAGGCCAAGAGGGGCCCCTGGGGCCAGGTGGCAGCACTGATGGGTGGCCCCCTCCCCCTTGTGTCTCCACAGCCTCATCCTCTGGGAGCTGGACCAGCCCCACCCCAGCTTCAGGAGCACCAGCTCCACCATCTGGTGAGTCTGGGGAACCCACCTCCCTGCCACATAGGCTGCTGCCCACCCAGCCCCGGAGGGCCCGCCGTCGCCATCACATTGACCTGGAGGAGGCTGCAGCGGCCCATACTGCTGCCATGTGGGAGCAGATGGCCATCCTCTGGGAGTTGCTCCAATTGGAGAGGGAGGACAAGGCCTGGTGGAGGGAGGTCTGGACCAAGGTGGCCTTGGCCCTCCAGCATCTTGCCCCCCTGCCTGCCCCCCACTGCTCCCCCTGCTGCCCCTCCTGCTGCCCTCAGCCCCACTCCTGCTGCCCCTGAACTCACTGCCCTTATCCCTCCCACCCACTCCCCAACTGCCTGGATTGCCCTGAGCCACAGGCTGATCACCAGTGCAGGCCAGGGGGAGGCTTCCCCCCCCACCTTCCCAGTACCCCGACACACCCTGGCCCCCCAGCACCCCATCCCCCCGCCCCACCAGGCCCACTCAGTCCCCTGGCCCCTGCCCAAGCCTACCTTCCTGTTCTGCCAGCCCCCTCCCAGCCCTGAGGGTCCCCCTTACCCGCCCCACAGAGGACAAGGCTTGCCCGTGCCTGCAGTCTCATCTACAGGGGTGTGCCCCCACCCCTTTGTATATAGTTCTTCCTATTTTTCCCCATAGTCACCTCCCAGTTAAGAAGACCCACATGATTATGTTTTCAGGTGCGGGTGGTTTACATGTTCATTGTTAGCTCCCATTTATTAAACCCTTTTTTGTGCACCCTAGTGTCCTCTGTGTGGGGGGCTGTGCTGCGGGGTGGGTGTGGTCTGGAAGGTGCCAGGTGGAGGTCCTTGTGGCTCCTGCTTGAAGGCCTCTTGGAGGGTCTCCCGGACCCTAACCCCATCACGATGTGCTTGGCGGCACAGAGCCATGGGTGGCTGTTCGTAGCCAGGTCCGCAGTCCACCCCAGCATGAAGTGCTCGTCCTCCACTATGTTGTGCAGAACACAGCAGGCCACGACCACCCCAGGAACATTGGGCAGGCTGATGTCCAGCTGTGCGTTCAGACATCGGAAACACCCCTTGAGGCATCTGAAGGCCTGCTCTACAGTATTGCGGGCATGGTTCAGGCGGTTGTTAAAAGTGTCCTGGCTGACAGTGGTGTGCCATGTGTAGGGGTGCATCAGCCACGTCTGCAAAGTGTACGCCCCGTCAGCCACTTTACATGGTGGCTTCATTGTGTCCCCTTTGGGGAGCTCCCAGGCAGGGAGGTAGGTGCTCTTCTCCATGTGCTGCCTCAGGCAGGAGTTATGTAGTACCCGGGCATCATGGGCTCACCTGGACCAGCCCACACAAGTGTCACAGAACTGGCCCTGAGCCTCAACAAGGACTTGGAGCACCATCAAGTGGTACCCCTTGAGGTTTATGTAATGTCCCATGCTGTGGTCTGGGGTACAGATTGCTGTATGGGTGCCATCGAGTATGCTGAAGAAGTGTGGGACACCGATGGCTGCAAATACCACAATGGTGTCATCCAAGTTGCTGAGGCAGACAGCCCTCCATAGGATGGTGTGATTGATAGCCTGGACCACCTGTGGGAGGGGTGTGCAGACATGTGGGTCTGCACATCGGGGAGCCCCCTTTCCCTGCAGGCCCCCTACCCAGAGACCCCCCCACCCCCTTCCCCTGCAGCACCTCCACCCAGGGCCCTGCTCCCCACTTCCCAGGTTGCGTGTGGGGCCCTGGTCTGACTTACCTCCATGAGGACATCTGCAACGGTGGCCTTGCGAACCCCAAAGTGTGCCCCACTGAATGGTGGCTGTCCAGGGTGGCCAGATTCCAGAGTGCAATCCCCACAGTCTTCTCAACCAGGAGCAAGGACCACATGAGGATGTCCATGTGCTACATGGCAGGTGTGAGCTACTAACACAGCTCCATGAATGTCTGCTTTGTCATTCTAAAGTTCTGGAGCCACCTTTCGTCATCCCACTGGCCCAGTACCAGCCTCTCCCACCAGTCCCTGATGCTGGGGTGGCTCCAGAGGCACCATGGGGGATGTGGAGCTGCAGTTGCCCTGTTTCCAGGGCCTACAGCACCCCAGTGAGGCAGGGGTAGGTGGGCCCCAGTGTATCCACCACACCCAGGATGGCAATCACCACCTGGGTCCCAGTGTGGGTGGAGGCATAAGCCTTGGGCAGCTGCTGTTGCTCCATTCTCTCCTCTGTTCTCAGAGCATGGTCCCCGCAGTCCTGTGTGCTGCTCTGCAATGCTCTGTGTGTGCAGGGTGGGTGTGTTTGGGAGGAGCCCTTTGAGGGCAACCTGGAAGGGCTTGCTGGCCATGTGAACCTGTGCATGGTGTTTCCTGGCTGGTTATTTCAAAAGGGCTCATGTTCCTGTGTGGACGCTCCCTTTTGAAACACAGGGGGCTTCTTTCAAATTAGCAGACCGATACAGAGATCTGCTTTGTGTGTGTAGCTGAGCTATTTTGAAATCCCTTATTTTGATTTTGATATTTTATGTTCCCCCTCTTGAAATTTCTTTGCAGAGTAGTCACAGCCATAGCATTTACAGCTTCAGAGGGGTAGCCATGTTAGTTTCTATCTGCAAAAACAAGTTTTGTAGCACCTTATAAACTAGGGCTGTTTCTACACATGCCACTTGTTCTGAAAGCAGCATGCTAATAAATGACCCAGAAAATGCTAGTGAGGCATGGATGTAAATTTCCAGCACCTCATTAGCATACAGGCACATAATTCGGGGTCTGGAAGAAGCTCTCTGGACTCCAAACCAATGTGTAGAGCTGCAGCCCCCAGGGGACCTCCCAGAAGGAAGTCCTCCTTCTGGAAGTCCCTTCTTCCCAAAAATTTTTCAGGAAGAAGGGGCTTCTGGAAGGAGGATGTCCTTCTGGGAGATCCCCTGGCAGCCATGCTTCTACACTCTGTTTTGGAGTCTGGAAGAGCTTCTTCCGGACTCCAAATCATGTGACCGTATTCTAATGAGGCACAGGAAATTTACATCCATGCCTCATTAGCATTTTCTGGGACATTCATTAGCATGCTGCTTTCAGAACAAATGGCATGTGTAGAAACGGCCTAACAGATTTATTAGAGCATAAGCTTTTTTGGGCAAAGACCCATGTTTTTAGATGCATGCAGTGGAAATTCCAGAGTCAAGTATAAATATACGGGCTCATATAAAGAAGAGAGTACAAATCAAGAAGAAGGCCAGAGTTGATGAGGTTAATTCAGTCAGGGAGGATCTGGCCTGCTTACAGCAGCTGATGTGGAGGTGTGAACTCCAAAAGAAGAGAAACGGCTTTCATAGGTGGCCAGCCATTCTCAATCTTTGTTCAATCCTAAATTGATGGTATCAAATTTACAAATGAATTGAAGGTCTAAAGTTCCTGTTTTTTGTTGTTGTTGTTGCAGGATGGCATTTAAATCTTCTACTGAGCGTCCAGGGAGACTGAGGTGTTCTCCTACTGGCTTGTATATGATACCGTTCCTTTTAGCTGATTTGTGTCTGTTTATTCTTTTACAAATCGATTGTCTAGTTTAGCCAATGTGTATGGCAGAGGGTCATTGCTGACACATGATGGCATATATTACGTGAGTAGACGTGCAGGTGAATGTGCCCCTGATGGTGTGACAGGTGTGGTTAGGTCCCGTGATGGTGTTGCGGGTGTAAATATGCGGGCGGAGTAGGAATTGAGGTTTGTTGCTCAGTTAGAGTCACTGTGGTGTGGTGTATAGTTGCTGGTGAGAATTTGTTTCAGGTTGGTGAGCGGTCTCTAGGCAAGGACTAACCTGCCTCCCAAGGTCTGTGAGAGTGAGGGATCGGTGTCCAGGATGGAGTGTAGCTCACTGATGATGCACTGGGGAAATTTAGCTTGGAGCTGTAGGTGTTGGTCAGTGGTGTTCTGTTATTTTCCTTGTTGTGTCTGTCTTGTAGAAGGTGGTTTCTGGGTACAGCAAGGTCGTGACATTCATGAGTTTAACATTTGCAAATTCAATCATTCGTGAGTGGCTCACCCAGCAGAGCAACAACCACAAGAATGAAGGTGGCTTTAGCTGGGGCACCGAGTGAGGCGGCAGGATGACGAAGAGCAAAGAAAAGCTGGAAACATAAGGGGTGTTTTCCTGCCCCCTGGCTCTTTGCAGTATCTACAGCCAGGGGAAGAAGCATGACTGAGGGAGTCAGTTTCACTTTCCCATGACGGGCTTGGCAAGCAGGTAGGTGGAGCAAGCTTCTGACCAGATCTTCTCCTGGCCCTGCCAGCCTCAGTTACCACTGCAGGGACCCTGTACTAACTACAGCCCCCCACCTGCTCCAGGCCCTTTTCCCAGCCCACATGGGGTCACTGACATGGCGTGGGAGCAGAAGCAGGGGATCCCCCCCCACACACACACTGCGCTGGAGACCCAGCACATCCCAGGACTGTGGGTGGAATAGTGCAGGGCGTGGACAAGGCCAGGACACCAGGCTGCGATACCTGCGCTGGAGGTCAGGCGTGAAGGAGGCCAGGTGGGGGCCCCACTCCAGCAGCTGGGTCAGCTCCAGCGGCATTAACATGCTCCACATTACTGAGACAGCCACTGGCCTTGGCCCAGCCTGTACAGAGCAGGGCTCCCTATCCTGCCTCTGGCCAGGGGCATGGCATGGCCACCAACCGGCTCCCCACGGCCAGACCACCAGGATCCTCCTCCCCCCGCTGCTGCCCAGAGCTGCCTGGGAGCCCACTGTGTTCCGCTCCCCTGGCCAGGGTAAAATGGGATCAAATGATATTCACAAAATTCAACATTTCAAGGGTTCTGAACACCAAACTCTCGGGAATGTCATTACCCTACTGTACACATGTGCCTCTGTCGCTCTGTTTCCTCACTTCCTCAGGTGGGTATTGGAGTTTTAAGAATGGTTGGTAAAGCCCTTGTCGGATTTGGGCTCTGCCTGAGGGACTGGATCAAATGCAGTTGTATCTTTGTGCTTGGTTTTAGACAATGGATTGTGTGGTGTGACCTGGATGGAACCTGGGGGCGTATAGGTGAGAATAGCAGTCAGTAGGTTTCTGGTATAGGTTTCCAAAATCACTGTTTGTAGCTTGGTTCAATGACTCTCAGTCCCCCACCCATACATATTGTTCCAGAACCTCTGAGAAATAAGCATGTCCACAACCAGTCTGTGCTGTCACAAAGTAGTATATGACTGCCAGGGACAAATGGGCCCTAAGAAACAAGTGAACTCACCTCACAGAGCAGCAGTTTGTAGGTACAGGATGGGTTAGGTAGTTGGTAATGTGCTAGTTATTGCTGTATCTTCTAGCTACCAGTTCAGTCCTAACACACATCAGTAATTACCAAATTGGATGGTACTCTGACAGCAGCCTGAGGGTCTATGTGACACTAGCTGGTAGATCTCAGCCTGGTTGCTGCTGCATGCATGTTGGTGACATGGGAGTGATCCTGCAAAGTCTCTGGGGGAAGATTTTTCTCAAGCTGAGCATCCCAGCCCTCAGTCCAGAAAAGTTCTGAAGCACAGAAGTGCATGAGGATATACCCTTGTTTAAATGTAAGCATGTGTGTAAATATTTGTCTGTACCAAGACCACAAGGATCAGTGACATAAGGATTAAGGCCTAAGTAGAAACCTGGCCTGTAGCCTCTGTGGAGAGAACTCGGGGCCCATTGGAAACCAAGGGCCCCCTAACTCTTAAAATTGCTACTGGTGGCTCAGGATGCAGGCATGTGACTAACATATGGAAGCAATCTATCCTGCTGGATCTGTTCCATGGACAAACACATGACGGCTACGTCTACACGTGCAGCCAACATCGAAATAGCTTATTTCGATGTTGCGACATCGAAATAGTCTATTTCGATGAATAACGTCTACACGTCCGCCAGGGCCGGCAACGTCGATGTTCAACTTCGACGTTGCTCAGCCCAACATCGAAATAGGCGCAGCGAGGGAACGTCTACACGTCAAAGTAGCACACATCGAAATAGGGATGCCAGGCACAGCTGCAGACAGGGTCACAGGGCGGACTCAACAGCCAGCCGCTCCCTTAAAGGGCCCCTCCCAGACACAGTTGCACTAAACAACACAAGATACACAGAGCTGACAACTGGTTGCAGACCCTGTGCCTGCAGCATAGATCCCCAGCTGCCGCAGAAGCAGCCAGAAGCCCTGGGCTAAGGGCTGCTGCCCACGGTGACCATAGAGCCCCGCAGGGGCTGGAGAGAGAGCATCTCTCAACCCCCCAGCTGATGGCCGCCATGGAGGACCCAGCAATTTTGACGTTGCGAGACGCGGATCGTCTACACGGTCCCTACTTCGACGTTGAACGTCGAAGTAGGGCGCTATTCCTATCTCCTCATGAGGTTAGCGACTTCGACGTCTCGCCGCCTAACGTCGAAGTTGGTGCCGCTACTTCGAAGTAGCGTGCACGTGTAGACGCAGCTGACATCTCCAACCCTGCACCTTTCACCAGCAATCAATTCACTTCAATTAAAAACACCTGTGCATTAGCTTTTAAATATTAAGAATTAACTGACCCGTCTTCATTCAAGGTTAATAAGGCTCTGGTGAGTCCCTGCCAGTTTCAAATATTTCTCTCTCTCGGCCAAAGTTTAATTTGGTGATCTATATGTAAGGATCTCAGATTTCCTTCTAATCATTCTAATCATGTTTCCATTGTTCTGCTACCAATACAGTCAGCTGTCTTCTCTGAGCAAAGCCACAGAGATGCTTTGCTCCACCAGCCCAAGCACCTTTCCCTGTCTGGTCCCATGTTTTCCACCATAAGATCAAAGCAGGGACTGAGACCTCAATTTCAACATGCATTTAATATTAAAAGCAGATGTTGAGAGGAAGGGGCCGAACAGAGATTTGCTTTGCAGGCAATCATTCCATCCTCCCAAGTCAATACAGCCAGGAAAATGAAATATCCACAGAATTTGTTTGCACAGCTAGGGAAAAAAGAAGGGTGGGGGAAATAAGAAGAAAGAGCTCAAACTGATGCCCTTTAAAGGTGTCTGTTTACTCCTAGCTGTTCAGAGCTAACTTGAAATAAGATAACATGATCCTTTAATCTCCTTTATCTCCCTAAGAACTGCTGTAAAAGATCTACTTGACATTTCAGAAAGAAAAAAAAAGTCCCTTAATATTCATAAAAAAAGGCTGGGTAGAGCAATTTGAATTTAACAAAATGCCAGGTGCCATTTGCTGAGCTGGACATAACTAGTCATCACTCCATTGGCTTGGAGAGAACCATACCAATTTACACTAGTTGCTAATTTGTCCTTAACACAGAGTCCTGATCATTAGCCAGAAGAAATGGATAAAGGTGAAAATGCGTTCTAAAGTGCCCCGACCATGGAGGGGAAGCTCTGGCAATCAAGCTGACACAATCTACATCTGGTGGTAGGAGGGTGAAGAGAATTTACCTCTCGCATCACTTATTTACATGCTTCAAGAGGGCCCTGACTGGCACAAAAGAACCTCTGTGCTATTTTCTGTTTTGCCTTTAAAACCTACTGTCTCTCCCTGGCTTCTTATATGTAGCCTTGCTTCTCAAATGGATCAGTTTAGTCTTGAATAAATATGCATTCCGGTTGGTTAGTTAATAGTCCTATTCAATTTTCAAGAAGGATGAGTAATGAATCACAAATAACTTATAAGGACCAACATGGCATAGCTCCTTAATTCAAGCAATTTGTTCTGTGATATATTGCCTAGCTATTTTTGCCTTTCTACTGTACTGACCCAAAGAAAGGAAGAGGATTTCGCTTGTTGTTCACTCATTTAATGTATGAAAGCAGGATAGCTCTAAAAGTCAAGGATCATTTGGTCCACAATGTTGAACTTCTAGTGATGAAGTGTCCCAGTCAACCACACTAGGACTAATCTTTCCAGTGATATATCTGAGCTTTCAAGGAGTAATAACTCACAGCCATATGAGAATAATGGCACCATTGTTTCAAGGAAAATATATGTGTCAGAACAAAGGAAAAGAGGAGGCATTAGTTGGCCAAATGCACAAGTCCTGACTGGTAGTTCATTATATGATAACCCGTATTGGCTTTTCTATGTGTTTATAATTAGGATGGATACACCAGTTCAGATAATACAGCAATTCTCTGTACAGTAGGGCTGCGTTTACATTACAGCTCCATTTCGAAAGGACAGCTTTCAGAATTGAACATCGAAAGATGGCCTTTCGAAATGGACATCCACACATGCAAACGGGGACCAAAGGTTTGATCTGTCCTTTTGAGAGGCCCTCAGTGCACTTTCAAAAGAGAGTGTCCTCACATCCCAGGGCGCTCTTTTGAAAGAACAGGGGCAAGAAGCGCCATGGGCAGGGTTGCATGGTGGACAAGCCCTTCCAGGGCTACCACCTGCTGTCCCTTTAAAGGCCCCCCCACAAGCTCTGGCCTGCACATGCTGAGGACCAGCTACCCATCCCCAGGCACTTAGGGAGAGGGAGCAGAGGAGGCATCCCAGGCCCCCATGGACCCTGAGAAGCGCCCTCCCCACCATTGAGGCTGTGGCCACACACTGGCTGTGGTCCTGGCCACTGTGCACCTGTGGCTCCAGGTGGCCACCCTAATAGCCACCCTCAAGGAGGTCGTCCTCAGGGTGCAATGTCCCTACCCATTCCCCCGGCTCATCCATCAAGTGTGGGGCTTCCCCATAAGCAGCGACTGGTGGGACCGGCTGCTGCTGGTGGACTGAGGCGATGACCAGTGGCTACAGAACTTCAAGATGACCAAGAGGACATTCCTGGAGCTATGCCACTGTCTTGCCCCAACTCTCCAGCACTGTGATACATGCCTGAGGTAGGCGGTTCTGCTCCAGAAAAGGGTGGCCATCAACAAAGTACTCCTGAGGCAGCTGATATGTGTTGACAACTTAGAAGACACCATCCAGGGCTTCTAGGAGTTGGGCTTCCCAAACTGCTTCGGGCCCTGGACAGCACACACATTGCAATCCAGGCCCCAGAGCATAGCCATGGGGTCTGTGTAAACCACAAAGGCTACCACTCCATGATCCTGCAGGTATTCATCAATGCCTGTGGTCACTTCCAGGAAATCTGAGTGGGCCGGTCTGGCTGTGCCCATGACACCAGGGTGTTCCAGAACTTGGGGCTGGGACACTGCATGGCTGAGGGGACCTTCATCCCCTGTCAGGATCTCCCCATCAGGGATGCAATGATTCTGCCCTGCATCATAGCAGACATGGCCTACCCCCTCCACGCTTGGCTGATGAGGCCGTACACAGGGCACACACAGCATAGCCAGGACCATTTTTATAGAGTGGCTGAACTGGGCCTGGAATACAGTAGAACAGGTATTTGGCCACCTGAAGGGCATTTTAGTTGCAGCCACATGAGGCTGGAGGTGGCCTCTCCAATGTTCCGGCGGTGGTTGTGGCCTGCTGCGCTCTGCACAACCGGTTGGAGACGAAACACGAGCCCTTCATGCAAGGGTGGGCCGCCAAGGCGTGGTGCAAGTATGAACATCCCCCAGCCGCCCTGCACTACCAGGCCCAGCAGGACAGGAAGCCCTGCACCAGGCCTTCAAGCGGGGGCCACAGTGACCTCCCCACCCTGCACATATACTCCCACCGCCCACACTCTACACACACACCCCCCACCAGAACCCTGCACACATGCACACCCACCAGTACACATGCACAGGGGACACAGGGTAAAACTAAACAATAAACTTTTTACTGAACGTTAACTGTGCCCCTCCATGACTGAGGGAACTATTTAGAGGCAGGAGGTGGAACAGCGAATGGGAGGCTGGGAGAAACTATTTACAGGTGCATAGTGGTGCTGGGTGGGCACCCTGCAGGCCCCAGGGGGCAGGTTCAGAGTGGGGGCCTTATCCCTCAATGGGGCTCAATGGCCGGGATCCCCATTGCCTGTGCCTGCCCCTTTCTCCCCATGTCCAGGGGCCCCATTGAGGCTGGGATGGGACAGGTGGCATGGGGAGGTAGGGGCATGGCTGGGGCGTGGTCCCTGCATCCTCACCAAGGTCAGCACAGGGGGAGTGCGGGGCAAGGGGTGAGGCTTCCAGCTGGCCAGCCCTGGCCACTAACGTGTGGACCAGGTGCACGAGGCTGGTTGGGGAGAGGTGGGGTGGGAGCAAGGACTGAAGGTTGAGCTCATGGAGGGGTGTCACTGTGGTGGGGGTAGTGGCATGGGGGATTGGGGTTGGGGGGGAACCATAGGCGGCAGAAGTGGGGGGACATGTGGGCGACAGGTGCATGGGAGCAGAGGGTGGGGGTGGGAGTGGCTCGTGATGGGGCAGCAGCTGGGGCCAGGTGTCTGACCATGGCCTGGGTCAGGGCATCCAGGTTGGCTGCCACCTGGTCCCAAGCCTGCCGGTCAATGTCAAGCCACTCCCACAGCATGCCTGTCAGGTGCCACAGGGACACTGTGTGGGCTGCGTCCCTGGCCTCCTTCTCCCTGACCTGGTGGCACTGGTGGACAGCCGGGTGGTGGCCCCATTGTGTCCCTGGTTGGGGCCTGGGCTGCTCCTCCTTGCCTTCTGCGGTCGGGCTTCCCAGGACCATCACGGGGCTGGTTCAGCTCCCAGCTGCTGGAGCTGTGAAGACAGAAGGGTGAGAGCAACAGGCCATTAGTCCCCAGCGAAGGAGCCCATGAACCCCCACTCCTCTCCCCACACCATGCTGGGGGCCCTGCAGGGACTGCATCCCGGGGTTCCCCATCTGGGTGCCAGGAGCGCTAGCTCTGCTCCACCTCCCTCAGTCTCTGTGCAGCTGGGTGGCCCATGGTGCTGTCCAGGACACATTGTGCTGAGTGCCACATATCAGCCCTCCAAGGCCTGGGCAGCAGGGCCATCTGGTTTGCCTGTGCCCTGGGGCCGATGGCCATGTGGGTGGGCTGTGGCAACAATGGGTGGGATTGTGCACCCCCTCCCCAAGCCCCACAGTCACTGGCATGCACAGCACATACCTCTGGCTCCCTCCAGGAAGTCGGGCAAGTCATGGTCGGAGGGGGTGGATAAGCCAGATGGGACTCTGAAGATGAGGGCCCCCTCATTTGAGCCCTCACCATTGCTTATGGAGTGGAGTCTTCGTGGGCAACTGGTGCTGACCAATGGTCCTGGGCAGTCCTCTCCCTCAGTCCCCATCTCGGGCTGCTGCTCAGTTCTGGGGTCTGCAGTGTCAAGGATCACAGCTGGGGGTCCCGCCTCCTTGGGCCCAAGGAACCGGTCCAGTTCCTTAAAGTAGGGGCAGCTGGTGGGCACTGACCCCGACCGCCCGGCTGTGTCCCAGGCTCTGCAGTAGCCCTGGTGGAGTTCCTTCACCTTGGACTTCACCTGGTCCAGGGTCTGGGTGGGGTGACCCCAGCCAGTGAGGCCCTTGGCAAGGTACTCGAAATCCGCCACATTCCGGCGCTGGCCACCCATCTGATGCAGAAACTCCTCATCTTTCCAGAGGGTGAGGAGGTCCCACAGTTCACCCTCAGTCCACGAGGGGGGTCTGGTGCTTCAGTGCCTGGCTCCCCTGCTGGGAGGGCTCCCCACCATCCTTGGCTGGCCCTTGTGTGGGCGGGGGTCCTGGCTGCTGGCCATCGTGCTGGTGAGGGTGCTGTTGTGCCTGGGGCATCGCGACTGGCAGTGGGCTGTGCAGCAGCAGGGGCTCCCTGCTGACTGCATGCTCTCAGCTTCCTGCCTGGGGCTTTGTGGGAGCCTGTGTCTTTAAGCGTGTCCGGACACTGGAGCCATAGAGCTCTGCTTGTGCTGTGAGAGCACACCACCACTGAGGTCTCCTTCTTTCGAAACAGTGGGATGCTGAGCATCTACACTTACTCTCTTTTGAATAATCTTTTGAAAGGGGGTGCTCTTCCCACTGTGGGAATGGAGGACCAACTTCAAAGGAACAGCCCTGTTCTTTCTAAGTTACTTTCAAATGTTTGCGGAGTGTGTGTAGACGCTCCACAGGTTATTTTAAAAGACAGCCATCTTTCAACCTCACTTTCACATGTACTTGCTAGTGTAAACACACCCTAAAACAGGAGAGCACAATCTAGTGGATAGGACACATCTGGATGTTAACAGACCTGGGGTCTTTCTCACAACTCAGCCATTCACTTGCTTCATGAGTTGAGAAAGAGGCTTCATCTGTTTACCTTTTCACACTGTGCGAACAGTAGATGTCTAGAGTATAGATTATCTCTCCCTGTGAATGTACTGCATCCATCACAATGAGGATATCATCTTAGCTGGGGCCTCTAACTATTACTGTCCTATAAATAATAGGATCTGACCCAAAATCCCAATAACCCAATTAATACAAAATATCTTCTGAGGTTAGTGGAGGAAACAGGTTGCCCACAGCCTTTGTACTGACAGTTTCCATCCAGGATTAGATGCAGAAGCAGTTCTCCCAGTATTGTACCAGTCCAAATCAGAAAGTCCAAAAAGTGTGTATTCAGCAGCATGTTGAATGAATGTGAGACATGGGTGATAACGAAATATTTGAACAGAAAGATACTGGCATTCGAGAGGAGTTGTTATAGAAAGATCCTGAGAATAAGATGGATGCAGAAGTACATCAAAAACAAATTATATAGGAAGATACAACAGAAAGAGAACCTACTGTAGAAGGTTATACAATGGAAATTACAAGTATGTGGGCAGTAACAGAGAGAAAGCCATGCTAGTCTATATACTATCAAAACAAAAAAAGCAGTCTAGTAGCACTTTAAAGACTAACAAAATAATTTATTAGGTGATGAGCTTTCGTGGTACAGACCCACTTCTTCAGATCGTAGCCATACCAGAACAGACTCAATATTTAAGGCACAGAGAACCAGAAATAGTAATCAAGGTTGACAAATCAGAAAAATATTAACAAGGTGAGCAACTCAGAGAGTAGAGGGACAGAGCGGGGCGGGGGAGTCAAGAATTAGATTAAGCCAAGTATGCAAAAGAGCCCCTATAATGACCTACAAAATTCACATACCAGTTCAAATCACATGTTAATGTGTTGAATTTGAATATAAAAGAGAGTTCAGCAGCCGCGGAAGAAGGGCTTTCGAAAACTGGGGGGGTCCTTTCAGAACGTTCTGTCTCCACGGGCGGCATGCAATTCAAAAAGCTGCACTTTCGAATCGCTGCAGCTGTCATTATGCTAATGAGGTGCTGCATATTCATTGCAGTGCCTCATTAGCATCTTTTGAACCCGCTCATTAGCATGCCCCTTTCGAAAGGAAGGGGCTTGTGTAGACAAAGGGCCAGTCTCTGTTTAATCCTTGGTTAATGGCGTCAAATTTGCAAATAAATTGCGGCTCAGAGATTTCTCTCTCCATTTGATTTTTGAAATTTCTTTGTTTCAAGACTGTCACCCTTAAATCTGCCACTGAGTGTCCAGGGAGACTGAAATGTTCCCCCACAGGCTTCTGTACATTACCGTTCCTGATGTCTGATTTATGTCCATTTATTCTTTTACGGAGAGACTGTCCAGTTTGGCCAATGTAAATTGCAGTGGGGCATTGCTGACACATGATGGCAGATATTATATTAGTAGATGTGCAGGTAAAGGAGCCCCTGATGGTCTGGTTGCTGCTAGGTCCTGTGATGATGTCACTGGTGTAGAAATGTGAGCAGAGTTGGCAGTGAGGTTTGTTCCAGGCCTAGAGTCACTGGTTTATGATTTGTAGTAGCTGGTGAGGATTTGTTTAAGGCTGGCAGACTGTCTGTAGGCGAGGACAGGCCTGCCTCCCAAGGTCTGTGAGAGTGAAAGATCATTGTTCAGGATGGGTTGCAGATCACTGATCATGCATTGGAGAGGCTTTAGGTGGGGTCTGTATGTGATGGTCAGTGGTGTTTTCTTGTTTTCCTTGAGAGGCCTGTCTTGTAGCAGGTGGCTTCTGGGTACCGATCTGGCTCTGTCAATCTGTTTCCTCACTTCCTTAGGTGGGTATTATAGTTTGCGGAAAGCTTGGTAAAGGTCTTGTAGATGTTTGTCTCTGTCTGATGAGTCAGAGCAAATACGGTTGTACCTTAGTGCCTGGCTGTAAACAATGGATCGTGTAGTGTGCCCTGGATCGAAGCTGGAGGCGTGTAGATAAGCATAGCGGTCTGTGGGTTTTCAGTATAGGGTGGTATTTATGTAACTGTTGCTTATCTGCACAGTAGTGTCCAGGAAGTGAATTTCTTGTGTGGACTGGTCCAGGCTAAGGTTGATGGTGGTGTGAAAACTATTGAAATCACGGTGGAACTCTTCAAGAGTCTCCTTCCCATGGGAAATGGATGATGATGTCATGAATGTAGCACAGGTAGAGGAGGGCGCTAGGAGACGAGAACAGAGGAAGCGTTATTCCAGGTCAGCCATAAAAATGTTGGCAAACTGTGGGGCCATGCGGGTGCCCATAGCAGTGCCACTGTTTCGAAGGTAAAATTTGTCCCCAAATCTGAAATAGCTGTGGATGAGGACATCACAAAGCTCCACCACCATTTGTGCCTCGGTCTCATCAGGGTTAATGTTCCTAACAGCTTGGAGTCCATCTTCATGTGTTATATTGGTGTAAAGGGCCTCTCCATCCATGATGGCCAGGATGATGTTTTCAGAAAGGTCACCAATGGATTGTAGCTTCTTGAAGAAGTCGGTGGTATCTTAAAGAAAGCTGAGGGTGCTGATAGCATAGAATCTAAGTAGAGCGCCCACAAATCCAGACAATCCTGTGGTGAGCGTGCCAATGCCTGAGATGATGGGGTGCCCATGATTTCCAGGATGTATTATTATTCTAATGAGCAGCCATTTACAATTGCAAAACCACTCATTAGCATGAAGCTGCTGGCACTCTAGGTACATGTAGACCTAGTCTCAATGACAGTGCAATATATTTAGTTATGTCGGCTCAAGTCCTGGCTCCAAGGAAGTCCAAAAACAGTTTTGCCATTGACCTCAGTGAAGTAAGGCTTTTTTCATTGTGTCTGTAATAGCCTTCTGATGTGCCTGCATCTTCATCACATAAGTGAGCTGTCCCTATTCCATTCCTCAGATCTGAAGAAGTGGGTCTGTTCCGCAAAACCTCATCAGCTAATAGATCATTCTCTTAGTCTTTAAAGTGCTACAAGACTGCTTTTTTGTTTTGAGCTCTTAGAAGACATTTAGAGGTAAATGAGAGCTAAATATGGGCACAGAACACTGAGAGCCAGGACAGGTGGCTGTAGACAAAAGTTATGGGACTGCAAGAAAGTTGGCCACAGCCACGATAAGGGGACATCCAGATAACTAAAATCATTCTGGACCATGGATGTTGCTGGACAACATAGTGCTGGACTAGAAATGCACAACCTGTGGTGGAACTGTGCACTCTTAGTGCAGCTGTTGTCTGTCACCAGTGAGGTGGTTGCATTTCCCTAGTAATTCCTGTGTGCCCATAAATTTGGACTGTTTCTACTTAGAACATACTTTTTACACATGCTACCTACTTCTTTGGCTGCATCACTGTTATATTTGAGCAACTCATTTATACTAAATAATTTACTGGTCAACAGCCTTGCAAGGGAAAGGCACATTCTATCATTTTACTCATGGATCAGTAATCCACAGAAAGATGAAGTAACTGATCTCAGAGATTGAACCCAGCTCATTACAGGCATGAGTTTATGGTTGAAGCTCAAGCCTATACACCTAGCTCTACAGACCCCACCCCTCCAACACACACACACTGTGTCAGTTGCAACTAGGCACAGTGCTAAAGGCTGAAGTTCTCAACAGGAACCTAAAGAACCTAAGGAAGTTAGTCAACCAAGAGATCTAAAAATCCTATCAAGATTAGGTAATTCTGTTAGTTTCTTCTGAAAATCCCAAACTAAATTTCTGGAGATGCCTATAACTTCTGCCCATTTCACCCTAACCAGCTTGTGATGTATTCCTTCCAAATAACCCAGGGCTTTATATGACATAAACAACCTTTTGAACTCCAGCTGGGAACTTATTGGCAGCCAACATGGGCCTTGGGACCTTGGCAGGAAGTGCTTGCTATGTGACTGGAAGGGAAGTAAAATACTGAGTTTACCCAGAGCCAGTACTTTGTTGCCATCTCAAGTTACTTGGAGGTCTGGGGAGGCTGAAGGCCAATACTTAATGCCAACTCCCTTGCAAACATATAAAGCTGGTTGCAGAAGGAGCCCCAAGTCTCTGGCCTTTTCCGGGGGCAGATTTTTTCAACTTGCCTTGCTGTCACTGCAAAATTGTTATCATGACAACTGTATTTTTGGTTAACTCAACTTTATTCATGCCAGGGCACATCAAGTGCTACTATGACTGTGACAAGCAGCAGAAAGACATTTGAAAGCACCCCTTTGAGTCAGGACTGACACAGTCTGCCTCTCCCAGGATTCTGATGACCCGAGTGCAATCCTGAATGCATTTAAATGCAAAATCCTATTAGGACACAATGACATGTAATGGAATAAATACACTTAGCCCAGACTTATTTTCCCTGACACATGTCAGAAAGTCTCACCAAGCATCAGTTTATATTCATGAAGGTTTTGTACTGGCACTTAGATACATAGATACGAGTTCCCAGGCAGCTGTGGAGAGATTTATTCACATTTATATCCTGACAGAAAATCAGTAATTATAATTATAATAAAAATATCTTTATACTGGAAAGGGAAGAAGCAGCATATCCATTTCAAAACCATTTGAAGGTGGCTGTTGTCCTGGCACTGCATGGCAGGCATGCTCCATGGGCCTGTGAGGTCCTCCACCTCTACACTGATCTGTCTCTTTGTTGAACAAAGTAATTTCATTCTTACTGGCTCAGTTACATGGGTGATTCTGAAGGTCTGGAGTTGGATTCTAATTAAAATTAATCTAAAACTGACAATCAGCAAGTAGGTTATTACATTAGGATATTATTGGACTGTTATGTTCAGATATTATTGACTGGTGAATGGTGCCATCAATTTGATGCATCATTATTCATCTTGTCAGGTGGAGGACAGCCCCACAAATGCTGATCTCTTCCTGAAGCATGAGATGCTTCCTCATTTTCCATTGGTTGGTATGAACCCTTTGCTCTCATTGGTGAGCAATTATTCCTATGAGTCAATGGGCTGTTTGTGGAGTCTGCTGCTACTCAGCTTATCACAGTCTGGCCCTGTAGGACTTGGCCTTTTATCAGAGAATCATAATTTAAAACCACATTAGGTACAATGGTTCCCAGTCACCTGAAATATTACTGGAACTTCAGGTTTTAAGGACTAGGACTTCTTCCTTTTCCCTGCCATGATGGTAGTGAGCCCTAGGACATGAGATTATTGTTTGAGACAGTGAGTAGACTGGAAGTAAGGGACTGAGTCTATGCTCTCTTACAAAATAGGATTGTTCCAGGCAAAATGTGTTTCTAACCCAGGGGTGGGCAAGATATGGTCTGTGAGTTGGATCCACCATGCCTGTTAATCCAGCCCATGGCCCATCCTTTGTACTCCTGGGCCTGGAACAGCTCTACACTGCTCAAATCAGCTGACTGCTCAATGTGGCTTTCTTTATGTGAACTAGGGTGAGGGGCTGGCTTTGTGTGATGTCTCCACCCCCAGCAAAATCTCAGCTCCCATTGGCTTGCAACTAGCCAATGGGTGCTGAGAGATTGTGCTGGGCATTGGAACAGTGCACAAAGTTCCCATCCCCACCTCAGCATCACACAGAAAGTGATATGAGACAGCTTTGAGTAGTCTGGGACTGCTATCAGGCAGGGATCCTGCCTGCGGGTCCCACTGGGCTGCTAAACAGGAGTTGCCTAGGTAAATACTCCTGGCCAGATCCTACGTCTGTCACCCTTCTGCATTCCAACTCCCTATTTGAGGTCACCATCCTTCCTTCCTCAGGTCACTACCCAAACCCTCTTCATCCTGTCTCCCCAGGTCACAACTCCCTTCCAATTGCTGCAATCCCTCTTACACACCTCCCCTAGGCCAGAATCCTCTTCTGCGCCCATATCCCCTTCTGCATCCTGCACTCCAATCCCCTGTTCCAGGTCACAACCTCTTCTTTCACCAAACTCCCTCTCAGACCCCACACCTTCTTCTGCATCAGTCATGATCATAAGGGTTAGCCAGCAGCCTGGGAAAAAAAGGGTTAACCTCCTTAGCCAGGTGGGGTTGGCCTATAGGAATGTAGGTAAGAATTAAATTTTGGCTCCTCCCTTTTCTGTTCTCTGTTCCTGCTTCTTCTTTCCAGCCATGAGGGAGACAGAGACAGAATATCTTCCTCCAAGAACAGGCCCTCCAATCTTCTGTAAGTAGGGTAAAGTTTAGATAAATCCGTTAGGCTTTATTGTTTTATGGTTTGGGAAGTGGGATCTGATGTCCGTGCACTTTTTAAAAATGTTCTTTTACTCTCCTTGTAACTAAGTTCTAGGCCCACAGTGAAGACTCCCCATGTGTTTTACTTTTAACTCTTCCATCTAGTCATGAGGTTTGCAACACAAATATTGTTGTAATAATAAAATTTCTTTCTTTTTCTTTTTATGAACCTGGTATTGGTTAATGTTTGTGTCCTCGTTTTTACTTCTGGGGCTAAGATTTCCCAAGTAGTCTCCCCTGGTTTCCTTATTATTACTTGGGTGGTGACAGCGAATTTTGTCCCCAAAATCTAAGGTTTTTAGAATTTTTTGGGGGAAGTTTATACCAAAACCTGGTAAATAAGGTTTTGGAGGTACTTTTGCTGGCCCCCACTTCTGCATTTATCTTGCTAGAGTGGGGAAGAAGCCATAACAGCATCCCAATCCCCCACCCCAAGCTTCCTTCTGCACCCAACCTCCCTCCCTGACCCCATATCTCTTTGACAGAAGTGTTACCCTTGACCACTTACCATAATCTTTGAGTGATCCCCACATCAAAAATTATTGCCCATCCCAGTTTTAAATCTTTGTCTAAAACCAGTGGCAACCCCAACATCCCAAATACTGTTACTAATGCATTTGTTAGGCATTTGTCCAGCCCATTGGCCTAAACTTTCTTTTCTTGCTTGCTTTTTTTTTTTCTTTTTACTTTTTTCTTTTCTCTTCCTAGGTCACATAAGCTACATCTACACGTGAAGCCTACATCAAAGTAGGCTATTTCGATGAATAACGTCTACACGTCCTCCAGGGCCGGCAACGTCGATGTTCAACATCGACGTTGCGCAGCACCACATCGAAATAGGAGCAGCGAGGGAACGTCTACATGCCAAAGTAGCACACATCGAAATAGGGGTGCCAGGCACAGCTGCAGACAGGGTCACAGGGCGGACTAGCGCTTCCGGGGCAACAGCTAGCCGCTCCCTTAAAGGGCCCCTCTCAGACACACTCAGCCTGCACAGCATGCGGTCTGCAGAGCCATAGGCACGCAGACCTTGGGCGACACAGTCATGGACCCCCAACAGCAGCAGCAGCAGCAGCAGCAGCAGCCAGAGGTCCACCCAGCCGCCCCTGCAGGAGCAGTGCTCGCCCTGCTCCATGCCATGAGGGAGGCAGCTGAGCACCTCCTTGCCACACAGGAGGAGAAGCGGCCTGCAGGGGAGGAGGACTCAACCCCCAACCCTGCAGCACCCCGACCCCCTCCCCGCCTCACACGCCGGCGGCTGTGGAGCTACCCCACCAGCACCGACTGGTGGGAGCGGCTGGTGCTTGGGGAGTGGGACGACGACCGCTGGCTCAGGAACTTTAGGATGAGCTGGCAGACATTTATGGAGCTGTGCCAGTGGCTCACCCCCGCACTGAGGCACCAGGACACCGCCATGCGGCGTGCCCTCCCTGTGGAGAAACGGGTCGGCATCGCTGTCTGGAAGCTGGCCACTCCAGACAGCTACCGATCCATGGGACGGCAGTTTGGCATCGGCAAGGCCACCGTCGGGGCTGTCCTCATGGAAGTTAGAGGACCCATGGGTGGAGGGGGGGACGCAGACCTGGCAGGGGAGGGGAGGGGAGGGCAGGGGGGCCCTGGCAGGGGAGGGCCACGCACACCCTGCTCACCCCTCATTGGTGCTCTCCCATGTGCTTCCCCTGCAGGTCGTGCGCACCATCAATGCCATGCTTCTCCACAGGCTTGTGAGGCTGGGCGACCCAGATACCACCATCACAGGCTTTGCCACCCTGGGCTTCCCCAATTGCTTCGGGGCTCTGGATGGGACTGACATCCCCATCCATGCCCCGGTGCACAGTGGAGGACGCTACATAAACCGCAAGGGCTACCACTCAGTGGTCCTCCAGGCCTTGGTGGACAGCCGGGGACGTTTCCAGGACATTTATGTGGCCTGGCCTGGCAGCACCCACGATGCCTGGGTTTTCCGGAACTCGGGCCTGTGCTGCCAGCTGGAGGCGGGGACCTACATACCCCAGCGGGAGATCCCTATGGGGGACACCACCATGCCCCTCTGCGTCATCGCAGATGCGGCATACCCCCTCCGGCCCTGGCTCATGCACCTGTACACGGGCCATCTCTCTGCCAGCCAGGAGCGCTTCAACCAGTGCCTGAACCATGCGCGCCAGGTGGTGGAGCGCTCATTTGGCCGCCTCAAAGGGCGCTGGAGATGTCTCCTCACCCGCCTGGATGCGGGCCCCACCAGCATCCCCCAGATTGTGGGTGCGTGCAGCGCCCTATACAATCTGGTGGAGAGCAAGGGGGAGGCCTTCTTTCAGGGCTGGGCTGTGGAGGCCGGCAGGGCCGATGTGCAGCCACCCGCTGCCCCCAGTCGCCAGGTGGACCCTGAAGGGAGGCCGCGGGATGAACGCTAGCAGGCCCCCCACTGCCCGCCCCCATCCTCCACAACACTCCCTGCCCCTACGCCCACACCACAAAGCACCCAACAGCACACACCCCCCTTTTCCTGGACAAATAAAAGCAGACACTTGTTTGTGAAATCAAACTTGTTTACTTTCAACTGTGTTCTAACTAATACTAACTATATACAGGAACTTCTAACTAACTTAAATATGAAAAGTGTATGTATATATTAACAAAAAAAACCAGGGATAACAAGGAGGGGGAGAACTATTTACATGGGGGGGAGGATCAGACTGGGCAAACAGGGGGCACAAATAAATAAATACAAACTATATACAACGCAAAGAACAAAACAGTGGGGGGAATATATACGGGGGGGGCCACATCCTGGGCCCCACGCCCCTATAGTCCAGCACTGGGGGTGGGCGGCCGGGAGCCCCGCCTCGGCCACAGCCCTGTCTGGGGCTGGCTGGGGGCTGGGCAGACCGGCAGATACGGCTGGTGAGTGTCACCTGGCCCCAGGTCTCCCTTGGCGGAACGGCCCTCGGTGGCGGATGGCGGGGCGACGGCGGACGGCGCGGAAACAGGAGCAGCCGGTGGCGCGGCGGGTGGAGCACGCAGGGCGGGTGCAGCGGCGGCCAGTGCGGCATGGGCGGCCAGGTAATCCGCTATGCGGTTGAAGGTCTCCATGTAGGCCCCCCATGCCTCTTGGTGCCAGGCCAGCGCCTGCTCCTGGAGGTGGAGGCGGCGTTGCTCCACCCGCAGCCACTGCTCTGCGACCTCCACCTGCTGGCGGTGGAGGGCCAGCAGCTGAAGGTCCGTCGTCGTCGGGTGGTGGTGCTGGGTCCGCCATCTTGCCCGCCGTGGGGCCAGTCGGTCCTCCGCCGAGGGGCTGGCCTGGAGCGATGGCCCCGGAGGGCATTCCAGGACCACTGACGCCTCGCTGGCGCTCTCCAGTCCTTCCGATGGTGTGGCTGCCGAACACAGGAAGTGGGGGAAAAGAGTGGAGACAGGCATTAGTGTGGGCCCCGAGCCATGGCCCTTGTCCCCCCACCCCTGTGCTTCAGGTTCCCCGTCCCCGTCTCCGGGAGATGCTGCTGTGATGGGGTTCAAGGGTCCCCCTGCACTGCACCCCATCCCCCGGCTGGAGTGACTCTCACTTCACTCAGCAGGGTCTGACAGGAGAGGTTTCTTAGGTAACAGATGCCCAGTTTCTCCCAGAAGTGACAGTACAGCAGTCAGAGACAGTCCTTCCAACCTGTCCTGGGGAGAAGACCCTGAGGGGTACCCCTCTGGGTTGTAGCTATCCCCCTCCTCAGGCTGGCTACCTTCCAGCTCTCCCTTCCCCTAGCCTCTAACTGCGGCCCCCGATTCAAACCCAGCTCGGCTCCTCCCTCCTCTTTGTTCAGGGCAGAGGTGTAACCTGCCAGTTGTAGCCCCAGGATCATCCTTAGCCACTGGGAGCTATTTAGCTTGTTGCTCATATCTAGCCTGAGACTCACATTTGCAGTCCCCACACTCCATCACATGCTGCTGCTGCTGCTGCGGGGTGTCCCACCCCCTCCTCCCGGGGGACCCTAGAGGTTCCGCTCCCCCCAGCCCCGGGGATGGGGCATGGCACTGTCGTGCTGGGGGCGGGGGCAGGGGCTGATGCACTCCTGTGAGGGACATGGCAGTGCTGTCCTTGGGGCCACGGCCATCTGGGCATGTGGAGGGCCCTGGCCACATATCTATTACCCCCGCCCCTCAACCCCCGGGGTGTACACCGGGGGGTACATACCTGTAGGTCCACTCCCACGGTCGGGGGACACCCGGGGGGCGGACGCCCAGCTGCTGCTCCTCGATGGCAGGAGGATGTGTAGGCCAGTGTCGGTGGAGGAGGAGTCCCCCTCCTCCTCCTCTTCCTCCTGCTCCGGTGCCCCGGGGGTGGGCTCCAGGGGGGGCCCCCGGGGTGCGGGGCTTACCTCCGGGGCAGACTCCGGCTCTGGGGCCTGCTGGGGCTCCTCAGCTGAGGTTTCAAGCATGGCCAGAGGGGAGGACGTGTGCCGGGGGCCCAGGATGTTCCTGAGCTCCCTGTAAAAGGGGCAAGTGATGGGGGCAGCCCCAGATCGGCCGGCCGCATCCTGGGCCCAGGCATAACCCTGCCACAGCTCCTTGACTTTACTCCAGACATGGTCCGGAGTGCGGGCAGGGTGACCCCAGGCAGCCAGGTTCTCGGCCAGCCGAGCGAACGCATCCGCGTTCCGCCTCTTGCTCCCCATTACCTGGAGCACCTCCTCCTCACTCCAGAGCCCCAGCAGGTCCCGAAGCTTGGCCTCCGTCCAGGAGGGGCCCCGCTGCCACTTGCTGCCCTGGCTGCCAGCCTGCAAGCCCTGGCTGCCCTGGCTCTCCTTAGGAGGGGTCCCCTGGGGGCGGTGGGGGGGCTGCCGGGTGGCCATTGCAGCTGAGGTGGCTGTCTGTGCTGGCTGAGGAACATGCAGGCTGGCCGCCTGTCTGGGCTGCCACCTGCACGTTCTCTCAGCTTCCTGCACAGGAAGGGAGGGGGCGGGGACCTTTAAGGGGCTGCTCCACGTGGCCACCATTGAGCTCAGGGGCTGGAGAGAGCGTCTCTCAACCCCTCAGCTGATGGCCGCCATGGAGGACCCCGCAATTTCGATGTTATGGGATGTGCAACGACTACACGGATCCTACTTCGACGTTGAACGTCGAAGAAGGGCGCTATTCCCATCCCCTCGTGGGGTTAGCGGCTTCAACGTCTCGCCGCCTAACGTCGATGTTAACATCGAAATAGTGCCCAACACGTGTAGCCGTGACGGGCGCTATTTCGAAGTTAGTGCTGCTACTTCGAAGTAGTGTGCACGTGTAGACACGGCTATAGATTCATATAAAAATGTTTCTACAGAAAGTGAAAGCCACCTCTTTCTGCTTGCCAGGAGTTTGGTCCATGGCCTTTCTCTTAGCATAATAGCTGGCATAAAACCTGTTCTTTGAAAGAGGCTTAGAAAGTCCCATGAGATGGTACCAGAAATATTTCCACCATTTGTTAACTCCATTTTTTTTTCCTGCTCCAAAGCACTCATTGTGATTTTCTCCTTGTCCAACTGACTCCCTCAAGCACATACACCAAAGAGGCTACTGCTTCCATGGGATGAATGTTCTAGTGCAAGACTACTTAGAATATCTCCCTTCTGCCCCAGGGACAGATACTGACCATACTACATTGACACACCATGCAGCACCCTGTGGTTGTCAGATGTTTAGCTTCCTGTGCTGTTTGCACTGTGTGCTGTCCCAGCTCTGCACAGAAAGTACACCTTGAGCAAACCACCCAATGACCACAAGATCTGTTAAGGAGCGAAGGCACTTGGCCATATCTATTATTGATATTTATTATGGTAATAGCAGTTGGCCAACTCTACAAAGATACTGAGACATGGATGCCTGAGACAGTGGACTTTCCACTGCTGCACTTGGCTGGGCAAAGACAGTTCAAGACACATCTTTATACCCCAATACAAACAATCAAAACAAAAAGCAGTCAAGTAGCACTTTAAGGACTAGCAAAATAATTTATTAGGTGAGCTTTCGTGGGACAGACCAACTTCTTCAGACCAAACAATACAAACGATACAAACAAGTGTGACATAGTTACTGCCTACTGATGTGTTTAGTTATTACTACTCACCTTATACATATTGATTGGATGAAAGAATTTCTATCACATTCTGTCATCCTGACCTTTCCTTTTAGGAGGGGTCAGGGTGTTCCAGTTATTCCTGGGGAAAGTTTTTTTTGTTTTGTTTTGTTTTTTACCATTTTTAATATCAGGATATTCTGATACCACTTGATATTGGGATGTGTTCGAATGAAGACTTTATACCTAGCATTTGTAAGAATGTGTATTTTTTCAATATTAGCCTTGCTCTTGCTAGGGGTGATTTAATAGCAGCATTCAACTTCCTGAAGGGGATCTCTAAAGAGGACAGAGAGAAACTGTTCTCAGTGGTGACAGATGGCAGAACAAGGAGCAATGGTCTGAAGTTACAGAGGGAGAGATGTAGGTTGGATATTAGGAAAATCTATTTCACCAGGAGGGTGGTGAAGCACTGAAATGCGTTACCTAGAGAGGTGGTGGATTCTCCATCCCTCGAGGTTTTTAAGTCCCGTCTTGACAAGGTCCTGGCTGGGATGACTTAGTAGGGGTTGATCCTGCTTGAAGCAGAGGGCTGGACTAGATGAACTCCTGAGGTCCCTTCCAGGCTTATAATTCTATGATTCTATTATTCTAATTCGATGATTTGGTGAGTTGGTTCTGCCTCATACCAGGCCTCTGATACAAGGGCTTATGTTTCAGGCTCTCTTCCAATTACACTGTAAGTATTTACACAACAGCTTGAGGGTAAGCAAAGAACATCAAGAGTAAGGCTGCTGCCATTATGAGGTATGGAAGCTATGTGTGATGTATCATCCCTCTCGTTCTGTTCAGAGAGCACTCAGAATGGCAGAGCAGCAGCTATGAGGCATAAGAATCCATGGTCTCCTAGCTAGTGGGAGCTCTCATTTGCAGCAATGAATGGGATTCAATTATTTCCAGGAACAATACACACAGACACAGGAAGTTCTGAGTCATTCCAGCTGGGGTCAAGTCCATCCATTCTTACCTTGTCTTCACTTCATGTTTTTATTATATTGATTTCCTTTACCTCTTCTCACCCCTGAGTTCAAATGGCTGCCGGTGCCGTATTAGAGACGGCTGAAAAGAAGTCAAGTCAGACACTCCCCCCACAACAAGCTGGTGTGAGAGCTCTAAAGGAGCAGGGATGCCTGGAAGCCTCATATGTGAGGCAGGGTAGTAAGTGATGAAGACACCAACTCTTTGCACTCCAGGTGTATACTAACTGACAGCAGGGTTCTTCTTTTCTTCCTGCCAGCATAGCTTCCGCTATACCTTGGTCAGATGTTATTAACAGAAGACAGACTGTCCACTACTCTGGACTCATGACTGGAAGTAACATTCATCAATGCACCTCCTAGCTGTGCTGGCAGCACCAGGGTCTGGGATTCACCTAGAAGCAGCTTTTGAAATGAAGGTGTGGAAGTATAACATTGTATAAGTATAACGTTGTATAAGGGGACATGCTGGATACATTGTATATGAGAGGGACATGCCAAAACATGTTACAAAGTATCTGAGGGAGCACACGTAGGGACAGTTAGCTTTTGAATGGAGAAGCAATTAAGATGGAGCCAGCACGTCTAAGAAGCAGGCATCAGAATGGAAGGTGTGAAGGGCAATTAGTTAAGTTAACTGGAAGCTGTTAAAGCAGATTGTTAAGGGTGGCAGGTAATTGAAGATATGTAACTGGTCTCAGGGATCTCGAAGGGTGGTGACTAAAATCTTTTTCTTCTTTTGTCTGTAACTTCTCTGTAACTTGTTCTCCAAAAAACTGTATAAATTAAGAGACACAAGCCCCACTCAGGGGGCTCACTTCTAAATGTATTAGCAGAGCGGCTTTGCTAATAAAACAGAGTGGTCTGATAAATTGTGAGTCTGAGTCAAACTTTGACAATTGCTAGAGAAAAAAAAAACTATTTTCCTGCTGGTACAAGGTGCCTGAGTGACAGCCCCTGGGAACATCGTTCTGTAATGGTGCAAAGCACAGTCTGTTTCCCTCACACACATTCCTCTGTCAGCATGGATCATGATAAGGCTGCAAGGGAACATGAGAGGGCATCCAGTCCACCTCCTGAATTAAGGCAGGAGCAAATATACCTAGGCCATTGCTGACCGCTCTTTGTCTAGCCTGCTCTTAACCTCCAGAGATCGAGAGACCATGACTCCCCAGGAAGTTGTTCTAGTCTTGGTGGACGTGGAGGACAATTAATCACAATTCTTTCCATAACCAAGCTGTTCCATATTCGAAAGAGAAATAAGATGGGTGAGGAAATATCTTTTAGTGGACCAGCTTCTGTTGCTGAAAGATGTGATTTTGAACTCTGAAGAGCTCTCTTTCACCTCTGGGAAAGGTACTCCAAGGGGATGTCCACACTGCAATGGAAGCCCATGCTGCAGTCCAGGCTCAAGACTAATCCACCCTGCTTCTACACTGCAATTATGTTAACCCAGGGCTTGGACCAAGGCCCCAGGGCTCTGCAGGGCATTATGGTCTAAACTCAAGCTCCCCGCCCTCTCTTGCAAAGGGCAGCAGCTCAGGTCACTGTTATCTCATTCTGTTTTGGTCATACATCTGCAAGTACTGAACCAGAGAGCCTAATAGGTTGCAATGGAGTGTGAACCCATCAAGCCTTTTGCAATGTGAGCTGCTTCCTGGAAAAGTGCAGCATGGCAGTAAATATTCCCACAGTGCACCATTTCCTAGGACTAGGACAGACGCATTTTGGGCTGCAGGCTCTAGAGACACTGGGATATGGTTTCTTTGATTCAGGTCTGCACACAGCAGTTGGACTGTAGAGCCTAATTCTGAGCAGCATTCAGAAAATTTGTAACCTAGGCTTCAAATACAGTGTGGATGACTGAGCCCAGGGCACTTCAGTGCAGGTCAGCTGATTCGAGTCCTATTAGCCTTGAGCTTAGGTTGCATTGTAGATACACCTGTAGAGTGGCACATCTAAATAGGAGGTGTAACAGGTTGTTTAGCATCATCATTTAACACATATGCCAGGGATGGCCAAATCTACTGACCCTTTGGGTCACACCCAACAATCTTCAGAAGTTCGAGAGCTGAAATTCTCCTGCTCAGGCTCAGGGCCTCACCACACAGGAAGAGGATCTTCATTGTTTAGGCCCTACAGCAGGCATTTGCTGGATATTGGTGCCTCAGCCCCACTCCTCTGAAGTCCCTGCAGATGCATCCCGCAGGACTGAAACCAGAGTTGATGGGAAGGGGAATCACTTGGTGCCATGCTCCCCTATTCCTCAATATTTGCCAGGCTACTGTGTGCCATGGCTCACTGGTCTGACCCTGTGTGGTTGTTCTTATATTCTTGACATCCACTCTGAACTTTTATATTCTGAAGGCCCATGAGAGCTTGTGATGGAGACTGTACTCCACACAGACAATGACAGGATTTATATGAGCCTGATAGGCCAACTGTGGTGTGCCTGCCTGCACCTGGAGCATGGGCCAACTTTACTACAGATGAAGCCCAGCTGAAGTGGGGCATGTGTGTGACTGTAAAAGAGGGAAATGCAGAATTGAACAAGGCCGCAGGGAATAAGAAGTCATGTTCTCGTAGAGTGGTGACTAAAAAGTCAAAGAGGAAGCCCAAGGGACCATTGGTACTGGGAATCTTCCTCTCAGCTGAGCAAAGGAGCCTGACCAAAGGCCAGGAGAGACAGAGAGGAACCATTGTGGGTGGAGCAGGCTCTGGTGGTGAGGGAAGGATCTGGATTTCACAGGAGAGAGCTCTGGAAGATGTCCGGAGGAAGAACAGAGCAAGTGGAACCTGGAAGAGATGAAAAGTCATGAGGAAGGTAGAAGTTGGGATAAATTTACATTACAGGCTTGAGATTTATAGGGAGATCCCAGCTGGCAGCCCTGCAATTCCTGGCCTTGACAAAAGAGCCCTGGCCCTGAACTTAGACTGTGAGTTAGGTCTGCTGTCAGTAGGAAGTCATCCAGCAGCAGAAAGACATTCAAAGAGGCAACAGAGTCTGAAGGAGTAGACCAGGGGTCAGCAACCTTTGCCAGGAGGAGTGCTGAAATGTGACCTTTGACCTCTGTGCATGTTCCCAGTGCCAGTGATACTTTTTAAAGTCACTAATAGCCCTACTTACAATAGTGGGGAGTTCTTATTTGCCTGCTGGATTCTCGTTGTCGGGGAGTCACATTTTCTGAATTTTTCTGAATGAAATCCCATGTAATCCTATGTAGCCTTTCATACAAGGTGCTTGTTTTAAGGATGGAGAAAATTAGCAGGCTCCCTGGTCCAAAGCAGCAAGATTTAAAGTGCACCCTCCCTCCCACTGCAAGAGTCTCCCCTGAACTACATGCCTCAAGCAGGCAAATACAACAGAGGGCACTTTTCCAGCCCAGTGGGGTGGACAGCTGGATAGCAGCTGGGGTGCAGAGGGGGTTGCTTTGCACCCTTGTTTGTTGGGGCATTGCTGCAGGCTCAGTGTGCACACCCAGCCTCCAGGCCCACCCACACCCCACACAAGTGCAAGGGAGCCAGCTCCCCTACGGGGTGCAGGTGGCATGCGGGGCAGACCCAGCCACTCAGCCCCTCCTACCCACCCTGCCGGGGATGGTGGAGGGGCTGCAGTCACACCGCCCACTGGGGTTTCTCACTGGCTGCAGCCCAAGGGCAGGGTGACTTCAGGCTGATTATCTGGACCCATTTGTCTCTGCCCAGGCTTGGGGAGGGCAGAACTGGGGCCAAGAGGTGCATGCTGTGGGGGGAAGGACTGCATGTGGTAGACCAGGGGCCCAGAGTGGGAAGAAGCCATGATGGGAAAGCTGCATCTCTCTGAGGGGGACACAGAGCCTGTGCCTGATGCTTTGCCAGGGCTTTGCCTGCAGGGGGCTGGGAGGGGGCTCAAGATGGGAGGGCAGAAGATTGCTCTGCTGGGGCTCCAAGGCCAGCAGCCCACACCTGGGATTAGAAGTTGCAACTGCAGACCCCTGTGAGCAGAGTTGCAGAGGTGTGAGGCAGAGAAAGGGAGCAGCACAGGTCAAACAGAGCCGCTGAGAGTTCCCCCCTCCCCAGCATCGAGGGGAGGCCCCTGTCTCCTACCCCACCTGACCCAAATATAAGGAGCTGAGCACTGTGTCATGGTCCTGCCCTGGCTCCCTCCTGGCTGTCCCCTGCCTGATAGGCCTCCTATGTTGAGCTGGGCCCAGCTGGCTGAGGGACAAGGCCGGTGGTAGGAGCTAGGGGCCAATTGTCATGTCTTTTCTCTCATTTTGCACCCCCCCCATGAATCCAGCTCTCCCAATAAGAAGTTCTGCTTCCTTATACCCTCCCACAACTCAACACCCCTCCTCCATCACAGCCCCTCAGCCTGTCCTCTACCACCCTAGGCTGTCCCCGTCTCAGCCCTCCCATCCCGCCTTCCCCAGTTCCATCCCCCTCCCCTAGCTCAACCCCTCATTCCATCTCCCTTCCCCCGTCCCATCACCGCAGCCCATTCCCTGCCCAGATCAGCCCTCCCAGCCCCCTGACTCCTCGAACTCCATCACCTCTCCCCCACCTAAACCCTTACCCCATTGACCCTCCCCAGCTCATCACCTTATCCTCACCCCCTCCCATCCCCCATTCCTACCCCCCTCCCCCATTTCCATCACCTTAGCACTCACCACCCCCAACCCAGACCCATCCCCCCTGCAGCATCCTGGCTCTTTCAGTCACACAGCGCCGATCTTCTCTCCACTTCTGCCCAGGGCAGACACTGCCTGCAGTTCCTAGCATGACCACCAGGGGCCTTCCTTGTGCTGCCAACGTGCATGTGGGAGTTGGGCAAAGCTCCACAGAGAGCGCCACCCCCGCCCATGCCCCTGATGCTCCACCCGGGGCTGGGGAGGAGGCTCGAGCTGGGGAAGGTGAAGGGTTGCTCCAGGGTGGGCTCCGAAGCCAGCAGCCTGCAGCCCTTCTGGCTGGCTGAGCCCTGCCCCAGAGCAACCTTCCCAGCTTGAGCCCCTCCCCCGCCCCCGGCAGAGCAGCAGGTGCGGGCCCTGCTCAGTGAAATGCCACTTCCCATCATGACCTCTTCCTGCCCACGGACTCTTCCAGCCCCTCCCCCAAAGCATGCACCTCCCGGCCCTGCATGCCAATACGAGTAGGCCCGTGTGCTACTCTTGTTACTGGTGCTGGGTGTTGCTGATCCCTGGTGTAGACAATCGCTGCTGGTTACAAGGTCCCAGGACTAGAATGGTCAGGTCTGTGCTTCCCTGCCAACCATGGGAAACATCGTGTGGGCCCTTGGAGAAAAGGAGAAGGATGACAGAGCCCTGAGGGAAGAATGCGAGGAGCACTGGGCCCACAGTCAGGGTCACAGACCTTTTTAATAAGGGCATTGAACCAGTGGACTTTGCCCCCCCAAAAGGTGGACTGGCCCTTCTTGTTCCTGAATCGCAAGAAGGGGTGGACCACCCTGGGACCAGAGTGATTGGTTGCAGTGGGTTCTAGAGGAGAAAATGTTGCAATGCAGCACCAAGCCTTGAGGAGATACTCTAAGATTAGCATTGACTTTTCTACCCTTCGAATCTGAAAATTCTTAAATTTAATTTATGCACATGAGTAGCTCTGTTGAAATTATTGGGACTGCTTGCATATGTAAAATTGAGCATATATAGTCACATTTGAAGTGTCTCAGTCAAGGCCCAGGGTCATCAGAGCATACAGAAGTGTTTGTGGAATTAGAGTCTACACAGGAACCCAATGGTTCATTTACATTTGGGAAACCTTTCTAATTTTTTATTTATCTGGGGGTTGTTAAAGCGATTGGTGTAACTTTTTTTTTAAGCATGGTAATTTCTCGAAAAAAAATGGCTGTAAAAATAGCATATTGGTATTAATTCCTGTTTCTTCTTCACCCATCTGTCTCCAGAGCTACTATTACCTAGTTTATTAATATAAATAGATCTTTCCTGTGTTTTTATTCTAAGCTATGGTAGTTTTGCAGCGCTGACAGTCATAAAAGTCATCTTGAGTGCTTCATTCATCATAAACAAAACAGCCAAATAAGTTCTGATTGTAGTTTCTTTAATGTGGCAATGGTATTCCAGGGTGACATTTAGAAGATAACTTTTGCTCGATAAATGGGGCAGAGTTGGTGTTTTACTTATCACAAAATAACTAGGGGATTCTGAGCCAAAACTTTTATAAAGTTTACTTCTCATGCAATAAACCAAATTCAGTTCTTTCTGGGACAGATTCTTAGCTGTACCAAATTTTCAGTCACCATAGCTGGAAACAGTAGTGGGTAAAGGAGGTTGTAAGCCACATTCCACAACTCCGATCATCAGATAGAAACAACACCCAGTGAGATTTAGAACAGCCTAGCAGCTGCTCTAACCAATTGCAGTGATCCCACAAAGACTGCTGCACTGGTATGGAAACTAAAATTCCATGCACCAGCATGCCATCCACATGGAGGATTTTGGGAGCAGGTCACACAGGATCAGCTCCACTAGCCCTACACCACTCAAGGGTCTCAGTCTATCTTGAGAGTCCTCAGCTCGTCTTCCTGTTTTTCACTGGTTTATTCAGGGCCATGAATTTGATGCCTTGAGCATAATGTTGTGTTGGCCACCTATCTGCTGGTGAAATGTTTTGAGAATTAATTTGTTACATTTAAGGATACATTGACAAAGCATGTAATCCTTCATCTTTATAGGAGTGCCAAGATGATAGGCTGAATTCTATTCTTGACACAAGTAATGTCAGCATATAGGTTTCCATTTTGAATGAAACAGTAATCAGATCACTTTGAGAATCCTGGTGGAAGTTGTCAGAGGTGCAAGCATGTATCAAGTTATGAGAAAATTCATGAGTAAGAGCTGCAGATGGTCCTCCTATCTAGCTTTTAAGCCTCTTTCTGTTGGGACAAATTGGGCCCATAGTGTTTTTATGTAGTGGTCTCAAAGTGCTTGCAGAATTGCGTATCACACATTAATAATTGTCCAGAGATAACCTCAGGGTCTTCTGAATCTGATTCCACTTCTGTAGGGTGCGAGAAGAGTTTGTAACGGTCTCTGAGAGCAGGTCGACCCCTCTGTGAACCCCTAGAGGAATCCTATACAGAGGCATGCTGCCAAGGCTTCAAGGCTACCAAAACCAGTCTGTGAAAAGCTGCAAAACAACTCCTCCTGCCTCACAACACAAGCTGTGCTTGCCAAAACTTCAAGGCTACGCTGGCAGTAGGCCACTAAAAATAGTGATAAGGAATGCATAGGCAATTTTAGGCAATCTTATGTTAATGAGCTCAGCTTTATCAGCTAGTGTTAGAAGGCCTGTTACAGAGCCTCTCCCCGAGCGAAGCTCTGGCATGTTGGGTCTTCCCCCACAGGTGACTGCGGCTTCTCCGGGGCTCCCGCTGCGGGTGTCACATGCTTTCAATAAACCAAATATAGCACTCGCCTTCTGGGTGCAGCCTCGTCTCTGGGGAACCCGAGCCTGGTTGGCAACAACTTCTTATTCCACTAGACTACAAATTTTCCATATTCATGTGCTATGTGAGATTTCAGGCTAGCAAACATTTTCAGACCTCAAACAAGTTCTTTTAGGTCAGATGTTGGCTGCAAATTCAAGGAAGTTATTTTAAAAGAACTCCTTCTTCCACATCACCATTGTGCACTGTGGTGGAAACACTGGCTACAGTTACACGACAGTGATCTGTTGACAGAGGTCACCGTCAGAAGAGATTTCCTAACAAAACCTCTGTTGACAGAGTGTGGCCAGACGCAAAAGCCAACCAGAAGAGCACTCTGCTCTGTTGACAGAGCAGCTGGACTGCCCAGCCACTCTCTTGACAAAACAGGCATCCGGAAGAACAGTAGATGGGGCTGCCCATTGTCGTGGATGTCCTATCTGTTGAGAGAAGACCCCCGAGAACATCCACACAGCTTTTTTGTTGACAGATCCTGTCAACAAAATGCAAATGCACTCTTTCTCATCTGGGAGAGGCAGGAGGTTGTTGGTGGAAGTACTGTCAACAAAATACATTTTGTGTGTGGCTGTTCCACCTGTTTTTGTTGAGAAAACTGACTATTGTAGCCATATCCTCAGATGGAGAGAAAACCTGTAGAAGGCATCTGTTAAGCCATCTCAGACACTCAACCATTCTTAATTAGCTGATCTTCATTAGCAGAGATTATGATTTCACTCAGGTTGCCGTGTCTGTTTGAAAATTTGGGATGCTGTGTCAGAAAGAAAGCCTTAATGCCTTCCTTTGTTTTAAATACTGCCAGTATGTTTCAGTTATTCATAGTACAAACTGCTTCCATCAAAGATATTTAGATGATCCCTAAGCACTTCACCTAAAGAGGAGCAGGGACGGTGTGCCAGTCGATGACAGAATATATAGGTAATCACAATCACAAACTTGTTAAGAAGACTGTGGTTTAAAAAGAATCTGCTGCTGACATTACTTTACAGGTCCACCCTGAAATTAATTGAGTGACAGGAGAAGATTGTAAGATTCTTGAATTCCCCCAAAATTTTCCCCTATTGTTCCTGCCATCCTGTTTCACGTGAGAAGTGCTTTTACTGTACAGAGTTGGGTGCGAGGCAAAAATGCTAGGCAGATAAATAGCAACACACAAAGTGAGATACTGCTTTAAAAGAAACACTGAAACAGGGTGCAAATCACAGATAGAAGAGAAAGATGTACCAAAAAACAACAACAACAAAACCCCCAAAAAACAAAAACAAAAAAACCCACCATACAAAAAAAGCACTGAGTACATCAGCTTTTCCAACATCATCTGTCACCAGGTTACCTCCCTCATCCTGTAATGGCCACACATCCTGCCTGATAACCCTCTTATTAACATGTCTGCAAAAATCCTTCTTGCAACTCTTCACATCCCTTACTAGCTGCTGTTCCAGTTGTGCTTTTCCCTTCCGGATTACTTCCCTGCATTCTCCAACAATATATTTATACTTGTCCTTAGTCATCTGTCCAAGTTTTCCTTTCTTATATGCATCCTTTTAGAGTTTAAGCTCACCGCAGATTTCCCTGGCAAGCCCAGCTGGTTGCTCACCATATTTGCTTTTCTTACTGTGCATTTGGATGGTTTGTTCCTATGTCTTCAATAAGGCTGCTTTAAAATACTGCCAGTTCTCCTGAACTCTTTTCCCATTCATATTTGTTTCCCCAAGAGATCCAGACCATCAGTTCTCTCAGGATGTCAAAGTCTGCTCTTCTGAAATCGAGGGTCTGTAGGTTACTGTTCACCTTCTTTCCTTTTTGTCAGGATCCTGAAAATCACCATCTCATGATCACTGCAGCCCAAGTTGCCACCCACTCCTGTTTCTCCTACTAGTTCTTCCCTGTTTATGAGCAGCAGGTCAAGCTGCACACAGCCCGTGGTCGGTTCCTTTCATAGTCAACAGTTCACAAGGGAACAGTGCAATCAGCCTCACATCTGGCCCTCTTTTGCTGTCTTAGTGCAATGGGGCACGTACCCATTTTGCAGCTAGATGACCTGGAGTGGGACTTTCCAGGGTGAGATTAAACATGATTCAAACCCACACTTCAGCTTTGCAGTCAAGCACCTTAACCAACCATGAGAATGACTGATCCAGGGGGTCAGATCCTGTCCCAGCAGGATGTGGCTGGTCATCCCCTGGGAGAGTTTTGGATTCTCAGGCAGGAGGGCAGGGATGAACACTGCCAGACAGACGCGAAGCCCACCAGGTCACGCTCAGCTAGCTGTGGCCCATCCCATGAGGAGTCTCCTGCAGCAGAGCTGCGACAGCTGGACTTCAAGGAGCAATTAAAGGAACTGGAAGCCCAGAAACGAGAGAAAGAGCACCAGGAATGGGAGAGAGAGAAGGAGAATGAGCACCAGCAATGGGAGCATGAGCGAACCATGGTGGAGACAAGACATGAAGAGGCCCTGGGTGTGGTGACAGGGGAGAGGGCCAGGAGGCCGGGGATGGCCAGTTACTTTGAGACACATGCTCTGGCCCAGTGTAAGGACCTGGGAGACCTGGATGGGTTCCTTACCTCCTTCAAGTGAGCTTGTGAGTTGTATCAGGTTCCTCCAGGCGAATGGCTCCAACAGCTCACCCTCTTGCTGGACTAGAATGCTGTAGCAGTGCTCAACCATCTGGAAGGGCTGCAGCCCGAGGACTATAGATGGGTCAAACAGGCCCTGCTGTGTAAGTGTGGGCTGACCCCCAAGATGTACAGGAAGAAGATCCAGAAGGCACAGAAGAGGCCAGAGGAGACCCATGTAGACCTGGCCTCCTGCCTGATGCAATGCTATCACAACTGGGTGTTCAGGTCAGGAAACCAGATCATAGAGAGCCTGGTCAAGCTGATGGTGCTGGAAAGATTCTATGGAGCATGGCCCCCTGACCTGAGGATATGGCTGGAGGACCAGAAGCCAGAGGACTCACTCAGCACCACAAACTAGAGATGGGCCTAATTCAACCCCTCAGCTTTGGATTTGTGCATCTGTTAGGGTTAAGGTCCCAGATTTGAATTTCATAACTAGGACAAGACATAGCAACAATGCTCACCTATTACATTTAATCGACCTAACTTATTACAAAGCTTGGCCTATGACTTTTTCAGAGGATACAAAGGGACTCACAGGCTCAGATTTTCAAAGGTGTTTAGACACCTAATATACAGATAGGCTTGTGGTGGGATTTTCAAAAGTACCTCAGACATTTAAATGCTTAATTCCCAATGGAAAGTCAAGATACTTTTGAATTCTAGGCATGTATCTGCATCTTTAGATATCTTTGAAAACCTGACATTTGTCCCAAACTCCCTGAGGTCCCTAATTTAATAGGAGTTGGGTTTCTAATCCCCTTATCCTCACATGACAATCTGTGCTTTAGTTGATTGTCCAACGCTACAGAGAGAGAAGAATTACTGTCACCTTTAATGTTACCAGCTTCTTCCCTGAAGCACGAGGTTTCATCACCCTTTCTTAAATACACATGCTTTCAGTAGTTGTTATCCAGCCCTTCTGGAAAATCCAAGTGCAGTTATCGTTTTCCATAATTTTTATTAGTCCTCCGTGTATTGATAATAATGGCTGCATATTTAGTCATTTTAGGAGAACCCATTAAGGACAATCAAGTGAACAATTCACTTTTAAAAATGTCTGAATGCAAATTTATAAAATAATCTGTGAAAAAGGGATCTTTAGGGGACTATCAAGTAAATAACACTCATTTTTCAAGAGGGCTGCAACACTATCAAAAGAATAATGCAGTTTTTTTAAACCTATTATTCGTGCACGCATCTGATTTTAATAACTCAGACTCTGTGTGCTGTAAAGTGCTGCCAATGTCTCTGTGGAGGGAGTTGGCGACACAGAACTCCCAAATTGTACCCACAGATTTTCTAAACTCTGCTGGGTGCTTGCCAGCAATTCACTTAAAATCCATGTCTCCCTTCCCCTATTGTCAAATGGGGATAATGATATTCACCTATAATACCTTTTGTGAGGGTCATTTAATTAACATTGGTGAAATGCTTTGCAAGCCTCAGCTGGAAGTTGTACAGAAGGGTGAAATGTTATTATATACTGTACATTCAACTGTATGTGTACTCACCAAAAGGAATTTTCTGTCCTTTCCCTTTGTTACAACAGAATGGGAAAAAAAACCAAACAAACATGACTCGGCTGACACCTTTATATCACATCAATTTTCCTGTTTCTATTTTTAAGCTTGGATTTTCAGACGATACTTCTTGAGAAACTCAGATTTGATGAGCCTTCACTGGGCTTCTGTGACCTTTTTTTCTCCAATGTATATCAAAAAAAATCTATATGGAAAGCAGAGACTGCTCTGTTTCTAAACAAAGCTCCATGCACCTCCAGCTAGTGTCCTGCAACTCTGTGCAGGTAGACTGTTGTGCTGGGAAAGGCAAAGACACAGATCAGACCATGAAATATAACAGAGATACTGCCTCTGTAGTGTTCAGATGCTGTGTTGTTCACAGTAGCTGAAAATAAGAAGATAGTGCACAAGCACCTCTGAAGTGAGAAATTTGTCAGAGTTTTGCTAGCCCCAGGCTATGTCTATATGTGCACGCTACATCGAAATAGCTTATTTCAATGTAGTGACATCGAAATAGGCTATTTCGATGAATAACGTCTACACGTCCTCCAGGGCTGGCAACGTCGACGTTCAACTTTGACGTTGGGCAGCACCACATCGAAATAGGCGCTGTGAGGGAACGTCTACACGCCAAAGTAGCACACATCGAAATAAGGGTGTCAGGAACAGCTGCAGACAGGGTCACAGGGCGGACTCAACAGGAAGCCGCTCCCTTAAAGGGCCCCTCCCAGATACAGTTGCACTAAACAACACAAGATCCACAGAGCTGACAACTGGTTGCAGACCCTGTGCATGCAGCATGGATTCCCAGCTGTGGCAGCAGCAGCCAGAAGCCCTGGGCTAAGGGCTGCTGCACACGGTGACCATACAGCCCCACAGGAGCTGGAGAGAGAGCGTCTCTCAACCCCTCAGCTGATGGCCGCCATGGCGGACCCCACTATTTTGGTGTTGTGGGACGCGGATCGGCTACATGTGCCCTACTTCAACGTTCAACTTCGAAGTAGGGCGCTATTCCCATCCCCTCATGGGGTTAGCGACTTTGACGTCTCTCCGCCTAACATCGATTTCAACTTCGAAATAGCTCCCGACACGTGTAGCCATGATGGGCGCTATTTTGAAGTTGGCGCCGCTACTTCGAAGTAGCGTGCACGTGTAGACGCGGCCCCAGATACTCAAAATTCATGTCAGGCTCACAAATCATTATGTTTTAGAATATGCATATTGGGTTCTTTTGTTTTAGTGACCTCCTGGTTTCTTAGCATTTAGGAGTCACATTTTTAATTTTCCTGTCTGCTACCACACAGTCTTCAAGCTTATCTGAAGTCAGGGATCCAGCTTGCAGGTGAGAGGCATCCTGCTCTCAATGCCTGGAGCTCAGAGAACAAACCTTTTCTCATGCTGGGTAAGAGAAGTATTGGCTGATGGGGGGCAGAGTCTGATGGCTTCATTAACTATATACATTGCAGAAAAAATTGGCACTGAATCAAGACTGCAAATATTTTTAAACAGTTTTCTTTAGATGACCAGGCTGCTTAGGTCTGAATGCTGATCATTCTGCCAGCTAATTCATGCTGTAAGAAGCTGACAATATTCATAAACGGTTTGCTTTCCTGACTGAGCTATGTACGACATCCAAAGTCATATCTAATGCCCAACAAATCTCAGCCTCTCAGACAATCCTGCATGCACCAACACGAAAAACACCACAGACAGCATTAAATCCCAGAGTTACAAATTGACCAGACAGCCACACACTTCTTTGGAACTAGAATTATGCAATCAGGCAACAGCAGAGATTTTGAAAAAAAAAATGCAATACAGTGCTGTGTTAAACTTGCACTTGTGTGTCAGCCTTACCTCAGTACCTGGGAAAATAAGGGACGGGATCCTCAAGGAATCCATTTTGGAGCACTTGGAAGAGGGGAAAGTGATCAAAAGTAGTCAACATGGATTCATGTTGGGCAAGTCCTGTCTGAGCAATCTGATTAGCTTCTGTGGTGAGGTAACTGGCTCTATGGACATGAGGAAGTCAGTGGATGTGATATACCCTGACTTTAGCGAAGCTTTTGATACAGTCTTCCACAACATTGTTGCTCATAAGTTAAGGAACTATGAATTGGATACATAGACTATAAGATGGACAGAAAGCTGGCTTGACAGTTGGGCCCCAGGAGTAGTAGTCAATGGCTCAATATCTAGATGGTGGTCAGTTTCAAGCAGAGCACCTCTGGAGCTGGAGTTGTTCAACATCTTTATTAACGACATGGATGAGGGACTGGATTGCACCCTCAGCAAGTTTGCGGATGACTCCAAGCTAGGGGAAGAGGTAGATACATTGGAGGGTAGAGCTAGGATCCAGAGTTACCTGGATAAATTTGAGGATTGGGCCAAAAGAAATCTGATGCGGTTCAACAGGGAGAAGTGTAGAGTCCTGCACCTGGGATGGAAGAATCCCAAGCATTGTCATAGGCTGGGGATCAACTGGCTAAGCAACAGTACAGCGGAAAGGGACCTAGGGGTTATGGTGGATGAAAAGCTGGATATGAGTAAACAGTGTGCCCTTGTAGCCAAGAAGGCCAATGGCATATTGGGGTGCATTAGGAGGAGCATTTCAAGCAGATCTAGAGAGGTTGTTGTTCCCTTCTATTTGGCTCTGGCAAGGTCACATCTGGAGTATTGCATCCACTTTTGGGCCCTCTATAGAGAAAGGATGTGCATGTGCTGGAGCAGGCTCAGCAAAGGGCAGTAAAAAAGATTAAGGATCTGGAGCACATGACCTATGAGGAGAGGCTGAGGGATTTGGGCTTATTTAGTTTACAGAAGAGAAGACTGAGGGGTGATTTAATACCAGCCTTCAACTTCTTGAAGGGGAGCTCTAAATATGATGGAGAGAAACTGTTTTCAGTGGTGACAGATGGCAGAACAAGGAGTAAAGGTTTGAAGTTACAGAAGGAGAGGAGTAGGTTGGGTATTAGGAAAAGCTACTTACCCAGGAGGGTGGTGAAGCACTGGAATGCATTGCCTTCAGAGGTGATAGATTCTCCATCCCTGGAGGTTTTTAAGTCCTGGCTCGACATAGTCCTGGCTGGGATGACTTAGCTGGGGCTGATCCTGCTTGGGGCAGGTGGCTAGACTCAACGATTTCTTGATATCCCTTCCAGCTCTCTGATTCTATTATTCTATGATTCTGTGAAACTAAAACCATGAAAAAGGAAATAAAAGGAAATTATAAGAAACTATTTGACAAGGTATAGAAACCATTACTGTGCCTATTTCATTAATGATAATTAAAAGCAGCATTTTTCTTCTGCATAATAAAGTTTCAAATCTTTATAAAGTCAATGTTTAAAGTACAACCCTAATGTTTTGTTTAGAGTTATGAACATATCAGCATCATGAATAACCCCCATCCCTAATGTGTTTTTAACTCTGAGGTTCCACTGTAAACCCTTTTTTGCAAAGAATGAAAAAAATGATTGGTGGAGTTACACTACTGCAAAAATTAGAGAATGGACATTTGCTGTTATTATTAATGTTATAATGGTGCCTCCAGTCCTTAATCAAGAGCATGTACCCTGTGTACTGGGCACTGTGCAGATACAATGTCCCTCTCCCTGTTCTTACAATCTGAGTAGACAAAACAGTAAAAACAATGGAAAGGAAACAGAGGCACAGGCATATGCAAAGAATCACGCAAGTTCATAAAGCTAGTAAATTGCAGAATCAGTAAAGAATCCAGGCTTCCTGATTCAGTGTGATACCCACTATGTGGCACTGTCTCCTAGAATCATAGAATTCTAGGGCTGAAAGGGACGGTAGGAGGTCATCTAATCCAGCCCCCTGCCTAAAGCAGGATCAATGGGATCTCCTGAAAAACCAGGAAGTACAATCAGACTCTGAAGCCTGTAATTCAGGCCCTTCTAGACTATTTGCAATAGTCAGCTCTCCCTAGACCTCATCATGCAGTGCAAACATACATCAGTAGAACGACATCACTTAAGAGTGTGAATCCCCCCACCCAAGTGACACAGTTATATGGACCTACCTCCTGGGACAGTTTCTCCTATCATGGCTGAAGCCTCCCACAGAGATGGATTAACTACTCCAACAGAAGCAGCTTTCCTGTTGGCATAGCAGCACCTTCACAGAAGAACTACAGTGGTGCGGCTGTGTCGCTTCAGCCCTGTACGTGTGGAAAAGCCTGTGTAACACTTTGGTTTCTGCTATAGCAAGAAGCACTCACAATTTCCTTCTGCTCTTATCTACTTCTCACCAGCTTCTCCCTCCCACTCTTTCTTTGTTATGCACAAATCACCTAAGCTGTGGTTACTTCGCTCTTCCAGAGCTGTCTCTTGGTCCACTGTCTCCCTCTTTACTCCTTGAAGAACTTGATGCTGATAATCCATGGATCTGAACCCCTTCGCCTCTAGCTTTATTAAAATGGAGATAAAGGCTTCAACACACCAACCTCTGGGTAACCAGCCACTATTTTGCCATTGTCATTTTTTAGCCTTTACATGATCTTCCTCTATCTGGCTGCCCACCCTGTCGCTATGTGATGGCCTCCTATCACTCACTCTCAGCTGCTGGTACATTTTGCTATTTTGCCTTTAATTAGTTAAGCTAATTAGCTAATTAAAGGCAAATTAATTAACTAAGGTAGCACTGTTTATTAGCCAGGGGTTTAAGAGTGGGAAGACACAGGCAGAAAGGAAGTGATGGTATCTCGAGGGCAGAGCTAAAGGACAGGAAGCTAGAGCAGATGGAGAGATACTGAGAGCTGAATTTCCATCTGAGTCACTGCAGCCAGCTGTTTTGGGACTGGGAGAAGGCTGGTTATAATGGGAGCAGAGCAATGGCTAGCCAGCCCACTCAGAATCTGGGGCCCATTGTGTTAGCCACTGTACAGACGAAAAGACAGAGCCTACCCCGAAGAGCTTACTGTCTAAAGAGACAACAGATAAGAGGGGAATCAATTTGCCCATGCTCTCATAAAATAAGCCAGTGGTAGAGCCAGGAAGGGAAGTCACAATTCCTGAATCACAGTTTGGTGCCCTGTCCTCTAGCCTATGAAACTGAGAAAATCTAGGGGTACATCTCACCCTCTGTCTTAAGACTCAAGCCTGCAGACACTGACACATGTGCACACATTTAAGCACGTATAAGGTTCCACTTAGGGAAATCCTGGCCCCAGTTAAGAGAATGTTAAAACACTGATTTCAATGAATCTGGGATTTCACCCATCAGTGCCAGTTGTATTGCTGATGAGTTTAAAGCCAAGCATTTACAAAGTGGACAGGGGACTGCAGGCAGGAGTTTTAAGAGGGAGAGAAGGAGATCCCTCCACTGAGGAGGCTGTGTGGTGAGTATACTAGAGTTTGGTGAGTGTTTTCGAATTCTGATGGCAGGAGATTTCAGTTTCACTTACTGTGGCAGTTGGGATTGTGTGTCTGGGAGGGCTGGATCCTTTGTTCCCTGCAAATAGGGGAGTTTTAAGAGGGAGTTTGATAGAGGTGATGTGACAGAGGGGTTTCCACTATGGGTAGGAAGACCTGCAACATCTGTGCCAGCACTGCTCCTGATTCCTTCACCTGTGCCTGTAGACAGAAAGACCTGCTGACCAGGGATACCTCCACCCAGACCCTGGTGTGGTTTTGCAGAGACTGTGACTTACAGTTCCCACTTACTGAAGTCCAGGATGAGAGGGGATTATGGACCTTATGGAAGGTGTCTTCTGGTGGAATCTCTCAGGAAGCAGGTGGGAGAGCTACAGGAGGAGGTGGCTAGGATAAGGAGGGTCCATATCCATGAGAAGTTCTTGGACAGCGTTCATGTGGAGACAGCTGAGGTTAAGCTAGCTGTCTCACCACAAAAGAGTACTGACACACCATCCGTGGAGGAGGCGATGGCTCAGTGGGGGATACTGGCAGCTGGTCATTTCTGGCATTAAGCAGTGTTCAACTCCTGCTCCCAACCCTCCCACCATGGTACTGGGAAACTGTTATGCTGTTCTGGATACAGGAGATAAAGGAGATAAAAACTACCCCCTACAGCAGAAGCAGAGAAGCCTTGTACCGTAAAAGCTGGGAGGTCTGCTGCCACCACTATGGGGAGGAAACGTAGGGTAGTGGTGGTCAGAAAGTCTTTTCTGAAGGGAGATGGAGGCACCCATCTGTCTTCCTGACAGGCCCTTTTGGGAGGGATGATGACTGCCAGGAGATGATATCCAAGACATTACAAAGGTGTTGTTGAGGATTATCTGACCTTCTGACTAACACCCCATACTGTTCACCCATGTGGGCATGAATGATACTGCAAGGCGTAACCTCGAGCAGATCAAGCATGATTACAGGGCTCTGGGAATACAGATGAAGGAGTTGGGAGCACAGGTGGTGTTCTCAATGGTTCCTGTCAAAGGTAGGGGCCTAGGCAGAGACAAGGGCATCCGATGAATGCCTGGCTGCGGGGATGGTGTCGTCAGGAACAATCTGGCTTCTTCGACCACAGGATATTATTCGAAGAAGGACTGCTAAGTGAAGATGGGGTTCACCTTTCAAGGAATGGGAAGGCCATATCTGGATCAAGATTGGCTATTATTTAGGGCCCTGAAGCAAGCTATACTGATGTGTAGGAAGAATAGAAAGTATGGCAAAAGACTGCCTTGGTTTAGCCAGGAGATCCTTCATGATCTCAAAATCAAAAAGGGGTCATATAAAAAGTGGAAATTGGGACAAATTACAAAAGGATGAACACAAGCAAACAATATGTGTATGCAGGGACAAGATTAGAAAGGCAAAGGCACAAAATGAGCTCAAGCTAGCTAGAGCTATAAAGGGTAACAAGAAGTCTTTCTATCAACATCTGAGAAACAAGAGGAAGATTAAAGTCAGGGTAGGTCCACTGCTCAGTGAGAGGGAGGAACAATATCAGGAAACTTAGAAACGGCAGAGGTGCTTAATGACTTCTTTGTTTTGGTCTTCCCCAAGAAGCCTGATGCAGAAATGCCTAACATAATGTATGCTAGTGGGAAGGGGATAGATTTAGAGGGTAAAACAGAAAAAGAATAAATTAAAAATTACTCAGAAAAATTAGATGTCTGCAATTCACCAGAACCTGATTAAATGTATCTTAGAATACTCAGAGTATTCTAAAATACTAAAATAATTCTATGTGACATACTGTATGCCAATCAAAGTCCTATGAACAGAAGCATGACATTTAAGCCAAAGTAAGCTTTGAGCTTAACAACTTACCTGATTTCTTCACAGTAACTATTTAAATATTAATTTAATTGAAAAATCATCTACATTTAATCTAGGTTCTTACTGTGGAAACAAATTTTACAATATCTTTGCAGCTGAACTTTCAGTGTTACAAATGCAGATATATGCACAAATGCGCATGTTCAAACATATGCACTCCTAGAAAATACACAAATATCAAACCATCAGGCCCTCATCCTGTTCTCCAGGGATGTTCATTCCATCTTCCCATCCCCATTGCGGTCTGGGAGCCCAGGAGTGGCCTACCTACATAACCAGGACCCTAATGGTCAACTTCCCCACTCCAGAATGGTTCCCCACAGATCAGAATCTGTTCAGCATGGTGAGTTTCCATAGGACAATGGCGACTCATTCTGGAGGTGGGTGGTGGGCCTCAGGTTCATGTTCCATCACTGCAGGGCAGGTGCAAGCTGCTCACAGAACTCAAGGGAGGTGGCTTTCTTCATCTGGAAGCTCTGGAGCCATTGCTGGTCTCCCTAGCACTCCAAAACAATGTGGTTCCACTGATCCAAACTAGTGTCCAGATGTGGACTGGTTCCGGCAGGCAGCCTTGAGCTTGTGATCAGCTCCCACAGATGCCTGAGTAGGGTCTGCCACACAGGCATGAGGTGGGGATGCTTTGAGATCTGGGAGTCAGTCTGGAGCAAGTAATCCATGGCCCTACACAGGAGCAGCAGGAGGTGAAGACCGGCTGTGAGTGCGGTGGTGTTTTGGAGCAGGACAACCAGAGCACGCAGTGGGAATGATTTGCTGTTCCTCAAAAAGGCAGGCAAGCAAGCAGGAAAACCTGAGAAATAGCTGTTGGGGGGTGGGGGGTCCCTTTAGGCACAAGCCTCAGATAGCCTCTGGCAGCAGCTACAGAAAGCAACTGCTGACCTGATGCCCTGCCTGAACTGCTTCCACATGGGCTTAAAAGTGGGTTAGCATCCAGTAGGTGTGGATACTCTACCTGAAATACCAAAATGCTGTTTTGAAATAATTATAAATGTGTGGACACATTCTTTTGAAATGAGATATTCTGAAATAGCAATTTTGAAATATACTATTTTGGAACAAGGCTACAATGTAGATGTAGCCTTATACACCACAGGGGCAGCAAACAAATGGGCCTTGATGGCCCAAGAGAGCTGTGGATCAGCCACCACCTGGGCAGTGCAGTCCCAGTCTGATGCAGGGCAGAAGTTGTCAGGCAACCAGTGCAGCCACCACCACCCCAAGCAAGGCCTGGGGAGCAATGCCAGTGGCTGGGCAGCACAGTCCCCCACCTTCTCTGACAGAACCTGGAAAGCAACCATTCCCACCCACTGCCCTGAGCCCCTTACCCCCTGCCCTTATCCCTCCAACCTCACTCTCTGGCCTGAGCCCCACACGTCTCCAGGACCCTGCCCTGACTCCTGCACTGGCCCACACCCTCAGTCTCTGTACCAAAGGACCTGGGCAATGACACTGCATCTTGAGACGATTGCTCCTCCTTCTGCCATCTGTCACCACTGAGAACAGCCCCACTCAATCCTCTTTGGAACCACCCCATCAGGTAGTTAAATGCTGCTAACATATCCTCCCTCACTTTTCTCTTCTGTAGACTAAATGAAACCAAATCCCTCAGCCTCTGCTTGTAGGTCAAGTGCTCCAGCTCCCTAATCATTTTCGTTGCCCTCCACAGAACCCTCTCTAATGTGTCCACAATCTTTCTATAATGGGGTGCTCAGAATTGGACATCAGATGTGTCCTCACCAGTGCCAAATAAATGGTAATAATCACTTTTCTTGATCTGCTAAAAATGTTCCTCCAAATGCAGCCTAATATGCTATTAGACTTCTTGACCACAAGGGCACACTCTTGTCTCATATCCAGCTTCCCCTCCACTGTAATCTCCAGGTTCCTTTCTACAGAACTTCCATTTAGCCAGTCAATCCCAGACTGTACAATTCTTGGGATTCTTTTTTCCCAAGTGCAGGACTCTGCCCTTGTCCTTGTTGAACCTCATCAGATTTCTTTTGGCCCAATCATCCCATTTGTGTAGGTCACTCTAGACCCTACCCCTAGACTTCAGCTTATCTATCTCTCTCCCAAGCTCAGTGTCATCCACAAATTTGCTGAGGTGCAACCCTCTCCTCATACAGGTCATTAATAAAACTTTTGAACAAACCCAGCCCTACAACTGATCCTTGGAGCACTTTACCTGAAACTGACCATTAATCAGACATCAAGCCATTGGTCACTACCCATTGGGCCTGACCATCTAGCAAGCTTTCTATCCACCTTACAGTCCATTTATCCGATCCATATTTCCTTAACATGTGGGCAAGAATTATGGGTGAGACTGTATCAAAAGCTTTGCTAAAGTCAAGGTAAATCACATCCACTGACTTCCCTGTGTCCACAGAACCAGGTACCTCAACATAGAAGGCAATCGTCTTGGTCATGGACAACTTGCCCTTTGCAAGTCCATGTTGACTATTCCTGATAACTTTCCTCTCTTCCAAGTGATTCATAATGGATTTCTCCCTTCCAAATGTGCCTTCTGCTGCTGGCTTTCCGCGCATGGGTAAATTTCAGCCTAAATGCATTGACTATTTTTTACACTGGTCACCCATAATTTTCAATGACATGGTGTACTCATCCTTTCCAGAGTATTAAATAAATGAGGGTTATGTCTTTATTTGGATCATAAGAACATAAGAACATAAGAACATAAGAATGGCCATACTGGGTCAGACCAAAGGTCCATCAAGCCCAGCATCCCATCTGCCGACGGTGGCCAATGCCAGGTGCCCCAGAGAAGGAGAACAGAAGACAAGTGATTTATCTCCTGCCATCCATCTCCTGCCCTTGTTCTGAAGGCTAGGGCACCATACTTTACCCCTAGCTAATAGCCATTTATGGACCTAACCTGCAAAAATTTATCAAGCTCTTTTTTAAACCCTAATAGAGTCCTGGCCTTCACAGCCTCCTCGGGCAAGGAGTTCCACAGGTTGACTGTGCGCTGTGTGAAGAAAAATTTCCTTTTATTAGTTTTGAACCTACTACCCATCAATTTCATTTGGTGTCCCCTAGTTCTTGTATTATGGGAAAAGGTAAATAATTTTTCTATATTCACTTTCTCCACACCATTCATGATTTTATATACCTCTATCATATCGCCCCTCAATCGCCTCTTTTCCAAACTGAAAAGTCCCAGTCTCTCTAGCCTCTCCCCATATGGGACCCTTTCCAAGCCCCTAATCATCTTAGTCGCCCTTTTCTGAACCTTTTCTAATGCCAATATATCTTTTTTGAGGTGAGGAGACCACATCTGCACGCAGTACTCGAGATGTGGGCGTACCATAGTTTTATATAGGGGAAGTATGATATCTTTTGTCTTATTATCGATCCCTTTTTTAATAATTCCTAACATCCTATTTGCCTTACTAACTGCCGCTGCACACTGCGTGGATCAAGTTCTGTTTTTGAGAAAGAGGCAAGTTATAGAGATGCACAGACTGAAAATGGTAACCAGATTATCAGAGTTAAATAGGAGGTATGATAGATTGCTAACATGTTGCAAGGAACATTTTTAAAGGAACGGTGCAATTAACCCCTCAGCAGCCAAACGACAAAGGAGAGTTAGTAGGTTACAAATTGTTGTAATGACACAAAATTCCTCTCTCTGTTGAGGCCGTGATTATTGGATCTGGCAGAGCTGTGAATTTAATTTCCTGACCTTGTCTTTTGAGGGAGGTGTTTTGGTCTCTATTGAGGATGAAGGCTGAGAGATCAGATATGGTGTGATTGCTTTGTGAAAAAGGAATCAGAGGAGTAGTCATATCCGTCTCTAAGCCCACAAATAACAAGCAGCCCTGTGTCACCTCAAAGACTAACTAATGTATTAGGTCATGAACTTTCATGGGTAAAATACACTTCATCAGATGTATTTGGAGTTGAAATACAAAATCCAGGGTTTATATAGAAAGGGAGAGAAGTTACCTGTCTTTTATCATTCTGCAGTAAGAGTTAATTTGAGAATTTAGTGAGTGTCCAATTTCACCTACCTTCTTCTTGTAGCAGCATTGGATAAGGTGTACCACATGTTGTAATAGGCATGTGTAAGTCTTCTGGGCACTGAATAGTGTGGTTAGGGAGTGTTAATCATAGTAGTGGTGGACCAATGCCTGCAGATTTTGTGTCTCTGGGGCTGTGGCCATGCTACCCTTCCTTTTCAGAAGGGGCATGTTATTGAGGGTTTTCAGAAGATGCTAATGAGGCACTGGCAGGAATATGCTGCACCTCATTAGCATAATGGCAGCCACACGTGATTCAAAATTGACACTTTTGAAATGCATGCCGCCTGTGCAGCCAGGGGCCATTCGAACGGACCCCCTTATGTTGAAAGCCCCTTCTTCCTAAAACCAAATAGGAAGAAAGGGCTTTCAGAATCAGGGGGTCCTTTTGAAAGGCCCCCGTCTACACAGGCAGTGGCATTCCAAAAGCAACACTTTCGAATTGTACATGGCTGCCATTATGCTAATGAGGTGCTGCATATTCATGTCAGAGCCTCCTTAGCATCTTCCAAAATCCCTCATTAACAGGCCCAGTCCGGAAGGAGGGCACAGTGTGGCCACAGACTTGTTCCGGTTTAACAAAATCACCCTAGGATGCTGGGGTTTGGTACAGTCAGAAATGTAAATGAATTAACATCTACAAAGGAACAGAGTTACTACAGTATCATAATGTCCTGACACCATGATCTATGTTAGTCTGTAGATATCTGTCTCACGTGAACTTGGGTTATTTAAAACTAGGCAGGACAAAGTGTTAGAAAACATACTGTAGGAAAAAGTCCTTCCCTGGCAGAGGACTAGCTGATCTAACAGGTTTTCTGTATATAACTTTTGTTCCTACCATGTCATTTGTCACACCAGGCAGTGCATATCACCATATGCGTACATTAGCACACCTCCAAACTGAGTTACAGCAATGAGTTATTTATGTAACTCCTGAGGTAAGCCAAGGAGCAGGAGACTGGAAAAGTATGTGCCGTGAAGTCTGGGAGAGCAATAGCGAAAACCGGGGCAGCATATTTTACTAAACACATCTGGATATCCCATAGTAAAGCCATTGTTTTGTTCTCCCGTTGTCTTGGTTTTAGGCCCCGGTTTAAAACACCATGGTTACTTAGCCAAACTTTAAGTATGAGTTTAGGGAGAGATTCTCAAAGGCATGAATGGAAGTTAGACAGCACCCTACTTCCATGGCCTGCCAATGGCTTCTGACAAGGTCCCTGTAACTCTGCATGGGACTTAGCATATGCCTGACATTAAACACATGGTTATGTGCATTGCTGAGAATAGTTTCTACTGAGATCCTTATCATGAAGAGTTTCACTGAATATCACTTACCAACTGAACCAACTTTGTCCTGCCATTGGTGATTCTAGGAGGATGGACAATTCATGACTGAATGCACATTACCATGACATCAGCCTTTCATGGATTAAATCTTTGAAGACTTAAATGAGGTTTATTTTTTTAAACCATGTTGAAGACCATAGGATGAAATGTTTAAAACATATCACCCCAGCCTCCAGTATTATCAATTCTGACTGATGAATTTGATTACCTTTATCATCAACTTTTCATGCACTGCAATGGACTTGGCGAAGATTAGCACACAATGACAGTATTTTATTATCTTCATCCTCAGACTTCTCAACATTCACACTGAAGAATAATTTTCCACACTTTATCTGGACAGAAGCTGCATTAATTTAACTTGCATTAACCTTCTAAGACCTATCAGATTAGACTGGATACATTTCACTTGATAAGAATTTAACTCAAGTTCATTCTTTGTGGTTCTCCAAGCAGCCAAGTTCTGTAAGTGTCATATTAATCATGATCAGCCACTTTGCTTTGGAATTTCAACTGGGATAGTGGTTTTTAATCATAATTTTAGTTCCACAATTATTGGCCTATCTTCTTTATGTCTGCCTTGCTCATTTTTACTCAATTGCACTTGGGGAATATTCTCAATGGTGACAGGTGGCAGAATAAGGGATAATGCTCTGAAGTTACAGAAGGAGGGAAGCAGGTTGGATATTAGGAAAAACTACTTCACCAGGAGGGTGGTGAAACACTGGAATGCATCACCTAGAGAGGTGGTGGAATCTCCGTCCCTGGAGGTGTTTAAAGTCCCGGCTTGATATAGTCATGGCTGGGATGACTTGGTTGGGGTTGGTCCTGCTTCAGGCAGGGAGGCCGGACTTGATGATCTCTTGAGGGCCTTTCCCACTTTGTGATTCTATGATTCTATATTTGGGATCAGAACTTTTCAGTTTTGAACACATCTCAAGTCGAAATACAGTGCAATTGGCTCCTATTCAAATTCTTATCTGTCACTGGCTTATCTCAGCACCTTACCCCATTTCTGTTATTAGAGTATTATTCCCATTTTACAGAACAGTGATTTGGAGTGTTGCCAAAGGTCACCAAGGAGAGCTGTGAATCAAAGCTATGTTCCCTGAACACCAGCCTAATTTCTGAATTAACCCACCCCCGACAGAATTATCTCATTAACTTGTCTATTTTAGAAGACAGAGGGCTTGCCAGCACGTCCCCAACTTCAAAGGGGGCATGGTAATGAGGGTGATGGGCGATTATGAATGAAGTGTTGCAGTGCAATTTTGAGGAGGATGGTCACTTTGAAGTAGCGCGGGCACTTCAAAGTGCCCGCAGCTACACACATACTGGCTTTCAAAGTTTGGCACTTCGAAATTACTGCAGGGGAGAATAAGCCTAATGAAGTGCTGCATATTCATTGCAGCACTTCATTAGTACTCTCCCATCACCCTGATTGTCTTGCCCCCTTCGAAGTAGGGGGCAAGTGTAGACCCAACCAAAGTGTGGAAGTCAGCCACAAAGAATATGACAAAGAAGGAAACAGACGCAAATTACAAAGGCCTTAACACTGAGAAGAGATGTCTGAGATAATATCTTTTACTGGCCTGTCTGATGTTGGAGAGAGAAGCTAGTTATATAGCTCACATGGGCCTGAAGCAAAGCTCTGTGTGAGCTCGAAAGCTGGTCTCTCTCTCACCAGCAGGTACTGGTGCAATAAAAGACACCATCTCACCCATACTCCAATATCCTGGGACTGACACAGCTACAGCAACACAGCATACAATGGTTCATTAGATTCATTTTAAGACTCCTTTCCCAATACATTCTAGTCTGATTGGCACAGGAAATACCAGTCACACATATAACCAGACATGATATCATGCATGCAATATCTGAGGACTTAAAGGATAAGTGGACTACGCTCAGCAGCAACCTGCTTCAGGTGGAGACAAGAATAGGTTACACTTATCAGACACCAATGGGCGTTGAGCCCACGGTTATTGATGACGATGATGGTACTCTTATTAAGATGTTTCCATCCATAGCTCTTGAAGTACTTTACAAAGAAAGTCACTATCATGGTTCGATTTTTCATAAACAGCTGGGAAACAGATGCCAGATGATGAAGTGATGTGCTCCTGGTCCTCAGCAGCAGAACCAGGAACAGAATGCAACCTGGGGAAGCCAAGTTTAAAGTGATAATCAGTAAACCATGCTACCTCCCATATGTATGCCATGACTGGCAGTCATGTACACAGCTTAACATAAAAGCTAATTGTTGATTTACCCAGGCCTGACAAAACCACTGAGACAATGTTCAGTGTATGGGAATCTATGGTGCATGCTGGGGTTGGCATCTGGTATCCTGCCTCCAACAGCATGGGCATGTTTAGCATCACTACAGAAGCTTTTGTCCACCTCCTTTACATTTACTTCTTTATTGTGTTTCGTGCTTGTGCTTACCCCCTTTGGAGCCTTCTACTGACACACAGCCAAGCAAAGGCATCTAAAAAAGAGGGGAAAACCCCTCTTTCTTCCTGGGAAAGGAGAAGTGGGCCTTGAGGAAGTGAGAGCTAGTTTACAAGATAAACCTACCATATGGCAATAGCTGAAAACACTTTCATGGACCCTGGCTATATATTCCTCGCTGTGATATTTTTTACTCCAGCTTTGTTATGCTTGTGGGACTCATGAAAAGGGAAATTCATACCGCTGCATTTCTGCTCTGTATGCCTATGGGTTGACAAAACTGAGAGGCACAATGGAAATATGGGCAATTGTGGCCACTTTTGAAATAAAACGTCTCAAAGGCAACTTAGGAGATTTTTAAGCAGCTCTTAGTTTTCACTTCCTCCCTGCTGCAAACACAGTTCCTGACAATATAATCCAGTGAGAACCTAGAAACTATTGGCAAGGTGCCTTATAATTGACTAGCAGAGTTTACGTGGCTGGAACAAAAGAGCTAATTATGTGGCAATCAGTTATTTGAAGAGAAACACGGTTTTCCCCTTTAATGGCTTCACAAACACCAGCAAAGTGGAGTGACAATGCAACAAGAACAAAAATATAAAGACGCACATTATATAAAATGTCATGGGTGCATGAATACCCATGCATCATGAAGGAGAGAATTATGAGAAACAACTTGATGAATGTTGCTGTTTAATCCTGGGAAATGGCTCCTTTCCAAGAGCTGTGGAATGAAATATTTCATGTTGGTCTCAGGCTACTGCTTCCCTTTTCTCTGCACTGAATGGAGCCATTATGTTCTTAATTATCCAGGCTGTGTTTGTCAAAGTCACTGGAGCAAGTCAAGAGCAACACCAGATGGAATAAAAGTATGTAAAGCACAGGGTTTTCACAGAAACCCTCTTTCTCATAAGAAGAGCCATAGTGGGTCCATCCATACTGGTCCATCTACCCCAGTGTCCTGGCCCACCCACCCCTGGTCCCAAATAGGATCCCAGTGTCCTGTCTTCCAACAGTGATTGTGTCAGATGCTTCATAGGGGGTCAACAGACCAGGGTAGTTTATTTAGTGATCTATCCTCTATGGTCCAGTCCCAGCTTCTGGTAGTCAGAGGTTTAAGGATGACCACAGCATGGGTTTGTTCCTCACCATCCTGGCTAACAGCCATTGATGGACCTATTCTTCATGAACTTATTTAGTTGTGTTTTGCACCCAGTTGTATCTTTGGCCTTCACAGCATTCCTGGCAATGAGTTCTACTGGTTTGAGTGTGTGTTGTGTGAAGAACCGCTTCCTTGTGTTTGCTTTAAACTTGCTGCCTGGTAATTTCAGGAACACCAGAAGCCACAGAGGGAGAGTGAGGAGCTTCAGCCTTTCAAGAGGGGGGTACTTGCTACTGTTGCAGCCTGGAGGAGGTATTGGGGGAATTGTCTGGGAAAGTGGCCCAGGAAGAAAAGCTGCTGCACCAAGGGCTAAGGGAGTCAGCCTTACCCCCGAGCAGTCACATAGGGTCCCTGGACCAGAACCTGGCATGAGTGGGTGGGGGCTGGATTCCCCCCCGGCCCCCCCTCACCCCAGCGAGAGCAACTGGGCCCTTAAATGGGACCAGTGGTCTGAACAGAGGCCAGAAGCCCAGGAACAAGACTGACTTTGTCACATAAAGGACACTGGCCTCTGGGGATGGGGGCAGGGCTGCTGTTCCATGTCAAGGCTCCTTGGTGATGGGGGGCTCCAGCTCCAGAGTGAGGCACCAGGGATGGGGACTCTACATCTTCTAATGGGGAGGCACAGAGAAAAAGGGTAGTGGAGAATAGGAGCTCCAGAACCCCCTGGTGTGTATGCAGGCAGGTGTGTTTCAAAGCCTCCTGGTAGGGGTAGCGAGGGAATGAGGCAGCAGATGCCTCCATGAGGTGTGGGAGGTGGGGGAACAAGTCAGCTGACCTGTGGAGGGGCTCCCTGGCAGTGGGAGCTGCCTCCTCTCAGTGTGTGGCACAGGGAAATAGGCAGCCATGCCATTATGGAGTTTGCCAGCAGCAGGGGCTGCCATTGTGGGATGCCTGGGAATGGGGCAGCTGCCCCACAGAGGAGCTCCCCTGCATCAGGAGCTGCTGCCACAAGGAGCAGAGCTCCAAGGAACAGGACAGCCACCCAGTGGAGGTACTCCCTGGCGGAGCTGCCACCCCAGGACACAGGGTGCCAGGGGATAGGAGCCCTGCAAAACATTGGATAATTTGACCATTCTCTTTAAAAAGTTGGGACATCTGTGAGACAGGTAAATATGGGCCTATCTTGGGAACAGAAGGTCACCCTGTCAGGCAAGATCCCCAGCCTCTGGCCCAGCCCATACTCCAGCCCTCCTCCTTTAAGGCCCTGCCCCCTAACCACTGTCTCCCTCTTTTCTCCCTGCCCTCCTCTTTCAGACAAATCCCTGAACCCAAACATAGCAAATGACATCTGGGGGAAAAAAAAACCTCTCTTCAAAAATGTCTTTGGAACGTTTTTCCAGTGTGCACCAGATTGTGTCAACTGGACATGCAGAAGGTATTTAATCAAAAGCACTAAATTTGGGAATAAAAAATGTCAGTAGCTGCGTCTACACGTGCACGCTACTTCGAAGTAGCGGCACCAACTTCGAAATAGCGCCCGTCGCGTCTACACATGTCGGGCGCTATTTCGAAGTTAACTTCGACGTTAGGCGGCGAGACGTCGAAGTCGCTAACCTCATGAGGAGATAGGAATAGCGCCCTACTTCGACGTTAAACGTCGAAGTAGGGACCGTGTAGACGATCCGCGTCCCGCAACGTCGAAATTGCTGGGTCCTCCATGGCAGCCATCAGCTGGGGGGTTGAGAGATGCTCTCTCTCCAGCCCCTGCGGGGCTCTATGGTCACCGTGGGCAGCAGCCCTTAGCCCAGGGCTTCTGGCTGCTTCTGCGGCAGCTGGGGATCTATGCTGCAGGCACAGGGTCTGCAACCAGTTGTCCGCTCTGTGTATCTTGTGTTGTTTAGTGCAACTGTGTCTGGGAGGGGCCCTTTAAGGGAGCGGCTGGCTGTTGAGTCTGCCCTGTGACCCTGTCTGCAGCTGTGCCTGGCATCCCTATTTCGATGTGTGCTACTTTGACGTGTAGACGTTCCCTCGCTGCGCCTATTTCGATGTTGGGCTGAGCAACGTCGAAGTTGAACATCGACATTGCCGGCCCTGGAGGATGTGTAGACGTTATTCATCGAAATAGACTATTTCGATGTTGGCTGCACGTGTAGACGTAGCCAGTATGTGATATAACCAGAAGTTTCTCAGAGATGTGTTTGCAAAAAGTTTGTAGTAAGAACAAGTCAGTTGTCCTGCTGAATACAACATTAAATACTGCAGAATACATGGTTCAAATCTTCTCTGTTTTACATTTTCTTAATCTGTATTTCTAAGCTAATTTTGTATTTTCAATATACTTTTTATGCCTTCCTAAAGTAATTGTTCTTGATTGCTACATATTTAAACTCACTGATACAAAAATATTTTTAAATTAATTAGTCAGAGCTGTTTAGTGTCTTTATAACAAAGTTCACTGCTTTTAGAAAGAAAGGGAACATTAATCTATTAATAATTGACATTAATATAAACAATGACATTAATTTAAACATGTATCTAATTTATTTTGTAGGATTTTCATAACACGTTTATGAAATGTTGCTTTAAAATATATAAATAAATATAAAAAATAAAATATTTAAAATGTGAAAATGTTTCCAAGGATTTTTGGCAAAGCAATAGATTTCATATCTTAGTAGGCTACTGATTTTGGTGGAGGGTTCTCTTAAAATTAGCCCATCAAATAGTCAGAAGTAAAAAATATTTGTCCACCCATCTTGAAGAAAAGGAATGTTGTCTAAGGCTGTCCTCAGCAGGGGAGTGAAACAAGAGTAGGGATGGATAGAAAGGACAGGAAGACTTTGGCATTAAGTTTTTGTACTACAGCAATTAAAATTAGACTGTGAATTTTAGATAAGGGTGGTCTTTAGAAGAATTTTTATTTAAAAACTATGTCTGAAGATCCAAGCAGTTAAGAGTAGAGCTGAATACTCAGACTGTGCATCTACATATCTATGCAAAAAGTTTTTAGATATGTGATTTTTATGATACAACCACAAACTTATGAAATATTGAAAGCAAATTTTAAAGTAAGATTAAGATCCTGCAATGCACTACTGGCTTTCTCAGTATTTTGAGGGTTGGCATATGCCTGTTAAATGGTTTTAGTTTGTACTTCATGGCTCTTTCAATGTTATGCCAATACGTCTTGAAAGATGGAAGTGTTTTCATTTTTAAGTTAACAGATACACTTCTGGGGGAGGGAGGGTCACCTGTCTGTGAGCTCCAACAGCCTGTTGTAGAGCCTTCAGGAACTGTCCAAATAAGGGTAGGAGACACAAAAGGTTGGACACTAAGACCCAGAAGAGGCATTGCCTCCTTTTGTCTCTTATACCCATCACTCATGGTTAAAAGAATATGGTGGAGACCTTCTCCTTCCCTTCCTGGCATTTTGAATGGGACCTGAACTGGTGGGCAGCTTCTGAGCAGGCCTATCTGATTGTGCATGTATGTGTCTTAGGTGGCCGAATACCTGTCTCCTTGGTTTGTGAGTCATGCATCTGATGAAGCAGGTCTTTGCCCACGAAAGCTTATGCTCCAAAATATCTGTTAGTCTATAAGGTGCCACAAGACTTCTTCTTGTTCTCGAAGCTACAGACTAACACAGCTACCTCTCTGGTAGTCAGAATGAAGACAGGTGTCCAAACATCTTGGCCATGGTTTCCCAAACTGGGGGGGTGTGACCCTCCCCGGGAGGTGTGAAGAAATTCCAGGGGGGGCGTGAGGTGACCCAGCCCCCCGCCATCACTCCCCCCACCAGAAGAAAGAGCCGGCCTTTGCTTCTGGCTCTCAGCCCCTGCCATTTTACATGGGTGACCCGGTGCAGCTGCTTAAAAAGCAGGCAGCAAGCAAAGACCCATGTGGAGCCAGCTGCCTTCTGCAAAGATGAGTGAGTGTGGGTTGGGTGGGTGGAGGAGGAGGAGGATGGGATTAGATGAGAGGCTGGGGGAGCCTGGCTCAGATAAGGGTGATGGGATAGGAGCGGGGGGCTGATGGTGCCTGGCTTTGTGGGATGGGAGGGGCTCAGGTGGGCAATTCCCAGGGCTTGGGCAGCTGGCTGGCTTGTGGACTCCTGGTCCTTGCGCAGCTGGCCCCAGTATTGCAGGGTTCATGCAGTTTGGGCTGACTTCTGGCCCTGACAACACAGGGCTTGGGTGGCTCAGGCTGGCAGATGGGTGGCTGGCTCCAACAGCACAGGGCTGGCAGGCAGGCAGCTGGCCCCAGAAACATGAGGTTTGGGCTGCTGGCCCTGGCAGCATGGAGCTCAGGTGGCTCAGGATGGCAGGAAGGCAGCTGGCCCTAGCTGCATGGGTCTTGTGTGGGCGGCTTGCGCAGCTGGCCCACAGCTGAGGTGGGTGGCTAGTGGGTGGGCAGCAGGTCTCATGAGGGTGGGCCCCAGGCAGCCAGTGGGTGAGCAGGCAGCTGGCCCAAGCAGCTGGTGGGTAGGTGAACATCTGGCCCAGCCAGCATGGGGCTTGGGCGGGTGGCCCTGGCAGCACAGGTCTCAGGCGAGCAGGCGGCTATTACAATCAGCTCGGGGGGCCCTCAAGGGGACAGGAAAATTATTTGTACTTGTTTTTAATTTTAAATAACATTTTAAATAAAGTTTTTGTGCTTATTTTAAATTACAAATTAAATATTTGGTTAAAAAGGGGTTGGATGATTTTCAAGAAGGAAGGTGGGAGGGTGGGAGGGTTTCTCAAAAACCAAAACAGGGGAATGATGCTGAAAAGTTTGGGAACCACAGATCTGGACAGAAGCATCCCTGTATGTGCCTGGTGGTGCTAAGGGGGCTTTTACTTGGAAAATATAGGTGCCAAGTGAGGTTAGACATCTCCTGGCGTTGGCAGGAGTTTTGTGGTTTGCAGAGGAGCCTAAACTAACACTTATGAACCTTAAACTCAAAACGTATGCAGCAATACCTTACTGAAGGTAGGCCTTGCTGCCATTGAGCAGGTTGTTATTGCCTTCATGGTGAACCTTAAAAAATCCAATTAGGTTTACCCCTGACAACAGCTTTGAACAGGTGGTGCTGCAAACCCCAAGGCCAACAATAGAAGACCTGAAATAAGCAGCCATATGTGGAATGAGATGAAGTTGATTTCTGTCTGGGTTTCCCAGATCAAGGATGGGATTCCTAGTCAATGAGAGATAAAGAGACCAGGCTCAAGTCCAAATCTGCCTGTGTGAGAATGGACCCAGCAGAGCAGAACTAGTTTTCTTTCTGATGCAGAACAACAACAAAAGTCAGTAGTTTACACAGAGCAGAATTATTGTCTCCTGGACATCCCTAACCAGGCGTACTTACTGAGGGGGATTTTTATTGGATGAGAGTTTGGGGCAGGGATCCTGAGTGAATAATTGAGACCTGTCAGTTAAGTGTCACAGGGGTACTGCTTGTTAACGAAACCTTCATTTGGAACCTGAAATTGGGACCAAGGTGTGCTGAGCCTGCAGCCTCCCTTAAAGAACACCCTGCTACTACATATGGAATAAGATTTGAAATGTAGCCAAGACCATGTAATATATATTGTGATTTATATATGCCCCAAGATGGATGTGCCAGATTATTTGCATGCTGTGAGGCTAGGCATTCATGGGTAATTGTAACCAGGGTAAGGCTGGACACCCCTGTAGTTAAATGCTGGAGCCAAGGGAAATGCAGGCTGATGCCGAGAAGCCATGGTTTGAAGCTGGCAGTTGGGAGTATAGCTAACACACAGATATAGCTGGTGGCACTGTACCAGAGAATAGGTGAGTTGGAATTGGCACAGAGACAGAGGCACTTACCAAGGTCTATGCAGGTTGCACCTGAGCAGATGCTGGTACAGCACTGAATATTACTATTGCAATTGCAAACAGCAGAGTAGGCTATAGCTGGCACTCTCCCATGGAGAGATGCTGGCACCAGGTAACATGCTCTGTTGCAGGATTATAGAATCATAGAACAATAGAGCTGGAAGAGACCTAAAAAAGCCATCGAGTCCAGCCCCCTGCTCTAAGCAGGACCAAACCCGTCAGATCAGCCCTACCAGGGCTTGGTCAAGGCAAGACTTAAACACCTCCAGGGATGGAGACTTCACTACTTCCCTGGGCAGACCATTCCAATACTTCACCACCCTCCTAGTGAAAAAGTTTTTCCTAATGTTCCACGTCGACCTCTCCAACCGCAGCTGGAGACCATTGATCCATATTCTGCCACCTGTGACCACTGTGAACAGCCTCTCTCCAGCCTCTTTGCAGCCTCCCTTCAGTAAGTTGAAGGCTGTTATCAAGTCCCCCTCAGTCTTCTCTTCTGCTGACTAAACAGTCCCAAATCTCTCAGCCTTTCTTCATGTCATATGCTCCGCCCCCCTAATTATTTTGGTCGCCCTCCACTGGACCCTCTTCAGCGTATCCACATCCTTCCTATAATTGGGGGCCCAGAACTGGACACAGTACTCCAGATGTGGCCTCACCAAAGCCGAATAAAGAGGAATAATCACTTCTCTGGATCTACTGGCAGCGCTCCTCTTGATGCAACCTAATATGCCATTAGCTTTCTTGGCTACAATGGTACACTGTTGACTCATGTCCAGCTTCTCATCCACTACAACTCCCAGGTCCTTTTCTGCAAAACTACTTCCGAGCCTGTTGGACCCCAGCCTGTAACAATCCTTGGGATTCTTCTGGCCCAAGTGCAGGACTCCGCACTTCTCCTTATTGAACCTCACCAGATTTCTTGCAGCCCAGTCTTCCAATTTAAGTCACTCTGGACCCTGTCCTTACCCTCCAGCGTATCTACCTCTACCCCCCCCAGCTTAGTGTCATTTGCAAACTTGCTGAGGGTGCAATCCAACCCCTCATCCAGGTCATCAATAAATATGTTGAACAGAACAGGACGCAGAACCAAACCTTGGTGCACTCCACTAGAAACTGACCATGATCCCGACATCTAGCCGTTGATCACTGCCCTCTGGGCCCAACCTTCTAGCCAGCTTTCTATCCATCTTACCGTCCATTTATCCAATCCACATTCCTTTAACTTGCCGACAAGAATATTGTGGGAGACTGTATCAAAGGCTTTGCTAAAGTTAAGATAAATCAGATCCATTAATTTTTCCCTATCCACACAGCCAGTTATCTCATCACAGAAGCTAATCAGGGCATGACTTGCCCTTCATGAATCCATGCTGACTATTCCTTATCACTGTCCCCTCCTCCAAATGCCTCAAAATGACTTCCTTGAGGAGCCCCTCCATGATTTTTCCAAGGACTGATGTAATACTGACCAGACTATAATTCCCTGGATCATCCTTCTTCCCTTTTTTAAACATGGGCACTACATTTTCCTTTTTCCAGTCATCCCAGATCTCTCCCAATCTTCACGACTTTTCAAAGATAATGGCCAAGGGCTCGTCAATGACATATGCCAACTCTCTCAGAACCCTTGGATGAATTAGGTCCGGGCTCATTGATTTATGGACATTTAGCTTTTTTAGATAGCTCCTAACCTGTTCTTTCCCCACGAAAGGCTGTCCACCTTCATCCCACAATGCATCACTTATTGCATTAGTCTGGGAGCTGTCTTTGTCCGTGAAGACAGAGGCAAAGAAAGCATTAAGTACTTCAGCTTTCCCTCCATCATCTGCCTGTAGGAACTTTTCTTGTTATCCTCCACATTCCTCGCTGTGCTTTTTGAGGTTTTAACTTATCCAGCATTGATGTCGACTGGCTCCAGTGACTTTGTGTTCTCCAGGGTGGAACATGTTGAAACTGTCTCTCCTATTCCAGATGAGTGCTCGAATGCTGGGCTGTAAGTCATAAGCTGAACACGTGTCCTCCATCACTGCTTCTGACTGTGTTGTTTGGGGTAAAGCAGATATCTCACTCTTTCCTGCAGAAAGCAGCTCATGTATCTACACTGCTGGACTTCCAATGCATGGGACACTAGCACAGACAGGTGCTTCCCTGCAGCCTGAATTTAGGCATCTATCTCCCTGAGAGGGATGTTTTTAGTGCACGACTGTCTCATTTGCATTCCCCACTGCCTAGCTTAGGTAGCTCATTGCGTAAGAGCTGGCTTTTGTTGATCACCCTTGAAAGTGCTTCACCAAGGGCAAGTCATATCTGACCAGCTTCACTGCTTTCTGTGTGATGACTGCCTCTGTGCATATGGGGAAGGTGGTGGACATGATGTACCTGGACTTTACCAAATCTCTTGAAGCAGTGTCCCACAGTATTCTTTCCAGAAAATTAAGGAATTATGGCTTGGATGAATGCACTCTAAGGTGGACAGAAGGCTAGTTAGATCATTAGGCACAACGGGTAGTGATCAATGGCCTGATATGTAGTTGGCAGCCTGTATCAAGTAGAGGGCCCCCATGGTTGATGCTGGGGCTGGTTTTCTTCAACATCCTCATTAATGATCTGGATGATGGGTTGGTTTGAATCCTCACCAAGTTCATAAATGACACTGAGCTGGGTGGGGGGAGGCGGGGACTAGATACAATAAAGGATAGGGACAGGCTCCAAAGTGATCTAGACAAATTGGAGGGTTGGGCCAAAAGACAGATGAAGAGGTTCAAGAATGACAAATGCAGAGTCCTGAATCCCAGTCATTGCTAGAGGCTGGGGACCAACTGGCTAAGTGGCAGTTCTGCAGAAAAGGACCTGGGGATAACTGTGGATGAGAACCTGGTTATGATGCATCCTTGTTGCTGAGAAGGTTAATGGAATATTGGGCTGTATTAATAGGAGCATTGTCAACAAATCAAGGGAAGTGATTCAGCACTGGTGAGGCCACATCTGGAGTATGACATCCAGTTTGAGAACTCCCACTGAAGAAAGAATGAAGACAAGCTGGAGAGATTCCAGTGCAGGACTACAAAAATGGATAGGGGGATGGATGCATGACTTATGAGGAGAGGGTGAGAAAACAGGGTGGATTTAGTTTGTAGAAAAGAAGAGTGAGGGGGATTTGATAACAGCCTTCAACTACCTGAAATGGGGCTCTAAAGAGGGTGGAGCCAGGCTGTTCTCAGTAGTGACAGATAACAGAACAAGGAGCAATGGTTTCAAGTGGCGGTGTAAGAGATCTAGGTTGGCTATAACGAAACTTCACTGGGAGTGTGGTGAAGCACTGGGATGAATTGTGTAGGCAGCTGGTGGGATCTCCATTGTTAGAGGTTTTTAAGGCCATGGTTGGACAAAGCTCTGGCTAGAATGATTTAGTTGGGGGTTGAACCTGCTTCAAGCTGTAGGTTGGACTAGATGATTTCCTGAAGTCTCTTTCTATCCTACTCTTCTGCAGTTCTGTAGTTCTATGCTTTTCTCTCTGCACTCACTGGGGAAAGCTGCAGCATCTAACCCAGCAATTGTGGATTGCACTGTCGTTACTGTGATTTTCTAAATAACTAAAGATTAGATGCCATAAAGTCAGCATTGCAACTGCTAAGCCCCTTTGTGGATTTTGCCTGAAGTGTCAATGTTCACAGCAAACTGGCCCTTGTCATGCCGTAAATCTTTAGATTTATTGGCTGCCATTTTCATGCCAGTTTTCTGGAAATAAACAGAGCTGGTACAGAACTCTGGAGCTATTTGCTGCATAGTTCCAAAACCAATGATAAAGAGTAGATGATAGGACTGGTTTTAAATTTGCTGAACTAATTCAGCTGAAAGTAGTCAGAAATTTGTAAAATGTTTGGGTGTCACCAGATCTGAGATTTTTCCCAAAAAAATGGTCAAAATAATTTGTCCATCTCTACTACTTGGACCTATCATAATGAAATATATAAACAGATGATGATAATAATATCAACAAGATAAGTTAATAATTGTTTTAATAATAACTTAAATAATAAGTTAATACGTTGATAATAATATCAACAAGATAAGTTAATACAGTGTTTTGTGAGGGCTGAACAGCCTCAGAATACGGGAAGCATAAAGGTAGCTTAAATACACCTTGACCCACATAGGATTTCCTTAAATACAAGAGTGTTGCACCAGACACCTGAGTCCTGAACCTACCATTTCCCCTTTAAGGGCTGTATTACCTCTTTAAGGCTGCTCAGCAGAAAACTCTCCTCCAAAATCATTCCAGTGCAGACACCTCAGGAAACTAGGTTGGCTGGAGGAATCTCAATTCCAGAAGATAACCGAGGATGGCTGTGTGCCCAGTTTCAACAAAAAAACGGATTTTGTAAAGCTAACTAAAACTATGCCATCCATTAGGAGAACTACAAAGCAGAACATTTTAAAGTTAATTGGTTTTGCAATTAAAAGATGCACAGAACATATGAGTCAATTAATTTTGTATAAACTTGGTCAGGAATTAAATGTAAAAGCATTTAGTTACTTTCCTAAATGAAGCATATGTTTACTTCCAACACAAACAGCTTCTTTGCTTATCAACATGGGAAGCACTGCAAACACTAATGTTCCACACACACCCCTGCCAGTATAACACTGGGTGGCTTTGCTAAGGGAGTTTCATTTCTGAGTTGCTGAGATTTGATGTTTAAAGTTCAGCTTGGAAAGAAGGCTGAAGTACATGAGAAGATTTTACTCACTCCATTGCTTTGGAAAGTATAAATGGGGTTGACTTGTTAATCCAGTGGTGTACGGTTTTAAGTTGACAAGTATGCACAGTCATTGAGAAGTTAATGGCTAATTAGCTTTTCCAAAAATTCAGCTGCTGAAAAAGTATGGGGTCTTCGGTAGCGTTGACGATTTCTGTCAATATGGCAGGTATTCATATTGCCTCCTCATGATGTCCTCTCTGATATTGACCTGAAATCCTTCCTGTCTGTGGTAAAATACCCTGATACATTCTAGACACCTTAAAACATTTCCATACAGTGCACTCCCACTATGTGTGAGAAGCTGTGTCTACACGTGCACGCTACTTCAAAGTAGCGGCACTAACTTCGAAATAGCGCCCGTCGCGGCTACACGCGTCGGGCGCTATTTCAAAGTTAACTTCGACGTTAGGCGGCAAGACGTCGAAGTCGCTAACCTCATGAGGGGATCGGAATAGCGCCCTACTTTGACGTTCAACGTCGAAGTAGGGACCGTGTAGACGATCCGCGTCCCGCAACGTCGAAATTGCCGAGTCCTCCATGGCGGCCATCAGCTGGGGGGTTGAGAGATGCTCTCTTTCCAGCCCCTGCAGGGCTCTATGGTCACTGTGGGCAGCAGCCGTTAGCCCAGGGCTTCTGGCTGCTGCTGCGGCAGCTGGGGATCCATGCTGCATGCACAGGGTCTGCAACCAGTTGTCGGCTCTGTGTATCTTGTGTTGTTTAGGGCAACTGTGTCTGGGAGGGGCCCTTTAAGGGAGCGGCTTGCTGTTGAGTCCGCCCTGTGACCCTGTCTGCAGCTGTTCCTGGCACCCTTATTTCGATGTGTGCTACTTTGGCGTGTAGACGTTCCCTCGCAGCGCCTATTTCAATGTGGTGCCGCGCAACGTTGAAGTTGAACATCGACGTTGCCAGCCTTGGAGGACATGTAGACGTTACTCATCGAAATAGCCTATTTCGATGTTGCTACATCGAAATAAGCTATTTCAATGTTGGCTTCATGTGTAGACGTAGCCAGAGTGACCAGCCTTGCCCCTGCTCTCTTTTGACACATGGCCACCTCTTACATTTCTTAACACTGTCGGTTACTTACAGCTGTGGCTCTCAACTGCACCAGACTACTGTCTTCCTCTCAGAAATCTGATTTGTCCAATGTACCCCAAAATTATGGCCCACATAATAACTACTTGCTTACTAAATCAGTCAAAAAATACAAAAAATAGAGGCGGAAAGTCAACACTTCATAAGAAAATTCATTTAGTCACAAACCCCATTTTCTATCAATAATTTGTGAGGGAGAAAGGATCCTTATTTTCCTTTTCCAAAGGAGTGATGGTTAAAGAAAGTCATGTGGCGGTGGGGGGAGGTGCACTTACTACTACAAGCAGCAAGAGGTAATTATTAAGATGAGGGAGTTACCATCTGCATTTAGCTCTTTGCTTCCTGTTCCACCTCCCCCATACCATTCCTCCCTCTAACCCTAGCAGATGGAGAATTGACGGACAGATTACCTGATTTGGCCAAAGTCACACAGGGAATCTGAGACAGAATCAGGACCAGAACCCAGTGTGATGAACCCCCCGTGTTTTTGGAAAAGGGGTTCTGAATACAAATATGCATAACTCGAGGAATGCTTTGGACAAAATACTTCTTGTAACTTATTGTTTTCAATGTTATAATCTGCTGGATCTGGAAATATTGTTATCCCTATATCATTTGTGTAGTTGAAGTTATAACTATTCTCTACATATTTATGTTCCAAATGTTTGTCTCTGTGAAGACCTCAACAGGAGGTGTGGCTAGCCTATTTTGAGAGTAGGGCTTGTGAGGGGATAGCAGCACTTAGCAAACAGGGAGCCTTTAATGGGGGCCAATTCACACATGAAGAACTTTGGTGTCTATGTTCAAAGCAGTGAGTAGTCAATGGCTTATTGCCTGAAAAGGACAGGGATAGGTGATTTTACTCATGTGCCAGTCTCAGTCTTGGAGTATATTACACAAAAGCCGCGTCTACATGTGCACGCTACTTCGAAGTAGCGGCACTAACTTCGAAATAGCACCTGTCGCGGCTACACGCGTCGGGCGCTATTTCGAAGTTAACTTCGACGTTAGGCGGCGAGACGTCGAAGTCGATAACCTCATGAGGGGATCGGAATAGTGCCCTACTTCGACGTTCAACGTCGAAGTAGGGACCGTGTAGACGATCCGCGTCCCGCAACGTCGGGTCCTCCATGGTGGCCATCAGCTGGGGGGTTGAGAGACGCTCTCTCCAGCCCCTCAGCTCACTGGTGGCCGCGTGGAGCGGACCCTTAAAGGTCCCCTCCCCCTCCCTTCCTCTGCAGGAAGCTGAGGGAACGTGCAGGCTGCAGCCTGCACACGCAGCCAGCCTGCACCACCCTCAGCCCCACACAGCTGCGATGGCTGGCCGGCAGCCCCCCCAGCGCCCCAAGGGGACCCCCCCTCAAGGGGAGCTAGGGCAGCCAGGCTGGCAAGCGGCAGCGGGGCCCCTCCTGGACGGAGGCCGAGCTGCGGGACCTGCTGGGGCTCTGGAGCGAGGAGGAGGTGCTCCAGGTAATGGGGAGCAAGAGGCGGAATGCGGATGCGTTCGCTCGGATGGCCGACGGCCTGGCTGCCGGGGTCACCCTGCCTGCGCTCCTGACCACGTCAGGAGTAAGGTCAAGGAGCTGCGGCAGGGTTACTCCCGGGCCCGGGATGCGGCCAGCCGATCTGGGGCCGCCCCCGTCACTTGCCCCTTTTACAGGGAGCTCAGGGACATCCTGGGCTCCCGGCACACCTCCTCCCCTCCGGCCACCCTTGACACCTTGGCCGACGAGCCCCAGCAGGCCCTGCAGATGGAGTCCGCCCCGGAGGCAAGCCCCGCACCCCAGGGCCCCCCCCCCCGAGGCCACCCCCAGGACATTGCGGCAGGAGGAGGAGGAGGAGGAGGAGGGGGGCTCCTCCTCCGCAGAATCCGGGCTGCAGATCCTCCTCCTGCCATCCCAGAGCAGCAGCAGGGCCTCCGCCCCCCGGGGATCTCCGGACCGTGGGAGCGGACCGACAGGTAGGTACCCCCCTCTGGTGGACACCCCTGGGCTTGAGGGGTGGGGGTAACAGAGATGTGTCCAGGGCCCCCCACATGCTCACATGGCCATGGCCCCAAGGACACCAGGGCCATGGCCCTCACAGCACTGCATCCATCAGCCCCTGCCCCCCCCCACCCCGCATGACAGTGCCATGCCCCATCCCCAGGCCAGAGGGGGAGCAGAACCTCGAGGGGCCCCCGGGAGGAGGGGGTGGGACACCCCGCAGCAGCAGCATGTGATGGAGTGGGGGGAGTGCCAAAGGGAGACTCAGGCTACATATGAACAACAAGAGCGGAATAGCTCCCAGGGGCAAAGGAGGATCCTGGGGCTACAGCTGGCAGGTGAGACCTCTGCCCCGAACAAACAGGAGGGAGGAGCCGAGCTGGCTTGGACTTGGGGGGCGAGGGCGGGGCCCACAGGTAGAGGCTAGGGGAAGGGAGAGCTGGAAGGCAGCCAGCCTGAGGAGGGGGAAAGCTGCATCCCAGAGGGGCACCCCTTGGTGTCTTCTCCCTACGACAGGTTGGAAGGACTGTCTCTTCTGACAGCTGGTGCTGTCACTCCTGGGAGAAACTGGGCATCTGTGGCCTAAGAAACCTCTCCTGCTGTCAGACCCTGCGGGGTGAAGTGAGAGTCGCTCCCACCAGGGGACGGGGTGCAGGGCAGGGGGACCCCTGAACCCCATCCATCACAGCAGCATCTCCCGGGGACGGGGATGGGGAACCTGCAGCACAGGGCTGGGGGGACAAAGGCCACATCTCGGGGCCCACACTAACGCCTGTCTCCATTCTTCTTCCCCCCCTCCTCTCCTGTGTCCTGCACCTGCACCATCAGAAGGACCGGAAGAGAGCGCCGGCGAGGTGTCAGTCGTCCCAGAGAGCCCTCCGGGACCATTGCTCCAGGGCAGCCCCTCGGACGAGGACCGACCGGCCCCACGGCGGGCTAGACGGCGGACCCCGCGTCACCAACCCCTGACGGCGACAGACCCCCAGCTGCTGGCCATCCACCGTCGGCAGCTGGAGGTCACGGAGCAGCACCTCCAGCTGCAGGAGCGGGCGCTGGCCTGGCGCCAGGAGGCATGGGGGGCCTACATGGAGACATTTAACTGCTTGGTGGACTACCTGGCCCCCCATGCCGTGCCGGCCGCCACATCGCCCGCCCTGCCTGCTCCTGCAGCCCCACCACCAGCTGCTCCGCCCGTCGCCGTCCCGTCTGCCGTCGCCCCGCCACCCACCGGCGAGGGCCGGAGCGCCAAGGGACCCCTGGAGCCACCTGACACTCGCCGGCCACCGTACCTTCCGGTCCAGCCCGCTCCCACCCAGCCACGGACCAGGCTGCGACCGCGGCGGGGCTCCCGGCCGCCAACGCCCAGTGCCGGGCTATAGAGGCAAGGGGCCCGGGACGTGCCCCGCCCCTTGTATATAGTTGGACCCTGTTGTTTTCTGCCCCTGGTTTGCCCCGTCCCCACCATGTAAATAGTTCTCCCCTTTATCCTCCCTGGTTTTCTTTTGATTATTGAGGACTGTTGTTTCTTTGTATTGTTTTATTTTTGTACATATTGCTTTTGTTCAACATGTTTGTACATAGTTTTTGGTTTTTGGTTCAAATATTTATTTACAGTTCCAAAAAAAAGGTTTGGAAAGAAAAAAAAGGAGTTTGAGTTCAGCCACACGTGCGTGCTGTCATTTGTCCAGGACAAGTGGGGGCGGGGGCGGTGGGGTGCTCCATGGTGTAGGCGTTGGGGCAGGAGTGTGGTGGAGGAAGGGGCGGGCAGTAGGGGGCCTGGGCAGAGATCACCCCGCGGCCTGTTCATCAAAGTGGGCCTGCAGGGCCTCCCGGACCCAGGTCCCCTCAGGGTCCACCTGCCGACTGGGGGCAGCAGGTGGCTGGACGTCTGCCCTGCCGGCCTCCGCAGCTCAGCCCTGGAAAAAGGTGTCACCCTTGCTCTCCACCAAATTGTGCAGGGCGCAGCAGGCACCCACAATCTGGGGGATGTTGTTGGGGCCTGCATCCAGGCGGGTCAGGAGACATCTCCAGCATCCCTTCAGGCAGCCAAATGTTCGCTCTACCACCTGGCGCACATGATTCAGGTGCTGGTTGAAGCGCTCCTGGCTAGCGGAGAGATGGCCCGTGTAGGGGTGCATGAGCCACGGCGTAGGGGGTAGGCCGCATCTGCGATGACGCAGAAGGGCATGGTGGTGTCCCCCAGAGGGATCTCCCGCTGGGGGATGTAGGTCCCCGCCTCCAGCCGGCGGCACAGGCCCGAGTTCCGGAAAACCCGGGCGTCGTGGGTGCTGCCAGGCCAGCCCACATAAATGTCCTGGAAATGTCCCCGGCTGTCCACCAAGGCCTGGAGGACCACAGAATGGTAGCCCTTTCGATTCAGGTATCGTCCTCCACTGTGATGCGGGGCGCGGATGGGGATGTGAGTCCCATCCAGAGCCCCGAAGCAGTTGGGGAAGACCAGGGTGGCAAAGGCAGCGATGGTGGCATCTGGGTCCCCCAGCCTCATGAGCCTGTGCAGGAGCATGGCGTTGATGGCACGCACAACCTGCAGAGAAAGCACACGGGACAGCACCAATGAGGGGTGAGCAGGGTGTGCGTGGCCCTGCCCTGCCCTGCCCTCCCCTGCCCTGCCCTGCCCTGCCCTCCCCCCGTGGGTTCGCTTACCTCCATGAAGACAGCCCCGACGGTGGCCTTGCCGACACCAAACTGCTGCCCCACGGATCAGTAGCTGTCTGGAGTGGCCAGCTTCCAGACAGCGATGCCGACCCATTTCTGCACTGTGAGGGCACGCCGCATGGTGGTGTCCTGGTGCCTGAGTGCGGGGGTGAGCCACTGGCACAGCTCCAGAAATGTCTGCCGGCTCATCCTGAAGTTCCTGAGCCAGCGGTCGTCGTCCCACTCCCCAAGCACCAGCCGCTCCCACCAGTCGGTGCTGGTGGGGTAGCTCCACAGCCGCTGGCGTGTGAGGCGGGGGCGGGGGCGGGGTGCTGCAGGGGTAGGGGTTGAGCCCTGCTGCCCTGGGGGCATCTCCTCCTCTGGGGCAAGGAGGTGCTCAGCTGCCTCCCACATGGCACGTAGCAGGGTAAGCCCTGCTCCTGCCGGGAGGGCTGGGTGGACCTCTAGCTGCTGCTGCTGCTGCTGCTGCTGGGGGTCCATGACTGCGGCGCCCGGGGTCTGTGTGCCTATGGCTCCTCAGACCACGTGCTGTGCAGGCTGCGTGTGTCTGGGAGGGGCCCTTTAAGGGAGCGGCTAGCTGTTGCCCCGGAAGCGCTAGTCCGCCTGGTGACCCTGTCTGCAGCTGTGCCTGGCATCCCTATTTCGATGTGTGCTACTTGAGCGTGTAGACGTTCCCTCGCTGCGCCTATTTCGATGTTGGGCTGAGCAACGTCGAAGTTGAACATCGATGTTGCCGGCCCTGGAGGACGTGTAGACGCTATTCATCGAAATAGGCTATTTCGATGTCGCTACTTCGAAATTAACTACTTCGATGTAGCGTGCACATGTAGACGTAGCCAAAGAGAACAATGGAATTCCCTCCACAAGAGAACAGTATAAGAGAGCCCTTGGGTTCCACCATGTTTTGACTGCAGCCTCCCTTGAAAATTTACCAACATGCCCTAAGACAGAGCACTTTAATGGAGACCCAGGTCAGGATAAGAAAATTTGTGACCTAAAGATTTCACCTGATGTAAATGCAACTGTTTACAATAAGAACTCAGAAGAATAGAATTAGCTGTACAATTCTCTTTTGTTTGATTTGGTAACTCATTTTGATCTGTGTTTTCTTTTTTATTTTCAACCACTTAAAATCCTAGTGTTTTGCTTACTACAAATTATTTTGTTTAAAATCAATCCTACTGTAAATTGTTATTACCTGGGAGGGCTACCACTGTGTATATCTCCCTTTCATTGATAAACAGGACTAACCTAATGCGCCCTACCGGTGCAAATCTTTTGAATAGAGACAGATTCAGTTGCCCCAGGTTCTGAGGCTAATTGTCATAGGTGTTTTATTACAGAGTAGATGTGCATTCAGCTTCCTTCTACCCCTCTTGTTTCTTGGCTCAGGTGCTTCTTTTTTCCTATGTTCTAAGGCACAAAGGGATGCTTCCAGGTCCAGGGCAGGGGAGAGAGAACAGAGTCAGTGAGATGTGAAAATCTAGCCTGCTCAACAGCCACATTCCCTATATATGATCATCACCCATGCAAAATAATCATCCGTCAGGGGCTGGATGGCTGCAGCATGTTTTCTCCCACTTGTGTGTCTGTTACACCCCACTGCAGCAGCCTGGATTCCTAGCTTGATCAAAATACATTCATGGAGGCTACATCCAACAATAGCTATTACCCAGGTGGAGCAGAGATGGTGTTGTTGCCTTTATTTGACAGAAGCTGGGAATGGGTGACAGGGATGGATCCCTTGATGATTATCTGTTCTGTTCATTCCCTCTGGGACACCTGGCAATGGCCACTTTTGCGAGAGAGGAGTTTGTGCTAGATGGACCTTTGGTCAGACCAGTATGGCCATTCGTAGGTTCTTATGTAGCACTTCCTGGTTTCAGCCCATCAGGGCCACAATAGTGGGTGTCAAACGTCCTGTTATTCCTAGAACAGGGCAGATATGGAGATAATCCAGCCCCTGAGTGATGGTTTGGCTCCCCTTCATAAATCAGACCCTATTTTTTTAATGGTGCTGCTGGGTAGTTGCTTGTCTGCCTGCCTATCTCTAATTGAGTCTAATCAGATATCATACCTTCACCTTCAAATGCTGATGAGCAAAAGGCTGAAAAGCCCTGGAAGATCTTTTCTTTGTGAAAGTTCTTTTGGCCTCCCTGTGCAAGCAGAGCGTGGGGCTGTACAGCCAGCTGAAGGCTCCTTGTTGTAGGGGAAAAATTATTCCTCCACAAATAGCATTTTCAGAACAGTTACAGAGAAGCTGGGAATTGGAGCGTGCTTCCTGGAGGTAAACACCTTAGTTCAAGTAGATCATTTTAGAAACGATTAGTCAGCAGCTGCATGTGCAATGACCACAGACAGAGCGCACTTAAGGTCTGATTACTAATGAGCTTTTATTTTTTTTCCTTTAAAGGGAAATGCCAACTCCTGTGAGTAAAATGGATTTCATGTTCTTACACACTAATACAACTTGGCGCCTCCATGTATTTTCTTACCCGCTGATGTCATAGCACGTTCAAAGGCCAGTGTCATTTTCCCTTTTACCTATGAGATTCCAAAGGGGGACATAGCTTGCCTGAAGTCATCTGACAGCAGATTTCCTGGGTACTGGTTCAGTGCATTATCCATGGGCCATGTGCAGAGAGAGTCTTGGCTATGATAAAAGGTGTGTCTAAACAAAGGATATGTCTACACTGTGATCAAATTTGGCAACATGGGTAGGCATACTAGTACTAGTTTTACTCTAGCTTGGATAAAAATAGCATGAAGACACAGTGGCATGGTCTAGAAACAAGACCATACAGGCTTACCAAGTTCCCCAGGTATGTATGCACATTCCCAGCTTATGCTAAGCCTGGGTCAGTGTACTTTCATTGCTATTTTCAGTCACTCTACCTTAGTACAGTGTAGCCACGAAGCTACCTACTTCTGCTACAACCACACCTCCAATTGTAACGTAGACATACCCTAGAATTTTTAACTCAAGTAAATTGTTTGCTAGTTAATCTGAAATACCAAACAGCTTTCCACATGCTGGTATGACTGTGTTTGTTCCTGGATTCAAACATTGATTCATTGCCCTGCCCTAAACAAATGTTTGAGGAATGCCCTGACCAGCCCATACAATGTCCCTGGCTGATGCAAGATAATGCATAATCAATTAGATTAGCCTGACCTGAAAGAAACCTCTAATTTTAACCAGAGCTGTGCAAATTGTGATATTTTTCCATTCACTGGCAATTCTAGAACATTAGGGAAAATATTGTTCATACTGAACTGAAAATGAAAATGTTCAGAATTTTCAGTAAATTGAAATGCAAATTAAATTAGTTTAACTATAACGTCGTGTCATTTTGCACATTTTTATTGTTTTGAATTTTTAAAATAGAATAAAAGAAATTTTTGAACTGAAACATTATTTTGAACTGAAATAAATACATTTTGTTTTAAAAACATCAGGGGACTGTCGGGCTTTTTGGTTATTTTTCTCTACACAAACAACTTGGTGAAATGGACCCAAATTTGCAGAACATTTCGGTGTTCCTCAATCTGTGTTTTTTTCACAAAACAAGAAGTTCATTCATAAATTTAACTCAGCTGAATTTCTGACATATGTTCTATCTAACACTCTGCTGTACGCAGGGCAGTGCAATCTTTAAACATATGCTAAGATGGTCATGTCAGAAGACGAATGTTGAAGTATTATGTTCCACAATAAACTCTCAAATCTGAATCAAGGTAAACCGATGAAGAACTGTGAGGTAGATGATAGTATTTTTTTCTAATAGGCTTAAATTTATAGAAGCCTAGAGCTTAGAGACCTATAATTTTGTCTGTTAGACAAAGTGGGGGGCGGGTAAGGAAAGAAAAATGGGACAGCTATGAAATTCAGGCTGGGATCCTGATCAGCACCCCCGCCCCTGAAATTTTAGGGGTGTTTTGATCTCAGATTTTGAATCAGGTCCATCGCTAATGAACTGAAATCCAATACCCAGTCCCACAAACACTTGCAACATTGCTCATTTGAACAGGCCCATTGACTTTTCAAGGATCTGTCTGTAATGTCTACACAGCAGCATTATTTTGAACTAATCCAATTTGGAATAGCTATTCTGGAATAGCTTATTTTGAAAAAGCACAGCTGCACTCTAGAATGCATTTTGAAATAGCTACTCAGCTATTTTGAAGTAGAACATCTACACACAATAGAGCCTATTTTGAAATCGTGCCATAGGAAACCATGATGACTTATTTCAAAATCGTGCCATTCCGTATCTTAACAGCCCCAACTGTGAAATAGCTATTTCAAAATAGGCATTATTCTTCCTGCAGTGAGGTTCACAAAATTCAAAATAACATGCTTAGTATTTCAAATTTCTTTCAAAATATCATGTGTGCAGGGCAGATGCTTGCCAATTTTGAAATAATGGCTGTTATTTTGGAATAACTTTGCTGTGTGTCATCATCATCAACAACCAAGGGCTCAGGATGCCAAAAATACAACCCTCCTTTTCCCCAGCCACAATGGTATGAAGGGTCCCATCTATAAAAGATAGGCCTTGATATGGAAAAAGAGAACCTCTGTTGTAGAGTGTGGATCTAGTGTTATGTTAGGAAAATGGATCTGTGCCTCATATCATAAGCAACCATAGCAGTAAAGAGCAATGGGTGAAGATAAACAGTCAATTCAGATCAGACTGGCAAGTTTGCCTCTGCATAGATTTATTTGTAACCTTCATGGCCCTTTGACAAAGTTGGGATCATTGCAGACACCAAGCTACTGAAGTTCCCAGTTCAGCCATATATTCCCAGCTCTTCTTAATGAGTAAGAAGCAATTAAAAACATACAGAGCCATGATGAAACATGAGATGTGCCCCCACCCTCCACAAACACGCTTCACTATTGAATCAACCAAAGCAGCTGTCAACCATCCCATTGGAGAGACTCCTCAAGGTGCATCTATCTGTATTGCAATTAATGTTCAAAGCATTCCTCTCTGTATGAATGAAGTCTAAGTACTGGAAGGCAGTGGGGTGCATTTGCAGACCAGTTTAAGCTACATGCACAGGGCTGGAACATGGCTGTCCCCTGAATTCAGTGTACAGTGGGGACAGAAATAGCTTCTAGTTTCCTGATTCTGAGCTGGCCTGGCCCCAGCATCAATGGGCTTCTTTATGCCTCAGTTCCCCACCACCAGCATGAGCATAAGGGTATTTCCTTACATCATAGGGGTCACAGGAGACTAAATTCATTAACAAGCAGCTGCCAGAAGCCACAATGACGGAAGCATAGTTTTTCCTTTTTGAAATTGTCATATATAAAATATAACCTATAGACTACGTCTACACTAGAACTGTACATCAAAGTAGCCTCTTTCAAAGTAATGACATCAAAACAGGCTACTTTGACATGTATCATCCACACATGCTCTGGGGCTGGTGCCGTCGATGTTCAGCGTCAAAGTAGCAACGGGGAGCATTGAAAGGGGCTTCCCTGGATGGAAAATCCAAGCATCTACACACACAAGCACCCCCTTTTGAAATAAGGGGCCAGAAAAGCCTGCAGATGGGGTCACAGGACAGACTAGACTTTCTGGAGCAACAGCAAGCTGCTCCTTTAAAGGTCCTCTCCCAGACACACACTAAGCCTGCACAGCATGAGGTCTACAGAGCACCAGCCACACTCTTGCGGACCAAGTCACACAGCCATGGACCTCCAGCAGCAGCAGCAGCTGGAAGCCTTCCAGGCTGTCACCCAAGGAGGAAGCGCCCTGCTAGGTGCTGCATGGGAGGCCAGCAAACAGCTCCTGGCAGGGTAGCCCTCCCCAGGGGCACATTGCAATGCCCCAGACCACGTGTTCCAGAAATCTGTTCTGTGCTGCTGGCTGGAGGCAGGGACCTACATGCCCCAGAGGGAGGTCCCTCTGGGGGATACCACCATAGCCCTCAGCCTCGTGGCAGCTGCAGCCTACCCACTCCAGCCCTGGCTCATGCTCCCCTACATGGGCCACCTCAAATTCAGCCAGGAGAGGTTCAACAGCTGCCTGAACCACGCCTGCCAGGTGGTGAAGAAGACTTAACACCACCTGAAAGGCTGATGGTGGCGCCTCCTCACCCACCTGGATGTCAGCCTTCAGAACATCCCTCAGGTTGTGGACATGTGCTTCATGCTCTGCAGCATCATCGAGAGAAAAGGGAAAGCCTTCGTCCAGGGGTGGGCAGTCGATGCCAGCACGGGCTATCCCCACCCAGCCACCGCACCCAGTCGAGAGGCCCACCAGGTGTGGGTACAGGTCCGAGAACCCCTGCAGGCCCATTTTGATCAGGGGACTCACTGAGCACCTCCCTGACCATACCTGCACAAGCCCCCACCAGCTGCACACCACCTGCACACTGTCCCCCCCCACAACAAGCACATGTCTCACAGGGTTTTTTTGAAAAATAAAACTGTGAGTTATTGATTAGCTGCTAACTGTCTACTATGGTTTGTGCACAACAAATTGGAACTAAACACATGGGGGGACAACTATATATGCATGGGGGCATAACTATTGTACATGGGGCGATAACTATATACATGGGGGGGCCAGTGGAGAAGTGAAGGGAGCAGAGGAAGCCACTCTACATAGCCTTCATTGACCTGACCAAGGCCTTTGACTTGGTCAGCAGGGATGGTCTGTTCAAACTCCTCCACAAGATAGGCTGTCCTCCACGGTTACTCAAGATGATCCAGTCATTCCACAGAGACATGAGAGGAACCATCCAATATGACGGCGCTTTATTGGATGCTTTCAGAATCAGGAGCGGCATCAAACAAGGATGCGTGCTTGCTCCAACATTGTTCGGGATCTTCTTCGCAATCCTCCTGAAGCATGCCTTTGGGTCTTCAACAGAGGGCATCTTGCTGCACACAAGATCTGATGGGAAACTGTTTAACCTTGCAAGGCTGAAAGCTAAGTCTAAGGTGCGGGAAGTCCTCATCAGAAACATGCTGTTTGCAGATGACGTTGCTGTAGTGTCTCACACAGAAGACCAGCTTTCAAAAACTGCTGGATCAGTTCTCTAAAGCGTGCAAGGACTTTGGGCTTACCATTAGCCTAAAGAAGACAAACGTACTCGGTCAGGATGTTGCTGAATCCCCATCAATCAGCATTGACAACTATATATTACAGGTCGTCCACGAGTTCGTTTACGTCAGGTCCACCATCACTGACACCCTGTCATTGGACACTGAGCTAAATAGGAGGATCAGAAAAGCGGCCTCAACTTTGTCCAGACTCAGCAAGAGAGTGTGGAATAACAACAAGCTGTACACTCACACCAAAATGCAAGTCTACAGCGCCTGCATCCTCAGCACCCTCCTTTGTGGCAGCGAGACTCGGACCCTGTATGCCCACCAGGAAAAGAGGCTGAACATCTTCCACTTGCGCTGCCTCAGGCGCGCCCTTGGAATATCATGGAAGGACAGAGTGACCAACACCGCCGTCCTCGAGCAAGCTGGAATCCCAACCATGCACACCCTTCTCAGGCAGCATCGGCTCCGCTGGCTTGGCCACTTCCACAGGATGAATGATGGAAGGATTCCTAAAGACATCCTGTATGGTGAGCTAGCCTCTGGCAAAAGACCTCCCGGATGCCCCCAGTTGCGCTACAAAGATGTCTGCAAGAGAGACCTCAGAGAGGTAGACATCGAGCTGGACAACTGGGAAGAACTAGCAGACGACCGCAGCAGATGGAGGCAGGGGTTACACAAGGGCCTTCAGAAGGGCGAGATGAGGATCAGACAGCTAGCAGAGGAGAAGCGAGTGCACAGAAAGCACACTAAGGGCTTGCCAGACACCCGCCACATCTGCAAGAGATGCAGCAAGGACTGTCACTCTCGTGTGGGTCTTCATAGTCACAGTAGACACTGTAAATGAAGCCCTCAATTGAAACTATAAAGGGCACGGTCCATAGTCTATGCAGACTGAAGGATGCCTACTACTACTACTGGGGGGGGGGCAGTGGACAGGTCAGCTGTCGGCCCATCACTCCAGGGTAGGGGGTGGATGGGTGTGACCCCCAGGGGATTGAGGTCATGGGCCCCCCCCTCTTATGGTCCCCATCAGAGCAGGCTGGGAAATGGGAGGACCGGTAGGTTGGGCTGGGATGCCTCCCCCAGCCAGACTTCAGCCCCAGTGGACTTCAGTTCTGGGGGGCTGGCAGGTGAGGCAGCAGGTGGTGTGGCAGGTGGAGCAGTGGGTGGGGCATCAGGGAGGGCAGCAGGGAGGTCAGCAGGGGGCAGAACCCAGGCCACAGCTGTAGCCAGATGGAACCCCCCCTTTTCTCTACTCCATCTTGTCTCTCCTGGGTGCTTCAGAGCACCAAAGGGTTAACAGCTCAGCCCTGGAATGCCCAAGAGTGCAGATGTGCTTATCTCAGCCACAGTCTTGAAGCTCCGGAGCAGAAACAAAGGGCTAATAAACAGCTGAACCTCGGACTGCCCTTGGTTAATTACCATCAGTTGATTCGCCTACACAAACATCCCAGCAGGAGGAAAAATCTCCGGCCCATAAAGAAATAATGCCGCAAAAATTATCTACACCCCACAGCCTTGTGAACCAGCCTTGTGAGAACTAGTGTCTCAGACGACTTAATTCAACTGGCACCCTTTTAGATAAGGAAGAAGCGTACGTGACCCAATGGATATAAAGTAAGGGTCCGGCAGCCCCTCTAACTGAGCTCCAATTACCTCTATCTGCCGGTCAGGAGGGTTGTTCCCTCCCGAGGTTCTCGTTATTTATTGTTTCTTCCCAAGGGATCGAGTGAAACACTGGCCACGCCACGTTGGTAATGCAGGGGTGAGAATAAGACCTATTAAGTGTATTGCTTTCCTTTTGTTTTCTTTGTGCACATTCAATAATAGATCTATGAATTGTTACATGCTAGTTATTGACAACTAAAGAACAAAGTGTAAACCTTGCAATCTTTGTAACAAAGTATACATCTTGTAAGCGTTCAACAAAGTATATATATCTTGTAATCTAGTAACCATAAGAGTTAAGTCTCCTTAGTCAATAAATAAGTAACTGGTTAAGCTGTAACCTGACTCTCCCTGTTACTGTGCAAGATGAACACAAAACAAAGAACCCAGCTGCTTTTCAGCTGCAATTAGCCTGCTCATTGGTAAGAGAGTACTGAGAACTGAGCACTGCGTCTTGCTGCCTCCACGGGACAGACTCTCTGGGGCACCCGTCAGCCACCCCTGGCTGCCCTCTGCGAAGGGACTTTCTTGTCCTAGCAGTTAAAGACTCAGGACCTTGCGGCATCCGTCAGCCTGCCAGGGCTGCCCACTGCGAAGGGGCTGTCTGTCCTAGCAGTTAAAGACTCGGATGGAAATAAGGGCATAGGTGGTATCTTACCTGACCATCGGCTAACAGAAATTGGCATAGTCATTTGCAGTATTTGTTTTGTCGGTTTATAATACGGTAACATGAAGCCAGTCATGATCGGCACTGATTTCAGCAAACTAGAAAAGAACTTTGCCCAGGAAGGCTGGGTCAACCTTAAGAGGGATAAGGAAATGTTAGAAGAGAACTGGGGTAATATAGGGGAACTGTGGCCACAGTTCTAGGCATGTAGGTTGAAGAAAGGGAAAGGAGCCTGTATTTGACTATTAAAGAGTGCATTACAGGCAGCATGTAGGAGTCATTGGGAGATAGAAGTGGAGTTGGAAGAAGTACAGAGGGAGAGAGAAGAGTTACAGCGGCAGTGCCAGAATTTAGACACCCAGGTACGCATGCTGAGAAAAGATGTGTGCCAACTACAGCAGCGCCTTGTGCCACTGATGAAGGAATGAGCAGAGCTGAGCGCAAGGTTAGAGAGTGTGGAAGTATAACATTGTATAAGTATAACGTTGTATAAGGGGACATGCTGGATACATTGTATATGAGAGGGACATGCCAAAACATGTTACAAAGTATCTGAGGGAGCACACGTAGGGACAGTTAGCTTTTGAATGGAGAAGCAATTAAGATGGAGCCAGCACGTCTAAGAAGCAGGCATCAGAATGGAAGGTGTGAAGGGCAATTAGTTAAGTTAACTGGAAGCTGTTAAAGGAGATTGTTAAGGGTGGCAGGTAATTGAAGATACGTGACTGGTCTCAGGGATCTCGAAGGGTGGTGACTAAAATCTTTTTCTTCTTTTGTCTGTAACTTCTCTGTAACTTGTTCTCCAAAAAAACTGTATAAATTAAGACACACAAGCCCCACTCGGGGGGCTCACTTCTAAATGTATTAGCAGAGCGGCTTTGCTAATAAAACAGAGTGGTCTGATAAATTGTGAGTCTGAGTCAAACTTTGACAAGAGCAAACCTAGGAGCATTAATAGAGCTAAGGTAGAGGCTGCTCTCTGGCTAGACCTGGAGGAGTGGGATGGGGACATTTGGGATTCCTCACAGGATGAGTGTTCTACCAACCTCTCCCATGAGATAGAGAACCCCCCCAATTCATATGAGACCTGTTGTTACCTACCACAAGGATCTCACCCCCGAGGAGGAGGAGAAAGTGGACGAGACAGACCGTAGTAAGAAGGAGACTCGGCAGCCCACCCGAGTTACTACTCAGAGCTACGAGCCAGCCGAACTGAGAAAGATTCAGAAGGAGTTTGCTAAGAAGCCTGGGGAAGGGGTATTGGTTGGTCTGAATATGGGACACAGGAGCTGGCCATACGCAATTGTCCTCCCAAGAATGTGGGAGGATTAACATGGGGGCAGGAGTATTCTTCACCCCCGCAAAGACAAGGAAGTTCCAAAGTCTATCTGGCCTTTTGCCTGTAGATGGGAACAGGGAATTCACCCCTCTGACCAAGGTGAACCCACTAGCACCCCTTGGACCAATGGGGATGGTCTTAAAAGAGCCCTACAGACCATATCCACTATAGCCATGCTACAGGGTACTGGTTCTGATAAAGAGGAAGAAAAGAGCCCATGGGAGCAGATAGTTGTAACAGCAGATTTACAACCTATAATTAAGGGAGCTCCTAGATTTTATAAGGCTTTAGCAGTAGCTGTGAGAAACCAGGCTCAAGAGAACCAGATTACCTACCAGACCTTACTTGGGACTATGCTTAAGGACCTCAGAGAATGTGGGGAGGAGGAGGTACCCCAAACTACAGCTAAGGTATGGAGCCTGATAGGAGACCCTAGGGGTAAGCAAGGAGGCTTTAAGCCTAAATGGGAAATAACCCCTGAGGAAAAGGAATTGAGGACTAAATTGTGGAAACAGTGCCTAGATCTCAGGTACACCAGAGATCTGCTGCATGGGTTGCCAACTGGGAAGTTAAAAATCCTGCAGCTTCAAAAGGCATTGAGCAAGGGAAGGCAGCAGTAACGCCTAGTGCTCCTCCCAGCTCAGACACCCCTTACTCACCACTGTGGCAGCAATTACATTAGCTGCTGCCCATAGTTGAAATCGACCAGGGAAACTGAATGGTGGGAGTCAAACCTCTCTCTGCACAAATGAACTTAAACCAGCAGAGGAGGGACATGCCAGCAATGACCCCCAGATTTTAGTAACAGTTAATGATAAAACCACTGTGTCTTTTCTAGTAGACACTGGAGCCCAACTGTCCATGATTAAAAAAGAAAACTTTCTTGGTCCTCCACCTTCTGGTCGGAGAAATGTGCTAGTCACAGGGGTAAATGGCACTATTGTACCCTATCCCCTGGTTAAAGTGAAATTGGATATCCCTTTGAATCCCTACTGACAGGCCCGGAAACATGAAGCAATACTTGGGAATGCTAATGTACTTGGCATGGATATTCTGAGGGGCAAGGAGGGAATCATTAACGGGGAAAGGTGGGCATTTGGAGCTGGATGTACACCTAATGCAACAGTTCTAGATGAGGGAAAAGCTCCCCTCTGCAGTGTCAATTTACTAGCCCAAGCTCCTCCCCTCCCACCATCAGCTGTGACTCATGTAAAACAGTACAATATTCCAGCTGAACCTGTGGCTCCTGTAACAGAATTAATCAAAGACCTGGAGAAATGGGGAATATTAATTCGGACACAATCCCCGTATAATTCACCAGTGTGGCCAGTAAAGAAGCCTAATGGCAAAAGGAGGCTCACTGTAGACTACCAGAAACTGAATGGGAACACTGGACCCCTAACCGCAGCAGTTCCCAGCATAGTGGACATTGTGACTAACATGCAGACCTGAAATAAACAGTGGCTAGCTGTACTGGACGTGAAGGATATGTTTTTCATGGTTCCCCTGCAGCCCTCAGATCAGGACAGATTTGCTTTTACTTGGAAAGGTGTACAATATACTTTTACTAGAATGCCACAAGGATTCAAGCATTCGTCCACTATATGCTACAGTACATTATCAAAAACCCTAGATGGCTTAACCATGCCATCCAGTGTACAAATCCTACAGTATATAGATGACATACTGATTGGCAGGGATTCATGTGAGGAAGTACAGGAAGCCATGGCCAGGGTAAAGGCAGCATTAGAAAATCTTGGACTGGATTTACCCCAGACAAGTGCCAAGGTCCCTCTCATGAGGTTAAATTCCTAGGCACAGTCTGGATGGGAGGGTGAAGATCAGTGCCTGATGAAACTGTACAGGAACTCAGGCAGGCACCATCATCCGAGGAAAAAGCCCAGTTGAGACAAATTTTAGGTACTTTGGGGTTTTGGATAAAACATGTGCCCAGCTTTGCTGTAATTCCTCGGCCACTGTATAACTTGTGAAAGAAAAGTGCCACCTGGGAATGGACCCCCACACATGAGGAAGCATAAAGGCAGCTGATAAGTGAGATACATACTTATCTAGCCCTGGTCCAATCCACCCCGATGCCCCATTCCACTTGTACCTTACTGTAGGATCAACAGGAATGTCATATGCCTTATGGCAAGAGAGTGACACTGCACCCTGATGCCCCATTCAATACAGTTCACAGTCATGGCAGGGATCGCAGGCAAATTGTACCTCATATGAGAAAGTGCTCCTGGCAGCCTACATGGCTTTAACGGAAACTGAGGAACTAACCCAAACTCAGAATATAACTATTCACACTCCTCTCCCAATTATTAAACACATATTGGAAGGGAAGGAACTACTGCCAGGTGTAGCACAGAAAATGACAACTCAGAGCTGGTCACTGTACATACATCACAGGGTAGGTGGTGCAGATACTGCACAAAACCCCACCATGATTAAAGAATCTCTATGGAAGGTGGGAATGCCTGACGAATACCACCTACCACCACAACCGTCTCCTGTTCAAGACGCCGCTCCATTTGACCCTCTCACCCTGAGGGAGTATGGTTCACTGATGGCAGTGCTAAGCTATTTAAGGGAAAGGGGAAGGGGAAGGCTGCAGCAGTCCCAGCAGAGAACTCCTCCACACCCCTGACCATGGTAATTGAAGGCTCCGCCCAACTCGCAGAGCTAGTAGCAATTAAGCTCACATGTGAAGCTAGGGCTCACACTATATATGCCGATTCATATGCTGTGTGGGCAGGTGCCACCCAGTGGATAACTAATTGGAAGAATGAAAACTGGGAAATAGGAGGAAAGCCCGTATGGGGACTGGAATATTGGAAAAGGCTCTATAATCATGGCACCCAGCAACCCCTAAACATAGGACATGTCTCAGCCCACCAAAAGAACAACACTCTGGCTGCACAGCTAAATAACCTGGCTGATGCATCAGCCCAGATCTTTACCACCCAGGTAGATTGGGAATGTTTCTACATTTGGTTACATGAGACTCTGGTGGGTCACACAGGGAGTGATGAACTTGTATGGCAAGTCCATACCAGGGGGTGGTCTATTACCCACCAACAAGCCAGACACCTGGTACAAGCCTGTGCCCTCTGTGCTGTAACCAGAAAGCACACAACTGAAGGACAATGATTTTCCAGACTAAGAGATGGAAAAACACTGTGGGCAACCTGGCAAGTTGATTACATTGGTCCATTACCCACCACTAGGCAAAGGTGGAAATATATCCTAACTGGGGTAGAAGTCATTTCAGAAATTGGTTTTGCTTACTCAACTCGATTGGCAACAGCACTGTCAACCATTATGGGACTGAATCGCTAAACAGCAATCGTCCCAATACCCCAAGAAAGCCAATCAGACAATGACTCACACTTTAAGAATAAGCTGGTGCAGGAGTGGGCCCACCAAAACGGAGTTCAATGGATCTTTTACCTCCCGTACCGACCCCAATCCAATGGCATAATTGAACGATAGAACAGGCCATTAAAACGTCACTTAAAGCCCACTGATGGTACATGGGAGAGCAGACTGGACACTATAGTGCAACAACTGAACAATAGGCAAACCCCTACGAGTAGCCCAATCAGTAAGGGACTCTTCCCCACAGGAAGAGCTTCTCTGACTCAAACTGCATTGCTCAAGGATTCTAAGTATGCTCCTGGAGACACTGCTGTGATCAAACAACCTAGCCTGGGTACACAAACATGTGTCCTCCAATCTTACAGAGGAAAAGGTGTATGGACTACTTCAAATGCTGGACAAGTGCCAATAACAATCACTGAGGCTTGGATTGTATCCAAGACCAGCTGACTTTGTGCTTTCTTCCAGGGAACAAAAGGCAATTACTACCTCAAACTAGATATATCTTATCTGTGTAGCTGACCTCAGCCTGGATAACAGCATGACACTTAAACTTGCTATGGTGCTACTGGTGATTACAGCAGTCTCCGCTGTACCCAAGCATCCCCTCAAGAACGCTATCTGGACCATGGCCTCTGCTGCTGGTGCCACGAACTGTTGGATGTGTACCCTGTTAAACTCCTCCTGGGAGACTGGGAGTCGAGTTTGTTCCCTTAAACCTGAATGACTGGTGGAACAAGAGCACCATCTTCAAATGGGGACCACCCTGGTTTGATGACAGCAACCTCTACTACCACGACCTTCAAAATGACTTGGGGAGGCCAAGGGGGTGGCGTGAGCACTGGCAACCTACAGAATGGGGCCAACCATTACAGTATGTAACTGGAACCTCTAAAGAAATGTATCCTATTTTTTTTGAAAGTGGTAATGATACTGGACCCCACCTAGGGTGGCTGGAGAACCAGCAATACACTCACATTTTTAGCTTTTAATGACAAACTGGGAACCTGGGATGTCCACCCAAACCCAGGGAATACAGCCCATCGGGGCCATTTAACATGTTGGGGATTTCTTGTTAATGTCTCCCTTAGAGTCATTCCTGTATATAGTAATGTTACCATTGTTCCTCTGAACTTTAGGCAGTACCCAGAGGGGAAAACTCGGTATAATAATTCTTCGTATATAATCTCCACTACTGGACAAATCTACAACCCCACACTGGTAACTAGTAATACTTTGCTTCCGAACCAGTGTGCTAAAACAGATCTTTTTCCAGCAGATCAGGTCCTACAGGACCTACTGCTTGCTATATATTGCACAGCCACTAACACCAGTTATTGTGTTACCCACCAACCCAAAAGTAAGAACCCGCGGGACAAGGGTGGTATAAGGGGCCCTATTCTCCAATCCTAAGGAAGGAACCAGGACTATTTCTCATCTGTGGAAGCAAAGCCTATAAGTATCTCCCAGTAAACTGGATTGGACGGTGCTCACTAGGGCATGCTGTCCCTGGGAGACTTACTGTGCACTCCCACATTACGGCTCCAGGTGTCACTAACCTTGGAAGCTTCCTGCATCAATCACTAAGAAGAGTTTCCACAAACCCCCTTATAGAACACCCTACACGTTTTCACCAGTTTACCCATGCATTCCTGCCCTGGCTCGGAGTAGGTGAGCTCGAGAAAGCTATAGTGAATGTATCTGGGCAGGTAGAGGAAGCGCTAAACCACACTGCAGATGCCCTAGGCTTACTCAATGAGCAAATTCAATCAGTGGCTCATTTTGCCCTGCAAAACAGAAGAGCCTTAGATGAGGTCTGAGCCCAACAGGGAGGGGTATGTGCCATAATTAACCACTCTTCCGGCTTTTGTGTAAATAACTCAGGGAAAATTGAACAAGATGTTGTTGCAATAAAAGGTGCAATTAAGGTTTTGCACGCTGTCACTGAGGACGGAAGAGCTTCATGGCTAGATTGGCTAGCCCAACAGTTGGGACTTTCATTAACTCCTTTCCTTCAATCTCTCATAACCACTTTGTTAACCATTTTAATTGTTGTGATTGCTTGTTGTGTTATTCTGTGCACTGTTAAACATTTAGTTAATGTAACTGTATCCTCTGCACGCATTTGATATATGGCATTGGAAAGCAATCCTAACCAATCCCTCGATTGTAAGTCACCTAATGAGGCCATCCCTAAGGGCCGATTTTAGTTTCCTCCAAGGAGGGCAAGAGGTGCTAGTATCACCACCACCTTGAGGTCTGGGACATAGTGGCCGTGTCTACACGTGCCCCAAACTTCGAAATGGCCACACAAATGGCCATTTCAAAGTTCACTAATGAAGCCCTGAAATGCATATTCAGCGCTTCGTTAGCATGCGGGCGGCAGCGGCACGTCGAAATTGACACGGCATGCTGCCGCATGTATCGTCCAGATGGGGCTCCTTTTCAAAAGGACCCGGCCTACTTTGAAGTCCCCTTATTCCCATCTGCTTATAGGAATAAGGGGACTTCAAAGTAAGTGGGGTCCTTTCGAAAAGGAGCCCCATCTGGACCAGACGCGTGGTGGCGAGCCGTGTCAATTTCGAAGCGCCGTGGCCGCCCGCATGCTAATGACACACTAAATATGTATTTCAGCGCTTCATTAACAAACTTTGAAATGGACATTTGCATGGCAATTTCGAAAGTTTTGGATAGTGTAGCCACGGCCACTATGTCCCAGACCTCAAGGTGGTGGTGATACCAGCACCTGTTGCCCTCCTGGGAGGAAACTAAAATCAGCCCTTAGGGATGGCCTCATTAGGTGACTTACAATCGAGGGATTGGTTAGGATTGCTTTGGATTGCTTTGCATTGGATAGAGTCAACATAACCAGTGAGGTGAATCAAGGGGGTGGAATGTAGCCAGACAGAACCCCCCTTTTTTCTACTCCATGTTGTCTCTCCTGGGTGCTTCAGAGCACCAAAGGGTTAACAGCTCAGCTCTGGAATGTCCGAGAGCTCAGATATGCTTATTTCAGCCACAGTCTTGAAGCTCCGAAGCAGAAACAATGGGCTAATAAACAGCTGAACCTCGGACTGCCCTTGGTTAATTACCATCAGTCGATTCGCCCACACAAATGTCCCAGAAGGAGGAAAAATCTCCAGCCCGTAAAGAAATAATGCCGCAAAAATTATCTACACCCCACAGCCTTGTGAACCAGCCTTGTGAGAACTAGTGTCTCAGACGAGTTAATTCAATTGGCACCCTTTTAGATAAGGAAGAAGTATACGTGTCCCAATGGATATAAAGTAAGGGTGTGGCAGCCCCTCTAATTGAGCTCCAATTACCTCTACCTGCCGGTCAAGAGGGTCGTTGCCTCCCAAGGTCCTCGTTATTTATTGCCTCTTCCTGACTGATTGAGTGAAACGCTGGCCACGCCACGTTGGTAATGCAGGGGGAAGAATAAGACCTGTTACGTGTATTGCTTTCCTTTTGTTTTCTTTGTGCACATTCAATAATAGATCTATGGATTGTTACATGCTAGCTATTGACAACTAAAGAACAAAGTGTAAACCTCGCAATCTTTGTAATAAAGTGTACATCTTGTAAGCATTCAACAAAGTACATATATCTCGTAATCTTGTAACCATAAGAGTTAAGTCTCCTTAGTCAATAAATAAGTAACTGGTTAAGCTGTAACCTGACTCTCCCTGTTACTGTGCAAGATGAACACAAAACAAAGAACCCAGCTGCTTTTCAGCTGCAATTAGCCTGGTCATTGGAAAGAGAGCACTGAGAACTGAGGGCTGAGTCTTGCTGCCTCCACAGGACAGACTCTCTGGGGCACCCGTCAGCTGCCCGCTGCAAAGGGACTTTCTCGTCCTAGCAGTTAAAGACTCAGGTGTAGGAAGCTCTCAGTGGAACCATTGGGGCACCCATCAGCCTGTCCTGGCTGCCCGCTGTGAAGGGACTTTTCCTGTCCTAGCCGTTAAAGACTCAGGACCTTGGGACATCCATCAGCCAGCCCGGGCTGCCCGCTGCGAAGGGACTGTCTGTCCTAGCAGTTGAAGACTCGGATGAAAATAAGGGCATAGGTGGTATCTTACCCAAACATTGGCTAACAACAGCCTCCTGGAATGACCAGGCAATGTTCCGGAACACCGACACCAGACAGACTCCTCCCAGTCATACCGGAGACTTTTGTCAGCCAACTCCACCTGCTTCCGGGTAGTCACAAAGAGCTGAGGGTCCATGAGAACTGTCCCCTGGGTCCAGCAGGGGTGAGCCCATCCCAGCACAGGTGGTGCCTCCGGGTGCTGGCAGTCCCTGGACTCCAGTGGTTTGTCCAGGACAACAGAGGGTGCCTGGCTGTCTGAGGCTTCAGATGGTGCAGCTGCAGAAATGGGGAGGGAGCGGGGAAGGCTGTTAGTACTGTGTCATGACCCATGGTCCATGCCCCCTGTACCACTTTGGGTGCTAGGTCCCTGTCCCCTATCCATGGGCATGGTGTCCCTGTGGGTGGCCCCATTGTGTGGTTGCTCCCCTGGGGTTAGGGCACAGCGCTGTCCATGGGAGTGGCTGCTGACAGGTGCTGATGGCTGTGCTGCCATCCCAGGGCCATGCTGTGGCTTTGACATTGCAGGCCAGGGTCAGCTGGGACTGTGGGGGGGCCCATGTCATGTCTGTGCTCGTGCCCTGTGGCCCAGGGGTGTGTGCCCTATGGGGTACATACCTGACCCTCCACTGCTGCGGTCAGGGGGTGCCCGTCAGCTGGACACCCGGCTGAAGCTCCAGGATGGGAGGTCAATCAGGAGTTCCCCCACCCCCCAGTGCTGGACCCCTCCTTGGTGGTCTTGGGGCCTGGTTCCTCCAGTGCCCCCTGGGTTGCAGGGCTGGCATCTGGGCCAGACTCCAGATCCAAGGCCTGCTGGGGCTCCTTAGCCACAGTGTCAAGGATGGCCAGGCAGGGGAGGAGGTGTTCTGGGGGTCCACGATGGTCCTAAACTCCCTGTAATAGGGGCTAGTGATGGGGGTGGCCCCAGACCGTCTTGCTGAGTCCCAGGCCCGTGCATAACCCTGCCGCAACTGATTTATCTTGCTCTGGATATAATCCGGAGTGTGGGCAGGGTGACCCCAGGCAGCTCGGCTCTTGGCCAACTGGGTGAACACTTCTGCATTCTGCTGCTTGCTCCCCATTACTTTGAGAACCTCCTCCTCACCCCAGAGCCCCAGCAGGTCTCGGAGCTCGACATTCATCCAGGAAGGGCCCCAACGCTTGTTAGCCTCCCCGCCTGGCAGTCTGGGGCCCCTGATAGGAATAACGATTTTGACGTCTCACTGCCTAACCTTGATTTCAACTTTGACGTAGCGCACTGCGTGTGTAGATGCGATGAGTGCTATTTCGAAGTTGTGCTGCTACTTCGACGTAGCCATAATGAAGTAAAACATGCAATACATGCACAAGATGGAAAATAGCATTTAAATAACACAGTTCAATTGTCATTATTTGCAAAATCCGGAAATCCAAAAACAAACAAATCTGAATATGCAGGTTTCATTAAGGGCATCAATTCTTAGAGTGCCTGCTCGGATACGTGAGAACTTAATCTGTCAGCACTGGGAACTGACATACACTAGAGTGCAAAAGAATGCTGCAGTTTCACAGAATCATAGAACTGCAAGGAACCTCAAGAGGTCATCAAGTCTAGTCCCCTGCACTCTGGCAGGACCAAAAACCATTTAGACCATCACTGACAGATATTTGTCTAATCTGCCCTTAAAATTCTCCAATGATGGAGATTCCACAGCCTCCATAGCTAATTTATTCCAATACTTAACTACCCTGATTATCAGGGAGCTTTTTCTAATGTCCAACCTAAACCCCTCTTGCTGCAATTTAAGTCCAATTGCTTCTTGTCCTATTATCAGAGGTTAAGCAGAATAATTTTTCTCTCTCCTCCTCATAACAACCTTTTAGATGCTTGAAAGCTGTTATCGTGTCCTTCTCTTTTCCAAACTAAACAAGCTCATTCTTTCAATCTTACCTCCTATGTCACATTTTCTAGATCTTTAATCATTTATGCTTCTCTTTCCTGGACCTTCTTCCTAGAAGGTGCCTGGTTCTGCCGTGAGGACAGGGGAATGAATTTGATGACCTCTGGAGGTCCCTTCCATTTCTGTTATTCTATGATTCTCCAATTTGTCCACATCTTTACTGAAGCATGAAATCCTAAACTGGACATGCTATTTCAGCTGAGGCCTAATCAAGGACAGAGTACAGTGGAAGATTTACTTCTCATGTCGTGCTTACACCACTCCTGTTAATATATATATATATATATATATATATATATATTTTTTTTTTGTAACAGTGTTACACTGTTGACGCATATTTATCTTATTGTCCACTATGACTGCCATATCACTTTCTGCAGTACTCATTCCTAAGGAGTCATTTCCCTTTTTCTATGTGAGCAACTGATTGCTCCTCCTTAAGTGGAGCACTTTGCATTTGCCCTTGTTGAATTTCATCTTATTTACCTCATGCTGTTTCGCCGGTTTGTCCAGATCATTTTAAATTATATCTATATATGCTTGCAACCACTCCCAGTTTAGTATCATCATCCAGCTTTGTGAGCATACTCGCTTATGCCATCATTTAATCATTGGTGAAGATATTGAACAAAACTACTTTCAAAACTGTTCCTTGATGAATGCCACCCATTATGCCCTTCCAACATGATTCTGAATTAGTGATAACAGCTCTGAGGGAACAATAAAGAATCCTGTGATACCTTGAAGACTAATAAATGTATTTGGACATATGATTTAATTGGCTAAAACCCCTCTGAAACTTGTCTATGGTAATGGTTTTCCAACCAGTTATGTACCCAGCTAATAGTAGCTCCATCTAGGTGGTACTCCCTAGTTTATTAATGAGAAGGTCATGCGAGACCATACTAAATGCCTTAGTAAAGTCTGGATATACCACATCTAACACTTCCTCCTTGTCCACAAGGCTTGTTATCCTATCAAAGAAAGCTGTCATATTGAATTGACATCATTTGTTCTTTACAAATCCATGCTGACTGTTACTTTTCACCTTATTATCCTTAATTCCTTAATTATTTGCTCCATTTTCTTTCCTGGTACAGAAATTAAACTGACTACCCTTCATGCCCCTTTTAAAGATGAGCTCTGTATTTGCCCTTTTACTTTCTTGTGGTATCTTTCCTATATTCCATAAGTTTTCAAAGCTAGCGAGTGGTTCATATATCTTCTGAGCCAGCTGCTTAAGAATTCTGGGCTACATTTCAGCAGGCCCTAGTGATTTAAAGATTTACAATTATGTGTTACCAGACCTCCTATATTTTCCAAGTGTTTCCAGAATCATAAGTAGCAGTAATCTTTTATTTTTCATTGAAACTATTTTAAATTATTGAAAATGTCTTTTTGACTGCAACAAAACTTTTCATTGTGATCAGTTTTCTTTTCATGAAAAAGCAGAACTGACTTTTTGTTGAAAACTCGGAGGGAGGGAGGGAGGGTTAAAAATACTTTCACCAGGAAGTTGCTTCTGAGGGAAGTTACTTCTGAGTGAATTTTTGTTCATGTTTGTGTGTGTGTACAAAACAATTAAAATTGTGGGAAATTTTAAAAACAACTCAATCTTTTTGAAAAACAGAAAGCATTCCTGTATCACCTTAAAGACAAACAGTGTTATTTTTAGGTGATGAGCTGTCATGAGGCAGACTCACTTCTTCAGATCTGTAGAATAATTGATAACTGAGAGGAAAAAAAACAAGAGAAAAAATTAAAGCAAAAGACCTGATGAATCAACCATAAGCAGGAGAGCAGAGGAAGCGGACAGGGAAGTGATGGAGGAGAAAAAAACCTCTGCAGCCTCTGTGTCTATCAAGTTAAATGGGATGCCTGACATCACTGCGAATGTCAAAGGTGGGGAAATTGTCCTTGTAACATGTAAGCTAACTTTGTAGAGTTCCTGGCGATAGATATCAAACTTGAGAATGAATTCCAATTCAGCTGTCTCCCTTGTAACCTGGTGTTAAAATGTTTTTGTTTTAAAGTACACACCATTAAGTCATCAGTAGTGTGTCTTGCCAAGTTGAAATGCTCACTTACCGTTTTATGTGTATTTAGATTGCTAATGTTTGATTTCCATCCATTCATTCTTTGGCAAAGTGATTGTCCAGTTTGTCCATAGGACATTTTTGGCATTTTTTTCTACGAGTTCTTTTTTAATCTGTGTATGAGTTATTCTCCAGCTCTGAAGAACGGGTCTGTCCCATGGAAGCTCATCCCCTAAGCAGTAATATTGCTACAAGACTACTTGCTTTGTTTTGTGACGATACAGACGAACATGGCAACCCCTCTGAGATGAGTCAATCTTTTTGGAAATTTCCTTAAAAAAAAAAAGGTATTTATCAACCAGGTTATCAAAATACAGAAAGTGTGGCAGGATACCCCCTGTGTTCTGCCTGGGGGCTTGCTCCACGCCCTCTGGCTCTTGGGTTTAGGCTGTGCCCATCTCTGTCTGTCTGGGCTGGGTGAGCAGTTTTCCCCCTGCTAGCCATGATTTGAGCTTTCAGTCTCACCAGTGGAGGGAAGTCCAGGCAATCCTCCCTCAAGCCACTCCCACCCCTCTGCCGTCTTTTCCAGGCTCTACAGGTCTCTTCGTCACTGTTGTTGTCTGTCTCTCTACTCCACCTAAAGCAAAGGCTTTCTGGCAGCTCAAAAGTTCCTAGAGCAGTTTTTAAACTAATGCCTGTGGGAAAGGCAACAAGTGCAGAGGAGCATGTGTATCAGACAGAGACTTCCCTTAGGGGAGGTTCCATTAATAGAGATTCCCCATGTCCTAGTAAACAGGAGAGAATTGAAAATGATAACATAAACATAAGTTTTGATGAGAAACAGTAAAATGAAAAAATGACAGAATGTAATGGCAGACAGCTAAAGAGTGACAAGATTTTAAGGTGCTTATATACAAACCCTAGGGCTGCATCTACACTACATTCCCATTTTCAAGGAGGAATGCAAATGAGAGAGATCGAAAACGCAAATGAAGTGCTGATTTACAAATCTCATGCCTCTTTTGCATAATATTGTGCAGCCATTTCTGGAAGAGATTTTTCTGAAAGGAAAAACAGCCGTGTGGATGGGGTTCCTTCAGGAAAAAAACCTGTTTTTGAAAGAACCCTTTTTCCTGAAACGAAATAGGAAGAAGGGTTCTTTTGAAAAATGGGTATTTTTTTCCAAAGAAACCCCATCTACATGGTTGTTTTTGCTTTTGGAAAAGTCCGTTCTGAAAATGTGATCATGCAAGATTATGCAAATGAGCCATGCGATTTGTAAATCAGAACTTCCTTTTCATTTTTGATCTCCCTCATTTGCATTCATCCTCCAAAAGGAGAGTGTAGTGTAAATGAAGCGTAGAAGTCTAAATAATAAGATGGATGAACTGCAGTGTCTCATATTAAATGATGATATTCATATAATAGGTATCATAGAAACTTGATTAAATGAGGATAACCAATGGGACACAATAATAACAGGGTACAGAATCTATTGGAAGAACAGAACAGGTTGTGCCAGTGGGGGAAAGGCACTATATATGAAAGAAAATTTAGAATTAAGCAAAGTAAAGGTCTTAAATGAAGCAAACTATTTCATAGAATCTCTCTGGATAGTAACTCCTTTCATTAATAATACAAATATAGCGACAGAGATATATTACTGAACACCTCACAAGGATGATAGTGACTATGAAATGCTAAGGGACATTAGAGAAGCTATAAAAATTAAAAAAACAAAACAAAACAAAAAAACCCTTCAGTAATAATGGGGCATTTCATCTACCCCCATATTGACTGGGTCCATGTCACTTCAGGATGGGATGCAGAGATAAAGTTGCTTGACACCTTAAATGATTGCTTCTTGGGGCAGCTTGATCTGGAACCCTCAAGGGAGAGGCAATTCCTTATTTAGCCCTAAATGGAGTATCAAATATAGTTCAAGAGGTGAATATAGCTGGAGTGATTGGAAATCGTGACCATATATTGTGAAGGCCGAGACTATAACAGTGTTCAAAACAGAGCTAAATACATTTATGGAGAATAGGTCCATCAAGAGTATTAGCCAGGTTAAGCAGGGATGGTGTCTCTAGCCTCTGTTTGTCAGAAGATGGCAATGGTTGACAGGAGATGGATCACTTGATGATTACCTGTTCTGCTCATTCTTTCTGAGGCACCTGCCATAGAATACTGGACTACGTGGACCTTTGATATGACCTAGTATGTGCTTATGAAATCTGGAGTCTTCTTTCAGTGTTACTCAGGGGCAGTCAGAGGCAAGAAATGCCCACCTTGCTTGAGGAAATGTGACAGGCTGCAAGAGTGAAACTTCAAATGCCCCTATGACGTTAAAACAGAACATTGAGATTGAAGTAATGTAAGGCTGAATTGTATGCCCATGTGAAGGGAAAAACCCTGCATGGTGGTCTGTACTGAATCCTGTTTTGTATAGCAGTTTCCACTGACGTCACAGATACAGACATTAGGTGTGAAATCCTGACCCAGCTAAGTCAATGGCAAAAATTCCACTGACATCAGTGAGGCTAGAAATTTACTCTTCAGTTGCTAATGTAGCTACAGTTCAAGACCTTCAGAACAACTGTCATGTTCTCTAAACCTCCTGTTAGGAGGCAGTATTATATGTGTACCCTCCCCAGGGCATAACAAATGCTGAAAGCCTGTTTCAGAACCCCTTTTTACAAGCTACGCCAGCTCAACACCTCACCAGGAAATGACCCCAGGTCAAACACTCCTTAATCCCACAGAGACAGCTCTACCAAAGCTCCACCATCTCCAGAGATGGGCACAGGGGCCTGGTACAGGGTAGTTGGTTGCTGTGGATAGGGTAAGTCCAGCTCACTGGGACTAGATCAGGTGAGTGCACTCCACCTAACTGAAGAGGGCTGAGCTACATCTGGGCCTATAAAGGGTTGCTAGAAGGCAGCTGGGAAGGAAGTACTGGGACAGGCTGAGCTCTGTGGAGGGCAAGCCACACAGGAGTGAAGCAAGCCTCTGTGCTTGGTCTTTGGAGCAAGGACCTCAGGGAAGCAGAGCTCACTGAGACAGCCAGCTGTAGGTGTGTCAGAGATCCTCCTGGAGCCTGAGACGCAGGGCTTGAGTTGTGTCTCTTTTCTGTTTGTCTGATAACTTCAGCTTTAAGAAATAAACCTCCTTGAAAAGGCCAAGCCTGTGGAGCTGGGCAGAAGCCATGGCTGGATGATAGGGCTATTCTACAATGGAAAATGGCTGTGAGTTTGCTGGGATAGAGATAAGGTAGTTTCAGGATGGAAGGAACTATGGCTTGGACAGACCTTGTCCAGGTCATTTTATGCCCCTACATGTTGCAATAGAAGTTTTATAGTAGGGGTGCAATTTAGAAGAGCTCCAGAGCTACACTAACTAGTGCCAGGGAGGTCTCACCAGCTCTCAGCAGCCTCTGAATTAGAGAACAGACATTTCCCTTCACTCCTGCGCTACAGAAGAAATCTTCTCTGCAGTAATATTTGCCTTGAACTGAGCTTCCTGAATTTTCTACTTCATCAGTTTGTTTTTCCTTTCTTTGTGCACTCAGGCCATGTCTATGTTACAGGGCACTTTCAGAAGCCAAGCTGCCAGAAGGCACTTTTTGAAAGACTCGGCTTCGAAGGAGTGTGGATGCACCCAAAAGTGGATTGATCCACCGATCTGTTCTTTTGAAAGGGAGCGACGCTCCTTCGAAAGGGAGTGTCCACACAGCCCCACAGCCCTTTTGAAAGAACAAGCCAGGAAACGCCGCAGATGGGGTTGCATGGCAAATGAGCCCTTCCAGGCCCTGCACCCAGCAGCTCCCTGAAAGGGCCCCTCCTAAACAGCCCCAGCCTGCACACTCTGAGAGCCACGGTGGAAGAGACAGCAGTGCAGACCCCATGCATAAAGACACTGCCGGATCCACTGGGCAACCATGGTTGCCATCCAGCTCCCCAAGAGGGACGCCAGCAGCGATGTGGTCAGATTGCTGGCCACAGTAATTGCTGCAGCCCTCCTCCTCCTCCAGAGGCTGACCCCCCTGCCCTGTTCCCTCAATCCATTTCCACAGAGCACTGCCTGCACCCCATCCTTTGTGCCATCCAGCGCATGTGACACTGCCCCACCAGTGCCAAGTGGTGGGACCGGGTGGTCATGCAGGAGTGAGACAATGAGTAGTGGCCCCAGAACCTCTGCATGAGGGAAGGAGACCTTCCCACAGGTGTGCCACTGGCCCCTGTTCATCACCAGGATGCGCAAATGAAGCCTGCGCTCCCCCTGGAGAAATGTGTGGTGATCACTGTCTGGAAGCTGGCCACCCTGCACAGCCACCGCTTGGTTGGCCACCAGTTCAGGGTGGGCAAGGCCACAATAGGGGCTGTCCTGCTCGAGGTACCTATGGGTGGGGTCACATACTCCCCTCCCAGGAAGGGATGCAGGCCCCCTGGAAAGGGCAAGTATCGGAGATGGGGGAGGGGTCCAAATAGGGGATGGGGAGGGGCCTGGGGCACCACAACACACATTCACGGTGTGCACACCCTCTGTCCCCTGCAGGCTGTATGAGCGATCAGTGCCATCCTCCTGTGGAGGGTCATGGGTCATCCACCTTTCAGACATCGATGCTGCCATGGAGGGCTTCGCCAGGCTGGGCTTCCCCAACTGTTTCGGGGCCCTGGATGGCACCCATATCCCCATCTGCACCCCAGAACACAGTGCGGACCATTACATTAATAGAAAGGGGTACCCAGGAGGGCCCATGAAGCCCAGATCTTCCAGAAGGGCCGCAGACTGCAGGAGGGGACACCACCGTGCCCCATGTGTACCGGCAGATGCCACTTACCCCCTCCACCAATGGCTCATGCGTCCCTACCCGGGACAGATGAACCACACCTGGGAGTGCTTCAACAACCACCTGAATCAGGCCTGGGGCACAGTGGAGCGGGCTCAAGGGGCACTTCTGCTGCCTGCTCACAAGGCTGGAGGTCAGCCTCAGGAACATGTCTGTGGTGGTGGCCGCACGCTGCTCTCTCAACAATATTGTGGAGAGCAAGCAGGAGAGCTATGTCCCAGGGAGGGCCACCAAGGCAGCGGCTGGATATGAGCAGCCCCTGAATGCCCTAAGCCACCTGGAAAACTGGGACAGCGTGCAGGTGAGGGAGGCCCTCAGGGCAGCCTTCAATGAAGGGCCCCAATGACCCTCCCCGGCACCCTCCACCATGACCCCCCCCCCCATACATACCCCGTATGTGTGCCCATCACCACTGCCTCCCACAGGCACACATTACCCCTCCCCCATCTATCACACAGGATATGGGGGGTGTTTGCAATAAACGTATTGAAATAATAATACAAATGGCGGGGGGGGGGTGCTGTATACAGGAGTGAATGGGGAGAGCAGAGTACAGAGCATGGAAGAGGGGTGGGGGCAGCAGAACCTGGAGGTGACCATGGGGGGTCCTACTGCCCTGGGTCCAGGGGCCCTGATTGGGCTGGAATGGGGCCAGGACCACAGGGAAGTATGCCAGGGGTGTGGTGACCATGGCCTGGATGCCAGGGGAGTGGTGAGATGCAGGGGGCCAGTGCAGCATGGCCTGCCCTGGCCAGGAGAAGCTGCACCATCTCCAGCAGGGTAGTTGGTGGGACATTGGGTGGCAGGAGGGCAGCAAGATCAGGCCAGCAAAGGCCCTGGCAGCAGGGGCAGTGGGAGAGGTGGCATGGGATGTGGCAGGGGAGGCAGTGGGTGGTGGGGGCAGGTGCTGGGTTAGAACGTTGGTGAGGGCCCGTAAGGCCCCAGCAACCTCGCCCAAGGCTGCACACCACCACCCCATGTCCACCTGCTTGAAGTCGAGCCACCGCCAGAGCACAGACATCAGCTCCCAAATCACCACAATGTGGGAGGCAGCCTCCTCCCTCTCTTCCTCAGGGTGGGGTGGCAGCATGGCCTCCATGCAAAGGCCCTCATGGGTGGTGGGCAACTCGACGGCCTGACCCCCTTGGCACTCGGAGGGGTGGTGTCCTGGCCCAGGACAGGTCTTAGGGTGTGGCCTGTCAGCCCCTTGCTCTGGCCCCAGAGGCTGTGTTCCCCACCCCACCATGGCCAGCTCCGCCGCCAGTGGCCGATGGGCTTTCAGGGATCCTGGGCACCTGGGTGTCCCCGTATGGTTGGGCTGCATACCGGGCGGGACCCATCCCCCTTCCGGGCCCCCTACCTGGGCTTGCGGGTTGTGGTGCTGTCCAAGGCACAGGGTGCTGAGTGCCGTGTGCAGGTCACCCTGCAGGCTGTGGGCTGCGGCCAGCTGGAATGTGTCAGGACAGGGCAGGTGGCTGGGTGGCCAGCCAACTGCTGGCTGTGACGGGTGACCCCCACCCGCAACCCGGGGTGTCTGATTCCTTGGTCACATTCCTCAAGTCCCTTGAAGATTTCAGAGGTGGCCCAGTTGGAGGAATGCCTCCTGGAGAGGCTGGAGGGGATCACAATCACCAGGGCCCTCTCCCCATCTAAGGACAAGTCCTGCTCCTGGCTGAGGTCTGTGCCCGAGCATCCCTCCTGTTCACCCAGCACAAGCTGGGCCTCTGCTTCTGGTGCTGTCATGTCAACCACGGTGTCTGGCTTGGTCATGTCCTTTGGCCCCAACAGCCGGGCGAGGGTTTTGTAGTGGGGGCAGCCAGTGGGTGCTGCCCCTGAGTGGTCAGCTGTGCCCCGGACCTGGGCATATTCCTGGCACATCTCTTTTACTTTTGACCACAGTAGGTCAGCGGAGGGGTGGCCCCAGGTCTTCAGGCCAGCTGAAAACCAGGCAAGGCTGAGGCATTCTGTTGCTGGCCCATGGTGTGGAGGAACATCTTTTCCTCTCCCCACAGCCTCAACAAGTCCTTTATTTCCCCCTCACTCCAGGAGGGCCCCTGGGGTCCACGGGGCTCTTGCAGGGGTGTCATAGGGCTGGCAGGGTGCCTCACAGGCCTCTGCCCTCACTGTGAGTCTGTGCTGCTGCAGGCTCATGCGGTTCCTGCTGCCAGCACACGCTCAGCTTCCTGCTTGGGGCTTCTGGGCCAGGGCATCTTTAAACACAGCGGGACGCACCAGCCACAGAGCCCCTCATGTGCTGGCAAAAGCATCTCCTCGCACCAGCTGCCCGGCCCCATGGAAGATCACTCTTTCAAAAGGACAGTCTGTGGAGCGTCTACACTGTCCCTCCTTTGAAAGAGGGTTTTGGAAGGATGGGCTCTTCCAGAGACGGGAAGGGAAGAGCACTTTCAAAAGCTGCACCATGATCTTTCAAAAATAATTTCAAAGAGCACTTTGTGTATGTGGATGCGTAACAGGTTCTTTTGAAAGGGGTCCTCCTTTCAGTTTTGCTTTCCCTTTCTAAAGGGCTTGCTAGCATAGATGAGACCTCAGTGTTTAATTGCTGCTCTAAGAACTCAGGCATCACGTTTCAAAAGTTCTTACATTCATTGCATTTAAAACACATAGAAAATTACCACCTGGAGACAAACCCACTTGATGTTGTCATAAATGAGCAGTGTAACATGCAGAATACAAGCATCTGAGGAGTGGAACAGTCAGCAGCTGCAGGAAGAGCTTCTCTACAGAACAAAATACAGAAACTTCCGTAATTTTATTCTCATTACCAAAAATTAAACCTCAGTAAATGATACTCATTTGTCCATCCCTCACTTCCTTGCCTGCATTATTTTTCTTATCTCTCAATTGCTGAAAGAAAAGGCTCTTTGACGTCAATATCCTGGGAAGCTTTTTTTATGAGAGCGGGAACTCAGACCTTTGGCTGGCCCGTGTCACTGGGGTATTGTAGATGACAGGAAAGTTCCACTCAGTAATGGAACCATTCCCCTGCTTTCACATTTCTACAATGCTCAGTTTAGCAGCCCAGAGTTCTTGTGCCTGCCACCCCCGAGTCTTTCGCTACCATGTGGAAGAGTCCAGCAGCCCAGGAAAGCACCATGTTCAGAGCAGGGAGCAATGATTTGGTCCTATTCCAGGCTTAACATCAATAAAACAGCAGGACCAATCATCTCCTAGACCCGTCTCTCAGTGCATTGTCAGAGGGCCCATGATTTCAGGTGTCTTTCTCCGCAGACTTCTTGGTGGTTGTTTTTTCCCTGTTGCCCCCAGTTGACTGATACTGCTTGATCCTCTCTTTCCATCCCTTCCCCACCCACCACTCCCTCCATTTAACTATAGGTATTGGAAAACTTTTAAAAGCAAAATACTGACATATAGGAAAGATTGTAAAGAATGCCTTCTCTTGCGTCAATTACTGTGAAATCCAGAAAGCCCTCTGGACGATAGCCAGGACTCTAGGCTGGCTTTCCTCTTTTCACACACATTTTTCTGATCTTTTAAGGGGGGGGGGTTGTTATTGTTTTCTCTTTCTGTGTTTATATAAATGAATTCATCTTAGAAACAAACCAAGAGAATTTGACAAATGTAACATTACTAAACAGAGTAGCTAATACAGAGAAAAGATCGCTATGTTTTTAATCAACCGTGATATTTACACCAGGTTCTTGAGGGGTCAGAACTATTTAATTTAATCAGATTTACGTTACTTGTATTTTATTGTTCCAAATGAAAATCTGCTCTGCAAATTTTATTGAATCTCCTCTGGGAGTATAATTCCATTCCGAGATGAGATGCTTAGGCTTAGAAAAATTTCGTTGAAACTTAAAACAAATGACTGAGAACACAATGAAAGTGCCGCACCTATGTAACCAATTAAACATGATGATACAAAAGGGCAAGATTATGGCTTTGAAAAGAGGTGCATCCATTCCAAAAAGCTACCAGGGTTGCCAGACCTCTGGTTTACAGCTGGAACGCTGTTTGAAAAGTGACCCTGGAGGCACCAGTCAGCACAGCTGAATGAGCCATTAAAAATCCATTGGGCAGCACAGAGAGAACCCTATCTGCCTTGGTTCTGAGTCACTACCATAAGCAGGTGACAGGTGCCTATGGCCCCTTGGTTCAGGGAAGCTGCTCCTCTCCTGAGTGCCAGCTCCACAGCTCCCATTGACCAGGAACCACTATCAATGGAAGTTGCGGGAGTGGGGAAACTTGCAAGTATGAGGACAATGTGGAAAGCCTCCTTGGCCACCCGTGGCTTAGGGCCGATAAGGAGCTGGGAGCCAAGGAAGATACCACCTTGACCTAACACCCTAACCTTCTATCCCAGACCAGTTGAAGTGAAGGAGGGAGAAGGGATGGAGCAAATAGACAAGGGGTTGGGGCAAGGGCAGGACCATGGAGCAGAAGCAGGGCAGAGATGTTTGGTTTTGAGCAGTTAGAAAGCTGACAATGCTAAAAGCTATCCAAGATGAGATTAATTTGTTTGCTGAGCACCAGCAAGAAAAGCATGCACCATTGAAGCCCCAGTCACTCAGACAGCTTAAAGAGAACATAACTAGTGTCTAGGTCTCTGCACATGGGTGAATTTAGCCTCCATCTATCTCTTGGATCCTAGCTGCTGACTTTACTAAAGACATTAACGAAACATTCTGCTGTTCTTTATTATCATTACTGTGATTTTCTAGCTCTGAGAGAAGGAGATGTCAGTCTTTTCTGCCTAAGCATCATCAACAGAACTGGCAGGTTGATCTGGGGACATCCTTCTGAAAGAACAAGTTGAAAAATTGCAATTCGGAAACACTGAAACAAATCCTTGACATTGTGGGGTGGAGACTGGGAACAAAACACACAGTTTTTAAGCAATACCATTTACTAAAATTAAGCTGCATTTCCCAATAATTATGGTCAACTGAAATCTGCATTTTGCACTGAAAAAACTATTCACACATATATTTTCCCCAGCTCTACTTTTTGCACATGCAGCACAAGGACCAGGATCATGTCTGTTAGCAGGGGAGATGAGAAGGGTGTGGTGAAAAGTTCCTCGTACACCTTTCTGCACCAGTAGCAGCACAGGGCTGTTTATTTATGCCCCCCTCCTGAACCTTTTCAAATGAATATTTTGTTGACAAGATCTAACCTTAAGTAAAATAGAAGCACTCAAATGCTCTTCAGTGAGAGGGATGCCAGCCCAGAGGATGCCGAATGACTTGAAATTCGTCTAAGAGAGAGGAGAAAATCATATTAAGGCAAATAATTGACCCCATGGTACTGTTCTCTGCTGAAAAATTCTTTCCTAAACAGCAGTCTGCTAGCACTCATTTGTCTCTGAATGATATTGAAGAAACTTTCCTTGATGCTCCTTCTGGGATACATTCTTAGCTCTTTCCAGCGATACATTGGCTATTTTTTAATCTTTCTGCCGTGGCCTTTGCTTGTTCCACTCCCGCACAGCGTGCACTTACTACCCTATCCTTGTCTTCAATCAAAAGCACTGCCAGCAACAAAAGTTTAAAAAAATCGTGAGACAGACCCTGCAAAAATCAGGATTGGCTAAACAATATTAGACTTTAAAAAAAAGAGAATAAATATTGGGTTTTTCTACTGTGTTTTTGTGGACGCATTTCTGTGCAATCTTGAGGGCTAGAGATATGTTTCACTTTCTCTCTCAACACCCAGCCCTTCCACATGTAAGTATACAATGCATGTATACACTGATATTCTCATGTAATTCACAGGATTCAAATGTAATGGGGTGGAAACAATAATCTTCAGTCACAATCTACTGTGATCATTTAACCCCAGAACCATATTATTATTAATAAATCATTCTAGCTATATCCGCAAATCTGGTTTGGTTTTGGGGCATGCCAGATACAGGATATTAGCTCTCTTAAGGCCAAACTTTCCAGAAGTTTCAGTCTCCTGATGGAGCCTGTGACTAAGAGTAAAGCATTATGGGTAGGTGTTGAAACCCTTTAAAAGCCCAGTCTTGTTTGTTGGTGAGAAGGACTGGATGATGGGTTTTATAACAAGGGTGCAAATCCACTACAGCTCCATTTCGAAAGGACGGCTTTCGAAATTGAATGTCGAAAGATGACCTTTTGAAACGGACGTCCACACATGCACACGGGGACCAAAGGTTCAACCCGTCCTTTTGAAAGACCCACCGTGCACTTTCAAAAGAGAGCCTCCACACATCTCAGGACAATCTTTCAAAAGAAAGAAGCTCCACAAGCAGGGTTGCATGGCGGATGAGCCCGTCCGGGGCTGCCACCTACCGTCTCTTTAAAGGGTGCCCCCTCCAGCCCTGGCCTGCACACATAGAGGGCCAGCTACCCGTCCCCAGCCACGTTGGGAGAGGGAGTGGAGGAGGCATACTGGGCCCCTATGGACCCTGAGCAGCACCCCCGCTCTCCGCATCAAGGCCATGGCCAGCACACTGGCCGCAGTCCTGGCCTCTGTGCACCAGTGGCTCCCAGTGGCCACCCTAATAGTCATCCTTATGGAGGCTATCGTCAGGGTGCAACTTCCACATCCAGTACCTCGGGTCATCCACCACATGTGGGGCTTCCCCACAAGCAGTGACTGGTGGGACCAGCTGGTGCTGGAGGACCAGGGTGACAACTGGTGGCTACAGAACTTCAGGATGACCAAGGGGTCATTCTTGGAGCTGTGACACTGGCTCACCCCATCCCTCCAGCACCATGACACCCACCTGAAGCAGACGCTCCTGCTCCAGAAAAGGGTGGCCATCGCCCTATGGAAGCTGTCCACGCCAGACAGTCACTGATCCATTGGCCACAGTTCAGGGTCGCAGGGTCACCACTGGGGCCATCCTCAACGAGGTAGGCCATGCCCGGGTCATACCTAGGCACCCTTGCAAGGGGCACCATTAGGAACTGGGGGGGCAGCCCCGCTGGGGACAGGGATGGGGATGGGGGTGCACACTGGGAACAGGGGCAGAGACGGGGACAGGGATGAGAGGGCACGCCGCATCCCACCCCACACTTACGAGCTTGCCCCCCCCACACCCTGTAGGCCATCCAGGCCATCAACAAGGTGCTCCTGAGGCAACTGGTCCACATCGGGGACCTGGACAATGCCATCCGGGGCTTCGAGCAGTTGGGTTTCCCAAACTGCTTCAAGGCCCTGGATGATACCCACATCACCATCTGGGCCCCAGAGCACAGCTGTGGGGTCTATGTAAACCATAAGGGCTACCACTTAGTGGTCGTGAAGTTGCCCATCAATCCCAACAGTCACTTCCAGGAAATCTGTGGGGGCTGGTCTGGCTGCGCCCACAACGCCAGGGTGTTCCAGAACTTGGTGCTGAAACACCGCATGGCCAAGGAGGCCTTCATCCCCTACTGGGAGCTCCCCTTTGGGGACACCATGGTGCCACCCTGCATCATGGCACACGCAGCCTACCCCGCCCCCCGCAGGCCTGACTGATGAGGCCATACACAGGGCACACACGGCCTAGCCAGGACATTTTTAAGGAGCTGCTGAATCGGGCCTGGAATAGCTTAGAGTGAGCATTCAGCTGCCTGAAGGAGCATTTTAGATGCCTCCACATGAGGTCGGAGGTGGCCTCCCCAACATCTCGGCAGTGGTTGGTGCCTGCTGCACCCTGTACAACCTAGTGGAGGCAAAATATGAGCCCTTCATGAAAGGGTGGGCCGCTGAGCCAGGGAGCAGGTATGAACAGCCCCTGCTGACCCATGCTGCCAGGCCTAGCAGGATGTGGTGCGGGTGTGGGGGGCCCTGCACCAGGCCTTTGAGCGGGGTCCATAGTGACCACCCCAACCCTGAACACACACGCACCACCAGCATTCTTCACACATGCACACCCACCATCACACACGCACAGGAGCCATAGGGTAAAATGCAATAATAAACTCTTACTGAACATTAACCGTGCCCCTCCATGACTGAGGGAACTATTTATATGGGGGGAACAGTTAATGGGGGCTGGAGAGGACTATTTACAGGTGGGAGGGAGAACAGCTAATGGGAGGCTGGGGGAATTATTTACAGGGGCGTAGCAGCTGTGGGTAGGCACCCTACGGCCCACAGGGGACGTGGTTTAACGTGGGGAGCCTTATCCCTCAATGGGGCTTGATGGCCGGAATCCCTGTCCCCCATGCCCACCTCTTCCTCCCCTTTTCCAGGGGCCCTGTCCATGCCGGGGCCGTCAGCACAGGGAGGTAGGTGTACAGCTCCCATTGCCTCGCTGGGAGCGGCACGGAGGGAGCGTGGGGTGGCGGGGGGGCGAGGCCTCCAGCTGTCTGGCCTTGGACAATAACGTGTGGGCCAGCCACATGAGGCTGACTGGGGAGAGATGGAGTGGGAGAAGGGACTCTAAGTCAGGCTTATGGGGGTGCCGCTGAGGGTGGGGGGTAGTGGGATGGGGGATCTGGGGAGGGGGGAGGGCAGAGGAGGGGAAGGGTGGGCAATGGGGGCATGGTGGATGGTGAGGAGGGGGCAGGGGCGGGAGTGGCATGTGATGAGGCAGCAGCCTGAGTCAGGGCATGAAGACTGGCCACCACCAGGTCCCAGGCCTGCCACTCCATGGTGAGCCACTCCAACCCCACCCCCCCTCAGGTCCCACAGGGCTGCCATGTGGGCTGCATCCCCCATCTCCTCCTCCCTGGCCTGGTGGCATCTCCTCGCTGTCCCTGGTTGGAGTCCGAACCTCTCCCCCTCCCTCCGTCATCAGACTCCCTGGGACTGCCACGGGGCTGGTCTGGCTGCCTGCTGCTGGAGCTGTGGAAACATAAGGGGGAGATGAACGGGCCATTAGTCCCCAGCAAAGGCCTCTGTGAACACCCCTTGCATTCCATCCGCCATGCTGGGGGCCCTGCAGGGACCACATCCCAGTGTTCCCCATCTGGGGTTTGGGAGAGTTAGCTCTCCTCAGCCTCCTCGGTTCTTCTGCAGGTAGGTAGTCCATGGTGCTGTCCAGTCCTCATTGTGCTTAGTGCCACTCATAGGTCCTCTGTGGCTGGGGTAGTGGGGCCATCTGGCCTGCCTGTGCCCTGGGGCCAATAGTTGTGTGAGTGGGCTGCATCCACCCTAGGTAGGATCGTGCACCCCCTTCCCAAGCCCAGCAACAACTGGCATGCACCGCATATACCTTTGGGTCCCTCCAGGAACTTGGGTGAGGCATGGTCAAAGGGAGCCAGGTTGGATGGGCCAAATGGGACATTGATGTCGAGGGCCCCCTCATTTGAGCCCTCATCATCGCTTATGGCCTGAAGCCTCCACAGACACCTGGTGCTGGCCAATGGTCCTGGTCGGTGCTCCCCCTCGGTCCCAGTCTTGGGCTCTGGCTCAGTTCCAGGGTCAGCTTGGGCCCACGGAGGTGGTCCAGTTCTTTAAAGTAGAGGCAGCTGGTGGGCACTGTCCTCACCTGCCCAGCCGTGTTCTGCGCCCTGCAGTAGCCCTGGTGGAGCTCCTTCACCTTGTACCTCACTTGGTCCTGGGTGTGGGTGGGGTGACCACAGCTGGCAAGGCCCTTGGAGAGGTGCTCCAAAGCTGCCACCTTCCAGCACCTGACCCCCCTCTGATGCAGAACCTTCTTGTCTTCCCAGAGGGCGAGGAGGTCCCACACTTCGCCCTTAGTCCACGAGGGTACCTGACACTTTGGTTCCTAGCTTCCCTCCTGGGAAGACTCCCAGCATCCTTGGGGGTGGCTCTGCTGTGGGCAGGGGTCCTGGCTGCTGGCCATGGTGCCAGGGAGGGTGCTGTCGCACCTGGGGTGTCTCAACTGGCAGCAGGCTGTGCGGCAGCATGGGCTCCCTGCTGCCTGCATGCTCTCAGCTTCCTGCCTGGGGCTTTGTGGGATCCTGCATCTTTAAGTGTGGCCGGACGGAGAAGCCATAGAGCTCCACTTGTGTTGTGAGTGGTGCCGCCACTTGCCAGCTGACCGCCGCCATGGAGAACTCCTTCTTTTGAAACAGCAGGCTGCGGAATATCTACACTTACTCTCTTTCAAAATAATCTTCCAAAAAGGGGTGCTCTTCCCACTGCGAGAACGGAGGACCAACTTTGAAGGAACAGCCCCGTTCTTTTGAAGTTACTTTTGAATACTTGTGGAGTGTGTGTCGATGCTTCAAGGGTTGTTTTGAAAGACAGCCATCTTTCAACCCCACTTTCGAATGTACTTGCTAATGTAGACACGCCCCAAAAGAGCAGGCAAGGATGGGAGGTTGAGAAGAAGAATTCTCTTCACTCTCTGCTTCATTTGGGATGGCCCAGCAGATCCTGCATGGGAGGGAAGGACTAGAATTCCTGAGGAGGAGGAAGGTCAGCTGCTATTAGCCCTACAGTGAACATAGGAAAGGCTGTACTCTGAAGAGAGACAAAGATACCTTCTGCTTTGTTTCCACAGGCAAGAGAAGACATTGAATTAGGCTGCAGCCAGGACCAACTTATCCAGATCTCATGTCAATCAGTGGGAAACTGGGCTACAGTTACATGACTTGAAGTTTTTGAAAGGAAGAATAAATTACATAAAGGATTTCAATTATTATTAAATTCCACGAATCACTAATAGATGTAGAAAACTGTTAATTTAAGAGTTGTAAAGTGCCCATTGAGTGTCTTTGGGATTTGTGTTTCTAAATCACGTAGGTGCTTTTGAAAACAGCATTTTAATATCTGGTAATATCCCTGTCATTTTCCATAAAGGCTCCCATTGATTCATTATAGGTGATATTCATCCCCAGGTAAGCCTCTGTTTCACCCGTATGGCACACAAATAACAATGACACACACTTTGGTGAAGAACTTGGAGATCCATGCATGAAAAGATCCTACTACTTATGAAATTGTTTATAAATAGACACACACTTGTATCTGTCTAACTATCGAGGCAGATATAAAACAGACTGATTTGCCTGTTCCTATCAAAAAGCACTATCCTCAATTTGCTTTTCTTTTACACGCACGGTTCCCCTGGAGTTTAAGTGGCAATGAAATGCTTCAAACACTATCTTTTTCTCTGAGTCCCAACACAGTGTCATTTCTGCTGCTCCTGATTTTGCATGTGAAGACACCACAGTGAGAGGTAAAAGCTCCTTGGAGAGAAGAAAGAGGCATTTGGAATGACAGAGCAAGTGTTGCTGTGATTGGCAGGGTGCGTTTCAGTGTTTTCTAATGTTGAATGTAATTGTTTATTTGGTTCCATCATCTGCTCTCTGATAACAGAAAATCACAGAAGCCACTTAGACTTAACTGCAGAAGAACTGCTAGATAACATTCTAATCACTGCAAACTAACAAAAACCTGGGAATCGGTGGTTTCCCAAATACAATTCTACAAAGAACTTTAATGTGTGCTTTCTTTTCTTTTATTACTTATTTTTATTATCTTAAAAGAGGCATAAATGTAGCTTTATAAAACCATATATAATACTCATACTTAAAGAAAATGAATAACAGAGACTATAGGGAGTTGTACGATGGTGTAATCATGTTGATAAGTGAACAAACATAGACACAGATGAAATAAAACATTGAAGATCGAAGGCTGAAATTCATGTCTTTGCAGAGGACCAGAGTAAGATTTAAAAGTGTCCATCTCCTAGTTTGCTACCCCTTTGATCAGGAGTCAGTTTCACCCTATAGTGGAACGTTAATATATGCTTCTTTCACACTAACCTCGACTGGCCTTAATCGGAGCTTGGGGAGAAGGCTGGAGAGGGGACCAACTGCGATAGAAAGATCCAGGCAAATTATTTTTTTTTGTCTGTTTATTGGTTTAATGACCAAATTAGGGGAGGGGAAAAGTTCAGGTCAGACTAACTCTATGGGGTGGGGGAGGAAAAAAACTGGAAATAAATAAATAACTAGTTTGATCCTACACTAAACATGTCATTTCAGGCTATATTTTACCCTTGATAGGATGTGGGGGCTGTTCAGTTAAAGCTAGTTAAAGATGTAAATAATGTCTTTCACTTTTTTCCCCTCAGTAACAATTTCAGTTGGCTGAAATCTGAATATTCGCATAAATTAACTATTTGCCTAAACAAATTCAGCCAGCTGTAGCACTAGGCACTGGACAAATGCACAGTGAGAGAGAAGCATCAGAGGGGTATCTGTGTTAGTCTCTATCCACAAAAATAACAAGAAGACCTGTGACATCTTGCAGACTGACAGATGTACTGGAGCATAAGTCTTCGTGTGCAAAGACCCACATACATTCACCAAGTGCAAGTCACACCTAACCTACCTGACTGCCTTCTATGATGAGGTAAGTGACTCTGTGGATATGGGGAAGGTGGTGGATATAATATACCTGGACTTTAGCAAAGCTTTTGATATTATCTTCCGCAGTGTCCTTGCCAGCAAGTTAACGAAATATGGCTTGGATAAATGGACTGTAAGGTGCATGGAAAGCTGGTGAGATCATTGAGCTCAACAAGTAGTGATCAACAGCTCTATGCCTGGTTGGAAGCCAGTATCAAGCAGAGTACCCTAAGGGTCTGTTCAGGGGCTGGTTTTGTTCAACATTTTCATTACGTATGGATAGGATGGGTGGGTTTGCACCCTCAGAAAGTTTGTGGATGACACTAAGGTGTGGGGGAGGTAGATATGCTGGAGGCTAGGGATAGGGTTCAGAGTGACCTAGATCAATTGGAGGATTTGGCCAAAAGAAATATGAGATAGAACGAGTGCATAGTCTTGCACTTGTGATGGAGGAGTCCCAAACACTGTTACAGGCTGGGAAACAAGGGGCTAAGCAGCAGTGCTACAGAAAAGGATCTGGGAATTAGAGTGGGTCAACAGTGTGCCCTTGTAGTGAAGAAGGCTAACGGCATAATGGGTGCATTGGCAGGAACATTGCCAGCAGATCTAGGGAAGGAATTATTCCCCTTTATTTGGCACTGGTAAGGCTGCATTAGAGTATTGCATCCAGTTCTGGGCTCCTGAATATATAAAGGATGTGGACCACAAAGTGGAGAGTCCAGTGGAGGGTGACAAAATTATTTAGGGAGCTGGAGCACATGACTTGAGGAAAGGCTGAGGGATTTGGGCTTATTTAGTATACACAAGACTGAGGGGGGATTTGATAGCGACCTTCAAGAACCTAAAGGGCGGGTTACAAAGAGGATGAAGAGAGAGGCAATCATCTTAACCATGAAAGATATTTATTTCCAGGTAGCGCCAAATAAAGTGGCAGTGCTGACAGATGACAGCACAAGAAGCAATGTCTCAGGTTTTGGTGGGGGAGGTCTGGGTTGGGTATTAGGAAATACTATTTCACTAGAATAATCATGAAGCTCTGGAATGGGTTACCTAGAGAGGTGGTTGAATCTACTTCCCCTGAGGTCTTTATATCCTGGCTTGACAAAGCCCTGGCTGGGATGATTTGGTCGCACTGGTCCTGCTTTCAGCAGGGGGTCAAACTCATGATCTCTTGAAGTCTCTTCCAATACTGTGATTCTATGATTCTCCCTTCTGACAGTTCCCTCCCAATTGAGCTATTCTGCAGGATCCAGGTTCCTCAGGGCTGGGTTTTTCCCATGCTAGAATCAAATGAACATACATACACACTCAGAGCACATGTGGGAGCACTGTCTAATCAGCATTCACTAGCTGACCCTGGACTCAGTAGGCTCGGTTGCACAGGAATGCCAAGCTGTGACCCTCAAGTACTCTAGGGCTCAGTGTGCTGAGTTAAACAGTATTTTATGCTGCCACCCTCATACAACCCCGGGTTCAGCACTGCACCATCCACCATTTCAAGAGGCATCTGTTCTGCTAGTAACCACCTTGATGAGCAGACCCCCACAGGATTTTTGGGCATTACGGGGATCTTTAGCTTAGGTACCGGGAGTGTTACTGACGAGTGGATGGGTAAGCCAAAAGCACAACCCCCAAAGGGGCATGTAGGGAGGAGGGCAGAAAGAGAGAAGAGAGAGAGAAACAATCAGTTTAACCATGAAAGATGTTTTTAAGAACATATTTTGTTTTTAGGAACTCTGTTATCACCGTGTCTGACTATATCACAGTCATTGGTGTGCTGATCCTCAAGACACTCTTATGCAGTAGGGCTGTGCCATAGTCCCAGTTTTACAGACAGGGATCTGCAGTCCAGAGAGACTAAGAGCTAAATCCAGGAAAGGGATTTAATCTCAGCATTACAGCACCTAACTCAGACATCCTACTCCCCAGTGGAATCCACAGTTCTACATCAGATACCCAGTCCCCCTAAACCAGGCATGGGGAGCATTATGTACCTATGAAAAGCCAGGAGGGACAGCAGGAAATGACAAGGAGACACCTAAATCCAATCCATAAAAAGGAAGCAGGTACCCAACTCTGTTCTGCAGGGACGCACTTTTCTCTCCTTGGGATTCAGAGCTGGGAGCCCTCTGCACAGCATAGTTTCAGAGGGTAGCTGTGTTAGTCTGTGTCTTCACAAAACAAAGTAAGCAGCCCTGTAGCACTGTTATTTATTAGGTGATGAGCTTTCATGGGATAGACCCACTTCTTCAGCTCTGGAGAATAACTGATAATTGAGAGAAAAAAAAACAAGATAAAAAAACTGATAGAAAAATTGATGAAAGGTAGGGGAGGAGGGAAAAAGAAAAAACCCTCTGCAAATGTTTGTTAAATTAAGTGGGATGCCTGCAGCCATTGCAAGTATCAAAGGTGGGGAAACTGCCCTTGGAATGCACAGGATAATTAAGATCTTTGTTGAGTCCATGGTGATAGGTATCAAACTTTAAAATGAATTCCAGTTCAAACATCTCCCTTTGTAATCTGATGTTAAAAGATCTTTATTTTAAAACACACCTCATGAAGCCGTCGATAGTGCGTCCTGCCAAGCTGAAGTGCTCACTTACCGGTTTGGACTGCTTTTTTTTTTTTACTGGTTTAACTATATTCAGATTCCTAATGTCTAATTTGTGTCCACTCATTCTTTGGAAAAGTGACTGTCCAGTTTGTCCAATGTACAAGGCAGAGGCACATTGCTGGTGTAACCAGGGATTTGAGGATATTTGGAAGGAGTTACTAATTTAGGTTAGATTTGCCAATCTGGCAAAGATCAAAGGCCTCTACCTACAACCCATCACTTTAAACACCACAGAGCTATAAATGTTCTGGGAATACAAGTAGTCCTGGGAATTTCAATGATTACACAAGTAAATTTAACGAGACTTTTCTTTATTTTCCTTTCACAGTAGGTTGATTTACAACAAATCGATTAATTAATATAAAGGTACAAACTGAGAGATACTGGCTAATTGAGTGAGCCAATGAAGACTATATACTTTGGGCAATTTGGGCACATGGTGGCATATACCACACTAGTGGAAGTGCAGGAATAGGAGCCTCTGACTATGTGATTGATGTGGTTAGGTCCAGTGATGGTGTCGCCAGTGTGAATATGTGGACAGAGTTGGCAACAGGGTTTGTTGTAAGGAAAAGTTCCAGGATTAGTATTTCTGTGGTGTGGCACGTAGTTGCTAGTGAGGATCTTCTGGAGGCTGGGCGGCTGTCTGTAGGAGAGAAGAGGCCTGTCACCCAGGGCCTGTGAGAGTGAAGCATCATGTTCCAGTACATTGTCAATAATATGCTGGAGGGGTCTGAGTTGAGGGCTATAGTTTGAGATGGAGTTGAGGGATATTAACCCTCTTGGCCCTACCAGGAAGTAGCTGGTTTCTGGGTATTCGCCAGGCCCTGTAAATCTGTTTCTTTATTTCTTTTCTGTGTTGGCTGTATCTTAGGTCTTAAATATACACTTGTCCTCACCCACAACTATTTCCAATTTGGGGCCAATTTATACCTTCAGATCTACAGCACGGCTATGGGCAGTCTTGTGGCCCCACAGTATATTAACATGTTTATGACTGACTTAGACCATTTCTTCAGCTCCCGTCCGCTATTACTCATCCTTCCCTTATGCTACATCAATGATATCTTTATCATTGGACCCGTAGTAAAGAGACCCTTGAAGAATTCCACAGGGATTTCAGCAACTTGCATCCCACCATCAATCTCAGTCTTGACTATTCCACAGGAGAGATCTATGTACAAATCAATACCACTCTATACCAGAAACTCACTGACCACTGCTCTTACCTACATGCCTCCAGCTTTCATCCAGGAGACATCACATGATCCAGCATTTATAGTCAAACCCTAAGATACAACCGCATCTGCTCCAATTCCACTGACAGAGATAGAAAACCTCAAGATCTCTACCAAGCATTTGTAAAACTCAATTACCCACCTGGAGAAGTAAAGAAACAGATTGACACCTTTTCCAGGGGAGATTGAGAGACACTGAGCATGGAACTCCCTGTGGGCTGGGACAGGGTTTCTCAGTGCAGAGGTTATGAACAAAAATCAGGTGGTAGAAAATGTCAAATAGCTGCACCGCAGTTCCTGGGGTACAGGTCCAAGTGGGCACGGCTCTGCACTTTAAACCAGTGCATGGGGTAACAGCACCACTTGGGTTTGGCCCAGGTGCCCCTACATTATCATGATGGGGGTCTTCCAGGAGAATTGGAGTGAGTGGTGAGGGCATGAAGCTGAAGCCCAGGAGTCCTCAGTGGCTGGAAGGAGGAACTTCAGAGTCCAAACGCCCTTCCAGTGGCAGTAGCTGCTGGATGATAGGACTGCATGTAACCATGGGAACAGACTGCTTATTTCTTCTCTGCTCCTCTCCCATTGTCCTGTGCCCCCCTCATCTTCCTTTTCACCCCATCGTCTCCCCCTCTCATCCCCTCTCATCTCACCCACTCCACCCCTTCTTCATTTCTCCTTTACACCATTGTTCTTCCTCCCTCCTCCCTTCTCATCCCTCAGAAGACAGTTGCAGTTTACTTCAAAATGATGGCCAGAAAAGGGTATGTGATGCTTAGGGTGTCCAGATTTCAGAGGCATAGTCCAGATATTTGGGGCTTTTTCATATACAGGTCTCTGTCCCAATTTTTATCACTTGCTTTCTGGTCAACCTAGTGCTGCATCAGGATGCAGCAGGCTGGGCTTAACAAAACAGCCAAGGGCCTCTCTCTGTGGGTAGCACTTTCCTTCCCATAATCTCCCAGCAGGACCACTCTCACCAAAGTCTATTTCCTGGATTTAGCCCTTAATCTTTCTGGATCTTCAATCTGAGGGTGTGACATTACTGGATTTTTAAAGTAAATATGAGAACCATTTCTGTAATCACTGTACTGAATTTGCACCAAATCTTGATCCAAGAGAGCCATGTGGGGTTTTATGAAAGCTGGTGATTCACTGAATCTGTTTATGTTTCTTGTGTATTTGTACGATTTTTAAAAAACAACAAGAAGTACTGTGCCACCTTATAGACTAACAAATTTTCTGGAGTGTAAGCTTTCTTGGGCAAATACCCACCTTGGAAGATGTGCCCATGAAAGTTTATGATCCAAAAAACGGTTAGTCTATAAGGTGCCACAGGACTTCTCATTATTTTTGCAGATACAGACTAACACGGCTACCCCTCTAATATTATACCATTTTTGTATGCGTTGTTATAAGTATTGGCTCTATACTTGTGTTAGAAATGTTTTAGTGCTGGATTTCACAATGGAAGGTGTGGTCACCTCCCAGACAAGTGATATGATCTGAGCAAAGGAAGAGCACCATTAGACTCCAATCCACTTCTCAGGAATTTGCCTGAGACCTATCAGCTGGGAGTCTGTTAATGGCAGATTACCCCAAAAATGGAAGGACAGGTGACCTAATCAGGTGGTCCACCACTGAGGATGTGACCAGGAGCAGGAAACTTCCCTCCACCTGGGAAGGCTATATAAAGAAGACCCTGGCAATGGTCATTTTCTCCTTAGTCCTCAGTCCTTGTTTACTGATAAAATGGGGGTTTTGTCAACAAAACCTGTGGGGCATCTACACACAAAATGTGTTTTGTTGACAGAAACTATCGACAAAAAAGCCGTGTAGATACTCCGAGAGAATCAATGGCTGTACAGAAAACATGGTGGTTGCAGAATCGGGCTATTTGGGGGAGAATTTAAAATAGGCAAGAAAAATCTAATTTCAGAGGTCCTTGTGCAAGCATCTTCTGTGTTACCATGGGCATGACTACTGATCAATAAAATGCCTGCAGATGACAGGTGCCATCTGACTTGGGCTGTGGAGTCATAAATGTTCATTGTAGGTGTCTGGGCTTGTGCTGGAACCCAGGGTCTGGGAGCCATCTGCAGTGGTGTCCAGCCCAAGCTTAGATGTTGACACAAAAAAGGCCCTTCATCCAAAACCCCAGTTAGCTGACACGGTCCAACTACAGATATGCGATACAGGAGCTATCAGCCCATTGCTACAACATCCTAACCCCACACTGCAAATGAACTGGTGAACTGTCATGCAGAGCCAAAGATTTGCTTGTTGGGGGTACTGGAAAGCTCAAGCTCTGTGTTGGAAGTTGGTGTTATCTGTCAGAAAACCCTTTACCCTATGGGCAGTCCCTTTTCTCTTCTTACCCTTCCTTCTGCCACACCAGATGTTTATGTAGCTTTCTGTGAAACAGAGCAAGGTGTGTTTATCCTGCATAATGAGATAGCTGCCTGGGTCACATGGTGAATAGAACTTGGCTATGTTGGTCCAGGTAAGCTAGCACTATGAACTGATCTCTGTGGATGCAGACAAACTTCTGCACTTTGGAAACAAGCCAGGTTTGCCAGACCCTCATGCAGATACCAGGTTTATTCTCTCTGCTACCCAAGATTCATAAACCTGGGAATCCCAGATGCCCCATTAACTCAGCCATTGGTACCCTCACCTCAGGATTGTCTGGATATGTGGACTCTTTACTTAGACCCTATGCTACCAGCACTTCCAGCTTTCTTCATGATACCACCGACTTCCTCAGGAAAATACAGGCCATTGGTGACCTCCCTGAAAACACCATCCTGGCCACCATGGATCTAGAGGCCCTTTACACCAATGTCCCACTTGAAGATGGACTCCAAGCTGTTAGGAACATTATCCCTGATCAGACTGAGGCTCAATGGTGGCAGAGCTTTGTGACTTTTTCCTCACCCACAACTGTTTCAGATTTGAAGCCAAATTATACTTTCAAATCAGTGGCACTGCTATGGGCACCTGCATGGCCCCACAGTTTGCCAACATTTTTATGGCTGACCTGGAAAAGCGTTTTCTCAGTTCTCATCCCCTAGTGTCCCTCCTCTACCTGTGCTACATTGATGACATCTTCATCATCTGGACCCATGGGAAGGAGGCTCTTGAAGAGTTCCACTGTGATTTCAACAGTTTCCACCCCACCATCAACCTTAGCTTGGACCAGTCCACACAAGAGGTCCACTTCCTCGACACTACTGTGCAGATAAGTGATGGTCACATAAATGTCACCCTATACCAAAAACGCACAGACCTCTGTGCTTATCTACACATCTCCAGCTTCCATCCAGGACACACTACATGATCCATTGTATACAGCCAGGCACTAAGGTACAACAGTTTTTGCTCTGATCCACCAGACAGAGACAAACACCCAGGTCCCACAGACTTTCTAACTAGACAGACCTATGCCGTGATTGTGCACAAACTGCAGAACACATGGCTTAGAACCAAATCATGGCAGGACCTTTATAAGACCTTTACCAAGCTTTCCTCTAACTACAATATCCACCTAAGGAAGTGGGGAAGCAGATTCACAAAGACAGACAGGTACCCAGAAGCCACCTGCTACAACACAGGCCTTGCAAGGAAAAAAGAGAACGCCACTGGCCATAACATACAGCCCCCACCTAAGGCATCTCCAACACATCGTCAGTGATCTGAAACCCATCCTGGACAATGATCCTTCACTCTCACGGACCTTGGGAGGCAGGCCTGTCCTGGCCTACAGACAGCCTGCCAGCCTTAAACAAATTCTCACCAGCAACTATAGATCACAATGCAATAACCCTAAACCTGGAACCAATCCCTGCAACAAACCTCGCTGGCAACTCTGCTCACATATCTACACCAGTGATATCATCACAGGACCTAACATCAACCATACCATCAGGGGCTCCTTTACCTACACATCTACTAATATAATATATGCCATCATATGCCAGCAATGCGCCACTGAAATTTTCATTGGCCAAACTGGACAGACTCTATGTAAAAGAATAAATGGACATAAATCAGACATCAGGAATGGTGATGTACAGAAACCTATGCAAGAGCACTTCAATCCCCCTGGACATGCAGTAACAGATTTGAAAGTAGCAGTCCTAAAACAAAAAAAATTCAAAAATCAAATGGAGAAAGTAACCTCTGAGAAGCAATTCATTTGCAAATATGACTCCGTCAACCAAAGATTAAACAGAGAATGGGATTTCCGCCTTGACTGAATAGACCTTGTCAGCTCTGGCCCTCCCTTTTACTGGGACTCCACTCTTTAAATACCCCTCTGGAAACCACCACCACCCCAACTCATGCATCTGATGAAGCGGATATTTGCCTACAACAGCTTATGCTCCAAAATATCTGTTAGTCTACAAGGTGCCACAGGACTTCTTGTTGTTCATACAGACATTGAAGCTCTTACAATTTGGCAATACAAAAGACAGGGCCAAGTTCCCTGAAAGGGCTTGGCAGGCAGAGTTTCTGCGTGGGCAGGAATTTTATAGTGATAGTGGGGCTGGAACCCGTAGTGTCCAGCTCCAAAAAGGACCATTCTCTACCACTTGAGTTGAAGGAGATTCTCTCTTTTGAGCATAGGGGTCTGTAACATGCAGGAGGGCAGTTCCCACCCTAAACCCTAGAGGTCAGTGGCACATGGGCAGACTGGGCAGTCCAGGAAATGCTTTCTCCAGAGCCCTGAGGCAATGTTCTGTCTCTTGAGAACAGCGCACAGAGGTTCTGTGGTCTCTGACAATAACTAGCCGTTCTTAATGACTTCTTGTAATTACAGTGTTCTCTGGTTTGCACCACTACAACTCCAACTGAGGAGCTTTTTCATATTTAAACAGCATTACAGCGGAAGCACTCCCCGGGGCCGCATCCTGGTCTTGATGACTGTGGTGTAATTCTCTGCACCACTAATTAGATCAGAAAACAACCATGGAGCTACAAACAGCGGGTTTGTAGAAGCATGTTAACAAGCAAGACTTTTGTTGTTGGTTTTTGCTAAAGAACCACACTGGGAGCCTGTTATGCTTCAGAAGCTCATTGGGAGGGGGCTTGTGTCTTTCCACATTGTGGTGCTCAGGTAATTGTTAATGAGCAGAAAGAAGGCAGGGAAGGAAAGGAAACTGGGAATAAGCCCACTGGAAATCCATCAGGAAATGGCTGCATTTCTTTAGTAGCTGTAAAACTGACAGATGTGGGAGTGGAGCAGTGCAGCCAGAGTGCTCTGGGAGGACAGGCCAGCATTGCAGTACAAGTGGTCGCTTTGGTACACTGAGCCTGTGTCTCTGGTCCTGAGCTTGTGCATTAGCCAGGGATGCTCTCAGAAGTGATGCCCTGAGCTCCGGCCGACTGACACTGGCTCTTGTTCCCTTTGCTACCATGCTCCAAACAGTTGTGTCGACATTCTGATTCAGGCTGGAAGTGTGAGCCCAAGTCTGCTGACCTGGCTCACAGATTCTCTGCTGTGGGTAGACATAGTTGGGGTTTCCAGGTGCTGTAGTATCCACACTGCATTGTAAACCTGGGCATATGCTTGCTGAACCTGGGTCCCACAGCCTTTCTAACTAGACAGACCTATGCCTTGATTGTGCACATACTGCAAAACACATGGCTTGGAACCAAATTATGGCAGGACTCAGGCTCTGACCTTCGTCCCCCTATGCTATAGCGGAAACCTGAGTCCTAGGACCTGACTGGTTGCAGCCTGATTTGTGTTTGACCAAGATTGAGGCTTGAGTTCAAACCTGAATAAGAGCCCAGGTTTAGGGGATATCTACACTATATTTTAATGTCTGCAACAGTGGGCTTCAGAGCCTGAATCTACACACTTCAGTTTGTATGTTTCTCACAGTGGCACTAAAAACAACTGTGTAGATGTTCAGGCTCAGGCTGGAGTGCGGACTCTGTAGCCCACTCCCATCCATGAGTTTTAAAATGTAGTGTAGATGTACCCCCAAAAGGGTAGATTTCAGAGAGACAGGGGTAGAGTTACATGCCCACCTACTCTGAGGTTTACCATCACCAGTGTCTCAAGCCTGGGCGCTCAATTAAGATACGCACCTGAATCCATGGCTGCTTAAAGACAGCTCACCTCTCTATATCTGAAACTCTTCTGTCTGGAAATGGCATGAGCATAAATTTTCCCAATGGAATTTTGTAGTGACGTCTAGAGCTTGCTATATAGCTGATTTTTGGGTTTGGTGCAATCTCTGAAAAATAAACCATTAAAATATAGTTGTAGGGGTTAACTGCGGAAGAACTTTGTATGCAACAGCTTAGGGGTGGTTTGGCATGCACTTTCCCATACCAGATGAGACAGAAGCATATATGAGGGAATCCCCCACTGAAGATAAGGAGCAATGCCACTACAGCAAAAAATATGTAGATAAGGATAAGGGAACAAACAAGTTGTGATCTCATATTGCTTCACAATATTGCATATTGTGATCTCATTTTGCTTCACACAAAAGCAAAATGAGGGATAAAACTACAGGTAGTAACAGAACCAGTAATGAACAATTAAGCAAATACCTTAAATGGTAATGAGTTAACCATAGCAACTGCCTGAACAGGCAGAAAAGAACTGTGTATAAGCCACACAGAAATTAATGTAATTTGGACTTCACCAGTGGACCTCAGTACCAGTGCTTCAGAACCATGAGAAGAGCTCCCACCCATTCGCAGCTGTCCGGAGTCCCCTGCTGCTGAAGGAATGTAAGCTACTCTTTCTTGCCATGTTGCTTAGTTAAGGGTGTAGATAATACTTGTCAGGCAATAAACTGCTTGTGTTTACAAATATCTAGTCAGCATTGTTTATATTCGGAGTATCCAGTGTTGAGCTTAAATTACTTTTGCTGGCAAGACTAGTTCTGTCCCAACCAAATCAGATTTTTTTGAAGTTTCAGTGAACCAAAAAAGCTTGTGGGAGATTTGTTCTACACCAGTGTTTCTCAATCTTTTTTTATAAAGTACCCCTTTTAAAAAATTATAAGTATCCCCAGTACGCACTATTTGCAGACACAAAATTATTTTCTACCTTTGCAACACATTTATTTAAACAATTTGAATTAAGGTGTCATTTCAACAGAGACAGTTTCACAGAGTGTTTAGATAATGTCTCACAGCAAATCATGCACGTGACAAAGTGGAGTACACTTCTGCTTGTAGGAAACCCAAATTTAAGATATTCAGAATTGCAGCTGCATGCTTTTCTTATCTCAGAAGAATTTCCACTTCCACCACTGGTGGTGCGTTTTTCCACTACAGGTTTTCCCACCTCAATGTTTCTGACACAGTTTCCTGTCTATTATTTCTTCCAAATCTGTTTTCACAAAGAATCAGTCCATTTTAAACCCTTTGGCTACGTCTACACGTGCAGCCAACATCGAAATAGCTTATTTCGATGTTGCGACATCGAAATAGTCTATTTCGATGAATAACGTCTACACGTCCTCCAGGGCCGGCAACGTCGATGTTCAACTTCGACATTGCTCAGCCCAACATCGAAATAGGCGCAGCGAGGGAACGTCTACACGTCAAGGTAGCACACATCGAAATAGGGATGCCAGGCACAGCTGCAGACAGGGTCACAGGGCGGACTCAACAGCCAGCCGCTCCCTTAAAGGGCCCCTCCCACACACAGTTGCACTAAACAACACAAGATACACAGAGCCGACAACTGGTTGCAGACCCTGTGCCTGCAGCATGGATCCCCAGCTGCTGCAGCAGCAGCCAGAAGCCCTGGGCTAAGGGCTGCTGCCCACGGTGACCATAGAGCCCCGCAGGGGCTGGAGAGAGAGCATCTCTCAACCCCCCAGCTGATGGCCGCCATGGAGGACCCAGCAATTTCGATGTTGCGGGACGCGGATCGTCTACACGGTCCCTACTTCGACGTTGAACGTCGAAGTAGGGCGCTATTCCTATCTCCTCATGAGGTTAGCGACTTCGACGTCTCGCCGCATAACGTCGAAGTTAACTTCGAAATAGCGCCCAACGCGTGTAGCCGTGACGGGCGCTATTTCGAAGTTAGTGCCGCTACTTCGAAGTAGCGTGCACGTGTAGACACAGCTCTACACGCCAAAGTAGCACACATGGAAATAAGGGTGCCAGGCACAGCTGCAGACAAGATCACAGGGCGGACTCAACAGCAAGCCGCTCCCTTAAAGGGCCCCTCCCACACACAGTTGCACTAAACAACACAAGATACACAGAGCCGACAACTGGTTGCAGACCCTGTGCCTGCAGCATGGATCCCCAGCTGCCGCAGCAGCAGCCAGAAGCCCTGGGCTAAGGGCTGCTGCCCACGGTGACCATAGAGCCCCGCAGGGGCTGGAGAGAGAGCATCTCTCAACCCCCCAGCTGATGGCCGCCATGGAGGACCCAGCAATTTCGACGTTGCGGGACGCGGATCGTCTACACGGTCCCTACTTCGACGTTCAACGTCGAAGTAGGGCGCTATTCCAATCCCCTCATGGGGTTAGCGACTTCGATGTCTCGCCGCCTAACGTCGAAGTTAACTTCGAAATAGCGCCCGACGCGTGCAGCCATGACGGGCGCTATTTCGAAGTTAGTGCCCCTACTTCGAAGTAGCGTGCACGTGTAGACACAGCTCATATGTGTTAGGTGTAATTTTCTTTTAGTAGCCAACTTATCGATCCAACCCCTATCACTCGATTGGTATCGCGGACCTTGTTTATCTGGGCGATGTCTGAGCTGGCATCTTTTAACATTTGGTTGTACTGGCATCAGATTTCATTCATATTGTTGTTTGACGGTCAGTACCTTGACACACATCTGACCAACCCTCCTCCTTCATCCAGGCTTGGGACTGGCATGGAGCTCTCAGTGGCTTCATGGTAGGGTTTTATCATCTCCCGGAGGGGTAAATTGTTTGTTCAGTAGGGTCTTTTTGTAGGGTTTTGGGGCAGGGATTATGTATGTCCATGGCTCTCTGCTCTTCCGTTAGAGAAGTTAAGTCAAAGGTGTTCATGCCTCATTTAGAACAGAAAGCAAAGGGTTTTTCAAAGATCCTTAGTTCTTGGAAAACTCATTCCATTGTTTCAGACAGCTCCTTCTTCTGCACAGACATGCTTCAGCCATTGGTAGTTGGTTGCACAGAGTCTGTGAAGTGGTGTTTTAGGTAATCTTAACCCACAGTATTGAATATCTTGAGCCTGAAAACACCATTCACTCCTCCCCTTCCAGCAAGGTAATTCCACATTTGGCTGTGTTTCCCAAGTGGATGCACCATCTTCTTAAACCTGGTGCGGGAGTCACCCTCTTTCTGAGCCTTTGCAAGAGTCCAGTAGACTCACCTCCTGCTGAAGATCTGAGTTTACTCACCAGAAGACCTCAGCTTCCTGACAAAGCCAGTGGGCAGAGTCCATGTGTGGGGGGCTCTTTCATGGTGCTGCTGCTCTGACCCAAGACTTGTCTACACACAATCATGTGAGTGTTAGGGCATTCTCACTGTGCTCAATCTGCAGACAGTATGAGCCTGCTACACCCCAAACCATGAAGAGTTAAGTCACACTGCTACTTCATTGATTCCTCAGTTGAAATCCTAATGTGCCAGCAAAGTTGGTGGCCATCACTCTTGCCTGGTATGGATGCTTTCTTACTACACTTGGCAGAATTCTTTTTTTTAATTTATTTATTTATTTATTTTTAATTTCTTCAGTGAATATCAATGTCTTGTTCTGAAGACTTTTAAATTTATTTTTACATTTGCTGGTAATTAAGTCAGAAAGGAAGAAGGCTGCAATTAGAAGTAGGGCCACACTGGCTATGAGGCCGCCAGGGACCCAGATACTAAGGGCACAACGTACAGTCTGGCAGTGCTCAGACCCCTGCCCAGGACTGGAAGGAGGAGGATGTGCTTCCACCTGGGTGTGTTGCTGAGCAGTTCCTGTCTGGGGATGGCTCCTGCACTCTTGGAAGGTGAATGAGCCAGCTACATCTACACTAGCCAGATCTTTTGGAAATGCCAAGCTTCTTTTGAAAGATGCTGCAGAGCATCCGGACGTAAAATGTGCTTTATTGAAAGAACATGGAGCTTATTTTGGAGGCGCTGTTCTGGTCCCAGATCAGGAAAAGCACCTTCTTTTGAAAGACGCTTTCAAAAAAAAAGGTGTGTAGACGCTTCACGGGCAGTTCTTTTGAAAGAGGAGTCCTCCATGATGCCAGCCAGATGGTGTGTGGAGATGCCCTAGTCAGCACTAGCGGAGCTCTATGCTCCCTGTGTCTGCATGCATTTAAAATCACAGGCACCCAGAAACCCCATGTCAGGAAGATAAGAGCATGGCTGGGGTGATCATGAGCTGCCTAAAGACACACCTTTGCAGGAACCCCTAGAGTGGACATTTACACCTCCACCCCACAATGGCTAGAAGCCAGCAGCCCCATGACGCCCAGGGGGCTGGCCAAGGGGGTCACAGGATCGCACCTGGATCACCAAAATGAAGGGCTCTTCCTGGACAGAGAGGGAGCTCCACAACCTCCTTGGGCTGTGTCACAATGAGAACATCTTTCATGAGATGACAGGCAAGAGGTGGGATGCTTCCACTTTTGCCCAGCTGGCCTCTGACTTGGCTGCCTGGAGACACCGCCCCCTCCCCTCCACAGCCAAGAGCATATCCACTGCAAAATGAAGGAGCTGAGGCAGGCATAAGTCTGAGCCAGGGACACAGATGGGTGTTTGGTGGCAGGACTGTCCACTGGTGCCTTTTAGCAGGAGCTTGACAGTCTCCTCAGGGCCAAGAACAGCCTACCCCCCTATCACGGTGCTGGACACCAACCCTGGATGAACTAGACCCTGAGGCAGAGGTGGAGGAGAAGCCAGGATCTGCCACCTGGACCACCCTCCCAGAGCTGGAGCTGTCCTCAGGTGAGGAAGAATCCAGCTATGGGGTGCTGGTGATTACCATCTAGTCAGGTTCATCCATCCAGGCATCCTTGAGCAGGGCTTCCCCAGATCTTCCTGAGGGACCTTCTGATAGGTACCAGGCACATTTCACACCCCAGGGCATGGGGAGGAGGCATCTAGCTCCTCCCCAGCTTGAAGCAGACCAGCCACATGGTTGCCAGCCATGGTCTGGACACACCCCGGATGTCTGCTCCTTCCATCCCAAGGAAACAGTTGAGGGCAGCACTCAGAACCCACTCCTGCAGACAACTCAATGAGCTGCATGAACAGTGAGCAGAGGGCTGTGAACTGTGCGCGGTGTATGCCCCACCTCATGCAGGGACCCCTGAGTGCCCAGGATCCCCCAAGGCCATGGGCTGTGGGACTGACACTCTCCCCTTTCTCTTTCCCCTTCCTTCCTTACAGATGTGCCGCCTGGGGGGCTGGGCAAGCCCCATCCAGATCCAGCAGCTGGAGAGTCCACCAGCAGCAGCAGAGAGTGCTGGGACACCTCCAGTCCTGGTGCCTGGGCAGGCCCACGGCTGGAGGGCATGTCATTGCAGGCAGAATGACTAGGCCATTGTGTACATGGCTGCCTTCTGCCCACAAATTCCCTCTCAGAGGAGTGGCTGGTGCTGGAGGGTGCCGACCTGTCTTGGTGATGGGAGGCCAGGGGTGAGGTGTCAATGGCACCGTGCACCATCAGCCAGGCTATCACCGACTGGCTGACCCAGCCTCTTGCCTCCCTGGCTGCCCTTCCTGCTGCACCACCTGCAGAACCACCTGTCCTTGCTGCATTTGCTGCCCTACTCCCACTTGACCTCCCCCCCAACCTTATGGGGACTAGGACAATGTCTTGTAGCCACAACAGTCCCCCACAAACTAGCCCCCACCACCCCCCATCTCCTGAGGCTGCCCTCCTGACCTGAGCCTGCTGCATCCCTCCCACTCCCCTACCAGGGGATGTGGAGAGCGGCCGTGACCACCATGGCCAGCAGGTTGAGCATGCTAATGACGATGTCTGCATCCAAGAGCTGCTGGGGATCCATGTCACTCAAGAATGGCCATCTAGTCTCTGCACCAGGTCTGCTCTACTGTCTGCAGCAAGGCAGGTCCCATCATGTACAGGGAATGGGCGTTTGGGAGGTGGCCTTTAAGGGAGCAGCAGGCGGGGTCTCTCGGAAGGCTTGCCAGCCAAGCAACTCCATCTGCAGTGTTTCGTGCTCTGTTCTTTCGAAAGAGTGGCTGAGGCTGTGTGGATGCTCTCTTTTGAAAGAGTGGACTGATTTTTTGAAAGAGCAGATTGAAAATCCAGTTGAGTGTCTTTGGGTTTAGCTTAGAGGTGGAAGTAACAGAGGTGATGTTGTAGTTGGTGTCTGCTATAGACCTCCAGATCAGGGAGAGGAGGTAAACGAGGACTTCTTCAGACAGCTAAGAGAAGCTTCCAAATCACAGGTCCTGGTTCTCATGGGAGACATTAATCATCCAGACATTTGTTCGGAGACCAATACAACAGCACACAGACAATCCAGGAAGTTTTTGGAGAATGTTGGGGATAACTTCTTGGTACAAGTGCTAATGAACCCACCAGGGGCCGTGCACAACTTGACCTGCTGCTCACAAACAGGGAAGAACTAGTAGCAGAAATAGAAGTGGGTGGAAACTAGGACTGCAGCAACCATGAGATGGTAGATTTCAGGATCCTGACAAAAGGAAGAAATGTGAGCACTAACATACAGACCCTTGGTTTCAAAAGAGCAGACTGACTCCCTGAGAGAACTGATGAGCAGGATCCCTTGGGAAATGAAGATGAAGGGGAAAAGAGTTCAAAAGAACTGGCAGTATTTTAAAGAAGTCTTACTGAAGGCACAGGAACAAACCATCCCACAGAATAGTAAGAAATGCTAACATGGTAGGCAACCAGCTTGGCTTAACAGGGAAATCCTTAGTCAGCTTAAACTCAAAAAGGATGCATACAAGAAATGGAAACATTGGCAGTTGACTAAGGAGGAGTATAAACATGCAGCTGGAGAATGCTGGGGAGTAATCAGGAAAGCGAAAGCACAATTGGAAATGCAGCTGGCAAGGAATGTGAAGAGTAACAAGAAGGGTTTCTACAGGCATGTTAACAATAAATGTGTCATCAGAGAAGGTGTGAGGACATTACTGGATGAGAGAGGTAACCTACTGACAGAAGATGTAGGAAAAGCTGAAGTACTCAATGCTTTTTTTGCCTCAGTCTTCATAGACAAAGTCAACTCCCACTCCCTAGTCAACTCCCTAGACAATACCGTATGGGAAGGTGGAGGGCAGCCATCTGTGGGGAAGGAACAAGTTCTGAGCTATCTAGAAAAATTAGATGTACACAGATCCATGGGTCTGGATTTAATGCACCCAAGGGTACTGAGGGATTTGGAAGATGTCATTGCTGAACCTTTGGCCTCCATCTTTGAAGACTCCTGGAGATCGGGAGAGATCCTGGATGACTGGAAAAAGGCAAACATAGACTGGTCAGCCTTAGCTCAGTCCCTGGGAAAATAGTGGAGGGGATCCTCAAGGAATCCATTTTGAAGCACTTGGAAGAAGGGAAAGTGATCAAAAGTAGCCAACAATGATTCATCGGGGCAAGTCCTGCCTAAGCAAATCTAATTAGCTTTTATGATGAGGTAACAGGCTCTGTGGACATGGGGAAGTCAGTGAATATGATATACATTGACTTCAGCAAAGCTTTTGACACAGTCTCCCACAACGTTCTTGCCCATAAATTAAGGAAATATGGATTGGATCCTTGGATTATAAAATGGATAGAAAGGTGGCTTGACGTTCGGCCCAATGGGTAGTGATCAATGGCTCAATATATGGATGGTGGTCAGTTTCAAGAGGAGTGTTGCAAGGCTTGTTTCTGGGTATGGTGTTGTTCAATATCTTTATTAATGACCTGGATGAGGGTCTGGATTGCACCCTCAGCAAGTTTGTGGATGACACAAAACTATGGGGAGAGGTAGATACATTGGAGGGTAGAGAGAGAATCCAGAGTGACCTGGATAAATTGGAGGATTGGGCCAAAAGAAATCTGATGCAGTTCCACAAGGAGAAGTGTAGAGTCCTGCACCTGGGGTGGAAGAATCCCAAGCATTGTTATAGGCTGGGGACCAACTGGCTCAGCAGCAGTACGATGGAAAGGGACCTAGGGGTGATGGTGGATGAAAGGCTAGGTATGAGTAAACAGTGTGCCCTTGTAGCCAAGAAGACCAACGGCATACTAGGGTGCATAAGGAGGAGCATTTCAAGCAGATCTAGAGAAGTGGTTGTTCCCCTCTATTCGGCACTGGTGAAGTCACATCTGGAATATTGTGTCCAGTGTTGGGCCCCCCAGTATAAAAAAAGATGTGGATGTGCTGGAGCAGGTTCAGTGGAGGGCAACAAAAATGATCAAGGAGCTGGAGCACAAGACCTATGAGGATAGGCTGAGGGATTTGGGCTTGTTTAGTTTACAGAAGGAAGACTTAGAGGTGATTTAATAGCAGCCTTCAACTTCCTGAAGGGGAGCTCTAAAGAGGATGGAGAGAAACTGTTCTCAGTGGTGTCAGATGGCAGAACAAGGACTAACGGTCTGAAGTTAAAGAGGGAGAGGTGTAGGTTATATATTAGGAAAAACTATTTCACCAGGTGGGTGGTGAAGCATTGAAATGCGTTGCCTAGAGAGGTGATGGATTCTCCATCCCTTGAGGTTTTTAAGTCCCAGTTTGACAAGGTCCTGGCTGGGATGACTTAGTGGGGGTTGATCCTGCTTGAAGCAGGTGGCTCGACTAAATGACCTCCTGAGGTCCCTTCCAGCCCTATGATTCTATGATTCTATAATTTTTTCTGTATGAACACATTTGGGTTATCATAGAACCTGGGCACTAGGTGCTGTGTTATATATTACGTGTATTGCAGCAGCACTGAGAGCCCCAGCCACAGAGCTGGACCCCATCCTGCTAGATGCTGTCCAGGCACAGAATTAAAAAAAGGCAGACGCTGTCCCACAAAGCCTACTAGTTAAGCATGAGACAACAGATGGATACAGAGAGACAAGTTCCTGCAAAGAACCAAAAATAACCCTGTCAATTAAACTGCCATAACTGGTTGTGAAGAGCCTTCAGAAGAAGCTTAGCTTGAGGGAGTGCTGCAGTTTGCACTTGGTAGAAGTGCTTAAGGCCTTTCAAATCCATGGACAGTGTAAGAGAAATCATGTACCATGTTAACACATGGCATTGTAAAACGTGCATGTTTTCAAGTTGGGCAAACAGCAAATTGATGTTTAGGAAACTCGAGCACCCTGTCTGTCCATGACTTAGTCTGCTGGTGGCTCTGAAAATTTTTGACTACTGTGCACACATTTGTAACCACATTCTTTCAGGGCACACAGTGAGCAAAATGGATGACTCTTTCTTTCAGTTAATAATTTGTACAGGTTATTTTCTCCTTCATCTTTTCTTTTAAAATGCAAATTTGGAAGTTTAAATTTTTCTTCTGCATGATGGAAATGGACTTCAGACTGATCTAGAAAGAGGACTATTTGGTGCAAATGCATGTCAGAAAGTACAGGGGGTATTTTTTTTCTTTTAAAAAGCAATCCTCCCAAACTTCTGTGAAAGTTCCCAGAGAGCCATATAATGCCTTTGGAGATGCTGTTAATGATGAAGGACTATTCTTCAGCTCTTGCACTTAAAATGTGAGTATTACATTAGGCATTCATTATGGAAAGAAAAAGATTTATCTTCCTCTGGGCTTCTCCCTTAAATAACAATCTTTCTCCATCAGGGCTTCCTTTCTCTGAGTTTCCTGTCTACAGGTGGCCACATTAGCAAGTTCAAGATCTTGTGGTATGTTTGTTTCGACTTTTGAAAGTAAAACTCTCTCTCTTCTCTCTCTGTATAATCAGGTTCTCTGAAATGTTTTTGAAACTTAGACTCATAGTTACTGCTAAAAATATAATTAAAAATATAAGCTTGGGATGGCTAAAGCACTTCTGAGAGGAAGGCTGGATGAGGTGTCCAAACAGTAACCTGGGTTCAAATTTCTACACTTCCACAGATTTCCTATGTGCCCTTGGACTAGTCCCTTATGTCCAGATCCTCAAAGGTATGCACTGAAATCAATGGGAATTAGGTGACTAGATAACTTTGAGGACCTCGGTCTTTGCCTTTCTGTGCCTCTGTTTCCCCTATATAAAATGGAGATAATAGCAGTGCCCTGCTTCACAGGGATGTGATGCAGATAAATATATGAAGGGTTGTGAGGTATTCAGATATTGTGGTAATGGGACACATGACAAAGGTACCACTCTGAGTCTTCAACAAGCTGTCTAACTGCATCCAGCTAGTTTAGGTTTGGTGGCTAAGAAAAGTGTAGCAATGGTTATTTTACACAGCTGTGGAAATAACTCATAACAAATAGAGAAGACAGACAGATACCAAGTAAAGTTTATGTTTTTTCTTGAAATAGTTTGAGATAACAAACTGACAAATATCTTTTGTTAATAAGCTTGCACATGCGTAACTCCTACAGACAGGGATGTGGTGTATATACTCATAGTTAGGGCAAAGACTCTTGTGTAAATTAGGTTGTGTTAGCCGATGGCCAAGGATGTTTGGTGAGGTGCCAGCTATGCCCGTTTTATACCATCCGTGACTTTAACCGCTAGGACGCACTGTCCCTTCGCGGCGGGCAGCCAGGGCTAGGCTGACGGATGCCCCAAGGTCCTAACCACCCGTGACTTTAACTGCTAGAGCTCAGAGCTCCTTCGCAGTGGGCAGTCAACACTGACTGACAGGTGCCCCAATGGCAGCACTAAGAGCCTTTCCACACCCGTGACTTTAACTGCTAGAGCTCAGAGCCCCTTCGCAGTGGGCAGTCAGGATTGACTGACAGGAGCCCCAAGAGTTTGCCCCGTGGAGGCGGCACAACTCAACGCTAGGCTCTTAGTACTCTCACCTAATGGCCAGGCTTTATTGCCAAAACAGCTGAGGTTCTTTAATTGTGTTGGCTGCTTTACAGTAACCCAGAGAAAACAAGTCAGGCTTATGCACAAACGGTTATCAAAAATTTATTAAACTAGATTCTAATCATATGGTTACGAAATTGCTAGTGCCTACTTATTTAAATGTATAGATGTTACACACACAAACAAGTTACACAACTGAAGCCACGATCCCAAAGAAAGAAAACAAAGTATAGAGCTCTATGTCAAAATATGTGTACACTAAAGATAGGAGATCAGGTGTGGGTGCTTCTTACCTTCCTTGCATCTCTCGATTCCAGCGGTGCCAAGCCAGGATCGGTCACTCAATTCCGCGGAAAGACGAATAAGGGACAAGGCTTAGGGACCCTTTTAGCTGCAGAAGCCTTGGGAGGCTGTCACTTATCTGACCAGCAGATAGATAGTGAAAAGCACTCAAAAATCATGGTGCTGTAGGTCCCATACTTATACCTCTGTACTCCTTTATTCTCTTTCTCCTTTCTTATGCCAAATTGGGGCTGGTCTGTCTGGGCGACGCCAGCTCTCGCAAGAGTAGTTTACACTTGCAAGGGAGAGAAACAATAAGTTTCGACTACTGGACATTCTTTTATTAGGGTAAATATTTTTCCCACCTAGGATGTGGGTGTGTGTGCATCACGTTATTTAGTAGGGGCTAAGAGCCATGTCTGTCACAGCTTCTCTGTCTGCTGTGAGCCTAATCGTTGTATATGTTCCCAGAGGCACATTGTAGCAGCACACCTGTGCTTCTCACACCTTCAAAGGCTGTGCTGGAATTTATGTTAAGTGCCCTGTTGTTTTGGCTCCCTTGTGTTCCCAGCAATGCTGGTCTGAGAGGGGGCTGGCTGTCTGGCTACAGGTTGCCACGGAATAAGAGCGAAGATCCTTTCATGGACTGAGAACTGGTTAAAAGACAGGAAACCAATGGTAGGAACAAATAGTAAATTTTCTGAACGGAGTAGGGTAATGAGTGGTGTTCCCCAAAGGTCAGTCCTAGGTTCAATCCTATTCAACTTATTCACAAATGATCTAGAGAAAGGGGTAAGTAGTGAGATGATAAAGTTTGCAGACAATACTAAACTGTTCAAAATAGTCAAGACAAAAGTGGACTGTGAAGAACTTCAAAAAGATCTCACCAAACTGAGGGACTGCGCAACAAAATAGCAAATGAAATTTAATGTGGATAAGTGTAAGTAATGCACGTTGGAAAAAATAACCCTAAGTATACATTCAACATGATGGGGCTAATGTAGCTACAACCAATTGGTAAAGAGATCTTGGGGTTATGATGGGTAATTCTCTCAAAACACCCACACAGTGTGCAGCAGCTGTCAAAGAAGAAAATAGGATGTTAGGAATTATTTAAAAAGAGATAGAAAAATAAAACAAAGAATATTTTACTGCCCCTTTATAAAACTATGGTTTGCCCACATTTTGAATACTGAGTACAGATGTGGTTGTCTCATCTCAATAATAGATATTTTGGCATTAGAAAAGGTTCAGAAAAGGGCAACTAAAATTATTAGGGGCTTGGAACAGGTCCCATATGAGGAGACGTTAAAAAGACTTGGGACTTTTCAGCTTAGAAAAGAGGAGACTGAGGGGGATATGATAGAGGTTTATAAAATCATGAGCGGTGTGGAGAGTGTGAATAAAGAAAAATTATTTACTTGTTCCCATAATATAAGAACTAGAGGACACCAAATTAAATGAATGGGTAGCAGGTTTAAAACTAATAAAAGAAAGTTCTTTTTCACACAGAGCACAGTTAGCCTGTGGAACTCCTTGCCAGAGGAGCTGTGAAGGCTAGGGCTAAAAGAGTGTTCAAAGAAGAGCTAGATAAATTCATGGAGGCTAGGTCCATAAAAGTCTATTAACCAGGGGGTAGGAATGGTGTTCCTGGCCTCTGTTTGTCCAAGGCTGGAGATGAATGGCAGGAGACAAGTTGCTTGATCATTGTCTTTGGTCCATCCCTTCTGGGTCAACTAGCACTGGCCACTGTCAGCACACGGGATGCTGGGCTAGAGGAACCTTTAGTCACAGAATCACAGAATCATAGGGCTGGAAGGGACCTCAGGAGGTCATCTAGTCCAGCCCCCGCGCTTCAAGCAGGATCAACCTCTACTAAGTCATCCCAGCCAGGACCTTGTCCAGCCGGGACTTAAAAACCTCGAAGGATGGAGAATCCACCACCTCTCTAGGCAACGCATTCCAATGCTTCACCACCCACCTGGTGAAATAGTTTTTCCTAATATATAACCTACTCCTTTCCCTCTTCAACTTCTGACCACTACTCCTTGTTCTGCCATCTGACACCACTGAGAACAGTTTCTCTCCATCCTCTTTAGAGCTCCCCTTCAGGAAGTTGAAGGCTGCTATTAAATCACCTCTAAGTCTTCCTTCTGTAAACTAAACAAGTCCAAATTCCTCAGCCTATCCTCATAGGTCTTGTGCTCCAGACCCTTAATCATTACTGACCCAGTAATGGCCATTCTTATGCTTTTATGGGACAAGATTGTGTTTCTTCTGTGATCAGAGGAAATCTCAAGGGAGTCTTTTCTTGCAAGAGTTCCAGGCCAGGCTGTGGGTATTAGTGTTGGGATGGTGGTGATGGCCAGGATTAAACAGAAGATTAGACTAAGTGATCTTGTGGCATGCAGACCTCGTGGGATTCCAACATTTTGTTGACGCATCCAGATTTTTGGATCCTCATGAAACCTGAGCTCTTTCCATGCACACCTGACATAGCCTAAATTATTGATTCATCTGAGCATTGTTGAAATACAAGGGATCTTGGCCACATACACACACACATATAACTTGCAAAAATATTTTCTTTCATTTTAAAAGTTGCATTAAATATAGAAACTGGGGGATTAGGGTCCTGTTCAATGAGCTGAAAATTTTCCACTGAATCTAACAACCTATGAATCTGGACCTAGTACCAGGAGCTAAGCTAGGTATTTATATGGCCCTTATCACCATTGTCTCTGAGTTCTGTACAGTCTTCAATGTAAGTAGCCTCACAATACCTTGTGAGGCAAGGCAGTGCTTACCCCCATCTGTAAAATAGGGAACTGTCATGAATGAATGACTATAAAGGGTTAAACCTAGACAGAGTTGGTTCTCTGTTGGCAAGCAGCCCCGTGAGCCAATGAGAAGAGAGAGGGGTATTTTTTAATTGAAGCAGTGACCTGCTGAGGAGTCTTTCTTTTGTGTGGCCAGAGGAGAGAGAGACAGAGATAGTTTAAACCTGAGCAGGCTTAAGTCATTAAGTAATTATCCAGAACTCAAGAATATCTGGGCATACAGATATGTCAGTAGAAAATAAATGTTTAGTCAAGTATAATCAGGTTATTTTATTTTGACCATAGCGTGGGACTTCTCAGGCTGCCTGGTGTAAACACCCTCCACCCCAGAAGATCTCTTCTGGAAGATCTTTCGAAAGAGCATGTCCACACACAAAAAAGCAGATCAAAAGATTGATCCTCTCTTTCGACAGAGAGTGTGCACACAGCTCCTGCTCTTTTGAAAGAATGGGCCAAGGATTGAAAAATCCAGCACCATGAGAACTGTTTTTTTGAAAGAAGTGCCCTAACCATCCTTCCTCCAGCCCTAACTAGGTTTCAACTTTGTACAGCATACAGGGATATACCCAGAAAGTGCCTGTTTCTGCCAGAACCTGCCTCTCCCTTACTTACATAACCTACTCACAAACTCACCTGACTTTGAATTACTGGAAATCAGCCAACTGCATGCCTGACTATTGTTGACAAGATCTTTGAACCGTGTTTATGATGGTCCACTGCTTTTCTCATCCAACGAATGTTTGATTGAAATCAATGGAACCAAAGCTGGATTAAGGATTCCTAGGAGTGTCAGAGTGGTAAACAGCCTATACAGGACTTTACAGCAAGTTGGGGACCCTTCCACATCCCTTCCACCTTTGATTCCACCCTGTTCTGTCCTTTCCACTTGTGGCCCACTCCACAGACTCACCCCCTTTTTGTCCCTTCCTTTTTGACTACGTCTACATGTGCACGCTACATCAAAATAGCTTATTTCGATGTAGCAACATTGAAATAGTCTATTTCGATGAATAACGTCTACACGTCCTCCAGGGCTGGCAACGTCGACGTTCAACTTCAACGTTGGGCAGCACCACATCGAAACAGGCACTGCGAGGGAACGTCTACACGCCAAAGTAGCACACATCGAAATAACAGGAACAGCTGCAGACAGGGTCACAGGGTGGACTCAACAGCAAGCCACTCCCTTAAAGGGCCCCTCCCAGACACAGTTGCACTAAACAACACAAGATCCACAGAGCCAACAACTGGTTGCAGACCCTGTGCATGCAGCATGGATCCCCAGCTGCAGCTGCAGCAGCCAGAAGCCCTGGGCTAAGGGCTGCTGCCCACGGTGACCATAGAGCCCCGCAGGGGCTGGAAAGAGAGCGTCTCTCAACCCCTCAGCTGATGGCCGCCATGGCGGACCTCGCTATTTCGATGTTGAGGGATGCGGATCGTCTACACGTGCCCTACTTCGACGTTCAACTTCAAAGTAGGGCACTATTCCCATCCCTTCATGGGGTTAGCGACTTCAACGTCTCGCCGCCTAACGTCGATTTCAACTTCGAAATAGCGCCCAACACGTGTAGCCATGATGGGCGCTATTTCGAAGTTGGCGCCGCTACTTCGAAGTAGCGTGCACATGTAGACGTGGCCTTTGTCCCATGACCCTGCCCCATCCAACCCAGGGTAGTCCCCATTCCACCCGCCCGCATTGCAGCCCTGTAACCCTGTAAGCTCCTTTCTGCCACCCTCCTCACTACACCACCAAGCTCAGAGAAGCTCCACCCCAGCAGCTGTTGAGGGAGTGAGAGCTCCTCCAGTCCCATGGCTGCAGCGAGGGTCCAGGTGCTGGTGCTTCCCCACCCCTACTCTCACACTTCTTCAGGGGACCAGGGTCAGGGTACAGGGGCTTCTCATGCCCCACTCACCTGCTGCTTCTGCCAGACAGCAGGGTTGGGCCTGGTGGCTTTCCTTGCCATCCCCCAGCTTCTGATGTGCTGCAGAACCACTGGGAGGGCTTCCCTGACCTTGGGGTTTCTGCTAGGGATGTTTCCTCTGTCCCACTTCTTATTCCCATATTGGAGGCCACTATGGAGTCTTGCCCCTGTCCCATGGCTTCTGCTGGAAATTGGATTGGGGAGATCGCTGGACAGGCTTCCCCCACCCCACCCACCGGGTGGCAGAAGTCAGGAGCTCCCTCTTTTGGCCAGGATCTCTGGTCCCAGTTGCTAATTGGCAACTAAATAGAGTAGGACATCAGCCAGCCCAAGTGATGAGCTCTTTGGGGGTGCCTTGAACACTAATTCCTCATCTAACTAATCTGCAGTGACATTTCATGATGATGTTTAAATGTTCTCTCAAGGACTACTACAGTCAATGTGAACTACCTCCTAAGCCTTGAATTTTTTTTTTAGAAGTTGCTGAAGATCCCAGAAGCCTGGTCTCCTTAAAACTGCAGGTTGTTACACAACATCAATGGATGTTGCTAATGTCCAAAGTTTTAGGTAATAGAGCTGCACTAAATATGCTGCTGCTCCTCCAGTACCCACATAAAGACTACCACCTATCAAACCTCAAAGGACGCTGAAGTTTCCTTTGGACACTTGCTCCTGAATCTTACAAGAGGAAACTTCTTTGAAATATTTCTAGCTCTCTGATTTTGGTTGACATGGAAGTGCCAAAAAGACCCATTTATGATATTGTTTGTTCTTCTACTTCCAGTGGGGCATAATAAAAACTGATGATCACAAAAATTAACCCAGCTTTTTGCATGGCCTCAAAAATGCTGTGGGTTCTTCTTTTATCTAAACTGATTTCTACTAAAAGCAGTAAGAGTCATATTAAAATACCTAGACATAATGACAAATTTCCTAATTCAACTGCAATGATTACATTCACAAAGGGAATGTAATCTGTCTTACATCACCTATTATAAAGAACTCAGAGATGACCCCCAAACTACTAGGAATTCCACTTAACCCCTCGTCATACCAACCCAGCTGCTTTTTCCCCTCCATCCCTTCTATGACTACAGGGTGTTAACCAGCCACTTCACCTTGACTGGTCCCTAGAAATATGGGTTAGCTACACAAACTAAACAGCTTGTTCCATCTTGTATGTCATAATGATATTTCCCAGCTATGAAGAGATCTATGAAACTCCAAAAGCTTGTCTCTCCCACGAACAGAAGTTGGTCCAATGGAAGATATTGCCTCAAACAATTCAGCTGTTGAAGTGGGTCTTTGCCCATGAAAGCTTATGCTCCAAAATATCTGTTCGGTTATAAGGTGCCACAGAACTTCTTGTTGTTTTTGCGGATGCAGACTAACACGGCTACCCCTCTGCTACATGCCGCAACCACCTTATCTAATTAATTTCATATATACATGGGTCACTAGAGTAGATCAGTGCTTCTCAACCAGTGACACACACACACCACTGATGTCATGAAGGACAGCAGGTGGATTGCCAGCAGTGTTCCCCTTAAGCCAAGTGCTTGGGTGGCTACCCATGAGAGATTCAGGTGCTGCCCAGCTGATTATCAGAGCACCCACAGCCACCCACAGGCAGCAACATGTGCTTCTATTGGTGGTGAACATCCGAACATGCCTTGGTACACATAAAATATTCTGCCCCTGGATGGACAAAATGAGAAGGAGTGCTGGTTGTCAGGTGTTGGAACTTGTTTTATAGTCTGAAGCGAAGAAACTCCTGCTCTTTCATTCCTTGCTCATTATGACACTTCAAGGTTGAGCATTTCCTCCATTAACACTGAAACACACAGGCTGTGTCTACACGACAAAAATAACTTTGAAGCAAGCAACTTTGAAGCTGAGCATCTCCAAACCCTACTTCAAACTTAAACTTCTAAATAGGGCACTACTCCATTCCTGGGAATGGTGTAAGGACTTTGAAGTTGGGCTCCCTACTTCACAGTTAATTTTGAAATAAGGGAAAATGTGTGTGGACTCTCTGCTGGCTACTTTGAAGTAGTGCCGAACTACAAAGTTAACTTGAAAGTTATTTCCTAGTATGGACACACCCACAGAGAAATAAATAATAGAGGGTTAGCATTGCAATGAGTGAGACTTTAAAAAAAATCTGGACGTCATAGTAAATGTCACATGATCAAAAATATTTTTTCCTTCAAATGAGTGATTGCTAACCTCAAAAGGTGGGGAAATGCTGGCTTAGTCAGACTTATATGGCCCCTTTTCATCTCAAGAGGTGATGGTTAGCAGCAGTGGTGAAGATCTATGGGCAATGTTTGAGTTTGCAGCTTCTCTCATGGCTTATCCATCCAATATTGGATTTGCACAGTTGACTGCAATAACCACTTCAGTCTATTTCTGAATTCTTGAGTCTGAGAGCTTTTCCTTTAAGACAAAGCATTTTTGCATAGCCTGCATACTTACTGTCAAAGGATGATGTGCCCCAATGTAGCAGTCGCTGCCAGGTATTTCAACCTGATGATGTAGATTCCCAGGATTTTGAATCAATGTTGAATTTTTTCATGGCGTTTTTGCATGTATCCTTGAATCTTGGCTTTGGTCTTCCTCTTGGTTCTCAACCCACGTGACAGTTCACCAAAGAAGATTTCTTTTGGTAGACATTCGTCACCCATTCTTCTCACATGACCAAGCCAACATAGTCTTCTGCTGTTGAGGATTGCTATGAGGCTGGGTATGCCAGATCTTGACAAGACATCTGCATTTGAAACTTTATCTTGCCAGCTGATATTCATAATTCTGTGGAGGCATAGAAGATGGAAGCTGTTCAATTTTTAATCCTGGTTCAAGTAGGTGGTCCATGCCTCAGAACCATATAGCAGGATACTCAATACACATGCCTGGTAGACTAGTATCTTCGTTTTCACTGTCAGCTTAGGACTGTTAGATGCTCGTTTCATAAGTCTGCCAAAAATAGTAGCTGCCTTCCTGGTTCTGATCAACAGTTCTTCATCCATGGATAGGTTTGTGGTGACAGTGGATCCAAGGTAACAGAATTGTTGAACCACATCTAATGAGCTCTTATTCAGAATGACATTGGATCCTGAAGTATACCTTGAGGCCATGGCTACACTAGATGTTTCCTGTGTACCAGTACAAGGTCATGTTGACGCCAGTAACTGGATCTGGGGTGTCTCCATGAAACCTTGAGACACTTTTTCAAGTTAAAGAAAGTATTAATGATGCAGAACTGATTCTGAGAGCAAATTTGCGAAGCCTTTGACCATTTTGCTCATTTTCCGAATACTGTGATGACTGAGGCAGATGGGCCAGGACTGATGGTTGCATTCAACTCTTTCATTGAAGTCACCATAAATATACAGTTATTCATCAGTTGGCGAGGAGTCAATAACTTTCTGAAGATTATAATAAAAACAGTCCTTGTGTTTGGTGCATGATGCCAGCATGGGTGCATAAGCACTGATGATGGTGACATGTCCTGATTTGGTGCAGAGCTTCGAGGATATAATGAGTTCCGATTTAACTGTAGGTGTAGAGATAGATTTCAGCAGATTGTTCTGAAGCGCAAATCCAACTCTGTAGAGGTGATGTTCCTCTGAACTCCAGTCCTTCCAGAAGAAAGTGTAGTTGGTTTCTTTCCTTGACCCAGCATCTGCCAGCCTGGTGTCCTGGAGACCAGCGATGTTAATGATCAATTTGTGTAGCTGTTGATCTATGACTGTTGTTTTGCGTATTGAGTCTGTGTTTGTAATGTCATGAGCAGATTCAAGTCTCAGACACATGGTCCATACATTCCAGCTACCGAGCTGGGGGAAAGGTGTTTTATTATTTCATTTTACCTACTTTTCAATTTTTGGTCTATCCCCATGCACCCAATGAGGAAGGCAGATGTGGTGGGTCAGCACCTTATTGACTGGGGTCTTCCCAGTTTGAGGTGGGCGGTAGCTGACTAATGGAGCGTGATGAATCTTCCCACCAATGAAAGTGACCTGTGGCATCCTCCTTTTTGCCAGTTGAGGAGGGCTTATAATCTGTAACTGTCACTCACTGTGTTGTTTCCATGCTATCAGCAAGGATGGTGTGTCCTATCCATTTGGCTCCCTTTCACATGCTCCACTGCCTGCGTTAGTGTGTTTGGAGCAAGTGTGCTGCTCAAGTGACACTATCCCGCTCTTGCTCACCCCAGTTGAATGCAGAGGAAAGACAGAAGTCAGTATGTTTGGAACTGAGGTGACTGCAAGGAGATGCTGGAAAGCAGGTTTGATGAATTCTCCCTGCTAACCGCCTTAGGGTGTCCACTCCAGATTTTCTGTCTGGGTTTGTATCTCCCGAACCGACACACAAGGCAGTGGGGAATTTTCTGACAAGGTTGTCTTCCCTGGGGCGATGTAAGCAGTCATGCTCCCTTGGATGTCGGTGACCAAATCGTGGTTCATACACCATTTGGATTATCCAAAATAATCCAGGGACCCATGTAACCCAGACCCTCGTCTCATGCAGAACGAGGAGGCCATAGCCTTATTTGATGGCAGACTACATATGCCATGCTGTAATATTGTCATAAGGCATTTATGATTTTTAGATGGCACAACGGATGCCAACCAGTGCCCTTTTATACCCTGGTAAAGTTGCCTTTGCTGGTCCACGGCTGCATATTTGCATGAAAAAGTGCCCTGAATTTGCAGCAAGCCTCTCAGGGGAGGGCCCCTCCTATCTGCCACCTGGAGATGCTCCACGCACCGTGAAGCTTTGCTGTCCTGGCCCTGTGCCACTGCCTGGACTGCTTGGCCCCCGTCTGCTCCCCACACCTTCGGTTTAAAATTATTTAAGACTTGGTTACAGGGGACATTGAAGGTGTTACAGGGAACACCCAGCCTGAACCCCAAATCCCGCTCGGCTTGACTGATTGCTGAACCCCGCCCCCCCCTCACTGCCCTGCACTGCTCCCCGATCTCCGCAGCCCAACCTGACTCCACCTCTGGCCAGATCCCACAGCACGGGATGGCTTAATCTGCCCCACAACTGACCGTTCCCCTGTCGCTGAGCTCCCCTCCCTGGCTTGCAGCCATCCCTGCACCCACCGGCCTGACCTGGCCCTCTTCCAACACCCGCCCCAGCCCACAGTTCACCCTGCATTCTCCGGCCAGTTGCACTCCCAACACTTACATGGGCTGGTCCCTAACCCGCCCCCCCCCCACCGGCCTGCCACTCTCCACACACCCCCAGGTAAGTTAAATGACTTACCATTGGTACAGCCCACAGGTGCTGCCACCTCCTCCACCGGAGCTGCCATGTGTATGTGGGACCCCCAGCAGCAGCTCCTCCAGGCCATACAGTGATCCCTCCAGCTGAGCACAGTGAAGTGGCTCCAACCTCATGGCAGTGCAGCCACAGCCAGGTGCAGCCAATTGGCTCTGGCTGCGCAGCAGGGTACCCGCAACCATCTGGTCAGGCACCTCTGGCCATGGCCTACAGCTCCCTCTGCACCCCCTGGCCTGGCCAGTTCCAGCCTCCTCCCAACACCCCCAAACCCACAGCTTCACCCCTCCCCCTGCATCCCATGGCCTGGCCTGCTCCCAGTATCCACACAGCCCACCTCCCAAACCTCCTGTCCTGATACTCCTCACAATCCGCCACAACAAGTACAACTGGTGCAGCCTGGAGGCGCTGGAGCCACCATCTTGTTTCAGACTTGCTACTCTAAATTAAAGGGATTTTGGTGTTGCATCCTCTTCTTCCAAGAACAAAAGAAAATGCCCCATCTTTTGTTAGTGACTTTCACCGGAGCCTTAAAAGAGAAATGGAATCTCATTTTACAGCCACTTTAAAGCTTGTTGGAAGAGGACCAGCAACGTCAACCTTATTTGTGAACTTATTCGTGAACTGCTTGGTCCCTTGTCTTTTTCCATACAACAATAAAATAAGGTTGTCTGCTGGGTTGATATGTCTGACTTCTCAGAGCTCTTCTTGATAGTCTTTGATTTCCTGCACTTGTTTGGTCCCGTGGAGAAGAATAAGAAATTCTCAGAGGAAACATATTACTTTGCTTTATGTCTCTGCACAATCTTTTAAAGTGTTAGCCTGGAGTTTTGAATCTTATTATCAACTATAAAACCCAGTGATTAAATGCAGCAAGGTTTATTATTATTTAATCAGTACATTTATTCCCCAATCTCACTGGTACAAGACATTTTGGAATCAATTGTGAATTCATCTTCAAGGTAACAGTTCTTTCTTTTATGTTTACAAATTCATTTTCCATCCTGTTCACTGTTGAATATATTTCCTCTAGTACAAAAGGAGTCTGATGGTGAAAAAGACCAAAGGACTTAGCACAATTTCATTGGTATGTTGTCAACCCCTTTGGCAAGGAATTTTTTATTCACTATCAAGCCATAAGTGGGACTGAAGTGGTCCTTAGGCCTTGGTATGGCCCTCTGCAAAGGCATGAATTCACCTGATGGTCATCAGTGCCAGCTCAGGTTGGTAGCAACTGAAAATTATTTCATTTCATCTTTTTGTGCCCTTATGCAAAATGAGTTGACAGCCTGAGTCCAGTTCCACTCCTTGGTGAGTGGTGTTTACATTGCAATAACCAACATAATTAGCATTTTAAGACATAGGTTCTCAAAGCTGGCAAATTATTGATTTCCATGAATGCCTATCTACCCTTAGGGATCCAGGCCTCAGTTTGCTCCTTCCCCCGCCACCAGCACCTTTTGCTTCCTCCCTTGTCAGAGAGGCTCAGATCTGAATTGCCATAGTAATTGCCATAGTAACTTTAATCTCCTCTGGGTCATGTGAAAGTTTACTACCATGACAATACAGAGCACTAGAACGGAAGTCTGCTTTGGTGTTGCTGCTCCATTTCCATAGGCGTGGACTTCACCTCTGCCCAGGAAAGCCCTGCCCTTCCTAAGTTCCACATACTACAGGTGCCACTTCTGTGGGTGTTCCAGGGCATCACTGAAAAAAACAGTGAGTGCTTAGCATCCGCTGGCAGCTCGACTCATCAGCTTCGCTCCCTACCGCCAGTGCCTCCCACATGCCAATCTGCTCCTCCCCTTTGTCCCCCCAATGTCCCCACCCACCGCTGTTCATCTGTTTAGCAGCATGTTGGAGGCATGGAAGGGGGAGGGGGAGAGCTGGGGTAGGAAGAGGTGGGGCAGAGGCAGTGCAGGGGCAGGAAGAGGTAGGGCGGAGCCTTGTGGATTGGAAACAGGGTCTGCAGTGGAGCAAGTGTTGAGTACTCAGAGGGAAATTAGCAAGTCAGTGGCTGTGCTACATAGTTCTCCTTTGGGCACTGAAATAATGTAGAGATTACATGCTTGCCCTGGACACAAGGATGAACTTCACCTTAGAGGAGTAGGAATTTGGTCTCCCAAGTCAAGTCTTTCACCAGCATCAAAATGACTTTAAAAAACCCTACCCTTTCTCTCAGAAGCTGTGTTACTCAGGTGGATTGTAGGTAGATATTGAGGAAGGCCTTTAATTTAGGATCCCACTGAGCTGTTCAGCCTGGGAGAAATTTTGGTTATTGAACTTCAGTGTCCCCTGTAACCAAGTCTTAAATAATTTAAAAACTGATAGTTAAAAGCTAGAGCTATTTTAAAATACTCATTAATAGGTTCTGATGGCAACCTTTGTCCGGCTGAGACAACTGTGAAATACAGAGGCCCAATCCAAAATAGCGCTAAGATGGTAGGAGAGTTTCCATTGTTGTCAGTGCGGTTTGGATCCACTTAATTTTTTTCAAACGTTCTGAGTTCCCACAACCACTTGAAGTCAGTGGGAGCTGAGAGTTCATTGTGCTTCTGAATATCTGACCTCATGTGACCAAGGCTTTATAACTCTTATCACCAGAGGTGACCAACAGATCTCAAAACACTTTCCAAAGGAGGTCAATATTATTCTCCCCATTTTACAGCTGAGGTGAGCTGACTGAAGCACAGTACATCTAAAGTGAGTTGTAGAAAGTCGCCCTGCTTATTGGAGACAGAGCCAGGACTAGAGTCTGCATCTTCCTAGTTATGGGCCATACCACCCTTTATGAAACAGGTATATGAGCCCTTTTTGGTTTATGAACTATAATTCAAGCTTTCTTTAAGGTTTTATTTCTGATTCTTTTTAATCATGAAAGCATCGGGAATAAGCCCCCTGCTCTTCCCCAGCTTTACTGGAAGGTCTCAGGAATATTTGTGATGATAATTTATGCTTGAGCCTAAAGATGAGGGTCAGCATTTGCAACTTCAATGGAGGGAGGTAAAAACTTTAACAAATGTTTTCTATGCAAAATGTTGGTTAGCTACTGGAGTTAAACAATACTGTTTTGGTTTTTTTTTTGTTGTTTTTCGTTAAAATCTAAGTTTAAAGCAGAATTTGTGTTTAAAACCTTCCGACATTTCAATTGTTTGCAACACAGAGACACAAAAATCAGCCTCAGTTTAGTGTAAAAGTTGCTTTATGCCATTCTGGCAAGGCAAAGTAACAAACTTAAAAGAAGCAGTCCTACAACAAAACAATTTCAAAACTAAAGTGCAATATTTTCCGGTGGTACCGGCACCCTCCCCCCCCAAATTGGGCACCCCACATATGGGGGGGCAGGGGCTCCAGGGGCCGATGGGGTTCGCGACCCACCACCCCTGTCCTGGAATGAGCACCTCGCCCCCCCTCCAAGTTAGGTTCCCCCCACCCCCCTCCAAGTTAGGTTCCCCGCTCCAAGTTAGGTTTCTCCCGTACATATTATTCCAAATACCCAAATTATACAAATGTTTCTTTATTTTTCACCACTCCGTGCTGTGCTCCTTGGTGGCTGGTGGGTGGTGGATGTGTGGGTGCAGTGCTGGTGGGGTTGGGGTTGGCAGGGATGGTGGGTGACAGATGTGCGTGGGATGTGGGTGTGTGTGCAGGTCAGAGCTGGCCAGGGGCAAAGGCTTGCCTGAGGGCCCCTCGTATGCGGTGGCCATCCCGGTGGGCCTGGCAGATGGGGGTGGCACCTGGCTGTTCATAGACAGCCCCAGCCGTAGGGCCCCCCTGGGGACATAGGCATCCTCCTTTCCCTCCACAATGTTGGGGAGGACGCAACAGGCGCCCACCACCTGGGGCACACTGGGGACCTTGACCGCCAGCTGGGTGAGGAGACCCCTTCACCGCCCCTTTAGACGCCCGAAGGCCCGTTCCACCACATTGCAGGCATGGTTGAGGTGCTCATCGAACACTTCCTGGGTGGGGTCGAGGTGTCCCATGTAGGGCCTCATGAGCCACGGCTGCAGGGGGTACGCCGCATCTGCCACCATGCAGAGCAGCATGGTGACGTCCTCTGCCATGGGGATCTCCCTCTGGGGGATGACGGTGCCAGCCCGCATGCGGCAGCAGAGGCCAGAGTTCCGGAAGACCTGGGCATTGTGGGTGTGGCCGGCCCAGCCCATGTAGAGGTCAGTGAACTGGCCCCTCGCATCTACCAGGGCCTGCAGCACCACCGAATGGCAGCCCTTCCTATTCACATACTGGCTGCTGCTGTGTGGCGGGGCACAGGTGGGGATGTGTGTGCCATCCAAAGCGCCGATGCAGTTCGGGAAGCCCAGGTCCTGGAAGCCAGCGTTGGTGTTGGCCACATCCCCCAGGTGGACAACCCTATGGAGCAGCATCGCATTGATGGCCCTGATGAGCTGCAGAGGTGGAAGGGGGACGTGCTCTAGTGCGGGTGTGGCGGCCGTTGCCCCCCGCCTCGGGCCCATTCTGCCCCCCCTCCCGTCTGGCCCCTGGCCCATGCAGCCCCCACCCCCTCCCTTCCAGCCCCTGCCCCACCCGGCCCCTTGCAGGGGAGGGTTCCCTTGCCCCAGTCCCCCCACCCACCCGGCCCCACCTTACTTCCTTAAGTACAGACCTGACGGTGGCCTTGCCCACCCCGAACTGCTGTCCCATGGAGTGACAGGAGTCCGGGTTGGCCAGCTTCCAGATGGCAGTCGCGACCCATTTCTCCAGGGTGCGGGCTGGCCGCGTGCAGGTGTCGTGGTGTGGAGTGCGTGGTGCCGGGTGAGCCAGAGGCAGATCTCCTGAAAGGTTCCGCAGCCACCTTTCCTCGCCCCACTCCCCCTGCACCATGTGATCCCACCAGTCGGTACTGCTGGGGTGGGTCCAGAGGCGTCAGAGCACCCGGGGGGGATGCCTGGTGGTGCCCCAGTGGGGGGGAGCCCCATGGCCCACGTGGGACCTTGTAGCCACCCGATGAGCTCGGGTGCAGCTGTGACAAGGGTGCACAGCACTGCCAGAAGGATGTCCATGATGAGGGTGTCCTCCTGCAGGAGCTGTCGCTTGGCCTCCATGGTGGGTTCAGCTGGGCTGGGACAGGCTGGGCAGCACTCGGCTCGTGTGGAGGGGAGGGAGGAGGGAGGGGCACTTTAAAGGAGGCGGCTGGCTGCAGCCCCGGAAGGGCTTGTCAGCCATGGGACCCCATCTGCAGCGTTTCCTGCCTCCCTTCTTTCGAAAGAGAGCTTGGAGCTCTGTGGATGCTCTCTTTCGAAAGACCTCGATGGCACTTTGAAAGAGCAGATTGGAGAAATGGCATCGGGTGCTCTCTTTCAATGGCCGCTTTTTCAAAAGCCGAACTTTGATTTTTGCCCTTTCGAAAGGGTGCTTACATGTAGACACAGCTTTGATGTTCACAACTCCACATTAACTGCTGATAATTGGCCACATCTACCTTGACTGAATAAACCTGGTCAGCTCTGGCCCTCCCTTTTACTGATACTCCCTCTTTAAATCCTCCTCTGAACCCCCTCCCCCATGCATCTGACAAAGTCGGTCTTTGCCCGTGAAAGCTTATGCTCCAAAATATCTGTTAGCCCATAAGGTGCCACAGGACTTCTTGTTGCTTTTGAAGATACAGACTAACTCGGTTACCTCTCTGCTACTAGTGAAGATAACTTCCTTTTTTTCTCTCTCTCCCCTACCCTTCTCCCCGAGTTCCCTGCTATATGAACCCTGAATTTTTGCATTTCCACTCCAAATCCCATCTGAAGAAGTGGGTTTTACCCGTGTAAGTTCATGACCTAGTAAGTTGGTTAGTCTCTAAAGTGCCACAGGGCTGCTTGTTATTTGTGAAGTTACAGACTAAACCAGCTACATTTCTGAGTTGTTGTGTGAGCCACTGATACACAGGAGCTCAGCCTGATTAAGTGAACCAAAAGAAAGTTAAGGGGTGACTTAATCACAGTTTATAATTACCTACTGGGCACTAGAGATTTAATGATATAGGTCTCTTCGATCAAGCAAATAAAGATATGACACAATGTACTGGAAAAAGGTGAAGAAAACCTTTGGGGCTCACAGCTACGGAGGAGGTGAGAGAAGAGGTCAGAGACCTAGGAAGCACTGGGTTACATTTTGTTCTTGTGTAGTCATTTACCAGAGGACGAGGGGTGTAAGATGCCACCCAGTCAGAATGGTAGCATTTGTACTAGTATTGATGGGCCATATCCTCAGCTGGTGTAGATCGGCACCACCATATTGGAGTTAATGGAGTTGGGTCAGTTTACACTGGCTGAAGATCCAGGCCAACAGCAAAAAGGGGTGAAGAATTACCCCTCATAGGTCCTCCTACTTTTCCTCTGATATAAATATAAGAAGCACAGAAGAACAGAGGGGATTTTCAGGGAAATAAAGAGGAAAATTGATAAGATAACGACAATATGGGCAAATAAAATAAAATAATAAATCCCTGGGTTCTAGGTCCTTCCTCAGTCCCCTTCCCCTAAATCTCCTTGAATTGGTTTTTGCTGAATTTGTAATTTGCTTCCATGTGTCAGATTGCAGCGTGGTCATCTGTCAGTGACTGACACTTTTGTTCAGGCAGCAGTCCCTGCTCACAGCCACAGAGCACTGCAACATCCCCAAGGATTATCAGCCTGACAGAAGGACTTATCAGAACGGTATCGCCCAGTTATCAGGGCGTGGCTTTCATTTTCTAAGCAAATGTTTGTAAATCTGAGATGGGGTGGAGGAGAAAAGAAAGAAAGAAAGAGTGAAGAAAGACAAAATGCAAAAAAAGAATAAAAAGTCAGCTTTGTGCATAATAAAAGAGATACTGCTGACCTGCGAACTTTCCCTTCTTCTGGTAATTACAAGGGAATTACTGTCTTCATCTATGTTGTTTGCAGCAGTGTTCTTTTGCCTCTCCGCTCTAAGAAAAGGACGTGCTTCTCTTCTCGGGGCTAGAAGAGCGTTCTAATTTAAATGCAGCTTTACAGCGCTTGCTGTCTTAGTAAGCATATCGAACGAATCAGCTGAAAAGCAATCATTGCATTTTGTTGTCAGACTTTTCTGATGCCCGGCAATAACTGTGTTTGTTGCATCAGGGCATTGTTTGGCACATTGGACATGTTCTGAAAAGTGAATCTCTCAGTGGCATCTTGGGGTGTCCTGGGTGCCAGCCATTTTGTTCAAGCTTTTTCAGATGGGCGGGAGAGGGTTATCCCAGTGCTGGAAGTTGATGGACCTTTGTGACATCTAGGCCAAGTATAACACACTTTTTTTATTTTGCACTTTGTAGCACCTAAGAGACGGTCCATTGCGGTGGGTGATGTACGGGACAAAAGGACACTGGGCCTCAGAACATAATACACGGCTTCCGTATTTCAAACAGCCTCCTCTGCACAGCTCCTCACACTCTATGCCTGGACTGTCAGCACTCTGTGTAGGAGGAATAGGAAGCTCTCAGAAACCCCCCTGCTTTTATCCTGAGGGAGGAGGGCCTGTCAGTGTGATGTATGTGGCATTTCGCAGCTCCTCCAGTGGCTGTGTGGTAGAGTCAGAACCAGCTCCCTTCAAAGTGGGGAAGCCTGAAGGGAAAAGGGCACTTTTCCATAGCATCTTCTGCCCTCTAAGCATCTTTCCATAATCCTTGGTAGGAAGAAGCCTTTCTAGTACTTGGGCTCTTCCAGCATTCTTATTAATATTGAACACGACTGACATCTCTGACAGCACATTTCAGCCCAGGGCACCTTACAAGTTATATGTTGGGATTCTTTCATCATCCACTTGGAAGTGGAGACAAACGTCTTCATCAATTGCAGGAGGAACTTAGAGAGAGGCAAAGTTCAGTATTGAGTTTGGGATTTGTCCAGAATGAATGAGCTAAGGTTAAATTCTCAAAAACACATCAGTGGCCAAGATAGCCAGGTATGCAGCCACACACCCTGAGTGTCACCAAAAACTTGGACTGCTGGAAGCCAGGACTGGCTGACAGGAGTTAGATCACTTGAAATTGCCCTTGTCTATTCACTGTCTCCATAGCATGGACCCTATAGCTAAGTCCCAGAAAGTTCTTAAGGATAGCATTGTAACAGGCGTTTAGGTGCATAAAGCTTTAGGTGCAGACAGGTTCCTAATTTTTTTAATGCCTCAGTAGTTTGGGACCCACCTCCCATTGATTTCAGAGCACAAAGCAGTTCCATAGGGTCTTTTTGGGATGGCTGTCAGCTGAGGGAAAAGCTATCAATCTGCCACCCTTTCTCCCTTCTCATGGAGGATATGCACTAGGTTTCTTTAATTATCAGTGCCCTAATGATATTCTGAATACATCTACAGCTGAGATACTTGCTGTGCTCATTGAATTTTCCAAGGTAGCCATTAGCCAGCATGCAGAATGTCAGGCTGGGCATCTGAATAAGGCAGTGTTGCTTATGTAGTCCATCAGCAAGCTGCTGGGCTCCAGATTTTTTAGCAACAAGATACACAGCTAGAAGAGCATTCCTTTCCTTCAGCAACTTGGAATACTCTTGTGAATTCTCTTCCTTGAAAGGCGTTGGCTTCTTGATGACGGAAGATAATGCCTTAGTGGCAGGGCCCCTCTCTTCAAACAAGGGGAAGTCTCCAGCCATCTTCACGCAGCTCCAGCTTTCTGCATTATGCTCTTCACTCCATTCACACCTGCTCCCTGCATGTGACTGTAATGGAGTGAATGTACCTCCAGAGCATCTCTGGTTGAAACATTGCCAGGACGCTCCCACTCTAGCACCCTTCTGGGAACCCTCAGCCCTAGTTCAGATTCTTCCTGGATCACAAAAAATCCATGTGCGATCCAAAGGATCGACCTATCTTCTGGGCCTGGGCTCAGCCCCTGGGTGAGGCTCCATTCCATTTCCACATCTGTGGGATCAAGCACTGCCCACTGAACACTCCTTTTTGGTGCTTGGGACTGTGACAGGAAGGAGATCTGCTTCCCCTTGAATTCAGCCTGCTTCTAAGGCCCAGGTGTCTGTTGTGTTATCACGTGACCCTGCCTTAGTCCCACCACCTCAGGCTGACTGATAACTATCTCATTGCCACCGAGTTGAATAGAATGTTATTGAGTCTTTCTCCCTTCCTCCCCTGTGATGGGGGTTTTACCAGCTTAGAGCAAGAGATGGAAGAGAGGGTGCCAGTACCATGAGCCAACTTCTTCATGGAGCCTACTGGCCTTACCCTGTATTGAAAGCCAGTCTTAAATCTGTTACTATGTGGGACCATATAATTGTAAGCTGTTTGGGACAGGCTGTCTGTTGCTCTGCATTTGTATAGTGCCTAGCACAATACATAATATAAGCGTCAGGGAGTTGTTTGTACAAATATCGAGCTGCAAGTGCCAGTAAACATCATTTCTTGGCTTTTAGTTTGTGAATTAACTTTCCTATGGCCCTGGGAACAAAACTGAAAGCTCAGGAATTTTATTATTTACATTACTATCCAATGTATCTACCAAAATCAAAGCCTCCCTCTGCTGGGTGCTGCCCATACCTAGACACAAACAATCCCTGCCCCTAAGAGCACACAACCTATAGGGTGAGGGCAGCCAAAGATAGGTCCCACAACTTCACAGGCTCTGAGCGAAAGGCATAAAGATATTAAATGATTTGCTCAGGGTCAGTAGCAGAGCAAAGATGAAAAGTTGCTCCTCTGAATGGTAGGCAAGCTCTTTAACCACAAGACTATCAATTTTATTTGGGACCAGGCTTGAATTCAGAGACTATATATGGTTGAGCAGAGCTTTAATGAGGCTTAGCCACGTAGTCTGGTTTTGAATCTGATATTTTCAATATATTTCATGCAGGCACAGGAAAAAAAAACATTGTAGTCATATCACTTAAAATTAACAGCACCCACAGTTTAGGTCACATATAAAATTAAGCTGATTTAATTTCAAGGACTGAGTCTTATAATAAATAAGGCCAGGCTGTTTACTAAGTTTGTAGTGATATAATCACATTTTCAGTGTGGCATGAAAGATACCATACTTGCTGGTCCAGCAGCATCTTTATTAGATTCAGCAAGCTTAATGAAGGGGGAGCAAACTGCAAAATATTGCATATTTTTATTTTAATGTGATGCGATTGAACTTCTCAGCAGCAAAAGTGTCACAAATCTTGTTGATCCAGTGTCCCAGGGAAGGGATAAGTAGGTTGCTGAGATGCAGAAATCTGCTGCGGTCAAGGAAGGCTTGAGAAAGAGGAGGAGTGTCTGGTGTCTGCTCTGGTGTCTGGTTCATTGTTTCACATCAGTGTAATTACACTAGAGAGGAATTTGAGCCTTCACAATTTGCCCACATTGGTCAATTTCATTCCTGATACAACTTCATTGTCTTCACTTGATTAACACCAGTGATGATTTTAACTTATTGGTTAACCTCTTGGCAATCTGGTTACCAGAGCAATCTCAACACATGACATCTTTGGGCAAAATAAATTTGCACTAATGTCTGAATTTGATGCACAAACCTCTCTCTACTTAAATAGGTCAAGGTTCTACCTTCCTTGGTTGGTGGGTTTGTTTGTTTGTTTTCTTGTTTTTGTGCTAGTGTACCTTTAGGCACAGCCCAGAAAGAGGGGCAGTGTAAGAAGAATACTTTCTAACAGGAACCCTGGAGGTATTCTTCTGCAGAAACATTCTTTGATTAATTTGTATCCTGTTACATACAGGGAAGGTAGCAATATACTGCTAGCCTGCACAAGTAGGAAATCTGTAGAACTGGAAACAACAGTATTTAGGTGGAGTGGAAAATTTCAAGGTTTGAAATTTGTTTTCATTCTGAATTGAAAGAAAAAGTTGAAACTTTGACATTTCCTGTGCAATGAAAATTCTCCAAATCTCAATCTGGAATCATTGAACGTTTTGGTTCGATATTGTTGAAATGTTGGAATGAAGTCAGAACGATTCACTTCAACGCTTTTCTGTTGAAAAGTTTCCAAAATTGACATGTTCTCCCAAAATGTTTCCATACCAGCAACATGGCACTTTTCAGTGGAGAACTGTTCAGCTGCCTTTTCTTCTACCAGCTCTAGAAATCACCAGTTTTCCACCAGGTGGCTCAGCTACTCTGGCCAAGGAGCAAAGAGCCAAGCGAATTCACCATCCCTCCCTTTCCATCACCTCCCAGGGCAGGTGAGCTGTTTCATTTACTCACCCAGAAGGAAGATGTGGCCCACTGAGTAGCATTTCACACTTCCTGCAGTCCCAGGGAAAGCAATGGAGCCACCTGAAGGGCAAGATGCTTTTAGGTGGGCAAAACCTGGGACCCAGTTAAAGTACCCAGATGTATACACATATTGAGCTGGACACTGTCCTTCTAACTCACCCTGAGGAGTAGCTTACTCTGTGCTCAAGCAGGAATAAGGAGACATTAGGAGCCCCTTTGTTCCTCTGCACAGGTTCTCCACATATCTGGCCTCTGTGCAGGACTGCTACTCTGTCTCCCCTCAGGGAAAGGCTGGAACCTTGTCCAGCTGGTGGAACTGAGTTGATACAGAGGTGGTAGTAAGTTGAATCCAACGCTCCTGTTAAAATGGACCAGGTCATGATTGAGCCTTCCCCCGGAATAAGAGCAACTGCATGCGTCCCTTACTCATGCTAGATTACAGACTTACAGTCCACCTGTCTGTAAGTTGCCCTCTTGATTTAATTGATTGACTTGCACAGTGAGGTGCTATTAAATATTCATAAAGGTGGCCAGACTTGGCCTTTTGTGGGTTAAAAATACAATGATCAGGCCACATCCCTTTTGAAACTCTACCTTAGTATGTTTAGCTATTCCCAAGACCTAACTGAAGCTCTTGCAAATTCTGTGTTGCAGCATTCTATCCTGTATCATCATGGAATTGTTTTTGTGAGAAACAAAAAAAAAAACCTGCATATGTGTTTTTGTGTGTGTACAGCAAAAACCATTTAGTCATTTACTTTCAATCCTTTGTTTTTGATTTTTATATTTTAGTTCTGGTACATTACCAGCAGCAGCAAGGCCGAGGTTATGTGTGTGTGCAGGGGGGAACATCCATCTTGTAATTATTGAAGCTCTATAATTTGTTGAGTAATTCATTGTAGTTTGACCTATAATAAAGGATCCTGAACAGTGTAGGACTGGCAGTGACAGCATACATCTGTATTCCCAGGGTCTTGACAGTGAGGCTCTGGAAGAGATGACTGGGGAATCTTTCTTTGATTGTGTGCCTGTGTTTTCTTTTAATTTTAACTAGGAATAATAACAAAGTGTGTAGTGAGACTCTTGAGAGGTCACAGAAGTTTCATCTCCCAAGTGTTGAAATAGCAGCCAGTTACAGCAATTAAAAGTTTTCAGGGTGGCTGAGAAAAGTTTTCTTTTCGCATTTCACTTGCAACTTCAAATTTATAGGTGGCTTCTCATTTCCGCAACTGAGACAAATTAATGATCCTTTCAGACAGATTGAGGGTCCAATAGTTCATACCCCTCTAGGGCATGAAAAGTCAATTATTTTTTGTTAAGCTCCACATTTCTTGGTCACATACTCAAAAGTTCAGACTGCAGAGAAAATAAAATAACAACAATAATGACCACAATAACACAACGAAAAGATTTCTGGGTGCATGCAAAAGCATCCAGCTTACGCCCATGATCAGCCTATTGACTATCCTGTTGTAGTGGAACAATTTGGATAAGATGGCATTTGATTCCCTTGAACTAGCTCCCCATGTCAGGAGGAGCATGCAATGGGGAGAGAGGTGCCTGTAGGCTGCTACATCTGTGCATACAGCTGGCAAGGACGGGGAATGGGCTCTGCCTTTCTAAGCACCAGCGTCTGCTATACCAGGTACAGAACTGGAGCACGGTAAAACCCTCCTGCCACCACCGAATCTAGACGCCCTGATATTAAGGCTTTTTTTATATATGTAGCTGTTACCCTCTCACCCAACATCTCAATTTTTCACTTACTTTCTGGTCACCCTGGCTGAGTCAATGGGACCGCCAGGAGGCAGAGCCCCAATCCAATTCACTTCCTATTCCTGGAGCAGCAGGATGAAGGATGGCGGTTGGAGGACTGATATTTGCAAAGGGCTTGTTAGAAAGCTTCAATGCTACTTTTTCATGTATTTTTTCCCTTCACAAGGTGCCTGTACAAAAGCTGGTGAGTTACATGGATAGAATCAATGTTTTGGGAGTTTATTTTTTAAAAATTACCAATTAATTTTTACAATTAATTCTTGGTCGGCAGTTTAATTATGGGGAGAATTTGATATCTGAGATGTGTTGGTAGTTTTGAGTGGGCACACAAGTCAAATGGTATCATTTCTGTTCCCTGTTTGGATGAGCATAACTCAGAGATCCAGTATAACTCTGCTCACAAATTCAAAATTTTCTTTCAATCAATATTTTGCAGTTACTTCACATTTATCCTCGCTAGTTTCTACAGGTCTGACTATGCGATTAAAGCACTGTACTAAGATTTAACATGTCCAGACTCAATTCCTAGCTCTTCCACAGCGTCCCAGACTGATACTGGGAAAAGTCCCCGAACCTCTCTGAGCATCAGTTGCTCATTGTAAAACAGTGGTGATATTTTCCAGTTCATAGCAGTGCTGTGAAAACAAGTTGCTGATGTTTGGAAGGTGCTCAGAAGTTTCAGTGGTGGGGGCGACATAGCTACCTAGATAGATCACTCTGGGGGTAGACCTTCGCCATGGATTGCAAGCCCCATGGCACTTCCTCCACCATCTTCTCTCCCAGTGTGAGTTCAGTTGCCACCTGCAGGACCAAGATAACTGAAATTCAGTACTGTGGTGTGCATGTGTGCCAAGTTTTTCAAAAGTGGCCCATCTCTTTGTGTTCCCAGATTGAGACTCCCTTAAAGGAGACAGATATTCAGAGTGTGGGTGGTCAGCACTGCATGAAAATCGAACCCCTTTAAGATAACTCAAGCTTGGTCCCTAAAAATCACTTGGCACTTTGGTCCCAGTTTACACATTTCATCAGAGTAAAGGCTGCTCTGTAATTTATTATTTTGATTGTTACAGCAAGAGATGAGAAAACAGAGATGGGTGAGAATTAAAGTGACGTTGGAATGCCCCTCCCCCGTTCTACAGAGAAGGAAAGGAGGGGAATGAAACTTTAAAATACCTCTAATTATATATAACACAGTAAATGTTTTTTAGGAAAGATTAATGAGTCCCATAAGCACCAGGCTTTTCCAGACAGCAAAAAGTCCCTCCACAGTGTATGGAGTGCGAGTGAGGAGGAGCGGACTGTGAGGATTAATCAATTATCCTTCATAGTATGTTTTAGCAGCTTTTGACGGGAGGTAGGCAGGACAAGCTGAGCTTTGTGATGACCGTGCTTCTGACTGCAAATGCTTGTCCAAGCCTCCGGGATGGATGTTTCATCTGCAAAGAATTGGTCTGAGAGATTTTTGTTTAGTTGTTTGTTTGTCCCCCCTTCTTTGTGCACAGGCACTAAGGACTGCTGCTGTAGTGCTTCCCTGAAGTCTGAAGATGGCACTGCAGGATCTCAAAAGCAGAAGCTAAGGGGCCTAGCAACTCCTGCTGTTTCCTTCACAGTTCTAACTATTGGGAGTGACAACACAATCTGCAGGAGCCAAAGAGCAGGCTTGTGGCGCATGGCAATGAGTTGGGTGCAGAGTTTTCCAACCACAATGAGGGGAGGCAAAAGGCTGCTTCTTGATTCAAGGCAGGTAACCCCTAGCCCTACTCTCAGGTCTGGTCCCAGTGTGACCTGCAAAGGGTGGCATTCTACAGGACTTGCAACAAACATTAGGAACAGTGCTGGCTGAGAAAATATGCAGGGCCACAGGAGGTCAATATTGTCTAACAGAAAAAAAAAAACACATGTTAAGAAGAGGTTCTGTCCCACAAAAACTTATCACCTAATAAATTATTCTGTTAGTGTCACATGACTGCTTTTTTGTTTTGAGGAAAAAACCCAAAGAGACCTGTAGTGCCTTGAAGACTAATAATTTTATTTATAAAGTAATGAGCTTTTGTGAGTAAGACCCTAACAGCAACAGCAACACTTCCACTGCTTACTGGCCTCTTAGAAGGCATTCAGGGATAAATTACAATAAGTAACAGCACAGAACACTGAGAGTCAGGACTAGTGGCTGCAAACAAACTTTGTGGAACTGTGAGAATCTTGACCTATGCTACGCTATTTGAGCATAAACTCTAGTTCAGACGTTTCCCTTGGTAATATGGTGTTAAAGTCTCTTTATTTTACGATGCATATTCTTGGGTCTTTAACAGTATGACCCACTGTGTTAACTGTTAAAGACTTGAGAATATGCATCTTAAAACAAAGAGACTTTAACTCCAGCTTGCAAAGGGAAACATCTGAACTAGACTTTAAATCTCCAGTTTGATACTTTGCTGCTTGGCCTCACTAATGACAGCAATTACTTTATGCTTTACAAAGACAGCTTCCCCATATTTGATATTCATAGTGATCTCAGGTAAGTCACTTAATTGACACTTATAGTAAGCAATTGTCTCTGTTCTCCCCACCCTTCGCTCCCCTCTTCTGTCCTATGTACCTGATTCACTAGTTTTCATTTCAATTTTTTGTTTGTATCTCTCTGTTATATAATCATCATATCAATTCACTTTCAGTGCTATTTTCAATACAGCGCTACCTCCAGATCTGAAGAAGTAGGTCTGCCCCATGAAAGCTCATTATCTACTAAATTATTTTGTTAATCTTTAAAGTGCTACATGACTGCATTTTTGGTTTGTTAATATACAGACTAATTCTCTGGTACATATTATGTTCTCTGTGTGTGTGTGTGTGTTTTGTAGATCTCCTGGGAATGTCTCTGTGGTGGACACGCTATTTCAGGAACTCAGCATTTCTCTCTGCCTCCCTGAGGAATGAGAACAGCTAGAATAAAGTGTGAGGTTGTTCTTTACCCACATAGCTCTGAAATGACTTTATTTTTTCCCACCTCACCTGCTGCAAATCCTTGGTCTGCAGCCGCCACAAGGCCCAGATCTCCAAATCACAGCATGGTCTGGAAGCTCCTGTCTGACTGCATATAGATGTAACACCACACCACCATGGAACCTAACCCTCACATTATGCCCCTGCTTTCTATTCATTTCAGGAGGACCCAGTTAAAATCACCCTGGATGAACTTGCTTTAACTTATTCTAAGGATCTTCTATCCCTATCATCCCTTCCACTCACCATCTGTTTATCAGTCTTTCTCCCTTTTCCTTGTCACAATCACACAACTTTAAGTTCAAAAGCCAAAGCTCTTATTATCCAGAGCACCCAAAGCCCTCAAACCCTGTTTGGCACTGTCATGTTTTGGCCACCATATGCTTCTGACAGGAAGTGCCAAGGCATAATTCATAGGGTAGAAAAATAGATAGAAGCAGATTCTCTGACCGAGAAGCTAGATCCAGTGTCATTCATTATCTTCTTGATGGACAAGTTTAAATAAAGGCCATTCATGAGCACCTGAGACCTACTGCTCTCTCTAGAATTCTACACCCTGTCTCCTGCACTTGGGACATTGCCAGAAACAATAGACAATGCCCATCAGTGTTGCCTGTGCAATGCCAGCCAGGAGTCTCAGTGAGCCATGCATACTCTGCTCTCTTGTGATTCTTGTGAAGGAGGTGGAGCTGACAGAGAATAAGACAAGGCCAACTGGGACAGCACTAGACTGAACCTTCCCCATCAGTGCATGCATAAAAGTTGGGAGTGAGGGCACACAATGACAGGCATCCAGATACTGCTTTACATTAAGCAGATCAGAGTGGATCTGCTCGTGAACATGACTCAGTAACTTCTGTGCCAGGCACAGATGGAATAATGGACCAGATCTGTGAAGAATTTGTCTTCCTGTACTAGGCATTTCACTTAGTATGTTTTGCCCCACTGCATCTTATCCAGCTTACAGTAGTCTGTCAAAGATTGGCTGAGATGCCTCTCTCCGGTTATAGCATGGTCCAGCTATGTGCCAGTACCACCGGCCCCTTGCAAGAAGCCTCTTCTCCCACTTTGCTCACCCAAGCAGGGTTCAACTGCTGCCCAACCTGTTTATGGTAAATAGCTGCCTATCCAGATAGTGGTGAAAGATATCACACAACCACACCAATGTGCAAGCCAAATTTCACTCAGGAGGTAGGGCTTTTTTTTCATCTCCACAGCCTCTTGTCACATGCTGTTGAGTTGCTCTGCTTTCTGTCATACTCTTGTTTCCTCCTGGTATTTGAGGAGGTGGGGAAAGGATAATATTATTTTTCATAGTATAAATAATGAAGTAGGGATGAGCAACATTATCACGATTGATTAATTTGTCTGATTTTTCCTTTAAGCTGATTAATTGGAAGTCACAGGATGCCCTGGGAAAAGCTCAGAAGAGTCTTTTGAGTAAGACAGAGTCTGAAGAGTCACCTAGAATTTACCCAGAAATGCTTGGCTCTCCAAGAGCAAAAGATCTCATGGGATATGATCTTCAGAGCAGAGTTGTTTGAAATATGAGCCACATCCAAACCAGATCCACAAAATAGGGTCCTGCTATTAGCAAATCCAATTTAGAATAAAAGAAAGCCAAGAGGGAGTCAGTTCCAAGCACAGTGACCCTCGTTTCCCAACACACACACATTTACATGCACCTGACTTTTCAATTGTTTGGGATTTCAAGCTCTGGTTTAGAGCCATAGGGTGAGATGGAGGGCTGCCCAAGGGTTCTTCTCAGATCCTGATGTTTCTGCTCGGGGTTGGCCATCCTAGCTTAAGCTTCTGGTCACATATAGGAGTACAACGCTGTGTCATCAGTACACTTGGCAGACATCCGGGACCTTGCTTCATGTTCTGGAACAGTTTGTGCGGCACTTAGAGTCCACCAGCACTTAGCAGGTGTTCCCAGCTTACCTCCCATTGGTGGTCTTATAGAAATGCAGCATCAGAGCTTTTAAAATCTGCCCAGTGTCTATATTCTCTGGTGAGATGTAGCCCCTCTCCCAGTAATACCCTCCTCTGATATGTTTTCATACAGAGAGGGAACTTCCTATCAGTTGCACAGCATGAAGCTGGAATTGCAGGTAGTCTATATGTATAGTAAATTCACTTGCACTTTTGCCTGGAGCAGCTAAAAATGAAACAAAAGGAAGCGTGCATGATGATTGAAAATGAGTTATCACCTCTGTCATGAAAGGGACAGCCTAGCACCAGAGCATCATCTGCCTTGCTCCACAATGTCAGCATGATGTACACAATATTGTATCCACTTTTGGATTCAGCAGCCTGAATTCTGTGGGCCTAGTGATGACAAAATTGCAGGTTCATTCTGGGAAGGGTAATTTTCCAACACAAGAAAATTGTTTAATGTCAATCACCCTCGCAAGTTCTTGACAAAGTGATATGGTTGGTGAAGGTCTTGTCTTGGGAATGCATCCCGGCTTGATAATGGACTACAATCTCGGCACTTACCTCAGAAAACCCAGTGTAGCCCTGCAGCAATGGTGGCCTGTCATCTGCTGGATGATGCTGCAGAAGCAACAAGATGGAGCAGAATTAAAACTGACCTCATTTGTAGGGCTAATTATTATGCTAGCTGAGCCTACAGTGGAGTGGATCCCATGGTCATGTAACCCATGTAGCTAATAGGGAGAGATCTCTTTAAGACACACCTAGGGGGAGTAGGAGTGAGTTGTGTCTGGGACATTGTTGCTAGGCAGATTTAGCACTCCACACTTGCAAGGTTCTGGAATTGGGGGTGGTAGTTGTGGGGTCTGCTCCAATAAGCTCCATGTCTGTTGCTGGGGTCAGACTCCATGAGGGACAGCAGACAGTGAGCAGCTGAGCTCAGGAGCAGACAGCAGGCTGTTGTCCCTGGCTCTGAAGCACTTTGCAGTGGGTAGTGATGGTGTTAACCTCTACCAGGGAACATGGGCCGTGTGAATGTAGTAATGGCGAGAAGACTCAGTTCTAGTTTGGTCTCAGTTTTTGCATTCTCTTGTAGCAGGATTTCCTTTAACCCCGTGTACTTATGACTAGACAGTCACTCAGTTAGATATGTTTGCTAGCTGTCTAGCTGTGATACACAGAGGAGCCAAAGCTGCAGGGATCCCAAGTGAAGAGTCACACAAGTGACTCAGCAAATTGTCCAGAGTTTGTGGTCAAAGACACTAACTGAGACTTGAATGAACTAAACTCGAGCTTTTGGCATCTCTCAATTTCTGATTGTCTCATGCGGACTGAACTGTTCAATTTTACTTTTGTTTCCTTTTGTTTATGTGTATTGTAGCTGTCAAGACAGTATCTGTGGATTTATTTATACAACAGTTGTGTTATGTTGTAATTAGATTATTTGTTTATGCATCATAGATTTCATGAAATTATTTGATTATATTCATTCCTTTTAGTTGCTTTTGGGACCTGAATGTGAGGTGGCTGACCCTGTGCAATCCTTGCTGAAAATTCTTAGAGACTAAACTCTGGGTCTCCAGTTACCTTTCTATGGTAATTGGGGGTTATTTTTTCAAGGAACTGGAAAAGGGCAATGAAATACCCACCCAAGATTATATTCAGATTATAGGGAGTTCCACATTCAGCACTACCCACTGCTGGGCATGACAAAGGAATTCAATTGCTGACTTGGACACTGAAGTATGTGGTCTGCATCTGTCTTAAAGGCATTGTTACTTCTCTAGAACAGCCTATGCTGCAGAGGAAGCAAAGCAGACAGCTCGGAAATATAACAATCAGTGCTCCTTTGCTGCTTAAAATCATGGGGAGAGATGTTCAGTTTAAACCAACTAGTCCGCATTTACACTAGCAAGATCTTCAGAAAATCAGGCCCTTTTTCGAAAGAAAACACAGAGCGTCCACACTCAAAATGCTATTTCAATCCGAAATTGAACAAATGCGACTCTTCTTCCAGAAACCCTCTTCCACTCCTGGATCAGGAAGATTGCCTCCTTTCAAGACCTTTTGAAAAAAAGCACGTGTAGACACTGACCGTTTCTACACATGCCACTTTCAGAGAATAATAAACAGCCTGAAAAATGCTAATAAGGCACGGATGTAAATTTCTGGCACCTCATTAGCATAGGGTCACATGATTTGGAGTGTGAAAGAAGCTGTTCTGGACCCCAAAACAGCTTGTAGAGGCGCAGCCCCTGGGGGATCTCCTGGACTGAAGCCCTCCTTCCAGAAGCCCCTTCTTCCTGAAAAGCAGATCAATATTTCCATCTACTTTTTTGTGTGTGGACACGCTCTTTCGAAAAAGATCTTCCAGAAATAGTCTTCCAGAGGATCATCTTCTGAAAGATCTCAGTAGTGTAGACATAACCCTACAGTCTAACTTATTGTAAATATTACAGATGGAAAAGGCTCTTAGATTAATTCATTTTGCATAAATCCTCATACCTAAGAGGTACTAGGCACCTGCCACAAATAAATTTGAGAATGAAGGTAACAGAAAAATCTCTTTAGGAGACATCTTAGTAGCAAGACTTTCTCCACAGAGAATAGGGACATAGTGACCCAGGTTCACAATCAAGTCTAAAATGACAGCATGAAGGACAGCAATGATTTGATCAGATCACCATGTATGAGGTAATGTGTGGTATTTAGGTACCTTAGAAGGTGGCAACCTGATACATTTAAAGTGATGTGTATCTTGTGTATAAAATTTATCTTAAGGAGGGAGGATTGACTGAACCAAGTTGGGGCAGTCATGTACTACTAGAACTGTAGACCTCTGATCCAGGAAGCTGAAGATGGTGCTTCATTTAGCAATAAACCTGGCCAGTGCCTGACATTTTGGCTATGTCTACACTAGCCCCCACTTTCAAAAGGGGGATGCTAATGAGATACTTTGGGATATGCTAATGAGGCACTGCAATGAATATGTAGCACCTCATTAGCACAATGGTGCTCGCAGCACTTCAAAGGTGCTGCTTTCAATCGCGTGTGGCTCGTCTACACAGGGTCCTTTTTAAAAGGCTCCTGCACACTTTGAAATCCCCTTATGCCTGTAACCAAATAGAAATAAGGGGATTTCGAAGTGTGTGGTGTCCTTTCGAAAAGGACCCCGTGTGGACGAGCCAGGCGCAATTGAAAGTGGCACTTTCCAAGTGCCGCGGCTGCAATTGTGCTAATGAGGCACTGCATATTCATTGTAGTGCCTCATTAGCATATCCCAGAGTGTCTCATTAGCTTCCACTTTCAAAAGGGGTGGGCTAGTGTAGACATAGCCTCTATCTGATTTCGTGGTCTTCAAGAATTCTTTTTGGAGTGGAGCCACTGCAACAAACCTGGGGAACACACACAGGCAACTAACCGGTTATCATTTAATTGAACAAAATATTGGTGATGGACACCAGGGACTTCTGACAATGTTGCTGAACAGGTTGGGTTAGCTAGAACAGGTCTTTAAAAAGAGACTTTCCTGACCAAAGCAGGACATGTGGTCACGCTATCCACTTTCCCTCTGACAGGCAAGAGAGCAGGAGGGGTTTGGCTTTGAGGGGAGAGACTGTTTGGAAGGCAAATAGAAAAGCAATGTGTCAAGTGGTATAACTAGAGATGGGTGAAAAATTTTAGCTAAAATGTTATTTGGCCAAAAAGGGAGATTGTGCAAAACCAATGTTTTTCAGGGGTTCGTGTTGTTTTCACCTAATTATTTGTCACAAAAGAGAGAAAAAAGTTCTTGAAAAGCCCTCAGTACTTCATTCTGACATGTTCAAAATAAAACATTTAGATTTTTTGGTTCAAAGGGACTTTTTTCGACTTCCCATTGAACTTCAGGATCTTTTATTTACACACGTGGGGATGACAAGCTTACCCCCATTTATTGATGGCTAAACTGGTGTAGCTTATGTGCTGAAGAGCTAGATGAAAGGGAGATAACTTGTTCCTTACCCAGTATTGACATACTCACAAGACATTTTCTCTTAGGCTGTCTACACTACCTCCCTACTTCGAAAGGAGGCTGGTAAGGAGGCTGCTGGGAGTTATTTATGAAGTGCTGTGCTGCATATGCAGCACTTTATTACAAATTCCCCCCTGCAGCAACTTTGAAGTTTTAAATTTTGAAGTACCAGCCCACATCTAGGCGCGGCTCACCCACCGGTACTTCCAAGTGCCTGGGGTACTTCAACATGTCGTACTTCGAAGTACCGGCGGGTGAGCCAAGGCTAGACGCAAGCCGGCATTTCAAAATTTAAAACTTCAAAGATGCCGCAGGGGGGAATTAGCTTAATGAAGTGCTGCTTATGCAGCACAGCACTTCATTAACAAACTCCCAACATCCTTCTGACCATCCTCCTTCCAGGTAGGGAGATAGCACAGACAAGCCCTCTGATTAGTGGGGGTAAGTAAATATAATTGAGTCTACACTAGAGCAACAGGCGATGGACCTGCAGCTGCATTATTTTAGCTCTGTAGTATAGAGGGTTGTTTTTCTAATTTTTTTTTCTCATGTTTTAAGTAATTCACCTCCATGAGGTGCATGTAGCTACTCCGACAGCAGAATTTGTTTGTCAGTCTAGCTGTGTCTACAGTGGGGGTTAGGTCAGCCTAACTGCACTGCACAGAACTCCAATTTTTTCACATCCATGGCAAGGAGGACTAACTATATTGACTGCAAAACCCCCTTCCATCTATGTAGGAGGAAGCATCTTGGCATTGCAGTGACACAGTGGCAGTGCCATAAATGCCACTCTTGTGCCACTAGCATAGAGATGCCCTTAACTTTCATGTCTCTAAACAGAAAGCTAAGAGGAAAGTGAGAGTTCACATGCATTGTTGAGGGAGTCTGCGTGGTCTGGCTACAGAGTGGTCTATGCTCCGTTTAAGATCTTCCACAAGAAATGGAAAAAAGCTATTAAATATCCTGTATCGGGCAAAACGGCTATACCAGTGAAAGCTCTCTGTCTCCTGACAGCTCAGGTAGGAAACAGCTCTGGGGATCAGTGAGGCGTGAAAGACTCACGCTTCCTCCAGTTTAATTTCTCTGTATAACATAAAGTGAATAATGCACTATCCAAAGGTCATCTGAAGAAATAATGAAATCAACAGCATTTCTCCTGATATTTTTTCATTCCTCAAAAAAAAAAGAAAAGACAAAATGAAACTGTTAAGGCTAAACAGCCCACTCTCCTCATGATGGAGTACCTAGAATGAGAGAGACATTGGAGAGTTTCTCTGTTCCTAGGGTCTGCTTATGCGACTTGTCTTGCTGATTTATGACAGCCATAGCCATTGGCAGGATCCAAAGGAATGCTTCTAAGCCACCTAAGGAGCATACATCTAAGTCATGTGCATCCGCTGAAACAATTTGCCACTCACTGAGAGATGAAGCCAAGCATCATTATGAAATATGTCATGCAGTCTGTCACTGGACCAATTTGAAGAAAGATGAGCAGAGTATGATTGACTGGGAGTTACCCATGATGTTTGTGCTTTCACAAGCCATGATGTTTTCTTATATGCAGTCTCCGCTGGCTCTTGCACGTTCCCATACACACACCCAGCCACTTGTCCTGACACTCTCCTCACCCACAAACTCTGGGTCCTACACCCCTTACCTCCAGCCCCCTGTCCTGAGGGCCTCCCCCATATCTCCAAGCCCCTGCCCTATATATCCAATCTTGCTTCATTGGGTCCTGCGCTTGCTGATAGATGATGCTTGCCTTAGAGGCTCACTGTGACCCTTAACATAGACTTTCTCTCTATGCTACGTCTACACGTGCCCCAAACTTCGAAATGGCCATGCAAATGGCCATTTCGAAGTTTACTAATGAAGCGCTGAAATGCATATTCAGCGCTTCATTAGCATGCGGGCGGCAGCGGCGCTTCGAAATTGATGCACCTTGCCGCCGCGCGGCGCGTCCAGACGGGGCTCCTTTTCGAAAGGACGCCACCTACTTCGAAGTCCCCTTATTCCCATGAGCTCATGGGAATAAGGGGACTTCGAAGTAGGTGGCGTCCTTTCGAAAAGGAGCCCCGTCTGGACGCGCCACCCAGCGGCAAGGTGCATCAATTTTGAAGCGCCGCTGCCGCCCGCATGCTAATGAAGCGCTGAATATGCATTTCAGCGCTTCATTAGTAAACTTCGAAATGGCCATTTGCATGGCCATTTCGAAGTTTGGGGCACGTGTAGACACGGCCGTATAAGAGCCAGGGTCACAGCCTACATGGGGTGTGATCAGAAGGCCAAAGTACAGCTGGTGTTGCAGAAAGCAAGGAATGTAAAACAGAACAAGAAAAGTTTCTATAGGCATGTTGACAAAAAAAGTTTGGTCAGGGAAAGTGTGTGATCCCTGCTGACTGAGAGAGGTAACCTAGTGACAGGTGAGGTGGAAAAACTTGAGGTACACAGTGCTTTTTTTGCCTATGTCTTCACAGAGAAGGTCGGCACCCAAAGTGCTGCAATAGGCAGCACAGGATGGGAAGGAGGTGGGTAGCCCTCAGTGCAGAAAGTACAGCTTACGAGCTATTTAGAAAAGCTGGACATACACATCTCCATGGGGCCAGATCAAATTCATGGAGGGGTGCTGAGGGTGTTGGCTGATGTGATACCAGCACCATTAGCCATTACCTTTGAAAACGTGGCAATCAGAGGAGGCCCTGAGCAATTTGGAAGTAAATGTGTGGTTGCGTAGGTGGTGTCAGAGAGAGGGATTTGGTTTCTTCAATGGTGGGATTCTGTTTTGGGAAAAAGGGAGTGCTAGGAAGTTACGGGATCCACCTAATCAAAGAAGGAAAGTGTGTTGCAGGCAGGCTTGCAAACCTAGTGAGGAGGGTGCTGTTGATGCAAGCTCTGAGGTAAGTGGGGAAGGAAAAAGGAACAACAAAGGAGGGCCACTAGTTCAAAAGGAGAAGGTCAGCCAATCAGCTTTCTAAGGTGTTTGTACACTAATACAAGAAGCCTGGGAAACAAACAGGAAGAATTAGAGGCCCTGGCACAGTCAAAGGAATATGAGGTGATTGGAATAACAGACTTGGTGGGATGAATCGCATAACCAGAGTACGGTCATGGAAGGGTATAAACTGTTCAGGAAGGACAGGAAGGGGAGAAGAGAAGGAGCAGTCGCGCTGTATGTGAGAGTGCAGTATGATTGCTCAGAGCGCCAGTTTATGGAGAGAGAAGAGTCAGTTGGGAGTCTTTGGGTTAAGCTTAGAGGCAGCAGAGGTGATGTTGTGGTTGGTGTCTGCTATTGTCCTCCAGACGAGGTAGATGAGAGGATTTCTTCAGACAACTAACAGAAGCTTCCAAATCACAGGCCCTGGCTCTCATGGGAGACTTTGATCACCCTGACATTTGCTAGGAGTCCAATACAGCAATGCACGGACGATCCAGGAAGTTTTTGGAGAATGCTGAGGATAACTTCCTCGTACAAGTGCTGAAGAAACCGACCAGAAGCCCTGTGCAGCTTGACCTGCTGCTCACAAGCCAGGAAGAACTGGTAGGAGAACTAGAAGTGAGTGGCAACTTAGGCTGCAGCGACCATGAGTTGGTAGATTTCAGAATCCTGACAAAAGGAAGAAAGTTGAGCAGACTGGCTTACTGGGCAAATCCTTGGAAAACTTAGGCACAAAAAGGGAACTTACAAAAGGTGGAAACTTAGACAGATGTCTAGGGAGGGATATAAATGTATAGCTCGAGAATGTAGGGCGAAAGTGAAGGCGAAAGCGCAACTGGAATTGGGACATGCGAGGGACGTGAAGGATAAAAAGAAAAGTTTCTACAGGCATGTTAGCAAGAAAAAGGTAATCTGAGAGGATATGGGGCCCCTACTGGATGAGCGAGGTAACCCAGTGACAGATGATGTAGGAAAAGCTGAAGTACTTAATGCTTCCATTGCCTCTGTCTTCACGGACAAGGACAGCTCCTGGACTAATGCAATAAGTAATGCACTGTGGGATGAAGGTGGACAGCCTTTGGTGGAGAAAGAACAGGTTAGGAGCTATCTAAAAAAGCTAAATATACATAAATCGTTGGGCCCAGAGCTAATTCACCTGAGGGGTATGAGGGAGTTGGCATATGTCATTGACGAGCCCTTGGCCATTATCTTTGTAAAGTCGTGGAGATCAGGAGAGATCCCGGATGATTGGAAAAAGGCAAATGTCGTGCCCATCTTTAAAAAAGGGAAGAAGGATGATCCAGGGAACTATAGGCCGGTCAGTCTTGCATCAGTCCCTAGAAAAATCATGGAGGGGCTCCTCAAGGAAGGGATTTTTGAGGCACTTGGAGGAGGGCAAAGTGATCAGGAATAGTCAGCATGGATTCATGCAGGGCAAGTCATGCCTGACCAATCTGATCAGTTTCTATGATGAGATAACTGGCTCTGTGGATAGGGGAAAATCAATAATGTGATTTATCTTGACTTTAGCAAACCTTTTGGTACGGTCACCCACAATATGCTTGTCAGCAAGTTAAAGGAATGTGGCTTGGATAAATGGACAGTAAGATGGATAGAAAGCTGGCTAGAAGGTTGGGCCCAGTGGGTAGTGATCAACGACTTGATGTCAGGATGGCGGTCGGTTTCTAGTGTAGTACGCCAAGGTTCAATTTTGGGTCCTGTTCTGTTCATCATATTTATCAGTGACCTGGGTGAGGGGTTAGATTGCACCCTCAGCAAGTTTGCGGATGACACTAAGCTTGGGGGAGAGGTAGATTCGCTGGAGGGCAGGGATAGAGTCCAGAGTGACTTAGACAAATTGGAAGACTGGGCTGCAAGAAATCTGGTGAGGTTCAATAAGGACAAGTGCAGAGTCCTGCACTTGGGCCAGAAGAATCCCAAGCATTGTTACAGGCTGGGGTCCAAATGGCTTAGTAGTTCTGCAGAAAAGGACCTGGGAGTTGTAGTGGATGAGAAGCTGGACATGAGTCAACAGTGTGCCGTTGTAGCCAAGAAGTCTAATGGCATTTTAGGTTGCATCAAAAGGAGCCTTGCCAGTAGATCCAGAGAAGTGATTATTCCTCTTTATTCGGCTTTGGTGAGGCCACATCTGGAGTACTGTGTGCAGTTCTGGGCCCCCAATTATAGGAAGGATGTGGATACACTGGAGAGGGTCCAGCAGAGGGTGACCAAAATAATTAGGGGGCTGGAGCATATGACCTATGGTGAGGGAATTGGGACTGTTTAGTCTGCAGAAGAGAAGACTGAGGGAGGACTTGATAACAGTCTTCAACTTACTGAAGGAAGGTTGCAAAGAGGCTGGAGAGAGGCTGTTCACAGTGGTCACGGATGGCAGAACACGGAACAATGGTCTCAAGTTGCGGTTGGGAAGATCCAGGTTGAGCATTAGGAAAAACTTTTTCACTAGGAGGGTGGTGAAGCATTGGAATGGTCTACCAAGGGAAGTAGTGGAGTGTCCATCCCTGGAGGTGTTTAAGTCTTGCCTTGACAAAGCCCTGGTAGGGCTGATCTGATGGATTTGGTTCTACCTAGGGCAGGGGGCTGGACTTGATGCCTTTTTTTAGGTCTCTTCCAGCTCTATTGTTCTATGATTATATGATTATTTCACCAGGAGTATGGTGAAGCAGTGGAATGCGTTACCAAGAGAGGTGGTGGAATCTCCATCTCTCGAGGTTTTAAGATCTGGCTGGGATGGTTTAGTTTGGGTTGATCTTGCTTTAGTCAGGGGACTGGACTAGATGAGCTCCTAAGGTCCCTTCCAGCCCTAGGATTCTATGATTGTATGAATTGGAAAAGGGCAAATATAGTGTCCATCTTTAAAAAAGGAAAGGAGAATCCAGGGGAGTACAGATTGGTCAGGTTCACCTCATTCCCCAGGAAAAATCATGGAGGGGATCCTCAGGGAATCAGTTTTGAAGCACTTGGAGGAGAGGAAGTTGATCAGAAATAGTCAACATGGATTCATCAATGGCAAGTCATGCCACACCAACCTGATTGCCTTATATGATAACCTAACTGGTTCTGCAATTATTGGAAAGTTGGTGGATGTGAAAGATCTTGACTATAGCAGTGCTTTTGATATGATCTCCCACAGTATGCTTGCCAGCAAGAAGTATGGCTTGTATAAATGGACTGTAAGGTGGATAGAAAAGTGGATAGGGCACAACGGGTGGTGATCAATGGCTCCATGTCTGGTTTGTGATAGGTATCAAAACAGAATACCTATAGTGTCAGTTCTGGGACTGGTTTTGTTTAACATCTTTATTAATGACATGTATGAGGGGATGGATTGCACCCTCAGCAATCTGAGGATGACACTAACCTAGGGGAAGAGGTTGATACACTAAAAGAGTCCAGGGAGACCTAGACAAATTGGAGGATTGGACCAAAAGAAATCCGATGAAGTTCTGCAATGACAAGTGCAGAGTCTTGCACTTAGTATTTGGAATCCCAGGCTCTCCTACAGGCTGACAGCTGACCAGATAAGCAGCAGCTCTGGAGAAAAGGACCTGGGGATTACAGTAGATGAGAAGCTTGATATGAGACAACTGTTTGCCCTTGGAGCCAAGAAAGCTGAAGGGCCAAGATCCTGATATTGTATTATGCTACATTCTGGCCACAGTCTTTGTTCAAAAATCTTTAACATAAAGTTACACAAAGCAGGCTCCAAACCTTTCACTCTAAGTGAATCATTCACAAACAAAGGCTCTTTAGTTATTATCAAACAAGAGCTAATTCAGTTTAAACCTTCAGTATGAAAGCAGTAATTGGGGCTTATCTTGAATTATAGGTTTGTAATTCAATGGAAGGGGTCTGCAAGTCTGGTCTTGGGTGGAAGAGAGAAAGATAAGGAATTTTTTCTCAGATAAGAATTTTACCTACCCTTCACAGATGCCAATCTGAGCCCAGAAAAGTGGGGTTGCATTTATAATTGTACAAAAATATGTATTTGTTCCTTATTGTCTCAAGATCATATCGGAATGTACCTATGGTAACACCTCCCAGAAGTTATCTGACACTTAAACACTAGGAATTGGAATTTAACCAATTTTCTACAGGAGAAAACTTACGTGATAATACCTTTTGTATTCACATGTAAATCTAAGCCCTGTGTGGAGCACTTATGTAATCTTTTAGATGACTGTATTATTTGCACTCATTATGTCTTGCTGCTAGCATCTCTCCAGGGATTTGGAGGAATGCCTAGCCCTTTTGCTTAACTCTGCCCATTGGCACCCTATATAATTCATTGTAATCAGCTGTTTGTCAATTTCACTGATCTTAACTAGCAAAGAGACACTCTGCCAGCTGTGCGTAATAGAGACCTTGCGCTCTACATGGAGTCAAACTTCTGTTCCTTTAAATGCTAATGGCATAGTGGGCAGCATTAGTTGGATCATCTCCAGCAGATCTAGGGAAGAGATAATTCCCCTTTGCACTGGTGAGGCTGCATCCGGAGTATTGCATACAATTCTGAGGCCCACCCCTCCCACCCATTACAGAAAGGCTATGGCTTCATTGCAGAGGCTGAAGGATTTTGGCTTATTTAGTCCACAGAAGAGAAGAGTTGGGGGTGGGAGAGTTGATAACAGCCTTCAACTACCTGGAAGGGGGGCTGGAGGTAAACTGCTTTCAATAGTGTCAGATGACAGAATGAGAGGATCAATGGTCTCAAGTTGCAGTGGGAGAAGTCTAGGTTGGATATTAAGAAAAACTATTTCACAAGAGGGTAGTGAAGCATGAGAATAGGTTACTTATGGAGTGGGGGTGGTAGACTCTCCTTCCCTAGAGGTCTCTAAGTCAGAGCATAACCTGCTCTGCCTGGGATAACTTAGTCTGGATTGGTTCTCCTTTCAGCAGGGGTTTGAACTCAATGAGTTCTCTTCCTCATCTACGATTCTACTGAGCTACTTCCGTCAGAGGGTAGCAAGGGCATTGGTGAGAGAACTCCCATAATCTTTGTTGCCTCCTTGGGTTTAAGTATAGCTTAGTTTCCATCCTAAGACGGGTGTCTTCCCTGTCAGTCACTTCCCTCCCATTCACTGTAATGGACTGAGGAAGTTTGAGGGGGACCCAAACCCACTCTCTCCTCCAGGTTCATGCCAAGGGACCTGGTGGCCCCAGCTGTTGTCAGCTTTCCCATCGCTATCAGAGTGTCTACACTTCCTTAAGTCTCTTCTCTTTGGTCCCTTTCTCCTTCAATGCCTCCTTCACTCTTCCCTCAGCGATCCCTTCACTGTGGCTAGTTGGTATTTTATTGTCCAACCCTTCAGCAGTGCTTCCCCTTCTCTTGTTCCTCTTCCTGAGACTGACTAGATGGAGAGCTTTTAATTGGTACAAGTGGGGCCTTAATTGGCGCCAGGTGTCCACATTATACTGCAGGTTATCCGGAGTCAGATGACCATGTTAGCCTAGAGTAGCCTTTGTTCCCCTCCTGTGACAAACAAATGTCCATTTTTTCAGGCGGAAGGTGTGCAAAATAACCTGGTGACCCTTAAGTGAATGGCCACACTTGGGCATGTTAGGGTGAATTGCATGGGCACTTGAACAGTGTGGTGAGGTACATGGGGTGGAGGCAGGGTCCAGAGACCCTTTTAAATTGTTATAGGGAAATATGCCTCAGCACAAACAGGCTAAACCACTAACCCCACACCAAGAACTGAGGAACCAAATGAATTGGGCAAGTCTAAACCAGTCAGCAGCAGAATTTACTGAATGGCTTGCAGACTGCACTATCTGCAGCCTTCCCCCACGTCTAAAAGTGACAAACAGGAGAAACCTATACAGGAAAGATCGATGGCCTCTGACCTAGCAGCCCAGAGGGCCAGCTGCATACCTTAAAAGGAAAAAATAAGCATGAGATGTATGGTTGTGTAAGATGGGGAGGGTGGCTGAAAGGGGCTGCAGGCAAAGAGAAGCAGAAGCAACCAGGATGTGATGTGTCAGGCATTGGGTGGAGACAGCAAACGGCAGGACCATAAAGGGGGGTAACAACGTAAGGAGATGGAGGAACTCCCTAATCCTGGCAAGACCGGACGCTGTCTGCAACAAGGACTGATCACCCTTCACCGCTCCTCCCACCTGTTCGCGAGCTAAACAGAGTAGTGCGTGAATACCTATTGGTACCACGAAGAAATTTGTAACAGTATAGCTTAGATAGCCAGATGCAGTGTTTTGTTGTTTTGTTCCTGTGGCTGCTGAGCTGTGTAAGTAAAAGTTAGCATTGGCATTTTTAGCTCTGGTTTTCCTTTTAATACCCTGCCATAGCTACGTGTATCACTGTGTGTATGTCTTTAGTTTCATGAGCCTGTAAGGGTCATGTGCAAGGCTGAGGCAAAGATGCCCCAGAACCCCTGAAAAGGCTTTGACCCAATGACCAGGAAGTTCTGACAGCAAGGTGCCTCAGCTGGGAAGCGTGGTCCGCTGAACCGCCGTGTTCTACAGGACAGTTTGTTTGTTTGTATCTGTACGTCACACTCTCCTATTAACCCTTAAGTCCTATCCCCTGAAACTCGAAACTCTCACTTCCTGGGGATAGACAACAGCTTTTAAAAATCAGAATAAATAACAGCCAATGAATTCCCCGACCTGTGGGCTGTTTTAAATAACTACTGGGAGTTAGAAAAACCTCAAGAGGTGTTTCTCTTTCTTTGTTATAATCCTATTGCTCCTGTTAGCAGTGTGGTGTAAGCCATGGCTATAATTACACCAGTTTCGTAATAGCAAAATCAATCCCAGTGGTGCAGGTCGTCACCGAGAAGCAGCCCTCCTTTTTTTTTTTCCCAGTTCAACACTTCACCCATCTCTCACCTCCACCCTTATTTAGGACTTAGAGCACAGCATATTTGCTCCTCAGAAGGAAGAAAAACCAGTGCATCAACAAAGATCATCAAATGCACAGAAATCTCTTTCTTCTATAACTGAATTGTTTTTTTAAAACAGTAGCTGTAACTGAATCATGAAAGATTTTATTAAAAACAGCATGCGTGTGTCATCTCAACTGGCCCTCTACCGATTGTACCCCCTCCCTTGATTACACCTGACCCCTGAAAAGAATACAGGGACAATGAAAAGCATGAAGAAAAAGTAGATAGTAAAGTTTTTGAAAAAAGAGAGTTGCTGAGGGGAGGGGTTTTGGGTTTCCAGTTCACTATACAGCTCCTGTGTACAGTCTGTGTTTTCAAATGGCCCTTCACCCCAGGCTTCCCTGTGTGAAGGGTCCAAAGTTAGAAGAAAGAGGACAGAAACGGGTAGGAAAAAAGATTTTTGGCTTTCATGTTTACAACACAGACATTGCCAGCATGGGGGAGGGGGCTTGCCAAATTTCACTGCCATTGTGGGGCGGTTTGGGAATTTGAATGGCCAGTTGACATGGCCCCAAATATCTTTTTTGGCTGTGGAGCGTGGAGTCTATGGCTTGAGGGCCATATGAACCATTTACCCCGGGCAACAGACAGGCCCCACAATGTGTAGCTGCAGCAGGAGACTTCTCCCCAGTAACAAATAGCCCTCACAGTCCTTGTTGGCATGTGGGGTGTGGGCACAGGGGTTTTCACGGGGGGCCAGTTGGAATAGTCCTCCTCTGCAGCTGCAAGCCCGCACAATTTGTAGCCACAGGGAAAGACTTCTCCCCAGCAACAGCTACCCCAGGGGTTCTTGTTGGGGAGGGGAGACTCAGTTGGCAGCCAGTTAAAGTAGCCCACTGGGTGGTTGCAAATCCCCATAATTCATGGTCTCTGGGGGAGACTTCCCCATGGTGGCAGCAATGACCTGAAAATATTTTTGGTGGGAGGCCAGTTGAAGTAGTCTCCCGGGACAGCTGCAAGCCCCTGAAAATCTTTTCTGCCCTTGGAGCCCTAAACATGCACAAGCCAGGACATGGTGCTGCCTGATTGCTTGGTTAGCATCGAACAGCAGTGGATTATTTATTTGGTCAAGGATTAGCCACATGATGTGGCTGAGTGTGGGAAAGACCACGACTGCATGGCACCTTTTCGGGGGGGTAGAGGCAGGAGTGCACAAATGTGAACAGCTGAGAAGTTTCTCGGCCTCTTATGAAAGCATGACCCCCACCACAACCTTGATGCCACGAGATGTGGTGGAACAGCAGCTGGTGCCAGACAGTGCAGAATTAAAAATACCACGGGCTCAGCTATCAGGTAGAGACAGAACCACAGACTCCATGTTGGGTCTATTTGTAATAGGAAGCTGCACTCATAGCTCTAATAGCAAAGAAAGAAACACATTTCTCAGCCTCTCATACAAACATGACCCCACAGTCACAGGCTTCCTGTTCCCAAATTGAAATCCATGGTCTTCCTGTTACCTAATTGCTGCGCACCTGGAAAGCAGCAACCAGAGCAGTGCACTGTGGGTTACATAGGGAACACCTCTGAGGCTAATTAGTTTAATTTTAACATGTGGCACTTCCACACTGGCCTTTATTCAAACTTTTAAATTCAATCCTGATGCAACACTCAGCTGGTTCCGATGATTTAATGATTTCAATATTAGTGCTCCCTAAATTGAGCTATGGGATATGGGGTGTCTGGGGTAGAGGTAGTACATTTGACTCTCTAGCAGCTGCACCTTTTCAGGAGGATGGAAGCACTGGTCCTCACCCACCACTCAACTCTCACTGTTGGCTCCTAGCAGCTGTTGTGCATTACAGCAACGCCATTCCCCGGGCAACTGCGTCAGCTCGCAGGCAAAACACAGTGAGGCAGGTCTGGTCTGTCTCACATACCGACCTTATGAAGGGACTTGTTCCTTCTCCCTTCTAAAGCACAGTCTCAATGGCGGACCAGGAGGTGTGGTGCTGCTAATCGATAACTCCTGTGAAGGTGGAGGAAGACGCCCCACTGCCTTGTGGGTTATCCTGGGAAGGAGTAGGGCTAAGGGAGTAAACCCTGACAGAAAATCCGGAGGGGAGTCCTAAGGCGGTTCTGTGTCAACTTCTGGCACTGTCCTAGCAACTCCTGCAGCTGAGCTGGTACCGAATGTAGAGGTTATCCTTTCCTTTGGACTATACCAGTAAAGCCAAGAGGGGGGACCTGGTGTCTGGGCAGCCCAGTGTCTCCATAAAAATTGCCCAGGCTCTCACATGGAGAGGTACTCCAGCATCACTTAACAATGTTGAACCAACACGGGAGGCAACAGATACCAGTTATAAGCTCTTGCTCAATTGGCATAGAGAACGAGTGCCAGGGGTTGCTTCCTACAGTGGGAGAGATCATCACATCTCATTGGACAGTCACCACCCACCTTAAACTGGGCAGCCCCCAGCCAGTAGGGTACTGTCTCGCCACAGTTCACTTGCCTCACTGGGTGCATGAGGCTTAAGGTTCCCAAACCTGACAAGTGACTGAAATGAGCACCAGACAAACCAACAAGAAAAGTATTAAGAAAAGGAAATCATCAAAGTTTCAAGCTTGCTTGTTGGAATGTACGGATCGTAGTGACCGGTTTGACTGAAGATCTTCAGGACATCAGCAACACCCTAAAGACCACTGTCATCAACGAGGAACTGAAGAGGCTCCAAGTTGACATCGTTACTTTGCAGGAGATGTGACTTGCAGCTTCGGGATCCCTAAAGGAAAAGGACTACACCTTTTTCTGGCAGGGCAAAGCCCAAGAGGAACCCAGGGAGCACGGTGTCGGGTTTGCCATCAGAAACACCCTTCTGCAAATGGTGGAACTAGTCATGGGAGGATCAGAAAGACTCCTTCAGGTCATACTTCAAACTTGCGCCAGGCCCGTCCACCTGATTCACGCTTATGCTCCAACCCTGAATGCCACACCAGAAGCAAAGGACAAGCTCTATGATGAGGTCAGTGCAAATACCTGCTCGTGAACAATTATACCTTTTTGGTAACTTCAATGCAAGAGTTGGAGCCTATTGTGACTCATGGCCCTCTTGCTTAGGTCACTTCGCTGTGGGAAAAATGAATGACAATGGACAGCATCTCCTTGAACTTTGCACGTACCACAATCTGTGCATCACAAACACATTTTTCCGAACCAAGCCACAGCACAGAGTGTCATGGAGACACCCATGCTCGAAACACTGGTACCAGTTAGACTTGGTCATCACCAGACGCGACAACCTCAAAAACGTCCTCCTGACACGCAGATACCACAGTGCCGACTGCGATACAGATCATTCGCTAGTCTGCTCCAAGCTCAAGCTGAGACCCAAGAAGCTGCACCATTCTAAACCAACTGGAAGGCCCCGCATTGATGCCAGAAAGACGGCAAACTCAGAAAAAGCCGATATATTCAGAGAGACCCTTGAGGAGAATCTGCGCAAGAGCCCTGGGGATGCTGATGCGACATCCAGATGGCAGCATCTGAGGGACACAATCTACAATACGGCCTTGTTACTATTTGGAAGAAGAGCTGGAAACACAAATGACTGGTTCGAAGCTAACTCCAACGAGATGATTTCAGTCATTGAAAAGAAGCACGCTGCACTTCTGGAGTATAAATGCTCACTGAGTCAGAGTACCCATCAAGCACTCAGAGTAGGCAGAAAAATAGTACAGCAGACAGCCAGGTGCTGTGTGAACAACTACTGGCTTAAGTATGCAGCAGTATCCAGACCTGTGCTGACTCTGGTAATCTCAGGGGAATGTACGAGGTCATCAAGAAGGCAATGGGACACATCCAGAACAAGACGGCACCTCTGAAATCCAAATCTGGTGATGTCATCACTGACAAAGCCAAACGGAGTGATGGGTCGAGCACTACTCCAAGCTGTATTCATGCAACAACTTTGTGGTTGATACAGCCCTCAGCATCGAGCTCCTGTCAGTCATGGACGTGCTGGACCAGGAACCAACAGTGGTCAAATTGAAGAAAGCTATTGACAGCACTGCAGTAGGAAAGGCCCCAGGCCAGGATGGTATACCACCAGAGGTAATCAAGTGTGCCTTGGACACACTCCTGGAACCCCCACATGAGCTGCTGTGCCTGTGCTGGAGAGAGGGTGAGGTTCCACAGGATATGCGCTACGCTAACATTGTAACTTTGTATAAGAACAAAGGAGACAGAAGTGACTGCAACAATTACCATGGAATCTCCTTCCTACGTATTACTGGTAAATTGTTTGCTTGTGTCATCCTCGGCAGACTCCAGAAGCTCGCTTGGAGGGTGTATCCTGAATCCCAGTGCAGATTCCTCACCAAGAGCTATCATTGACATGATCTTTTCCCTGAGGCAGCTGCAGGAGAAATGCAGGGAGCAGAGGAAGCCACTCTATGTCGCTTTCATCGACCTGACCAAGGCTTTCGACTCAGTCAGGAGGGATGGACTGTTTAAATTGCTCCACAAGATAGGCTGTCCACCATGGCTACTCAAGATGATCCAGTCTTTCCACGAACACACAAGGGGAAACATCCAATATGATGGCACATCATCGGATGCCTTCAGCATCAGGAGTGGCGTCAAACAAGGATGCGTCCTTGCTCTGACATTGTCCAGGATCTTCTTCGCACTCCTCCTGAAGCAGCCTTTGGATCCTCAACAGAGGGCATCTTTTTGCACACACGATCTGATGGGAAACTGTTTAATCTTGCAAGGCTGAAGGCTAAGTCTAAGGTGCGGGAAGTGCTCATTAGAGACATGCTGTTCGCAGACGACGCTGCTGTAGTGACACACATAGAAGGCCAGCTTCAAAAACTGCTCGATCAGTTCTCCAAAGCATGCAAAGACTTCGGGCTCACCATCAGCCTAGATAAGACAAACGTACTTGGTCAGGATGTTGCTGAACCTCCATCAATCAGCATTGACAATTACACGCTAGAGGTCGTCCACGAGTTTACTTACCTCAGGTCCACCATCACTGACACACTGTCGCTGGAAACTGAGCTAAACAGGAGGATTGGAAAAGCAGCCACAACTCTGTTCAGACTTAGCAAGAGAGTGTGGAACAACAACAAGCTGTACACTCACACCAAAATGCAAGTCTGCAGAGCCTGCATCCTCAGCACCCTCCTCTACAGCAGCGCATCTTGGACCTTGTACGCCTGCCAAGAAAAGAGGCTAAATGTCTTCCACTTGCTCTCAAGCGCATTCTTGGGATATCATGGAAGGACTGAGTGCCCAACAATGCCATCCTCAAGAAAGCTGGAATTTCAACCATGCACACCCTCCTCAGGCAGCAGCAGCTCCACTGGCTTGGCCACGTTCACAGGATGACTTATGGAAGGATCCCAAAAGACATCCTGTACGGTGAGCTTGCCTCTAGCAAAAGACCTCTCGGACTCCCCCAATTGTTCTGTAAAGACGTCTGTAAGAGGGACCTCAAAGAGGTAGACATCGACCCAGATAATTGGGAAGAGCTGGCAGATGACCACAGCAGCTGGAAGCAGGAACTACACAAGTGCCTTCAGAAGGGAGAGATGAAGATCAGACAGCTGGTAGAGGAGAAGCGAGCCAGTAGAAAGGACAGCAAGGACCTGCCAGACACCCACTACATATGCAGCAGATGTAGCAAGGACTGTCACTCTCATGTGGGCCACCACGGTCACAGTCAACACTGCAATGACAATCTTAAATGGAGTTACGAAGGGCATGATCCATAGTCTACGCAGACTGAAGGATGCCTAGTAGTATTTACAGTGAAGACATTGTAATATCATGCTAACTGCCTTAAATTTGACATTGTCTCATAGTGTAGATGTAGCAACAATCATGGCCAGTTTTGGATGGTTTCTAACTTGTTTAGTTGGGATTTTACCAGACTCCTTCACACAAGCTGGGTCTACATGTGAGCACCCTTTTGAAAGGGCAAAAATTAAAGTTTGGCAGTCAAAATATTGGCCATCAACAGGGAGCACCCACCGCCATTATCGGATCACCATTTCAATCTACTCTTTTGAAGGGCCACCACAGGTCTTTCGAAAGAGAGCATCCATATGGCTCCAAGCCCTCTTTTGAAAGAAGTGAAGCAGAAAACGCTGCAGACGGGGTCCCATGGCCTACAAGCCCTTCCAGGGCCGCAGCCAGCTGCCCCTTTTAAAGGGTCCCTCCCTCCACTTTCCCGTCCACACGAGTCAAGTGCTGCCCAGTTTTTCCCAGCCCAGCAGAGCCCACCTGTGCCCACAAGGAAGGCCCAGCAACAGCTCCTTCAGGAGGACACCCTCATTATGGACACTCTACTGGCTGTACACCATTGCCACAGATGCACCCGATCTCACTGGGTGGCTGGGTGGTCCCCCCAGGGCCATGGGGCTCCCCCACCCAGGGCACTGCCGGCCCCCCGCCTGGTGTCCCAATGACTCTGGACCCACCCCAGCAGCACCAACTGGTGGGAGCGCATGGTGCTAGGGGAGTGGGGCGAGGAAAGGTGGCTGCAGAACTTCCACATATCGAGGCAGACCTTGGATGAGATCTGCCACTGGCTCACCCCCGCACTTTGGCACATGTGGCCAACCATCATGCTGGAGAAAACGGTCACGATTGCCATCTGGAAGCTGGTCATCCCAGACTCCTACTGCTCCTTGGGACAGCAGTTCAGGGTGGGCAAGGCCACTGTTGGGGCTGTACTGTTGGAGGTAAGGTGGGGCCGGGTGGGTGGCAGGGCTGGGGCAAGGGAAACCCTCCCCTGCAAGGGGCCGAATGAGGCAGCGGCTGGATGGGTGGGGGTTAAGGGGCTGGACAGGGAGGGGCTTGGATTGGAACGGGGAAGGGGGCTGGCGGGGCCGGGGCTGGGTGACAGAGGGGCAGAATGGGCCTGAGGCAGGAGGAGATGGCAGCCACACCCACGCAAGAGCACGTGTCCCCCCCTCCCCCCACAGATCATCAGAGCCATCACTGCAATGCTGCTCCATAGGGTTGTCCACCTGAGGGATCTGTACAACACCATCACCGGCTTCCAGGACCCGGGCTTCCCGAACTGCATCGGCGCTTTAGATGGCACCCACATCCCCATCCATGCCCCGCCACACAGCGCCGGCTGGTACATCGACAGGAAGAGCCACCATTCAGTGGTGCTCCAGACCCTGGTGGATGCAAGGGTCCAATTCACCGACATCTGTGTGGGCTGGGCCGGCTGCACCCATGACGCCCAGGTCTTCCAGAACTCCAGCCTCTGCCGGCACATGGGGGCCGGCACCTTCAGCCCCCAGCAGGAGATCCTGGTGGCAGAGGATGTCACCATGAAGCACTGTATGGTGGCAGATGCAACCTACCCCCTGCAGCCGCAACTCATGAGGCCCTACATGGGACACCTCAACCCCACCTGGGAGGCATTCAATCAGTGCCTCAACCACGCCCGCAACATTGTGGAGCGGGCCTTTGGGTGCCTTAAGGGGCGGTGGAGGTGCCTCCTCACACGGCTGGAGGTCGGGGTCCTCAATGTGCCCCAGATGGTGGGCGCCTGTTGTGTCCTCTACAATGTTGTGGAGGGCAAGGGGGACGCCTATGTCCCCGGGCGGGGGGGGCCCTCCGGCCAGCACCGGCTATGAGCAGCCGGGCACCGCACCCATCTGCCAGGCCCACCAGGATGACCACTGCATCTGGGAGGCCCTCAGGCAGGCCTTTGCCAATGGCCACCTCTGACTCGCATGCAAGCCCATATCCCATGCATATCTGCCACCCACCGTTCCCGCCACCCTCACCAGCACCGCACCCACATATCTACCACCCATCATCCCCCTGAGGAGCACAGCATGGAGTGGTGAACAATAAAATAAACATTTATCTACACTATTCTCGTTAACTATGTACAGGGGGTGGGAACCTAACTTGGAGCGGAGCAAGGCCCTCATTCCGGGGCAGGGGTGGTGGTCTGTGAGCCCCGTCAGCCCTTGAAGCCCCTGCTTCCCCGGGTGTGGGACCCCCTGCAGGGAGGAGAAGGTGAGGGTAGCACCGGCAGATAATGCTGGCGAATAGGCCTGGTGGGGGCAGAGCGTGCGGGCTCAGTGGGGCGGAGGGGGCAATCTCGGTGGCGGTGGCGGGGGGCAGGCTCAGAGGGGGGAGCTGACAGGGGGGCCAGGAGGCGGACAACAATGGCAGTATGGTCCTGGAGGCCGTGGCCAATGTCCTCCAGGGTGGTCAGCAGCCTCTCCCAGGCCGTCCTCCTCCAGTCCATGTTGGGCTGGGTGAGCCTCAGGTGCTGCTTGGCTACCTTGCCCTGGCACTGGCTGGCTGGGTCCTCCTTGGCCCAGTGAGGGGCCCTCTAGCCATGGCCCCAACAGCACACTGCCTGGGGTGGCATCTGGGCACCTACAAGGGCTGTAGGGGGGCTCTCAGGGATGAGGGATGGCGCAGGGCTCTCCCAGCCCATAGATGGTATGGCTGTGTAGAGAGGAGGACAGCACGTCAGTAATGTGCCCCGAACAGAGGACACCTGGCTGTGGCCCACCTGTGCGAGCCCACCCCATGGGTCCCCTGCTCCCTCAAAGGACATTGACCCCCCTCAAGGGGCAACGACCTGCCCCCCCATGGGCTGGGGCTCCTGGCCCGGGAGCGTGTCCAGGGCTCTCTCATGAAGGTGGTCCTTCCTGGCCTGCAGTGTGCCAGCCCCAGGTGCTTTCCAGCACTGACCAGCTGCCGCCCCTGTGCAGCTTACAGTGCTGTCCACTGAAGGTGGGTGCTGGGCATTGCTGGTGTGTCACCGTGGGGTGCCACATCCCATGGGGGGGGTGGCCTGTGTGGCCCTGGACCACCGGTCCTGTGCACAGGTGACTAGCCATTGCATCGCCCCCCCCTTGTGGAGCAGGTGTGCACCCCTCCCTGTACGTACCAGAGGGTCCCTCGGCGATGTCTGGGGATGGCTGGCTCCTGGTTGCCCAGCTGGAGGAGCGGGAGGGGATAACGATGGTGAGGTCCCCCTCCTCATTCGACCACTCCGTGGTCCCCTCACCCTCCTGGGTTCCCGGTCCGGGCTGCTCTTCCTCCTCCTCTGGCTGCAGCTCCTCAGCAGATGTGTTCAGGAATGCCAGGGGTGGGAGTTATCCTGGGGCCCCAGGATGCCCCAGAGCTCCTGGAAAAAGGGGCATTTGCTGGAGCTGCCCTGGAGTGGCCAGCCTGGTCCCTGGCCCAGGCATAGCCCTGTTGCAGCTCCTTTACCTTGGAGGGTAACTGCTCTGCGATATGCTCTGGGTGGCCCCTGGTGTGGAGGTCCTGCACCAGGTGGGTGAAAGCTGCAGCATTGTGCTGCTTCACCCCCTTCTTGTGCAGGCCCTCCTCTTCCTTCCACAGGTGAAGGCAGTCCCGCTCCCACTCCATCCAGGAGGGGGCCCTTTTTTTCACCCCCTGGGAGCCCTGGGAGCCCAGCGGAGCTTGCAGCTGGAGCACATGGAGAGGCTGCTCCTAGCACATTCTCAGCTTCCTGCCACGGGTTTCCTGCGTGCGTGTGGCTTTAAGGCAGCCGAATGCAGGAACCATAGAGTCCCACTGCTGCCAGCCAGAGCCACCCTGCTCTCCAGCTGACCAGCAACATGGTGGACCCATATTTCGAAGAAGCAGACTGTGAAGCGTCTACTCGTGTACCCTTTCGATTTAGTATTTTGAAAGGGGCCGATCTTCCTGATCTGAGATCAGGGTTCAGATTTTGAAGTCTGCACCCCGTTCTTTCGATTTTCTTTCGAAAGATGGGTATACAAGTGTGGACAGTCCTCCACCCTTTCAAAAAAGGGCCACTTATTTCAATTTTTTGTGCACGTGTAGACACAGCTACAATATAGCTGAGATATTTGGCCTCCATAAACACTATTGCGCAGTTGGCAGGGTTCACTGTCAGGCCAATTCACGTGAAGGTATCAAGAGCTATTTCCACCTTCTCCAGCTGGGTTTCTCAGTCTCCCACTAATAGATAAAAAAACATAGCTTGTGGGTGCTCTGCTAATCATCTGGGCAGCATTTGCCTTTCTCCTGAGTGGCCACACAAGCACACAGCTTACAGGGAGTACTGGCCATGAACATTTGCTCATTTTATCCTTTCTACTCCATGCATGAGCAAACACATTATGGTATCTAGTCAGCCACAGCATCCTCTCTGCCACTTGTATGTGAAGGATCCTGCAAAAATCATGAGAAAAGAATGGGAGAGCTGTTACTTTTCAAAAACATGGAAAGAAAATTATCTTGTGATTTCAGTTTTGTTTGAAAAAGAGTAACCAAAAGTACACTTAAACATCGGGCACTTATAAAGTGCTCCCTTTATGCCTTTAAATATTCTATAAAAGTGTAAAATAATATTTATTTTATTAGTATTATAAACATTAATGAACTATTTTCATTAAATGAAAAAAAAACCAAGCTGAATGTAATGTTGGACATAACACAGTCCAACATTACAGAGTAACGTTGGCACAGTAGTTGCCAGATGACATCAGACCCAAACACCCTCTGGTCCAGTATCCTGTCTCTCACAGAGATCTATAATGCATCGGGGTGTACGCTTCTGAGCCAGATAAACAGAGATATGCTAGTTGCCATTGTGCAAGCTCATCCAACTGCCCAGGTCTGCCCCCTCCCCGCAAAAAAAATCTGGCTTCTAATTTGGACTGAAAACAAAGTTCAAAGTGTCAACATTTTCTCCACAAAACAAAAATTCTGCATTTGATCATAGCTTCTCTCTCTCTCTCTCTCTCTCTCTCTCACACACACACACAAGCCGTGTCTACACATGCACGCTACTTCGAAGTAGCGGCACTAACTTCGAAATAGCGCCCGTCGTGGCTACACGCGTCAGGCGCTATTTCGAAGTTAACTTCGACGTTAGGCGGCGAGACGTCGAAGTCGCTAACCCCATGAGGGGATGGGAATAGAGCCCTACTTCGACGTTCAACGTCAAAGTAGGGACCGTGTAGTCATTGCGCGTCCCGCAATGTCGAAATTGCCGGGTCCTCCATGGCGGCCATCAGCTGAGGGGTTGAGAGACGCTCTCTCCAGCCCCTCAGCTCAATGGTGGCCACGTGGAGCGGCCCCTTAAAGGTCCCCTCCCCCTCCCTTCCTGTGCAGGAAGCTGAGGGATCGTACAGGCGGCAGCCCACACACGCGGCCAGCCTGCACCACCCGCAGCCCCACACAGCTGCAATGGCTGCCCGGAAGCCCCCCCAGCACCCCCAGGGGAACCCCCAAGGGAAGCCAGGGCAGCCAGCCCACCCAGAAGGGCAGCCAGGCTGGCAAGCGGCAGTGGGGCCCCTCCTGGACGGAGGCCGAGCTGTGGGACCTGCTGGGGCTCTGGAGTGAGAAGGAGGTGCTCCAGGTAATGGGGAGCAGGAGGCGGAACACGGATGCATTCGCTCGGCTGGCCGACGGCCTGGCTGCCCGGGGTCACCCTGCCCGCACTCCTGATCACGTCAGGAGTAAGGTGAAGGAGCTGCGGCAGGGTTACTCCTGGGCCTGGGATGCGGCCAGCCGATCTGGGGCCGCCCCCGTCACTTGCCCCTTTTACAGGGAGCTCAGGGACATCCTGGGCCCCCGGCACACCTCCTCCCCTCCGGCCACCCTTGACACCTCGGCCGATGAGCCCCAGCAGGCCCTGCAGCCGAAATCCGCCCCGGAGGCAAGCCCCGCACCCCGGGCACCCCCCCCAGAGGCCACCCCCGGGACATCGCGGCAGGAGGAGGAGGAGGGGGGCTCCTCCTCCACAGAATCCGGGCTGCAGATCCTCCTCCTGCCATCCTGGAGCAGCAGCAGGGCCTCCGCCCCCGGGGGATCTCCGGACCGTGGGAGCGGACCGACAGGTAGGTACCCCCCTCTGGTGGACACCCCTGGGCTTGAGGGGCGGGGGGTAATAGATATGTGTCCAGGGCCCCCCACATGCTCACATGGCCATGGCCTCAAGGACAGCAGGGCCGTGGCCCTCAAAGCACTGCATCAGCCCCTGCCCCCCCGAAACCCGCACGACAGTGCCATGCCCCATCCCTGGGCCAGGGGGGAGCGGAACCTCGAGGGGCCCCCAGGAGGAGGTGGTGGGACACCCCGCAGCAGCAGCAGCATGTGATGGAGTGGGGGGAGTGCAAAAGGGAGACTCAGGCTACATATGAGCAACAAGAGCTGAGTAGCTCCCAGGGGCAAAGGAGGATCCTGGGGCTACAGCTGGCAGGTGAGACCTCTGCCCTGAACAAACAGGAGGGAGGAGCCGAGCTGGCTTGGAATTGGGGGGGAGGGTGGGGGCCACAGGTAGAGGCTAGGGGAAGGGAGAGCTGGAAGGCAGCCAGCCTGAGGAGGGGGAAAGCTGCATCCCAGAGGGGCACCCCTTGGGGTCTTCTCCCTACGACGGGTTGGAAGGACTGTCTCTTCCGACAGCTGGTGCTGTCACTCCTGGCAGAAACTGGGAGTCTGTGGCCTAAGAAACCTCTCCTGCTGTCAGACCCAGCGGGGTGAAGTGAGAGTCGCTCCCACCAGGGGACGGAGTGCAGGGCAGGGGGACGCCTGAACCCCATCCATCACAGCAGCATCTCCCGGGGACGGGGATGGGGAACCTGCAGCACAGGGCTGGGAGGACAAAGGCCACAGCTCGGGGCCCACACTAACGCCTTTCTCCATTCTTCTTCCCCCCCTCCTCTCCTGTGTCCCACACCTGCACCATCAGAAGGACCGGAAGAGAGGGCCGGTGAGGCCTCAGTTGTCCCAGACAGCCCTCTGGGACCATCGCTCCAGGCCAGCCCCTCGGCCGAGGACCGACCAGCCCCACGGCGGGCTAGACGGCGGACCCCACACCACCACCACCTGACGGCGACAGACCCCCAGCTGCTGGCCATCCACCGACAGCAGCTGGAGGTCGCGGACCAGCCACTGCAGCTGCAGGAGCGGGCGCTGGCCTGGTGCCAGGAGGCATGGGGGGGCCTACATGGAGACTTTTAACCGGCTGGTGGACTACCTGTACCCCCATGCCGTGCCGGCCGCCGCAGCGCCCGCCCTGCCTGCTCCACCAGCCCCACCACCAGCTGCTCCGCCCGTCGCCATCCCGTCCGCCATCGCCCCGCCACCCACCGCCGAGAGCCGGAGCGCCGAGGGACTCCTGGAGCCACCTGAGACTCGCCGGGCATCATATCTTCCGGTGCGGCCCGCCCCAACCAGCCCCGGACAGGGCTGCGACCGTGGCGGGGCTCCCGGCTGGCCACGCCCAGTGCCGGGCTATAGGGGCGAGGGGCCCAGGACGTGGCCCCCCCCCTTGTATATCGTTTACAGTTCTTCTTTGGTGCCCCCCGTTTGCCCCATCCCCCCCATGTAAATAGTTCTCCCCTTTATCCTCCCTGGTTTTCTTTTTATTATTGAGGACACTTGTTTGTTACTATTGTTTTATTTTTGTACATATTAGTTTGTTTCCACATGTTGTATATAGTTTGTTCTTGTTTTATATATTTACAGTTAAAAAAAAAAGTTCTCAAAGAAAAACCAGTTTGAGTTCAGCCACAAGTGCGTGCTGTCATTTGTCCAGGAAAAGTGGGAGGGGGGTGCGGTGGTGTGCTCCATGGTGTGGGCGTTGGGGCAGGAGTGTGGGGGAGGAAGGGGCGGGCAGTAGGGGGCCTGGGCAGAGTTCACCCCGCGTCCTGTTCATCAAAGTGGGCCCGCAGGGCCTCCCGGACCCGGGTCCCCTCGGGGTCCACCTGCCGACTGGGGGCAGCAGGTGGCTGGACGTCTGCCCTGCTGGCCTCCGCAGCCCAGCCCTGAAGAAAGCTCTCCCCCTTGCTCTCCACCAAATTGTGCAGGGCGCAGCAGGCACCCACAATCTGGGGGATGTTGTGGGGGGCCGCATCCATGCGGGTGAGGAGACATCTCCAGCGTCCCTTCAGGCGGCCAAATGAGCGCTCCACCACCTGGTGCGCACGGTTTAGGCGCTCGTTGAAGCACTCCTGACTAGCGGAGAGATGGCCCGTGTATGGGTGCATGAGCCACGGGCGCAGGGGGTATGCCGCATCTGCGATGACGCAGAAGGGCATGGTGGTGTCCCCCAGAGGGATCTCCCGCTGGGGGATGTAGGTCCCCGCCTCCAGCCGGCGGCACAGGCCCGAGTTCCGGAAAACCCGGGCGTCGTGGGTGCTGCCAGGTCAGCCCACATAAATGTCCTGGAAACGTCCCCGGCTGTCCACCAAGGCCTGGAGGACGACAGAATGGTAGCCCTTGCGATTCAGGTATCGTCCTCCACTGTGATGCGGGGCGCGGATGAGGATGTGAGTCCCATCCAGAGCCCCGAAGCAGTTGGGGAAGCCCAGGGTGGCAAAGGCGGAGATGGTGGCATCTGGGTCCCCCAGCCTCATGAGCCTGTGCAGGAGCATGGCGTTGATGGCACGCACAACCTGCAGAGAAAGCATATGGGACAGCCCCAATGAGGGGTGAGCAGGGTGTGCGTGGCCCTGCCCTGCCCTGCCCTCCTCTGCCCTCCCCCGCCCTGGCCTCCCCTCCCCTCCCCTGCCCGGGCCCCCCTCCCACCGTGGGTTCTCTTACCTCCATGAGGACAGCCCCGACGGTGGCCTTGCCGACACCAAACTGCTGCCCACGGATCGGTAGCTGTCGGGAGTGGCCATTTTCCAGATAGCGATGCCGACCCGCTTCTGTACTGTGAGGGCACGCCGCATGGCGGTGTCCTGGTGCCTGAGTGCGGGGGTGAGCCACTGGCACAGCTCCATAAATGTCTGCCGGCTCATCCTGAAGTTCCTGAGCCAGCGGTCGTCGTCCCACTCCCCAAGCACCAGCCGCTCCCACCAGTCGGTGCTGGTGGGGTAGCTCCACAGCCGCCGGCGTGTGAGGCAGGGGGTTGGGGGGGCGGGGTGCTGCAGCGTTAGGGGTTGAGCCCTGCTGCCCTGGGGGCAGCTCCTCCTCCGGTGTAGTAAGGAGGTGCTCAACTGCCTCCCGCATGGCATGGAGCAGGGCAAGCCCTGCTCCTGCCGGGAGGGCTGGGTGGACCTCTGGCTGCTGCTGCTGCTGCTGCTGCTGCTGCTGGGGGTCCATGCCTGCGGCGCCCGGGGTCTGTGTGCCTATAGCTCCTCAGACCGCGTGCTGTGCATGCTGAGTGTGTCTGGGAGGGGCCCTTTAAGGGAGCGGCTAGCTGTTGCCCAGGAAGCGCTAGTCCGCCCTGTGACTCTGTCTGCACCTGTGCCTGGCATCCCTATTTCGATGTGTGCTACTTTGGCGTGTAGACGTTCCCTCGCTGCGCCTATTTCGATGTTGGGCTGCGCAACGTCAAAGTTGAACATTGACGTTGCCGGCCCTGGAGGACGTGTAGACGCTATTCATCGAAATAGCCTATTTCGATGTCGCTACATCGAAATTGGCTATTTCGATGTAGCGTGCACGTGTAGACGTAGCCACACACACACACACACACACAGGTCAGTGGTTCTCAGCCTTTTCGGACTTCAGTACGTTTTCAGAGGCTAATTTGTCTGGCATACCCACACATTTCACCTAATTTAAAAATTACTTCCTCACAGAATCAAATATAATATACAGAAATGTCACAGCATACTATTACTGAAAATTGCTTACTTTCTCACTTTTAGTATATCATTATAAAGTAAAACAATTGGAATATAAATATTGTGCTTACATTTCAGCATATGGCACAGTATGAACTAAGTCATTGTCTATGAAATTGTACTTTGCACTGAGTTTACTAGTGCTATTTATGTAGCCTTTATAAAACTATTCCAATATCTAGATAAGTTGATGTATCCCCAAGAAGATGCCTGTGTACTCCCAGGCTACAAGTACCTCTGTTTGAGGACTATTCTCATGGATAAACACCTGTGCATTTCAGTAATCTACAAACTGTCAGGGCTTTCTTCACACTCTGAGTGCAGAAAGTGGGAGCCAGCCAAACCTTAAAAATGCCTTGCCTACAAAGGTTCTGCTTAAAAACTTCCCCAAGGTCACAGATTCCTGGAACCTGAGAGGGTAGGTGCCACCACCCAGGTTAAAAGAAAAACAAATCCAGAAAGATACACTGGGGGATGCCCCTCTGTGGGATAAGCATCCAGGTCTTTTCCTTCCCTTAGAAGAGAGCTTGGAAACAGAACTGTAATCTGATAGCTAGCCTTTCAGTCTAAGGCATGAACAGACTCAGACTCTTCTCTAGGACACAGATCAAATCATTGTCTTACAAAAGTAATTTATCACAAAACAAGGGAAAACAACTCAAAAACATTCCAGTTGCAGCACAGAGAATTCCTTCCCTGGGATTCAGTTTAGAAGTTATATGGTATAGAGAGAAGAAACAAATCATTAACCAGAGCTACTGAAAAAAAAATCCACATCAAATTCAAAATAACCATAACCTGACTGTGTCCACTACACATCCCTTCTACTTACATAGCGATGGCTGATTATGAGACAACCAAGATATCTCCTGGATTCATTCCAGCTGCTTAGGAGTAATAATTTCTCTTTGTTCTCCTCTGCAGCCATGCAAACAAAGACCCCTCAGACTGCAATCATTCTCAGTTCAAAAAAAAGTTTCTCTTCTTCCCATTGCCTTACCTGACCAACCCCTGCAGATAGTTGTTTATGGTTCTGTAATCATTCATGACATGGCCCCTAAATTACAACAGAAATGGAAGTCCGCACTGGCTGTCATTTTTCTCAGGAGGTCTAGGAAAACATAGTTAAGAAGATATATGTACACTTAAACATCCTATGATCTACATGAAGAACCAGCAAATCACTTCACATTTATGTAGTACAATGCCTAATATAAGCTGTGTCTACACGTGCACGCTACTTCGAAGTAGCGGCACTAACTTCGAAATAGCACCCGTCACGGCTACACGCGTCGGGCACTATTTCGAAGTTAACTTCGACGTTAGGCGGCGAGACGTCGAAGTCGCTAACCCCATGAGGGGATGGGAATAGCACCCTACTTCGACGTTCAACGTCGAAGTAGGGACCGTGTAGTCGTTGCGCGTCCTGCAACGTCGAAATTGCCGGGTCCTCCATGGCAGCCATCAGCTGGGGGCTTGAGAGACGCTCTCTCCAGCCCCTCAGCTCACTGGTGGCCGCGTGGAGCGGACCCTTAAAGGTCCCCTCCCCCTCCCTTGCTGTGCAGGAAGCTGAGGGAACGTGCAGGCTGCAGCCTGCACACGCGGCCAGCCTGCAGCACCCTCAGCCACCCACCCAGCGGCGATGGCTAGACGGCAGCCCCCCCAGCACCCCCAGGGGACCCCCACCAAGGGGAGCCAGGGCAGCCAGCCCAGCCAGAAGGGCAGCCAGGCTGGGAAGCGGCAGTGGGGCCCCTCCTGGAAGGAGGCCGAGCTGCGGGACCTGCTGGGGCTCTGGAGCGAGGAGGAGGTGCTCCAGGTAATGGGGAGCAAGAGGCGGAACACGGATGCGTTCCCTCGGCTGGCTGACAGCCTGGCTGCCCGGGGTCACCCTGCCCGCACTCCTGACCACGTCAGGAGTAAGGTCAAGGAGCTGCGGCAGGGTTACGCCCGGGCCCGGGATGCGGCCAGCCGATCTGGGGCCGCCCCCGTCACTTGCCCCTTTTACAGGGAGCTCAGGGACATCCTGGGCTCCCGGCACACCTCCTCCCCTCCGGCCACCCTTGACACCTTGGCTGACGAGCCCCAGCAGGCCCTGCAGCCGGAGTCCGCCCCGGAGGCAAGCCCCGCACCCCGGGCCCCCCCCCCCCCCGGAGGCCACCCCCGGGACATCGCGGCAGGAGGAGGAGGAGGAGGAGGAGGGGGGCTCCTCCTCCACAGAATCCAGCCTGCAGATCCTCCTCCTGCCATCCCGGAGCAGCAGCAGGGCCTCCGACCCCCGGGGATCTCTGGACCGTGGGAGCGGACCGACAGGTAGGTACGCCCCTCTGGTGGACACCCCTGGGCTTGAGGGGCAGGAGTAAGAGATCTGTGTCTGGTGCCCCCCACATGTTCACATGGCCATGGCCCCACGGACACCAGGGCCATGGCCCTCACCACAGCACTGCATCCATCAGCCCCTGCCCCAGCCCACCCCGCATGACAGTGCCATGCCCCATCCACGGGCTGGGGGGAGCGGAACCTCGAGGGGCCCCCAGGAGGAGGGGGTGGGACACCCCGCAGCAGCAGCATGTGATGGAGTGGAGGGAGTGCCAAAGGGAGACTCAGGCTACATATGAGCAACCAGAGCCGACTAGCTCCCAGGGGCAAAGGAGGATCCTGGGGCTACAGCTGGCAGGTGACACCTCTGCCCTGAACAAAGAGGAGGGAGGAGCCGAGCTGGCTTGGACTTGGGGGGCGAGGGCAGGACCCACAGGTAGAGGCTAGGGGAAGGGAGAGCTGGAAGGCAGCCAGCCTGAGGAGGGGGAAAGCTGCATCCCAGAGGGGCACCCCTTGGGGTCTTCTCCCTACGACGGGTTGGAAGGACTGTCTCTTCCGACAGCTGGTGCTGTCACTCCTGGCAGAAACTGGGCATCTGTGGCCTAAGAAACCTCTCCTGCTGTCAGACCCTGCGGGGTGAAGTGAGAGTCGCTCCCACCAGGGGACAGGGTGCAGTGCAGGGGGACCCCTGAACCCCATCCATCACAGCAGCATCTCCCGGGGACGGGGATGGGGAACCTGCAGCACAGGGCGGGGGGGACAAAGGCCACGGCTTGGGCCCACACTAACGCCTGTCTCCATTCTTCTTCCCCCCCCCCTCTCCTGTGTCCTGCACCTGCACCATCAGAAGGACCGCAAGAGAGCGCCGGCGAGGCGTCAGTCGTCCCGGAGAGCCCTCCAGGACCATCGCTCCAGGGCAGCCCCTCGGCCGAGGACCGACCGGCCCCACGGCGGGCTAGACGGCGGACCCCGCGCGTCCAACCGCCGATGGCGACGGACCCCCAGCTGCTGGCCATCCACCGCCGGCAGCTGGAGGTCGTGGAGAAGCACCTCCAGCTGCAGGAGCGGGTGCTGGCCTGGCGACAGGAGGCATGGGGGGCCTTCATGGACACATTTAACCGTCTGGTTGACTACCTGGCCCCCCATGCCGCGCTGGCCGCAACACTGCCCGCCCTGCCTGCTCCTGCAGCCCCACCATCAGCTGCTCCGCCCGTCGCTGTCCCGTCCGCCGTCGCCCCGCTACCCACCGGAGAGGGCCGGCACGCCGAGGGACCCCTGGAGCCACCTGACACTCGCCGGCCACCATACCTTCCGGTCCAGCCTGCTCCCACCCAGCCACGGACCAGGCTGCGACCGCGGCGGGGCTCCCGGCCAGCCACGCCCAGTGCCGGGCTATAGGGGCGAGGGGCCCGGGACATGGCCCCCCCCCCTTGTATATAGTTGGACCCTGTTTTTTTCGGCCCCCCGTTTGCCCCGTCCCCCCCATGTACATAGTACTCCCCTTTATCCTCCCTGGTTTTCTTTTTTGGATGGCGCACAGTTGTTTGTTTTGTTGTATTGTTTTTTTTGTGCACATATTGCTTTTGTTGAACGTTTGTCCCTACTTTTTGGTTTGTGTTTCACATATTTATTGACATACAAAAAAAAAAAGTTTCTGAAAGACAAAAGAAAAGTTTACGTTCAGCCACTAGTGTGTGCTGTCATTTGTCCAGGACAAGTGGGGCGGGGGCGGTGGGGTGCTCCATGGTGTGGGCGTTGGGGCAGGAGTGTGGGGGAGGAAGGGGCGGGCAGTAGGGGGCCTGGGCAGAGTTCACCCCGCGTCTTGTTCGTCGAAGTGGGCCCGCAGGGCCTCCCGGACCCGGGTCCCCTCGGGGTCCACCTGCCGATTGGGGGCAGCAGGTGGCTGGATGTGTGCCCTGGCGGCCTCTGCAGCCCAGCCCTGGAAAAAGGTCTCCCCCTCGCTCTCGACCAAATTGTGCAGGTCGCAGCAGGCACCCACAATCTGGGGGATGTTGTTGAGGCCTGCATCCAGGAGGGTGAGGAGACATCTCCAGCGTCCCTTCAGGCGGCCAAATGAACACTCCACCACCTGGCGCGCGTGATTCAGGCGCTCGTTGAAGCGCTCGTGGCTAGCGGAGAGGTGGCCTGTGTAGGGGTGCATAAGCCACGGCCAGAGGGGGTAGGCCTCATCTGCGATGAGGCAGAGGGGCATGGTGGTGTCCCCCAGAGGAATCTCCCGCTGGGGGATGTAGGTCCCCGCCTCCAGCCGGCGGCACAGGCCCGAGTTCCGGAAAACCCGGGCGTCGTGGGTGCTGCCAGGCCAGCCCACGTAAATGTCCTGGAAACGTCCCCGGCTGTCCACCAAGGCCTGGAGGACGACAGAATGGTAGCCCTTGCGATTCAGGTATCGTCCTCCACTGTGATACGGGGCGTGGATGGGGATGTGAGTCCCGTCCAGAGCCCCGAAGCAGTTGGGGAAGCCCAGGGTGGCAAAGGCGGAGATGGTGGCATCTGGGTTCCCCAGCCTCACGAGCCTGTGCAGGAGCATGGCGTTGATGGCACGCACAACCTGCAGAGAAAGCACATGGGACAGCCCCAATGAGGGGTGAGCAGGGTGTGCGTGGCCCTGCCCTGACCCCCATGCCCTGCCCTGCTCTGGTCCCCTGCCCTGTCCTGCCCTGGCCCCCATGCCCTGCCCTGCCCTGCACTGCCCTGCCCTGCCCTGCTCTGGCCCCCCTGCCCTGCCCTGGCCCCCATGCCCTGCCCTGCCCTGCCCTGGCCCCCCTGCCCTGCCCTGGCCTCCCCTGCCCTGCCCTGCCCTCCCCCCGTGGGTTCACTTACCTCCATGAAGACAGCCCCGACGGTGGCCTTGCCGACACCAAACTGCTGTCCCACGGATCGGTAGCTGTCTGGAGTGGCCAGCTTCCAGACAGCGATGCCGACCCTTTTCTGTACTGTGAGGGCACGCCGCATGGCGGTGTCCTGGTGCCTGAGTGCGGGGGTGAGCCACTGGCACAGCTCCATAAATGTCTGCCGGCTCATCCTGAAGTTCCTGAGCCAGCGGTCGTCGTCCCACTGCCCATGCACCAGCCGCTCCCACCAGTCGGTGCTGGTGGGGTAGCTCCACAGCCGCCGGCGTGTGAGGCGGGGTGGGGGGCGGGGTGCTGCAGGGGTAGGGGTTGAGCCCTGCTGCCCTGGGGGCATCTCCTCCTCTGGGGCAAGGAGGTGCTCAGCTGCCTCCCGCATGGCACGGAGCAGGGCAAGCCCTGCTCCTGCCGGGAGGGCTGGGTGGACCTCTAGCTGCTGCTGCTGCTGCTGCTGCTGCTGCTGCTGCTGCTTGGGGTCCATGACTGCGGCTTCTGGGGTCTGTGTGCCTATGGCTCCTCAGACCGCGTGCTGTACAGGCTGAGTGTATCTGGGAGGGGCCCTTTAAGGGAGCGGCTAGCTGTTGCCCAGGAAGCGCTAGTCCGCCCTGTGACCCTGTCTGCAGCTGTGCCTGGCATCCCTATTTCGATGTGTGCTACTTTGGCGTGTAGACGTTCCCTCGCTGCGCCTATTTCGATATTGGGCTACGCAACGTCGAAGTTGAACATCGACGTTGCCGGCCCTGGAGGACGTGTAGACGCTATTCATCGAAATAACCTATTTCGATGTCGCCACATCGAAATAGGCTACTTCGATGTAGGCTTCACGTGTAGACGTAGCCATAGAGGTCAAGCCCTAAACAGCCGAGTGTAGAAACCCCTCATGAGAGAGTGCAGCAGCCACTTTGTTAGAAGCCCTTGAAATGTGTTCAATGTCAAAGCTGAAGTCTTGGAGAGCCAAACTCCATTTAAGGAGTTTCTTGTTAGACTCTTTGGCTGTGTGAAGCCACTTTAACATAGATGAAAATATTGTCCTCTCACATACAGTCACAGCTTCTCTACAGCATGCACAATAGCATTGAGTTCTTTCTCTGTGATAGACCAGTGGCTTTCCCTCTCAGAGTATTTTGCTGAGAAATGTAACAGGGTGAAATTGTGGATCTGGTCCTTTCTGCATTAGAACTGCACCCATAGAATGCTCTGTCACATCGGTGGTGATGACAAAAAGCTTGTCATAGTCTAGGGCCCTTAGTAGAGGGTCAGACATAAGTCTTAAACTGCTCAAAAGCTTTCTGGCACTGGTCAGTCTAATTGACTGCATTTGGTTGTTTCTTTTTGGTCAAGTCAGTTAGTGGAGCAGCAATTTGACTATAGTGAGACACAAACTGCCTGTAATACCATAATACCTTGCCAAGCCTAGGAAGGATTGGACCTCTTTCTTTGATTTGGGGATTGGCCAATTGTGGATAGACTCTACTTTTCCCTGTAGAGCATTGAAAGTTCCTTGACCCACCAAGATAAATCCAAGATAAATCACCCTACTGAGGCCAATTTGACCTTTTTTAGCCTAAACAGTCAGCTGTGCTTCTTTTATATGCTAGAAGACATCCTGGAGGTGTCCTAGGTGTTCTACCCATGAGTCAGAGACTACAACCACATCATCCAGATAGGCTATGGTAAATTCATCAAATCCAGCTAGCAGACTATTTACGAGACTTTAGAAGGTTGCCAGTGCATTGCGTAGCCCAAAAGGGAGAATACTGAATTCATACAGCCCCACATATGTATGGAAGGCTGACTTTTGCTTCACTGATTCTTCTAGAGGTACTTGCCAGTATCCCCTGGTTGAGTCTAAGGTGGAGATGAACTGGGTGTGTCCCAGTTTCTCCAAAGCTCATCTGTACATGGCACTGGATAGTTGTCTGGGTGAGTTACAGCATTTAGCTTATGGTGGTTCACAAAAAAACAGATTTCCACATCTGGTTTGGGAACTAGAACTACTGGAGGAGCCAATGTGCTCTCAGAAGGGCGAATTACACCCATTTCTAGCATGTCCTTTTTTTCTTCTCTATAGCCACTTTGGCTGCAGGAGCAATTTGGTAGGGTTGGGCTCTGACTAGGTGTTCATCACATATATTATTGGAGTGGAACACCCATTCTGTTCGTCCCAAGGTGGCTGAGAACATTGGGGTGAACCTGGTGCACAGCTCCATCATCTGCCCTCTCTGCTCATGGCTAAGCTCCATGGAAAGGGTTACCACTTCTACTCCACCCTTGCCTTTCCCGTCATAGTAGGCGTCTTCCTGTCTTTCATCATCTTCCTTCTCCTGGGCAGTAAACTGAAGAACCTTGACTTCTCAGGAATAAAGCAGCTTTAGAGAATTCACATGCTATACCTTAGGCTTAAGATCAGGGTCTGGGAAAGCTGTGAGTTAATTAACCTTGCCTTGGTGCTCTTGGACTGTGATGCTTCCATCTCATTGGCCTGAAGTGCCTTCCAGACTGTGCTATGTTCCTCTAAAGAGTGATGGTATTTTGTAGGCTGTTTACAAAATCTGAAATGTTAGTTACTAGAGGAGGAGTAGCCACCTCCCATTGCTGCTTTACTAGTTGCAAAGGACCCGTAACCTCGCATCCATACACAGGTTTGAATGGTTAGAATCCCAGATTGGGATGTGGGATGTCTCTATAAGCAAACAGCAGCTGTGGCAATGCCAAGTGGCAATAATTGGAACACTCATTCATGAATTTATGTATCATTGCCCACAATGTTACACTAAATCACTCCACCAGGACATTTGTTTGATGGCGGTAGGGGACAGCAACTAGGTGTTTCACCCCATGAGCCTCCCAGAGATATTTCATAATTTCTGGTAGGAAATTAGCCCCTTAATCTGTGAGGCCCTCTGAGGGCCAACCTACCCTGGCAAATGATTCTTGGCCATAGTGCTCCCTAGTACAAAATCCACGAGAGTCAGTATGAACTGTTTTCCTCTTGAGGTCATTTTAGGGAAATGACCCATAATATCCACAGCTATATGTTGAAATGGAACCTCTATTATGGGGAGCAGATGGATAGGTGCCTTGACCTGGTCTTGGGGCTTCCTTGTCCACTGGCACACCTCACCAGACATAGCTAGACACATCCTTGCCCATCCCCTCCCAGTGGAACGACGTTTTCCAGTCAGTCTTTGGTTCTGTTTACCCCAGCATGATCACTAGGGTGATTGTGGGATAACCTCGGGAGCTTTTCCCCATACTAAATTGGAATTGCCAACTGTCTCCGGGGATTACTATCTTCCTTGTGCCCACCAGCCAGAAAGAGTATATTTTATATAGGAGCCTTCTTTCTATCCCAAACCTGGACCTGTTAGAAGAGCTGAGTAGTGGTGGGTCACTTCAGACCACCATCCAAGCTCCCTTCAGGCTCTCATTGGCTTCCTCTTCTGCCGGGAAATGCTCTCTTGGTTCTAGAAATGTCAGCTCCTCTTTGGGTTGTGGACTTGAGCATGGTCAATCTGGAAGCAATAGAGGTGGGGTGGGTACCTCTGATGGTTGGAAATCACTTTCCAGTGGTGCATCAGAGTGCTTTGCAGGTGCCGGTTGGGCCTCTTTTGTGGGTTCAGTTGCTGCTGTAGGCTCCATGGCACCCTCTGCTGCTGATTCGAGTTCTGGCACTTGCTATTTCACTGGCTCTGGGTTTGGTTCCTCGTGGATTTCAGGAACTGGATTCACTGCTATAGTTGGGATTTCTGGTCTGGGGTCTGCCTCCAACTCCTCTGTCTGGGAATCTGGTCGTTGCATGGTTGGATGCACAGACTGGTTGCCAGTAGGAGGCTCAGTAACTGAGTTAGGTGCGGAGGCCTACTTATCCCTGCTATGATACCACTCCCAACTTCCAGGCTTGTTTCACATGGTTAGCTTGGTCTTCTCGTTCTAGCATAGGAATCAGATAGTCATCATAAACTGCAAGAGGCCAAGTTCCTGACCAGCCCTTGTATCTAACAGGGTTAAGCTGTTAATTGAGCCTGTGGGTCTATGAGTTTGGAGTCCACTAAAGATTGGTGGATTGCAGATGCCTGTGCTCCAGTGTCTCTCCACACAATATCCTTCTTCCTGCCTGCACTAATACTTTTCCTTTGCTCTGGGGGGTATCTGCAAAGCATCTGGGCCTGAGGTCTCTTGGTGTGACCCTGGTGCAATGAACTGTACTCTGTTGATATTCTTGGGACAGTTGGTCTTCATAGCTGCGTCTACACGTGCACACTACTTCGAAGTAGCGGCACCAACTTCGACGTTAGGCGGCGAGACGTCGAAGTCGCTAACCTCATGAGGAGATAGGAATAGAGCCCTACTTCGACATTCAACGTCGAAGTAGGGACCGTGTAGACGATCCGCGTCCCGTAACATCGAAATTGCTGGGTCCTCCATGGCGGCCATCAGCTGGGGGGTTGAGAGATGCTCTCTCTCCAGCCCCTGCGGGGCTCTATGGTCACCGTGGGCAGCAGCCCTTAGCCCAGGGCTTCTGGCTGCTGCTGCGGCAGCTGGGGATCTATGCTGCAGGCACAGGGTCTGCAACCAGTTGTCAGCTCTGTGGATCTTGTGTTGTTTAGTGCAACTGTGTCTGGGAGGGGCCCTTTAAGGGAGCGGCTTGCTGTTGAGTCCGCCCTGTGACCCTGTCTGCAGCTGTGCCTGGCATCCCTATTTTGATGTGTGCTACTTTGATGTGTAGACGTTCCCTCACTGCGCCTATTTCGATGTTGGGCTGAGCAACGTCGAAGTTGAACATCGACGTTGCTGGCCCTGGAGGACGTGTAGACGTTATTCATCGAAATAAGCTATTTCGATGTTGGCTGCACGTGTAGACGTAGCCCATATGCCCTGGCTCATTGCATTTAAAGCAATGCATGATTGGTGTATCATTAGAGCAAGGTGGTTTGTTGAAGAATAGCGGGGTGGAACAAGAGGGTGTCTGTAGCCTGCCTTCAGGTGGATAGGGCCCTTCCTTGAGAGGTAGGTTCTTGCCTCCAGTTTTGAGGTGCTCCCTCCTGGTGCCCACATAAACTGCTGGTTACTTTGTTTCAAGTCTGTATTCTACCTATTTGGTGCCTCTACTATAGATTTAAGATTTTTGTCTAGGATCTAACTTTGGATCTTAGTAGGAACACCCTCTAACAACTGTTCCATTTTCACCAGGAAAAAAATAGCTTTTCCCAAGTTGTAGCCTCTGCGCCTTTTACCCATGCTTCTGCATTTGTGTTAGTATTGCAGGCACGTGGGGCAATGGGCATGTTTGCTCTCCACCTTAGGGCTCTGAATGGGTGACAAGCTTCATAAAAGGTGACCCCTGTTTTAATTTTGGCCTTCTGTTTAGAGAATGTATAATCATTCATGTTTGCCATAGGCATTTTAGCTGCCACTCCAATTAAAGGCTCAGTGAGTTTGGATCTTATCTCAGTCATGTACTGTTCTGGGGGAATATCGTACCCTTGCCAGGCCGTCTCAAAATTTACAGAGAAGTTTTCTATATTACCTCCCACCAAGTAATGGGGAATTTTCTAGGGTACTGAACCATGAATGGAGACAGGGCAGGGCGGTCAGGTGGTGTCCCTGGAGCATCCCGCTTCTTGGTTTTCTCCAGTTTCCTGCCTTCTTCTTTGTTAGTTCCACCTCTGTGTACTTCACCTCTGTCTCCATGTGCCTCATTCCCATAAGTGTCATCTCTAGGAAGAAGTCATCTTCTCTTTAGTGAGCTGAAGGCCTGTCTGCAAGGCAGCTTCCCATCCTGAGGCCTCTTGGGCGGCAGGAGTAGGGCGGTTCCCCCTGTTCTCTGCCTGCTATTTCCCAATGCTCCCTTCAAATCAATCCCCAGTCTGTCTTTCCTGGATTGGGACATTTGGTTCATTTCTGGGGTTGTCTTGGCCTTTGGGATGATTGGTTTTTCTAGGGCTATTCTTCCCAGCCACAAATGCATGCACAGGGCTGCTTCCTGCCATACTCTACTCTAGCTATCCAGTTGCCCCAAACACTAGAAAGTTTTTCTCACCATCATTGCTCTGGATGCAGCCTTTCCAGAATTACCCATGGTGAGAAAGTCAGGGTTATTTTGTTCTGGCAAGAGCGCCTCGCTCAGAAAATTAATCATTTCTTTTGCTCAGTTAACGCAAAACTGTACTATTAATATTAATCAGTGTATGTCCCCAAAGGTCACATAGATGGTAAACAAGTCATCAGGAGAGAATGGCACACTTAACTCCTCTCATGGAGCCAGCGGCTCACAAACTGAGCGACTGATAACATTGAGTTATACCTGGTTATTTTAAAGGATTGCTTACAAATTTTAATCAGTCTGAGATCTAATTAGAACTCTTTGATTGAAATGAGTCTAGCTTCCAATAACAATGGAGCTTTTGGTTCAGGAGGTTGTGGTCTAGTGAACTAGCTTGGTGGCTAAGTGCTGTGCATATATACAACAGCAACAATCACTTCTTAATTATTCATTCACAGGAAATGCCTCAGGTTTGACCTTTATTAGAGCTGGCTGCATAGTGAGAAAAAATATCTACAAATATTTTGATGACTTTTATTTGAATTTAATTTCAACTCTATTAGCCCCACACTCTCCTAGGCTATATCTACACTAGGGCTACGTCTACACGTGCAGCCAACATCGAAATAGATTATTTCGATGTTGCAACATCGAAATAGTCTATTTCGATGAATAACGTCTACACGTCCTCCAGGGCCGGCAACGTCGATGTTCAACTTCGACATTGCTCAGCCCAACATCGAAATAGGCGCAGCAAGGGAACGTCTACACGTCAAAGTAGCACACATCGAAATAGGGATGCCAGGCACAGCTGCAGACAGGGTCACAGGGCGGACTCAACAGCAAGCCGCTCCCTTAAAGGGCCCCTCCCAGACACAGTTGCACTAAACAACACAAGATCCACAGAGCTGACAACTGGTTGCAGACCCTGTGCCTGCAGCATAGATCCCCAGCTGCCGCAGCAGCAGCCAGAAGCCCTGGGCTAAGGGCTGCTGCCCACGGTGACCATAGAGCCCCGCAGAGGCTGGAGAGAGAGCATCTCTCAACCCCCCAGCTGATGGCCGCCATGGAGGACCCAGCAATTTCGACGTTGCGGGACGCGGATCGTCTACACGGTCCCTACTTCGACGTTGAACGTCGAAGTAGGGCGCTATTCCTATCTCCTCATGAGGTTAGCGACTTCGACGTCTCGCCGCCTAACGTCGAAGTTGGTGCCGCTACTTCGAAGTAGCATGCACGTGTAGACGCAGCTTAGAATGCTACATTGAAGTAGCTTACATTGACATAGTGAAATCAAAATAAGCTACTTTGACATGTAGCAGCTACACCTCCTCTGGGGCTGGTGCTGTCAATGCTTAATGTCGGCATTGGGATGGATAACATCAAAATGGGCCCCTTGGAGAGTGTCTACGCACAAAAGCAGCTCTTTTTGAAATAAGGGGCCAGGAAACCCTGCAGACAGGGTCACAGGGCAAACTAGCCCATTTGGGGCAACAGCAAGCCATTCCTTTGAAGGACCCCTCCCAAACACACTCAGCCTGCACAGCACGAGGTCTGCAGAGTGCTATCCACACTCTTGCAAACTTAGTACCAGCAGCCATGGACTCCCAGCAGCAGCAGCTGGAGGCCCTCAATGCTGTTGCCAAGGCAGCATCCACCCTGCTCGGCACAACACAGGAGGCCGCCCAGCACCTCCTGCAATGGGAGGTGTCCCCAGGGCGTGAGGGGGGACATCTCACACTTCCAGGCCCTCCTGTTCTCCCCCGCCCTGCCTCCAGGTGCTCCGCCACACCTGGAGCTACCCCACCAGCTCAGAGTGGTGGGATCAGCTTGTCGTGCAGGAGTGGGATGATGACCACTGGCTGTGGAATTTCCACATGTGCCAGCAGACTTTCACGGAGCTCTGCCTGGGGTTCACCCTGCCCTGAGGCATGATGACACCTGGCTGTGGAGAGACCTGACCGTGGTGGAAAGGGTAGTCCTCGCTGTCTGGAAGCTGGCCACTCCAGAGAGCTACTGGTCAGTGGGCCACCAGTTTGGTGTGGGTGAGACCACAGTTGGGGACTTGCTGATGGAAGTGAGGAGGCCCAGGTGGGGACCCACTGGGGGATGCGGGGCCAGAGAAGGGGTGCCCAGGGAGGGTGGGTGCCCAGTGAGCTGGGGGTGGGGGGGGCTGAGCACACCCAGCACACCTTTACGGGTGCCTATGTCCCCTCCCCGTAGGTGGTCCGGGCGCTGAGCATGCTGTTTCACCACTGGCTCATGAGCATCAGAGACCTGGACATGGCCATGGTGAGGTTCACAGCCATGAGGTTCCCCAACTGCTTTGGGGCCCTGGATGGGACCACATCCCCAACCACGCCCCAGACCACAGCAGAGAACGATATATAAACAGGAAGGGCTACCATTTGGTGGTCTTGCAGGCCATGGTGGACAGCTGGGGACAATTTCAGGACATATATGTGGGCTGGCCCAGCTGCACGCATGCCACCCATGTCTTTCGCAGTTCGGGCCTGTGCCAGCAGCTGGAGACAGGGACTTACATTCCCCACAGGGAGAGCCCCCGGTGGGGGACACCATGGTGCCCCCCTGCCTCGTGGCCAATGCAGCCTTCCCCCTCCAGCCCTAGCTTATGCGCCCCTACAGTGTCACTTCAACACCAGCCTGGAGAGGTTCAATGGCCATCTGAACCACATCCAACAGGTGGTAGAGAGGGCGTTCGGCTGCCTTAAAGGCCACTGGTACCGCCTCCTAGCCCACCTGGACATGGGTCTCCCCAACCTCTCCCAGACTGTGGGCGCATGCTGCACACTCCACAACTTGGTGGAAAGCAAGGGCAGGCATTTGTGCAGGGGTGGGTGCCCAAGGCCAACATGGCCTACCCCCAGCCAGCCACCTCCCCCAGCTGCCAGGCCCATGGCGAGGGGGTACGCTTTCAAGAGGCCCTGTGGGCCTTCTTTGATCAGCGGGTGGGGTTAGCCCTGCTCTGGCCATCCCAGGCAAGCCACCTTCACACTGCCCCGACCATCCACACACTGCCCCCACAAAGAGCACATGCCACACAAGGTTAGTGAAAACTAAAGTGGGTTATATATATATTTTTAACAATCAAAACTTTTGTTATAAATAAATCATTACATCCAACTCTCTTTGAAACTATTTACAGCAGGGAGGAACACTATACTAAAGGAGGTGGGGGATAACTATTTACAGGAGAGGCTGGAGGAGGGAAATATATACAGGGGTAGGGGGGGCAGTCCTTAGCCCCTCACTCTGGCATGTCCGGCATGGAGGGGCACAACCCCGCCAGGTCTGGGTCACCAGTCTCCCCTCATCCAGGGTCTCCTTTGCAGCTGGATGGGTGCCGGGAGGATGGGCAAATATGGCCAGGCTGGGCCTGATGCCCCAAGGTCCTCCTCTCCAGGCTCTGGAGAAGGTGGGCTGGTGAGAGTGATGGCATGTGGCATGGTGGGGGGGCACCAGCCAGTCTGCAATCCGGTCCAGGGTGGCTGCAACCCACCGAAAGGTCTCCATGAAGGACTCCCAGGCCTCCTGGTGCCAGGCCTAAGCATGCATCTCAAAATCAATGTGGTGCTCCACCACGCCAACCTGGTGCTGTAGAGTCTCGAGGACCTGGGGGTCGGTAGCAGATCGCGGCTGGCTCCCATGATGGTGGCTCAGTCCTGGTGGTGCTCCCAGTCCCAGCTGGCTGCCATTGTGGGAAGGCCCATGCAGGCTCTCTGGGGCCACAGAAATCACGGTGCTGTTGTGGCCCTTGGATGGTGTGGCTGTGGACAGTGGGGAAGAGAGAGGACAGCCATTTGTACTGGGCCTCATCCCATGTCCCCTGATTCCCCCCCCTCCCCCCGTGGGTGCTGCATCTCCATTACCTGTCCTCCGGCCTTGGGTGCGGTGTCCCTGTGGGCAGCCCTCTTACAGTGTTCAGTGCCCCCCACCCCACAAGGCTGGGCTGTGGCTCTATCCATGGGGCCGGTTGCTGATGGGCACTGGTGACTGTGCCACCATCCCAGGGCCATGCTGTGGCTGGGCCACGGTGACCCAGGGTGTGCTGGGAGCATGGGGGGGCCCCCAGTCATGTCTGGTGCCCCCACCCCATGACCTGGGGATATGCACCCTGTGGGGTACATACCTTATGGGCCACTCCCATGTTTGGGGGACACCTTTTGGGTGGATGCCCAGCTGGAGCTCTTGGAGGGCAGGTCTATGAGGAGCTCCCCTTCCTCGCTGGACCCCTCCTCTACGGTGCCAGGGCTGGCTCCTCCAGGGGTCCTGGTGTGCAGGGATGGCCTCTGGGTCAGACTGCAGCCCAGAGACCTGCTGGGGCTCATCAGCCAAGGTGTCAAGGGCAACTGGTGGAGGAGGAGGTGTCCCGGGGGCCCAGGATGCTCCTGACCGCCCTGTAATAGGGGCAAGCAGCAGCAGTGGCCCTAGACTGGCTGGCCGAGTCCTGGGCCCATACGTAACCATGCGGCAGCTCTTTCACTTTACTCCAGACATGGGCTGGAGTGCAGGCAGGCTGACCCTGCATGGCCAGGCCCTTGGTCAGCTGATCAAATGCATCCGCATTCTGCCATTTGCTTCCCATTACCTGGAGCACCACCTCCTCCCCCCAGAGCCGCAGCAGGTCTCAGAGCTTGGTTTTGGTCCAGGAGGGGCTCCGCCTCTTCTTTCCCCCTCAGCTGGACACCTGGGAGCCCTGGATCCCCTTGTGGGGGAGCTCTAGGGGTGCTCAGGGGGCTGGCTGGCTGCCATCATAGGGGCGACGGATGATGAAGACTCTCTGAGTGCGTGCAGGGCAACTACATATTACTGCCAGTGCCTGCACACTCTCAGATTCCTGCCACAGGATGTCCAGGTCCGTGGTGCTTTAAGAGCAGCTACATGCAGCGATCATAGAGCCCCGGAGGAGCTGGCCAGCCTGTCTCAACTTCCCAGCTGATTGCCATCATGGAGGACCCCGCTATTTCGAAGCAGTGTGACGTGGATAATCTACACACAACCTACTTCGACGTTGAACATCGACATAGGGTGCTATTCCCATCTTCTGATAGGGATAGCGATTTCAACATCTCGCCACCTAACATCCATTTTAGCATCAAATTATCATGCAGTGTGTGTAGATGTGGCATGCATTATTTTGACATTGCCCCAACTACATCAAAATAGTCAGCTAGTGTAGGTGCAGCCCTAATGTAAAAATGAAAAAGCAGTCACATAGCACTTTAAAGCCTAATAAAATAGCTTATTAGGTGATAAGCTTTCATAGGACAGACCCACTTCTTCAAATCTATAACTTTACCAGAACAGACTCAATATATAAACCACAGAGGTCCAAAAATTGTTGATAAAAGGTTGACAAATCAGAAAAAATTGTTACGAAGGTTGACAAATCAGAGCAGAAAGTGCCGGGGGGAGGGGTGGGGAAGTTAAGTATTAGGTCAAACATCAAAGTGTGTAAGAGTCAGGTAATTGCTGTCCCTGTTCAAACCAAGTGTTAGTGTGTCAAATTTGAATATGAATGTTAGTTCTGAACATTCTCTCTGTGCTCGGTAGTTAAAAGTCTCTTTTCTCCAGAACACAAAATCTTGGGTCTTTAACAGAATGGTCCATTAAAGTGCTTGCTGACAGGTTTGTGTATCTGGAGATTGTTCATGTCTGCTCTGTGTCCATTCATTCTTTGGCAAAGAGTGTTTGCAGTTTCCCAATATACATAGTGTGTGGGCGTTGCTGGCACATGTTAGGCTATAGGATAATTCATTACTTTTGCCTTCCATACCTGCCAACCAAAAGCATTACACTTCAGCTAAAAAGGTAGCAGTAAAGTTCAAAGATTCAATCCTTGCAGAGAATCCAAGTTGCAGGAGGTGTGTATGTGTATCTCTTTTTCTTTGCTTTCGGTGCCATCTGAATTTTCTTTGTACTGTTGCTTGCAGAAAGTGTCCATGGTTTGCCTAGACCGTCAGTGGACAATAGGAGACCTGCAGGCCAGACACCACTTCCTACAGCTCCCATTGGGCAGGAATGGCAAACTGCAGGCAATGGGACCTGCAAACAGCCGTACCTGCAGATGTGCAGGTGAATGAAGCATCTGGTGGGTTCGCCAGTGGTTAACCTGGGCAGACCATGCTGCTTATTGCCCACTCCTGATCAAGACCAATTCTGTTTAAAAAGCTCAGGTCACCCAGTCAAGAAAACAGAAATGAGGTTGTGTGACCTCAGGGACACATCATGCAGCCTGAATCATGACAAGCTGAGAATTTGTTGGCAAAAATGATTTGCTTAACAATTACAGATAAAGAATAAAATCCTCAAAATCAGAGCTGTTCAGGGAATGCTTTTGGAATAGAAAAATTACTGCAGATAAATCCTGTTTTGAATATTTTTCCTCACAGTAAGGAGGCCATGGACTTTTAAAAGTCTTCGAATGTATGCATAGGGGAAGAAGGAGAATTGCCCATAGCCAAGTTTTTAACTTCAAGATCTCTCTGTACTTTCTTTTCCCCCTGAGATTCCAGTTGTGATTAGATCCTATGTCACATCAGTATCTTGTGACTTTGTTCAGCTAAAGCTGAGTTTATACAGGCACAAAAAATCTGACCCCTTTCTTTTGCAGTTCTCTGCACACCCCTCAAACCCTTGTAATCTGTTAAATGAATGGACTATTAGGTTGCATTTGCAGTTTTGAGCATCACAGTAGGCAGGCTTTACCCGGGACGTGTCTGGAACAGTCAGCAGCCGGTGTGGACTATCTGCTTGCTCCCATACCTCAGTATTGAGATATGGCTTGAAGATCCAGGTGCAAAGCAGATACGTTCCCCCTGACTGTGGCTGGAACATTCTGCAGCACAGCTGGAAAACTCCCACCCTGATAGTCCCAGAATGGGAAGAAAGATTGTCCTGTGATTCAGTCATTGCACTGGGACTCAGCAAATCTCTGTGCAATGTCCAGTTCTGCCACAGACTTAAGGAAAACGTTAGGCAAGTCAGTGATGCCCAGAGGCACATACACTTTGCAATGCTAAGCATCAGGGTGCCTAACTGTCAGGCATTTCAACAATCAGAGAAACAACTTTGCAATCCACAGATCTTTGAGTTAGGTGCTCAGGCTCCCTCTACAATGAATGGTGAGAGAGAGAGAAGTGTTCTGGGATATCATCCACAAAAGACAAAATGCTAGGTGAGAGCTTCTCCCACCAACATATCTACTGCCTATGACAGAGATGGAACAGAATAAGTTGTCTTGTTGATGTAGTAACATCTTCACTAAAGCATTATAGTGGTGCCACTGCTCTTAGCTGTCTGCCTCATGCTGCAAGAAACAGCCAGAGGAAGGATATGTGCCTTATAAATTGTAGCCCTATGTTTAGAGTCATGGGTCCCCGCCATGCTTTATGAAAACTGGCATATTAAAATGAATATGCATGGACAAACACTTTAGGCAAAATGCACCGTGTGACATAGTATTTTTTAAAATATTATGTTTCTGTGCATGTATCATTCTTATAAGTGAAGTTAGATATATGAAGTGTGGATCTGTTTATAAATCTAGATGTGCTAATGAGAGCCATTAGTGATCGTCCAGAAACATAAGACTCACTACTCAAACCAACCACCTATGAACTGTCTTGCTTTACCTGTAACCCTGGATTGTGATTGGTCCTACCAGGACATGTGGCTAGGCTACCTGATGGTGGAACCCCTCTTGAATCTTGTGGTTTTCCACTTAAGGTGAGAAAGTTTTGAACTGAACACAGTATTGCAGAAAAGTGGAAGGTGCTTTTCAAAGATAATTTGATGAGTTAGGGGATTGGACTGGAAAGGGGAGAAGCATGCAGTGAGCAGGGACATTGGGTGCACAGAGAAGGGAAAGGAAGAGAGGAAGGAGACAGTGGGAAAGGTGTGGAGAGGGGGAAAGGGAGCTACTGCCTTTCCAAGTGGAGGCTTCTCCCACCATCCATAACACAAGGAGGTGGGACACCAAGACTATGTTCTCCCCTCTGCCAAAGAAATAGCTGCCTTCTATTGCTCAGAAGCATGAGCTGACTACTGAGCTGTAGGATACTCTAGTATGGGAGCCCTAAGTTTCTTCTGTTGAACGACTGCATTGTGGTCAAAATAATAAAAGAGTGAATGAAATAGAGGAGCTGGACACAGGATGCACTACCTCCTAGTGGGTATCCTAAGCACTGGACTGTAGAACTCAAATGTGAAATTGCAGAGTTATTAACAGTGGTTTGTAACCTATCCTTTAAATCCACTTCGGTACCCAATGACTGGAAGACGGCCAATATAACGCCAATATTTAAAAAAGGCTGTAGAGGAGACCCTGGCAATTATGGACCGATAAGTCTAACATCAGTACCAAGCAAATTAGTAGAAACAATAGTAAAGAATAAAATTGCAAGGCACGTAGAAGAGCACGAATGGTTGGGCAAAAGTCAGCATGGTTTCTGCAGAGGGAAGTCGTGTCTAACTAATCTATTAGAATTCTTTGAAGGGGTTAATAAACATGCGGACAAGGGGCACCCAGTGGACATAATATACCTAGATTTCCAGAAAGCCTTTGACACGGTCCCACACCAAAGGCTTTTATGTAAATTAGGCGGTCATGGGATAGGAGGAAAGATCCTTTCATGGATCGGGAATTGGTTAAAAGACAGAAAACAAAGGGTGGGAATAAATGGTAAATTTTCACAATGGAGGAGGGTAACTAGTGGTGTTCCCCAGGGGTCAGTCCTGGGACCGATCCTGTTCAACTTGTTCATCAATGATCTAGAAAATGAGGTAAGCAGTGAGGTGGCAAAGTTTGCAGATGACACCAAGTTGTTCAGGACAGTCAAAACCAAAAGGGATTGTGAAGAACTACAAAAAGATCGCAGCAAACTGAGTGATTGGGCAGCAAAATGGCAAATGAAATTTAACGTGGGTAAGTGTAAGGCAATGCACATTGGAAAAAATAACCCGAATTACATGTACAACATGATGGGGTCAAATTTAGCTACGACAGATCAGGAAAGGGATCTTGGAGTTATAGTGGATAGTTCTCTGAAGACATCCACTCAGTGTGCAGCGGCAGTTAGTAAAGCAAATAGGATGTTAGGAATTATTAAGAAAGGAATGGATAATAAGACAAAAGATATCATACTTCCCCTATATAAAACTATGGTACGCCCACATCTTGAGTACTGCGTGCAGATGTGGTCTCCTCACCTCAAAAAAGATATATTGGCATTAGAAAAGGTTCATAAAAGGGCGACTAAGATGATTAGGGGTTTGGAACGGGTCCCATATGGGGAGAGGCTAGACAGACTGGGACTTTTCAGTCTGGAAAAGAGGCGATTGAGGGGCGATATGATAGAGGTATATAAAATCATGAATGGTGTGGAGAAAGTGAATATAGAAAAATTATTTACCTTTTCCCATAATACAAGAACTAGGGGACACCAAATGAAATTGATGGGTAGTAGGTTCAAAACTAATAAAAGGAAATTTTTCTTCACACAGCGCACAGTCAACCTATGGAACTCCTTGCCGGAGAAGGCTGTGAAGGCCAGGACTCTATTAGGGTTTAAAAAAGAGCTCGATAAATTTTTACAGGTTAGGTCCCTAAATGGCTATTAGCCAGGGGTAAAGTATGGTGCCCTAGCCTTCAGTACAAGGGCAGGAGATGGATGGCAGGAGATAAATCACTTGATCATTGTCTTCTTTTCTCCTTCTCTGGGGCACCTGGCATTGGCCACTGTCGGCAGACGGGATACTGGGCTGGATGGACCTTTGGTCTGACCCAGTATGGCCATTCTTATGTTCTTATGGTCATGCTCTTTCTCTTGCTAGTCCTCTGTGCCTGAATTGTCACCTGGTCAGTAGGCTCACAGAAACAAAAGTGAGTGACTCTGTGGTTAGAGCAGAGACCTGGGCAATTGCACGCCCACTCCCCTGCTCCAGTCTACCAAAGTGGAACAGCTTTGAAAAAAGGTTGTTCCCAAAGACCAGGATATCCCACATTTCAGTGGTTATAGCAGAAAGCAGAAAGTACAAGCAGAAAACCCTTATTTGAGCCTTCCTTCCTTCCAGCAGTGTACAGTGTTCGATACAAAGCATACAAACAACAAAATGTAAAATACTCTTGCTGGAAGCTTAAATGTCCTTTGATTTTATTTCTTACCTTTCATTTCTTAGAATTCAGAATGACAACACACAAGCACCCCAAAATACAAAGTGACAAAGCAGGTTGCTCTGGACAGCTATCGCCTTACTATAAGCTAGCCTAAAGAGCCCCTTCACCTGCAGTTAGGACCAGGAACTCCCCTAAGAATTAAAGGTGATCACAATATTAACAGTTTTCAGCAACTAGCACCTTAATTGGGTACTGCTGTAATATAACTGCTGCTACTAATGTGACAAACCGTGAACTCTTTAGGTGAGGGACTTTCTTTATGTTCTTGTGTTTATATAGCACCTACAGCACTGGACTCTTGGCTCATTTAAGGGCTGCTAGGCATATACAAGTAATAACAAAGCAATTAATAAAGTAATATGAAATGCCTGAAGCATTCTTCAGCAGGTGTGTGGATAATGGCAAATATGTGTGAATATATATATATATATATATATATATATAAAATGTGTGAATAATAGGAAATATATATATATATATATATTTGTGATATATAATAACACATGTTAGGTTATGGATGTGTAGACCATGGCTGTGTTGTTACATGAGTCACACAATTAAACCTTTTTTTTGCTTTTAAACCATGCAACACTAATTTTAAAACAGCCAATGAAATCATCTTTGAAAATTGGTATACAAGTTATTCCCTGCACTAAATGGCTGTGTCTACACGTGCCCCAAACTTCGAAATGGCCATGCAAATGGCCATTTCGAAGTTTACTAATGAAGCGCAGAAATGCATATTCAGTGCTTCATTAGCATGCGGGCGGCAGCCGCGCTTCGAAATTGACGCTCCTTGCCGCCGCGCGGCGCGTCCAGACGGGGCTCCTTTTCAAAAGGATGCTGCCTACTTCGAAGTCCCCTTATTCCCATGAGCTCATGGGAATAAGGGGACTTCGAAGTAGGCGGCGTCCTTTCGAAAAGGAGCCCCGTCTGGACGCGTCGCGCGGCGGCAAGGAGCGTCAATTTCGAAGCGCGGCTGCCGCCCGCATGCTAATGAAGCGCTGAATATGCATTTCTGCGCTTCATTAGTAAACTTCGAAATGGCCATTTGCATGGCCATTTCGAAGTTTGGGGCACATGGGCTATGTCTACACGTGAAGCCTACATCGAAATAGGCTATTTCGATGAATAACGTCTACACGTCCTCCAGGGCTGGCAATGTCAATGTTCAACTTCGACGTTGCGCGGCACCACATCGAAATAGGCGCTGCGAGGGAACGTCTACACACCAAAGTAGCACACATCGAAATAAGGGTGCCAGGCACAGCTGCAGACAGGGTCACAGGGCGGACTCAACAGCAAGCCGCTCCCTTAAAGGGCCCCTCCCAGACACAGTTGCACTATACAACACAAGATACAGAGAGCCGACAACTGGTTGCAGACCCTGTGCCTGCAGCATGGATCCCCAGCTGCCGCAGCAGCAGCCAGAAGCCCTGGGCTAAGGGCTGCTGCCCACGGTGACCATAGAGCCCCGCAGGGGCTGGAGAGAGAGCATCTCTCAACCCCCCAGCTGATGGCCGCCATGGAGGACCCGGCAATTTTGACATTGCGGGACGCGGATCGTCTACACGGTCCCTACTTCAACGTTGAACGTCGAAGTAGGGCGCTATTCCGATCCCCTCATGAGGTTAGCGACTTCGACGTCTCGCCGCCTAATGTCGAAGTTAACTTCGAAATAGCGCCCGACGCGTGTAGCCGCGACGGGCACTATTTCGAAGTTAGTGCCGCTACTTCGAAGTAGCGTGCACGTGTAGACACAGCTATGTAGACACAGCCAATGTCATCTCTATACTCAGCTATTTCCTGCAGGCAAAAGCTATAAGATGGGCTTGCTTGTTCCTAATAGAAATGCCACTTACACAGCCTTAACTTAGCAAGCCAGGAATGTCAGCACTGTAACAACTGAATTTAGCATGAAGAGCTATCGAGCAGCAGGTTCAGTGCAAAAGAAACCTTTCTCGGCTATTAGCAATTTTATTGTACTGTGAAAAAAGAAAAAAGAACAGAATCAAGCAGTTGTTATCTGAATTGGCTGGCCAGTGCAAGACCTGAGACTGGGCAGACTTTTAGTAGGTCAGCTACCTAGGTAAAGTAATTTGAATAAACTATGGATAATTCAAATCCACTGTTCATCTATTACTTCCACGTTCAGGCCTTAAATGGCTATGTCCATAGCTCTGCCTCACATTTAGTTGGTGACCTTCAGTTTTCCAGCCTCTAATAGGTCATAGTATTATTTTCCATCAAATTACAGCATATGTAGTTTCAGGTTCGTCGAGTTCAATTGGCTTGGCTGTGTGACAGCTTGAAGCAAAACCATTACGAGAACCTCATCTGGAGCTATTTATATTCTGTTCTGGTAGGGAGCATGCCTTCCTACATTGGTGTTCCTCTGCCTACTACAAAACATAGACCACTTTTGCACAGAGATATTGTTTTATCTATTAAAAGGTTTTGTTCCAGGCACAGTGTGGTGTACACTGTGGGGCCTGGGCTTAATTAAAAATTATACAGCTGTGTCGTCGGTTCCTGACTGGACTACTGATCTGTTATGGGTCTTTTTGGCAAATTGTTTCCCATGTATGAGAGCTAAGTGTTTCTATTTTTTGTTTTGAAATATTATATTTTAAAATTAGCTAGGTTTATTTCAAAAGAAAACAAAACTTAAAATGTCAAAAATGTAAAGTGTAAATGAAACAAACTCATTTGTTTCAAGTCAAATAAAACATTTTGTTTGACTAAAACTTTTTTTTCAGTATTTTTTACTCTCTGCTTTGTCTCACAGGGACAGGAAATGGAACAGCAAGAGCTTGGGGGTGAGGAAGGGCTCAGGGCAGGGGACTGGGGTTTGTGAAGGGTAGCAAGAGTCCAGACATGAGGCTGGGTGTTGGGGGGGTGGCCTCACAGCAGAGGGTTGGAGGTGCAGGAGTCAGTGTTGGGAGTGAGGAGCAGCTGAGGTGGGCTGCGGTTGTTGGGGGCGGGGGGTTGTGCAGAAGCCAGGCCTGGTGGTGTGCAGGGGCTCAGGGCAGTAGATTGCATGTTCGGAATGCAGTAGCCAGAGTTGGGAGGTGAAGACGGGCTCAGGGCAGGGGGCTCAGGGTGAGGCAGCAAGTTCTGAAAAATACAATCATTTAAGGAAAGCATTTGTCTTGTCCCTTTATCCCCCATACTGCAGGGAAAAAAAATATGTGGCATTACTGACTTAAGGACTTGGGCAATGCTGGGTAAATTTTCTAGTAGTAAATAGTTATGTGGCAATCGCATGTGAAGATGCAATCACTCTAGGCACTATTCAGCTACATAAGTGGCAATCCCTGCCTCAAAGAACATAGAGCTGTATTGCCAACCCAGTCATATGTAAGTCAAGGTCAAAGAAGAGCAGAAGAAGAGATTGGCTTTAAACTGTGAGTTTCAGGAATAATAAACATTGTGTTCTTTTCATTTCCCTTTTTGTCTTTGAAACACAGGGCTGTACTTCCACTCACAAGGCTTCAGGAATGGAGTGTAACAGAATGACCTGGTCCTGTGGAGGCAGGAGGGTGGGGGAGGAGGAGGAGGAGAATATACAAACTCAAGCAGTTGACTCAAATACCTAATCATCTCTGGGGCTGATGGGAGTAGTAGAAGCCACAACAAGAGCTTGCCTGAGAGGACAGAGGAAGACTGAAAAAGGTAAAGGGACATTATAAGGGGAAAACAGCTCCTCAGGGCTGAGAAACTGAAGACCTGCTGAAAAACTATCCACTGGGGGAGCACTCCTGAGAGCGAGGAACCACCTCATTCAAACTCAGTAATCACAGGCATATGTCAGCTAGAGAGGGGATGCTCATGCGAGGTGGGTGCCAAATTACAGGGCTCTTCCATCTGGAAGGCAAAAGTATAACAAGATCCAGAGGCTTGAAACGGAAACCAGACAAATTCGTACTCAAAATACAGCTCAATTTTTAGCAGTTTGAGCTATTAACCATTAGAACAACTTACCAAGTGTTGTGGTGATTCTCAATCACTGGAATTGTTAAATCAATTTTGGATGGTGGAAAGCTGCACATTGGGTTTCAAAATATATACACGCTTGTTTCCAACAGGAAATAAGTCAGGGCAGCAACCATTGGTTGTTATGTGGAAGGTCAGATTAGATAATCACATTTGTCCTTTCTGACTTTAGAATCGATGACTCCATTGCCCTGCAAAACACCACACGGTGGATTTAGCAGCTTTGCACATTCCAGTTAGCAACATTCAGTCTTTGTTAGGCAAACATTTCTCATTGCAGTGTTCTGGTACAATATTAACTCTTAAGTTACTAACTTCTGGATTGCCAACAGAATTGCTGAGCACCTGTGCAAAGGGAGAAGGGTGCAGCTCTGGGGCCCCAGAAGGGGAAGGGTCTTAGGTAGAAAGGGTAGGACCAGTGGCTGACATCCCCCGGCACTCCTCAGCACAGCACGGTAGTGATGGCAGTGACCTGGACCCCAGGGCCCTTTTAAATCACCAAAGCGCCAGGGTTGCTGCCCTTTTCATCTTTCCCCCAACCCAGTCAGCACCCTGACTATCTTTAATTTTGCAGGCACTTTCAGAATAGTAGCCTCACAGGTTCTTAGCTTGTTGTTAAGGCAAAGATGTTTAGCTATTATTCCAAGTACTTTTCTGTACTTAAAGGGGAATGGGATTATACTGGCTGCCTGTCAGAAAGAAGTCTCTGATTTTAAATCTGGTTGGACTAGGTTCTTCTCTCGTGAATTCGTTCGGGTACTAGACTTTTCTTGATGGATTCCATCCTTGACCCTGCAAGAACAAGGCTGAACTTCATGTCCCAAATGGACCTCTTAAGGTACACAGCTGTCTTCACTTACCTTGGCAGCAAATCTGCTTCTTGTGAAAGTGCTTTGTGATCAGCCCTGAGCTTCCACTAAACATTCTGAAGCTCTGTTAGCTTCATGCTTTGACTTCAATTCTACATACTGCCTAGATAAGCACTAAACTGTTATTTTTACCCTCACATTCTCGCATTCTGATTCCCTTCCAATTGTGTCCATTCTCTAGGGCTGTGGTCACACTTGGCCAAAACTTCGAAATGTCCATGCTAATGGTCAAATCGAAGAATACTAATAAGATGCTGAATTGAGTATTCATTAGTATTAGCATGGTTCAGGCTGCAGCTGAGGGGAATAAGGGAATTTCAAAATCTGCGGGGTCCTTTCAAAAAGGACCCCCGTATAGCTGCGCTGAGCCGCACACATTCGAAAGTGGTGCTTTTGAAGCACTGTGGCCAGAAGTGTGCTAATATTCAAATTCAATTCAGCACCTCATTGGTATTCTTCGATTTGGCCATTAGCATGGCCATTTCAAAGTTTTGGCCAAATGTGGCCACAGCCTAGGAGATTTTCTCTCTCTTATCAGAGCCCTTTTTTAGCTCCTTTGTCCTCCCCACTTCACCAAACAACATGACGCAGATAAGCGTGTCTTAATATGACTACTTTAAGTTGTTCTGGAAAGGTGGAAATGTTTTAAGCTACTAGCTTTCTGATCAGTACATTCTTGATTTTTTGCAGCACAAGCTCATATGCTTTGACTTTACTAGAACAAGTTCAGTTTCATTTCAGGGTTACACCAATTTTAACTAATGTGAGCATTTCTTCCATCAAAACCAGCCTATACTCTACAGCCCCTTCCCAGGAGATGGCTGCATCACAAGGCAGCTCCATTGCAAAGCCGTTATGTGAATACTCATTAGAATTTGCAAATGAGTTTGCTTTGCCTCCATTAGTGATTACCTTCTGGGAGCTTTTTCAAAATTGTGTCCACCGGCCAAGAAGATGGAACACACACAGTCTTCTTTCGAGTGCCAGGTAGGCAGTACCTACTGAATCTTTAAGCACCCAAAACCAGCTCTGTAAGGCTACATCTAAACTACAGCGATCTTTCAAAAGAAGCTCTTCTAAAGGATATTTTCTGGAAGATCATCTTTTGAATCATACGTCCACCCACAAAAAGAGGTTCAAAAGATCGCCCCTCTCTTTCAAAAGATTGTTCTGTTCTTTCAAAAGTGAAGAGCCACACAGCCCCAAACACTCTTTCAAAAGAATGGTTCAGGAAACACAGTAGATGGGATTGCATGGTCACCAAGCCCTTCTGGGAGCTGCAGCCAGCCACTCCCTTAATGGTCCCCTCCCAAACACCCGCTCCCTGCTCATACTGCCAAGGCCTGCCAAACTGATCACAGCAGAGCAGACCTGGTGCACAGACCACAAGCCCCTTGCAGAGGCACATAGATCCCCAGAAGCTCCTCAATGTGGACATCCTTGACACAGTGGTCGGCCCTCCACCTTCTCCAGCGGGTGACCCCTGCCCCCTAAGGTCATGCAGGCCTTTACCCCAGGGCTCCAGACATGCCCTCCCTGGGTGCTCTGATGTTTATGAAGCCATCCCAGCAACTTCGAGCGGTGGGACAAACTCGTCATGGGCAAGTGGGATGATGCCCGCTGTCTGCTGAACTTCAGGATGACAAAGAAGACGTTCCTGGAGCTCTGAAACTGGCTTACCCCTGCCCTTCAACACCAGGACACCCACATGCAACCTGTTATCCCCCCTCAAGAAGTGAATCACCATGGTGATGTGGAAGCTGACCATGCTGGACAGCTACTGGTCTGTGAGACACCAGATTGGGATGCGCAATGCGACAGTTGGGGCTGTCCTCATGGAGGTAAGGCATGCTCAGGTCAGACACCTGCCACGGGGAGGTGGGGGGAGGTGGCTCCCGGGCAAGGGGGGCACTTGGGAACCAGGGTATGGGGAGGCAGGAGCCAGGTGGGGGCAGGAGAAGAGGGCATCAGGCACTTCCCATCACACACCCATGAGTGCATGTACTCCCCATCCTATGCAGGTAGTCAAGGCCATCAGTGCCATGCAGCTCTGGAAGTCATCCACATTGGGGATCTGGATGTGGCTATTGCAGGATTTGCTGTGCTCAGATTTCCGCAATTGCTTCAGCGCCCTGGATGGGACCCGTATCACCATCTGTGTCCCAGACCACAGCACAGACTGGTTCATAAATTGGTATGGCTACCACTCTGTAGTGCTGCAGGCCCTGGTGGACCACAATTTATGGATGTCTGTGCGGGCTGGGCTGGTCGGGCCAGACCCACGATCGTGTTCCAGAACTCCACGCCATGTGTTTAATCACCTTCTTGAGGCAGAATTTCCCAGGAGCCGGTGTTTTCTGTCTGCTGGCCAGTTGCCCCACTGGGCTAGACCCTCATTAGCACATTTAGAATTATAAATGGATCCACACTTCACATTTCTAACTTCACATACAAGAATGATACATGCACCAAAATAGGACAAATACATTCAGCAGATTGTAACTTTTAAAATGACATGTCACGTGACCATTTTTGCATAAAGCATCTTTGAGCTATGCATTTTTATTTTCAAATTCAAATGCTGCCCAGCTGATTGGCTGAGCACGCATTCCGAGGTTTTGTGTTTCTATTGGTGGTTCACATTCACACCTGCCTTTTTGCACATAAAAATGTATTGCATACATGGATGGAAATGGTGGAACATAGCCTGGAGCTCTACTAATATGTTAAGTTTGTGAGAGAACTATTCTAAAATGTAAATGTAAAGGGATCATGGAGGACAGAGTGGGACAGGATCAGTTTTGAAATGCAAATAAGATTATAGCTAGCAAGAGTTTTCATCTCCTTTCCCACACTCACAAATAATTGTTTTGGCAGTGATTCCTATTGCATGGGATACACTGCTATATGCTTACCTAAATGTGAAAAAAGCCAATGATTCTATTGTTGAAAAGAATTTACGGAAGGTTATGTAACTTTGTTTTGCAATGGTAAATAGATAGATAAACTCTCCTGAGCGCATTCATTGGTTCAGCAGATTATTGAGATATGGAGCCTTTCATATCTCAGTCAATTGTTTTAAATCCAGAACCTGGAAACAGTGGGTAAAAGGACGATATGAAATTTGCTCATTTTCAGGCCATTTCCTGGGAGATGAGTGTCACAGCTTGGATCAAAGAAGTCCACTTGTGGTAGTCTTCCAATAAGCTGATTATGCCACTGAGACCACTTTTCTGCCTTATGGGTCTTACCACCACCCTATCTTGCTGGCCCATAAGCTCTACATCCCCTAGGCAAAGCACAGAATTGGGGTTACTGCCTCCCTGCAGAGCAGCACAGCCATTGAACCTGCTCAGTTCTGGGAGGACTCAGCTATAAGGGCTCAGCACCCAGGAAACAGTCCCCAAAAGGGACCAAACCACAAACAATTCCATCTTACCCTTTGTAAAAGCTTTATGCAGAGAAAGCTCATAAGCATGTCTGAGCTCTTTAATAATGACAGAGATATGCACAGTAGCTGCTCTCTTATATTTAAGTTGTAAGTGAAAATAGTCAAATCAAAATAAAATTAACAAAACAAAACAAAAAAACCCAGCCAATTCTGTTACACTAAGAAACGTGTTTCATACAAAATCTTATCCTAAACAGTTTTTTAAACATCTCTCTCATGAGCTAAGCAGCCTGCTAGCTTATGCCTGATCCTTTCCCTTTCAACCTTAGATGTTTCCAGCAGACATCTTAGCTAGTAATTGGAGGAATGGGTGTCTGGAGACTGTCCCTGTTAATAGTTTCCCTCTCCGGTATCCCCTTTTGCCTAAGGTATGAATTTTTTGTGCTCAGTTCAAAGCTTACTCACCACAAAAATGGTGAGAAAAAGAAAAATGTGTTTCGGCATTAGTTGGCCTGGCTACATCGCTTTCTAGGACCAACCGCAGTTTGGGCTTACAAGAAAAAGAAGACTATTCACAGATTATTGACTTGAGCTCTGATCCGTTAAGTTTCTGGAGCATCATTAATGGCCCTCAGTAGTACATTTAGAATTGTAAAAAGATCCACACATCATATTTCTAACTTCACATACAAGAATGATACATGCACTAAAATAGGATATACACATTCAGCAGATTGTAACTTTCAAAATGACATGTTGCAGGATCTGTTATTGCATAGGGAATCTTAGAGTTATGCATTTGGGTATTCATAATCCAGTTTTCATAAAGTGTGGGGTGCCCATGACAATGAGTGTCTACAAAATGGCACTTTTGATGGCACTGTTCTCTAAGGCCATAGCAATTCATGGGCATAGAGAAATAAAAGGACCTGCTACAGTGTGCCAGACCACTAGGGTCTCAGTCTTCCTTGTAGGCAGGGCAGATAGCATTCTGCCTCCTTAAACTGAACCTCTGGGGCCTTAGCACTCCTAGGCTACGTCTACACGTGCACCCAACTTCGAAATAGCTTATTTCGATGTTGCGACATCGAAATAGGCTATTTCGATGAATAACGTCTACACGTCCTCCAGGGCTGGCAACGTCGATGTTCAACTTCGACGTTGCTCAGCCCAACATCGAAATAGGCACAGCGAGGGAACGTCTACACGCCAAAGTAGCACACATCGAAATAAGGGAGCCAGGCACAGCTGCAGACAGGGTCACGGGGCGGACTCAACAGCAAGTCGCTCCCTTAAAGGGCCCCTCCCAGACACACTTTCATTAAACAGTGCAAGATACACAGAGCCAACAACTAGTTGCAGACCCTGTATATGCAGCATGGACCCCCAGCTGCAGCAGCAGCAGCCAGAAGCCCTGGGCTAAGGGCTGCTGCCCACGGTGACCACAGAGCCCCGCAAGGGCTGGAGAGAGAGTATCTCTCAACCCCCCAGCTGATGGCCGCCATGGAGGACCCCGCTATTTCGATGTTGCGGGACGCGGATCGTCTACACGTCCCTACTTCGATGTTGAACGTCGAAGTAGGGCGCTATTCCCATCCCCTCATGGGGTTAGCGACTTCGACGTCTCGCCGCCTAACGTCAATTTCAACTTCGAAATAGCGCCCAACACGTGTAGACGTGACGGGCGCTATTTCGAAGTTACTGCCGCTACTTCGAAGTAGCGTGCACGTGTAGACGCAGCTCTGCTGTATACCATGAGCTCTTCTCAGTGAGTCCAACTGAGCTAGAATAGAGATCTATGCGCACTTTGGGGAGACCAATACACCCCAGTCAGTATTTGCAGTAGCATCCTGAACAGAGTTTTCAAAACAGAGTAAGATTTACTATTCATGTGGACTATAGCACTGGAAGGCCTTGAGTTAGTACACAGAAACAAAGCTTAAGGTGTAGTCCCTTCTGGTCAGCCCAGAGCAAATTCACCAGCCAAGATGTAATGAGCTCCATTTTCAGGTTTTATGTCTCTCTGACTTCCTTTCCAGATTGTTCAAGAGAACCCATGTTACACGAAAGCAAAACAAAGCAGAAGCCATTAGGGCAGAGGAAGCATAGTGAGTCACGAAAGCTTGGGCCCCAAAATATATCCCTTGGGCCATATCTGAAGCATCATTTAGTCTGCTTTGAGATGATCTGCAGAGGTGGGAAAAGTACTCCAAAAGCTACTTGAGTAATGGTACAGCTGCTTTTTTTGAGGGAAGATATGTATTTACGTGCAACTCAGCAGTGTCCCTCTGGAAAATTACTTGAGTAAAAGTACACACGTGTGTGCACACAAACACATCACATCTTTATTGTATCAAGTATCAAGAAGTGAAAAAAAGTTGCACGTTTACTCAAGTAACTCTGTGAGTACTTTTTCCACCTGTGATGAGTGGCAACATGACACAGGCCCAAAGCTTATTTCTGTAAATAAATATTTTGTTGGGGTCGTCCAACCAAATATCACCTGTCCCACAGATCCTAACATAGGTAGGTGGTCTGTCGGGGACAATGGGACATGATCATGGTGTTGTTGCACAGCCAAGATCCTCAGCTGCAAAAATGGCATCTGGGAGCCTTTATAGTCAGGTGTTACTTAGAGCAGCCTTATGGTTACTGAGGGGGCAAACTGGCCCCCACCTAGCCCCAAGCCTGAAAAGTAGCCAGGGACCTAAAGCTAGCTTTCCCGGTCTCCATTCCCAGGTTCTGCACTGAGCACAGCTTGGCTAGACCCAAGGATTAGGCTCCCTTGGAGTCAGTGGGAGTCTTGCTAGTGACATAAGTAAAGCCAGGATTTCATTTTATATATTTATTTATTTTTGTAGACCTACCCCTGCAAGGTGACAAATCTCTCCAGCTCCCGTTGGAGGTAATGGAGACTGAAGGTGCTTAGCATCTTGCAGGCTCAGGATCCAAGTTAAGAAAATTGCTTTTCCTCCTTTCTCATGTAAGGCCTTATAGAGCAGTTCAGACTGCCTAAGACTAGACAGTATGCAATTGTGGTGTAGCTGTGTTAGTTCCAGGATAATAGAGAAACAAGGTAGGTGAGAGAATATCTTTTATTGGACCAATTTCTGTTGGCCAGAGAGCCAAACTCTCAAGCTTATCCAGATCTCTTCTCCAGCTCTGGGAAACAAACTCAATGTGTCACAGTTAAACATAAGATGGGACAGATTGTTTAGCATAAGTAGTTCACACCTATTTCCTGTTTCATCTTGAATGGTCCATTGAAATATGTGAACTACTTCTGCTAAACAATTTATTCCATCTTTGTATTTCATTGTGACACTATAATTTTCCCAGACTTAGGGTGCGTCTACACTTGCAGGGTACTTCGAAGTAGCCGGCTCAACATCGAAATAGCACACATCGCGTCTACACACGCCATGCGCTATTTTGACATTTAAATCGATGTTAGGTGGCAAGATGTCGAAATCGCTATTCCCATCCGAAGATGGGAATAGCGCCCTACTTAGACGTTCTACGTCCAAGTAGGGTGTGTGTAGACAATCCGCGTCCCGCGACTTCGAAACAGTGGGGTACTCCATGGCGGCCATCAGCTGAGGGGTTGAGACCCTATGGTCCCTGCACGCAGCAGTCCTTAAGGCACCACAGACCTGAATTTCCTGTGGCAGGAAGCTGAGAGCGTGCAGGCAGCAGCGCATGCATGTGCTAGCCCTGCACGCTTTCCAGAGGCCCCAGTTTGCACTGCCATCAGCCATGGCATCGAACCAGGTCCCAGAGCACCCCCAGGGCTCCCCTTCTGAGGGGACCCAGGCACCCCTGGCAGCCAAGTGGGGGGCCAAAAAGAGGCCGGGCCCCTTCTGGTCAGAAGCCGAGCTCCAAGACCTGCTGGGGCTCTGGGGTGAGGAGGAGGTAGTCCATGTGATGGGGAGCAAGCGGCAGAATGCAGAAGCATTCTCCCAACTAGCTGAGGGCCTGGCTGCCCAGCGTCACCCTTCCTGCACTCCGGATCACATCTGGAGCAAGGTGAAGGAGTTGCGGCAGGGGTATGCCCACACCTGGGACTCAGCCAGCCAGTCTGGGGCCACCCCTGCAGTTTGCCCCTATTACAGGGAGCTCAGGGCCATCCAAACTTGACACCACGGCTGAAGAGTCCCAGCAGGCCTCGGAGCCGTAGTCCAGCCTGGATGCCAGCCCCACACCCTGGGGCCCACCTGAGGACAGCAGAGGAGTGGTCCAGCAGCGAGAAGGCAGGGCTCCTCATAGACCTCCCCTCCCAGAGCATCAGCCAGGCATCCACCCACTGTGGTTCCCCCGACCATGGCAATGGACCATCAGGTACGTACCCCACAGGGCACACACCCCTGGGCCTTGGGGCAGGTGCACCAGACATGACCAGGAGCCTCACACACCCCCAGCAGACCTCAATCTGCAACCACCCAGCCACACCACGGTCCCAGAACAGCGGCACGGCCATCAGCGCCCATCAGCACCCACTCTCATGGACAGCCCTGTGCCCTAACCCCTGGGGCGGGGGGACCATGCAATGGGGACACCCAACAGGGACATCACACCCACCGACAGAGAGGTGGGGGAGAACGGGCCATGGGCCAAGGCACAATACTAACATCCGTCCCTTCCCTCTCTGCAGCTGCACCACCTGACACCCAAGGCAACCAGGCACCCTCCATCATCCCTGACAGCCCACTGGAGGTCAGCCACCACCAGTGCCCGGAGACCAGCCACCACCAGTGCCCGGAGACACCCCAAGGCCAGTGGGACGGTCCCGCCACCACCGGACCACTGGATGAAGGCCTCCCCCTTGCTCTCCACAATGCTGGGGGATGTTCTGGAGGCCGATATCCAGGCGGGCAAGGAGGCACCGCCAGCGGCCCTTCAGGCAGCCGAAGGTCCTCTCCACCACCTGGTGGGTGTGGTTCAGGCGGGCGTTGAACCGCTCCTGGCTGGCGTTGTAGTGGCCGGTGTATGGGCGCATGAGCCAGGGCTGGAGAGGGTAAGCCGCATCCGCCATGAGGCAGAGGGGCATGGTGGTGTCCCCCAGAGGGATCTCCATCTGGGGGATGTAGGTCCCCACCTCCAGCCAACGGCACAGGCCCGAGTTCCTAAAAACACGGGCATCATGTGTGCAGCCAGGCCAGCCCACATACAAGTCCTGGAAGCAGCCCCAGCTGTCCACCATGGGCTTCAGGACCATGGAGTGGTAGCCCCTGTTGTTTACATATCTTCCTCCGCTGTGGTCCAGGGCGTGGATGGGGATGTGGGTCCCGTCCAAGGCCCTGAAGCAGTTTGGGAACCCCATGGCGGCGAGTCCGGTGACGGCTGCATCCAGGTCCCCGAGTCAGATGACCCTCTGGAGCAGCATGGCATTGAGCACACAGACCACCTGTGGAGAGGGAACACAGGTGCCCATGAGGATGTGCAGGGTGCCCCAGGGCCCTTACCCCCAGGCCCCACTCCCGGGCATCTCCCTGGGTACCCCCCCAGCCAGCCCCTCCCTCCCTGGCACCTCTCCCTCCCCAGCCCCACAACCAGCCACCCCCACCCCCCAGTGGGTGCATGCCTGGGCCTCCTTACCTCCATGACAACGGTCCCGACCATGGCCTTTCTCACTCCAAACTGGTGTCCCACGGAGTGGTAGCTGTTTGGAGTGGCCAGCTTCCAGATGGTTATTGTGACCCTCCTCTCGACGGGGAGGTCACGCCACATCCGTGTGTCCTGGTGCCTCAGTGCAGGGGTGAGCCACTGACAGAGCTCCAGGAAGGTCTGCAGGCATATGCGGAAGTTCTGCAGCCACTGGTCGTCATCTCGTTCCTGTATGACCAGCTGCTCCCACCACTCAGAGCTGGTGGGGTAGCACCACAGGTGGGGTAGCACCACAGAGCACCCGGTGGGACAGGAAGAGGGGAGCCCGGTGGTCAGGGGCATCCCCGTCTGCCCACAGGGAGGGCTCCTCTGGCAGGAACTGCTGGGTGGCCTCCCGGGCAGCACCTAGCAGGGCTCTTGCCCACTGGATGACTACCTGGAGGGCCTCCTCCTGCTGCTGCTGCTGCTGCTGTGGGTCCATAGCTGCTGTGACTTGGTCTGCGAGAGTGTGGATAGTACTCTGCAGACCTTCTGCTATGCAGGCTGGGTGTGTCTGGGAGGCTTCTAGGACACGGTAACAAGCTCCGTGGACATAGGGAAGTCAGTGGAAGTGATATACCTTGACCTCAGCAAAGCTTTTGATACAGTCTCCCACAACATTCTTCCCCGTAAGTTAAGGAAATATGGATTGGATCACTGGACTATGAGATGGATAGAAGGCTAGCTTGACGGTCGGACCCAACGGGTAGTGGTCAAAGGCTCAATATCTGGATGGCGGTCACTTTCAAGAGGAGTACCACAAGGCTTGGTTCTGGGGCCGGTGTTCTTCAACATCTTTATTAATGACCTGGATGAGGGACTGTATTGCACCCTCAGCAAGTTTGTGGATGGCACAAAACTAGGGGAGAGGTAGATACTTTGGAGGGTAGAGAGAGAATCCAGAGTGACCTGGATAAATTGGAGGATTGGGCCAAAAAGAAATCTGATGCAGTTCAACAAGAAGACGTGTAGAGTCCTGCACCTGGGGCAGAAGAATCCCAAGCATTGTTACAGGCTGGGGACTGACTGGCTAAGCAGCAGTACAGAGGAAATGGACTTAGGGTTATAGTGGATGAAAGGCTGGATGTGAGTAAACAGTGTGCCCTTGTGGCCAAGAAGGCTAACGGCATACTAGGGTGCATTAGGAGAAGCATTTCAAGCAGATCTAGAAAAGTGGTTGTTCCCCTCTATTCGGCACTGGTGAGGCCACATCTGCAATATTGTGTCCAGTTTTGGGCCCCCCGGTATAAGAAGGTTGTGGATGTGCTGGAGCAGGTTTAGAGGAGGGCAACAGAAATGATTAAGGGGCTGGAGCACAAAACCTGAGAAGATAGGCTGGGGGGACTTGGGCTTGTTTAGTTTACAGAACAGAAGACTTAGGGATAATTGAGAACATAAGAACGTCCATACTGATCAGACCAAAGGTCCATCCAGCCCAGTAGCCTGTCTGCTGACAGTGGCCAGTGCTAGGTGCCCCTAGTTTGTAACCTGTCCTTTGGATCTGCTTCCGTACCTAATGACTGGAAGAGCTAATGTGACACCAATATTTAAAATGGGCTCTAGAGGTGACCCAGGAAATTACAGATTGGTAAATTTAGTGTCAGTTCTGGGCAAATTAGTTGAAACAATAGTAAAGAATACAATTGTCAGGCACACAGAAGAACATCATTTGACGGGCAAAAGTCAACGTGGTTTCTGCAGAGGGAAATCGTGTCTCACTAATCCATTAGAGCTCTTTGAAAGGGTTAACAAACATGCAGACAGGGGAGATCCAGTGCATGTAGCTTACTTTGATTTCCAGAAAGCTTTTGACAAGGTACCTCATCAAAGGCTCTTATGTAAATTAAGCTGTCATGGGATAAAAGGGATGTTCCTTTCATGGACTGAGAACTGGTTAAAAGACAGGAAACAGGGTGGGCATCAATGGTAAATTTTCCGAATGGAGGGGGGTAACTAGTGGTGTCCCCCAAGGGTCAGTCCTAGGACCAATCCTGTTCAATTTATTCATTAATGATCTGGAGGAGGGGGCGAGCAGTGAGGTGGCAAAGTTTGCAGATGACACTAAACTGTTCAAGATAGTCAAGACAAAGGCAGACTGTGAAGAACTTCAAAAAGATCTCATCAAACTGAGTGATTGGGCAACAAAATGGCAAATGAAATTTAATGTGGATAAGTGTAAGATAATGCACTTTGGCAAAAATAACCCCAACTACACTTACAATATGATGGGGGCTAATTTAGCTATAACTAATCAGGAAAGAGATCTTGGAGTTATTGTGGATAGTTCCTTGAAAACATCCACGCAGTGTGCAGAGGCAGTCAAAAAGGCAAATAGGATGTTAGGTATTATTAAAAAAGGGATAGAAAATAAGCCAAGGAGTATTTTACTGCCCCTGTACAAATCTATGGTACTCCCACATCTTTACTACTGTGTACAGATGTGGTCTCCTCACTTAAAAGAAGATATCCTGGCACTAGATAAGGTTCAGAAAAGGGCAACTAAAATGATTAGGGCCTTGGAACAGGTCCTGCATGAGGAGAGGGTAAAAAGATTGGGAATTTTCAGTTTAGAAAAGAGAGACTGAGGTGGGGCATGACAGAGATATCTAAAATTATGACAGGTGTGGAGAGGGTGAATAAAGAGAACTTATTTACTTGTGCCCATAATACAAGAACTAGAGGACACCAAATGAAATTAATGGGTAGCAGATTTAAAACTAATAAAAGAAAGTTCTTCTTCACTCAGTTCATAGTTAACCTGTGGAACTCCTTGCCAGAGCAGAGTGTGAAGGCTAGGACTATAACAGAATTAAAGAAAGAGCTAGATAAATTCATGGATGTAGGGTCCATAAAAGGCTATAAGCCAAAGGTAGGAATGGTGTCCCTGGCCTCTGATTCTCATAGTCTGGAGATGGATGGCAGGAGACAAATCGCTTGATCATTGTCTTCGGTCCACCCCCGCTAGGGTACCTGGCTCTGGCCACTGTCAGCAGACAGGCTACTGGGGTGGATGGACCTTTGGTCTGACCCAGTGTGGCCATTCTTATGTTCTTACAGTTATTCGGACATATCTGCAGAATGTATGATGAATGAAAAAATCAAGATCCAGGTATTCAGTAGTTCGAATAAGAGAGGCAGACACCACAAAGAATGGGGGAATGATATAGTCGATTGTTGTGGAGCTAGTCTACAGAAGCTAAGCCACTGGATAGGGAAAGATGAAAGCAAAATAGTGAGGGATGCATCAGCCACAAACAGGCACAGAGTCCATGGCTGTGGTTGATGATGATATATATTCTAATAGCTCACCCACCTCAGCAACCTCAAGTTCTTGTGGCCCTTCCCAGGAAAGACTGGGGGCCCTTTGGACAGAAGGTCCTGTCTGTTTTCTGGATCAGAAAGAAGGCCCTGAGACAGCTGAAATTCAAGTTTTTATTCAGGAATCATTTCTTGGTCTGCTCATCTCTAGAGAATCCATTTTGGACCAGTATCCACAGGTACTGGTTTGCAGCCTATAGGGATATATTAGCCTATAATATGTATCTTATTCTTGTAGCCTAAGCCTATATTATATATATTATTTACTATTTATTTCTACCTTTCATTATTTTATTCCACATTAGCAGTAATGCAGGAGATATTTTCTAGTTAGACATGGAACAGTTCCAGATAAATATAGATAAGGGGGAGTGCATCTGCTTTTCCAGACTTTAGCTCATAGATGGCATTTTTATCTTGTATGGTGCCAAGATGTTATGGCCCCATTGGATCAACAATGCTGTTTATTTCAAAGTGGAACCCAAGGTCACCAAGGATTGTTAGGTGGTATCTTGCCCAAATGCCCAATTTTAGAGGTAGTTAATGAGGCTGTAATGTGATATCTTATGCATATGCAAAAGGAGATGTTAGTTCCATTCCCCAGACAAGTGTGTGTATCCTAAGTCTTAGGGGGTGGAAGTCTAGTTTTTGGCTTTGAAAGTATCAGAGAGGTAGCCATGTTAGTCTGTAGCTTTAAGAACAACAAGAAGTCTTGTGGCACCTTATAGACTAACAGATATTTTGGAGCATAAGCTTTCATGGGCAAAGACCCGCTTCATCAGATGCATGAGTGGGGGGGTGGTTTCAGAGGGGTATTTAAAGAGTGGGGTCCCAGTAAGAGGGAGGGCCAGAGCTGACAAGGTCTATTCAGCAAGGTGGAAATGGCCCATATATCAACAGCACTTTTCAAAAGAGGAAAAAACAAGTCAGATCAGACAGGGGGATGTGAACCTTTGTCAGAGTCTAATGGGGAGATATTAGCACCCAGAGCAGAGAAACTGCCATTGTAAGCTGCAAGCCACTCCCAGTCTAAATCCCACTCCTGGATTTTGAAGTTGCAGGGGTCCTTTCGAAAAGGAGCCCCATCTGGACAAGCTGTGCAGCGGCGAGCTGCGACAATTTCAAAGTGCCGCAGCTTCCTGCATTCTAATGAGGTGCTGAATATGTATTTCAGCGTTTCATTAGTAAACTTCAAAATGGCCATTTGCATGGCTATTTTGAAGTTTTGGGCTAGTGTAAACACGGACCTTCCTGAAATGGGAGTGGAAGAGCACTTTCAAAAAGAGTGCTGCATTCTTTCGATTTACTTTCGAAAGAACACTTTTTGTGTGTAGACACTCTACGGGATCTTTCGAAAGAGCCTCCTTTCAAAAATTCTGAAAAAATTTGATAGTGCAGATGCAGCTTTTGTTCTAACCTGACCCTTGCTCTGAAAGTGTGTATGGAATATAAGTGGAGCTGAGTGATATTTTTGAGCAAAACATTTTACCCCTTTCAGGTGAAAAATACGGACTATGCAATACCAAAACATTTAGAATGTGCCATTTTCAACAAGTTTGTTTCCCTTGGGCTACGTCTACAGTAGCCCCAAACTTCGAAATGGCCACGCAAACGGCCATTTCAAAGTTTACTAATGAAGCGCTGAAATGCATATTCAGCGCTTCATTAGCATGCGGGCAGACGCGGCACTTCGAAATTGACGCACCTCGCCACCGCGTGGCTCATCCCGACGGGGCTCCTTTTCGAAAGGACCCCGCCTACTTCAAAGTCCCCTTATTCCTAGCAGCTCATGGGAATAATCGCCTTCATTAGATACACAGATTGTTGTAAATTTGAACTTGTAATTAGAAAATGTGTTTGCTGGGTTTCTTTGATGCAAGCTTCATGATCGGAGGTCAGGTTTTGAGTGCTTTGTAGTGGTATTTCTATGTTGCATTTATTGTTACTTGTGGCAAAAATTCTTTGATTGTCAGAAATATTTCCAACTTACTCTTGGAAAGGACAATGTCACAGTGGCTATTTATTCTGTCCCAAATGTCATTCAGCTAATTCCTTTTTTGGGTTGTTTTTTGTGCTTTATATTTCTGAGTACAAAACAAGAGTCTGTTATTTTTATTCTTAGAAGGGATATTTTCAAAATAAACCCAGGCTGTTGTAGGACGTGCAGTTGATGGCTCAGTAGGCGGCACTGTTCTCTCTGAGCTGAGTCAGTCAATGATCGCCATGGGGTGGGTGAAGGGCTTCTCTTGGTGACAGTGCTGTCTTTCACATGTGGACCTGACCACACGTGACAAAGATCCTGTGACATTTTTTGCAAAACTCAAGCTGTAAACCATTGTGCTGTGGTCCCTTCCATCTAGGTTAATTTTATTCCATTTCCTTGAATACCGTCCCTGCAGAGTCGGTGATGGATGGCATCCCTCACTTCCTATCGTTACAGTCCTCTTGTTTTCTGGTGCACAGTTGCTAAACCACATGTAGCTTTTGTAAAGTTCTTTGGGAATCTAGAGAAGGAAGCCCTATGGAAGTGCAAGATTTTATTATTCTTATATAATCCAAATTACTTGATTAAATAGATGCCCATAGATAACCCGCCAGACTGATGGTAGCCCAGGGGTGGGCAAGATCCAGCCTGCAGGCTGGATCTGGCCCACCGAACTTCTGGATCTGGATAATGGACCACCTCAGATATAGAGCAGGTAGCCGCTGCTTTAAGCTGTTTCCTGCTCTGTGTGGCTCTCTGCTTTGGATACCGGAGGAGGGGAAGGGTCCATGTGCTGCTCTTGTCCTCTCAGAAAATCTCTCATTTCCTGCTTTCCAGCCAAGAGGATTTTTGATGGGGGTGGGACAGCATGCAAAGACTCAGCCTCTCTCTGGCATCTGGAGCAGAGAGCCACAAGGAGATGGTAGCACTTTTCACCCTTCTGGGGCTGCAACAGCAGAGAGCCTGCCTCAGGGTCCTGAAGGGCTTCTGGAAGGGAGTGGCCAAGATAAATCTTCTAGCCCGAGTCTGCCCCTCCCTCCTCCCAATCCTCTGCCCTCCCACCCCCCCAACCCTCTTCCCCACCTCCTGCATCCATACCACACTTAACCCAAACTCTCTGCCCCTCCTCGTGCACCCATAACCCCTCCTAGAACCTGCACCCCAATCCTCTGCCCCAAGTCTCCACACCTTCTCCACCCCTGGGTTCCAGACCTCTGCCCCAGGTCATACTGCCTCCTTCACCAAACTCACTCCTAGACCTCACCTACCCTACTGCACTCCAATCTTTTACCCCAAGATTTCTCCTTCCCAGACCCCAGATCTCCTCCATTAACATCATGGAAGAATGCGGTTCTTGACCACTTTCCAAATTCTTCTCCATGAAAAATTTTCCCCAACATTATTGTCCCCTCTGTGGGAGCCTTTAACTGGCTTCAGTCGGGGGATCACAGAACTAGTGAGAAGATTGTGACTCAACAGCCCCTGAAGTCTTAGAGTGCCCTTGGCAGGCTATCCAGGGGCCTGGTGGCTGAATGACAGTTTGTCATCCCTCAGGTCTCTTGATTGGGCCAGTGGGAAGGGGATCTGGGCCATTCCATATCAAGGTGGCAGAGCTAAGGAGTGTTTCAGTCCAATCTTGCTCATACCCTAGATCACCTTCTTCATGGTCACATCTTGCCTCTGTTGGTCTCTGTTCTATTTGAAGGGCAGTCCCAGCACTCTACATCTCTTCCAGCAAAAGACTGCTCATACAGTCTCAACCATTTAAATATCAGAGAGGTAGCCATGTTAGTCTGTCTCTTCAAGAACAACAAGAAGTCCTGTGACACCTTATAGACTAACAGATATTTTGGAGCATAAGCTTTCATGGGCAAAGACCTACTTCATGAGATGCATGAGTGAGAGGGTGGCTTCAGAGGGGTATTTAAAAAGTAGGGTCCCAGTAAAAGAAAGGGCCAAAGCTGACGAGCTCTATTCAGTCAGGGTGGAAAAGCCCCATTATTAGTAGTATGTATCAAAAAAGGAAAAACCAAGTCAGATCAGACAGGGAGATGTGGCCCATTGTCAGACGCTAATGTTGCGATGTTAACACACAGGGCACAGAAGCTGCTTTTGTAAGGGGCCAGCTGTTAGCCGGTGGCCAGGTAATGTGCGGTGAGGTACTCCCCTGGGTCCTAAACAACCCAGTCTTTTTACTGTTAGAGCAGGCAGCTCCTAGCACTCTCACCCACGGCCAGGCTGTAGTAACCAAACGGTTAAAGTTCTTTTGTTGTGCCGGCTGTGTTGCAGTGACAAAAGGGTTAACAAAATAGTTAGGCTCAGAGCTTAACTAGTTACAAGTTTATTTAGCTACAGTTATAAGCGTATGGTTACAAAAGGCTATTGTTTACTTCTTATATGATAGCAAAGTACAGGTGTTAACAAGTTACGTTACAATCCAATACAAAGATATCTGTTATCATCTAACACAATGATATCTTGGCACAATGACATCTAGTTACAGAGCTCTAATTCTTTAGCTGTGCACAAAAAAAAGTCAGAGACCTAGCATGGGTGTATCTTACCCTCTCTGCGTCTCTCGATACCAGTGTAGCCAAGCCGGATCGGTCACTCAATTCCGCGGAAAGACGAATACGAGGTTGGGCGTCCCCAGCTGTGGACCTCGGGAGGCAATCACCTGACCCGACAAGCAGGAAGTTGGTTGAAATGCACTCAAAGTTAGAGTTCTGCTGGACCCATCTTTTATACCCCTTTTGGGTTATGTATTCTCTTTCTTATCTATGGTGCCAGATCATACTGGTCTGTCTTTGTGACTCCAGTTTGTTACAAGGGCATTTCTACTTAGTTTGCACTTGTAAGACAAGAGATAAACAATTTAGGAGTACAGGACATTCTTTTGTGCGGGCGGGGCACGTCCCCTTCTGGGTGATTGTGTGTGTGCATCATATTGATCAATGCCAGCTGGGGTGATTTCTGAGGGTCCCCCCCCTCTCATGTTGACAGTCTGGCCTGTTAGCCTTCTAGCTGTACTTTCTGCTTCTCAGGGTCACGATAAGCTAGCATATCTGGGCCTCAATGAGGGCATCAAAGACTGTGCTGTCAGCAGTCATTTCCGTGCCCTGTGTGCTCCTCGGTGGGGGAGGGCAATGAGCAAGCTGGCTTGTAAGGGGGAGACTCTGTCTGGCTACACCAGCCACTCCCAGTCTCTGTTTAATCCTTGGTTGACGGAGTCAAATTTGCAAATAAATTGAAGCTCAGAGATTTCTCTCCATTTGATTTTTTAAATTTCTTTGGTTTTGGACTGCTACTTTTAAATCTGTTACTGAGTGTCCAGAGAGATTCAAGTGCTCTCCCACAGGTTTCTGTACATTACCATTCCCGATGTCTGATTTACATCAATTTATTCTTTTACTGAGAGACTGTCCAGTCTGGCCAATGTAAATTGCAGTGGGGCATTGCTGGCACATGATGGCATATATTATATTAGTAGATGTGCAGGTAAATGAGCCCCTGATGGTATGGTTGATGTTAGGTCCTGCGATGATATCACTGGTGTAGATATGTGAGCAGAGTCAGCACCGAGGTTTGTTGCAGATTTGTTGTTTCCTCACTTCCTTAGATGGGTATTGTAGTGTGAGGAAAGTATGGTAAATGTTTGTCTCTGTCTGATGGATCAGAGCAAAAACTGTTGTACCTTAGTGCCTGGCTGTATACAATGGATCAGGTAGTGTGCTCTTGATGGAAGCTGGAGGTGTGTGGATAAGTATAGTGGTCTATCGGTTTTCGGTATAGGGTGGTATTTATGTGACCATTGCTTATCTGCAGAGTAATGTCCAGTAAGTGGATCTCTTGTGTGGACTGGTCCAGGCTAAGGTTAATGGTGGGGTGGAAACTGTTGAAATCAGGGTGGGACACTTCAAAGAGCCTCCTTCGCATGGGTCCAGATAATGAAGATGTCATCAATGTAGCGCAGGTAGAGGAAGGGTGCTAGGGGACGAGAAAAGAGAAAGCATTGTTCTTCATCATCCATAAAAATGTCGGCATACTGTGGGGCCATGCGGGTGCCCATAGCATGCCTTGGGACTTTCCAGATCACTTCTCAGTGTCCAGTTATTCCCTATCGTTAGGGAAAATGGAGCAAAAAAGGTTCAGGTCCCTGGCCTCCTGGGCACACACAACACAGACAGCTCGCCCTGTCTTCCAGGAGCTACAAAATGGCTTCCTTCCTGCAGACAGCCTCTCCTTCACTCTCCTCCCACCTAGCTCTCAGAGCTCCTTTTTAAGCATGTCCTCCATACAGCGCGTGCTCTACCGCTGCTGAGGAACTCGGTCTTCTTGGCCCAGTGCACCTGCTTTACTCCCTTCACCTCAAAGTGGAATCCCTAAATCCCATGTCCTAGCCTCTTGGAGCCTTAGTCATGGACCAGAAGCCCATTGTGCTACTTGTTGTACAAACACAGAACAAGGAGATAGTCCTGTTTAACAGCAGTCATGCTAGGAGGCTGTAGTGTTCTAAGTATATTTGTTTCTAAACCAATTTAGTTGAATTATTGCAAAACCTATGCGTACACCTGCTCTTATGGACCAGCTCATTCTAAATACTGACTTTTTCAGTGTCAACAAGATCCCGAATGCTCTACAGCAAATACAGATTCATCCAAATGCCTGTACAGGACCTTCTAAATTATCAGCCTGACAATGACCTCTGCCTCACAATACAATACTGTAGTTTCACTGAAGTTAGTGGAATCACTCAGCATTTATACTGGAGTCGATGAGTAGAGAACCAGACCCATGGCATGATGAGAAAGATGTGTTTAAGAAATAGTGGGACAGATTGACGTGCCATGTTCTGGCTCCTTTCCAACCATAGAATCACAGAATCCTAGGGCTGGAAGGGACCTCAGGAAGTCATCCAGTCCAGCCCCATGACCAAAGCAGAATTAACCCTAATTAAATCATCCCAGCCAGAACTATGTCAAGCCAGGACTTAACCTCTGGGAATGGAGATCTCACCATCTCTCTAGATAATGCATTCTTCTGCTTCACCATTCTCCTGGGCCATTTCTATACAGGCAAGACCTTCTGGAAGAACAGTGTCTTCTTCTAGAAGATCTGAGGAGCGTCTACACATGCAAGACGCTCTTTCGGAAAAAGGTACCCCCTCTTCCGGATTCTGCATTCCATTTCAGAAGCAGGAAGAGGACCTTCTTCTGAAAGATTCTTCCAGAAGAAGGCATGTGTAGGTGTTCCCAGACTGCTTCTTCTTCTGCTGCTGCTGCTGCTGTAGACACCCCCAGCGAGCCTCTATGGTCCCCAGGTCCTTGCAGCCTTTAAAGCCGCAAGGACCCGGAGACCCCATGGCAGGAAGCTGAGAGTGTGAGACAGGCAGCATGTGCCGGGCTGCCTGCCACACTCCCCCAAGGCCCCGCAGTGCCCAGCGAGTCCCAGCCCACAGGGATGGCTAGCTGGCCACCACCCTGCACTTCCCAGGGGATCCCAGGAACCCGGACGAGGGCAGCCAAGACCCTGACCAGGCTCCAAAACAGAGCACCCCCTCCTGGACTGAGCCAGAGCTCCAGGACTCCTGGGGCTCTGGCACGATGAAGAGGTCCTCCAGGACACCAGCAGGCAGTGGAGGAACACCTCAGCATTCACCTGTCTCTCCCATGGCCTGGCTGCCTGTGGCCAACCCTCTCAGACACTGGAGCAGGTCAGGTGTGAGGTGAAGGAGCTGTGGCAGGGGTACATGCGAACCCGGGGTGGCGCCCACAGATCTGGCTGTGCCCCTGCCAGCTGCCCCTTCTACCAGAAGCTTCGGGACCTCCTGGATACGGACAAACACCTCCCCACCCCACGTCACCGTGGAGACAGCTGCAACTGAGCCCACTGCCACACCGGAGGAGGAGGATGAGGGACTCACCACTGCGGACGTCCCATCTGATGGGGAGTCCACAGACGGGTTCCTTGTCATCACAGTGCCCTCCACCACCAGAAACCAGGCCCCCTCCAGCTGGGCATCACCTGACATATATGAGGCCACCTCGGGTAAGTGCACACAGTGGAAAAGCACTGGGCCCCAAACCCATAAAGCCCGTCCCCAGTCAGGGCTCAGGGCCCAGGGCCTAGGGCACACCCATGCCTGCAAGCAGCACCCAGCTCCCTCTCCCATGGAGCACCCCCCGAGCATGCTTAGCCTCCCACCCAGGCAGCAGAGCTGCATCTGGACCTCCCCACGGCTAAGCCCCAAACCCCTCTCCCCAGCCCACAAGCCCGTTGCCAGGGTGGGCCACTGTGGATAGCGCCCTGGCTCTGGCATCATGCCCCAGTGGCCACCATGAGTGCATGCAAACCCACATGGCGGCCTCCCCTGGCACATGCCCATCCCGTGGGTCCATGGAGGGGGCAACCAGCTGGGGAGACTGGGGCCATGCCACCCAGGTCCCACATGTGGCACTGACTTTCCTCTCTACCCCCACCCTCTCTCTCTTAACAGCGGTACCATCCAAAGGCTGGGTCAGCTGGACAAGGAGCCTGGGGCCTTCCAGCCCCATCCATGCCAGAGGACCCAGCAGACCACCAGCAGGGCCTGCAGCAGCCCCTGCTGCACAGCGGCCACGAGTGCACCAGACCCAATGCAGCTGCCATGAGTAGGAGGTTGTGGCCTATGCAGCGGCCCTCCACCAGCAGAACACCCTCACCGAAAGACGGCTGGCACTCAACGAGACCGAGCTGCAGTGGAGGCGGGACACTTGGGGGGGGGATGTGCCGCACTGTGTGCGGGGCGCTACTGAGCCAGCACCCAACCCCCCAGCTGCCCCCCCACAGTCCCCTCAGAGGTCCCCCCAAGCCCCCCTCACAGTCCCCCTGGAGGTCCCCCCATGAGGCCCCCTCGCTATCCCCCAGCAGTCCCCCCAGTCCCCCTCAAGGCCCCCACTACTGCCCCCCTGAGTCTCTCCCTGCTGCTCCCCCGGTTGCCCCCTCTGCATTCCCCCTGCTAGCCCCCTCTCTGGCCCCCACCATTGTTCCCATGCCCCCAGCCCATGACCCTGGGGCCCTAGCTGCCCTACTGCCCCCAGGCCTGCCTGATGCTGTGCTGAGGGATGTCGCAGCATGGCTTATGGCCATGGTGGGCCCCGTGGAGGGTCACCTGAGCCACAACCTGCCCCCCTTCAGCCCCTCCACTCAGGCTGGGCCAGATGCTGACAGGCCCAACCTGCCAGTGCTTCTGGCCCCATCAGCACCGCGCAGGGGACCATGCACCTGGGGTGGGAGGGGTGCCCGCGGGCTCCTGGGCTGGCAGCCTTACACCCTGTCCCTTGATTAGGTCCCCAGCAACAATCCTGCCCCTGTCCCCATACCCCCCATGTATATAGTTCACTCCCTATCAGGTTTTGGTCATTATTTTTATTATTCACCATTTACTATTTATATTTCTCATGGTTGTTAATGGTTCACAGTTAAATATATGTTAGCATTCAGCACCCCGTGTCCCTGATTACTGTGGGGGAGGATGGGGGGTTGGGGATTGGGGATGTGCGCATGCGGGTGTGTGTAGATAGTTAGTCGTCCCCTCAGCTGAAAGCTTCCCGAAGCACTTCCTGGGTCCAGAGCCCATCACAGTCGAGCCGCTGGTCGGGGGCCGCAGTGGGCTGCTGGTAGCAGGGGGGCCAGCTCCGCCATCCAGCCCTGGGGCAGGGTCCCCTCACATGCCTTGATGAGGTTGTGGAGCACACAGCAGGTGGCCACAACCTGCAGGACGTTCTCCACCCCCCACATCGAGGCACGTGAGGAGACACCTGAACCGCGCCTTCAGATGGCTGAAAACGCACTCGACGGGATACCGGGCACATGTAAGCTGGGCGTTAGACAGCTTCTGGGAGGGTGTGGGGTGGCCTGTGTATGGGCGCATCAATCAGGGCTGGAGTGGGTAGGCCAGGTCGCCGACAAGGCAAAGAGGCATCATGACGTCCCTGACAGCATGCTCCTGCCATGGCAAGAATGTCCTGGCCTCCATCCTGCAGAACAGGGAGGAATTCTGCAGGATCTGCACGTCATGTGCCCTGCCCGGCCAGCCAACATAAATGTCCTTGAACTTCCCACGGGCGTCCACCACCGCCTGGAGCATGATGGAGTGGTACCCCTTGCAGCTGACGTATCGGCTGCCACTGTGTTCTGGGGCCCTGATGGGGATATGCATCCCGTCGATCGCCCCGAAGCACGGGGGGAACCCAAGCATGGTAAATCCCTCAACGATTTCATCCAGGTCCCTGATGCTCACCAGCCACTGCACCAGCACGTGGTTGATGGCCCTCATGACCTGCAGGGGAATGGGAGTACGCATGGGCACATACAGAGGGGTCCTTGCCCCCCCTCCCCTTTCATCCCTCTCTCCCTACCAGAACCGACCCCCCCCAAGGGACCCCTCTACCAGCAGCCATGTGATATCCCTTCTGGGCTCGGCCTGCCTGCCCCCCTGGCCTGCTCCCTCCCAATCAGCACCTGGGGTTCCCCGAGCCCACGCACCCCTCCCTCCCACCAGTGGCACAGGGGCTGGGGCAGGGCTTACCTGGAGGATGACATCCCTGACGGTCAATGTGCCTACCCCAAACTGCTGCCCAATGTATCAGTAGCTGTCCGGGGTGGCCAATTTCCAGATGGCGACGGCCATGCACTTCTCTAGGGAGAGGGCTGGCCTCATTCAGGTATCCTGGCATTGTAGCATGGGGGTGAGCCAGCCGCAGATCTCAAGGAAGATCTCTTTCTTCAGCCACAGGTTCTGCAGCCAGTGGTCATTGTCCCATTCCCCCATGACAACCCTGTCCCACCGGTCCATGCTGGTGGTGTGGGTCCAGATGTGCTAGACCAGTCAGAGGGGGCCATGGGGTGCAGAACTCACGGGCCTGGGCCTATGTCTCCACAGGAGGCTGAGGAGGGTGGCCAGCAGAATGGCTAGCATATGGGTGAGGGCAAGCCTGCTGTCCTGTGGCTGCTGGGGGTCCATGTCTGCTGGTTGGCAGGCGCTGGACAGGGACCTGGGTCTGGCTTGCTGGGCACAGACATGGCTGGCCTCCGCAGTGTTTGCAGGGATGGGCTGTCTGGGTGGCGTCCTTTAAGGGGCCGTGTGGCTGGCGGCTCTGGAAGGGTTCCCTACCTGTGCAACCCCATCCGTGCTGTGTCCTGCCCTGTGCTTCCGGAAGAGTGCCATTGCATGTGTAGGTGCACTCTTTCAGAAGAAGGGGTGGCACTTTTGAGGTCCTGTTTGATATGTAGCTGCACTCTTCTGGAAGATCTCTTCCTGAAGATCTTCTGGAAAAAGTGCCATGTGTAGAAATGGCCCTGGTAAAATAAAGTTTTCTGATGCTTTGATGCTTCCAAACAGCCAGAACCCTGATCAAAGATAGGTTTACAGCTGGTGTGGGTTACCAGGCACATGCAATAGTAGTGAATCTAGCCCTGATTGTCTCTGATGCTTGCACAAGACTAGGTGGGTACTAGGAGCCTTCACCCTCCTGGGCACAAAGAACAACCACAATTTAGGGGCACAATCCTACATATTTTTGCATAAGTCATGGAGGAGTTTATTCTCCAACACTGAAGGTGGCAGGAATTTAGTAGGTTAAATAGAAGAGGGTGGTAACTTGGGCTGCAGCAATCATGAGATGATAGATGTCAGGATCCGGCCAAGAGGAAGAAAGGTGAGCAGTAAAATATAGACTCTTGATTTCAGAAGAGCAGACTGCAACTCCCTGGCTGTGGCCACACTTGACCAAAACTGCGAAATGGCCATACAAATGGCCAAATTGAAGAATACAAATGAGGTGCTGAATTGAATATTCAGCTCCTCATTAGCATTAGGATACTTCTGGCCGCGGCGCTTTGAAAGTGCCGCTTTTGAACGTGCATGGCTTAGAGTGGCTACACGGGGGTCCTTTACAAAAGGACCCCACACATTTCAAAATTCCCCTCAGCTGAGAGGAATAAGGGGATTTCAAAATGTGTAGGGCCCTTTTGAAAAGGACCTCTGTGTAGCCACGACAAGCCTCACACATTCAAAAGCAGCGCTTTTGAAGAGGCGCAGCTAGAAGCTTCCTAATGCTAATGAGGTGCTGAATATCCAATTAAGTGCCTCATTAGTATTCTTTGATTTGGCCATTTGCACGGTCATGTCGAAGTTTTGGCCAAGTATGGCCACAGCCTCTCAGAGAACTGATGGGCTGGATCCCTTGGGAAATGGTTATGAAGGAGAAAGGAGTTCAGGAGAACTGGCAATACTTTAAAGTCTTTTTGAAGGCACAGGAGCAAACCATTTCAAGTATTGCTGATGCACAGTAAGAAAAGCAAACACAGTGGGCAGCCAGCTTGGTTTACCAGGGAAATCTTTGATAAGCTCAAGGTCAAAAAGGATGCATATAAGAGGTGGAAACTTGGACATATGACTAAGAAGGAGTATAAATATATGGCTGGAGAAATCTGAGAGTAATAAGGAAAGTGAAAGTGCAATTGAAACTGCAGCTAGCAAGGAATGTGAAGGGTAATAACAAGGACTTCTGCAGGCATGATAACAATAGGAGGGTGAAGAGGGAGGGAGTGGGGCTGTTACTGGGATGAGGGGGGTAACCTATGACAGGTAATGTAGGTAAAGCTGAACTATTGAATGCTTTTTTTGCCTCAGTCTTAACGGACCAGATCCGTTCCCAAACTACAGCACTAGGCAGTGAAGTATGGGAAAGAGGGGGGCAGCCCTCAGTGGGGAAAGAACAGGTTAAGAGCTAGTTAGAAAAGTTACAAGTATACAAATCCATGGGTCCAGATTTAATACATCCAAGGGTACTGAGGGAATTGACAGATGTCATTACAGAGACCATTGGCCATTATCTTTGAAAACCCATGGAGATCAGGAGAGATCCTGGATGACTGGAAAAAGGCAAATGTAGTGCCCATCCTTTAAAAAAGGAATGAAGAACAATCCAGGGAACTATAGACCAGTCACCCTCACCTCAGTCCCTGGAAAAATCATGGATGGGAGCCTCAAGGAATCCATTTTGAAGCACTTGTAAAAGGAGAAAGTGATCAAGATTAGTCAACATGGATTCACCAAGGACTAGTCATACCTGACCAATCTCATTAGCTTCTATGATGAAGTAACTCTATGGACATGGGGAAGTCAATGGATGTGATATACCTTGACTTTTGCAAAGCTTTTGTTATGGTCTCCCACAACATTCTTGCCCATCAATTAAGGAAGCATGGATTGGATAAATGGACTATAATGTGAACAGAAAGCTCGCTTGATGGATGGGCCCAAAGGGTAAGTGGTCAATGGCTCAATGTCTGTTGGCAGATGGTTTCAAGTGGAGTACGCCAAGGGCTGGTATTGTTCAATGTCTTATTAATGACTTGGATGAGGGGATGGATTGCACTCTCAGAAAATTTGCAGATGACACTAAGCTTGGGGGTTATGTAGATACACTGGAGAGTACGGATAAGGTCCAGAGTGACTTAGACAAATTGGAGGATTGGTCCGAAGGGAATCTGATGAGGTTCAACAAGGACAAGTGCAGAGTCTGGCACTTAGGAGGCAACAACACCATGCCTTGTTACAGGCTGAGTATCAACTGGCTAAGTAGCAGGGCAGCAGAAAAGGATTTGAGGATTACAGTGGATAGGAGGCTGGATATGAGTCAACAGTGTGCCCTTGTAGCCAAGAAGACTAAAAGCATATTAGGGTGTATTAGGAGAAGCATTTCCAGCAGATCTAGAGAAGTTATTATTCCCCTCTACTTGTCACTGGTGAGGCCACATCTAGAGTATTGTGTCCACTTCTAGGCCCCCCATGATAGAAAGGATGTGGGTATATTGGAGCGGACTCAGCAGAGGGCAACGAAAATGATAAAGGACCTCGAGCATGACCTAAGAGGATAAGCTAAAAGATTTGGGTTTATTTAATATCCAGGAAAGTGTGAAGGGCAATTTGATAGCAGCCTTCACCTTCCTGAAAGGGTGTACGAAAGAGGATGGAGAGAGACTGTTCACAGTAGTGACAGATAGCAGAACAAGGAGCAATGATCTGAAGTTACAGAGGGAGAGGTGTAGGTTAGATATTACATAAAAATTATTTCACCAAGAAGTTGGTGAAGCACTGGAATGTGTTACCAGGAGAGGTGGTGAAATCTCCATATCACAGAATCCTAGGGCTGGAAGGGACCTCAGGATGTCATCTAGTCCAGCCCTCTGATTCAAGCAGGATCAACCCCTACTAAGTCATCCCAGCCAGGACCTTGTCAAGCTGGGACTTAAAAACCGCAAAGGATGCAGAATCCACCATCTCCCTAGGCAACGTATTCCAATGCTTCATCACCCTCCTGGTGAAGTAGTTTTTCCTAATATCTAACCTACACCTCTCCACCTTCAACTTCAGACCATTACTCCTTGTTCTGCCATCTGACACCACTGAGAACAGTTTCTCTCCTTCCTCTTTAGAGCTCCCCTTCAGGAAGTTGAAGGCTGCTATTAAATCACCCCTAAGTCTTCTCTTCTGTAAACTAAACAAACCCAAATCCTTCAGCCTGTCCTCATAGGTCCTGTGCACCAGCCCCTTAATCATTTTTGTTGCCCTCCGCTGAACCTGCTCCAGCACATCCACATCATTTTTATACTGGGGGGCCCAAAACCGGACACAATATTCAAGATGTTGCCTCACCAGTGCTGAAGAGAGGGGAATAACAACTTCTCTAGATCTGCTCGAAATGCTTCTCCTAACGCACCCTAATAAGCTGTTAGCTTCCTGGCTACAAGAGCACACTGTACACTCATTTCCAGCCTTTCATCCACCATAACACCTAGGTCCCTTTCCATCATACTGATGCTGAGCCAGTCGGTCCCCAGCGTGTAATTATGCTTGGGATTCTTCCACCACAGCTTCAGGACTCCACACTTCTTCTTGTTGAACTGCATCAGATTTATTTTGGCCCAGTCCTCCAATTTATCCAGGTCACTCTGGATTCTCTCTCTAACCTCCAACCTGTCTACTTGTCCTCCTAGTTTTGTGTCATCCACAAACTTGCTGAAGGTACAATACAGTCCCTCATCCAGGTCATTAATAAAGATGTTGAATAACACTGGCCCTAGAACCAAGCCTTGTGGTGCTCCACTTGAAACCGACTGCCATCCAGATATTGAGCCATTGACACCCACCCACTGGGCCCAACCATCAAGCCAGCTTTCTATCCATCTTATAGTCCAAGGATCCAATCCATATTTCCTTAACTTACAGACAAGAATGTTGTGGGAGACCATATCAAAATCTTTGCTGAAGTCAAGGTATATCACATCCCCTGACTTTCCCATGTCCACAGAGCCTGTTACTTCATCATAGAAGCTAATCAGATTGGCCAGGCAGGACTTGCCCCTGGTGAAGCCATGTTGATTACTTGTGATCATTTTCCCCTCTTCCAAGTGCTTCAAAATGGATTCTTTGAGGATCCCCTCCATTATTTTCTGAGGGATTGAGGTAAGGCTGACGGGTCTATAGTTCCCTGGATTGTCCTTCTTTCCTTTCATAAAGATGGGCATTACATTTGCCGTCTTCCTGTCAGCCGGTATCTCCCCCGATCTCCAAGAATCAAGGATAATGGCCAAAGGTTCATGTGGCAGACCGCTGCCTGGTAGCTGCAGGAGCCTTCTAGAAGGAACATATGCCGGCTCCTATTGGAGGTCCATGGAGTGGGCGGACGCAGCCTGCCCACAACTAAAAGGCCCCTCTTAAAGGGAGAGGGGTCCCATTAAAAGACATGGCCCCAATTAAGTACAGGGGACAACTCAAGAGAAAACAGGGATGGGAGTGGAGGTCAAAGGTTTAAAACTAGGGAACCAGAAGGGGACACTGAGCAGAGAACCCCGGAGAGCGCTCACTGTCCCTCGAAGGTGTCAAGACAGCCAGTGGACGCCGCCCAAAGGAACTCTGCCCGGATTCGTGAGCGGAGAGCGGAGCGGAAATAGGCCCCACAGTCGCAGGCCTCCCCCCCAGACAGCCTCCTCTCCCGGGTGTTGTAAATGGCCAACTTGGCCGTGGCCAGGAGGAGGTTGATGAGGAGGTCCCGCGACTTAGTGGGGCCATGGATGGGGTGTGTTAGGATAAGAAGGTGTGGGGAAAAGTGCAGCCAGAATTTCAAGAGAAGATTCTGGAGGAGCTGAAAGAGGGGCTGCAACCTGGCGCACTCAACATAAATGTGCGCCAGGGTCTCCCTTGTGCCGCAAAAGAAGCGGGTGTCGGGGAGGGGGGTGAACCGCACCAGGTACATGCCCGTGCTCACTGCCCCGTGGAGCATTCTCCAGCCAATGTCCCCAGCGGGCCACAGAACCAAGGTGGAATAAAGGCTGGCCCACCGGGGCTCCCCACCCTCCGAAGGTGGTAGAAGGTCCCACCACTTGTGGTCTGGGCAGGACGTGAGGGTGGGGAAATGCTCGTGCTCCACACGCTCTGTGTACAGGCGACGCCTGGGCGTGCTTCGAAAGGGGACCGGCTGCAAGGCGTGCAGCCAGCTGGGATGATGCGGGGGAGGGAGGCGGGAAGGCTCAAGGAGCCAGGGGTCCACAGAGAGGTCCGGAGGGCCAGGAGTGAGGGGGGGGGCGGGGTGCACTCTCTCGCAGGACCCGGCGTAGGTAGACGTGAGCAACAGGTGGCAAGGCAGCCTTCATCTCCTGGAGTACGCACTGGGGAGAGCGTAGGGTGGAGAGCCCCATGCGCTGGGCGAGTGCCGGGGCCTCCATCCAGTCTCCCCGGTCATAGTCCAGGAGGTCTCCAACCCTGGTGATTCCACCGATGACCAGCCTTCGGCACACTGTGGGGGACTCCGCCACCTGCACACGGAGGTAGGGGTTGTGTAGCAGGGGCTCCGCGAGGAGGTCTTCCCCCGCGGCAGCCCCTAAGGACCTGGAGACTGTGAGCAGCCGCCAGGTGCGGAGGAGATCCTGGTGGAAGGCTGGCAGCTCCAAGAGGTCTCGCGGATGGCCTCTCAAAGGCAAATAAAGGAGCTGCCGTTCGTATCGGAGCCCTCAGAAGCAACGGAGGAAAGCGTGCGCCAGTGTGCTCCACGCCAGACTATCTACACTGTTGCTGTTGAGGAGTCCCTGCAGGTCCCGGAGGTGGGAGACCTGGACCTGAGTGTGGAGGCAGGTCAGGCCCTGTTCTCCCTCCTCCGGGGGGGGAGATGGAGAACCCCTGCAGGGACACAGTGCACTCCTGGCTAGAAAAACTTCAGAACTACCTTCTGGAGGTTGGCCAGGAAGCCTGCGGGTGGGACAAGGGTGCTGAGACGGTGCCAGAGCATGGACAAGTCTAGTTGGTTAAGCACCAGTGCCCTCCCTCATAGAGAGACACACTGGAGCAGCCCCGTCCACCTCTGCAACCGCTCAGCCACCCTGCCCTCTAAACCCTGCCATATTTCCAGTGGAGAGGGATGTGTGGCAGACAGAAAGATGCCCAGATAGGACAGCGGACCCGTGCTCCACTGGATGGCCTGGAGAGCGGGTGGGAGGTGGCTCGTCTGCCACCCAGCCCCAACCACCAGGCCAGAGCTCTTGACCCAGTTGACCCGGGAAGAGGAGGCCGCCGAGAAGAGGGCTTGCCAGGCCTCCAACCGCACCAGGTCCCCTGGGTCCTGGACCACGAGGAGTACGTCATCAGCATACACCGACAGGACCAGCCACAGCTCTGGCTCACGGAGCACCAACCCCATCAACTTTCGCCAAAGGAGACAGAGGAGGGGCTCGATGGCCTGAGCATAGAGCTGGCCCAACAGCGGGCAGCCCTGACGCACCCCTCGCCCAAAGCTGACCAGAGCGGTCAGGGTCCAGTTGAGCTTGACCAGACACTCTGAGGCAGCGTACAGCACCTGGAGAAACCCGATGAAATGGGGTCCAAAGCTGAAGGCCCGCAGAGTGCCCAGGAGATACCCATGGTCTACCCTGTCGAACGCCTTCTCCTGGTCCAAGGACAGGAGGGTGAACGACAGACCATCCCTACACCCGAGCTCCAAGAGATCCCGGACCAGATAGAGGTTATCGAAGATGGTACGGCCCGGGACGGTGTAGGTCTGGTCGGGGTGGACCACGTCCTGCAGCACGGACCCCAAGTGATGGGAGATGGTTTTGGCGATTATCTTGTAGTCCATGCCGAGGAGCGAGATGGGACGCCAGTTCTGAAGGTCGCGGGGGTCCCCCTTTTTGGGCACCAGGGTAAGGGCGGCCCGCCTGCACAACAGGGGGAGGACCCTGCTTTGCAAGGACTCAGCCCAGACGCTGAGCAGGTCTGGGCCGAGGATGTCTCAAAACACGTGGTAGAACTGCACGGTCAGCCCGTCCATGCCCGGGGATTTGTTGGTGGGCATGAGACGGAGGGCTTCCGAGAGCTCGGCCAGAGTGAGAGGAAGCTCCAGCTGGTCCTGGTCGCCTGTGCTGACCAAAGGGAGTTGGTCCCAAAGCACTCTGCAGGCATCGGCGTCGGTCGGATCCGGGGAGAAAAGGGTGGCGTAGAAGGCGCAAGCCCTCTCACGCATCTCCGCCAGATCCATAAGAGGGGTGCCGTCCTCCGCGAGGAGGCAGAGGATATATTTCTTGGCACCCCTCTTTTTCTCCAGGGCGTAGAAGAAGCGGAAGCTGCGGTCCATCTCCCAAAGGAGCTGGATCCGCGACCTCACAAAGGCCCCCCGCACCCTAAGGGCGTCGAGGGCCCTGAGCTCGTCCCGCTTCTCCCGGTACATGCCACAGAGGGGTGGATCCCCGGGGCTGGTGGCCAGGTGCCTCTCCAGCTCAAGAACCTCCCGCTCCAGCTGTCCTATCAACGCATCCCGCCGCTGGCTGGCCCCCCGGGTATAGTCGCAGCAGAAGAGCCGCGTGCACACCCTTCCCAGATCCCACCACCGCCACGTCGAGGGAAGGGCATGCCATTGCCCGCGCCAGGCCAGCCAGAACTCCTGGAAGGACGCCATGAAGCCCACGTCCTCCAGCAGGCTGTTGTTAAAATGCCAATAGGTCGACCCCCCACTTCCCTGGAGAGAGGGAAGCCTTCACGGCCACCAGGTGGTGGTCTCAGAAAGGGGCTGGCCGCACTCTGGAGGAGTGGGCCCGAGAGAGATGGAGTCGGGAAATGTAGATGCGGTCCAACCGGGAGTGTACGGATTTATGGCCCACCACTCGGACATAGGTGAAGACAGTGTCTTCGTCCGGGTGGTGGCTGCGCCAGACGTCCACCAGGGAGCGATGACTGATGAGCTCCCTGAGGACGTCCACAGCAGCCTGGCACTGCTCGGTCTCCGTACGGTCCCGCTCCTCGAGTGTGCAGTTAAAATCCTCGCTGAGGACCAGGCACTCGCGAGGATCGATGGAGTCGAGGAAGGCCGCCGCCCGCTGGGAGAAGGATGTTCTCTCCGGGCTGGATGTTGGGGCGTAAACATTGATGAGGTGGAGGGGCAGCATTTAATGTGGCAAGGATGAGCGGCGCCATTTGGAGGGCTGGGGAGGATCCTCGCCGGAGGGAGCACCAACGGCCCCTGTGGGGCCATGCAGCAAGCCGTGACCAATGCCATAAGTAATTAAGTCGTCACGGAAGCTACGGGCCAGCTGGTAGGCCACGGCGTCCCTCCTCCTGGTCCCCTTGCCCTCTTTTAGAAGGGCCCTCACGGACTCTAGGATGCAGTGGAAGTCACCCCAGCACTGGAGGGCGAGAGCAACCTTGTTCTTGCACCCGCAAACGTCATCCAAGAACTGGTGTATCTCACCCATCAGCGCATGGGGTGCTGGGATTTCGGGGGGCCAGGGACCCGTCAGCCCCGTTTGCTTATGGGCCCCGCAGCCAGAGAAAAGGTTGAAGCGGGGAGTGGGGTCTTGGTTCGGGAGGGATGGGGGTGGCAGAGGGAGAGCAGCCCCGGAGGTGCTGGGAGAGGGCGGTGCAGCAGAGGTCTCCCAGGCGATCACAGCCTCGGGGGTAGAGATGGGTGGACAAGTGTTGAGGGGAGGGGCGAAGAGGGGAAAGGTGAAGGTGGGGAGTATGGGGGTTGGAAGGGGAGGGAGGGAGTGGAAGGGGAGCAGGGGGAGGAGCGGGAGTGGCAGAAGAGGGGGAAGGGGAGGGCCTGGAGGGGGGAGGGTTGCATGTTTTAGGGTGGGACATTGATTGGAGAGGGGAGCAGGGGTGGGGGTGGAGGGGGGGCCAGGGTGGGAATAGGGGCTGGGATGGCAAGAGTCCCCCCCTCACTCCCCCCACCCAGCAGCTCAGGTGGGAACTGCCTAGAAAGGGTGGAGGAGTAGGGGGAGAAAGAGGAAGCTGGCCCAAGAAGGGGAAAGCGGGGGGAAAAGGACAGCCCTACGGGGGCCTGAAACAGCCAAGGGCTGTCTGCCCCCCTGCACCACACCTCCCAACCATGGGGGGGTTCCCCAAGGGGATGGGGGGGCCCACGGCAGCAGCCCTGCAGGAGGCCTACCAAGAGATGCTGGCTGGTGGGCTAAGGCAGTCTTGGTCCCTGAAAAAGCCCAATTAGGACAGGCAGCTGGGGCCTTATTAGGTATCAGCCCTCATTGGTCAGATAGGCCCTGTGCTCCCAATAAAAGGCTCCCCATCTGGTAGCAGGGGGGAAGGTTTTGGGAGGTGCACCAGAGGAGCACGAGCACGAGCACGAGCACGAGCACAGCGAAAAGGTACCATGGGGAAATGGTGGGCGAAGTGGCCCAGGGTGAGGCTACTACTTTGGGGCAGGGGTAAAGGTCCTGCCGGTTGCCTCTTGTTTTCATAGGGACCCTGGGCCGGAGTCCCCCCACCCTTCCCCCGAGGGATCACTTTACTGGAGCAGGCGCGGGCCTGCAAGGGGACTGGTATTATTCTCCCTGTACTGGTCCTGTCTACGATGAGGATGGCTCGCTATGCGGAGACCCCTGCCTTTGGAAGGGCCTGGGCAAAAGGGGGGCCTCCATGAGTCTCTGAGGTGGCACAAATCCTCCAGGAAGCGCAGGGACCCACAGAGGCTGGCAAGGGACTTTGTCACATTCAGCAATGACCTCTGCCAATACTCTCAGTACTCCCGGGTGCAATAAATCTAGACCCTTGGACTTGTGTACATCTAGTTTTTCTAGATAGCTCAGAACTTGTTCCTTCTCCCACAGATGGCTGCCTTCCACCTTCCCGTACTCCATTGTCTAGGACCATCATGTGGAAGTTGACTTTGTCTGTGAAGACTGAGGCGAAAAAAGCATTGAATATTTCAGCTTTTCCTACATTATCTGTCACTAGGTTACTTCCCTCATCCAGTAATGACCCCACACCTTCTCTGATAACCTGTTTATTGTTAACATGCCTGTAGAAACCCTTCTTGCTACTCTTCACGTCCCTTGTCAGCTGCAGTTCCAATTGTGCTTTTGCCTTCCTGATTACTGCCCGGCATTCTCCAGCCGTACGTTTATACTTTTCCTTAGTGAACTGTCCATGTTTCCATCTCTTGTATGTGTCCTTTTTGAGTTTAAGCTGATTAAGGATTTCCCCATTAAGCCAAGCTGGTTGCCTACCATGTTTGCATTTCTTACTATGCAGCAGGATGGCTTCTTCCTGTGCCTTCACTAAGATTTCTTTAAAATACTGCCAGTTCTCTTGAACTCTTTTTCCCTTCATCTTCATTTTCCAAGGGATCCTGCTCATCCGTTCTCTCAGGGAGTTGACGTCTGATCTCCTGAAATCAAGGGGGCTGTATGTTACTACTCACCTTTCTTCCTTGTGTCTTGAGCCTGAAATCTACAATCTCATGGTCATTGCAGCCCGGGTTTCCTCCCACTTCTATTTCTTCTGCTCGTTCTTCCCTGTTTGTGAGCAGCAGGTCAAGTCATGCAGGGCCCATGGTCAGTTCCTTCAGCACTTGTACCAAGAAGTTATCCCCAACATTCTCCAAAAACTTCCTGGATAGTCTGTGTTTTTAAGCCCTGGCTTGACATGGTCCTGACTAGGATGATTTAGTTGGGTTTGGTCTTGCTTTGGCAGGGGGCTGGACTAGATGACCTCCTGAGGTCCTTTCCAGCCCTAGAATTCTGTGATTCTATGCTCAAAACCTTGCGCACTCAAGCCCTGTAAGAGTACCAGACACAATCCGTCTTTGCTGAGTGTGACATTAGCTAGAGTTCAATCTGGACTTGATGGCTATCTGCATCTGATTGATTCTCCAACCTGGGGTGCCTTTTGCACTGCTTCTTTGTGAGAACACCTACTCTGGTCTGCCCACACACACACTGTCTTCCATATGTAGATCACTCCCAACTCTTATTATCTGAGTGATAGAGCCTTCCATCAACAACAGAAAGTTCTCTGTCCAAGACTTCCCCAGAAATGTGTGTCTTGTTCTGTCCAGGTCTTCCTGGACAATACAAGCTCATAAAAAGTCTATTCATTAAAAGAAAATGATGTACAGTAAGGCCTCAGAGTACGCGAACTCAGAGTATGCAACCCCACTCTTACGTGGCTGACCCCAATTCCTATAGTAAACCCTGTACCATGATTTCCAGTTGTGCTTAATGCACTCCCCCCGTCCTAGCTCAACCCCCCTCTGCTCTGCATAGCCCTAGCTCACCCCTCCACCAGCTCCACTCATTACCCATGCATAGCTCCTGCTCAACCCCCGCCTCTGGCTCTAGCTCACCACCCCTCAGGCGCAATTCCAGCTCAACCTCCCCAGCCCTGGTTCAAAGTCCCTGCCAGCTCATCACCAGCATGCAGCTTTGACTCACTCCGCACGCCCACACCTGGCTCTGGCTCTGGCTCACCACCCACCACACATGGCTCCAGCTCACCCCGACCCTGGTTTAAACCACCCATGCTGGTTGAAACCCCTCACACACGGCTCCGATTCCTTCCTCCTGTCCCAGTTTAAACAACCCACCTGCGGCTCTGGTTCAAGCCGCCCACCCTGTGTGTCTCTGGTTCTACACCCCACCTCCAGTTCAACCCCTCTGCTGCCTCACCACCTGCTCCTGGCTCTGGCTCCAGCTCAACCCCCCGGTGGCCCGGCTCACCACCTGAGCAGGGCTCCAGCTCACTATCACACAGAGCTCAGCACAGCTCTGGCTCACCTCCACCCCTCACCTCCCTGCAGCCCTAATCCACCCCAAGCTTAGTGCACCCCCCGCCCACCTCCCACAGCCCCAACCCACTTCTAGGCTTAACTCTCCCCATCGGCCTCCCCCGTCACATCCCAGGACTTAGCTTTCTGCTGCTTCCCCGGCTGTAGAACTTGTTCTGCTGGGGAAAAATCCGGACTCCCACTTACATGAAATCCGGGTTATGTGAGAGCATGTGAAATGGAACTCTCACGTACTCTGAGACCTGACTGTACACAAATCTGGGTATCCCAAATGAAGTTTCCCGAGCACTTCAATGCAAAAGTGGTTTAAATACATGTTTTTAACTACAGAGAACAACAAGGTTATCAACTTTAGAAATATAGATTTTTAAGTGATTACATGTAATGATGCATAAGGATCGCAACTGGTCTCCAAATGTTTCTTTGCCAAGATGTAAATTTCATACTCACAATCTTATTCAGTCAAAGAATGACCACTTAACTAGGCAATAGTCCATTTGATTTTGACATCAAAGGCATCAGTCTGCCTGTCCCTGAGGAACTAGTTTGTGCCTGATTTCCTAAACTTGGAATATTTCTCAGCAATGTCCCACAATAGAATCTCCAGTTGAAACTATGGTCATCAGCCACCAACTTCACTGAGCTGGCCAGATTCTTCGAATGCCAGAAAGTCATTTCCTGAAGTTGGTCATGTTCTTACAAATGAGCAATGAGCAGCAGTCAAGGGGCAAACAAAAAAAGTATTTCCAAGACATCCTCAAAGTGAATATGAAGAAGGGCAATATTGACATAAACTCACGAGCTTCGTCTACACTATAGAGTTTTCTCAACAAAATTGGGGTTTTGTCAACAAAACGCATGGAGCACCTACACTTAAAATGTGTTCTATTGAGAAACTGTTGACAGAATTCAGTAGTTTTCTTGGGAGAGTTCTGTCATTCCCATATGAGACAGAACACTTCTGTCCAAGGAATCTGTCAACAAAACTATAGTCAACAAACAGGGCTTCTTGTTCACCAGGCAGCCCTGTTTGCAGAGCTTTTGGTCAGCTGTTCAGTCAAGAGAGGGCAGGACAGTCTGGCCACTGTCAGAGCAGATTGCTCTTTCACGCTGCTTTTATGGCCATGTCTACATGGCCTGTTAGCACAGCACTGCTGTTGGCAGCGCTATGCTAATGACAGTTCACAAAATTGGAAATGGAGGACAAGTTGCAAACTTGTGTGGCTAATTATCATAGCTGCGCAAGACTGTGCTGTCAGCAGGGTGGATGCCAGCAGTACAGAGGCCGTGTGGATGTGCCTCTGCTGGCTAAGTCCCCATCTGTGACCAGTCCCTTATACCTGATTATAGCAGTGCATTATGCTTCACATATAAGGTTGCCACATGTATGTTATCAGGACAACAATGAGCAACAAATTATGAATTTTCTGATGATACTCCACAAGGTTTTCTTTGTACAAAATTTATCATAGCCTTGTAAAAGGGGTGAACACAGTACACACTATCACACTGAGAAGTTCTATGGTGATCCACAGATGTGGAAGAGGTAAGTGGAAGAACCTTCCTGATTTATCTGCTGTTCATCTTCTCAATGCCCAGATCACCTACCCCGGCTAAGAGCTTGGTTAAAGATTCAGTCCTCAATAAAGTAAATAGAAGTGGCTGAATGAAGGTATTGTGATAAGAGTCTGCATTACTCAATAATCAGGAAAGCTGCATATTGCTAAAGATGCAAGCATGGCAGATAAGTTTAGCGTTCCTAATAAAAAAGATCTAATTCCCCCATCAACCACTAAAAGCAACATGCTACCAATTATTGTCTTCTGGTTTTAATTTACAACAATCAGTTATAATAGAGAAAATTAGTTCTTAGTTTAATTTTGCGGGCTGTGTGCTTAGAATCCCATTTTCCCCTTTTTCTGATTCTGGAAAGTAGCCACATCTAACTACAGTAGAGTCAGTAAAGATGAAACATTGAGCATAATGGTTTGCTAAGCATTGTGACCTTTGGGGTAATTTGCTGTTTTGCTGCAACCTCAAATGAGTTTTAGACTAATTAGCATTGTTTATCTCCATAGGGTGGGTGTTTTCAGAGAACTATCCACAGTGACTCCAAGATCTCTTTCTTGAATGGTAAGAGCTGATTGAGTTCCATTATGTTTACCAGTCACCTCATTTAGTGAGATCCCTTGAATTTTTTCACGCTCTGCTTCAAACTTAACTATCCTGAACAGTTTTGTATCATCTGGGATTCATCAGTGATCAGTTTTGGGACCAGTTTTATTCAATATCTTCATCAATAATTTAGATAATTGGTGGCACTTTTAAAGTCTGAGGATGAAACTAAGTTGGGGAGGAGTTTCAAGTGCTTTGGAAGATAAAATTATAATTCAAAATGATCTAGACAAACTGGAGAAATGATCTTAGGTGAACGGGATGAAATTCAGTAAGGACAATGCAAAGTACTCTACTTATGAAGGAGCAATCAGTTTCAGACATATAAAATGGGAAATGACTGTTGAGGAAGGAGTACTGCAGAAAGGAATAGGGGGGTCATAGTGGATCATAAGTGACATATGAGACAACAGCATGACACTGTTGCAAAAAAAGCAAACTTCGTTCTAGGATATATTAGCAGGATTGTTGTAAGCAAGACACAAGGGCTGCGTCTACACTTGCATTCCTCTTTCGAAAGAGGCATGCAAATGAGGGAAATTGAAAATGCAAATGAGGTGCATATTTACATGTCTGGTGCTTTATTTGCATATTCTTCTTTCAGAAGAGCTCCTTTCGAAAGAAGGAAAGCGGCGCAGAGGCCACTCTTTTGAAAGTGAACTCCATCTTCGAATGAACCCTTCTTCCCTTGTTTTATGGGGAGACGGGTTCATTTGAAGATACGGTTTACTTTCAAAACAGCCATGTCTATGCTGCTCTTTTTCTTTCAAAAGAAGAAAATGCAAATGAAGTGTCAGATATGTAAACTGGCACTTCATTTGCATTTTCAATTTCCCCCATTTACATGCCTCTTTCAAAAGAAGAATGCAAGTGTAGACGCAGCCAAGGAGTTATTCTTTTCCTCTGATTAGGCTTCAACTGAAGTGCTGTGTCTAGTTCTGTGCTCCACATTTCAGGAAGATACGGACAAACTGAAGAAGGTCCAGAGCAGAGCATCAAAATGATTAAAGAAAACATGACATAGGAGGGAAGATTGTAATAAATGGATTTATTTAATTTGGTAAAGAGAAGACCTGAAAGGAGATGTAAGAATAGCTTTAAGACATCTAAAATATTGTTACAAGGAGGATGAAGAAAAAATATTCTCCTTAAGCACTGAGGATAGGACAAGAAGCAACAGGCTTAAAGTGCAAAAAGGGAGATTTAAGTGGACATTAAGTAGACAAAATCTTCATAACTGTCTGTGGCTACATCTATGTCGAATTAGCATATTTCAAAGTAGCAACATCGAAATACACTATGTTGATGTGCAGCTTCTACACATCCTCCAGGCCCGGCACCATCAACCTTGAAAGTTGAAGTAGCGCCACCCTCTGCTGAAAGGGGCCACCCTGGATGCAGAAAGGGAGCATTCATACATATAAGCATCCCCCTTCGAAATAAGGGGCCAAGAAAGCCCGTAGACGGGGGTCACAAGGCAGACTTTCCCTTCTGGGGCAACAGCATGCTGCTCCCTTAAAGTACCCTCCCAGACACACTTGGCCTGCACTGCACGAGCCTTGCGTTGGTGACACAAGCCTCGCAGACCTCAAGACCGCAGGCATGGACATCCAGCAGCAGCAGCTGGAAGCCCTCCAAGCTGCCTCCTGTGGGGCAGGTGCCCTGATAGATGCTGCATGGGCAGCCACCCAGCAGCTCCTGGCAGGGGAGCCCTCCCCAGGGGCACAAGGGGATGCCCCACACCAACAGGCCCTCCTGCTCCCCTCCCTGCCCCCACACCGGGTGCCCTGCCGGCTCTGGAGCTACCCCTCCACCATCGAGTGATGGTAGCACCTGGTCATATGGGAATAGGATGATGACCAGTGGCAGCAGAAATTCCGCATGAGCCGGAAGACCTTCATGGAGTGCTGCCAGTGGCTCACCCCCGCCCTGAGGCACCAGGACCACAAGGATGCGGTGCACCCTCACCATCGAGAAGAGGATTGCAATAGCTGTCTGGAAGCTGGCCATTCCAGTTAGCTACCATTCCATGGGCCATCATTTTGGCATTGGCAAGGCCACAGTTGGGGCTGTAGTGATGGAGGTAAGGAGGCCTGGGCCTGCACCCACTGGGGGGGGCCAAAGGGTCAGGGAGGGGAACCTGGGGAGGGGGGCCCAGGTGGCGGGGCAGGGCACATGCTGCGTACCCTCACAGGTGACCATGTCCCCTCCCCGCAGGTGATGTGTGTACTCAATGCCCTGCTGCTGCAGAAGGTCATCCAAGTCGGGGACCTGGACACAGCAGTTGCAAGATTCACCACCATGGGGTTCCCTAACTGCTTCGGGGCCCTCAATGGGACCCACATCCCCATCCGCCCACTGGACCACAGTGGTGGGTTCTATATCAATAGGAAAGGCTACCAGTCTGTGGTCCTGAAGGCCTTGGTGGACAGCCGTGGCCTCTTCCAGGATGCATATGTGGTCTGGACCAGCTGTACCCACGACACTCATATGTTCCACAATTTGGGACTCTGCTGCCTGCTGGAGGCAGAGACCTACATCCCCCAGAGGGATCCACCATGCCCCTCTGCCTTGTGGCGGATGTGGCCTACCCCCTCCAGCCCTGGTTTGTGTGTCCCCACATGGGCCACCTCAATGCCAGCCAGGAGTACTACAAACACTTGACTGAACAACGCTCTCCAAGTAGTTAAGCAGGCCTTTCGGATACCTGAATGGCCCCTGGCGCTGCCTCCTAGCCCACCTAGCTGTGGGCCTCCCACGCATCCCCCAGGTTGTGGGTGCCTGCTGCACACTCCACAACGTGGTGGTAAGCAAGGGGGAGGCCTTCCTGCAGGGCTGGGCACTGGAGGCTGGAACAGGCTACCCTCAGCTGGCCACTGCCCCTAGCCACCAGGACCAACAGGACAGGGTCTGGGTTCGGGAGGCCCTGCAAGAGTACTTTGATCAGGGGGCCTAGTGTGCACCACCCAGGCTATCCCTGGTAGGCCCCCTGCACACAACTCCTACCACCCGCACACCTCCCCCACTGACAGCACACAGAACACAGGGGTTTTTGAAAAATAAAACTGCTTCCTTGTTAAGTAACCAAAACGTTCACTTCTGTGCATGAAACTAAAAACAAACTTCATCATAAATAGCTAGGTACATGGAGGGGGACAACTATATACATGGGGGATGGGGGGACATGGCCAGGACAGTCATCAGCCCATCACTCTGGGACGGGGTGGACAGGGTCCCCAGAGAGGCCGACTGGGGGCTGGGAGCATGAGGAGGTATGGCCGGGGCAGATCCTTGGCCCACTCATCGGCTCCAGTGGGATCCTGCCCTGCAGAGCTGACATGTGGGGCAACACAGATGGCTGGCCAGCCACGCCACCAGCTCCTCAAAGGTGGTGGCCACCCAGTTGAAAGTGGCCATAAAGTCCCGCCAAGCCTCCCAGCACCAGACGGCCTCCCACTCCTCGAAGTGGAGCCTCCACTCCATGATGTCCACCTGGTGCCGGAGGGCAGCGTCCACCTCGGGGTCCTGGATGGTTCGCCTCTGGCCCCGTCAGAGGCGGGCCCATCCTGGCACTGGTGGTGCCCCCAGGCAGTGAAGGTCTGGGGATCTCGGGGGGCTGTCCAGGACCACGGAAGGTGCCATGCTGTCCTGGCCATCAGAGGGTGCAGCTGCAGAAACTGGAGGAGGGGAGAGGGAGGCCATGAGTACCGAGCTGTGCCCTGTGGCCCACACCCTCCATCCCCCCATTGGCATCTGGTCCCTGTCCCCCAACAGTGTGTGTGGTGGCCACTTCCCGTGGTCCACCCCCACTCACCTCCCACCGGGGCAGAGCATGGTGCTGTCCATGGGTGAGGGTGCTGATGGGCACTGGTGGCTGTGGCACTCTCCCCGGGCTGTGGTCTGCCTGGGTCCTGGTGGGATGGAGTCTGCTGAGGATGTGGGAGCCCCCAGTCACATGTGATGCCCCCACCCCAGACCCTGGGGCGGTGCCCTGGGGGGTACATACCTGACAGTCCACTGCCATGTTAGGGCGAGGCCCATCAGGCAAATGCCCAGCTGGAGCTGCAGGAGGAGGATGTCCAGCACCAGCTCCCCTTCCACATTGGACCACTTTGTGGCCAGGGTGGATGGTCCCGGCTCTGGTCCTGGGGGTGCAGGGCTGGGCTCTGGACCCAACTCCGGGTCTGAGGCCTGCTGGGGCTCCACAGCCCTGGTGTCAAGGATGGCCGGGGGCGGGACGAGGTGTCCCAGGGGCCCAGGATGGCCCTGAGCTCCTGGTAATAGGGGCAAGTGGCGGGGGCGGCCCCAGACTGGCTGGCTGAGTCCCAAGCCCAGGCATAATCCTGCCGTAGCTCTTTGACCTTACTCCTGCCCTTGGCCAGCCCAGCGAAGGCTTCTGCATTCCACTGCCTGCTCCCCATTACATGGAGCACCTCCTCCTCACCCCAGAGCCCCAGCAGGTCCCGGAGCTCTGAGTCAGTCCAGGAGGGGCCCTGCTTCCTGCCCCACTGACGGAGGCCTGGAAGCCCTGGGATGAGCCCTGGGTGTGCTCGCAGGGCTGGCTGGCTGCCATGGTCTCCCTCTGGGACATGCAGTGGTGCCTAGTGGCATGGCTGCTGCCTTCATGGGCTCAGCTTCCTGCTACAGGGTTTCCAGGTCCTTGCAGCTTTAAGAACCACTGGGCACAGAGATCATAGAGCCTCTGCCTAACAGCTGATTGCCATCATGGTGGACCCCACTATTTCGAAGGACCAGGATGTGAAACATCTACATGCGTCCTACTTTGCTGTTAGACATCAGCGTAGGGTGCTGTTCCTATCTTCTGATAGGAATAGTGATTGACGTCTCACCGTCTAACTTTGATTTCAACTTCAAAGTAGCATGTGCCGAGCGTAAACATGGCATGCACTATTTCAAAGCTGGGCTTGCAACTTAGGAGGTGCGTCTACAATAGAACGCAACATCAATGTTTAAGCACTGCTATAAATTGCCTAGGCTACTTCTGCACTAGCCCAGAACTTTGAAATGGAAATGCAAATGGCCATTTGGAAGTTTATTGATGAAGCGCTGAAATACATATTCAGTGCCTCATTAGAATGCCGGCAGCAGCAGCACTTCGAAATTGATGCGGCTCGCCGCCATGAGGCTTGTCCAGATGGGGGCTCTTTTCGAAAGGACCCCAGCAACTTTGAATCCCCTTATTCCTATCTGCTGTTAGGAATAAGGGGATTTCAAAGTTGCCAGGGTCCTTTTGAAAAGGAGCCCCATCCGGATGAGCCATGCGGCGGTGAGCCACGTCAATTTTGAAGTGCCGCAGCTGCTGGCATTGTAATGAGGCGCTGAATATGTATTTCAGCACTTCATTAGTAAACTTCCAAATGGCCATTTGCATGGGTGTTTCGAAGTTTTGGGCTAGTGGAGGTTGTGGAATCTCCATTATGGGAGATTTTTTTAAGAGTAGGTTAGACAAATAGCTGCAAGGGATGGATTATATCAGGGATCAGCAACCTTCACAGCTGGAACGCCAAAATTTGACCTTTTGACCTCTATGTATGGTCAGAGTGCCAGTGATCATTTCTGAAGTCACTAATAGTCTTACTTACAACACATCCATTAATAAATTAAAAATGCAACAATTTACCATTTAGTGCAGAAGTCGGCCACAGTGTAGCACTGACTTTTACAAGCCCTCAGCTTTCACCTTCAAAGCATCTTAAATTGAAATTATTGAAGGGAGGGCACTTCTTACTTACCTCCTGGGTTTTGGTTGCAGGGGCGGAGGAGGAGGGCATTTCACACATATATATATATATATATATATAAATGAAATCACATGTAATCCTATGTAGCCTTTCATGCAAGCTGCTTGTTTTAAGGATGGAAAAAATTAGTAGGAACCCTGGTCCACAGCAGTGAGATTTAAAGAGCACCCTCCCTCCCTCTGCAACAATCTCCCCTGAACCACGTGCCTGGAGCAGGTGAATACAACAAAGTCCAGTTTTCCAGCCTGGTTGGGTGGGGAGCCAGAAAGCAGATGCAGTGTGGAGAGGGCCACTTTGCACCCCTGTTGGGCAGGGCATTTCAAGACACAGTGTGCACTCCCAACTTCCAGGCCCCTCCCTGCTATAACTGCAAGGGAGCCTGCTCCCACAGGGGTGCAGGCTGCATGCAGGTGAGACCCAGCCACTCAGTCCCTCCTCCCCACACTGTCAGGGAGACCCAGGGAGCACGGCTGCAGGCAGACTGCTCACTTGGGTTTCTTGCTGGCTACAGCCCAAGGACACAGGTGAGTTCAAGCTGTTCACCTGGTGACTCTTCCCCAACAATTATGTTTATCGTTGTGTCTGACAGTTCTGTCCTTTACTCTTGTTTCAACCAATTTCATAGGCACCGAAGTTCAACTTATGGGCCTTGAATTGCCAGGGTTATCTCTAGATCCGTTTTTAAAAATTTGCTGTACAGACGCTGACTTACAGGATAGGTTACAAACCACAGTACTGCACTATTAGTTCTGCACTTTTATTTTTGAGTATGTCCAGAACTCTTGGCTGAATATCATCATATATTGCTGTTTGATTTACTAATTCTTTATAAAACTTACTTTAATGATATGCCATTCTGGGATAGTTCCTCAGACTTGTCACCTAAAAAGACTAGCTCAGGTGTGGGAATCTCTCATGTCCTCAGCTGTGAAGACCTATACAAAAACCTCATTTAGTTTCTTGGCAGTGATCTTATTGTCCCTGAGTGCTCCTTCAGCATCTTGATTATCTGGTAGCCGCACTGATTTTTAAACAGGAAGCCTGAGATACTTATAAAAGTGCTATTACTTGTTGAAATTTTGGCTAGCTGTTCCTCAGATTCCTTTTTTTGGCCTTCCTAATTATATTTTTATACTTCATTTTACAAAGTTTATGCTCCTTTCTATTTTTCTCACTAAGATTTAACTTCCACTTTTTAAATAATCCTTTTTTGTCTCTCACTGATTCTTTTACTGGGTTGTGAAGCCACAACAGTGACTTTTTGGTTCTCTTACTGGAGGTGTCTACACTTGCCCCCAACTTCGAAGGGGGAATGTTAATCAGGGTGTCAGGAGCTTTCTAAGAAAGCGCTAAGATGAATACACAGCACTTCATTTGGCTAATTCTCCCAAAAAGCAACTTCAAAGCTTCAAACTTTGAAGTGCCAGCATGCATGTAGCCGAGGGCACTTCAAAGTGCCCACTCTACTTTGAAGTCCCTTTACTCCTCAAATTGTTGAAGTAGCCCATGGCTACATGCATGCTGGCACTTCTGTGCTCCACTTAGGACTAAATCAGGAATCACCTCTGCTCTTGTGGGTTGCAGTAACAGCTGTTCCAAGAATAAGTCATTTCAGGAGTCAGGAAACTTTTTTTCTGCATCCTGGGCTGAGGTGGATAGCGATAGTTGAAATCTTCCATTATTATTGAATGTTTTTAATTTTATTTTCATAGTCTCTTAATCTCACTTAGCATTTCACAGTCACTATCACTACTCTTGTCTGGTGGTTGGTAATTTTTCCCAACTGCTATATACTTATTTGAGCATGGAATTACTATCCATGGAGATCCCGTGTAAAAGTTTGGTTCATGTAAGATTTTTAATTCATTTGATTCTATACTTTATTTTACATATAGTGCCACTCCCCTACCAGTACAACTTGTTCTGTCCTTCCAATATCCTTTGTACCTGGTATTACTTTGTCCCAGTGAGAATCATCAGTCCAACAAATTTCTGTTGTTCCTATTATATCAATAGCTTCATTTAATATGAGGCACTCTAGTTCATTCTTCTTATCATGTAGATTTAGAGGCTATGTCTAGATGGGCAGCCCCTGTCTACAGATGTCACTGTCAGAGAAACCTCGGCAGTACCTCTGCTGACAGATTGCCTCTACGTATAAAAGCAGATTGAAAGAGCAAGCTGCTCTGTTGACAGAGAGAAGCCACAGTACCCTGCCGTCTCTTGACAGAATGGCTCACCTGAGGCTCTGCAAATAGGGCTGCAAAACACTGTCGAGAGAGGCTCTGTTCCTGATAGGGAACCAGGATAACACTGCCACCTGAATAGCGGAATTTTGTAGACAAACTCTTGACAGAGCGCTTTAGCAGTGTAGATGTGTGGCAACTTTTGTTGACAAAAGCGTGGTTCTGCTGACAGAATCTGCCCATGTAGATGCAGCTCTAGAGGTTGTATATGAGCAATTTAAAAACTTGTCACTTTTTAGCTGCCAGCCATTACGTGATGTGATTGAGTGGGATTCTTTTTCATTTGACAGTTTCTCATCAGATCTTACCCATATTTTAGTATCTTCCATTCACTCTTCTTTTCTATGATAGAGAATCTGTATTAATAGATCCTCCCCTAAGGGATGTCTGTCCAATCCATGTGCTCCTCACCTGTTGGCTTTCCCAAAGCCCTTTGCTTAAAAACTGCTCTATGACCTTTTTAATTTTGGATGCCAGCAATCTGGTTCCATTTTGTTTAGGTGGATCCATCCTTCCTGTATAGGCTTCCCTTTCCCAAAAAGTCTAAATCCCTCTTCCCTACACCAGCATCTTATCCACATATTGAGACAGTTTTTCCTGTCTACCTAGGCCAGTATGTGGAACTGGAATCATTTCAAAGAATGCAACCATGGAGATTCTGGATTTCAGTCTCATATGTAGCAACCTAAATTTGGCCTCCAGGACCTTTGACCTTACCTATGTCATAGGTACCTACATGTATCGCAACCACTGGCTCCTCCCCAGCACTACACAAGTCTATAGCTGTCTCGAAAGATTAATAACCTTTGCACCAGACAGACAAGTCATTATAATGTTCTCCATTTACCACAAATCCAGCTGTCCATTTTTCTAACGATTGAACTTACTCCAAGAGTGCCACTGGACACCAGTTCATCCTCATTGTTGTTGATTATGCAACTCGGTACCCAGAAGCCATGCCGCTATGCTCCATGAGTGGCAAGAGGGTGCCAGCTGAGCTCATGAACATCTTCGCTTGGGTTGGGATCCCACAGGAGATCCTAACGGATCAAGGGACAAACTTTATGTCACGAACAGTGCAACAACTCTGCTGGCTGCTAAAGATCAAGACTGTCTGAATGTTCGTTTACCACCGCCAGACAGAAGGACTAGTAGAATGCTTCAGTTGGACTTTGAAAGCAATGCTCCACAAGTTCATGCTGACGGATGCACACCACTGGGACCAGCTCCTCCCCGCCCTCATGTTTGCAGTTCGGGAGGTGCCCCAGGCCTCCATAGGGTTTTCACCCTTTGAACTCCTGTATGGGAGGCAGCCATGGGGGATTCTGGACCAAGTAAGAGAGATGTGGGAGGAATAGCCCTCCCAAAGCAATAACGTGGTGCAATATGCGCTCAGCCTATGTGAGAGGCTTGAAACGCTAGGAACATTTGCCCAAGAGAACCTCCTCCAAACACAGCGGGCCCAGGAGGCAACTTACAACAAACAAACAAGTCTCCATGAGTTTCAGCTGGGGGATCAGGTGTTACTGCTACTACCAAATACAGACTCCAAGCTCCTCGCCTGCTGGCAGGGCCCTGATGAGATCATCCAGCGAGTGGGCCCAGTGAACTATGAGGTAGATCAGCCAGATAAGCCTAAGGGGTGGCAGATCTACCATGTAAACCTCTTAAAGCCTTGGAAGGCCGAGGAAGGGTGACTAATCACCCCCTACCCACCAGACCCAGAACTGGGGCCCCAGGCGGTGGAGATGGCAAACCTGGGGGAGGTACGGAGTGGGTCCAACCTTACCCCGGAGTAGAGACTTCAGGCCCAGAAGTTAGTTGTTGACTTTTCCTCAGTCTTCTCAATGAAACCTGGTCGAACTCACCTGGCTGTCCACCATATCCAGACCAAGCCCAGGGTTAAGGTCCAAGAAATGGCTTGACCGCTTAACCAGAAGTTGAGGGAGGTGGTAAAGCAAGAACCGCAGTCGATGTTAGCACTGGGTGGGTAATTGAGGAATCTTTCAGCGAATGGAAAAACCCAATAGTCCGACTCCCCAAACCAGATGGGAACACCTCGTTTTGCATCGATTTCTGGAAGTTGAATGCCATATCCAAATTTGATGCCTACCCGATGCCCCAGGTAGATGAGCTGCTGGACCAGCTTGGGGAAGCTGAATACATCACTACTCCTGATTTAACAAAGGGTTATTGGCAAATCCCCCTCATTTCTGAGTCCGAGGAGAAGATGGCTTTCTCCACTCCCTTTTGACTCTTCCAGTTCTGGATCATGCCCTTCAGGCTGCATGGTACCCCAGTGACGTTCCAGCTCCTGATGGATCAGCTTTTACGTCCCCATAGCTAATACACCACAGCATATTTGGACGATATAGTGATCTATAGCTGCAATTGGCAGACCCACCTACAACATGTGTCTGCTGTGTTGCAGTCCCTCCAGGAAGCGGGACTGATGGCGAACCCAGCAAAATGCCACTTCGGAAGGGATGAGCCCACCTACTCAGGTTACACCTTGGGGAAGGGCATGGTATGCCCCCTAGTGGGGAAGGTCCAAGCCCTCCAGCAGTACGCCCCTCCATCCTCAAAGACAGGTACACCAGTTCCTGGGGTTAGCAGTGTACTACCGCCGCTTCATCCCGGGCTTCTCCATCGCTGCCCCTCTTACCGACCTCCTCAGGAAGGAGGTTCCCAAATGCGTCTCATGGACCCCAGCTTGCGAGGAAGCATTCCAGGCCCTAAAGGCCCAGCTCTGTTGAGAACCAGTCCCATACAGCCCTGACTTCTCAAAGGAGTTCCTGCTACAGACGGATGCCTCGGATGTTGGCATGGGAGCATTGCTCTCCAAATGGGTCATAGACTCCCTTCGATACTACATCCTGGGCAGACACTTTACCCTCTTCACTGACCATGCCCCCCTGCGCTGGCTACAGGCGATGAAAGAGACAAACCCCAGTATCATGAGGTGGTACCTCTCCCTCCAACCCCTCTGCTTCCAGATTCAGCATCGGGCAGGAAAGGATCATGCAAATGTGGACTTCTTTTCCAGGGGAGAAGGAACACGGTTGGGGGAGGGGCAGATCCCTGTGGGGGTCTTGACGGGTGGGGGTAGGAGTGTGAGAGGGAGGCCAGACAAGGCAGGGATTGAACCAGGTCTGTTAGCCCAATCAGCCCCACCCCGGTTCACCTGTGGCCAGTGTCAGGCCTGGAGGGGTATAAAAGGAGGGAAGCCATCTCAGTTTGGGGCTAACCAGCCAAGAGGAAGGAGCTGGCTCTGAGGCAGGAGGCCCCAGGCCAGAGCTGCCACCCGGTCAGCTGCTGGAGGGTGCAGCCCAGGACCTTCCCCCATGTACAGAGGGGAGCAGGGGGAACCCCACTCAGGGAACCCCCCCCACAGGGAACCCCACTCCCACCAAAGGGGTAACTAGATTCTCGGGGCCATGCCCTAGACTCAACCCATAGACTCTCGGGTAGGGGCTGAGGACCCACCCAACAGGCCCTAGCCAGGGGGCCTAGCCACTAGGCCATCCAGTCCCAGAGGGGAACCACTCACAGTTGCATTTCTGGGCAACCACACTTAACTCAAATTTCACGCAAGTTGGGAGGAGCCAGGAACCAGTAGACAGCCAGGTTCCCAGCTCACCTCTGCTTGCAGAGCTAGGAAACTGACCAGCACAGCAGCCCTGGTTAGTTTTCTGTCTCCAGCAAGTGGTGGGGAGCTGGGAACCAGATGCCAGCCTGGTTCCTAGCTCCCCTCCGCTTGCAGAGCTGGGAAACTGGCTGGTCAGTTTTCTGGTCCCCAGGAGTGGTAAGGAGCCCAGAGCCTGGCGGCTACCTGGTTCCCAGCTCCCAACCACTCACTGGAGACAGAAAACTAACCAGGGCTGCTGTGCTCGTCATTTCCCCAGCTCTGCAACAGGCAACCTGATCAGGTGATCCTCCATTGCCTATGTGAAGAAGAAAGGGTTTTCCCTCCCTATGGCAAGTTTATAAAGATGTCACTGGCTGTGACCATTTTGTTCTTCTGTCCTCATGAATTAAGCCTATGTGGACTAAGAACCCATCCCTTAGGGGATGTATTTTTCAGAGATTCTCAAGAATAGCAGCTTGTACCATTACTGTGGCCTGCATCACTAGCTTTAATTATGTACGTAATGTGGCAGGGTCACTCTAATTCCTGGGCTCCAGGTTCTCTGTTCGGCTACGTCTACACGTGAACGCTACATCGAAATAGCTTATTTTGATGTAGCGACATCGAAATAAGCTATTTCGATGAATAACGTCTACACATCCTCCAGGGCTGGTGCCGTCGACGTTCAACGTCGACGTTGGGCAGCACCGCATCGAAGTAGGCACTGCGGGGGAACATCTACATGCCCAAGTAGCACACATCGAAATAAGGGTGCCAGGAACAGCTGCAGACAGGGTCACAGGGTGGACTAGCACTTCCGGGGCAACAGCTAGCCGCTCCCTTAAAGGGCCCCTCCCAGACACACTCAGCCTGCACAGCACGCGGTTTGCAGAGCCATAGGCACGCACACCTCGGCGACGCAGACATGGACCCCCAGCAGCAGCAGCCGCCGCCAGAGGTCCACCCAGCCGCCCCTGTAGGAGCAGTGCTCGCCCTGCTCAATGCCATGCAGGAGGGCAGCTGATCACATCCTTGCCACAGAGGAGGAGCTGCCCCTAGGGGAGGAGGAAGCAACCCCAAACCCTGCAGCCCCCCGCCCCCCCCCACCGCACACGCCGCCGGCTGTGGAGCTACCCCACAAGCACTGACTGGTGGGATCAGCTGGTGCTCGGAGAGTGGGACGACAACCGCTGGCTCCAGAACTTTCGCATGAGCTAGCAGACATTTCTGGAGCTATGCCAGTGGCTCACCCCCGCACTGAGGCACCAGGACACCACCATGCGGCGTGCCCTCAGTGTGGAGAAACGGGTTGGCATCGCTGTCTGGAAGCTGGCCACTCCAGACAGCTACCGATCCATGGGCCAGCAGTTTGGCGTCAGCAAGGCCACCATTGGGGCTGTCCTCATGGAGGTAAGAGGACCCACGGGGGGAGGGGGAGGCAGCCCTGGCAGGGGAGGGCCACACACACCCTGCATCCCCCTCATTGGTGCTCTCCCATGTCCTTCCCCTGCATCCGCACCATCAACGCCCTGCTCCTCCACAGGCTCGTGTGGCTTGGGGACCCGGATGCTGCCATCGTGGGGTTTGCCCCCCTGGGCTTCCCCAGTTGCTTCGGGGCTCTGGATGAGACCCATATCCCCATCCGTGCCCCAGAGCACACTGGAGGACGCTACATAAACAGGAAGGGCTACCACTCAGTGGTCCTCCAGGCCTTGGTGGACAGCCGGGGCTGCTTCCTGGACATATATGTGGGCTGGCCTGGCAGCACCCACGACACCCGGGTATTCCAGAATTTGGGCCTGTGCCACTGTCTGGAGGGAGGGACCTACATCCCCCAGCGAGAGATCCCTGTGGGGGACACCACCATGCCCCTCTGCATCATCGCAGATGCTGCATACCCCCTCTGGCCCTGGCTCATGCACCCTTACACGGGCCATCTGTCAGCCAGCCAGGAGCGCTTCAACATGCCCCTGAACCATGCGCGCCAGTTGGTGGAGCACACATTTGGCTGCCTCAAAGGGCGCTGGAGGTGTCTCCTCACCCGCCTTGATGCAGGCCCCACCAACATCCCCCGGATTGTGGGCGTATGCAGCACCCTCCACAACCTCGTCGAGAGCAAAGGGGGGAGGCATTCTTTCAGGGCTGGGCTGTGGAGGCTGTCAGGGCCGATGTGCAGCCACCCGCTGCCCCCAGTCGCCAGGTGGACCCCGAAGGGACCCGGGTCCAGGAGGCCCTGCGGGCCCATTTTGACGAGGCTGCAGGGTGAATGCTGGCAGGCCCCCCCACTGCACCGCCCCATCCTCCACAACACTCCCTGCCCCTACGTCCACACCACAGAGCACCAAGAGCACCCCCCCACACTTTTCTTGTAAATAAAAATAGACATGTTTGTGAAACCAGAAAATGTTGAACTATTATACTATTTACAACTAAAATAAATATGTATTATATGATTAAAGGAAAAAAGGGGAAGACAAGGAAGGGGAGAACTATTAACATGGGGGGGGGCAGGTATCATCATAAAACACGGGTCTAATACAAACTATTTACAAAACACAAGTAAAGGGGATATGTACAAAGGGGGGGGCGCACGTCCTGGGCCACACACCCCCTAATGTCCAGCGCTGGGGGTGGGCGGCCGTGACCCGCGCCTCAGCCTCAGCCTTGGTTGGGCCTGGCTGGGGGCTGGGTGGACCGGGAGATATGGCCGGTGGGTGTCAGCAGGCCCCAGGTCTCCCTCAGCAGAAGGGCCCGTGGTGGCGGATGGTGGTGCAACGGATGGTGGAGCAGCAGGTGGAGCAGGCAAGGCGGGCAGAACGGCAGCCAGCGCGGCATGGGGGGCCAGGTAGTCCACGATGTGCTCGAATGTGCACATAAAGGCCCCCCATGCCTCCTGGTGCCAGGCAAGCACCCGCTCCTGCAGTTGAAGGTGCCACTCCTCCACCCGCAGGCACTGCTCTGAGACCTCCAGCTGCTGCCGTGGGACCCCCCTCCCACTCCCTCCTTTTCCTCCTCCCCCTCCCCCACTACCCCCTCTCCCTCCCCCTCATGAACCTTCCCTTCCCCTGATGAGTCTCATCCCCCCTGCCCTCACCCCCACCCCTCCTCCTCTTACCCCTCCCCTTGATCCCTGCCCACTCACACCTGCCCCCGAGACCGTAATCCCTCGGGAGGCCCCCCCTACATCGCCCTCTCCCAGCACTTCCGGGGCTGCTCTCCCTCTACCGCCCTCATCCCCCCCAAAACCAGACCCCACTCCCCACCCCAATCTTTTCTGTGGCCGTGGGGCCCATAGGAACACAAGGCCGACGGGTACTGGAGACCCCGAGGCCTCGGCACCCCATACGCTGGTGGGAGAGATGCGCCGGTTCTTGGAGGACATTCGTGGCTCCAAGAACAAGGTTGCTCTCGCCCTCCAGCACTGGGGGGACTTTCATACCATCTTGGAATCCGTGAGGGCCCTTCTCAAGGAGGGCAAGGGGACCGGGAGGAGGGACGCCACGGCTTACCAATGGGCCCGCAGCTTCCGTGACGCCCTCGTCACCTTCGGGGTTGGTCACGGTTTGCTGTGTGGCCCCACGGGAACGGTTGGTACTCCCTCTGGCGAGGATCCTCCCCAGCCCTCCAAATGGCGCCGATCATCTTTGCCACTCTAAATGCCAGGGGCTGCGGGTCGGGTCTCCGTAGGTGCCAAGTGCTCTCCTTCCTTTGGGAGGGGGGGTACTCGGTCACCTTCCTACGGGAGACCTACACTACTCCAGCCACCGAAGCTAAGTGGCGGCTGGAGTGGGGAGACGGGGTCTGCTTTAATCACCTCTCGGCCCACCGGGCCGGGGTGGCAACCCTGTTCTCCCCAGACCTGCAGCCCGAGGTGCTGGGGAGCGTCGAGGTTGTGCCCGGCCGCCTGCTGTATCTCCGGGTGCGGGTGGAGGGGCTGCCTCTCCATCTCGTCAATGTTTATGCCCCGACACTCGGCCCGGAGAGAACACCCTTCTTCCGGCAGGCGGCAGCCTTCCTCGACACCATCGATCCTCGCGAGTGCCTGGTCCTCGGCGGGGATTTCAACTGCACCCTCGAGGAGCGGGACCGCATGGGGACTGAGCATTGCCAGGCCGCTGCGGGCGTCCTCAGGGAGCTTCTCATCCATCGCTCCCTGGTGGACGTCTGGCGCAGCTACCACCCGGACGAGGATGCTGGTTTTACCTACATCCGAGTGGTGGGCCATAAATCCGTACACTCCCGGTTGGACCACATTTACATCTTGCAGCACCATCTCTCCCGGGCCCATGCCTCCGGCGTGTGGCCAGCCCCCTTCTCGGACCACCACCTGGTGGCCGTGAAGGCTTCCCTCTCGCTGGGGAAGCGGGGGTCGGCCAATTGGCATTTTAATAACAGCCTGCTGGAGGACGTGGGCTTCATGGCGTCCTTCTGGGAGTTCTGGCTGGCCTGGCGCGAGCAACGGCATGCCTTTCCCTCAGCACGGCGGTGGTGGGATCTGGGAAAGGTGCGCGCGCGGCTCTTCTGCTGTGACTATACTCGGGGGGCCAGCCGGCGGCGGGATGCGCTGATAGGGCAGCTGGAACGGGAGGTCCTTGAGCTGGAGAGGCGTTTAGCCGCCAGCCCCAGAGATCCATCCCTCTGCGGCACGTACCAGTAGAAGAGGGACGAGCTCAGGGCCCTCGACGCCCTCCGGGCACAGGGGGCCTTGGTGAGGTCGCGAATCCAACTTTTCCGGGAGATGGACCGCGGCTCCCGCTTCTTCTACGCCCTGGAGAAAAAGAGGGGTGCCAAAAAACACATCCTCTGCCTCCTTGCGGAGGATGGCACCCCTCTTACGGATCCGGTGGAGATGCGCGAGAGGGCTCGCGCCTTCTACGCCACCCTTTTCTCCCCGGATCCGACCGACGCTGATGCCTGCAGGGTGCTCTGGGACCAACTGCCGTCGGTCAGCACGGGCGACCGGGACCAGCTAGAGCTCCCTCTCACTCTGGCAGAGCTCTCGGAAGCCCTCCGCCTCATGCCCACCAATAAATCCCCGGGCATGGACGGGCTGACCGTGGAGTTTTACCGCGTGTTTTGGGACGTCCTCGGCCCAGACCTGCTCGGCGTCTGGGCCGAGGCCCTGCAAAGCGGGGTGCTCCCCCTCTCGTGCAGGCGTGCAGTCCTCAGCCTGCTACCCAAGAAGGGGGACCCCCGCGACCTCAAGAACTGGCGTCCCATCTCGCTCCTCAGCACGGACTACAAGATCATTGCTAAAGCCATCTCCCATCGCTTGGGGTCCGTGCTGCAGGACGTGGTCCACCCCGATCAGACCTACACCGTCCCGGGCCGCAGCATCCTCCATAATCTGTCCTTGGTCCGGGATCTCCTAGAGCTTGGGTGTAGGGACGGCCTGTCGTTCGCCCTCCTGTCCTTGGATCAGGAGAAGGCGTTCGACAGGGTGGACCACGGGTATCTCCTGGGCATCCTGCAGGCCTTCAGCTTCGGACCCCGCTTCGTCGGGTTTCTCCGGGTGCTGTACGCTGCCTCGGAGTGCATGGTCAAGCTCAACTGGACCCTGACCGCTCCGGTCAACTTCGGACGGGGAGTACGACAAGGCTGCCCGCTCTCAGGACAGCTCTACGCCCTGGCCATCGAGCCCTTCCTCTGTCTCCTTCGTCGAAGGTTGATGGGGTTGGTGCTTCCAGAGGCAGGGCTGCGGCTGGTCCTGTCGGCGTACGCCAACGACGTGCTCCTCGTGGTTCAGGACCCGGGAGACCTCGCACATTTGGAGGCTTGCCAAGCCATCTACTCGGCAGCCTCCTCTGCCCGGGTGAACTGGGTCAAGATCTCTGGCCTGGTGGTCGGGACTGGATGGCAGACGAGCCGCCTCCCGCCCGCGCTTCAGGCCATCCGGTGGAGCGCGGGTCCGCTGCTCTATCTAGGCGTCTTTCTATCCGCCACGCATCCATCTCCTCCGGAAAACTGGCAGGGTTTAGAGGGCAGGGTCGCTGAGCGGTTGCGGAGGTGGGCAGGGCTGCTCCAGTGTCTCTCCCTACGGGGGAGAGCACTGGTGCTGAACCAACTAGTCCTGTCCATGCTCTGGTACCGCCTCAGCACCCTGGTCCCACCCCCGAAGTTCCTGGACCAGCTCCAGAAGTTAATCCTGGAGTTTTTCTGGCCAGGACTGCACTGGGTCTCTGCAGGGGTACTCCACCTCCCCCCGGAGTAGGGAGGACAGGGCCTGACTTGCATGCGCACTCAGGTCCATGTCTTCCGCCTCCGGGCCTTGCAGGGACTCCTCAACACCAACACCAACAGTGCAGATAGTCCGGCATGGAGTACGCTGGCGCACGCTTTCCTCCGCCGTTACCAAGGGCTCCGATACGACTGGCAGCTCTTTTATTTATCCTGGAGAGACCGTCCGCGAGGCCTCTCGGAGCTGCCGGCCTTCTACCAGGACCTCCTCCGCACTTGGCGGCTGCTTGCAGCCTCCAGGTTCTTAGGGGCCACCGCGGGGGAAGACCTCCTCACGGAGCCCCTGCTACACAACCCCCACCTTCGTGTGCAGGCGGCGGAGTCTCCTGAGGTGCGCCGGAGGTTGGTCCTAGGTGGAATCACCAGGGTCGGAGACCTCCTGGACTACGACCGGGGAGACTGGATGGAGGCCCCAGCGCTCGCCCAGCGCATGAGGCTCTCCAACCTACGCTCCCCCCGTCGCGTACTCGAGGAGGTGAAGGCCGCCCTGCCGCCCACTGCTCATGTCTACCTCGGCCGGGTCCTGCGAGAGGGTGCACCCCGCCCCCCTCTCACTCCTAGCCCTCCGGACCTCTCTGTGGGCCCCCGGCTTCGCGATCCTGCCCGCCCCCCTCCCCTCCACCACCTCAGCCGGCTGCATACCTTGTGCTTTTCAACTCATTGATGGCCAGCCCTTGATTATAAATAGAGATTTCCTAAGGCAGCAATGGATGGGAACAGCCATTACATGATGTAAACCTAACAGGAGTTTGCTGGCAATCAGGAAGGTGATCATTTTTCCCCACTAATAGTAGCTGTTAAGGGAATGTTTCCTACCATGTTAAATATCTTGCATGTTAAATATGATCATCAGAAAAAGCCAAAGGCCACATTTGCCTCCTCTTTACAAGGAGGTAGATTCCATTCTGGCCCAAGAAGCTTTAATGTAAAAACATTTTAAAAGAATGGGAAGAGCTATTTTGGGCAAAGCCTAGATGTCAGGCTAATGACCTGTCTATTCTGGAGAACTGGTTCAGGTTGGCAGTAAGCAAATATTGTTCCAAAACTAGTTCTTAGATTCTCACCTGGCACAGGTGGTCATAGGCGATTCTTTCATTTGCGCCCCCCCCCCGCCCCGCCAAAAGGTGACTGCCACTGTTTTTCTCTGAGATAGATGCAGCCACAATTATCCAGATATTTTTGGCATGCAGCTTGAATCATCTCTGCGAACTGTTCATGGCTACCCTAGAAGATGATATGGAAGTGATGGCCAGACCACAATGTGTCCTCCTGCTTACTAAGAAACTTGGACATAAGGCAACTCAAAGCTGGGTAGGAAATACGTTTCCCATCCCATTAACATTCAGATTTTTTTTTCCATTCTGTATTGTGATGAACCTGAGACTTCAACATCTTCCAGTCCAAAGGAACCTAGCACCCTAGACAAAGAAGTGCTTAAAAGGAAGAGGGGAACAGGAGGGAGCTCTGGGTTGGGTGTTAGGAGTGGCATGCTGAGGTCCTGAGGTAAGGATGAAGAAAGTGCTGGGGCTGTGGGAAAATAGACCAGGGAAATGTACTGAGAGGTTGAATGGAATCCAGCACCTGGCTGCCATCTACAGGATCCTTAGACCAAGACCCAAATTGGTAGGTGGGCTTGGGGGCCCCCTTCTCACATTGGTGAAGCAGCTAGACAAATACATGTAGGGGCCTCAGAAAGGAGAAATGCAGGTATGATATGACCTGAGGATTGTGTGATGAAGAGAACTTGGCAATCCTGTGAGTGATGTGAGCCCAGGAGTGGTGGTGGCCAAGGAGCTAATCCCCAAGATACTCAGTAGGAGGCACCAGCATGATGAGAGGAACCCTGTCACAGACCAGTCTTCTCTGGTAGCTAGGCTCTTGGCCAGCCACCTGGAAAAAGTGCAGGTGCCACCCAGCTGATTAGCAGAGAACCCACAGCCTCCCACAGTTGGCAGTCTGTGTTTCTATGGCACAAGCCTTGGCACACATAACAAAATGTATTCCAAAATGTATTATTATTTATGGAAAAAATAGAGGGAACATTGTCACAGACCCCAAACTATATCAGCACCATTTCTGTTTCTCTATCCAGGTACAGTAGAGCTTTGACAAGCATATGGCATGACCACACATTGAGGTAAGAGTAAAGGGAGTATAAACAATCTAAGTTGTTCTGCCATAGCTCCCACCTCACCTGAATCTCCCCAGCAAGAGGCTGCAAGGCATGTTAAAGCAGGTTGATGGGAAGTTGTTACATTCTTCCACGTTGTTACATTCTGCCATATCGGCTGATCATCACTATTGACAGAAAATGGCCCTGGCAGGCACCAGATATCTAGAGGGACTCAAACTATCAGCCACTAATGTGTGTTATGGCAGCCAGAAAATCTAGGGGTACGCACAAAAACATGGGACATACATTTTGCAGACCAAAAAAAAAAAAAAACCTTAAAATCCCTCTTGCTTTACAGGAAGAGTGCCTTTTAGCAGGAACAGGGTGTTTCTCAATGGAATTCATTTTTAGATGAAGTGCCTCCATAGGCAGAAGGTTACTTATGGCAATAAACAGATGATAGTTCTAGACAGAGGGGTGCATATGGTGATAAATACACACGAAGGAGGAATTCTGAAGGACAATGATGCCCTTCAAAACGCAAGGTTGGACTACAGCAAATTCATCACTAGTGTTAGTGGGTGGTTCAGTGATCCCCGATGTCTCTGGTGATTATCTGATTTTTTTTGTCTTGCTCACCTTTCGTTCCATTTCCACACCTGGATCATGGCCAGAATGAAACAGAAGTGCAGGGGAGGGAGGGCAGAAGACTTGGTAGTTTTCTTTTAAACAAGAAGCATCTTGCCTTTGTAAGTGAACTTAAACATTACATCAAAATCAAACGTGTGCACTATCAGCACTGCTTATGTCTGGTAAGTAATGATGGCTTTCTCCAGTGAAAATTGTTCACTTGTCTGTCAGCATCTCACTATGACTTTGATGGAAAGCTTTTTAAGTGGTTTCAGAATCTGGATCCCTGAAGAAAAATAACATGATGTGGTTATTGTAGAAATAAATAATAAGGACTTGAAACATGTAAGTGTTGGGTGTCAGCTGATCAACAATTTCAGCATGATGGTCAATAGAGAAGTCTGGGGTGAAGGGCTGTTAGCCTGTTGTGCCAAAGCCCTTTTGAAGCCCCCTGGCAGTGAAGAGAATTAACGGTAACCACCGAAAAAATTGAAAATGGGTTTGGGCCTTTTCAGTTTCTTAATTATATATAATTTAATTAGGCAATTCAGTATCTAAAGCCCATTCTGTAATTTCCAAATATACATTTAGGACCTAATGCAAAGCTGACTGAAGTTTATTGGAAATGTCCCATTGCCTTCCACTGGAACTTCAGATTAAACTGGTAGCATGGTAGCTATTGTTATATGAGCACTAGAAACTAGTCAGAAAACTATCAAAATCACTTTGGATACTAGAACATTAAGCAACTGGCAAACAATCATATACCTATCTACAGTAGCTTTGGCTAGGGAGCATGAGAGGTAAAAAGCTCTGAATCCCATTTTCATGCCATTTAATTTGGTCATAGGTCCATGAACATGAGAATAACTCTCTTCAAAGTGCTAACAAACTAACTGTGAAGGAAGTTTAATGCTTTTCTGAGAACCTAATGAAACATTTTTTCTCATGGCACGTATAAGGCCATTGTTAGCAGTACCTTTTAACAGGAGAAATCCAATGGCCTTACTCAGTAATTAGCTTTGCTTCCAGAATCAATAGGGGTTGTTTGAGTGCAGGTGGAGGTCTGATCTTACTCAAAAATTATGTCATTGTCATGCAGGAGTGTGAAAAATCCATAGCAGCATAGTTAAAGTGCCAAGTCTACATGTAGACAGCACTAGGTCAACAGGAGAATTCTTCCATTGACCTAGCTACTGCCTCTCAGGGAGGTGGATTACCTGTGCCTACAGGACTTTTCCCATTGGCGTAGCTAGTGGGTACATGAAGGCACTACAGTGGTGCAACTCTAGCATTTCAAGTGTAGACAAGTCCTTTGTAAAATCAGAATAAGGGGCTCCAGGCCAGATGTGAAGTTTGGATTTGGGCTTGAACTACCCCAAAGTTTGGCACCCAAGGTTGTCATTATCGCACCACCTTTTCTGGAGCTCCTTGGGTACATATGCAGCAAGGCAGGATGAGGAGAGCCTGTCTTGGCAGTCATGGTGAGTCTTCAGGCAAACAACTTACAGCAACAATTTCAAAAGCAATCACCAGTTCTGGCAGCCTCAGTTCTTTGATGCCCAAGTTGAGACACCCAGACATTTAGTACGGGTGCAATTTTTCTGCACAATTTCCCTCCCTTCTATGCACCGCCCCCAATTTCTGTCCTAGCTCCCCCATCCCAATCTCATCACAATGCATTCAGAAACTTTGGTGACTGTCTTATCTCCAGTCTGGTTCCTGATGCTTCTGGGCATTAGCCAACAGAGTGAAGCCATGCAGGGTGCTGCAGCAAGGCAGTATTGTACCTCTCCTCCCATAATCGCTCTTCGACTGCTCTGCAGAGGGCAGGGGGATTACCTAACTCATCCTTCCATCTCCTGACCTGTGTGCTGGAAGGAGTTTTCATTTTTGCCAGCAGCAGGCTCAGAAGAGTAGGCAGCTGCCAAATGCAATAATTAGGCCTCTCCTCACTAGGCCTAGCACTGCCAGCTGCTGCTACAATTAAGCCACATTATTACTTTCTAAATAGAGAAATATCCCCCCTTCCCCCTGCCACACACACATACACCCTTTCCTGGCCACTCAGTGTAATTTGTACCATTGCAGCTTTAGCGCTATCTAACAGGGCAAATTGAATGCAGAACAGTTTTTGATCTCAGAGCAGGCTCTTCCCTCTCTGTAAGGCTCAATGCAAAAGTCACAGAGCCAAATGCAGGTTTCTGCCTCAAGCCACGCTGTGGAGATGTGGCAGCATTGTGGCTAATGGAGGGGCGTAGTGGTGTAGAGCAGGGAACTGGGGGAAAGGAGCTTCAAAAGACAGCAGCATATATTCATGTCCCTCAGACACTATCAACCACAGGCAGGCGTGGATGTGGGCCCCAGGACAGAACAATCAATGGAGGGTCCCCATCCCACTGCCTCAACTGGAGCCACAAGACCCCTCTCCACAAAAATCTCCAGATGTCCCCCATGACCAGAGAACCTCCAGACTGGTCACTGCCTAGAGGCCCCAAGACCAGCTGCAGCCCTGTCCACCATGTGCTTCGAGGAGCACTCTGCCAGCTGTCATCATGGTCCCACCCTTCCCCAGACCCAGTCCAGCAGCATTCACTACTCACCCACTCTGAAACCTGCACAGTTTGAAGAGATGCTTTTCCCAAGAGCAGGCTGGGTCTCAAGAAGCGAGGGGAGACACAGTAACAGCTAATCTGGGTCTTCTTTAGCCATGGGGGGGGCAGTTGGGACTTGTCTGGTTAGGGGGGCCTGCAGCCAGCCCAAGACACCTCAGGTGGGGGGGGCACTTGTGTCTTCTCTGAGGGGGGGGTCATGACTCTGGCCAAGGGAGGAGGCACAGGGGTGGCTCCAGCCATGGTGGGAGGGTGTAGGAAGAAGAAGTGGAGCTGGAAGCAGGCCTTCTCCAAAGGGGCTCCACCTGCTACTCATGTGCCCACCATTCCAGCAGCCCACCCAGGTGATTTAAAAGGCCTGTTGGGGTTGCCAGATGCTTCTACCACTGCAGTGGCCAGGGCCTTGGGCCATTTGAATTCACCAAGACCCCTGGTTATCTTCCCCCATTCCATTGTCCTCCTGTCCACAGGTCTGACCACAGAGGAGGTTGAGCAGGGAGCTGGCCAGGCCCTGTACCTGGCTGTGCATATGACCCCCATAAGTCACTGCCAGGTTCATTAGTCAGCAGAGGCAATGTGTTGCTTCTCCTCCCCCGCCCCCAATTTGCCTGTTGGGAATGGGGAGGGTGGATCTGTGTTTTCTTCTTCCTTCACCTCCCTGCAGCAGGTTTGGCTGCTCTGCGGTGAGTGAGATGGAGCCACTTCTTCCAGAGAGAATCTGGCTGGGAATCATTGGCAGCCCACCCCTCATCCAGACTCAGGGACAGAGACCCAGTGAGTCAGAGTCCCACTCTGTCCCCCTCACCTGCATTCTTGGCCCAGCGGCAGAAGCCAGGACTAATGTAGGGAACACCTGCCTCCCATCCAGACTCTCTTATGTCGAAGCAGCCCCATACCACTCCCTCCCCAACTTCCAGAAACAATGGCTGAATCTGGAGCTGGAGAAGGCACATGCAGAGAGGAACAATGACCCACCCTGCAAGTAACATAGGACAGGGAGAGCACAGCAGCACAGGGCTGGTCACAGGGCAGAACTGCTGAGCAGAAAAGACATGTGGGGGGTCACCTGTCCTCCCCTTTAGTTTGTGCCCTCTCCCTCCCATATGGGAAGTCACAAGTCCTCTGTGTTAATCAGCCTCCCACAACCATTCCCTGGAGCCAGCTAAAGTCAATGAAAAGGTTTTCACTGTCGTCATTGGATGAAGGAGTGGGAGAACTAGGTCATCTTGAAGGGTGAAGGTTAGGGATAAAGATTAGGGGTTGGAGTTAGGGTTGGAATAGGATTAGGGTTAGGGGTTATTGCTTAGGTTTAGGGCAGGGTGGGTGTTACGGTTAATTCTTAGAGTTAGAGTTGGGGTTGGGCTAGATATGATGGTTAGGGTTGGGGATTAGGATTAGGTGGTTAGGTCTGGAGTTGGAATTCAGGTCAGTGTTAAGGTTAGGGTTGGGTTGGAATCAGGGTTGTCTTGGAGTTAGGTGTTAGGATTAATGTTAGAGTTAGGGGTTAGGCGTAGGGTTAAGGTTTAGGATCAGTTTAGGATTCAGTTGGGTTAGGGTTGGGGTTATGTCTTGGAGTTAGGTTAAGGATAGGGTTGCATTAGGGATTTAGGATTAGTGATTGGGGTTAGGGTTGGTGTAGGAATTGGGGTCAGCTTTAGGTTAGGGTTAGGGATGGAGTTAACATAAGACCGGCCATACTGAGTCAGACCAGAGTCCCTCCAGTCCAGTATCCTGTCTGCCGACAATAGCCAATACCAGGTGCCCCAGAAGGAATAAACTGAACAGGTAACAATCTCTCTTCTGCCATCTATCTCCAGCTTCTGACAAACAGAAGCTAGGGACACCATTCCTTACCCGTCCTCCCTAGTAGCCATTAATGGACCTAGCATCCATGAATTTATCTAACTCTTTTTAAACCCTGTTATAGTCCTAGCCTTCACAGCCTCCCCTGTCAAGGAGTTTCCCATTTTGACTAAGAGGTGGGTGAAGAAGAATGTCCATTTATTTGTTTTAAACCTGCTGCCCATTAATTTCATTTGGTGTCCCCTAGTACTTATATTATGGAAACAAGTAAATAATTTTTCCTTGTTCACTTTCTCCACAACATTCATGATTTTATATACCTCTATCGTATCCCTGCTTAGTCTTCTCTTTTCAAAGATGAGAAGTCTTAGGTCATGTCTACACTTGCCCTCTCCTTTCAGAGAGGGCATGTTAATAAGAAAAGATGCTAATGAGGCATAGCCATGAATATGCAGTGCCTCATTAGCATAATGGCAACTGCACGCAATTTGAAAGTGCCATTTTGGAACATACGCCACCCCTGTAGACAGGGGCCCTTTGAAAGGACCCCTAACTTCAAAAGCTCCTTCTACCTAAAACCAAATAGGAAGACAGGGGTTTCAAAGTCAGCGAAGTCCTTTTGAAAGGCCCCTGTCTACATGGGCAGTGTGCATTCCAAAAGCAGAACTTTTGAATCACACACAGCCACCACTAAGCTAATGAAGCACTGCATATTCATGGGAGCGCCTCGTTAACTGCATGGATGTTTTCAGAGATCTATCCACAATGACTTCAAGATCTCTTTTCTTATTTGTTGTAGCTAAATTAGCCCCTGTTATATTGTATGAATAATTGGGATTAGGGTTCAGCTTTGCTTATTGCGATTAAGTTTCTGTTAGGGATAGGGTTAAGTTAGGGTTAGGGTTGGGGGTTGAGAGAGAGTTAGGGTTGGTTTAGTGTTGGATTTAGGGTTAATTCTTAGAGTTAGGGTTAGGAGTTGGGGTTAGGGTTGGGGGTTAGATTTAGGAGTTAGGGATTAGAGTTTAGGGTTAGGTTTAGGGTTAGGGTTAGGTTTAGGTTAGGATCAGGTTTAGTTTTAGCGTGAGGGGGTTAGGATTTGGGTTAGGACCATTAGGGTTAGGGTTGAGGGTGAAGGTTTAGGGTTAGGGTTAGGAGTTATGGGTTAGTATTAGAGTTTATGTTTAGGGTTAGGTTTTAGGGTTACGGCTATGTTTTGGGTTAGGGTTAGGGTTGTAGTTAGAGTTAGGGTTTGGTTAAAGTTAGAATTAGTGCTTTGGATCAGGGTCAGGGTTTTGTTTATGGTTAGAGCTGTTAGGCTAAGAGTTAGGGTCAGGGTCAGAGTCGATTTTGGGTTGGATGTTAGGGTTTGGGTTTTTGTTAGGGTTAGGATTTAGGATTTATGATAAGATCACGGGAGAGATGATAAAATACGGCAGAGAAAGCATGATTCAGGAAACACACCAACTATGTAATATAGCATGGAAAGAAGGGAAGGCACCTAAGGAATGGACAAGATCTCTGCTAGTGACAATACCCAAGACAGGAAGTACATTGGAGTGCAAGAACTACAGAACAATTACCCTTATGAGTCATCTAGGTAAGGTGCTGATGACGATACTGACTGAGAGATTAAGATCGCAGATAGAAGAACATATAGCAGATGAGCAAGCAAGGTTCAGAAAAGATAGAAGTACCATACAGCAGATATTGTTACAAAGACCGATAGCAGAGAAAGCTCCACAAAAGAACAAAAACGTATATAATTGCTTCGTCGATTTTCAAAAGGCATTTGACAGAACAGATCAGAAAGTGACTTGCGCAGTGTTGGAGTCATATGGAGTAGATAGCAGACTAATCCGGTTGTTGAAAGATATCAATGATAATGCGGAGGCAGTGGTGAGAACATGCGAGGAGTTGGGAAGCTGGTTTAAAACAAGTACAGGTATGAGACAAGGAGATCCAATATCGCCAAGTGTCTTCATTGCACATCTGGAGAGATTGATGGACAAGATCAAGGAAGAGGTAGAAGGGATATCTGTGCACAGGAAAAGAATTAACAACTTGAAGTTCACGGATGATATAATTATCATTGAGGAGGATGAGGAGAAGCTAGTGAAAACGGTGCTAGTGTTAAACGAAGAAGGGAAGCGGTACAGACTGATTATGAACATCGATAAAACAAAAACAAGGGTATTTGGAGATAAGGAAATAGGAAGGAAGATCAGTGTGGATGGTTTTGAGCTAGAAAATGTAGAGAAGTTCACTTATTTGGGGAGCAATGTAACATATGATCTAGACTGTTAGAAGGAAATAGCGACTAGAATAGCGAAAGCAAAAGCGAGTTTGAAGGTGATGGATAAGATCTGGAAAAGCAGAGCAATTAGCTTAAGAACGAAGCTGGGCATCTTGAAAACGTATTCAGCAGCATGTTGTATGAATGTGAGACATGGGTGATAACGAAAGATTGGGAAAGAAGAATATTGATGTTTGAAAGGAGTTGTTATAGAAAGATTCTGAGAATAGGATGAATGCAAAAGGTCACCAGTGAGGAATTATATTGGAAGATACAGCCAAAAGAGAACCTGCTGCAGGAGGTTATAAAATGTAAGATACAACTATTTGGACATATTTGCAGAATGAACGGCGAACAAAAAAATCAAGACCCTGGTATTCGGCATAATGGATGGTTCGAATAGGAAAGGCAGACCCCACAGAGAATGGATAGATGATGCAGTAGATTGGTGCGGAGCTAGTCTACAGAAACTAAGCCACTCTGCACTGGATAGGGAAAGATGGAAGGAAATAGTGAAAGAGGCATCAGACACCAATGGGCGTTGAGCCCACGGTTATTGATGATGATGATTCAGGGTTTAATGTTAGGATTGGGGTAGGGTAGGGTTGTGGTTATGGGTTTGGGGTGAGGGTTATGTTTATAGTTAGGTCTTAGAGTTAGGGTTGGGGTTAGGCTGGAGTTAGCATTAGGGTTCTGTTAGGGTTCGCGTTAGGGTTAGATAAGTGTTAGGGTTGTGTTAATGTTATGGTTGGGTGTGGGGTTAGGGTTGGGGTTAGGGCTATGTTTAGGTCTTAGCGTTAGGGTTGGGGCTAGGTTGGGGTTAGGTTTAGGATTCTGTTAGGGTTAGGGTTAGGGTTAGATCAGTGTTAGGACTGGATTAGTGTTACAACTGGGGTTAGGGTTAGGATTAGGGATCAGGTGTGAGGGTAAGGATTAGAGTTAGGGGTTAAGGTTAGGGTTAGGGTTGGGTTGGGGTAGGATAAGGATTAGGATTAGTTTTACAGTTAGGTTAGGTTAGGTTTATGGATAGTGTTAGGATTAGGATTTAGGGTTAAGGTTGGTTTAGGGTAGGGTCAGTGTTAGGGTTTAGGGTTAGTGTAAGGTTAGGGACTAGTCTTAGAGTTAGGGGTTCTGGCTCTGTTTAGGGTTAGAGATTGGGTTGCGATTAGGGTTGGGGTTAGGGCTGAGTTTGGGGTTAGGGTTACTGTTAGGGTTGGGTTAGAGTTAGGGGTTGAAGTTTAGGTTTAGGGATTAGAAATTGGGGGTGAAAGCTGGGATTAGCATTAGGGTTTATTTTTATGGGGATGAGGTTGGTTTAGGATTAGGGTTAGCAGTCATGTTTAGGATTAGTGTTTAGGATTTAGTTCTTAGTGTTAGGGTTGGGTTAGGGTTAATTCCTAGAGTTAGGGTTAGTTGTTAGGGTTTCAGTTAGAATTAGGGGTTTTAGGGTTAGGCAGTTAGGGTCAGGGTTTTGGTTAAGGTTAGGATTAAGGTTAGGGTTGTGGGTAGGGTTAGGGTTGGAGTAGGTTTACAATTAGGGGCTGAGGACTAGGGTTAGGGTTAAGGTTTATAATTAGCATTAGGGTGTTAGGATTAGGGTTAAGGGTTTGGGCTGGATTAGGGTTAGGTTAGGTGTTGGGGTTAGTGTTAGATTTGGGGTTGCAGATGGTGTTTGTCTTGGGTTAGAGTTAGTTTTGGGGGTTACAGTACGGGTTAGAGTTAAGGTTTGGTGGTTGAGAGACAGTTCGCATTAGATTTAGGGTTGGGTTAGGGCTGGGGTTAGGGTTAATTCTTAGGGTTAGGGTTAGGAATTAGGTGTTAGGTTTAGGGTTGGGGTTAGGTATTGGGTCTAGGGTTAGGTTTAGGTCAGGGTTGGGTCAGGGTCAGGTTTAGTGCTAGTGTTAGGGGGTTATGGTTGGGAGTAGGGTTAGGGCCATTGGGGTAGAGTTAGGTTTGGGTTTGAGTTAGGTTTTCGGGTTAAGGTTTTTGGGTTAGCTGTTATGGATTAGTGTTAAAGTTAGGGTTGCGATTAGAGTTAGGGCTAGGTTTTGGATTAGCGTTATAGTTTAGTTAGAGTTGGGGCTAGGATTAGGGTTTGGTTAAGGTTAGGATTGGGGTTAGGGTCTGTGTCAGGTGTGTTGGTTAGGATTAGGGCTGTTAAGGTAAGGGTTAGGATCAAGGTCAGAGTCTGGGTGTTTTGGGGGTTTTGTTTGGGGGTTAGGGTTTGGATTTTTGTTAGGTTTAAGGTTAGGATTGGATTATGGTTTGGGTTTAGGGTTAGGGTTTAATGTTAGGATTAGCAGTAGGAGTAGGGTGTGGTTAGGGGTTAGAGCTAGGGTTGGAGTTGAGTTGGCTTTAGGGTTAGGTTTAGTTTGTTCAGGGTTAGGGTTTCAGGTAAGGTTCAATTAGGGTTAGCGTTAGCATTCGGGTTTATTGTTAGGGTTAGTGTTGAGGTTGGGGTTGGGTTAGGTGTTAGTGGGTTTGGATTAGGACTGGTGTTAGGTTTAGGGCTAGGGTTGGTTAAGGTTAGGGTTAGGCTTATTGTATCAGTACAGTGTTTGATATATCAGAAATTTCTCTCATGTCAAAAAGTTAAAATCTCATACTCTTATGCACCAATAACCCAAAATACCCTCCAAGAAAACACACAAAAGTCATTTTATACCATTAAATTGAGTGTTTTCTTTCAAAAGTATCAAAAGACAATTTCAAAATGGGATGGGGCAGAAATTGAGCCCTTCCCAAAAATATTTTGGTTTTGATGGAAGCTGTCTTTTTCAAAAGAAAAAAAATTACTGAAAAATTCCTGACCAGGTCTTGGCATTTCTGATTACAGCAGAAGCTGTTTTAAAACCCCTTTATATGCATTCATTCATAGACTCCCACACATCCAAGAAATAAATCTTTTGGAAATGGAAATCAGGCTTGAAGTAAACAGATTAGTAAGGGTTATTTGGTAACACTTTATTAATTAAATGCACTAAATACTCCTAAAATTAGTCCTTTAATTTAGATTTATAAGTGCAATTTAGAATTATAAAAATCATTTTCATACATTAAGAACAGTCAATAACAATTGATTTTTCTAGACAATATTTACTGAGGTGCAGCAAAACTCTGTAAATTTTAATTATCTTAATACTTGGTTAAAAGTGCAACATTAAGTTTTCAGAACAGAGTGTCAGATGCAGCCCTGGGCTCAGTGGTTGCAAAGAATGGAAATGCATTTGCTAATCCAAGACCTGACTAAATCCTCAGATTATTCACCCTGAAAGACCCGTATTCAGCATTGACTTGACTCTTCTGTACCCATTTATACTTCTGCAAAGTGAATGTTTTATGGTTTACTTTGGTATAAATGGTGACACAAGGGGACTGGTAATGGTAAATCACTTCTGGTGGTTTTTTTGCATATTTCTTTCTGCTATCTGTCCTTCTATATAAATTAAAAGAAACACCAAGAATCCTTTAGAGGTGGTCTATTACAAATAAGACCAGACACAAATTAGGCCCTGAGTATACCATCACTTGCATATTACCTAATACTTGATGTGAAATTCTTGCCTCAGAGATGTCAATAACAAACCCACCCAGACATCATGGAGCCCAGAAATCTTTAGTCTTTCATGCAAGACAAAGGAAGTGATTCATGAGTATGTATCTACCTATTTGGACCATCAGTTATTACCACACAGGTTGAGCAGTTGCATGTATATTGGTTGAGTGTATGCTTCTCTCCAGTTTTTTCCAACCACCATGCCTCAACACTCTGCCCCTGCACCTCTTTCTATGCTAGCCTGCTGGGCCCTCATGGGTGCTCCTTACAGCCTCTCATCAACTGGTTGTGTCTTCTGCAGCCATTCTAGGCAGCTTGGAGGACACACCTCTATAGCCTTTTTTCTGTGATAAACTGTAGTAGGACTGAGAGGCTTCCACCAGGAGGGCCTCAGGGCCTAGCACACCCCATCATAGCATGTCTCAGGTGACATGGGATCCTGCCAGAAATGTTCTCTAGCAGGCTTCCTTCCTGTTATTCAGCAGGAGTACCTTATTACAATTCAGAACGCTCAGTAAGAAAAGATTCTATTTCCTTGCATAGATGTTAGAGTAGCCACTGGAGTCACTAGCCGTGTCTACACGTGCACGCTACTTCGAAGTAGCGGCACTAACTTCGAAATAGCGCCTGTCACGGCTACACGCGTTGGGCGCTATTTCGAAGTTAACTTCGACGTTAGGCGGCGAGACGTCGAAGTCGATAACCTCATGAGGGGATCGGAATAGCACCCTACTTCGACGTTCAACGTCGAAGTAGGGACCGTGTAGACGATCCGCGTCCCGCAATGTCGAAATTGCCGGGTCCTCCATGGCAGCCATCAGCTGGGGGGTTGAGAGACGCTCTCTCCAGCCCCTCAGCTCACTGGTGGCTGCGTGGAGCGGCCGCTTAAAGGTCCCCTCCCCCTCCCTTCCTGTGCAGGAAGCTGAGGGAACGTGCAGGCTGCAGCCTGCACCACCCTCAGCCCCCCACAGAGCTGCGATGGCTGGCCGGCAGCCCCCCCAGCGCCCCCAGGGGACCCCCCCCAGGGGGAGCCAGGGCAGCCAGGCTGGCAAGCGGCAGCGGGGCCCCTCCTGGACGGAGGCCGAGCTGCGGGACCTGCTGGGGCTCTGGAGCGAGGAGGAGGTGCTCCAGGTAATGGGGAGCAAGAGGTGGAACGCGGATGTGTTCGCTCGGCTGGCCGACGGCCTGGCTGCCTGGGGTCACCCTGCCCACACTCCTGACCACGTCAGGAGTAAGGTGAAGGAGCTGCGGCAGGGTTACTCCCGGGCCCGGGATGCGGCCAGCTGATCTAGGGCCGCCCCTGTCACTTGACCCTTTTACAGGGAGCTCAGGGACATCCTGGGCCCCCAGCACACCTCCTCCCCTCCGGCCACCCTTGACACCTCGGCCGACGAGCCCCAGCAGGCCCTGCAGACGGAGTCCGACCCGGAGGCAAGCCCCGCACCCTGGGGGCCCCCCCCGGAGGCCACCCCCGGGCCATCGCAGCAGGAAAAGGAGGAGGAGGAGGAGGGGGGCTCCTCCTCCACAGAATCCGGGCTGCAGATCCTCCTCCTGCCATCCCGGAGCAGCAGCAGGGCCTCCGCCCCCTGGGGATCTCCGGACCATGGGAGCGGACCGACAGGTAGGTACCCCCCTCTGATGTACACCCATGGGCTTGAGGGGTGGGGGTAATAGATATGTGTCCAGGGCCCCCCACATGCTCACATGGCCATGGCCCAAAGGACACCAGGGCCATGGCCCTCACAGCACTGCATCAGCCCCTGCCCCCCCCAACCCCACATGACAGTGCCATGCCCCATCCCCGGGCCAGGGGGGAGCGGAAACTCAAGGGGCCCCCGGGAGGAGGGGGTGGGACACCCCGCAGCAGCAGCATGTGATGGAGTGGGGGGAGTGCCAAAGGGAGACTCAGGCTACATATGAGCAACAAGAGCCGAATAGCTCCCAGGGGCAAAGGAGGATCCTGGGGCTACAGCTGGCAGGTGACACCTCTGCCCTGAACAAACAGGAGGGAGGAGCCGAGCTGGCTTGGACTTGGGGGGCGAGGGCGGGGCCCACAGGTAGAGGCTAGGGGAAGGGAGAGCTGGAAGGCAGCCAGCCTGAGGAGGGGGAAAGCTGCATCCCCGAGGGGCACCCCTTGGGGTCTTCTCCCCAGGATGGGTTGGAAGGACAGTCTCTTCTGACAGCTGGTGCTGTCACTCCTGGGAGAAACTGGGCATCTGTGGCCTAAGAAACCTCTCCTGCTGTCAGACCCTGCAGGGTGAAGTGAGAGTCGCTCCCACCAGGGGACGGGGTGCAGTGCAGGGGGACCCCTGAACCCCATCCATCACAGCAGCATCTCCCGGGGACAGGGATGGGGAACCTGCAGCACAGGGCTGGGGGGACAAAGGCCACGGCTCAGGGCCCACACTAACGCCTGTCTCCATTCTTCTTCCCCCCCTCCTCTCCTGTGTCCTGCACCTGCACCATCAGAAGGACCGGAAGAGAGCGCCGGCGAGGCGTCAGTCATCCCGGAGAACCCTCCAGGGCCATCGCTCCAGGCCAGCCCCTCAGCCGAGGACCAACCGGCCCCACAGCGGGCTAGACGGAGGACCCCGCGCCACCAACAGCCGACGGCAACGGACTCCCAGCTGCTGGCCATCCACCGTCGGCAGCTGGAGGTCGCGGAGCAGCACCTCCAGCTGCAGGAGCGGGCGCTGGCCTGGCGCCAGGAGGCATGGGGGGCCTACATGGAGACATTTAACCGCTTGGTGGACTACCTGGCCCCCCATGCCGTGCCGGCCGCCACATCGCCCGCCCTGCCTGCTCCTGCAGCCCCACCACCAGCTGCTCCGCCCGTCGCCGTCCCGTCCGCCATCGCCCCGCCACCCACCAGCGAGGGCCGGAGCGCCGAGGGACCCCTGGAGCCACCTGACACTCGCCGGCCACCGTACCTTCCGGTCCAGCCCGCCCCCACCCAGCCACGGACCAGGCTGCGACTGCGGCGGGGCTCCCGGCCGCCAATGCCCGGTGCCGGGCTAAGGGGCGAGGGGCCAGGGACGTGGCCCCCCCGCCTTGTATATAGTTGGACCCTGTTGTTTTCTGCCCCCAGTTTGCCCCGTCCCCCCCATGTAAATAGTTCTCCCCTTTATCCTCCCTGGTTTTCTTTTGATTATTGAGGACTGTTGTTTCTTTGTATTGTTTTATTTTTGTACATATTGCTTTTGTTCAACATGTTTATACATAGTTTTTGGTTTTTGGTTCAAATATTTATTTACAGTTCCAAAACAAAGGTTCGGAAAGAAAAAAAAAAGTTTAAGTTCAGCCACAAGTGCGTGCTGTCATTTGTCCAGGACAAGTGGGAGGGGGGTGCGGTGGGGTGCTCCATGGTGTACGCGTTGGGGCAGGAGTGTGGGGGAGGAAGGGGCGGGCAGTAGGGGGCCTGGGCAGAGTTCACCCCGCGGCCTGTTCATCAAAGTGGGCCTGCAGGGCCTCCCGGACCCGGGTCCCCTCGGGGTCCACCTGCCGACTGGGGGCAGCAGGTGGCTGGACGTCTGCCCTGCCGGCCTCCACAGCTCAGCCCTGGAAAAAGGTCTCCCCCTTGCTCTCCACCAAATTGTGCAGGGCACAGCAGGCACCCACAATCTGGGGGATGTTGTTGGGGCCTTCATCCAGGCGGGTCAGGAGACATCTCCAGCGTCCCTTCAGGCGGCCAAATGAGCGCTCCACCACCTGGCGCGCATGGTTCAGGCGCTGGTTGAAGCACTCCTGGCTAGCGGAGAGATGGCCCATGTAGGGGTGCATGAGCCACGCCCGGAGGGGGTAGGCCGCATCTGCGATGACGCAGAAGGGCATGGTGGTGTCCCCCAGAGGGATCTCCCGCTGGGGGATGTAGGTCCCCGCCTCCAGCCGGCGGCACAGGCCCGAGTTCCGGAAAACCCGGGCATCGTGGGTGCTGCCAGGCCAGCCCACATAAATGTCCTGGAAATGTCCCCGGCTGTCCACCAAGGCCTGTAGAATGACAGAATGGTAGCCCTTTCGATTCAGGTATCGTCCTCCACTGTGATGCGGGGCGCAGATGTGGATGTGAGTCCCATCCAGAGCCCCGAAGCAGTTGGGGAAGCCCAGGGTGGCAAAGGCGGCGATGGTGGCATCTGGGTCCCCCAGCCTCACGAGCCTGTGCAGGAGCATGGCGTTGATGGCACGCACAACCTGCAGAGAAAGCACATGGGAGAGCACCAATGAGGGGTGAGCAGGGTGTGCGTGGCCCTGCCCTGCCCTGCCCTCCCCTGTCCTGGCCCCCTGCCCTGCCTTGCCCTCCCCTGCCCTGGCCCCCCTGCCCTGCCCTGCCCTCCCCTGCTCTGGCCCCCCTGCCCTGCCCTGCCCTGCCCTCCCCCCGTGGGTTCGCTTACCTCCATGAAGACAGCCCCGACGGTGGCCTTGCCGACACCAAACTGCTGGCCCACGGATCGGTAGCTGTCTGGAGCGGCCAGCTTCCAGACAGCGATGCCGATCCGTTTCTGCACTGTGACGGCACGCCGCATGGCGGTGTCCTGGTGCCTGAGTACAGGGGTGAGCCACTGGCCCAGCTTCAGAAATGTATGCCGGCTCATCCTGAAGTTCCTGAGCCAGCGGTCGTCGTCCCACTCCCCAAGCACCAGCCGCTCCCACCAGTCGGTGCTGGTGGAGTAGCTCCACAGCCGCCGGCGTGTGAGGCGGGGGGTGGGGCGGGGTGCTGCAGGGGTAGGGGTTGAGCCCTGCTGCCCTGGGGGCAGCTCCTCCTCTGGGGCAAGGAGGTGCTCAGCTGCCTCCCGCATGGCACGGAGCAGGGCAAGCCCTGCTCCTGCCGGGAGGGCTGGGTGGACCTCTGGCTGCTGCTGCTGCTGCTGCTGCTGCTGGGGGTCCATGACTGCGGCGCCCGGGGTCTGTGTGCCTAAGGCTCCTCAGACCGCGTGCTGTGCAGGCTGCGTGTGTCTGGGAGGGGCCCTTTAAGGGAGCGGCTAGCTGTTGCCCCGGAAGCGCTAGTCCGCCCGGTGACCCTGTCTGCAGCTGTGCCTGGCATCCCTATTTCGATGTGTGCTACTTGGGCGTGTAGACGTTCCCTCGCTGCACCTATTTCAATGTTGGGCTGCGCAACGTCGAAGTTGAACATCGACGTTGCCGGCCCTGGAGGACGTGTAGACGCTATTCATCGAAATAGGCTATTTCGATGTCGCTACTTCGAAATTAGCTACTTCGATGTAGCGTGCACGTGTAGACGTAGCCAATGTCTGCTGACTAAAGCTGGTTGGGAATTTAGCTGAGAAATAGTTTTTAATTGGAAAATACTAGTTTGTTAAAACCAAGTCTGCTAGCATGAGTGGGTTGGTTTTGACAAATCTCATGATTTTTAAAAATATGAAACCAAGTTTACAAATTGCAGACTTATGATTTGACATTTTCAGAATGACACATTTTTGTTTTCTATTCAGAAAGACTTTTCATTTTGAAAAGTTAGCTCCATTTACACTAAAGATCCCCAAGCATTTTTAAAAGGTCAAAATCAAAATAAAATGTTTCAAAAATATTAAAACAAAGCACTTCTACTGATCCAATCAAAAAAGTGGCCTATGGGATCTTAAAAATATTGAACATTTTAACGGTTTCATCCTGCTTCAGGAAAGGAAAAATTTCTGAAATCTTGAAAAACCTCACAGGACAGAAGAATTTCCCCAATGGGCTTCTAATAATGACCCTGCTATGTGACAGGCATGCAATCTTTTGTAATCTTGAGCCACATCTTAGTACAGGGTCCAAGAAATAAAGTTTGGCCTTGTTCCAACATGTTTCTTACACTCTCATCACTTCTTAACCTTGGGTTTTGCACGTATCATGGTCACCTGTGTGCTAAAGGATTGAGATCTTAATGCTAAAGCCAGAGATGGTGCTGTACATGCCAGCGTGTCGTCTTGCACTGGTAGGGCACCTTGCTATTTTAATGGATTGTTTCCATTGCTAATTTCTAGGGATGTAGGTCCTGAACAGAGCTGTGGAAGAACCCTAACAATTGTTTTGGAGGAGTATGTGAAAACATTTGATTCATTTTCAGTCGATATGGATTCAAGTTCCATATACTTCTCTCTAAATTATGAGTTAAAATGAGCCCAGAAGTTCAAAGGCCACATCAGCTGAAGCCTTTGAGCTTTGCCTGCTGTCATATCAGCTCCATAAATCAGCCCAGATTCATTCAAACCAAGGTCATGACCCCTTGGGAAACTGAATGCTGAAGTTCAGGCAAGGTTCTGAGTCTCCCATTTCAGGCCAATATTTGCAATATAAGATTCAGCCTGGAAGACTGCAATGCTTCTAACGAGAGAAATAATCTAGAGAACAAATACTGAATGGAAGAGAGAAATGTGGGAAGCTGAAGGATATTTTGGGGTGACTGTGAAATGCAAATTCCATTTCTCCTGCTCTAACCATTCAGTAATCCTTCTGCCATAATATCATGCAGCCTGATTACCACAAGTACTGAGCACCCACAATTCCTGTTAAAGTAGATGAGAGCTGCAGATGCTCAGCTTTTCTGTAAATACAGCCTGCTCTGTATAGTTTATGTGTCATCTTTGCATGATGCACTAGGGCACATTTGCCAGTTGAAAAATGATCCATTGGTCTCTGGAGTAATTTTACAGCTAAATTGCTCAGCAATCATAACCTGTAATAGATCAGCTAGGAGACATGTAGCGGGGAGTGAACAAGCCTATGACAAAGACTGCACTTTGAGCTGAAAGATGTTATGCCCAGGGAAATAGTCTGGTAAGGAAGCTGTGATGCTGTCATCAGAATCAGTGTTTGAGGTAATTACCTAGAAGAAGGAGGCACTTTTGCATAAGGTAGAAGGGTGTGTGTGTGTGCTCATGCTTGTGTGTATGTGCATGGGTGGGAATGAGTGTATTTCTTTGAGTTTACACATATCCTGTCCCCAATGAAGCTGATAACAAAACTTCCATTGACAAGATTTCACCCTCAAAATTTTCAGTCACTGGAGAGAGGAAGGCATAAAGATTTCAGGTGGGATCCAAACTCCTGTCTCACATTCCAACAGAGGTGAGCCTAGATCACAAAGTCCAGGGCCTTTTTTGAACTTTCCCAGAGTGTTTGGCTTTACTTGCAGCCTGTCTGTATGCTCCCAGTACTGGGCCGATTGCTACTGGTCCTAATCCTGATTTAGGTAAACCTCCACAGAGTTCAGTGGGAGTTCACTTGAATAAGAACTTCAGGATCTGACCCATTCACAAGGCACATCTAGTGGTTATCTGCACTGTGGGTGTGGCGTAATGGAAACAACCATGATATTCTGAGACTTTGAATGGAACTCAACTTCCAAGAACGCAATTGAGCTTGCGTCCATAAATACACTCCTGAACCTGCTAACATTGCTCCAGATTTCAGAATCCTTACCCACTTTTTACAGAAATCTGTATTCAGGCAACATTAAGATAACCATCCATCCCATTTTAGTCAGGACTGTCCCTTTTTTTTAACTCCCTGGAGAGTGTCCCTCCTTTTTTTAAAAAAACAGCCTAATAGTCCCATATGTTGCAGAGCAGGGACCCAAATTTTCAAGAGACAGCGTCTTAAGCATCGGGGTGGTCTGTTCAAAGAGCTAGCGGAAGAGGCTGGAGGAGGCAGACAGGCTTTTTAAACAGATTGTTTAAACATGCTGTTGCCAGTAGCCCCCAGGCAATGGGAGGGGGGACAAGGTGGTCAAGCTGCTGTGCATTCTTTGCTTACATGGGCGGAGAAAGACAGAAAAGATTGTCAAGTATCAGAGGGGTAGCCATGTTAGTCTGGATCTGTAACAGCAATGAAGGGTCCTGTGGCACCTTATAGACTAACAGAAAAGTTCTGAGCATGAGTTGATGAAGTGACTGTGCTCACGAAAGCTCATGCTCAGAACTTTTCTGTCAGTCTATAAGGTGCCACAGGACCCTTCACTGCTGTTACAGAAAAGGCTGTGTGTCAGATTTCACCACCAGCGCTGCTGGCAGGGAGTAGAATTAGGGTAGGAAGGGCAGGGCCCTATCATAGAATCAGAGAATTCTAGAGCTGGAAGGGACCTCAGGAGGTCATTGTGTCCAGCCCCCTGCTTGAAGTAGGAACAACCCCAACTAAATAATCCCAGCCATGACTATGTCAATCTGGGACTTAAAAACCTCTAGGTATGGAGATTCCACCACTTCTCCTGGTAACTCATTCCAGTGCTTCACCACTCTCCTGGTGAAACAGTTTTTCCTAACATCCAACCTATATCTCTCCCTGTGTAACTGCAGACCATTGCTTCTTGTTCTGCCATCTGTCACCATTGAGAACACCCTCTCATCCTCTTTAAAACCCCATTTCAGGAAGTTGAAAGCTGCTATAAAACCATCCTTCCGTCTTCTTTTGTGCAAACTAAATAAGCCCAAATCCCTCAACCTCTCCTCATATGTCATGTGCTCCAGACCCTTAATCATTTTTGTTGCCCTCCACTGAGCCCATCTCCAATGAGTCCATGTCCTTTCTGTACTGGGGGGTCCCAGAATTGGATGCAATACTCCAGATGTGGCCTCACCTGGGCTGAGTAGAGGGGAATAATAACTTCTCTAGATCTGCTGGAAATGCTTCTCTTAATGCACCACAATACCCTTCTTGGCTACAAGGGCACACAGTTGACTCATACCCAGCCTCTCACCCATTGTAATCCCCAGGTCTTTACTACTTCACTGCTATGTAGCTAGTCAGTCCCCAGCCTGTCTTGGCATTCTTATGTCCCAAGTGCAGGACTGTACACTTCTGCTTATTGAACCTCATCAGATTTCTTTTGTCCCAATCCGCCAATTTGTCTAGGTCACTCTATACCCTATCCCTACACACACCTGACCTCCTAGCTTAGTGTCATATGCAAATTTACTGAGGGTGCAATCCATCTCTTCATCCAGGTCATTAATAAAGATGTTGAAGAGTACTGGTGCTAGAACTGATCCTTAAGGCCACTTGAAACTGACTGACAACCAGACATTGAACCATTGGCCACTACATGTTGGGCCTGTCCATCAAGCCAGCTTTCTATCCACATTACAGTCCATGTATCCAATCCATGCTTCCTTAACTTATGGGCAAGAATGTGGTGGGAGACTGTACCAAATCTTTGCTAAAGTATATCACATCTGTTGACTTCACCTTGTCCACAGATCTAATTACCTCATCGTAGAAGCTAATTGGATTGTGGAGGCATGACTTGACCTTGGTGAATCTATGTTGGCTACTCTTGATCAGTTTCTCCTCTTCTTGAAAACTGCTATCATGTCCTGTCTATGTCTTCTCTTTTCTAAACTAAACAAACCCAGTTCTTTCAGTCTTCCCTCACAGCTCACTTTCTCTAGATCTTTGGATTAAACTTCATCCTATTTATCTCAAACCATTTCTCCAGCTTGTCCCGATCATTTTGAATTATGGCCCTATCCTTCAAAGCAGTTGCAACCCTCCCAGCTTGTTATCATCTGTAAATTTAATAAGCATACCCACTATGGCAATATCTAAATCATTGATGAAGATATTCAATAGAACTGGTTCCAAAAAAGACCCTTGAGGAATCCCACTTGTTATTCTCTTCCAACATGACTGTGCACCATTAGTAACTACTCTCTGATTATGGTTATCCCACCAATTATGCACCCACCTTATAGCAGCCCCATCTATGTTGTATTTGCTTAATTTATTGATAAGAAGATCATGCGAAACCATATCATATGCCTTATTAAATATAGATATACCACATCCACGACTTGGCTGTTATCCACAAGTCTTGTTATCGTGTCAAAGAAAGCTATCAGATCGGTTTGTAATGACCACATGTCAATAAGGGCCAGAAGTTGACTAAATATCTTGTCACATACGCTCTGTGTGACATTGCACGTAGGGCCTGCTACAACTCCTGGTGAAGTCAATGAAAGACAATCATGTGCATACTTCTATAGCAGAAATATGGTCTCACTTTGTCAAATAAAAGGTAGTTTAGGAGGAAGTTGCACTGTTCAATTTAATTGACTCTGTCAGCCCCAAAGGGAGCTGGAAGGGGGTTTTGGTTAGAAGGACTTACACGCATCTGTGTGCTTCCTTCCTACTGCTACTCCATGCTACATGGCCCCACTGGCCAGGAAATGGGTGGTGAAAGTAGAAAAGTTCTCTTCAGTTGTTTTAATAACAAACCTTCCTTGGCAGGCACATGTTCCTGGGATGCCATGAATGAGATAATTAAAAATGATAAAAGGTCTATCTTCATTGGTGAACACTCTGGTTGAGTGAATAGGTAGGCCCCTCTTTCATTCAAAGTTATTAATGGCTCCGAGATTTCAATGCTAGTTCCCATTGAAATGTGTGGATTTTTAATCCTTTAACTGCATGTTATCCTAAACACCCCGTATGCTTTCTTCTTATTTATCCATCCGCTTTTGTTGTAAGAATTAAATGCTTTTTTGAACTTGCTTTTGTTAGAGAAAAGCTCATTGTTATCTCTGTCTTCGCAGAGAGAGAGAATGGGTCTGCAGGCCTTTGCTAAAGGATGGTTTATGTAGGCAGGGTCTCAGGTGACTTTTCTAATCGGAAGCAGGCTTTGGATGAGGCAGGCTGAGATTCTGGGACCAGCATGGAGGCCTGTGAGAAAAGCAAGGTATGTCTTCATGGTGACTGACATGGCTTGGTGATTATTATTAATAATAATAATAATAATAATAATAATAAAAGTGCTGGAGAGAATACAGAAAGAAATACTCTGCAGATGCAGTGGCTGTGTTGATTTGAGACATGTTTCGTTTTATTCTCAGGAAACTCCTGTCTTCCGTTCTCTGAGCTGTGAATGCTGGGAAAATCCAGCTTTCATGTCATAAACACAAATTCATTTGCAAGCACAAGAATATTTGTTTAGGTTCTCTCAAATTGAGTTGAATTGTTTGTATTGTACAAATAAGCAAGATCTAGATTAAAAAAGAGGTCAGGCACATTTGAGTCTAGTGCCTTGCTTTGGGATCATGCATTTTAAGAAATGTAGTAAGAATAATTGAATATGAACAATTAAATTGAACAGAAGCAAAGAGAAGTCCTGTGGCATCTTATGGATTAATAGATTTTTGGAGCATAAGCTTTTGTGACATGCATCTGCGTGAAATGGGTCTTTGTCCACTAAAGCTAATGCGCCAAAAAAAAATCTGTTAGTCTATAAAATACCATAGGACTTTTCACTGCTTTTGCAGATACAGACTAGCACGGCCACTCCTCTGATAAATTAAGCAGAGCAACTTACTTCTAAAGTATCCTTTATTTGACAAAATGACATTATATTTCTGCTAGTGAAGTATCCACAAGCTGTGATGGACCCAGGCCCTCCACCAGCTACAGCACCCCGGTGGAAGGGAACCACATAGGCAGCTGGGTGTGTGCTTTTATGTTCTCCAAGGACTAAGGCCCAGGAAGGATCAGCTTCAGCACCAGGGTAAACCAACACCTGGGGCTAATTAAGCAGCTGTGGCCAATCAAGGCCTGTGGAGCCCTTGGAAAAGGCTTCTGCCCCTGGAAGGAGGTAGAGGATGGACTGGGACTGAGGAGAGAAGGACTTACAAGGGAGAAGAACGGTGGTTGTCAGAGGAAGGTACTGGTGGAAGTGGCCCAGGGAGGCAGCCTGTGGCTCTAGGAGGGCCCAGGGAGAGAAGCCCCTCCTGCCGCAACTGCCTAGGGTCCCTGGGCCAGAACCCAGGACATGTGGGAGGGGACCAGGTTCCCCCCAGACCACCCCACACATCAGGCCAGCCCTAGAGGGCAGAAGAAAGCAGGCCACCCCTAAGGGGAAGCAGGCAAGGAGTGAGCCTCTTCCCAAAAGACTGCATTTTGGACTACCCAATGATGAGAACAGACTGGTGATGATGTGATCCAAGCACCAGTGAGTACAGGAGGCAGAGCAAGGGATATAGCGGGCCTCTGGGGTTGCTTTTAAACTGCCACCTAGTGCAGGGACCCACAAGGACAAGCCTGGGGTTTTGTCACAAAGCAGATTGCGTTTCCCACCATTTACTCAAATGTCCTTCCCCCCGCCGCCCCTTCTTCACTCTGTAAACAAATAGTAATTGCTCTGTTCTGAATTCTAGCTGAGACATAGAGTATGACTCCCCATTTCCCTGAACCTTCAGTACTCATTTAAACTAAGGCAAAGTAGGCAGAAAATGTCACGAATTCAGAAGAATGATTAAGAGTCACTTAGCCTATACTTCTCACTGTTATAAATGACTACTCGTGATTCAGGACAAGAAGCCTAGGATTTTAAGGTCAGGTGGTACGAGAAGATCATGGTCACCTTTTCCTTCCCAACCCAGTATCTCAACCTCTTACATCTTGGTTGCTCAGTAGTTAATTCAGCAGGAGGGACTCTGAGGGTTTTAGAGAACATCTTTTCAAATAGCAGAAGCCTCATGGTATGTTTCCCTTTTGAAATGGAAAGTATTCCCTTTGTGGACACAAAGAGAGCTTTTCTTGGGTTCAAGCTCCTAGCCATTGTGTTACCAATTATTTTTTACAGCTGACACATCAAGGTGTTTCCATCAGTTCCTTCAGAATTCAGCACTTTCCTCCTCGGGCTTCAGGTCATTCTGTATTCTCCAGTCCTAGGACAATCTGATTTTGGGGATTTTTAAAAGGTCTAAAATATTTGTACCCTCAGATCATACCATCTCTTGGGACTTACACTTAGTGTTAACAGCTTTGATAGGTCCACCTTTTGAACTTCCAATTTTCTGTCAATCTCTACATTTTTCTGTTAAAATGTTCTTTTGACTTCTATTACTTCTGCGAGAAGAGAAAAGGAATTGTGAGCCCTGCTGTCTGACTCTCCATGTACAGGAGTTTTACATCATCCTCAGAACTATTTGTACTGGTTGTGAACATGAGAAAGGGCCTTCCAGTTTCATCTCGAAGAATCTGATTGTAGATTTCCTCTGGTACCCATTTGCATTAGCTTATGACCAATATAACCCTTCCTTGAAGAGTGATAGCACATTCAATAGCACATCCCTTCACTTCTTTTAGCTCAAAATTCCTGCACAGGATGTTTGCAGGACTGTTATTTACAAGAACATAAGAATATTTACAGTAGGTCAGAACAAATGCCCATCTAGCCCACTATTCTGTCTTCTGAAAGTGACTAGAAGAAATAAACCAAACAGGTGATCAAGTGATCCATCCCCTGTCATCCATTCCCAGCTTCTGACAAACAGAACTTAGGACACTTTGCCATTGAGTCACACCTGCACATTTATTATGCTAATGTTCCAACACTTTGGAGCTAATGCCAATTTCGGTCAGATAGTCCTCAAATCAACGTTCAGGTGTACTCCGATCCCACCTCCAGTTTGAACAGCTTCTAGAAGAGCTGAAGTTGTAATGGACATGAGCAGCCACTCACTTGCTCTGTAGGGCTATATCTAGATGGCGCCCTAACCTTGAAAAAAGCTATGCAATTTGTGTAGCTTATTTTGAGCAGATTTCAAAATAGGCTGTTTCAGTATGTGGCAATGTCTAAACAGCCCCGAATGCTGAAATAAAGCCCAATTTCGCGGCATATCTGTACTCCTCATGCAATGAGGTTTACAGGGATGCTGGAATAGCATGCCCATTACCTTGAAAACTGTTTCAAGGGAATAGGTGCATTGCATAGATGTGGACAGCTATTTTGGGATACCTTTGTATCCTGAAATAGTGCCTGCTATCTAGACATACCCTAGCTGTTCTTCAAGATGTGTGCCATTCACCACCCACCCATCTTGGCCATAACATCAGAGTTAGTCCGGCAAGAGGGCACCAAGAATCATTTGGAGCTGGCTCAACCTTTATTAAATCATGCAGCAGCACAAAGCAGACAGGGCACACGTGTCTTCACAGCAGGTACTGTTGAAGGAAGAATCTCCAATACTAGCAGACACAGCCGAAATGGCATGGCCTCATGCAACACATCTTATAGAACACCAGAATGAGAACAGGATGAGATTTTTAGAGGAGATTATCTGTGTCACAACTAGAACCAAACTGAGAATGAGGAATCAATGATATCTCTCAGATTCCCACAGTGGGTGTTTGTCCAGTTTTAGGATAAGCATGTTCTTCTTCAGAGTTTGTGGCAAAGCTACATTAGATTCTTACATATGGTATGTAAGTAATTCATCATTGTTGTCATTTATTATTTGTTCTGTGGCAGCAGATAGGAGCCCCAGCTACAGAGCAGGACCCAGTTGTTCAAGGCACATACAAACAGAATGAAACAGTCATCACTGACCCCATTTGCTTTACAATCCAGCTTCATTTTAAACAAGTTCATTTTTCTTCCCATCCGGGATGTGTTATAGGTGCTTTAAATAGACTGTTCTCAGAAAGCTGTGTTTGGCTGCACAGCTGATTCACCATTTACAATGAATGCTTGTACCACTGCTAAGGCACAGGGCTCTAATAAATAGCCTGAGGTCTGGAACCAGGAAACTTAGCATTTGCAAATATGTAAAATAAATGTGATGCTGTCTATTAAAGAATAAGATTGCAAAGGCATTGCATGCATGAGGGCTTTAGAAAAGTGGCTAGGTATAACACAACCCTGAGATTCCATCCAGTTTTTATTGAAGGTTCCCATTGATTTCAGAGGAAGAGGGATTCCTACTGGGAGTGCAAGTCACCTCCTGCTGAAAGCCAGCACAAGATCTATGTAGCACTGGGGGATGTGGTTCAAGGATGTGGTGTGTCATGTGTATTTGAAGACCTGTTCCCAGCTCTGCTACTGATACTCTGGGGGATTGTCTACACTTGCCCCTAACTTCGAAGGGGGCCTGGTAATCAGGGCCATGGGAGATTACTAATGAAGTGCTGCGGTGAATACACAGCACTTCATTAGGTTAATTTTCCCCTGTGACAACTCCGAAGCTTCAAACTTCGAAGTGCCAGCATGCATTGGGGACTAAAGGGACTCTGAAGTAGCACAGGCACTTTGAAGTGCCCATGGCTACAAGCATGCCGGCACTTTGAAGTTTGAAGCTTCAAAGTTGTCACGGGGGAAAATTAGCCTAATGAAGTGCTGTGTATTCACTGCAGCACTTCATTAGTAATCTCCCATGGCCCAGATTACCATGCCCCCTTCGAAGTTAAGGGCAAGTGTAGACACAGCCTGGGTGACCTCCAGGAAAATTACTTCTCCTCTTGGTTTCCAGCCCCGCACACACCCCAAACACACACCACGTACCCCCTCAAATCTCTTTTGTCTCTTTTGAATGTAAATTATTTGGAGTAAGGACTGTTTCTAACTCTGGGTTTGTACTGTGAATAGGCTCTAGGCCAGGGGTCAGCAACCTGCAGCTCTGGAGCTGCACATGGCTCTTTAAGGAGCCACTTGTGGCTCTGGAGGCTAATGCCACTTAAACAGAATTTAGTTTTTTTGTTTAAACAGCAGCAGCCCCTGGAGCCCCTGAGCAATCAGCTGCAGTGGGGGAGAAGCTGGCAGGGTAGGAAGTTGCTCCATGTGGTGGGGAGTCAGCCTGCAGGAGAACTGCAGGGAGGGGCCCACGCATGCCCTGCTACAGCTGCACAGCTATGTGAAGGAGGCAGTGGGGGGGAGAGCAGCAGAGGAGAGGTGGGGGCCGTGGAGGAGCAACAGCTGCGCACAGAGCTCATTGGCTGAGGCAGGTAAATCCTGGGCTGAATGGGTTAAACCTGGGCTGGGGAAGTGGGGTTGGGGTTCAGAGAGGTTAAACCAGGGGTCGGGAGGTGCTTTGGGGGCTGGGGGCTAAAGCTTGGGGATAGAGAAGCAGATTTGGGAGTTGAGAGAGGTAGAGCCTGGAGGGCGGGGGTAACAATGTTCTAACTGACACAGATAACTGTGTGTGCTGTTCTAAAATAGGGGTGACAAAAATTAAGGGTTGACATTATTTATTAAGGACTGTCTCATTCATATTCACAGGCATTGTGGATCTTGAAGTATTGACTTTGTAACTGAATTTGAAAAAACAGCTCTTCTCGTTATTTTGGTTGCAGAGCCCTGCTCTAGGTGCTAGTGGAGAACTACTTACCATCAATGATAATAGTTACACTTAAGCCGCTTAGCACGCCTCCCGCTGACCCTTTGTACAGAAGTGAATTTCACCCTCAGAAAGAATTCCTCTGGCCTCAGACTGGCATACAGAGGTCTTATAATGAGCCCCAGAGAAAACTTTCTAAGCAAGAACAGGCCCTGAATTCTCCTTCTCTTTACGTATATATTGGTAGGAATTTGTAGGCTGCTCGCTGATTGGAAATTTTAAATGCATTCAAGAAAATATTGTCTTAATCAAGGTGGTTTCAAGTCAAGAACAGATGGATGCTTCATTCTAGGCTAATACCCAGCATGACATGGCTGAGCAGGTCCAAAGATATTAATGTCATTGCTGAAATCATGTTTACTATGCACCTTAATGCAATTTCATATGAAGCAATTGGCTATTATGCTAGAGGCTAAATTTGTTTTTTATGTGGCCATAAATCTTGCTTTTCTAGGAAGCCTGGGCAAATATTAAATAATGCCTTTTTCCCCTCCATTATTGACTGGGGACATTGTAGATCAACTAACCACAAGGAGCGCATGCCACAGCTTTGATTAATTGCCCTTATGTTTCTGGCACTAATTTTGTGACAAGTACATGGTTTGCTACCCATCCTTATCTGTGCATTTTATCATTCACTCACTAGACCATCCAATTCATAGCTGAAAAAGATGGAAAGAGTTTGATGGATGAGGTCTTTCTAGGTGACCTTCTACCCAAGAAATCAGACATGCTGCTGTATGGGATAGATAACAAGTATTCCTTGTCCCCACCCAAAACACTCCTGTTTCCTAAACCTGCTTGCAAAAACAAAATGAACAAGAAGGGGAAAAGAGATTAAGAATCTGCATGGAGTTAAGGAAAAGATAACTGGTAGGTAATTCCACAGATGACGATTAGGGGACTACTTGTACCTTTCTCTGAACCAGCTGTCGCTGGTCACTGCCTGAGAAGTGATACAGGCTTCATGTTAGGTTTGAGGCAAAGAGAAAGAAAGGGAAATCTGAGTTGCTAAACCTAGAAGCAGTGAAGATCAGGGTCTTCATATCTGATGTGATGAGCTAACCTCTAGGGCAGTGGTTCTCAACTTCATTGCACTGTGACCTCATGCTGTCAATAAAAATGACTACACATCCCCAGGAGGGGAAACCAAAGCCCAAGCCTGCTCAAGCACCCCCATCCCAGGGTGAGGGGCCAGATCTGAAGCCTAAATTCTTCTGTCCTGGGTAGTGGGGCATTGGTGTTGGCTTCAGCCCTAGACAGTGGGTCTTTGGCTTCAGCCCTGAGCAGTGGGACTTGGGCTTTGGTTTCAGACTTGCTGGGTGCCAGGGACAAGACCAGCCCTGATGACCCAGTTAAAGTGCATCGAATGAAACAGGTGTTTGCCCACGAAGACTTATGCTCCAAAATATCTGTTAGTCTATAAGACGCCACAGGACTCTTGTTGTTTTTGAAGATAGAGACTAACTTGGCTACCCCTCTGACATAGTTAAACTGGGACTGCAATCCACTTTAGGGTTCCAACTCACTGTTTGAGAATTTCTTGTCTAGTGGTTAAAGAGAAACTTTCATTTCTCTGTGAAAAGTTGCCAGTGGAAATTGTGGTTCAATGTTATGTCTGCTCACACAGTACATTGAACCCACCGTGACTTTGGTAGTGTTGGATTTGTTGGTCAGTCCCCAAAGGTACCTACATGAAAATCAAAGCTCTCTTTGCTCAGTTGGCCATGACTCCTTGCTATCCCATTTCTTCTTCTCATAATTGTGTCATAGGCCTATTCTAAGGCAGGCAGACCTCCAAAGAGAAAATCATTTCTCTGTGAGTAATTTTGCCTCTGCTGTATTTAAGTAATAGAGTAATGCTCGTATAAATGTATCATAATTTGGCGTGGTCTCACTGTAGATTTCACTTTGGTGGGATGAATTTATTCCAGTTGGATTTCAAAGGCTGTTCATTGTCTGCTCTTAGCAAATCTAATCAATTCTGCAAAATAATATTTTCAATAAATCTATCAGAACAAAATGCAGTCAAGTAGCACTTTAAAGACGAACAAAATAATTTATTAGGTGAGCTTTCATGTGACAGACCCACTTCTTCAGACCATAGCCATACCAGAACAGACTCAATTTCTGGTAGGGATCAAATGCTTATCACTGAGGCTACATCTACACTACAGCGATCTTTCCAAAGAAATCCTTCGAGGTGGTCTCTTCCAAAACAACTTCTTTGGAAGAGTGAATCCTTACCCAAAAAAGCTGATTAAAAGAGAGCATCCACACAGCCCTGACTCTTTCAAAAGAACAGGCCAGTGATCAAAAAATCAGGTGCCACAAGGACTCCTCTTTTGAAAAAAAGGGCCCAAGGAGCATCTACACAAATTTTCTTTCCAAACAAGCTCTTGCAAGAAGGTGATCTTCCTGAAACAGGCATGGAAGAACACTTTCATTAGAAGCACTGGGTTCTTTCAATTTAATTTCAAACGTATGGTTTTTGTGTGTACGTGCTGTGCTGGATATTTCAAAAGAGCCCCTTCTTTGGAAAATATTTTGAAAGAACTGGTTAGTGCAGATGTGGCCTTAGAGATGCTGCCATAGTTTACATTCCCACAGGTCAACTGGCGTATTCTTGGCACCCAAAAAGTGGTTTGAGCGGAGAACAGACATCAGACTTGTGCAGTGCACTCAAATTTCTGGCATTGTGTGCTATGTAAATTTGAACCATTTAACTTCTTTGCCTCAGTTTCCATCTCTGAAGATAATATTGTTTTTCACAGAGGTTCTGGAGGGCTGTAAATGGGATTGTGTGAAAAAGGTTGAGGTTATCGGATGAAATATATTAGAATCATAGAAGATTAGGGATGGTATCCAACCCCTTCTCTAAGCAGGACCAACCCTAACTAAATCACTCCAGCTTCGTCTTTGTCAAACCTCGCCTTAAAATCTTCTAAAAATGGAAATTCACCATCTCCCTAGGCAACTCATTCCAGTGCTTCACCATCCTCCTAGTGAAATGGGTTCTCCTAATATTCAACCTAGATCTCCCTCACCGCAACTTGAGACCGCTGCTCAAGGGAGGCGGTAGAATCTCCTTCCCTAGAGGTCTTTAAATCCCTGCCTGGGATGATTTATTTGTGATTGGTCCTAATTTCAGCAGGGGGTGGACTCTGATTTCCTGAGTTCTTTTCCAACCATATGATTCTACATCCCCCATTCAGTAACAGTCACACCTGATAATCTCCTGAGATCCCTTTCCAGCTCTACGTTTCTGTGAGTCTGGGAAACTAATGGTTTGCAGGCAGGTAAGATGGAAGGAAATTAGTACAAAGGAGGGAGGAGAAAGAATTGGGAGATAGTGGGGGAATTGGAGCTGGGGCTATGGAAGTGATGATATGAAAACAAAATATATAACAACAGACCCACTGACAGGAGAAGACAAAGGAGGTAATGACCTGTGGACCAGCCAGTCAAAAGGGCCTGGGGCTCCTGTCCACTGCTGCTGCTACTGTGACAGTGGTGTTGACCGGAGTCCTAGGCCCTTTAAAGCACCATCAGAGCCCTACCCAGCATGCTGCAGGGAGCACTGAGGGCTGGTAGGAGAAGATGCAGCAGGGTCTAGGCAGCGCTGAGGGATGGCTTCCCCCAGCCCTGCCCCTTCTGCTCAAGGTCCCACCATTTCTGGGAATATGGAGTGCACCACCCACCTTGCCCAGGATGCTGGCAATCCTGTTGGCCCCCCTGCACATGAACAGATTCATGCGAGTGAAGAAACAGAGTGAATATGGCCCCTTAATTAAGTCTCTGTTTATAAGCTGTGAAGCAAAAATATATCAGCTCCTCAGCGATATACACAGGTATATTTCCATTGAAGTTAACACAAGCTGACCATCACCTGATTTGTCTTGGTCCTTGAGAAATGCAGATGGTTCATTAGTTGAAAGTTCTTTAACAGGATTATATCCTGGTCACACAGGAGTGGAGCAAGCTTAACAAACTCTTTTCCTTTATATCTCTGGTGATTATGACCTTAGCAGGATACCTTTCAATGAATCAACAAATCATGGATATTGCCTAAAACTTTCTGGTTCCCAGGAGCCTTGCAGCATGCCCTTGCTGCCACTGTCGTGTAAAATGCCAAGGACTGAATGGCCAATGGGAACCAAACTTCTCTTGGGATCTCTCAGGCAGGGTACAAGTTCAACTGATAAACCCTATGGAATAAACATAAACAAAGAACTTCATTTCTCAGGCTTCTAATCTGACAGTTTCCCCTGCACGAACTGTACTCTGATGTTTATGTTTTAATGCAAAATGACAATTCTGAAGTATTTTTCTTGAAACCTGGCCAACTTTTTTTGTGGATAGCAAGACTCATTCTGCACAGCTTCATAAATGGGTAGAGCTGGATGGATGGTTCGGTGTTTTAACCAACAGATTTCCCAGGGCTGGACGCACGTATACCACATAATAATGAAGCGATAACATTAATGTTTTACTTATCAGGGTCCATCTCTTTTGTCTCATCACTCTAATCACCCTAATCTTGCAGAAGGCAAACCATGTCACCCAGTGAGTCTCCTCACTAGACCAGGGATTTAGGCTGCAATTCTCTGTGATCACCTGAGCACATCTACCATTGGTCCACCTTCTGGCCTAGCGAGTTTTGTCAACAAAATCCCTGGTTTCATCAACAAAACTCACGTGAGCGTCACACACAAAATGTATTTTGTTGACAGCATGTTGACAAAACTCAGCACATTCACCGACAGCATTCTGCCTCTGTACCACAGGGCACAATGCTTTTAAAACCTTGTGGACACTTTGCAGTGAGTGGACTTTTGTCAACAGAATGGCCCTCCATAGTGCCCACCAACTGGAGGGAGGACACCCTGTCCACTGCAATCACAGTTCTATGATCTCCCTCTGGCCACTCTTAAAGCTGCAGGGAGTCCCAGAACCCTCATAGCAGGAAGCTGAGAGCATGTGAGTAGCACAGGTACCATGCTGGCTGCGAACATGCCCTCACATCCACTCCCAGACATGGCAGAGGCCAGCAGAGACACCCCCCCTCCAGGACCCTCACGGGACATGCCCGAGTGGTCCCAGGACCCACCCTGGGGATCAAAGAAGTAGGCCACTTCCTGCTCTGGCCCCAAGCTATGGGACCTCCTGGGGCTCTGGGGCAAGGACACCATCCTTCTTGACCCCTCAGCCAAGTACCAGAATACCCCAGGCTATGCATGCCTGGCCGCAGCCCTGGCCGAGTGCAGACACTGTGCCCGCACCATGAAGCAGGTTTGGGCCAAAGTGAAGGAGCTCCACCAGGGCTACATGTGAGTCCAGGATGCATGCCAAAGGTTGGGGGGCAGGGATGGACACCTGCCTCTACTACAACCAACTGAACCAGCTCCTGAGGGAGAGGATGTCACCCCCCAACCCAGGAAGGCACAGATACAGCCAAGATGGCCCCCCACCATAGCCAGAGTTGGAGCCAGACTAGCTGGGCACCCCACCAGAATGTTAGCCAGAGGAGCAACACCCCACACATCACCCAGACCCTACAGTTAATATCGCAGGGGTCACATACCCTAGGCATGGGAGTCGGGCGCACATGGAGCACGTTGTGTGACTTTCCAGGCTGGCCCAGGTGAAACCACAAGATGCAGGCCCAGCACATGCAACCATGTGTCCAGCAGCATGTCCAACAGAGACTGAGCGGGCAGCCCCTGCCAGAGAGCTACCAGCCTCACAGGAGGCCGCACTGAGCCCCATGGCCCCTGTCAGGGGGAGGCCAGTTCATCTACCCCTGCCACAGCGGAACCAGACCAGCCACATGGGTGATGGCCCAACCCACACATACCACTGAGAAGTGCAGCCCTGGCACATGACAAGCAGCACCCACCCCCGTAGACAGCACTGCAGGCTGCATGCATGTGGGGCGGTTCTGGGGAGGGTCAGTCTGCGCTTGGCTCACTTGCCACCCATGTGGGGACCCTTCTGAGGCTGGGCACACCCCCTGGGCCACACAACCATTGGGTGTGGGAACTGGGGTGAGGGCACAATGCTCAGCCCACTCCCCAAGGCTTGTGGGGTTACAGTGCAGTAGGCTCCGCTGTGCAGGCATTCTGGTGGGGCCTTGGAGGCTGTGTTGCAGGAAGGACCCATTGTCTCCCCATCTCTCCTTACAGCTGCACCATCAGAAGGCCAGATCAACCCTCTGCCCTACGACCAGGACCAGCCAGCCTCATCATGGGTCTGGAGCCGGCCAGCCTAAGAGGGCTGACACCTGAGCACCACAGGGGCAGCTCCACATCTGCAGGGCCCACCACAGGGCTGACAACAATGCCCTGCAGGCCTACACGGCCACCCTCCAGAGGCAGAATGCCTTCCTGGAGCGCAGTGACTGTGGGATGAGCAGGAGTGGTGGGTGGGGGAGCAGGAGTGGCAGACACAGTCGTGGGCCAAACTAATATCCCACCTGGTTGCTGTCACTGGAGCCTGGTGGGACCAGTCAGCCCAGCCACCCACAGCTGCCACCCCAACCCTTGGCCCCTCCCCCACTGGGCATCCCCCAGGTGGTCGTTGATCTGACAGGGTGTATTATGACCATGACAACGCCCCCAGGCCCGTCCTCTCTTACCCCAAGGCCCCCCTGCTTCTGCCACCAACCCTGACCCCGCCAAACCCCTCCGTACCTCTCTGTGCTCATGGCCCCATCCCACCCCGACAGGGACCCTGAACCGACAGAGGGAAGGGATCCCATGGCTGGTGCCACTCAGCGTCCCACTATCCCATGGGGTTGTGGCCCCCATCATCCTCCCTATACAGAAGCCACAACATGCCCATCCCAAGATGCCCTCACTGTTACAAGTTGCCCTGTGTACACAGTTTTCATTAAAAAGATTTGTTTTGCACAAGTTTTGCCATTGTCAGTTACAAATAAAAGTTTTATTTTTGCAACAGCTCTGTGTCCCTCATCATTGTGGAGGGGTCAGGGAGGGATGAATGGGTGAAGGGAGGGTCCTGGTGAGAAGCGGGTAGTGCTGGGGGTCCAAATCCTCACTGGAGCTGCCCTTGAGAAGGTCATTGAAGGGCTGTGGGAAAAGCTCTCCCACAGGGCCTCCTGGATCTGCACCCAGTCCCCATGGGCTTGGCAGATGGGAGCCACGCCCAGCTGTTCATAGTCATGGCTGGCATCGGCCCCCTCCCAACCCCATGTCCCAGCAGATGAGGTGGCACCTACACCATGCCTTCAGATGGCCAAATGTGCACGCCACCTGATTCTGTGAACAGTCGAGGTGGGTGTTGAAGAGGTCCTGGGTGGCGTCCAGGTGGCTGGTGCATGGCTGCATGAACCAGGGCATGAGGTGGTAGGCTGTGTCCCCCATGGTGCACAGTGGCATGTTTATGTCCCCAACTGCCAGCTCCTGGGAGGGACATCGGTTCCCACCTCCATCCTCTGGTGCAGACCAGAGTTGTGGAACACTTGCACATTGTGTGCCCAGCCTGACCACTCAATGCACACATCAATGAACCCTTCCCAGTGATCAACCTGGGCCTGCGGCATGATGGAGTAGTGCCCCTTTTGGCTGATGAACTGGGCCAAACCGTGGTCCAGGGCATGGATGGGGTTGTGGGTCGTGTCAATGGCCCCAGAGTAGGTGGGGAAATCCAGGGCAGTGAAGCCAGCCATGACCGCGTCCAGATCTGTGAGGTGGATGACCCTCTGGAGCAGGATGATTTTGATGGCTGTGACAACCTGCAAGAGGAGGAGGCCAAGATCCCCCACAGAGCCCTCTGGGTGTGCCCCCCAGGCGGCTACTTCCCCGGCAACAGGTTTTCGTAAGGGTTGGATGGGTTCCCTGAGGATAGGGGTCTCCCTCGGCCTCCCTCCACAACCCACACATTGTGGTCTGAGGGTCCCCCTTGGGCAGGGCCTCCCATTCCCTCCATGTAGGGCCTGTGGCACCAGAGTGCCTGAGGATGGCCCTGACAGTGGACTTGGCCTCCCTGTGGGCTACCCTGATAGCATGAGTATCTGGCTGCTCAAACTCATTGGCCAGATGCTCTACCTCTGCACTCCAGCCTTGAGAAAATGCTTCCCCTTGCACTGACACAGGCTGTGGAGGCAACAACTTGTGGCCAGGACCATGGGGATATGGTCCTGGAGCAGGTCCAGCCTCCCATATAGAATTGGCCACCTCTCTTTCAAGTGCCCAGACACACACTCATGAATCATGTGGCATCTCCTGAGCCTCCAGTCGAACCGCTTCTTGCTGCTATCAGCTGGGTGCAAGGCTTCATGAGCCAAGGCTGTAAGTGGTATACAGGGTCCCCCTTGATCATGAAGGGCATTTCCAACCCCTCTACCACATGTATGTTGTGATCTGGAAAGAAAGTGCCCTGCTGCAACTTTTGTTATAGAACACTCTTGGCAAAGATGCGTATGTCACGCACCTTTCCAGCCCACCCAGCATGTGTGTCTGTGAAATAGCCACAGTGATCTACAAGCACTTGAATCACCACTGAGAAGAACCCTTTACAGTTGATGTACTCTGAGGCAGGGTGTGTGTCGGCCAGAGTGGGAGAGGGGGTTGGCAGGGACAGTGAGAACTGGAATAGCCCATTGATTGCCCCTCCACCGTGTGGGTACCTCATTTCTGCATAGCCAGCCACAATCTCATCCACATTCCCCACAGTCACAATTCAGAACAGCAAAATGCAATTGATTGCCCTGCACACTTTCATCAGCACTATCTCAACAGGACATTTCCCCACTCCAAACTGGTTGGTGACCCAGCAGTAGCAATCAGAGTACAAAAGCAACACCCTTCTCCACGGAGACAGCAGCTCACCTTTGGGTGTCCTTGTGTTGCAGTTCTGGGGTCAGCTGAGCACAGAGCCTACGGAAGGTGGCTTTAGTCCTCCTGGAATTCTGTAGGTATTGGTCCTAACCCCAAGTCTGCAGGACAATGCGATCCCACCACTCGGTGCTGGTCTCCCTGGCCAAGAAGCAACAGTCCACAGTGCTCAGGCTGTGTGACAGAGCAGGAAGAACGTTCACCATTCTGACACAGTGGGCTGTGAGGAGGTTGCAGCTCTGATCTGCCTTGTGTTTGGCATCTACCTCTGCCTCCTCTAACCAGCTGTTGAGAAAGTACATTATTAGCTGTGCTGCAGTGTGTGCTGCCAACATCATTTGCTGTGTCCCATTAAAGACCAGTGATTGCACTGCTGCCAAAGCTTGTTCTTGCAATGCAGGATCCACAGCTGCTTCCTTGCACACATGGGCAACCTGGGCTTCCTGTAGCACTTTGAAATGGCACAGAAAGGAGTAGGAAACTGTAGGGGGAGATTGAGGAAGAGAAGTGGCTCATGGGATAACTTCCTGATACCCAGGGTACCTTGTGTTTGCTGTTGACATCACACAATGCCTAGGGAAGCCAGGCATGATGGGATACACACCCAAATGGAATTGCTTTTATTTCTGAGTAGGGCTTTGTAGTGTGAATGATCATTTTGGAAATGCTCTTGCTGTGTGGATGCTCTATTCAGAAATAACTTATTTCTACTTAGCAAAGTTATTCCAGAAAAAACCCTGCAGTGTAGACACACCCTATGAATAGTTAAGCACTGGAGCAGATTACCCAGGGAGGCTAGAATTTCTGTCACTGGAAATGTTTAAAAACAGCTTAGACAAACACTTGTCAAAAATGATCCGGACCAGTGGCTGTCAACCATTTCCAGGCTACTGATCCCCTTTCAGGAGTCTGATTTGCCTTATGTACCCCAAGTTCACCTCACTTAAAAACTACTTGCCTGCACAGCCAGACATAAAAATACAAAAATGTCACAGCACATTATTATTTATTATTTTGCCATATAATTACAAAATATAATGACTGGTATATAAATGTTGTCATTGTATTCCTGTGCAATACCTGAGCCTGTTTTTTATTTATGAGCCTTGTCTGAAGCCCAACCATCAAGCCATCCCTGCACTTGCAACACCCCATACCTGTCCTGTAATTCCTTGTAGGTCACAAACACCAGGAAAAGATCTAGGGCCTGATCTACACTATGGCTTAATTTTGAAATAAGACACCTTGTTTTGAAATAACAAATAGAGCATGCACACAAGGGGGCTGTGGCTACACTGCCCCTCCCTTTCAGAAGGGGAAAGCAAATGTGGCCTATCAGAAATGCAAATAGGTGCAGATTTAAATGTCACCCCTCATTGCATACCGACATGGGATCTGATTTCGAAAGCCAAAACAGACATGTAGATTAGGTTCATTCAAAAGGAAGCCCTGCTTTGGAAAGTACATAGGACAGCCAATGCATCCCATCATCCTGGGGGCAGGCACCACTCCCAGCCCCATCCAGGTTCTCTTACAATTCCCTCTCCTGTTGTATGTCCCAATGAAAAGTCCTTCTGTTCCACACATGCTGGCTTTTTAGTTTGCTCTGAAGGGGAGGAAGGATCAGAGGGCATGGGGTTCAAGGGGTGGGGTTCCCCATAATGTGGGGCTTCTTGTAGTGTGACACAGGGGAGAGTCTCAGAACTGGCCTTCCATCAGACTCTTCGTCAAAGTCTCTCTGATGAGCACAGCCCCTTGGTGTACTCTCCAGATGGCACTGGAGTTTGGCTGTTTGTAATCCCTGGCCAGACATTCAGGCTTAGCCTCCCATCCCGTCAGGAATGTCTCCCCCTTGTTCTCACTTATTTTGTGGAGCACACAACAGGCCACCACACTGAAGGTGAGGTTGCATTTTCAAAGGTCCAGGCAGGTAAGCAGACTCCAGGATCAACTCTTCAAACAGCTGAATGCAGATTCCATCTCCATGCAGCACCTGCTCAGCCTAGTATTGAACTGCTTTTTGTTGGGGTCCAGGCTGCCTGTGTAGCACTTAATGAGCTAAGGTAGCAAGAGGTAGGCTGCATCCCCCAGGATGACAGTGGTCATATCCACTTCCCCAACTCTGATGATGCAGTCAGGGAAAAAGGTGCTGACACATACTTTGGAAGAGGCAGGAGTTGCTGGAAGAAGTGGGCATCATGTGCCTTTCCCTACTATATAAAGCTGATGTCAGTGAAGCATCTATTGTAGTTCATGAGATCTGACGCACCATGAAGTAGCCCTTCCTATTGATGTGGTCCATGCCAAGATGTAGACATGCATGCTGTCTAGCCCGCACCCCGCTTGCAGTTGTGGAAACCCATGGAGATGAAGCTGTCCACAATAGTGTTCATGTTTTTTGGAGTAATGACCATCCACAGCAGCATGTGGTTAATTGCCTTGACCAACTGCAGGAGCATAACCATGACTGTGCATTTCCCCTTGCCAATTGGATGTCCACTAAACAACAGCTATCTGGTGTGGTGAACTTCCACAGAGTGATGGTCAGGTGTTTATGCATGGGGATGGTGGGTTTCAGGCTGGTGGTCTGTCCCCTGGGGGAAGGGATGAGCTATTTGCAGATCTCAAGGAAGGTGGCCCTCTGCATCCAGAAGTTGCACAGCTGCTGCTGATCTTTCCATCCCTGCCCAAGCTTGTCTTGTACCATCAGAAGCAGCATTCTATGTTGTCCAAGGAACTGGGGGGGCATGCTCAGCAGCACAAGCACCAGGACTGGAGTGAACAGGACCTGCGGACCACAGTGGGGTTCATCCTGCCGAAGCAACAAGTGGACAGCTTGACCATACTGGTCCATGAGATGCAGCACGTGGCCCATGAGCATAACAATGCTTTGCACCAGTTCTGGCTCCATGTGGTGCATGCTGTGGCATCCATAAGGGCAACCAGCGCATATGCCCATGTGCCCAATATATCCCTTTAATGTTCCGTGGAGGGAGGCAGTGGTGAAGTAGCTTGTGAAATGCAAACATGGATAGGAGATCCTGGAAGCATGTGTTGTTGCTTGCCTGACCCAACAGCCACAGGAAGTATCAGCCCTCCTGCTGCTCTCTCCAGAGTGCTTCCAGAGGTTCCAAGTGTGGGGCAGGCCCCATTGAGTGAGAATGCACTATTTCAGTTTAGTTATTTTGGGAGTTATTAACTCAGTTGTATTTATTTCAGAATAATTTCCCAGTGTAGACATGCCCTAGATGAACTGACTACCTACTGGAAAACCTCTGCATACCCTACCACTGGGAACCACTAGTCTAGATAATGTCCCAATTCTTTCCAGTTCCTCCTATATATGGTTCTGTGTCATCCACTGTCTTGTTGATGTAATCATTGATTGAATTTCATTGAAAAGTGGGACACCCCCTCCTTCCTTAAGAATGCTACGCCTTCAGTGCTACACCCTACTGGTGCTATCACAAGACTGCAATGTTGGTTGCTTGGTCATTCCATGCCTGTTGGTCTCATGATGAGACATAGAATGACAGATGGTATATTATTTGTCATTATTTCAGGTACACTGGCTCTATATTATTTACCGCTCTGTATATTAATAGTAAAACCTTGTCTCATCCTCTCCCATGTCACTTGGCAACTTGTCTACACTGACTACTTCAGCAGTGTTCGTGTAAATAAATTAAAGGAGGAGAAACCTAACAAATACAGCTTAAAACTAATTCTCTTCCTCCTGCTGACTCACTGAGGGCCTTTCAGATTGTTCAATGCCAAATTACACTCCAGTGCACAGGATTTAATTTGCATCTGCCAAATTCAGGAGGGAGATTTACCAAGCCAGGGTATTTGCATTGCATAAAAAGAGTTGAACTCTAATTAAACTAATATCATAGTTTGAGATTCCACAGTGATAACTGGGAATACAAAATAGCCTTCCCCCATCAGGAGGATGGAGTAAGAGAAGGGCACAGAAGGAGAGGTGCCTTTTTAAAACCTCTGTCATTCAGGATGCAGTTCAAAGAGCAAATCTCTGACTATGGAATATTGATCTGGAAGCAAGCCATTCTTGTCTGACTTTCCCACTGGTGTAAATCAGTGTTGGCTCACTGAAGTCAATGAGGATCTACTAATCTGCACCCTTTGAGGATTTGGTCCTTGGAACAGGAATGAGCAAATGTGACTGTGGTCCTAAGCCTCAGCAAGCAGATTGAGCTTCCCCTCAAATATTGGCCAGCCCAAATAAGGCCTTGAGCACAGGTGCCAGTTGTGCAAAGCACAAACAATAGAGTCTCAAAATTAACAAGGGTTCGGTGTTTAGAACCCTCACAAATGTTGATTTTTCATGAATTCAGGGGGTGCCTGGGGCCCCGGGGGAAGCAGTGGCTGCCAGCTCTCCTGCCCAGGGCCCCGGGAGAAGTGACAGCTGCCAAGTCTCCTGCCCAGTGCTCAAGGGGAAGCAGCAGATGCTGGCACTCCTGTCCAGGGCCCTGCAGTAAGCGACGACTGCCAGCTCTCCTGCCCAGGGCGCTGGAGGAAGCAGCGGCTGCTGGAAATCCTGCCCAGGGCCCTGGAGTAAGCAGCGGATGCTGGCACTCCTGTCCAGGGCCCTGGGAGAAGCAGCAACTGCCGGTAATCCAGCCTGGAGCCCCAGGGAAGCGGCGGCTGCTGGCACTCCTGCCTGGTGCCCTAGGGGAAGTGGCGGCTTCTGGCACTTCTGCCCAGGGCACTGAGGATGCGGCGCCCAGCCAGTCATGAATAATTGAATATGTGAACATTAAGTTTGCTGATTGTGACACTCTACTGTACCTTATACCCTCTACAGAGATACCAGTACAAGGCCTTTACACACATAAATCACTCCTTAGAAAAGTAGGCAGGTGAGATGGAAAGGGTCTCAGGTGAACTTCCCAGCTCAGGTTAACAGCCTCAGGCTAGCAGAGCTTGAGCTAGTGTTCTAAAAATAGCCATGGAGATGGAACATTGAAATTGTGGCTGGAGCCTGTGGAACAATGTTCCCTGTAATTTTCTTCACATCTGAGTAGGATGAACTTGGTTTCATGCACCAGTGCGAAGGTGATGTGCAACACATCACCTTCATGTTGGTGCTTATAACAAAATGCATATGGTGGGAGTGGTACTACAGGGCTCTGAGTGTGGAAGGAGGCTCACAGCTGGAGCAGAGGGCTAAGAAGCCGGAGTGTGCGCACTCTACTTGCAGGTCTTGGCTCTGGAGTTGGGACAAGGATGAGGGGCCAGGGCTGGGGCAGAGGGTTGGGATAGAGAAGTTACTCACCTGTAGTAACGATGGTTCTTCGAGATGTGTCCCCGTGGGTGCTCCACAATAGGTGTCGGGCTCGCCTGGCGCCGCAGATCGGAAATCTTCCAGCAGTTTCTCCTGGATCGCGCATGCGCCGGCGCGCGCCGCCCCCCTGCGCGCCCCCGGCCGCGTGCACAGTCCGGTCCCCACCAGTTCCTTGACCAACCGCCTCGGATGCTCCTGAAAAACACTAGACAGAGATCCGAAGCGGGGAGGATGGGCGGGTGGTGGAGCACCCACGGGGACACATCTCGAAGAACCATCGTTACTACAGGTGAGTAACTTCTCTTTCTTCTTCAAGTGGTCCCTGTGGGTGCTCCACAATAGGTGACTACCCAGCAGTAACCCAAGTAAGGAGGTGGGTAATCGGTTTATGTGCAGCTTGCCCCCGAGAGGACTGCTGTCGACAGACGGGTACCCTCTTAGAATACCCGAGGCAGGGCATAGTGCTTGGCGAAGGTGTCATAGGATGACCAGGTCACCGCTCTACAGATGTCTGTTAATGCAATGCCCTTGAAGAAGGCTGTTGATGCCACCACCGCCCTGGTGGAGTGAGCCCTGGGCGGGGCCAGCAAAGGAATCTTTCAAAGTTTGAAGCACGTTGTACAGGGCACAATGTGCTTTGAGATTCTCTGGGAAGAGAGACCTTCTCCTTTTGACCCGGGAGCAAGAGAGACTAGAAGCTTGTTCGTTTTCCAGAAGGACTTAGTTCTGTCTGTGTAGAAGGCCAACGCCCTCCTCACAGCTAGGAGATGCAGGCGTGCCTCCTTGCTGGAGCTGTGAGGCTTCGGGTAAAACGAGGGTAAAACTATTGGCTCGTTAAGATTGGACTCCGAAGAGACTTTTGGAACAAAGGCTGGGCGCAGCCTTAAGGTTACCGCCTCCTTTGAGAATACTGTGCAGTGCGGCATTGCCATCACTGCCGCGAGCTCACTCACCCTGCGGGCTGACGTAGTTGCAAGGAGGAAGGTTGTTTTTATTGTAAGGAGATGTATGGGAACTGTGGCTAATGGTTCAAAAGGTGGACCTGATAGCGTGCTGAGCACCAAGTCCAAATTCCAAGATAGTGGAAGCGGTTTCCGAGGGGGGGTACAGGTTTACCAGGCCCTTCAAGAACCTGGTAACGATAGGATGGGCGAATACCGTGGGCCCTTTCTCTGTATGCCGAAAGGCTGATATAGCGGCGAGGTGGACCTTTAGCGAGGATAGAGAAAGCCCGCCTCTCTTGAGGTCCAATAAGTATTCTAGTATACAGGTATAGGAACGTCAAGGGGAGCTAACTGCTTGGCGGAACACCAGGCTGTGAACTGAGTCCATTTCTGCTTGTAAGTCCTCCTGATGGAGGTCCTTCGGCTACATTCCAGGACTTGTTGTGCTCCCTCTGTACATGTGCTCTTTAAGGAGCTGAGCCATGGATTAGCCTTGCTTGTAGGGGCAGACCCTGAGGGTGCAGGTGCACTATGGACCCTTGAGCCCACGTGAATAAGTCCGGTGCCACCGGTAGAGGGAGCGGTGGGCGGTCCGACATGCGCAGAAGCAAGGGAAACCATTGCTGCCAATCCCAAGCGGGACTATGAGTATCATGCGAGCTCTCTCCCTTCTGGCTTTGTGCAAGACCTTGCGGATAAGCGCTGCAGGGGAAACGCGTAAAGTAGGGAGCCCTTCCATGAAAACATGAATGCATCCCCCAGGGATCCCCGCCCCACTCCTGCCCTGGAGTAGTACTGGGGACACTTTTTTTTTTTTTGGTTGTACTGGGTGGCAAACAGATCGATCTGGGGAAAACCCCCATGTACAAAAAATGCGCTGTAGCAGATCAGAGCGGATCTGCCATTCGTGCGTGATTGTGAAGCGTCTGCTCAGCTGATCTGCATTCGCATTGTGAGCGCCCGGCAAGTACGAGGCTTTCAACGTTATGTTGTTGGCAATGCACCGATTCCACAATCGGAGTGCTTCCGCACATAGGGCACGGGATCGTGCTCCCCCTTGTCGATTGATGTAGAAACATAGTGGAGGTATTGTCGGTACTGAATCCCGACTACTTTGCCATGTAGGTAATCTCGAAAATGTTTGCAGGCGTTGAACACTGCTCTGAGCTCCAGTACGGATATGTGCAGTGTCTGTTCCGCAGGGGACCATAGCCCTTGCGTTACCTTGTCACCGATGTGCACTCACCATCCCATGTGGGAGGCGTCGGTAGTAAGAAAAATAGAAATTTGTGGTTGGTGAAAAGGCACCCCCACTAGCAGATTCTCGGGGTTTTCCCACCACGCCAGGGATCTGCGCACCTCTGTTGTGGGCGACATCACCCTGTGGACAGTGTGGGATGCCGGTTTGTAAACGCTCGCCAGCCAATGCTACAGGCTTGACATGTGCGACCTGGCATTCTGTACCACAAACGTCGCTGCCGCCATGTGGCCCAGCAGCTGTAGGCACGTTAAAGACCAGCACCGTGGGGCTGTATGTAATGACTTGCACCAGCAAACTGATTGCGCAGAAGCGGGCATCGGGTAGGTACACCCTTGCTGTGATAGAGTTTATGCGTGCCCCTATGAACTCTATATGTTGTGTGGGTTCGGACTTTGACTTTGCGAGGTTGATGACTAGGCCCAGCGAAGAAATGTGTCCACTGTGATGTGTATCATGCGTGAGACCTCTGCCTTCGAGGTCCCTTTTAGCAGGCAGTCGCCCAGATATGGGAAAAATAAACACCCCTGTCTGTGCAGGTAGGCTGACACCACTGCCAGGGTTTTGGTAAAGACTCTGGGGGCCGAGGAAAGGCCAAACGGAAGAACCCTGTGCTGGAAGCGCTCCTGGCCAACTGTGAACTGGAGGAAGCGTCTGTGTGCCGGGTGGATTGTTATATGAAAGTAAACATCTCGTAAGTCGAGTGCTGCAACCCAGTCTCCATCGTCCAGTGCCATGAGTATCAAGGCAACTGTGATCATCCAAAACCGTTGCTTGCGCAAGTAACGGTTGAGGCCCCGAAGATCTAAGATGGGCCTCCAGTGTCCTGTTTTCTTCCCTGGTAGGAAGTAGCGTGAATAAAAATCTCCCCCTGGAATTATTCGGGCACCCTTTCCACCGCCCTTATGAACATAAGGTGAGTCACCTTCTGCTTGAGCCTCGCCTCGTGGCAACATCCCTGAGGTGAGGCCTGGTGGGAGGCTTCGTCGGTGGAAGCGACTGGGAGGGGATCGCGTAACCCATGGCTATGATCTCCAGCACCCATATGTCTGTGGTGATCTTTTGCCATTGGGAGTGGAGCGGTCTGAGGCGATGATGGAACATGAGATGAGAGTGGCATTGAGCGAGGGTATTGATAGTGCAGCCCCCGACATACCCATCAAACTTGTTGCCTTTGGGCCTCACCCGAGGGCATACGGCTTTGTTGAGAATTTCGCCTAGGAGTTCTGTAATGTTGCCGCTATTGATAGCGCCCTTGGCCGTAGCCCCGTTGATATTGAGCACACTGTGGTTGTAAGCGTAGAGTCTTTGCTGAGGATAAAATTTTTCCCTCCTGTATGGGGGAGTATAAATGCACGATGTTCTAAGTGTAGCTCTCGCGTCCTTACTGGAGTGAGGGACTGAGTCGGTTGAGTCTGCAAACAGCTTTTGTGTGTCAAAGGGAAGGTCCACGATCTTCGCCTGTAGGTCGTTCGAGATACCCGATGTCTGGGGCCAGGATTCTCTACTCATGACCACAGCTGTAGCCATTGAACGTGCCGCCGTGTCCGCCACGTCCAGGGCAATCTGGACTCCCGTCCGCGATGCTGCGTAGCCCTCTTGAACAATCGCCTTTAACGCTGGCTTTTTATCTTCTGGAAGTGGATCCATGAGGGGAGTAAGCCCGGAGTAATTATCAAAATTATGGTTTGCTAGGTGTGCCCATAATTTGCCATTCCCAATAGCAGGATAGGAGAGGAACATACCTTCCTGCCAAACAGCTCTAGCTTCTTAGCATCTTTGTCTGATCCCCCGATTTGTACTGAGAAGCCTTCGACCTCTGCTGGGACGACCCGACCACCAAAGAATTTGGTTGTGGGTGACTGAAGAGGAACTCCATGCCCTTAGCCGGGACGAAGTATTTGTTATCCGCTCTCTTGTTCGTATATGGAACAGAGGCCAGAGTCTGCCATATAGTAGTGGCTGACTCCAGAATGGCTTCGTCCAGCGGAATAGCAATTTTGGATGAAGCTGGGGGTCTCAAATTTTTCAGGAGTTTGTGATGTTTCTCCTGCACCTCTGCCGTTTGAATGTCTTGCGTGACAGTCACCCTTTTAAACAGCTCCTGAAACTGTTTAAGGTCATCCGGGGGAAAGACGTCCCCGGGGGCCATGGCCTCATCTTGGGAGGATGAGGAGGAGCCACTAAGGTAAACCTCCCTCGAACCCTGGGGTTCCTGCGGTCGATGATACACTTGCTCGCTGGAGGATTGTGAAGGAAAGTCTCGGGGTTCTAAAATTAACTCCCCTTGAGACAACTGTGTTTCCGTCCCCGATCGGGAGTGCCCACGGGGGTATTGAGTGGCCGGGGGCGGGACCTGCCCCTGGGTGCAGGCCTGTGTTTGTCTGCGTCCAGCATGATAAGGACGACCATGGCAGCATGGGTGAAGGTGGCCCAAGCCATGGTGACATTGGTTGGAGAAACGGAGAAGGAGGTTTTTCTTTTTTTTTTCCGGATGGGCCGGTGGAGACACAGGCCTTCGGTGCTGCATGTGTATCACAGGGGGAGGGCTTGGTGCTGACAGCAGCGCAGCCCTGTCCAGAGATGGACTGCAGTGCTGGGTTTGTGATGTTGCCTTGCCCTTCTGCTGTGGGGCCGGCACCGCCCCCTCCCATGCTGGGGATCTCGGCCCCGCTGTCAGCTGCGGTGCCGCGTGGGTATCCTCCTCCGGTGCCTGCAGGCTCCATGCCTGGCACCCCTGCACCGCTGGTACCGCGGGGGTCTGTGCCGCCTGTGGCGATGCCGCCAGTTCCGGCGCTTGCCTGGCTGATGCTCTAGGCGCCACGCGTGCCGGCTGTTGTATAACCGGAGGCTCAGCCTCTGCCACATGCGCTGCCGCTCTGCCGCTTGCCTGAGTATGCGGCTGGTGGCTGTGTGCTCCGCTCGTCCTGCTTGCTGCAAACGCATGGCAAGGATCGAGCCAGGGAGAGTTTCCTCCGTTTCTGCACTGGGGGGTCAGAGAAAAACTACCCTCCTCTTATGCAACCCAGAGGGCCCTTCTGGGTGAGGCTTCTCCGGCAAGTCTGGCTGGAGAGCCTTATCAACAAGAGCATTTTACGCCTCATCACTCTGTCCTTCCTGGCCCTGACTATGAGCTTAGCACAGTGAGAACGCATCTGGGTAGCTGTAATTCCCCCAGGCATCGGATGCCTTCGCTATGCCCCACGGAGGCCGGCATAGCTTCACGGCATGATTCTCACTTTGTAAAACCTGAAGAGGCCATTGTGGTGAGTCTTTTATTGTTAATAGGGTACTTAGCACTTAATCCATGCCTTTCCACCCCAAATAGTGATCACCGGCCTGCGGCAGCAGGCGGCCTAAATGGCCTTCACCTCCGCTCTTCTCTTCTCCGCTCCTCTCTTTTTCCATGTTTTTTTTTTTTTGCTGATATTCTCTTTGTCTTTGCTTTCTCTCTCTTTTTTCTTTTTTTTGTTTAATAACCGAAAACAACAAATTACACGTGGAAAAAAAACCACTAAGTAATCTGACTCTGGCCTTACCCTGAGTAGATTCCGTCTGCAGCCGATGGCGGTTGAGAAGGAACTGGCGGGGACCGGATCGTGCACGCGGCCAGGGGTGCGCAGGGGGGCGGCGTGCGCCGGCGCATGTGCGATCCAGGAGAAACTGCTGGAAGATTTCCGATCTGCGGTGCCGGGCGAGCCCGACACCTATTGTGGATCACCCATGGGGACCACTCGAAGAAGAAGCCAGGGCTCTGGGATGTGGCGGGGGGGCTCCAGGATGGGAGATGGGGGCCAAGGGATTTGGAAAACAGGCTGGGGTTGTGGACTGATGTGGTTGTTGGGGTGCAGGAGATGTGAAAGATCTGGGGTGGGCCCTGGGATGAGAAGTTTGGGATATAGGAGGTAGGTCCAGGTTTGGGGGGGCTCAGGGTGGGGTAGGAGGTTGGGGCTCAGGTTTACTTGGGCAGCTGCCTTGGTCAGAAGTGCTAAAGCAAGCTATATTGTGCCTGCCTGACTGCTCGCCTGTCCTAAGGCACTATGCTCCACCTCAAAAGCAGCCAGCAGATCCAATTCCTGGGGGGCTGGCTGAGGCTCCACAATGCACTGTGCCCCATGGGCCTTCCACATAGGAACAGAACCTGCTTTGTTGGCTGCTTCCCCGCTGGTCCCAGCATACAGCTGCCCAGCTGCAACAGCTCCCTCTTGGGGTCAGTAAGGTAGGATGCCTCCCCACCACCTGAAACAAATTAGGAAGAAGGGTTCTGTTGAAGATGGGGCTTATATCCAAAAGCACCCCATCTACACTTCTTTTTTTCTTTCGAAAGAATCCTTTCCAAAAAGAGATTATGCAAATGAAGCACAAGATATGTAAATCAGCCCTTCATTTGCATTTTCAATTTCCCTCATTTGTATTCTTTTTTCAAAAGAGGAGTGCAAGTGTAGACATAGACAAGGTGTTGAGAACCTCTGGCAAGGTCCCACAGCCTCTCCCCTCCTGCTGGGAGCACCAGAAAGAACTTTCCAGTGTTGCCAAGTCTCACAATTCAATTGTGAGTCTCACTCCTGGTGTTTTTCGGAAAGTTCCAGCTCCTGCAGTCAAATTAACAGCTGAAAATCTCAGCTTTCTTGGGAGGGGAGAGAGAGCCGTAAAATTGTAAAACTTCAGAGCATAAGCTTTTGTGGGCAAAGCTTTGCCCACGAAAGCTTATGCTCCAAAATATGTTAGTCTATAAGGTGCCATAGAACGTCTTGTTGTTTTTGAAGATACAGACTGACACGGCTACCTCTCTGATACGTGTAAAACTATGATTGTGCAAAAAAACTTGAAAATGTCCGCCATGCAGGGACATTGCTGTCCCAGACTGCCCCCTTGTGCCCAAAGGTAGTGTTTTAGCAAATCTGCCTTAGTTCCCCATTATTTGAATCGCTGTCCATAGACATGACCTACCCTGCAGCCACACCCTCTGACAGAGGCAGCTGTTTCCAGGGCGTCAGCTTCTTTTACCTAAAACAAACAAGAAGATGGAGACAACCAAGCTTTGTCCTCATTAGGCTCAGGAGACCACAGCTTCCCCACAACAGTGTCTCAATCGTCCAGTCAACCTGCACAGCGCACCCCAAGGTCATGTGCCTCAGACTAACATGCTGTTCAAGGCACACACCTCCCCTCATTCAGGGTCCCCAGTGGGCTGCACCATGTTAGTGTTCCTGTCTCCAGTTACCTTCCTTACCCTCCAGCAGCCATCCCCGCTACTCTGTGTCCTTCGTTCAAGTTCTCTGTTCAGTCCAGGTGTAACAGAGTGGCTGGTTAACCCTTCCCAGTCAGGCACAGCACAAAAACAGAAAACAAGCACAGAGACACCAAAAATGATTTGTTGATCTGATTTTATGCCAATCTTGTGATTTTAAGCTCCTGATTCATGATTTTTTAGCATGGAAGGTTGACACCATTCTGAACCTTGTAGAAGAATTTTCCTTTTTTTGTAATGTTCAAAACCTTGTCTAGGATATATCTGGATCTATGTTCTGTAAGGCTACACCATTACCAGAGCCAATACACATGAGAACATAGTTCCTAAACTACAGAGATTTACAACCCCATCAAACAGAATTACACTAAATAATATTTAGGATAAATTCTGTGTAAAATAAACAGTGGAATAAACACTAGTACTCAAAGCCCTTGATTTGCTCTCTTGGCTCAAGATGTTTTATTCCATGTGACGAAGATTTCCTCAGCCCAGCTCATACCACAAAAGATGCGAATGTTTCCTTGCTGGTTGGTTGACATGTTTGAGGATAAGTAACTCTTGGTATTGTTTCCACAAATTGTATTTGTAGCACAATTGATTGTAAGGCCAGAGGCTGCCATCTAGCTGCACCTCCTGGCAACTGAATTTTACCCAGCAACATAAGTGCAGGAAATCGAGATGCTGGGGGTGCTTTGGCAACCCGAGCTTGAATTAGTTCTCCCACTGTCTCAGTACCCAGAACCCCAGTGTCTAATAGCAATTTTAGAGCCTTGCTGCCTAAGCCCCAGGAACCTGAGCAAGGCCACACACGAGTTTATAATTGCTGTATAGATGTTCCTAGTGCTTCCTGCATTGACCATAACAACTCACGTCTAAACTAGAGCATAGCTTGTGAAATGATGTCCCACCTTTATGTAAAGACTCCATGTGGTGTAAAATTTACTGCATCTTTTGAGTAGCTGCTCCAACAGTTAATTGCACTCATTGTTCAAAATAGGCTACTTATGTCCAGTTTGATTTTTTTCAGATTTCTTCTTCCAACAACCAAATCAGCATCAGATATTTTCTCCCTTTGTAGGTGCTCAAGTCAGTCCTGGTAACTGCATATCAGTATCAGAATGAACCCTTCTAGACTGATATCCTGTTTCAACCAGTCCCTGATGGATACTTCAGACATCCCATAATGAGGGAGGGAGGAGCTTGGGCTGTGTCCTAATGCATGCAGTTGGACAGCTCTTGTGGTTCTGGTCCTGATCTTGTTCCCATGGACATGAATGTTAAAACTTCCACTGACTTCCATAGGAGCAGGGTCCTATCCATTTAACTATAGACTCATAGGCTATGTCTACCCTATGAAATAAAATCAGTTTTAATAAATTTGATTTTTTAATCTTGAATTTATAAACTCAAAGTTAATTGTCCACAAATTTTCTGGAAAGTTGACATACTGTTTCTCTGTGTTGAGTTACTTCATCTCCATTGCCTTGTCCAAGTTCAACTGCATGAGCAGTACACTGTGGGTACCTAGTGCCTTAACCCTGTTGCATTCTGGGGGTGGGGGTTGTACCACTGTGTTGTGGGGGGGAAAACTGCCACAGTTGTTTGTGGCTGTTTGATGTCACTATCCCAGAAGGCAAAGCAGTCTCTCAGAATTGAGAGCACACACTAACCATGTGAAAACAAATGGGAGATCACAGCACAGCAGCACTAGTGCAAGCATGAATCCTCAAATTCTTCAAGTCATTGCACAGGCTGTTATGGCAACTTCCCAGAATGTCACATGGTTTCTTTCGATGACAAAGGCAGTGGGATGAGGTGATGCTTGAGGATGATGATGAAGATGTTGGAGAGGAAATCACTGAAATGCACATTAGGAACGTAAGAAATGCTGGCTGCCCTGGACGCACTGCTGACAGTATAATGGTGGTTTTGGACTCGTGAAACCAGAACACTCTGATGGGACTACATCATTTTAGAGTCCTGGGATGACCAGCAGTGTGTGCAGAACTTTCACGTGCTCAAGTCCACATTTATGGAATTTTGTGCGCCCCCCCCCCCCTCCGCCCCCGAAGCACAGCAATACAAGCATGAGACCAGCTTTAACAGTTCACAAGCAACTGGCAATCTATCCATGGAAGTTTGCAATTCTTGACAATTAACAGTCAGTGGAAAATCAATTTGGGGTAGGCAGATCTACAGTGGGGGTCGTGGTGGTACAGGTAGCCAATGCAATCTGTCGGCATCTCCTGGGGAACACTGTGACCAGGGGAGATGTACAGGCCGTAATGGATCAATTTCCTGCCAAGGGGTTTCCTCACTGTGGAGGGGCAATATATGGCATGAACATCCTCATCATGGCCCCAGACCACCTGGTCTCTGTGTAAACATAAATAGATACTATTTGATGGTGTTGCAAGAAGTGATAGATCACAAAGGTTGTTTCACCGACATTAATGTGAGATGGTCGGGAAAGGTTCATGACGTGTGCATCTTCAGACATTCTGGCCTGTTCAGAAAGCTCCTGAATAGGACTGTTTTCCCAGAGCAGAAAAATCAAGAATGGCAATATGAAGATGCCTGTAATAATACTGGGTGACCATGCTTACCCTCTACTCCCTTGCCTCATAAAGCTACACACAGGTGCCCTGGACCACAGCAATGATTACTTCAATTACAGATTCAGCACACACAGAATGGTGATGGAATGCACCTTTGGCTCTTTAAAGGTAAGGTTCAGGTGCCTACTGACCCATTTGGACCTTTCAGGAACTTTGTGAATCCAGGCCATGAGCAGGGCTTATTCACAGCCACCCCGCAAGGACATTCTCCAATGTGAATGCAGAGGTAGCAGCAATCAGGGAAGCTTTGAAGAAATACCTTATGACTGATTGGGCAGTCACATAATTCTGCTCTGTTTGACTGTTGTAATATCACCTCCACTCCCCAAAATAATTTCTGCATCCCACAATAAGCAATAACCCTATGGAATAACAATTAATCTGAGTGGCCGTGTCTACACTTGCCCAAAACTTCTAAATGGCCATAACTTGACCACACATGAAAACATATTTCAAAATAAGACTCAGCTATTTAGAAATATGGAGCCCACACAGTGAGCATGCTAACCTAGAATTAGGGCCACCTGGAAGCAATGAAGGCAGGGCACCAGGGCAATAGCTGCTTCCTGTGGCTGCTGCCTGAGGGAATCTGAGGTTCATGCTTAAAGGTACCCCCTCCAGACAGTCAATCCTCAGGTTTTCTTGCTCAGTTGCTTACCTGTCTGAGGGCCTGTTCTGCTCTTCCTGCTGCAGGACATCACTGTACTCCCCACCATGGATCTGGCGCCACCCTTGGCAAGTCTCTAGCTCCTGTTGCTCATGCTGCAATTCATGCAGCAACTTTTGCAGGTTGCCACCCTGGAGCTGCTGGAACCCTATCCCACGTCCATGTGGCAGACCCTACTTGCGTCCCTGAAGGAGCAGATCCTGCAGCTGGAGGCTGTCTGCCAGGGACCAGAGCCCATGCCCCACAGCATATGGACACCAGTGCAGACTGGTGGTACCACCTTGTACTGGAGCACTAGAGAGGCCAGTAGTGGCCCCACAACTTCAGGATGAAGAAGGATACTATTGTCAAACTCTGTGAGTGGCTCACTCTACCCTGCAGTGAAGGGACATGCACATGTGGCCCACCATCCTCTGCAGAAGCATGTCACCATCACCTTCTGGAAACTCACCAGGCTGGACAGCTACTGATCTGAGGGGACGCAGTTTGGAATGGGCAAGTCAACTGTCAGGGTTCTGGTCCTGCTGGTGCAGGGGTCTTGGGCCACTGACCCAGACTCGGGTTGGGAGGATGGAATAGGCATCCCAAGAGGGTGGGGGTGGGAGGAATGCTAGCTCTGTCCCCTCACCTCCATAGCCCAACCAGGGCTGGGCATGAGTGTAGGGGGTTGCTCCCGGTGAATGGGACAGAAGTGGACTAGGGGGTGGGAGCTGGTAGATGCCCTGTCACCCCTATGACTCCCACTGTGTCTTTCCCTGCTGCATGTGGTCAAGGCCATCAACATCATCCTGCTGTTCAGGGACATCTGCCTGGCAGACATGGATGCTGGCATCATGGGATTCAACATCCTGGGCTTCCCCATCTGTAGAGGGGCTATCAACGTGACACATATTCCTATCCAAGCCCCAGAACAATGGGCATCAGGCTACATTAACAGGAAGTTATACTTTCTGGTGGCCCTGCATGCCAAGTCTGACCATTGGGGCCAGTTCACAGACATCTGTATCAGGTGGACAGGGAAGGTTCATGACACAAGTCATGAACTCCAGAATGTTCCAGAGGCCACATGCAGGAACCCTTTTCCCTGACTGCACCATCAACATCAGGGACATGGACATGCCTGTTTGCCTGGTGGGGGACATGGCCTATCCCTTGCTGCCATGGGTCATGAAGAGTTACACCAGAAACCTGGACCCCTCACAGGAGACATTCAAAGCCAGGCTGGCCAGGGTATGCATGTCAGTGGAGGGTGCCATCGGCTGCCTGAAGAGGCATTTCAGATACCTCCTCACCTGCCTGCACTTGGGGAACACTGCATCCCACAAGTGATGGCCATGTGCTGTGTCCTACATAATATGTGTGAGAAGAATGGGGCAAACTTCCTGCTAGTGAGGTGGAGCTCTGTCCAGTGGGTTCATTGGGGGCAGTGTGCATCTGGGAGGCCCTGATGGAGGTTTAGTTCACCAAGGAGTTCCCTGATAAGCCAAGATGGTTGCTTAGAATTTTTGTTTTTCTTACTGCACATTGGGATGGTTTATTCCTGAGACTTCGATAAGGATTCTTCAAAATACTGCCAGTTCTCCTGGTCTTTTTCCCTTCGTATTAACTTCCGAAGGGATCCTCCCCATCAGCTCTCTCAGGGAGTCAAAGCCTGCTCTTCTGAAATCTGGGGTGTGTATTTTACTGCTCATCTTTGTTCCTTTTGTCAGGATTCTGAAATCTACCATCTCATGGTTACTGCAGCCCAGGTTGCCAGCACCTTTTACTTCTCCGAGCAGTTCCTCCCTTTTTGTGAATAGCACGTCACACTGTGCATGACCCCTGGTTGGTTCCTTCAGCACTTTTCAGTTATCCCCAGCATTTGCCAAAAACTTCCTGGATTGTCAGCGTGCTGTTGTATTGGCCTTCCAACAGATGTCAGGATGATTAAAGTCCCCCATGAGAACCAGACCTGTCCTTTTTGAACAGTTTAAACCCTTCCATGACCATGTTTCCATTATGTGAATCATCTCACCAAGTCTCCGTTAGTCCAGTCACCTCATACTTCATTGGCTGTGCCAGGGCTTCTAATTCTTACTGTTTGTTTCCCTGTTTCTTTCATTTTTGCTTCTTGCATTCATGTACAAACACCTGAGATAATTAGCTCTTTGGTCTACTTTCTCCTTTCAAATCAGGGGTCCTCCTTTGTTGTTTTTGACTCCTTGGCTACGTCTACACTAGGACACTACGTCGAAGTAGCTTATTTCAAAGAAATAACATCGAAATAGGCTACTTCGATGATTATCGTCTACACGTCCTCCAGGGCTGGCAATGTCGACGTTCAACGTCGAAGTAGCGCCGGGGAACATCAAAAAGAGCTGCCCCACATCTACACGTGAATGCTACATCAAAGTAGCTTATTTCGATGGAGCAAAATCGAAAAAGGCTATTTCGATTAATAAAGTCTACACGTCCTCCAGGGCTGGCAACATCCACGTTCGACATCGACGTTGCACAGCACCACATCGAAATAGGCGCTGCGAGGGAACATCTATATGCCAAAGTATCACACATCAAAATAGGGATGCTAGGCACAGCTGCAGACAGGGTCACAGGGCGGACTAGCGCTTCCGGGGCAACAGCTAGCAGCTCCCTTAAAGGGCCCCTCCCAGACACACACAGCCTGCTCAGCACGTGGTCTGAAGAGCCATAGGCACAGAGACCTCGGGCAACGCAGTCATGGAGCCCGAGCAGCAGCAGCAGCAGCAGCAGCAGCAACAGCAGCCAGAGGTCCATCCAGCCCTCCTGGCAGGAGCAGGGCTTGCCCTGCTCCATGCCATGCAAGAGGCAGCTGAGCACCTGCTTGCTACACCGGAGGAAGAGGAGCAGCCTGAAGGGGAGCAGGACTCAAGCCCCAACCATTCAGCACCCCGAACCCGCCCCCCGTCTCATACGTCTCCACCTCTGGAGCTACCCCACTATCACCAACTGGTGGGAGCGGCTGGAGCTTGAGGATTGGGACGACGACCGCTGGCTCAGGAACTTCAGGATGAGCCAGCAGACATTTATGGAGCTCTGCCAGTGGCTCACCCCTGCACTCAGGCACCAGGAAACTGCCATGCGGCGTGCCCTCCCTGTGGAGAAACGGGTCGGCATCGCTGTCTGGAAGCTGGCCACTCCAGACAGATACCGATCCGTGGGCCAGCAGTTTGGTGTCGGCAAGGCCACCGTCGGGGCTGTCCTCATGGAGGTAAGAGGACCCACGGGGGGAGGTGGGGAGGGCAGGGAAGGGAAGGGCAGGGCAGGGGGGCCCGGGCAGGGCAGGGCAGAGGAGGGCAGGGCAGAGGAGGGGAGGGGAGGGAAGGGGGGCCCGGGCAGGAGAGGGCAGGGCAGGGCGCCGCACACCCAGCTCACCCCTCATTGGTGCTCTCCCATGTGCATTCCCTGCAGGTTGTGCGTGCCATCAACGCCATGCTCCTGCACAGGCTCGTGAGGCTGGAGGACCCAGATGCCACCATCGCGGCCTTTGCCACCCTGGGCTTCCCCAAGTGCTTCGGGGCTCTGGATGGGACTCACATCCCCATCCACGCCCCGCATCACAGTGGAGGACGCTACATCAATCTCAAGGGCTACCATTCTGTGGTCCTCAAGGCGTTGGTGGACAGCTGGGGCCGTTTCCAGGACATTTATGTGGGCTGGACTGGCAGCACCCACGACGCCCGGGTTTTCCGGAACTCGGGCCTGTGCCGCCGGCTGGAGGCGGGGACCTACATCCCGCAGCGGGAGCTCCCTGTGGGGGACACCACCATGCCCCTCTGCGTCATCGCAGATGCGGCATACCCCCCCTCCGGCCCTGGCTCATGCACCCGTACATGGCCATCTCTCTGCCAGCCAGGAGCGCTTCAACCAGCGCCTGAACCACGCGCGCCAGGTGGTGGAGCGCTCATTTGGCCGCCTGAAAGGACGCTGGAGATGTCTCCTGACCCTCCTGGATGAGGGCCCCAACAACATCCCCCTGATTGTGGGTGCCTGCTGCGCCCTACACAATCTGGTGGAAAGCAGGTGGGAGGCCTTTTTTCAGGGCTGGGCTGTGGAGGCCAGCAGGGCCAACGTCCAGCCACTCGCTGCCCCCCAGTCGGCAGGTGGACCCCGCAGGGACCCGGGTCCGGGAGGCCCTGTGGGCCCACTTTGATGATGAGGCCACAGCATGAACTCTGCAAGGCCCCCCACCGCCCCCCGCTTCCTCCACCACACTCCCTGCCCCTACGCCCACACCACGGAGCACCCAACCGACACTTTTCCTGGACAAAAGACAGCATGCACTTGTGGCTAAAATTTAACTGGTTTTTCTTTGAGAACTTTGTTTTTTTGGAACTAGAATTAAAACAAAAACAAACTATACACAAGATGTGTGTAACAAAAGTAATGTGTACAAATAAAACAATAATAATCAAAAAGTTTGTTCACTAAAAAGAAAACCAGGAATGATAAAGGGGAGAACTATTTACATGGGGGGGGACGGGGCAAAGGGGGGCACAAAAAAAGAGAACTAAAACTGTCCATCATTGTCCTTTTTTAAAAATCAACTATATACAAGGGGGGGGGCCACGTCCCGGGCCCCACGCCCCTAAAGTCCGGCACTGGGGGTGGGCGGCCGGGAGCCCCGCCGCGGCCGCAGCCCTGTCCGGGGCTCGCTGGGGGCAGAGCGGACCGGAAGATATGCCCGGCGAGTCTCAGCTGGCTCCAGGGATCCCTCGGCGGTCCGGCCCTCGCTGGTGGATGGCGGTGTGACGGCGGACGGGACAGCGACGAGTGGAGCAGCAGGAGGTGCGGTGTGTGGAGCAGTCAGGGCGGGCGCTGCGGCGGCCGTCGCGGCATGGGGGGCCAGGTAGTCCACAAGGCGGTTGAAAGTGTCCATGTAGGCCCCCCATGCCTCTTGGCGCCAGACCAGCGCCCGCTCCTGCAGTTCAAGGCGGCGTTGCTCCACCCGCAGGCGCTGCTCCGCCACCTCCACCTGCCGACGGTGGATGGCCAGCAGCTGGGGATCCGTCGCCGTCGGCTGGTGGTGGTGCGGGGTCTGCCGTCTAACCCGCCGTGGGGCCAGTCGGTCCTCGGCCGAGGGGCTTGCCTGGAGCGATGGCCCTGGAGGGGTCTCCGGGACCACTGATGCCCCGCTGGCGCTCTCTTCCGGCCCTTCCGATGGTGCAGCTGCGGGACACAGGAGAGGACGGGGGGAAGAAGAATGGAGACAGGCGTTAGTGTGGGCCCTGAGCCGTGGCCTTTATCCCCCCAGCCCTGTGCTGCAGGTTCCCCATCCCCGTCCCCGGGAGATGCTGCTGTGATGGATGGGGTTCAGGGGTCCCCCTGCACTGCACCCTGTCCCCTGGTGGGAGCGACTCTCACTTCACTCCACAGGGTCTGACAGGAGAGGTTTCTTAGGCCACAGATACCCAGTTTCTCCCAGGAGTGACAGCACCAGCTGTCCGAAGAGACAGTCCTTCCAACCCGTCCTGGGGAGAAGACCCCAAGGGGTGCCCCTCTGGGATGTAGCTTTCCCCCTCCTCAGGCTGGCTGCCTTCCAGCTCTCCCTTCCCCTAACCTCTACCTGTGGCCCCCGCCCCCCACCCCCGATTCAAAGCCAGCTCGGCTCCTCCCTCCTCTTTGTTCAGGGCAGAGGTGTCACCTGCCAGCTGTAGCCCCAGGATCATCCTTTGCCCCTGGGAGCTATTCGGCTCTTGTTGCTCATATCTAGCCTGAGTCTCCCTTTTGCACTCCCCCCACTCCATCACATGCTGCTGCCGTGGGGTGTCCCACCCCTCCTCCCGGGGGCCCCTCGAGGTTCCGCTCCCCCCTGCCCCGGGGATGGGGCATGGCACTGTCGTGCGGGGTGGGGGGGGCGGGGCTGATGCACTGCTGTGGGGGACATGGCCCTGCTGTGCTTGGGGCCATGGCCATGTGAGCATGTGGGGGGCCCTGGACACATATCTATTACCCCCGCCCCTCAAGCCCAGGGGTATACACCAGAGGGGGGTACATACCTGTTGGTCCACTCCCACGGTCCGGAGATCCCCGGGGGGGTGGAGGTCCGGCTGCTGCTCCAGGATGGCAGGAGGAGGATCTGCAGCCCGGATTCTGCGGAGGAGGAGCCCCCCTCCTCCTCCTCCTCCTCCTCCTCCTCCTGCCGCGATGTCCCGGGGGTGACCTCGGGGGGGGGGGGGCCCTGGGGTGCAGGGCTTACCTCCGGGGCGGACTCCGGCTGAAGGGCCTGCTGTGGCTCGTCGGACGAAGTATCAAGGGTGGCCGGAGGGGAGGAGGTGTGCCGGGGTCCCAGGATGTCCCTGATCTCCCTGTAAAAGAGGCAAGTGACTGGGGCGGCCCCAGATTGTCCGGCCGCATCCCAGGCCCGGGCGTAACCCTGCCGCAGCTCCTTCACCTTACTCCTGATGTGATCAGGAGTGCAGGCAGGGTGACCCCGGGCGTCCAGGCCCTCGGCCAGCCGAGCGAACGCATCCGCGTTCCGCCTCTTGCTCCCCATTACCTGGAGCACCTCCTCCTCGCTCCAGAGCCCCAGCAGGTCCCACAGCTCGGCCTCCGTCCAGGAGGGGCCCCGCTGCCGCTTGCCAGCCTGGCTGCCCACCTGGCTGGGCTGGCTGCTCTGGCTCCCCTTGGGGGGGGTCCCCTGGGGGCGCTGGGGGGGCTGCTGCGAGGCCATTGAGGGTTCTGTGGCTGCTAAGGGACGTGCAGGCTGGCCGTCTGTCTGAGCTGCTGCCTGCACATTCCCTCAGCTTCCTGCACAGGAAGGGAGGGGGAGGGGATCTTTAAGGGGCTGCTCCATGCGGCCACCATTGAGGTGAGGGGCTGGAGAGAGCGTCTCTCAACCCCTCAGCTGATGGACGCCGTGGAGGACCCCACAATTTCGACGTTGCGGGATGCGCAACGACTACACGGTCCCTACGTCGACGTTGAATGTCGAAGTAGGGCGCTATTCCTATCTCCTGATGAGGATAGCGGCTTCGACGTTTCGCCGCCTAACGTCGATGTTAACATCGAAATAGCGCCCAACACGTGTAGCCGTGACGGGCGCTATTTCGAAGTTAGTGCCGCTACTTCGAAGTAGCGTGCACGTATAGACATGATATACCTTGACTTCAGCAAAGCTTCTGATATTGTCTCCCACAGCATTCTTGTATATCAGTTCAGGAAATATGGATTGGATCCTTGGACTATTAGATGGATAGAAAGTGGGCTTGATAGATGGGCTCAATGGGTAGTGGTCAATGGCTCAATATCTGGATGGCGGTCAGTTTCAAGTGGAGTGCCACAAGGCTCAGTTCTGGGGCCAATGTTGTTCATCATCTTAATGACCTTGATGAGAGACTGGATTGCAACTCAGCAAGTTTGCAGATGACACAAAACTAGGGGGAGAGGTAGATACTTTGGAGGAATCCTGAGTCACCTGGATAAATTGGAGGACTGCGCAAACAGAAAGCTGATGCAGTTCAACAAGCAGAAGTATAGAGTTCTGCACCTGGGGCGAAAGCATTGTTATAGCCTGGGGACCAACTGGCTCAGCAGCAGTACGACGGAAAGGGACCTAGTGTTTATGGTGGATGAAAGGCTGGATATGAATAAACAGTGTGCTCTTGTAGCCAAGAAGGCTAATGGCATACTAGTGTGCATTAGGAGGAGCATTTTGAGCAGATCTAGAAGAGTAGTTGTTCCTCTCTCTTTGGCACTGGTGAAGCCACATCTGGAATATTGTGTCCAGTTTTGGGACTCCCAGTATAAAAAGGATGTGGATGTGCTGAAGCAGGTTCAGTGGAGGGCAACAAAAATGATTAAGGGGTTGGAACACAAAACCTATGAGGACAGGCTGAGGGATTTGGGCTTGTTTAGTTTACAGAAGAGAAGACTTTGGGGTGATTTAATAGCAGCCTTCAACTTCCTGAAGGGAGCTCTAAAGAGGAGGGTGAGAAACTGTTCTCAGTGGTGTCACATGGCAGAACAAGGAGTAATGGTCTGAAGTTGAAGAGGGAAAGGTGGAGGCTAGATACTAGGAAAAACTACTTCACCAGGAGGGTGATGGAGCATTGGAATGCGTTGCCTAGAGAGGTGGTGGATTCTCCATCTCTCGAGGTTTTTAAATCCTGGCTTGACAAGGTTCTGGTTGGAATGATTTTGTTGGGGTTGATCCTACTTGAAGCAGGGGGCTGGACTAGGTGACCTCCTGGGGCCCCTTCCAGCCCTATGATTCTATGATTCTACTGTTTTGTACATATGCCAGCAAGATGGAAAACGAACCAAGTAAATTTTATCATCCCAACCTTGGAGCAGATTCTCAGCAGGAGACCTCACTGGAGCTTTGCCAGTTTCCACCAGCCAGGGCTCTGACTCCCTTCCTTTTGCAAGATGTGAAATTTATCATTTTTGTTACCTTTTGTGTTATCTCTGAGTAGCTGCTCCTATTTAATTTGTTTTCCATAGCCTTTGTTGTGTAGCTAATTGCACATTCAATCAACATAAACACAAAGATCACTAACTTAAACCAGCTAGCTCAATACATGATGAACATTCAGTAACAGAGGGCATGTAGGTTTCCCAAGGATTTTTTTCTGCCACTTTGAATCATAAGATAAAGTTGTGGAAGGAGGCATTTGAAAAGTATGTAACCATAGCTACACATGACAAAGTAAATGGCATTGGTTCTCTAGATAATTCTCTGTTTAATTCTACTTCAGTACTGTTTATCACTTCATTCCAGAATAGCCTAACATTTTGACATTCTCTGCAAAATAATAAAATATTTATAGAAGTCTTCAACAAGGCTTTCACTTGCAAAGGTGGAGGGTCAGAGAAATTGGCACTTTTCATTTACACTAAAACAATGGTTGTAATAGATGAGGATGCTACAGTGTTTCTCTATAAGGAACACCGGTTGGCTCAAGGGGACAGGTAAGGAGGTTCACGGCACCTTTGTCCACCATGTAATAGAATCATAGGGCTGGAAGGGACTTCAGAACGTCGTCGAGTACAGCCCCATGCCCAAAGCAGGACCAACTGTAACCAAATCATCCCAGCCAGAATTTTGTAAAGCCAGGACTTAGAAAGCCTCTAGGGATGGAGATTCCACCACCTCTCTTCAAGTGCTTCACCACCCTCCTGGTGAAATAATTTTTCCCAGTATCCAACTTATACCTCCCCCTCTGTAACTTGAGACCATTGCTCCTTGTTCTGCCATCTGTTCCCACTAAGAATGCCTTTTTCCATCCCTGTTTGAGCCCCCAACCCAGGAAGTTGTAGGCTGCTCTCAAATTGCCCCTCATCTTCTCCTCTGCAAACCAAATAAACCCAAATGCCTCAGCCTCTCCAATGCATCCACAGCCTTTCTATACTGAGGGGCCCAGAAATGGAAGCAATACTCCAGATGTGGCCTCACCAGTGCTGAATAGAGGGGAATAATGTCTTCTCTAGTTCTTTCAAAATGCTCCCCCAATGCACTACAATGTGCCATTAGCCTTCTTGTCTACAAGAGCACACTGTTGACTCATGTACAGCCTCTCATCTACTGTAATCCCCAGGTCCTTGTCTGCTGCACTTCTACTTATCCAGTCGGTGCCTACCCTGTAACAATGCTTGGAATTCTTCCATCCCATGTGCAGAACTCTGGACTTCTCCTTGTTTAACTTCATCAGATTACTTTTCACCCAATCTAGGTCACTCTGGACCCTATCCCTACCCTCCAAAGTATCTACCTGTCTCCCTAGCTTGCTGTTATCAGCAGATTTGCTGAGGTTGTGATCCAGCCCCTCATCTAGACCATTCATAAAGATGTTGAACAATATCAACACTAGAACCAATCCTTGAGTCAATCCACTTGAAACCGACTGCCAGTCAGACAGTGATCCATTGATAACCTATTGGGCCCAACCATCTAGACAGCTTTCTATCCACCTTATAGTCCATTTATCCAATCCATGCTTCCTTAACTTATGGGCAAGAATATTGTGGAAGACTGTATCAAAAGCTTTGCTGAAGTCAACGTATATCATATCCACTGACTTCCCCATGTCCACAAAGCTACTAACCTCATCATAGAATCTAATCAGATTGGTCAGGCATGACTTCCCTTGGTGAATCCATGTTGACTGCTCTTGAGCACTTTCCCCTCTTCTAAAGGTTTCAAAATGTATTCCTTGAGGATCCCCTCCATGATTTTTCTGGGGACTAACGCAAGGCTGACTGGTCTATAGTTCCCTGGATTATTCTTATGCAGGTCACAACAGACCTTGAAACATTAGCACTGATGCTAGGGAGGATGACGTGTAGTTCTGCCATGTTTCAGAGAGTGAGAATCTCACCTTTCATTTAAAAAAAGAAAAGGTTCTCCAAACCATCATCGCTGTGGAGAAAAAACAGAAAATGTGATGAATGAGGCTATGTCTACACAGGTAAGTAAGTTTGAAATAAGATATTTGCTAAATAACTGTGGCATTGTCTAAATGATGCACACACTATTTAAAAACAATTTCAAAATAACAGGCACATTATTTTGATTCATGATCTTATTTTGAAATAAGATATTTCAAAATAGCAGCCCAATCTACAGTTGGCCAGAATTCTGAAAGGGCCATGCTAATGGCTAAATCAGAGAATATGAATGAGCTGCTGAAATGAAAGTGCCACTTTTCAATTGTCAAGACTAACTTCAGGGCTCTGGGGGCACAGGTGAGGAAGTTTGGGGGCAGGTGGTATTCTCCTCAATCCTGCCTGTTAGTGATAGGGGCCCAGGAAGAGACAAGTGCATCCTAGAGGTGAACGCCTGGCTTCAAAGATGGTGTTGCCAGGAAGGCTTTGGCTTCCTCGACCATGGGATGCTATTCAGAAGGACTGCTAGGTAGAGATGGTGTTCACCTTTCAAGGAGCGGAAAGACAGTATTTGGACACAGACTGTCTAATCTAGTGAGGAGGGCTTTAAACTAGGGGAGAGACTGTCTAGGAATGACTACAACAGAAAGGGATCTAGGGGTTATAGTGGACCACAAGCTAAATATGTCAACAGTGTGATGCTGTTGCAAAAAAAGCAAACATGATTCTGGGATGCATTAACAGGTCTGTTGTGAACAAGGCACAAGACGTCATTCTTCCACTCTACTCTGTGCTGGTTAGGCCTCAGCTGGAGTATTGTGTCCAGTTCTGGGCACTGCAGTTGAAGAAAGATGTGGAGAAATTAGAAAGGGTCCAGAAAAGAGCGACAAGAATGATTAAAGGTCTAGATAATGTGACCTATGAAGAAAGACTGAAAGAATTGGGCTTGTTTAGTTTGGAAAAGAGAAGATTGAGGGGAGACATGACAGCAGTTTTCAGGTATCTAAAAGGGTGTCATAAGGAGGAGGGAGAAAACTTATTCATTTTGGCCTCTGAGGATAAAACAAGAGGCAACGGGCTTAAACTGCAGCAAGGGAGGTTTAGGCTGGACATTAGGAAAAAGTGCCTAACTGTCAGGGTGTTCAAACAGTGGAATAAATTGCCAAGGGAGGTTGTGGAATCTCCATTGTGGGAGATATTTAAGAACAGGTTAGATAGATGTCTATCAGGGATCGTTTAGACAGTACTTGGTCCTGCCATGGGGGCAGAGGGCTGGACTCGATGGCCTCTCGCGGTCCCTTCCAGTCCTAGTATTCTATGACTCTGTGATTCTATGATTGCGCGCAATTGCAAGGATTTCAACGCTTGCAGGGTCCTTTCGAAAAAGTGCCCATGTAGATGAACTGCGCGTGATCAAAACGTGGCACTTTCAAAGTGCTGCAGCTGGCAGCATGCTAATGAGGTGCTGAATATTCATTTCAGCGCCTCATTGGTATTCTCCAATTTGGCCATTCACATTGGCCCTTTCTAAATTTTGGCCAAGTGTAGACCCGGAGAGCAATTTAGAAATATCTTATTTCAATATAAGGCTGCAGTGTAGGCATAGCTTAACTGTCCTCTAAAGGCTCAGAAACTAAGCAGGCAAATAAAGAAAACCCACAATTGTATTTCTATCATTAATCTATTGATTTTTAAGCCAATCTCATTATTTCTGGGGCTTGTGTTATGATTTCTGAATGCTTGAGTCATCATCACTACTGAAGCTAACATTTTATATATTAGCTTGAGATTTACTGGGTTTGCAACTATTGCATCTTACACCATGGTCTTTAGTTCATTTGTAGTTCGTTTGATTTATTTCCCTTGGGTTGAGTTTTGAGAGCAAACTGTCCACTTCCAGGAGAACTCTGGCAGCTTAGGAGTATGAAATACATATGTTCTGATTCTCTATGTGTTGAGTTCTTCATAACAATGGATGATCCTCAAAACGTTCAGAAATCAGACTAGCTCTCACAAGTCTGGATGCTTATCAGAAGTCTCCAGACCTTCTGAGTATGTAAATGTGACTCAAAAATTTCCTGCAAAACAGTCTGTCTCACAAAATCTCCTGAATGTCTGGTTTTAGGGTTGGTCAGCATTTAGATATGAAAGCAATCGATGTAAGTTTGCAAGATGTCTTCATTTCAGGTTTATAAGCAGAAAATGAACCAGGAACCTACAACACCAAAGACACCGGCTTCATCTCCAAAGAAGTAAAAAAGTAACTCTGTTGGTCATAACATATAACTGACAGTATGGGACAGCCATTAGAGGGAGAGGTGGCCACAAGAGCTAAGCCAGCTGGTGGTGGTTTATAAACATTTAAGAAAACTTCAGGTTTTGCTTTAGATGCCTAACGGCCTCATCAACACTCATTGATTCAATGGAAGTCTTCCCACTGACTCAGCAGGAGTTGGATTTGGTCCTATGGAAAAGTGGCAATTCATTTCTTAGATGCAGTTCAATTATTCTTTGTTCTTAGTTTTATGAAAAGAAGAGTGACCATCCATATTCAGCATAGCACAAATTCATCCTGGGTGTTGGACCATTATTTATCACAGGTCCTATTGTGTCACTGAAAGTTTAGCATCACCTGTAATTAGATATTTAGATATTTAGAGGCCGATTTTGGGGTCCATACATATGGAAGGAAATATTTTATCACACAATAGAGCCGCGTCTACATGTGGCGAGCGCTATTTCGAAGTTGACATCAACATAAGGCGGCGAGACGTCGAAGTCGCTATCCCCATCAGGGGATGGGAATAGCGCCCTACGTCGACGTTCAACGTCGAAGTAGGGCATGTGTAGCCAGTCCGCGTCCCGCAACATCGAAAGAGCAGGGTCCGCCATGGCGGCCATCAGCTGAGGGGTTGAGAGATGCTCTCTCCAGCCCCTGAGCTCTATGGTCACTGTGTGCAGCGGCCCCTTAAAGCTCCCTGCCCTCTGCCTTCCTGTGCAGGAAGCTGAGAGCGCGTGCAGGCAGCAGCAGTAACACGCAGATAGCCTGCACGCCTCCCTGCAGCCCCAAGACACCCCCCCGCTGTGATGGCCGCCCGCCAACCCCCCAAGCGCCCCCAGGGCACCCCCCCCAAGGGGTGCCAGGGCTCCCAGCCTGGCAGCCAGCCCTGGAAGAGGCAGCGGGGCCCCTCCTGGACGGAGGCCAAGATCTGGGACCTGCTGGGGCTCTGGAGCGAGGAGAAGGTGCTCCAGGTAATGGGGAGCAAGAGGTGGAACGCGGATATGTTCGCTCAGCTGGCCGAGGGCCTGGCCACCCAGGGTCACCCTGCCCACACTCCTGACGAAGGAGCTGTGGCAGGGTTACACCCAGGCCCGGGATTCGGCCAGCTGATCTGGGGCCGCCCCCGCGACTTGCCTCTTTTACAGGGAGCTCAGGTCCATCCTGGGCCCCCGGAACACCTCCTCCCCTCTGGCCACTCTTGACACCTCGGCCGACGAGCCCCAGCAGGCCCCGGAGGCGGAGCCCACCCCTGGGATGCTGGAGTCCTCCTCCAGTGATGGGGGGCTCCAAATAATCCTGCCGTCCCGGAGCTGCAGCAGGGCATCCGCCCAGAGGGTGTCCCCCAGCCGTGGGAGCGGACCGTCAGATATGTACCCCACCAGCAGGACAGTGCCATGCCCCATCCCTGGGGATTGGGGGAGTGGAACCTAGGGTCCCCCGGGGGGGTGAGGACACCCATCATCAGCAGCAGCATCTCCCGGGGACGGGGATGGGGAACCTGCAGCAGAGGGGTGGGGGGACAAGGGCCGCAGCTCGGGGGCTACACTAACAGCTGTCTCCACTCTTCTTCCCCGCCGTGTTCCGCAGCTGCACCATCGGAGGGCCTGGAGAGCGCCGGCGAGGTGTCAGTGGTCCCGGACAGCCCACCGGGGCCATCGCTGCAGGCCAGCCCCTTGGCGGAGCACCAACCAGCCCCAGGGCGGGGCCAACGATGGACCCAGCACCACCAGAGGACAGCGACGGACCCCCAGATGCTCGCGACCCTCCGGCGGTAGCTGGAGGTGTCGGAGCGGTGGCTGCGGGTGGACGAGCAGCACCTGCAATTGCAGGAGCGGGCGCTGGCCTGGTGCCAGGAGGCATGGGGGGCCTTTATGCGCACTTTTGAGCACATAGCGTACTACCTGGTCCCCCATGCCGACCTTCCCGCTGCTCTGCCCGCCCTGCCTGCTCCACCCGCCTCTCCAGCCGCTGCTCCACCCCGGGGCTTTCCGTTGAGGGGGACCTGGGGCCTGCTGACACCCCCCCGGCCGTATCTGCTGGTTCGCATGGCCCTCAGCCAGCCTCGGCCAGGGCTGAGGCTGAGGCTGAGGCAAGGGTCGCGCCCGCCAACCCCAGGTGGTGGACAGTAGGGGGTGCGGGGCCCAGGACGTGGCCCCCCCTTTGTACATATCCCCATTATTTTGTATATAGTTTGTGTTAGACCCCTGTTCTTTTATGATACCTGCCCCCCCCATGTAAATAGCTCCCCCCTTTTGTTCCACTATTTATATATATATATATATTTGTATTAATAATAAGAGAATTCACTGTTTTGTGGTTTCAAAAACAACAGGTCTATTTTTATTTGCAAGAAAAGAGGGTGTGTGTGCTCTTGGGTGCTCCGTGGTGCTGGCGTGTGGGCAGAGAGTGTTGTGGAAGATGGGGGGGGTGCAGCGGGGGGCCTGCCAGTGTTCACCCCGCAGCCTGGTCGAAATGGGCCCACAGGGCCTCCCGGACCTGGATACCCTCGGGGTCCACCTGGCGACTGGGGGCAGCGGGTGGCTGCACGTCAGCCCTGCCAGCCTCCACAGCCCAGCCCTGAAAGAATGCTCTTGACCTCTTGCTCTCGACCATGTTGTGGAGTGCGCTGCATGTGCCCACAGTCTGGGGGATGTTGGTGGGGCCTGCATCCAGGCAGGTGAGGAGACACCTCCAGCGCCCTTTGAGGCGGCCAAAAGTGCGCTCGACCACCTGCTGCGCATGGTTCAGGAGCGTGTTGAAGCACTCCTGGCTGGCCTACAAATGGCCCATGTAAGGGTGCATGAGCCAGGGCCAGAGGAGGTATGCCACATCTGCGACGACGCAGAAGGGCATGGTGGTGTCCCCCACAGGGATCTCCCACTGGGGGATGTAGGTCCCCGCCTCCAGCCGGCGGCACAGGCCTGAATTCCTGAACACCCAGGCGTCGTGGGTGCTGCCAGACCAGCCAACATAAATGTCCAGGAAGCAGCTCCAGCTGTCCACCAAGGCCTGGAGGACCACCAAATGGTAGCCCTTCCTGTTCAGGAAGCGTCCTCCACTGTGCTCTGGAGCTCAGATGGGGATATGGGTCCCATCCAGAGCCCCAAAGCAATTTGGGAAGCCCAGGCTGGCAAACCCCACGATGGCGGCATCCGGGTCCCCAAGCCGCACGAGCCTGTGGAGGAGCAGGGCATTGATGGCGTGGACGACCTGCAGGGGAAGGACATGGGAGAGCACCAGAGAGGGGTGCGCAGGGTGTGTCTGGCCCTCCCCCCAACAAGGCTACCCCCCCGGGCTCCCTCCCCCCCCGGGCTCCCTCCCCCGTGTGGGTCCTCTTACCTCCATGAGGACAGCCCTGACGGTGGCCTTGCCCACACCAAACTGCTTCCCCACTGATCGGTAGCTGTCTGGAGTGGCCAGCTTCCAGACAGCAATGCCGACCTGTTTCTCCACACTGAGGGCACGCCGCATGAAGGTGTCCTGGTGCCTCAGTGCAGGGGTGAGCCACTGGCAGAGCTCCAGGAATGTCTGCCGGATCATGCAAAAGTTCTGGAGCCAGCGGTCGTTGTCCCACTCGCCAAGCACCAGCCACTCCCACCAGTCGGTGCTCATGGGGTAGCTCCACAGCCGGCAGCGTGTGCGGCGGGTGGGGGGGCGGGAACGGAGGACAGCAGGGTCTGGGGCTGCTTCTCCCTCCCCTGGGGGCAGCTCCTCTTCTTCTGTGACGAGAAGGTGATCAGCTGCCTCCTGCATGGCATTGAGCAGGGCGAGCACTGCTCCTGCAGGGGCGGCTGTGTGGACCTCTGGCTGCTGCTGCTGCTGCTGCTGGGGGTCCATACTGCTTCACCGAGGTGTGTGTGCTTATGGCTCTGCAGACCGCATGCTGTGCAGGCTGAGTGTGTCTGGGAGGGGCCCTTTAAGGGAGCGGCTAGCTGTTGCCCCGGAAGCGCTAGTCCGCCCTGTGACCCTGTCTGCAGCTGTTCCTGGCACCCTTATTTCGATGTGGGCCACTTTGGCGTGTAGACGAAATAGGCTATTTCGATGTAGCATTCACGTGTAGACGTAGTTTAGGTGTGTCTACAGTAGAATGCAACATCGAAGTAGCAAGCCAACTTTGAAATAGTGTGCGCCGCGTCCACTCATGGAACAGGCTACTTTGAGGTTGAAATCAAAGTTAGACAGCAAGAGGTTGAAATCGCTATTCCTATCAGAAGATGGGAACAGCACCCGACATCGACATCTAACATCGATGTAGGATGTATGTAGATGTTCCGCATCCTGCTACTTTGAAAGAGTGAGGTCCGCCATGGCGGCCATCAGCTGTTAGGCAGAGATGTGCTGTCCAGCCCCTGCGGAGCTCTAAAGCTGTATGGACCTGGATACCCCATAGCAGGAAGATGACACCACGCAGGCAGCAGCCATGCCATGAGGTGCCCCTGCATGGACCAGAGGGAGACCGTGGCAGCCAGCCAACCCCCCAGACATCTGCAGAGCTCCACCCCGCCCTGGGCCATTCCAGGGTTCCCAGGCCTCCAGCTGGCGGGGCAGGAAGCGGGGCCCCTCCTGGACTGACTCTGAGCTCCGTGACCTGCTGGGTCTTTGGGCCGAGAAGGAGGTGCGCCACGTAATGGGGAGCAAGCAGCAGAATGCAGAGGTGTTCGCCTGGCTGGCTGAGGGCCTGGCCACCCGGGGTCACCCTGCCCACACTCCTGACCATGTCAGGAGAAAGGTCAAGGAGTTGCAGCAGGGTTGCACCTGGGCCCAGGACTCGGCCGGCCAGTCTGGGGCAGTCCCCACTGCTTCTCCCTATTACCAGGAGCTCAGGGCTATCCTGGGCCCCGGGGACACCTCCTCCCCACCCCCAGCCACCCTTGACACCATGGCTGATGAGCCCCAGCAGGCCTCGGAGCCAGGGTTGGGTCCGGAGGCCAGCCCTGCACCCCCAGGGCCAGAGCCGGGACCCTCCATCCCGGCCACAGAGTGGTCCAGTGAGGAGGGGGAGCTTGTGCTGGACATCCCTTCCCGCAGTTCCAGATCGGCATCCACCAGATGGGCATCTCCTGACCGTGGCAGTGGACCATCACGCACACACCCCCAGAGCATAGGGCGGGGGGCACCACTTGACTGTGGGCCCCCCACATCCCCAGAAGACCCCAGCCTGCCAGGGCCCAGGCATACCATGGCCCAGGGATGGTGCCACAGTCACCAGTGCTCATCAGCACCTCCACCCATGGACAGTGCCATGCTCCACCCCCGGTGGGAGGTGGGAGGAGTGGACCACTGGAAGGGGCCACCCACAGAGTCACTTCACGCACCAATGGGGGACGGGGACTAGATGCCCTTGGGAGGATGGGGGGGTGGGCCACTGGTCAGGGCTGGGTACTCATGGCCTCCTTCCTCCCTTCCCCACTGTTTCCGCAGCCGCACCATCTGTGGTCCCGGACAGCCCTCAAGACCCCTGTACCACCACCACCCACGCTGGGATGGGCCCACCCCACCGGGGCCAGAGGCACACCATGCATGACCCCGAGGTGGCCGCTGCCCTCCAGCACCAGGCGGACATCATGGACCTGAGACTCCACTTCGAGGAGCGGGAGGCTGCCTGGCATTGGGAGACCTGGCAGGACTTTATGGCCACCTTTAACTGGGTGGCCGCCACATTCGAGGAGGGGGTGGCCCAGCTGCCCCCCCATTGTCCTCCATGCTGCCCTCCCTGCCGCCCCACCTGACGTCCCGCCTTCCACCCCGTCTGACATCCCGCCTGCCGCCCCACCCACCAGCTCTGCAGGACAGCAGCCCACTGGGGCTGACGACCGAGCCGAGGACCCGCCTCAGCCGTACCTCCCCATCCTGCCAGCCCCCAGCCAGCCTCTCTGGGAACCTCAGCTGGGGGGGAACTGGTCACCCGAACGTTGCAGGGGTCGTGACCTTCCACCCCCGCCCCGGAATGATGGGCTGATGTCTGGCCTGACCACGTCTGCCCCGTGTATATAGTTGTCCCCACCTATATATAGTTAGTTTCCATGATGCTGTTTGTTATTAGTTTTATATACACAGAGACAAGGTTTTTGGTTATTTAAACAATGAGGCAGTTTTATTTTTCAAAAACCCATGTCCTGTGTGCTTTCGGTGAGGGTGGGGTGCAGGTGCTGGGGCAGTATGCAGGGGACCCACCAGGGATGGCCTGGGTGGCGCTCACTAGGCCCCCTGGTCAAAGTATTCCCACAGGGCCTCCCGAACCCGGATCCCGTCCCGGTGGGCCTGGCGGCTAGAGGCAGTGGCCAGCTGGGGGGGTAGCCTGTTCCAGCCTCCAACACCCAGCCCTGCACGAAGGCCTCCCCCGGCTTTCCACCAGGCTGTGGAGCATGCAGCAGGCACCCACAAACTGGGGGATGTTTGGGAGGCCCACATCCAGGTGGGCCAGGAGGCAACACTACCAGGCCTTCAGGCGCCCGAAGGCCCGCTTGACCACTTTGTGGGCGTGGTTGAGTTGTGCATTGTAGCGCTCCTGGCTGGCATTGAGGTGGCCAGTGTTGGAAGGGGTAGGCCGCATCCGCCACGAGGCAGAGGGGTATGGTGGTGTCCCCGTCTCCAGTCGGCGGCATAGTCCTGAATTGTGGAACACGCAAGCATTATGGGTACAGCCGGGTCAGCCCATGTATGCATCCTGGAAGTGGCCACGGCTGTCCACCATGGTCTGCAGGACCATGGAGTGACAGCCCTTCCTGTCTATATAGTGCCCACCACTGTGGCCCAGGGAGCAGATGGGGATGTGGGTCTCATCAAGGGCCCCAAAGTGGTTAGGGAATCCAATGGTGGAGAATCCTGCAATATCCATATCCACGCCCCCAACTAGGATGACCCTCTGCAGCAGCAGGGCATTAAGTGCACGCACCACCTGCAGGGAGCGGACTTGGTTGCCTGTGAGGGTATGCGGAGTGTGCCCGCCACACCTGGGCCCCCCACCAAGGCCTCCCTCCCCAGGTCCCCCTCCTCATGCCCACCTCCTGGGACACCCTCCCCAGTGGGTTCAGGCCCAGGCGTCGTTACTTCCATCACGACAGCCCCAACTGTGGGCTTGCCAATGCCAAACTGCTGGCCCATGGAGCAGTAGCTGTCTGGAGTGGCCAGCTTCCAGACTGCTATTGCAACCCTCTTCTCAACAGTGAGGGCACGCCACATCTGGGTGTCTTGGTGCTTCAAGGTGGGGTGAGCCACTGGCAGAGCTCCATGAAGGTCTGCTGGCTTATGCAGAAGTTACGCAGTCACTGGTCATTATCCCATTTCCCCATGACCAGGCGTTCCCACCACTTGGTGGCGGAGCGGTAGCTCCAGAGTTAGCGGGGTACCTGGTGGCAGGGGGAGCAGGAGGGCCCGATGGTCCATGGCATCCCCTTGTGCCCCTGGGGAGGGCTCCCATGCCAGGAACTGCTGGGCAGGGCCATCCGTGCAGCACTAGCAGGGCTCCTGCTCTGTGGGAGGTAGCTTGGAGGGTTTCCAGCTGCTGCTGGATGTCCATGTCTGTGGGCTTGAGGTCTGCGAGGCTTGTGTCACCAACCCAAGGCTTGTGCAGTGCAGGCCAGGTGTGTCTGAGAGGCGCCCTTTAAGGGAGCAGCTTGCTGTTGCCCCAGAAGGGCTAGTCTTCTCTAAGACCCCATCCGTGGGCTTTCTTGGCCCCTTATTTCAAAGGCGGGGGGTGCTTGTGTGTGTGGACGCTCTGCTTTTCCTTCTGGGGTGGCCCCTTTCAACGTTCCCTATTGCTGCTTCAACATTGTACATCGATGGTGCCAGCCCCGGAGGATGTGTGGACAATACACGTCGAAGTAGCCTATGTCATTGACCCATTGACTACAAAGAGTGAGGCGATACTATCAGGTCTGAGTAAGAGGTTGAAATCCAGCTCTAAGAATTCACAGAGCATTCTCTCTATTCCTGACTTGGTCACATGCAAATTTTCACAGGCACAAGCTGTATTAAGAGACATCACTTGTAAGCAGTTTTCCACTTGGATCTAAACTACTCACTAGTATTTTTAAAATGCCTTTTATGTGGCAAACTCATTCCTCACGATTTTTCTGAATGCTGCTATAGAAAAGCCGGAAATAGTCTGAGTCTCATAATACTGTTCAGAGGGGAGGCTGGGAAGCCAAAGGAAGTTTTGTGATGATGCTTTTCAAAATCAACCCCCTCTTGGATGTATCAGCCCAAACCAAAAGACCTCGTCTTGCACAGGCTAGATCATGCTTGTTACACTGTGTTAGGGCTTTCTCACTGATGTAATGCCTGCACATATGACCAAAATTGTATTGTCAAAGTCCTATGCCTTCCTCTTAAGGTTTTAACAAAGGTAGTGAGAACATTTCAAACTTGATATTAATGGCATGCATGTGAGTATATGCAAATACATGTAAATCCTTCTTGCAAACAAGGCTATAAAAGGAGGATTTTCATAATGAGTCTCAGGACCCCACCACATCTATTAAAACTCAGTTACTGTAAATTCCACAAAACGCTGGATAGTTAGCCCTTGTGAAGTATTGCAACTCAGTGGCTGGTTGATGGTTGATTTCAAGTAGCGTACCCCAAGGATCAATTCTGAGGCCAATACTGATCAACATATTTATTAATGACCTGGATGAGGGGATGGATTGCATCCTCATCAAATTAACAGATGACATTAAACTAGGTAGACAAGTAGATATGTTGGAGGGAAGGAATAGGGTAACCCCTTTGGCTTGTGACGTTATGGATAAAGGAAGGAGCATCTTTCTAGTCATGAATATTGCCATGGTATCAGTGCTCTATGACAATTCGGCATTAACAAGCTCTAGTTCATTCACATTGGACAAAGTTCACTGTTCAAGAATGGAAGGAAAAGACTGGTAAGATTATCCCACTTCTAAATTTAGCTTTAGACATGAGTAATTCAAGGTTTCCCAACATTAAAGACATTTATCATTTAATTTGTAGCCCCTATGCTCTATTTTATAAGGGGCTATATTATAATGTATCATATAGAGCATTGTTGCTAACTTCCACGTATAGCTCAACTTACTTGGCAAAGTACTCTGCCAGTGAAGTGCAACTATCTCTTGGGTGGAACACAGCAGTTGTTTGACAGAACACAGCAGCAGTGCACTATGGCACAGCAGTTTATAGCAGCAAAGAAAACTATAAGCAAATGAAAACTAGAAGGAGAATGCATTAGAATTTAGACAGGGAACCGAACCTAAGTTTTCTGCACTTGGAAGATAATATTTTTTATTGCCACCAGTTGTCAGGGAGCTTGGCTTCACATCTCATTTTAGAGATGAATTTAAATAGCTTGAGTTGAAGTGAAATGGAAAACAAATATACACATAATGCATTTTGGCTCACAATCACTCATTAATTAAAGTAACTAACAGTTTATCAGTGACTGGAAACTAACAAGCCTTTCAGGTAATGAGCTCCACTCACAGCTAAAGTAGTTCTGCGAAATAAGTTTTGTAAGTGATCTGCAGCTGCTGACTAGATATTGATCTTATAAGCCCAGTGACCCTGTTACCATTGGGTCATATTTTTCACAGAGCAGATGATCTCCAGGTGCTGGCACCTTCTCAACATTATAATGCACTTGGAAAAAACTCAAACTTTGCTTTTGGCTTCCCTCTTTGTGACATGGCTCCAGAACCAGTGCGTCCAGCAAACTACATATTTTGTGGACCCAGATTTGAACCCTCCTCTGTTTTTCTCTAGTCAAAGCAAAGCCTGATGAACAAGCAAAACCAGAACCAAAGCAACCCACCACAGTTTCTCTATTAAAGGAATGGAATCTTTTATCAACTTCTACCCAATCACTGAGTTTTGAGAATTCATTAACAATGGAACCCAGATTGAAATTCTTCTCGATGTTTGGTTTCCTAAAGCCACCCATCAGTCCTGACCTAAGATTCCCCTATGACGCACAGCCACACATCCCTGCAGATTCCCATTAAGCCCCTTGCTGGGGCTACTGAGCCTCATGGTGTAGCTCAGTTCTGCGGTGTGGTGAGATCTTCCCCCAAACCCTGAAGATGCTGGAGCCAATGGGGAGATACCCCTCTCTACCCTCCCCAGAATGGAGCTGCCACAATCAGTGGAGAGGAGATCTTCCCAGATGGTCCCTACACAGAGCTGTCATTGTCAGTGGAGGGGGCCCCCTCACAGCCACTCACAGCACAGAGTTCTGGCAGCAAGTGGAAAGGGGCCCCTTCTCACTGTCCCCTGCAGGAAGCAGCCTAGGTAAGCGGATGCCCAACCCTCTGGCCCCACCTTGTGCCCCCCCACAGCCCTGATCAACCTCCTGTACCCCAAGTCCTCATTCCTGGCCTCACCTCAAAGCCCCACCCCAAAGACTACTCCCACACCCACAGATTACAGCCTAAACCCCCTCCTGCACACCAACCTACAGCCTAAAGCCTTTCCCCAAAACTGGAGCCCCCCCTCTTACACCCAAAATCCTTCACCCCCAGCCCCACTCCCAGCCAGAGCCCTTGCACTCCAACTCTGTCCCAGCCCTAAGCCCCTCAACCCCTACCCCCACCCTACAGTCTGCACTCCCAGCTAGCGCCCTCACCGTCCTTTACCCCAACACTCTGCTCCCAGCCCTGAGCCTCCTCCAGGCCCTCCCTCCCAGGCTCCACTCAGGCCACATGAATTTTGTTATGCGCACCTGTATGAATGGCACTTATCACCTCCATATTGGAGAAAAAGCATTTCACTCAGAGGTAACAAAAATTGGAGGGAAAACTGGTCCCGAATAAGGAAGTTGAGTCATCCTAATTTTTCAGTGTAGATCTGGCCTCCTCTCCACCCCATTTGTGACACAACACACAGTCCAGGGAAAATGCTAGGAAACAGGTATTTTCTGTATACGTGTACATCTTAGCATAGGAAATGATCAAATTAAAAATGACTTGGAAAATTAGATGTCTTTGAGTCACCAGGGCCTGATGAAAGGGCAGAGAGAAAGACAGAGGGAAATGTCTCCCAGGCAATTAGAATGAAAAATCAGAAATATTGTGACCATTGCAAAATCAGTCATAAAGTTGTATGTACAAAGGAAATGTATAGTTAGATGCACTCAGGTTATGGTTATTTTAAATTTGGTTGGACTGGTTGTTCTGTATTTGCTTTTTTGTGGTTGTTTGACTTGATGTTTTTCACCTGTAAGTTTTAAGCTAAATCCCAGGGAAATATCTTTTTCTGTGTTCAAACCATGATTTACTTTTCTCTTGTTTTCTGAATAAATCTCTGTTTTTAAGCCACTGATTTGATCCTGTGTCCGAAGAGCCTGTTTCTTAGATCAAAACAGTCAGCTACCGAATTACAGGGTTGTTAGGTTTTTGAGTTTTTTTTGTTTTGTTTTGGTGTGTTTTTTGTTTCCAAGCTGTCTCCTGAAGGAGGATTAAGAGCTTGGGGTACCCCTACAAGAAGTCCTCCCATGTGTATCTTCCTGGGTTAGAGGGGACTTTTCTCACTCGAGTGGTGGCAGCTATCTCCAGAGTCCAGGAAATCTGTGACCCTGAGAAGTTTAAAAGTAAAGTCTGTTTACAGGCAAGGTATTTTAAAGGATTTGTTAGAATAAGGTTCCAATGAAACCACATGACCACTTTCATTCTTTTTGGAACTCATCAGACATGTGTGAACTGATGTCCATAGCACAACTTGAACCCAGGAGGTTGTCACCATAGTCAAGGATGATACCCTATCTCCATAGCATCAGATCTGGGAAAGGAGTTTATGTTGATCAGTTGGGTTGATCGTTTTCCCAGATAACTAGGCCAACAACTGTTGGCCACTTGTGCTACATTCACAAGCGAGTGAACTGTAAGCACCCTCCAATCGGGGTTGACTTTTTTTGTTCCAATAAGAATGAAACCGGTCACATGCTAACGTGGTTTCATTGGAACCTTATTCTAAAAAATATAGTCAACCCCAACTGGGTTGTGCTTACAGTTCACTCGCTTGTGAATGTAGCACATGTGGCCAACAGTTGTTGGTCTAGTTATCTGGGAAAGCGACCAATCCAAATGATTTACATTTTAAAGAATTTTGTGGGACCTCACTTTCTGCACTCACTTGGGTTCTAATCCATGTTCTACCTTCTGTTTCCCTTTGTGTCTAATCAGCTTGAAAAATCTTTCGGGTATCTGTGTACAGTTTTTGAATATCTTGATGTGGCTTCCAAGTTCTGCTGTAATACAAATAAATCTTTTAGAAAAAGAATTATAGCCTCCATTTTACACATTGTGTTTTTTAAAAATCTGGATTCCTGGTTGCTGAACACCTTTAAGAACATACCTCCATTTGTGGATCCTTCACCCTGTGTTTCTTTACCAAAGTATGAGTAGGATTCAGTGGTAGAGTCTAGAAGAAAACTCAATTCTGGTTCCCAGTCTAGTGCCTCAGCCATGTGCCACCTTGCCTCCAAGAGTCATCCTGCTCATCTTCTCCTGGCCCTCCAATGAACAGGTTGCACCAAAACCCTAGTCTCATCTGCATGCCATCAACATCTGCATGGCTCTGCCATGCTAACCACACTGATACTGGGCCATTGCACCCAGCCACCCAGTCATGCCTTTCCCAGCCTTACAATACCCTCACCTTTATGTGCTTTGAATTTACACTTTCAGTATTACTTTTGACATGTCAGGTGTGTTGTCTTTCCTGTGGCTTCCATGGGAACCCAGATTCCCAGAGAACCTGGCTACATTTGACAAAATTCTATGACTGTGCTGTTCCATTTTTAATTACTATATCACTGTCCCCTTCCTGCACCTTGGCCCCTTGAAATGACTTGAAGTGGAATTTACTACTTAGCCCCTACTTGGCTTTCACAAGATGAGCCATTCAGATTCCCATGCATTCCCCAGTTCAAGCTGGCCTTCCATCTTTGCTTCCTGCAACTGAAACAAAAGAGAGAGAGAAGGGTTGCTCCTAATTTTAACAAGGCTTCACCTTCAAAGGAGTGATCCCTTGCTGAGTAGTGAAGAATATTAACTGGTACCGTTCAGAGGCACACGCACAGAGGCCCAAAGAATCCTGCATCAAAATGTCTGACAGCTTTCACTGCATATTGCAGAGATCAGTTGAAGAGATTTATTAGCCAACTTCAAAGCTGCATGAGATTTTGCCTTATTAGCTTGAAAACTATTCAAGTAAAAAATCTTTATCAGGAGAGGAAGGATTTTTGGTTTGTTTTGCAGCCTATAGATATGGAAGTATAATGAAAAAAGCCTGAGAAAATACGGGTCCATTGCTGTCAGTGTTCAAATCAGTTGGAGCAGGACTGGGGTCCTAGATGGCATCTGTAGGGTTACCCAATGCAAGGTGCAAGCTCCTTCAACTCCCATTAGCTTTGGTAGAGAAATGTGGGTTGGTTTGTGAAGTTTCACCTGTGAAAGCCAACCAGGCACCAAGCATTAAATTCCAGTTCAAGAAATTTTCAAGGCAGGGAGAAACCTGGAAAGTTTTTAGCAGGTGACTACAACAGAGGCATTGAAAATGAAAAGCAGGGCAAGTGACCTAGACAAATTGGAGAATTGAGTCAAAAGAAATTTGATGAGGTTTAACAAGGAGAGGTGCAAAGACCTGTACTTGGGATGGAAGAATCCCAAGCATTGTTATAGGCTGGGAACTGACTGGCTAAGTAGCAATGAAGCAGAAAAGGATCTGGGGATTACAGTGAATGAGAGGTTGGATATGAGTCAACAGTGTGCCGTAGTAGCCAGGAAGGCTAACAGCGTATTGAGGTGCATTAGGGTGAGCATTTCCAGCAAATCTAGAGAACTTATTATTCCCCTCTACTCAGCACTGGTGAGGACACAGCTGAAGTATTGCTTCCAGTTCTGCCCCCACCCCAACCCCAGTACAGAAATGATGTGGATGCATTAGAGAGGTTTCAGCGGAGGTCAACAAAAATGATTAAGGGGCTGGAGCGCATGACCTAAGAGGGAGGAGAGGCTCAGGGATTTGGGGTTATTTAGTTTACAGAAGAGAAGAGTGAGCAGTGATTTAATAGCAGCCTTCAGCTTCCTGAAAGGAGGAGCTAAAGAGGATGGAGAGAGACTGTTCTTAGTAGTGAACGATGGCCGAACAAGGAACAATGGTCTGAAATTACAGAAGGAGAGGTGTAGGTTGGATATGAGGAAAAACTACTTCACCAGGAGGATGTGAAGCACTGGAATGTGTTACCAGGAGAGATGGTAGAATGTCTATCCCTAGAAGTTTTTAAGTCCTGGTTTGACATAGTCATGGCTGGCATTATTTAGTTGGGGCTGATCCTGCTTTAGTCAGGGGGCTGGACTAGATGACCTCCTGAACTCCCTTGAAGCCCTAGAATTTGTGATTCTCTCAAAAGAGAGTCACAAAAGCTCCCCAAGATTCAATGTGAGTTTAGAAAGTTGCTTCAGACCAGTCTAAAACAGTGCTGAGACCTAGGCAGTTTGCTTACAAGTAATAAAGGCAGGAAAAAGAAGAGCAGCAACACAGAGTCCCACTGCAGAATATCTTACACTTTACATTTTTTTTAGGGTAAAATCTCTAAAGTGATTCAGGCAGCAAGGAGACTATAAACTGCCTGCTTTGGATTAGGTTAAGAAATATTTAGGAGTGCTGGACATGCACAAGTCCATGGGCCTGACTCCAATTCATCTGAGGGCACTGAGAGAATTGGCTACTGTGATTGAAGAGCCATTGTGCAATATTTGTGAAAACCCATGGAGACTGGGGGAAGGTCCCCAATGATTGGAAAAGTGCAAATGTAGTGCCCCAGTTTTAAAGGGGGAAGAAAGAGATTCCAAAAACTACAGACCAGTCAGCCTTACTCAGTCCCTTGAAAAATCATGGAGTAGGTCGTCGAGGAACCCATTTTGAAACACTTGGAGGACAGCAAGGTGATCTGAAACAGCCAACATATATTCATCAAGGGCAAGTCATGTCTGACCAACCTGATTGCCTTCTATATGAAATAATTGGCCTTATGGACATGGAGAAAACAATGGATGTGCTATATCTTGACTTCAGAGCAAAGTTTTGTTACAGTCTTCCAGAGTATTCTTACTAGCAAGTTACAGAAGTATGTCTTGGATGAATGGACTGTCAGGTCGATAGACAGCTGGCTAGATCATTGGGCTCAACAGTTAGTCATCAATGGTTCAATTTCTTGTTGGCAGGTTGTATAAAGTGGAATTCTCCAAGGGTCAGTCATGGGGCTGTTTTCATTCAACATCTTTATTGATGATCTGGAAGATTAAATGGATTTCAACCACAGCAAGTTTGAGGATGACACTAAGCTGGGAGGAGAGGTAGGTACACTGGACATAGAGATAAGGTCCAGAGTGGTGTAGCTGAATTGGAGGATTGGGATGAAGGAAATCTGATGAGGCTCCAAAAATACAAGTGCAGAGTCCTGCACATAAATGGAAGAATCCCATGTACCACTTATTCAGGCTGCAGACCGACTGGCTAAACAGCATTTGTGCAGGACTGTTGTACTGGAAATTACAGTAGATGAAAAACTGGGTATGTCAACAGTGTGCCTCTGTAGCCAAGAAAGCTAACATCATATTGGGCTACATTTGTGGGAGCTGTCAGGGCTATTCCCCACTCCACAATCTGAGTGCAGAAAGTGAGGTCCCAGAAAAACTTAAAACACTTTGCCTATGAAAGGCTTTGCTTTAAAAACTCCCCAAGATCACAGATTACCTGACCCTGGATGGTAGGTGCCACCACCCACATAGAAAACAAAAATCCTTTAACCCAGGAAGACACACCTGGGAATGTCCCCCTGTAGAATAAATCCCAGATCTTAACCATCCGTTATGAGAGATCTTGGGAATAAAGAGCCGTAAGTTCATAACTGGCCTTTTAGTCTGAGGCATACACATACACAGACCCTTCTCAGCACTCTGGGATCAGATCATTTGCTTAAAAAATGTAATTTGTTCACAAAACAAGAGGAAATAGATCAAATTGGTTGCAAAACAAAGAATTACTCCCTTGGTACTCAGCTTAAAAGTTACAGAGGAAAAATATCAAGTAATTAACCAAAGCAACTAAAAAAAAGTATAGTCAGTCCAAACCAAACTCAAAATAACCATAACCTGATCCCGTCTAACCACACATTGGCTACGTCTACACATGCACGCTACATCGACATAGCTTATTTCGATGTAGCGACATCGAAATAGGCTATTTCGATGAATAACGGCTACACGTCGTCCAGGGCCACCAACGTCGATGTTCAACTTCGACGTTGCACAGCCCAACATCGAAATAGGCGCAGCGAGGGAACGTCTACATGCCAAAGTAGCACACATCGAAATAGGGATGTCAGGCACAGGTGCAGACAGGGTCACAAGGCGGACTAGCGCTTCCGGGGCAACAGCTAGCCGCTCCCTTAAAGGGCCCCTCCCAGACACACTCAGCCTGCACAGAACGTGGTCTGAGGAGCCATAGGCACACAGACCCCGGGTGCCGCAGTCATGGACCCCCAGCAGCAGCAGCAGCAGCAGCAGCCAGAGGTCCACCCAGCCCTCCCGGCAGGAGCAGGGCTTGCCCTGCTCCATGCCATGCGGGAGGCAGCTGAGCACCTCCTTGCTACACCGAAGGAGGAGCTGCCCCCAGGGCAGCAGGGCTCAACCCCTAACCCTGCAGCACCCCGCCCCCCCGCCCCGCCTCACACGCCAGCGGCTGTGGAGCTACCCCACCAGCACCGACTGGTGGGACCGGCTGGTGCTTGGGGAGTGGGACGACGACCGCTGGCTCAGGAACTTCAGGATGAGCCGGCAGACATTTATGGAGCTATGCCAGTGGCTCACCCCCGCACTCACGCATCAGGACACGGCCATGCGGCGTGCCCTCACAGTGCAGAAACGGGTCGGCATCGCTGTCTGGAAGCTGGCCACTCCCGACAGCTACCGGTCCGTGGGACAGCAGTTTGGTGTCAGCAAGGCCACCGTCAGGGCTGTCCTCATGGAGGTAAGAGAACCCACGGGGGGAGGGCAGGGCAGGGGAGGGGGGCCCGGGCAGAGGAGGGCAGGGCAGGGCAGGGCCACGCACACCCTGCTCAGCCCTCATTGGTGCTGTCCCATGTGCTTTCTGTGCAGGTTGTGCGTGCCATCAACGCCATGCTCCTGCACAGGCTCGTGAGGCTGGGGGACCCAGATGCCACCATCGTGGCCTTTGCCACCCTGGGCTTCCCCAACTGCTTCGGGGCTCTGGATGGGACTCACATCCCCATCCGCGCCCTGCATCACAGTGGAGGACGATACCTCAATCGCAAGGGCTACCATTCTGTGGCCCTCCAGGCCTTGGTGGACAGCCGGGGACGTTTCCAGGACATTTATGTGGGCTGGCCTGGCAGCACCCACGATGCCCGGGTTTTCCGGAACTCGGGCCTGTGCCGCCGGCTGGAGGCGGGGACCTACATCCCCCAGCGGGAGATCCCTCTGGGGGACACCACCATGCTCTTCTGCATCATCGCAGATGAGGCATACCCCCTCCGCCTGTGGCTCATGCACCCGTACATGGGCCATCTCTCCGCTAGCCAGGAGCGCTTCAACCAGCGCCTGAACCACGCGTGCCAGGTGGTGGAGCGCTCATTTGGCCGCCTGAAGGGACGCTGGAGATGTCTCCTGACCCGCCTGGATGCGGGCCCAAACAACATCCCCCAGATTGTGGGTGCCTGCTGCGCCCTGCACAATTTGGTGGAGAGCAAGGGGGAGACCTTTTTCCAGGGCTGGGCTGTGGAGGCCGGCAGGGCAGACGTCCAGCCACCTGCTGCCCCCAGTCGGCAGGTGGACCCCGAAGGGACCCGGGTCCGGGAGGCCCTGCGGGCCCACTTCAATGATGAGGACGCGGGGTGAACTCTGCCCAGGCCCCCCACTGCCCGCCCCTTCCTCCACCACACTCCTGCCCCAACGCCCACACCATGGAGCACCCCACTGCACCCCCCTCCCACTTTTCCCGGACAAATGACAACACGCACTAGTGGCTGAACTTAAACTTCTTTTTCTTTCAGAACTTTTTTTTTTAACTGTAAATATATGAAACAAGAACAAACGTGGAAACAAACTAATATGTACAAATAAAACAATACTAAGAAACAAGTGTCCTCATTAATAAAAAGAAAACCAGGGAGGATAAAGGGGAGAACTATTTACACGGGGGGGACGGGGCAAACGGGGGGCACCAAATAATAAGTTTAAACTATATACAAGGGGGGGGCCACGTCCCAGGCCCCTCGCCCCTATAGTCTGGCACTGGGCTTGGCCGGCCAGGAGCCCCGCCTCGGTCGCAGCCCTGTCCGGGGCTGGCTGGGGGCGGGCCGGACTGGAAGATATGATGCCCGGCGAGTCTCAGGTGGCTCCAGGGGTCCCTCGGCGCTCCAGCCCTTGGCGGTGGGTGGCGGGGCGATGGCGGACGGGACGGCGACAGGCGGAGCAGCTGGTGGTGCGGCTGGTGGAGCAGGCTGGTGGACCAGGCGGTTAAAAGTCTCCATGTAGGCCCCCCATGCCTCTTGGCGCCAGGCCAGCACCCGCTCCTGCAGCTTCAGGTGCTGCTCTGCGACCTCCAGCTGCCGTCGGTGGATGGCCAGCAGCTGGGGGTCCGTCGCCCTCGGCTGGTGGTGGTGCGCCCTCAGCTGATGGCCGCCATGGAGGACCCGGCAATTTTGACGACTGCACGGTCCCTACTTCGACGTTGAACGGCTATTTTCTTTCTACTTACATATCTTTGGCTAATTTTGAGACAGTCAGGTTATTTACTGGATTCATTCAAACTGCTTGAGAGGAATCATTTATCTATGTCTTCCCTCTGCATCAGCCAGGCAGGTCAAGACCCCTCAAACTGCAACTGTTCCTAGTTCAAAAAAGTTTCTCTTCTTCCTGTTGGCTTACCTGAGCACCCCCTGCTGAGAGTTCTCTTTCCCTTCAATCATCCATGATATGCCACACAAATTACAACAGTGATGGATGTCCATATCCACAGGAAGTTTAGGCAAACATAGTTCATAAGGCACATGTACACTTAAACATTACTATGGATTACGTGAAGAACCAACATTTGTGTAGCACAATGTCTGATATACAGGAAGGGTCTTAAGTAGCTGAGTCTGGAAACCCCTTATGAGAGACAAGCATCAGAGAGGTAGCCGTGTTAGTGTGTAGCTTCGAGAACTTCTTGTTCCCTTACGGGAGTGCGTATCAGCTACTTTGTTAGAAGCTCCTGAAATGTATTCTGTGTCAAGGTTGGAGTCTTCGAGACCAAACTCTATTGAAGGAGTTTTTTGTCAAACTCCTTGGCTGTGTGATGCCACTACAGTGCAGAATAGTTGGTCTGCAGATGAAAGCGTCGTCCCCAAACATAAGATCATAGCTTTTCTGGAGCATACACAATAGCATAGCATTCTTTCTCTGTGATAGACCAGTGGCTTTCACTCTCAGAGACTTTTTTGCTGAGAAACTTGATACGGTGAAATTGTTGATCTGGTCCTTTCAGCATTAGAATTGCCTCCACGCCATGCTCAGATGCATCTGTGGTGACGACGAAAGGTTTATCGTAATCAGGGGTTCTTCATATAAGGTCAGACATCAGGACAGCCTTAAGCTGCTTGAAAGCTGCTGAGTCCACTTTTCCACATTTGGGTGTTTAGTGGGGTACAAACTGCCTGTAATATCTGGCCAACCCTAGGAAGGATTGGACCTCTTTCTTTGATTTTGGGATCAGTCAATTTTGAATTACCTCTGCCGTTGCCTATAGAGGGTTGATAGTTCCTTGACCCACCCAGGCTATGTCTACATGTGCCCCAAACTTCGAAATGGCCATGCAAATGGCCATTTCGAAGTTTACTAATGAACCTCTGAAATGCATATTCAGCGCTTCATTAGCATGCGAGCCGCGTCTACACGTGCCAGCTACTTCGAAGTGGCCACGCCAAATTCGAAATAGCGCCCGCCACGGCTACACGTGACGAGCGCTATTTCGAAGTTGAAATCGACATAAGGCGGCGAGACGTCAAAGTCGCTATCCTAATGGGGAGATGGGAATAGCGCCCTACTTCGAAGTTGGACATCGAAGTAGGACACTTGTAGCAGACCCGCGTCTCGCAACATCGAAATAGCAGGGTCCGCCATGGCAGCCATCAGCTGAGGGGTTGATGGACGCTCTCTCCGGCCCCTGTGGGCTTCTATGGTCACCGTGTGCAGGAGCCCTTAGCCCAGGGCTTCTGGCTGCTGCTGTTGCAGCTGGGGATCCATGCTGCATGCACAGGGTCTGCAACCAGTTGTCGGCTCTGTGGATCTTGTGTTGTTTAGTGCAACTGTGTCTGGGAGGGGCCCTTTAAGGGAGTGGCTTGCTGTTGAGTCTGCCCTGTGACCCTGTCTGCAGCTGTTCTTGGCACCCTTATTTTGATGTGGGCCACTTTGGTGTGTAGACGCTCCCCTGTAGTGCCTACTTCAATGTAGCGCTGCCCAACGTCGACGTTGAACGTTGACGGCACCAGCCCTGGAGGACGTGTAGATGTTATTCATCAAAATAGCTTATTTCGATGTAGCATTCACGTGTAGACGTAGCTGCAGGCTGCCGCAGCGCTTCGAAATTGACGCGCCTTGCTGCTGCGCAGCGCGTCCAGACGGGGCTCCTTTTCGAAAGGACACCGCCTACTTCGAAGTCCCCTTATTCCATGGGTTCTTCGTGTGTGACAAATGTCTGGTTCCATGGGAATAAGGGGACTTCGAAGTAGGCGGCATCCTTTCGAAAAGGAGCCCCGTCTGGACGCACCGTGCGGCGGCAAGGCGCGTCAATTTTGAAGCGCCGCGGCAGCCCACATGCTAATGAAGCGCTGAATATGCATTTCAGCGCTTCATTAGTAAACTTCGAAATGGCCATTTGCGCGGCCATTTCGAAGTTTGGGGCACGTGTAGACACAGCTGTAGACATGGCTTAAGTGTCAAAATAGCTTATTTCGATTTCACTACGTCAAAATAAACTATTTCGATGTAGCGTTCCAGTGTAGATGTACCCTTTGATAGATTAATCGATAATGTTCCCTCGCCCTTTTCAGGGTAGATTTCAAATAGGCAGTTGGTATCATCATCCCAATTTCAGAGAGAAAGAAACTGAGGCACAAGAAAGTACAGCGACTTGGAAAAAGGCATCCACAAGAAGAAACCGGAATAGAACACAGGTATCCTGAAACTGGTGTGGTCTCTGATAGCTCACACTGCAACTCAAACACTCTGCCATTTACCAGAACTTATAAAAGAGCTAGCTGAGGAGCTCACTGATTCATTAATGTTGATTTTCAGTAAGACCCTGGAACACTGAGGGAGTTCCAGGAGCTTGGAAGAAAGCTAATGTTATAAACATGTAAGTCTGGCATTGATCCCAGGTAAGATAATGGAGTAGGTGACACAAGACTCCATTAATAAAGAATTTAAGGATTGTAATATGCCAATCAACATGGGTTTATGGAAAATAGTTCCTGTCAAACAAACTTGATTTTTTTTCATGGGATCACATGTTTGGATGAAAAGATAACAGAATTGATGTAATATACTTGGATTTATGTCAGGCACCTGTCTTATGTCATCACATTTTATTAAAAACAAAGAATGATATAAAATTAACATGACACACTTTAAACAGATTAAAAATTGGCTAACTGACAGGTCTCAAGATATACTTTTAAACAAGGAATCATCATCAATCAGGATTGTTTCTAGTAGGTCCCTGCAGGGATCAGTTTTCAGACCTATGCTAGTTAACATTTTTATCCATAATCTGGAAGAAAACAAAATCATCACTGATGAAGTTTGCAAAAGACAGAAAAATTGGCTAGCGGTAAATACAGAAGAGAGCTGGTTACAGATACAGAGCAATCTGGATTGCTTTGTAATCTGGGTGCAAGCAAACGGTACATCTTGTAATCTGACTCAATGTAAATGTATACATCCAGGATCAAAGAACACAGGCCATACTTATAGAATGGAGGATGCTTGTCTGGTGTGGACAAGAGATTTTGAAAAAAAGATTTGGGGATTACAGTGGATAATGAGCTGAAAAAGGAGTTTGCAGTGTGATGTTGTGGTTAAAAGGAATGAAGCAGTCTTTAGATACATAGAATTTGAGAGCAGAAAGCAGTCAAGTAGCACTTTAAAGACTAGCAAAATGGTTTATTAGGTGAGCTTTCGTGGGACAGACCCACTTATTCAGACCATAGCCAGACCAGAACAGACTCAATATTTAAGGCACAGAGAACCAAAAACAGTAAGCAAGGAGGACAAATCAGAAAAAGATAATCAAGGTGAGCAAATCAGAGAGTGGAGGGGTGGGGGGAAGGTCAAGAATTAGACTGAACCAAGTATGCAGACAAGCCCCTATAGTGACTCAGAAAGTTCCCACCACAATTTAAACCATGTGTTAATGTGCCAAATTTGAATATAAAAGCCAGCTCAGATGATTCTCTTTCCAAAACTACTTGACTGCTTTTTGTTTTGATAGTGTATAGACTAGCACAGCTTCCTCTTTGTTAGGATTTGAGAGGTTATTTTACCTCTGTTTGGCACTAGTGTGATTGTTAGAATATTGTGTCCAGTTCTGAGGCCAGCGATTCAAGAAGGATGTAGGTACATTGCAAAGAGTTCAGAGAATAGCCATGAGATTAACTAAAGTGTTAGAAAACCTGCCTGAGAGTAAGAGACACAGGGAGCTCAGTCTATTTAGCTTAATGAAGAGAAGGCTAAGGGAAGATTTGATTATGATCTATAAGTACCTACATCGGCTCTGCAGTCTGGCAGGGAAAGGTATAATGTGATACAGTGGCTGGAAGCTGAAACTAGAAACCCTCACAACAGAAAGAAAAGGATACATTTTCAACCCCTGGGACAATTTACCTAAGTTCATTGTGGGTTTTTCATCTCTGGCAAATTTAAGATCAGAGTTGTCTGTTTTTTCTAAAATGTCTGGTTTAGTAATTGTAGGGTGGAAGTTTTCTGGACTGTTCTAAACAGGACATATGACTGGAAGATCACAGTGGTCCACACTGACCTTCAACTATATGAATCTATGAAGTTTCCAAAAGTGTAATCTTTCCCTTGTAACATTTAATTTTACCTGTCACAAATCACCCCAGTGTCCAGGGAACAAAAGCGGTAAAACTGCTTTTCAGAGGAGAGGATGTAATGAAATGTGCTAGTCTTGTTTTAATCAGTTTTGAATGTGGAAAAGACTACCATGATCTGACAAGGGTCATGTTTCACTAGGGAAATGAATTATGTGATACTGTAGTTTCATTAACTTGCTTTACAGTCTTATCTTTATTCAGACTAGCAAACTGAATTACAGATGTCTTTCAAATGTCTGCCCCATCCCCCACCCGGGCATGTTGAAACAATCACCAAACTAAGTGACAATAATGGATGTGTGTTCTCTTTGCACTTGTCTGTTTCCTGGATTTGAAATATCCAACTTCTAAGAATTGATTTTTTTGTTCCCATGAGTTTGGCAGCTTTATACCATGCTTTTATACAATTACCCCAGCACTGTGTATTGGCACCATCCCATGGTTCATTCCTTGTCGTGGTGAGGTGGCTTGTGTGTGTCAATGACTCAGAGAGGTATGCCAATGGGAGCTACAGCTCTTGGAAGGGTCACCCAAGCTGGACAACTCAAAGGGTAGAGCCCAGACAACTTTGGATCATGTCTCCCTGAGTTAAAAGGATTTGGCTTAGCATTAACAACCCTAATTAACCAAAAGTTACAGAAATATCTACAACTACACAAGTCTTGGGAGAAGTCGGCAATCTGCACAGATTGAATATGAAGTGTGGTAAGGAAAACCGAAAGGAAGCTGCTCCACAGATGATCCTTCTCTCTCCCAGGACAAACACCCAGTTTGGTACGTGGAATGTTCAGGCCATGGATCAACTGGGGAAGACAGCACAGACTGCAGCAGAAATGAAACAGTACAAGCTTGCAGTTTTGGGTTTGTGAAAGACAAGATGGACAAAAACTGGTCAGCTACTCCTGGCAACATGAAATCCTCATCTACTCAGGACATGAAAAAGAGGATGCACCATGCAAAGAAGGTGACGGCTTTGATTTTATCAAGAGAGGCATCTGGTGCTTTAATGGAATAGACAACAGTATCACCGCATGTCATTATAATTAGATTCTATACCAAGTGCTAAAGTTACTGATTGTATAATGTTATGCACCAAAGAAACAGCTGAGGAATGTAAAACAGACTTCTATGAGAAACTGCAAAGTGTTAAGTATAAATACAGCTAGGCTGTGTCTACATGTGCCACTTCTTCCGAAAGCAGCATGGTTATGAGCCATCCAAAAGATGCTAATGAGGTGTGGATGTAAATTTCCTGTGCCTCATTAGCATATGGGCATGTGGTTCGGAGTCCGGAAGAAGCTCTTCTGGACTCCAAAACACACATACAGACGTGTTGCCTATGGGGATCTTCTGGAAGAAAACCCTCTTTCTGGAAGCCCCTTCTTCCTCGACATTTTGGGGAAGAGGGGGCTCCCGGAAGGAGGGTTTCCTTCTAGAATGTCCCTGTGGGCCGCATGTCTGCACACACATTCTGGACTCTGAACCATGTACCTATATGTTAATGAGGCATGGGAAATTTACATCCACACCTCATTAGCATCTTCCAGATGGCTCATTACCATGCTGCTTCTGGAAGAAGCGGCATGTGTAGACACAGCCATAGAGAATACACCATGGGAAAAGAAGGCGTAGGCAACATGAATGAAAATGGAAAGCACTTCAGTGACTTTTGTTCCTCAATAGATTGGAGATAGGTAGTAGCGTTTTTCCACACATAAGGACCCATGAGGTATTTGGATTTCCCCAGACCAATAGTCAGAAAACCAGATTAATAACATCTGTATCAGCAGGTCTTTCAGACATTCACTCTAGAAAAGGAGCAGGTGCAGGTTCTTAAAAACCATGTTCAAGCTTAAGAGCTATACAACAAAATTGATCAAGCTGGGACTGAGATTCAACATGGAACAGCTGAAGGATTTAGAGACAAGAGCCAGTTTCCAAATGGAGCTGTCCAACACATATGCACTTCTGGAAAACCTCTTCCCGAAGGATGCTCTCATGGAACACATTTGGGAACACAACACAACAGCCTGAAAAGAAACCTGTGATAAAACATTGGAAAAGTGGACAAGGCATCATAAAGAACTGATCACAGCATTAATTCTGAGAAAAGTGAAGGAGTGAAAAGACAGAAAAGCAGCAAACAACAACAAAACAAGAGTAGCCAAGGCAGAAGCTCAGAGACTATATTCAGAAGCCAACAAAGAAGTCAAAAAGGCTGTAAAATGAGTCAAGAAGAACTTTGTAGAAAACTTTGCACAACAAGCCAAACACCATGCAGGACAGAGAAAACTGAAAGACCTGTATGACGTCAACGGAAGCTGTCTGGGTCATAGCATACAATGGATCAGCCAGTACAAGACAAACACAAGCAAGCAGCTCAGTAAGTAGAAGGAACACTTTGAAGAGCTGCTGAACCACCCTGCCCACATGAAAACTCCAGAGTTATCACCTACAAATATACTTCTGCAAATTAACAGCAAAAGACCCATAAAAGAAGAAATCACGAAAGCCATTGTCTGTCTGAAAAGTGGAAAAGCACCTGGTCCAGACAACATCCCTGTAGAAGCTATCAAGACAGGAAGTGAGATATCAGTCAATATGATATGTATTCTACCTGGGAAAATTTGGGACACTGAGAAGATCCCACTAAACTGGAAACCTTATTAATATTCCAAAGAGAGACAACATGAAGAAATGCCAGAACTGGGAAGGCATCACTTTATTATCAATTCCAGGAAAAGTGTTCAATGGGATTCTCTTGGAGAGAATGAAGACAGAAGTGACAGACAGCTCAGGGAAGAACAGGATGGATTCCAAAACAGGAGATCTCGTATTGACTAAATAGAAACTCTCAAGCTTGGGCTACACTAGGGATCAAAGTCATTCCCAGATACGTGATTATAGCCATGCCATTTGCATACCTAGAATCGATGTATCAGGATCAACTTTCTGCCCCAGTGTAGAAAAGGGATCTTTGTGCCGATGCCCCTTATAGGCATCAACCTAGAGTACCAGGGTTAATGGCCAAGCCTAGAGGGATTGATTTTGCCTCATCTTCACACACGTAACAAAATCAGTCACTGGAAGAGCAATCATGGCACGCCAACTCCACCCCTCCAGTATAGACATATCATCAGGTTGATTATAGAACAGTCTGAGTGGAACACCCCCCAGTACACAGGCTTCGAAAAAGGCTTCAACAGCATTGCTAGAGACACTTTGTAGAAACAATTGCGATTCTGTGGCATCCTATCCAAAATTATTAACCTGATCTGTTCAATGGACAAACCCTCTACATGCCAAATTGTTCACAATGGTGTCTTGAGAAGATCCTTCCACATACTCTCAAGAGTGTGACAAGGGTGCCTATTGTCTTCTTTCCTATTCTTGATCACATAGACTAGATGAGGAGCAGGACAACAGATGGCCATCAATGGGGCATTCAATGGACACTTTTCAAACAACTAGCGGACGTTGATTGTGCTAACAATGTCACCCCTCCTTTCACAGTGACATGAAAGAATGGAAGAAAAAGTCACAACACTAGACAAAACTGCCTCAATGACTGGACTGAGCATCAGCAAGGGAAACACCAAGACAATGAGGATCAAACAGTCCAGCAACAACACCATAACACTAGGAGAGAATGACTTGGAAGAAATGGAGCAATTCACCTACCTGTAGAATATTATTGGCAGATACAGAAGAACAGACAAGGAAATAAATACCAGAATAGGGAAAGCAACAGCTGTACTCAAGACTCTTCATCCCATATGGAGATCTCAAATAATATTTGTAAAGACAAAACTGTGGATCTTCAACACAAATGCAAAGAGTATGCACTTGTATGCATGTGAGATCTGGTGTACTAAAAAGTCTTCAAAACACAATCTGCAAACATTAATAAATACATGCCTGAGGTACATCCTTCACATCAAATGGCAAGACTTGGTTACAAACAAGGAGCTCTGGAACAGAGCAGGACAAGAACCACTTGAAGTTCAAATCAAGAGGAGAAAGTGGGGATGGCTAGGCCACATTTTCACATAACCATCATCCAGCACAGTCTGTCAAACTCCCAAATGGAAACCGCAAGGAAAACACAAAAGAGGAGAACCTCAGGTGACGTGGAGAAGATCTACTGAGATTGAAGGACAACAACTGGGATATTCCAGGGGTCAGCTAGAAGTTCTGTCCCAAGATTGAGTGAAATGGAGGAGACTTGTAGATGACTGTGCTCCACCCAGAATACAAGGGTTTTGTAGTGGGGCAGAGTGGCCACCCACTGACCCGGAGGGAGAAGAACATCTCCAGCAGCCATTTTGGGCCAAACTTAACCCCTCCCAGGTACCTGACCAGGAGCTAACCAAATAGTCCTAGCCAGGAGGTGGGGCTAGGAGTATAAAAGCCCAGCCTAAGGGCTCAGTCTGGCTCCAACCTTCAGAGGAACCAGAGGCCTGCCCAACACACTCTACCTGGGAGGCTGAGGACTGTCTGGAACCACCTGGACCCCAGCTCATTCTGGATCACCTGGAACTCTGAGAGACCAGCCTGACCCAGAGGACTGGCCTCAACCCTGACCCCAGCCTGAACCCTGAGTCCACCTGTACCCTCAAGACTTGCAAGCAGTCACAGACTAGCTTATATCGCCTGAACCTCAGCTTGTCTTGGATCCCCTGGAACCCCTGAGAGACTGGTCTGACCCAAAGGATTGTCCTGAAGCCCAGCCCCAGCCTGCAACCCGAGTCCAGCTGAAACTGTGAGACCTGAAAGCAGCTGTAGACCAGCCTGGACCTCCCAGACCCCAGCCAGTTCCAGATTCCCTTGTACCCACCGAGAGACAGACTTGATGCCCAGGTATGTAACTGGGGGGAGAACAGAAGTGGCCCAGGGATTAGTAAGGGTTATTAAAGGTCCTGAATCAGGGCTGGGGCTCTCTATAAACTGCTAATTGTGTTTGTTTTGCAGCCCCACCCCTTACCAGGGCCTGGGCACTTGCAGCTGAACGACTGGTGTTGTTTGTTGCTCCACCATGACCAAGGGCCAGGCACCTGAACTATGGCGTTTGCTGGCTGCCAGCCCTGACCTAAGGCTAGGACCTCGGACCTGGGTTTCTTTCCCCCATTGCCCACCTGAAGCAAGTCTGGGTTTAGTTGACTTTTGACTGGGAGATTTGTTTTCTCTCCCACAGTAGTAGGATGGAGTGGCTGCCTACTGACCTGGAGGCAGAGGAACCCCTCCGGAAAGCCAATCTGGCTACAAGTTTAAAGAAGAAGATGTATTGTCAGGTAATTGGGGCACATGACTGGTGTCCTGGTTCATCAGTCAGGAATGCTCTTCACATTTTGATTACTGATTTGCTAAACGTTCGCAAGCCTGGGTCGCCCCTTTCAATTTCCCAGTCTACTACGGCAAAAGGCCTAATTACATTTATTGCCCCTAGTCAAGTGATTTTAGAACTCTGCATGAAAACAACTCAATGAGTGGGATGCAGCAAAGCAAGGCTGGAATATGGTACACAGAGGTCTTGCTGCACAGGAGTTCATTTCACTGCGGGAAGCAAATCCTCCCACTACATCCACAGTTGTCAGAGTACCCTGGTGTGTACTGTATGGAGATAGCAGCACCTGTGGGGATCTGGAGGCACTGAGTAAAAAGGGGTTGTGGAGGGCCTGGAGAATTTCTAAATTAATCTCTTCTACCATCAGTTTAACTTCTCTGCTGGGAAAGACAATGGAGCAAGTAATTAAGAAATTCATCTGCAAACATCTGGAAGAAGTAAGATGATACATTAAACCCTCAAAATACATGGCTTCAGGTTGTGCATAATGCACTTTAACATGAATTAAGCACAACCTGAAGCTGCTCTGTGGCTGTCACCCTGCTTAGCTGCTCACGGCTGTGGGCAGCTAGATGAGCGAAAAGCCTTCTCCCTGCCTTGCCCCAGCAGTGACACTGTCAGACTGATAGCTGTGGAGCTGGGGGAAGGCAGGGAGAAGCATCCAGGAAATTGACTATGCCTGGTGGGCTGGTCAATTTCCTGAGTCCCACAAGAGGCAGGGAGCTGGGAACCAAGCAGCAAAATGACCGGGACAAACTGGAGTGGAGGGAAGCCAGGAGACAGGCTGACCCTGGTTCCCAGCTCCCCTCCACTGCCTGGAGCCAGGAAACTGACCAAGGCTGCTGCCCTGGTCAGTCCCCTGGCTGTGCAAGAGGAGGGGAGACTGGAGCCAGGTTGCTGCTTGGTTCCCAGCTCCCCATGGCTTCTGGAACCAGGGAAACTGACCAGCTCATGTTCCCATCTCCCCACACTGGCAGGAACCAGGAAATTGACCAGGCATAAGCTGGTCAGTTTCCCAGGTCCTGCAAGCAGCAGGGAGCTGGGAAGCAGGTGGCTTCTTGGTCCCAGGCCCCCCAAGTGATGGGTAGCTGGAAACCAAGCAGCAGCCTGGTTCCCAGCTACCCTGTACTGGCAGGAACTGGGAAACTGACCAGCCATGAGCTGGGCCATTTCCTAGGCCCTACAAACAGCAGGAAGCACATGGCTGTTCAGTTTCCTGGGTTTTGCAAGTAGCGAGGAGATGGGAACTATGCTGCCCCCTGGTTTCCAGCTGCCTGCCAATCTGGGAGCCGGGAAACTGACATGCCATGGTGGGCTGGTCAGTTTCCCAGCTCCTGCAAGCCCAGGGGAGCCAGGAACCAGGCGGCATTCTGGTTCCTATCCCCCCACTCCCCAACTTGCACAAAAATTTGAGTTATGCAGGGGTTGTAGGAATGCAACCCCTGCGTAACTTGAGGGTTTATAATTTGGGTAACAGCCAGCATGGATTTGTGAAGAAGAAATCATGTCAGACCGATCTGATAGCTTTCTTTGACAGGATAACAAGTCTTATGGTTAAGGGAGAAGTGCTGAATTTGATATACCTAGACTTTAGTAAGTATTTGATACGGTCTTGCATGATCAATAAACTTGGCAAATAAAACTTAGATGGGGCTACTGTAACGTGGGTATGTAACTGGCTGGATAACTTTTCTCAGATAATAGTTATGCATGGTTTGCCATCATGCTGGAAGGGCATAACAAGTGGGGTTTGACAGGGGTCTGTTTTGGGACTGGTCCTATTCAATATCTTCATCAACAATTTAGATATTGGCATAGAAAGTACACTTATTAAGTTTGCAGATGATGCCAAGCTGGGAGGGGTTGCAACTGATTTGGAGGATAGGGTTAGCGTTCGCAACAATCTGGACAAACTGGAGAAATGGTCTGAGGTAAACAGGATGAAGTTTAATAAAAATAAATGCAAAGTACTTCACTTAGGAAGGAACAATCAAGTTCATGTATACAAAATGAGAAGCAACTTTCTAGGAACGAGTACTGCAGAAAGAGATTTAGTGGTTATAGTGGACCACAAGCTAAATATGGATCAATAATGTAATGCTGTTCCAAAATGCAAACATGGTTCTGGGATGCATTAACAGGAGTTTTGAGAGTAAGACACAAGAAATCATTCTTCTGCTCTACTCAGTACTCATTAGGCCTCAATTGGAGTATTGTGTACAGTTTTGGACAACACATTTCAAGAAAGATGCGGAGAAATTGGAGAAGGCCAGAGAAGAGCAGCAAGAATCAATAAAGGTCTATAGAATATGAGCTGTGAGGGAAGGCTGAAATAACTGGGCTTATTTAGCTTAGAAAAGAGAAGTTTAGTGGGGACATGATAGCACTTTTCAAATACCTAAAAGAAGGTTATAAGAAGGAGGGAGGAAAATCGTTCTCCTTGGCCTCTGAGGATAGGGTAAGGAGCAATGGGCTTAAACTACAGCAAGAGAGGTTTAGGTTCAACATTAGAAAAAACTTCCTAACTGTCAGGGTAGTTATGCACTGGAATAAATTGCCTAGGGAGGTTGTGGAACATGAAAGTCAGAACAGATAACAAAGGTTGGGAGAGAGTCATGGGAAGGTTTGGATACAGAAAAAAAGACTAATGAGATGAGAAACTGGTAGAGTTTGCTATGGAGCATGAGATGGTGTTCTGTAAAACAAGATTCCAACAAAAGGACTATAGGAAGTGGACATGGTGATCGCATGACAGGAAATCCAAGAACATGATAGATACAAGCTTGATTAGAAGATGGGCAACATCAGTGCCAAACTTTCCAAGGAATCGATATAGATTTGTACCACAATCAAATGACTGCAAACATCAAGATGAAACTCAAGAGAAAGTATAAAACACACTTTAAGAAGAGACGTGACAAATCTAGATGAAGAGTAAATAGGGAATGCATATAGAGCAGCACTCAAAGAGAAGATTAGGAATGCAGGGCCAGAGGAAGACCTAGGTAAGAGAGGTGAAGGGATAGCCACAGCAATAGAAGAGGCAGTTGAGCAGACTGTTCCAGAAGAAGAGAAGATTAGTAAAAAGTGGATTACATGAGAGTCACTGAAGTTGATCAAAGAGAAGAGAGTGCTGATGATCAGAAAGGATGTTTCGGAGAGGGCAGAACAGCAAAATAGAGTGAAATACAACCAGGTAAGGAAAGCGGCAGAAAGGATAAGGTGAAATGGCTAGAGGGGTAGTGTGAAGATATAGAGAAGTATTACGGTGAGTGTAAGACTAGGGAGGTGTATAAGATGATCAGGAATTTTAACAGGAAGTGGCAGCCAAAGCAGATAGCAATCAATGACGACAACGACAAGGTGCTCATGAACAAGGATAAGGTTGTGCAGCAATGTACAAAATATTGCACTGATCTGTACAAAACACAGTGGGACCTGAGTGTCTTAGAGGGACTGATCTAAGAACTGAAAGTGTTCTCTCCACCAAGCATCAACAGCAAGACTGATATTTTGAAGGAGGAAGTAGAAAGAGCAGTGAAACAACTAAAGAGTAGCAAGAGCCCTGGAAATGATAAGATCACTAGAGAGATGATCAAATGCTGTGGAGAAAATACTATTCAGGAAATACACCAGCTATGTAATATAGCATGGAAAGAAGGGAGGACACCTAAGGAATGGACAAGATCCATGCTAGTGGCAATACACAAGAAAGGAAGTGCACTGGAGTGCAAGAATTACAAACGATTGCCCTAACAAGGTATCGAGGCAAGGTGCTGATGATGATACTGAGGGAGAGACTGAGATTGCAGATAGAAGAACGTCTAGTGGATGAGCAAGAGGGATTCAGGAAAGATAGAAGTACCATACAGCAGATATTGACACTAAGGTTGATAGCAGAGAAAGCTCAAAAGAAGTACAAGATGTAGCCAGACAGAATCCCCCTGCTTTACTCCATCTTGCCCCTCTTAGATGCCTCAAAGCACGAAGGACAAAGAAGAAAGCAGCACAGTTTTAGAATGCTTGAAAGCACAGTTGTGCTTATCTCATGCACAGTCTTTTGATGCTTCAAGAACACAGGATGTACTGACCCAGTCATGACCCTGGATAACGAAAGAACACAGATAAGAGGGCTAACAAGCCAGCCGATGACCACAGGGCCTTAAATTGCCCTTGGCTGGTATTGCTAATTGATACGCCCACACAATTGTCCCAGAAGAGGAACCTTGCACCCCTATGAAAGAATTCCTGCCTTAATGATTTAGTTACCTTTATCTTACAAGTGTAAATTAAATTGCAACTCTCTTGTAAGAACTGGCGTCACAAAGGTGAACCAGCATAATTGGCATCTAACAGATAAGACAGAGTGTGCGTGACCCAAGGGGTATAAAGAAGGGTCCAGCAGACCACTCTAACTGAGCTCCATTTACCTATACCTGCCGGTCAGGTAAGGTCTTTGCCTCCCAAGGTCCAAGGGGATGCCCACCTCACGCTCTTCTTCCCGAAGGATTGAGTGGTAGACACTGGCTACGCCGGAGTCGAAGGACGCATGGGTGAGAATTATACCTGTAATGTACTTTGTGCACATTTAATAGTAAGAGCTCTGTAAACTGAGGCACTTTGTCCTCAAATGTCTAACTTTCATTTGTAGTCTAATTGGTATACCATATGTATCATCCTACTAGTAGTTAAGAAGATAGAGCTAAGAAGATAGACCTTGTAACCACTAAGATTCTTATTTCTGCCTTTTAATAAATAGTAACCATTTAAGCTTTCAGCCTGTCTCCCTCTAGTTACTGTAACTCGGCCAAACACAAAACAAAGAACCTTAGCCAGTTTGGCTATATTCAGCCTGGTCAGTGGTAAGGTGCAGTAAAAGCTGAGTGCTGAGTTGTGTCGCCTCCACAGGACAGACTCCTGGGGCACCCGTCAGCCTCCCTGGCTGCCCTCTGGGAAGGGACAGTCTGTCCTAGCGGTTAAAGACTCGGGTGAAATAAGCTCTCTGCACCAACATTTGGGGCACCCGTCAGCCACACTGGCTGCCCGCTGCAAAGGGACTGCCTGTCCTAGCAGTTAAAGACTTGGGTGCATCTCTGGGGTATCTGTCAGCCATTCTGGCTGCCCACTGCAAAGGGACTGTCGGTCCTAGCAGTAAAAGACTCAGATGTAACTAGGCTCACAGACCACTCATTTACCCGGCCATTGGCTAACACATCTACAATTGCTTCATCAATTTTCAGAAGGCATTTGAAGGTATGGATCAGAAAGTGACTTGGGCAGTGTTGGAGTTGTAGGGAGTGAATAGCAGACGTATACGGTTATTGCAGGATATCAATGACAATGAAGAGGCAGCAATGAGAATGTGTGGAGACTGGGGAAGTTGGTTTAGAAAGAGTAGAGGTATGAGTCAAGGAGATTTGATATCACTGAATGTCTTCATCATGCACCTAGAGAGAGGAATGGACAAGATCAAAGAAGAGGTAGAAGGGATATCAATGCACATGATGAGAATCAACAATTTGAGTTTCACATGTAATATACTTATCACTGAAGATGATGAAGAGAAGCTAGCAAGGATGGTGCAGGTGCTAAACGAGGAAGGGATGCGATACAGACTGATTAGTAAAACCAAAAAAACAAAAACAATGGTATTTGGAGATAAGGAAATAAGAAGGAAGACCAGTGTAGACAGGATCAAACTAGAAAAGTTTACATATCTGGGAAGCAACATAACATGATCTAGACCAGCGTTTCCCGAGGACTATGTCTACACTAGCCCAAAATACATATTCAGCACCTCATTAGAATGCCAGCAGCCGCAGGACTTTGAAATTGATGTGGCTTGCAGCCACACGGCTTGTCCAGATGGGGCTCCTTTTCGAAAGGACCCCATCAACTTCGAAATCCCCTTATTCCTATCTGCTGATAGGAATAAGGGGATTTCAAAGTTGCCAGGTTCCTTTCGAAAAGGAGCCCCACCTGGACGAGTCGCGCGGCTGCAATCCACGTCAATTTTGAAGTGCCGTGGCTGCTGGCATTCTAATGAGGTGCTGAATATGTATTTCAGCGCTTCGTTAGAAAACTTCGAAATGGCCATTTGCATGGCTGTTTCGAAGTTTTGGGCTAGTGTAGACACAGCCTAGGTGTGGTCCATGGCCCGGTATCGCTCTGTGGAAAAAAAAATACTGATCCTTAGAAAATATACAGATCACCACTATATACTATTATTATTGTGAATAAATAATAAACAGTGGAAATTTATTCATTTTTCAATTTTTATGTGTGTTCATATTTTTGGGCTGCAAAAAAAGGGTACTGAAAAAAACCAGATCCCAACTATATAAAGTTTGGGAAACCCAGATCTAGACTGTAAGAAGGACATAGTGACTAGAACAGTGAAAGCAAGAGCGAGTTTGAAGGTGATGCATAAGATCTGGAAAAGCAAAGCGATTAGCTGAGGAATGAAGCTGAGCATCTTGAAAATGTGTGTCTTGAGCAGCATGTTATATGGATGATTTGAAGAGAAGAAAGACTCAAAGAGAAGAATATTGGTGTTTGAGAGGAGTTATTATAGAAATATCCTGAGAATAGGATGGTGTGATGTGGTCAGTCTCATTCCTGGGCCCCAGGCCCTCTGTCTAGTCCACTGGCCCCACCGTATGCACCATGTTACCCTGGTTGGGGTAGGGGGCAGTCTGGGGAGGGGGAGAACCCGGTCCCCACCCACTCGCTCTGGGTTCTGGCCCAGGGACCCTGGACAGCCGCTACCTGGGAGGGCTGACTTACTTCGCCCTGGCCCCTGCAGCTTCTCTCCCTGGGCCACTTTCCCCAGATGCTTTTCCCTGGTATCCCCTTCCTTGAGTGGTAGTCATGGCAGCTGGTCTCCTCCTTAGTTTGGCTCCTTCCTCTGAGCAGTTCCTCCAAGTCTCTGGTAAGGCTCCAGGCTCTCCCTGGGTTGCGACAGCACAGCCCCCTGGGTTGCTGAAGCTCCTCTTCTCTTTTGTTGCCCCAGCTGTTTCTCTTTTATATCATACCGGGATATAAAATATATCAGACAGACAGAACGGGTCGTGTGGGTGGTGGAGTGGTGCTATATGTGAAAGATTAAATATAGACTCAAATGAAGTAAAAATCCTAAATGAATCAAATTGCTCCATAGAATCATTATGGATAGCAATTCCGTCCTCTGATAGGACTATGGCACTAGGAATATATTATCGACCACCTAACCAGGACAGTGATAGTGATGCTGAGATGTTAAGGGAGATTAGAGTGGCTATCAAAATAAAAAATTCAGTAATAATAGGGGGTTTCAATTATCCCCATATTGACTGGGTACATGTCACCTCAGGACGGGATTCAGAGATAAAATTTCTCAATGCCTTAAATGACTGCTTCTTGGAGCAGCTGGTACAGGAACTCACAAGGGGAGAGGCAATTCTCGATCTAGTACTGACTGGAACGCAGGATCTGGTCCAAGAAGTAACTATTACAGGACCGCTTGGAAATAGTGACCATAATATAATAACGTTTAATATTCCTGTGTTGGGAAGAACACCGCAGCAGTCCAACACTCTGGCATTTAATTTCAAAAAGGGGAATTATACAAAAACGAGGAGGTTAGGTAAACAGAAATTTTAGAGTAGAGTAACTAAAGTAAAATCCCTGCAGGCTGCATGGAAATTTTTCAAGGACACCATATTAGAGGTCCAACTTAAATGTATACCCCAAATTAAAAAACACAGTAAGAGACCTAAAAAAGAGCCACCATGGCTTAACAACCATGTAAAAGAGGCAGTGAGAGATAAAACGGCATCCTTTAAAAAGTGGAAGTCAAATCCTAGTGAGGAAAATAGAAAGGAACATAAACACTGCCAACTTAAGTGTAAAAATGTAATAAGAAAAGCCAAAACAGATTTTGAGGAACGGTTAGCCATAAATTCAAAAAACAATAGTAAAATGTTTTTTAAGTACATTAGAAGCAGGAAGCCCGCTAAAAAAGCAGTGGGACCCCTGGATGATAGAGATATAAAAGGAGCAATCAAGGAAGATAATGCCATTGCAGAGAAACTAAATTATTTCTTTGCTTCAATCTTCACGGCTGAGGATATTACAGAGGTTCCCAAATCTGAGCTGTCCTTTGTAGGCAACATATCTGAGGAACTGTCCCAGGTTGAAGTGTCAGTAGAAGAGGTTTTGGAACTAATTGATAAGCTAAACAGTAACAAGTCTCCAGGACCAGATGGCATTCACCCAAGGGTTCTGAAAGAACGCAAATGTGAAATTGCAGAGCTAGTAATGGTGGTTTGTAAGCTATCCTTTAAATCAGCTTCGGTACCCAGTGACTGGAAGACAGCTAACATAACACCAATATTTAAAAAGGGATCTAGAGGAGACCCTGGCAATTACAGACTGGTAAGTCTAACGTCAGTACGGGGCAAATTAGTAAAAACAATAGTAAATAATAAAATTGTTAGACACATAGAAGAACATGATTTGTTGGGCAAAAGTCAGCATCGTTTCTGTAGAGGGAAGTCATGTCTTACTAATCTATTAGAGTTCTTTGAAGGGGTTAACAAACATGCAGACGGGGGGATCCAGTGGACGTAATATACTTAGATTTCCAGAAAGGTCCCTCACCAAAGGCTCTTATGTAAATTAGGTGGTCATGGGATAGGAGGAAAGATCCTTTCATGGATTGGAAACTGTTTAAAAGACAGGAAACAAAGGGTTGGAATAAATGGTAAATTTTCACAATGGAGGGGGGTAACTGGTGGTGTTCCCCAAGGGTCAGTCCTGGGACCAATCCTGTTCTACTTTTTCATCAATGATAGAGAAGGGGATAAGTAGTGAGGTGGCAAAGTTTGCAGATGATACCAAGCTGTTCAGGATAGTCAAAACCAAAGTAGATTGTGAAAAACTTCAAAAAGATCTCACCAAACTGAGTGATTGGGAAGCAAAATGGCAAGCAAATGAAATTTAATGTGGGTAAGTGTAAGGTAATGCACATTGGGAAAAATAACCCCAATTATACATACAATGTGATGGTGGCAAATTTAGATACAACAGATCAGGAAAGGGATCTTGGAATTATAGTGGATAGTTCTCTGAAAACATCCACGCAGTGTGCAGCGGCAGTCAGTAAAGCAAATAGGATGTTAGGAATTATTAAAAAAGGGATAGAGAATAAGACGAATATCATACATCCCCTATATAAAACTATGGTACGCCCACATCTTGAGTACATGCATGCAGATGTGGTCTCCTCACCTCAAAAAAGATTTACTGGCATTAGAAAAAGTTCAGAAAAGGGCAACTAAAATGATTAAGAGTTTGGAAAGGGTCCCATATGAGGAGAGGCTAGACAGACTGGGACTTTTCAGTCTAGAAAAGAGGAGATTGAGGGGCGATATGATAGAGGTATATAAAATCATGAATGGTGTGGAGAAAGTGAATACAGAAACGTTATTTACTTGTTCCCATAATATAAGAACTAGAGGACGCCAAATGAAATTAATGGGTAGTAGGTTCAAAACTAATACAAGAAAATTTTTCTTCACATAGTGCACAGTCAATCTGTGGAACTACTTGTCAGAGGAGGCTGTGAAGGCCAGAACGCTAACAGAGTTTAAAAGAGTTTGATAAATTTTTGGAGGTTAGGTCCATAAATGGCTATTAGCCAAGGGTAAAGTATGGTGCCCCTAGCCTTTAATCAAAGGCTGGAGACAGATGGCAGGAGACAAATCGCTTGATCATTGTCTTTGGTTCACCGCCTCTGGGGCAGCTGGCACTGGCCACTGTCGGCAGACAGGATACTGGGATGGATGGACCTTTGGTCTGACCCACTATGGCCGTTCTTATGTTCTTATGTTCTCAGTCTCCTTCCTTCTCCTCACTCGTCTCCCAAACTCTCCTTCCCCACCTTCCCCTTGCCCTGCGTGGAGAAGAGCTTATAAAGGTAGCCCCTGAGTAGGATCAGCTGGCCCTGATTGATTTAGGGCAGCCTACTCCTCAGCTGTTCCTCCTTTGGTTGCCAGCTCTGTCTCAGCTCTCTTTTTACTCCTGCCTCCCCTCTCCTGGCCCCACCCTGCCACAGATGGATGCAGAAGGTCACCAAGCAGCAATTGTATAGGAAGACACAGCCAAAAGAGTACCTACTGCAGAAGGTTATACAATGGAAGTTAAAGCTATTCAGGCATATCTGCAAAATGAATGACGAACAAAAGATCAATACCCTGGTATTCAGCATAATGGACAGGTCAAATAGGAAAGGCAGACCCCACAGAGAATGGGTAGATAATAGAGCAGATTTGTGTAGGGCTAGTCTGCAGAAACTGAGCCACTCCACTCTGGACAGGGAAAGATGGAAGAAAATAGTGAACGAGGCATTGGACACCAGTGGGTGCTGAGCCCGTGATTGATGATGATGATGATGATCATCATCATCATGATGGGACACTGGCCTGTATGCCGGAGTTGCCAGTGTCCTTAGCCATATGCTAAACTGGAAAATTTTCTTAGACTGTCCTTTGTGAAAATGGATGTTCCACGGTCGTGAATTGAATTAGCCTCTCACTTCACTGGTGGTGGAAGAACCCTTCCCTGAGCTCAACCAGGCTACAGTCACCATAAAACAGGTCAGCTTTGTGTGTAAGGGAATTGTCACTGTGCAAGTGTAACACTTATAGGCCGTGTCTGCACGTGCCCCAAACTTCGAAATGGCCATGCAAATGGCCATTTCGAAGTTTACTAATGAAGCGCTGAAATGCATATTCAGCGCTTCATTAGCATGCGGGCGGCAGCGGCGCTTCGAAATTGATACGCCTTGCCTCCGCGCGGCGCGTCCAGACGGGGCTCCTTTTCGAAAGGACGCCACCTACTTCGAAGTCCCCTTATTCCCATGAGCTCATGGGAATAAGGGGACTTCGAAGTAGGCGGGGCCCTTTCGAAAAGGAGCCCCGCCTGGACACGCCGTGCGGAGGCAAGGTGCGTCAATTTCGAAGCACCGCTGCCGCCCGCATGCTAATGAAGCGCTGAATATGCATTTCAGCGCTTCATTAGTAAACTTCGAAATGGCCATTTGCATGGCCATTTCGAAGTTTGGGGCACGTGTATACGTAGCCATAAACACCACTCATCAACAGTAGGGTTGACCTTGTAGACCTCTGAAGTTAAATAGCTTCTATTGTATGAGCTAAAAGCCACATGGTCTATGGCTATAGAATAAATTTATTAACCGCTCTATGTAATCTCAGTGCCACTAGATGGGCCAGAACACCACACCCAGGAGGTGTGTGGGATACATAGGAAGGATCAAAAATCAGTGGACTCTTGTAAATCATTATAACCCATGACAGGAGGAGATTGGGTCAAAAATATATATTCTTCAGCAGGAAAATGACTGAGCAGTTTAAAACAATCAGTGGCACAGAAGTTACAGCACCATCTTTGGGCCCTGCTATGAGCAACCAGAAACAAGATACTTCTAAGGGGTTCAACCCAAGTTCTGATGATATCATGGGATCTATGGTGCTTCTTACCAATGTTATTCCAGGCCAACTCAAAATTTTCTCCCAATAGCTTAAATCATAGAATCATAGAACAATAGAGCTGGAAGAAACCTAAAAAACACATCAAGTCCAGCCCCCGCCCTAGGCAGGACCAAACCCATCAGATCAGCCCATCCAGGGCTTTGACAAGGTGAGACTTATACACCTCCAGGGATGGAGACTCCATTACTTCCCTGGGTAGACCATTCCAATGCTTCATGACCCTCCTAGTGAAAGTTTATCCTAATGTTCAACTTGGACCTTCCCAACTGCAACTTGAGACCATTGTTCCGTGTTCTGCCATCCGTGACCACTGTGAACAGCCACCCTCCAGCCTCTTTGCAACCTCCCTTCAGTAAGTTGAAGGCTGTTATCAATTCCCCCCTAGTCTTCTCTTTTGCAGACTAAATGGTCCCAATTCCCTCAACCTTTCTTCATAGGTCAATCTGAGATATTTTGGGCAGTGTTTCTGAATCACAAACCATTACCAATGGCTGCATATTATTACCAGTAGCTAGGTTATCTTGCCTAGCTAGCTCAGTTAGTGATCACATCAGAACTTGGAGCGTGTTACTCCAACCCACCAACTTCATGAAGATTTCATTTCCTTCTGTTGTATTTACCATATTGGTCAGCTTGGTATTGTACCATGGAGGTTTTTGCCTCCTTGATATTGTGCTTTGCATATGAATCTGAGAGATTCCAATTACTGAGGCTGTTTCATCTGTCAATGAGATGGATTGACAAATAAATAACATGGCTACACTCGCATAGTACCTATGGTAAACTAGAGAAATGGGCTAAAATATCAATACTAATTGCCAATTTGTTCAAGGCTTTGGCTGTTAGAACGTTCTGTGCTTTGCCACCTGATGTGACATCATGAAAACAATTCAATTATTTAACAAAAAGATTTTTGGTGAACGTTCAGCCTAGCATAGCCTCAAGGCTAGATTAGAATCCAGATTTGGATAAGGCAGGAAATTGACCCTGATTCTTCCTCTCCCCACCATTATGTTGGAAGAGTAGCCAGGCTTTGTTCCCTCTATTTTTTCCATCCATGTGTGGAATTATTTTGTTGTGTGCACTGAGGAATATGCACCACCAGTAGAAACACATAGTGTGGGCCAGGGGCACTGTGGGCGCTCTGCTAATCAGCTGGGTGGCATCTGAAACTCTTGTGGATGGCTGCCCATGTGCTCAGTTTACAGGGGACACTGCAGCCTGGTCAAATTTGAGTGAATGACATTGAAACAGGATGCCTGGGAGTCATATTAGAGTAAATTGATAGTGGGTCAGAAGTATATGTTTGCCTATGGTTCAGTGAATTTAGTTAATCTGGCCCTGTCCAATGCGAAAATAGCAATGGTTTTGAGGACCATTGCAATGCACTGGAATCCTTTTCGATGGGTACAGAACCAGATAGTCCAGTACCCTGGCCCTTTCGAAGAGCTGGTTTGAAGTCAGTGACTTACCACTGACTTCCTGTGTGGGCAGGGCTAAGTAACATTGCTTGTCTTGTATCTGAGCTCTCCATCTGCAGATGATGCTTCCCTACCTCAAGCAGGTTTTGTGCAGATCAACATATTACAGATTTTGAAGTGCTTTGAGATCTATATGTGAAAAATGCTATGCAGGTATTACTATTATTATTATCGTTATTATTATTCTAAAAAAATAAAATAACTTAAAATATCACCATATGCTGAAGTGAATAAATCTGAACTTCACTATGTATCACCTGGATTCAATAGCCGTTTATTCTTCTTTCCTTCTTTATTTGACATTCACAAGTTTGAGCTTAGAATTTTTCTCTTGGCTACGTCTACACTTGGGCAACATTTTGAAATGGCCATGTGGAGAATGGCCAAATCGGAGAATACTAAGGAAGAGCTGAAATGACTATTCAGCACCTCATTAGCATGCCGCCAGCCACGGCACTTTGAAAGTGCCGCATTTCACTCACGTGCGGCTCGTCTACCCTTTTCAAAAGGACCCTGAAAATGTTGAAAATCAGCTGATAAGAATAAGGGGATTTCGATGTTTGCAGGGTCCTTTCGAAAAGGACCCCTGTGTAGACAAGCTGCATGAGAGTGAAACATGGCATTTTTGAAGTGCTGTGGCCAGCAGCATGCTAATAAGGTGCCGAATAGTCATTTCAGTGCCTCATTAGCATTCTCCAATTTGGCAGTTAGCATGACCATTTTGAAGTTTTGCCCAAGTGTAGACATGGCCCTTATCAACCACATTAAGCAGATTTTCTATCAATACTGTTGTGATAAAGCAGCATTCATTGCCATCGATTCCCTGAAAGGTGCCCCTTAGAAGTGAGAGAATTATTATTTATCATTGTTCTATTACCTAAAAATACCAAAACCAAATCTGATACTCTTACCAAGCTTTCCAGCCCTCTGTCGTGAGCCGGGGGCGGGAGAGGGCAGGAAGGATTGCGGAATGAGAGCAAATGGATACCAAGCTGCTCACAAAATGAGAGCAGGCCACTGTGCTATTTATTTCCCCTCTCAAGGGCTGTTTCCACACAGGCCACTTTCTTCCAAAGTGGCATGGTAATACACGGCCCAAAATATGCTAATGAAGTGCAGATGCAAATTCCCCATGCCTCATTAGCATATGGCCACGTGATTTGGAGTCCAGAAGACTGTTCTTCCAGACTCCAAAAGTCTGTTTGGAAGGGCGGCCCCGGCAAGTGGGTCTTCCAGAAGGAAGTCCTTCTTCCAGAGGCCCCTTGTTCCCAAAAATTTTCAGGAAGAAGGGGCCTCCGGAAGAAGGACCTCCTTCCGGAAGCTGCCCCAGGGCCACGCTTCTGTACGGCATTTTGGAGACTGGAAGAACAGTCTTCCAGACTCCAAATCACGTGACGTTATGCTAATGAGCAATGGGGAATTTGTATCTGTGCCTTATTAGCATATTTTGGGCCGCTTATTACCACGCCACTTTCGAAAAAAGTGGCCTGTGTAGAAACAGCCAAGGAAACCTGTGGTACTAGATAATAAGGGAAGGAAGTTTAGGGGTTGTGTAGCTGAAGGGTGATTCCCACCAGGGTAGGGTTGCAACGAGGAGGGTGTCTTTGCCACGCCAAGGTGGGGTTAATACACTTGTGTGCTGAGGGCTGGATAATCAAGAGGTTAGTACAATGCGTCAGTTTCATAAGTTAGTCAGTACCAACCCTGTGCTTCAGAGGAGCCAACTTACTTATCTTTATCTAGCTATCCTAGGTAACTATTTGCCTGCCATTACCACAGTCTGAATTCCTCACAGTCTTTAACATATTTCTCCTCATAACCTTGTGAGGTAGGGCAGGGCTGTTATTCCCATTGTAGATGGAAAACTGAGGCACAGAGAGTCTAAGGGACTTGCCCAAGGTAACCCATGGAATCCATGGGGAGCCATGAATTAAACCTTCATCCAAGGCTGGTGCACCAACAATTGCACCATCCTTTATTAAAGCATTATGTGCAAGCAGAGCACAGATAGGGTCCATCTCTCCCACCCCAAGATTCCCCCTTACACTATGCTTTGAAGGCTGGTTGAAGCCACAGCTTTTAAGGGCATTTTCAGCTGGCTGCAGCCCAGTTCTGGCTCTGTTGTGTTGCCTCAGCAGCCAGGCCATGGAGGGGAATTTAGCCTCTTCATGGAATATTAAAGACATTTTAGGGTTTGAGTTAAATTTGAGTTTTGGTCAAAAACTGGTAAAGTATCAGGTGACTCCTATTTTCTCCAAACTGCTGAGCCCAGTGGGGCAACAAGAAGCCCCAGGCTCTCTCCCTTCCAGGGCCCAGGTCTACACCATACACTTTCATTGACATAACCATGTTGCTTGGGGTGTGAAAAATGCAAAACCCTAAGCAACATGGTTGCATCAATTTACCCTCCCACCAGTGTAGCCTGTACTATATTAGTGGGAGGTCTTCTCCTGTCAACACAGATACCACCTCTCCTAGAGGTGGAATCACTGTGACGATAGGAGAAACTCTCACCTTGGCATCATAGCATCTTGACTGTGTTGTGCCACAGTCTGAACTGCAGCACACAAGGAGCTGTTCTCCCCAGACATGTACATATAACTCCAGTAAAGATCACGGATCTGCAACATGGCTGTACACAGACACAAGTGTCCATGGTGAAAAATTTTAGGACCATGGCTGGTGCTCACCTTGAGTGGTTTCCTGCAAAAGGCTCTCTGTCCCTGCTATTGCTGGCAGAGGCAGGTCTGGGTGGCTTTGCATGCTGCTTCCATCCCCCATCCCTGAGTTCTGACTTTCCAGTTGACAGCCCTTTGGTCGAGAACTGTAGCCAATAGAAGCTGCAGGAAGCAGCACCGGCAGACAAAGGCAGCATATCTGCACAGCTTCCTGGTCACACCTCCACTAAGAACAGCAGGGATTTGGAGCCACATATGGGAAGCTGCCTGAGGTGAACCCCTAAAAGAATTTGTTCTCAAGGTTCCAATAAATCATGCAGAACACCCAAAAAGGAATACAAGAACAGCCCCTAATTGTTATTAAACTCTTCGTAACATACACTTGACAGTATTCTCTCTGTATGTATCTGGAAATATCCCATGAAAAATGAGGAAATGAATTTTCAAGCCATATTTTCAGGATGATGTTTTTCCTCTAGCACCTGCTATTTTTTCCACAATTGTTCAAATTTATGCTGTTTCAGTTTTCCAATTAATTTAGTATCTAATTGTCAAAGTACGAAAATAGTTTTGCAAAACTGATAAATGGTTTAAACTTAATCAGCATGCACATTGTTCCGAAATTTAAGGTAGACGGTGTATACATTGGGTGTGTATATGTGTGTCTTTGCTCTATTCGTTACATGTAGAAAACTAACATACTTTATTAGTCCTAGGAAAAAAATGTGTTGGATTTTTTTTCTCTTGTTTTAGACGTGACACTTGGCAGCTATAGGGTTTTTTCCCCACGCACAAATCAACCCTTAGCTCTTCTGAATTAAAATAATATGAAATTATTATTGTGGGAAATTTTATTGCTACTGAAATTTAAAACTGTCTGTATCCAATTCAACAGTTCGGTAAATCAAAACCCTATTTCACTTAGGGCTACAATTAAACAGAGGAAATCAAAGACTAAGTGTCAAGCAAATCTTGCTATTAATCGTTGGAAGAACTGGTAATCCAAGTATTTTTATTACAGTTTCTTTTTGTCTGAAAACTACATTTTTATCTAAAACTTCAATGCTTTGATACAGACTGTATTGTAGATGGGGCAAATTAAATAAATTACACTACAACAGTATGGTATTACATATGATAACATTACACTACTACTCTCTGCACAACTCCAAAAATAATGTAGCTTTGGTGGTGAGGTACTGTACATTCAAACTCACTAAAGTCTGTTGAATTTGTTATTATTATTTTATGTTATTTTATTTTATTTTATTTTATTTATTGTCTAGCGAGGTTACTGGTATTTTCAGTGTGGAAAAGCGTGTGTGCTATTTTCTAGGTTGATGGCTGAATAACATAACCTGCACCAATGTTCATTGTTGAATCTGGTAATTTTGTTAAGTGTCCATCATGCAGTGCTGGTGCTGACTCTTGGTTAGGATCCCTGGATGATGTGGATTAGGAGAAAGAAGACAGCAGGGGATGTTTTGTCTATAGTATAGAACAGGGATCAGCAACCCCCCGCATGGGTGCCAGGAATGGCACTCAAGTCAGTTTTCATCAGCATGCAAAGTTCATCGCTCAGCCCTACCCACCTCCCCCATGCAGCTAGGAGCTTGTTCAAAGCCATGCTGCCTGAGGATTAACATAATACCAGCTAATGCTCCCAGCCTCCACCTACATGGTAAAGCTGTGCATCTTAATTTACTTATTAATTAAGCTGTTCTAAGTAGGATTATGGGGGTTACATCTACGCATCAGCATTGTTTCCAAATAAACAATTCCAGAATGGTATTCCAAAATAGCTTGTTTAAAAAAAAAACATAGCTACACACAAGAATGCATTTTGAAATAGCAAACGAAATAGCATGCCCGGACACATGGTGCTTATTTCAAAATATTTCCCTCAGTTTGCAACATTAAGTTCTGGTTCTGAATGCCAGTATATCATTTTGCAAGCACAAAGTTATGCCTCCTATTAATTGCACCTGCATCTTGTTCCTACAATGAATTGCAGCTGAATGTCAGAGCACAGATTCACTTGACCCTTCAATTGCCCAGAAGATGGCCACATGCTATAATTTATGTTTTTGTGTTCGTTGCAATTGCAGAAAGTCAGGCGTAATTAATTGTTGGAGTAAATGCACCATAAAAATGAGAGGCTGTATTTGAGCCAGTTTATGGCTTCATTTTCACAGAAGCTGAACAACTCCAACTAACTGGCCACTAAAGACTGGAAGTACCTAGGGACCTTTGAAAATCAGGACATGCCGCCTTTGCGTCCATGGTCTGATCCAGTCTTTATGCTCTGTTTCAGTTTCTATGTCCTTATGAAAATGAAACCCAGGTCTCAGATAAATAGAATGCTGCTGCTGCTGCTGCTGCTGCTGCTGTGAAAGGAGAAAACACTTATTAGAAACTAACAGAAAGTTCATCGTGTTTTGCAGACTGTTCACTGTGATTAAAATCCCCCCTGGGGATTTGAAATTAAACTGCTGTATCTTTCTCCCATCACCTAGGTGAGAACTGCCAATGAAGTATGAAAGAAGACAGCAATCCTGCAAAAGAAAAGTGATCTTTTGTCTCTAAGATTCATTTCTCAGTTAAAGAGTCAGGCTGCCTGCTATGCAGGTGCTACTATCCCTGGGTGGCTCCTGCAGTACATGGACAAACACACCTGCGAACACCACAAATCCATTCTTTAGAAGGTGCAAAGCTACACCAGAAAGGATGGCACAAAAGAATGAAGTAGAAAAGGCCACAGCCTTTGCTGCTGAAACAAAGCCAGCCCAAACCCAGGCAGGACTACACTACAAACACTGGCTCAGCATGGCTGCACTGAGACAGCTGCATTGCTGTAACCCTTTGAAGGCTCTGCAAGGTGAAGAGAGAGCTCTCTCCCACTGGCTCAGTCACTCCACCACTGTGAAAGGCAGTAGTTATGTTGGTGGGGGAAGCACTCCTGTTTACATTATGTTTCCTATGTGGGGGTTAAAGTTGTTAGATTTTTCACACCCAAGTGATGTAATTATACTGATTTAAGTGTGTAGTGCAGACTTGGCCTGAGGGTTGGTCTACACTTACAACACTGATGAAGCATAGCAGTCATGCTTAGTGAAGATGCCACTGATGTCAATGGGAGAGCTGCTGCTGTAGGTGTAGGTTTGTCACATAGATTGGGATAAGTTATTACTGAAAATATTAGAACTAGTTATTGTGAGTTAGACTTTCCAACCCACCCTGAGGAAGGGCCTGCAAGTAGCTGCAGGTCCTAAAGCCCAGAACAGAGCCTGAAGTTTAAATCCCTCATGGAACTGAGCCACCTGACCCACCCGCTTGGGCTCTGTCTCATACTGTGCTGCTGTGACAAGCTGTAGACACACTCCCAGACCTATACTGCCACCAGAATTCACAGCGGTAGGAAGCAGCACTTACATGCAGCAGACCAGCGACTGCATTAATCAACAATGGAGAAGCTACAGCTAAAATAGCTATCCGCTTCCCAGCCCAGGACCCCAAACTGACCATCTTCCCCTTGTCAAATGCTGAACAGTAAGACTTCACCATCCAGTTCACCCCCTTTTTGGACAACATCCTCCAGAACCAAGATTCCCAAGCACTTGCCTCCAAATTACTGGTTTAGCGTAAAGCAAAAAAATAAGTTTATTAATTACAAAAAGATGTTAAGTGATAGCAAACAGTTCAAATCAGATTACCTAGTAACTAAACAAAAATGCATAATAACTCTACCAGAAAGGTAGGATGTAAATGAGCAAATTGTCACTCTGTCTGATGCCACAAGTAAGCTGGCAGATTCTCAAGATGCAAGCTGCACTTGCTTCGCAGCTTGGAATTCCCAGCTGTTTCATACATAGGCCAGAAATCCATTTAGCCTGGGTTCACCACTTCCTCTAGTTCACTCTTTGTTCCTCAGATGTTTCCAGGAGTCCCCTTGGATGGAGACCGAAGAACAACAGATGATGTCACTTTTGCATTTAACATATAATGCAAACCTTTTCTCCCAAACACTGACATCCCAAGATGGAATCATATAGGCTACGTCTATGTGTGCCACTTCTTCCAGAAGTGGCATGGTAATGAGCAGTCCGAAAAATGCTAATGAGGGGTGAATGTAAATTTCTTCCCTCATTAGCATATGGGTATGTGATTCGGAGTCCGGAAGAGTGTCTTCCGGACTCCAAAATACGTGTACAAATGTGTGGCCCATGGGGATCTTCTGGAAGGAAACCCTCCTTCCAGAAGCTCCTTCTTCCTCAAAATTTTGTCTTAGCACCTGCCCTTGCATACTAGTCATAGCACATATTACTTACAGGCTATCTGGAACATTCTCACAGGAAGCTGACGTTCTTCTGGAGTCCATTGACTTTGGAGTTGGGCCATCAACACTGCCTGGCTTCTTCACTGTTGTACCAGAAAAGCTAATTGTGGGTGTCAGCCAGAGTAAGCATGATTGAAATTCAGATGCAGAGCAAAAACTCCTAAGCTATGTCTACACTAGTCCCTGCCTTTCGAAAGGCGGATGCTAATGAGACACTTTGGCAGTTGCTAATGAGGCACTGCCATGACTGTGCAGTGTCTCTTTAGCATAATGCCAGCTGCAGCAATTCGAAAGTGCTGCTTTCGAATCGTGCACCACCTGTGTAGGTAGGGGCCTTTTGAAAGGACTCCTCAGTCTTCGAAAGCCCCTTATTCCTATTTGGTTTAGGAATAAGGGGCTTTTGAAGTCCAGGGGGTCCTTTCAAAAGGTCCCCATCTACACGGGCTGCGCGCAACTCAAAAGTGGCACTTTTGAATTGCTGTGGCTGGCATTATGCTAATGAGGCACTGCATATTCACGGAAGTGCTTCATTAGCATCCGCCAAAGTGTCTCATTAGCATCCCCCTTTTGAAACACGGAGGCTAGTGTAGACATAGCCCTAATGTTAGGTAATTACAATACAAATAGGATAATTATATTCAGTAAATCATAACTTTTCCAATGACACCTCTCTTGACCAACAGCCACCTTGCTCTGGGGACAGAGTAAGGAACTTTGTTTCTTTTTAGTGGAACAGACTGTAGGAAGAAGAAAATCTGAGACATAAACCCTCATATCAGAGGTCTGGTATGAGGCAGAAGCTGTTAATAGAATCCGGCTGAGAAGTGCTAGTCACAGAGCACTCACATAAACACATCCCAATATCAAATAGTACCAAAAATGAGAAGTCCTGTGGCACCTTATAGACTAACAGATATTTTGGAGCATAAGCTTTCGTGAGCAAAGACCCACTTCACCAGATGCAGCTGCATTTGAGTGGCTCCTGCGGTGGCATCTGATGAAGCAGGTCTTTGCCCACAAAAGCTTATACTCCAAAATACCTGTAAGTGTACAAGGTGCCACAGGACTTTTCATTGTTTTTGTGGATACAGACTGACACAGCTACCCCTCTGATAGATAGTACCAAAGCATTCTGATATTGAGGATACTACAAAAACAATCCCCAAGGCTAAGAGGCACATACTAAGCTCACCAAAAAGATAAGGGAAGGACAACAGCAAGTTAATAGAGATGTTTTGATCCAACTAACATGTACAAGGTCACATCAGGTGGCAGGCAGCACTAACTTGTTTGTATCAGGGTATAAAGATGTGTTTCAGAGGAAGTATCTTTGATAGGCCTAGGGACAGTGGACAGTCTTGCCACTGACTGAACTGAGCATTGTCTTAGGCACTCATGTGTTTGTAGCTTTGCAGAGTCTGTCAACAATAAACCTGTCCTGGTGCCTTCATCCCTTAACAGTTCTTATGGCATTTGGGTGGCTTGCTTGAGCTCTGTGATGCCAGCTGTCTGTGCGGACTGGCAGAGCACACAAAAGGAATACACACACAGCCAAACATCTGTCAATGTCAAACTACCCCACACCTCTGCTTCCAAGAGTTCCTGGTCCATGAGTAGGAGGTAGAGCCAAAGTTCTTCCCTTACACTCCCTACATATTGGATTGAAGTGAGAGCATGGCCCCAGCTCTCCTCCCTAAAGCTTAAGTCAGTCTGACAATGCCAAACAAGAAATAAGGACAGGTAGCTACAGCATGGCCAGTTAATAGAGGTCACGGTGTAGCCCTAGAGTAGTAGTAGTAGTAGTAGGCATCCTTCAGTCTATGTAGACTATGGATTGCGCCCTTCGTAGTTCCATTTGGGATCATCATTTGCAGCGTCGACTGTGACTGTGAAGGCCACACGAGAGTGACAGTCCTTGCTGCATCTGTTGCACGTGTAATGGGTGTCTGGCAGGTCCTAACTGTGCTTTCTGTGGGCTCGCTTTTCCTCTGCTAGCTGTCTGATCCTCGTCTCACCCTTCTGAAGGCCCTTGTGTAGTTCCTGCCTCCGTCTGCTGTGATCGTCTGCCAGCTCCTCCCAGCTGTCCAGCTCGATGTCCACCTCCCTGAGGTCCCTCTTGCAAACATCTTTGTAGCACAACTGGGGGTGTCCGGGAGGTCTTTCGCCAGAGGCTAGCTCGCCATACAGGATGTCTTTTGGGATCCTTCTATAGTTCATCCTGTGGACGTGGCCAAGCCAGCGGAGCTGCCGCTGCCTAAGGAGGGTGTGCATGGCTGGGATTCCAGCTTGCTCAAGGATGGCGGTGTTGGGCACTCTGTACTTCCATGATATTCCAAGGATGCACCTGAGGCAGTGCAAGTGGAAGACGTTCAGCCGCTTTTCCTGGCGGGTGTACAGGGTCCAAGACTCACTGCCGTAAAGGAGGGTGCTGAGGATGCAGGCTCTGTAGACTTGCATTTTCGTGTGGGTGTACAACTTGATGTTATTCCACATTATCTCACTGGGTCTGGACAGAGTTGTGGCTGCTTTTCCGCTCCTCCTATTTAGCTCAGTCTCCAATGACAGAGTGTCAGTGATGGTGGACCCGAGGTAAACAAATTCGTGAATGACCTCTAACGTATAGCTGTCAATGCTGGTTGATGGAGGTTCAGCAACATCCTGACCAAGTACCTTTGTCTTCTTTACGCTGATGGAAAGCCCGAAGTCCTTGCATGCTTTGGAGAGCTGATCCAGCAGTTTCTGAAGCTGGTCTTCTGTGTGTGACACGGCAGCAGTGTCATCTGCGAACAGCATATCTCTGATGAGGACTTTCTGCACCTTAGATTTAGCTTTCCCATCAGATTGTGTGTGCAAAAAGACGCCCTCTGTTGAAGATCCAAAGGTGTGCTTCAGGAGGAGTGCGAAGAAGATCCCGAACAATGTAGGAGCAAGGATGCATCCTTGTTTGACGCCGCTCCTGATGCTGAAAACATCCGATAATGTGCTGTCATAATGGATGGTTCCTCTCATGTCTTCGTGGAAAGACTGGATCATCCTGAGTAACCGTGGTGGACAGCCTATCTTGTAGAGCAGTTTGAACAGTCCATCCCTGCTGACCAAGTTGAAGGCCTTGGTCAGGTCAATGAAGGCAACATAGAATGGCTTCCTCTGCTCCCTGCATTTCTCCTGCAGCTGCCTCAGAGAGAAGACCATGTCAATGGTAGATCTCTCTGCGTGGAATCCACACTGTGATTCAGGATACACCCTCTCAGCAATCTTCTGGAGCCTGCTGAGGATGACGTGAGTGAACAGTTTACCAGTGATGATTAGGAGGGAGATTCCACGGTAATTGTTGCAGTCGCTTCTGTCTCCTTTGTTCTTATACCAGGTTACAATGTTAGCATTGCGCATATCCTGTGGAACCTCTCCCTCTCTCCAGCACAAGCACAGTAGCTCATGTAGGGGTTCCAGGAGGGTGTCCGTGGCACACTTGATTACTTCTGGTGGTACTTACTGGCCTGGGACCTTTCCTACTGCAATGCTGTCAATGGCTTTCTTCAGTTCATCCACAGTTGGTTCCTGATCCAGTTCGTCCATTACTGGTAGGAGCTCAATGGCATTGAGGGCTATATCAACCACAATGTTCTCGCGTGAGTACAGCTCAGAGTAATGCTCGACCCAGCGCTCCATCTATTTGGCTTTGTCAGTGATGACTTCACCAGATTTGGATTTCAGAGGTGCCATCTTGTTCTGGGTGGGTCCTAATGCCTTCTTGATGCCCTCGTACATTCCCCTGAGATTACCAGAGTCAGCACTGGTCTGGATGCTGCTGCATAGCTCGAGCCAGTAGTTGTTGGCACAGTGCCTAGCTGTCTTGCTGTACTGTTTTTCTGGCTTCTCTGAGTGCTTGAAGGGTACTCTGGCTCAGTGAGCATTTGTACTCCAGGAGTGCAGCATGCTTCTTTTCGATGGCTGGAATCATCTCACAAGAGTTAGCTTCGAACAAGTCATTTGTGTTTCTGGCTTTTCTCCCAAACACAGACAAGGCCTTGTTGTAAATTGTATCCCTCAGATGCTGTCATCTGGATGTCACATCGGCGCCCCCAGGGCTGCTGTGCAAATTCTCCTTAAGGGTCTCTCTGAACTTTTTGGCTCTCTCTGAGTTTGCTGTCTTTCTGGCATTAATGCAGGTACTTCCAGTTGGTTTAGAGTGGTACAGCTTCTTGGGTCTCACCTTGAATTTGGAGCAAACTAGCGAGTGATCTGTATTGCAGTCGGCACTATGATAGCTGCATGTCAGATGGACTTTTTTGAGAGTGAGCTGCTTTTTGGGGTTTGTGAATCCTTTGCAGATGAGTCCCCATCTTTACTAATGCATCTGTTATTCCTAAACATTACCCAAGTGATACTCACCCAATGGGTGCTTTGCAAATTCCTGTCTTTAACTTTTGAATATTCTTTCTTTCTTATGCAATTGTTGACCTGAGTCACTCCTCATTGTTTCTTCCTGATTAGATGGCTGAGACTTATGAATCAGGGGCATAATTAATTTTCAGTTGGATAAACATTTTTACTCTAATCTTTGAAACTTTTGAATCCTTGAGCCTTTGATTTCTTTTACTGTTCATGAGTTTTAGCAGTTATCATAAGCTTCTTAATTGCTAGCTTGTGATTCATGTAAGATAAGTAGGAAGCCTCAGTGCAGAATTTAGCACACAGTCATATGATTTGCAAAATGACCCCACCATGCCTGGTTCCAGCTGAGTTTCTTGCTGCTGTTCATGGCAAAGATACCCAGGATGAACTGGTTAATGGAGCCTGAACTCATCTTTCACTCCTGAGATTGCTTCCTCTACTTTGTGCTGCATCTGATATGATAGAGGTATATAAAATCATGAATGGTGTGGAGAAAGTGAATATAGAAAAATTATTTACCTTTTCCCATAATACAAGAACTAGGGGACACCAAATGAAATTGATGGGTAGTAGGTTCAAAACTAATAAAAGGAAATTTTTCTTCACACAGCGCACAGTCAACCTGTGGAACTCCTTGCCCGAGGAGGCTGTGAAGGCCAGGACTCTATTAGGGTTTAAAAAAGAGCTTGATAAATTTTTGCAGGTTAGGTCCATAAATGGCTATTAGCCAGGGATAAAGTATGGTGCCCTAGCCTTCAGAACAAGGGCAGGAGATGGATGGCAGGAGATAAATCACTTGATCATTGTCTTCTGTTCTCCTTCTCTGGGGCACCTGGCATTGGCCACCGTCGGCAGATGGGATGCTGGGCTCGATGGACCTTTGGTCTGACCCAGTATGGCCATTCTTATGTTCTTATGTTCTTATGTTCTTATCTAAAAGGTTTCCAAAGCTATGGAACTTGGTTGGTGGCTTCTTTTTATAAAATAACAAGGATAGTAGGCTGTATTTGAATAATTGAGCAGATCCATTTGAACTTCAGAGGTTCAAGCAGAACTTTTTGGAAAGTTACAGGTTCCAAGAGAAGGATTTAAAACAGAGGTCAGAAACCTGTCCAAGGTGGAGTGCAGCAATTTGACCTTTTAACCACTATGTACAGTCCAAGTGCTGGTGATACTTTTTAAAGTCACTAATAATCCTACTTACATCAGTTTCATTAATAAATAAACTAAGAAGAAGAGCTTTACCCTTTAGGTGGTGGTTGGTAGCATTAGCTGGCCTTTTGTTAATCCACAGGTGTTATGGCGTTGAGTAAGCTCCCAGCTGCCTGAGGGAGGAGAGACAGGGCTGAGCTCCAACCTCATGTGCTGATGAAAATCAGCTTGCGTGCCATTCTTGCTGACCCCTGATTTAAAATGTAGCAAGATCTCAGTCACATAACTCCTCTGCTAGGTTCCACCTGTTTGTCACAATGACCCTCTGCTAGGTTTCATCCATTGGGAAGATATGAATGCATTTATCAAGAAAAGTTATTTTCCTAAGAAAGACTTGAAATTCGCTCTGCTTTAATACACACTTTTCTTTTTGGAAGGTTTGTCAGAGAGCCAAGAGAGGCTGATTTCTCAGAAATACATGTTTTGCTTTTATTTCAAGAGAATTATGTTTGGTGCAGCGGCACAGATAACAAAGGGAGCCCAGCTATTGCAAGTTCAAAGTCAACTTTTATTTGTATGTGTGCCTGTGTAGAATGAGCCAATGTAATACACGCTTCTGGTCTGTAGAGGAAGCTCAGAAAGGAAGTCAGAGGAAAAGAAAGTTTAATCTAAGTGAAAGTGCATGTTACTATTTTAACTCTGTGACTCAGCTGCAGAGGGGATGAATCTGGTACAGCTCCAGCTAGCAAGACTGTCTCTTCAGTTGCAGGTGTCTCACCTTCTGGTTTACTTCTGGGCGTCCCCAGTTAAGTCCCTGGTGCACTGATGGAGATGGCCTCCATCACAAAAAAGAGGAAAGCAAGTTAATGAAACTGTCACATGTCTGTGAATTCATTCTAACCCAGTATCTGCTGATTCCTATTTACTGCAACAATGCGGCCAGGGGTCATAATGTTAAAGTATCTCACACTATTTAATTTTGTTTAGTGAAGACCCAGCTCCTGGAGTCCTGTGAGTTTTGTGTAAGAAACTCACCTTCATATTTATAAAAAGAAATTTCTAGGCTTTGTGGCTGCAGAGAAAAATCTTGGAAATGTCAGATGGGTGTAAACTATAACTGGGATTTGTGAGAGTTAATAGGGGTCTGGGAAAGCAATACAATAGTTGGTGGGGGTATTGGCAAGGGCAGGGTCTGTCGTTGCTGATCTGTAGATGTGTTTTCCTTGCTGCTTAAGGCCTGGACAAACAGATGAGCAAGTAGCTGCATCACAACTGCAACTTGAAGACAGTAACAAGACAAACGTGTTCTTTGCTAACAATGTCATTTGGAGACAAGTATCAGAGGGGGAGCCAAGTGAGACTGTATCTTCAAAAACAAGAAAAAGTCCTGGGGTACTGTATACACTACCAGATATTTTGCAGCATAAGCTTTCATGGGCAAAGATCTGCTTTGTCAGATGCAGCAGGTCTTTGCCCACAAAAGCTTATGCTCCAAAATATCTGTTAGTCTATAAGGTGCCTGTAGTGGGGTGGGATGGCCACCTCACTACCTGGAAGTGGAAGACTCCTTCTGGCAGCCATTTTGTGTACAGCCTGGCCCATCCCAGTCACCTGACCAGAAGTCAGAAGGTAGGGGCCAGACCTATAAAAGCCCAGAAAAAGAACTCAGTAGAAGCAGAGCCTCCAAAAGGGTCAGAGGATGGCTTTGTACTCCCTGCCTGGCAGCCTCTAGTGGAGCCAGAGGATGGCTCTGGGCTCCCAGCCTAGGAGGTGGAGGACTGGCTGAGGGAGGCTGAGGCCTGGATTGGGCCGGCTGGGCCCTTGCCAGTCCTGACACTCCACGGACCCCAGTGGGACCTGCTGCCTGGAAAAGACCAGCCAGCCCCAGAGGACTGACCAGAGTATCTGCTGCAGCCTGCACCACAAGCCAGCCTGAGGCAGCTGAACTGAGAGTCTGTGCAGGCCTGGATTGGGCCACCCGGATCTGATACCCTGTGAGCCCCGAGACTTCAGTGGACTTTGGGTATGCGCAGGGAGAGAGACCGGGAGTGGCTCAGGGGATAGAGTGGACCAGTAAAGATCCTTGGGCAGCGTGCTGCACTGTGGATTCCTCGCTGATGCATACAGCAGGCTGCACTGCTGCAACCAGGGCCCCTGGGCTCAGATGTGGTGGAGTGGGTGGGCCCATGTCTGCTGGGTGCCAGTCGACCCCCTGCCTCACCAGCACAGGCAGAGGGTTCTGTGTGTTTGCTGCCCTGCCCTGAGCTGGGGCCTGGGCAGCCCATGAGACTGTGTTTGTTGCCTCACCCTGCACCATGGCCTGGGCCTGCCCCGCCTTGCTCCAGGGCCTCGGCTCCTTTTTGAAGTGCACCATCTAGCCCTGAGGGGGCCACCTAAAGACTGTTGCTTGCACCCCGGCCTTGCTTCAAGGCTTGGGATTGCCGCCCTGCCCTGCGCTAGGGCCGGGGGCCACCACAGACCGTGGGCTTGCCGTCGCCATGACCTACAGCTAGGCCCTGACTTGTTGAGCTAATTTTCCCCAGCACCTGTCTGAGGTAAGGCAGGGGGCTTGAAATGTTGTTTCTCACCCACCTGAGGCAAGGTAGGAACCCCTCCCCCAAATGAGTGAGTTGGGGGGGGTTGTTGGACTCATGGCAGTGGGGCAGGATGGCCACCCACTGATCCAGAAGGGCAGGAGCCCTTCTGGGAGCCAGAACTGTCTACAGTGCCAGAGGACTTCTTCTCTCAACTTATGCTGTCATTTACACCAATGAAAGAAAGGAAATCAGAGTACTTCTGTTTTATACCATTTTGTCTGTGCTAAGCAGCAGCACAGCGTCGAAGGCCATGAAAGTTCAGGTCCATAGTTTTAGCCGATATGGTACATTTAGCTCAAATATATTGCTGCTGTATTTACATTAATGTAAAATGCACACTACTCAGTACTGATAGGGCCTCAGCTGAAGTATCGTATACAGTTCTGAGAACGACACATTGGAAAGTATGTGGAGAAAGTCCAGAGGCAAGAACAAAAATGCTTAAAGATCTACAAAACAATGCCCTGTGAGGCATTTTTAAAGAGTTTCTTCAGTCAAAAAAAGAGAAGACTGAGGAAGCGACATGCTACTAAACTTCAAGTATGCAAAAGAGTTCCATAGAGAGTGAAGGGTGGGTTGGGGGTGTGAGACTTACTCTTGTAAACCCAGGTTTCTGAGTTTCATCCTTGAGGAAGCCATTTGGGGTTTTGGAATAAATAGACTTTTAAAAAAAATCTGCAAGGGATCATGCTTGCCTCTGCCAAGAAAAGCAGGGGACTGGAGTCAATGGCCTCCTGAGGCCTCCTATGAGGTATGTATCTCCATATGTTTAGAAAGAGAAGGCTGATTGTGACACACACACCCCTGGGCTTTATGAAAAATGGGATATGAATATAAATATGCATAACTCAGAGATGCTTTGGACAAAGTATTTCTTGTGATCAATAATTTTAATGTTATAACCTGCTGAATCTGTGTATCATTTCTGTACATGTATCCTATGTGAAGTTGCAAATATGGAGTGTATGTCTGTTTATAGTTTTAAAGATGCTAATGGTAGCCATTACTGATGCTCCCTGAACAACCCAAAGGACTGGATTATCTACCCTAATGACTGAGCAGTCAATCTGATGGTTTGGAAAAGGCTTTATTCCTTTTGTGCCTTCCCCTAACTTGCCCTTGTATACTTGTGCTATTTGTTTCAATTCATCCTTTGTAATTTGGTCTAGTTTCCACTTTTTATAGGACTCTTTTTTTCAATGTTTAGATCATTCAAGATCTCCTGGTTAAGCTAGTGTGGTCTCTTACCATACTTCCCACCTCTTCTATGCCATGAAATAGTTTGCTCTTGTGCCCTTAACAATGCCTCTTTGCAAAACTGCCCACTTTTTCTCTTAAACTTACTTATCAACTCCCTGAGTTTGCTAAAGTTTGCCTTCTCAAAATCCACTATCTTTATGTAGCTGTTCTCCCGCCTACCATTTCTTAAACTCATGAACTTTATCATTTCATGAACACATTCTTTCAAGGTGCCTTCAAATTCTCAACCAGTTCCTCCTTATTGTTATAATCAAATCATAAACAGTCTCCCATGAGCATCTTTATCAACATCCTGAAATAAAAAATCACCTCCAATATATTCCAAGAACTTGCTGTGCTTTGGATAATGGTCTTGGTTGTTCAGAAAAAGCCTCATATATCTGGTCTATAGTAGACTCCTACCATGTCATCAGCCTTTTTTTTTTTTTTCGCTCTAGTTTTTATTTGCTGTGCTAAGGTCACAGTGCACTTTCTGTCTCTAATGTTATTTCCCAAAAACTTTTTGAACAGCCTTATATTCATTCCACACTCTAATGAAACCATATGTTGAAACCTTGAAATTTTCCACATGACAATGTTGTTTTCTTGGCAGCCCAAGGACTGAAGGGCATGAGGGGCAAACTGTGCTGTTAGCTCAAGCAGTTCTGTTAAACAAACACAAAAACTCATCACCAAATAAATCATTTGTTTGGTCTTTAAAGTGCTACATTTCTGCTGTTTTGTTGGAATACAGACTAACGCGGCTACTTCTCTGTTACTATACAGACAGTGTATTAACGTAGGACATTGGAAAGATGTTTGCTAAATTCTCTTCTTCATTATTTCCCAACTTTCAAACTTCATCTTTCTATTTGTCCTTGACTATGTCTACACGAGAGGCTTTTCCCAGCAAAACTGGGCTTTTGTCAGGAAAAGACACCAAGTGTCTACACGTAAAATGTGCTTTGTCGACATTTTGTTGATAAAACCAGGCACATCAGCCAGCAGTGTTATACCTCTCCCTGTTCAGCTATAGTGCCTCTCTCAACAGTGTTCCATTGACAAAACAGCTGTGGAGATGTTCTGGTGCACTTCTGACAGCAGACAGTTTTCCAGTTCACCTGGAAGCCCTGTTTGCAGAGCTTCCTTCAAGTTAGCCAGTCTGACTGCTCTCTATCAACAGAACAGATTTCTCTTTTGCTCTGTAGATGGAAGTAACACTTTGAAGAGCTACTGAACCGCCTTGCCCACATGGAACCACCCGAGTTACCAACTGCAAATATAGCACTGCAAAACAGCAGCAGCAGCAATATAAAAGAAGAAATCAGAAAAGCCATTGTCCATCTCAAAAGCAGAAAAGCAGCTGATCTAGATAACATCCCCCAGAAGCAATCAAGGCAGGTAGAGAGACATCAGTCAACATGATGTACAGTCTATTTGGGGCACTGAAGTGATCCCATGGGACTGGAAACATAGCTACCTTATCAAGCTCCCAAAGAAAGGCAACCTAAAGAAACACAAGAACTGGAGGGACATCACATTACTGTCTATTCCAAGAAAAGTGTTCAATTGTCTCTTGGAGACAATGAAGACAGAAATTGATAGACAGCTCAGGGAAGAACCAGACAGCTTCTGAAGCCACAAATCTTGTACTAACCAAATAGCAACTCTCAGTGATCATGTAACAGCCACTTGCGTGGAACTCCCCCCATACATAACCTTCTTAGACTTTGAAAAAGCCTTTGACAGCATTGATAGAGACACATTCCCTGTGTCTACACGAGCCCCTTCCTTTCAGAAGGGGCATGTTAATGAGCGGGTTCGAAATATACTAATGAGGCACTGCCATGAATATGCAGTGCCTCATTAGCATAATGGCGGCCACGGTGATTCAAAAGTGTGACTTTCGAATCCCATGCCACCCTTGGAGATGGGAACCTTCCAAAAGGACCCCCCGCATTTTCAAAAGCCCCGTCTTCCTATCTGGTGTTAGGAAGAAGGGGCTTTCGAAAACTGGGGGGTCCTTTTGGAAGGTCCCCATCTCCGCAGGTGGCATGCGATTTGAAAGCTGCACTTTCGAATCACTGCAGCCACCATTATGCTAATGAGGTGCTGCATATTCATGACCACACCTCATTAGCATATTTCCAACCCGCTTATTAACATTTCGAAATGGGCTCATGTAGACCCTGCCATTGTGGAAACTGTTGCAACACCATGGCATCCCATCCAAAATTATTAACTTGAGTCGTTTGACGTACAAGCCCTCAACATGCCAAGTTGTTCACAACGATGTCTTGACAGAATCCTTCAGAATACTCTCATGAGTGCAACAAGGGTGCCTTTTGTCACCTTTCCTGTTTTTGATCACAATGGAGTGGGTTATGAAGAGGACAACAGATGGCCACCAATGAGGCATTCAGTGAACACTTTTCAAACAGCTAGAGGACATTGATTTTGTTAGTGATGTCACCCTCCTTTCACACTGACATGTAAGTATGGAAGAAGAGGTCACAACACTAGACAAAACTGCCATAATGAATGGACTGAGCATTAGCAATGGGAAGCCCAAGACAAAAAGGATCAATCGTTCCAACAAAAACACCATTACACACTGCGAGGGGATGACCTGAAAGCCGTGGAGCAGTTCATGTACCTGGGGAGCATTATGGGCAGAGATGGAGGAACTGACGAGAACATCAGTCAATGCCAGGGTAGAGAAAGTAACAGCTGCATTCAAGACTTTCCATCCCATATGAAGATCACAAATATCTGTTAAGATGAAACTGTAGAACTTCAACAAAAATGTGAAGAGTGTGCTCTTGTGTGGACACGAGACCTGGCGAACTAAAAAAAAAATCTGCAAACCACAAGCTACAGACATTCATATACAGATGTCTGAGGTACATCCTTCACTTAAAATGGCAAGACTGTCACAAATGAGGAGCTTTGGAACAGAGCAGGACAAGAACGAAATGACATTCAAATCAAGAGGAAAAAAGTGGGGATGGCTGGGCCCCACGCTTGGAAAACCATCATCCAGAATAGTCCATCAAGCTCTGACATGGAACCCACAAGGAAAATGCAAAAGAGGAAGACCTTGGACAACATGGAGAAGATCTACTGAAACTGAAGGACAACAACTGGGGGACTACTGGAAACAGCTAGAAGTTTTGTCCTGAAGCAGAGGAGACTTGTATATGACTTATGCTCCACTCAGGGTACAGGGGTTAAGTACTACTAGTAGGTCCTGCATCTGTACAGGAAACCCATGCAGCTCCAATACAGGCTTGCTAAATCATTCCCATGACAGCAAGGCTGCAGATGGCTGGTATGGAATTGCCCAGGAGCCATTGAGCAGCAGGATGGCCTCCCCTGTCTCCTTTCCCCATCATGTGGGAACTTGTCCCTCAATCTCCTCTTTCTCACAGTCCTGGCTGTGGGTCTCTGATCTGTGATCCAAGCCTCCTCATTTTCCAAATTCCTTCCTACTATGCTAGTTTTGGGTATATGGGGGGCAAAGCAGCGATTCAGATATTGCAGAGGCTCAGATACTAGGTTTTCAAAGAAATAGGGGTAGTGTGTACACACACACACACACACCACACAATCTGAAGCCTCACGTATAGGCATGCTCATATGCATAATATAGACATACCTATACAGTTATATAATACAGTCCCCCATACATACAGAATAAACACACACACACACACACACACACACACACAGCTGCTTCATTCAAACCTGTGTGAGTTCAGCACTACTTCAACAGAGATGGGATTTTCTTGATGAGGACACAGTAAAACAGACAAGTTGCGGGTCATGGTCTGGCTTTTCCTTTGTCTGTGTCAGATCAGAAGCAGTGGTGTCCGAAGTGGTTCCTCGCAACATCAGAACCTGTTCTGTCATTTTAAGACATGCTTGGCTGTATCAAAGCAGCTCCGGAGAACAAAAGTCAATGCTGAAGCTTCCTTCAATCTCTTTTCTTGCCATGTTATTCCACTGCTTCCCTGTGGTAAATGTGCGGTTGTAGATATGTGGCAAGGTTAGCCTACTCTTTATCACATTAGAACATAATAGGCCTGGGCATTAAATCATGCAGAATGTAAAGCAAAAGGCAGATGTTCTGCTCCCCCCTTGCTGGCTGGGAAATATGCTATAATGTGAAACAAATTGAAAGAAGAAATAAAATTTTGTCTTGCCTTTTGCAGCCTGGAGAGAAGCTGGCTGAGCTCTGGTAGAAAGGCCAGACTGGTAGCATTACGTTATGCTGTCACACTAGAGAGGCTGAATTTAGGTCTGGAGTTTGACACTGTCCCTCAAAGCAGCATGAACCCCTATATTCTTCCCTTCCATATAATTATGATATATTTCATACAAAGCATGCCATGTAAGCTATTATATGAAAGAGCATGATCAGCTGAATGATTGTTACTGAAATATGTTGTAAGTTCGACAGTCACAGGCCGCGTCTACACGTGCCAGCTACTTCAAAGTAGCCGCGCCAACTTCGAAATAGCGCTCGTCACGGCGCTATTTCGAAGTTGACATCGACGTAAGGCAGTGAGACGTCAAAGTCGCTACCCCCATCAGGAGATGGGAATAGCACCCTACTTCGACGTTCAATGTCAAAGTAGGGAACGTGTAGTCGTTGCACGTCCCGCAACATCGAAATAGTGGGGTCTGCCATGGCGGCCATCAGCTGAGGGGTTGAGAGATGCTTTCTCCAGCCCCTGAGCTCGATGGTCGCCACGTGCAGCAGCCCCTTAAAGCTCCCCGCACCCTGCCTTCCTGTGCAGGAAGCTGAGAGAGTGTGCAGGTGGCAGCCTAGCCACGCGGCCAGCCTGCATGCTCCTCTGCAGTCTGAACAGTCGCCCACCGCTGCGATGGCCGCCCCCCAGCCCCCAAAGCACCTCCAGGGCACACCCCCCGCAGGGAAGCCAAGGCTCCCAGACCAGCAGCCAGGCTGGGAAGCGGCAGCGGGGCCCCTCCTGGACGGAGGCCGAGCTTCGGCACCTGCTGGGGCTCTGGAGTGAGAAGGAGGTGCTCCAGGTAATGGGGAGCAAGAGGCGGAACGCGGATGCGTTCGCTTGGCTGGCCGAGGGCCTGGCCGCCCGGGGTCACCCTGCCCACACTCCGGATCATGTCTGCAGTAAAGTGAAGGAGCTGCGGCAGGGTTACACCCGGGCCCGGGATGCGGCCGGCCGATCTGGGGCCGCCCCCGTCATTTGCCCCTTTTACAGGGAGCTCAGGGACATCCTGGGCCCCCGGCACACCTCCTCCCCTCCGGCCACACTTGATACATCGGCCGATGAGCTCCAGCAGGCCCCGGAGGCGGAGCACGCCCTGGAGGTAAGCTCCGTACCCTGGGGGCCCCCCCAGGAGCCCACTCCTGGGGCACCGGAGAAGGAGGAGGGGGCGTCCTCCTCCAGTGATGGGGGGCTGCGGATTACGGTTCCCTCGAGGAGCTCCAGCTGGGCGTCCGCCCACCGGGTGCCCCCCCAACCGTGGGAGCGGACCATCAGGTATGTGCCTCCCCAGTGCGCACCCCTGGGGTTGAGGGGCGGGGGTAACAGATATGACCAGGGCCCTCCACATGCCCAGATGACCATGGCCCCAAGGACAGCAGTGGCATGTCCCTCAGAAGAGTGCATCAGCCCCTGCCCCCCAGCACGACAGTGCCATGCCCCATCCCCGGGGTTGGGGGGAGCGGAACCCAGGGTCCCCCAGGGGGAGGGGGTGAGACCCATCATCATCAGCAGCAGCATCTCCCGGGGATGGGGATGGGGAACCTGCAGCAGAGGGGTGGGGGGACAAGGGCCACAGCTCGGGGCCCACACTAACGGCTGTCTCCACTCTTCTTCCCTCCCTCCTGTGTTCCGCAGCTGCACCATCAGAAGGACCGGAGAGCGCCGGCGAGGTGTCAGTGGTCCCGGATAGCCCACCGGGGCCATCACTCCAGGCCAGCCCCTCAGCGGAGGACTGACCAGCCCCACGGCGGGGACGACGGCGGACCCAACACCACCACCGGACGGCGACGGACCCCCAGCTGCTGGAGATCTACCATTGGCAGCTGGAGGTCACCGAGCAGCGTCTGCGGGTGGAGGAGCGGTGCCTTGAACTGCAGGAGCGGGCGCTGGCCTGGCACCAGGAGGCATGGGGGGCCTTCATGCGTACATTTGAGCGTATTGTGGACTACCTGGCCCCCCCACGCTGCGCCGGCCGCCACTCTGCCTGCCCTGTCTGCTCCACCCGCTGCTCCATCCGCTGCACCATCCGCCGTCGCACTGCCACCCGCCACCGAGGGCCCTTCCGCCGAGGGGGACCTGGGGCCAGCTGACACCCGCCGGCCTTATCTCCCGGTCCACGCGGGCCCCCAGCCAGCCTCGGCCAGGGCTGAGGCCGAGGTGCGGATCGCGGCCGCCCACCCCCAGCGCTGGACATTAGGGGGTGTGGGGCCCAGGACGTGCCCCCCCCTTTGTATATATTCCCCTCAGTTTTATGTTCGTTTGTAAATAGTTTCTATTAGACCCCTGTTGTTATGTTGTTGTTATGATGCTGATACCTGCCCCCCCCATGTACATAGTTCTCCCCTTCCTTGTCTTCCTGTTTTTTTCTTTCATCTTATCGGACTTATAATATATATATATATATGTAATATTTATTCAGCCTGTAAATAGTTAGTTAAGATATTAATAAGGAGAGTTCAACATAGATCTGGTTTTACAAACAAATGTCTGTTTTTATTTTCAAGAAAGGTGGCGGGGGGTGCTCTTGGGTGCTCTGTGGTGTGTGCGTAGGGGCAGGGAGTGTTGTGGAGGATGGGGGGGGCATTGGGGGGCCTGCCAGCGTTCACCCCATGGCCTCATCGAAATGGGCCCGCCGGGCCTCCTGGACCCTGGTCCCGTCAGGGTCCACCTGGCGACTGGGGGCAGCAGGTGGCTGCACATCGGCCCTGCCAGCCTCCACAGCCCAGCCCTGAAAGAAGGCCTCACCCTTGCTCTCGGCAAGGTTGTGGAGGGCGCTGCACTTGCCCACAATCTGGGGCATGTTGGTGGGGCCCGCATCGAGGTGGGTGAGGAGACACCTCCAGTGCCCTTTGAGGCGGCCAAATGTGCACTCCACCACCTGGTGTGCGTGGTTCAGGTGCAGGTTGAAGCGCTCCTGGCTGGCTGACAGGTGGCCCGTGTAAGAGTGCATGAGCCAGGGCTGGAGGGGGTACGCCACATCTGCGATGACGCAGAGGGGCATCGTGGTGTCCTCCACAGGGATCTCCCGCTGGGGGATGTAGGTCCCCGCCTCCAGCCAGCGGCACAGGCCGGAGTTCCGGAATACCCGGGCATCGTGGGTGCTGCCAGGCCAGCCCACATAAATGTCCAGGAAACAGCCCCGGCTGTCCACCAAGGCCTGGAGGACCACTGAGTGGTAGCCCTTCCTGTTTAAGTAGCATCATCCACTGTGCTCTGGGGCACGGATGGGGATGTGGGTCCCATCCAGACCCCCGAAGCAATTGGGGAAGCCCAGGGTGGCAAAGCCCATGATGGTGGCATCCGGGTCCCCAAGCCTCATGAGCCTGTGGAGGAGCAGGGCGTTGATGGCGCGGACGACCTGCAGGGGAAGCACATGGGAGAGCACCAATGAGGGGGATGCAGGGCGTGTGTGGCCCTCCCCTGCCAGGGCCCCCCTCCCCTCCCCTCCCCTCCCCTCCCCTGCCAGGGCTGCCTCCCCCTCCCCCCGTGGGTCCTCTTACCTCCATGAGGACAGACCCGCCGGTGGCCTTGCCGACGCCAAACTGCTGCCTCACGGATCGGTAGCTGTCTGGAGTGGCCAGCTTCCAGACAGCGATGCCGACCCGTTTCTCCACACTGAGGGCACACCGCATGAAGGTGTCCTGGTGCCTCAGTGCGGGGGTGAGCCACAGGCATAGCTCCAGAAATGTCTGCCAGCTCGTGCGAAAGTTCTGGAGCCAGCGGTCGTCGTCCCACTCTCCGAGCACCAGCCGCTCCCACCAGTCGGTGCTAGTGGGGTAGCACCACAGCCGGCGGCGTATGAGGCGGGCGGGGCAGGGTGCTGCAGGGTTGGGGGTTGCGTCCTCCTCCCCTGCTGGCAGCTCCTCCTCTGTGGCAAGGATGTGTTCAGCTGCCTCCTGCATGGCATGGAGCAGGGCGAGCACTGCTTCTACAGGGGTGGCTGGGTGGATCTCTGGCTGCTGCTGCTGCTGCTGCTGCTGCTGGGGGTCCATGACTGCATCGCTTGAGGTGTGCGTGCCTATGGCTCTGCAGACTGTGTGCTGTGCAGGCTGCGTGTGTCTGGGAGGAGCCCTTTAAGGGAGCGGCTAGCTGTTGCCCCGGAAGCGCTAGTCCGCCCTGTGACCCTGTCTGCAGCTGTTCCTGGCACCCTTATTTTGATGTGTGCTACTTTGGCATGTAGACATTCCCTCGTAGCGCCTCTTTTGATGTGGTGCGGTGCTGCCCAACGTCGACATTCAACGTCAACGGCACCAGCCCTGGAGGACGTGTAGACGTTATTCATCGAAATAGCCTATTGCGATGTCGCTACATCGAATAAGCTATTTCGATGTAGTGTTCACGTGTAGACATAGCCACACATTGCCAGTTCTCCAGGGACCATAAAAGAGACAATCCCTCCCAGGAGGGAGTTATACAAACATTGATAGGTCTGGGTGTTACAGACAGGGGATGAGAGAGTTATGCAAGTGCTCAACTCTGAAAATCAGGTGCTCAACTGAAAATCAGCAGAGCCCACCAGGACATGTCTGGGTAGTGTTTTCTGGGCACATGGACTGAGGATTTAAGTTCAGGGACAGTTGTATCATGCTTTTTTCTTTATCCTCCCTCACCTATGCTGGAAACAAGACAAATGCTTGAACTGATAAGGCTGGTCCCAGGTATAAAAGGGAAATCAAAGTATTAAGAACTGAAACCTACTTCTGACATCCAGAGATGAGAAAAACTGTGATCCAAATATTGTTTAGTCTAATGACATTTAAGATTCATACTGCTTGCTTAACTTTTGTTTTCTTTTGTAACTATGTCTGATTTTTCTTTTTGTGCCTGCTACTTATAAATGCTTAAAATTGACCTTTCTTTAGTTAACAAATCTGTTTTATATTTTACTGCGAATAGTGCACTTTGGCTAAAGTGCTTGGGAGAGCTCAGCTCAGTTCAAAAAGGCTTGAGGGATATTTAACTTACACTACACTCCAAACTGAAGGAAGGGCAGACTGGATAATAAACTTACACTGCTCATGTTTGTGACTAGGGCAAGATGTTATATACTGGGGATGCAAGACTGGGGGCTTGGGATATTTGTTGTTGCCTTTCTTTAAAGGGTACGTCTACACTAGCACACTACGTTGAGGTAGCCTATTTCAAAGTAAGAACATTGAAATAGGCTACTTTGACGCGTATTGTCTACACGTCCTCCAGGGCTGGTGCCGTCGACATTCAACGTCGAAGTAGCAACAGGGAAAGTTGAAAGGAGCCACCCTGGAAGAAAATGCGAAGCGTCCACACACACAAGCACCCTTTTTTGAAATAAGGGGCCAGGAAAGCCCGCAGACCATGTCACAGGCTGGACTAGCCTTTCCGGGGCAACAGCAAGCCTCTCCTTTAAAGGGCCCCTCCCAGACACACCCAGCCTGCACAGCACAAGGTCTGCAGAGCAGTAGCTGCTCTCTCGCAGACCAAGTCACAGCAGATATGGACACCCAGCAGCAGCAGCAGCAGCAGCAGCAGGAAGAGGAGGCCCCCCCAGGTAGTCATTCGGGGTCAAGCGCCCTGCTAGGTGCTGCCCGGGAGGCTGCCCAGTGGTTCCTGCCAGAGGAGCCTTCCCTGGAGGCAGATGGGGATGCCCCGACCACCGGGCTCCCCCCTTCCTCCCACACTGGCTGCTCCCCTGCCTCTGGAGCTACCCCACCAGCTTCGAGTGGTGGGAGCAGCTCGTCATGCGGGAGTGGGATGACAGTATGTGGCTCCGGAATTCCCCATGTGCCGGCAGACCTTTCTCGAGCTCTGCCAGTGGCTCACCCCAGCACTGAGGCACCACAACACCCAGATGCGGCGCGCCCTCCCTGTGGAGAAGAGGGTCGCAATAGCCGTCTGGAAGCTGGCCACTCCAGACAGCTACCGCTCCGTGGGACTCCAGTTTGGAGTGGGAAAGGCCACAGTCGGGGCCGTCATCATGGAAGTAAGGAGGCCCAGGCACTCACTCACTGGGGAGCGGGGGGGCTGGGTGTGAGGCTGGGGAGGGAGGGACACTGGGGAGGGAGGACCTGGGCAGGTGGGGTACCCCGGGAGGTGCCCAGGAGGGGTCCTGGGGGAAGGGCCGTGGGGCACCCTGCACAGCCTCATGGGTGCCTGTGTTCCCACCACACAGGTGGTCCGTGCGCTTAACGCCATGTTGCTCCAGAGGATCGTCCGACACGGGGACCTGGACGCAGCCGTTGCTGGATTCGCTTCCATGGGGTTCCCGAACTGCTTCAGGGCCCTGGATGGGACCCACATCCCCATCCGTGCCCTGGACCACAGCGGAGGAAGATACATAAACCACAGGGGCTACCACTCTGTGGTCCTGCAGGCCATGGTGGACAGTCGGGGCTGCTTCCAGTACATGTACGTGGGCTGGCCCAGATGCACACACGATGCCCTTGCTGTGGCTGGGAGGTTGCGGGTTGGGGTCCGCTGGGGGTGTGTGAGGCTCCCGGTCATGTCTGGTGACCCCGCCCCGTGGCCCCTGGGGGTGTGCCCTGCATAGTATGTACCTGACCATCCATTGCCGTGGTCAGGGGAAGCCCAGTGTGTGGACACCCGGCTGGTGCTCCGGGAGGGGAGGTCGATGAGGAGCCCCCCACTCGCTGCTGGACCCCTCCTCCGCTGTCCCGAGGGGGGCCCCGGGGTGCGCGGCTGGCCTCCAGGCTGGCCTCTGGCTCCGAGGCCTGCTGGGGCTCATTGGCCTTGATGTCAAGGGTGGCCACAGAGGAGGAGGTGTCCTGGGGGCTGAGGATGGCCCTGAGCTCCCTGTAATAGGGGCAAGCAGCAGGGGCAGCCCCAGACCGGCTGGCCAAGTCTTGGGCTCGGGCGTACCCCTGCTGCAACTCCTTCACCTTGCTCCGGACATGATCCAGAGTGTGGGCAGGGCGACCCTGGGTGGCCAGTCTGTCAGCCAGTCGGGCGAACGCTTCTGCATTCCGCCGCTTGCTCCCCATTACATGGAGTACTTCCTCCTCTCCCCAGAGCCCCAGCAGGTCTCAGAGCTTGGCCTCCAACCAGGAGGTGCCCCGCCTCTTTTTGGCCCCCCGCTTGGCTGCCAGGGGTGCCTGGGTCCCCTCAGGAGGGAAACCCTGGGGGCGCTCAGGCGTCTGGCTCAAGGCCATGGCTGGTGGCAGTGCAAATCAGGGCCTCGGGAAAGTGTGCAGGGCTAGCACGTGTGTGTGCTGCTGCCTGCATGCTCTCAGCTTCCTGCCACAGGAAATCCAGGTCCTTGGTGCTTTAAAGGCTGCTGCGTGTGGGGACCATAGAGCCCCACAGGGGCTGGGTGGAGCATCTCAACCCCTCAGCGGATGGCCGCCATGGAGGACCCCGTTATTTTGAAGTAGTGGGATGCGGATTTTCTACACACACCCTACTTCAAAGCTCAACATCGAAGTAGGGCGCTATTCCCATCTTCGGATGGGAATAGTGATTTCGACGTTTCGCCGCCTAATGTTGATTTCAACGTTGAAATAGCACACAGTGCATGTAGACGCGATGGGTGCTATTTCGACGTGCTGGCTACTTCGAAGTAGCTGGCTAGTGTAGATGCACCCAGGGAGAGCTATAGAACTACTCTATCATACTGCAATAAAATTACTTCTTAATCTCTGCTCCGTCAAAGTGGAGGGAACATGAACATTAATGAAGAGCTTAGGTTAAAACAGAGTTTAAGCCCTGTCTGCCTGTATAATCTACTATATATTTGAGAGCATTTGTCTGCAAGTAAGCGAGTGAGTCTGCCTGTCCATCTATTCATTTGTTCAAGAATGCTTCCTAAACAGTAAAGTCTAGGACTATCAAATTTGGTATGCAGCTTGCTCTTAAAACTTCAAGCAAGATATGGATTGATGGTGCCAGGACAATGGGATGTGTTTGAAATGTGATTGTTTTTCATAACATGGAAAAGGAAGGGGCTGCTAGCAGAGACAGTTACACTGTGTAATGACCACAGAGGACAGAGATGGGGACCGGAACAGCTATAATGCCATTGGCCAGCGGGGTAGGGGGGAAAGGTAAGCTTCCTGCCCACTGCCCAGGCAGTGCAGCACCTGTCAGCTCCTGTACCCGTACTCTCAGTCCCCTGCTCTAAGCACCTCCTCACACTCAAACCCTGACTCCAGCACCCCCCACACTCACTGCCATGAGCCTCTATTCACCCTCCAAATGTGAGTCCTGTACCCACACACCCTTTGCCTCCTGCTGTGATCCCCCACATTCTCAAGCCCTGTCCTGACTCCTCGACCCTCTATGCCCACAGCCCCCTGCCCTGAAGAACATGAGCAATGCTGGGAAATCTCCTAGTTATTTATATGCACATATCCTTGGAATTAAGTCAAGCAAAGTAAGTGATGGTAGCTGCTGCATTCCAAGGGGATTAGCAGAATGGGATTGTGAAGAGGCAGACAGAGTCCTAAAGCCCCCTGATGGAGGCTTGTGGCCTTGTCACACCCTCACCCAGGAATCATAGAGGAGTCCTCCAAGGGAGACGAGAAAGTCAGTAGAAGGAAGTGGCCAATTAGGAGCCAAAAAGCCCTATAAATAGGCTGCAGCACCAGAGTTAGCTTAGTGTGGTGGAAGTTCTCCAGGAGAGAGGACCAAGAGAACTGGCTGCTGGAGTTGAAGCAGTATGTCAGATCCAGCAAAGTCAGGTGGAGAGACTCAGAAGAGTAGCTGTGTTAGTCTGTAGCTTCACAAACAACAGCAGTCTTGTAGAACCTTAAAGCCTACCAAATTTACTAATTAGGTCACGAGTTTTCATAAGACCCACTTCCTCAGATGGAGGAGGTGGAAAGGTGGTGAGACCATACAGCTATTGATAAGTTTTAGAGCTCTAACTGAAGAGAGAGAACTCTGCCTCCTGGAGGCACCACTGTTCAAGTGGGGAACAGACTGTGGTGGGACTTTAGTGAGGTCCCATGACAGCCCCTGTTAAATCAATTATAGTCAAGCCCTTATATACAATCACAGTTGCTCTGAGCCTATTGACAGAGACCAAAAACTTCAAGATCTCTACCTAGCATTCATAAAACTTATTTACCCACTGCAGAAAAAAAAACAGATTGACAAAGCCAGATGACTACCCAGAAACCAGCTACTTCTAGATAGGCCCAAAAAAGGCAATAACAAAACAGCTCAAACCCCTGCAACACATCATTAAACACCTACAACCTGTTCTAGATCATGATGCTACACTCTGGAAAGCCCTAAGTGGCAGGCCTTTACTCTCCTATAGACAACCTCCTAACCTTAGAAAGATTCTCGCTAGCAATCACAGTAATACTAATCCTGCAACTTTTCCTTGCAACAAACCTCGTTGCCACCTTTGTCCACATATTTATTCTGGTGATACCATCACTGGACCTAACCATGTTAATTACAAGATCAGGGGCTTAGTCTCATGTACCTTGACCAATATTATATTGTGCCGTTATATACCCACTTATTACACACAATACAATTATATGCCAGCAATGCCCCTCTACAATGTACATTGGAGAAACTGGGCAAACACTTTGCCAAAGAATGAAGGGAGGGACACAGCAGATGTCAGTCTCACAGAGGTAGCCGTGTTAGTCTGTATCTTCGAGAACAAGAAGTCCTGTGGCCCCTTATGGACTAAAAGATATTTTGCTCCAAAATATCTGTTAGTCTGTAAGGTGCCACAGGACTTCTTGTTCTAGCAGAAATCAGGAATCTCAATCTATATAAGCCAGCCACTGAGCATTTCAATGGAGCGGGCCATTCTGTTAAAGACCTGACAATATGCGTTTTACAACAAACAGATTTTTAAAAGCAGATTGCATAGGGAGTCAACTGGGCTTCAGATTCAAATCTGACACACTGACACTTGGTATGAACAAAGGCAAAAATTGTCTCATGCATTACAAGTACCGTTTCCCTTCCTTTGATGCTTGTAATGATCTCAGGCAAGACACTTAACATTCCCCATCTCTCATTCTCCACCTTCAGTTCATATATTTGATTTGTCAGTTTTTATTGCAATTTTTTAGAGCTCTGTAGTATACTACTATATATCTGGGTCTGGACTGGAAATTATATAGGTCTGATGAAGTGGGTCTGTCCCACGAAAGCTCATCACCTAATAATTCATTTTATTAGTCTTTAAGGTACTACATGACTGCTGTTTTGTTTGCCATGGGGGTGGGGGTGTTGCTAACTTCCTGCATGGCTCAGCTGGAAAGCTAAGTAGTCTAAGAGATTTTTGGGAAGTGCATCAGTGCAGATCTGCACTATTGACTGAAGGGGTGGGTGCTCATAAGAGCAGACAACAGCCCTGTTACTGGACCTCATTACAGGGCACAATGTGCTGTCTGGGGTGAAATGTTTGCACTCCTATGAATTGAATTGAAATGATTCAAGGTTTCCGATTCATTTCACTGCAGGAAAACTCACTGACTTAATAATAACTATTATTTTGCTATTGTTTGTATGACAGTAGTGCCTAGTAGATCCAGTCCTGGACCAGGATCTCATTATGCTAGGTGATGTACAAACCCAGAACAAAAAGGTCATCGTTGTCTCAAAGAGCTTGTGATCCGTGAGAAATATCTTGGATGGATATATAAGGTGTCTCTTGTCCCACTAAGTTCAATGGCAGCAGAGTTAGGCCAAAGTTTATCCATCCTGCCACAGTGACCCCATTACCATCATATCTGAACACCTCACATTCTTTAACATATTTATCAGCCCCGTGAGATAGGGCAATGGTATTTCCCCGTTGTACAGATAGAGAACTGCAGCACAGACTGATTAAAAAAGTCACCTATGGCCATATAGGAAACCTGTGGCAGAGTAGGAAATTGATCCTACATCTCCTGCTAGTACTCTAACAGAACCACTCTTGCCCTGTTAGTGCTATTAAATTAGTGCAATAAACAGCTGCTGGTCTGAACCTGCTCTCATTCAGTCAGTGGAAATGCTCGTGCTGGTGATTCCAGTTCCAAGGTTGTAGAATCAAGCTCTTTTTACAACCACCCAAAATACTGCTTCCTGGCTCAATGCTGTAATGCTATAATTTAATGATAATTAAATAAGAATTGATACTGCCTCTGAAAAAGCTTCCTACCTAGTCTGACGCATCTATCCCAACATCAGGCATTGTGAGTCTGATGCTAAATAGTTGAGTGGAAGATGTTTAAGACTACGGTTATACCCTCAGGAGCACCGAAGGGCTACACAGGTAATCTCTTTACTGTACTGGGCCTTTGTACAAACCTCATGATGTTGTTATGGTACCAATAAATCTCTGTCTTCTATTTGGTTCCTTGCTACTTTCTCTTCTATGCCACAGCAGAATTTCATATGCTATAGTCCATTGACCTCATGGGGCCCTCTGGATACCTCTAGCTGGTCCACACTGGGGAGCTGCAGGGTCTGATTCTCCATTACCTTACAAATTGCCTAGTCATTTAACCTAGGGCGGGGTGATGTCAAATTCTGCTACAGATTGAACCTCCATAATGTGGACTTCCCTAATGTCTGGCAACATCCATGATCCAGCATCACTGGCAACTCCATGGGAGCACTCATGAGGACAAATTTGCAGGCTTGGACCAGCAGTCTTGCTGGATTAGGGGCCCAGGAAGTCAGGACCCCCTTGTGGCTGGGGAAAGTGGAGCTCCTGGCAGCCAGGGGAAAGGGAGGCAGCAGAGCAGCCCCATGGTAGTGGAACCTCCAGTGGCCAGAGGAGAACAAGGCCCTAGGCTGGCTTTGATCTTTGGTCTGGCAAATTTCCCTGGTTCAGAACTGGTCAGCTGCTGGACCAGGGAGGCTGAACCTTTAAATCAGAACAGAAGAGCTGGCCAGAGGTGGAAAAAGAACCCAGAAAGTTACTTGAGTAAAAGTGCAGCTGCTTTCATTTCTGGATACTTGAGTACACGCTAGATGTGAAGTGTGTGTGTATACTTCTTCTCAAGGGGTGTGTCTACACTACAGCTCCATTTCAAAAGGATGCTTTTGACAATGAACATCAAAAGCCAGCCTTTCAAAACAGAGCATCCGCTTACGCAAACGGGGACTGAAAGTCTGACCAGTCCTTTCGAAAGGCCCCCAGTGCACTTTTGAAAGAGTGTGTCCACACATCTCAGGGGCGCTTGTGAAAGAACAGGGGCAGAAAGTGCTGCCGGAAGGGTCGCATAGTGGATGAGCCCTTCTGGGGTCGCTGCCCGCCGTCCCTTTAAAGGGCCCCCTGACCCCAAGCCTCAGCCTGCACATGCTGAGGGCCAGCTACCTGTCCCCAGGCATGCAGGGAGAACAAGCTGAGGAGGCATCCCAGGCCCCCATGGATCCCGAGCAGCCCCCTCCCCCCATCGAGGTCATGGCTAGTACATTAGCCGCAGTCTTGGCCACCATGCACCAGCAGCTCCAGATGGCCACCCAGGTAGCCACCCTCCTGGAGGCCGCCCTCAGGGCACAATGTCCCCAGCTGCTCACCTGAGCTTCTCCACAAGCAGTGACTGGTGGGATCAGCTGGTGCTGGAGGACTGGGGTGATGACCGGTGGCTACAGAACTTCAGAATGACCAAGGAGACATTCCTGGAGATGTGCCACTGGCTCACCCCAGTCCTCCAGCACCACGACACCCACATGAGGCCAGCACCCCCACCGCAGAAAAGGGTGACCATTGACCTGTGGAAACTGGCCACCACAGACAGTCACCGATCCATGGGCCACCAGTTCTGGGTGGCAGGGCCACCATTGGGGCCACCCTTAACGAGGTAAGCTATGGCCAGGTCACACCCACACCACATGCAGGGGACAGGGGGCAGGGGGCACCCCAGCAAGGGGCACTATTGAGGACTGGTGGGGCATCCTCCACTGGAGAAGGGGAGAAACGGGGATGAGTGTGCACATCGTATCCCAGGCCACACTCACGAGTGAGCCCCCCACTGTCCTGCAGGTCATCCGGGCCATCAACAGGGTGCTCCTGAGGCAGCTGATCTGCATCGGGGACCTGGACGATGCCATGTGGGGCTTCTAGGAGCTGGGCTTCCTGAACTGTTTTGGGGCCCTGGACAGCACCCACATTGCCATCAGGGCCCAGAGCACAGTTGCAGGGCCTATGTAAACCACAAGGACTACCACTCCATGGTCCTGCAGGCACTTGTTAACACCAACGATTACTTCCAGAACATCTGTGTGGGCTGGTCCAGCTGTGCCCATGATTCCAGGGTGTTCCAGAACTTGGGGCTGGGAAGCCACATGGCTGAGGGGACCTTCATCCCCCGGCGGATCCTGGCCGTCGGGGACACCACAATGGCACCCTGTATTGTGGTGGATGCAGCCTACCCCCTGCAGGCCTGGCTCATGAGGCCATACACAGGGCACTGCCAGCCGAGCCAGGACCTTTTAAAGAAGCAGCTGAACCATGCCTGCAATTCTGTTGAGTGGGAGTTTGGCTGCCTGAAGTGGCACTTTAGGTGCCTCCACATGAGGTTAGAGGTGGGCCTGGCAACGTCCCAGCAGTAGTCAGGGCCTGCTGCACCCTACACAATCTTGTTGAGGCCAAGCAAGAGCCATTTGTGCAGGGGTGGGCCACCGAGGCAAGATGCAGGTACGAGCAGCTCCCTTCCTCCCCATGCCACCAGGCTTAGCAGTATGGGGTACGGATCCAGGAGGCACTGTGCCAAGCCTTTCAGTGGGAGATACAGTGACCCACCCCCACCTTGCACACACACAACCACCCTGTGCACACACTATGCCCCACCACCATACATGGACAGAGGACATGGATAGAACACAAAAATAAACTCTTTTCTGAACAAAACTGTGCCACTGCGTTTTTGAGGCAACTATTTACAGTGGGGGTGGAACAGGTAACGGGGGCTGGGGGTAACTATTTACAGAGGCAGATTGGTCCCAAGTGGGCTTCCTGGGAACCCCAGGGGGCCTCCATGTTGGGTGGTGGAGTTAGCCCTCCAGGTAGCTCGAGGGGTGGGATCCCCATCGCCCACTCCCTGCCCTTCCCCACCGCTTCCAGGGCCCTGTTGAGGCCAGGCCAGGGCCAGCAGCATGGGCAGGTAGGGGTGCAGCTGGGGCTCTCTGGGGTTGACACAGGAGGAGTGGGGAGCAGGGGGCACAGCCTTCTCCTGGCCAGCCCTGGCCAGCAACATGCAGGCCAGCTGAATGAGGTCAGCAGGGGGCAGGTGGATCAGGACCAGGGCAGTGAGGTGGGGCATTTGCAGGAGGGGGGTTCACTGCGGGGTGTGGAGTTGGAGGGCAGGGGGGGATGTTGGAGGTGGGGAGGCTGACTGGGGACTGGGGAGGTTGAAGGATGGGAGGTGGGAGGGAGGGTGGGAGGTGAGTGGGTGGAGTGGGGGCAGGAGGGGCAGCTGCAAGAGTGGGTGGCACTGGGGTGGCAGTTGGGGCAAGCCAACCATGGCCTGGGGTCAGGCCGTTGAGGTTGGCCGCCACCTAGTCCCAGGCCTGCTGCTCCATGGCTAGCCACTCCTGCAGCGCGCCGGTACGGTCCTGCAGTACTGTGGTGTGGGCAATATCCTCCACCTTCTCTTCTCCACCCTGGTTGCACCAGCAGATGGCTCAGCAGGGGGCTCAGGAGGGATAGCACAGGGTCTGGGCCAGTCCCCCTAGCCTTTGGTGGTCAGGCTGGTCCAGCTGCTGGCTGTAGGAGCTGTGGAGACAGAAGGGGAGAGGTGAGAGGGCTGTTCATCCCAGGCACAGATTCCTGTGCCCCACAGAGGACCCTGTGGTGCCCATGTCCTGGGGTTCCCTACATAGGTGCCAAGAGCATGGGCTCCCCCCCTCCTCCCCACCAGTCCCTCCACAGCCAGCTGGACCATGGTGCTGTTGTGGCCTTGTGGTGCTGAGCACCACACATCAGTCCCCCTCCCCCAGACCCAGGGAACGCAGCCATCCAAGGTCCACAGGCCTTGGGGTGACAGCCACGTGGAAGGGCTGCAGCCACCCCAGGCAGGACCGGATGCCCCCTCCTCAGTCTCTGGGGTGGCTGGTGTCTATGCCACCTACCTGTTAGTCTCTCTGGGAAGTTGGGCAAGGCCCAGATGGGATGTTGATGACAAGGGCCCCCTCGCTTGAGCCCTCGTCATCCCGGGTGGTGTCCAGCCTCCATGGGCACCTGGTGCCAGCCACAGGTTTGGGACGGTCCTCTTCCTCAGCCCTGTCTCAGGCTCCTGCTCTGTCCCCAGGTCTGTGGTGTCCAGCAGCACAGCCGAGGGTCCTGCCTCTTTGAGTCCGAGGAGGCGGTCCAGGTCGTAGTAGGGGCAGATGGTGGATGCTGCCTCTTACCACCCAGCCATGTCCTGGGCCCTGCAGTAGCCCTGGTGCAGCTCCTTCATCTGGGACCTCACCTGGTCCGAGGTCCGCGTGGGGGTGACCCAGGCCAGTGAGGCCCTTGGCAAGGCACTGAACTGCTGCTGCGTTCCTGTGCTGGACCCCCATCTGGTGCAGGACCTCTTTATCTACCCAGAGGGCAATGAGGTGCCGCAGCTCAGCTTCCTTCCACGAGGGGGCCCAGTGCTTGGGGGCTGGCTCCCCTCCTGGGAGGGCTCCCTGGTGTCCCTTGGTGAGCCCCTGAGGTGGGCAGGGGGTTGAGGGTGCTGGCCATGGTGCTGGGGAGGGCACTGGGCTGGCTGGAGTGTCATCTCAGGGAGCATATTGTGCAGCAGCATGGTCTTCCTGCTGCCTGCATGCTCTCAGCTTCCTGCCTGAGGGTTCTGAGAGTCTGCGTCCTGAAACGCAGTCAGACTCTGGAGCCATAGAGCTTTGCTTGTGCTGGGAGAGGTGCTACCATCTGCGAGCTGATTGATGCCATGGAGGGCTCCCTCTTTGGAAAGAGCAGGCCGCGGAGAGTCTACACTTGCTCTCTTTCTAAATAATCTTTCGAAAGTGGGTGCTTTTCCCACCTCGGAAACAGAGGACCAGTTTTGAAGGAGCTCACCCCGTCTTTTGAAATTACTTTCGAAGGAGTGCGGTGTGTGTGTGTGTAGACACTCCTCAGGTTCTTTCGAAAGACTGCAGTCTTCCGACCTCGATTTTGAATGCACTTGCTAGTACAGATGCATCCTCACTGAGTTATGTCCACAGAACACCTCTTCTGTTGACAAAATTCTCTATTGTAGACCCAGCCTAAGGGAATTCAAAGCATTTTCTTTTCATTGCCTATACAACCATTTAAATGCTACTGTTTATGCTTAATAAAAATCTCTTTTGTTTGTGATCAAGCCTATTGTAAATAGTTGTTACCTAGGAGAGGGCTAGCACTGTGCACATCTCCCTTTCGTTGATAAAGGGAGCTTACCTTTGCACAGTGACAGATTCATTTGAGATTTTGATCACTTTTGAGGGTTGGTTTTCTGGATGCTGTGCCCAAGAACTGCATCCTCCCAGAGCTGCGGTAAATCATTGTCTGCATTGCTCTGCAGGGTGGCAATAACCCCAACTTGTCTTGGCTGTGGCAAACCAGAGGATCAGGCCTAGAAAGACAGAGTGGTGGGAAGCCCTGAAGAGCAAGAAGGTGATTGTCAGTGGCATGCAAAGCCTGGCTTCATCGAGAAATGTTTGAGTTTAAATGCAAAACAGAAGCTTACAAGAAGTAGAAAATTGGACAGGTGACTCCAGAAGAATATAAGTATATTGTTTGAGCTTGCAGGGTGTAATCAGAAAGACAAAAGTGCAACTGTGGTTGCAGCTAGCAAGAGGTGTGAAAGGGAGCAAGAAATGTTTCTACAGGCATGTTAAAAATAAGAGGGTTATCAGGGAGGATGTGGGACCCTTAATGAATGAGGGAGGTAACCAAGTGACAGATGATGTGGAAAAAGCTGGAGTACTCAATGCTTTTTTTGTCTCTATTTTCGCAGACAAGGTCAGCTCCCAGAGCGTTGCAGCTGGTGGTGCAGGATGAGATGGAGGTGGGCAGCCCTCAGTGGGAAAAGCACAGGTTAAGAAAGATTTAGAAAATCTAGACACACACAAATTCATGGGGACAAATCAAATTCATCTGAGGGTGCTGAGGGAGCTGGCTGATTTGTTTGCAGGCCATTATTTTTGAAAACTGGTGGAGATTGGGAGAGGTCCTGGACAACTGAAAAAAGACAAATGTAGCACCCATCTTTAAAAAAAGGGACGACAGAGAATCCAGGGAACTTTAGACTGGTCAGCCTCATCTCAGTTCCTTGAAAAATCAAGGAGGGAATCTCCAAGGAATCCATTATGAAGCACTTGGTGAAGAGGAAAGTGATCAGGAATAGTCAACAAGGATTTACCAAGAGCAAGTTGCACGTGACCAACCTGATTGCCTTCGATCATAAGATAGCTGGCTGTGTAGATATAGGGAAGGTGGAGGACACGACTTGATATACCATGACCTTAGCAAACCTTTTGATACCATCTCTCACAGTATCCTTGCCAGCAAGTTAAAGAAGTACAGTAGGGTCTCAACATTTGCTAGGGTTCCATGTTGAGAACCCTCACGAATGTCGAATTTCACGAATATGGCTCCCACCTGGAGCCTAGCTGGCGGCGCTCCGTCCTGGAGCCCTGGGGAAGCAGCGGCTGCTGGAGCTCCCGCCTGGAGCCCCGCTCATGAATAATTGAATTCATGAACATTAAGTTTGCGACTCTTGAGACCCTACTGTATAGATTGGATAAATGGACTGTAAGGTGTCTAGAAAGCTGGGTAGATCATTGGGGTCAATGGGTAGTGATCAACAGCTCTATGTCTGGTTGGTGGCTGATATCAAGTGGAGTGCCCCAAGTGGCTGTTCTGGGTCCTGTTTTGTTCAACGTCTTTCACCTGCATGAGGGGATGAATTGTACCCTCTGTAAATTTCCTAAACTAAGGGGAGAGGTTGCTAGATTAAAGTTAGGGATAGTTTCCCAGGAGACCTAGACAATTGGAGTATTGGGCCAAAAGAAATCTGATGAATTTCAACAATCACAGAGTCCTGAACTTGGGACAGAAGAATCCCAAGCATTTTTACAGGCTGAGGGACCCAGTGGCTAAGCAGCAGTTCTGCACAGAAGGACCTGGGGATTACAATGGATGAGAAGCTGGCTATGAGCCAACAGGTGCCCTTGTAGCCAAGAAGGCAAAGAGCATACTGGTATGTATTAGTAGAAGCATTGCCAGCAGATCTGGGGAAGTGGTTGTTTCCCTTTCGTCAGCACTAAGGAGGCTTCATCAGGAATATTGCATCCAGTTCTGGGTAGGTTGTGGATGTACTGGAGATAGTCCAGTGGAGGGTGAGAAAAATTATTAGAGGTCTGCAGCACATGACTTATGAGGAGAGGCTTTAATCTGAAGAAGATCAGAGTGATGGGGAATTCAATAGCACCCTTTAACTACCTGAAACGGGGTTCCACAAAGGATGGAGAGGGGCTATTCTCATTAGCAGCTGATGACATAATGAGAAGCGATGGTCTCAAACAGTGGTGGGGGAGGTCTTGGTTGAATATTAGGAAAAACTATTTCACTAGTAGGGCTGTGTCTACACTAGTCCAAAACTTCGAAACACCCATGCAAATGGCCATTTTGAAGTTTACTAATGTAGCACTGAAATATATATTCAGAGCCTCATTAGAATGCCGGCAGCCACGGCACTTCGAAATTGACATGGCTTGCTGTCACGTGCCTCATCCAGATGGGGCTCCTTTTTGAAAGGACCCCAGCAACTTCAAAATCTCCTTATTCCTATCTACTGTTAGGAATAAGGGGATTTCAAAGTTGCCAGGGTCCTTTCGAAAAGGAGCCCCATCTGGATGAACCGCATGGCGGCGAGCCACGTCAATTTCGAAGTGTAGCAGCTGCTGGCATTCTAATCAGGCGCTGAATATGTATTTCAGTGCTACATTAGTAAACTTCAAAATGGACATTTGCATGGCCATTTCGAAGTTTTGGGCTAGTGTAGACATAGCCTAGGAGAGTGGTGAAGCTCTGGAATGTGTTACCTAGAGAGGTGGTGGAATTTGCCTCCCTAGAGATTTTTAAGTTCCATCTTGACAAAGCCCTGTCTGGGATGATTTAATTGGAATTGGTCAAGTTTTCAGCAGGGAGTTGGACTTTATGACCTCCCGAGATCTCTTCTAACTTTGTGCTTGTACCATAGCAGCTTTCAAGTACCTAAAAGGGTGTAAAGGACAGAGGAAAAACTTCTCCTTAGCCTTTGATAATAGGACCAGAAGCAATGGGCTTAAGCTGCACCAAAGAAGGTTTAGATTGGACATTAGGAAAAAAATTCTAGCTGTCAGGATGGTTAATTACAGGAATAAATTGCCTAGGATGGTTGTAGAATCTCCATCATAGGAGATATTTTAGAACAGGTTAGATAAATATCTAACAGATGATAGAGCTGGGGCTTGGTGCTGCTATGAGGACAGGGAATTGGACTTGATGATCTCTTGAGGTCTCTTCCTTTTCTAGCACTTTATGATTCTGTGATCAGCACACTGGGGAGCATTCCCAGGGGTCTTCTCTGACAGCACCAGATCATACACTGAATGAGCTGTGTTTAATTCCTGTCTGCCCCCTTGGACAGAGTATTTTATTCTTCCTGCTCAGTAGATAGCTCTGGGTTTACTGGAATATAGGACAGGTCCTATACATTTCTCAGTTATACTAGTTTTACTTAGGGCTTTGATGGGATTGCTAGAAGTGCTGGTTGAATCATGGCACTTTTTCATGAATTTTTTTTTTAATTGTGTATTTGCTTGTATGAAAAACTGAACTGAATCATCTCAACCTTTCAGTCTTTGATAACTGTTTTCAGTTAATAAAAACTCATGACAATTTTTATTAAAATGTTCTGCATAGCAAAATCTTCATACCAAAAGCCAAAATGTTTACCAATTTTGTTTCCTTTTTTAAATTGAAAAATACAGAGAATATAGCCAGAAATTTTTTCCACAGAAATTCTTTGTAAAAAAAGTAATTTTCATCAAAATTATTTATTATTATTTTTGATGAAAATTATTTATTATTATTTTTGATGAAAACATTTGGACCAGCTCTTGTGATTTATTTCCATGAAAGTGAGTGATGAGCTGGGCCTGTTCAGAACAGGTGGGATTAGTTAGATTTGTAAATCCACAGTTAGCCTCCTAAATAAGTGATCTAACTTAAAAAGTACTGAGCACACGTTAGCTGTCTTTGAAGTTGATGAGATTATTTGTACAGCAAAACCTCAGTGAAATTAATAAAGCTTGAAGAACCTCACACATAAGAATGTCAGTGACTCCAGCAGAGCTACTCATGTGAGTAAGCCTTGACAGGGTCAACCTTTAAGTGCAGAGATCACTTTAAATTTTTTCTACACATGAATATTAATCCAGAATAAAGGGGGTATGTTAGTTTTAAGTAGAATTTAGCAGTGGATTAAACCTACTCAGAACAAGGCAGTGGATTAAGCCTACTTAGAATAAGCATTTCATTCTGGAAGAGCATCCACACAGGGAACTAATCAGAAAATAATTCCCAAGCCCTTCATCTCCAATCCGCTCTGAGGAGTGGTGGCCATTTAACAGCACATCACTCTAAAGCTTGGTAGAGGATGAATATTATAGCCACTTGAAACTAATGGCTCAATTTTGGGTAGGAAGAATGATATTAAATCCCCAGACTCTTGTGTGGGTTGGAAGGGAACACCTGTGTCATGCAATAGTATATGAAATCCTGCCACTACTGAAATCAGCAGGAGTTTAGCCATTGATGTAGATAAAGCTGATATTTCCAGCTATGTCTGTACGATGCCTCACGTAATGGGGCTCTAGATCTGATCAAAGCTTTGAGGCATGACTGTGATGACAATAAATGGGAGTGTCTGAAATGTTGGGTCTAACCCTCCTCAGTTAAACATCCTGCCTGGGTCTACACAGCACGGCTTTCCCAGCAGCTCCACACTAATGAGCAGCCTCGGAATTGCAAACAGCTGCTCATTAGTGTGGTCCTGTGGCTCATTAGCATAGCCATGCCAGATCTTGGTCTCAGCAGAGGGGCGTGCCAGCAGTGAAGAACCCATGTGGATGTGCTTCTGCCATCAAAAACCCCTCTGTCACCAGAAAAAATTCATGCATAAGGGTCTGGCGACAGAAGGGCTTTTTGCCGGCAGGGGCACGTCCACAAAGACTCTCTACTGCTGGCACACCCCCTCTGTTGAGACCGAGTTCTCGCGTGTCTATGCTAATGAGCTGTGGGACCATGCTAATGAGCAGCCATTTGCAATTTTGAGGCTGCTCATTAGCATGGATCTGCTGGGAAAGCTGTGCCATGTAGACCCAGTCCCTGCTTCTAGTCTCACTCACACTAGTTTTACAACTCCTGTGGCAAGGGCTCTTTTTGCCCTTGCCAGCCTATGCACCTCTCTCAGTTTGTCAGGATAGGCCTTGGGTAAGGTGTCCCATCTGTTGCATCTGCACAGCCTTCCCTTGAGTAGCAGTTCAGGCTCATTGCCTTCCCTTGGGGTTGGAAGCTGAACCCAGCTCAGGCTCTGCTCCTGAAGCCCCTCACTCCCCTGCTGTCTCCAGCTTAGTAGCTACTTGGAAGTGTGTATGGAGGTCAGTCAGTCGGTTGGTTGGTCAGTTGGCTGGTCAATCTCTCTCTCCCTCTCCCAAGAGGGGAGCATTTAAAAAGATCTCAGGCAGCTCTGAAATGGAATCAGCTGATCTTAACTGGTCCAAGGGAGCTCTGTCTCAGCTGATCCAAACACGCCTGCAACAACTCATTTTCAGCTAATCCTGACTGACTTGCAGGAAATTCATTCCCTAGTTCTGCAGTGCCCTGTACGCTCCCCATTTGCCCTTTTTGGTGAACGGTGCAGCGAAGTGTGGTGAAGTGTGGCTCAGCGGCTCAAGAGAGCTACACTCGTGGGGCACGCCTGCCCTCCAGCCACTCTGTGCATGCACCTTGCCACATGGCAGGACAAGCGTGTGATGGCAGCAGCAGGGGCAGCTCCTCCAGCCCCAGTGTGCTCTAGCTGCAGGGCAGCTCATGCGGTGCAGCTTCTGCCTCAGGCAGCTCACACAGCAGTAGCTCCAATGGATAATTTTGCAGGGTATCTTGCCGGGGGAACTGGGAGGGTGCTTGGCTGGGGTGGCAGTGAAGCCTGGCTGGGGAGGTGGGCTATGGTGATCTGATAAATTTCTCTTGGACATCACTGCCTCACTTAATAAGGAAATTGGCTTTTTCCACTTCTAGAGCTGCCTTTTCCCACTATACTGCAGCCCTCTGGCCTGACTGCGTCACACTCGTGAGTGCATAGGAGTTACTCCTGATTCACATCAGTGCCCTTGAAAGAAGAATCACATCCAAATATTTTCTTGCAAACTTAGTTAAAAAACATCCGTTGCTTGATTTTAATGCATGGAGGATACCTTGCTATTTGTCTGCATAAAATAAAAGTTCATTGACATTGTTCTCTTGTCAAAATAAAACAGCAGAAATGATCCAATATATCAGAAGCTTACAGTTTCACAGCTGAAAACAACTGTTATATTTTTATGCCAAGGTCACACATTTACAATGTCTACTGAGAAGCTCGTGTTTGAGTCTAAGCGACTGGAGAATGAACATAAAAGACTTCACAAACATCAGCCTAGTTCCCACTTAGGAACATTTCTCCAAAGAACAGCTTCTGTGAGCTGCCTGGTAACACATATCTTCTGGCATTATAGGAAAACTTATTTGATCAAGAGAATTCATAACCACATTCATAAATCATGTCTCACGGTGTGTTGCAAGGAGAGCTGGAGGCATGGGGCAGCAGACGAGCTAAGGCAATGTGGATGGCAATGTCCATTGGCTACACATACAAGAGGTGCAGCACTTCCATGTAGCCTCACAGGGGTTTGTGAGCACTCCTTAGGAGGGTTCCTTTTTAACCTTGTCCTCAGCAATAAATGAATGTCAAGGTGCCAGGTGGGGTTTTCAAATGTCTCTAAGACCCAGTTCCTCAAAGGTATTTAGGCAGCTAACTTCCATGATGATGATTGCTATGATTGTTAGTACTGATTAAAGCAAGAGTAGTGGGGTTGACTCACCACCATATTGCCTCCTGCTGCACACACCAGGAATTAACACTGTCCATGGAGCATGCTGCCTTCTAGCCAGTGTGTCGCCCATCGTCGCTCGCTCTCGCCACATTCTGGTTCTGGAGGGCTGCATCCTCTTCAGGACTCTGCCCTCTGGCAGTGCCCACCACTCCATTCTGCCCCCTTCTGTGGGTGTCAGCGGTCCTCAGTTCTTACGCCTGCCACAAAGGCCAACTGCAGCCCAGTGCCACTCCCTGTTTCCAGCCAACAATGCAGGAAAATTAATAGTGGGGGGCCACTGCATGGTCTCCATTGCTCAGGACACTTCTGTGAGCCCTGCTAATCTGAGCAGTTTGTGCCTTGTTGGCTATGACCTAGCTGACCCATGTACAGTGAATATTTATAATCCAGCACAGGGTGTTAAGCCGTGCAGTAAGAAGGGTCACTCTGTGCCACTTAAATGAACAGAGAGGAGATGGGCACCACACTAGAGCATTTTTTTCATCTATCTGGTGGCTGCGGGAAATGACTTATGGATGGTGTGAAGATTCCCATCTCTTGCCTGTGAAATAAGTCTTGACATTTGTAGAGATGATGGGTATTGGGTCCTGCATATCTACACTGGAGCTGGAGTTGTAATTTCGAGTTTGTATCTTAGCCTGGTGAAAACAGAAGTGGTAAGGTGGACTAGCTGCTGTCAGCTTCATCCCTTTGGAAATCCCTTGGGCTTCTATGTTTTTCCAAGCTAGAAATCACACCTGCAGCTTCAGTACAGACATACCTGGTGCCTACGTGCAGGTGAAACATCATGTTTAAAATCATGCTAGCTAATACATTTTCAAATACAAGCCCCTTTCCTAGAAACAGGGAGGAAGCCGTGGTAGTCTGTATTCTAACAAAATGGAGAAGCAGATCTGAAGAAGTGGGTGTGCCCCACGAAAGCTTATCACTTTCCTAGTTTAGACAAGGCCTCAAACAGGAGTGAAATTCACCTTTGCACAGAAAATGAGCAGCATGCCTCCTTAAGGCCCACAAAAGCCCTAGAAATAAGAGTTAAGACAGCTGGGGGAAGGGCTGCACAGCAAAGTTATTTCGAAATAGCATAGCTATGCTAGCATCTACACAATGCAACTGCTATGGCAGTTAGCTTATTTTGAAAGTGATAAACCTCATTCTACCAGAAATAGCACCCATTTTGAAATGAGGGATGTTAAGACAGGGAACAGAGCCTATTTTGAAAAAAGCCATAGTGCATCCAAAGGCTCTATTTCAAAATAGGCTCTGTGGCCACATCTACAGTAGCAAGTACATTTGAAATACAGGTCAGAAGATGGTCTTCTTTCGAAAAAACCTGCGGAGCGACTACACACAAACCATGATCTTTTGAAAGTTACATTGAAAGAATGGGGCTGTTCCATCAAAGTCGGGCCTCCGTTCCCACGATGGGAAGTGGCCCAGCTCGACCGATTATTTCGAAAGAGAACAAGTGTAGATGTGCTGCAGATGGCTTTTCGAAAGAGGCAGTCCTCCATGTCAGCGATCAGCTGGCAGGCAGCGGCACCACTCTCGGCAGAAGTGGAGCTCTGTGGCTCCAGTGTCTGGCCGAATTTAAAGATGCAGGCTCCCACCAGCCTCAGGCAGGAAGCTGGGAGCATGCAGGCAGCAGGGAACCCATGCTGCTCTCCAGCTTGCCAGCTCCTGCAGCTCCTCAGACAGCCCCTCGCCCTCCCTGGCCCCATGGCCAGCCACCCAAACCCCCAGTCAGCCCAGGGGCCCCACCAAGGACAGCAAGGAGCCCTCTCAGGAGGTAAGCCAGGCCCCGAAGCTCCAGGCCCCCTCCTGGATGGAGTCTGAGCTTCGGGACCTCCTCTCCCAATGGGAGGATGAGAAGGTTTTCCACTAAACAGGGGTCCGGCTCCACAACGCCATAGCGTTTGAGTGGTTGTCAAAGGGCCTGATCAGTCAGGGCCACCCCACCCACTCCCCAGACCAGGTCTGATCGAAGGTGAAGGAGCTCCAGAAGGGCTATTGCAAGGCCCAGGATGCAGCCAGGCAGTCAGGGGCAGCACCCACAAACTGCCTCTACTGTAAGGAGCTCCACCACCTCCTGGGGCCCAAGGAAGCTGGACCCCCAGTCATCGTACTGGATACAGCCGAGCCAAACACGAGCCAGAGGTGACCACAGTGGAACTAGAAGCACATGAGACTGGCAGCCACCACCAGGTGCCTTCAGGAAGCACAGCAACTCAACCCCACCAATGATGACAAGGGCTCAAGCAAGGGGGGCTTCATCAGCGATATCCCCTCCGGGCCATCCAGCCAGGCCTCATCTGCCTGGCCTTGCCCGTCTTCCTGGAGGGACTCACAGGTAGGTGGCTTGCAAGTCAGGCACCCTGGGGCCTGGGGAGGTGGAGTTGGGTCCTGCCACACAGCCACCAGACCTAGTGCATATGGACCTGAACAGCTATGCTCCCCAGGCCCTGGGGGGCCCACAAGTGGCACTCAGCACCACGCGGCCAGGACAGCACCATAAGCTGGCCAGCAGTGGAGGGACCAGAAGACATTGTGGGGGGGAACCACACCCTTGGCACTCATGTGGGTAACCCTGGGACATGGGCATTGCAGGGCCCCCAAGATGGAGGGGTGGACAGGGACATGGGGTCCTGTGTTCAGGTCTAATGGACCATTCCCCTCTCCCCTTCTGTCTCCACAGCTCCTGCAGCCAGGATCTGGACCAGTCCCAGCTCCCAGGGCAAGGGGGAGCAGCCTGGACCCTGAGCAGAGACTGTGCAGAGCCACTGCCAGGCCATCCACCAGCACCACGAGGGTGGAAAAGAGGAGGCCAGGGATGCTGCCCAGACTGCAGCCTTGTGGGACCTCGCCAGTGTGCTGAGGGAATGGCTCACCATGGCACAGCGGCCTGGGACTGGATTGCGGCCAACACTGATGTCCTGACCTGGGCCATGGTGGACTGCCTGGCCATGGCCACCATTCCCTCATGAGCCACTCCTGTACCCAACCCTCTCACACCCATCCCACCATCCCCCCTTCTTCCTGTCACTCAGCCACCCTGCTGCCTCCCCTGCTGCCTGGTTTCCCCTCCCAACCCTCCCTCCACAGTGAGCCCCCTGCACGAGCCCAATCTCACTGCCCTGTTCCTGACCCACCTGGCCCCCACTGGCCTCGTATAGCTGGCTCATATGTTGCTGGCCAGTAGGAGACTGCACCCCCACACTCCCCACTCTCCCCCTACTGACCCTGGAGAGTCCACAGGGGCCTTGCCCCAGCTGCACCCCTACCTCCCCGTGCTGCCGGCCCTGGCCCTGGCCCTGGCCCTGGCCCTGGCCTTGGCCCGTCCTGACAGGGCCCCCAGACATGGGGAGGGGAAGGGGTGGGCACAGGTAATGAGGATCCTGGCCCTCGACCCCCATCAATGGGTACAGCTGCCTGCCCTGACACTTGGCCCTCCCAGGGCTCGGAGGTCACCCACCTGGGGCTGCAATGCCCCTGTACATAGTCCCCCCCGAGCCCTCCTGTTTGCAGTCCCCCCATGCATAGATCCCCCCAGTCCCCTGTTCTCAGTCCCCCCCTTACATTGTCCCCCACAGTCCGCCGTTCGCAGTCCCCCCCTTACATAGTTCCCTGCAGTTGGCACAGGTACAGACCACTGTCAGATGAAATTAAAGTCCCCTGTGCATGTGTGGGGGTGGGGGTGCATGTGCATGGGGCACTGTAGGGTTGGGGAGCTCACTGCAGTCCCTGCTTGAAGGCCTGGCACAGGGCCTCCAGCACCCACACCTCATCCTGCTGGGCCCGGCGGCAGGGGGCTGCTCGTACCCACATCCCACCTCAAGAGTCCACCCCTGCACGACTGGCTTGTGCTTCGCCTCCACCAAGTTGTGCAGGATGCAGCAGGTGCCGACAACTGCCGGAATGCTGTGGAGGCCTACTTCCAGCCTGGTGAGAAGGCATCGGAAGAGCCCCTTCAAGTGGCCGAATGCCCACTCAGCTGGATTGTGAGCCCAGTTCGGCCACTGGTTAAAACTCTCCTTGCCAGGCTGTGTGTGCCCTGTGTACAGCCTTATCAGCCAAGCCTGCAGGGGGTAGCTGGTCCAACATGATGCAAGGTGGCATTGTGGTGTCCCCGACAGGGAGATCATGCTGGGGATGAAGGTCCCCTCGTCCACACGGCGGCCCGGCCCAGCCCTGAGTTCCAGAACACCCTGGCGTCATGGGCTCGGCTGGACCAGCCCACACAGGTGTCCTGGAAGGGACCATTGGTGTCAACGAGCGCCTGCGGTACCATGGAGTGGTATCCTTGCAGTTTATGTAGAACCTGCCACTGTGCTCTGGGGCCTGGATAGTAATGTGTGTGCCATTCAGGGCCCTGAAGCAATTTGGGAAGCCCAACTCATCAAACCCCTGGATGGCATTGTCCAGGTTCCCAGCGCAGATCAGCTGCTGCAGGAGGACCCAGTTGATGTCCCAGATGACCTGCAGGGCTTATGGGGAGATGCACTCGTGAGTGTGGGGCAGGGTGTCGTGTGCCCACCTGTCCCTGTTCCCACCCCTGTCCTCTGCAGGGCAAGCCTCCCTGGGGCTCCCGCCTCCACCCCATCCCCAGAAGAGGTTGCCCCTCCCGAGTGACCTATGGTGCCCCTTGCCAGAGAGCCCCCTGGCCCCCGCATGCAGTGGGGGTGTGATACGGGCATGGCTTGCCTCATTGAGGACAGCCCCAACTGTGGCCCTGCCCACCCCAAACTGGTTCCTGACAGATCAGTGGCTGTCCAGAGTGGCCAGTTTCCAGAGGGCGATAGCCAGTCTTTTCTGGAGTGGGAGCACTGGCCTCATGCAGGTGTTGTGGTGCTGGAGGGCTGAGGTGAGCCAGTGGCACAGCTCCAGGAATGTCCCCACCTGTCATCATCCCAGTGCTCCAGCACCAGCAGGTCCCACCAGTTGCTGTTTGTGGGGAAGCCCCACAAACGGTGGGTGACCCAAGGGACCGAGTGGGGAGGTCGCACCCCAAGGATGGCCTCCAGAACAGTGGCTAGTAGGGTGGCCACCTGGAGCTACTGGTGCATGGCAGCCAGGACTGCAGTCAGTGCACTGGCCACAGCCTTGATGGCAGGGGGAGCTGCCCAGGGTACATGAGGGCCCAGGGCACCTCCTCTGTTCTCCATCGGTCTGCATGCCTGGGAACAGGTAGCTGGCCCTCAGTGTGTGCAGGCCGAGGCGTGGGGTGGGGGGCCTTTAAAAGGATGGCAGGTGGCGGGCCCAGAAGGGCTCATCTGCCATGTGATCCTGCCCACAGCACTTCCTGCCACTGTACTTTTGAAAGAGTGCCCTGGGATGTGTGGGTGCTCTCTTTCAAAAGTGTGGTGCAGGCTGTTCAAAAGGGTGGGTCAAACCTTCACTCCCCGTTTGCCTGTGTGGGCGCTCCCTTTTGAAAGTCCGTCTTTCAACGTTAAGTTTCAAAAGCCGTCCTTTCGAAAGGGAGCTGTCGTGTAGATGCAGCCTACATCTGTAGACTCTGTACTTTGAAATAACTAAGCGCTATTTTGAAATGCACTTTGGGTGGCTGTGTGTACGCTAGCATGTTCTTTTGAAATAGTTTTCTAAAGGAGGGGCCCTTTCAAATGATCCCACGGTGCGTCTACACACAAAAAGCACTCTTTCAAAAATCATTTTGAAAGAGTGCGGCACACCTTTTGAAATCACTCTTCCCTTCTAGTTTCAGGAAGAGCTCCTTCTTTCAAAAGAAACTGTGTATAGATACTCTGCAGGCCGCTCTTTCAAAGGAGCAGTTGTCCATGGCGCCAGCCAGCTGGCGTGCGGAGATGCCCTTGCCAGCAAAAGCAGGGCTCTGTGGTTGGAACGTCCAACCATGTTTAAAGATGCAGGACCCGGAAACCCCATGGCAGGAAGCTGAGAGTGTGCTGGCTGAAGAAACCCCATGAGCTTCCAGGAGCACACTCACCCGTCAATGCCAGAGCACAGGGAGGCACCCCACCAGCACCATGGCCAGTGTGCAGGGTCCTGTGTCCAGCAGGTGCTCCCCACCAGCCCACCAGAGAGATCCCAGGAGGCCAGCCAGGGGCCCAAGAAAAGGGTCCCCTCCTGGAGTCAGGCAAGATAAAGGACTTTCTCTTCAATTAAATGCAGTGGGCAGAATATTTTCTACAACAGCACTGATATATATGAGATTTCCCTGCTCTTTTATCCTCTCTCTATTTCATACTCTAGCAGCTTAAAAGGCTCCTTTTAAATCACTAGGCTATGCTTCTAGGCCACCCAGTCCTATCCAAGGTTTACTTTCATTAAGATGATTCAATCATCAGTTCGGTATATCTTATACTTCTTATGTCTACCTGATTTCCTGAGAAGAGGGAAAGAGCCCCTTAAGCAGTCCAGGAACTCATCTGATTTAATTTCAGTGCTGTTTAAGTTATTCCTTACTTTTGTTCTTTTCTTTTTTTTTCCATTTCCTTTACAAATACATAGATCCAGAGCTGATCTACTAAAGCTTTTTTTCTTAACCTTGAACAGCCCTTGTGACTGTGAAAGATAAAATGAGGCCTTGCTAATCTGCACACCTTATCATTGCAACACACACACACACACAGAGTTCTTACCTTTTTCTCTCCCTCCACACAGTGAAGATGGCATAGTACAGAACTAACCATGTTCCCTACTACTAAGGTTTCATTACTTTTCCAACTGTAGCTTCGTAAATTTGCTTGTACGCTTCTACTCATTAGCATAAATATTAAAACTAAATTATACTTGTCAAATAAATGAGCAAAGTACTTTGCAGGATGCTGTATCCTTGCTTTTTTATTATGGGTTATACATAATCAATTTTCCAAACTTTGTCTTTTCCCAATGGGCTTCCCAGGTACTAGGCCAAATTGGTGAAATTCTATCTTATAACCTTTTGCAATTAAATGGGACCAAACATACCTGTAAAGAAGCAAACAAAAAAGCCTAGGTTTTAAAAATCTTTGGGTTAATCCCCTCATCCTATCTTCTTTCATCACAGCCTACAGTTACAGGATTTGCAATGCAAGGCACATGCATGGCTCACACATGTCTGTGGTTTGTGCAGTGGAGTGGGTGAACTAGTATTTCTCATTAGGCATTAGACCTGTTGCCTATAGTAAATGGTGGTGCACTGACCAAAGGATGCCCCAGGGATGCCTCTATGTCTCAGAAAAGAAGAATATCCCACCCTTTGATTGCACTAATGCTATGTGCTGATAGGGTACTTTCTCATTTACAGGGTTAGGAAAAAAGTGGATTAAAGGACTTTTCCGCTCTATCATCATCTACTCTGATCTCCTGCACGTAGCAGGCCACAGAATATCACCCACCCACACCTGCAACAGTCCCATAACCTCTGGTTGAGTTACTGATGTTCTCTAATATTGATTTAAATACATCAAGTGCCAATGAATCTGCATTTATACTAGTTCAGACTCATGCCCCGTGCTGCTGTGGGTGGACAAAAAGAACCAGCAACTTAGGATCTCTGCTAGTCTGACTGGGGCTGGGGGTGGGATTCCTTCCTGACCCCAGTATGATGACCAGTTAGCCCCTGGTCATATGGGTAAAACCCATCAGCCAGACGCCTAGAAAAGTATTCTCATGCTAATCCAGAACCCTTTTCATCTGAGCTACATCTACACTAGAGCGCTCTTTCAAAAGGGCACCTTTTAAAGGAGAGCGGTCAAAAGATGCCCTTTCAAAGGGAAGCGTGTACACAGGGGCTGGGGCTGCCGCCATCAATGAGCACCTTCAAAAGGGCCACATGCTATGTCAAAAGGGGCCATCCAGGGTGTCAAAAGAGAGTGTCCACACACACCCATGCCCTCTTTTGAAAGAACAGGGCAGGAAACGCCATGAACAGGGTAGCAGGGTGGCTAAGCCCTTACAGGGCCACAGCAAACTGCTCCCTTAAAGGGGCCCTCTCCAACACCCTCAGCCTGCATAGCACGAGGCCTGTGGAGCTGCCACAAGCCCTGCAGATGCAGTGCCCACAGGAACAAGCATGGACCAGCAGCAGCTGAAAACCCTGCTGGCAACCAGCAGCTGAGAGGGCGTCCTGCTGGCCACAGCACTCGTGGCCTCTCTACAGTTCCTGGAAGGGCCCCTGCCCCCAGGGACAGAAGGTAATGCCGCAGACCACAGGATCCTCTGCTCCCCCCCCCCCAGTGCTCTGACGGCTCTGGAGCTACCTCACCAGCTCCAAGTGGTAGAAACAACTGGTCATGAGGCGGTGGGATGATGACCGGTGCCTCCAGAATTTCCAGATGTGCCAGCAGACCTTCCTGGAGCTGTGCCAGTGGCTGTCGTGGCCTTGAGACACCAGGACACCTGGATGCGGTGCACCCTCCCCGTGGAGAAAAGGGTCACAATAGCTTTCTGGAAGCTGGCCACCCCAAACAGCTACTGGTGTGGGCAAGGCCACAGTTGGGGCCGTCATGATAGAGATAAGGAGGCCCAGGCATGCACCCACCAGGGGGTGGGGGGCCCAGAGGAGGTGGGGGTGAGGCCTGGGGGGGCCTGGGCATACCGCACTCACCTTCATGGATGTCTGTGTCTCCCTCTCCAGGTGGTACATGCCCTAAATGCCATGATCCTCCAGAAGGTTGTCCGCATCAGGGAGCTGGATGCGGCCATCATGGATTTCTCTACACTGGGGTTCCTCAATTGCTTTGGGGCCCTCTTAGGACCCACATACCTATCTGTGGCCCAGAGCACAGCCGAAGACAGTTAAATAACAGGAAAGGCTACCATTTCGTGGTCCTGCAGGCCATGGTGGACCCCTGGGGCCATTTCCAGGACATATATGTGGGCTGGCCCAGCTGCACCCACAATGTGTGGGTGTTCTGGAACTTGGGCCTGTGCTGCCAGCTGGAAGCAAGGACCTATATCCCCCAGAGGGAGATCCTGCTGGGGGACACCACCATGCCCCTCTGCCTGGTGGCTGATGCAGCCTACCCACTCCAGCCCTGGCTCATGCAGCCCTATACAGGCCACCCCATCCCCAGCTAGAAGCATTTCAACGGCCAGCACAACCACCCCAGCCAGGTGGTTGAGCACACCTTTGGCCTCTTGAATGGGCAGGGGTGCTGTCTCCTCACCCACCTGGAGGTGGGCATCCTCAATGTCCCCCAGGTCATGGGTGGCTTACTATATGCTCCACAATATTGTAGAGAGTAAGCGGGGGAGGCCTTTGTGCAGGGTTGGGCAGTTGAGGCCAGCATGGGCTACCCCCAGCCAGCTGCTGCCGCTAGCTGCCAGGCCCACCAGGATGGGATCTGCATCCGGGAGGCCCTGCACCGGTACTTTGACCAGGAAACCCAGTAAGCGCCACCCCAGCCACCCCTGGTGGGCCTCCCACACACTCCCCCTCCCCACACACTGCCTCCCCTCACCGAGCACGGAGCACACACACCCAGGGGTTTTGGAAAAATAAATGGGTATATTGTTAGGCAGAAAAACCATGTGGGTAATACTTCGTGCTAAACATAACAGAATATCCAACTATTTACAGGAGGCGGGGCTAACTATTTACAGGAGGGGCCTTAGTTAGCTCACCCAGTGGGCTGTTACTCCAGGGTAGGGGTGGAGGTGTGTGACCTGCGCCAGCCCCGGGTCCCACCCCCACCCCCACCCCATCCTAGGTTCCCAGCAGGGCTGGGAGGGGGTAGGGAGTACAGGAAGATAGGCCCGGGGATTGGCTTCTGGCAGGTGGTCTGGGCTAGTGGGGTCCTCTCCTGGGGGGAAGCTGAAGGGTGGGGCCACAGCAGGAGGGGGAGGGGGAGGGAGCAGCCAGGCCAGGAGGTCCCAGTACATGGCTGCCACATCACAGAAGGTGGAGGGGAACTCCCTGCAGGCCGCCCAGTGCCAAGCGGCCTGCGCCTCCTCAAAGAAGAGCTGGAGCTTGGCCAGCTCCAACTGGCGCCAGATGGAGGTGGCAAGGTGGGAGTCCTCTGCCAGCCACCTCTGGCCCTGCCGTGACCGAGTCCATTCTGGAGCTGGTGGTGGCTCCAGCCAGTCACTGTCCATCACCTCCGGAGGGCTGTCCAGGACCATGGACAGGGCAAGGCTCTCCTGGCCCTCAGATGGTGTGGCTGCTGAAACAGGGGGGAAGAGAGGAACAGGATATGAGTACTGACCCCTGCCCCATGGCCCACACCCCCTGACCCTTGTGGGCACAGGGTCCCTGTCCCCGGTCCGTGAGTGCAGTGGCCTTGTGGGCAGCCCCTTTGTGTGGGTCCACCCCCCCCAGGGGCAGGGCACGGTGCTGTCCGTGGAAGCAGGTGCTGAAGAGCACTGGTGCCCATGCTGCCATCCCAGAGCCTTGTTCTGTCTGGGCCCTGGCAGGCTGGGTGTCTGCCAGGGGTGTGGGGGGTCCCCAGTCATGTATGGTGCCCCTGCCCCATGATCCGGGGTGTGTGCCTATTGGGTATGTACCTCAGGGTCCACCACCAAGGTCAGGAGATGTCCATCTGGCTGATGCCCAGCTGGAAGTGCTGGAGGGGAGATCTATGACCAGGTTCCCCTCCTCACTTGACCAGTTTACTGCTGCGCCCGGCTCCCTCTCTGACCCTGGTGGTGTAGGGCTGGCTGACGATCCTGGCTTCTGCTCTTCGCCTGGCTGGGGCTCCTTGGCCAAGGTGTGCAGGAGGGCCAGTGAGAAGGAGGCATCCCAGGGGCCCAGGATAGTCCTGAGCTCCCTGCAGCAGGGGCACAAAGCAGGAGTGGCCCCCCACTGGCTGGCCTTGCCCAAGCCCAGGCATAACCCTGCCGCAGCTCCTTACTTTTACTCCGGACTTGGTCATGAGTGCAGGCAGGGTGACCCCGGGTACTGAGGCCATCAGCCAGCCGGGTGAAGGTGGCCATGTTCCGCTGCTTGCTCCCCATCACCAAGAGCACCTCCTCCTCCTGCCAGAGCCCCAGCAGGTCCCAGAGCTCATGCTCCATCCAGGAGGGGGCATGCTTCTTCCCCCCACAGCTGGATCCTTGGGAGCCCTGGGTGCGCTCAGAGGAGGGAGCCCTGGGGCTCCTCACATGGCTGGTGAGTGGCCATCGTGAGCAGGGGGCTGCTGAGGGTCACTCTGAGGTGTGCAGGGGCAGCACATGTAGCATCTGCTGCCTACACGCTCTCGGCTTCCTGAAATGGGGTGTCCTGGTCTATGTGGATTTAAGAGCTGCTGCATACACAGACCATAGAGCCCCACAGGGGCTGGGCAGCATGTCTCTGCCTAACAGCTGATCACTGCCATGGTGGACCCCACTTTTTTGAAAAAACGGGACGCAGAGAATCTACACATGTCCTTTTTCAAAAAAAGACATCAAAAGGGTGGCCTCTTCCTATTTCCTGTTTGGAAGAGTGGTTTCAATTCCTGCAGCACCTAACATCGATTTCATACTCGAAAGAGCGCTTGGCGTGTGTAGATGCGCTGCACGCAACTTCAGACTGGGGCCTGCTCTTTCAAAACATTTGGCTAGTGTAGACGCAGCTCTAGTGTCCCTTCTCCAGATACTGGAGACATTTGCTAATGGCAGTCCTGGATGGGCCATGGGACGATGTCGGCAACTGCATCGTACCATCTCCTCCTTCAACTTGTCAAGCTCAATCTTAAGACAAATTTGGCTTTTTTTGCCCTCACTATTGCCTTTAGAAGGCTGTTCCAGAACTTTACTCCTCAGATTGTTCATAACCTTCATTTAATTTCAAGCCTAAACTGATTTACTACCAGTTGATATTAATTTATTCTTGTGCCAGCATTGGCCCCTAACTTAAATAAGTCTTCTCGCTTTCTCTTTCTCTAGTTCTTATCCCTCTGATGTAATTACAGGGAGAATCATATCTCCCATCCTCCTTCATTTTGTTAGGCAGAGCAGGCCAAGCTTCCTAAGTCTCCTTTCATAAGATAGTTCTTCCTTCCCTCTGATCAGCCTACTAGTCTTTCTCTACTCCTATTTCAGTTTGAATTCAACAGTGCTTTGTATAATGGTAATAGCATTTCCTTATCTCTCTGGGCAGTATTGCACCTTATGCATCCTTTTTCATGCATTAGCCTTTTTCCTAGCCACTTCACATTGGCGGTTCACAGTCATCCAGCGATTGACCAATACAACCAGATATTTCTCCTCCTCTCTGGCTCCCAACTGATAAGTCCAGAGCTTGTAGAAATAAATCTTGTTTTTAATCCCTAATTGCATGACCTTGCACTTTGCATTTGTAACTTTGATCCCATTTAGATTACTCCAGTTTTCAAATTCATCCATATCATCTTGTGTGGTATTCCCATCCTCCCGTGCATCTGCAATATCTCCGAAGTGTGTGTCAGCTGCAAATTTTATTAGCACACTCCCACTTTTTTGTCTAGCACACTCCCACTTTTTTGTCTAATTTTAGTCTATAATTTCAGAAATAACAAGCAGTCCTGTGGCACTTAGAGACTAAGAAATATATTGGGTCATGAGCTTTTGTAGGTAAAACCCACTTCTTCAGATGACTGGAGTATAAAAACAGAATCCAGGTGCAGGAAGGGTGTTGGAAAGGAGGGGAGAAAAGTCACTTATAAGACCAGTTAATGAAGCAAATTAAGTAGGTGGGGTAATGCCTGAGGCAGTTAAGATCTCTGTTCATGCCCAGGTTAAAAGTGTCAAATTTGTGAAAGAATTCCAAGTCAGATGTCTTCCTCTATAAACTTGTGTTAAAAATTTTTGTAGAAGAATGGTTACTTTTAAATCTAATGTCCAGGGATGTCAAAATATTCCCTTGTGGCTACATCTACACTACAGAGATCTTTAGAAAGAAGCTCTTCCGGAAAAGCTCTTCCACAAGAACTTCTTTCGAAAGAAAGCGTCCACATACAAAAAAGTGGATCAAAACCGTGATCTGTTCTTTCAAAAGAGAGTGTCCACACGGCCCCTGCTCTTTTGAAAGAATGGGCCAGTGATCGAAAATGAAGATTGTTCTTTTGAAAGAAGGACCCTGTGGAGCATCTACACACATTTTCTTTCAAAAGAGGGCATTGTTCCTGAAACAGGAAAGGAAGAGTGAGTTCGAAAGGAGTGCCACTTTCTTTCAATTTACTATTGAAAGAAGGCTTTTTGTGTGTAGAAAAACTTGCTGGTGTACACACAGTCTATAGGTTTATGTGTATTTCAATTCCTGATGTCAGATATGTGTCCATTCATCCATTGGCACAAAGACTGTCTGATTTTTCCAATGTATATGCCAGAGGGGCATTACTGGCACATAATGGCCTATATCACTTTAGTGGATGTGCAGGTGTATGGTGTGTCTGATGTGTTTAGGTCCTATGACGGTGTCAGATAGGTGTATGGACAGAGTTGACAAAGGGGATTGTTGCAGGGATAGGCTACTGGGTTAGTGTTTCTGTGGTTTGGTGTGTAGCTGCTGGTGAGTATTTTCTTGAGATTGGGTGGCTGTAGGAGAGGGCTGGCCTGTGACCCATGGCCTATGAAAGTGAGGGATCATGTTCCAGGACAGGTTGTAGATAGTCAATGATGCATTGGAGGGGTTTAAGCTGGGGGGCTGTAGGCAATGCAAAGCGGTGTTCTGTTATTTTATTTGTTGGGCCTATCATGAAGTAGGTGACTTCTGGGTACTCAGGTAGGTAATTATGTTTTAAGACCCCTTAGTAAAAATCTGTAGGTTTTTGTATCTGCCGATGACACTTTTAACCTGACCTGAACAGAGATCTTGACTATCTCATGCATTACAAGAATAATATTCACACCTTTGAAATTCACAGTGATGGGACATATCCTGCTTAATTCTGAAGCGTGGCCACTGTGTGTATGAAGAATCCATGTTGTGAGCTTGGTCTCCTGTAGTTACCTGCCAAGTTGGATATACAGGAGGCTGGGATTGCCCTGCACCTTGCCTAGTCATTTATGCCGACAGACAGGGGATTTAAATTGTTATTACATCATAACAGGAATGATTTAAATCCCTAGTGCCCTGGTAAGTCCCCATGATGCAGGGCAATGGGAAATCAAGCTTATAAGGTATATGACTTGTAAGATTCAATGTGGAATGCAAGGGCATTTGATGTCAACAAAGAACATACTGCAGCCTCTTCCCTACATTTGTCCTGAATATCCATATGAATACCAAACTGGCTCAGCTGAATTCTGCAGCCTCATGATGCTCATCTACAGCGCACACAAATCAATACCAGTTACCATTCCAGCTATAATTAAAAGCCTCTCTTTCTTACACACACACACACACACACACACACACACAGAAAGAGAGAGAGAGAAGTTTGATTCTTTGCAGAGCTGGTTGCCACCTAAACATAGTGTGACAGATCCAGACCATGGGGGTATATTAAAGTAGTCCTATTGGGGTCAGGTAGTGGATAGGAATAAGCCTGCCCTGGCTAGAGGACGCTTTCCCTGCCTATGGGGAGGAGACACTGAACCAAAGAAACCAAATAATTACAAGGAACAAATAAAAAGAAAAATAGGTTCAGGTGTGAAGGTCAAAGGCTTAAAACAAGGCAACTGGAAGGGGACACTGAGCAAAGAGCCCTGGACAGGGCTCCTTGAAAGCATCCAGGGAGTCAGCAGACGGAAATTTGGCCTGGATGCATGCGTGGCCATAGGAACAGAAATAGGCCCCACAGCCATAGGTCTCTTCCTCAGCCAACCTCTGCTCCCTGTCTTGTAAACAGCTCCCTTGGCCATAGCCAGGAGTAGGCTGATGAGGAGTTCCCACAAGTTTGTAAAACCATGGATGGGATGTGGGGAGAAATGCAGCCAGAACCTCAACAGGAGGGTCTGGAGGAGCTGAAAGAGGCGATGTAACATGAGGCACTAAAGACAGATGTGTGCCATGGCCTCCCTCACACCACAGAAGGGGCACGCATCAGGGACAAGGGGTACAGGAGAGTAGTAGAAGACAGATATCCTGGCCACTGGACAAGCAGTTCTATCTTCCTGAAATAATTCAGAACAAAGGCTACTCCAGGCTAACACGGTCACCTGACTCCAATTAAGACTCCACCCATAGGCTGGGGCTGCACTAGCACCCCCCTTTCAAAAGGGGGATGCTAATGAGCCACTTCAGCAGATGCTAATGAGGTGCTGCCATGCATATGCAGGACCTCATTAGCATAATGGCGGCCGCGCGCATTTCAAAAGTGCCACTTTCGAAACTCACACCACCGGTGTAGATAGGGGCCTTTCGAAAGGACCCACAGATTTCAACAGCCCCTTCTTCTCACCTGGTTTTGGGAAGAAGGGGCTTTTGAAGACAGGGAGGTCCTTTTGAAAGGCCCCCCGGCTACACCAGTGGCATGCGTTTCAAAAGCAGCACTTTCGAAACGCGCATGGCTGCCATTATGCTAATGAGGTCCTGCATATGCATGGCAGTGCCTCATTAGCATCTGCCGAAGTGGCTCATTAGCATCCCCCTTTCAAAAAGCTCTCCTTCTGGGCAGTCTCAGCAAAAGCAGCCTGAAGAAAGGAAGCATAAGCACATAAGAACGGCATACTGGGTCAGACCAAGGGTCCATCCAGCCCAGTATCCTGTCTGCCTACAGTGGCCAGTGCCAGCTGCCCCAGAGGAGGTGAACCGAAGACAATGATCAAGCAATTTGTCTCCTGCCATCTGTCTCCAGCCTTTGACTAAAGGCTAGGGGCCCCATACTTTGCCCTTGGCTAATAGCCATTTGCAGAACTAACCTCCAAAAAAGCACTGGATAATAAAACACAGAGAAGGGAGCCCTGAGGTAAGGATGAAGGAGAGGAAGAGAGAGGCCGGGCAAAGGGGAAGTGGTTCAGGGAAGTGTAGCAGCTCTGGTAGTGAAGGGAAAGCTGCCAACAGCTGCTGGCACCAGAGTCCTGGGCTGGAACCTGGAGCAGAGTGTGGTCTGGGTTCCACTACAGTGACATCTCTGTGAAAGGGGAGACAGGCCTCTGTTGGGATAAGAGGCTAAACTGTTCTTATGAAACCTGAGGTGGTAATATAAACTGTAGGAGCCCCACCAACCCCATTGCTAGCTAGTGGGAGTGGTTTAGTAGGCTGTGACCTTGGCCTCGAGAGAGAGAGGCTACACTGGGGGGTCACAGTGAGCCAGTGAGGCATGTGTAATCATCCAGGAAGTGTGAGGACCACTGAAAGAAGGCAAGTGCCTTGTCACAGCAGACATAAGATACAAGCATAGAGCCATTCTCTCACATACTATTGCAGAATCTGACAGAGAGGTAGCCTTGTTAGTCTGTATCCTAACAAAACAAAAGAGCAGTCAAGTTGCACTTTAAAGACTAACAGAGGCTAGATCTACACTACAAGATAAATTCAAAATTTATTAAAATCAATTTTATAATGCTTTTTTTTTAAAAATTCGGTTTTGAATACCATCACTTCCCACAGGATCCCAACAAATTTGACACGTTGCTTTCACACTGAAATCACAAAACATCGACTGTTGCAGCAGTGCATTGTGGGAACCTATCCCACAGTTCCCTGAGCCTGCATTCTGAGCCAGGAGACAGGTGCACTGTCAGGAAGCTTGGGGGACCTGGGAAACTGAAAGCGCAGCAGCCCCAGTCAGTTTCCCGGCTTCCGCTAGTACAGTAAAGCCCCATTTAATGGACTAATGGGGGGAAGGCCTGTCTGGTCTTCCCAATAGTCTGTTAAATGTGAGGGTTTGCTCCCCCCCCCCGCAGGCTCCCCCATCCCCAGTCACACTCCAACTTCCTGCCAAAAAACAAGCTCCTGAAAACAAGTCCCCGCAAAACACCAAAAACACTCCGCTCCCCCTGCCAAAAAAAAAAAAAACCCTCTCCCAATAAATCCAAACCCCTACCACTCACCGGCTCCTGTGGAAGAGCTGCTGGAGCCCACTGGCTGGGGGTGCCTGGTTGCAGGTGACCAAGGGCGCCTGGGAGGGGTGGGCACCTACCCATGGGCATCTAGCCACCTGCTGCATGAGCGACGTGTCCACAGGGTGCCTGGCCCCACCTGGCTCAAACTGCCGGGCCACAGGGTGCCTTGCTCTGTGCAGCTCAAGCCATCCGGCCTCAGGTGCCTGGCCCTGTATGGCTCAAACCACCTGGCCACAGGGTGCATAGCCCTGTGCCACAGAAGTGCAGCAGCCCTGGTCAGTTTCCCAGCTCCTGCTAGTAGCAGTGAGCCAGGTGCAGAGCGCATAGCTTTGTGGAATACATCGGGCACACTTGTGGAGGCTAATAAATTCAATTGACCTTTAATCAAACTTCTGAATTCAAGCTTGATCCTACACCCGTCAGGTAGCTGCGATATTGTAATCTCTATATTAGTGCTCCCAAAACTGGGGGACACCCTTACTTACCTCATTCCATACTGAAAACTGACCTTTCTTTCCTGTCTTTTAATTAATTACTTATCCATTCATACAAGGGGTTAAAAAAAGGCTTTCGGAAAGTCCAGGTACAATATATCCACTTCATCGACTTTGTCTACATACTGAGCCCTTCAAAGAATTCTAATAGATCTGTGAGGCTTGTTTTACTTTTAAAAAATCCATGTGACTCTTTCCCAACAAATCATGTTCATCCATGTCTCTGATAATTTATAGTTTCTACCAATTGCCTGTTACCAAAGAGCTTGTACTTGCTAAGATCACGTACAGAGCCTTTTTAAAAATCAGGATTACATTAGCTATACTCCAATGATCTGGTACAGAAGCTGATATAAGCAATAGGTTAAATACCACAGTTGTTAGTTCTCCAATTTCATATTTGAATTCCTTTAGCACTCTTAGATGAACACCAATGGTCCTCGTGACTTACTGCTGTTTAGTAAACCAATATGTTCCTCTGGTTTGTCACCTAAAAAGAATGGCTCAGGTGTGCAAACCAGCCTCATATCCTCTGTGGTCTAGACCTACACAAAGAATTCGTTTAGCTTTTCTGCAATGACCATGTATGTCCTCTTTGAGTGCTCTTTTGGAATGTATTAGTCCAACAGCCCCCAGTGATTATTTAGCAGTGCCAACATGCCAAGGTCCTGATCTGTAACCCTAGCAAAGTGATTGGCCAGCCTTCACAGCCTATTTTGACAACTGACATAATGCAAAGAAATGCTGCTCTTTCCCGTTCCAACTGAGCCAAGTGTGAGTGCATTATGGTGTATTGCGTGAACATTGTCACACACTGAGCTGTTGTGAAGCTCTGGGAAAAATAAACTCCATACAATAATTTGAGAAGGGGGGCGGATTTCATAAAACACATATCTCTAAAACATACATAGCAAATACTTGCATCTCTCTACATGGCCAGTGTATGTGTGTTTAAATAGTGTCTGACTTTTCTCATTTGGGCTGGCTACTTTCAATTGTTTTCTCTCCAAGCTGTTGTTTACAATTTGCCCTTTGCATATTTTATATTTTCAGTCACTTTCCAGCAGCCTGATATATTTCACCCTTATCTCTAACAGAACAGGGCAATGCGTTGTCTGTCTCACGCTCCATACACAGGCAGAAGCCTTCATCTCAGCTTTCAACAGAGTTGGAATGATTCACAAACATGACTTCTGTCAAGAACACTGAGGACAAAATGAAACTTCCACTTTCAGGGCCACACATTAATCTCTTCCCAGTGCACTTGGGAATGGGTGTGTCTCATTTCATTTTGGGCTGCCAGTGAGGTTACACAATCCACTTACAAAGGTTTTTTTCTATAGCAATGAAGGAAAGGATATTGGCATTCAAGAGGAGTTGTTATAGAAAGGTCCTCAGAATATGCTGGATGCCGAAGGTCACCAATGAGGAATTACATAGGAAGATACGAAAGAGAACCCACTACAGACGGTTATACAATGGAAGTTACAGCTATTCGAGCATATCTGCAGAATGAACTACGAACAAAAAATCAAGACCCTGGTATTCAGCACAATGGATGGTGCAAATAGGAGAGGCAGGCCCCACAGAGAATGGGTAGATGATATAGTAGATTGGCACAGAGCTAGTCTACAGAAACTAAGCCCCTCTGCACTGGACAAGAAAAGATGGAAAGAAATAGTGAGGGAGGAATTGGACACCAATAGGTGCTGAGCCCTTGGTTGTTGTTGATGATGATGATGATGATGAATGAAGGAGCTCTTCTGTGTGATACACTGAAGAATGACAAAGGCAGAAACTATCATCCAGGTTCTGACCATTGCTTCACTGAAGTGAGTGGGATTACTCTTGCATTTACATTGTCTTGGGCCAGGTTCTGATCTCACTTTACACCACAGGAAGAAATTGCCTCTTTCTTTTGATTGTTTTGATTCTAATTTTCAAGGAAAAGTGGAGCAGATGTTGCCAATACTGATAGAAACTGTCTGTCATGGCTGTGGGGCAGGATTGGAAACTGTAAAATAAGGAAGTTGGGATTTCCAGCAATTGTCTGCTGCTCAGGCTGTTTCACATTAAGGGTGCATCCATACTAGCCAGCTACTTTGAAGTAGCTGGCACAATGTCGAAATAGAACCCGTTGCGTCTACATGTGCCGTGTGCTATTTTGATGTTGAAATCGACGTTAGGCGGTGAGACATCGAAATCGCTATTCCCATCCGAAGATGGGAATAGCGCCCTACCTTGACTTTGAATGTCGAAGTAGGGTGTGTGTAGACGATCCGTGTCCCGCTGCTTCCAAATAGCGGGGTCCTCCGTGGCAGTCATCAGCTGAGGGGTTGAGACGGTCTGTCCAGTCCCTGCGGGGCTTTATGATCCCCATGCGCAGCAGCCTTTAACGCACCACAGACTCAGATTTCCTGTGGCAGGAAGCTGAGAGTGTTCAGGGAGCAGCACACGCACGTGCTAGCCCTGCACGTTTTCTAGAGGCCCCGATCTGCACTGCCACCAGCCATGGCATCGAGCCAGCCTCCCAAGCTGTCCCAGGGCTCCCCTCCTGAGGGGATCCAGGTGCCCCCGGCAGCCAAGTGGGGGGCCAAAAAGAGGCGGGGGCCCTCCTGGTTGGAGGCTGAGCTCCAAGACCTGCTGGGGCTCTGGGTGAAGAGGAGGTGCTCTACGTGATGGGGAGCAAGCAGCGGAATGCAGAAGTGTTCACCCAACTGGCTGAGGGCCTGGCTGCCCGGGGTCACCCTGCCTGCACTCCAGATCACGTCTGGAGTAAGGTGAAGGAGTTGTGGCAGGGGTACGCCTGGACCTGGGACTCGGCCAGCTGGTCTGGGGCTGCCCTCGCCACTTGACCCTATTACAGGGAGCTCGGAGCCATCCTGGGCCCCTGGGACACCTCCTTCCCTGCAGCCACCCTTGACACCACGGCCAAAGAGCCCCAGCAGGCCTCGGAACCAGAGTCTGGCCTGGAGGCCAGCCCCACACCTAGGGGCCCGCCCAAGGAACACCCCCCTCGGGACAGCAGCAAAGATGAGGGGCTCCTCATAGACCTCCCCTCCCGGAGCACCAGCCAAGCGTCCGCCCACCAGGCTCTCCCGACTGCAGCAATGGATGGTCAGGTATGTATCCCACAGAGCACACACACACAGGCTATGGGGCAGGGGCACCAGACACAACCGGGAGCCTCACACACCCCCAGCAGACCCCAACTCACAACCGCCCAGCCACCGCACAGTCCCAGGATGGCAGCACAGTCATCAGCGCCCGTCAGCACCCACACCCATGGACAGCATTGTGCCCTAATCCCAGGAGCAGTGGGACCATGCAATAGGGACAGCCAACAGGGACATCACACCCATCAATGGGGATGGAGACCCAGAACCCAAGGGGTGGGGCGGGAGGAATGGGCCACAGACCAGGGCACTGTACTAATAGCCTTCCCCTCCCTCTCTCCCTCTCTGCAGATGCACCATCCGATGCCCCTGGCAGCCAGGCACCCTCCATCATTCCCGACAGCCCACCAGAGGTCAGCCACCGCCAGCACCCGGAGACACCCGCAAGGCCAGCAGGACGGTCCCGCCACTGCCGGGCCCTGGGGATGACCCCTGTGGACCTCCAGCTCCTGGTAGCGCTCCAGCGGCAGACAGAGGTAGCAGAGGAGAGACTCCGCTTTGAGTGGGAGGAGTCCACCTGGCAGTGGGCAGTGTGGGAGAATTTCATGGGGGTCTTCCGGGACATAGCCGGGTTGATCCGGGAGGCCGTTGCCCGGCTCCCGCCCCTGCCACGCCCGGGCCACCCTCCCCACCTCTCCACCCAATTCCCGCCCCCCCGCACCACCTGCCGCCCCACCTGCCTCGCCGCCTGCCACCCCACCTACCTCGCCGCCTGCCACCCCACCTCCTGTGCCGCCTGCCATCTCCTCAGGACCAGAGCCGACTGGGGCTGAAGACCGGCCAGTGGAGGCATCCTGGCTGTACTTGCCGGTCCTCCCAGCCCCCAGCTGGCCATGCCGGGGACGCGGACACGGGGGGAGGGTGGGGTTTGTGAGCTGTACCCAGCAGGGGGTCATGGCCCTTTACCCCCATCCCAGACTGATGGGCCAACAGCCGAGCCATCCGCCGGGCCCCCATTTGCCTAGCTGTCCCCCATGTATATAGTTGTCCCCCTTTGTATATTGGTTGCAGTGTCTGCTGTGCACAAAACAAAGTTAGCAGTTTTAAAAAAAAAAGGTTTTATTTTCCAAATAACTGGAGGCGTGTGCTTGTTGGAGGGGTGGCATGCAGGTGTTAGGGGCAGTGTGCGCGCAGTGTGGGAAGACCAGGGAGGTGCTCAGGGGTCTCCCTGATCTAAGTGGGCCCACAGGTCATCGTGGACCCGTAGCCCCTCACGGTGGGCTTGGCCGCTGGGTGCGGCGGCCAGCTGGGGGAAGCCTGTGCCAGCATCGACTGCCCACCCCTGGACAAAAGCCTCCCCCTTGCTCTCGACAATGTTGTGAAGCGTGCAGCACGTGCCCACAACCTGGGGGATGTTTTGGAGCTGACGTCCAGTCGGGCAAGGAGGCACCGCCAGCAGCCCTTCAGATGGCCGAAGGTACTCTCCACCACCTGGTGGGCATGGTTCAGGCGGGTGTTGAACCACTCCTGACTGGCGTTGAGGTGGCCAGCGTACGGGTGCATGAGCCAGGGCTGGAATGGGTAAGCTACGTCTGCCACGAGGCAGAGGGGCATGGTGGTGTCCCCCAGAGGCTTCTCCCTCTGGGGGATGTAGGTCCCTGCCTCCAGCTGGTGGCATAGGCCTGAGTTCCTAAAAACATGGGCGTCGTGTGTGCAGCCGGGCCAACCTACATATGTGTCCTGGAAGCGCCCCCGACTGTTCACCATGGCCTGCAGGACCATGGATTGGTAGCCCCTACAGTTTATGTATCTTCCTCCGCTGTGGTCTGGGGCGGAGATGGGGATGTGGGTCCCATCCAGGGCCCTGAAGCAGTTTGGGAACCCTATGGCGGCAAATCTGGCGATGGCTGTGTCCAGGTCCCCGAGTCGGACAACCCTCTAGAGCAGCATGGTGTTAAGTGCATGCATCGCCTGGGGGGAGGGAACACAGGCACCCATGAGGGTGTGCAGGGTGCCCCAGGTCCCTCCCCCCAGGCTCCCCTCCCGGGCACCTACCCGGGTACACCCCCCTGCCACGCCCTTCACTCCCTGGTGCCCCTCCCTCCCCGGCCCCATACCCCACCTCCCCACCCCCCAGTGGGTGCGTGCCCAGACCTCCTTACCTCCATGATGATGGCCCCGACCGTGGCTTTTCCCACTCCAAACCGACCATAAGAACGGCCATACCGGGTCAGACCAAAGGTCCATCCAGCCCAGTATCCTGTCTGCCGACAGTGGCCAGTGCCAGCTGCCCCAGAGGAAGTGAACCAAAGACAATGATCAAGCGATTTGTCTCCTGCCATCTGTCTCCAGCCTTTGACTAAAGGCTAGGGGCATCATACTTTACCCTAAGCTAATAGCCGTTTATGGACCTAAGCTCCAAAAATTTATCAAGCTCTATTTTAAACCCTGTTACAGTGCTGGTCTTCACAGCCTTCTCCGGCAAGGAGTTCCACAGGTTGACTGTGCGCTGTGTGAAGAAAAATTTTATTTTATTAGTTTTGAACCTACTACCCATTAATTTCATTTGGCGTCCTCTAGTTCTTATATTATGGGAACAAGTAAATAACGTTTCTGTATTCACTTTCTCCACACCATTCATGATTTTATATACCTCTATCATATCGCCCCTCAGTCTCTTCTTTTCTAGACTGAAAAGTCCCAGTCTCTCTAGCCTCTCCTCATATGGGACCCTTTCCAAACTCTTAATCATTTTAGTTGCCCTTTTCCTAATGCCAGTAAATCTTTTTTGAGGTGAGGAGACCACATCTGCATGCAGTACTCAAGATGTGGGCGTACCATAGTTTTATATAGGGGACGTATGATATTCGTCTTATTCTCTATCCCTTTTTAAATAATTCCTAACATCCTATTTGCTATACTGACTGCCGCTGCACACTGCGTGCATGTTTTCAGAGAACTATCCACTATAATTCCAAGATCCCTTTCCTGATCTGTTGTATCTAAATTTGCCACCATCACATTGTATGTATAATTGGGGTTATTTTTCCCAATGTGCATTACCTTACACTTACCCACATTAAATTTCATTTGCTTGCCATTTTGCTTCCCAATCACTCAGTTTGGTGAGATCTTTTTGAAGTTTTTCACAATCTACTTTGGTTTTGACTATCCTGAACAGCTTGGTATCATCTGCAAACTTTGCCACCTCACTGCTTACCCCTTCCTCTATCATTGATGAAAAAGTAGAACAGGATTGGTCCCAGGACTGACCCTTGGGGAACACCACCAGTTACCCGCCTCCATTGTGAAAATTTACCATTTATTCCAACCCTTTGTTTCCTGTCTTTTAAACAGTTTCCAGTCCATGAAAGGATTTTTCCTCCTATCCCATGACCACCTAATTTACATAAGAGCCTTTGGTGAGGGACCTTGTCAAAGGCTTTCTAGAAATCTAAGTATATTACGTCCACTGGATCCCCACATCTGCATGTTTGTTAACTCCTTCAAAGAACTCTAATAGATTAGTAAGACACTGACAGTCCTGACAGTCCTGACAATCTGACAGTCCTGATGCTGTTACGGAGGATGAAAGGCTCAGGGAAGGAGAGCAGTCAATGGGAGCAGAGGGAAACCATCCCATAGTTGGGACCCTCCTTCCAGAGGGTGCTATTGTATCCTCTCATGCCGAGGATACTTCTCCGTGGGAGGGAGCACCAGCTGTTAGGAAGAAGCAGGTTTTAGTAGTGGGGGATTCGATCATTAGAAATATAGATAGTTGGATTTGTGATGACCGGGAGAACCATATGGTGACTTGCCTGCCTGGTGCGAAGGTTGCGGATCTCTCGAGGCATCTAGACAGACTTATGGGCAGTGCTGAGGAGGAGCCGGTCATCGTGGTACATGTTGGTACCAATGACATTGGGAAGGGTAGAAGAGATGTTCTGGAGGCCAAATTTAGGTTACTAGGAAAGAGACTGAAATCCAGAACATCTATGGTGGCATTCTCTGAAATGCTTCCAGTTCCACGCGCAGGGCCAGATAGACAGGCAGAACTTCAGAGTCTCAATGCGTGGATGAGACGATGGTGTAGGGAAGAGGGGTTTAGATTTATTAGGAACTGGGGACACTTTTGGGGTAGGGGGAGCCTATACAGGAATGATGGGCTCCACCTAAATCAAGGTGGATCCAGACTGCTGGCATTAAACATTAAAAAGGTCGTAGAGCAGTTTTTAAACTAAGAGGTGGGGGAAAGCTGATTGGTGCGGGGGAGCACCTGGATCGGACGGAGACTTCTCTTACACGAGGCTCCATAGATAGGGATTCCCTAGAAGTTAGTCAGATAGGGAACGTGGGAAATAATATATGGGCAAGATCAGATGTGAAACAATCGCATATAAAAAAATCCAAAGCGTCTGTGAAAGGCGGACATATAAATAGTGGTAGTTTTTTAATGTGCTTTTACACTAATGCTAGGAGTCTGTCTAATAAGATGGGTGAACTGGAGTACCTCATATCAAAGGAGGAAGTTGACATAATAGGCATCTCAGAAACATGGTGGAATGAGGACAATCAGTGGGACACTATCATACCGGGATATAAATTATATCGGAAAGACAGAACAGGTCGTGCAGGTGGCGGAGTGGTACTATATGTGAAGGATAATATAGAAGCAAATGAAGCAAAAATCCTAAAGGAATCAAAATGTTCCATAGAATCATTATGGATAACAATTCATTTCTCTAATATGAATATGGCATTAGGAATATATTACTGACCACCTAACCAGGACAGTGATAGTGATGCTGAAATGTTAAGGGAGATTAGAGAGGCTATCAAAATAAAAAACACAGTAATAATAGGAGATTTCAATTATCCCCATATTGATTGGGTGCATGTCACCTCAGGACGGGATTCAGAGATTAAATTTCTTGATGCCTTAAATGACTGCTTCTTGGAGCAGCTAGTACAGGAACCCACAAGGGGAGAGTCAATTCTCGATCTAGTCTTGACTGGAACGCAGGATCTGGTCCAAGAGGTAACTGTTACTGGACTGCTTGGAAATAGTGCCCACAATATAATAACTTTTAATATTCCTGTGTTGGGAAGAACACCGCAGCGGTCAAACACTCTGGCATTTAATTTCGAAAAGGGGAATTACACTAAAATGAGGAAGCTAGTTAAACAGAAACTAAAAGGTAGAGTAGTTAAACTAAAATCCCTGGAAGCTGCATGGAAACTGCTTAAAGACACCATACTAGAGGCCCAACTTAAATGTATACCCCAAATAAAAAAACACAGTAAAGCTGTGTCTACACTTGCACGCTACTTCGAAGTAGGGGCACTGACTTCGAAATAGCGCCCGTCGCGGCTACACACGTCGGGCGCTATTTCGAAGTTAACTTCGACGTTAGGCGGCGAGACGTCGAAGTCGCTAACCCCATGAGGGGATCGGAATAGCGCCCTACTTCGACGTTCAACGTCGAAGTAGGGACCGTGTAGACGATCCGCGTCCCGCAACGTCGAAATTGCCGGGTCCTCCATGGCGGCCATCAGCTGGGGGGTTGAGAGATGCTCTCTCTCCAGCCCCTGCGGGGCTCTATGGTCACCATGGGCAGCAGCCCTTAGCCCAGGGCTTCTGGCTGCTGCTGACGCAGATGGGGATCCATGCTGCATGCACAGGGTCTGCAACCAGTTGTCGGCTCTGTGGATCTTGTGTTGTTTAGTGCAACTGTGTCTGGGAGGGGCCCTTTGAGGGAGCGGCTTGCTGTTGAGTCCGCCCTGTGACCCTGTCTGCAGCTGTGCCTGGCACCCTTATTTCGATGTGTGCTACTTTGGCGTGTAGACGTACCCTCGCAGCGCCTATTTCGATGTGGTGCCGCGCAACGTCGAAGTTGAACATCAACGTTGCCAGCCCTGGAGGACGTGTAGACGTTATTCATCGAAATAGCCTATTTCGATGTTGGCTTCACGTGTAGACGTAGCCTAAGACACCTAACAAAGAACCACCATGGCTAAACAGCCATGTTGAAAAGGCAGTGAGAGAGAAAAGGGCAGCTTTTAAAAAGTGGAAGTCAAATCCTAGTGAGGAAAATAGAAAGGAACATAAACACTCCCAAATTAAATGTCATAATGTAGTAAGAAAAGCCAAAAAAGATTTTGAGGAACAGCTAGCCAAAAATTCAAAAAACGATAGTAAAATGTTTTTTAAATACATTAGAATCAGGAAGCCCGCTAAAAAAGCAGTGGGGCCCTTGGACGATAAAGATATAAAAGGAGCGATCAAGGAAGACAGTGCCATTGCGGAGCGATTAAATGATTTCCTTGCTTCAGTCTTCACGGCTGAGGATGTTACAGAGGTTCCTAAATCTGAGCCAGCCTTTTTAGGTGACAAATCTGAGGAACTCACTCAGATTGAAGTGACATTAGAGGAGGTTTTGGAGTTAATTGATAAGCTGAATAGTAACAAGTCTCCAGGACCAGACGGTATTCACCCAAGGGTTCTGAAAGAACTCAAATGTGAAATTGCGGAGTTATTAACAGTGGTTTGTAACCTATCCTTTAAATCCACTTTGGTACCAAATGACTGGAAGACGGCCAATATAACGCCAATATTTAAAAAAGGCTCTAGAGGAGACCCTGGCAATTATAGACCGATAAGTTTAACATCAGTACCAGGCAAATTAGTAGAAACACTAGTAAAGAATAAAATTGCAAGGCACGTAGAAGAGCACGAATTGTTGGGCAAAAGTCAGCATGGTTTCTGCAGAGGGAAGTCGTGTCTAACTAATCTATTAGAATTCTTTGAAGGGGTTAATAAACATGCGGACAAGGGGCACCCAGTGGACATAATATACCTAGATTTCCAGAAAGCCTTTGACACGGTCCCACACCAAAGGCTTTTATGTAAATTAGGTGGTCATGGGATAGGAGGAAAGATCCTTTCATGGATCGGGAATTGGTTAAAAGACAGAAAACAAAGGGTGGGAATAAATGGTAAATTTTCACAATGGAGGAGGGTAACTAGTGGTGTTCCCCAGGGGTCAGTCCTGGGACCGATCCTGTTCAACTTGTTCATCAATGATCTAGAAAATGAGGTAAGCAGTGAGGTGGCAAAGTTTGCAGATGACACCAAGTTGTTCAGGACAGTCAAAACCAAAAGGGATTGTGAAGAACTACAAAAAGATCTCAGCAAACTGAGTGATTGGGCAGCAAAATGGCAAATGAAATTTAATGTGGGTAAGTGTAAGGTAATGCATGTTGGAAAAAATAACCCAAATTACACGTACTACATGATGGGGTCAAATTTAGCTACGACAGATCAGGAAAGGGATCTTGGAGTTATAGTGGATAGTTCTCTGAAGACATCCACGCAGTGTGCAGCGGCAGTTAGTAAGGCAAATAGGATGTTAGGAATTATTAAAAAAGGGATCGATAATAAGACAAAAGATATCATACTTCCCCTATATAAAACTATGGTACGCCCACATCTTGAGTACTGCGTGCAGCTGTGGTCTCCTCACCTCAAAAAAGATATATTGGCATTAGAAAAGGTTCAGAAAAGGGCGACTAAGATGATTAGGGGCTTGGAACGGGTCCCATATGGGGAGAGGCTAGAGAGACTGGGACTTTTCAGTTTGGAAAAGAGGCGATTGAGGGGCGATATGATAGAGGTATATAAAATCATGAATGGTGTGGAGAAAGTGAATATAGAAAAATTATTTACCTTTTCCCATAATACAAGAACTAGGGGACACCAAATGAAATTGATGGGTAGTAGGTTCAAAACTAATAAAAGGAAATTTTTCTTCACACAGCGCACAGTCAACCTGTGGAACTCCTTGCCCGAGGAGGCTGTGAAGGCCAGGACTCTATTAGGGTTTAAAAAAGAGCTTGATAAATTTTTGCAGGTTAGGTCCATAAATGGCTATTAGCTAGGGGTAAAGTATGGTGCCCTAGCCTTCAGAACAAGGGCAGGAGATGGATGGCAGGAGATAAATCACTTGATCATTGTCTTCTGTTCTCCTTCTCTGGGGCACCTGGCATTGGCCACCGTCGGCAGATGGGATGCTGGGCAGGATGGACCTTTGGTCTGACCCAGTATGGCAATTCTTATGTTCTTATGTTCTTACACAACTTCCCTCTACAGAAACGATGCTGACTTTTGCCCAACAAATCATGTTCTTCTACGTGTCTGACAATTTTATTCTTCACTACTGTTTCTACTAATTTGCCAGGTACCGACGTTAGACTTACCGGTCTGTAATTGCCAGGGTCTCCTCTAGATCCCTTTTTAAATATTGGTGTTATGTTAGCTGTCTTCCAGTCATTGGCTACCGAAGCTGATTTAAAGGATAGGTTACAGACCACCATTAATAGCTCTGCAATTTCACATTTGCGTTCTTTCAGAACCCTTGGGTGAATGCCATCTGGTCCTGGAGACTTGTTACTGTTTAGCTGGTGTCCCATGGAGCGGTAGCTGTCAGGAGTGGCCAGCTTCCAGACAGCTATTGCGACCTTCCTCTCAACGGGGAGGGTGCACTGCATCAGGGTGTCATGGTGTCTCAGTGCAGGGGTGAGCCACTGGCAGAGCTACAGGAAGGTCTGCTGGTGCATGTGGAAGTTCCGCAGCCACATGTCGTCGTCCCACTCCTGCATGACGAGGTGCTCCCACCACTCGGAGCTGGTGGGGTAGCCCCACAGGCAGGGGAGCAGCCGGCAGGGGAGGAAGAGGGGAGCCCGGTGGTCTGGGAGTCCCTGTCAGCCCCTGGGAAGGGATCCTCTGGCAGGAACCACTGGGCGGCCTCCCAGGCAGCACCTAGCAGGGCGCTTGCCCCCTGGATGACTGCCTGGAGGGCCTCCTCTTCCTGCTGCTGCTGCTGCTGCTGCTGCTAGAGGTCCATAGCTGCTGTGAGTTGGTCTGTGAGAGTGTGGATAGTACTCTGCAGACCTCAAGCTGTACAGGCCGGGTGTGTCTGGGAGGAGCCCTTTAAAGGAGCGGCTTGCTGTTGACCCGGAAGGGCTAGTCCAGTCTGTGACCCAGTCTGTGGGCTTTCCTGGCCCCTTATTTCGACAGGGAGCACTCGTGTGTGTGGACGCTCCACATTTCCTCCTGGGGCGGCTCCTTTCAATGTTCCCCATCGCTATTTCAACGTTGAACGTCGACGGCACTTGCCCTGGAGGATGTGTAGATGATACATGTCAAAGTAGCCTATTTCGATGTCCTTACTTCGAAATAGGCTACTTCGACGAAGTGTGCTAGTGTAGACGTAGCCTAGATTGCATATGCAAGTAAATTCTGACTTGCTGTGAATTTAATTGCCATGCTATTTGTGCTCTCTACAAGCTACAACACCATCTCTTTGCCATAATCTTGGTTCTCAAAACTTCCGTTATCTTTCTAGCATCATGCTTGCTGGGAGAAAGGGAAAATGGAAACCAGCAAAGTCTGGATCTTTATTTATCACCTCTATACATAGCTGTCAATAGATTGCATTGTGCCTTGTTGGTTACCTGAGTCTACAGCAATGCTTGGAGCTAGGTGTATCTCCCAGCCCACATAAACATACTTGCATGAACTCTCATCTGAGCTATCATGCTAAAAATAGTAGTATAAGGTAGCACAGTCAGCAGTGGCAGTCGCACAGATTAGCTGCCAAAAGTACAAACTCACCTGAACCCTGTAGGTATGACCTTGGTAGCTAGCCAGATCTGCACTCTGGGGAACAGTCCCAAGGGGTTCTTTGTGATTGCACCCCATCACACATAGCCTCAGGTCTGAGCTTGCAATGGGTTGAACGCTATAGTGCTATCTGAAGTCAGTCAAGCTGTTTCATAAAGGGATATTGGACCACATGCTAACAAAATCTCACCCCTGTATATCTCGGCCATGCAATTGGAAACAAAGATGGGTAAAAGAAAGTAGATAAATAATATCTGAGTCAAACCTTTACTTAACCTTGATCATAACTCTATGAATGTATTTGATTGTGGGAGAACAGAAAAGATGCTATAGCGATATCTAACCTACCTCCAAACCCCTGTATTATCATTTCCACAAACAAACTGCAACGTTACCCAGTGTACTTCTTCCCAGATAAGTTTGGCTCTGAACAGTCACATTTTCAATGCCTTTTTTTATTATGCAGCCTCTACATAAGCATAGAGTCAGACATGCATAGTACACTGTGGCTACGTCTACACGTGCATGCTACATCAAATAAGCTATTTCGATGAATAGCATCTACACATCCTCCAGGGCTGGTGCCGTCGACGTTGGGCAGCACCACATCGAAGTAGGCGCTGCAGGGGAGTGTCTACACGCCAAAGTGGCACACATCGAAATAAGGGTGCCAGGAACAGCTGCACACAGGGTCACAGGGCGGACTAGCACTTCCGGGGCAACAGCTAGCCGCTCCCTTAAAGGGCCCCTCCCAGACACACTCAGCCTGCACAGCACGCGGTTTGCAGACCCATAGGCACGCACACCTAGGCGAAGCAGTAATGGACCCCCAGCAGCAGCAGCAGCCAGAGGTCCACCCAGCCGCCCCTGCAGGAGAAGTGCTCGCCCTGCTCAATGCCATGCAGGAGGCAGCTGATCACCTTTTATTCGTGGAAGAGGAGCTGCCCCCAGGGGAGAAGGAAGCAACCCCAGACCCTGCTGCCCCCTGCCCCCGCCCCCCCCCGTAGCACACGCCGCCAGCTGTGGAGCTACCCACGAGCACCGACTGGTGGGAGCAGATGGTACTCGGCGAGTGGGACGATGACCGCTGGCTCCAGAACTTTCGTATGATCCGGCAGACATTTCTGGAGCTCTGCCAGTGGCTCATGCCCGCACTGAGGCACCAGGACACTGCCATGCAGTGTGCCCTCAGCGTGGAGAAACAGGTCAGCATCGCTGTCTGGAAGCTGGCCACTCCAGACAGCTACCGATCCGTGGGACAGAAGTTTGGTGTGGGCAAGGCCACCATCGGGGCTGTCCTCATGGAGGTAAGAGGACCCACGGGGAGGGGGAAGCAGCCCTGGGAGGGGAGGGGAGGGGAGCCCTGGGCATGGAGGAGAGGGGAGCCCTGGGAGGGGAGGGCCAGACACACCCTGCACACCCCTCACTGGTGCTCTCCCATGTCCTTCCCCTGCAGGTCATCCGCGCCATCAACGCCCTGCTCCTCCACAGGCTCCTGCGGCTTGGGGACCCAGATGCCACCATCGCGGGCTTTGCCACCCTGGGCTTCCCAAATTGCTTCGGGGCTCTGGATGGGACCCATATCCCCATCCGAGCTTCCTGAACAGGAAGGGCTACCATTTGGTGGTCCTCCAGGCCTTGGCGGACAGATGGGGCCGCTTCCTGGACATTTATGTTGGGTGGCCTGGCAGCACCCACAACGCCCGGGTATTCCGGAATTCAGGCCTGTGCCGCCGGCTGGAGGCGGGGACCTACATCCCCCAGCGGGAGATCCCTGTGCGGGACACCACAATGCCCCCTGCATCGTCGCAGACGCAGCGTACCCCCTCCGGCCCTGGCTCATGCACCCTTACGTGGGCCATCTCACAGCCAGCCAGGAGCACTTCAACACACGCCTGAACCACGCATGCCAGGTGGTTGAGCGCACATTTGGCCACCTCAAAGGGCGCTAGAGGTGTCTCCTCACCCGCCTTGATGCGGGCCCCACCAACATCCCCCAGATTGTGGGCGAGTGCAGCACACTCCACAACCTGGTGGAGAGCAAGGGGGAGGCATTCTTTCAGGGCTGGGCTGTGGAGGCTGGCAGGGCTGACGTGCAGCCACCCGCTGCCCCAGTCACCAGGTGGACCCTGAGGGGATCCGGGTCTGGGAGGCCCTGTGGGCCCATTTCGACCAGGCCGCAGGGTGAACTCTGGCAGGCCCCCCACTGCAGCCCCCACCATCCTCCACAACACTCATGCCCCTACGCCCACACCACAGAGCACCCAAGAGCACCCCCCCACTTTTCTTGCAAATAAAAGTAGACCTGTTTTTCGTGAAACCACAAAACAGTGAATTCTTATTATATTATTACTACAAATATAAATATTATATATTATATGATAAACAAACAGTGGAACACAAGGAAGGGGAGAAGTATTTACATGGGGGGGGCAGGTATCATAAAATAACAGGGGTCTAATACAAACTATATACAACATAAGGGGGATATGTACAAAGGGGGGGGCACGTCCTGGGCCCCGCAACCCCTAATGTCCAGCGCTGGGGGTTGGCGGGTGCGACCCTCGCCTCTGCCTCAGCCCTGGCCAGGGCTGGCTGGGGTCCGGGTGAACCGGCAGATACAGCTGGCGGGTGTCAGCAGACCCCAGGTCCCCCTCGGCGGAAGGCCCCTCGGTGGCGGATGGCGGTGGGACGGTGGGTGGAGCAGCGGGTGGAGCAGGCAGGGCAGGCAGAGCAGCGGCCAGCGCAGTATGGGGGGACAGGTAGTCCGCGATGCGCTCAAATATACGCATAAAGCCCCCCCATGCCTCCTGGGGCCAGGCCAGCACCCGCTTCTGCAGATGGAGGCGCCGCTCGTCCACCCGCAGGTGCTGCTCCGAGACCTCCAGCTGCCGCCGGAGGATCGCCAGCAGCTGGGGGTCCGTCGCCGTCTGGTGGTGGTGCTGGGTCCACCGTCATCCCCACCCTGGGGCTGGTCGGTGCTCCGCCGAGGGGCTGGCCTGCAGTGATGGCCCCGGTGGGCTCTCCAGGGCTACGTCTACACGTGAAGCCAACATCGAAATAGCTTATTTCGATGTAGCAACATCGAAATAGGCTATTTCGATGAATAACGTCTACACGTCCTCCAGGGCTGGCAACGTCGATGTTCAACTTCGACGTTGCGCGGCACCACATCGAAATAGGCGCTGCGAGGGTACGTCTACACGCCAAAGTAGCACACATCGAAATAAGGGTGCCAGGCACAGCTGCAGACAGGGTCACAGGGCGGACTCGACAGCAAGCCGCTCCCTTAAAGGGCCCCTCCCAGACACAGTTGCACTAAACAACACAAGATCCACAGAGCCGACAACTGGTTGCAGACCCTGTGCCTGCAGCATGGATCCCCAGCTGCTGCAGCAGCAGCCAGAAGCCCTGGGCTAAGGGCTGCTGCCCACGGTGACCATAGAGCCCCGCAGGGGCTGGAGAGAGAGCATCTCTCAACCCCCCAGCTGATGGCCGCCATGGAGGACCCGGCAATTTCGACGTTGCGGGACACGGATCGTCTACACGGTCCCTACTTCGACGTTGAACGTCGAAGTAGGGCGCTATTCCGATCCCCTCATGAGGTTAGCGACTTCGACATCTCGCCGCCTAACGTCGAAGTTAACTTCAAAATAGCGCCCGACGCGTGTAGCCGTGACGGGCGCTATTTCGAAGTTAGTGCCGCTACTTCGAAGTAGCGTGCACGTGTAGACACAGCTCAGGGCTACGTCTACACGTGCACGCTACATCGAAATAGCTTATTTCGATGTAGTGACATCGAAATAGTCTATTTCGATGAATAACATCTACACATCCTCCAGGGCTGGCAACGTCGACGTTCAACTTCGACGTTGGGCAGCACCACATCGAAATAGGCACTGCGAGGGAACGTCTACACGCCAAAGTAGCACACATCGAAATAAGGGTGCCAGGAACAGCTGCAGACAGGGTCACAGGGCGGAGTCAACAGCAAGCCGCTCCCTCAAAGGGCCCCTCCCAGACACAGTTGCACTAAACAACACAAGATCCACAGAGCCGACAACTGGTTGCAGACCCTGTGCATGCAGCATGGATCCCCAGCTGCTGCAGCAGCAGCCAGAAGCCCTGGGCTAAGGGCTGCTGCACACGATGACCATAGAGCCCCGCAGGGGCTGGAGAGAGAGCGTCTCTCAACCCCTCAGCTGATGGCCGCCATGGCGGACCCCACTATTTCAATGTTGCGGGATGCGGATCGTCTACACGTGCCCTACTTCGACATTCAACTTCGAAGTAGGGCGCTATTCCCATCCCCTCATGGGGTTAGTGACTTCAACGTCTCGCCACCTAACGTCGATTTCAACTTCAAAATAGCGCCCAACACGTGTAGCCGTGACAGGTGCTATTTCGAAGTTGGCGCCACTACTTTGAAGTAGCGTGCACGTGTAGACGCGACCCTAAGTGTCTAAACTGACGCACTGCACCCTTCCGCTGAACTGTTTTATGTATAGCCGTAGTCTTGGTCACTTACTTTTAAAAAGAGCCTTAGGCCCACGTGTGCACTAGAAGTGCTTTACCAGTATGCAAACAGCAGTCCCAGAGCAGTCCCATTGTGCACTCAGCTTAACCTGACAAAGCTACACTTTTTCCTGTACAGCTGCTTCTTGTACGCGCAACCCCAAGCAAAACAAGCTCCACCAGTAAAAGTACATTTTTGCAAATGTAGCTACACCTACCGTCAGGATTTCTGCAAGCACAGCTATGTTTGTCATAGAGCAAACCTCTCCACATCCCATTTACCATAGCAATCCTGACGAAAGTCACTTGTTTCACTATTGTACGACCCATGTTAACTCTCCCCTGTGCCTCTTCTTTACTTCCAGGCCCAAAATAAGGCATCTGCTCCAAGTGCAACAAGCAGAGCTGTATCTTTGAATGCCATTATGTTGCTATGCTAGTGATGTTTACAAAAAGGTGTTGACTCATGAGATTTTGTCTGAAAAAGAGAATCAGAATGAAATATAGTGATTCTGTTTCGAAACAACATTTTGGTTTTAGAAAGAAAACTTCTATGACATGAGGTCAATTTTTAAAATCTCAAAAGTGGAGTGAATCAAATGAAACTTTATGAAGGAACTTTGTTTTGAGACTTTAATTTAATGGGAAACTTCAACATCTTGTGCTTGTGTTACAATTTAGAATACGTTTATTTTTAATCAGGAAATTTCCAGTGAAATGGAAAATCTGTTCCCACACAGCACTAACGCACTCTCAGTAGAGGGAAAGTCACTCTGTGCAGATGGCCAGCATCATTTCTACACATAAGCCCTCTGGTAGGCTACTGCGAAGTATAATGGGGCTTGAACCAGTACAGCCCCAGTCTCCAAATGTTGGCATTGCATTGGCACAGCGGGGGGGAGGCTCCTCATTGCAGTGGGTATAGAAGAACAGTTGGCCCATGCCAGTCACATGATCCAGTGAGGTTCTCCTGAAAAATACGCAATTGGCGTTAAGCTATTTTTTTACTTAACGGCCAAACCAAGAATAATATCTTAGGTCCTTTGATGTTTCATTTGAAGCAATTTTTTTTTAATTTATTTTCAGGTGTCTCCCCATCTTTTTTCAGTTGATTTGTTAGTTGAATTAAATCTAGCACCTTTTCTAAATGAAACATCATTTCAAAACAAAACCAAAATGTTTCTATTTGAAATGTCATGCAAAACATAGCACTTTGTAGAAACAAACATTGAAGTGAGGCTCAAGGTGTCATGAAGACCCACCCTCTGCTGACAGTACCAAGTAAACTTAGTGCATCCCTAAAAGATGTTTGTCCAACCTGCTCTCAAAAACCTCCACTGAAGGGGAATCAGTAAGCTCCCTTAAAACAAGTGCCTCACTCTAAGCAGCATCTAAACTTCTGTAGGGAAACTCCATTGGTTTTTAAAGCCAACACCTTACACTCTTGGCATTACACTTGTGTATCAAATTAAATTTCTTTTTTTTTTTTAATTCTTTTAAAGTTCAGCTCAAATGCACAAATAGTTTTAGTTCATTCAGGGATGCATTTTTCAGTAAGTAAACTATTCATTCAAAATAATCCACACTGCTGAGGGGGAGGGGACTATCCCCCACTTTAATCTTCTGCTCTATTTGTAACCCAAATGCCTGTCTTCTTCCACCACATGCCAGCTGAGACTGATGAAACAAAGCAAGGCTGAGCTCTCAAAACAATTTGGCCGTGCTGTTGTCTGATAGTTGCAGCTCCTGTGTAATTATGCATCGTTTTCAATTTGATAAATGCCCCTCCTCAAACACACGCTCATTCACCTTGGGTTCCTCTCTTTCATTTTTGCTCTTCAGCACTCTGACAGCTACTCCTCCACTTTTGTCAAAACACCTGCTTTGATTTGAGCCAACTGAAATAAAAATTGACATGTGATTGACAGCAGCCCAAACAGATGCTGGGTTTGACAGTCTGGAGCTGCAGAGACTGAATTAAGAAATACTGGTATAGGCATGGTCATATATGCAGCATCCCGAATAATTTAATCTCCATTGGTCTCAGAGTCATGAAGTTCTAGTTTTCATTCTCTGCTCATTAGCCAAGTAACTGTTCCTCCCCTGCCTCAGTTTTCCCACTTGTAAAATGGCTCCGAGTGCATCCCTTCCAGACTCTCCTGTTTTCAGACTTAATATTTGTACAAGGCTTGGAGATCTTCTGAAGAAAGGGGCCATAGGAGAGCTGCAATGTCTTTTATTAAACACCAAATTACATTTTTTCTATCTTTTCTTGGCCACATTTTCAACTATACCTGCACAAACAAAAAGCCAAAACTGTGTGCACAAATAGGTGGTTGCTGGTGCAGATGATTATTGCATGCGTGAGTGTGAAGAGAAGGGCACAGATTCAAGAATCAAAGGATCATCTTTCTTTCTTTCTCTTTCTTCCTTTCTTTCTATTAAAAAAGGGAGAACAAAAATTGCAAATTACATCCTTATTCCCAAGAATACAAGTTCTCATTCTACTACACATCTTAAATCAACCAAATATTTCTTTGCAAATTAAATATCCCAATTCCAGACAATGTAATGGTGCAAATCACCAGCTAAATGGGAGAAATAATACATTCTCCAATATGATGTAATTGTCCAGTAAGAGGGTTTAAGAACAGCCATTGAAAAGGATGACTTTTTTTCTTTACTGGCGTAACTATGCTGGTGAAAGCTCTAGTTATAGGCATAAAAACTGACCTCTTGTCATAGAATTTTCTTTCTAAAAGCAAAATGTTGTTTCTAAACAGAATCACTATATTCCATTTTGATACTTTTGTTCAAACAAAATCTCATGAGTCAACACCTTTTTGCAAGATGTTTGGAAGAAGCAGTGCTTCCTGATGAAATTGCCTTCCACCAGACGGTGTCCAAACAGCACTAGCATAGCAACATAATGGCATTCAAAGATATAGCTCTGCTTGTTGCACTTGGAGCAGATGCCTTATTTTGGGCCTGGGAAGTAAAAAAGAGTCACAGTGGAGAGTTAACATGGATCATACAATAGTGAAACAAGTGACTTCGAGCCATAGCTGAATCTACGTTTGCAGTTGAGATCACCAGAGCCCTCCCATCCATCGGGCAGTTTGAGGAGGCCACCTCAGGCCCTGTGGTTTGGGGAGCCAGGGGGGGAATCTTCCTCATCCATCCTATAGACGGGCCTGGCACAGGGTGTCAGGATGGGTTGCCCCACCTCCTGCTCTCATGGCAGCAGCCAGATCTGGAGTGGCCCAGCAGCCAGCTCCATTCTGCCCCACCACTGTCTCCTGGCCTGCTGTACTTAGTTTCACAGCCACAGCACGAAGAAGAGTGTCCCTGCTCTAGACTGCTCTGCTTCCTGCTGCCGCAGAGAAGAGAGGTGCAGCACGCTGGGAGGACAACACAGCAGGGTGGAGTGAAGCACGCTGCTGGACTGGTCTGTCTCCCTCTACCATGGTGTGTGTTGGCAGGGATGCTGGCACATCTGCAGCCCAGGCCCTGATTAAGCCCTTGGCTTGCATTCAGTGGGTCAGGAGGTAAGGGGGAAAAGCAGAGGTGGAAAGGGTCATGGTGGGGGAAGAGTCAGTGCCCTATTAAGGAGGGGGTGGAGGGGGCTGAAGCTCCAGGCCCATCACCAGAACAGGCCCATAAAAATGCAGACAAAACTTTTTTCAGAGACATTTTGAAGTCCGTATATCCTCCATATACACTGATTCTATATACACTGTAGTCCAGCACTGGACTCTTTGGGGCTCATTTACATATCAGATGTAATAATGTTATTATTTTGAATTCTAGTGTGTAGCATAGGCCCATCAATATTCTCAGCTCCAGGCCCAATAGACCCTTAATCTGGCCCTGGGAAGAGCAGGGACAGGGCTTGGGTGAAGGTGTGGAGTGGAGGCAGAGCCTGTGGGGGCGGGGATTGTCCCATTCCTAGTTTCCCCACAGAAACAGCCCTGGAGATTACTCCTTAATTCTGCCCCTCTCAGATGGAGTCAGCACTAGGCATTAGCAGACTAAGCAATTGCTTAGAGCCCTGAGTACCTCAGTCAGGCCCCCAGTTCACTCTTTAGCATGGTGGAGAATATTCCTGCTTTGGGTCTTCTTAGCTTATGTGGAAACCAATAGTATCAGAAGTCATACAGTGTGCTGTTTGCTGTTGGACTAACTAGCCATGGGAGACATGCATGCCATCCATTAGAATGCTGGAAGCAGTTTACCCATCATCTCCCAAAATTGCCAGGCTGCTCTGTTCAATCCTGTCACTAACCCAAAAGGTGCAGTTAGAGAGCTCTGGCCCTCTATGAATAGGAGGCCTGTTGAACATTGCAAAACAAGTAAACAAAAATATGCACCAATTGCCAAGAGATTCAGTTAGGTAACCCAGAGGAACATCATTGAAAACAATGCTGCTTTACACCAAATGAGGATCTGGTTATTTTGAAATAAGACGACACTACAAAGAAACCTAGAAAGGGCGAATGACGAAAACCAAAATTTAAATAAGGGATTGCGAAATAGCACAGCTACACACACAAAGCGGATTGCTGTACCGGTCCTCTATTTCAAAAGAACCCGTCCTCTGTGCTTTGAAAGGGAGCATCCACACAGGAATGCGAGCTCTTTCAAAAATATCAGCCAGAAAGACCATGCATGGGGTCACATGGCTGACAAGCCCTTCTGGGCTCCACAGTCAGCACTTCCCTTAAAGGGCCTCTCCCAAACACACTCACCCTGCACACACAAAGCACTGCAGAGCAGCACACAGGACTGCGTGGATAGTGCTTAGGAACAGGAGGAGAGAATGGAGCAACAGCAGGTGCCTAAGGCTGATGCCTCCACCCGCACTGGGACCCAGGGAGTGGTGGATGTCCTGGGGCTCACCTACCCCCACTCACTCCACTGGGGTCCTGCAGGCCCTGGCAACATGGCAACCGCCCCCCCCCACCATTCTCCGTCCCCCACAGGCGTGCTAGGACTCCTTGACTGAGGCATCCAGTGTGGCCGGGTGGGGAGGATGTGTCCTGGGGTCCCAGGATGGCCCTGAGCTCCCTGTAATATGGGCAAGTAGCAGGGGTGACCCCAGACTGGCTGGCCGAGTCCTGTGCCCGGGCATAACCCTGCTGCAGCTCCTTCACCTTGCTCCAGACGTGATCCAGAGCAGGGCCAGGGTGACCCCGGGCAGCCAGGCCCTCGGCCAGTCGAGCGAACATTTCTGCGTTACGCCGCTTGCTCCCTATCACGTGGAGCACCTCCTCCTCAACCCAGAGCCCTAGCAGGTCTCGGAGCTCAGCCTCCGTCCAGGAGGGGCCCCACCACTTTTTGGCCCCCCACTTGGCTGCCAGGGGCCCCTGGGTCCCCTCAGGGGGTAGCCCTGGGGGCGCTCAGGGGGCTGGCTGGCTGCCAAGGGTGCTAGTTGGGCCTCTGGATGGTGTGCAGGCTGCTTCCTGCACGCTCTCAGCTTCCTGCCACAGGAAATCCGGGTCCGTGGTGCTTTAAGGGCTGCTGCGCGTGGGGACCATAGAGCCCCACAGGGGCTGGACAGCACATCTTAACCTGTGAGCTGATTGTCCCTATGGAGGACCCCGTTCTTTCGAAGATCATCCACACATGCCCTACTTCGATGTTTAACGTTGGCATAGGGCACTATTTCCTCCTTCTGATAGGAACAGCAATTTCGACGTCTTGCCACCTAAAGTTGATTTTAATGTTGACGTAGCGCATGTGACGCATGTTATTTCGATGTGGTGCTAGCTATTTCGAAGTAGCCAACTAGTGTAGACACGGCCTGTGTGAAAAAAAGTTTTTCTGTCCATTGATTTTGAATTTGCGGTTTCATTGAATGTGGGCTTTGTTCTAGAGTGATTCGATGACGAAAAGAGCACCCCTTAATTTATCTCCTCTAGCAGACTCATTTATTATTTGTTTATTTATTTATTATTACTCATTATTTATTATTATTTATTTATTAATTATTACTCATTTATTATATTACAGCCTTTCTTATTTGTTTCCTGTCTCCAGGAAGCAATCCTGACCTTTTCAACCTCTTCAGGTGAGGATTTTCCATGCAGTCCTAACTTTCAGAAGAATGTCAGAGTTACTCTAATAACCAAACATGAAGTGCACCATTTCACATTCTTCTTGAAGAATGTGACTCTCTAACTTAACTCCACTCTGGAGCATTGGAGCAATCTGAACCCAGGTAGAAAAGCATATTCCACCAGATCACTAATACCATTTCTTACAGAACACCACATTGGAATATGCCATTCAGAAATGACTCAGAGGCAAGAGTGCCCCTTACCAGATCTACAATTCTGCAGCACTTGGATGTTCAATACAGCCCAACATGTAGGCTACAGATCATAATGGATTTGCAGCAGACTATGCCATGACTACACCACCCTGCCATCTCTGTAATTTGTTCAGTCGCTGGCAGCATGGACTGATGCCATGGGAAAGGTACTGATTTTCAGACTTTTTTTCTTCCATCAGGCTGTAATGAGGAAATTTGCCTGAATCCACCCTCCATCTTGCCCTTTCTCTCATCTACTTCCTCCGCTACCCACACAGATAGTTACATGGATTTCTTAGAGAAGGACTTGGTAGGTTTGATAATTCAGCTGATATTCAATTTATGGGCAAGTTTCACATTAAATGTTCTGAGCAGAGGGGAACACAATAGCAAGCTGACTCTGATGCAAAAAAAAAAAATTCACCTTGAATTACATGCAGTTTAAGAACTTTCTTTTTAGTGAATCAGGCTGTTATCTCTACAAACTCTCATTCCTCACAGCTCTCCAGCCTTCATCTCTGTGAATACAGTATTCCTTAGGGTACATAATTATCAGGGAGTTAAATGCATAATTTATACAGAGACCTTCTGATACCATTTCTGGATGGGCAAGTGACATTTCCAAGGGAAATTTAGCTAAACTCCAGGGTAAAGCTCCCACTGTTTTTCACAAGTTTAATAAGATTTTTATCGTTTGCAAAACAGCCTGGCCTTAACTTTACCTCTACCACCATGGGGAAGTGGAAGAGGAATTTGTATTAGAATAGCTCAGAGAAATTTTTAAAAAGTAATAGAGAATGCATTTTGGAGTACCTAGGAGAAGCAGAAAGCCAAATGATTGGGACTAATTCACTTTATATGTCTCCAGAAATGTTCCCTGTAATCTTTTCAATCCATGTGTGGATTTTTCCCATCCGTGTGGGGAATAAATTTTACATGCACCATGGAATGTGCAAATGTGCACTATCAGTAGAAACAAATAAACAACAAAAAAAATCTGTGAGTGCTTTGCTACTCAGCTTGGCAGCATTTGAATCTCTACTGAGTGGCTTCACAAATTCCTAGCTAACAGTGAACACTGGTATCCAAGCATCTAGTCATGGAGAGGTCAAAAGTTTAGATCCAACTGTTGGCCTTTGGTTCACAGCTTCTGTAGCAAATCATCATAGGTAGAGATCATTGAGTTTTGGAAATAAATGTGTGGTTGTGCAGGCAATGTTGAAAAGAGGCCTTTGTATTCTTCAGCCATGAGATTATGCTCTTGGCAGAGAAATTGCTGGGAAGAGATGGGATCCATCTAACAAAGAAAGGGAATAGGGACTTTGCAGGCAAGCTTGCAAGCCTAGTAAGGAGCTTTTTAAACTAGGTTCATCTGGGACTGAGACCTGAGTTCCAAGGAAAGTGGAGAAGTGTGATACTGGGAAGAAACACAAGAGCTATGTCTACATGTGCACAAAACATCGAAATATGTGGCCCTCTTTCGAAAGAATGGGAGGAGCAGCTACATGTGCAAAAACATTTGTTGAAAGAAAACCAAAAGAACAGGGCTCAGATGTCCAAATCCAAACCTTGATCCCTTATCAGGAAGATCTTCCCCTTTTGAAAACTAAATCAAAAGAGTGCACATATAGACACTTCACATCCTACTCTTTCAAAAGAGGGGTCCGCCATGGCTCTGGTCAGCTGGAGCGCAGGTCCGTTCCAGCCAACAGCAGCGGTGCTCTATGATCCCTGCGTCTGGCTGCTTTAAACCCCATGGCAGGAAGATGAGAGTGTGCTAGGAGCAGCACGAGCACCAGCAGCACACCCTCTGCACAGCCTGGGACCAGCAGCAGGAGACGATGGCCAGAAGCCAACCCCCATGGGAGCCCTGGGGACCACCTCCGAGCCCTCGCAAGGCTCTCAGGGTTCTGGGAGTGAAAAAAAAACGGCCCCCCTTCCTGGACTGAGAGGGAGCTGAGGGACCTCCTCGGGTTGTGGAAGAAGGAGGAGGTCCTCCACGAAAATGGGGGTTAAGGGGCAAAATGCCACAGCATTCACCCACCTGGCCTGGGGCCTCCTGACAAGGGACCACCCGGAGTGTACTGCAGAGCAAGTACCCTCAAAAGTAAAAGAACTCCCACAAGGCTATGTCTGAGCCCATGCCCGGGATAAGGCCAGCTGCTCCGCAGCAGACCAAGCTACCTGCCCCTACTTCCAGGAGCTCTGGGGCATCCTCGGGCCGCAGAACTGCTCCCCACCCCCGGTGGTCCTTGACACATTGGCAGACAAGCTGCATCCAGAGGCAGAGGAGCAGCCCAGACCGGGGATCCAGGAGGGTGAGGGCACCACCGAGTGCTTGAGTGAGGAGTGGGACCTGACCATACACATCCCCTCCCGCTCATCCAGCCAGGCGACTGAGAGCCAGGCATCCCCAGATGTTGTCAAAGGATCCTCCAGTACGTATGTGACAGGGCATGCAGCTGGTCCGTGGGGTGGGGGCAACGCACCAGGCAGCCAGCCACACACTGGACCAGCAGTCCTGGGCTACACACATTCCGGCCTGCCATGGTACACGGACCAACAGCGGACAACGCTGCGAGCAACATGCAGGGCCACAGCCTGTTGAGGCTGGACAGCACCTAGGGACAACACACCATGTGCTGAGAAGGCCCACCCAACTGAGAAGCTTCCCTGGCTCTGATGAGATGCCTGGCCCATGGGCGGGGGTGGGTGGGGAAGGGCAGGTCCCCTGGGAGGGGGACGGCCCACACCCAGATCCCCCCAGGTCATAGTACATTACCGACATGCTGTCTTTTTCATACAGCTGCACCATTTGGGGTCTGGCAGAGCCTCACACGATCCCTGGTCTCTGAAGCTGTGTCTACACGTGCACGCTACTTCGAAGTAGCGGCACCAACTTCGAAATAGCGCCCGTCGCGTCTACACACGTCGGGCGCTATTTCGAAGTTAACTTCGACGTTAGGCGGCGAGACGTCGAAGTCGCTAACCTCATGAGGAGATAGGAATAGCGCCCTACTTCGACGTTCAACGTCGAAGTAGGGACCGTGTAGACGATCCGCGTCCCGCAACGTCGAAATTGCTGGGTCCTCCATGGCGGCCATCAGCTGGGGGGTTGAGAGATGCTCTCTCTCCAGCCCCTGCGGGGCTCTATGGTCACCGTGGGCAGCAGCCCTTAGCCCAGGGCTTCTGGCTGCTTCTGCGGCAGCTGGGGATCTATGCTGCAGGCACAGGGTCTGCAACCAGTTGTCAGCTCTGTGGATCTTGTGTTGTTTAGTGCAACTGTGTCTGGGAGGGGCCCTTTAAGGGAGCGGCTGGCTGTTGAGTCCGCCCTGTGACCCTGTCTGCAGCTGTGCCTGGCATCCCTATTTCGATGTGTGCTACTTTGACGTGTAGACGTTCCCTCGCTGCGCCTATTTCGATGTTGGGCTGAGCAACGTCGAAGTTGAACATCGACGTTGCTGGCCCTGGAGGACGTGTAGACGTTATTCATCGAAATAGACTATTTCGATGTTGGCTGCACGTGTAGACGTAGCCTGAGAGCCCTCCAGCAGATATTGATGGTGGCCAGGCCCCACTCCATGTAGTGGTGCATCAGGGCTGCAGCCGGAGAGCCTCTCGGTGGGCAGAGGACAACCCAGCCATCTGCTGCAAGGCTGAGGTGGCCGAGCAGCACCTGCAGCTCGTGGAGGCTGACCTGGAATGGTTGGTTCTGAACATGTTCTGCCAGTGCTGGGATGTTTGGAAGAGTTTTAGTTTACTGCTTTGTTTCTGACTGGTTTTTCTTCTAAACCCCTCTCCCCTCGTGTTAGAATGAAAATGGAACAAGAATAAAAAAGGTACAATTTGTTATCCCTCAAGCCAGGCATCTGAAACAAATTGCTGCTTCATAGCCAGTTACTGAGAAGCAGGAATGATTAAAGAGGCAGCTCAGAACTTCCAAGTCCCTTTGCTGCTCTGAACACAGTTTTGAAACACTTAGGAGACTTTGTTGAGACCCTCAGAGAAGAGATTACGTGGCAGCAAGGAAGTCATTGCTCAGTGGGAATTGTGAAAACAGCAGGAAACTGAGAAATGAGTGGGGAGCTGAGACAGCATATCCAGCATCTCTCAGTGCTGTGTGGTCAGATGAAAGCAAATAGATGCCTGCCATTACCATTTATCCCTAGGAACAAAAGAGACTTGATGTGCTAGCTAAGTAGAAATCACATACAGCTCATCACTATCAGACTGTTCTCTGCCACTCCTGGGCTTGAATCAAAAACTACATTGCAGTATTTCAGATGTCACTTTGGGTATGTCATGTGGGAGTGCAATTTCCAGCTCATGTAGACTTCCATGCACTGGGTAGCATAAGTAGCTCACGACAGCACGGTAAAAAATAATAGTGTAGCCCCAGCATGATGGGCAGCACATTGGGGTAGCCCTGGTGTACTTGGCTAGGGTCTTGGGCAGGACTGGGCTTGGGTGCTACTGCTGCCTGTCCTACCAGGGCTATATTTAAATATCTGCAAGGAATTCTATGCTGGCCGTTTTGTAGCACACAAGCAACATTTCCTAGGTCACAAAAAGGGCCAAATGACGATTGAAAGCATTCTATTCATAAATTCTCCGTGACCATTTTTCACATACCCAGGCATGCCCTAATTCACACATGCACCCTCTTCGCATGTACAAGAGGGTTTGTTATGCCCACTTTCAGCTGAGGAAATGAGACGCAGAGGCCTCACTTCTTTGCATGTGGTGAAGGCATGGCAGGAGAGATGGGGTAAATGCTGCTGTAAGTAAGGAGCAGCTAAGAGCATCAGAACAGCTAGAAGTGATGCTGGACCTGCTAGCGTGCCCTAGCAAGCTTTCCAGGGGCTCAGCAGTGGCAGCAGAGTTCAAACTTTGCACAAGAGCTGAGTTTCCACTGAAGTCAGGGTCAGACTTTCCCGAGTGCTCAGCACCCAGCAGTTCCCATGGTGGCAATTATAGCCAGGTCAGATTTTCAAAATGAATCTACTACCGCAGTTGAGTGTGAGTGTGTGGGCTCTGTGCATGAACCATAGAGGATGCGTGTCTGTTACAGCCTTGTCATAGGAAGTATGATTCTTTCGCTCAAGCTCTAGAGACAGATGTTTTTAGCACTGGAGATGCCTGTTGGTGCCATCGTTGATGTGAAACAAGATGTTTGCCGTCATATTAGCACCCAGTGAGCTGAAGAGAGCTGGTCACAAAATTAATTTAAGTTCTGTGGGAAAGTGCAACACTGTAAATTTTGGGTTTGTTCCAGACTAGGGCAAAAAAGACCAACATTTCAGCATTTCCTCAGGATGCAAATTTTGAAACTTTTTTGAATTGGAATCATCAAAATCCTTCATTTCAATGATGTCCAATCATTCCATTTTGTTAATGCAGATCCATTACAATATAATAAAGTCAAAGTGAAATAAAATACAATGAAAATTGAAACAAACAATTTTTACCCCATTGAAATGTTTCAACATTATTGAAACAAAACAAAAAAAAAGTTTCCCTTTTCCTCCATCTAAAACATGGGCCTTAAATTTAAGGCTCTCAGTCAATTTTATAAACTTTCCATCTACACCCTAGATTCTAAGTGGCCGTAGTGCTGACTTCTGTACTGCTGACTTCCCAACAAAGTTACTCAAAAAATAGAAAAAAAACAAATTTGCAGTGTCAAGCTAAAACAGTGTAGATTAACCCATGGTTAAAATCAATTTTAGTAGCCCCAGAAACTGTTCCACAATGCCCCTTGAGGTGTCCTTTCACATCATCCTCCCCAGCTGAGCAGGAAGTAGAAAACAGGAAGCGGGCATTTTGAATTCATTTGTTTATCATCAGTGTGTCAATCGCATGTGGCTACCTTACAGAGCTCCAGCATGGAGCTTTCAGGAGAGCCAGGAACTCATTTTGTCTTGCAGGCTAGCCCCCACCCCAACACAGCACATGGCAGATTGGCTGTGAGGGTATGCTTTATATGAGAGGCCAAGGAACTTCTTTTCTGTGGGTCACAATTGTACAGGGGCATCCACCCCACTCTCTGACAGTTGCCATGCAATCAGGGGTCTATCTCCTGCCCAACCACACCACATGACTAGCCCCCTACACCATAAAAACATCTGCCTGCTGTGCATTGTGGTCCATATCTCCAGACAGCAGCATGTCTTGGTTTGCACACGGTGAAGGCTTCAAAGGTGGGAAAGATTTTGGACCTGGCTGTTACTGGGGGAACTCTTCCCCTGCAGCAAAGATGTTCAGGGGCTGGCTGTTGCCAGGAACCCTAGACCCAGGTGCCTGCACCATGCTAACAGGAGTGTCCCTTGTGACACCTTGCTCCCCATGGCTCCATAGGATTGGAGGGGGCCAGTCCTGGCCAATATGGAATTGTGGGCTGGGCTCCCTAGGTCCTGGTGACTGCACCATGCTAACACGGGTCTCTGAAGGGTCCTTGGTTCCTGAGGTTTGAGAGGTTGTCCCTGGCCATAGCTGTATTGTGGGCTGTCCCCCTCCATCCTACTACCTGCACCATGCTAATGGGAGCCTCTGAAGGGCCACAGATTCCTGAGGTCTTGGGGGACTGTCCCTGCAATTAACCTTATTGTGGGCTGGCCCCCACCACTTCCCAAAGCGTGTGGACTGGGGGAGCTGTACAATCTCTGCAGTGTCCTGTTTGCCCCATTTTCACAGTGGGGGGAAACAGCTCCCTGACCTGCTTCCCTGTCCCATGAAATGCGTTCTTTCGCTAGGGGAGGACTGAGGTACCTGTTGACAGGCCACAGTCAGAACTGGGAGAGATGCCTAGATTATTTTACACAGATCACATTTGCCAATCTGCTCAGATGTGGACCTGAATTCAAGGTGGCCATTCAACACATCACATCATGGTGTTCTTTCCACAGGGGACCAGGGAGGTTCCTGTTCGCATGGCACAGTCAGAACAGGAAAGGCATTGTTGCTATTCCTGGGCAAAATATTCTTGAATGGGGGAACACAGTTATTGAATGCAGAAAATGTACAGGTGTTCTTTCCCCGGTTGGACTGAGGTTCCTGTTAGCACAGATATCTGGACACCAGACACCTGGACAGGTTGGACTGACATCTCCCTGACTTGCTGCCCTGTCAGAGGGCACTGTTGAGGTTCTTATGACACACATGCCTGGAGAACAGACACCTGAATAGGTGGGATTGACAGTTCCCTGATTTGTTTTGAGGGCAAGATGAGGGCAGTGTGGGAAGATGACATCACACTCCCACAACCACTTACAGGGAATTTTTTGCCATAATGCAGCACTGAAAAACCCCAGAAAGGAAAGGGGCTCAGTGAACCATGGGACAGGTTCCCACAATGCACTGCTGCAAAAGTTGAACTTTGTTGATCAGTGGGAACACACTAAGTTGACTTAGTGGGCAGTTGCCAATGCTCAACTTCAACTTTATAAAATCCAGTATTACAAATTCGACTTGAATTAACTGGACTTTATTTCGTAGTGTAGACATACCCTGTAGTTGAAATCAACACACTTTGAAATCAACACTTGGTTATGCCAAGTAATGAGCAGATACTTCCCTGGGCAGCACTCACTTACCTGGGCACAAAGCACCATGGTATGCATGCAGCAATGAAGATGTTGTTGGAGTAAGCAAGGAACAACATCTTACACCCACCAAAGCAACTCTTTCCCTAAAGAGGTAACAAGAAGCCTGGACAAAGGGTTGCTGATTCATTCCTCTGTCACTCCAGTTCCCATTTAGGTGAATAAATAGAGCTGGCGGGCGATAACCTGACCCTAATTGGGGTAGCAGAGACAAGATTAGCCTGTGTCAGAGGAGTAGCCATGTTAGTCTGGATCTGTAACAGCAACGAAGGGTCCTGTGGCACCTTATAGACTAACAGAAAAGTTTTGAGCATGAGCTCTTGTGAGCACAGACTCACTTCATCAGATGCTGCATTATTAGCCAAGATTAGCCTGGGAAGGAAGCCACAGAGGGTGAGGAGCAGAACAAAAGGGAAAAGGCATGGAGTGAAAACAGGGAGGTAACACCTCCCTCCCTCCCCTTTACATAGTGAAACAGTGGTGGGAACAAGCCTGCACCAGTGGTTATTGTCCCAAGGTCTCAGAGTGACTTTGTGTATCTAGCAGAAGCAGGAGCCAATGGGGCCCTGCTGCTGTATACTACAGATCCCCACTATCATTTTGTAAATATCTTCTACAGCCATTTTTTCTCTGTGCATGGGAAGACTGAGTTAAATGCTGGGCGCTATTAGCACACAATTAAACCTAATGTTGCAGCCAGCACAAAGATCTCAGCCTGGGAATCGTAAGCATTGCAAATTCTTGCTTAGCTTGTTCAGGAGACTCGCTTTGAGCACAAGCTTCAGCCTTGGCTTAGTTTCTGGGTCTAGTGAGGCCTACCTCCAAACTACAATGCATTTCATCAGGCCCTGGTGACTTTAAGACATCTAATTTTTCAAAGTAATTTTTAACTTGTTCTTCATGTATTTTATCCTCTAAACCTACCCCCTTCCCAGTAGCATGCATTACGTTAGGCATTCTTGCACCAGCCTTCTCAGTGAAGACTGAAACAAAGAAGTCACTAAGCACCTCTGCTATGTCCAAGTTTCCTGATATGGTTTCTCCCTCCTTACTGAGTAGTGGGCCTACCCTGTCCTTGGTCTTCCTCTTGCTTCTAATATATTTATAGAATGACTTCTTACTAACTTTTATGTCTCTAGCTAATTTGAGCTCTTTCTGTGCCTTGGCCTTTCTAACCTTGCCCCTACATACACGCTCTGTTTGCTTATATACATCTTTTGTAATTTCTCCTATTTTCCACTTTTTATATAACTCCTTTTTTTATTTTGTGATCATGCCAGATCTCCTGGCTAAGCCAAGGCAGTCTTTCCCCATACTTTCTAGCTTTCCTATGCAGTGGTATAGTTTGCTTTTGGGACCTTAATATCGTCCCTTCGAAAAACTTCCAACTCTCCTCAGTTGTTTTTTTCTCTTAAGCTTGCTTCCTATGGTACCTTACCTACCAGCTCTCTGAGTTTACCAAAATTTGCTTTTCTCAAATTCATAGTCTCTATTTTGCTGTTCTCCCTTTCACTATTGCTTGGACTTATGAACTCTATGATGTCATGGTCACCTTCTTCCAGGCTACTTTCCACTTTCAAATTCTCAAAGAATTCCTCCCTATTGGTTAAAAACAAATCTAGAACTGCTTCTCCCCTACTAGCTTTTTCCACCTTCTGAAATAAAACATTGCCATCCATGCATTCCAGAAACTTTCTGGATATTCTGTGCCTCACTGCGTTAGTTTCACAACATATGTCTGGATAGCTGAAGTCCCCCATCACCACCAAGTCCTGTGTTTTGGATAATTTTCTTAATTATTTAGAGAAAGTCTCACCCACCTCTTCTACCTGGCCAGGTGGTCTGTAGTTCAGGGCGGGGCAACAGCACTATGTTTGGGGAACAAGCCCAGCCCTTAGTTCAGGACAGGGCAGCAGCACAAGGGTTGAGGAACAAGCCCAGCAAGGGCTTACCCCGTGATGGAAGGGGTAGGGGGTTGCAGGCCCTCGCATACCACTGCGACCCGGCCTGGGGCCCTGTGGGTCGCTTACACACGGCCACAGCGGTGGGGATCCAGGCCACAACACACCGCAACACACCGCCATGGGTTCTGGTGCAGCGTTCCCTGGGTCACTTCCTACCTCCACCTCCCAGCCCATTTGGTCAGGGGGTCCCGCAGAGTCAGCCCCCTCCAAATCGTCTACCTTTGGGGGCTCCGGCCAGTCGGCCATCTCCACATCGTTGGGGTAGTCTGGCGGCAGTAGCTCCGTGGGTCCGAGGCGATCCTGGACCTGGGGGCTGCAGGGGTCCGCTGGAACTCCGGGGAAGGCCGCTTCATGGGCCTCGTGGTTGCTAGCCCCCGCCTGTCTGGCTAGGCCTGGGGTTTCCTCCAAGGAGGGGGTCCTCCACTGGCATGAGGGTCCTGGCAGATCTGGGAAGTCCGGGTAGGTCCCTTGGGGCATCCAGATCAGTAGCTGTCCTGGCTGGTCTGGGCCGCTGGGGGCTTGCTCCTCCCGACCAGCTGGGGGGCAGTGGGTTCTCTGCCCTTGGCGTCTGGGAGCCCGCGAAGGCACTCCCTCCCTGCCTGGAGGCCCAGGCTTTAATGGGTCCCGCGTTCTGTCCTTGGCCCTTCTGGCTCTAGGCCCCGCCCTCTGACGGGTGGGCCTCTGGTGTTCTGGCTCCGGGCCTGCCCACCAGGGCCTCTGTGCAGCCTCCTCTGCCTCTGAGTTAGCGGGAGACCACAGTGGCTCACTACAGTGATGAACAAAACTGAGAACACAACCCCCTGCAATAACATGCATTTCCACACTGCCTCCAAATAAAATCCTTGCTTCTGATTCTGCAACAGAGGTATTTTCATTGCTTTGTCCCTATCACTAGCTGTTCAGGATATTCATTTTTGTGTTTCAGCAATAGATTAATGCATAAATGTTGCAGGTTGAAGGGTGGGGGTTGATAGTAAAATTTTCAGAAATGTCCTTGTCCGTGAGATATTACCTTGGGAAATCAAAATTTGGGAATTGGATTCTGTCCACTGCCCCTTGTCTCTTACTGGCTATGAATTTCCTCATTCATTAGCTCAGACATCTGTTATTGATGTCAACTGCGGTTAATTAAACATTTCCCAAGCTGTTGCTGGTGTTTTGTCAGTAGTTGCACATGTGAGGCAGGAGACTGGTATTAGTAGTATCATGGGACATACCTTTAGTTAGCTTTAATGTGTGAAATATGGAATGAAGTGTTGGACTACAGAAAAGCAGACTTTGACTCCCTCTTGGAACTGATGGGCAGGATACCCTAGGAAGCTAATATGAGCTAGAAAGCAGTCCAGGAGAGATGGCTGTATTTTAAAGGAGCCTTATTGAAGGTGCAGAAATAAATGACCCCAATGCGCAGAAATAATAGCAAATATGGCAGGCTTGGCTTCACAGAGAAATCTTTGATGATCTTAAAAACAGAAAGGAAGTTTACAAGAAATGGAAATTTGGACAGATGATGAGGGAGGAGTATAAAAGCATTGCTTGAGAATGCGGGGGCGGGGGTATAATCAGGAAGCCCAAAGCACAGCTGGAATGGCAGCTAGCAAGAGATGTGAAAGATAAAAAGAAGGGGTCCTGCAGCTATGCTAGCATCAAGAAGAAGGTCCGGGAAGGTATGGGACCCTTACTGAATGAGGAAGACAACCTGTGCCTTAAATATTGAGTCTGTTCTGGTATGGCTATGGTCTGAAGAAGTGGGTCTGTCCTATGAAAACTCACCTAATAAATTATTTTGTTAGTCTTTAAAGTGCTACTTGACAGCTTTTTTTTTGATAGTAACAGATAATGTGGAAAAAGTACTCAATGCTATTTTTTGCCTCTGTCTTCACAGACAAGGTGCTCCCAAACTGCTGCTCTTGGCAGCACAGTATAGGGGGAAATGGGTAGTCATCAGTGGGAAAAGAACAAGTTAAGAATTGTTTAGAAAAGCTGGACATATACAAGTCCACGGGGCCAAATCCAATGCATCTCAGGGTGCTGAGGGAGTTGGCTAATATGTTTGCAGAGCCATTGTCCATTATCTTTAAAACATCATGGTGCTCAGGGGGAGGTCCCAAACTACTGGGAAAAGACAAAAGTTGTGCCTAGCTTTTAAAAAGGAAAAATAGGAGAATCCAGGGAACTATAGACAGATCAGCCTCACCTCAGCCCCCGAACAAATCAAGGAATCCATTTTGAAACAACTGTAGGAGAGGAAGGTGATCTGAAGCAGTCAATCTAGATTCACCAAGGGCAAGTCACTCATGACCAACCTGATTGCCTTCTGTGATGAGGTAAGTGGCTCTGTGGACTTGGGGAAAACAGTGGAAGTGATATACCTTGACTTTAACAAATCTTTTGGTACGGTCTTCCACTGTATGCTTGCCAGCAAGTTACCCAAGTATGGCTCAGATGAATGGAGAGAAACTTGACTAGATCATCAGGATCAACAAGCGGTGATCAATGGCTTGATGTCTAGCTGACAACCATTAACAGGCTGCAGCGTGCCCTGGTGTTGGTCCTGGCACCACTTCTGTTCAACATCTTTATTAATGATATAGATTATTGTATAAAGCCTTTGCTCAATCCAGAAAAATGCAGATTTAAGTCTTGTAACTTTCTGTAAGCTTTGCTTTATAGCAGCTGCTACCCTATGAGAATTGGTGGGGAAATTATATTTTTCAAAAAATGTCCTAAAATATATCTGTAATTTCTTTCCTAGAACCCATTGTCAAATTCCTGGGTCCTTGGCAGTTTACTCTCCAAAAGGCTTTGCTTCATTTAGCAATTTAAGGTTCTTCTGATTTTTATTCTATCTTCTCCTCCAGTTTCCTATGTAATACAACTGTAAGAACATTTTATTTTTTGAAACAAAAATGATGGCTGAATTTATAAACTGAAAGCAGCAAGACTTTAGATGGAAAGATGCTACAGCAATCCCAGAGCTGGCTGAGAGAAAAACAAACTATTGGTCACTGGAAGGTACTGATTGTGTTAAAAAAATTAAAACTAAAAATAAATTCAAGCCCCACAAGAGAAGAGAAGTTGATAGTAAAAGTTATTAATTGGCTGGTGAGATTTTTGACTACAAATGACAAAAGTATTTATCCATCTTATTATGTAGAAATTTATATTATAAATTGCAAAAACAACAAGAAGTCCTGTGGCATGAAGGTTCCACAAGGCTTCTTCTTGTTTTTGCAGACACAGATTAACACAGCTACCCCTCTGTTACATATTATAAATTGTAGCATTAATGTGATGAGGCCTCTCAGGTTGACAGATTGAAGTTTCTGTGTTAATTCACTACTTGGTTAAAGCCAAAGCAATCATCTTCCCCTGCACTTTACTGATTTCATTTATTGGCATTTCTAGAGTGCTCATCCCTTTGGTATCTGTGCACCAAACTAGATTAAAAATGCTCCGTTTGCTTCTGGAATTTAAAATCTTCTGTGAGAAATAAATGAAGCACTTTTAATCATGTGAGCTGCCCGGTGTTCTGGTAAAAAGGTATAATCAAATCAAATCTAAATATTTTATTGTCTTTGGAGCCCACTGAATTGAAACTTTTTTTTTCACTTTGAGGAGACAGTGGACAATTTTTGAATGACACAACTTTTTTTTTTCCTGAGATATTTTTGCACCATTTGAAATGTTGCTTTTCACTGGAGAAAATAATCAGATAAAATATTTCAATCAGACCTCTAGGTGACCAGGAAATGAATTTGTTGGATATATTTATTCATTCATTGTTTTAAAGAGTTCAAAAGTGTACTTCCCAGAACGAATTAGAAGACAGGGTGAGGTCCTGGCCCTATTGAAATCAATGATTCAACTACCATTGACTTTAGTGGAGCCAGAATTACACCCACAGTCCCCACCAAAAAAAATTTACAAGTTCCTGGTGCTATAAAAAAGCAGGCAGACCTTTATGTACAGGTAAACTTCCATTGTAATCAGAATGACCCAACTGCAGAACTATGTCTGGAGCGAAAGGTAACCCCTGTTACTGGCATTATGACATACCCCAAACTCAGCCAGTCATTGGTTTAGACAAGAAGGCCCAGATCCCTCTTCATTTTGGTATGAGTTAGGCATCTCAATGTCTTTGAGGATTTGGGCTTACATCCTTCCATTACCCCTTCCTATTTCTCCATCTAAGAGCCAAAGACACAGTAAAGAATGATCTTGAGCAGATTACTGCAGATTACGTAGCACTGAGAAGGAAGCTCAAGGAATATGGAATGCAAGTTTTAGTCTCCTCCATCCTCCCTATTGAGGGAAGAGGTCCAGACAGAGATCATCGAGTCATGGAAGTAAATGCATGGTTGCGCAGGTGGTGTCAGAGAGAGGGATTTGGGTTCTTTGACCATGGGATTCTGTTTCAGGCACAAGAACTTCTAGGAAGAGCTGGGATCAACCTAACAAAGACAGGAAAGAGCATTTTTGCAAGCCGGCTTGAAAATCTAGTGAAGAGCACTTTAAACCAGGTTTGTCAGGGGATGGTGACAAAAGCCCTGAGGTAAGCGGGGTATTGGGAAGAAACATAAGGAGAAAGGCACAACAAATCCAAGAATCCAGAGGAACAAACAGGAAGAATTAGAGGCCCTGGCTCAGTCAAAGAAGCATGAGGTGATTGGAATACCAGAGACTTAGTGGGATGCCTCACATAACTAGAGCATGATCAGGGAAGGGTATAAACAATTCAGGAAGGACAGACATGGGAAAAAAGGAGGAGTGGCACAGTATGTGAGAAAGCAGTATGGTTGCTCAGAGCTCCAGTATATAGAGGGAATAGAGCGTGTTGGGAGTCTTTGGGTTAAGCTTAGGCATAGAAGCAACAGAGGTGATGTTGTGGTTGGTGTTTGCAATAGACCACCAGATCAGGTAGCTGAGGTAGACAAGACTGTCTTTAGACTACCAAGATAAGCTTCCAAATCACAGACCCTGGTTCTCATGGAGGATTTTAACCACCCTGACATTTTTTGGATATATTTTTTATATATTTTTTGGGAGCCCATCACAGGAACACAGAAAATCCAGAAAGTTTTCAGAGAACATCTGGGATAAATTTCCTGGTACTGACCAAGGGCCTTGTACAGTTTGACCTGCTGCTCACAAACAGGGAGGAACTAGTAGGAGAAATAGAAATGGGGGGGTTGCAGTGATCATGGTGGATTTCAGGGTCCTGACAAAAGGAAGAAAGGTGAACAGTAAAATACAGACCCTTGATTTCAGAGGAGCAGACTCTGACTCCCTGAGAGAACTGATGGGCAGGATCCCATGGGACACTAGTGGAAAGTGGAAAGGAGTTCAGAAAAACTGGCAGTATTTTAAAGAAGCCTTATTCCAGGCACAGAAACAAACCGTTCTTATGTGCAGCAATAAAAGCAAATATGGTGGGCAACCAGCTTGGCTTACCACTGAAATCTTTGGTGAGCTTAAACTCAAAAAGGATGCATATAAGAAGTGGAAACTTGGACAGATGAGTAAAGAGGAGTATGAATATATTGCTCGAGAATCCAATAGAGTGATCAGGAAGGTGAAAGCACAATTGCAACCACAGCTAGCAAGGAATGTGAGGGTGACAAGAAGGGTTTCTACAGGCATGTTAACAATAAGAGGGTGATTGGGACAGTGTGAGTCCATTACTGGATGAGAGAGATAACCTTATGTCAGATTATGTGGAAAAAGCTCAATGCTTTTTTTGCCTCTGTCTTCACAGAAAAGGTCGGCTCCCAGACCACTGTACTAGGCAATGCAGTATGGCAAGGAGGTGGGGAAAGAACAGCTATTTTGAAAATCTAGACATACACAGATCAATAAATCTGGATTTAACGCATCCAAGGTTACTGAGGGGGTTGCAAATATTGCAGAACCTTTGGCTATTATCTTTGAAAATTCATTGAGATTGGGAGAAGTCCCAGTTAACTGGGAAAAGTCAGATATTGTGCCCATCTTTAAAAAAAGAAAAAAGGCCAATCCAGGGAACTATAGACCGGTCAGCTTTGCCTCAGTCCCCACAAAAATCAGGAGGGTATCTTCAAGGAATCCGTTTTGCAGAACATGGAAAAGGGGAAAGTGATCAGGAGTAGCCCACATGGATTCACCAAGGGCAAGTCACACCTGACCAGTCTGATTGCTTTTATGATGAAGTGTCTCTGTGGACATGGGGAAGTCAATAAATGTGATGTACCTTGACTTTAGCAAAGCTTTTGGTACAGTCTCCCACAATATTCTTGCCCATAGGTCAAGGAAGAATAAACAGGATAAAGGGACTGTAAGGTGAAGAGAAAGCTGGCTAGATGGTTCAGCCAATGGTTAGTGATCAATGGCCCAATGTCTGGTTGGCAGTCTGCTTCAAGTGGAGTACCCCAAGGTTTGGTTCTACAGCTGGTATTGTTCAATATTTTTATTAATGACCTGGATGAGGGGATTGATTGCACCCGCTGCAAATCTGTGGATGACACAAAGCCACTGGGGCAGTAGATATGTTGGAGGGTAGGGCGAGGGTCCACAATGACCTAGATAAATTGGAGGATTGGTCCAAAAGTAATCTGATGAGGTTCAACAAGGAGAGGTGTAGAGTCCTGCACTTGGAATGGAAGAATCCCAAGCACTGTTACATGTTGGGGATGGACTAGCTTAGTAGTAGAGCAGCAGAAAAGGATTTGGTGATTACAGTGGATGAGAGGCTGGATATGAGTCAGAAGTTGGCCCTTGTGGTCAAGAAGGCATATTGGGGTGCATTAGGAGGGGCATTTCCAGAAGATCTAGACTAGTTATTATTTGACAATGATGATGCCACGTCTGAAGTATTGTATCCAGTTCTGGGGCCCCCGATGTAAAAAGGATGTGGATGCATTGGAGATGGTCTAGTGGAAGGCAACAAAAATGTTTGGAGGCTTGGAGCAAATGACCTAGGAGGGCAGGCTGAGGGATTTGTGGTTATTTAGTTTCCATAAGAGAAGACGGGTGGAGGGAGGGATTTGATAGCAGCTTTCAATTTCCTGAAGGGGGACTCTAAAGAAGATAGAGAGAGGTTGTTCTCAGTAGTGACTGATGGAAGAACAAGGAGCAATGGTCTCAAGTTACAGAGGGAGGTGTATGTTGGATGTTAGGAAAACCTATTTCACCAGGAGGATGGTGAAGCATTGGAATGCGTTACCTAGAGAGGTAGTGGAATCTCCATCACGAGAGGTTTGTCATGTTCTGACTTGACAAAGTCCTGGCTGGAATGATTTAGATAGGGCTGATCCTGCTATAGGCTATAGGCAGAGTGTTGGACTCAATGACCTCCTGAGGTCCCTGACAGCCCTAGGATTCTATGATTCCTTTTAGTTCTGGTTCAAAGGTTCAGTGATGATTCTTCATTGGTGATGCAGTCAAAATTCCCATGTCAATAGGAATTGCTCCTCTCCATAGTCTACGTACACCCATTTCAAGGGTACCAGAGGAGTTGCCTGTCTGTTAGCTGCTGTGAATGAGCAGTAGAATGAGGGATTCCATTCACTGATGGTACTGAAGTCAAGAGGCCTTTTTCCTGAATGCTTATTGAGCGTCAGTGCTGGAAAAATCAAGCTGGCACCACTATATTATGGAAAAGGACGCTCAGCATTCATACTCACTGCTATGCTTGCTTCTTCAATACCTTGCTCCTGGTTTGCCTGCCTTGCACCCAGTCTTACCTCTGCCATGAACCTCACATTATCAGCTACCCTGCTTGCTCCAGTTCCTGCTCTTTGATTTAAGTCTTGGCTCCAGCTTCTGACTACGGCTCCAGCCTCACCCTTGTCGTTGACACTTGAAACCTGTTCCAACCGCTAGGCTAGGCTACTCCCATCCCAGTCAGCTGACACCATGCATGAATGACAGAGTGTTTTATGTTTCCAGTAGGACTGAGTGGCAAACTGTTATCTTTCTTTCCTAAAAAAAATTCCAGTGCAGATCCTTCTTTGAAATTGAATAAAACATATTTATAAAAACATTTGACAATGTTGGGGCGGGGGGAATTAATCTAGGTGACCTTCATTTGGCGTTCCTAAAACCAACAAAATTCACCTGAGCTCTAAGCCCTTTGGTGCATTTATCTATGATTTGTAACTGAACTCCTCAGCTCCCAACTGTTTTACGAGCTTCATGCATAATGCAGCAGTAGTTTTGATTGAAGTAAAAAAAAATCTGCTGACAGAATGTAGTGTCAGGCATCTGGGGAGATGTCCAATTAATTATTATAATTGACAACCACACCAGAAGTCTGATATATGACAGTGTCTTTGTTGATAAAAGGTTTTGGCAATTTTATTTGAACAGCACTTTCAGAAAATATGTTTTCCATTTAAGTCACAGGAAAAATATGATTTATTTTTTTCAAGAAACTGAATTCTGCCAGATAGTTGTATTGTTTTGTCTTGACTTCCAGCTTTTAACCAGCTTTGAAAATGCATAGGCTGCCAGATAAGATAGAAAGGCATTCTTCACAGGTTTCACCACTGATTAAAAGTACTTAGCTGGCAAATGCAAGTGACTTAGCTGTGATCACAAAGCAAAGTAGTTGATCTGACATCTTCAAAAACTATAGAAATAACTAAAACCTGCAAGTCCTTATCAAAGAACCTGGAAGGAAAAAGATGCATAAAGTTCATCAACGAAACGGCTTCTGAGTTCTGCCATGTCATATCTGTATTTCAAGAGATTCTCTGTTAAATGGGTTTGAAACAAAAAGCAATCTGCACCTTTCTCCAAAGTTCAAACGCAAGCTCAACACTGAAGCTTTTGTGAGGTTTGAAAAAGTTTGGCTGACTCTCTTCCCTGGTAAGTTTCATTCTCATGCATATCTTTGTACTTTCTGGTTTTGGCTGGGCAAACAGAGAAAAAACAAAAAAACAAAAAAAAAACCCTTTTCAGCCTGATCAGAAAGAGAAAGAACTAGAAATGTTACAGGAAAGCCAGTTCTCATGAAATTTCTGGCAAAGTTTTGAGGACCTGAAAGATTTCTATTCAGACAGATTAAAAACTCTGTTTGAGGGCTACTTCTGAAAATTGAACCTCTAAACTGCTGATAATTTATCTGTTGGTAGCCAACACTCAATACATTGGCTAATATTTTCCTTCTCTATATAATTGTTGTGATCCATTCACAGGGTTTGGCTTTGTCCCAGTTTCATAGAATCATAGAATTCTAGGGCTGGAAGGGACATCAGGAGGTCATCGATTCCAGGCCCCTGCCCAAAGCAGGATCAACCCGAACTAAATCATCCCAGCCAGGACCATGTCAAGCAGGGACTTAAAAACCCCTAGGGATGGAGAACCTACCACCTCTCTTGGCAAAGCACTCCACTGCTTCACCGCTCTCCTGGAGAATAGTTTTTCCTAATATCCAACAAACACCTCTCCCTCTGTAACTTGAGACCTTTGCTCCTTGTACTGCCATCTGTCACCACTGTAAACAATCTCTCTCCATCTTCTTTAGAGCACCTTCTTCAGGAAGTTGAAGGCCACTATCAAATCACCCCTCACTCTTCTCTTGTGCAAACTAAATAAGCTCAAATCCCTCAGCGTCTCCTCATAGGTCATGTGCTCCAACCCCTCAATCATTTTCATTGCTCTCCCCTGAACCTGCTCCAATGTGTCCACATCCTTTCCATACTGGGGTCCTCAGAAGTGTACACAATACTCTAGATGTTCCAAGTAGAGGGGAATAATAACTTCTGTAGATCTCCTGGAAATGTTTCTCCTAATGCACCCCAATATGCAGTTAACCTTCTTGGCTAGAAGGGCACACTGTTGACTCATACCCAGCCTCTTATCCACTGTAATCCCCAGGTCCTTTTCTGATGCACTGCTACTTAGCCAGTTCATCCCCAGCTTGTCACAGTGCTTGAGATTTTTCCATCACAGGTGCAGGACTCTACACTTCTCCTTGTTGAACCTCATCAGATTTCTCTTGGCCCAGTCCTCCAATTTGTCTATATTACTCTGGACCCTATCTCTACCCTTCATGTTCTTTATTCTTCAGGCCTACATGCTGCAAGGGCCATCCTAAATTAACAGGATTCCCTTCAGGTTCAATTAATGCGAGTTCCTGCTCAGACAGTATTTCCCCCTCCTTCCAACTCAAGGCTATGTCTACACTAGACGTATCTGTCCACAAGCATTATTGTCAGAAGATATCTTCCAACAAACCTTCTGTCCACAGATTTTTGGCCAGAGTGCCTGGCTGCTCTCTTGACCGAACAGTCCCCAGAACCCCATCAGATGGGGTTGCACGTCCAGCAAGCCCTTCTGGAAGTGCTAGCATGGCATGGCCTTAAAGCCCCCTGCCATGCCCATTCCCTGCCCATGCTGAGATTTGCCTACCTCATGGAGGGACAGCACAGATGCTACAGCAGGGCTCACATGCTTGCTGAGAGAGACACTGTGCTTTTCAGCTAGCCATGGTTCCAGAGAAACCCCAGGACTAGCACTGGCCTCACTCAGAGGTACTTCAGCTTCTGCTGAAACTCCTCATAGCTGTCCTCCTTCTCCACCCCTGAGAGGATGACTCAGACACCACATTCGAGGAGCATGCCCTTGCGGCTGCACAGGCCCATCGGTGCTCACCCCACTGGGTGATCAGGCAGGTCTGGAGGTACACCTCCAATGCCGTCTAGTGGGATCAACTGGTCATGGGGCAGTGGGATGACCAGCAGTGGCTCCAGAACTTCCAAATATGGAAGGACACCTTTCTGGAGCTCTGTGTCTGGCTCACTCCTGCCCTCTAGAGACAGGACACCCAGATGAAGACGGATGCTACCACTCCATCAGGAACCAGTTCGGCATGAGGAAGTCCACCTTTGGTGCTGTCCTCATGCAGGTAAAGCACTGTCGGGCTGCAGGCACTGCAGAGAGGGAGTGAGGGATTGTTCAACCCAAGGGGGGCCTCGGGAAGTAGGGTTGGGGGATTTGAGGAGTTGGGAGTGGTGGAATGGAGGCTCTGTTCCCAGGGGACTGTGCTGTCCTGCCCTCACACCAGGACGGTAGCCTCGCAGAGGATCACCTGGAGGGCTCTGGGTGGCGGGGAGGATACTGGAGCCCATGGGGGCCCAGGGACTCCCTCACTCAGTCCCTGATGTGTGTCTTTTGTCTCTTCCCCTTACACTTTGTGACAGACATCAACACCATCCTGCTGCAGATGGTCTGCCATCTTGCAGATGTGAATGCAGTCATGGCCAGATTTGCCATCCTGGGGTTGCCCAACTGCTTCAGGGCAATCGACCAACCCATATTTCCATCCATGCCCTGCACCACAGTGCGGCCAGGTTCAGCAACAAAAAGGAGTATTACTCCATAGTGCTGCAGGCCCTGGTAGGCCACTGCAGACATTTCCTCAATGTTTATGTGAGACGGTCAGGCGAGGCAGAAGATGGGCAGGTGTTCTGCAACTCCAGTCTGTGCTGGGGTATGGAAGTGGGCACGTATGTCCCCCCACCAGGAACTGGGGGTCAGGCACATGCACCTGCCACTCCGGATTGTGGAGGATGTCACTTACACCTTCATGAAGCCCTACACCGAGGAGCTGGACCCAAACCAGGAACTAGTTAATGCCCACCTAAACTGGGCACAGATGCAGGCCAAGGGGCCCTTCAGCTGCCTGAAGGAATACTTCAGGTGCCTTCTGACCTAGCTGGACATGGACAGCAGAATATCCCCCAGGTTGTGGTGATGTGCTGTGCCCTCTGCAACATTTTGGAGAGGAAAGGGGGAGGCCTCCCTCCCAGGGAGTGGGGTGGATGTGGGCCATGGGCACAAACAGCCAGGTGCAGCTCCAGTCTTCCAAACCCACAGGGATGGGCTCTGGATCCTGGAGGCCCTAAGGGAAACCTTCTTCTGCAGCCCACAATGATCTTCCCCTGGCACCTCCAGCAGGGGCCTCAGGCACACAGCCCTACCTTGTCCCCACCACGACCCCTCCCTTCACTCCCTCATCCCTCCTCAATAAGGAGGCATGCAGGGGTGATGAAACAAGAACTTTTTTACTTGAAGATAGAAAAAACGTGTAAAATAAATGTCATCAAAAACTACTATGTACAATGGGGGGGGGGACTTGGGATGGGGTGCATCAGTCCAAGGAGGCAATGAGGGCAGCAACCCCATGGGGGAGCAGGACCCTAAGCAGCATTAGCCTTGGGATCCCCTCCCACCATGGGTTCAGGGTGCCTGTCTGGGCAGGGTTGAAGCTATGCACACAGGGAGGTAAAGAGCCAGTGGGGCTGTAGCCAGCTCTGGGTCGGCAAGGGAAGCAGGAGGATCCTGGGAAGCAGAGAGGCACCCCTGGCCATCGCCCACTGTAGGAGGTGCAGGGCAGTCTGTGCAATGTCCAGTGGGGAGAGTGGGCACAGTGAGAAGGGCAGAGGTGGGGGGGAGTGACAGAGGCGGAGGAAGCAGGGGAAGTGGCAGCAGCAACCATGGGTGGCTGAGCCAACACGTCCTGCCAGACACTGGTGATGGCGGCATCAAACCAAGACAGCAGTTGGTCTCAGACCCCTGACCACCACTCCTGAGTCTGTGCCCACCTCTCCAGGTTGTCCCACAGCTGCCATTCCAGGAGTTCGGTAATCCTTCTCGGCTGCTGTCCTCTGAAGGGTGTTCAGCCACAGAAGATTCCCCGCGTTGGTGATTGGTTAGCTGGGTGCAGCCGAACTCTCCCTGCGGTCCCCACACACATGTGCATCTCATGGCACTGTCCACAGGAGCGAATGCTGACTGTCACCTGTGGGTATGCCCATGTGCCGGGAGCTGCACACCTCAGGCCAGTGCACATGTGCCTGGCCTGCTTCCAGCTGTGGTAGAGGCTAGTGGCCCCTCTTCTCCCAGTGGCCTGGGGTTCATCCAGCCTCCAGTGAAACTGGAAGCAGGCTGGTGCCCGTGCCTGTGTGCTGCCTGCTGAGCCTGGGTGGGACACACTGCCTTGCACATGGTCTCATGTGCTGGGACCACATTGTGAGGTTCTGCCAGACCCAGCCTGGTGAGCCTGACAATACTCCCCAGCTGTGCTTATCCCCCATGCCATGGATTGTGTGATGCAAGGGTACTTACTGGTAGGTTTCTCAAACAGGTCCAGGGATTCCCTGGAGGTGGCCTGGATGAAGGTGCCTGAGTCCAGGGGGATCACCAGTGTTCTTCCTCATGGGAGAAGGGAACAGGACAGAATAAAAGTGTTTCATTCAGTCAATTTACTGTGGAGAGAACACATTTGTAATGGGGATGCTCTGCAAGTTTTGTCAACAAAACACCAGTTATGTTGATAAAACTCTCTAGTGTAGATGTAGCCCAAGAGGCCAGCTAAACTGGTCTAATTCCAGAAATGAATCTCAGTAAGTTTAGACTCTAAGATGGTATAATGAGCACTTTGATCTCCATCAATGTGCACGTTACAACAAATTAGACTCAGTCACTCCTGAGGACTTCTCGTGTGTGTTTTAGCTCTTGTCTACATGATAAAAATGCAGTTTAGAAACTCTTCCAATTAAATCAATGCCATCCACTTGTGTAGACACTTAGGTTTCACTTTAACAACACCTGACATCAATTTGCACCTGTTCTAGGCAAACAACCTGCACCTGTTTAACTAAAATTGGTTAACATCCTCTTGCAGAAATTGGAGCAAGCATTCATACAACTTCCTTTGGAATGAAACTATTGAATTGTTCATGACCCTAGGAGAAAGCATATTTATTCTGAAATACACGTATTCCTCCTTTCTCTTTATTGATACCCTGATTTTCTTAGTGGCATGAAGGTATATAAACTCCCTCCCTGGAGATGTAACCTGTACTAATAGCAATTTGAAATCTTCTCACTCCTATGGTGTTAGTGTCACTTCTAATCTTGCAGAGGCCCTAAGACATCAAGGCTGTGTCTACACTACAGCTCCCTTACAAAAGGACAGCTTTTGAAATTTAACACTGAAAGACGGCCTTTTGAAATGGAACATCCACACAGTGATGGGGGCACAGGGGGACAGAGGTGTGGGGGTGGGAGTGGGTTGAGAGGGGGTGGAAGCCAGGGACAGCAAGCCCACCATGGCCTGGGTCAGGGCATCAAGATTCACCGTAATCCGGTCCCAGGCCTGCTGCTCCATGTCAAGCCACTCCCGCACCTTGTCAGTAAGGTCCCACAGGGCTGTGGTGTGAACAGCATCCCCTACCTCTTCCTCCCTGCCCTGGTGGCGCTGGTGGATGGCCCAGCAGCGGCCCCATGCAGCCCTGTTCTGAGTCTGGGCCACTCCCCTAGCCATCGGTGGTGGGCCTGGTCTGGCTGCAGGAGCTGTGGAGACAAAAGGGGAGAGGGGAATAGGCCATTAGTCCTGGACACAGGACCCCATGTCCACATCCTGGGAGCCCTGCAATGCCCATGTCACAGGGTTCCTGACCTGGGTGCCAAGGGTGTGGGCTTCCCCCGCCCACACTGACCACTGGTCCCTCCAAAGCCAGACAGGGAATGCACTCAATAGGCAAGGGACAGGAAGGCTAAGGAGGCATTTAGAGATGAACTGAATCAGAGATGTCAGCATAACTGAAAACACGGAACATCTAAGCTACAAAGAAAAGAAGTTTTACTGTCATAGCTAAGTGGGATTCTGCTAAAAGGCCAGTGACAGCAAAATAGAATTGCATGTGAGAATTTGCTGTGCTACATGCTTGTGAACTGAATGCTTGATAATATAATCACAAGGACACAATAAAGAACAGGGAGCTAATAGATCTAGGTCACCCACTGATTCCTATCTAATTTCGGACAATTACTTCATCTCTCTGTACCTTATTTTCTGTTGGTAGAGAAGTAGGCGGTTATCTACTATAATCTGGATCAGCCACTAGTGGGGGACACAATGCATCTAAACAATGTGTTGCATACACAATATGCAAGACAAATAAAATAGCTGTGCTTCTTTATTACTGGACACTCCCTGGACACTCAGTGGCAGATTTAAGGGTGACAGTTCTGAAACAGAGAAATTTCAAAAATCAAATGGAGAGAGAAATCTCTGAGCTGCAATTCATTTGCAAATTTGACTCTATTAACCAAGGATTAAACAGAGACTGGGAGTGGCACACAGCTTACAAAACCAGCTTCTCTGCCCTGGGCATTAATATCTCCCCATCAGACTCTGACAAAGGCTCATATTCCGCTGTCTGATCGAACTTGTTTTTCCCTCTTTTGAGAAGTACTATTGATACTGAGCCATTTCCACCTCGCTGAATAGACCTTGTCACCTCTGGCCCTCCCTTTTACTGGGACCCCACTCTTTAAATACCCCTCTGAAACCAACCCCCCCCAATCATGCATCTGATGAAGTAGGTCTTTGCCCACAAAAGCTTATGCTCCAAAATATCTGCTAGTCTATAAGGTGCGACAAGACATCTTGTTGTACTTTATTACTGTGTGACGGGGAGAAAGTCAGTTTAAGCAGCTCTCAAAAGATGTGTGTTTGTTAATTTTCTGCTAGCTAACAAAGCATCTCTAACAGTTTGGGGGGTAGGTCAGAACATGTGGGGATAGGTCAGAACATCATCCATAGAGGCTACACCCAGGGTAACTCACACAGAGAAATGAGAGCTCAAAGAATTCCAAGACATGGAAAATACAACAAAAAGAAACAAAAACAACCCCTACCCCACCCCAAGAAGAAGTCAACAGAGCATGGAGCTCAGGGCAAGTGGGAAATTTCCCTTTCACCCAGCCCCTCCAGAGGACTTCTGGTGTGCTGGCTGCTAATTAAGAAACTAATGGGCTGAAATCTCTGCTTTTATCCTGCATTTTTTTTCTTGTGAGGCTATCCCAGGGCTATAGTAGTCGGCACATCCATGTGATTAAAGAACTCTAGGGGAAACCTCCAAAAATATAAGGCAGCTTATTGAAACATGAAAAGGGAAACAGTTTCACAAACACACAGACACACATGTAAGAACATACAAGACTAAGAAACATATGCTTTTGAACTGCAAGACTGGGAGTGAGAACACCTCCGAGCCTAGGAAGAAGAATTCTTAGCTACTTCTCATTGCCTGTGATTAAGGTTGCCCAACACTTGACACTGGAGATGGTCAACATTTGATATTCTGCTGATATTTTGAATTGTAAATTTGCCTCAGATTGGGATGAAAACTCAAAAACTCAGATTTTTTTCCACAAATTAAATATTCCAAAACATTTAATTTATGAATGATACTATTTTATATTCAAAATATAGACACATCCAAAAGAAGTGTTTCCATGATTTCTTTCAAAGCATTTGACAAAAGTTGTTACATTCATAAGAATAAATTTGATTTTGTCAATCAGCAAAACAGAAGACTGTTCCATTGGGAATGTGTTGCCAGTTCTACTCCTCCTCAGAAAACCTTTTCAGTATTTTATAACTATGCCAAACAATAAACAGTTGGGATAAATTGTTCTGTTCCAGGTGTCTTCTTCAGGTTGACTTCTATGGGGTTTGTTTGTCTGAAAAATTTCAGTAAGAACAGCTAAGCCATTCCTGATAATAAAGTCAGGTAAAAATAAGCTGTTTAGCTCTTGTTTAAAAATTACTACAACATTTTACTGGTGCAGTAATTGCTAATTTGGGGAGCAGCAGTCACACTGGTGCCTGGCATCTTTTGTCATCTCTTAAAAATTTCCTCAAATCTTGTCAAGTTATAAAACACTGAGAAATCTCAATGCCACCACTTTTCTGCTAGAACTAAGGCAGTATGGAGGAAAAGGAGGAAGCAGCCCGACCCAATTGCAAAACGATGAAGAGCTGAGAGAGAGAAGGGGGCCAGGGCAGGCTGTGACCAATAGGAACAGAGGGTGATGAGGACAGGCATAGAGGTTGGAAGGAAGCAACAGGAACCAAGAGGGGACAGAGCCAGGATCTGAGGTAGGGAGTAGACTGGATTGGAGGTGGGAGCTACAGGGTAGCAGGACATGGCCATTACCACTAGACACCTCTACTTTCCAGCACCTGACATTGAATGCTTGATTCCCGAGTCTCTATATCACTCTGCTGCCTGTGAATCCCACTGGCACAGTGCGTTCCACATCCTCCCTTAGTAACCAGTCCATACAGAGCAGCTGTTCCCAGCCTTTTTGAGACAGTGGCCCACTTTGACAATTCTGTCAGACTTTGTGACCCCAGGTGATTCAGAACCAGGAGGAGGTGGTGCGGAGGAGGTTCTCTCTTAGGAAAAAAAGAATTATAAATCTTGATTCCGCCCCTCTGCCCCCAGGCTTAAACGTCTCGCAGCTTCAAACCAATCATCTGCCCCCAGGTTTAAACTCCTCACAGCTCCAAAATGCACCCCCCATCTACCTCACACAAGCACCACAGATGCCCCCTACTCCTCTTTCACTGGGCCACCCCTGCCTCCTCTGTTCAGCTCCCCCCAGCCCTCCTACTCCCTTCCCCCACCTGCAATGTGGGCAGCTTTCTGTCCTGCCACATTCAAATGAGACTCAGTTTAACATCCTGATCCCTCCTGCTGGCTGTTAAACCAACTAAACTGAGTTTAATTTCAGTGCAACAGGTCAGGGACCAGGAGCCAGAGGAGTAAGCGGTAACAGCTGTAACAGCTGCAAATGGCGCCTTAAGAGCCACATGTGGCTCAGAGCCACACAGCTGGTGACCCATGTTTGTGTCCCGACCCACACTTGAGAATCCCTGCTACAGAGGATAACAGCCTGTTGCTGGTACTAGTTATACCCCATGTTCACCACTTAAATTATTTATGTCACATAGTACACAAAGAATGCCTTGTGAGGAGGTATCATTTGAAAACTCAACCTGCTATCCTGCTAAAATGTGTGGCAACTTTGTAAGTAAAGTAATCATATAACTGATTTTACTGTAACAAAAAATTAGAGAAGGGCTTAGATGAAGTTTTCAGAGGAAAAAAAAAAAGCACATGGCACACTAGGAAGCTGCTAAGAAGCCAATTACTTTTTTAATCAGACATTCATAGCAGGGAAGTTGTAAACAAGAAATTTACAATTCACCTGGACAGTCCAGCAGCTCACATATGCCACGGAACAGCCTGACCCCTTAATAGAGCAAAGACTTGTATAGTACCAACAGTCAGAGCTGGGTCATCCTGAAGAGGAAGGGGCCCAGAGCAGCCCTGCCCACAGGACTTCAAGCACAGGCCCCAGTCGCATGGCCCTGGCCATCGCCCCCCTTACATACCACAGGCCCCAATTTTCCCTAAGTCCACCCCCACCGTAAGCTTTTGCCCCCCTCCCCAGACAGCTTGGCTGTGTATTACCTGGGGCAAGGGGCAGGCGGCAGACAGCAGCGGCAGCCGCCACAGGTGGTTCTCTCTCCCCTGGCCTCCATCCTGTCCCTCACACACACTCACCGTGCAATGCTCTGCTACAGCCTCCTGACCCACTGAGTCCCGCTTCTCTGTGCATGGCTGGAGGGCTCCCAGCTGTTTGGTGTGAAGCAGGGCTCAGCAGGCTGGGCGGCAGTGGCAGAGAACTGCGTGGTGAGTGCTGGGGAGCAAGGAAGGCCAAGACAAGTTGATCCCCTGTGGCTGCTGCTGCTGCCTGCCTGCTTTGCACACCCTGCCCCATAGGATAGGTGGGGTGACTGCAGGGGCCCCAGAAATGCCTCTTCCTATGGACAGGTGTCATGATCATGAGGGTTAGCCAGCAGCCTGGGAGTAAAAGGTTAACCTCCTTAGCCAGGTGGAGTTGGCCTATACAAATGTAGGTAAGAACTGAATTTTTTGGCTCCTCCTTCTTCTGTTCTCTGTCTTTGCTGCTTCTTTCCAGCCATGAGGGAGAGACACACAGAATATCTCCCTCCAAGAACAGGCCCTCCAATCTTCTGTAAGTAGGGTAAAGTTTAGATAAATCCGTTAGGCTTTATTGTTTTATGGTTTGAGACGTGGGGTCTGATGTCTGTGCACTTTAGAAATGTTCTTTTACTCTCGTTGTAACTAAGTTCTAGGCCCATGGTGGAGACTCCCCATGTGTTTTACTTTGTGATTCTTTCATCTAGTCATGAGGTTTGCAACACGAATATTGTTGTAATAATAAAAGTTCTCTCTTTTTCTTTTTATTAACTTGTTATTGGTTAATGTTTGTGTCCTGGTTTTTTACTTTTGGGGCTGAGATTTCCCAAGTAGTCTCTCCCTGGTTTCCTTATTATTGCTTGGGTGGTGGCACCGAATGTTATCCCCAAAATCTAAGGTTTTTAGGATCTGGGGGGGGGAGTTTATACCAAAACCTAGTAGATAAGGTTTTGGAGGTACTTTTGCTGGCCCCCACTTCTGCATGTCTTGCTAGAGTGGGGAAGGAGCCATGACAACAGGGCAGTTCTGGGTCCAAGTATAAAAAAGAGACAGTGACCTCATCCTGTCCCGTCCTTCATCTCTACTCAGGGTGACAAAGTCACCTGAAGGGGACATGGAGGAGGAGGGTTTTGTCCAATTGGTATGGGCTGCTGAAGCTTTGGGTTGAAAGACATGTTTTTGCTTTCAAATCTTATTTAGCTTGGTAAAGTTTATGAATTAGACAGTGGTTCTGTCTGTTTATTTCTGTTGTAAATGATTCAGGATTGTGTCCTTTCCACCTTACCACCACATACAAACTTCCTCTGGTTAATCAACTGATTTTATCTAACCCACAGTTTTGTTTCTGTGGAAGTGTTTGGAGCTCCTCTACTCAGATTAACAAAAGGCTGGTTTATAATAATTTCCTTTGATTAAATAACAGCTGATTAATGAACTTCCATTGTTCTAGACAACATATGCTAGACAGCACAAAATGCACATATGTTGGGGCTGGAAAGGCAGGGCTAAGAATTAGCAGGTGTCACACTGAGTGACAGGGAAAGCACTCATATCACTTCCCTGGGAGTGAGGTTCCATCCCAAAGTGTAGCAGAGCCTTGAAAGGGTGCTTCACACTAGCAAAGGCATATAAGATGTATTCGGGCTGGAGTGTTAGAAGGACACAACAGTTCCACAGTCTCAGTTGTACCCTGAGAGATATCATAAGGGGCGGGGGGGAAAAAGGTGGAGCTTTACAAAATTAATGTTCCCACTTCATGGGAGTAAAAAAGTGCAGCATGTCTGATGAGGGTTCAGCCGTTTAGATCAACGAGCAGGAATGCTGCTTGTGGCCATGGTAGTGTCCCTTCATATTGTGGTGAGCAGCGAACCGGAGCAGCTAACAGGGAGTTTGCCTGGGAGTTCACCTTGGGAGGAGCCCCACACCTGTTTTCACCTTTCTTATGTGGTGTTTCTCTTGTGCCCCTCAAGGCGGCACTAGAAACAAATAAAGGGATCTCTGTAAAGGGAAAAATGGAGTGTGATATGGCTGGTGAGAGGTCTGTTGTTGTGACCTGCATGTCATGTGCCATGTTTGTCTTCCTCCCAGACGATAGAAAGGATTTTCTATGTACCAAGTGCAAGCTGGTCACCCTTTTAGAAGAGAAGGTTAAAGGACTTGAGGTGCAAATATCAACCCTCAGGTCCATCGGAGAGAGTGAAGACTTTCTGGATAGAAGGCAACAGATAATACTGCAGGAACAGCAGGCTGCCCAAAACAAGGAGGAGAACTGGAAGTTACCTTGAGGAGGAGAAAACCAGTTCCAGTCTCTCCAATTCCAGTGGAGTTAAGTAACCGCTTTCAGCATCGCTCCACAGGTGATACGGCGGAGATAATTGGGGCTGATACAATCCCTGGGAGGTATCTGAAAGAGTCCCCACAGTTTAGAAGGCATGGGATGTACAGTCTTAGGGATGGGAGTTCTATGACAACCACCCCTAAGAGAAAAAGATGAGTGGTGGTGGTCGGGGACTCCCTCCTAAGAGGGAAGGAGTCATCCATCTACCGCCCGCACCTAGAATCCTGGCAAGTTTCCTGCTTGCCTGGAGCTAGAATTTGGGATTTTACAGAGTTGCTGCCAAAAATTCTTAAACCTGTAGACTATTACCCCTTCCTACTTCTTCATGTAGGAACCAATGATACAGCCAAGAACAACTTTGATGAGATCACGGCAGATTACGTAACCCTAAGAAGGAAGATCAAGGAATACGGAGCACAGGTGGTCTTCTTGTCTATCCTCCCTGTGGAAGGAAGAGGTCTGCATAGGGATCATCGAATCACAAAGGTAAATGCGTGGTTGCATAGGGGGTGGAGCAGGGAAGGATTTGGTTTCTTTGACCATGGGATTCTGTTTCGTGAACAGGGATTGCTGAGAAGAGACGGGATCCACCTCACTAAAAGAGGAAAGCGCATGTTTGCGGGCTGGCTTGCAAACCTAGTGAGAAGAGCTTTAAACTAGGTTTGTTGGGGGAAGGTGATACAAGCCCTAAGGTAAGTGGAGAAGGAGGAGGGAACAATCAAGTGGGTTTCCTGGGTGAAGAGGAGAAAGTGGGGCAATTGGCCCCTTCTCTAAGATGCTTGTGCACGAATGCCAGAAGCCTAGGGAACAAACAGGAAGAATTAGAGTCCCTGGCACAGTCACACAAGTATGAGGTGGTTGGAATAAGAGAGACTTGGTGGGACGATTCGTGTAACTGGAGCACGGTCATGGAAGGTTATAAACTGTTCAGGAAGGACAGACAGGAGAGAAAAGGAGGAAGAGTTGCGCTCTATGTGAGGGAGCAGTATGATTGCTCAGAGCGCCAATACGAGGAAGGAGAAAATCCAGTTGAGTGACTTTGGATTAAGCTTAGATGTGATATTGTAGCTGGTGTCTGTTATAGACCACCAGATCAGGGAGAGGAGATAGAGGAGGATTTCTTCAGGCAGCTAAGTGAAGCTTCCAAATCACAGGCCCTGGTTCTCATGGGAGACTTTAATCTGGACATTTGTTGGGAGACCAATACATCTGCACACAGAAAATCAAGGAAGTTTTTGGGAGAATGCTGGGGATAACTTCTTGGTACAAGTGCTGAAGGAACTGACCAGGGGCCGTGCACAACTTAACCTGCTGCTCACAAACAGGGAAGAACTTGTAGAAGAAATAGAAGTGGGAGGGAACCTGGGATGCAGTGACCACAAGATTGTAGATTTCAGGATCCAGACAAAAGTAAGAAAGGTGAGCAGTAACATACAGACCCTTGATTTCAGAAAAGCAGACTTTGACTCCCTAAGAGACCAGAACATAAGAATGGCCATACTGGGTCAGACCAAAGGTCCATCCAGCCCAGCATCCCATCTGCCGACGGTGGCCAATGCCAGGTGCCCCAGAGAAGGAGAACAGAAGACAATGATCAAGTGATTTATCTCCTGCCATCCATCTCTTGCCCTTGTTCTGAAGGCTAGGGGCACCATACTTTATCCCTGGCTAATAGCCATTTATGGACCTAACCTGAAAAAATTTATCAAGCTCTTTTTTAAACCCTAATAGAGTCCTGGCCTTCACAGCCTCCTAGGGCAAGGAGTTCCACAGGTTGACTGTGCGCTGTGTGAAGAAAAATTTCCTTTTATTAGTTTTGAACCTACTACCCATCAATTTCATTTGGTGTCCCCTAGTTCTTGTATTATGGGAAAAGGTAAATAATTTTTCTATATTCACTTTCTCCACACCATTCATGATTTTATATACCTCTATCATATCGCCCCTCAATCGCCTCTTTTCCAAACTGAAAAGTCCCAGTCTCTCTAGCCTCTCCCCATATGGGACCCGTTCCAAGCCCCTAATCATCTTAGTCGCCCTTTTCTGAACCTTTTCTAATGCCAATATATCTTTTTTGAGGTGAGGGGACCACATCTGCACGCAGTACTCAAGATGTGGGCGTACCATAGTTTTATATAGGGGAAGTATGATATGTTTTGTCTTATTATCGATCCCTTTTTCAATAATTCCTAACATCCTATTTGCCTTACTAACTGCCGCTGCACACTGCGTGGATGTCTTCAGAGAACTATCCACTATAACTCCAAGATCCCTTTCCTGATCTGTCGTAGCTAAATTTGACCCCATCATGTAGTACGTGTAATTTGGGTTATTTTTTCCAACATGCATTACCTTACACTTACCCACATTAAATTTCATTTGCCATTTTGCTGCCCAATCACTCAGTTTGCTGAGATCTTTTTGTAGTTCTTCACAATCCCTTTTGGTTTTGACTGTCCTGAACAACTTGGTGTCATCTGCAAACTTTGCCACCTCACTGCTTACCTCATTTTCTAGATCATTGATGAACAAGTGGAACAGGATCGGTCCCAGGACTGACCCCTGGGGAACACCACTAGTTACCCTCCTCCATTGTGAAAATTTACCATTTATTCCCACCCTTTGTTTTCTGTCTTTTAACCAATTCCCGATCCATGAAAGGATCTTTCCTCCTATCCCATGACCACCTAATTTACATAAAAGCCTTTGGTGTGGGACCGTGTCAAAGGCTTTCTGGAAATCTAGGTATGTTATGTCCACTGGGTGCCCCTTGTCCGCATGTTTATTAACCCCTTCAAAGAATTCTAATAGATTAGTTAGACACGACTTCCCTCTGCAGAAACCATGCTGACTTTTGCCCAACAATTCGTGCTCTTCTACGTGTCTTGCAATTTTATTCTTTACTAGTGTTTCTACTAATTTGCCTGGTACTGATGTTAAACTTATCGGTCTATAATTGCCAGGGTCTCCTCTAGAGCCTTTTTTAAATATTGGTGTTATATTGGCCGTCTTCCAGTCATTTGGTACCAAAGTGGATTTAAAGGATAGGTTACAAACCACTGTTAACTCCGCAATTTCACATTTGAGTTCTTTCAGAACCCTTGGGTGAATGCCGTCTGGTCCTGGAGACTTGTTACTATTCAGCTTATCAATTAACTCCAAAACCTCCTCTAATGTCACTTCAATCTGAGTGAGTTCCTCAGATTTGTCACCTAAAAAGGGTTAGATGAGCAGGATCCCTTGGGAAACGAAGATGAAGGGGAAAAGAGTTGAAGAGAACTGGAAGTATTTTAAAGAAGCCTTACAGAAGGCACAGGAACAAACCATCCTGCTGCATAGTTAGAAATGCAAACATGGTAGGCAACCAACTTGGTTTAGCAGGGAAATCCTTAGTCAGCTTAAATTCAAAAAGGATGTATACAAGAAATGGAAACGTGGACAGTTGACTAAGGAGGAGTACAAACATACGGCTGGAGAATGCCGGGCAGTAATCAGGAAAGCGAAAGCACAGTTGGAACTGCAGCTGGCAGTGGATGTGAAGTGTAACAAGGAGGGTTTCTACAGGCAAGTGAACAATAAACAGGTTATCAGAGAAGGTGTGGGGCCATTACTGGATGAGGGAGGTGACCTAGTGACAGATGATGCAGGAAAAGCTGAAGTACTCAATGCTCTTTTTGCCTCAGTCTTCACAGACAAAGTCAACTTCCCCATGATGGTCCTAGATTATGCAGTATGGGAAGGTGGAAGGCACCCATCTGTGGAGAAGGAACAGGTTCTGATCTATCTAAAAAAAACTAGATGTGCACAAGTCCATGGGTCTGGATTTAATGCACCCAAGGGTACTGAGGGAATTGGCAGAGGTCATTGCTGAACTTTTGGCCATTATCCTTGAACACTCTTGGAGATCAGAGGAGATGCCAGATGACTGGAAGAAGGCAAACATAGTGCCCATCTTTAAGAAAGTAAAGAAGGACAATCCAGGGAACTATAGACCCATCAGCCTTACCCTCAATCCCTGGGAAAATAATGGGGGGAACCCTCAAGGAATCCGTTTTGGAGCACTTGGAAGAGGGGAAAGTGATCAAAAGTAGCCAACGTGGATTCACCAGGGGCAAGTCCTGCCTGACTAATCTGATTAGCTTCTATGACAAGGTAACAAGCTCTGGGGACATAGGGAAGTCAGTGGATGTGATATACCTTGACTTTAGCAAGGCTTTTGATTACGGTCTCCCACAACATTCTTGTCCATAAGTTAAGGAAATATGGATTGGATCCTTGGACTATAAGATGGATAGAAAGCTGGCTTGATGGTCGGGCCCAATGGGCAGTGGTCAATGGCTCAATATCTGGATGGCGGTCTCTTTCAAGTGGAGTGCCATAAGGTTCGTTTCTGGGGCCGGTGTTATTCAACATCTTTACTGAGGGACTGGATTGCACCCTCAGCAAGTTTGCGGATGACACAAAACTAGTGGGAGAAGTAGATTCATTGGAGGGTAGAGAGAGAATCCAGATGGCCCTGGATAAATTGGAGGACTGGGCCAAAAGAAATCTGATGTGGTTCAATAAGGAGAAGGGTAGAGTCCTGCATCTGGGGAGGAAGAATCCCAAGCATTGTTATAGGCTGGGGACTGACTGGCTCAGCAGCAGTACGATGGAAAGGGACCTAGGGGTTATGGTGGATGAAAGGCTGGATATGAGCAAACAGTGCGCCCTTGTAGCCAAGAAGGCTAACAGCATACTAGGGTGCATTAGGAAGAGCATTTCGAGCAGATCTAGAGAAGTAATTATTCCTCTTTATTCAGCACTAGTGAGGCCACATCTGGAATATTGTGTCCAGTTTTGGGACCCCCCAGTATAAAAAGAATGTGGATTTGCTGGAGCAGGTTCAGCGAAGGGCAACAAAAATGATTAAGGGTCTGGAGCACAAGACCTATGAGGATAGGCTGAGGGATTTGGGCTTGTTTGGTTTACAGAAGAGAAGACTTAGGGGTAATTTAATAGCAGCCTTCAACTTCCTGAAGGGGATCTCTAAAAAGGAGGGTGAGAAACTGTTCTCAGTGGTGTCAGACGGCAAAACAAGGAGTAATGGTCTGAAGTTGAAGAGGGAGAGGTGCAGGTTATATATTAGGAAAAACTACTTCACCAGAAGGGTGGTGAAGCATTGGAATGCGTTGCCTAGAGAGGTGGTGGATTCTCCATCCCTTGAGGTTTTTAAGTCCCGTCTGGACAAGGTCCTGGCAGGATCAGGGTGGAGGGCCCCTCAGAGCGAGCCCAAATAAGCAGAAGGACCTCATATTGGAGTACCGGGAAAGTGGGCAGGCGTAGCCTACCCACGACCAAAAGGCCCCTCTCACAGTGAGGGGGGACCTACTAAAAACCACTCGGTCCCAAAAGAATTTGGGGGATAATGAAGGAAAAAAAACAGGGGTGGGAGCGAAGGTCAGAGGCTTAAAATAAGGGAACCGGAAGGGGTTACCGAGCAGAGGACCCCAGATAGCGCCCACCGCTCCTCGAAGGTGTCCAGGGAGTTGGTGGACACCGCCCAGAGGAACTCTGCTTGGATTCGTGACTGGAGGGAGGAACAGAAGTAGGCCCCACAGTCGCAGGTCACCCCCTCTGCCATCCTCTTCTCCCTGGTTTTGTAGATGGACATTTTGGCCATGGCCAGGAGGAGGCTGAAGAGGAGGTCCCGTGACTTTGTGGGGCCACGGATAGGGTGTGACAAAATGAGGAGGTGTGGGGAAAAGTGCAGCCAGAACCTCAAGAGGAGGTTCTGGAGGAGCCGGAAGAGGGGCTGCAGCCTGGCACACTCAATGTAGATGTGCACCAGGTTTTCCCTCATGTTGTGAAAGGTGCAGGTGTCTGGGATAGGGGTGAACCGCGCCAGGTACACGCCCATGCTCACCGCTCCGTGGAGGATTCTCCAGCTGATATCCCCAGCGGGCCGCGGAACGAAGGTGGAGTAGAGGCTGGCCCACCGGGGTTCCCCACCCGCCGGCAGTAGTAAAAGGTCCCGCCATTTGTGGTCAGGGCGGGACACGAGGGTGGGGAAGTGGAGCGTGTGAAACACGAGCGTGTACAGGAGATGTCTAGGCGCGGTTCGGAAGGGGACCGGCTGCAAGGTATGCAGCCGGCTAAGATGGTGAGGGAGAGGGGGGCCGGCAGGATCGCGAAGCCGGGGGCCCACAGAGAGGTCCAGAGGACTAGGAGTGAGAGGGGAGCGGGGCGCACCCTCTCGCAGGACCCGACCGAGGTAGACATGAGCAGTGGGCAGCACAGCAGCCTTCACCTCCTCAAATATGCGCCGGTGGGAGCACAGGGTGGAGAGCCCCATGCACCGGGCGAGCACCAGGGCCTCCGTCCAGTCCCCCCCGGTCGTAGTCCAGGAGGTCTCCGACCCTGGTGATTCCACTGAGGACCAGCCTCCGGCGCACCGCGGGAGACTCCGCCGCCTGCACACGAAGGTGGGGGCTGTGTAGCGGGGTTCCACAAGGAGGTCTTCCCCACGGCAGCCCCTAAGGACCTGGAGGCTGCAAGCAGCCGCCAAGTGCGGAGGAGGTCCTGGTAGAAAGCTGGCAGCTCTGAGAGGCCTCGCGGACAGTCTCTCCAGGATAAATAAAGGAGCTGCTGGTCATATCGGAGCCCTAGGTAACAGCGGAGGAAAGCGTGCACCAGCGTACTCCAAGCCAGAATATCTGCACTGCTGGTGTTGGCATTGAGGAGTCCCTGCAGGGCCTGGAGGTGGAAGACATGGACCTGAGTGCACATGCAAGTCAGGCCCTGTCCCCACTCCTCTGGGGGAAGGTGGAGTACCCCTGCAGTGATGCAGTGCAGTCCTGGCTAGAAAAACTCCAGGATTAACCTCTGGAGCTGGTCCAGGAACTTTGGGGGTGGGACCAGGGTGCTGAGACGGTGCCAGAGCATGGACAGGACTAGTTGGTTCAGCACCAGTGCTTTCTCTTGTAGGGAGAGACACTGGAGCAGCCCCGTCCACCTCCGCAACCGCTCAGCAACCCTGCCCTCTAAGCCCTGCCAGTTTTCCAGCGGATAGGGATGCTTGGCAGATAGAAAGACGCCCAGATAAGACAGCGGGCCTTCGCTCCACCTGATGGCCTGAAGCGCGGGTGGGAGGCGGCCCGTCTGCCATCCAGCCCCGACCACCAGGCTGGAGCTCTTGACCCAGTTGACCTGGGCAGAGGAGGTCGCTGAGTAGGTGGCTTGGCAGGCCTCCAACCGCACCAGGTCTCCCAGGTCCTGGACCACGAGCAGCACGTCATCAGCGTACGCTGACAGGACCAGCCGCAGCTCCAGCTCATGGAGTACCAACCCCATCAACCTTCGCCAAAAGAGACAGAGGAAGGGTTCGATGGCCAGGGCATAGAACTGGCCTGACAGCAGGCAGCCCTGACACACCCCTCACCCAAAGCTGACGGGAGCGGTCAGGGTCCAGTTGAGCTTGACCATGCACTCCGAGGCAGCGTACAGCACCCGGAGAAACCCAACAACGCGGGGCCCGAAGCCAAAGGCCTGCAGGGTGCCCAGGAGATACCCGTGGTCCACCCTGTCGAATGCCTTCTCCTGGTCCAAGGACAGGAGGGCGAACAATAGGCCATCCCTACACCCAAGCTCTAGGAGATCCCAGACCAAGGACAGATTGTGGAGAATGGTACAGCCCGGGACGGTGTAGGTCTGGTCGGGGTGGACCACGTCTTGCAGCACGGACCCCAAGCGATGGGAGATGGCTTTAGCAATAATCTTGTAGTCTGTGCTGAGGAGCAAGATGGGACGCCAGTTCCTGAGTTCGCGGGGATCCCCCTTCTTAGGTAGCAGTGTGGGGACAGCCCGCCTGCATGAAAGTGGGGGGGACCCCGCTTTTCAAGGCCTCAGTCCAGACACTGAGCAGGTCTGGGCCGAGGACATCCCAAAACACGCAGTAAAACTCCACGGTCAGCCCATCCATGCCCGGGGATTTATTGGTGGGCATGAGACGGAGGGCTTCCGAGAGCTTGGCCAGAGTGAGAGGGAGCTCTAGCCGGTCCCGGTCGCCTGTGCTGACCGAAGAGAGTTGGTCCCATAGCGCCCTGCAGGCATCGGCGTCGGTCGGATCCAGGGAGAAAAAGAGTGTAGTAGAAGTTGCGAGTCCTCTTATGCATCTCCGCCGGATCCGTAAGAGGGGTGCCATCCTCCGCGAGGAAGCAGGGGATATATTTCTCGGCACCCCTCTTTTTCTCCAGGGCGTAGAAGAAGCGGGAGCCGCAGTCCATCTCCCAAAGGAGCTGGATCCGCGACCACGCAAAGGCCCCCTGTGCCCGGAGGGTGTCGAGGGCCCTGAGTTCGTCCCGCCTCTCCCGGTACGTGCCACAGAGGGATGGATCTCTGGGGCTGGCGGCTAGATGCCTCTCCAGCTCAAGGATCTCCCGTTCCAGCTGCCCTATCAATGCATCCCACCGCTGGCTGGCCCCCCGAGTATAGTCGTGGCAGAAGAGCCATGCACGCACCTTTCACAGATCCCACCACCGCCGTGCCGAGGGAAAGGCGTGCCGCTGCTCACGCCAGGCCAGCCAGATCTCCCGGAAGGACGCCACGAAGCCCTCGTCCTCCAGCAGGCTGTTGTTAAAATGCCAGTAGGCTGACCCCCGCTTCCCCAGTGAGAGGGAAGCCTTCACGGCCACTAGGAGGTGGTCAGAGAAGGGGGCCGGCCGCACGCTGGGGGCATGGGCCTGAGAGAGATGGTGCCGTGAGATATAAATGTGGTCCAACCGGGAGTGTATGGATTTATGGCCCACCACTCGGACGTAGGTGAAACCAGTGTCCTCGTCCGGGTGGTGGCTGCACAGATGTCCACCAGGGAGCGATGGTTGAGAAGCTCCCTGAGGACATCTGCAGCAGCCTGGCGCTGCTCGGTCCCCGTGCGGTCCCGCTCCTCGAGGGTGCAGTTGAAATCCCCGCCGAGGACCAGGCACTTGCGAGGATCAAAGGTGTCGAGGAAGGCTGCCGCCTGCCGGAAGAAGGGTGTTCTCTCTGGGCCAAGTGTCGGGGCATAGATGTTGACGAGGTGGAGAGGCAGCCCCTCCACCCGCACCCAGAGATACAGCAGGCGGCCCCGCACAACCTCAACACAAGTGGCAAAGATGATTGGCACCATTTAGAGGGCTGGGGAAGATCCTCACCAGAGGGAGCACCGACGGTTCCTGTGGGGCCACGCAGCAAACCGTGACCAACCCCAAAGGTGACGAGGGCATCACAGAAGCTGCGGGCCCGTTGGTAAGCCGTGGCGTCCCTCTTCCTGGTCCCCTTGGCCTCCTTCAGAAGGGCCCTCACGGACTCTAAGACAGAGTGCAAGTCCCCCCAGCAGTGGAGAGCAAGAGCAACCTTGTTCTTGGAGCCACGAACATCCTCCAAGAACTGGCGCATCTCACCCACCAGCGCATGGGGTGCCAAGGCCTCAGGGTCTTGAATACCCGTTGGCCTCATGTTCTTTTGGGCCCCACGGCCAGAGAAAAGATTGAGGTGGGGACTGGGATCTAGTTTTGGGAGGGATGAGGGCAGCAGAGGGAGAGCAGCCCCGGAAGTGCTGGGAGAGGGCGATACAAGGGGGGCCTCCTGAGGGGTTACGGCCTCGGGGGTGGTTATGAGTGGGCAGGGGTTGAAAGAAGGGGTAGGAGAGGAGGTGTGGGGGGGATAGAAGTCAGCAGGGGAAGGGGATGGTCGTGAGGAGGTGGGGAGAGAAAGGAGGGAGGGGAGGAGGAGGAGAAAGGGGAGGGCCTGGGAGGGGTGGGATTGTGGGTTCTGGGGTGGGGCATTGGCTGGGAAAAAGTATGGGGGTGGTGACAAGTGGTGGGGCTAAAGTGGGAGCAGGGCGGGGATATGAACAGCAGGGGTCTCGGGGGGGGCTTCCTCAGGCAGTGAGTGGGGAGAGGGGGGTAGGGGCGAGGTGCCAGCACACTCGGTGGCAGGCACCAAGAGGTTGGGGGGGGGGGTGTCAGAGCTTTCAGTTTTAGGGGCAAAGGGGGGGTTACAGGGGCAACACTGATTCCTCTGGGACGTCCAGGGGCTGGCCGACCTCCACTGGGAGGTTGTTCCTAGTTAAAGTGGGGGGTCGCCCCCTGAGACTACCCAAAGCAGAGGGAGGTGGCAGTTGGGAGATCGCTGGTGGGGGGGGAGGGGGGGGGGGTGGAGAGTGAATGGACAGCCCACAGGCCTCCAGTAGTAGGCCGTCTACGTCCCAGGCCACCGGGGTGAGGCCCAGGACCTCGACCTCTTGTGAGAGGAGGGCAAGGCTGGGGACCACCTCCTCCGGCCGCTCCGCAACAGCGGTCTGAATAGCAGCTGGAGGGGTGTCGGAGGAGGGCATGGGCGCAGAAAAGGTCGTCTCAGCCTCCTTGGGCGCTGGCTCCAGGGCGGAGATGATGTCTTTTTCTGCCGCCGCCACGGCGGCCTCCGTCACCCCCAACAGATGGTCGGTAGCCGGGGGTTTCACAGATGGATCAGGGCTGGCAGCTCTCTTAAGTGCCTTGCGCGGCACGTCCACCCCGTCCTCCGACGGGGTGGGGTGCCGGGTGCGTGCACGCCTTTTCTTCCGCTTCCCCCCCACCAGCACCCAGCCCTCCGAGGAGGTGGGATGGGCGGTAGAGGAGGAGGGGCCAGGGGACAGAGCTGACAAGGAGGGAGGGAGGGAAGAGGGGGGCAGGGTGGCAAGGGAGAGGGGCGACCCGCCCTGGGGTGGGCCCTCTTCTGGTCCTGCTGCCGGCCCTGCCTCCCTCTCCTCCGCGGGCCCAGCTCTTGTGCCCCCTCGCGCGTCAGCGCCTGCTTCTTCTTGCCCAGCACCATGCAGCTGGGCGCCCTCCGACACCCGAGCGGCAATGGATCCGTCTGGGACGAAAAGAGGAGGGGCGGTTCCAGGGCCTGTCGCGGTTGGGGCGCCGCCGATCTCATGGCTGATGCCACCCCGTGTCAGAGGAGGTCCCAGGCTCCTCTTCGTGCCGGGCCAGGGGGCAATCCCTCCGGCTGTGCCCCACTGCCCGACACACAAAGCACCGGGCCTCCCCCAGCGTATAAAAGACCCGGTACTGGGCCCCTTGATAGGGCACCAGTATAGTCCCCTCCTGGGCCACCCTGCCCTGTGCTGCCGCTGGCGGCAGTTGGACCCAGGCCTGCCTTCGGAAGGAGAGCATATGCCTTAGGGCGGGGTCTTTACAGCCTAGGGGGAGGGGACTCAGGACCGACAAAGGCTGGCCCAGGGCAGTGAGGAATGGCATAAGGGCACAGTTGGGAAGGAAGGGTGGGACAGATGAAAAGATCACCTGCACGCCCAGGTCTTCGAGCGGCTCCAGGGGCACGTGCACGCCCCCAACCGCCAGGCCTCTCTCCACCACCTCCTGGGCAGTGGCCTTTGAAGCCAGGAAGAAAACAATCTTCCCAAACATCCGGGAGGCCGCCACCATGGCCGCGGGCCCCACTACCTGTGCCAACGCCTGCACATAGGTCTCCACGTGGGGCAAGGCAGACACCAGGAGGCAGCGTACTCCGTGCCTCCTGGTGAGTGTGGGGAGGGGGCCGCGACCATTGGGGATGGTAGTCCCGCTGGAGGCGGAAGGAGCAGAGTGCGGGGCAGCAGCCGCCGTCTGGGCGTACAACCTGGTGGCCGAGAGGTCAGGGCCCCCAGGAGCAGTGGAGGGAGCCGGGGGGAGGGAAGAAGGGGGGGCTGCAGCGGGTATTTTTGCAGCCTGTGTGAGAGTCCCTGCCGCAGGAGGTTTGGCCTTCTGGGCGGGTCTCTTGCCCTTTCTTTTCCCCTGGCACTTCCTGCCCTTTTGGGGGGGTGGGTTCGGGGTTGGGTTGCCGGAGGATGCCGCAGCGGAGGCAGTAGGAGTTCCGGAGCCTGCGCCTGCACCCTCGGCTGACATGGCGGTAGAGTTCTGGGCAGCCCTGGACGAGTGGGCCGCCATTTCAGGGATAGGAGGGGTGACAGTGGAGGGGAGGGGGGGGGTCACCAGATGACCCTCCAGTGGGCGTGGGGGTCATATTGGTGGGTTTAGAAAGGAAGGGGTTTGTTGGGGGTGGGGGCCTTTAAGAAAGAGCAGGGGAGGGGGAGGATAGTGGAGGGGAAGGAAGGGGTGAGGCATGGCTGCCCCTCCCCCACTGGCTGGGCTGAGGACCCAGTCAGATGGGGGAAGGGCAGGGCAAGGGGAGTGAGGTCAGGGGGAGAAGAACACAAAAGTGGCCACAACTCCCAGCACAAGATGGTAAGATGGCTCCTGTTTCTGCACTGGGATGTGACAGATCAAACTGCGTGTGTGCGTGCGGGGGCCTCAGGCGCTTAGGTAAAACAAAAATAGGGGGGGAGGGGGGTGGCACAGCCAACCTAGGGGGAACGGGGGGGGGTAATGGGGGGAGGGGTGTGCCCACGTGCGCCTGAGGGTTGGGTCCACAGCAGCTGCTGCAGAGCCTCAAGAAACCAGGGGGAGAAGGAAGGGGCAGCTGGTTAGAAGTGGGGCCCAGGGGGAGGCCCCGGCGGTAGCTGGGTGTGGGGAGGGCAGTGGCAGGGGGTGGCTGCAGGGGTGGGGCAGGGGCTGGCTGCAGGGGTGGGGCAGGGGCCATGCCCTAACACCCCACCCCTGGCTATGCAGCGGCCCCTCTGGAGCCCCGGTGAAGAGGGGCCCCGCCCAAGCTCACCCCTCCCCAAGCCACTCCACAGGAGGCTATGGAGGGAGCCCAACTGTCACTTTAAGAAAGCCCCTTACCTTTCCCAGGTGGTGAGGATGCAGCAGCTGCTGGATGAAGAGTGGGCCCAAATGGGGGGCCAGCAGTTTTCCCCCCCCCAAAAGATGGAAAGGAGGAGGGGGGACCCCCCTGCTAAAGGACAGGGGGCAAGAGTCCCCCACCCTCCACCCACTCCTGAGAGGACTAGCTGGAAGGGTGGAGGAGTGGGGGGAGAAAGAAGCAGCCTACCTGCCCAAAGCAGGAGGGAAGCTGACCACAGAGAAGGGGAGGGGGGAGACAGCCCTGCAGGGGTTCCAGGCAGTCAGGCTGTCTGGCTCCCTGCACCTCGCCTTCCAACCGTGGGGGGCTGGGGGGTCCCATGGCAGCGGCAGCAGCCCTGCTGGAGCCTCCCGGGGGCCTCCGGCTTCCTGCCTGGAGCACCCACAGCCAAGCAGAAGGGCCGGTAAGGCAATCAGAGGCATCTGGGTGGGAGATGGCTCAGCCTAATTAAGGTCAGCTGGCCCCAATGGCTGGAGTAATAAGAGGACTTTAAAACCCTTCACAGTGGAAAGGGCAGTGAGAGGTGAGCAGAGATGCAAGCAGACAGGAGCAGTGAGAGACAACAGGTTTGTGAGGAGCTGTGGAGAGCAGCAGGAACACCAGAGATCAGAGGGAGAGTGGGAGCTTCTACAGATCAAGAGTGGGGACCTGTGACTGCTACAGCCTGGAGAAGGTATCAGGGTGAATTGTCTGGGGAAGTGGCCCAGGGAAGAGAGCTGCTGTGCCAAGGGAGTTGGCTCCTCCCACTGGCAGCTGCACAGGGTCCATGGGCTGGAACCTGGCATGAGTAGGCAGGGGTTAGGTTGGGTTGGGTTAGGTTCCCCTGACCACTCCTTGCCTAACAGGGCCCTTAAATGGTCCTAATGGACTGAATGGAGACCCGAGGCCCAGGAACGGGACTGACTTTGTCTCACTATTTGCTGTTCTGTGTATGGAGAAACACAGTGTATTACCACTCCCAGGAGAGTCTGAAAACAATGGCTAACAAATACGAGCAATTTTGATGGCAGCTCTGCTGCTGTGATATGAAAAAGAATAAGCTTAATAAAGCTGACCCTTAAGGTTTAGTTGTTGATATGATATTGCTTGTAATGCTATGGTATTTTCTAGCACAGCTTCATTTTGGTCATGCTGTAGCTAACATTTAAATGTTATGTGTGTAGTACCCAGAGGCACTAAGACCTCATCTGGGGTGAGTGAAGTCTCTGCTCTACAGGCTTGGCTGAGACCCACCTGGCCTTTAGCTCATGTGGTAGAGTGCAGGGCTTTAGACCCTATACTTGCAGGTTTTATTCCTGGGGCTGAAAGCCTGGGTCTGTCAGCATTACGTATGGAAGTGATCAAAAATTTGCCTGAGTTAACACTAGTCTAAATGAGTAGTGGGATGAAGTAGTGCTTGCAGCCTGCCCATGACTAAAAGGCCCCTCTCAAGACAATGGGGAGGCCCCCACTAAAAACTGCTGCCCCAAACAAATGCAGGGGACAACAAAAGAGAAAAACAGGGACCCAGATGGAAGCCTACCCAGTTGGAAGATGGTGCAGCCTGGGATGGTGTAGGTCTGGTCAGGGTGGACCACGTCCTGCAGCACGGACCCCAAGCGAAGGGAGATGGCTTTGGTGATAATCTTGTACTCTGCGCTGAGAAGCGAGATGGGATGCCAGTTTCTGAGGTCACAGAGGTCCCCCTTTTTAGGCAGCAAGGCGAGCATGACTCTCCTGCAGGATAAAGGGAGGACCCCGCTTTGTAAGGACTCAGCCCAGATGCTGAGCAGGTCTGAGCCGAGGATATCCCAAAACACACAGTAAAACTCCACTGTCAGCATGTCCATGCCCGGGGATTTGTTGGTGGGCATGAGACAGAGGGCTTCTGAGAACTCGGCTAAAGTGAGAGGGAGCTCCAGCTGGTCCTGATCGCCTGCGCTGATTGAAGGGAGTTGGTCCCTGAGCACTCTGCAGACATCGGCGCCAGTCGGATCCAGGCAGAAAAGGGTGGCGTAGAAGGCGCAGGCCCTCTCGCGCATCTCCACCGGATCTGTGGGGAGACAGGGTCCACCTTAGTCACCAGGCCAGAGCTCTTGACCCAGTTGACCCGGACGGAGGAGGCTGCCGAGTAACAGCTTGGCAAGCCTCCAGCCGCACCAGGTCTCCCGGGTCCTGGACTGCGAGTAGCATGTCGTCGGCGTACACCGACAGGACCAGCTGCAGCCTCGGCTCCCGAAGAACCAATCCTGTCAACCTTTGACAAAGGAGACAGAGAAAGGGCTCGATGGCCAGGGCGTAGAGCTGTCCTGAGAGCAGGCAGCCTTGTCGTACTCCCCATCCAAAGCTGACTGGAGCGGTCAGGGTCCAGTTGAGCTTGACCATGCACTCCGAGGCAGCGTACAGCACCCGGAGAAACCCAACAAAGTGGGGCCCGAAGCCGAAGTCCTGCAGGGTGCCCAGGAGATACCCGTGGTCCACCCTGTCGAATGCCTTCTCCTGGTCCAGGGACAGGAGGGCGAATGACGGGCCATCCCTACACCCAAGCTCTAAGAGATCCTGGACCAAGTACAGATTGTGGAAGATGGTATGGCCCTGGACAGTGTAGGTCTGGTCGGGGTGAACTATGTCCTGCAGCATGGACTCCAAGCAGCGGGAGATAGCACGGACTACAAGATTATTGCTAAAGCTGAGGAGCGAGATAGGACGCCAGTTCCTGAGGTCATGGGGGTCCCCCTTCTTAGGCAGCAGGACGAGGACCACTTGCCTGCACGACAGGGGGAGAACCCCGCCTTGCAAGGCTTTGCCCCAGACGCTGACCAGATCTGGGCCGAGGACATCCCAAAACATGCGGTAAAACTCCACAGTCAGCCCGTCCATGGCCAGGGATTTGTTGGTGGGCATGAGACGGAGGGCTTCCGAGAGCTCAGCTAGAGTGAGAGAAAGCTCTAGCTGGTCCCAGTCCCCCGTGCTGACCGAAGGGAGTTGGTCCCAAAGTGCCCTGCAGGCATCGGCGTTAGTTGGATCCAGGGAGAAAAGGGTGGCGTAGAAGGTGCAAGCCCTCTCACGCATCTCTGTCGGATTCATAAGAGTGGTGCCATCCTCCACAAGAAGGCAGAGGATGTGTTTTTTGCACCCTGTAGCCAGACATGAACCCCCCCCCCCCCATTTGCGCTTTTCTTCTTCTCCCCCCCCACTGAGAGAGAGGGAGACAGGCAGCCTTTGATGCCCTGGGAACACAGGTGTGCTGTCTAACCCAGACTCTCTACGATACGCAGAAACCAGACAGTGAATGGGCTAGCTAATGGCCGCCCTTCTGGCTGATATTGGTAATTGACACGCCTGATCACTTCCCTAGGAAAAACGGGGAACCTCCACTCATCACCTCCAAAGGTGCCCAATTGTCCACAATTCACAGGTGCAAATTGAGCCTTGCACCTTCCCTGGGAAACCTGGGGTTCAAACACATTCCTCCCTGATTGGCCACTTGAGACCAGGAAGAAGCCTACATGACCAAAGGGGTATAAAGAGGGGTTTGGCAGCCCACCCCCTTTGAGCTCCAATCACCTACACCTGCTGGCCAGGTCTGGTATTGACTCCCGAGACTGGGGATGCCTGGCTCATATCTACTTCTCGAGGGATTGAGAGAAAGATTCTGGGTCACACTGGATCTAGGAGGCAGGGGTAAGAATTACACCTGTATTACACTTCTTTCCTATAGGAATTGAGGGAAAGACTCTGGTTCCACCAGGCCTAAGAGGCAGGGGTGAAAGTCACACCTGCAACGTGCCTTTCTTGTGTACACATTAATTGTATTAGTTTAAGATAGCTAGTTTGTCTAGAACTTTTCTTAAGTTAAATTGTGTTGCTTCCCCTTTTAAAAACCGCAGGTACTAACTGTTTTTGGCTATAAGCTGCTAAAAGCCATTAGCTTGTCAAACCGCAGAAAGCCCTTATCTGATCTTTAAAACTCACTTACCCCTTTGATCTATTAGAAAACTGCGATTGGCCATTACCTTTTACATAGAACTGTAGAAAATCATTATCTTGTCTGTCAAACCACAGGGGGTCCTTACCTTAATTGGCAAGCTGCGGTCAGCAATTACCTTCTGTAAACATTAGTAACCACAAGAAAATCATCATCCTGTCACTCACTCGACGGCCATCTTGGTTTCATTCATAAAATTGGTCAGTTTAAAAACCCCTTTTACTCGTGGCAGCTGCTTCTGTTGTAAAAATTGCTGCCAGCAGTTTCTTATTAACTGCTACTAAAGTTATAAACAAAAATTCACACTTGTGATACTTTAATCACTTCTTAGTTAAATTGTTTCTATCTTTGTATAAATGAAAAGTAATTGTTAAAGCCTCTAATAAGTGTAATTTTCCTCTTGCTGCCGTACCTGAACTAAACGCAAACCAAAGAACCCAGCCTGCCCTGGCTGCTTAGCGTGGCTGCTGGTGCGGCATTGCCCCCTTTGCCCCACCGGACCTTTAGCTGGCACCTGGGCATCAGCTCTCACACACCACTTTTTTTTTTCTCCAGGGCGTAGAAAAAGCAGGAGCCACGGTCCATCTGCCGAAGGAGTTGGATTTGCGACCTCACCAAGGCCCCCTGTGCCCAGAGGGCGTCGAGGGCCCTGACCTTGTCCCTCTTCTCCTGATACGTGCCACAGAGGGATGGATCTCTGGTGCTGGTGGCTAGATGCCTCTCCAGCTCAAGAACCTCCCTTTCCAGCTGACCATCAATGCATCCCATCACCAGCTGGCCCCCCAGGTATAGTCGTGGCAGAAGAGCCGCACGTGCACCTTTCCAAGATCCCACCACCGCCACACCAAAGCGTGCCGTTGCCCGCGCCAGGCCAGCCAGAACTCCCGGAAGGATGCCATGAAGCCCACATCCTGTTGTTAAAATGCCAATAGGCCGAGCCCGCTTCCCTGGAGAGAGGGAAGCCTTCACGGCCACCAGGTGGTGGCCCGAGAAGGGGGCTGGCTGCACACTGGAGGAGTGGGCCCGAGACAGATGGTGTTGGGAAATGTAGATGCGGTCCAACCGGGAGTGTATGGATTTATGGCCCACCACTCGGACGTAGGTGAAGACAGTGTCTTTGTCCAGGTGGTGGCTGCGCCAGATGTCCACCAGGGAGCGACGATTGATGAGCTTCGTGAGGACATCCACAGCGGCCTGGCACTGCTCAGTCCCCGTATGGTCCCCCTCCTCGAGGGTGCAGTTAAAATCCCCTCTGACAACCAGGCACTTGCGAGGATCAATGGAGTGAAGGAAGGCCGCCACCTACTGGAAGAAGGATGTTCTCTCTGGGCTGGATGTCGGGGCGTAAACATTGACAAGGTGGAGGGGCAGCCTGGCACAACCTCGATGCTCCCCAGTACCTCGGGCTGCAGGTCTGGGGAGAACAGGGTCGCTACCCCGGCCCGATGGGCCGAGAGGTGACTAACGTGGACCCCGTCTACCCACTCCAGCCACCAGCTGGCCTCGGTGGCTGGAGTAGCGTGGGTCTCCTGCAAGAAGGTGACAGAGTACCCCCCCTCCCGGAGGAAGGAGAGCACTCGGCACCTGCGGAGACCTGACCCGCAGCCCCTGGCATTTAATGAGGAAAGGATGAGCAGCGCCATTTGGAGGGCTGGGGAGGATCCTCGCCGGAGGGAGCACTGATGGCCCCTGTGGGGCTACGCAGAAAGTAATTAAGGCATCGCGGAAGCTACGGGCCTGTTGGTAAGCCGCAGCGTCCCTCCTCCCAGTCCCCTTGCCCCCTTTTAAAAGGGCCCTCATGGACTCTAGGATGGTGTGGAGGTCACCCCAGCGCTGGAGGGTGAGAGGGACCTTGTTCTTGGACCCGCGAATGTTCTCCGAGAACTGGTGTATCTTGCCCGCTAGTGCATGGGGTGCTGAGGTTTCAGGGTGCTGGGGACCTGTCAGCCCCATTTTCTTATGGGCCCCGCAGCCAGAAAAGAAGCTGAAGCAGGGAGTGGGGTCTAGGTTTGGGAGGGATGGAGGCAGCAGAGGGAGGTGCTGGGAGAGGGCGGTGCAGCAGAGACCTCCCGAGCGATCACAGCCTCGGGGGCGGAGATGGGTGGACAAGTGTTGAGGGGAGGGGGGGAAGGGTGAAGGTGGGGAGGATGGGGGTTGGAAGGGGAGGGTGGGGGTGGAGGGGGAGCAGAGGGAGGAGGAAGGGGCGGGAGTGGCAGAAGAGGGGGAAGGGGAGGGCCTGGCAGGGGGAGGGTTGCATGTTTTATGATGGGACATTGGTTGGAGAGGGGAGCAGGGTTGGGGGTTGAGGGGGGGCCAGGGTGGGAGTTGGGCCTGGGATTGGACCAGAGGGGATCTCAGGAGGTGGAACTTCCACAGTCGGTGGAAGGGGAGTTGGGGTTAGGGGAAGGTGCCCACGCACTCGGCGGCAGGCACCGAGGGGGTGATGGGAATGTTGATAGGGTCTTCGGGTCTGAGAGGGGAGGGAGGGCATAATGGGAACACTGGTTCTCCCGGGGTGTCTGGGGGCTGGCTGACCCCTGCCGGGAGGTCATCCCTACTGGGGGGGGGGGGGGGGGGGGGGGTGCCGCACTCCACAAAGTCCCAGAGCAGGGAAGGGTGGCAGTTAAAGGGGTGCTAATGGACGGGGAGAGGGGGAGTGAGAGGGGTGGGGAGTAGAGGGATGGCCCGCAGGCCTCCAATAGAAGGCCGTCAGCATCCAGGGCCACCGGGGGGTGAGACCCAGGGCCTCAACCTCCTGCGAGAGGAAGGCGAGGCTGAGGCTTACCTCCTCCGGACGCTCCACAGGGGCAAGCTGGGCAGCGACCGGATGGGTGTTGGAGGAGGGCGAGTGGCCAACGGAGGCGGTCTCTGTTTTTTGAGGCTCCAGCTCTGGGGCAGAAGGGGCGGTGTCCTTTGTGGCTGCCGCGGTGACCGCAGCCACCCCCGGCAGGTGGTCAGTGGCCGGGGGGTTCGGCAGGTGGACTGGGGCTGTCGGCTCTTTTTGGTGCCTTGCGGGGCACGCCTACCCCATCCTCCGACAGGGTGGGGTGCCGGTCACGCGCACTCCTTTCTTTTCTTTTTCCCGCTACCAGCACCCAGTCCTCTGAGGAGGGGGGCTGGGTGGCAGAGGAGGAAGGGCCAGGGCATTGAGGTGGCAAGGGAGGGAGGAAAGGAGGGCCCGGGACAGCAGGGGGACAGGACAGCCCGCCCTGGGGTGGGCCCTGCCCAGGTCCTGCTGCCAGCCCTGCCTCCCTCTCCTCCGCGGGCCCAGCTCTTGTGGCCGCTCGGGCGCTGGCTGATGCTTCTTCTTGCCCGGCACCACCAGTTCGGACACCATCCGATGCCCAAGCAGCGATGGGTCCCTCCGGGACGAGAGGAGGAGGGGCGGTTCCAGGGCCTGTCGCAGTCAGGGTGCCACTGGTCTTGTGGCTGATTGCCCCCCCCCCCCAGGTCGGAGGGGGTCCCGGGCTCCTCTTCACACCAGGCCAGGGGGCAATCCCTCTGGACGTGCCCCACCGCCCGGCACACGAAGCACCAGGCCTCCCCCAGGGAGTAAAAGACCTGGTACTGGTCCCCTTGGTAGGGCACCAGTATAGCCCCCTCCTGGGCAACCCCGCCCTGTGCTGCTGCTGGCAACAGTTGTACTCGAGCCTGCCGGCGGAAGGAAAGCACATGCCGGAGGGCGGGGTCCTTGCAGCCTGGGAGGAGGGGGCTCAGGACCGACAGAGGCCGGCCCAGGACAGTGGGGAAAGGCAAAAGGGTGGAGTTGGGGAGGAAGGGCGGAACGGAGAACACCACCCGCACACCCAGGTCTTCCAGCGGCTCCAGGGACATGTGCACGCCCCCTACCGCCAAGCCCCTCTCCATCACCTCCTGGGTGGCGGCCTCCGAAGCCAGGAAGAAGACAATCTTCCCAAACATCTGAGAGGCCACCACCACGGCCGCGGGCCCCACCACCTGTGCCAATGCCCACACGTAGGTTTCTACGTGGGGCGAGGCAGCCACCAGGAGGAGCCACCGTGAGGCTGCTTTTCTGAGCAGCAGCAGGGGAGTGGGCTGGGGTGGGGGGAGCAGGCAGGAAGCCTGCCTGAGGCTCCCCACTGCATCAGTGGGCCAGCTCTGGCTGCTTGATGGGCCAGAATCAGGCCTGTGTTCCATATTTTGCTTGGTCCTGACCTAGACCAAAGACAGTTTGATTTACTATGACAGGCAAGCTGTTATAATAAGGATTAACCCTGCATGCCCAGGACCCTGAGTACAACCCCATGCTGCTACATGGTATTGTTTTTCAAACTAGCTTGATTGAAGTTAACTTGAGTATGTCTACACATACTACAATCCTCCCTCTGGACTGAAGCATGGACATGCACTAAGTGACTTGGCCAAAGTCACACAGCAAGTCTGCAACAAAACAATGTAATTCAGATGTTCTGAGCCCTACACACCCTAACAACTGAATCACCCTTCTATTTGGAATGGGCTGCGGAGGTTATCTGCCAAGATGGACCCTTGCTCTGTTTTGTTATAGCACTTTTAGGTAGTCCGTTGTGTCCAACAATGACGTCTTGAGCTTGCACAGGCTCATCAGTTGTGGACTCACATGTGGCTGAGGAGTCCAAGCTTTGAACCACATGAGCATTCACAGTGGGGGCAAGGGCAATGTGCTGTCTCTGTTGGTGCGGCTGCTGCTGTTGCTTTCTTCCTCTCGTGAGCATCAATGAGGCATACGCATCGCTGCTCTTCAAAGTTGTCATACGCATGTCGTACCAGAGCACGCCAGCCTGTTCGGTCTTTTGCATGCTGCTCTAGCCGATCTGGTTTTAAACCAGCATTAGCAATGTTGGCCTTCATGCACTCTTTATATCTCTTGTGAGGCCTACCTTGATTCCTTTTGCCCTGGGAGAACTCACCATAGAGGAGTTGCTTAGGGATTCTCAACTCCTCCATTCGTATGGTGTGCCCTGTCCAGTGAAACTGGGCTTTCAGAATCATGGCCTTGATGCTTGTGGTTCCTGCTTTGTACAGGACTTCCAGGCTCGCAACTCTGTCATGCCATGGAATGTGCAGTATAGACCCCAGGCTGTGTGTGGGTGTGGAAGTACGCTAGCAGTTTTATATGTTTTCTGTACAAAGTCCAGGTTTCACAGCCATACAGGAGACTGGTCAAGACTACATTTATAGCCTTGTACACTTTCAGTTAAGTGGACTGTCGGATACTGTGCTGATTCAACACTCGCGCTCTCGGATGTCCTAGTGCCCGGCTGTCCTGGCAGATTCTCGCACTACTTTCTTTGTCAAGGGAGCCATCATTTGCTATCACACTGCCAAGGTACTTGAACTCCTCTACTGTTTTTTAACTCTGTTCCTTCAATAAAGATTGAAGCGAGGAGCACAGCAGATCCTGGAGAAGGTTGAAACAGTACCTCAGTCTTTCCCAGGCTGATGGTCAAACCAAAGAGGCGAGTGGCATCAGCAAACTTCTTGATGATGAACTGGAGATCAGATTCCTTGTGTGCCATAAGCGCACAGTCATCGGCAAAAAGGGCTTTGAGGATGAGCCTCTCGAGCATCTTGGTTTTAGCATTCAGACGATGAAGGTAGAAAACTAACCCATCAAGTCTGTATTTTATGTAGACTCCATGGTCCAGGTCCCTAATTGTGTGGCTGAGGACACACATGAAAAAGAGGTTGAACAACACAGGGCCAGCACGCACGCTTGCTTCACACCACTGGAAGTCTCAAATGGATCTGAGGACTTGAAAGAACAAAGCCAGTTATGTCATCGTGGAACAGGTGTATGATGTTAACAAACTTTCTCAGGCAGCCAAGTTTTGACAGGATTATCCACAGGGCTTCTCTGTTGATTGTGTCAAAAGCCTTGGTCAGGTCTATAAAGACAGTGTACAAATCCAAGTTCTGCTCTATGCACTTTTCCTGGACCTGACGAACAGCAAAGATCATGTCAATGGTTCTCCTGTGAGATGCTGGTGATCAGACGGTTGAGGATGACTCGAGCCAAGATCTTCCCAGCGGTACAGAGAAGGGAGGTGCCCCGGGAATTTCCAGTCAGCTTTCTTGCCTTTGTTCTTGAAGAGCGAGATGATTGTGGCATTCTTAAAGTCTTTGGGCATGTCTTCTTCCCAGATGCTGATCAGGATGTTGTCACTTGAAGCCTTTCACACTAGTCCTGCTGCTTTGAAAATTTCAGCAAGTATACCATCCATTCGATGAGCTTTGCCAGAGCTGGTCTGTCTGATTGCCTTCTTGACCTCATCCATTCTAAGGGTCAGGTCAAGACTGTCTATTGTGGGTTTCTGAAAGATCTGGTCTAGGGTCATAGGGTTGACAATGGAGGGTTTGTTGAGAAGGTTGCTGAAGTGCTCTCTCCACCTCTTGTTGTTGCAGTTCTTCGCCTTCAGAAGGGTCATGGCATCTGCAGACAGGAGAGGTGTCGTACTTGTCTTTAAAGGTCCATATATATATATAGCTTTGATAGCACTGAAGAACATCTTGGAGTTCTTGGTGTCAGTGTAGTATTGGACTTCATCAGCTTTACTCCCACCACTCATCCTGCATTTTGCAAAGTGCCATTTGCATCTGGCTCTGAATGTATTTGAAACGATCACATTTGGAGATTGAGGACTGATTATTTTGCCATAGCAGAAATGCATTCTGTTTTTCCTCTAAGATCTTTATGATGGCCTCGTCATTTTCATCAAACCAGTGTAGGTGAACTCTCTTTTTCAGTCCTAGTGTTGACTTGGCTGACTCCATCACCAGGGATTTGAACTGATCCCATTTTTGTGTTGGATCTCCAGTCAGAGGTCCATGGGACGTCAGCACTTGATCAAGGCAGGCTGCAAATGTCTCACAATGACCCGTATGTTGCAGCTTCCCGATTGTGGAAGGAGGGTCTGACAACCTTGAGCTTCTTGCAGTGCAGTGGTGTGATGTGCAGCATCAGGACTGATCTGATGAGTCTGTGGTCAGGCCAGCAGTCAGCTCCCTGCATGACCCTGGTGATCTAACATCTCGAATGTCCTGTCTGTGACTGACAGTCAAGCAGGTGCCACTGTTTTGATCTCTGGTGCATCCACGTGGTGTATTTATCAGCTTGCCTGAAGAGAGTGTTGATAGTTTTCTGCACACAAGCTCAGTAGAAGGCAGCCATTGGCATTTGTGTTAGCAACACCATGATGCCCCAGCACCTTTTTCCAGGTCCTATACGCCTTGCCGACCCTGGCATTGAAGTCACCCAACAGGAGAAGCTTGTCACTAGGAGCAGTTGCTTTCAGAAGATAGGTTCTAAGAGGACCTTGCCCTTCTTTTGCTTTGTCGCTGATAGTCAGTGTGGGGGCGTAAGCGCTGATGACTGTAACGTGGCAAAAGGCGTTTGAGGGGGAACCAGACCTTGAGCAGACACTCACTAATGCAAGTTGGTAGGTCAGAAGCTGGTGCAGAAGTGATGTCTTGATGGTAAGTCCCACTCCGTGGATTCTGTCTTCATTTTCTGGCCTGCCTTTCCAGAAGGTGTAACCTCCTTTTGGTTCTCGCATGGATCCTTCCTCTGCTAGTCTGGTCTCGCTCAGCGTGGCTATGTCAATGTTATAACATGCCAGCTCTCTTGCTATGAGGGCCATTCTTCTCTCAGGCCTCATAGCATTCTCCCTGTCCAAGAGGGTGCAAATGTTCCATGCTGCAAATATCATCTTTCTCTTCACTGTTTTTTAAACCGCTGTGAGGGTAAAACTGCCAGCTGTAGCATGCTGGCCATTTTGGTTGGGGCGAGCAATTTTTGGGACTTTTTTTTTTTTTTTTTTTTTTTTTTCTCGTCCCCCTCGCTCATTTTTGAGGGTGAGCAGTGCTGTTCCTCAAAAGGCCTGCTCAGTCACCTGGGATGCTGCCAAACTTCTCTGTCTCCCAGCACCAGAGTTGAGCAACCAATGGTCACAGGCTGCCTAAGTGCAGGTTTAGAGCTATGAGTCCCAGTGGTCACCTCCACCTGTCACTTTACCCCCTTCACCATCGCTGCAGGACTTTGAGGTAGACAGAAGAATGTTTAAAGTGGAAAAGATGTTCCAAAGGGGCAGTGCCACTCTCTTGACCTCAGAAGCCTGGTTCCAGTGGTACCGAAAGTCATCATGGGTTGGACTTCCTAGGCTGCAGAGGATGGCCATGCCGTCTTTGTGCCTTGTTATGCCCTTTGCTCTCCGCAGAGTGTTGCAGAACCACCTTCCTGGTCGTTGGATCTTGCTATTGATCTCATCTGCCCAGTCTGCCGGGGCTGCTTTACATGCTGGGATAGGCAATTCCCTATCTCACTTCAGACCTGCCGGCTACCCTCACCTGGTTTAGCCCACCTTTTGAAGCGGTTTATCAGGGTGTGGCAGCTGCATGCTACAGCTTCTTGGAGCCACAGGTGAGAGCTGGGTGGCAAATGGAGACCAAAGGTTCATGAACTGCCCCCGAAGAGACATGTGCTACCCCTCCCTGGACACCCCATACATCACTATAGCAATTACTATGTAATTGTTACTATTACATGCAGTAGTAATAGTTACTATTATTACAATAGGAATCATAGAACCATAGAATACTAGGACGGGAAGAGACTTCGAGAGGCCATAGAGTCCAGCCCTCTGCCCTAATGGCAGGACCAAGTACTGTCTAAACCATGCCTGATAGATGTCTGTCTAACCTGTTGTTAAATATCTCCAACGATGGAGATTCCACTACCTCCCTTTGCAATTTATTCCATTGTTTGACTACCCTGACAATTAGGTTGGACATTAGAAAAAAGTTCCTAAACCTCCCTTGCTGCAGTTTAAGCCCACTGCCTCTTGCTGTATCCTCAGAGGCCAAAAAGAACAAGTTTTCTTCCTCCTCCTTATACCTTTTTTAGATACTGAATACCACTATCATGTTGCCCCTCAGTCTTCTCTTTTCCAAACTAAACAGGCTGAAAGAATTGGGCTCTTCTTCATTGGTCACATTCTCTAGACCTTTAATCATACTTGTTGCTCTTTTCTGGACCCCCTCTAATTTCTGCACATCTTTCTTGAACTGCAGTGCCCAGAACTGGACACAATACTCCAGCTGAAGCCTAACCAGCACAGAGTAGAGCGGAAGAATGACTTCTTGCATCTTGCTCACAACACACCTGTTAATGCATCCCAGAATCATGCTCACTTGTGGTCCACTATAATCCCTAGATCCCTTTCTGCTGTAGTCACTCCTAGACAGTCTCTCACCGTTCTGTACGTGTGAAACTGATTTGCTCCTTCCCAAGTGGAGCACTTTGCATTTGTCCTGATTAAACTTCATCCTGTTTACCTCAGACCATTTCTCCAGTTTATGCAGATAATTTTGAATTATGACCCTAACCTCCAAAGCAGTTGCAACCCCCTACAAGCTTGCTATCAGCTGCAAACATAATAAGCCTAGTTTCTATGCCAATATCAAATTGTTGATGAAGTTATTCAACAGAACCGGTCCTAAAAACAGACCCCTGTGGAACCCCACTTGTTATACTTTCTCAGTAGGATTGAGAACCATTTAGAACTACTCTGAGTATGGTTATCCAGCCAGTTATCCACCCACCTTATAGTAGCCTCATCTAAATTGTATTTTCCTAGTTTTTTTTTTTATAAGAGTATCATGCAAGACTGTATTAAATACTTTATTAAAGTCTAGGTATATGACATCTACCGCTTCTCCCCATCCACAAGTTTCGTTATCCTATCAAAGAAAGCTATCCCTTTGGTTTAACATGATTTGTTGTTTTACAAATCCATGCTGGCTGTTCCCTATCACCTCGCCACCTTCCAAGTGCTTGCAGATGATTTAATTACCTGCTACATTATCTTTCCTGGCACAGAAGTTAAGCTGACTGGGCTGTAGTTTCCTGGGTTATTCTTATTCCCCTTTTTATAGATGGTCACTGCATTTGCCCTTTTGCCAGTCTTCTGGAATCTCTCCTGTCTTCCATGATTTTCCAAAGATGATAGATAAAGGCTCAGATACCTCCTCTATCAGCTCCTTGAGTATTCTAGGATGCATTTCATCAGGCCCTTGTGACTTGTAGACATCTAATTTTTCTAAGTGATTTTTAACTTGTTCTTTTTTTATTTCAACTTCTAACCCTACCCCTTTCCCACTAGCATTAGCAGGAAGAACTCCAAGTCCTAATAAATAAACACAACTCTGACAAAGAGACTTGGTGGGCTAATACACATGACTGGAATATTGGTAGAGAAGGGTACAGCTTAGTCAGGAAGGATAGGTGGGGTAAACAGGGAGGAGGTGTTGCCTTATATATTAAAAATGTACGCACCTGAACTGAGCTGGACATTGGAGACAGAAGTGTTGAGAGTCTTAGGATTAGGTTAAAAGGGGTGAAAAAGAAAGGATGATGCTATGGTAGTGGGTCAACAGCAGACCAGCTACCCAGGTAGAAGAGATGGATGAGGCTTTTTCTAAGTAACTAACAAAATCATACAAAGCACAGTGGCAACGAGGGATGTTAACTATCCAGACAGAGTAAGGCATAGACTATCCAATAAGTTATTTGGACTGCACTGAAGACATATTTTTTATTTCAGAAGGTGGAAAAAGCTACAAGGGGAAAAGCTATTCTAGATTTGATTTTAACAAATAGGGAGGAACTGGTTGAGAATTTGAAAATGGAAGTGACCGTGAAATCATAGAGTTCATGATTGTAAGGGGTGGCAAAAAGAGGACAGCAAAATAGAGACAATGGATTTCAGGAAGGAAGATTTTGGAATCATTTTCCTCTGAGCTTTCAATAAGATATCCCAGTGCTGAGCCAACAGGAAGTGACTCCATAAATCCTCACTTAGATTTCTTTTCTCCTCTTCAATTCTAGTGCAGACGAGGGGTAATAATACCAAATCTTTCAAATATTTGATATACAAAAAGAAATGCTTGTTAAAGCAACACCAATTAATGCATTTTAATCCATAGTTAAACATATGCAAAGATCCTGAATACTAATTTCATAATTTAAATTCTGTGTGGGGAGGGCTGTGTACAGACCTGAATATCTTTTACTCTGTGGGTTTTCATGCTGTTTCAATCGGGCAAGGACAACCAGAGAGTCCCATTTAAAATAAAATGGCATGTGTTGATTTTCTCCAAGGTTGGTGCTGCAGTTTTTAAATCGCCATCGGTGCGTCTACACTAGCTGGCTACTTCGAAGTAGCCGGCACAATGTCGAAATGGCATGCGTCGCGGCTACACGCGCCGTGTGCTATTTTGACGTTGAAATCGATGTTAGGCGGCTAGACATCAAAATTGCTATTCCTATGCAAAGATGGGAATAGCACCCTACTTCAACATTCAACGTCGAAGTAAGGCGTGTATACATGATCCGTGTCCTGCTACCTTGAAATATCAGGGTCCTCCATAGCAGCCATCAGCTGAGGGGTTGAGGGACACTCTGTCCAGCCCCTGTGGGGCTCTAGCGTCACCACGCACAGCAGCCCTTAGCCCAGGGCTTCTGGCGGCTGCTGCCGCTGCTGCAGGCGGGGGTCCATGCTGCATTCACAGGGTCTGTGACCGGTTATCGGCTCTCTGGATCTTGTGCTGTGCAGGCCGAGTGTGTCTGGGAGGGGCCCTTTAAGGGAGCGGCTTGGGGCTTTGCTGGCCCCTTATTTCGACGGGAAGCACTTGTGTGTGTGGACGCTCCAAATTTCCTTCCGGGGCGGCTCCTTTCGATGATCTCCGTTGCTACTTCGCATATCGTCTACACGTCCACGTAGCCTATTTCGATGTTCTTATGTAGAAATAGGCTACTTCGATGTAGTGTGCTAGTGCAGACATAGCCCATATGAGTCTCTTGCAACATCTTACTTAATTATTAGTTTTATTTTTCTTTATCCTTTCTCAACATAAGTTCAAGGACATTCTGGAATATAGATTCCCTTGGGTGCTCCAGCTGCCAGGAGAAGACTGCCACATGAATTGCCAGAGCTTCTCATTTATTTCCCTTAATCATGCAACCCATTCTCTTCCCTCCAAAATTGATCAAAGCATACATTTCTTTTTTGTTGACACAGCAGATTGCTCTGGGAGGCAGTAGGGCTTCTTAGCACCATTAGTTTCACTGCAATAGCAGCTAGCGGTCTCTCCAAACTTGTTCAGAGCTACTTTATTCTTTCTGGGTATTACACAAATGCGCCAATTCCTGAACCATTTGGCTTGCAATCTAAAGAGATAACTGATACAGGGACCCATATGAGGTCATACAGCATGGCTGCATTAGAGCCAGGAATTGAACCTAAGTGATTTGCGTTCACGTCCAGCCCTGTCACCCCGGGCAACGCCACGTGCCATTACTGCTTTGGGTGGCAACGCAAAAAAGACGAATTGTCTGCGAATTCTTTACACCAAGACATAGGCTGAAGGATTTCAAAGAACCGTCTCAGCCCTCAGGTCCAGTCTCCTGCTATCATAAGGCATTCCTATCACACACAACATTTACCATTAAATATGCTGATTCATGAAAACTAACTTTTTGGGGACATGGCTGTTCTATACATTTTTCCTTTTGAAAAATGACAAAAGGTTTGAAATTGTTGATATGTACAGTTTTCATATTTCTAACTGAAACATTCATTTTTTTTCTTTTGGTTCAAAATGACTTTTTGTTTAGAAATAAAACATTTAAAAAGTATTGAAAGAAAAATAATTTTGAATATTATTTTCAGATTTTTTTGGTTTGCGAACATTGACGCTAAAGGCAACAGTGGCAAAAGAACAAATGAGCGCATTCGCTAGCCAGAAAAAAATTTCGGCTGGAAATTAGGTTTCTCACCATCAGCGGAATGAGACTTGGAACATCCCCTTACCTAGTTTTTAAAATCAAGCTTGCTCTATCACAAACAGGATTATATGGCCTGTGATAGCACAGGACCAGATTTAATGATCCAGGATATTCCTTCTAATCCTACTTCCTATGTTTCTATAAAATTGCATGTTCTTCACAATTAAGCTGGGGCAGGAAAAGAACGTATTGCACAAATATGGAAAACTAGTCAACCACAAGTGCTTGGGCTACTTTCAAGGATTCAGGGATTCTATGGCTTACGTCATACGGGATGTTGTACTAGATCATCATAATGGTGTGGGGGTGTGACCTAAAAACTAAATTAATATTTGCCTCATTCTAGTTCCAGTGAAAGCATGGAATATGTGCCTACGACATTCTGGCTGGTGAAAATCAGCGTCTAAAAATGGAAATGAGCACATTTAAGGTGGAATAAAATTTAAGGAGTTTAATACACTCAAACCAGAGGGAACAGATCATTTCAATCCCACAATATGGACAGAACTGGAATCTAGCAGTAAAGATTTTGAATAGAACTATTCGGGAGAAGTTCTCATATGAACAAAGAATATCTAACATTGTACCTATATTTAGGAAAGGGAAAGTGATCTAGGCAATTGCAGACCTCTTAGTCTGACCTCAGTACAGACCATCTGCTCATAGGAATAAGGGGATTTCGAAGTTCCCATGGTCCTTTCGAAAAGGACCCCTGTCTGGAAGAGCCACACAGCAGCGAAAAGAGGCAATTTCGAAGAGCCATGGCAGCGGCATACTAACCACAGAATCACTGAATCGTAGGGCTGGAAGGGACCTCAGGGGGTCATCTAGTCCAGCCCCATGCTTCAAGGAGGATCAACCCCTACTAAGTCATCCCAGCCAGGACCTTGTCCAGCTGGGACTTAAAAACCTCCAGGGATGGAGAGTCCACCACCTCTCTAGGCAACACATTCCAATGCTTCACCACCCGCCTGGTGAAGAAGTTTTTCCTAATATCTAACCTACACCTTTCCCTCTTCAACTTCTTACCATTACCCCTTGTTCTGCCATCTGACACCACTGAGAACAATTTCTCACCCTCCTCTTTAGAGCTCCCCTTCAGGAAGTTGAAACCTGCTATTAAATCACCTCTAAGTCTGCTCTTCTGTAAACTAAACAAACCCAAATCCCTCAGCCTGTCCTCATAGGTCTTCTGCTCCAGACCCTTAATCATTTTTGTTGCCCTTCGCTGAACCTGCTCTAGCAAATCCACATCCTTTATATACTGGAGGGGGGGCCAAAACCGGACACAATATTCCAGATGTGGCCTCACCAGTGCTGAATAAAGAGGAATAACTACTTCCCTAGATCTGCTTGAAATGCTCCTCCTAATGCACCCCAGTATGCCGTTAGCTTTCTTGGCTACAAGGGTGCACTGTTTACTCATATCCAGCCTTTCATCCACCATAACTTCTAACCCCAGCCTGTAACAACATTTGGGATTCTTCTGCCCCCAGGTGCAGGACTCTTCACTTTTCCTTATTGAACCGCATCAGATTTCTTTTGGCCCAGTCCTCCAATTTATCCAGGTCCCCGCCCCCGGATTCTCTCTCTACCGTCCAATTTATCTACCTCTCCCCCTAGTTTTGTGTCATCCGCAAAATTGCTGAGGGTGCAACCCAGTCCCTCATCCAGGTAATTAATAAAGATGTTGAATAACAGCAGCCCCAGAACCGAGCCTTGCGGCGCTCCACTTGAAACAGACCGCCATCCAGATATTGAGCCATTGACCACTATCCGTGGGGCCCGACCATCAAGCCAGCTTTCTATCTATCTTATAGTCCAAGGATCCAATCCATATTTCCTTAACTTATGGACAAGAATGTTGTGGGAGACTGTATCAAAAGCCTTGCTGAAGTCAAGGTATATCACATCCACTGACTTTCTCAGGTTCACAGAGCTTGTTACGTCGGCATAGAAGTTGATCAGATTGGTGAGGCAGGACTTGCCCCTGGTGAATCCATGTTGGCTACTTTTGATCACTTTCCCCTCTTCCAAGTGCTCCAAAATGGATTCGTTGAGGAGTCCCTCCATTATTTTCCCAGGGACTGAGGTAAGGCTGACGGTTCCCTGGATTGTCCACCTTTCCTTTTTTAAAGATGGGCACTACATTTGCCTTCTTCCAGTCATCAGGTATTTCCCCCAGTCTCCAAGAGTCTTCAATGATAATGGCCAAAGGTTCAGCAATGACCTCTGGCAATTCCCTCAGTGCCCTGGGGTGCATTAAATCCAGACCCATGGACTTGTGCACATCTAGTTTTTCTAGATGGCTCAGAACTTGTTCCTCCCCACAGATAGCTGCCCTCCACATTCCCGTACTGCATCATCTGGGACCATCATTGAGAAGTTGACTTTGTCTGTGAAGACTGAGGCAAAAAAAAGCACTGAGTACTTTAGTTTTCCTGCATCATCTGTCACTAGGTTACCTCCTCTCATCCAGTAATGGCCCCACGGCTTCTCTGATAACCCGTTTATTGTTCACATGCCTGTAGAAACCCCTCTTGTTACTCTTCACATCCCTTGCCAGCTGCAGTTCCAATTGTGCTTTCAATTTTCTGATTACTGTCCGGCATTCTCCAGCCGTGTGTGTATACTTCTCCTTAGTCAACTGTCCTCGTTTCCATTTCTTGTATTCATCCTTTTTGAATTTAAGCTGACTAAGGATTTCCCTGTTAAGCCAAGCTGGTTGCTTACCATGTTTGCATTTCTAACTATGCAGCGGGATTTTTTGTTCCTGTGCCTTCAGTAAGACTTCTCTAGAATACTGCCAGTTCTTTTCAAATCTTTTTCCCTTCTTCTTTGTTTCCCAAGGGATCCTGCTCATCCGGTCTCTTAGGGAGTCAGTCTGCTCTTCTGAAATCAAGGATCTGTATGTTACTGCTCACCCTTCTTCCTTTTGTCTGGATCCCGAAATCTATGATCTCATGGTCGTTGCACTCCAGGTTCCCCCCACCCTTCTATTTCTTCTACTAGTTCTTCTCTGTTTGTGAGCAGCAGGTCAAGTTGCGCACGGCCCCTGGTCGGTTCCTTCAGCACTTGTACCAAGAAGTTATCCCCAATAGTCTCCAAAAACTTCCTGGATTGTCTGTGTGCTGATATATTGGTCTCCCAACACATGTCTGGATGATTAAAGTCTCCCTTGAGAACCGGGGCCTGTGATTTGGAAGCTTCACTAAGTTGCCTAAAGAAAGCCTCATCTACCTCCTTTCCCTGATCTGGTGGCCTATAACAGACACCAACTACAACATCACCTCTGTTACGTCCACCTCTAAGCTTAACCCAAAGACACTCAACTGGATTTTTTCCTTCCTCATACTGGAGCTCTGAGCAATCATACTGCTCCCTCACATAGAGACCAACTCCTCCTCCTCTTCTCCCGTCTGTCCTTCCTAAACAATTTATGACCGTCCATGACCGTGCTCCAGTTACATGAATCATCCCACCAAGTCTCTGTTATTCCAACCACCTCATACTTGTGTGACTGTGCCAGCGCCTCTAATTCTTCCTGTTTGTTCCCCAGGCTTCTGGCATTAGCGTACAAGCATCTTAGAGAAGAGGCCGATTGGCCCACTTTCTCCTCTTCACCCAGGAAACCCACTTGATTGTTCCCTCCTCCTTCCCCACCTACCTTAGGGCTTGTGTCACCTTCCCCTGACAAACCTAGTTTAAAGCCCTCCTCACTACGTTTGCAAGCCTGCCCGCAAAGATGCTCTTTCCTTTTTTAAGTGAGGTGGATCCTGTCTCTTCTCAGCAATCCCTGTTCACGAAACAGAATCCCATGGTCAAAAAAACCAAATCCTTCCCTGAGAAACCAAATCCTTCCCGAATGAGGCATTGAATAAGATTTCGTATGGCCATTTTGATGATATGGGCTCGTGTAGACACGGCCTAATAGTCTAAGAGAAAGTCTGTCTCAGGCTAGAGGTGAGTTTTTTTGGACAATAGTTTTAGCAGCACTTCGGGTTTATTTTATCAGCACAGTAGTATCCAGGCAACTCTTAATGGATGCAAACTGCAGATGTTTAAAACTTCTAATATCACGTTACAATCAGAGATTTTATCAAAGATTTTACTTAACAATGTTATAACAGTAACACAAGTCACTATCTAACTGAGCTTGTGGATTAAACTTTTGCTAGGAAAGCAGGATGCAATACTTTCTGTCTCCTTTGAACCCTCTAGAAACCAAGACCAGCTTGCTTTGGTGAGGAAGGTGTTATTGCAGTGGGTAGAATTTAGGTTGAGTTAAAGAGAAAAAACAAAAGATTGGTCCAAGAAAGTGATAGCAAAGATAACTGAAATAGATGAGTTAACAGAGATAGTAGAGTGAGAGAGTCAACTGAGGTGAAAGAGAGCAACAAGAAGTCTTGTGGCACCTTATAGACTAACAGGTATTTCAGAGTATAAGCTTTCGTGGGCAAAGACCCGCTTCATCAGACGCATGAAAGGGGGTGGTGGTTTCAGAGGGGTATTTAAAGAGTGAGGTCCGAGTAAAAGGGGGTTGGGGAGAGCTGACAAAGTAGGTGAAAGATACACCTCTGGTGCAGATTCTGTCCAGCACACCTCCCCCAGGGCAGAGAGGGGTTCTTGTACACAATTTACCTTAGGTGAATAAATACTGCCGCTAAATTAAGCTCTGACTTCATAAAATTTTTAATAATAATTCCCCAAATTTCCAAATGCTCTTAAACTGTATGTTTCCCAAGACCTATTTCTGACAAAAAGTTGAAGGGGGAATGCCCTGAATTTGATTGGAAATATCACACCTTTCCAGTCAGCTGGGGAAAACTAGAACACCTGTTGGCATCGGAAAGAGGGTCGCAGATGGCGAAGATTTACATACATGTCTTAACCTTACTAATATGACCTTCCTGATCTTGGATTTTCTTAGAAAACAGGATGAAGGAAAAGAATAGTTTGCAAAAAGCCCCTCTTGCCATGTCTCACTGGCAGGGTGCTTGCATTACTGCTGACAGGAAAGATACCGAAAGTAGGCTTCTCAGCGCCTAAGTTAGCTATGCAAAATGGCTTCTTGATGCATACGCCTGCAGTAACCAAATCCTTACTCAGACTACATTCTCAAGTACAATTAGACTACCACAGGCTACATGAGTATCCTGATACGCAGTAAGGTCTCAGAGTATGCCAACTCAGTGTGCGCAACACTGTTCTTACGTGTCTGACTCATATCCCCCCCCCGCCTCCCCCCAGCCCCGGCACGGTTCAAACCACCTGCAAGCGGCTCTTGTTCAAGCCAACCCCCATCCCCGTGTGGCGCCAGCGCAACCCCCAGCCAGAAACTGCCCTCCCCTGCCCCACATGGCTCTGGTGCAAACCCCACCCCCCACCGCCTCACAAGCAGCCTGCCCATCTACCCTCTCCGCACCCTGCATGGCTCCAGTGCGACCCCACCATCTCACAAGCTGCCCACCTACCACCGCCCTCTCCACTCCCCACACAGCAGCAGTGCAACCCCCACCCCCACAGCCCAGCTCACCACCTGCACTCAACTCCATCCCCTCACCTCCCTGCAGCCCTAACCCACCCCAGGCACAGTTGACAGAGGCGCTATTCCTGATCCGGAACAGGGATAATGCCATTAATTGAACAGCTGATTTTTTTTGACAAATTTTCGACAGAGCGCTCTATCCATGTAGACACTTGATGCAATTTGTTGACAAGGGCTGTTCTGCCGACAGCAGCTGCCTCTGCAGGTATAGTCTGGGGCAGTCTCTCAACACAGGTTTGTATAGCCCCTAACAGAGTGCGGTCTTGATCTGTCCTGGGAATGTAGGTGCTACCCTCCCACAAATAAGGCCAATAATAAATCAGTTTATGCAGCTCCATTATTTATATTTTCTTGCAGTAACAAACCAATGCCCATCATAAACTCCAGTAGCAAAGGGAAGGATGAAAACAGGTGTCACTAGATCAGCTAGAAATGTAAACTACCTCTCTCCTTCTGTACAATTAAGCAGCAAGATATATACCCCAGGCAAGACCATGTCGAGCAGCCTGTGTGCAAATTATTTACTTTACTACAGACTTATGGTGCCATTGTAGTGTTTCCAGGGTTCCTGACCTGCATTAGCAACATACAATAACACAGTTGTCCCCAGCAGTACTCATACCGCTTATTATTCATTCTCACCATGCCAATGAATAGTTTCAATTATCTCTGGATATCGAACACCAGTGCTTTGCTTGGAACTCAGACATTTATTCCACCAGGCAGCTTTCATGACCAGTCCTGAATAGGTGAAAAGAAGAGTCACCGCCTCCCCGCCGCCAACCCACACACACAAACACACACACCCTTCCTGACCACCAGACGTTATTAACTCATCCCTGTTGTGGCAGGAGAAACAGTGAAGTGTGTGTTCATGAAGGAAGTGATAACATCCGCTTTTTACCAGGTGCCAGCCAGCAAGGCTATTGTTTGTTAATAGACCGCTTTTGAAACATGCTCAGCTGGGATATGAGTGTTTCAGGGGTAATTATAACTCTGTCTTTGCAAGAAGCATGATCGGATTAGTTCTTTTTGCAGAGGTGGTAGGAGGTTTATTTGTCCACTTGTATGAGTTGGTGGTGTTTTGAATGAAGCTTGCAGCATGACTAATAATCTAACAAAACTCCTTGAGGTTCCGCCACAATTATAAAATATCAACCTTTACTTCTTTGGTGATCTTGATTCTGGATTTCTTTACCACTTGAAAAGTTTATGATTAATCCCACACAGTCGTGCACATGTACACACCTTCCCAGAAATTTATCAGGTCTCAGCTCATTGATGACATATTGGAAATTGTTAAGCACCGCTTTTCACCAGAGCCGGTTACTAGTATCATCAAGGCAATACTCCAGGGCAGAAAAATAGTGACCGCGTCAGAGAAGCTAGCTGGGAGGGGTAAAAGGGTAAAATATACCAAACCAGTTTCTCAGTGAAACGGGAATGGTGCAGTGGTACAATTAATGACATTTGGTATCTCTCAGAATCAGGACCATATTCCTTTTACCTAAGCCTGCCTCATACCAGTCTTTGCGCTAGGCTCTGACTGTTTTATTTCTTTCAGACTTTAAAAAAAAAAAATCTGAGAAGAGATTTGCAAATCTCCCAAAGAGGTGTCGATCACATCTGAGGTGTCGCGCACATGTGAGGCAGCAACCCTGTGCTCATAGCTTTATGCTGTGGGACATCTCAAAGGTCTTAACCTTGTTGGAAAATGTCAAGAGAAATATTAGCAAGGTGGTTTAGTGTTGCATTGTAATTCCCAGGCAAGATGAGCTCCCACTGTATCGTAATAACAGGGAGGTGCTGTAAGAAATGGAGTAAGCAGCAATTGAGCTATCTGTGTCTACACTAAGAGATAAAATCGAATTTAAAGGAATTAGCTCAATAGTAAAGTTTTTCCTGACTAATATTATTAGCCCAATTTATTGAACCATAATACTGATAAAAATATTGCTATTTTGGCACTGGTATAGTAAAAATATCAAATTAAAAATCTTGAATAAAAGCTAGTGTGGAAGTGCTATGGCCTTCATTTGAATATATGAGCCTACAGAAGTGTCCCGCATGTAGCCCACAAAACTACACGGTGACCCTCCACATACGGCTGCTTCCTTCTATGCTGCTCTCCATCCCCATGCACAGGAAAAAAGGTCACAGGAATTCCAGACATTTTTAATTGAATTTGAATTGGAATATGAATTGGAATTCAGCAACACCAAGCCCTGCAAACATAAAGGGCGCCCATAATGAAAAATTCCTTTGTCAACCATCACAACACATTGTTATCAATTGCATTGTTACCCATCTCTTGTAAACATGAATACTCAGGGTCGTGAGCTGCCCATTGCTTATCAGGGTCACAAGAGAGCTTCACTGTAAGACACCATACCCCCCCGCCCGCCCCACCAGGAGATTCTGGATATTCTTGCGATTTAGTGGCAAAAGACTTTGGCTGGCCAAGAAAAATACGGCAATTTTGGATCAGAAGTCGCGCAAGATGACCACCCAAGGTTACGCCCAGGCCTCAATGAAAGAACTCCGGTAAGCCAATCAAAAAGTCCAGGAAACTAACCAGCAGTCAGAGGCAGCGCCACTGACCTGTCGCTATCATCAACATGTTTATGGAGAGCGACCTCACCACAGAGCCCAGTCTAAATTACAACACTTCTGTAGACCGTGATATGGCATTAAAAGTCCAGAGGAGCTGGATGGAAGGAACAGGAGGAAAGGAGAAACGAGCTGCGGAATGAGGAAGTGCTTCCAGACAGCCAACAGCTATTCACCATAGACCTGAATCCACTCCCCTCCACAGTGGTCCATGCCGGCCTCCTTCAGGTCAGTCCCCACGCCCCCCAGGCTAAGTTGTTTGGGTGAGTAGTTATTCTGCATGCCAGAAGCAGGGTGCAGTGGGTATAGGTATAGGGTTGTGTAGGGGAACAGGTTTGCTATGATTCTGTGCCCCGCAGAACAGCGTCTTAATGTTTGTTGGGATGGAACCCTTCTCGTTTTTGGAGTTCTCCTTCAAGCCAGCCACTCTGGTATTTTTCTCACTAGGTTCTTAGGCAGTGCTGATTCAGTGCAGCTTCTACTGTAGTACACCTTGCAGGCAACCAGATAATAATCTGATGTCATGGTGCTACACAGCATTTTAGCAAATTTTTTTCAGGCTTTTGATCACACTGCATGAGCAGGCGCTCTTTCTCCTTATCTCTTAGTTTTAGAACAGTGAGTTCTTCTTTGGCACGCTATAGAAATAAAGGAATTTGCAATGGATTTTTTTTTAAACATACTTCCTGCCCCTTTACCGATCTGCTCGCAGCACCTGACACCAAGTGCAACTTGCAGGTACTGTAGGGCTCCTCCTCTGCCATATCCTTTACCACTTAGCATTTAGTTTTATTTTTCAGGAATCCCGCCATGTCATTCAGATGCCACCCTCTCTGGGTCAGCTTCACCCCACATGTTCCTTTCCAGCCAGCATTTCTATTAAATATTTTTGGAATCCCCCACAACCTGCAGATGCCATGTTCTGATGGGTGTCACTCCTCTTATGTCCCTTTCCAGCCAGCATATCTCCTCATTTTTCAGAGCTTCCGTGTGCTCCATGGCTGCCGGGCTCTGATAGGCAACTCCCCTCCCATGTCCCTTTCTATCCACCATTCTTTTTTTCTTTTCTTTTTTTTTATTTTTAGGGCTCCCTGGTGTCACACAGTTGCTGGGCTCTGATGGGCAGCTCCCCAGCCATGTTCCTTTCCAGCCAGCATGTCTTTGGATTATTTATTGTTTTTTTTTAACATTAGTTTTATTGTACATCGAACCTGCCCCGCCCCCATCCATGTGGCGATAAACAAACTCCGCCTCACTATCCCCTCTACGTAGCTTGAACACTGAGGAGGATTACGCCGGAAACAGCTGAAAAAAATTTTTCCTGCCCCAGGACACCCACAGAATACCTGGCCAGGACACCTGACAACTTCCCCTCCTTTGCAGCCCTCTCTTCTCTGAAAACGTGGACAATTGCTTATAGCTTTCCATGTCGACAAAGAAACATGCTGGAAAACTGATGGCAAATGATGCATTGTGGACACTTACTATCCCATCCTTAATAAGCCTTCAGAAAGGCAACTTTCCCTGATAGCTGATAACAGAACTCATTCATTCCATTTGAAAGCACACTATGTGAATTACATCTTTATTTGGACCTTCATTCTCCAGAGGCAATGCACAGTGTAGGAGAGAGGAACAAAAGGAGAAAGAGGTGCAAGCAGGATGTTATCCTGCAGCACATGGAGTGGACTGAGGCAGAGTACGCCAAACTGACAAAGGACATTGCTCAGTGGCGTCAGAGTAGAATTCAGAGGTGTCAGAGTCAAGCTGAGTTTCAGCAGGTAACGCCTGTTTTCAGCAGCAGCAAGCAGTAAAGCAGAGTGAGGCTATGGCATAATTCGTAATGGCAGTTATGGAGCAAACAGAGTTCCTGCGCTCCCTGCTGCACCTGCAAAGGGACTCCCAGCACAGCAGGACAGGAGTATCTCTGCTGCCCAGAGCTTCCCGAGGAGACGTTACCCATCACCCATTGTCATGTCCCCAAATGCAGGGAAGGGCAAGAATAGCCTGTTGGTCCATAACCAAGGGCTACTACAAATACAAGCACCCTTGAGAAAGCTGTTTTCCCCTGCCACTGAAAGCTCTCTTCCCCCATTCCTTTGAGATCGATGTGACTTTGTGGCATGCAGGAGTGGTAGGGAACCCAAATCAAAGTGGTGTTTGGGAGGGGATGAAGGCACACCTGCCAAACACATGCATTCTGCTTACTGTAACTTAACGCCCCCTCCCCCTGCCACCTGAGTAAACAGATTTATTCCTTAAGACACAGGCTGATTTATTGTCATCAGTAGCATATGTGTTACAGATCATTCAGGAGGTTTTTTTAAAGCCACCCTTGTTGCTGCTGCCTCAGCTGGATGGCGATTTAGGCGGTTGTGACTGAGCCCTGCCTTGGCCTCAGTTTCATAATTAGCTTAATTTCCGATCAATATTCCTTCCTATGTTTGAAGTTACGTCTCAATGTAGATTATAATGTAGCCTTCTTGCTGTCTTTCAATGCAGCTTTCAGCAGAGCTTATTTTCTGGATTTTCAGTAGCGTCTCAGTCTAGATTTTTCATGTATTCCTCTCATTGCTTTGCCTGTAGTTTAGTTTTTCACCACAGTTTCTTGCCTATGTTTGAAGTTAATCTCAGTAGACTGTAATGAATGAATTGCATTCTTGGCCTAAGATTTAATGTAGTCTTCTAGCTACATTTAAATCTAGTACAGTTTTCAATCAGAGCCTTACTTTTTTAAGCTACATTTCAGTCTAGGTTTTAATTTAGTCTTCTCTCCAGCTTTGAATCTAGGTCTGTTTTCAGTCCAGATTTCTTCTTATGTTTGAAGCTGTAGTCATTGTCGGTTTAAAGGTAGTTTTTCTCACTACCTTTTAAAATAGCTGTTTTCAGCCTAGCTTCCTTTCTATGTTTGAAGATCCTTCTTATTCTAATTACTGATGTATGCGTCTCATTATCTTCAACTCTAGTTCAGTTTTTCAATTAGATTACATTTTTACAAAACGTGCATTTTAGTCTCGTTTTTAATATAGTTCTCTTGCTACCTTTGAATTTTGCTCAGTTTTCTTCCTAGCTTACTGCCTGTGATTGAAGGAGCTTCACAGTCTAGTGCTTAACATTGTCCTCCCAAAATACTTGGAAGTAGATTTACTTTTACTTCAGATTTAATCTCAGATGCCTTTCTATGTTAAAAAATAACTTTTTTTTATTTATAGCATAAGTGCAATGTCTTTGGTATTGTTGTATCTAGTCCAGTTTTCTGTCTAGATTCCTTCTTATGTTCGATGCACTTCAGTCTAAGTTTTAATGTAATTTTAATGTAATTTTCTCACTACCTTTGAAGATAACTCAGTTTTCAACCTCACTTCCTACATCTATTTGAAATAGCTTCTCAGTCTAGCTCTTAATGTTGTCATCTTACGATCCTTGCATGTAGTTTTACATTTAGCTCAGTTTTTTTACTTAGCTTCCTTTCTCTCTTCGAAGCTTCTTCATATCTTTGAAACTAGATCAGTTTTCTTTCGAGACACCTTCTTGTCTTTGATGCTTCATTTCAGCTTAGGGTGTAATGTAGTCTTTTCGCAGTCTTGGAATGTAATCCCTTCTTCTCACTAGACTCCTTCCTGTGCTTGAAGCTTCAGCTTAGCCTATGTTTCAATGTAATTCTTTCAGTCTAGCTTTATTCTGATGTTTTAAGCTGCATTTCAGTCTAGGTTTTAATGTAGTTCTCTTGCTACCACTCAATGTAGCTCAGTTTTCAACCTAGCTCACTGCCTATGATACTACCCTCTATGGCAAGCTACTAACATAGCCTTCCCACTATCTGTGCATTCAGCTCAGATTTCTGCCTTGCTGCCTTTCGATGTGCGAAACTTGTTCTAAGTAGTAATGTATTAGAATGTAATAAAATTACAGCACTAGATTCTATCTTTTTATTAGCAGCTGACTTTCAGTCAAGGTTTTTAAAATAATTTTTCTTGCCACCTTTGAATGTGGCTCAGGTTTCAAGCTACCTTCATTGTTGTGATCGAAGCTCATTCGTATTGTGATTATTAGTCCAGTATTCTCCATGTCTTTGAATCTACCCCGGTTTCATTTTGGCACGTAGCTAGAATGAAGATTGAGCTACATTCAAAGGTAGCATGAGAACTACTTTAAAACCTAGAAAGAAAGGTAGCTTCAAAGTTAGCTAGGCTAGAGCTAAAGTCGGTGAGAACACTGCATTCATCATAAGGGTAAGAAGGAGCTTCAAACATAGCCAGGCAGGTAGACTGAAAGCTGAGTTACATTCAAAGGGACTGAAGAACTACAGTAATTCCTCGACTGAAAAGCAGCTACAAACATTAATCAGACTGAAAAAGCACCTACATTCAAAGATACTGAGAAGAATACATTAATTCTTAGAATAAGAAGCAGCATCCAACATAGAAAGGAAGCTATGATGAAAACTCAGCTACACTCAAAAGTGGCGAGAAGACAACTTTAAAACCTAGACTGCATACAGCTTCAAACCTAAGGACTCTAAACTGGGCAAGATTGAAAGCTAGCATGAAGACTACATTACCACTTAAAGTAGTTTTGAGCACAGAAAGGACTCTAGGCTTAAAACTGAACTAAATGCTAAACTTACTTCAAGGATCGCTAGAGGACAATGTTAAGATAGACTGAGAAGATGATTGAAACGTAGGAAGGCAGCTAGGTTGAAAAAATAGCGATGTTGAAAGATAGCAAGAGAACTACATTCAAATGTAGCCTGAAATGCAGCTGGTGATTGAATCTGTTTGAAAATGGGTCTAGCCTCAAAGATAGCAAGAAGATTACAATACTAGGTAGACGAAGAAATAGTTTTGAACTTAGAAAGACATTAGGCTTAGGGAACGTGGGAAATAATATATGGGCAAGATCAGATGTGAAACAATCGCATATAAAAAAATCCAACGCGTCTGTGAAAAGTGGACATATAAATAGTGGTAGTTTTTTAACGTGCTTTTACACAAATGCTAGGAGTCTGTCTAATAAGATGGGTGAACTGGAGTACCTCATATCAAAGGAGGAAGTTGACATAATAGGCATCTCAGAAACTTGGTGGAATGAGGACAATCAGTGGGACACTATCATACCGGGATATAAATTATATCGGAAAGACAGAACAGGTCGTGCGGGTAGTGGAGTGGTACTATATGTGAAGGATAATATAGAATCAAATGAAGCAAAAATCCTAAAGGAATCAAAATGTTCCATAGAATCATTATGGATAACAATTCATTCCTCTAATATGAATATGGCATTAGGAATATATTACCGACCACCTAAACAGGACAGTGATAGTGATGCTGAAATGTTAAGGGAGATTAGAGAGGCTATCAAAATAAAAAACACAGTAATAATAGGAGATTTCAATTATCCCCGTATTGATTGGGTGCATGTCACCTCAGGACGGGATTCAGAGATTAAATTTCTTGATGCCTTAAATGGCTGCTTCTTGGAGCAGCTAGTACAGGAACCCACAAGGGGAGAGTCAATACTCGATCTAGTCTTGACTGGAACGCAGGATCTGGTCCAAGAGGTAACTGTTACTGGACCGCTTGGAAATAGTGACCACAATATAATAACTTTTAATATTCCTATGTTGGGAAGAACACCGCAGCGGTCAAACACTCTGGCATTTAATTTCAAAAAGGGGAATTACACTAAAATGAGGAAGCTAGTTAAACAGAAACTAAAAGGTAGAGTAATTAAACTAAAATCCCTGGAAGCTGCATGGAAACTGTTTAAAGACACCATACTAGAGGCCCAACTTAAATGTATACCCCAAATAAAAAAACACACTAAGAGACCTAACAAAGAACCACCATGGCTAAACAGCCATGTTAAAAAGGCAGTGAGAGAGAAAAGGGCAGCTTTTAAAAAGCGGAAGTCAAATCCTAGTGAGGAAAATAGAAAGGAACATAAACACTCCCAAATTAAGTGTCATAATGTAGTAAGAAAAGCCAAAAAAGATTTTGAGGAACAGCTAGCCAAAAATTCAAAAAACGATAGTAAAATGTTTTTTAAATACGTTAGAAGCAGGAAGCCCGCTAAAAAAGCAGTGGGGCCCTTAGACGATAAAGATATAAAAGGAGCGATCAAGGAAGACAGTGCCATTGCGGAGCGATTAAATGATTTCTTTGCTTCAGTCTTCACGGCTGAGGATGTTACAGAGGTTCCTAAATCTGAGCCAGCCTTTTTAGGTGACAAATCTGAGGAACTCACTCAGATTGAAGTGACATTAGAGGAGGTTTTGGAGTTAATTGATAAGCTGAATAGTAACAAGTCTCCAGGACCAGACGGTATTCACCCAAGGGTTCTGAAAGAACTCAAATGTGAAATTGCGGAGTTATTAACCGTGGTTTGTAACCTATCCTTTAAATCCACTTTGGTACCAAATGTCTGGAAGACGGCCAATATAACGCCAATATTTAAAAAAGGCTCTAGAGGAGACCCTGGCAATTATAGACCGATAAGTTTAACATCAGTACCAGGCAAATTAGTAGAAACACTAGTAAAGAATAAAATTGCAAGGCACGTAGAAGAGCACGAATTGTTGGGCAAAAGTCAGCATGGTTTCTGCAGAGGGAAGTCGTGTCTAACTAATCTATTAGAATTCTTTGAAGGGGTTAATAAACATGCGGACAAGGGGCACCCAGTGGACATAATATACCTAGATTTCCAGAAAGCCTTTGACACGGTCCCACACCAAAGGCTTTTATGTAAATTAGGTGGTCATGGGATAGGAGGAAAGATCCTTTCATGGATCGGGAATTGGTTAAAAGACAGAAAACAAAGGGTGGGAATAAATGGTAAATTTTCACAATGGAGGAGGGTAACTAGTGGTGTTCCCCAGGGGTCAGTCCTGGGACCAATCCTGTTCAACTTGTTCATCAATGATCTAGAAAATGAGGTAAGCAGTGAGGTGGCAAAGTTTGCAGATGACACCAAGTTGTTCAGGACAGTCAAAACCAAAAGGGATTGTGAAGAACTACAAAAAGATCTCAGCAAACTGAGTGATTGGGCAGCAAAATGGCAAATGAAATTTAATGTGGGTAAGTGTAAGGTAATGCATGTTGGAAAAAATAACCCAAATTACACGTACTACATGATGGGGTCAAATTTAGCTACGACAGATCAGGAAAGGGATCTTGGAGTTATAGTGGATAGTTCTCTGAAGACATCCACGCAGTGTGCAGCGGCAGTTAGTAAGGCAAATAGGATGTTAGGAATTATTAAAAAAGGGATCGATAATAAGACAAAAGATATCATACTTCCCCTATATAAAACTATGGTACGCCCACATCTTGAGTACTGCGTGCAGCTGTGGTCTCCTCACCTCAAAAAAGATATATTGGCATTAGAAAAGGTTCAGAAAAGGGCGACTAAGATGATTAGGGGCTTGGAACGGGTCCCATATGGGGAGAGGCTAGAGAGACTGGGACTTTTCAGTTTGGAAAAGAGGCGATTGAGGGGCGATATGATAGAGGTATATAAAATCATGAATGGTGTGGAGAAAGTGAATATAGAAAAATTATTTACCTTTTCCCATAATACAAGAACAAGGGGACACCAAATGAAATTGATGGGTAGTAGGTTCAAAACTAATAAAAGGAAATTTTTCTTCACACAGCGCACAGTCAACCTGTGGAACTCCTTGCCCAAGGAGGCTGTGAAGGCCAGGACTCTATTAGGGTTCAAAAAAGAGCTTGATAAATTTTTGCAGGTTAGGTCCATAAATGGCTATTAGCCAGGGATAAAGTATGGTGCCCTAGCCTTCAGAACAAGGGCAGGAGATGGATGGCAGGAGATAAATCACTTGATCATTGTCTTCTGTTCTCCTTCTCTGGGGCACCTGGCATTGGCCACCGTCGGCAGATGGGATGCTGGGCTGGATGGACCTTTGGTCTGACCCAGTATGGCCATTCTTATGTTTTTATGTTCTTAGGCTGAAACCTATGCTACACTCAAACGTAGTGAGAGAACTACAGTAAAACAAAGACTGATATGAAGCTTCAAAGACAAGAAACTGATTGAAAGCTCGGCTGTAATCAACAATAGCAAGAAAACTACAATAATTCTTGGACTGAGAAGGAGTTTCAAACGAGGAAAGGAAGGTAGGCTGAAAACTGAGCTAAATGGAAAACTACTTTCAAAGATCGGAAGAGGACTGTGTAAAGAATTAGACCTATAAGAGGTTACACTCATAAGCAGGAAGCTAGGTTGAAAACTGAGCCACATTGAATGGTAGCAAAAGAACTGCATTAAAACCTAGACTGAAATGCAGCTTTAAACATCAGAATAAAGCTAGACTGAAAATAGGGCTGGATTTAAAGCTAGCGAGGAGACTACATTAAAGAGAATAAAACGGAGTTTCAAACATAGAAAGGTAGCTAGGCTGAAAATCTTAAGAAACAAAAAAAAAAGGGCAACATTCATTTAAAGACTGAGCGAGAATATGGTTAAACATAAGAAGAAGGTCGCCTGAAAACGTACCTACATTCAAAGGTAGCAAGAGACCTGCATTAAAACCTAGACCGGAATGCAGCTCAAAAAAAACCGTAAGTATTCTCATTGAAAACTGCTCTAGATTCAAAGATAGTGGAAAAAAAACTTTAGTGAATTTTTTGCAGTTCTAAGTGCCATACCTATGTCTACGTAGCTATTAAATGTAGAGTCAGCTATAAGCAGATGTAGAGTCTGCAGAAACAGAGTTTTAACAGCTACATAGATATGTAAGGACAAATCACACGCATAAAACCCTTTTTCTTATTATGTGCGTACTACCCCAGCACAATGGGATTTTGCTCTCAGCTGGGCCTCTAGTTGCTACTGTAATCACCATAATCAACATCATCATTACCCTTCTGTATGGCACATCCCCCACCACATACTGTTTAAAAATGAAGACACGGTATCCTCAAACTGCACTATTATGGATAGCAACTGCATTTTGGCACTGAGTGGAGCAGCCTACACGGTATGGATCTTGCAGAGCTAAAGAACCTTTGAAAATTTTACTTGTGGTAAATGGCACAGAGCAGAGGAGGGAATGAAAGTGAAGGATGATGCTACCAAATGTTCTTGGACAAAACTGAAATCTTTGGGGGTTAAAATTGCATCATTGACAGCAGCTTCAGAGTGCCAGGAGCTTGTCTAGTGAAGAAACCCTCAAAGGCTAAAACCCAGAAGAGAAGAAGCTAATGCTCAGCACTTACAAATAAATGAGGGCAACACTCTTGGCTTAACCCTGTTACAGTCCCGAACCTTTAAGATTCCTCTGTCTGCAGGATGAATACCTTTAAATACCATTGAGTTCCTGGAAAGCAGAGTGGATGTCTGGGGCAGAAGATTCTTCAGTTTTGTAATTTATAGGACCAGCCCTAATATTAAACCTCTTATACCTGCTGCTGGGCTTCTTTTAGTTCCTCTAATTGCACAATAAAGAAGAGCTGCTCCCCACCCCTTGTTCAGGTACAGTAAAGGGAACATTCCTATACATATCTTTTCTTCTCCTGATCCTTCCCAAAGTCCCATTTTACAGGAAGGGAAACCAAAGTGCAGAGAGGTGACTTTTTAGGGTCATCCAGGAAGGCAATATGGAAGGACATAGAGAGGAATCAGACAGCAATAGGTGCTGAGCCCATGGTTGTTGATGAAGATGATGATGATGAGGGGGAAGGCAATGACAAGGCTGAGCCACGAACCCAAGTTTCCTGAGCACATTCCTGTATCTACTGGGCCACACTCTAGAAGCCCAAGTTCCTCTTGCAATGCAGATGTACTAGCAGGCAATCCTCTTTCTGTCCCATTTATTTGCTTCTAGATTATAGCCACTCTATGGCACCTGAGCAGCACAAAGGAGCCTTTAACTGGCCTTGAGAATGCACCCTTAGAACTCCATCACCATTCTCAGCAGTGAATCCAGTTCATGCTGTTTCAAAGATTCTAAGAGGGTGTCACAAAGAAGAAAAAAGGTCTAAAATGAACCACCACTGCAAACTATTTTTAGAAAGCTTTTTCACAGCACTACTTTAAATACCAAAGGATATTTATTCATTATATTCCAAAGCAGCTCACTTACCCTGAGATTGATGCACGTGTCAGAAATGCATAATATTCTCAATCTTGTTTTAGCAGTCACCATCACAAATGCCATTCCCACTGTGGGAGATCATCATGGAGTCAGTGACTGGTCAGAGTTACAGTCAGGTTAAAAAGAACCAATATTAGTGTTGCCTCCAGTAACAATTAAACATTAAGTATGTGTCAGACAAGATCACACCACTATGGGAACGATTCAGTGTAGCTGAAAAGTATTGATAATGAGAAATTTATGCACACCCAGTCCAGTGGAAACTGTTTGGTTCAGTAGCAGCTTGTCTTGTGTATAAAGGACTTTTCTCAAAATGAGAAAAGATACCAGTTGTGATGAACTTGACAATTTATATGCTGTGGGTCTGATTCTCCATTGCTCTATGTGAAGCAGGTGTGAAATGCTATTTAGCTGTAAAAGCCTCATTTGAACTACTCTGCACTGGTGTAAATTTGGAGAGAAGGTTCAGGGCAATGAGAAACTGGGCTTTTCACGTATTAAACTAAGTCTGCACTTAATATAAAGGTCAATGCAGACCCACCTCCAAAAAGGCAACCCTTTAGCGACAAAGCTATGCTGACCTAATCTCCTGTGCAGATGCATCTTTTGTTGATGGCCTCCTTCAATATAGCTACAGATATTCTGGGAGACAGTTCTGTTGGTTAGGCTGCATATCTCTGTGGGGTTATTCCAACATAGTTGTACTTGTTGTGACAAGCTGAATCACAAAAAGTCCCATTAGGGTTGGCGCCTGGTTTGCCTCTTGTTCTCTGCAGCTCCCCACCACAGTGTCCTGCTCAAAGGTCTACAGTAGTTGCCTCATTCTCCCCCAACTCCAGACTAATAACAATTATTTACATTGAGCTTGATAATAAACAAAAATGTTTTTATTAGGTACAAAATGTTGGATTTACGATGTGGTAAATTAAAACAGACAGATCAAAGTAAAAGCAAGAAGACAACCTGTGGCACCTTATAGACTAACAGATATTTTGGAGCATAAGCTCTTTCGCAGACAAAGACCCGCTTCATTGGATGCATGATTGGGGTGGGGGAGAGTTCCAGAGGAGGGTGTAAAGAAGGAGCCTCAGTCCAGGGGAGGGCCAGAGCTGACAACGTCTGTTCAGTCAGGGAGGATGTGGCCCATTCTGTAATGTGGAGGTGTGAGCATCAAAAGCGGAGAAACTGCTTTTGTAGTTGGCCAACCACTCCCAGTCCCCATTCAATCCTTGGCTGACGATGACAAATTTGCAAATAAATTGCAGCTCTGCAATTTCTTCTGTTTTTGAAGTTTTGAAGATCAAAGTAAGTTACTAAATTAATATGAAAAAATAAAAGTTAGCTACATCTAATCCAAGAAACTTGTTACATGCAAATACTTACCCTTAATAGTAGTTCTTATCTCAAGTAACAAACTTTAAGTCAGAACTGATCTTTACACTGGCCTGGATGTAGAATTTATTCAAAGTTCTTTGTATCCTCTCAGATGGGCTGGGCAGTTTCAAAAGCCAGCTGAAGACAAAGAACTGATGACATTCTGTTGCTTAAATAGACTTTCTCCCAGGGAAAGTACCCTTTTTTTTTGGTAGACCCCAAGCCTCATGGAGAAATATCAGAATCAGGATGGATTGCTGTACTGGGTGGCATGGTCACAAGCCTTTCTAGGATCAGTCACAATTTGGGCTTATAGGTGTGAGCCGATGCCCAGGTGCCAGCTAAGGGTCTGGTGGGGCAAAGGGGTGATGCCACACCAGCAGCTACGCTAAGCAGCCAGGGCAGGCTGGGTTCTTTGGTTTGTGTTTAGTTCGGGTACAGCAGCAAGAGGAAAATTAACACTTAGACAGATTTTAAAATTACTTTTTATTTATACAAAGATAGAAATAATTTAACTAAGACAAATGATTAAAGTACAAGTTAGTACTTGTGGTTTTTAAAGGGGAAACAACACAATTTAACTTAAGAAAAGTTTTAGACAAACTAGCTAGCTTAAACTAATACAAGTAATGTGTACACCAGAAAGGCACATTGCAGGTGTGATTTTCACCCCTGCCTCTTAGACCTGGTGGAACCAGAGTCTTTCCCTCAATTCCTATAGGAAAGAAGTGTAATACAGGTGTAATTCTTACCCCTGCCTCCGAGATCCGGTGTGACCCAGAATCTTTTTCTCAATCCCTCGGGAAGAAGTAGATACGAACCAGGCGACCCCAGTCTCGGGAGTTAATTCCAGACCTGGCCAGCAGGTGTAGGTGATTGAAACTCAAAGGGGGGTGGGCTGCCAAACCCCTCTTATACCCCTTTTGTCATGTAGGCTTCTTCCTGGTCTCAAGTGGCCAATTGGGAGGAATGTGTTTGAACCCCAGGTTTCCCAGGGAAGGTGCAAGGCTCAATTTGCACCTGTGAAGTGTGGACAACTGGGCACCTTTGGAGGTGATGGGCGGAGATTCCCCATTCTTCCTGAGGTAGTGATCAGGCATGTCAATTACCGATATCAGCCAGAAGGGAGGCCATTAGCTAGCCCATTCACTGTCTGGTTTTTGTGTATAGTAGAGAGGCTGGGCGAGACAGCACACCTGCGTTCCCAGAACATCAAAGGCTGCCTGTCTCCCCCTGCTTGTTTCTCTCTGCCGCGTCTACACGTACCGGCTACTTCGAAGTAGCGGCGCCAACTTCAAAATAGCGCCCATCACGGCTACACGTGTCAGCGCTATTTCGAAGTTGACATCGAAGTAAGGCGGCGAGATGTCGAAGTCACTACCCCCTATCAGGAGATGGGAATAGCGCCCTACTTTGACGTTGAATGTTGAAGTAGGGAACGTGTAGTCGTTGCGCGTCCCGCAACATCGAAATAGCGGGGTCCGCCATGGCGGCCATCAGCTGAGGGGTTGAGAGACGCTCTGCCCAGCCCCTGAGCTCGATGGTCACCGCGTGCAGCGGCCCCTTAAAGCTCCCCGCCCCCTGCCTTCCTGTGCAGGAAGCTGAGAGAGTGTGCAGGCGGCAGCCCAGCCACGCGGCCAGCCTGCATGCTGTTCTGCAGCCAGAAAAATCCCCCAGCACTGCGATGGCCGCCCCCCAGCCCCCTAAGCGCCCCCAGGGCACCCCCCCTCAAGGGAAGCCAGGGCTCCCAGGCTGGCAGCCAGGCCGGGAAGTGGCAGCGGGGCCCCTTCTGGACGGAGGCCGAGCTTCGGGACCTGCTGGGGCTCTGGAGCGAGGAGGAGGTGCTCCAGGTAATGGGGAGCAAGAGGCGGAATGCGGATATGTTCGCTCAGCTGGCCGAGGGCCTGGCCGCCCGGGGTCACCCTGCCCGCACTCCAGATCATGTACGTAGTAAAGTGAAGGAGCTGTGGCAGGGTTACACCCGGGCCCAGGATGCGGCCGGCCGATCTGGGGCCGCCCCCATCACTTGCCTCTTTTACAGGGAGCTCAGGGCCATCCAGGGCCCCCGGCACACCTCCTCCCCTCCGGCCACTCTTGATACCTCAGCCGACGAGCCCCAGAAGGCCCCGGAGGTGGAGTCCACCCCGGAGGTAAGCCCCACACCCCGCGGGCCCCCCCAGGAGCCCATCCCCGGGGCACCGGAGGAGGAGGAGGGGGAGTCCTCCTCGAGTGACAGGGGGCTGCACATCATCATGGCCTAGAGGAGCTCCAGCCGGCCGGCCGCCCACCGGGTGTCCCCCGACCGTGGGAGTGGACCATCAGGTATGTACCCCCCCTGGTGCACACCCCCGGGGCTGAGGAGCAGGGTTAATATATATGACCAGGGCCCTCCACATGCCCAGATGACCATGGCCCCAAGGACAGCAGTGGCATGTCCCTCAGAAGAGTGCATCAGCCCCTGCCCCCCAGCATGACAGTGCCATGCCCCATCCCCGGGGCGGGGGAGAGCGGAAACTCTAGGGTCCCCCAGGGGGAGGAGGTGGGACACCTATCATCATCAGCAGCAGCATCTCCCGAGGACGTGGATGGGGAACCAGCAGCAGAGGGTTGGGGGGACAAGGGCCACGGCTCGGGGCCCACACTAACGGCTGTCTCCACTCTTCTTCCCCCCCTGTGTTCTGCAGCTGCACCATCGGAAGGACCGGAGAGCGCCGGCGAGGTGTCAGTGGTCCTGGACAGCCCACCGGGGCCATCACTCCAGGCCAGCCCCTCGGTGGAGGACCGACCAGCCCTGCGGAGGGGACAACGGCAGAGCCGGCACCACCACCGGACGGCGACGGACCCCCAGCTGCTGGCCATCCATCGTCGGCAGCTGGAGGTCGCCGAGCAGCATCTGCGGGTGGAGGAGCGGCGCCTTCAGCTGCAGGAGCAGGCGCTGGCCTGGTGCCAGGAGGCATGGGGGGCCTTTATGCGGACATTCGACCGTATCGTGGACTACCTGGCCCCCCACGCCGCGCCGGCCGCCCCTGCCTGCTCCACCCGCTGCGCCATCCGCCGTCGCACCACCACCTGCCACCAAGGGCCCTTCTGCCAAGGGGGACCTGGGGCCTGCTGACACCTGCCGGCCTTATCTCCCAGTCCGCCCGGCCCTCAGCCAGCCCCGGCCAGGGCTGAGGCCGAGGCATGGGTTGCGGCCACCCACCCCCTGCGCTGGACATTAGGGGGTGTGGGGCCCAGGACGTGCCCCCCCCTTTGTATATATCCCCTTCTGTTTAATCTTCTTTTGTAAATAGTTTCTATTAGACCCCTGTTGTTATGCTGATCCCTGCCCCGCCATGTACATAGTTCTCCCCTTCCTTATCTTCCCCTTTCATCTTATTTATAATACATATATATAATTTTGATTTTGCCTGTAAATAGTTAGTCATGATAATAATAATAAGAGTTCAACAGATATTTGATTTGACGAACAAATGGGGGGGGGTGCTCTTGGGTGCTCTATGGTGTGGGCGTAGGGGCAGGGAGTGTTGTGGAGGATGGGGGTTGCAGTGGGGGGTCTGCCAGCTGTCACCCCACGGCCTCGTCGAACTGGGCCCGCAGGGCCTCCCGGAGCCGGGTGCCTTCGGGGTCCACCTGCCGACTGGGGGCAGAGGGTGGCTGCACATCGGCCCTGCCGGCCTCCACAGCCCAGCCCTGAAAGAAGGCCTCCCCCTTGCTCTCCACCAGGTTGTGGAGGGTGCTGCATGCGCCCACAATCTGGGGGATGTTGGCAGGGCCCGCATCAAGGCGGGTGAGGAGACACCTCCAGCGCCCCTTGAGGCGGCCAAATGTGCGCTCCACCACCTGGCGCGTGTGGTTCAGGCACATGTTGAAGCGCTCCTGGCTGGCTGACAGGTGGCCCGTGTACGGGTGCATGAGCCAGGGCTGGAGGGGGTATGCCACGTCTGCGATGACGCAGAGGGGCATCGTGGTGTCCCCCACAGGGATCTCCCACTGGGGGACGTAGGTCCCCACCTCCAGCCGGCGGCACAGGCCCGAGTTCTGGAATACCCGGGCGTTGCGGGTGCTGCCAGGCCAGCCCACATAAATGTCCAGGAAATGGCCCCGGCTGTCCACCAAGGCCTGGAGGACCACAGAATGGTAGCTTTCCTGTTTAGGTAGTGTCCTCCACTGTGCTCCAGGGTGCGGATGGGGATGTGGGTCCCATCCAGAGCCCCGAAACAATTGGGGAAGCCCAGGGTGGCAAAGCCCGCGATGGCGGCATCCGGGTCCCCAAACCTCAAGAGCCTGTGGAGGAGCAGGGCTTTGATGGTGCGGACGACCTGCAGGGGAACCACATGTGAGAGCACTAATGAGGGGTGTGCAGGGTGTGTGTGGCCGTCCCCTGCCAGGGCTCCCCTCCCCTCCCTTCCGCTCCCCTGCCAGGGCTCCCCTCCCCTGGCAGGGCTGCCTCCCCCTCCCCCCGTGGGTCCTCTTACCACCATGAGGACAGCCCCAACAGTGGCCTTGCTGACGCCAAACTGCTGGCCCATGGATCGGTAGCTGTCTGGAGTGGCCAGCTTCCAGACAGCGATGCCGACCCGTTTCTCCACACTGAGGGCACGCCGCATGGCAGTGTCCTGGTGCTTCAGTGCGGGGGTGAGCCACTGGCATAGCTCCAGAAATGTCTGCCGGCTCATGCGAAAGTTCTGGAGCCAGCAGTTGTCGTCCCACTCTCCGAACACCAGCCGCTCCCACCAGTCGGTGCTGGTGGGGTAGCTCCACAGCCACCGGCGTATGATATGAGTGGGGGGCGGGGTGCTGCAGGGTTGGGGGTTGCATCCTCCTCCCCTGTGGGCAGCTCCTCCTCTGTGGCAAGGATGTGCTCAGCTGCCTCCCTCATGGCATGGAGCAGGGCAAGCACTGCTCCTACAGGGGTGGGTGTGTGGACCTCTGGCTGCTGCTGCTGGGGGTCCATGACTACGTCGCTTAAGGTGTGGGTGCCTATGGCTCTGCAGACCGCGTGCTGTGCAGGCTGCGTGTGTCTGGGAGGGGCCCTTTAAGGGAGCGGCTAGCTGTTGCCCCAGAAGCGCTAGTCCGCCCTGTGACCCTGTCTGCAGCTGTTCCTAGCACCCTTATTTCGATGTGTGCTACTTTGGCATGTAGACGTTCCCTCGCAGCGCGTATTTCGATGTGGTGCTGCCCAACGTCGACGTTGAACGTCGACGGCACCAGCCCTGGAGGACGTGTAGATGTTATTCATCGAAATAGCCTATTTCGATGTAGCGTGCACACGTAGACGTAGCCTCTCTGTCTCTCCCAGTGGGCGGGGGGGAGAAGAAGAAAAGGCCAAATGGGGGGTTCATGTCTCGCTACAATAGGACAAATGCAATCATTCACAGGTTATTGGTCTGCGTACTGGTTCATTGCATTTCTAGGATAGTAGTAATGGCCTTCAGCAGACCATCGTGAATTAAAACCAGATTCACACTTTATGTACCTAATATCACATACAAAAATGCTACAAGCACAAAAATGCACATCAAGCAGATTGTAACATTAAAATATGTATGTTACATGAACTATTTTGTCTAAAACATATTTGCATTGCATATGCATAAGCTAATTTTCATAAAGCATGGGGGGAGCGCTGTGATACTGGTATAGTCAACCCAGTATAAAGGCAGCCTAAGGGCTCACTTCATTTCTTGGTGATGTCAATGGAAAGACTCCCACTGGCTCCTTTTGTCTTTAGATCAGGCCCTAAAGAGTCTCTCAGCTAAGGAAACTGCTCATACATGCCCAGCTTTTGACTGTACTGGGATAGTGTGATGTGGTTGAGAGAGAGAGAGAGAGAGAGAGAGAGAGAGAGAGAGAGAGAGATTGTTCTTCCACTGCATGCTTTCTTCCAGGATAAACAACATTATCCACACTAAATTCACTTCACTTTAGAGTGCTTTAAGGCCCAGGCTCAACCTCAGCGATGATGTCTTAGGCCTGGATTTCACTTAAAAGTGACATTGGCATGACAGTGCTTCTTGAGAGTGTGAAAAATCCATGATTTGGAGAGCCAGAGTTGAGGTGACCGCTGCTCCTTGTGGTTTTTGTTGACATTACAACACTAGTTGGGCATCTCAAATTTATAAACCTCTCCTAAAACCAATACAACATTTTTGAACCACACCTAGATTTGCCATTTTTTGAGCAGAGAAAGGCCTATCTCTGCGGGTTACATAGATCATCCTAAACACAGTCACTTCATTTCCAGCTGATGAAGTGAGTCTGTGCTCACGAAAGCTCATGCTCAAAACTTTTCTGTTAGACTATAAGGTGCCACAGGACCCTTCATTTCTTTTCCATGGTAGTTCCAAATCATTCAAACTATGGTGACTTCAGCATTATCTACCATAGTAGCAATTAGAAGCTCTGTATTCAATGGGTAGCACATTGGTCTCCCTTGTGCCATACACTTTAGTTTCCAAAGAATTGAAGTGTTTTGGTCTAACTAAAATAATTTAGTTTCATACAGGGCTACCTGGGTGATATTCAATGGTCTGTGATACACAGAAATTCATCTTAGATTACTGTTTTCCAAACAGTAGGTCCCTGCGCACCAATGGGTTGTAGGAAAATTCTTGGCAGAAGAGAGGTCAAGCCAACACTATGTGATGTTGTAATCCACTCTTTAGGTCTCACTGGCTACATCTACACGTGAAGCCTACATCGAAATAGCTTATTTCGATGTAGCGACATCGAAATAGGCTATTTCGATGAATAATGTCTACACGTCCTCCAGGGCTGGCAACGTCGATGTTCAACTTCGATGTTGCACAGCCCAACTTCGGAATAGGCGCAGCGAGGGAACGTCTACACGCCAAAGTAGCACACATCGAAATAGGGATGCCAGGCACAGCTGCAGACAGGGTCACAGGGCGGACTAGCGCTTCCGGGGCAACAGCTAGCCGCTCCCTTAAAGGGCCCCTCCCAGACACACTCAGCCCGCACAGCACACGGCCTGAGGAGCCATAGGCACACAGACCCCGAGCGATGCAGTCATGGACCCCCAGCAGCAGCAGCAGCAGCAGCCAGAGGTCGACCCAGCCCTCCTGGCAGGAGCAGGGCTTGCCCTGATACATGCCATGCGGGAGGCAGCTGAGCACCTCCTTGCTACACCGGAGGAGGAGCTGCCCCCAGGGCAGAAGGGCTCAACCCCCAAACCTGCAGCACCCCGCCCCCCCCCTCCCCCGCCTCACACGCCGGCGGCTGTGGAGCTACCCCACCAGCACCGACTGGTGGGACCGGCTGGTGCTTGAGGAGTGGGACGACGACCGCTAGCTCAGGAACTTCAGGATGAGCCAGCAGACATTTATGGAGCTGTGCCAGTGGCTCACCCCCGCACTCAGGCACCAGGACACCGCCATGCGGCGTGCCCTCACAGTGGAGAAACGGGTCGGCATCACTGTCTGGAAGCTGGCCACTCCCGACAGCTACCGATCCGTGGGACAGCAGTTTGGTGTCGGCAAGGCCACCATCGGGGCTGTCCTCATGGAGGTAAGAGAACCCACGGGGGCAGGGAAGGGCAGGGGAGTGGGGCCCGGGCAGAGGAGGGCAGGGGAAGGGAGGGGAGGCCAGGGCAGGGGAGGGGGGGGGAGGCCAGGGCAGGGCAGAGGAGGGCGGGGGAGGGCAGGGGAGGGCAGGGCAGGACCACGCACACCCTGCTCACCCCTCATTGGTGCTGTCCCATGTGCTTTCTCTGCAGGTTGTGCGTGCCATCAACGCCATGCTCCTGCACAGGCTCGTGAGGCTGGGGGACCCAGATGCCACCATCGCGGCCTTTGCCACCCTAGGCTTCCCCAACTGCTTCGGGGCTCTGGATGGGACTCACATCCCCATCCGCGCCCCGCATCACAGTGGAGGACGATACCTGAATCGCAAGGGCTACCATTCTGTGGTCCTCCAGGCCTTGGTGGACAGCCGGGGCCATTTCCTGGACATTTATGTGGGCTGGCCTGGCAGCACCCACGACGCCCGGGTTTTCCGGAACTCGGGCCTGTGCCGCCGGCTGGAGGCGGGGACCTACATCCCCCAGCGGGAGATCCCTCTGGGGGACAACACCATGCCCCTCTGCGTCATCGCAGATGCGGCATACCCCCTCCGGCCCTGGCTCATGCACCCGTACATGGGCCATCTCTCCGCTAGCCAGAAGCACTTCAACCAGCGCCTGAACCACGTGCGCCAGGTGGTGGAGCGCTCATTTTGCCACCTGAAAGGACGCTGGAGATGTCTCCTGACCCGCCTGGATGCGGGCCCCAACAATATCCCCCAGATTGTGGGTGCCTGCTGCGCCCTGCACAATTTGGTGGAGAGCAAGGGGGAGGCCTTTTTCCAGGGCTGGGCTGTGGAGGCCGGCAGGGCCGACGAGCAGCCACCCGCTGCCCCCAGTCGGCAGGTGGACCCCGAAGGGACCCGGGTCGGGGAGGCCCTGCGGGCACACTTCGATGATGAGGCCGCGGGGTAAACTCTGCCAGGCCCCCCACTGCCCGCCCCGTCCTCCACCACACTCCTGCCCCAACGCCCACACCATGGAGCACCCAACCGCACCCCCCTCCCACTTTTCCTGGACAAATGACAGCACGCACTTGTGGCTGAACTTAAACTGCTTTTTCTTTTAGAACTTTTTTTTTTAACTATAAATATATAAAACAAGAACAAACTATATACAACATGTGGAACCAAAGTAATATGTACAAATAAAACAATAGTAAGAAAAACGTGTCCTCATTAATAAAAAGAAAACCAGGGAGGATAAAGGGGAGAACTATTTACATGGGGGGGACGGGGCAAATGGGGGGCACAAAATAATAACTTCAAACTATATACAAGGGGGGGGGCCACGTCCCGGGCCCCTCGCCCCTACAGTCTGGCACTGGGCGTGGGCGGCCGGGAGCCCCGCCGCAGCCGCAGCCCTGTCCGGGGCTGGCTGGGGGCGGGGCGGACCGGAAGATATGCCCGGCGAGTCTCAGCTGGCTCCAGGGGTCCCTCAGCGCTCCGGCCCTCGGCGGTGGGTGGCGGGGCGACGGCGGACAGGACGGCGACGGGCGGAGCAGCTGGTGGTGTGGCTGGTGGAGCAGGCAGGGCGGGCGCTGCGGCGGCCGGCGCAGCATGGGGGGGCCAGGTAGTCCACCAGGCGGTTGAAAGTCTCCATGTAGGCCCCCCATGCCTCTTGGCACCAGGCCAGCGCCCGCTCCTGCAGCTGCAGGTGCTGCTCCGCAACCTCCAGCTGCCGACGGTGGATGGCCAGCAGCTGGGGGTCCGTCGCCATCGGCTGTTGGTGGTATGGGGTCCGCCGTCTAGCCCGCTGTGGGGCCGGTTGTTCCTCGGCCGAGGGGCTGGCCTGGAGCGATGGTCCCGGAGGGCTCTCCGTGACCACTGATGCCTTGATGGTGCTCTCTTCCGGTGCTTCTGATGGTGCAGGTGCGGGACACAGGAGAGGAAGGGGGGAAGAAGAATGGAGACAGGCGTTAGTGTGGGCCCCAAGCCGTGGCCTTTGTCCCCCCAGCCCTGTGCTGCAGGTTCCCCATCCCCGTCCCCGGGAGATGCTGCTGTGATGGATGGGGTTCAGGGGTCCCCCTGCCCTGCACCCCGTCCCCTGGTGGGAGCGACTCTCACTTCACTCCGCAGGGTCTGACAGCAGGAGAGGTTTCTTAGGCCACAGATGCCCAGTTTCTTCCAGGAGTGACAGCACCAGCTGTTGGAAGAGACAGTCCTTCCAACCCGTCCTGGGGAGAAGACCCCAAGGGGTGCCCCTCTGGGATGCAGCTTTCCCCCTCCTCAGGCTGGCTGCCTTTCAGCTCTCCCTTCCCCTAGCCTCTACCTGTGGCCCCCGCCCTCCCCCCGCAATTCCAAGCCAGCTCGGCTCCTCCCTCCTTTTTGTTCAGGGCAGAGGTGTCACCTGCCAGCTGTAGCCCCAGGATCATCCTTTGCCCCTGGGAGCTATTCGGCTCTTGTTGCTCATATGTAGCCTGAGTCTCCCTTTTGCACTCCCCGCACTCCATCACATGCTGCTGCTGCTGCTGTTGCTGCTGCTGCGGGGTGTCCCACCCCCTCCTCCCGGGGGCCCCTCGAGGTTCCACTCCCCCCTGCCCCGGGGATGGGGCATGGCACTGTCGTGCGGGGTGGGCAGGGGGCAGGGGCTGATGCACTGCTGTGAGGGCCATGGCCCTGCTGTCCTTGGGGCCATGGCCATGTGAGCATGTGGGGCCCCTGGACACATATCTATTACCCCCCGCCCCTCAAGCCCAGGGGTGTACACCAGAGGAGGGTACGTACCTGTCGGTCCACTCCCACGGTCTGGAGATCCCCGGGGGGCGGAGGCCCGGCTGCTGCTCCGGGATGGCAGGAGGAGGATCTGCAGCCCGGATTCTGCAGAGGAGGAGCCCCCCTCCTCCTCCTCCTGCCGCGATGTCCTGGGGGTGGGCTCCGGGGGGGGGGCCCCCGGGGTGCGGGGCTTACCTCCGGGGTGGACTCCGGCTGCAGGGCCTGCTGGGGCTCGTCGGCCGAAGTATCAAGGGTGGCCAGAGGGGAGGAGGTGTGCCGGGGGCCCAGGATGTCCTTGAGCTCCCTGTAGAAGAGGCAAGTGATGGGGGCGGCCCCAGATCGGCCGGCCACATCCTGGGCCCGGGAGTAACCCTGCCGCAGCTCCTTCACCTTACTCCTGACGTGATCAGGAGTGTGGGCAGGGTGACCCCGGGCAGCCAGGCCGTCGGCCAGCCGAGCGAACGCATCCGTGTTCTGCCTCTTGCTCCCCATTACCTAGAGCACCTCCTCCTCGCTCCAGAGCCCCAGCAGGTCCCGCAGCTCGGCCTCCGTCCAGGAGGGGCCCCGCTGCCGCTTGCCAGCCTGGCTGCCCGCCTGGCTGGGCTGGCTGCCCTGGCTCCCCTTGGGTGGGTCCCCTGGGGGTGCTGGGGGGGCTGCCGGGCAGCCATTGCAGCTGGGTGGGTGGCTGTGCTGGCTGAGGGACGTGCAGGCTGGCCTCGTGTCTGGGCTGCCGCCTGCACGTTCCCTCAGCTTCCTGCACAGGAAGGGAGGGGGAGGGGACCTTTAAGGGGCCGCTCCATGCGGCCACCAGTGAGCTGAGGGGCTGGAGAGAGCGTCTCTCAACCCCTCAGCTGATGGCCGCCATGGAGGACCCCGCAATTTCGACGTTGCGGGACGCGCAACGACTACACGGTCCCTACTTCGACATTGAACGTCGAAGTAGGGCGCTATTCCTATCCTTTCATGGCGTTAGCGACTTCGACGTCTCGCCGCCTAACGTCGAAGTTAACTTCGAAATAGCGCCCGACGCGTGTAGCCGTGACGGGCGCTATTTCAAAGTTAGTGCTGCTACTTCGAAGTAGCCTGAACGTGTAGACACGGCTACTAATGGGTGCAGGGTTCTGAGTCCAGCCCCATGGGACTTGGAGTGGGCCTGTTCTCAAACTTCTCCCTCACAGGCTTAGGATTAGGGGTGTGGTGCTAGGGCAAAGGATGCTGCTGCAGATGAGTAGTGTTTCCTTGGCAGGGAGACGAATGAGATAGTAGAGGAAAAGGATGTTGGGCTATAATTTCAGATTCCCTCCACAAATCTGGATCCCAGCTGGGTTGCAAAAAATATGAAATGCAGTGGGTGAGACACCTTATTAAAAATTGGGAATAAGTGGCCTAGATGAGCTGATGGTTTGTTCTAGCCTTAAACCTTAAAAGCAAGGGGACCTTCTCTACACTGAAGAACTAATAGCTTCCATGGAGAAGGCACATGGGGAGCAAAGGCCCAGAAAGATTCAGTGACTTAGCCAGGTTCACAAAGGGATTGAGTAGCAAAGCTGGAAATTGGTCCATATTTCAAAGTCCTATGACAATGGCTTAACCACAAGACCACCCTTCCTCCCCATTAACTTTGTGGGGCTGCTTAGAATATTCCTTGGCACCAAAACCCAGTTAGAATGAGGAAGTACACTCATCCCTCACTATATGAGCATAACTGGTTCCCAGCTTTCTGCTCATGGGGAAAACTCATAAGAGAGACACTAAATTACCATTAAATACACATTAAAGTCTCTGATTGGTTCCTAGTGCTCCTAACTCAGTGTGTGGGAAAAACTGCTTTAAGCGTTAAAAAAGTTTTTTTTTTTTTTCACACTAACCAGACCTCACTCTGTAAGGGGATACTAGGGGGTCATCTGCACTTCTTTGAAGTCTCTACCTTGTCACCTAGAGACAATTTATCCTGTAGGCTCCTCTATCTGGGTTATCATGTACCTTTGTAGTGTAAACTGGCCTCCAGCACAATTGGTGTTTGCAGACACATCTCAGGATAATTCTGCTGAGAACTTTCATATGTTAAAGAGGACAATTAATGACTAAACTGTCTAAACAAACTGTAAGAGTCCTGAGAACTGATTCTCAGGGCTCCCACTTCTTTGGAAGCTGGTAGCCTGCATGCATGCAAATAAAGTTTCTTTTTAGATCTCACTCTTGCCTCACTGCTTTGACCTCCAGCCTCAGACCTTTGGGGGACACTGTAGCCCAGGGGAAAGTGGCTTCCCTGACAACTAGGGGAAAACCTGCTTTAAGGGTTTAAAAAAACTATTTAACCCTTAGAGCAGTTTTTCCCCCACAAGTGGCAGCATGTGGCACTGCTTTGGAAGGCGAGTGAACCTTGGGTTAGAGGGGTGGGTTGCAGAGAGTTAAAGTCTGGGGGCAACTTGGGGGCATGAGCAGGAGGGAGGGTTAAAACCTCCTGGTGGAGGAGGTGGTGGCTTGCTCCTCCGGGCGGCACCAGTGTTACCTGAGGTGGGTGTGGTGGGCTGGGGGCAGGGGTTCCGGGACTGGACTGGGCTGGGGTGGGTATTGGAAGCGGGCTGGGCTGGGAGGTTCGTGGGGAGCTGCAGATGGGAGGAGTGTTGGGAGTGGGCTGGGCTGGGTGGTGCCAAGCTGTGGGCCAGGGGAGTGCTGGGAGTGGGCTGGCCTGGGACATGCTGTGGGCCGGGGGTGTGTAGGAAGCTAGCCAGGCTGGGCGGGCTAGGCTGGAGGGTATGAGGGGGAGCAGCAAGCCGTGGGGTAGTGATGGCAGTGGGCTGAGCTGGGCCAGAGGGTGTGGGGGGAGCTGTGAGCTGGGGGTTGGGGGGTGATGTCAGCAGGCTGGGCTGGAGGGTCTGGGGGGAACTGCAAGCCGGCGGGGGTGGGGGTGATGGCAGCAGGCTGGGCTGGAGGGTGTGGGGGGAACTGTGAGCCAGGGTGGGTGATGGCAGCAGGCTGGGCTAGAGGGTGCGGGGGCATCTGCAGAGCATGGATGGGGGTGCCTGACTGAACAGCTGCAGGTACCCCACTGCACGGCAGGAGCCACTTTGACGTGTGCAGCTGGAGGTACCAGCAGCTCCTCTGGGCTGCACCTGCAGTAAGTAAGTCCTTAACATACCTGAGGCAGGGCGGGGTTAGGGGACTGAGCCGGGTGTGTGTTAGGATGGGGCCAGGTCCTGGGGTGGGGGTGCTGTGGGCCTGCGGGGGCTGTGGCTGGTTGAGGCCATGGGAAGGGGGATAAGGCTCGTATTGGGGGAGGGGTCAGTCTAGTGAACAAAGGTGAGTATATGTATCCCTCGTTCAAGTGAGTACTCGTAAGTAAAATACTTGTTTAACGAGGGATGAGTGTAAATGCATGTAAGCACCAACCATATTACTGTGGTAATCTGCACAGTCAGCCCTGTTGAATGTGCTGCTTAAAGCACCTCAGGCAATAGGCATGAATATAAAAAAGAAACATTTGTAATATTTTGCTACAATCCTTTGCCCAAACACAACAAGCTGAGCAATCTATCACATGGACTGTAGTTACTCAAGCTGCAAATGCTCATTGATTAAGCATATACGCTGTATCATATTTCATTGTTATGCCATTCTAGGGAGAAGGGCCAGCAACTTAGGAAAAGTAGCCAGCATCATTAGATGCAAAACTTCTTATTTTATCCACAGCCATTGCAGCAAGAGAGACAAATTCTGCCTTCTCTGAAGTCAGTGGCATTTCCCTTTCATTTTAATTGTGCATGATCAGAGCCATAAGCTAAATCCTTATTAATAATGATGTTGATTGGGATTTGAAGTGTGCTTATGCGAAGAGGTCACTGGATTAAACTGGACTGCCTAAGAAGAGATTTAATCTACCATAGAGAGCTCATCTTGGTGGTCAGGTAACTAGGGAGCATGAAGATGGTAAGGCAGGATGGCCCAGTGGCTAACTTGTTACTCGGTACCACAACACACTAATGTTTAAGTCCCTGCTCTACCAGTGCTCTAGTATGGCTGTGGCAAAGTCATTGTGTTTTTCCATACTGGGGTGGGAAACCCTTCGCCTGTGGCTTGGATCTGGTCTGTGGCTTCTTGGCAGGCCCCCTCCGTCACTGATATCTTTGGTCTCATCCTCAAGTCTAGTGGGGCACAAAAACTACTAGCCCTGGCCCTTCTAGGTGCTAGGGCTGGTGTGAAAGGGGAAATGAGGGGAGTGTCTTTTCTGTTGTTGTTTGGTTGGTTTTCAGTTAGGGACCATGTCAATGAGTGGTGGCTTTCTTTTGTTTTCTTTTGTTTTTACTCTTCGTTTATGTGACACCCACCCCCCGGCTGATTTTTCTGTGGGTCAGTGGCCACTGTCCTAAAAAAGGTTCCTCACCTCTGCCATAGTTTCCTGTGTGTCATGTGGGGATAACAGCAGTGTCCTGCATTGTGAGGGGGTTTAAGGACCAGCACATTAATCACTGCAAGATGTTGAGATGCTACATGCAGGTGCCTCAGATAAATGATTGATGTGTACTCAGATGGTTGTTTCCACCTGTGCAGGTCAGCTGACCATAGGAGGGGAGGGGAATAGAGCTTCACCTTATAAGAACTTGCAGCAAACTACTGAGTATGTCTCTGGTCCCAAGAAGGGATTGGGAGCTTATTGTTGTACTGCAGTTCTTTCCTTTGACTGTTCCGAGGCAGCAAAGATACAAGCTTCCCCTCACAATGTGATGGATGGTATCATGAACTGGTAAACACCAGACCAGTTGCTGGGATGCATATCTAAGCAGGCCTGGTTCAAGAAGAATCTAGCGCTTGGGCTGGGCAAAGGGAGGGTTTGGTGGAGGTCCGGGGTGCAAAGTGAGATTTAAACACTGAGAATTGTCTCTATTCTGTCCTGCTCTATGATTCCATATTCAATCAGCTCCCACGTGTAAGTCAAAGCTGATAATTTCCCCATAAAATTGCCAGTCCTGTAAACACACCCTGATGTGTGACTCTGGGCAATGACCCCAGATGCTCAAAGATATTTAGGGGAGTTAGACACGTTGGAGATTCTGGGCCTCTCTCTCTCTTACCACTGATAATAATTTTTTTCCAACAGGACCATCTGGAATATGGTATGAATGAGGCAGCAGCTGTAACAGCATCCCACTGGCTCTCCTATCACCAGGTCAGCCCAGGCAGTCTAACAGAAGCCAATACATGTCCTTGTCAGTGACGGTGAACCTAACTTCAGTCCACAGGACTCATGTAATAACTTATCTAAGTCTGATGGGGGTGAATTGCATTGTAAATGAGTCAATATGATTCAAACACAGTTGAAAGCCAAGCTTCCAAGTTCCTACTCAGTCTTCAGTGAGACAGATGCCCTTTTATGATCGCCGGGGTTTCTGCCCAATCAGCACTTTTAGGATTTTGATTCAGAGCACAGATATGGTGCCAGACCCAATGTCCTTCACATATAGGAGCCAACAGCCATCAGTTGGCAAGCTGACTGAGGGCCCCACCTCCATGCTCCCAAAAAGGGAGGGACCTAGAGAGGAAGGGTCATGGTTGGGAAGCCAGCCCTCAGTGCCGCCTGGAGTATAGCACACTCCTGCCCCAGCCCTTAGCTGCCTGGAGCATGCAGAGCAATGCTCCCAGGGGTGATTTAAAGGGCTCGCAGGTCCAACTGCCACTGTAGCAATGGTGTCATCTGGAAGACCCAGGCCCCTCTGAATCACTGGGTTCCAAGGTAACTGCCCCTTTTCCCTGCCTCCCTACACCTCCATGGCAGGCCTGCCTTCATGTGAGCAGGATGATTTTTCCTCCCAGATTTCAACGGACTTTTGATCTCTGTGTTAAGTGAGAAGGCATCAGATTATTGCACCATCTTGTGCAACTGCAAGCAGGTTTTCGTGTTTAAAATTTAAACATAGAAGTTCCTTTTGAGATGCTTTAAGGAGAATTATTAGCAGCTCCACTACAAACTGCCATTATCATTCACCATCAACTTTGCTGGACTGGTCATGTGATTTGGATGTCTGATTAGCACCTCCCAAAACACATTCTGTTTTCTGAATTGGAGGAAGGACAGAGGAGCTTTGGGGGCCAGCAAAACTGATATAAGGACGTGCTGAAGACACACATGAAAAAGTGCAGCATTGGTGTCTACACTTGGCAGAACCTTGTCCAGGACCATCCTCAGTGGAAAGTGGTAATCTGTGATGAGGTGGCACAATTTGAGAGGTCCCGCTGCAGTGCAGACGAGGAGAGGTGGAGAAGAAGAAAAGAGCATCAAAAACTTCCCCACGTCCCTCCAAGAGCTACGAACACCTTCCTCTTCTGTGATAAAATCTGCAGCTCCAGAATTGGGCTGATAAGTCATCAAAGGACTCACAGATAGGATGGTGACATGAAGCTGTCCCACTCGTTATCAAGTGACTGCCAACAGAGAGGGACATTTTTCAGTAAGAATGGGCGAACCAGCTGAGAATTAATCAGGAGAACCTCCAAGCTCAACCCTAATGAATAGTAACAGAGAGGGAGCCGTGTTAGTCTATATACTATCAAAACAAAAGAGCAGTCAAGTAGCACTTTAAAGACTAACAAAATAATTTATTAGGTGAGCTTTCGTGGGACAAACCCACTTCTTCAGACCATAGTCTTTGTTAGTCTTTAAAGTGCTACTTGACTGCTTTTTTGTTTTGAAACCTAATGAACTGTGAGAATAAAAACAAAGCAAAACAAAACAAAACCCCTTTGGATCACAGTGTAATTTATTATTATTATTTCCCTTTGTTCATATACCTCTGTACCTCTCGGTCTTTGAAAGCAGAGACACCAAATAGCTCCAGGAATTTGGTTCTCATGATAGACCCAGTCCAGAAGAAACCACACAGCATTTGAAATAATCCAGGAGACCCTGTGTGATTTGTATCTCACCTTTCCAAGCCTGCCGAGATACACACTCTCAATTGGTTAAATACCAGTGTATGTTCTGGATCCTCATCTAATTCAAACCTACCAACTAGCACTGAGCAAAACAGAGAAAGAAAAACATTCTGGGCATATTCTCAGGTATTTTTTTCATCAGTTTTCTTGATTTGCTTTCATTCCTTTTAGCATCTGTTCTTCAGATATTCTAGTAAGCAGAAGCCTGAGTTAGAGTTCATTGTAGTCAATGAGTGTTCTTCAGTGACTTCACCGGGCTTTGGACTGGACCCCAAGTTTAATGCCATAGAAGGAAGAGAAGGTATTCAGTCACACTTTCTATCAAGGCTGAAATAACTGGCTGATGTTGTAAGCACGTTACAGACAGCAATAGTCTGTAGGCTATAGATGCCTTTCAACCCATCAGTGGAAAGTCTGTAAATCATAGTAATAAGCAGCCACCTGATCTTTTGACACCTACAGCAATCTAAATCAATTAACTAATCAGTTATAAAAAGTCTCAGAGAGGTAGCCCTGTTACTCTACAGCTTCACAAAAACAAGCAGTCCTGTAGCACCTTAAAGACTAACATTTATTTAAATCTGAAGGAGTGGGTTGTACCCACCAAAGTTCATTATCTAATAAATAAATTTGCTAGTCTTCAAGATGCTACTGGATTGTTTGCTTCTTCTAAATAGTCTGTTAAAATTATTAACCTATGATACGTATACTTGAAACCTTAATAGAAAGTGTTACCAGTTATTTGCCAAAAGTTGACTACTTATCAAAAAATCTAAATATTCACCATTGAAACTTGACTCAAGGAACCATGCTCAGCCAATTAGGGACCAGAAACAATGCCATGTGACCAATATGCATCAAATCTCAAATTCTGGATCTTCAATATTCACTCTGAACTGCACATTCACAAGCTCAGACTAACGCTTATGGCAGAAACTATTCCATGAATAATTTCTAGCAGCAAATACAGTCCAGAAAATTATTATCTCTGTGGGACTGTCTTTCAGGGCTGAGCTGCCCAACGAGGGTCTGTCAGGAGCAAGGTGCAGAAGATCATGTTGGTTTTTTGTGCCAGGTCTGCCTAATTCAGGTGAGAATATGCTTGGCTTCGGACAGCTGAGCAGGCGTTTTAAGGCAGTCACAGCCCACAGGTTTTTGCCACTTGTCTCATAAGCAGCTTTAAAAATAAATTATCCCCCTTCGGCATTTTTGACACAAACTCTGCTTGGGGTCATAATGGTTTGACACAAACCATGCCTGGTGTCATGATCGCATAATACAAACCCTACCCAGCATCACTATGTCATGACACAAACTCCACCCGGTCTCATGACATCATGGTCGAAACTCTGCTGGGCATCACAATATTTTGCACAAATCCCACACAACACCATGATGCAGAAGTTCAAAACCCATACCTAGCTTATATTTCCTAATTTTATTGTGGGCTTTTTTGCCATTCTCATGCTTCATTCGGACAGTTTTTCTGACAGCATTCACAAAATAAAACTGAGCTCTTTGAAGTAACCTCAGTGAACACCGCAGTCTGCCTGAAGAAAATTCCATGAACCATCAAAGAAGTTTTAATCGAGGCTACATTTACACTTACTAAAAACTTTGAAATGGCCATGCTAATGGTCAAATCAAAAAATACTGATGAGGTGCTGAAATGCATATTCAGAGGCTCATTAGCATGCTGCCAGCCATGGCACTTCGAAACCCTGGTTCACTTGCCCATGGCTCGTCTACATGGTGGTTCTTTTCAAAAAGACCCTGCCAACATCGAAATCCCCTTACTCCTATCAGCTATAAATCCCATTATAATCCCCTATCAGCTATAGGACTAAGGGATTTCACTGTTTGAAGGGACCTTTCGAAAAGGACTCCCATGTAGCTGAGCCACACACAAGCAAAATGCGGCACTTTCAACGTGCTGCCGCTGGCGGCATGCTAATGAGCCACTGAATATGCATTTCAGCTTCTCATTAGTATTCTTCGATTTGGCCATTAGCATGGGCATTTTGAAGCTTTTAGTAAGCGTAGACATGGCCTGAATGAAAGCATCATTATGAATTCGTCATCCAAGCTACTCATTGGAGAACCTTTGAAGAACACCCATGGCTCATTTTCAGTCCTTCTTTTATTACCCCATCTCCTTTATATCAGAGTTTGCTAAGGATGCCACACTTGTGCACTCCAGAATGTATCTTCATTGTGTGCATATTATAGGTTCCTATTTGAATATGCAAACTGCCTGCCATGGGGAATTTAAAGACCACCCAGGACCAGGAGATCTACTCTGTGACAGGGCCTTACATATGTGTTATGAAACTATGAATATGAATATGCATAACTAGAAATGCTTTATGTAAAATAGTTCTTGGAAGGTATTATTGGGAACTTGTAATGACTGTTACAGTGTATCCAATATATTGATTTAGTGTTACAAGTATATTTGAGATATATGCACATACTAGTCTGTATCTGAAGTTAGAAATTAGATTTATTATCAACGTATTCATCCTGGGAAAAACTTATTTCCAGCCCATCAGGAACAACAATGAAGAAGCCAGACATGAAGCTAATAGCCCATTAGCAAGAGACAACTGAGTTGGGGACGACTGTCTTCTTGAAGACATGATACACTACTGCTGACTCATATAGTCTGTGACCATGTCACCTGATGCCAGACTCCATTTTGAATTTCTTGTACTTTTCCACAGAGGTGTACGGGAAGTGAACAAAAGCTTCTAGCCCTAAAAAATAATTAATTTTCAGCAGGCTTTACAAACCCCATGCCCAGAGCCTGGTTTTCTCAGCCAAGGCCCATGCATTATGCTGTCCACACATTGAGAATTTTGAACTTGGGACCTGCAGAGCTAAAACACGCACCTCAACCACGCCTGCAACGTTGTGGAGGTTGGGGTCCTCAATGTGCCCTAGGTGGTGGATGTCTGTTGCATCCTCCACAACATTGTGGAGGGCAAGGGGAACACCTTTGTGTGGGGCGGGGTGGAGGGGCAATGTGGCTGGCACCAGCTATAAGCAGCTGAGCAGCACCCCCATTGGCCAGGCCCACTAGGATGGCCTCCACGTTAGGGAGGCCCTCAGGCAGGACTTTGCAGATGGCTGCCTGTGACCCACCCCACCCCCACCTCCCATGCACTTCTGCCACGCACTGTCCCCACCACCACCACCACTGCCACCACCCTTGCCACGGCCCCCACCAGCACCACACCCACACAGCCGCCACCCACCAGCTCTCCCTGACGAGAACAGCATGAGGGGGCATATGGTAAATAAACATTTATGAACAACAGGACAGTATGTGCAACTATGTATGGGTTGGGGGGGCACAGTGTGGAGAGGGGTGGGGCAGCTCTGAACCAGGAAGCAGGTGGGGGAGCTCTGAACCTGGAGAGGGGTTGGGGGAGGCAGGCCACAAGCCCCATCAGCCCTGGGATTCCCTGCCTCCTTGGGTGCGGGGTCCCTGGCAGGGCAGGGAGGGGGCATAGAGCACTAGCAGGTAAGGCCAGGGGGCGGACTCCGTGGGGGGTGGTGCAGGAGCAGGCCTAGTGCGGGAGTCCACTGGGGGGGGACAGGAGGTGGACAACATTGTCCGCATTCTCCTGGAGCATTGTGCCAATGTCCATCAGGGTGTTCAGCAGCCTGTCCCATGCTGCCTTCTGCCTCTCCAGCTCGGCCTCCGCAAACTGCAGGTGCCGCTCAGCCACCTTGGCCTGGCAGTGGTGGTTGGATCCTCCTCAGCCTAGCGGGAGCTCTCCGGCTGTGGCCCCAGTAGTGCGTGGTGTGCGGAGGGGCCTGGCTGCCCTCAACATCTGCCAGGGGGCTCTCAGGGACCAGGGATAGTGCTGGGCTCTCCTGGTCCATGGATGGTCCAGCTGTATGGAGAGAGGGACAGAGTGTTGGTAATGTACTACAGCCTGGGGGAAGGTCTGGTCATGGGCCACCTTCCCCATAGGGCACCTGCCCCATGGCTGGGCATCCCATCTGATAGTGTGGTGGCCAGGGAGCTTCACAGACAGGTGGGCCTTCCCAGCCTGTGGTGCATGGTCCCCAGGTGCCGTCCAGCACTGACCAACTGCCAACCAGCATACGGCTTGTGGTGCTGTCTGTTGGGGGCAGGTGCTGGCCATCACTGATGGGCTGTCATGGGTTACCGTGTACCATGGCAGGCTGGCATGTGTGCAGCCCAGGACCACTGGTCTTGTGTGCAGCCAGTTGGTTAGTGCATCACCCCACCCCATGAACCAGTTGCACGCCCCACCACCCACGTACCGGAGGTACCCCTTCTCACTCAACCTCTCAGTGGTCACGTCAGCCTCCTGGGTCGCTGTTCTGGGCTGCTCCTCCACCTCCAACTGCAGCTCGTCCAATGATGTATTCAGGACTGTCAGAGGTGGGGGAGCTGTCCCAGGGCCCCAGGATGCCCCAGAGCTCCTGGAACCATGGGCAGGTAGCTGGGGCTGCCCCGGAGCAGCTGGCTTGGTCCCAGGCCCGGGTATAGCCCTGCCACAGTTCTTTGACTTACTGCATACCAGTTCTGTGGTATGCTCTGGGTGGCCCCTCAGGAGGCCTGGGCCAGGCGGGCAAATGCTGTGGCATTTCACCACTTGATGCTCATCTCTTCGAAGACCTCCTCCTCTTTCCAGAGGCCCAAGAGGTCCTGAAGGTCACACTCCATCCAGGAGGGGGCCCTTTTTTCCTCCCCCACAGAATCCTGGGAGCCTGGCAATGGCTTGGAGTGGGGGGTGGCCCTGGGGCTCACATGGGGGCTGCATGCTGGCCATCATGGCCTGCTGCTGCTCCTGGGTGTTGCTCAGAGAGTGCAACTGGAGCTAATGCTGAGGCTGCTCCTAGCACACTCAGCTTCCTGCCACGGGATTCCTTCATGTGTGGTGCTTTAAGGCAGCCAGACACAGGGATCATAGAGCCCTGCTGCTACCGGCTGGACTGGCCCTGCGCTCCAGCTGACCAGTGCCATGGCAGACCCCTCTTTTGCAAAAACTGGATGTGTAGCATCTACATGTGCACTCTTTCGATTTAGTTTTTCAAAAGGGAACAATCTTCCTGATATGGGATTGGAGTTTGGATTTTGACATCTGCACCCCGTTGTTTTGATTTTCTTTCAAAAGAAGGTGTTGCATGTGTAGACGCTCCTCCTGTTCTTTTGAAAGAGGGTCACATATTTCGATGTTTCATGCACTTGTAGACACAGCTCTCGTGAAATCAATTTCGAAATAAGATGTCCACTATTTTGAATTTATTTCAGAATAGCTGCTGCATCATGTAGATGCTAGGATAGGTATTTCAAAATAACAGACTAACATGGCTACCCTCAGAGTCTTGGGGGCTTTTTAGGTTAACTTGATGGGTTTGTAAAGACCTTTTGGATAATTTGCCTATTGACTCTCTATTTGGATAATTTGCCTGCTCATTTATGTTTGTTGCACAATATATTATCTTTCCTATATGAAATACAATTTAACAAACAGCCTCTGCAGTTCTCCTTCCTCTCCTTATCCACCCCACTAATATATAGCCACCAAATGCAATTGGAGAAATTACTATTGCAATATAACTGGTTCATTACATCTCTCTAGACAGAAGCATTTAACATGCACCAGGGCTGCCTAGCACTGTTAAATTCTATTTGAGCCAGGCACAAATGTAATCAGTTCTACTGTCATGATTAATTACTTGCTTGCATTAATGAAAGAAAGGAGATAGGGCTTCTCTTACTAGCACCTTGCAGAGGGCATCAGTGCGTTAAGCTGGGCTCAAAGCCCTATCCTAATTCACTGCCAACTTGTACCTGGTAAAATCATTTAGGGTCTGAGCTGCAGTCCATCAAAATTAATGGACAGATCCTCTCGTTACAAGGTTCAATGGAAAAGTTTCATTAGATTTCAGTTGTCCTTACACTTGTGGAAAGGGGGACTAATGGAGGACCACACTGGTTTTTGCACACTATTTGCCCAGGTACAAATGAAGCTCCAAGATGCAAGCTGTGGAAAATTAGGCCCAATGTAGTGTAGAAGGGTTGCTGGTAGTAGATGTCCCACATCTGCCTACTGCACCCTTGGAGACAGGATGCTGGGCTAAAGAAGAACATGAGAATGGCCACACAAGCTCAGACCAAAGGTCCATCTAGCCCAGTATGCAATATTCTGACAGTGGCCAATGTCAGGTGAATGAACAGAGCAGGTAAACATCACATGATCCAGAAGCTAGGGATACCATTCCTACCCTGGCTTATAGCCATTGTTGAACATGTCTTCCATGAATTTATCTAGTTCTTTTTGTGAACCCTGTTATAGTTTTGGCCTTCACAACATCCTGCGGCAAAGAGTATTATAGGATTATGCTTTGTGTGAAGGGCTTTCTTTTGTTTGTTTCAAGCCTGCTGACTATTTACTTAATGGTGTGACCCATAGTTCTAGTGTTAACAGCAGTAAATAACACTTTTTTCTTTACTTTTTCCACACCAGTCACGATTTTAGAAACCTCTGTCATATCCCCATTAGTCATCTCTTTTCCAAGATGAAAAGTCCCAATCTTATTTATCTTTCGTCAAATGGAAGCCGTTCCATACCTCTAATAATTTATGTTGCCCCTTTTTGTGAAACTTTTCTAATTCCAATGTATCTTTTTTGAGATTGTGCACCCACACCTGCAGGCAGCATTCAAGATGAGGGAATAATCGGAATTTATATAGAGGCAATATGATATTTCCTGTCTGATTATCTATCTCCTTTTTAATGGTTCCCAGCATTCTGTTTGCTTTTTTGAGTGCCTCTGCACATTGAACAGATGTTTTTAAAGAGCTATCCACAATGACTCCAAGATCTCTTTCTTGACCAATAACAGCTAATTTAGACCATGTCATTTTATATGTGTATTTGGGATTATGTTTTACACCATGGGGATCTGATCTGGGGTGAAGCCAGACAATTGGGTAGTAGTAGTAGGCATCCTTCAGTCTGCACAGACTATGGATCGCGCCCTTTAAAGTTTCAATTTAAGACTTCATTTACAGCATCTATTGTGACTATAAAGACCCACACGAGAGTGACAGTCCTTGCTGCATCTCTTGCAGATGTAGTGGGTGTCTGGCAAGTCCTTATTGTGCTTTCTGTGCGCTCGCTTCTCCTCTCCTAGCTGTCTGATCTTCAACTCGCTCTTCTGAAGGCCCTTGTGTAAGCCCTGCCTCCATCTGCCGCGGTCGTCTGCTAGTTCTTCCCAGTTGTCCAGATCGATGTCTACCTCTCTGAGGTCTCTCTTGCAGACATCTTTGTAACGCAACGGGGGGCATCCGGGGGGTCTTTTGCCAGAGGCTAGCTCACCATACATGATGTCTTTTGGAATCCTTCCATCGTTCATCCTGTGGACGTGGCCAAGCCAGCGGAGTCGACGCTGCCTGAGGAGGGTGTGCATGGTTGGGATTCCAGCTTGCTCGAGGACGGCTGTGTGGGTAACTCTGTCCTTCCATGATATACCAAGGATGCGCCTGAGGCAGCGCAAGTGGAAGACGTTCAGCCTCTTTTCCTGGCGGGCATACAGGGTCCAAGTCTCGCTGCCATAAAGGAGGGTGCTGAGGATGCAGGCTCTGTAGACTTGCATTTTGGTGTGAGTGTACAGCTTGTTGTTATTCCACACTCTCTTGCTGAGTCTGGACAGAGTTGTGGCCGCTTTTCTGATCCTCCTATTTAGTTCAGTGTCCAACGACAGGGTGTCAGTGATGGTGGACCCGAGGTAAACGTACTCGTGGACAACCTCTAATGTATAGTTGTCAATGCTGATTGATGGGGATTCAGCAACAACTTGACCAAGTATATTTGTCTTCTTTAGGCTGATGGTAAGCCCAAAGTCCTTGCACGCTTTGGAGAACCGATCCAGCAGTTTTTGAAGCTGGTCTTCTGTGTGAGACACTACAGCAGCATCGTCTGCGAACAGCATGTCTCTGATGAGGACTTCTCGCACCTTAGTCTTAGCTCTCAGCCTTGCAAGGTTAAACAGTTTCCCATCAGATCTTGTGTGCAGCAAGATGCCCTCTGTTGAAGATCCAAAGGCATGCTTCAGGAGGAGTGCAAAGAAGATCCCGAACAATGTCGGAGCAAGCACGCATCCTTGTTTGATGCCGCTCCTGATTCTGAAAGCATCCGATAATGCGCCGTCATATTGGATGGTTCCTCTCATGTTTTCGTGGAACGACTGGATCATCTTGAGTAACCGTGGAGGGCAGCCTATCTTGTGGAGCAGTTTGAACAGACCATCCCTGCTGACCAAGTCAAAAGCCTTGGTCAAGTCGATGAAGGCTATGCAGATCTGATCTGGGGTGAAGCCAGACAATTGGGTAGCTGGAAGTGATGTCTATCGACTTAACTGGCCACCCTCACGGAGATAGGTCAACTAGAGAAACTCTCCCATTCACCTCCCTTACGCCTCGTGATAATGAGGAGTACAGGGGTTGACCATAGAGTCCTGATAACTCGATTTCGTGTGTGCACAAAATTGAACCCTGGAAGATTGGCCCTGACCATGTTGACATCGCCTGGTAAGTATAGCCATACCCTTAGAAGTTGCCACATGAGCTGCTGCAAACTTTTAGTCCTTGTTTATTCAGTGTTAACCAAAGTTATACCACTTTAATTACACCAGTATAGTTAAAAACAGCACAACTCACCCAATGCAGACACAGTTATATTGGTATAAATGGGCTTAAACTGATATAGCTTTGTCATGATCCTGAGGGTTAGCCAGTAGCCTGGGAGTAAAAGGGTTAACCTCCTTAGCCAGGTGGGGTTGGCCTATAGGAATGTAGGTAAGAATTGAATTTTTGGCTCCTGCCTTTTCTGTTCTCTGTTCCCTTTTCTTTTTTCCAGCCATGAGGGAGACAGAGACAGAATATCTCCCTCCAAGAACAGGCCCTCCAATCTTCTGTAAGTAGGGTAAAGTTTAGATAAATCCGTTAGGCTTTATTGTTTTATAGTTTGGGAAGTGGGATCTGATGTCTGTGCACTTTTTAGAAATGTTCTTTTACTCTTCTTGTAACTAAGTTCTAAGCCCATGGTGGGGACTCCCCATGTGTTTTACTTAGTGATTCTTCCATCTAGTCATGAGGTTTGCAACATGAATATTGTTGTAATAATAAAAGTTCTCTCTTTTTCTTTTTATTAACCTGGTACTGGTTAATGTTTGTGTCATGGTTTTTTATTTTTGGGGCTGAGATTTCCCAAGTAGTCTCTCCCTGGTTTCCTTATTATTACTTGGGTGGTGGCAGCAAATTTTATCCCCAAAATCTAAGGTTTTAGGATTTTGGGGGGGAAGTTTATACCAAAACCTGGTAGATAAGGTTTTGGAGATATTTTTTGCTGGCCCCCACTTCTGCATGTCTTGCTAGAGTGGGGAAGGAGCCATGACAAGCTTATACCCAACATAAAGGGGAAAAGTTATATACTAGTCTAAGACACCTTATCCCAGATCCTCAAAGGTATTCAGATAGCTTTCATGGAATCCAGTCCGAGTAAGGAATCTATCTAGATACCCCAGAGGATGTAGAGGTTCTACTGATATAACAATACCAATAAAAAGAAACTACACCCCTAACTGGGTTATATCAATACACAAGCAGGGTATAGATTAGGCCTTAACTCCATGGTGCCCTCTGCTCCCAGCTTACTCACACATTTCTGTTATTTTAAAGAGAGTAGCCTGACATCTCAAAAGTGCCTCTGATCTCCCAGCTGCCACACACATGTCCCAAACTCAATAGAAGTCTCAGAAACAAACTGGGAAGGTGCTAAATTATTCACTCTGACATTTGCATAGAAGGCAGTATGTAGTGCTGTGCCAGAGCACATCAGAGCTCTGAAGAGCCCCTGGAGGAACCCAGGGAAACATCCTCTCTGATCATCTCCTCACCCCCCTGAACAAAATGGTGCTGTCAGACTTATTTTTTAAAGCAAAGTGCCTTAAGATGACAGACAGCTCCAGATCAGCACAGGGAAAGCAGCTTCCCAGAGAGCTCACGTTTCTCATGAGCTCTGCCACTGAACGAGTGATGGGCATGCAATAAACACGACTGAGTCACAGGCAGATTAGACACCTGGTCTCAGGCTGGGTTGCTTTCCTCAGCCCCCTGTTTCTGTGAAACAGGCTGCAGAGGCCAAACAATGGGGTCTCCAAAGACAGATCTGTTCTGGTGTGGCATTTTCAGGCTTAAATGACCCTTCTCTGCACGGAGAGAAAAATCAGCTGTTAAGGGAAAAAAGTAAAAACCCATTCCACTGACTCACAGTGTTATCTGTGCTCCTGATTTCAGCTAAAGCCTTGTGATGTTGGTTCCTTTCTCACAGACCCACAGTTCCTGCTGTTAAGTGAACACGAGACCCCACTTTTCTTTTTTTTTCATAAGTAAAATTCCAAGCATTATGGTTGCAGAGAAAAATTGAAAATGTGACCTATGTGCAGTCAGAAACCAGAAGGAAAATATAAAGGACCTAAAATGGGATCTTTATTTTAAAGAGCTCCTGGTTTGGGGGAGCCTCCCCTGTGGTTTCTCAACTGTTGAAGGTGGCAATGCTGTTACCTGTGTGATGTGGGGCAAATACACCAAACTGACACTAATTCACTTATTTTATTGTCCATCTCCATTTCATGGGCAAGGATGTGAAGTCCTACCATTTCTGCAATGCCCCTGGAATAGGACCCTAATTAACATGATACTCCCAAGCCAATACCTTGCTCCCATCCTATTGATTGCAATGTCACCACTTCTGAGATGAGCTTGTTTGCTCCCATTGTGACAGCACAGAACCATCTCGTGGCAGTGATTGCTGACAGCTTGCTCCTGCTTTTTGGTTTATCCCGTCCAAACCTTTTCTTTTCCCCTCAGGTTCTGCTCCCACTGGAAATAAGGCCTGTGTTTGACTCCTCAGCATTCAATGCCATGTTTCTGTGATGCTCTCCAGTTAAAAAATTATATTTTTTACAAATTTCCACTAAGCTCTGTAGGCCTGAAGAGAGGGTGATATCAATAGTCCATGAAAGAGAAAAGAAAGGAGAACTTACTTGGTTTCATAACTTAACTGATTAAAAAGAAAACATGGTTTCAAATATCTTTGGCCTAATGACCTTTATACTGTGTTTGGAATAAATATTTTGATCAATTTACCCACATTAATTTCCACTTTGCAATTTCAGGTTAGTTGGTTTCTCTGCTTGGTGATACAAGTTCTCATGAACATTTTGCTTCAGGTGTTTCATTGCAGAGTCTGGGACGGCTGGTGACTATTTTATTCTCAGGACTGTAGCATAGGGACTGGGACCCACAGTGCACAGAGGCAATGGAGAGTGGGCTTTGGTAGTGGCAGACTGTGAACTCTACTTTCCATAAACCACTACACTTTGTATTCGGTTCTGAACAGCTCTCTAAACCTATCTGAGGGCAGTTAATTGCATTTGTTATGCTTGCAGCATATACACAAAGAAATTAGATTTAAAAAGCATGAATACTGTTGCTAAAAGGATGCAGTGTAACATGATTTATTTCTTAGAATCCAGAATGATAACACACAAGAACCCAAAAACAGAGAAAAGAAACTAGCTGCTATCTCAGGCACTAATCAAGGCACTTTGTTTAAGTGGGATAGTTCTAGACTGACTCTGCTCATTGGCTTTGCTACAAGCAAAACCAGGAACACCCCTTCCTGCCCCCGCCACAGGCTTAAAGTCATGGCTTGCAATTCTACAACTGTCCTCAACATACCACATTGTGAAATTCCTGACACGTTCTACCAAGCAAGGGGACTTGACAGAGTGTTGGAGGAGTATAGCAAAGCAGCCATCAAAAATAGCTCCTGGGATTATCAATTTTAAATGACTCTCCAGACAGCCACCGGAACAATGAGGTTTTCTGTGCCGATGAGGGAAGCCACCTAATTTGGGAAGGGGACTGGAACTTTACAGCTGAGGACATGAAAAAAAGAGGCAGGAGTGAACTTAAGAAAGGGGGCTGCCCTTTAGCATGTCCACAACCAACACAGCATTAAAGCCAGAGTGCAGGAGAGAAGGGCAGAAGGGACCCTGCCCAGCATAAATTATCGACGAACCATGACCTGCAGAAGGTGGGAGACCAGAAGAGGGGAATGAACAATTCAGGACTCTTGATGTTTTAAAAGATCTGTAGCTCTCAAGTGCTTTTCAGACTGAAGTGCCTATGGTTAAAAAGGCCTTTGCTGAGTCTAGTTTCCTTGCTTTCCAGACACATTGTGCCCCAAAACCAGAAGCCCAGAGAGCCCATGACCAGGGCAGGAGTGTGTAAGTGGTTAGAAGGCTTGGAAGGTCTCAGATACTGAGTCTGAGGACTCAGACAGCAGGATTGCAGAGTCCCATTCCAAAGGAAGGGTGTCCAGAAAGAGGCTGGAGTCTAGAACTGCACTCTGTAAAATCAGAGCTCAGACCCACTTGACTCTGGAGCACACAACACAAGATGTATTGTCTTGTTTCATTCATAACAGATTGGTGACTGTATAAGGAGGACCTGTACAAATTTTAACTATGGGTTACTGTGAAAAAGCACCAAAAAGCCTTCTTGGCTCACCTATCAGGTACTGAACCAGGAACTACTACTACTACTTAACATTTGTACTTCATGTGGAGCATAAGTCATCTACAAGTCTTCTCCTCTTCACTCTGTCTTGGGACAAAACTTCTAGCTGGCTCCAGGAGTACATCAGTTATTGTCCTTCAGTCTCAGTAGACCTTCTCTATGTTGTCTGAGGTCTTCCCCTTTTGCATTTCCTTTGGGTTCCATGTGAGTGCTTCACAAACCATGCTGGATGATGGTTTTCTGAGAGTATGGCCCAGCCATCCCCACTTTCTTCTTGTGATTTCTATGTCAATTGGTTCTTGTCCTGCTCTGTTCCAAAGCTCCTCATCTGTGACAAACTCTTGCCATTTGATGTGAAGGATGTACCTCAGGCATATGTTTATGAACATCTAAAGCTTGTGATCTGAAGACATTTTAGTATGCCAGGTCTCACAACCATACAAGAGCACACTCTTCATATTTGTGTTGAAGATCCATGGTTTTGTCTTCACAAATATTATTTGTGAACTCCAAATGTGAAGGAGAGTCTTGAATAAAGCTGATGCTTTCCCTATCCTGGCACTGATATCCTTATCTCTTCCTCCATCTATGCCCATAATGGCTGTGTCTACACGTGCCCCAAACTTTGAAATGGCCATGCAAATGGCCATTTCGAAGTTTACTAATGAAGCGCTGAAATGCATATTCAGCGCTTCATTAGCATGCGGGCGGCAGCGGCGCTTCGAAATTGACGAGCCTTGCCGCCGCGTGGCGTGTCCAGACGGGGCTCCTTTTCAAAAGGGCCCCGCCTACTTCGAAGTCCCCTAATTCCCATGAGCTCATGGGAATAAGGGGACTTCGAAGAAGGTGGCGTCCTTTCGAAAAGGAGCCCCGTCTGGACACGCCACGCGGCGGCAAGGCTCGTCAATTTCAAAGCGCCGCTGCCGCCCGCATGCTAATGAAGCGCTGAATATGCATTTCAGCGCTTCATTAGTAAACTTTGAAATGGCCATTTGCATGGCCATTTCAAAGTTTGGGGCACGTGTAGACAGCCAATACTCCACAAGTAGGTAAACTGCTCCACATCTTCCAGGTCATCCCCTCCCAGTGTGATGGTAGTGTTGTTGGACTGGTTGATCCTCATTGTCTTGGTCTTTCCCTTATTAATGCTCAGTCCAGTCATTAAGGTAGCTTTGTTTAGTGTTATGGCCTTTTCTTTCATGCTTTCATATGTTGGTGTGAAAGGAGGGTGACATCATCAGCAAACTAAATGTCCTCTAGAAGTTTGAAATGTGTACACTGAATGCCCCATTAATGGTCATCTGTTGTCCTGTACATAATCCAGCCCATTGTGATCAAGAACATGATCCATTCCTTGTTGAGGTGAGGTGGCTTGTGTGTCTCAAGGACCCAGAGAGCTATGCCAGTGGGAGCTACAGCTCCTGGAAGGGTCACCCAAACTGGGCAAGTCAAAGGGTAGAGACCAGACAAATTTGTGTCACCTCTTCCTGAGGTAAAAGGGGTTGGCTTAGCGTTAACCGCCCTATCTGTAAAAAAAAAACCAAAAGTTACAAAATATCTACAAAAAAACCTACAACTACACAAGTCTTGGGATTAGCTGACAATCCACACGGCTTGGGTATGAAGCATGGCAGGTAAAGCCAAAATGAAACAGCCCTGCAGATGACTCTTCTTTCACCCAGGACAACCACCCAGTTTGGTACATGGAATGTTCAGACCATGTATCAAGTGGGGAAGACAGCACAGATTGCAGTGGAGATGAAAGTACAAGCCTGCAGTTTTAGGCTTGCGTGAGACAAGGTGGACACAATCTAGGCAGTTGTGCCTGGCAACAGGTGAAACCCTCATCTGTTCAGGACACGAAGATGAGGGTGCACCATACACAGAAGGTGTGGGCTTTATGTTATCAGGAGAGGCATCTGGCACTTTAATTGAGTGGACAGCAGTATCATCACACATCATCACAGCCAGAATCTACATCAAAGTACGACAGGAACCAGGGACTCATGATACTGCAGCTAGGCTAATCAAGCTAGCACAAGTCAGTCTATGCAAACTGGGAGCAGCACCCATAGGTCATGGTGGCGATGTAGCCTCACAGTGGCTACATCCTATGAATCCTTGGACATAGATGCTATATTGAGTGTTTCCTTGGTTATGATCCCATTACACCTTCCCCTTCAAACATCTCCTTTGGGCTACAGGCAACAGCAGCCCTAATCATGAAAACTGGATTGTTCCCTTTTAATTTCTCCCAACATCCCTTGCTTTCCCCTGCAAGTGTATGGGAACAAATTTATGTACAATATGCCTGAACTAATTAGTTTGTCTTGCTTTCTGATATAAGGCAAAAACCATAGCAAATGACATGATAGCAAAAATGGGGTCACCTAAGATTAAACTCTCTTTCCATTTACCTTGAGTCTTTAGCATTAAATTTGCCATACATATTATTAACCAATTTTAATTTTCCACAACATTGGGCAGTATCTTTCGCTTAAAGCCTAGGAGAATATTCATTAACATTCTCTTCCTACAGTTCAGTGTGACTGGCTCCTCATTTCAAATAAATGTGGAGCTTGCTGCCTTGCAAGACTTGACTAAACAACATCAAAGTTCCAATGCACATAAACACACATGCTGCTTGTTTTAGACTGAGGAATGCTTGCCACAAGTGGCCACAGGGGCTGGCAGAGAGCAAAAATGGAATGGACGTACCTCCTCATGCTTAGGAGTACTAGGAGTTAGAAGGGTGTATAGGTTTGTGGGGACAATGCTAAACTGTGACTCACAGGAGTGCAGTTCAATGGTTGTTTCTGCCACTGTCTTCCTGTGTGATGTTATTACTGGCCACTCAGTTCACCACGTGTAAAACGAGGGTAAATAATGAAGACTGTGTCCTCCTGTTCATAAGCTCATCTCCTATTGTGTATGTGCCTCACCATTAATTCTAGGTATTACTAGAATATAATTAACAATTAGAATAATGTCTGGGGGGCAACGATCCCAATGTTCTTCTAGACATAGAACAAATAATTTAATCCATTAACATCAATAGTTCTTCATTTACTTTCTTCAAAACATTCATGATTTTACAAACTTCTATTGTAACACTTGTTAGTGGTTTCTTTTCTTAGATGAACAGTCCTAGCCTGTTTAATCTCTCCTCATATGGAAACTGCCTCCTATTCCTCATCATTTTTGTTGCCCTTCTTGGTACTTTTTGAAATTCTAATATGTTTTTGAGATGGCACAACCAGAGCTTCATGGAGTATTCAAGTTATAGGCATTCATGGCTTTCTATACAGGCATTACGGTATTTTTTCCCTCATCTATTTTTCCTAATGATTCTTAACATTCTGTTCACTTTTTTGACTGGTGCTGTGCATTGAGCAGATATTTTTAGAGAACTATACACGGTGACTTTCAAATCTCTTTCTTGAGTGGAAAGAGCAAATTTGGACCCAATCATTTTGTTTGTGTTGGTGGGTTCATGTTTTCTGATGTGCATAACTTTGCATTTATCAGCATTGCATGTCATCTGCCATGTTGATGCTGTCACCCAATTTTATGATATCCCTTTCTAATTCCTAGTTTAGTCCAAAACAAACAGAAGTCTTGAGTAATTGTGTATCTCCTGCAGATGCTTCCACCTCACTGTTTCATCAGTCCTTCCAGATCACTTAAGAACACTGATCAGTGCAGGTTCCCATACAAATCCATGGGAGACACTGCTATTTATCTGTCTCCATTCTGAAAATTAACCATTCATTCTTACCCATTATTTCCTGTTTCTTAACCAGTTACTGACTCGTGAGAGGACTTTTCTCTTATCCTCTGACTGCTTGCTTTGCATAAGCGTTTTTCAGGGACCTTTTCACAGGCTTTCTGAAAGTCCAAGTATTCTAAATCCACTGGATCATCCTTGTCCATATGTATGTTGACACGCTCAAAGTATTCTAATATATTGGTGAATCATAATATACTTACTATGTTGACTCTTCCTCAACAAATCATGTATCAGAGTGGTAGCTGAGTTAGTCTGTATCTTCAAAAACAAAAAGAAGTCATGTGGCATCTTATAGCCCATGGGAGTGAAGTAATTCTGTTTAAACTGAGAACAGTTGCAGTTCCTGGGGTTTTTGTCTCTGCATATGGCTGGGAGAAAGACCCAGAGGGGAGAGGACTCCCAGGCAATTGGAATAAAAAGAAAATATCCTGACCATCATAAAATCAGCCATAGAGGTATAAGTACAAGGGTAATGCATAGTTGGATGCATTTAGATTTCTGGTTATTTTAAATTTGGATGGGCTGTGGCTTGTTACCTTGTTCTGTTGTTTGCTGCTCTTTTTTTTTCTTTTGTGTTGTTGTTTGACTTGAGATTTCCTCCTGTAACTTTTAAGCTGAATCCCAGGGAAATATTTTTCTCTGAGTGCAAACCCATGATTTATTTCCTCTTGATTTATGAATAAATCTCTGCTTTTTAAATAACAGATCTGATTTCTTCATCCTAAGAAGAGTCTGTTCCTCAAACCACTTGGTTAGCTACTGAATTACAGTTTTTTGTATCTGAGCTCTTTCCAGAGGGAGGGTTAAGAGCTGGGTGTACACCCCATAGGAAGACATATGAATGTATCTTTTTGGGCTAAGGGGTTTTTTTCTCACCAGGTGATGGCAGCAAAATGACCCGCAGGGCCAGGAAATCTGTGACCCTGAGCAGTTTTAAGATAAAGCCTGCTTACAGGTAAAGTGTTTTGTTTTTTAAATCCCCATGAGGCCTCACTTTTTGCACTCAGAGTGTAGGGTGGAGAGGAACCGTGACACCTGTGCTGTAAATCAACACATCCGTTGCTTTCAGAATTGACTGTGTTTAAAACTATTCCAATTCTTTCATGTCTCAGGGATTTCATCCCACTCTCCCACCTCTCCTGGGCTACGTCTACACGTGCCCCAAACTTCGAAATGGCCATGCAAATGGCCATTTCGAAGTTTACTAATGAAGCGCTGAAATGCATATTCAGCACTTCATTAGCATGCGGGCGGCAGCGGCGCTTCGAAATTGACACGCCTTGCCACCGCGCGGCGCGTCCAGACGGGGCTCCTTTTCGAAAGGGCCCCGCCTACTTCGAAGTCCCTTTATTCCCATGAGCTCATGCTGAATATGCATTTCAGCGCTTCATTAGTAAACTTCGAAATGGCCATTTGCATGGCCATTTCGAAGTTCGGGGCACGTGTAGACACGGCCCTGAAGATACAAAGCATAATCCTCTATTATGGTTCCTGCTTTCCACATCAATAATGAAAAATTCTCTTCCCACGACAAAAGGAGAATATTACTGACTACCCCTTGTGTAGCAGTAACACCCAGTCCTTAGCTGCAGTGTGATATTGTGGGCAAAGATGCAAGAACTGTACCATGCACGTAAGAGATAGGGCCAGGATGGGGAACACTGCTAGAGCCAAAATTATTTGAATGCTGAACTGATGAGAGGTGCTAGGACTAAGGTCCCTCCTAGAAACCCCGTCCCCGAAAGCAACTGATATGTGAACGTCATCACAGCACCTCCACCAAACAAGGACAGAATAAAATAAAAACTCAAGCCAACCCTGAAAGAACCTTTCAGGAGGGTCAGAAAAAGGTTTGCAGCAGATACAGACTAACAGCTATCTCTCTCAGAAAAAAAAAAGGTTTGTTTTCTTTTTATGTGCAAATCTTCTCACTTTCATAAGGAAAGGGCAGGGACCCAGATGCCCCAAGAAAGCCTGTTCTTATAGCAATTCATAGCCAGCCTATTTATAATGCACTTCTGTGACCCTCATCTCTTCCTGCATAACCTGCCCTGTACAGTTGTCAAGCCAGTCTAGAAAAATGTCCAATGTTTTGCAAATGGCTCAGCCCATGTACAGCTGCATACAGCTGGCACATCTTGTAGATGTTTGCACTTGTAGGAGCCAGGTCTCCAGCTGGCAATCCTGAGCCCCTGGTGACACACCAAACTAAGTCCCTCCTGAAACAGGACCTTCTACTTCCTTCTACTTCCATCTACTTCCAATAAAATCAACTCCTTCCATCCTTCTGAGCAACTGTGCTGCCAACATGTAATTGGACTCTCTCACCATTTTTACTATGTTTTTTCTTCAGGAACCATGATATTACATAAAACTCTTGGCTTACTACTTTTCTAAATGGAAGCATCTGATCCTGGTAGTTTCAGAGAAAAGCTTATATTACTGCAACCAAAAAGACAAATAAAAGGAACCCAGCAGTTATCACCCTTTATATAAAATTCTCATGAGTTTTGTACATTTAGGCTTGGCAATACTTCAGTCCCTAAACAATGTGTCCTTGCAGTACTTCTGACAGATGGCAACGTTAGCATTAAAGGGATCGTGCCTTGCACCAGTCACTTCTTCACTCTGGCAACTTCTACACTAGCTTCGTCCATTCAGAAGGTACATGGTAATGAGCGAGCTAGGAAGATGCTAATGAGGCACTGTCATGAATATGCAATGCCTCATTAGCATAATGGCAGCTGCACATGATTCGAAAGTGCTGCTTTCAAATTGCGCTCCGTCCATGTAGATTGGGACCTTTCAAAAGGACCCCCCCTTCAAAAGGACCCACCCCTTCAAAAGCCCCTTCTTCCTAAAACCAAATAGAAATAAGGGGCTTTTGAAGACTGGGGGGTCCTTTTGAAAGGCCCCCATCTACACAGCCAGCGTGCTATTCGAAAGTGGCACTTTTGAATTGCTCACAATCATTATGCTAATGAGGTACTGCATATTCATGGACGTGCCTCATTAGCATTTTTCCAACTTGCTCATTACCATGTACCTTCTGAAAGGAAGGGGTTAGTGTAGACGTAGCATCTAAGTCTTGAACCATCTTCTCCTGTGTCCCACTCCAGAGCCTTCACCACAGAATTATCCTTCCAGGCAGAACAACACAAATGATTAGAATTCTTGCAGCAATGCCTGCTCCTGAGGTGCTTTCATCCCAGCATACCCAATCATTTAGTGAAGTCTCCTAGCATTTGGGCACTAATTACAGCCCAGAGTTCTGAGGCCCCTCGTAGAATGAAGAGGTAAAAAAGACCACCAGCTTATCAAGCCCACTCTCTCAGCTGGTGCAGAATTGTTCCCAGAAGCAACTGTTTTACTGCCTCACCCAACCCTTTTGAAATGTAACTATCACTTCCCCATGCCAACTATGCCCCACTACAATGTACATTGGGCAGACTGAGCAAAATCTTCACCAAAGAATGAATAGACACAGAGTAGACATCAGGAATCTCAATCACCTAAGCCTGTCAGTGAACACTTCAGTGGAGTGGGCCATTTTGTTAAAGACCTGAGAATTTGTGTCTTAGAACAAAGAGACTTTAAAAACAGATTACATAGAGAAAGTGGTGAATTGGAGTTCGTATTCAAATTCAACACATTAACACTTGATATGAACAGAGAAAACAAATACCTCACCCATGACAAGGACTGCTTCCCGTCCTTTGATTCTTGTAATTATCTCAGGCAAGGCACTTAACATCCCCCATCCCTCACCCCGCTCCTTCAGTCCTATGTACTTGATTTGTCCGTTTTTATTGCAATTTTTTTGACCTCTGTACTTATAGATGCCAGTCTGAATTGGAAATACGATTGATCTGATGAAGTGGGTCTGTCCCACGAAAGCTCATCACTGAATAAATCATTTTGTTAGTCTTTAAAGTGCTACATTTCTGCTGTCTTGTTTTGTTAGAACACAGACTAACATGGCTACCTCTCTGTTACTCTCACTTCCCCATGTAACCTCTATCATAATCTAAAAGAGCTCACCTTTCTTCCGTGTTCATCATAGCAGTGCCACTTAACACCATATGCTGCTGTGCTGTAGCCTGGGGAACAGCTTTTCTTAGAGGCATGGCTAGTAAAACATGGCATCTGCAAAGCCGCTGATACCATGCCTCAGGACAAATGCAAAATTACACATACACACACACACACACACACACACACACACGCATCACTGGAGTCTGCTATTTATGCTATGCTCCTCAGTCAGAGCATACACTTGCCATTTCCTAAGTGGTTTGTTTTCAACTGGCACAGCATGCAGTTTGTGTAGATAAGCAATCTCCCCCATAGCCAAGACTCCTGAATGGCTATTGTCATGTGATCCTGCATCCAGGCATCACAGGATACTCCTTGATCAGGTCAGTGTGGGAAGGTAATGCCTGAAGACGATATGTCCATGGCTTATACTCCTCACTGATGTGTTTCCAAGCAATGTTTCCCTAAGCCCAGAAGTAATAGCTCTGCCGTTCTGCTCAGTATACATGGTTAGCTTTTGGTTAGTATTGAGCCAATGGCCCAATAAAAATGAGCTTTTCCACACCCATCCTATTTTGGATATGGCATTTTCTGCAAGAGTTGGAGTGTTTTTCTTAGTGTTGTGCCTGTGCATAAAGGAGTTCTGTCAGGCGCGTGACCAGATGTCCTGTTTTTAAAGGGGCAGTTCTGTATTTAAGCCCTCCTCCAGATGCCACAACTTTTTCTTAAAAATGGGCAAAATTTTCTGTCTCCTCCAGCCCATCAGTACCGGTGGGTTCTGCTGGAGGCCAGATCCCTTCTGGCCAGCCACCTGCCTAGCAGCGGTGAGTAGGGGGTCTAGTGGCCTCAGATGGAGGTGCACATGCAAGTCTGGTAGAGAGGCAAAGATGTCACACATACGGTCAGCCACTTCTGCTGCTCCACAGTGCAGTCCTGATTGTGTGCCCAAGAAGGGCAGTAGGATCCTGTCCCTCATCCCATTGCTGGCTGGCTATGGCTGAGTCTGATGTGTGTGGGCAGTGGGCAGTTGTGTTGTTTCTGCTGCCCACTCATCTGCCCTTTTCATTCTGCCATTCTCACATTCCTCTCCCTGCTATGCCCCTTCACTCTCCCAGCCTTGCTGCTCCTCCCTGTCCCACAGCAGAGCACACCCCACTCCCAGCACCGTGTGGAGAGGTATCAGAGGGGTAGCCAAATTAGTCTGCATCTTCAAAAACAACAAGAAGGCCTGCGGCACCTTATAGACTAACAGATATTTTGGAGCATCAGCTTTCGTGGGCAAAGAGTTGCTTAGTCAGATACATGAGTCAGGGGTTCCAGAGGAGGGGCTAAATTTATAGACCTATGGAAAGGAGGGAGTCCCAGTCAAGAGGAGGGCCAGAGTTGACAAGATTAGTTTAGTTACGGAGGATGTGGCTAATTATCAGCAGCTGATGTGGACTTGTAAACATCAAGAGAGGGGAAACTGCTTTTGTAATTGGCCAGCCACTCCCAGTCTCTGTTCAATCCTTGATTGGTGTCAAATTTGCAAATGAATTGAAGCTCTGCAGTTTCTCTTTGGAGTCTGTTTTTGAAGCTTTGATTTTGTTTTTGTTTTTTGTTTTTCAGAATGTCTCCTTTTAAATCTGTTACTGAGTGTCTAGGGAGATTGAAGTGTTCTATGTTATCATTCCTGATATCTGATTTGTATCCTTTTATTCTTTTATGCACAGACTGTCCATTTCAGCCAATTTATATTGCAATGGGGCATTGCTGGCACTTGATGTCATATATTACATTAGTACTTGTGTGGGTGAATGAGCCTCTTATGGTGTGGTTGATGTGGTTAGGTCCTGTGATGATATCACCAGAGTAGATGTGTGAGCAGAGTTGGCACTGAGGTTTGTTGCAGGGATTGTTTCCCAGTTTAGAGTTACTGTGTTGTGGTCTATATTTGCTGATCAGAATTTGTTTCAGGTTGGCAGGCTGCCTGTAGGCAATGACTGGCTTGTCTCCCAAGGCCTGTGACAATGAAGGATCATTGTCCAGGATAGGTTGTAGATCACTGATGATGTGCTTGAGAGGTTTTAGCTGGGGGCTGTATGTGATGGCCAGCAGTGTTCTGTTGTTTTCCTTGTTGGTCCTATCTTGTAGCAGGTGGCTCCTAGGTACATGTCTGGCCCTGTCAATCTGTTTCTTCACTTCCTTGTATGGGTATTGTAGTATCAGGAAAGTTTGGAAAAGGTCTTGTAGATGTTTGTCTTTGTCTGAGGGATCGGAGCGAATGTGGTTGTACCTTAGTGCTTGGCAGTACACAATGTACATGTACACAAATCATCTGGTGTGCTCTGGATGGAAATTGGAGGCATGCAGGTAAGTATAGTGGTCTGTGGGTTTCTGGTATAAGGTGCCGTTTGTGTGACCATAGCTCATCTTCACAGAGTCCAGGAAGTAGATCTCTTGTGTGGACTGGTCCGGACTAAGGTTGATGGTGGGGTGGAAACTGTTGAAATCAGTGGAACTCTTCAAGAGCATCCTTCCCATGTGTCCAGATGATGAAGATGTCATCAATATATTGCAAATAGAAGAGAGCTCTAGGGAACAAGAGCTGAGGCAGCATTTTTCCAGGTCAGCCATTAAAGTGTTGGCATTTTGAGGGGCCATGCAGATGTCCATAGCAGTGCCACTGATTCGAAGTTATAAATTGTCCTCAAATAGTTGTGGGTGAAGAAAAAGTCACAAAGCTCTGGCACCATTTGCTCGGGTCACCAACAGCCTGGCTGGCAGGCTTCTTCCTTTCCCCGCTGCCGCTGGCTAAGCCAGAACCCCAGAAAAGCTCAGAACCTTCCAGCATGGGGCTCTGAGGAGGTGGGCGGCCCTCAGTGAGGAAAGAACAGGTTAAGAGCTATTTAGAAAATATGGACATACACAAATCAGTGGGGCTGGATCTAATGCATCCAAGGGTGCTAAGGGACATGGCCAATGTCATTGCAGAGCCATTGGCCATTATCTTTGAAAACTTGTGATGATCGGGGAGGTCCCAAATGATTGGAAAAAGGCAGACGTAGTGCCCAACTTTAAAAAAAGAGAAGAAGAAGAATCTGGGGAACTACAGATCTGTCAGTATCACCTCAGTCCCTGGAAAAATCATGAAGGGGATCCTCAGATGCTTGGTCCTGATGAGAGGGCAGGGGACTGAACTTGCTGACCTCTTGAGGTCCCTTCCAGTTCTAGTGTTCTATGATTCTTTAAATGCACCTTTGCAGTGAAGAAAGCGAATGGCATATTGGGCTGCATTAGCAGGCGTATTACCAGAAGTGATTGTTCCCTTTTATTCAACACGCATGAGGCCACATCTGGAATATTGTGTCTTATTCTCACCACCACCATCCTCATGACAACGTGTTTGTGGACACATTGGAGAGAGTCCAACAGAGGGCAACAAAATAATTAGGGGTCTGGAACATGTGACTTATAAGAAGAGACTGAGGGATTTAGGCTTATTTAGCCTACACCTAAATGGGTGAGTTACTCCAGGGAATACGTGTAAAATGATCGATCCTAATTGAGAATGACGGAATTTATGTTGCTGAATTAGCCAGAATGATAGAGTTCCTAGTTCATTGCAGAGGAAGATACTGACAAAGGAATGCAAAACAAATGAGCTGTGTCTACATGTGCAAAAAACTTCGAAATAAATGGCCATTTTTCGAAAGAGCGGGAGGAGCGTCCACACGTGTAAATCTGTCTTTCGAAAGAAAATCGAAAGAACGGGGTGCAGACTTCAAAATCCGAACCCCCAAGCCCGTATCAGGAAGATCGCTCCCTTTCGAAATCATAAATCGAAAGAGTACACGTGTAGAGGCTCCACAGTCTGCTCTTTGAAATACGTCCGCCATGGCGCCGATCAGCTGGAGCGCGGGGCTGCTCCAGCCGGCAGCAGTGGGGCTCTATGGTCCCTGCGTCCGGCTGCCTTAAAGCCACACGCACACAGGAAACCTGTGGCAGGAAGCTGAGAGCATGCTAGGAGCAGTCTACACACGTGCTCCAGCCTGATGCTCCAGCACCCTCATGGCCGGCAGCCAGCCCCACCTGTGAGCTCCATGGCCCCCTTTGAGCCCCCGCGAGGCTCCCAGGGCTCCTAGGGGGAGAGAAAAAAAAGGGCTCCCTCCTGGACGGAGCGGGAGCTGCGGGACCTCCTTGGCCTCTGGGTGTGAAGCGGTGCAATGCCGCAGCCTTCGGCCGCCTGGCAATGGGCCTCCACACCAGGGGCCACCCGGAGCATACTGCAGAGCAGGTATGCTCCAAAGTAAAAGAGCTGCACCAGGGATATGCCCAGGCCAGGGACCAGGCCGGACACTCTGGGGCAGGACCAGCGATGTGGCCCTTCTACAGGGAGCTACAGAGCATCCTGGGGCCCCAGAAGAGTTCACCCCCCATGGCCTTCCTGGACACCTCTGGGGAGAAGCTGAAGCCAGAGGAGGAGGAGGAGGAGCAGCCTGGATTAGGGAGTCAGGAGGGCAAGGGGGCCACAGACTGGTTGAGCTGACCATCCTTATCCCCTCCCGCTCCTGCAGCCGGGCGACCGAGGGCCAGACATCTCCGGATGTCACCGAGGGACCCTCAGGTACATCCAGGGAGGGGTGTGCACCTATTCCACAGGGTGGAGGTGACGCAAAGGCTAGGTGCCCACACACAGAACTGGTGGTCCCAGGCCGCACACAGGCCAGCCCCTACATGGGATGCGGCACCCCGCGGTACCACACCAGTGATGCCCAGCAGCCCGCCCCCCCCCACCCCATGGACAGCGCCATAAGCCACACAGGGGTAGCTGCTGGTCGGTGCTGGATGGCACCCGGGGCCCACACACTGCAGGCTGGGAAGGGTCACCTGTGGGAGATACCCCTGGAATCACACTCAGGCTGGGAGGCCCAGTTCCAGGGGGGGCCAGTGGGCGCTCCCTGGAGGGGTCAGTGTCCCTTGAGGGGGTGGGGGCCCCACGGGGTGGGCTCAGGTGGGTAGGCCACACTAGTGGCATGCTCTCCTCCTCTCCACACAGCCACACCATCTGTGGACCAGGAGAACCCCGTACCATCCCTCATCCCAGAGAGCCCGCCCGCAGCTGTTGGAGGTGTCCGAACTCCACCCCAGGCAGCAAGCTGTCAGGGCTGTGGCCGGAGGGCCCCCCGGAGGGCCGAGGAAGACCCAGCCACCCAGCACCAGGCTGAGGTGGCCGAGGAGCACCTCCAGCTCACCCGGGCCAACATGGAGTGGCAGAGGTCGGCCTGGGGTAGACTGCTGGACAACCTTGAGGGCATTGGCCACACTGTGCAGGAGTACACGGACACTGTGGCCCACCTCCTGGCCCCCCCAGCATCTCCCCCTGCTGGCCCTGCCCCCTCCGCCCCCACCGAGCCTGCCCCCTCTGCCCCCACCAGGCCCACCTGCTGGCAATATTTGCCAGTGCAACTGGCACCCTCCCCCTGCCCCGCTGGGGACCCTGCACCTGGGGGGGCAGGGGCTCCAGGGGCTGACGGAGTTTGTGGGCCACCACCCCTGCCAAGGAATGAGCACCTCACCCCGCTCCAAGTTAGATTCCCCCTGTCCGCCTCCGAGTTAGGTTCCCCCCGCCCCTCTCCAAGTTAGGTTCCCCCCTCCGAGTTAGGTTCCCCCTGTACATATTATTTATGAACACCCAAGTTATATATACTTTTCTTTCTTATTCACCACTCCGTGCTGTGCTCCTCGGTGGCTGGTGGGTGGTGGATGTGTGGGTGTGGTGCTGGTGGGAGTGGGGGTGGCAGGGATGGTGGGTGACGGATGTGCATGGGATGTGGGTGTGCATGTGGGTCAGAGGTGGCCATCGGCAAAGGCCTGCCTGAGGGCCTCCCGAGTGCGGTGGCTGTCCCGGTGGGCCTGGTGGATGGGGGCGGCGCCTGGTTGCTCATAGACAGCGCCAGCCGGAAGGTCCCCCCCGGGGACATGTGCGTCCCCCTTTCCCTCCACAATGTTGTGGAGGATGCAACAGGCGCCCACCACCTGGGACATGTTGGGAACCCTGACCTCCAGCCATGTGAGGAGACACCTCCACTGCCCCTTGAGAAGCCCAAAGGCCCGTTCCACCCCATGGCGGGCGTGGTTGAGGTGCTCATCAAACGCCTCCTGGGTGGTGTCGAGGTGTCCCGTGTAGGGCCTCATGAGCCATGGCTGCAGGGGGTACGCCGCATCTGCCGTCATGCAGAGCAGCATGGTGACATCCTCCGCCATGGGGATCTCCCTCTGGGGGACGAAGGTGCCAGCCCGCATGCGGCAGCAGAGGCCGGAGTTCCGGAAGACCCGGGAATAGTGGGTGCGGCCGGCCCAGCCCACATAGAGGTCGGTGAACCAGCCCCTCGCATCCACCAGGGCCTGGAGCACCACCGAATGGTGGCCCTTCCTGTTCACATACTGGCCGGAGCTGTGTGGCGGGGCACAGATGGGGATGTGTGTGCCATCCAAAGCGCCGATGCAGTTCGGGAAGCCCAGGTCCTGGAAGCCGGTGACGGAGTTGTCCACATCCCCCAGGTGGACAACCCTATGGAGCAGCATCACGTTGATGGCCCTGAAGACCTGCAGAGGGGGAAGGGGGACACATGCTGTAGTGAGGGTGTGGCAGCCATTGCCCCCTGCCTCAGGCCCATTGTGCCCCCCCTCCCGTCTGGCCCCTGGCCCGTGCAGCCCCCGCCCCCTCCCGTCCAGCCCCTGCCCCATCTGACCCCTTGCAGGGGAGGGTTCCCCTTTCCCCAGCCCCCCTGCCCTCCCGGCCCCACCTTACCTCCATAAGTACAGCCCCGATGGTGGCCTTGCCCACCCCGAACTGCTGTCCCACAGAGCAATAGGAGTCCGGGGTGGCCAGCTTCCAGATGGCAGTCGTGACCCGTTTCTCCAGGGTGAGGGCTGGCTGCATGCAGGTGTCATGGTGCCAGAGTGCGGGGGTGAGCCAGAGGCAGATCTCCTCAAAGATCTGCCTCGACATGCAGAAGTTCTGTAGCCACCTTTCCTCACCCCACTCCCCCAGCACCACACGATCCCACCAGTCGGTGCTGCTGGGGTGGGTCCAGAGGCGTCGGGGCACCCGGGGAGATGCCCGGCGGTGCCCCGGTGGGGGGAGCCCTGTGGCCTCGGGGGGACCTTGTAGCCACCCGATAAGCTCAGGTGCAGCTGCAGCGAGGGTGCACAGCACTGCCAGCAGGGCGTCCATAGTGAGGGCGTCCTCCTGCAGAAGCTGTCGCTGAGCCTCCATGGTGGACATGAGTGGTGTCTGCTGGGCTGGAACAGGCTGGGCAGCACTCGGCTTGTGTGGAGAGGAGGGAGGGGCCCTTTAAAGGAGGTGGCTGGCTGCGGCCCTGGAAGGGCTTGTCGGCCATGAGACCCCGTCCGTGGTGTTTTCTGCCTCCCTTCTTTTGAAAGAGAGCTTGGAACCGTGTGGATGCTCTCTTTCAAAAGACCTTGATGGGACTTCAAAAGAGCAGATGGGAACGCTGATCTGTAAAATGGCATCGGGTGCTCTCTTTAGATGGCCGCTTTTTCAAAAGCCAAACTTTGATTTTCGCCCTTTCAAAAGGGCGCTTATGTGTAGCCACAGCTATGAGGATTTAATTTGCTCATTGAAAGTCGCAGAGGTAAGACTGAAGATGGAGACCGGAGGCATTCTATCCAAATTACAGGCGAGGACTTTGGAACAATCAATCAAAGAGGAAACTGCTGATAGAGGAACCAAGAAGAGAAGAGTGAGGGGAATTTGACAGCAGCCTTCAACTACCTGAAGGGGGGATTACAAAGAGGGTGGAGAGAGTCTGTTCCCAGTAGTGACAGATAGCAGAACAAGGAGCAATGTTCTCAAGTTACAGTGGAGGAGATCTCGGATGGATATTAGGAAAAACTATTTTACCAGGAATCTGGTGAAGCACTGGGAAAGATTACCTTGAGAGGTGGTGAAATCTCCATCTCTAGACATGGAGACGTTCTTTTTGCCCCACCACCCTCACAAGCATAATACAGTTCTGTGGTGATCTGGAAGCCTACTTTCACCATCTCAGACTCAAAGAATACTTTCAATACAACACTGACCAGCACACCGTTACACAGACACCCTCCCAGCAGCACAAGAAGAATAACTCCACATGGACTCCTCCTGAGGGTAGAAATAACAGTCTGGACCTATACATAGAATGCTTCCGCTGACACACACAGGCAGAAATTGTGGAGAAACAGCATTGTTTGACTCACAACCTCAGTCGTGCAGAACGCAATGCCATCCACAGCTTCAGAAACAACTCTGACATTATAATCAAAGAAGCAGATAAAGGAGGAGCTACTGTCATCATGAACAGGTCTGACTACCAGAAGAAGGCTTCCAGACAACTCTCCAATACCAGATTTTACAGGCTACTTTCCTCAGATCCCGCTGAGGAATGCACTAAGAAACTACACCATCTGCTCAGGTCATTCCCTACACAAGCACAAGAACAGATTTATACCAACACACCTCTAGAGCCCCGTCCGGGGCTATTCTACCTACTACCCAAAATCCACAAACCTGGAGATCCTGGATGCCCCATCATCTCGGGCATTGGCACTGTCATTGAAGGACTGTCTGGTTATGTGGACTCTCTCCTCAGACCCTATGCCACCAGCACTCCCAGCTATCTCCAAGACACCACTGACTTCCTGAGAAAACTGCAAGACATTGATGACCTACCAGAAAACACTATCCTAGCCACCATGGATGTAGAGGCTCTCTATACCAACATCCCACACAAAGATGGAATAAATGCTGTCCAGAACAGTATCCCTGATGAGGCTACAGCACATCTGATGGCTGAGCTCTGTAACTTTATCCTCACACACAACTATTTCAGATTTGGCAATGATATATACCTTCAAATCAGCGGCACAGCTATGGGTACCTGCATGGCCCCTCAATATGCCAATATTTTCATGGCTGATCTGGAACAGCGCTTCCTTAGCTCTCATTCACTAACACCCCATCTCTACTTACGCTACATTGATGACATCTTCATCATCTGGACCCATGGGAAGGAGACTCTGGAGGAATTCCACCAGGACTTCAACAACTTTCACCCCAACATCAACCTCAGCCTGGAACTGTCTACATAGGAGATCCACTTCCTGGACACCACGGTGCTAATACGCGATGGCCACAGCAATACCACCCTGTACCATAAATCCACTGACCACTACACCTACCTTCATGCCTCCAGCTTCCATCCCAGACACACCACATGGTCCATTGTCTACAGCCAAGCACTAAGATATAACCGCATTTGCTCCAACCCCTCAGACAGAGACAAACACCTACAGGATCTCTACCAAGCATTCTTGAAACTGCAATACCCACCTGAGGAAGTGAAAAAAACAGATCAACAGAGCCAGACGTGTGCCACAAAGCCTCTTACTACAGGACAAGCCCAAGAGAGAAACCAACAGAACACCACTAGCCATCACCTACAGTCCTCAGCTAAAATCTCTACAGTGCATCATCAGAGATTTACAACCCATCCTGGACAATGATCCCCCACTTTCACAGGCCTTGGGAGGCAGACCAGTCCTTGCCCACAGACAACCTGCCAACCTGAAGCAAATCCTAACCAGCAACTATACACTGCACCACAGTCACTCTAACTCAGGGACCCATCCATGCAACAAACCTCGTTGCCAGCTCTGCCCACATATCTACACCAGCAACACCATTACAGGACCTAACCAGATCAGCCACACCATCGTGGGTTCATTCAGCTGCATATCTACCAATATAATTTATGCCATCATGTGCCAGCAATGCCCATCTGCTATATACATCGGACAAACTGGACAGTCTCTACATAAAAGAATAAATGCACACAAATCAGATATCAGAAATGGCAATATACAAAAACATGTAGGAGAGCACTTCAATCTCCCAGGCCACACAGTAGCAGACTTAAAGGTAGCTATCCTACAGCAAAAAAATTTCAAGACCAGACTCCAAAGAGAAATTTCTGAGCTACAATTCATCTGCAAATTCGACACCCTCAGCTCAGGCTTAAACAAAGACTGTGAATGACTGGCTACATACAAAAGCAGCTTCCCCTCCCTTGGTGTTCACACCTCCAGATCAACTGCTGGTAGTAAGCCTCACCCTTGCTGACTGAGCTAACCTTGTTATCCCGAGCCTTGCTCTGGCTTATTTATACCTGGCCCTGCAGATTTCCAAGACCAGCATCTGATGAAGTGAGTCTGTGCTCACGAAAGCTCATGCTCAAAACTTTTCTGTTAGTCTATAAGGTGCCACAGGACCCTTCATTGCTGTTACAGATCCAGACTAACACGGCTACCCCTCTGAAACTTGACATCCCTGGAGGTAATTAAGTCCTGGCTTGACAAAATCCTGTTTGGGATGATTTAGTTGGGATTGCTCCTGCTTTGAACAGGGAGTTGGACTTTATGATTTCCTGAGGTCTCTTCCAACCCTATGATTCTATGGCTGGCCAAGACGAGCTGACTTCTGCAGCTGCCAATGCCCACATACCACTGGCACTGAGGCTCTGGAGCGGCAGGGGAGAGCAATGTGTCCACACTCAAAATTTGCAGGCTCCACAGCAGCTCTTTCAGCCTCTTCACACAATCCCACCTCCAACCCTATGTCTTGCCCCAGGGAGCACTGGGTTGCTCTACCACCTAGGCACCTTCTCCTTCTGAGCCACCACTGTAGCTGAGTTGGCTGACGTCTCTAAAATTGGGTTCCCTTGGCCCTAGTCACAATGTAGTCTTAGGGTTTGACCCTTTTCTGCCTGCACTGTAGCCTGGGAACAAGAGGCAGCTGGGTTTTGTCAGAGGCCAGCAGCAGCCTGGAGGGGTAAGCTGTCTTTCAACTCTGTGTGGGCAGGAAGAGACAAGCTGTTTCCAGCCACAAGAAAGGGCAGGGAGAAAGATGAGCTCTTCAAAGACAGAGGTCAGGCTTTTCCTTTTTACCTGTCCATCCCTTGTGGCAGGAAGAAGCTACTATCCTTTTCTCTTGTGCAGGGCAGAAAACTGAGGTCAGAGAGCATGGAGAAAGGAGTGTCAGGACAGTCAGTCACCCACCTCTATCCCAGGTGTGGTGTATGGAAGTGTGAGTGTACCATGCTCCCAATGTGTGAGTGGGGGCACAGGAATTCATGTGTTACTTCTCCCCATGTGACCTCTAAAGCATTAAAGATAAGAAGGTAAATAAAAAGAATCCAACTATGCTGTGTACCTTTTTAACAAGGTTCAGTCAACTTGATATTCATTTTAATGTTTGCACTGCATAGTTCTCATTGTTTGCTATTGAACTTCCTTGAATATGAGCAATTTTACAGGTGCTCCATATTCAGAATAGGGAAATATGGTCACCCCAGCTCTGTAGCCTTATTCAAGCTCCACAAATGGTGTCCTCAGACTGGCAAGCTTTATTGACCACGCCTTCATTTCATTAGCTAAACTTCCAGGCCAAGATTTTCAAAAGTAGCCTGTCCTCCTGGTTGCTTTAATTCTAAGGTGTCTCTACTTGAAACACCCAAAAAGGGCTGATTGTCATACAGCAAGTGTCCTGCAGATTCAGAAGATTGTGCCCCTTTTTAAGGTGTCTAGATGGGTTTCCCACTACTAGGACTTTGGTCAGTTCAGAACTTTAATGGAAATATGTACTGTGGTTAGTGCAAAATATGGGTTGGTTCCTCTAACAGCAGTTTCTTCTTTGATTGTTTGTTCCAAAGTCCTGTCCTGTAATTTAGATAGGATGCCTCTGGTCTCCATCTTCAATCTTACCTCTGCAGCTTTCTATGAGTAAATTAAATCCTCATTTGTTTTGCATTCCTTTGCCAGTATCTTCCTTTGCAATTAGCTAGGAACTCCATCATTGTGTCTAATCGAGCAACATAAATTCCATCATTCTTAAGTGGGATCGATCACTTTACACATATGCCCTGGAGTAACTCATCCATTAAAGTGTCAAGCCTGTATAGCCAATATGGCATTTGCCTGGGGTTTATAATCATAGAATCATGGAATCCTAGAGCTGGAAGGGACCTCAGGATGTCATCTAGTCCAGCCCCCTGCCCAAAGTAGGATCAGCTCCAGTTAAGTCATCCCGGCCAGGACTTTATCAAGCCGGGACTTAAAAACCTCTGGGGATGGAGATTCCACCACCTCTCTAGGCAACACACTCCGGTACTTGCCCAGCCTCCGGGTAAAGTAGTTTTTCTTAATATCCAACCTATTCCTCCCCTCTGTAACTTCAGACTATTGATCCTTGTTCTGCCATCTGCCACCACTGCAAATAGTTTCTCTTCATCCTCTTTAGAACTCCCCTTCAAGAAGTTGAAGGATGCTATTAAATCACCCCTCAGTCTTCTCTTCTATAAACTATACAAGCCCAAATCCCTCAGTCTCTCCTCATAGGTCATGTGCTCCAGCCCCTTAATTATTTGTATTGCCCTAGATGAAACCACTCCAGCATATCCACATTTTTTTTATATTCGGGTTCAGGGGGCAAAACTGGATGCAGTGTTCCAGATGTGGCCTCACCAGTGCCGAATAGAGGGGAACAACTTCTCTAAATCAACTCGAAATGCTCATCCTAATGCACCCTAGTATGCCATTAGCCTTCTTGGCTACAAGGGCACACTGTTTACTCATTTCCAGCCTTACATCCACCATAACCACTAGGTTCCTTTCTGCTGTAGTGCTGTTTAGCCAGTCAGTTCGCAGCCTGTAGCAATGCTTGGGATTCTTCCATCCCAAGTGCAGGACTCTACACTTCTCCTTGCTGAACCGCATCATATCTCTTTTGGCTCAATCCTCTAATTTATCCAGGTCCCTCTGGATCCCATCTCTACCCTCCAACATATCTACCTTGCTCCCTAGCTTGGTGTCATCTGCACAGGAGCAATTGCATCTTACTTTATCAAAGGCAGAGGAGAGGGTCACACTTAAGAAAACAATATACCAAGCACCAGAATGGGAATGTTGCATTTAATTATATTATGGTCACTGCTTCCAAGCAGTCTAGCTCTGTGCACCTTTTGGACAATATCCTGTGCACCACTAAGGACCATATCAAGAATTGCCTCTCCTCTTGTGGATTCCAGAAGCAGTCATTTAAGGTGTCAAGAAATTTTATCTCTGCATCGCATTCATAGGTGAGGGGTATGCCCAGTCAAAATGGGAATAAAGTACTTGAAATCTTCCATTATTATTGGTTTTTATTCTGTACCCTCTCTAATCTCCCTTAGCATTTCATAGTCACTATTGCCATCCTAGTCAGGTGATTGGTGACATAGCCTTACTACTGTATGCATATTACTAGAGCCTGGAATTACAATGCATGAAGCTTGTATGGAACAGTTTGGTTCTTTTAAGATTTTTTACTTCATTTGATTCTATACTTTCATGTCCAGTGCCACTCCCACACCAGCAGAACCTGTTCTGTCCTTCCAATAGATTTTTTACCCATGTATTACCGTGCCCATACTGTTACATCCCATTCTTGAAGGGAAGGAGGGGAAATCTAAAAGGAACATGAGCAACCCACTGAGTCATTGACACTGTAAAACTCTAAGGGGAAAGATTCCCGCATGCTGGTTTTTTTGGTTGTTTTTCTAGTTCTTCACTGAATCATGGGGCCCAATGCAGTCAAGTCATGGGGCCCATGGAATAAAGCAGTGGGTTTTATTTGGCCAACCTGCAAGAAATCTCAGCAGGTGACTATTGAGTCTGTTTCATCCAAACATAATCAAACTCATCTACTTCCGTTTTGTGTAGCTATGGTGGCTTATACAAAAAAATAAAACAAAAAACAGGCATGAGTACAGCTAAAGTGGAGTCCATCATCCTGCCCTGATCAAAGGATAAGGTAAAGGGAGCTCTGCGGAGCACACCTGTTGGCTCCGGGAGAAAATGGAGGTGAGACAGCCCAGTAACCTAGAGGGGTGTATTTGCCTGAGCTCAACTCCCCTGTGTAATTAACTGATCTCTGATAACATTTGTCTTGTCAGGTGGAATTCAGATTTTATCTTGTATGACAGCAACATTTACGGTGTTAATACTGGGAAGTCTGTAATTATGGAAACCCTACTTAATTTGAGAATTCTGCTATCTTGTCAAAGGAACTGACACTTTACTAATAGATTCTGACTTTGGGAAAATTATGTGCTTAAGAAGATGGGAGTTTAACAGACAAGATCCCAGTGATATTAATAAGAAAATGCAATATGTTGTGCTTTTGCTCATGACTTCCTCACCAGAAACTAAATATGCCAACTCACATTTCACCTAGAGCTATCAGGTGGGATTTGCAAATCAGCTTTAGATCTAGCCAATGGAAGAGCACAAAAGAAAAAAAGAAGCCTGGTGCTCAATGATAGAATAGGTGTGTTTATTCCACGAGTTGGAACCACAGGTGGGAGGAGCTATGTTGCTAGAGGTGCATATTCCATAAGATGCATAAAACTGAAGTTCCAAACATTACAGGTTGCATGGCACTTTTTATGTTGCTTTTGTTTTTGCAAGACCTTAGTGTTAACTCAGTAGCTGTGACCAATTTCCCTCTGTAGGTTTAATTTAAGATACAAATCTTGTGTGCAGAATTGTGTCTCATTTTTGCATAGTATTAAGCTGCTGTGATGTTCCTACCCAGAAATGATTGCATTTCAGTGGTGTGCTGTTTCCTATACACCAGTTGTAGCAGGCACCATAGAAAACTCAGCGTTTGCCAGTGTGCCAATTTTAAGGACAAGCCAATTGTTTTGCCACTGGCTGCAAAGATCTTGTTACATCTCAATGCCACTGGCCTCCCCAAGAGGGGAGGGGCAGATGGCTTCTGTGAAACTTTATCTTTCTCCCTCCCCTTTATTTTATTCTTATGACAGGAAAAGGAAACTCCAACTCCTCCTCCCCCTCTCCCGCATAGTCCATCTCTCCCATCCTTGTGAATCAAGTGTAAATGGCTCCACTATTGTGGTCTAGAATTTTAAATTACCACTCTGTGCATTGCCTGGCTTGCTGCAGCAGCAGTGTATGCATGGAGATTCAAATCAGAGGGAAAGTCCCCTCTGCACAGATGAGCCAGTGTGCTCCTCCAGAGAATGAAAACAGAACTGACCTGGAGCAGAGGCCTATGGGGCTAATGTGGTGCCCCTGCTTTGTACCAGTTCTATGCACAGCACGTCTTCACCCTATGGAATCATGTTCGCCCAAAGCCTAGTCTCTCTTTCAGCCTCCAACAGTGTTACAAGAGATGGGAGCTTCCTGTGTCACTGATTGGTGAGAAGATCCAGTATACTGGGGGAATTGGCAGATGTCATTGCTGAGCCTTTTGGCCATTATCGTTGAAGACTCTTGGAGAGCGGGAGTGATCTTAGATGGCCAGAGAAAGGCAAACATAGCACCCATCTTTAAAAAAGGAAAGAAGGACAATTCAGGGAATTATAGACCAGTCAGCCTCACTTCAATCCCTGGGAAAATAAAGTAGGGGATCCTGAAGGAATCCAGTTTGGAGCACTTGGAAGAGGGGAAAGTGATCAAAAATAGCCAACACGGATTCACCAAGGGCAAGTCATGCCTGACCAATCTGATTAGCTTCTGTGACAAGGTAACAGGCTCTGTGGACATGGAGAAGTCAGTGGATGTGATATACCTAGACTTCAGCAGAACTTTTGAAACAGTCTCACACAACATTCTTGCCCATAAGATGAGGAAGTATGAGCTGGATACATGGACTATAAGATGGATAGAAAGCTGGCTTGACAGTTGGGCCTAATGGGTAGTGATCAATGGCTCAGTATCTGGATGGTGGTCAGTTTCAAGTGAAGTGCCCCAAAGCTCAGTTCTTGGGCTAGTGTTATTCAACATCTTTATTAATGACCTGGATGAGGGACTGGATTGCACCCTCAGCAAGTTTGCAGACAACGCTAAGCTAGGGGGAGAGGCGGATGCATTGGAGGGCAGTAACAGAGAGGGAGTTGTGCTAGTCTATATACTATCAAAACAAAAAGGCAGTCATGTAGCAGTGTAAAGACTAGCAAAATAATTTATTAGGTGAGCTTTCATGGGACAGACCCACTTCTTCAGACCATAGCCAGACCAGAGCAGACTCATTATTGAAGGCACAGAGAACTAAAAACAGTAATCAAGGAGGACAAATCAGAAAAAAATGATCAAGGTGAGAAAATCAGAGAGAATAGGAGTAGAAGGGAGGGACGGTCAAGAATTAGATTAAGCCAAGTATGAGGGTAGAGATAGGATCCAGAGTGACCTGGATAAATTTGAGTATTGGGCCAAAAGAAATCTGATGCAGTTCAACAAGGAGAAGTGTAGAGTCCTGCACTTGGGATGGAAGAATCCCAAGCATTGTTATAGGCTGGGGACTGACTGGCTAAGCAACAGTACAGCAGAAAGTGACCTATAAGTTATGGTGGACAAAAGGCTGCACATGAGTAAACAGTGTGCCCTTGTAGCCAAGAAGGCTAACGGCATGTAAGGGTGCATTCAGAGGAGCATTTCCAGTAGATCTAGAAAGGTTGTTGTTCCCCTCTATTCAGCACTGGTGAGGCCACATCTGGAATATTGTGTCCAGTTGTGGGCTCCCAGTATAAAAAGGATGTGGATGTGCTGGAGCAGGTTCAGTGAAGGGCAACAAAAATGATTAAGGGGCTGGAGCACATGCCCTATGAGGAGAGGATGAGGGACTTGGGCTTTTGTAATTTACAGAAGAGAAGACTGAGGGATGATTTAATAGCAGCCTTCACCTTCCTGAAGGGGAGCTCTAAAGAGGATAGAGGGAAACTGTTCTCAGTGGCATCAGATAGCAGAATAAGGAGCTATAGTCTGAAGTTACAGGAGAGGAGTAGGTTGGATATTAGGAAAAACTACTTCATCACGAGGGTGGTAAAGCATTGGAATGCATTGCCTAGAAAGGTGGTGGTTTCTCCATCCCTACAGGTTTTTAAGTCCCGGCTTGATAAAGTCCTGGCTGGGATGACTTAGATGGGGTTGATCCTGCTTGAAGCAGGGTGCTGGACTAGATGACCACCTGAGGTCCCTTCTAGCTCTACGATTCTATGATAAGTGACCTCCTGGGACGCTGGAGGGGGTTTGACCATGCCTCCTGGCCTACATCCATATAAAGGACAGGCAACGGAAGGATAGAGGCGGTAGGTAGAAGCACCTGTGACCAACAGTGAGAATTGAACCCTTAGTCTGCAGCACAGATGCTGGAGCTTCTAGTTTTTGAGCCAGTAGCACCTAAAGCAAACCCTCATTAGCCACTAGAGGGAGATAAAGACACACTTTTAGTGTGGCCTAGACCAGGATTTTATCCTGGATGCTGGTCTTCTGTAATATGCCTCACTTGTACACCAGGAATCACACAATCTGATGCATTCCCAGGAGCAAGGTACCCACCGTGATGATCCAAAATCGACTACAGTCTGTGGCGGCCCTAGCATGGTCAATCCTAGTTCTTTGTTCTCTTTCAGGCTAATACTGTTGCGCATATTCTAATGAAGTTCAGTGTTAGAAAAAAGCACCTTTTTCTGTGGTTCTTTGCCATTATCACATGACAGCCCTTAGTGGAAGCCTTTTCCACCAAGGTCCTCAGTCTTCACTGCAAGCGAGAGCCTACGTGTTTATAAAAATCAGCTGGATACAAGTATAGAAGAAACACTACTATGAGGTACCTGTGTGTAATGCGGTAGGTATACCATACAGACAGTGAATGGATTAACTGGCAGGCTCACTGAAGCTACCTGTTTACATCTGGAGAATGGGCGGAGCCCAGCTGAAGAAGACTCAGAGGTGGGGAAGGAGTTGGTGGTTAGTATAACAAGTGGTGATCCAACGCAAAAGGGGACTAGGCCATTCTTGTCAGTGGACTGCAGTGAAGTTGACAAGCTGGGGAAAGAGGCCTACAGGACAATTGGCCAGAGAATTTTCTTCTCTTGGCCTCTTGCCAAACTTCTGTACTGAGGGAACTCCTCAGAGATCAGGAAAAACATGAAGCAGCCACTGGGATAGGATGAGCCCCAGTCTGAGCCTTGGGCTACATCTACACGTGCCCCAAACTTCGAAATGGCCACGCAAATGGCCATTTCGAAGTTTACTAATGAAGCACTGAAATGCATATTCAGAGCTTCATTAGCATGCGGGCGGCAGCCGCACTTCGAAATTGACGGGAATAAGGATTGATGGGAATTGATGGGAATAAGGGGACTTCGAAGTAGGTAGGGTCCTTTCGAAATGGAGCCCCGTCTGGACGAGCCGCGCGGTGGCAAGCCACATCAATTTCAAAGTGTGGCTGCCGCCTGCATGCTAATGAAGCGCTGAAATGCATATTCATATGCAATATGCATTTCAGCGCTTCATTAGTAAACTTCGAAATGGCCATTTGCGTGGCCATTTCGAAGTTTGGGGCACGTGTAGACACGGACTTGATAACAGAGCAGGGGCTGAAGTGCCAGGAACAGAGCCCTGGAGACATTCAGTTAGAAACAGGGCAAAGGAGACTTGAGAGGGATGATAGCTCAGGCATGAGGAGGGCAGAAGTTGGAGTAAGGCAACTGTGGTTTTGGTTTGTGATTTGTCGGCAGATGTTAAGGAAGAGCCCTGCCAATCCCAGCCCTGAGAGAAGGAAGAACCTGTGGGAAGCCTGGGAAGATAGGGAGGCTGCCCCATTTGAGGAAAAAAGACATCTCTGCCAGGGGGTCCAGGCTGCAGGAGAGGTTGTGCTGTCTGGCTAAGATAAGAAGAAGCCCAGTGCTGGAGAAGAGGGCACGTTTAAATAGACAAACCTTGACCATGTCCCTGGCCAGAGATGAGGGAGGGCCTCGGTTTCCCTAACAGTCCCTGGGAATGGTGGCAAGAAGACCAGTGAACTGACAGAAGGGGATTAGAAGACATGAAAATGATCAGTGGGAGTGTGTAAGGATCACAGAACTCAAGGTCAGGTTCAAAGGGCATTAAATTTCTGTGTTTTGGTCTCCTGTTACCATGGAAGGCCTGGAGCTACAAGAGATCTGACCAGAGGGTTGAGTCACAGGAGACAGACCCTTCAGCAGCTGTCAGCTTGGGGCTACAAATTCAGGAAGCTTCCAATGCCAGGGGAGAGTGCCAGCTGTGAACTGATTCCTCTACCCATGTTTGAAAAGATTTGCTGAACTACTTGAGTCCAGGTCAGAAACAGGGTTAGGTTTAAGGCTATGGCTACACTACAGCAGTCCTTTGAAAGACTTTCCTTCAGAAGATCTCTCCTGACAAAAAAACTTCTTTCAAAAAGATCAAAACCACACATGAAAAAGCAAATGAAAAAATCAATCCACTCTTTTGATAGAAAGCGGCCATGCCCTGGCCACTCTTTTGAAAGAATGGGACAGAAAATGTCATGGATCAAAAAATTCAGTGCCATGGAGGACTGCTCTTTTGAAAAAATGGCTCCAGGGGCATCTACACATGTTTTTTTCCAAATAACCTTTTGGAAAAAGGTGTTCTTCCTCATCTGGGAGTGGAAGAGGGCTGCCAGAAAAAGTGCCATGATCTTCTGATTTAATATCGAAAGAATGCATTTTGTGTGTAGATGATCTATGGGTTTTTCAAAAGAGCCCTGGCTTTTTTAAAAAAATCCATTAGTGTAAATGTAACCTAAGGCTGAGTCTAAACTATGAGATAAATTCAAATTTATTAATATCAATTTTGTAATTCTGGAATTTATAAGTTCGAATTTGATCATAAAGTTGACTTATTGCTGCCACACTCAATTGTCAAACATTGAGGCTACGTCTACACGTGCACCCAACTTCGAAATAGCTTATTTCGATGTTGCAACATCGAAATAGTCTATTTCGATGAATAACGTCTACACGTCCTCCAGGGCTGGCAACGTCGATGTTCAACTTCGACGTTGCTCAGCCCAACATCGAAATAGGCGCAGCGAGGGAACGTCTACACGCCAAAGTAGCACACATCGAAATAAGGGAGCCAGGCACAGCTGCAGACAGGGTCACGGGGCGGACTCAACAGCAAGTCGCTCCCTTAAAGGGCCCCTCCCAGACACACTTTCATTAAACAGTGCAAGATACACAGAGCCAACAACTAGTTGCAGACCCTGTATATGCAGCACGGACCCCCAGCTGCAGCAGCAGCAGCCAGAAGCCCTGGGCTAAGGGCTGCTGCCCACGGTGACCACAGAGCCCCGCAAGGGCTGGAGAGAGAGTATCTCTCAACCCCCCAGCTGATGGCCGCCATGGAGGACCCCGCTATTTCGATGTTGCGGGACGCGGATCGTCTACACGTCCCTACTTCGATGTTGAACGTCGAAGTAGGGCGCTATTCCCATCCCCTCATGGGGTTAGCGACTTCGACGTCTCGCCGCCTAACGTCGATTTCAACTTCGAAATAGCGCCCAACACGTGTAGACATGACGGGCGCTATTTCGAAGTTACTGCCGCTACTTCGAAGTAGCGTGCACGTGTAGACGCAGCTTGAGTGTTGCAGTAGTGCATTGTGGGAGTCTATCCCACAATACCCACATGCCTATAACATTCTGGGTATGCTTTCTGATCTTTGACATCATCTTCCCACATTGCATTTTCCTCATTCCCCACCCCCCATGGTAATCAAACATCTTTTTTTTCTTGTTGGAAGGAAGGAAAAGTAGGTTTTCCACAGAGATGGCAAAAAAGCTTACAAAATGTCTTTCTTCCCTAGTTGAATTCTAAACTGGCCATCCAGTGAGTGCCCCCCTCCCATGGTTGCATCTGATCCCTGAACTAATACATGGACCTGGACTGTATTCTCAAAGTTAGAAGAAAGAGGATAGAAAAGTTTAGGAAAAAAGATTTTTGACTTTCCTCTCCACTACTCAGACATTGTGAACACGGGTGATGGCAGTGAAACATCATACACTGCATTTATAACACAAACAGAAATCTCAGCTAGACTTCCTCCACCCCGCATGTTTCTGAGAGGATCAAAGCATGATGAAAGATGGGAGATGTTAGCAAAAAGATTTTATAACCAAATATCAAACAAGCAGGTGTCTGCAATGGACAGAAAACTCTTGAAAATATTTTTGGCAGGGTGTGGGGGGTGACGTGGTCTGCTGCTGCAAAGCCTCTCGGAATCTTGAAGTGGCTGAAGTAGTCCCCTTGACTATCTTAGCCTTTGAGGGAGACTCCCCCCCTGGCAGCAGCAAGCCCTCAATTATCTTACCAGCTGGTAAGACTTCCCCTCGGTGGCTGCAAGCGCCAGTGGTCCCATGCTAGGGGCATGGAGGGGGGTTCAGTGGGGGGCCAGGTGAAGTGGTCCCTCTTGAATATCTTAGTCACTGGGGGAGACTCTCCCAGTGGCAGCAAGCCACCAAGTATCTTTAGCCACCGCGCACAATCTATGACATGGTGCTGCCTGGCAGCATGGTCAGCACCAATTGGCAGGCATGTCCTTTTATTGGGTTGGGGGCTACCTGCATGATGTGGCTGAGCACAGGAAAGACCCTGACTGCACAGCACCTGTGGGGGAGGGAAGGGAGTTTGCGCACAAATGTAAACCACTGAGAGAAGTCTCTCAGTGTCTCATGCAAGCACAGCTCCCACAACAGCCTTGTTGCCATGTGGTATGATGTGGCAGCAGCAGGCGCTGCAGAAAAAAATAACAGGTGTAGAGACAAAACCACAGACTTTGTGCTGGGGCTATTTGTAATGGGTAGATGCGCTCGCAGTGCTAATAGCAAAGCAAGAAAGACATTTCTCATTCTCTCATACAAACAACCACAGGCTTGCTGCTCCCGCTTTGAAATTCACAGTCTTCCTGTTGCTAATTCTGGAGCACCTGGAGGGTAGCGTCCAGAGTGGAGCACTGAAGGGCATTGTGGGTTACATATGGGACACCTCTGGAGGCTAAGAACTTTGATTTTAAGACATGGTACTTCCACACTGGCCTTTAATTGTACTTTTGAACTTGAGCTTGACCTGTCAGGTAATGGCAATATTGTAATCTTGATATTAGTGCTCTGAAAATTGAGCTAATGGTATTTAAAGTGAAGACAGTCACATAGTAATATCAGGTTACCTGCCTTAAATTTGAATTTATCTCATAGGGTAGACTCAGCCTAAGACTATAGGGTCACCTGTTCCATGCTACAATACCTAGATTGCATCCCACTATCTTTTAAGCTATTTCTAAAGAAAACATAGCTGTCAAACCCACATATTTTTCATGTGAATTGAAGCCTTGTGCCATGCAAACCGTAACGATACCTGTTTGTGCATATTTCTGGGACTACCAGGTGAATCAAAGAAAGAACTAAAATACTTCAACAGTCTGCAAAAGTCAATTGGAAGTCAAAACTTATATACTCAGAGTTTAATTAGTATTTGCAGTGCAGTGGTACCTAGATAGGCCTCACCTTTAGTCTGGCCCCCTGTGCTAGTGTTGAAGCCAGTATGTAATACGAGATGCTTTAACTATCTTACAGTCTAAATAAAGACACTGTCAGGATTACAGTGCACTTGTAGCCCATACCTACATGACTGGCATTCTGTTCCCACCTAGTGGCCAACCCCGATAGAAGTTTATCAGCTTTCTACAGGTCTGATCAGGTAGAAAAAAATTTTTTTTGGTAGTTCAACAGATTGTAGATTCAATCCCTATTGGTGACTAGGCAGAGTTACTGCATGATGTGCTTCCATTCTGCTTTTCACTAATGACAGGTGATTCTCAGCTTGCCACAAATCTCTGCCTTATATCTGGAACCACATGATCCAATTAATGTGATTTTTGAACTAATAATACCTATTGGTTCCAAGATTCAAAATCTTCCACTAGGTTCTCCATTTGAAGAAGAGTGTTTGCCTAACTCTCATAAATGCATTAGCTGAGAACTGGAAAAGAAACTTCATTCAATCCTGATTTACTGTTCTGTTCAAGAGGGTTATATCCCATATGTCCACTGTCCATGGATATTTATCCATGGACATTGAAAAAGAACTAGGGTCCAGAGTGGATCACAAACTGAATATGTGTCAACAATTCAATACAGATGGGAAGAAGTATCATTGTGGAGGACAGGGAATGCTTGTATGATTGTCAGATGGAAAGATATGGATACATTGGAGAGTCCAGAGGAAAACAACAAAAATGATGACAGATTTAGACATCTTGCCCTACGTCCCGGCATTGTTAGTTGGAGAAAAGACTGAGGTCCCTGATACTGCCCTTCAAATATGTTAAGGGCTGTCATAAAGAGGACTAGGATGGCTGTTCTCCATGTCCAAGATAGGGCAAGAAGTTTAATCTTCAGTAAGGAAAATTTAGGTTAGATTTTAAGAAAACTTTTCTAACTAGAAAAGTGCAGTTCTGGAATAGGCTTCTGTAATGTTATTGGATTCTGAAGTGAACATATAAATCATTGTTGCAATCACTGATATGTGTTTGCACCAAATCTTCTGCCAAGTGGGCCAAGTGAGATGTGTATTCAAAACTTATGATTCACTGATTCTGTTTATACTGCTCCTGTGCATGTAATATTTTTTGTATTTGAATTTTAGTATCAGCTCTGTAATAGTATTTCAAATGTTTGCTTCTGAGAGATATCAACATGAAGTTTGGCCAGCCTATTCCAAAAGGGCTGCTAGTCGAGTGAAGAGGAATACTTGACTGACAGTGTGCCTTAAAAGGCACCAGTCCACATCTGATGAACTTTTCTGTGAGCAGGCCACCATACATCTGAAAAGGGACTAAATCATGCATGGGCAAGTGACTTGCTTATATGACAAACTCCATCTTGGGCATATTTTCACACAGTGAGAATAATGGAATTCCCTCCATATTGTTAAGGTTATAGAAAGGTCCCTAGAGGTTCCTCCATCTTTGTCTTCATTCCAGCTTATCATTTCAGCAGCATGTTCACAATGAAGTGAGCCCAAAAGGACTGATGACCCATCCTAACAAAGGATGGATTCCATAAACTTAAAAAACAGCAAATTAATCCATCACGGCTACAAGCCTGCATCTAAAACTCTATAAGTGGTGTGTGTAATTTGAGTGAAGACAGAAATTGATAGACAGCTCAGGGAAGAACAGGCCGGCTTCTGAAGTGAAAGATCGTGTACTGACCAAATAGCAACTCTCAGAGTGATCATAGGATAGTCGCTCAAATAGAACTCCCCCTTGTATACAAACTTCATAGACTTTCAAAAAGCCTTCAACTGCTTTCATAGAGACACTTTGTGGAAACTGCTGCAAGACCAACGTATGAAAGCATGAGAAGGAGGTCACAACACTAAACAAAACTGCCTCAGTGATGGACTGAGCATTAATAAGGGAACGACCAAGACAATGAGGATCAACCAGTCCAACAACACTACCATCACACTGGGAGGGGATGACCTGGAAGATGTGGAGCAGTTTACCTACTTGGGAAGTATTATGGACAGAGATGGAGGAACAGATAAGGATATCAATGCCAGGAACGGGAAAGTAACAGCTGCATTCAAGACACTTCCTCCCATATGGAGTTCACAAATAATATCTGAGTAGATGAAACTGCGGATCTTCAACACAAATGTTTAGAGTGTGCTCTTGTATGGTTGTGAGACCTGGCATACAAAAACGTTTTCAGATCACAAGCTACAGACATTCATAAACAGATGCCTGAGGTACTTCCTTCATGTCAAATGGCAAGACTCCATCACAAATGAGGAGCTTTGGAACAGAGTAGGACAAGAACCAATTGACATTTGGTTTCTTTGACCATGGGATTCTGTTTCGTGAACAGGGATTGCTAAGAGACAGGATCCACCTCACTAAAAGAGGAAAGAATATCTTTGCAGGCAGCCTTGCAAACCTAGTGAGGAGGGCTTTAAACTAGGTTTGTCGAGGGAAGGTGACACAAGCCCTAAGGTAAGTGGTGAATGAGGAGGGAACAATCAAGTGGGTTTCCTGGGTGAAGAGGAGAAAGTGGGCCAGTCAGCCCCTTCTCTAAGATGCTTGTACGCTAATGCCAGAAGCCTGGGGAACAAACAGGAAGAATTAGAGGCCCTGGCACAGTCAAAGAAGAATACGTGGTTGGAATAATGGAGACTTGGTGGGACTATTCACATAACTGGAGCACTGTCATAGAAGGTTATAAATTGCTTAGGAAGGACAGATGGGAGAAAAGGAGGAGGAGTTGCGCTCTATGTGAGGGAGCAGTATGATTGCTCAGAGCTCCAGTATGAGGAAGGAAAAAATCCAGTTGAGTGTCTTTGGGTTAAGCTTAGAGGTGGACGTAACAGGTGATGTTGTAGTTGGTGTCTGTTATAGGCCGCCAGATCAGGGAGAGGAGGTAGATGAGGCTTTCTTCAGGCAGCTTAGTGAAGCTTCCAAATCACACGCCCTGGTTCTCATGGGAGATTTTAATCATCCAAACATGTGTTGGGGGACCAATACATCAGCACACAGACAATCCAGGAAGTTTTTGGAGACTACTGGGGATAACTTCTTGGTACAAGTGCTGAAGGAACCAACCAGGGGTCAAACGCAACTTGACCTGCTGCTCACAAACAGGGAAGAACTAGTAGAAGAAATAGAAGTGGGAGGGAACCAGGGCTGCAGCGACCATGAGATCGTAGATTTCAGGATCCACACGAAAAGAAGAAGGGTGAGCAGTAACATACAGACCCTTGATTTCAGAAGAGCAGACTTTGACTCTCTAAGAGACCAAATGAGCAGGATCCCTTGGGAAACGAAGATGAAGGGGAAAAGAGTTGAAGAGAACTGGAAGTATTTTAAAGAAGTCTTACTGAGGGCACAGGAGCAAACAATCCCACTGCGTAGTAAGAAATGCAAACATGGTAGGCAACCAGCTGGGCTTAACAGGGAAATCCTTAGTCAGTTTAAATTCAAAAAGGATGCATACAAGAAATGGAAACGAGGACAATTGACTAAGGAGGAATATAAAGATACGGCTGGAGAATGCCAGGCAGTAATCAGGAAAGCGAAAGCACAATTGGAACTGCAGCTGGCAAGGAATGTGAAGAGTAACAAGAACAGTTTCTACAGGCAAGTGAACAATAAATGGGTTATCAGAGAAGGTGTGGGGCCATTACTGGATGAGGGAGGTAACCTAGTGACAGATGATGCAGGAAAAGCTAAAGTACTCAATGCTTTTTTGCCTCAGTCTTCACAGACAAAGTCAACTTCCCAATGACGGTCCTAGATGATGCAGTATGGGAAGGTGGAGGGCAGCCATCTGTGCGGAAGGAACAAGTTCTGAGCTATCTAGAATAACTAGATGTGCACAAGTCCATGGGTCTGGATTTAATGCACCCAAGGGTACTGAGGGAATTGGCAGAGGTCATTGCTGAACCTTTGGCCGTTATCCTTGAAGACTCTTGGAGATTGGGGGAGATACCGGATGACTGGCAGAAGGCAAATGTAGTGCCCATCTTTAAAAAAGGAAAGAAGGACAATCCAGGGAGCTATATACCCGTCAGCCTTACCTCAATCCCTGGGAAAATCATGGACGGAATCCTCAAGGAATCCATTTTGAAGCACTTGGAAGAGGGGAAAGTGATCAAAAGTAGCCAACAGGGATTCACCGGGGCAAGTTATGCCTCACCAATCTGATCAGCTTCTATGACGAGGTAACAAGCTCTGTGGACATGAGGAAGTCAGTGGATGTGATATACCTTGACTTCAGCAAGGCTTTTGATACGGTCTCCCACAACAGTCTTGTCCATAAGTTAAGGAAATATGGATTGGATCCTTGGACTATAAGATGGACAGAAAGCTGGCTTGATGGTTGGGCCCAACGGGTAGTGGTCAATGGCTCAATATCTGGATGGCGGTCTGTTTCAAGTGGAGTGCTGCAAGGCTCGGTTCTGGGGCCAGTGTTATTCAACATCTTTATTAATTACCTGGATGAGGGACTGGGTTGCACCCTCAGCAAGTTTGCGGATGACACAAAACTAGGGGGAAACGTAGATAGGTTGGAGGGTAGAGAGAGAATCCAGATGGCCCTGGATAAATTGGAGGACTGGGCCAAAAGAAATCTGATGCGGTTCAATAAGGAGAAGTGTAGAGTCGTGCACCTGGGGCGGAAGAATCCCAAACATTGTTACAGGCTGGGGAACGACTGGCTCAGCAGCAGTACGATGGGAAGGGACCTAGGGGTTATGGTGGATGAAAGGCTGGATATGAGTAAACAGTGTGCCCTTATAGCCAAGAAAGCTAACAGCATACTGGGATGCATTAGGAGGAGCATTTTGAGCAGATCTAGAGAAGTAGTTATTCCTCTTTATTTGGCACTGGTGAGGCCACATCTGGAATATTGTGTCCAGTTTTGGACCCCCCAGTACAAAAAGGATGTGGATTTGCTGGAGCAGGTTCAGCAAAGGGCAACAAAAATGATTAAGTGTTTGGAGCACAAGACGTATGAGGATAGGCTGAGGGATTTGGGCTTCCTTAGTTTACAGAAGAGAAGACTTAGAGGTGATTTAATAGCAGCCTTCAACTTCCTGAAGGGGAGCTCTAAAGAGGAGGGTGCGAAGCTGTTCTCAGTGGTGTCAGATGGCAGAACAAGGAGTAATGGTCAGAAGTTGAAGCGTGAAAGGTGTAAGTTAGATATTAGGAAAAACTTCTTCCCCAGGCCAGTGGTGAAGCATTGGAATGCGTTGCCTAGAGAGGTGGTAGATTCTCCATCCCTTGAGGTTTTTAAGTCCCATCTCGACAAGGTTCTGGCTGGGATGACTTAGTAGGGGTTGATCCTGCTTGAAGCAGGGGGCTGGACTAGATGATCTCCTGAGGTCCCTTCCAGCCCTATGATTCTGTGACAATCAAATCAAGAGGAGAAAGCAGGGATGACTGGGCTACACTCAGAAAACCATCATCCAGCATAGTTCATGAAACTCTCACATAGAACCCACAAGGAAAACGCAAAGGAGGAAGACATCGGACAACATGGAGGAGGTCTACTGAGATTGAAGGACAGCAGAAGTTTTGTCCCAAGACAGAGTGAAGTGGAGGAGACTTGTAGATGACCTCTTCTCCACTGAGAGAACAAGGCTTAAGTAGTAGTAGCAGTAATTTGATTCCTTTAAAGAATTCACTATCAGATATTTTGGCTGAAGACACAGAACCATGAGTGCCCCAGGGAACTGTGCCAGGCAAGCGCCCCCGCCCCCCTGCCCTTGCCCAGTCCCACACATCACCCTGTTCTAGAAACCCTTTCTTCTCAGACTCCCACCTCTACCCTGCTCCTGGAACCCCCGCCCCCGTCCTGACCCCCACCCCCAGCCTACTCCTGCATTTTTGGCCCAGCATCACCCCACAGCTGGGGGTTGGCACAACATCTACTTAGCTCACCCTTCCCCTCCTACCAGCTCTGGGGCTGGTGTATGAGAGGAAAGAAGGGAGTATCTTCTGTTTTTCAAGCTGGGGACATCAGTGAGGTGGGTTTTTAGGGAGTGGGTATCGTTGCTTCTCACTTGTATGGTCCTTGACTGATTTTTGTATGGGTCATTGGCTCCTGACCCAAAAAAAGTTTCCCCACCCCATTCTAAAAGATTGGCACAGTGTAGTCTTTTGGGTATGATCTGATGTATAAATTGACCTGGGAATTTAGCTTGTCCTTTGGGATTGGGTGTATTTGTTTGGATTTGGTGAGATTGGTTTTCATAACTTCTCTGTGCAAAGAGTGGTACTAGTTGTGGCATAGAGATTGTGTGACTTCTTGCTAGCTAATGTGGCAAGCAGAAATGCTCTTTATGTCTGGTTTTGTGTGTGGTATAGTGGAGAACCCCCCCCCCCCCCAGTCTTGGACTGTTAGTAGCCCCGTTTTAAGCAAATAACCCTGATTTGGCCATCTTAGCAATGCCTCTGTCCAAGGAAAGGTATGGAGAACCAGTCCACTGGAGGTTGCCAAGACCAGGTAGGACAAATACCTGTCAAGGGTATGGCCTGGGTTTACTTGGTGCTTACTCAGAGTAAGGAGCTGGACTTGATGACCTTTCAAGTTTCCTTTGAGTCCTATGTTTCCATGACTAGGGGAAAAAAAAGTTTCTATCATTTGTCAAAGTTTGACTCAGACTCACAATTTATCAGACCACTCTGTTTTATTAGCAAAGTCGCTCTGCTAATACATTTAGAAGTGAGCCCCCCGAGTGGGGCTTGTGTCTCTTAATTTATACAGTTTTTTGGAGAACAAGTTACAGACAAGTTACAGACAAAAGAAGAAAAAGATTTTAGTCACCACCCTTCGAGATCCTTGAGACCAGTCACGTATCTTCAATTACCTGCCACCCTTAACAATCTCCTTTAACAGCTTCCAGTTAACTTAACTAATTGCCCTTCACACCTTCCATTGTGATGCCTGCTTCTTAGACGAGCTGGCTCCATCTTAATTGCTTCTCCATTCAAAAGCTAACTGTCCCTACGTGTGCTCCCTCAGATACTTTGTAACATGTTTTGGCATGCCCTCTCATATACAATGTATCCAGCATGTCCCCTTATACAACGTTATACTTATACAATGTTATACTTCCACACATTCTATTGTGTGGTCTGTTTTTTTACATAGCATTCATTATTAAGTGATTTGTATAGAAACTTTTATAAGCACTGAGAAGCTTTACAGAATAGCTGAAATGCAACTGCCCCTGGGGTGGAACACAGCAGTAAGGTAACAGCATATAATTATATTACATAAAGTCTATGTCTACACTGGCCCCAAACTTTGAAGAGGGGGTATGATAATCAGGCTGATGGGTGATTACTAATGAAGTGCTGTGATGAATATGCAGCACTTCATTAGGCTAATTCTCTCCTGAAGCAGCTTCGATGTGTCAGACTTCCAAGTGCCAGCATGCTGTGTAGCCACAGGCACTTCAAAGTGCCCATGCTACTCCAAAGTGCCTTTACTCCCCCACAAATAGCAAAAGCACTTTGAAATAGCGTGGGCACTTCGAAGTGCCCACAGCTATATGGTATGCCAACACTTCAAAGTTTGATGCTCTGAAGTTGCTGCAGGGGAGAATTAACCTAATGAAGTGCTGCATATTCATCACAGCACTTCATTAGTAATCACCCATCAGCCTGATTACCATGCCCTCTTTGAAGTTTGGGGCAAGTGTAGATGTAGCCCATGTGTTTAGGTTGAATCGTGAGGAAAAATAGCAGTCGTCAATGTGGTTAAACAGAAAGTTTACTATTTGGATTGGAATCAAGTCTGGTCATTGGGCTAAGATCCCAACAGTGCCATGTGGTTTTTTGTGACCACTCTGGATTTGACTTTCTGTCTCCTTTAAAAGGCATGTCAGTGATTTCTTCTCACTGCACAGGGCTCAGGTCCAGCAGTGGTTTAAAGCATCAGAGAGGTAGCCGTGTTACTCTGTATCTTCAAAAACAAGAAGTCCTGTGGCACCTTATAGACTAATAGATATTTTGGAGCATAAGCCTTCGTGGGCAAAGATCCGCTTTGTCAGATGCATCTGTCAAAGCAGGTCTTTGCCCATGAAAATTTATGCCCCAAAATATCTGTTAGTTTATGAGGTGCCACAGGACTTCTTGTTTTTAAACGGAAGAGAGTCACCTGGAGCACATCCACTACTTCCTGCAGCATCTCCTCTAACACTTACCCATTTGAGCACCACATCAGCAACACCCTGCTTAGCTCTCTCCTGTGTTTGCAGCCTGGGAGGTAATATGGCTTAATAGATGCCACCCTTTCTTTTTATCGAGGATGTGAGTGACGTATGAATAAATTTGAATATTGATTAGGCCAAGTCAATCACACCAGAGCAATGGACTGGACTAAAACTGAGTCCTTACCAATGCTCCCAGGATTTTACCCCGCGACCCTGCTCGCCGTCTACGATGGGTCTAATCACAACGGGGTTTCAGGGTGTGTGAACTGCGCTGCTGCGGTGTGTTTACCCAAGGAAGAAAATACAAACAAGATGTCAGGTTCAAACAGGGAGACAGGGTTTATTTTTTAAAACTCAAAAGTATGAACTTTGGTAAGCTAACTTGCACAAAATATGTAAGCCCTTGTTTTTGTGGAATAGGCACAGGATTTGAATACTATGGCTTATAGCCTTAAACAATAGGTAACTGCTGTAACAGCACTGCTATCTAATCCCTTAGCTACTTACTGTGCTTCCGGGACGGACCGTGCAGCCTTCGATGCGTGCTGTAAAATGGAAAGATTAACTTCAGAGCTGTACTGTATTTATTTATTTATTCCTGGATCTTCCTGAGGTTCACCAGGTCGCTCAACCCTTGGCCGACTACCGCGGGGAGCAGATCTTACTTAGAATAAGAATTTGCCTGCGCTAAGCTAGGTCAATTCTCTAGTTAAATGGGTTGCCCTGCTGGCCAAGCAGGGGAGAGCCCAGTATATGCGGGGTTTCCTTCTGAGAGGTTTTCCCCTTAGTTAAGTGGAGGGGTTTTCCTAGTTAAAGGTTATCCCCCCAAAAAATGGTACTGCCTATTTCGACCACCTTGATATGGTGGCCCTTTATTGCAGAACCTTGATTACCCTTAAAGGGTTACTAAGGACACCAGGGTTTTCCCTTTATAGGGTTATCCCTGACCGCTCTACCCTCCTAAATAGGGGGGAGCTTATAGCTCTGGATTATAATAACAAAGCAGTTTACCTAACTACCCTCCTGTGTGCATGCAATAGTTTTAGGCTAGACCAATAGCATTGGCCCCCTGTGCCTTTACAGAAAGACAAGGAATACAAAATATAAGGCGCTGATCATGGACTTGGGGAAGTCCCAATCCACCCTCTATTACAAAACTGTATAAAAAACATTAACTGCTCACCTAATTATTTAACCCTAAACCCAGACCATAAATACCTCCTTATTCCTGCTCTGTGATCCAGGCGCTGGGCCTGTAGTTCTCTTTGAGCTAGGAAGTTATGACCCTCATGGCGCACTTGTACGGCAGCCGCGTCAGGTCAGATAGTAAAGGAGGAAGAAAAAGAGAGCCAGGAGGAAAAACCGGCTTGGTTAACAAAAACCTCCTGTGTTTTTAGGAATGACCGTGATATTTCAGACACCGGCCTGAGCTAGGGTCGGTGACTGGAAGGGCAGGGTCGCTGCTGCGGTTTCCCCGTGCAGGGCACCGTTGTTTGGGCGGTGCGGTCTGCCAGGCAAACCCTCCGGATAAAAGAACCGGAGCCTTACTAGTGATTTAGCTCTATGGAGACTGGAGCTCTTCTGGTCTTCAGGCTGGAGCTCTTCTGTTCTTCGACGGCCCACGGCGGCTAGAGAGCAATGACTGACACGCAGGTCAGCTTCGGCTCTTCTGCCAGCGATGTTCGGCTACAGGCTCAGTCCAGCTCTTAGCTCAGTCCTTCTCCGTAGTCTTCTTTCTTCTTCTGCTCCCCTCCAAGGTCTGGTCCGGAATGCCCCAAGCAGGGCTGCTCTCCTGAATATATGCAGCCTGGGTGGACCTGTTTGACAACCTCTGCCTGCTAGGTCCTCCTCAGTGCCACAATGTATCAAAGGGGCATTTGACTATTACATATGTATGAGGATTCTAAAGTAACCAATCAGTTTGAAACCTTTCAAACCATAACTTCATACATATTCATAGCCCGCCGAATGTTAATTGCAACTGTCATTTTCTAACTGTCATTTTCCGGCGGCCATTTTGTGTTTCTAAAACTCCATTTTAACAGTGAATATGGTTTTTAATTTATCTAATTTTGATGTGGTTTGTGAGGGAAATATGTCACCACTGCTGGTAAAGCAGATTATAAGTTTAAAACGCTTAGCTTAAGAGCTATTTAGTCAGGATGCAGGGCAACCATACAGACACCACAGCTCATGGACAGGGACATATAAATCACCTCAGAAGAGGATATTTCTACACTTTTTCCTTAGGTACTGCATTGATCTTTACATAGGTGATTGGTGGTACCGCTGCACAGACAGAAAGCATTGCTTTAGCAAGGGTAAGCTTTGAGTTTCTACAAAAGATTGCTGGTTAACCCCGTCTTCCTGTCCTTCGTGTATGTTGCAGTGGAGATAGTGATGCATGAATGCAGCTGCGGAAGGAGATTTCATTATGCAATGCAAGTCTCATGTGGTCTTCACCCCCTTAAATAATAACTTTCCCCTTCAGCCTCCAACCCTTTCAGAAATGAGTGGAAAAGCATCACTGTGAGTTACAGCAGGATGAGCTGGGGTGGATAGATGACTGATCAGGCTAATGCTATCTCTACTAACAACTCAGAAGCTGTCAGGACATGATCTGCAGAGGTTTCAAAGATTGCTTTTTCCTCTCTCAATCTGTTTGGAAGTGACAGATAATAGAGAATAGCTCCAGGGCCTTTTTGTTGGTTGTTTGATAGGTGATTGCATGAAGGAAGCTGGGCCACCCTCCTTAGGGACTTTATATAATGCATCATTTGATATTTGTGTTCTCCTGGAATGTGTCACCTCCTTCCTGTAGGGGAAGACTAAAGCACAGGAAGGAGTCTGGCAGAAAATCAGGAATTCTGTTTCCAGCTCTTCTGGTGATCTTTGGGAAACCTTTTCAGCCTACACCTTCAAAAGTACTCAGGTGCTGTCCAAGGGAGTTAAGTACCAATTCAAACACGTGCTTTAAAACTATCCATGATACAGGAAAGCGTATTGATTGGGGCTGTCAGATTAACCTGTGCCAAGTGGACATCTGATTCCCTTACGCTACTTGCAGATCCCACTAGAGTGAGATGCCATATAACACTGAAGATATCTTGGGATACTTTTGGAGACTAAGGTAACACGGGACAGCTTGATGACTTTAAACTTACAGACGAGCACTGCTACCCCTCTCTTCCTTTCCCCAGCCAATGCTTTTGAAATATGGACAGAGTCCTAGAGCATATTACTTAGCATTTTACCGTGTTATTAACTTCGCAAGCTCCAGCAATGTCCTTGGTGCTTTATAGACTATGACAGAAACATGGTCCCTGTCATCAGTCTAGAAAAACCATGCTCCCATGTTTTCATTGATGAGATGGGGGAAAACCAAGTGAGTTTCACCATTTAGATCCCAGCTCATTCCTCTCAGAGCCCATGCCACTGCTGGCCTAGATGGGACCATCTCAGCTGCCTCCCAGGAAGTTGCATCTTCTTCTGCATGTGCTGAATCTGACATTGGCTCTGAGCCGAATCACTTAAAAGAGCCCTTCGCCTTACTCAACACAGGCTTTATAGGCATGTTACACAGGATGGGTACACTGCTTCCCCCAGTTCCTATGTTCCCACCGCAAGCATGTAGGCACCTCTACCTCCTGGAATGGTGCAGCCAGCTGTCTCAGTGGACTTGAATTTGTTCAGGGGACTTGATGTACACATGCCTTTTGGGACAACCCCTTTCCTCAGGGATGCAGAGTGCTCAGTCATTGCATTCCTGTGGGGCCAGGGAATGACATTGTCCCTTCGCCTTATGCAGGGTCAGTGCGGTGAGTGAAGGTTCCTTGTGGGGAAGGCAGTTTGGTTAACAAGCAGGCCATGGGACTTAGAAGCACTAGGGTTCTGTTCCCACTGGCCTGGGCAAGTCACTGCATTGCTTCACGCCCCCATGAAACGAGGGCAGTGATATTTCTCCTTTGCAAAAAAACATTGAGATCAAGAGCTACAGAGTGCTATGTAAGAGCTAGGTATTGCCATCCCCTACACATCCACATGTCCCCTTGGTGATTAAGCTAACTTGGAATAAAGACAGCTACATATAGAATAAATCCAGGATGCCTAATCCACTTTAAATCCACACCCTGCCTTATTCCAGCTTAATTGTCAAGTGCAGAGAAGCTCTTAAATGTTCTGAAAAAGTAACTCAGCAGCCAGGAGAAGATGTAGGGCTCTCTGATTATTGGGTGGCAGTGTGGGGTGCACCAAAGCTGGGAAACTGGGGGATGAGAAGTGAATGCTACACACTTTTCCCTTGGATGACAGGGGAAAAGCATTTGGGGTTGCAGCAAGCTCCTGCCAACCAACACATGTTGTCTGTGGGTTTTATGTCTGAACGATATATTGGGCTCCAAAAGAAGGGGATTGAAGGGATTTTTATCCACAGATTAATTTTAAGTTTTCAGCCAAATATTTCTGCCAAAAATGAAAAATTTCAGCCTCTGGCTTTTATTTTGCTAGAATACATGAAACATTTTCTGTGAAAAGTAGACACGTCTGAGGGAAAAATCACATCACCAAACCCCTAATTTTCCCATCAAAAAATCAGTTCCAACAGCAAATTTTTAAGCATCCCTATTTCAAGCACCTCCTGAATAAGACAATCAGCCCTTTCCACTTTCTCTATAGTCTGAAAATGGCCCAGGTCTGCCATTTCCAGTCTTCTACATCTGCCTACATCAACAGACAGCAAAACTTATCTGAGAGGAGGTAGGTGGACAGCTGAAGTGTGTGGGGCAATGGAATGGAAAAAGGGAGGGCATGATGCATCCATAGATAGCTTTATGTTGGGCCAAGTGGATACATGTCACAAGCAGACAGTGGACAGTTTATGGACAAACCTTTTAAGAGGTTTTCACTGGGTAATAAGTATCCAGGCTGGCTTTTCACATCTTTTCAGTTAAAAAAAAAAGAGGCCTATTTGTTAAGAATTTTCTTTCTAATTCCACGGAGACAAAATTTATGTTAAAATCTCAGGAAAATATATTTGGCACTATCTTTACTTCAGCTGGTTGCTTTTTACTTGTTCCCTCGCCCATCCTGCTAATGGAATTATTGAGATCCTTTTGAACAGAATAGGCCTTTATCTTAACCTTTGCTCTCCTTTTAGAAATGATTTAGTGCCCTTCTCTTATCAGGACAGAATTAAAGAGCTGGGCTGTGTTTTCCACTTCCCCCTCCATAAAAAACTATAGCCTCTAAATCAATGGGAAAAATGCTTTGATTTTTGAAAGCAAAGGTTATTCCTGAGAAATGCTGAATGGTAAAATATTGTCCTTTTGTGAAGGGTGAATCGTGTGCTTAACAAGCTTTCCACAGTCTGTTGGCTAAGAAATGCAGAAAGAAACAAAGCTCCGGTGACAACTGGCAGGGCTGTTCTGACAGGAAATATTTAGGAAAATGTTCCAAATTATAGGTTAACTTTGTTTGCTCTGTTTTATTTTTGTCCCACGTGCCTTGAAAAGGCCTTTGATAAATGGATTGAATTATGTGCCTAGTTTTGTTATCACATCCCCAATTGTTGCTGTTTAAAATCTGTTTTTTTGCAACTTCTATTTGAGCAACTTATGCTCCTCAGCTGTATCCCAAGAGATATCAATGCCGCTTCAATGGGGAAGAAATGTGGTCGAGTGGATAAGGCATTGTATACACTGGGGACTTAAAATGTGTGGCTTCTGGTCTCAGCTCTAATGCTGCTACGCTGTGTGACTATCAGCAAGTCCTTTTACTGCTCTTTGCTTCTCTTTCCCTTTGTCTGCAGTGTCTGCTGGGATTGCTGCAGTGTTTGCCCAGGGGCTATAGCTCTTCTGGAAAATAAGTTCTGAAAATTTGTTTCTGTGATCAACTTCATGTCCAGTGATACTCAATGGTCACTAACAGCCACCTGAGGCAGTCCCAGGTGATGCCTGGAGTTCAAGAGACCTGGTTTCTGTTTCTGACTTTATCTGTGACCTTGGGGAAATCAGTTCACCTCTCTGTGCTCTTTTGACTGTCTATGGCTACGTCTACACGTGAAGCAAACATCGAAATAGTTTATTTCGATATAGCAACATCGAAATAGGCTATTTCGATGAATAACGTCTACACGTCCTCCAGGGCTGGCAACGTCGACGTTCAACTTCGACGTTGCGTGACACCACATCGAAATAGGCGCTGCGAGGGTACGTCTACACGCCAAAGTAGCACACATCGAAATAAGGGTGCCAGGCACAGCTGCAGACAGGGTCACAGGGCGGACTCAACAGCAAGCCGCTGCCTTAAAGGGCCCCTCCCAGACACACTTGCACTAAACAACACAAGATCCACAGAGCCGACAACTGGTTGCAGACCCTGTGCCTGCAGCATGGATCCCCAGCTGCCGCAGCAGCAGCCAGAAGCCCTGGGCTAAGGGCTGCTTCCCACGGTGACCATAGAGCCCCGCAGGGGCTGGAGAGAGAGCATCTCTCAACCCCCCAGCTGATGGCCGCCATGGAGGACCCAGCAATTTCGACGTTGCGGGACGCAGATCAGCTACATGGTCCCTACTTCGACGTTGAACGTCGAAGTAGGGCGCTATTCCGATCCCCTCATGAGGTTAGCGACTTCGACGTCTCGCTGCCTAACGTCGAAGTTAACTTCGAAATAGCACCTGACGCGTGTAGCCGCGACGGGCGCTATTTCGAAGTTAGTGCCGCTACTTCGAAGTAGCATGCACGTGTAGACACAGCTCTTATGTGTTAGAACATGGGCTTGTCTCTCATTAGATGGACTATCCAGGGCTGTCCCGAGTTGGGAGCATGAAGCTTGGGGAATCTCCCCTCCAATGCCACAAGCCAGGGTCCAGGGCACCCTCCAGCCCCATTGCAGGCCCCACCTCTACCGCACCCTGCCCCCTGCTCCACACCTTCCCCAAGCCAGGCCCCTGCTCTGCCCCCTGGCCATTCCCTCAAGCAACTTGAGAAGTCAGTGTGGCAGAGCAGGGTATACTACTACAGTGAGTGTTGGCAGGACAAACACTGCTTCTTCCCTTTGCCAGGCCCCCATAATCCTGTGGTTGCCTCCTACCCACAGGACAGCTGAAATGGACACCACAGAACCTGGGGCTATTCAATTTGACCAGGGCATTGCATGATTGTGCTATTATAAAATAAATAACTCCACAATAATAATAATAATAATAATAATAATAATAATAATAATGGGGGAGATATGCCAATCCCACAAACAATTATGTGTTTATATAACTTTATATACTTGAGTAGCCCTGTTGAATGCTATGGGGTTATTCGCAGAAGTAAAGTTCAGCAGCAGAGATGCCAACTCTGACTGAAGTTGTTCTGGGACATTTTTTCCCTCAGTATTTACCCAATGGCATTTTCTTAAAATACCCTGTTAAAATCTCCAGGATTGCTTTCACTAGTCACTCAGAAATTGATGCCTTTTCCAGGAGATTCCAGGCTAATTCTGGAGGGTTGGTCACCCTATTAAGCAGAACTGGGGCCTGTGCTTCCATTACTACTTCTGTCAGAAAATAACCTTGAGTTAATGGAAGAGCTGGTCACAGAAACTTCATCAGAACCACCTCACTTCATAAACTGCAGTTCCATCAAAATCAAAATTGTTTGAAATAGGTCTGTTTCATTGGAATTTTGTTTTATGTTGAAATGGGCTCTTATGATGCTTTCAAAATAGAATTTGTTAATTTTTTAAATTTTGAAACGACTGCTTGGGTTGAATTTTTTTATGCTGTATTAAGGCAAGATAATGTTTTCACCCCTCAGCCATAAGGCCGAGAAGTCAGACTATTTTGATACACCTGAAGTTAATTGTTTTATAATTTTCCTTGATGGAGAATTTCTAAGTTGTCAGGTATTATGGTAATTCAGAACAAAGTCAAATTTCAAAATCCTCTTTGAAACAATAGTTCTTCTCTTCAGAGAGCCCTAGTTTTTAATCATGCACTTAACCTGGCACCATTGGTGTACAAAGCTGACATTAAGGCTGTGTCTACACTTCCACCCTCCTTTGAAGGAAGGATGGTAATTAGGGCATTGGGAGTTTACTAATGAAGTTCTGCACTGCATACACAGCGCTTCATTAAGCTTATTCCCCCTCCCCCTGCGACAACTTTGAAATTTTACACGTCGAAGTACCAGCTCGCATCTAGCCACGGCTCACCTGCCGGTACTTCGAAGTGCCGGGGCAACTTCCAAGTCCCTTTACTCCTCAAAATTTACTTCAAAGTACTGGTGGGTGAACTGCAGCTAGATGTGAGCTGGTACTTTGAAGTTTAAAACTTTGAAGTTGCTGCAGGGGTGTGGAGGATGGGGGGAAAATTTGCTTAATGCAGCCCAGCACTTCCTTAGTAAACTCGCAACACCCTAATTACCATCTTTCCTTCGAAGGAGGGTGGTAGCATGGACAAGCCCTAACAGAGTAAACTATCAAATATGCATGTTAAAGTTTCCAGTATCCAGCTTTAGTGCCAGTGTTATAAGTCACTAACTAGAGCCTGATTCATTTAGCAGGAAAGGTCCAAGTTCATAGAATCATAAGGCTGGAAGGGACCACAGGAGGTCATCTAGTCTGGCCCCCTGCTTCAAGCAGGATCAACCCCAACTAAGTCATCCCAGCCAGGACCTTGTCAAGTCAGGACTTAAAAACCTCTAGGGATGGAGATTCCACTACCTCTCTAGGCAACGCATTCCAATCCTTCACTGCCCTCCTGCTGAAGTAGTTTTTCCTAACATTCAACCTACTCCTCTCATTCTGTAACTTTACACCATTGCTCCTTGTTCTGCTGTATGACACCACTGAGAACAGTTTCTCTCCATCCTCTTTAGAGCTCCCCTTGAGGAAGTTGAAGGCTGCTATTAAATCACCCCTCAGTCTTCTCTTCTGTAAACCAAACAAGCCCAAATCCCTCATCCTCTCCTCATAGGTCATGTGCTCCAGACTCTTAATCATTTTTGTTGCCCTCTGCTGAACCTGCTCCAGTACATCCACATCATTTTTATACTGGGAGCCCAAAACTGGACACAATATTCCAGATGTGGCCTCCCAGTGCTGAATAGAGGGGAACAACAACCTCTCTAGATCTGATGGAAATGCTCCTCCTAATGCACCCTAATACGCCGTTAGCCTTCTTGGCTACAAGGGCGCACTGTTTGCTCATATCCAGCCTTTCATCCACCATAACCCCTAGGTCCCTTTCTGCTGTACTGCAGCTTAGCCAGTCGGTCCCCAGCCTGTAACAATGCTTGGGATTCTTCCGCCCCAGGTGAAGGACCCTACGCTTCTCCTTGTTGAACTGCATCAGATTACTTTTGGCGCAATCCTCCAATTTATCCAGGTCACTCTGGATTCTCTCTCTACCCTCCAATATATCTACCTCTCCCCTTAGCTTAGTGTCATCCACAAATTTGCTGAGGGTGCAATCCAGTCTCTTATCCAGATCATTAATAAAGATATTGAACAACACTGGTCCCAGAACTGAGCCTTGCGGCACTCTCCTTGAAACCGACTGCCATCCAGATATTGAGCCACTGACGACTACCCGTTGAGCCCAACAGTCAAGTCAGCTTTCTATCCATCTTATAGTCCATACTTCCTCATCTTACGGGCAAGAATGTTGTGTGAGATTGTATGAAAGCTTTGCTGAAGTCAAGGTATATCACATCCACTGCCTTCCCCACGTTGACAGAGCCAGTTACCTCATCATAGAAGCTAATCAGCTTGGTCAGGCATGACCTGCTCTTCGTGAATCCATGTTGACTCCTCTTGATCACGGTCGTCTCTTCCAAGTGTTCCAAAATGGATTTCTTGCGGATCCCTTCCATTATTTTCCAAAGTACTGAGATAAGGCTCGCTGGTCTATAGGTCCCTGGATTGTCCTTCTTTCCTTTTTTAAGGATGGGCACTACATTTGCCTTTCTCCAGTCATCCAGGATCTCTCCCACTCTCCAAAGAGTCTTCGAAGATAATGGCCAAAGGCTCGGCAATGACGTCTGCCAATTCCCTCAGTACCTTTGGGTGCATTAAATTCAGGCTCATGGATTTCTGTACATCTAGTTTTTCTAAGCAGCTCTTAACTCATTCCTTCCCCATCGAAGGCTGCCCTCCACCTTCCCACACTACATTGTCTAGCAACATAGTGTGGGAACTGTCCTTGCCTGTGAAGACTGAGGCAAAAAAACCATTGAATACTTCAGCTTTTCTTACATCATCTGTCACTAGGTTACCTCTCTGATCCAGTAACGACCCCTCATCTTCCCTGATAACCCCCTTATTGTTAACATTCCTGCAGAAACCTTTCTTGTCGCCCTTCACATTCCTTGCCAGCTGCAGCTCCAATTTTGCCTTTGCTGTCCTGATTACTGCCTGGCATTTTCCAGCCATATATTCATACTGCTCCTTTGTCCAAGTTTCCACTTCTTATACCCATTCTTTTTGAGTTTATGCTCACCAAGGATTTCCCTGTTAAGCCAAGCTGGCTGCCTACATATTTGCATTTTTTACTATGCGCAGAATGTTTTGTTCCTGTGCCTTCAGCAAGACTTCTTTAAAATATTGCCAGTTCTCCTGAACTCCTTTCCCCTCCATCTTTGCTTCCCAGGGGATTCTGCCCATCAGTACCCTCAGGCTATGTCTACACATGCAGCCAACATCGAAATAGCTTATTTCGATGTTGCGACATCGAAATAGGCTATTTCGATGAATAACGTCTACACGTCCTCCAGGGCTGGCAACGTCGATGTTCAACTTCGACGTTGCTCAGCCCAACATCGAAATAGGCACAGCGAGGGAACGTCTACACGCCAAAGTAGCACACATCGAAATTAGGGAGCCAGGCACAGCTGCAGACAGGGTCACGGGGCGGACTCAACAGCAAGTCGCTCCCTTAAAGGGCCCCTCCCAGACACACTTTCATTAAACAGTGCAAGATACACAGAGCCAACAACTAGTTGCAGACCCTGTATATGCAGCACGGACCCCCAGCTGCAGCAGCAGCAGCCAGAAGCCCTGGGCTAAGGGCTGCTGCCCACGGTGACCACAGAGCCCCGCAAGGGCTGGAGAGAGAGTATCTCTCAACCCCCCAGCTGATGGCCGCCATGGAGGACCCCGCTATTTCGATGTTGCGGGACGCGGATCGTCTACACGTCCCTACTTCGATGTTGAACGTCGAAGTAGGGCGCTATTCCCATCCCCTCATGGGGTTAGCGACTTCGACGTCTCTCCGCCTAACGTCGATTTCAACTTCGAAATAGCGCCCGACGCATGTAGACGTGACGGGCGCTATTTCGAAGTTAGTGCCGCTACTTCGAAGTAACGTGCACGTGTAGACGCAGCTCTACACGTCAAAGTAGCACACATCGAAATAGGGATGCCAGGCACAGCTGCAGACAGGGTCACAGGGCGGACTCAACAGCCAGCCGCTCCCTTAAAGGGCCCCTCCCAGACACAGTTGCACTAAACAACACAAGATCCACAGAGCTGACAACTGGTTGCAGACCCTGTGCCTGCAGCATAGATCCCCAGCTGCCGCAGAAGCAGCCAGAAGCCCTGGGCTAAGGGCTGCTGCCCACAGTGACCATAGAGCCCCGCAGGGGCTGGAGAGAGAGCATCTCTCAACCCCCCAGCTGATGGCCGCAATGGAGGACCCAGCAATTTCGACGTTGCGGGACGCGGATCGTCTACACTGTCCCTACTTCGACGTTCAACGTCGAAGTAGGGCGCTATTCCTATCTCCTCAGCTGCGTCTACACGTGCACGCTACTTCGAAGTAGCGGCACCAACTTCGAAATAGCGCCCGTCGCGTCTACACGCGTCGGGCGCTATTTCGAAGTTGAAATCGACGTTAGGCGGAGAGACGTCGAAGTCGCTAACCCCATGAGGGGATGGGAATAGCGCCCTACTTCGACGTTCAACGTCGAAGTAGGGACCGTGTAGACGATCCGCGTCCCGCAACGTCGAAATTGCTGGGTCCTCCATGGCGGCCATCAGCTGGGGGGTTGAGAGATGCTCTCTCTCCAGCCCCTGCGGGGCTCTATGGTCACCGTGGGCAGCAGCCCTTAGCCCAGGGCTTCTGGCTGCTTCTGCGGCAGCTGGGGATCTATGCTGCAGGCACAGGGTCTGCAACCAGTTGTCAGCTCTGTGTATCTTGTGTTGTTTAGTGCAACTGTGTCTGGGAGGGGCCCTTTAAGGGAGCGGCTGGCTGTTGAGTCCGCCCTGTGACCCTGTCTGCAGCTGTGCCTGGCATCCCTATTTCGATGTGTGCTACTTTGACGTGTAGACGTTCCCTCGCTGCTCCTATTTCGATGTTGGGCTGAGCAATGTCGAAGTTGAACATCGACGTTGCTGGCCCTGGAGGATGTGTAGACGTTATTCATCGAAATAGACTATTTCGATGTTGGCTGCACGTGTAGACGTAGCCCTCATGAGGTTAGCGGCTTCGACGTCTCGCCGCCTAACGTCGAAGTTAACTTCGAAATAGCGCCGGACGCGTGTAGACGCGACGGGCGCTATTTCGAAGTTGGTGCCGGTACTTCGAAGTAGCGTGCACGTGTAGACGCAGCTTCAGTGAGTCAAAGTCTGCTCTTTTGAAATCAAGGGTCTGCATATTACTGCTCACCTTTCTTCCTTTTGTAAGGATCCTGAAATCTACCATCTCGTGATCACTGCAGTCCAGGTTGCCACCCACTTTTATTTATCCTAGTAGTTCTTCCCTGTTTGTAAGCAGCAAATCAAGTTGTGCATGGCCCCTAGTCAGTTCCATCAGCACTTGTACCAGGAAGTTATCTCATTCTCTAAAAACTTCCTGGATTGTCTGCGTGCTGCTTTAGGATAATTAAAGGTAATGAGAACCAGGTCCTGTGATTTGGAAGCTCCTGTTAGTTGTCTGAAGAAATCCTCATCTACCTCAACTCCTTGATCTGGCAGTCTATAGCAGACACCAACTAAACCATCATCTCTATTGCTTCCACCTCTAAGCCTAACCCAAAGACACTCAACTGGTTTTACTCCCTCTGTATACTGGATCTCTGAGCAATCAAAATGGTCCATCACATAGAGCGCAACTCCTCCTCCTTTTCTGCCCTGCCTGTCCCTCCTAAACAGTTTATACCCTTCTGTTACTGTGCTCCAGTTATGTGAGTCATCCCACCAAGTCTCTCCGTTATTCCAATCACTTCATACTTCTTGGACTGTGCCAGGGCCTCCAGTTCCTCCTGTTTGTTCCCCAAGCTTCTTGCATTTGTGTACAAGCACCGTAGAGAAGTGGCTGATTGGCCCACTTTCTCCTCCTCACCTAGGAATCCTACTTTGTTGTACCCTACTCCATCCCCTCTTATCTCAGGCCTTGTGTCTCCATTCCCCAATGAACCTAGTTTAAAGCCCTCCTCACTAGGTTTGTAAACCTGCCTACAAAGATGCCCTTTCATCTCTTCATTAGGTGCATTCCATCTCTTGCCAGCAATCCTTGTTCCTGAAACAGAATCCCATGGTCAAAGAAACTAAATCCATCTCTGCTACACCACCTACGCAACCATGCATTTACCTCAGCAATTTGATGATCCCTACCCATACCCTTCCTTCCTCAGGGAGGATGGATGAGAACATCACTCACTCAAATATTTTTGTCATGCAAAAAATGTAGGCTGACTGCCTGGATGACTAATATGGGCTGAAGCCACTGCCTGTATTGTTTCATTGTTTTCTCATATTTCCCCCATCAATCTATTACTAGTACCTATTGTATCTTTGCTCATATGTAGAATTCATGTTTTTCTTCTATATTTTTACAGCACCTAGAACACGAGGGTCCTGGTTCATATGTGGGGCTGCTAGGTATTGTCTTAGTGCAAACAATAAATAATCACACGAGTGAAGTTGCTGATTAGTACATTCACTTTGGTTTCTCACCAATCTTGGCCTGCTTTGTCCCAACCAGTGATGATATTTTACATGCAAATTTCATCAGAAAATGTTTTAGAGAATTAAAGGCAGCAAGCCAGTACCTGCTTGACAGTGTCCATTAGAGAAGGCAGTTGGATAGAAACAGGGCTTGTTGAACAAATTAAAATGCTTGGTCCTAAGGCTAGTGAGAAAGATAAAGAAACCTGTGCACAGAAGAAATGATCTGGAATTTGGAACAAAATGTAGAATCACTGTGCTGAAGATGTGATTCTGGCTTGTTCAGATGGAAGGAGCAACAGAGAGGAAAGTACTAACACCCATGAGGTAGTGCTGAAGTGGAGTGAATGAGCAGAGATGCGGGGGCTGGACTGGAGTGACAGTGCCCATGACGTAGCCTACAATGCACTCGTAGGGAGGCTGGAGACCAGACAGATGGTTGGAACTGGATTGCAAAATGGAGTCCTGGCTGGGTAAGGCTCCCTTAGGAGGTGGTCAGCTGAGGCAGTGGGTCACATACACAATGTTACAGAGAAGAGAACCGGATTTGCAGACAGATGGGTGACAAATTGTGCCCAGATACAGTACTAGCATAAGCATGAGTAATTTCACACACGGAGGTCAAGGATTATGCCAAGATTAGGTCGGAGGCACGAGTAAATGAGGTGGACTTGTGCTGGAGGATGTTCCTCTTGTGTAAAAGATTCACATTTGTCTTTGTGACTTTAGTTAATTAGTTCCCTGCTGCCAGAGAGCACAATAAAGCTGCTAACTACTTGCACCATTACAGAGGTGTTATGGCCCAATGCTGCTTGCCTGACTCACAGAGGGTGAAATTCATTGCAGGAGAGAGGAGCAGTACAAAGCAATGCACCACTTATCTTGGAATTAAACTACTGTGAGAGCATCAGAGAGACTTGAAATGTGCACAGGGACATCATACTGGCCCTTTGCATGAAGAGTAGTTTACCTATTAGTAGGCCCTTTGTCATCTATGGGTCCAATGACAGAGGCAAATTGGGTAAGATTTGGCCGTTAATATAATAAATACAGGTTCTCGAAACCTGAGCCATAATAGCTGGAGCCTGTTGAAAAATCTGAGATTGAAACTGCATTCAATAGACAATTGCGTTTTCATCTGCAAATGTTTTTTGTGGAAGTTTTTCAGGTTTTCCAAAAAACAAACAAACAAACAAAAATGCCACAAATACAACTTGTTTCAATTTGGAAATGCCACTGGGCCTTATGATATCCCCTTTCGCCTGTTCAGGTGGAGTTCCCCAGCAGGATTACATCACCTGGGAAACACTATGGTCAGGAATGCCCTTAATGTACTGCGTTACCTATCCAAAGGAGTGAATGTGGAGTATCATGGGAGACGTAGTCAGTTGGAGAGCTCTACCATAGACTAGGAGCATGAGGAACCTGAAGTGCAGCTCCCGTGAGACACTACAGTGGCATTTCCAAATCAAAATATTTCAGTTTGTGACCAAAAACCTTCAATTTTATCTACAACTTCTGCTGAGAGATCAAAATTTTCCACTGAAAAAGACCCATTTTTTAAACTAATTCTAATAATAGCCAAAGGACTTGGTGATTTTGGGCACCCAACTCAAGTCATGCTAAGGAGGCCAGAACTACAGAGGCTGGGTGCTCAACACTTACTCTGACCAAAGCCTCTTTAGGGCATCTCAGACTAGGCATCCAAAATCACAAGGAATTTTGGAAAATCTTGGCCAAACCATAGAGATGGGAGTGGGGCGATTGCACGTCCTCTCTGAATTAATGAGTCTTAGAACCATGCAGCAAGGAAACATGCAACATCTCAAACTGTTTTAGCAAAAGCAAAAAACATATTGTACCATTCACCTCATGTTCCAGGCAAAAGCCTGGTCCTTGCTGCTGTCTGAGACACAGATACTGTTTAAAGTCTTTCTTGGACTTCTTAAAAAGAAGGGAAAGCACCTCGCAGCACAGTGAGATTCAGTTATCGTCAGCAGCACAGATGTCCATTACGTCTTCCGAGGTCACTGGAGGCCATGGAAGGTGTCAGATTGTCTTCTCAGTGTTTGTAGAATGGAGAGATACATATTTTCCTATTACACACCAATTATTGGTACATATTTCAACTTTGAAAAAAAGAAAGAAAGCATATTAAAAGATTCACCAGTTTGTGGACATCAACCCTGTGTCTACATGAGCCCTTTCCTTTCAGAAGGGGCATGTTAATGAGTGGTTTCAAAAGATGCTAATGAGGTGTTGCAATGAATATGCAGCGCCTGATTCGCATAACGGCGGCCGCGATGATTCGAAAGTGCGGCTTCTCGAATCGCACACTGCCTGTGGAGACGAGACCTTTCAAAAGGACCCTCCCCCAGTTTTCGAAAGCCCTTCTTCCTATCTGGTGGTTAGAAAGAAGGGCTTTCAAAAACTGGAGGGTCCTTCCGGAAGATCCCATCTCCATGGACAGCACGCTATTCGAAAAGCCGCACTTTCAAATTACCGTGGCGGCCATTATGCTAATTTGCAGTGCCTCATTAGCATCTTTCAAACCTGCTCATTAACATGCTTGCGTAGACTCAGCCCTATTGTGGGGAAATCTCACCACAAAGACAGAGAAATGTGGAGGGGAGAACAGATATTGGATGATAGAAGTCATAAATACAGATGGAAATTCGTCCCAGCAAGCACTGTGTCAATTTCTTCAACACAAGAGGAAGAAAAAACACTATATGTGTGTGTATATATATATATATATATATATATATACTTTCTAATACACAGTGAACCTTCCTAGTGTCAGTTGTGTACTGCTGATATGTAACAGAGCAGATTAATTTGCATTTAAACTTTTCCTCTTCTGCCAGGTGGTTGGTTTCTTTAGCCTGTTCTGAGTTGGGAGATGCAGAACTGCAAACATAAAAAAAAATCAAGAATTTTTTATTTTATTTTATATTTAACTGCCATTTAGATCTTCCATGAAAACATAGAGATATTACTGTTTGGATTGAATTATGACTGCTGTGCCTGAAAGTTATATATTGTCGCTATTCCATTATTCATTAGTCGTAGCTTTTTCTGTCAGGATCAACATGTACTTCTCAGCTTGTGACTCTAATGCATAATGCCTCAGATAGCAAGAGAATGTGAAGAAGATGCCTCTTAATTGTTCAGGGGTTTCACCTGAGGCTTTTAAGATGTCAGTGATGATTCCAGAAGGATGGCCCTGTGAGCTAACTGCCAGCAGATGTTAACAGCGCCCCCACCCCCAGCTCACCTTGTACTGTATGAACTAGAGAGGAGGGGGAAAGATCTATGTCTTTGCAGTGAGACCTAGGTGCAGATAAAGTCACCGAGAGGATACCAACAACCTGCGTCATAGGGCAATCAGCCTACCATTTGGGATACCATTGTACTGGGGTTTAAAAAACACAGGCATTGCAAGGGGTCTCTCAGAGCGAGATGTTCTGAAGGGTCCCAAGCAAAGGCAAAGGAAATCCCAAGTTGTTTTGCTACACTGCAGTTTAGTGTGGGAGGGCACTGGCCTGAGTCCAGATTTCTGCTCTGCCTGTGTCATGCTGGGCAAGGTACTTGAGGACAGGTTTCTAAAGGGATTTAAGTGATTAACAGATGTTAGTAGATGCCCAGGGGATGTTCAAAAGTACTTGGGTGCCTAACTCCCATAGTTGTCGACAGACCACTAGGCTTGGTTTACACGAGGAAAATGAGTCAATTTCAGATACACACTTCTAGCTATGGCAATTGCTTAGCTAGAATCAACATATCTAAAATCAACTTACCTGATTGTCCTCACTGAGGCAAGTCAACGGGAGCGTTTCTCCCAGCAACAACCCTTACTCCTCACAACAGCAAGGAGTACAGGGGTCGACTTCCCACCCCAAACAGATCCATTTTGTGCCTCTGTACCAGACATGCAAAATTGAACTCCTGGAAGCATAGCCTTAATGTCTTTGTGCTTCAGTGCTGCCATCTGTGCAAAGGGTATTAGTGCTGCCCTCCCTCACAAGGATAAATATGTCAAAGCATGCAAGGTGCTCAGATACTCTGGTGATGGTGCTGTCTATGCACAACACCAAGGGGATTTGGGCTTGTTCTCTTGCACCTTCCCTTCAGTATAACTTCCAACATTTTCATCCCCTTAAATCACCTGTTCTCTCCCAGCGACCGCCTTTCTAGTCTTTCCCTGCTTTGGACAAGCTAATGGATAGACATCAAGGTGTATGCACAATGTTTGGTCTCTATTCCATTTCCAGGGACATGTGGCTTTTGCCCCTGTGCCCATGGAGGCAGCTGTGCTTGAGAAGTTCTTCACCCCCAAGGTGCCACCCCAAGGTGCCACCATAGTTCTTCATCCCTCTGGTGCCACCATAGACACCTCTTTATGCACCATGCAAACCGATGCTCTCCAAGTGATAACTGAGGTCATGGCATCTACTTGCTGGCCTCTCGCCTTCCAGTTTGGGTTATGTTCACTTACAGGTTGTGTCACCAGGCTCTCAATCATCACCAGTGGGGTAAGGGTCGTGGGCAGCTTATGACTTAACACAAACAGAGACTTCATCCCACTTCACAGTAGTGCAAGTACAGTCTGAGTTACATCTGGGGCCATGTGTTCACAAGTACCCAACACCTGAACACCCGAACACAACACAGCCTGGATAAGCTCTGTCTTACTTTGTCTGCAAAGTGCCTCATACATTTGTCATTGTTGTTACTGTCATTGATAGATAAACAAACATAATAGAAAATACATGTCATGGGGGAAAACAACAGAAACTAAAAAGAACAGAGAAGAGAAACCAAAATATATTCCATAAATGGAGAAGTGACCACAGACTCAGGGGTTAGTGCCAAGAGAAACAGGGTTGAGGAGAGCAGGATGCAATATGCTGTCACCAGTCCATCAGATAGGGTCTCTCTCCAAAACTTCCTGTGGTCAGGTGTACACCATGACCCTGATTGCCTGACTGGGACTATTGGGTGGGGCCCACAACCTTTGTCTCTTCTTTACAGTTCTCCAGGCACAAGTTCACAACTCCCTTGTGCATTTCAAAGTCTGTCTCAGGGTTCCCTTGGGCAGGTTCTCATACTGAAGCACTTTTGGCGTGTGAGTGACTACCCAGTGGTAGTGGTCTCTGCACTTCTCTACGGCCTATGCACCACCTGCATTTCCTGTAGCCGTGTTATCCTGCAAAGTTCTCTGAGGTACCTTTTGCGCGTGAGACATATTCCAGAGAGCCCAGCTGTGGTGGGCTGCATGTGTTGGCTTTGTGCCACATATTTTCACAGAAAACCCCAATCAGCAGCTTGATTCACTTGTGGTTTTTCTTTTCTAACATACCATTTTGTGCACAGCCATAGCTGTGGATGGGAGGGCAGCAGAACAGAGGAGGGAGCTGCTGATCTTCCCTGCTGGCCATTGGATTTGAACAAGTATGATCTCTCCCAACTAACGCATATGCACAAGGCTGCTGACAGGAATGAGTGTTGCTGCCTGGTTTGTGGTTAAACCCACACTCTCCCCCTCTTTAGGGAACAGTCCGAAGTTCAATATGAGCTGTGTTGCTGAGTGCATTGCTGAGGACTCACCCAGCTCTGAGAGCTTGCAAGCAGGGATAGCAGCAGCGTGCACTTTGGGCTGCTCTGGGATATAAGTGTGGCAGGAGGATTCCCTTAGTCTACCTGCCTCAATGTGAAGAGCAAATCTAAAGGCCCATGCCATCCCTCTGCTTCTCCTGGCTGTGGAGCAAGGGCGAGAGTGTTAAGAGGGTGAGGAAAAGGAAATGAGGAGAAATCTGGGAAGAGACACTATGTGGGATTAATGGACATGGAGAAATTAAGGGGATCAACTAGGCAGGAGAAGAAGTACAAAAACTAATTTGCTTCTGACCTCTAAGTCCTAATTTCTGCCCTGACAGTGAACATACATCTGGATGAGGGAGCATGTCATAGTGGGAGTGAGTACACCTGTGCGTATGTGTGTATGAACGTGTGAGAGTCCATGTGCCTGGGACTAAGCATGAATATGGAAAAGGGCATATGTGAGCACTTATGTGTCCATGCGATGGAGCGTCCATACAAGCAGGAATGTGTGTGTTGTATGTGTGCAGGTAACTACGGGGGAGCAGGCATCCCTGTGCAATAGTCATCATTACTATCTCCTCTGTATGATGGGCCTGGCACAGAAGGTCATTTCACATTCCTTCCTCTGCTCTAGGGGTTTGTTTATTTGCACAGCTTGGAGTCAGCAGTGAAATGTGGTTCTGCACCTAGGGTTTAGCCTGGGCCCATCTCTAATGGAAACAAACCCACTGAAAGTTTTCAAGGATGCGGATGTGATTCCTGAATCACTGAGGTGCTCAGTATGGGGCAGTGTGAGATAGACCATGCAGTGGCAGCCATGAGCTCCCCTCACTTGTCCTTCAGTTTAATGGGGAATAGGCATAAATCACCAGTCTGATGCCTTCCATGGGCTCAGGCTGCATTTTTTTAAAGAACATTTGTGATGATTTATAGAAGCAGTGGGCTTTTGACTTAGTCTAGCCTGAAAACTGAATCAAATCCTTCCATCAAGCCTGTTTTTTTCTTATTATAAATAGCTTAGCTGTGTAGTAATGGAATGCCAATCAGACATTGCTTTCCTCCATAGGCAATTCTATGGACATCATTTCAGAACACGGGCTCTGTGATTAACTGAAATGAACTGTAAAATTGGTTTTGGTTTAAAGTATTTTATTTGTGGTGGAGATTCCTGGACTGATGCTTAGCCTGATTCTGTAGCCCTTTCACAGCTGTGTTAAGGTGATGCCACACCTGGGCTGGATGCATGGTATCTCTAAGTCACTCAGCATGACTCTCCATTCAAGGTCCTTCACAGGCACGGGTCAAAAGCTCTCCTCCTTCTGTTCATGTTTTTACTTTGTCACATAACCCCACACAATGGGGTCCCTGGCTAGGGTTCTGAGGTGCAGAGGTAAAACAAATAAGAAAGTCCTAAATCAGATTATAAATACGATGTTTTCACTCAAACAAGTTCAATTGGCCCAAATCATTCACTTTTAACTGGAGATATTTTATTCAGTGAATTATTTTGCTGGTTTAGTGAGTTCCAGTTTGATCTGACTAAATATAACTTTACAGACATGTCTGTCTGCTCCATGCATCTCTGTAACAACTTACATATGTTCTTTTAGAATCATTTTTAGTGGGTTTGGGTTAGGTCTCATTAATACAGTAATGGTTTTACTAAAGAGCTCACACCATATACATGTGATATGGTGTACATTAATGAGGTCAATCTAAACAGACAGAAATAAATAACTTACACAATTTACACAAATTTCACAAAATAATTTACGCAACTAGTTAACAACAGACACCTGGAAAGGACCCTTAAAATATGTGAACTATTAATGATAAACAATTTCGTGGGAACAGGTGCTCATCAACCCAGCCCCCGTTCCTCCTGTGGCTCTCCTGTTGTCTTCCTGAAAGATTCCACCAACAGGCACCTTTCACAGTGGATGGTCCCCCAACTTGGTTTTCTGTAAGTGGGAAATGAAGGCCACGGTCTCTGCAAAACCACACCAGGGTCTGGGTAGAGGCATCCATGGGCTGGTGGTCTGGCTATAGATGCAGGTGACGGAGACAGGAACAGCAATGGCACAGGCAATGTGGCCCTTCTTAGACTTAGTGATTGTCTCAGGCCTCCCTCCTACAAACGCCCTCTCAAACTCTCCTGTTCACTAGTGCTCTCTGATCTCTGATTTTTGAGACCTTCCCTCCTAGGTCAGCCCTAACCCCTCATTTACCACCCAGGGGAAGGGGATCATAAGGCTGATTGAGGCTGAGCATAAATGGTTAGAAGAGTGATGATGACATGTCCCCTGGGGGTGCAGACTTTTCACACTACTGAGTGACATAACTATGCCCAGGTAAATTTTAAGCTGGGATGGAGCCCAAGTTATTTCCATGTCACCATGGCTCACATTGCACACCTGTACCATGGGGACAGGGACACCATCCCATCTCCCCACAGTGTCTATGGTTTAAGTCAATGTGTCAAATAATCACATGGGGTAAATTGGCATAACTCCATGAAGGTCAATGGGCAACTATGCACATTTATACCAGCTGGGGATCGGCCCCACTATGTCTGATATCTGTGGCAGTGGAGAAGGGATAGTTCAGCTTTGTCAAATGAAGGACAAGGGAAGTGAGTAGGAAATATGAGCAGGGAAACCAAATGGTTCCAAATCATTAAGTCATCTGGAACAAGTGGAAGCAAAAATTTCAATTAATTAAAAGAACCCCTGCCATTCCAGCACAGAACATGACTGATTTGCCAGCTTCCCTGGCTCTGTCCAATTTGCTGAAGCTCAGAATAGCCCAGCCAGATGAGAAGGAAGGAAGCAAGCAGAACTAGCTCTAGGAGAAATACTCTGGAGATCCAGTGGCATTAAATGTGTGCGGCTGTAGTCAGTGTTCAGATAGAAGCCTAATCTCATGTCAATGGAAACAAACCCTGCCCTTGGTATAAAAACAGAAAGCCTATCATAGAATCACAGAGCTGGAAGAGACATTAGGCAAGACATCTGTGAGGGAGGGAACAAGTTCTGAGCTATCTAGAAAAAGTATATGTGCACAAGTCCATAGGTCTGGATTTAATGCACCCGAGGGTACTGAGGAAATTGGCAGAGGTCATTGCTGAACCTTTGGCCATTATCCTTGAAGACTCTTGGAGATCAGGGGAACCACCAGATGGCTGGAAGAAGGCAAACGTAGGGCCCATCTTAAAAAAGGAAAGAAGGACAATCCAGGGAACTATAGACCCGTCAGCCTTACCTCAGTCCCTGGGAAAATAAGGGAGGGAATCCTCAAGGAATTCATTTTGGAGCACTTGGAAGAGGGGAAGGTGATCAAAAGTAGTGCACATGGATTCACCAGGGGCAAGTCCTGCCTGACCAATCTGATTAGCTTCTATGAGGAGGTGACAAGCTCTGTGGATATGGGGAAGTCAGTGGATGTGATATACCTTGACTTCAGCAAGGCTTTTGATACAGTCTCCCACAACATTCTTGTCCATGAGTTAAGGAAATACGGACTGGATCCTTGGACTATAAGACGGATAGAAAGCTGGCTTGACAGTCGGGTCCAATGGGTAGTGGTCAATGGCTCAATATCTGGATGGTGGTCGGTTTCAAGCGGAGTGCCGCAAGGCTCAGTTCTGGGACCGGTGTTATTCAACATATTTATTAATGACCTGGATGGGGGACTGGATTGTACCCTCAGCAAGTTTGCGGATGACACAAAACTAGGAAGAGAGGTAGATAGGTTGGAGGGTAGAGCGAGAATCCAGAGTGACCCAGATAAATTGGAAGACTGAGCCAAAAGAAATCTGATGTGATTCAACAAGGAGAATTATAGAGTCCTGCACCTGGGGCAGAAGAATCCCAAGCATTGTTATAGGCTGGGGACAGACTGGCTCAGCAGCAGTACAATGGAAAGGGACCTAGGGGTTATGGTAGATGAAAGGCTGGATATGAGTAAACAGTGTGTCCTTGTAGCCAAGAAGGCTAGCGGCATACTAGGGTGCATTAGGAAGAGCATTTCAAGCAGATCTAGAGAAGTAGTTATTCCCCTCTATTTGGCACTGGTGAGGCCACATCTTGAATATTGTGTCCAGTTTTGGATCCCCCAGTATAAAAAGGATGTGGATTTGCTAGAGCAGGTTCAGCAGAGGGCAACAAAAATGATTGAGGTGCTGGAGCACAAGACTATGAGGATAGGCTGAGGGATTTGGGCTTGTTTAGTTTATAGAAGAGAAGACTCTGGGATGATTTAATAGCAGCCTTCAACTTCCTGAAGGGGAACGTAAAAAGGAGGGCAAGAAAAGGAGGGTGTTTTGAGTGGTGTCAGATAGCAGAACAAGGAGTAATGGTCTGAAGTTGAAGAAAGAGAGGTGTAGGTTAGATATTAGGAAAAACTACTTCACCAGGCGGTTGGTGAAGCATTAGAATGCGTTGCCTAGAGAGGTGGTGGAGTCTCCATCCTTCGAGGTTTTTAAGTCCTGGCTGGACAAGGTCCTGGCTGGGATGACTTAGTAGGAGTTGATCCTGCTTGAAGCAGGGGGCTGGACTAGATGACCTCCTGAGGTCCCTTCCAGACCTAGGATTCTGTGATTCTGTGATTCAGCCCATATATGAGGACATCCCCCCGACCCCTTGGGCAGGGTCCTTCTTGGGCTGAACAATGGTAAAGTGTGATTTGGGCTGGACGTTTTAGCTCTGTGGCCATACTCTGATCCACTCTGCTCCTCACCAGTGCCCAAAGTACCTCTGTTTGTCAAGTCCTAGGTCTCCTATCCAGCTCTGCCAATGCCATTGGTCCTGGCTGGCAGCCACGCCAGTGCTGGATCTTCTGCTGGAGCTGGGTGAAGGACAGATGTTCCATTTCATGCAGGGTTTTAAGATTTCAAAATTTGGCTTCATTCTGCATGGAAATAAACAACGAAAATTCCAAAATGTTCCAAGAAGGAGAATTCTGACCAAAACAATAATTTAGGGTTGATCAAAATGTCTAGTTTTGACTAAATTTAAATGTCTCATTTCAGTTGTGACTTGTTTTAAAAACTAATGTAAAACATAATGTCAAACTGAACAACTGAGCCGTTTTGTTCTGAAATGTCAAACAGGACATTTCGGCATCCCAGGGATTCCATCAGCAACCCAGTTTTCTTCAGACATGATAATCTGACAAACTCAGCCCTGTGGGAGTGCCCCAGACCATTTCTGTGTTCCACACAGTGAAGCAAATGTATCTCAGTCTTGACTCAGACCATTCCTACCCCTGCATGTTCGTGCTACCACACAGCAATGCCTGCAAATGCCCCCCGCCCCCACATTTCTCTTTTTGTTCACAACCTCCACCACCCTGGGCTCTCATGGCCTTCCACCAGCTCTACCAATGCTCATCCAATGCTCTCTGGTGGTCCTGCCTTGGGTTCCTGCCTCACTCTCATGAAGGAGAAGAGATTAAAAAGACAGTGGTTGTTCATCTCAGAAGAGAAATTACACAGAAGAGATATGATAGAGCAGTGGTGTCCAGTAGGAATTTAAAGAAATTCACTTGTGGTTGTCATCTGTCCATATTCACTACAGCCCCTCCTCTAAATAAATGCCCTTTCCCGCCTCAGAGCCACGGTCCCCACAAAGCCAGACACTCCCAGCCCCTTCCCTTCTAAATAAATGCCCTCCCCCTTCCGCAGAGCCAGGCACCCCCAATTCCACCCCCCATTCTTAATCAATGCCAGTGAGTCACCATAGCTGCTGGAGCCAGCATGTGGGCCGGGACCAAGGCCACTGGAGCAGCCAGGGCTGCCACCAATAGGGCTGCTGTCACTGGGCCCACCAGGGCCTCCATTGCTGGAGCCCCTGGGGCCACCAGTGGGACCACCACCACTGCCACCACTTCTTCCACCAAGCAGTTGGGCATGTGTGCAGAGTGGGTGGACAGCACTCCCTGTGTATAGCTCTAGGAGGAGCTGCATTTAAAGTCTCCAAGAGCCGCCTGCAGTCCAGAGCCGTAATTGCCACACTGTGGTGTCCTGGTGACCAAGTGACAAGTGGCAAATGCATTGGACACTGCGGTGATAGAGGTCAGTGGAATCATGACTGGTATGGAGACAGTGAACAAGGAAGCATTATATATCCCTACACATAACACAGGAACTAAATGGCACATGATGGAAATTAATAGGAGCACATTTAAAATCAAGATATGGAAGGTTTTCACCCAGCTCGGATGACACTTGGTGCTAGGGGATGTTTCCAAGGCCAAAAATCTAACTAAGCTCAAAAAAAAAATAGAGAAGCTCATGGAGGACAGGTCCACCAATGGCTATTAGCCAAGAGGATTGGGCACAGTCCCATGCTCTGCGTGTCCCTGAGCCTATAAATGCCAGAACTGGAAGTGGGCAATGGGGATGGATCACTGCGCTCTGAAGCACTCGGCACTGGTCACTGTCAGAGGCAGGATGGTAGAAATATTCTCCAAGCTTGAGCTTTCCACAGCTCCAAAGTACAAAGTTAAGCATTCGTCTGACCCATTGTGCCAGTCCTTGTGTTCTGACAGTGCATCTGAGTCCTGATTTGGAATTTCCCTTGTGAGATTTACAGCCAAGCTACAGTAAAGCTACATTTAGTCCCGCTCTCTCCCCAGAGTGTTTCAGAGGTACCTAAACAAGTAAATCAAACAGACAAGGCCCATCCAGAGTCTCCAGGGGAAGGGTAGCAGGACGCTCCTATATATATAGTGGTCTCACACAGCTGGACACAAGGGAGTAATACCAGCCCATTCAGATGGGTATAGCCCAGGGCATCCATGTAGTACAACGCATTAGTTCCTTATTCTGCCCAGGAGCTATGTGTGTTTGATTACACCATGCAAGAGTGTTCCTAGGAGGGGTATAGAGCCAGGCTTTGTCTCAGTGGGAACCACCCTGAGCTCCCATGCATCTCTTCAGGGTTGAAATGTTTACAGCCTGTGCAGGTATTTGCAACACAGCTTCTTATGCTTTTATCACAACAGGGAGATATAGACAGCCAATGAGCCTAGCAGTTAGAGAGGGTATTAAAATTCCGACCCCGCCCCGCCTGGCTCCCCGTTGAGATTCATCCACGCTAAGCAGACAGCTTAGCACAGGGCTGTGTCTTACAGCAGGAGATGCTTTCTGCAAGTGGCTGCCTGGAAGATGTTACTGGAAAGATTGCCACCCCATTGCCAACCCACCTCGTCTGCTGTCACTTTGCTGCTGTTCTAGGCACCGTTGCTTCCCCAGTAACCAAACCCTGCGAAGGACTGCATACCTGACACACCCAGTGACCTCAGTGGGTCTTGTGACTGGCAAACTGATGCTCTGTGCCTCTCCGGATAGGCCCCAAGGGGCATTATAATGGTACTCATGTATCTGCCTCAAGGCACTGTGCAAGTTTGAATAAAAGGGTTAGATCCCCACCGGGTGCAAATTGGGAGTAGATCCATTAGAACAAATGAGGCCAAATCCCAGTATAAATCAGCATTGCTCCATGGGAGCCAATACAGTGATTCTGAAGTAATTATCAGAGGATCTATCCCAAGGAGTCTAGGTAGTGGGGGTGTCAGTGGGAAGTCGTACTGTTTCTTAATTTTAAAATAGATGCACTGACTGTCCTTCAACCCATGGAATTCCCAGTGCTTCCCCTCTGCCCGTGGGGCCTGACTTTTACTGTGGGGTGGGAGGACACATTGGTTCACCAACGTGTGGAGCAAGGTGGCAGAGATCTCTCAACAGAAGGATGGGAGGGAATAAAAAAAGAGTCTGGCTAATAAGCTATGCCACTGTGACATTTTCCTTCTGTGCTGTCTGGTCTGTCTTGTCTCTTAGGGCCTGGTCCAAAGAGCATGAAGTTAGTAGGAAGATGACCTTTAATATCCATGTGCTTTGCACTGGACCCAGGGCCAAGGACATATCTTTGTATGTGCAGGTACAGCACCTAGCACAACAACTTTACTGGTAGAGGAGCTGGAGACAGCTCTGCAGTTAAGACTGAGTTTCGTTTTACACTTAAAAGAGGGATTTAAATGCATTATAACAGTAAATCTATTACTGCCCTGTAGTGAGTCAGTATGGCCTCCCGCAGACTCAGAGGCAGACGAGGCTGCGCAGAGGCCCTGATGGGCAGGCCCGGAGCCAGAATACCAGAGGCCCGCCCCTCAGAGGGCGGAGCCCAGGGCTAGAAGAGCCCAGGGCGGGGTTCAGGACTCATTAAAGGCTGGGTCTCCGGGCAGGGAGGATACGCCTGCCCGAGCTCCCTGGCGCCAAGGGCAGAGGGCCTGTCGCCGCCCGGCCAGGCCGGAGGAGCAAGCCCCCAGCGGCTCCGAACACCCCCGGATCCAGATGCCCCAGGGGAACTACCCGGACTTTCCGGACCTGCCAGGACCTTCACGCCAGCGAAAACCCCCCGCCTTGAAAGAAGCCCCAGGGGCAGCCTGCCCCAGAGTCCCGGGGGACCCCTACAGCCCTCAGGCCCAGGATCGCCTCGGGTCCCCTGTGCTACCGCCGCCCGACTATCCCAATGACATTGAGATGGGTGACTGGCCGGAGCCCCCGAAGGTGGATGACCTGGAGGAGACCGACCTAGAGGGACCCCCTGACCAGATGGACTGGGACCTTCCGCCAGCGGAGGTAGAGGTAGGAAGTGGCCCGGGGAACGACGCTCCCGAACCCATGGCAGTGTGTTGCGGCCTGGATCCCCACTGCTGTGGTCGTGTGTGAACAACCCCCAGGGCCCCGGGCTGGGTCGCAGTGGAGGGGGAGGGCCTGCGACCCCCTACCCCCTCCTTGACAGGGCCAGCCTGCACTGGGCCTGTGCTAACCTCCTTGTGCTGGGGCCCCGCCCCAAACTGAGGGCTGGGCCTGGGCTAACCCCTTGTGAACTGCTGGCCGCCCTGGACTGAGGGCTGGGCTGGTGCTGTATTGCAACTGCGAACGGCTACCCCTCCCTGAACTGGGGGCTAGGCTGGCCGTCTCTACCATATTGCTACTGAGAACTGCTGCCCCGCCCTAGACTGCGGGCTGGGCCTGTATTGTATTGTGGCAGTGATCTGCTGACCGCCCCGAACTGAGTGCGGGGCTAGTGTTCTAACCCCTTTTTGGTTGCCGCCCGCCCTAGGCCAAGGGCTGGGCGTCCCAGGACTCTTTACATGCCCTTTGCACCGAGTGACAGTGAGCAATACTTGGGAGATAACCCAGTGGCAGATGTTGTAGAAAAAGCTGAAATACTCATTTTTTCCCCCTGCCTCTGTCTTCACAGACAAGATCAGCTCCCAGACTGCTGCTCTGGACAGCATAGTGTGGGAAGGAGGTGGGCAGCCCTCAGTGGAGAAAGAACTGCTTAGGACTACTTAGAAAAACTGAACAAACACGAATCCGCGGGACTGGATCAAATGCATCCAAGGTTGCTGAAGGAATTGGCTGATGTGATTGCAGAACAATCAGCCAAAATGTTAAGGAAGTATGGATTGGATAAATGGACTGTAAGGTGGCTGGAAAGCTGGTTAGATCGTCAGGCTCAATGGATACTGATCAATAGCTCTGTGTCTGGTTGGTGGCTGGTATGAATCAGAGTACCACAGGGGTCAGTTCTGGGGCTGGTTTTATTCAGCATCTTTATTAATGACCTGAATGAGGTGATGGATTGCACCTTCAGCAAGTTTGTGGATAGCACTAAACTAAGAGAGGTTGATATGCTGGGCGGTAGGGATAGCGTCCCAGGGAGACCTAGACATATTGCAGTATTGGGCCACAATATCTGATGAGGTTCAGCAAGGACAAGTGCAGAGTCCAGCACTTAGGATGGAGGAATCCTGAGCACCACTACAGGCTGCGAACTGACTGGCTAAGCAGCAGTTCTGCAGAAGAAGATCTGGGGCTTACGGTGGATGAGAGACTGGACATGAGCCAATACTGTGCCCCTGTAGCCAGGAAAACTAATGACATACTGAGCTGCATTAGTAGGAGCATTGCCAGCAGATCTAAGGATGTGATTATTCTCCTTTATTCAGTACTCATGAGACCGCATCTGTCATATTGTGTTTAGTTCTGGACTCCCTATGTCAGAAATGATGTGGATGCACTGGAGAGAGTTCAGCAGAGGGTGACAAAAATGATTAGTAGGCAGGAGCACATGGCTTATGAGGAGAAACAGAGGGATTTAGGCCTGTTTAGTCTACAAAATAGAAGATTGAGGGGGATTTGATGGCAGCCTTCAGCTACAAGATGGCAAGAGGCTGTTCCCAGTAGTGATGGATGGCAGAACAATGGTCTCAAATTGAGGTCAGGGAGGCTGGATATTAAGAAAAACTTATTTCACTGGCAGGATGGTGAAGCTTTGGAATGGGTTACCTGGGGGAGGTGGGGGTGGAATCTCCTTCTCTCTGGGACCTTACGTCCTGGCTTGACCAAGCTGTGGCTGGGATGATTTAATTGGAATTGGTCCTGCTTTTAGCTGGGGTTGTACACAATGATCTCCTGAGGTCTATTCCAACCCTATTATTCTCCATTGCACCAAAGACACAGGAGGTGAATGTGTAACACAGAGGCAGAACAGGAGGTTAATTTTCAATGCTTTAAAGGTGGCATAATTTAGACTGTAAGTTCCTTGGGTCAGGCATCATCTGTTTGTACAATGCCCAGCAAAATGGTGTCCTGCTCTGTGTATGGAGCTCCTAGCTGCTTGGTAATACTGCTACTAATGTGTTTGACTGGCAGATTAACAGAAAGGGTACTTGCATTGTCTTGAATAGGGACTTGAAGGGGAAAGAACTGGGAGAAGAAGCCTGGAAGAAGAGCTGGAGCTGAGAGCAGAAGAGACATGCCAAGGGAGGGGATACACAAAAGTTGAGAGGGACAGTGACCTTCAGCTTGCAAATAAATTGCTATATTTATTTTGTCCCTTGCTAAAAGAGGAGACTTGGGGAACAGGCCACTGAAAATATATGCAGTCCTACCCTCGAGTGAGAAGCAGCCTGGGCTGCATAAGTGCAAATAGGACAAATTATGTAGGGGCTCCTCTGGGCCAGCTCTAGAAGCCATTATTTCAAGTGTGTGGCCAGAATCAATGGCCCCTTTTGAAAATGTGGCCTTTGGTGACAGCATAATAGGAGCTTGGTGCTAAACGGTGCAGGTGCTCAGTGAAGCCGGAGGTAGAGAGAGAAAAGTTGTGCACTGACCTGCTGAAATAGCTCAGGAAGGCTGGGATTAGAGGGAAAGCTGATGAGCCAGTGGCAGCTGGCATGAGGTTGGCACAGGGTTTGATAGCTCCAGCCTGCAGGAGCTCCAGTTTTGCAAGCTGAGTGTTGATAAATGAAAACTCCTGCCTACTGTTCTGACTCAGGGACTGGAAAGAAGTACTCTCCAAGCTTGAACTTTCCACTATGCCATCGTATAAAATTAACGAGATTTACTGTTGGGAGACAATCTACTGCTTCCTACTAACTAGAGGGTCTTTTGCACTCAGGAAATTTTAGGCGCTGAGATTTTTCACCAACTCTCCCTTTTCCCCAACAAAATCTAAATACACACTTGAAACGTTCTCTGCAGCTGGTGCTGCACCCTCCCCATTGCTCCGCTGGGTTGGTGATCACAGCTGAAGTTTCAAAATGATAGTGTGTGGAGTATTTGCCTTCAGTCCTTCAGTCCCAGGATCCCCTATCTCACCTCCATGATTTCTGCTTTCTGTGTGTTTTGACTCCTCATTAAAACTCCCCAAACCTGATTCTCAACTTGTGTAAACTCCTAAAGCTGGAATGGCTATGGATGAGGAAGTCAGTCTGCAGCTTCCTACCTTACAAATATACCTTCTAGGGATTTGCAAAAACCATTCAGGAGTTCAGTGCTGTCAGCATGAGCAGAAAGCTACTGGCTTAGATGATTTCATGGGTCTCTGTGAACCACCTTTTGGTGGAACCACATGGCACCTGATGTCAGTTTTAAAGCTCCGCTGTCAGGAGGTGGCTGCTGTGTGTGCAGACATATCCAACATAGCTTTGAGCTACCTAGCGCCGTACAGTAGACATGAAGCTGCAACACCATGGTCTAGCTCCCCAGTAAGCAGGTCGGTCTCAGGTAGGAGGGTACAGACTAGTTTCATGGCCATTGTCCTTCAAGCTAACTAGATCAAAGCTAGCTTGCATATGTCTTCTTGTGCTGCAGTCCACACCTCTGACCCTACAGCAGTTCCAGCCCCAGTGTAACTTAGAGCAGCCAAGAGATGCTCTAACTTACACCAGCTCTGCATTAGCCAGGGATCACCAGAACTCTGCACTCTGGCCACATGCTCATCAGGCTCCCTGATGCTGATCCCATGCCTCTTGGGCACCACTTACTTGGAATAGGCACAGCTGGGGTGGGGGTTTCATCTGCTTTCTGCTGCCTTCACAGAAGCAGAAGTGGCTTCCAAGATCTGTATTAAAAGTCTTTTGGCTGGTGGGAAGGCAATCTCCAGACACAGAGAAAGTCCTTCAATGATAATCAATGGAAGGGCTGTCCAGCTCCGTTGGCAACAAGAGCAGTGAGGGCAAAAGATCTATTTGGCTGCAAGACTGAGCTTGATAAATTTCTGGAGGGTGATGTGTGGGGCACGCCAACTCCTAGCAACTGCGTGTAGCAAAAATCCCCAATGGCCTGAGACAGAACACTAAATGGGGAGGACTCTGAGTTCCTACATAGAATTCTTTCCCAGGTGTCATGCCCACATGATCAGGGTCTGACGGATCACCAGATTTGGGATCAGAAGGAAATTTTCCCCTGGCATACACTGGCAAAACCTGGGGGGTGGGTGCCTGTCCCTGCAGCATGGGACATGACTCACTTGCAGGTTTCAATTAGCATTAAATTGTGAATTATCTGTAATTTGAAGTCTTTAAACCATGATTTGAGAACTTCGGCAACTCAGCCAGAGGCTATGAGTCTGTTTCAGGGGTGGATGAGATTTGGTGGCCTGCAATGTGCAAAAGCACAGATTAGATGATCGCTATGGTCCCTTCTGACATTGAAGCCTCCGTGTCTATTAGACATGATGCACTAGACAGAGCCAGTGCAAGCCCAGTGTGACACATACTGTATGCACAGTGCAGTTATCCCCGCTCCTAACCTAACCACAGCTAGCCCTCCCAGCTGCAATACAGGGGCAGAGATGCACAACACATAAGGGATACTGAGAGCACCGGCTTGTTGTGGGACACATAATAAGTGAAGCATTTGCCTGAAGTTGGTCCAGCTTTGTGTGGGGCTGGGACTAGATCACCTCCTGAGGTCTCTTCCAACCCTAATCTGCCCTGACACAATGAAGCTCAGATTTAGGGTGACAGTCCACTGGCTGGAAGAGCCCCATATTTGGGGCACCAGGAAGGCATCCTGATTTATTTTTAAAAAGGAGCTAAGTGCCCTATATTTGTAGCTGCTGCCTGGCTCCCAGCTCCCTGAGCCATGGGGACCTGGGAGTGCACCAGCAGGGCTTGTTTGGATGTGGTTCCCCGTGGCTCGGGGAGCTGGGAGCCACACCAGTTTGGGTCCCACCTGGATCCCATTTCCTTGCTGCTTGGGGAAGCCAGAGCTGGACCAGCATGGTTGATGCCTGGTTCCCAGCTCCCCGCAGCTTCAGGGAGATGGGAGAAGGACCAGTGCCTAGCTCCCAGCTCCACACTGCTAGGGGAGCTGGGAGAGGGACCAACGCAGCTACTACCTGGCTCCCAACTCCCCAGCTTGGGGAGGCTGGGAGCTGGACCAGCATGGCTGTTGCCCTATTGTGGGCTCCCCACAGCTTGTAGAAGCCGAGAGCCACAGCAGGTCCAGCAGCCAGGAAGCAACCTCCCTCCCCAGCAGGGTGGCAGCCCCATAGTGCAGCCACTGCCTGACTGGTAGGATGAGCATGTGTCCCATTTTGGCTGGGACAGCTAGTCTGCCCCTGTCCTGTATGTGATCACCCTACTCAGATTGCATGCCATGGAAAAACAAGGTAGATGAGATATCCCACTGCACCATCCTAGCCATACAAAGGCAGGTCAGTGAGCCACTTCCTATCAGCAAATGATGAGACATTCCACCTATACCCAGAACCCTTTTGCCCCGCCCCCAGGTAGAATCCCCAGACACACATGGCGTCTGGCGAAGTGGGTATAGAGCTGCCTCGATCAGATGTCATCTCAGATGTGCTGTCTCAGGGTGGCAGGAGGGTGGAACAGAGAGCGTAATGGAACCTATGGTTGGGGGCTTGGAAGAAGTCAGTTAAATCAGTTGCCATTTGGAACAGGCTTAGCTGGCCAGCGAGCTTCTCTTTGTGCTTTCAGTGGTTCTTTGGACTTAATATTTTATACAAAGAAAAACCCATTTCAGTGACTCCCCATTATTTTCTCTTGAATGATGCTGCCCTGGGACCTGAGGAAGAAGAAAGGTAGCAGCATCCAGGGAAGATCCTTTTCTATTTTGCTGTCAGCTTCACTGCTTATGAATGTGAGGGACTGGTAACACTGAGAAGTTCCAGGAATTTGGCTGCAGAACTGGGTGCACAGGTGCTGAGGGATACAACCCACTGGGTGTGTTGAGCAGGGTGGAACAGACCAATTTGTATGTGGTAATGCTGGGCAGGGCTGAGGTGTGGGAGGAACTTTTTCTTCACAGGGGCTGCCCTGGGCTCCCTACTCCATTTTATGGGGATACACATCTCATAGAGCTGCCAGGGACCTCAGGAGGTCATGGAGTCCAGTCCCCTGCCCTCTCAGCAAGGCCAAGCTTCATCCCTTTTTGTTTTTTCAAACCTATTTGTCCCAGGCCCCCTTCAAGGGAGTGAACTCACACCCCTGGGTTTAGCAGGCTAGTGCTCAAATCACTGGGCTATCCCTCCTCCCTCCAGATTTTGATTTTTTGTAATAATTTGGAGAAAGTAAATTTTCCATCCAGCCATCATCCCCTGAGATTCTTGTCCATCTTTCTGTCTAGACTCTAGTCTGTCAGTCAGTCCCTCTTTGTCCTAATCTAACCCATCTTCCCATCGGCTACAGATTTTCTATTGTCACCTCATCACAGTAGTGAATGCGTTTGGCCTTTCTTTATTAACCACATTTCACACAAAATTGCCCTGCAAAGCTCTTTGTTGCATGCAGCTTTTCTGAGAGAAAAAGAGACTGAAACTAAACAGCTTTAGCCAATGAAGAGCCAGGCAGTGATCCTTGCTGGTTCCTCTGTGATGATGATATGCCTTGAGCAGAAAGAGACAAAGGTGCATAATGGACATCAAGGTTACTCTGCAGCAGCTGGGCCTGGGGCTGAAGGAAGTCATTGATATTAAAGTATGTTGGTAGAATGGCTTTGCTGTTCTGTAAATCATATATCAGAGGGCAGCTGTGTTAGTCTGTATCCACAGAAACAATGAAAAGTCCTGTGGCATCTTATAGACTAACAGAAATATTGGAGCATAAGCTTTCATGGGCAAAGACCCACTTCATCAGATGCATGCATCTGGCAAAGTAGGTCTTTGCACATAAAAGCTTATGCTCCAATATATCTGTTAGTCTATAAGGTGCCACAGGGTTTCTCCTTGTTTTTGTAAAACATATAAACCTCTTAAAGGCGCAGAGTGAAGGAATGCAAATCCCAGGCACCATCCTACAAGGTCTGTCTGCAGGGAACTCGCATTGACTTCAATGTCTATATGGATGGGACACTGTTGTCTCACGGCTGAGCAAGGAACTGGGAGTCGTGGCTCTTGTATCCTAGTCTCTACTACAGGCTTTCCAGATGATTATCTGGAGCAAGTCACTTAAATTCCAGTCCCATGGTGACTGAAGTCACTGGAAAGACTCTCCCTCAGCTCGTTCAGCCCTAATCCTGTCCCAGTAAAATTGCAGTCACCAGTCAAGGCGCAGGATAGCTCTGCTCCCTCTTCTCGTGTCAATGGCTCCTTTGTTCTTCTCTTCTTGCTCCTTGCAGCCCCAGGACTTGAAGGGGGGAGGGGACATGATAAAGCTCCCCCTAACCTCCATCCTTGGAAAAAGGGATGAAGGACCCAGGAACTACAGGTGAAGCAGAGGTGCGGCTGGGCAGGGGAAGAATTAATGTGGGGCCCAATTTGTTGGGTGAAGGATACACCAACCCATCCACCATCCACTTATATGGACACCTTTCAGACTGCTCTTAGCACTGGGTGCAGATATAAGTCCTAAAACAGGATATTGAAACTTATAAGTAATGAGATTAGCCCCTGCCCCCAATGAGCACGAAGCACAGCACAAACATTCATGACCCATGTTGCTGAGTATCATGATCCTCATTCCTCCAATGTGGGAAGCCAATGCTCAGAGATGGGAAGTGACCAATCCAAGGACACTCAGCAAGTCAGTGTTAGAACTGGGGAGGAAAGCCTGATTCTGTGTCCTACTAGATGAAATGAGCATATCATTCCCTGGGGATGAGGACCTAGATCTGCAGCCACCGCAAACTGGCCTAGCTCAATTAATACCAAACAGCCAGAACTCACAGTGGTGTGCATCAGTGTAGCCCCACTGAGTGAAGTCAATGGACCAGATACTTTCCTGGTATTCTTAGGCACTGCTACACCAAAGTCTATAGGCTAGATTCTCAGATGGTATAAACTGGCATAATTCATTTGGAGTCAGTGGTGGAATGCTGATTTATACTAGGTGAGGATTTGATCCAGCAACCTTATCGAGGCTTATAAATTGGGACAGAAGAAGTGACCCCTTTGACAGCATGCTTTTCCTGTTAGCAGATTAAGATTTTGTTCTGCAACTTCTTAACGTTGGTGTGAGTAAACCCACAGCTTCCATTACTTTCTTTCTCTCTGTGCCAGGTAATTTATGATGGAGCACAACATATTATTGTAAACACTCTCCATTGCTCTGGTGACCTACTTTCCTCCCAGGGATGCTATTCACTTACTGGAGAGAAATGACTTCATTTAGCAGCTCTTTGCACTGCCATGGAGAGAATCTAGTGAGAAAATTATCATACTTTATAAATGAAGAACTGAAAGGAAGGGGGAATCACTGCCCTGGAGCCTGCATTAGGCCCCAGAGAGAGGGGGAAATCAGGAATAACGTTTTGGAGATCGTGTACTCCTGGTGCTTCCTCAAGGGTGTGTTCTGACTGGTTACTCTTGTAATCAGGAAGGTTTCTGCAGCTGAAATATAATATGATTCTGAACTTATCATCTAAAAGTACATTATTAACTCTGCTTTATAGAGGGGTAGACTGAGGCCCAGAGAGGGAAGTGACTCAAATTAATATAGTGAGGCAGTGGAAGAGCTCGGGTCAGAACCCAAGATCCCTATTATTACAATTGCTACTAATTCTTAGTGCACATACAGCTCTCAGGATAGAGTTGGTGGACATTTACAAACCCAAACACACTTCTAAGCCAGCCTGAGCTGAGTTTTGAGGGAACCCAGGGAGGCTCAGGATTCACAAGGAGGCTCAGCCAGAAGCTAGCTACTTTGGCCTGAGTGGAGAGCCCATATGCAGGGCTCCATTGGGATGAGAAACTGATTATATGAGTCAGATCTATACTTGCTAAGATCCTATTTATAAAAAATGTGCACCAGCTGCTGTTTCCCTGACCTCAGCAGACACCCAATAATAGGAAGCTGATTCCTCAGAAATCCCTGCATCTGCCCTTCCAGGAGGGTCAGCACCCCAAATGCTCTTAGTGTCTCTGTTTCTTCTCAGGGTCATGCCCACAGTTCCTTCAGGTTTTCTTTGCCCCAAACTCATGCAGTCTGCAATTGGTCTCTTAGCCCATCCATGTGCAACCAAGAAGTTATCTTGCTCCACGTGGCTTAGTTCTGACATGCCAGGTGGTCCATTGCTTTGGGTGGTGACCCCCCCTTTGTGAAGCTGCCTTCACCACTAGCAGGGACTTGATCATTCCTTCCATTCAGCCTGATTTGCTTTAATAAGGGCTGTGACTGTCTCTTTGACAGAAGTTCTCAGTGAGCTGTACTGGCCATTGACTATCAGTTCCTGAGGAACATATTCACTCAAACACATGCTCTGAATTTCCAGGCAAACATACCCTGTGCAACTCCTATTTTATAAGGCCTTTTCAAGGATAGTTTGGAAGAAAAGTAAATAAACAGGATCTTCCCCAGTAAATAACTAACCAAAGAAGTTACTTAGATTACCTCTAAAGCCATGCAGTTTTCAGGGGTCTGGGTGGCTTCCCAAGCATTTGCCTTATGCTAATATATTTGTAAGGATTAAAGGTCTCTTCTTGTTCCCACTGCAGTCGGTGAGAGAATCGCCATGTGTAGGGCCCTACAATATTCACTGCCATGCAAGAAAGTGTCACAGACTGTGGAATCTGGTGTCTGCCCATGACATCCGTTCCTCTGTGTGTTTTTATCTTATACTATATAGGAGAAACTTGAGATACACACACTTGAGTTGAGCGTATCACAGGTTATCATGACTCTGAGTGATGGGGAGCTGGCACCTGGCTGTGGGCTGCCCACGACTAAGGGGAGCCAGGAAAGTGACCATGCTGGTCAGTTTCCTGACCCCTGTCCATGGCACCAGCTCCCCCCACTGAGAGGAGCAGGGAAACTGACCAGTGCTTCTGTGCTGCTTAGTTTTCTGGCTCCTGTGAGTGGTGGGCAGCCAGGAGCCAGGCACCAGCTTCCCACCACTCACAGCTACTGCGCTAGTCAGTTTCCTGGCACCTGTCAGAGGCGGGAGTCCAGAGTCTGACTCTCAGCTGCCGCCACTGACAGGAGTGGTTGCTGCCCCCAACAGGAGCAGGGAAACTGACCAGTGCAGCAGTGCTGGTTCGTTTCCTTTTTCCTGTGAGTGGTGGGCAGCCCAGAGCCAGGTTCTCAACTGCTGCCACTCACAGGAGACAGGAAACTGAACAGCAGTGGTTCACTGGTCAGTTTTCTGCCCACCCACCACCCGCCAGTCCCACAAAATTTGACTTACATGGGGGTTCACAAGAATGGGGGTCTACTGTACAGATTTCAAGGGGTGAAGCCAATGTTTCTCAAATCGGAGGGCCTGAGTGGCAGGAGGGTTCACAAGGTCATTTTAGGAGAGTCATGGTATTGCCACCCTTACTTGTGCACTGCCCTCAGAGCTGGGCAACTGGAAAGCGGTGGCTGTAACGTTGGCTGGCAATACCAGACCCATGTCACCATGACTTCTGTGCTGTTGCTTTTGGAGATGAGTGACAGAATGCAGTGGCTGCTAACTAAGGGCACAGCTCAGCAGGAAGCAAAGCAGAAGTAAGGGTGATAATGCTATAGTTTTGAGAACTTCAAAAAGTGTTGTGGCACCTTATAAACTAACAGATATTTTGGAGCATAAGCTTTTGTGGGCAAAGACCCGCTTCATCAGATGCACGATGAAGCAGGTCTTTGCCCACAAAAGCTTATGGTCCAAAATATCTGTTAGTCTATAAGGTGCCACAAGACTTTTTTTTGTTCTCGAAGCTACAGACTAACACGGCTACCTCTCTGATACGTGTCACAATGCTGTAGTTTTATTACTCTTACTAACAACATACTATTGTTACTTTTGTGCAGCTTCTGGTGATAGCTCTGCCTACAGAACTGGATTCCTAGCCAGCAGCCACTGCTCTCCAGCTGCCCAGATTTGAAAGAAATACAGATAGAAGTCAGGGTAGCAAAACCGCAACCCCCATAACCTCAAAATCCTTTCACTCACACACCCTTCCTTTTTGGGTCAAGATCTCTACAGCTACCACATCATGAAGCTTCTCTGAAATCATTAAATTTACCATGTTTCAAATCCTATGAGCATGAAATTGACCAAAATGGACCATGTGGTAGGGCCCTAGTCATGTGTAAAGCTGATGGACCTTTGGAGCTAAAACCATAAACTAAAAGCCAACTGCCTCTTAGCTGAGGGTGTAGAGGAGACTTCACTTTCCCTTGTCAGTGGTCTCAGGGCTTCTGGGTTACACATGGAGTCATTGGGACTGGCAAGAAGGCAGACAAAGAGCTGATGAGATGGGGAAACTTGGATTGGCTGGACAAGAAGATGGGGAGCCAGTTGGTGAGGGGGAAAGTAGTAGGGTGGGAAGAAGGGGGAATCACTTTGGGGAATCCAGGTGTGTATACTGAATGTGGCTGTTATCTGTAGGGCTCCTGTCTTGTATATTACAGAGGCTGCAGGGTGGGTAGGGAATGAGCTAGGCTTGTGGGCAGAGAAAAGATCTAATGGTAAAGAAGCTGAATTCTATTTCCACCACTGAGTTCCTGTGGCAGAGAGTTGGCAGGTCACCTCAGCCAGATGGGTCACAGATGTATGTCTCTTTCTCTAACTTCAGACCTGGGGGTCTGATTTGCAAACATGCTGAGCACTCACAGCTGCAGCTGTTCTCCACGTGAGCTGTGCTTTGAACGTCCTAGTGCTACGTAATGTGCAGTAGTCTGAAAAGTCAGTTCCTTTGTGTATGCATCCAAAATGAGGGGACACTCTTTACTTTAATCTTTTATTTCCCTATTTGGAATTGTGCCCCTCCCTTCCCAGAGGTGTTGTGAAATGTCTGAGAAGTGAGCAGGTACTAGCGCAATGTGCACCACAGAAAAGCCCCTGAGGAAATTAATAACTCTGTTTTCAGAGCAGGGTTTGAACAACATGCCTTAAATCAGGCTTGGAGTCACACATTGCCCAATGAGGAGAAAAACAAAATGTCACCATTCTGCTTGGTAGAACCAGCAGCAGCCAGGTCCAGGTCCAATTTCTAGGGCTTCCCCTCTATCCATGCAACACAGAACTGGCTTGAGCTCTCACCCAGTAAGGTGGGAAATTCACACACCACCCCTGGGCAACTTTGAGAGGTGCTGACTGAGTCTGAGTTTAGAAAAGAAACTTAATAAAAAGAGGAAGGAAGTAACTTGGCATTAATTAGGGAAAATACCACTAGCAGAGCTCATAAAACCATGAGTAAGAGTCCCACCCTAAGTAGGTTGGACAGTGACATCTTCCTCCCAGGTTCTTAAGTCTAGCTACCTAACTGTCCCCTTCACATGACCAACCCTTCTCTGTACCACTCACAGGCTACGTCTACACGTGAAGCCAACATCAAAATAGCTTATTTCGATGTAGCAACATCGAAAGGCTATTTCGATGAATAACGTCTACACGTCCTCCAGGGCTGGCAACGTCGATGTTCAACTTCGACGTTGCGCGGCACCACATCGAAATAGGCGCTGCGAGGGAACATCTACACGCCAAAGTAGCACACATCGAAATAAGGGTGCCAGGCACAGCTGCAGACAGGGTCACAGGGCAGACTCAACAGCAAGCCGCTCCCTTAAAGGGCCCCTCCCAGACACAGTTGCACTAAACAACACAAGATCCACAGAGCCGACAAGTGGTTGCAGACCCTGTGCCTGCAGCATGGATCCCCAGCTGCCGCAGCAGCAGCCAGAAGCCCTGGGCTAAGGGCTGCTGCCCACGGTGACCATAGAGCCCCGCAGGGGCTGGAGAGAGAGCATCTCTCAACCCCCCAGCTGATGGCCGCCATGGAGGACCCAGCAATTTCGACGTTGCGGGACGCAGATCGTCTACACGGTCCCTACTTCGACGTTGAACGTCAAAGTTAGGCGCTATGCCGATCCCCTCATGAGGTTAGCGACTTCAACGTCTCGCCGCCTAACGTCGAAGTTAACTTCGAAATAGTGCCCGACGCGTGTAGCCGCAATGGGCGCTATTTCAAAGTTAGTGCCGCTACTTCAAAGTAGCGTGCACGTGTAGACACAGCTACACAGTTGCGAACCTTGGTGAAGGCAGACCAGAGGTCAGGGCTGCACATGCAGGGTTCACATCCCATCCTGAGTAGAGTAAGTAAAGCAGCATCTTATACCACCAGTCACTCAGCATCTGCCTGCTCACTGCTCTCCACCGCCACCCTGCTGGCCACTCATTGCACCCCTCTGGGCATACTGCGCTCCCACCAACCATACTGCTGCTGCCACTAGGCAAGTGCTCACTATTTCCACCAGCTGGTGGTGGATTGGCTGTGGGCAAAACCCAGTGATTTCCGTTCTTGGCACAAAGCAACGTCCAGCCATGAGACGTGCCCAGCATCTGATAGAGCTTGCTTTAACATTAAGTAAAGGGAAGAAGGATTCTTTCAAAGATGGGTTTACTTTCGAAAGAGCAGCGTCTACACGGGCTCTCTTCTTTCAAAAGAAGCACTTTTGAAATTAGAACATGCAAATGAGGTGCCAAATATCCAAATTTATGCCTCATTTGCATTTTTATTTACCTCATTTGCATACCTCTTTCAAAAGAGGAATGCAAGTGTAGCCGCACCTGCAGAGGGCAGCAGGGCAATTACAAGCAGCTGGAAGGAGCTGGCTCAGGCCAACTGGAGCCAGCTGACCCCACTGCTGGCTTGATGAAGGCCTTTAAAACCCTCCACAGTTGGAAGGCACAAGAAAGAGTGTGTAGATGGAAGAAGAGATATAGGAGTGCTAGAGAGCCACAGAACAGAAACCTGAGAGGGAGTGAGACCAACTCCAGCTCCAAAAAAGCAATGAAGGGAGTCCTAGGAGGAGTGGTTGGGTTACTTCCCCCAGAGACACTTGGCAAAGCCCCAGTCTCTGGGGGATAGGGATGGGATACCGATTGAGCAGTGGTCTGGTCAGAGGGGCCCTTACTGCAATACACATGCCTTGGGTTTCTGTCCTAGTCCAGTAAGCTTTAATGGAAACATTCCATCATTTTCTGCTTACAAAAGTACACAATAGTTGCTCATAAAGGCTGCACCAGCCACCCAGTGCACTGAATGAGGCAGGGATACTGTGAGAAAAATGTGATTATGTGTCCAAAAGCACAGCATAATGCATACACACACAACAGAGTGGAGGCCAGGTGATGGAATGAATTAAAGTCACACAAACAACCTTAATTCTGGATTTCCCTAAAGCTGAAGTGCTTGATTTGCATCATGACCAAAACATGGGCAGTCTAACCTAGTGGGCTGGTGCAGGAGTCAGGATCCAGGCTGGATCGAATACTGGGAGAGCAGAGTCAGAGAGGGCAGAGACCAGACTCATGGGTCTTTTAGCTGCACAGGGAAGTCTTGCCTAGTGGACACAATTTTCAGTCAACAGAAGAAAATACTTTGTCAGCGGAGTGGCTGTCCTCTCAGAGCAAACTTTTTGTATGGGGTTTACCCAAAGGCCAGGGTGCTGGCTATAGTCAGGGTTTTTTTTACCTGCCTGGGGGAAGTCTCCCTGGGCGGATATGATTTTAAGGGCCTGGCTATCATTGACGACAGGGAAATGCAATGTGAGAAGATGTCGTCAGATACCCACAGCCACTTGCAGGGCATTTTTTTTCCCATGCTGCACCAGTGAACATAGCCAGAATACTACAGGGATCAGGGAACTGTGGGATAGGTTCCCACAACACATGGCTGCAACAGTCGATTTAAGCTAATTGTGTGTGGGAGCAATAAGTCAATTCTGTGGGGAGCATGTGTGAAGGTGAGGAGGCTCAAAATCGAATTGATAACACCCAGCATTAATAAATCAATTTTAATAAATTCTATTTTAGCTCGTATTGTAGACACAGCCTGAGAGTCAGGCCTCTGGAGAGTACAGTTTGCCAGTAGAAGCAGGTTGAACACTGCCACTAGGCGTGGGAAACTCAGGTACATGGACAGTGTCCTCCTGTTTCGTGCTTGGTTTAAAAAGAAGCCAGGAACCAATAAAATGACACCACCACCACCCAGTTCCATTAATTAGATCTCAGGACTGGACTCCTCTGTCAGGCTGTGTCCAGCCTACCCCCTCCTTTTGGAGGGGGCATGCTGACAAGCCACTTTGGCAGATGCTAATGAGGCAGTGCTTTGGAAGGGCACATGACTGCTATTATGCTAATGAGGTGCTGCATATTCATAGCAGCACCTCATTAGCATCGTCCAAAGTGCCATATTCCCATAGCCCCTCTGAAATAAGGGGCTAGTGTGGCCACAGCCTCAGAGGTGAGCTTTTAGTTCTGGCAACTGCTGGCAAGTCAGAGCTTACTGGTCTCTAAGGAACATCCATAGATACCCATGGCTGGCCCTCGCCAGGTGACCTGGGCTCACAAGGCTCAGGAGTGGGAGCTGCACTGGGCTTAGCACCCTGACGCTTTGTACCGTAAGCCCAACATCTACACTGCAATGACACAGCCCCTGGCCCTGAGCCCCATGAGCCTGAGTCAGCTGACACAAGCCAGCCAGGGATTTTTTTTGCTGCAGTGTAGGCAGACCCTCACAGCCCAGCGAACCAGGCTCTGACACCCAGGCCGCATCTACACGTGCATGCTACTTCGAAGTAGCGGCGCCAACTTAGAAATAGCGCTCATCACAGCTACACGTGTTGGGAGCTATTTCGAAGTTGAAATTGACGTTAGGTGGCGAGACGTCGAAATCGCTAACCCCATGAGGGGATGGGAATAGCTCCCTACTTCGAAGTTGAACATCAAAGTAGGGCATGTGTAGACAATCTGCGTTCTGCAACATCGAAATAGTGGGGTCCGCCATGGCGGCCATCAGCTGAGGGGTTGAGAGACGCTCTCTCTCCAGCCCCTGCGGGGATCTGTGGTCATCGTGTGCAGCAGCCCTTAGCCCAGGGCTTCTGGCTGCTGCTGCAGCAGCTGGGGATCCATGCTGCATGCACAGGGTCTGCAACCAGTTGTCGGCTCTGTGGATCTTGTGTTGTTTAGTGCAACTGTGTTTGGGAGGGGCCCTTTAAGGGAGCGGCTTGCTGTTGAGTCTGCCCTGTGACCCTGTCTGCAGCTGTTCCTGGCACCCTTATTTCGATGTGTGATACTTTGGAGTGTAGAGCCGTGTCTACACGTGCACGCTACTTCGAAGTAGCGGCACTAACTTCGAAATAGCGCCCGTCACGGCTACACGCGTCGGGCGCTATTTCGAAGTTAACTTCGACATTAGGTGGCGAGACGTCAAAGCCGCTAACCCCATGAGGGGATAGGAATAGCGCCCTACTTCGATGTTCAACGTCGAAGTAGGGACCGTGTAGTCGTTGCGCGTCCCGCAACGTCGAAATTGCGGGGTCCTCCATAGCGGCCATCAGCTGAGGGGTTGAGAGACGCTCTCTCCAGCCCCTCAGCTCAATGGTGGCCACGTGGAGCGGCCCCTTAAAGGTCCCCTCCCCCTCCTTTCCTGTGCAGGAAGTTGAGAGAACATGCAGGCAGCAGCTCAGACACGCGGCCAGCCTGCACGTCCCTCAGCAGCCACAGGAGGCACAGGAACTTTCATGGCCTCCCGGCAGCCCCCTCCAGCGCCCCCAGGGGACTCCCCACAAGGGGAGCCAGGGCAGCCAGACCAGCCAGGTTGGCAGCCAGGCCGGAAAGCGGCAGCAGGGCCCCTCCTGGACGGAGGCCGAGCTGCGGGACCTGCTGGGGCTCTGGAGCGAGGAGGAGGTGCTCCAGGTAATGGGGAGCAAGAGGCGGAACGCAGATGCATTCGCTCAGCTGGCCGAGGGCCTGGCCACCTGGGGTCACCCTGCCCGCACTCCTGATCACGTTAGGAGTAAGGTCAAGGAGCTGTGGCAGGGTTACGCCCGGGCCCGGGATGCGGCCAGCCAATCTGGGGCCGCCCCCGTCACTTGCCCCTTTTACAGGGAGCTCAGGCAAATCCTGGGCCCCGGCACACCTCCTCCCCCCCGGCCACTCTTGACACCTTGGCCGATGAGCCCCAGCAGGCCCTGGAGTCGGAGTCCACCCCGGAGGCAAGCCCCGCACGCCAGGGGCCCCCCCAGGAGCCCACCCCTCGGATGCTGGAGGAGGAGGAGGAGGGGGAATCCTCCTCCAGCGACGGGGGGCTCCACATCGCACTGCCGTCCCAGAGCTCCAGCAGGGCATCCGCCCAGAGGGTGTGCCCCGACCGTGGGAGCAGACCGTCAGGTATGTACCCCCCGGTGCACACCCCCGGGGTTGAGGGGCGGGGACAACAGATATGACCAGGGCCCTCCACATGCCCAGATGACCATGGCCCCAAGGACAGCAGTGGCACATCCCTCACAAGCGTGCATCAGCCCCTGCCCCCCCAGCACAACAGTACCATGCCCCATCCCTGGGGATGGGGGGAGCGGAACCTAGGGTCCCCCGGGGGGAGGGGGTTGGACACCCATCAGCAGCAGCAGCATCTCCCAGGGATGGGGATGGGGAACCAGCAGCAGAGGGCGGGGGGGACAAGGGCCATGTCTCGGGGGCCACACTAACGGCTGTCTCCACTCTTCTTCCCCTCGTGTGTTCTGCAGCTGCACCACAGGAGGGACCGGAGAGCACCGTCAAGGTGTCAGTGGTCCCGGAGAGCCCACCGGGGCCATCGCTGCAGGCCAGCCCCTCAGCGGAGCACTGACCAGCCCCAGGGCAGGGCAGACGGCGGACCCAGCACCACCACCAGACGGCGATGGACCCCCAGCTGCTGGCGACCCTCGGGCGACAGCTGGAGGTATCGGAGTAGCGCCTGCAGGTGGGTGAGTGGTGCCTGCAACTGCAGAAGTGGGTGCTGGCCTGGCGCCAGGAGGCATGGGGGGCCTTTATGCGCATTTTTGAGCGCATTGCAGACTACCTGGCCCCCCCATGCCGCGCCGGCCGCTGCTCTGCCCGCCCTGCCCGCTCCACCTGCCGCTCCACCCGCCATCCCACCACCATCCCACCGCCGTCCGCCACCGAGGGGCCTTCTGCCGAGGGGGACCTGGGGCCTGCTGACACCCGCCAGCCATATCTGCCGGTTTGCCCGGCCCCCAGCAAGCCTCGGCCAGGGCTGAGGCCGAGGCGAGCGTCGCGCCTGCCAACCCCAAGCGCTGGACAGTAGGGGGTGTGGGGCCCCCCCTCCACCCTTTGTACATATCCCCATTATTTTGTATATAGTTTGTATTAGACCCCTGTTATTTTATGATACCTGCCCCCCCATGTAAATAGTTCTCCCCTTCCTTGTGTTCCACTATTTATCATATAATATATGTATATTTGTAGTAATAATAAGAGAATTCACCGTTTTGTGGTTTCAAGAACAACAGGTCTATTTTTATTTGCAAGAAAAGTCGGAAGGGGTGTGCTCTTGGGTGCTCTGTGGTGTGGGCGTGGGGGCAGGGAGTGTTGTGGAGGATGGGGGGGTGCAGTGGGGGGCCTGCCAGCATTCACCCCGCGGACTGGTCAAAATGGGCCCGCAGGGCCTCCCAGACCCGGGTCCCCTCGGGGTCCACCTGGCGACTGGGGGCAGCGGGTGGCTGCACGTCAGCCCTGCCAGCCTCCACAGCCCAGCCCTGAAAGAATGTCTCCCCCTTGCTCTCCACCAGATTGTGGAGTGCGCTCCACGCGCCCACAATCTGGGGGATGTCGGTGGGGCCCGCATCAAGGCAGGTGAGGAGATACCTCCAGCGGCCTTTGAGGCGGCCAAAAGTGCGCTCAACTACCTGGCGCACATGGTTCAGACACGTATTGAAGCACTCCAGAGCCAGAGGGGCATGGTGGTGTCCCCCACAGGGATCTCCCGCTGGGGGATGTAGGTCCCCGCCTCCAGCCGGCGGCACAGGCCCGAATTCCTGAATACCCGGGCATCATGTCCAGGAAGTGGCCCCGGCTGTCCACCAAGGCCTGGAGGACCACCGAATGGTAGCCCTTCCTGTTCAGGAAGCGTCCTCCGCTGTGCTCCAGAGCTCGGATGGGGATATGGGTCCCATCCAGAGCCCTGAAGCAATTTGGAAAGCCCAGGGTGGCAAACCCCACGATGGCGGCATCCAGGTTCCCAAGCCTCATGAGCCTGTGGAGGAGCAGGGCGCTGATGGCGCGGACGACCTGCAGGGGAAGGACATGGGAGAGCACCAGTGAGGGGTGTGCAGGGTGTGTCTGGCCCTCCCCCCACAGGGCTCCCCTCCACCCCCAGGGCTCCCCTCCAAACCCAGGGCTCCCCTCCCGCCCCAGGGCTGCCTCCCTCTCCCTGTGGGTCCTCTTACCTCCATGAGGACAGCCCCGACGGTGGCCTTGCCGACGCCAAACTGCTGGCCCACGGATCAGTAGCTGTCTGGAGTGGCCAGCTTCCAGACAGTGATGCCGACCCGTTTCTCCATGCTGAGGGCACGCCACATGGTGGTGTCCTGGTGCCTCAGTGCGGGAGTGAGCCACTGGCAGAGCTCCAGGAATGTCTGCCGGCTCATACAAAAGTTCTGGAGCCAGCGGTCATCGTCCTACTCGCCAAGCACCAGCCGCTCCCACCAGTCGGTGCTCATGGGGTAGCTCCACAGCCGGCGGCGTGTGCAGCCGGGGGGTGGGCGGGGAGGACAGCAGAGTCTGGGGTTGCTTCCTCCTCCCCTGGGGCAGCTTCTCTTCCACGAATAGAAGGTGATCAGCTGCCTCCTGCATGGCATTGAGCAGGGCGAGCACCTGCTGGGTGGACCTCTGGCTGCTGCTGCTGCTGCTGCTGCTGGGGGTCCATGACTGCGTTGCCCAAGGTGTGCGTGCCTATGGCTCTGCAGATCGCGTGCTGTGCAGGCTGCGTGTGTCTGGGAGGGGCCCTTTAAGGGAGTGGCTAGCTGTTGCCCCGGAAGTGCTAGTCCACCCTGTGACCCTGTCTGCAGCTGTTCCTGGCACCCTTATTTCGATGTGTGCCGCTTTGGCATGTAGACGCTCCCCTGTAGCGCCTACTTCGATGTGGTGCTGCCCAACGTCGACGTTGAACATCGACGGCACCAGCCCTGGAGGACGTGTAGATGCTATTCATAGAAATAGCTTATTTCAATGTCGCTACATTGAAATAAGCTATTTCTATGTAGCATTCACCTGTAGACGTAGCTCTGGAGAGCAGGGGAGGTGAAGCGATTACGAAAAAGGACACATTGAGAAAAATTGTTGGATACTTTCGGAGTCTAATAAAATCAGTTTTAATAATGGTGTCATCTGCATTAGCATAAGGTTGATGTTGAAAAACTGATTATGGCATTACTCCTGGTGAAACTGGGTTCAGAAAAGTCAGCCTTAGAGCCTCTTAAAATTGACCTAATGAAGCCCTGTGGTAAAGACTGATGCTTTATAAAATTGACCTACGTCCCCTAAATTCAATTTTATCCTCCAGTGTAGACCAGACTTTTGCAAGCATCTACACAATGCAACAGCTGTTTCAAAATAATTTCAAAATAGTGGATGCCTTATTTAGAAATTGGTAAACCTCATTGTATGAGCAATACCATTTATTGGGTATGCAGGGCAGGTGGTGGGGGGGTCTGCAGGGCTGGCTGGTGGGGGGTTAAGGCTGCAGCGGGTTGGGTCTTCAGACTGGCGGTTGGGAGTCAGGCTGCAGCAGGTTGGGGCCACGGGTTGGGGGTTAGGCTCATATTAGCAGGGGGAGTTCACTTGACTGGTGAACAAAAGTAGGTGTATGTGTCTGTCGTTTTAGTGAGTACTCATAAGTTCTTGTTTAACAAGAGATGAGTGTATTGCGTCTGGATGATCTATTTTTAAATAGTTAAGTGCTATTTCAAAATGCATTTTGTGTGTAGATATGCTATTTTGAAATAAGCTCTTTCAGAATATCTTATTCAGGAATAATGCTGCTGTATAGACATAGCCAACACTTACCAGGCTGCTATGCAGGTTTAGGTTCACCAACGGCTTACCTAAAATCAATTTTTCAGACGTCGACATTGGTCCCTGTCTTCATTGAAGAATGTTGATGGGACAGCTCTTCCCACTGATATTCCTTAATCCTTGTGGCTCCCAGGGAGTTCTGGGTTTAACATTGACCCTGGAATGAGCTGCTTCACACATGCATGAAATGGTGCCCTGGAAGATTGAACCTAAGCATTCGATCTTCCACAGATAGCCTAGACCTAGTCTTAGTCTCAGAGTTCTGCTCAGCCAATCAGGGAAGAGAAACAATACCATATAACCCGTGTGTCCAAAACTAACCAAGCCAATTTGATTTTTTGAATTCTTTCTATTCAGCATGTTCTGAAATGCACCAGAAATGTGCAGACCAGGAATTACAGTCAAAAAAGACCTGGTAAATCATTCTGAACAGCAAAATCCTATGCTCCTGGCAGACAATTCACCAATAAATTATTATCTTAGCTCTGCAAAACTGCATCCAATGAAAGAAATGAAAATTCCATTTTCACCAATCAGACATGAAGAAAGAATCAGATAGACCCTGTTTTTCATGTAGTGCTCCCCAGTCAGTTGCTAGGAGAAATGCTGTGTTTCACTCAACTCTCGCAAGTCAGGTGCAAGCAGGTGCTGTAACAAGATCTTGCTTGTCGCTCAAGGCACCCTTGAAAAGCTTGTGCAACTGATCAACAATAATTTCTCTCTCTTCTTCCCTTCACTAAACATCATTGAAGCTGATCTACCTAGTCTAACAACATACAATTATGAATCTGCAGCACAGGGCATATTAGTTACATTAATTCAGCTATAGAGCACTACCAGAACCACCTTCAGTTGCGTGCAGTACATTAATGGGAGCAAGAGGCATGAAAACTACACACGAAGGCACTGGGACACTTAACAGCTGGTAAATGAACCTTGGAGCTTACATGAAGTGGAAGGTAATGAAGAGTAATAGTAAGTCTGAAGGAATTCATTCTCTCCCTCTCTTTTCTTTTCTTCTCATGTTCCCAATTTTCTTTTAAGGGATAGGACATTACCATAACCAACCTACCCCCTCCACAGTTTAGATTTGGCATAAATAAGATTTTACACTTGGGAAATGTTTTCTTTAGCAGATCACTTCAGTCCCCGCCCCCACACACACTCTGCCCTTGATACACTCACATCAATCAATATATGCAGGAGAGGAAAAACCTTGTAGATTTGCCATAGACCAAGGGTTCACGATTTGGGAATTATCACCTGCTGCTGTTCCCAGGTGGCAAAATGGGAGAGGGATCCTAGGAAAGTCCTGTTCTGTGAAAGGTTGAGAATCGCTGCCATAGATCATTCTGTTGAGTGGCTGGGGTTTGTTCCCACATAAAAGGAGGGCAGATGCATGCCTTCTGACTATGGTTTTCCCAAGAGTCAAGGGCATTCAAGGGTAACTACACACAGAAGCCTTGCACTTCTGCACTAATTCTGAGGTCACCTGCTCCCACAGAATGCTGTGTTGTGACTCCCTTACTGCCATGCTGTTGTGTACTCCCCAGCCTACTCTTGGTTTGTAACTCAAGGTGCTTGCAGTTTTCCTCTGTAACTTTTCTGATGAAAAATGCCCTTCAAGATGCTTTCATGTATACATTTTTTTTCAGTTTTTCATAAAACCCACAGTTTTTGAAATTTCAAAATCAGACTTCAAAATTTGATTCTGAAACTTTCCCATTGTCCCCTTTTTGGAGTGAATGCTGTAGCAAGACACTGTTACTGGTGTGGTGTCTGGTCATCTGTTCTGCTCTCTTCTGTGTTGATAATCTTTGGCTGTGTACATAGCCTCTCTAGAATGCAGTGCAGGCTCTGTACAGTTAGCCCACACCACAAGCTTCAGAGAGCCCCCAAGAACCACAAATCAGGCACAAATTACTTGTAGATTATGTACTCCGGGGCCTCCCCTAATTGCATTAAATTGACACCCCTTGACATAACTAGATACATGGTGATTCCATCAAAACAACTCTTTCCATCACGTTATCATCCTGACCCCGTACTGAACCTGGGGAGTATACGGGTACCATGCAGGATGTCCTGTTACCTCAATGGAAAGATATTTGTGTATAACTGAGCACTTTGTATCCCTGATATAGTCTTTATCAGCAGCATTTGCCAAATTCCTGTGAGCATGACTCACAGCTTTGCTTTTTGCTTTAACTTCACTCTGTGTTAGCATAGTTAACCCCTCATTCTGTTTGGGCTTGAGGTGCTTTAGCTAGGCATTTAAATTGTTTAGGTGTTAGGCCTTTAACCTCACACCAAGCCTTGTTGTCAGGCCCTCTCACTACTACAAATACAAGAGGATGAATGTCTAAATTACCCCCAGCACTTCTTTCTTCCTTTTGCCAGTCTATAACTTTTCAAAACATCTTATAACTTTGGAAATGTTCAGAATGACAAATGAAAAAGTATTGAAAAAACCCTGGTGCGCACTTTCTCTATTGTACTAAAAAATGACAAAAAGGGAAGGGCAACAATTCAAATTTTTGAACCCTGAAAATGTTCTGAAATTTGTAAACTTGATTTGATTTGTTCTGCTGCTATTACATGAGACAGGACAGCATTCTCTGTAAGGGTTTGGCAGGATTAAAAAAGTATATGGATAACGAATCTGTGCAGAGTTAGAACAGTGAGGGTTAATAAGCACCAAGGTTTCTGCAAGACATTGAAACCAGAGCTGGTTATAAATGTTTCATCAGAAAACGCTGACATTTTAACTCTTCTGTGGAATGTATCAACCTGCTCAACACTGTCATGACAAATTACTGAAATATTTAATTTCAGTAATGTCGAAACATTTTGTTTCAACTTCATTTCAATGTACAGTAAGTCCCCAACTTTTGGGGTCCAAGTTACACAGATCTGTAGATACATGGATATACAGGTATGATCCTTAGTTCAACTACCTCTCAATAGATGATGTAACTTATCCGCATGCTTGATCGTTACTTCAATTGCAGCTCAGTATATGGTGTTACTAGTACTTTGATGCACAGCTGACAGAGACACTTTTGCCATTTTGATTTGTTATCCCGTGGGTACGAATTGTGTCTCATTACTGTATTGCTCTTCATAAACAAACTGTAAAGCCTCATCAGCCGTGTCTACACGTTACGGCTACTTCGAAGTAGCGGCGACAACTTCGAAATAGCGCCCGTCACAGCTACACGTGGTGAGCGCTATTTCGAAGTTGACATCGACGTAAGGCGGCGAGACGTCGAAGGCACTATCCCCATCAGGAGATGGGAATAGTGCCCTACTTCGACGTTCAACGTCGAAGTAGCGCACGTGTAGCTGTTGCGCGTCCCGCAACATCGAAGTAGCAGGGTCCTCCATGGCGGCCATCAGCTGAGGGGTTGAGAGACGCTCTCTCCAGCCCCTGAGCTCAATGGTCGCCGCGTGCAGCGGCCCCTTAAAGGTCCCCGCCCCCTGCCTTCCTGTGCAGGAAGCTGAGAGAGCGTGCAGGCGGCAGCCCAGCCACGCGGCCAGCCTGCACACCCCTCTGCAGTCACACACCCCCCGCACCGCTGCAATGGCTGCCCGCCAGCCCCCCAAGCGCCCCCAGGGCACCCCCCCCAAGGGGAGCCAGGGCTCCCAGCCTGGCAGCCAGGCTGGGAAGCGGCAGCGGGTCCCCTCCTGGACGGAGGCCGAGCTTCGGGACCTGCTGGGGCTCTGGAGCGAGGAGGAGGTGCTCCAGGTAATGGGGAGCAAGAGGCGGAACGTGGATGAGTTCACTTGGCTGGCCGAGGGCCTGGCCACCTGGGGTCACCCTGCCCACAGTCCTGACCACGTCAGGAGTAAGGTGAAGGAGATGCGGCAGGGTTACACCTGGGCCCAGGATGTGGCCAGCCGATCTGGGGCTGCCCCCGTCACTTGCCCCTTTTACAGAGAGCTCAGGGCCATCCTGGGCCCCCGGCACACCTCCTCCCCTCCGGCCACGCTTGATACCTCAGCCGACGAGCCCCAGCAGGCCTCAGAGGTGGAGTCCGCCCCAAAGGTAAGCCCTGCACCCCAGAGGCCCCTCCAGGAGCCCACCCCTGGGGCACCGGAGGAGGAGGAGGAGAGGGAATCCTCCTCCAGCGACGGGGTGCTCCAAATAATCCTGCCATCACGGAGCTCCAGCAGGGCGTCCGCCCACCGGGTGTCCCCCGACCGTGGGAGCGGACCATCAGGTATGTACCCCCCCCGGTGCACACCCCCGGGGTTGAGGGGCGGGGACAACAGACGTGACCAGGGCCCTCCACATGCCCAGATGACCATGGCCCCAAGGACAGCAGTGGCACGTCCCTCAGAAGAGTGCATCAGCCCCTGCACCCCGCAGCACGACAGTGCCATGCCCCATCCCTGGGGATGGGGGGAGCAGAACCTAGGGTCCCCCGGGGGGGAGGGGGTGGGACACCCATCAGCAGCAGCAGTATGTCCCGGGGACAGGGATGGGGAACCAGCAACAGAGGGGTGGGGGGACAAGGGCCACGGCTCGGGGCCCATACTAACGGCTGTCTCCACTCTTCTTCCCCCCCGTGTTCCGCAGCTGCACCATTGGAAGGACCAGAGAGTGCCGGCGAGGTGTCAGTGGTCCTGGAGAGCCCACCGGGGCCATCAGTCCAGGCCAGCCCCTCGGCGGAGCACCGACTGGCCCCAGGGCAGGGACGACAGCGGAGCCAGCACCACCCACAGACAGCGACGGACCCCCAGCTTCTGGCGATCATCTGTTGGCAGCTGGAGGTCTCCGAGCAGCGCCTGCGGGTGGAGAAGCGGAGCCTCGACCTCCAGGAGCGGGCTCTGGCCTAGCGCCAGGAGGCATGGGGGGCCTTTATGCGCACGTTCGAATGTGTCGCGGACTACCTGGGCCCCATGCTGCGCCGGTCGCCGCTCTGCCTGCCCTGCCTGCTCCACCCGCCGTTCCACCCACTGCTCCACCCACTGCTCCACCCGCTGTCGCACCGCCATCCGCCACCGAGGGCCCCTCTGCCGAGGGGGACCTGGGGCCAGCTGACACCCGCCGGCCTTATCTCCCAGTCTGCCCGGCCCCCAGCCGGCCCCAGCCAGGGCTGAGGCCGAGGCGCGGGTCGCGGCCGCCCACCCCCAGCGCTGGACATTAGGGGGTGTGGGGCCCAGGACGTGGCCCCCCCTCCCCCTTTGTATATATCCCCCTCACTTATCATGTTTTGTAAATAGTTTGTATTAGACCCCTGTTATGTTGTTATGCTGATACCTGCCCCCCCATGTAAATAGTTCTCCCCTTCCTTGTCTTCCTCTTTTTTTTCTTTCATCATATCTTATTTGTAATACATACATATATAAATATAATATTTATTTTGCCTGTAAATAGTTAGTTATGATAATAATAATAAGAGTTCAACATATTTATTCTGGTTTGACGAACAACTGTCTGTTTTTATTTGCAAGAAAAGTGTGGGGTGTGTGCTCTTGGGTGCTCTGTGGTGTGGGTGTAGGGCCAGGGAGTGTTGTGGAAGATGGGGGGGGGGTGCAGTGGGGGGCCTGCCAGCATTCACCCCGCGGCCTCATTGAACTGGACCCGCAGGGCCTCCCGGTGCCGGGTCCCTTCGGGGTCCACCTGGTGACTGGGGGCAGCGGGTGGCTGCACATCGGCCCTGCCGACCTCCACAGCTCAGCCCTGAAAGAATGCCTCCCCCTTGCTCTTGACAAGGTTGTGGAGGGCGCTGCACGCGCCCACAATCTGGGGGATGTTGGTGAGGCCCGCATCAAGGCAGGTGAGGAGACACCTCCAGCGCCCTTTGAGGCAGCCAAATGTGTGCTCCACCACCTGGCGTGCATGGTTCAGGCGCATGTTGAAGCTCTCCTGGCTGGCTGACAGGTGGCCCGTGTAAGGGTGCATGAGCCAGGGCCGGAGGAGGTATGCCGCATCTGCGATGACGCAGAAGGGCATGGTGGTGTCCCCCACAGGGATATCCTGCTTGGGGATGAAGGTCCCCGCCTCCAGCCGACAGCACAGGCCCAAATTCCAGAATACCCGGGCATAGTGGGTGCTGCCAGGCCAGCCCACATATATGTCCAGGAAGCGGCCCCGGCTGTCCACCAAGGCCTGGAGGACCACTGAGTGGTAGCCCTTCCTGTTTAGGTAGCATCCTCCACTGTGCTCTAGGGCATGGATGGGGATGTGGGTCCCATCCAGAGCCCCGAAACAATTGGGGAAGCCGAGGGTGGCAAACCCCGCAATGGCGGCATCCGGGTCCCCAAGCCGCATGAGCCTGTGGAGGAGCAGGGCGTTGATGGCACGGATGACCTGCAGGGGAAGCACATGGGAGACCACCAATGAGGGGTGTGCAGGGTGTGTGTGGCCCTCCTCTGCCAGGGCTCCCCTCCCCTCCCCTCCCCTCCCCTGCCAGGGCTCCCCTTCCCTGCCAGGGCTGCCTCCCGCTCCCCCTGTGGGTCCTCTTACCTCCATGAGGACAGCCCCAACGGTTGCCTTGCCGACGCCAAACTGCTGGCCCACGGATCAGTAGCTGTCTGGAGTGGCCAGCTTCCAGACAGCGATGCCGACCCGTTTCTCAACGCTGAGGGCATGCCACATGGTGGTGTCCTGGTGCCTCAGTGCGGGGGTGAGCCACTGGCAGAGCTCCAGAAATGTCTGCCGGCTCATACGAAAGTTCGGGAGCCAGCGGTCATTGTCCCACTCTCCGAGTACCAGCTGCTCCCACCAGTCGGTGCTTGTGGGGTAGCTCCACAGCCGGCAGCGTGTGCGGCGGGGGGGGGGGCGGGGGGGCTGCAGGGTTTGGGGTTGCTTCCTCCTCCCCTGTGGGCAGCTCCTCCTCTGTGGCTAGGATGTGATCAGCTGCCTCCTGCATGGCATCGAGCAGGGCGAGCACTGCTCCTGCAGGGGCGGCTGGGTGGACCTCTGGCTGCTGCTGCTGCTGCTGCTGCTGCTGGGGGTCCATGACTGCGTTGCCCAAGGTGTGCGTGCCTATGGCTCTGCAGATCACGTGCTGTGCAGGCTGCGTGTGTCTGGGAGGGGCCTTTTAAGGGAGCGGCTAGCTGTTGCCCCGGAAGTGCTAGTCCGCCCTGTGACCCTGTCTGCAGCTGTTCCTGGCACCCTTATTTCGATGTGTGCTACTTTAGCGTGTAGACGTTCCCCTGCAGTGCCTACTTCGATGTGGTGCTGTCCAACGTCGACGTTCAACATCGACGGCACCAGCCCTGGAGGACGTGTAGACGTTATTCATCGAAATAGCTTATTTCGATGTCGCTACATCGAAATAAGCTATTTGGATGTAGTGTTCACGTGTAGACATAGCCATCATGTCTGAGAAACGTAAGAGTGGTGAAAATGTTCTGAGTTTTAGTAAGAAGAGGCACACTATAACTATGGAAACTAAGATAGAAATTGTTAAACAATATGAAAAAGGTGAAAAGTTTGTAGACATTGCACATGCTTATGAAATGCATGAGTCAACGATTAGAACAGTTATAAGAGATAAAGATCAAATTATGCAGCATGTAAAAAGTTCTGTGCTAATGCAGGCCACAATTATTTCCAAGAAAAAAGGTATATTAATAGAAGAAATGGAAAAATTATTGAGTGTTTGGATTGAAGACAACATCACCGACGAATGCCAATTAGCTTGATGCACATACAAGAGAAAGCCTTGAGTCTTTTTAAAGACCTAAAAGACAAACATTATGAGAATGTTTCTGGAGCTACATTCAATACAAGTCACAGTTAATAAGTTTAAGGCTCACGCTAAAATGCATAGCACCGAAGTGGGTTGATCCTGCTTGAAGCAGGGGGCTGGACTAGATGACCTCCTGAGGTCCCTTCCAGCCCTATGATTCTGTGATTCTATGAAAGTGGTTTGTGTGGCTGCCAGTGCAGCCACAGTAGCAGCTGCAGAGTTCCCTAAGGCTTTGGCAGAAATCATCAAAAATGAGGATTACTGACCACAACAGATTTCTAATGTCAATGGAACTAGATCATAATAGAAAAAAATGTAAGATCATCCTTACACAGCAAAAGAAGAAAAAAACTATGTCAGGATTCAAGGTATCAAAGGATAGGCTGACACTCCTACTTGGTGGAAATGCTGCTGGAGGCTGCAAAATAAAACCCCTGTTAGTATACCATAGTGAAAACCCAGGGTCCTCAAAAACATTGCAAAGGTTTCATTGCCTGTTGTGTGGAAATCCAATCCAAAGGCATGGGTGACTCAAGCAATTTTAAAGAAAATACCATTTAAGATCATGCTGTTGGTTGACAATGCCCCAGGTCACCCAGCAACTGTGTGTGACTATCATAAAAACATCAAGTATCAGAGAGGGAGCTGTGTTAGTCTGTAGCTTAAAGAACAGCAAGAAGTCTTGTGGCACATTATAGACTAACATATTTTGGAGCATGAGCTTTTGTGGGCAAAGACCCACTTCATCAGGTGCATGAGTGTGGGGGAGGGGTGGTTTCAGAGGGGTATTTAAAGAGTGGGGTCCCAGTAAGAGGGAGGGCCAGAGCTGACAAGGTCTATTCAGCAAGGTGGAAATGGCCCAGTATCAACAGTACTTATCAAAAGAGTTAAAAACAAGTCAGATCAGACAGGGGGATGTGAGCCTTTGTCAGAGTCTAATGGGGAGATATGAGCACCCAGAGCAGAGAAACTGCCTTTCTAAGCTGCAAACCACTCACAGTCTCCGTTTAATCCATGGTTAATGGAGTCAAATTTGCAAATAAATTGCAGCTCAGAGATTTCTCTCTCCATTTGATCTTTGAATTTTTTTTGTTTCAGGACTGTCACCCTTAAATCTGCCACCGCGTGTCCAGGGAGATTGAAGTGTTCCCCCACAGGCTTCTGTGCATTACCGTTCCCGATGTCTGATTTATGTCCATTTATTCTTTTATGGAGAGACTGTCCAATTTGGCCAATGTAAATTGCAGTGGGGCATTGCTGGCACATGATGGCAGATATTATATTAGTAGATGTGCAGGTAAAGGAGCCCCTGATGGTATGGTTGGTGTCAGGTCCTGTGATGATGTCACTGGTATGAAGATATGTGAGCAGAGTTGGCAGTGAGGTTTGTTGCAGGGGGTGGTTCCAGGCCCAGAGTCACTTGTTTGTGATTTGTAGTGGCTGGTGAGGGTTTGTTTAAGGTTGGCAGGCTGTCTATAGGCGAGGACAGGCCTGCCTCCCAAGGTTTGTGAGAGTGAAAGATCATTGTTCAGGATAGGTTGCAGATCACTGATGATGCGTTGGAGAGGTCTTAGGTGGGGGCTGTATTTGATGGTCACTGGTGTTCTCTTATTTTCCTTGCGAGGCCTGTCTTGTAGCAGGTGGCTTCTGGGTACCCATCTGGCTCTATCAATCTGTTTCTTCACTCCCTTAGGTGGGTATTGTAGTTTGAGGAAAGCTTGGTGAAGGTGTTGTAGATGTTTGTCTCTGTCTGATGGATCAGAGCGAATACGGTTGTACCTTAGTGCCTGGTTGTAAACAATGGATTGCGTCGTATGCCCTGGATGGAAGCTGGAAGCATGTAGATAAGCATAGCGGTCTGTGGGTTTTCGGTATAGGGTGGTATTTATGTGACCATCGCTTATCTGCACAGTAGTGTCCAGGAAGTAGATTTCTTGTGTGGACTGGTCAAGGCTAAGGTTGATGGTGGGGTGGAAACTGTTGAAAGCACGGTGGAACTCTTCAAGAGCCTCCTTCCCATGGGTCCAGATGATGAAGATGTCCTCAATGTAGCGCAGGTAGAGTAGGAGTGCTAGGGGACGAGAACAGAGGAAGCGTTGTTCCAGGTCAGCCATAAAAATGTTGGCATACTGTGGGGCCATGTGGGTGCCCATACCAGTGCCACTGATTTGAAGGTATAATTTGTCCCCAAATCTGAAATAGCTGTGGGTGAGGACAAAGTCACTATGCTCCACCACCATTTGTTCCTCAGTCTCATTAGGAATAATGTTCCTAACAGCTTGGAGTCCATCTTCATGTGGGATATTGGTGTAAAGGGCCTCTACATCCATGGTGGCCCGGATGGTGTTTTCAGGAAGGTCACCATTGGATTGTAGTTTCCTGAGGAAGTCGGTGGTATCTCGAAGAAAGCTGGGGGTGCTGGTAGCATAGGGTCTAAGTAGAGAGTCCACATATCCAGACAATCCTGTGGTGAGGGTGCCAATGCCTGAGATGATGGGGCGTCCGGGATTTTCAGGTTTATGGATCTTAGCTAGCAGGTAGAGTAAACCTGGTTTGGGTTCAAGGGGTGTGTCTGTGTAAATCTGTTCCTGGCTACGTCTACACGTGCAGCCAACATCGAAATAGCTTATTTCGATGTTGCGACATCGAAATAGGCTATTTCGATGAATAACGTCTACACGTCCTCCAGGGCCGGCAACGTCGATGTTCAACTTCGACGTTGCTCAGCCCAACATCGAAATAGGCACAGTGAGGGAACGTCTACACGTCAAAGTAGAACACATCGAAATAGGGATGCCAGGCACAGCTGCAGACAGGGTCACAGGGCGGACTCAACAGCAAGCCGCTCCCTTAAAGGGCCCCTCCCAGACACAGTTGCACTAAACAACACAAGATACACAGAGCTGACAACTGGTTGCAGACCCTGTGCCTGCAGCATAGATCCCCAGCTGCCGCAGAAGCAGCCAGAAGCCCTGGGCTAAGGGCTGCTGCCCACAGTGACCATAGAGCCCCGCAGGGGCTGGAGAGAGAGCATCTCTCAACCCCCCAGCTGATGGCCGCCATGGAGGACCCAGCAATTTCGACGTTGCGGGACGCAGATCGTCTACACTGTCCCTACTTCGACGTTGAACGTCGAAGTAGGGCGCTATTCCTATCTCCTCATGAGGTTAGCGGCTTCGACGTCTCGCCGCCTAACGTCGAAGTTAACTTCGAAATAGTGCCCGACACGTGTAGACGTGACGGGCGCTATTTCGAAGTTGGTGCCGCTACTTCGAAGTAGCGTGCACGTGTAGACGCAGCCCCTGTGTTTTTATCGGGATGGTCTTGAGCAGATGCTGTAGTTTCCTTCTGTATTCCTCAGTGGGCTCCTCGGACAGAGGCCTGTAGAATGTGGTATTGGAGAGTTGCCTGGTAGCCTTCTTTTGGTAGTCTGTCCTATTCATGATAACAACAGCGCCTCCCTTGTCAGCCTCTTGGATGACAATGTCAGAGTTGTTTCTGAGGCTGTTAATGGTGCTGCGTTCCGCACAGCTGAGGTTATAGGATAAGCGATGCCGCTTTTCCCCAATGATCTTTCACTCTCACAGACCTTGGGAGGCAGGCCTGTCCTCGCCTATAGACAGCCTGCCAACCTTAAACAAATCCTCACCAGCCACTACAAATCACAGACCAGTGACTCTAGGCCTGGAACCAGCCCCTGCAACAGTCCTCGCTGCCAACTCTGCTCACATATCTACACCAGTGACATCATCACCAGACCTAACACCAACTATACCATCAGGGGCTCCTCTACCTGCACATCTACTAATATAATATATACATAAATGTGCCAGCAATGTCCTACTGCAATTTACATTGGCCACACTGGACAGTCTCTCCGTAAAAGAATAAATGGACATAAATCAGACATCAGGAACAGTAATGTACAGAGCCTGTGGGAGAACGCTTCACTCTCCCTGGACACTCGGTGGCAGATTTAAGGGTGACAGTCCTGAAACAAAAAAATTTCAAAAATTCAATGGAGTGAGAAATCTCTGAGCTGCAATTTATTTGCAAATTTGACTCCATTAACCATGGATTAAACAGAGACTGCGAGTGGCTCGCAGTTTACAAAGGCAGTTTCTCTGCTCTGGGTGCTAATATCTCCCCATTAGACTCTGACAAAGGCTCACATCCCCCTGTCTGATCTGACTTGTTTTTTCCTCTTTTGATCAGTACTGTTGATACTGGGCCATTTCCACCTTGCTGAATAGACTTGTCAGCTCTGTCCCTCCCTCTTACTGGGACCACTCTTTAAATACCCCTCTGAAACCACCCCCCCACTCATGCATTTGATGAAGCGGGTCTTTGCCCGCGAAAGCTTATGCTCCAAAATATCTGTTAGTCTATAAGGTGCCACCAAACTTCTTGTTGTTCATGAAAACATCAAAGTGATGTACTTGTCTCCAAACACAACTTCTCTCATACAACTTCTGGATCGAGGTGTCACACAGACTTTTGAAAAATATTAACTACGAAGAACATTCAGACAGGCAGTGAAGGCTACTAAAGGGGAGAATGGAATACAATTGAGGCAGTTCTGGAAAGAATATGGCATTTAGAAAGCTGTTAAGAACATCGATTCTATCTGGCATGAAATTACAACATCTAACATGAATGCTGTTTGGAAAAAGCCTTGTTCAGAACTTCAGGGGATTTGAAGATCATGATGTAATTAACAACCTTGTAGAAATGGGCATAAAATTAGAATTAAATCTTGGGGAAAATTATTTCAATGAATTGTTACAATGTCATGCAAAGAACTGAGCAATGAAGATTTAATGGAGCTTGAAGACCATAGAAAGGAAGGCAAAGTTTCAGAGGAAGACTAGGAGGCTGAGCTACCAAAAATATTTCTGACTAAGCAGATGGAACAATGCTTTGTTATAGTGGAGAAAGGACTGGCTGGTTTAGAGGCTCAGGACCCAAACACGGAAAGGTTCACAAAGGCATCTAGAGCAGTGCATGACACTATTGCATGCTATAAAATGATTTATGGTGAGAAGAAAAAAGCTACAGTACAAACGTCACTGGACAAGTACATGTACTTAAAGAAAACAGAGAAAAGATCCAATGCCATCAACATACGCAGAATGTGAGCCACAAATTATTGAATAGTAAATATTAGTTTTCTTAATGTTACCTTTTTATGTATGTACTGTACCTAATATATTTTCATTTTCTTAACATTTTGTTTTTATAAGCCCTAGTTTTTTGGCTTTAACTATGCATTGTAACGAACATATATGTCAAAATATATATCGTATTTAAGCAATGTTGGACTTACATGGTTTTCAACCTACACGACGACCTTCAGGACACATTAACAGTGTAAGTTGGGGACTTACGCTATATATTTATGAGTACAATTATATATTATACTTTATATACATTATAAAATTATAATACAATTTGAAAGTCAAAGTGAAATATTCTGCTTTTATCTGAAACAAACCTTTTGTTTAGGTTGAAGTCAAATAGTTTCAGAATATTTCATGAAAAATTCCAAAATTTTGACTCTTCATTCAGATGGTCATTGAATTCAAAAATCTGAAGTCTCAGAATTTCCTGTGGGATGGGAAATCTGAACTTCCACTAGCTCTCATTTAAGCTGGGGGAGGGTTAGCTCAGTAGTTTGAGCATTGGCCTGCTAAACTCATTGTTGTGAGGCTCAATCCTTGAGGGGGGCCTTTTAGGGATCTAGGGCAAATAAATTAAGAAAAAAACCCCACAACTGTCAGGGATGGCACTTGGTCCTGCCAATAGGGCAGGGGACTGGACAAGATGATCTCTCAAGGTCCCCTCTAGCTCTATAAGATGCATATCTCCCTATATTACCTACGTGCTGAAAGTCTAAGATATCCTGTAACTATGCAGAGTTAGGAAGAAATCTTCTCTGGTAGCAAGATCCTACTGCAAGGTATTGTGCACCTTCCTCTGAAGATTCAGGTGCTGACTATGGTTGGGGAAAGATATCAGAGTATTAGTACTCAATAGTCTGATCCAAAATAGCAGCTTCTTTGGAATGGGGTGTAGTGGTGTGAACATGAGAACAAAGCTTAGGTGACTGTGGTTCAGCTCTCCCCATAGATTGCTGGGTGAACTTGAGCAAATTGCCTTGCCTTAGTTTCCCCATGTGATAACAACAGGTAGGTCATTTGTGAAGCAATTTGAATCCTAGAAATTAGATGCACTATTTAAGACACATGCATTATTCTTACATCCACCAACGGAAGAGGGGAAAGGGGGCAACTGTCCTGGGCGCCAGTGATTCAGAAGGACCCAGGGCTCTCAGTTGCCACTGCCACTGTGGTGGCAGCCAAAGCCCCAAGCCATTTACATTGCCTCTGGAGCTGCAGAGGGCATGCTTCAGTTGGTGTTAAGCAGAGGTTGTGCGGGGGGGGGGGGGGAGTAGCAAGGAGCAGGTGGTGCTGAGACCTGGCTGCCCCCATCTCCACCCTGTCCAGGACCTTGGAGCCAGACGGCCCCCACCACTACCCAGGGACCCAGCAATTCAGTTGCCTCCACTGGTTATTCTATATATGTGCATGTAAATCTGAAATGGAATAGGATACTATAGCCGCATCTACACTACAGCAAGTTATTGACAGGAGTCACTGTAAAAAGGTATCAGAAGGTATCTTCTGACAAAACTCCTGTCAACAGAACACATCTACCCTTAGAGGCTCACTCTGCTCACAGAAGTCGTGTCTACACGTGCACGCTACTTCGAAGTAGCAGCACTAACTTCGAAACAGCGCCCGTCACGGCTACACACGCCGGGCACTATTTCGAAGTTAACTTCGACTTTAGGTGGCGAGACGTCGAAGTTGCTAACCCCATGAGGGGATAGGAATAGCGCCCTACTTCGACATTCAACGTCGAAGTAGGGACCGTGTAGTCGTTGCGCGTCCCGCAACTTCAAAATAGCGGGGTCCGCCATGGTGACCATCAGCTGAGGGGTTGAGAGACGCTCTCTCTCGAGCCCCTGCGGGGCTCTGTGGTCACCGTGGGCAGCAGCCCTTAGCCCAGGGCTTTTGGCTGCTGCTGCGGCAGCTGGGGATCCATGCTGCAGGCACAGGGTCTGCAACCAGTTGTCAGCTCTGTGTATTTTGTGTTGTTTAGTGCAACTGTGTCTGGGAGGGGCCGTTTAAGGGAGCGGCTTGCTGTTGAGTCCGCCCTGTGACTCTGTCTGCAGCTGTGCCTGGCACCCTTATTTCGATGTGTGCTACTTTGGCATGTAGACGTTCCCTTGCAGCGCCTATTTCGATGTGGTGCCGCGCAACGTCGAAGTTGAACATCGACGTTGCCAGCCCTGGAGGACGTGTAGACGTTATTCATCGAAATAGCCTATTTCGATGTTGTTACATCGAAATAAGCTATTTCAATGTAGGCTTCACGTGTAGACGTAGCCAGACTCTGTTAACAGAGAGCTTCCACACACCCCGACCACTCTGTTGACAGAATGGACCCCGGCGACATGGAAAACAGGATCTCATAGATGCCAAGCCCTTCCTGGAGTCCCAGCCTGGCGTCCCCAAACCATCCCCCGCCCCACATTCCCTGCCCATGCTGACACCTGCATACCTTCTGGAGGGACAGCACAGCTAGTACAGGGCTTCCAGGCCTTCTGTAAGAGAGTCTGACCTTTCCAGTGAGCCACGCTGCTAGATCAGCTCCTGGTCTTGCACTGGCTGCACACACTGCTGCCTCAGTTTCTGCTGCATCTCATCCCAGCCCTCCTCCTCCTCCTCCTCCAGAGGGGCCAGGCTGACATCTCCCATGAGGAGGACGTCCTTCTCGCTGCTGCAGGGCATTGATGGCGCCTGCACCCTCAGGTCATCTGGCAGGTCTGCTGATACACCACCAATTGAGACTGGTGGGACTGTCTGGTCATAGGGCAGTGGGATGACCAGTAGTGGCTCCAGAACTTCCACATGTGGAAGGAGACCTTCCTGGAGCTCTGCACCTGGCTTACCCCCACCCTTCAGAGACAGGACACCCACCTGTGGCCCGCAATCCCTCTGGAGAAGAGGGTCGCCATCACCTTTTGGAAGCTGGCCACTCCCAACAGCTACCGCTCCATGGGGAACCAGTTTGGTGTGGGCAGGTCCACCATCGGCACCATCCTCATGCAGGCAGGGCACTCCTGGGCCACAGGCCCTGCATGAGGTGTGGGGGAGAGGACCCTCAGGGAACAGGGGTGAGGATGCAAGTGGTGGGAAGGGGAGGAAAGCCCCATCCCCTGGGGAACGGGCTGCCTCACCTGCACACAGTCCTGCTGCTTGGGGGGGGGTGGGCCCATACAGGTAGGCTCCTGATGAGCTGTGGGAGGGGTGAGAGGGTCATGGGGAATGCCCCAGGACTGAGGGCTCAACCCCTCTAGTCCCCCATCCTGCTACCTCCCACTGCAAGATGTGAGGGCCATCAACTCGCTTCTCCTACGGAGGCTCATCTGTAAGGCCAATGTCAATGTGCTGGGGTTCCCCAACTGTTTTGGGGCCACTGATGGGACCCACATACCCATCTGTGCCCCAGACCACAGTGCGGTGCAGTGCATCAAAAGGAAACGATACCACTCCATTGTGATGCAGGCCCTAGTTGATCACCATGGACACGTCATAGACATGTATGTCAGGTGGGCAGGCCAGGCACATGACACAAGGGTGTTCCACAGCTCCAACCTGTTTCAGAGGATGGAGACAGGCAACTTTGTCCTCTGCTGGGTCTCTTCCTCCACTGGACACTGGTGCCCATTCCCTGAGGCAGTATGGTCGGACCAGGTGGAACACAACGCCTTGTGCACATGTGTAGGTGCTGAGCCTGTAGGGTGGGATCCCTTCCCGAGCTGGCCTGGCTGGGCTTATGGCATGCCTTGCCCTCGCTTGCCCCTGTGCCTCATGGTGTGTGTTCCATGGGGTACTCACTGGCGGGTCGCTCAAATAAGTCTGGGGAGGCCCTGGAAGTGCCCTGGATAGAGAAGGGGCCCAAATCCAGGCTAACCATGGAGGCAGTGTTGCTCTTGGCCTCTGCTTTGCCCTGGGTCCTGAGCTACTGCTCCTCCAGGTGGAACTCTAGCTCAGGGGAAGGGAGGCTCCTCACCCATGTCCAGGGGGCTCATAGGAGGGCAAGTGCCCTCTGCTTGGAAGAGCTTGTGCAGCTCACAGTAGTATAGGTAGCTTGGCTATCCTGTCCCTGACTGGCCAGGCAGTGTGTACTGGGCCCAGGTGCAGCCCTGCCAGAGTGCTTTGATCTTCACCCAGACCTGCTCCACAGTTAAGGTCGGGTGTCCTGGTGGCAATCCAGTTGTAGCCCAGGGCATTTCGCCTCTGGGGGTCAAGGATCACCATCTCCTCTGCCCAGAGGCTGAGCAGGTCCTGAGTCTCTGGCTCAGTCCAGGACGGAGCCCACTTCTTCCTGCCCAGGAGTGGGTCCTGGGGTTCTTCTCCCCACTCCCTGGAGGGGCCAGGGATGTCCTCCAGTGGCAGGGAAGATGCCATATACCTTGTGTGACTGCAGGGGATGGCTGACAGCAGACTGCACCACACATGCTGGCTGGGCTGCTCACTGGCTACTTCCTGGTATGGGGTTTCCAAAGCTCCTCTCCCTTTAAGACTGGCCAGAGGAACAAACAATAGAGCTCTAACAGAATCCCTCCCTGGAGCATCTACACTATATTTTTGTTGACAGCATCTGTTGACAGAGGTGTTCTGCTTCGTACAGGAGTGACAGCACTCTCCCAGGAAAAGTGCTGCATTCTATCAACAGTTTCTTGACAGAACGTATTGTAAACGTAGACACACCTCTGGCTTTTTTTGACAAAACTCCAGTTTTGTCAAGAAAACTCTATAGTGTAGACATAGCTTATATGTGTGTTTTTTTTATTTACGTTCCTTTATTGTGACTACACTCAAAAGTTTCTGTTCCTTTGCTGCCTCTTCCTTAGGAAATATACTGCCCAGCGTGAATTGTTGCCCCAGAAATTACACTTCACTTTATTTCATCTTTAGAATATGGAACTAAAATTAAATTTATACTCTTTGCAGACAGGTAATTTTTCCTAATCACTCACACTGCTGCACAGATCTCTACAACTTGATTACATTCTCATTAGATTAATTGAATGGAGAATAAGTTCTTTCTACAGGAAGATCAACTGTAAAAGATGAGCAACTCTATAAACTGCAGGGGGAGGGAGGAGGAGGAGAAAAACCTAATTCAAAAGTTTTCAAACCCAACCACAAAATGCTCAATAATTAAACTGTTGAAGAATTTACGAGCATATCTGTATGTCTATTTTTTCCCTTCTCTTATAATAATTTTCTTTCTTTCTCTCTCCCTTCTAACCATAAAATTAGATGTGGAATTCCAATTCCTTCATTGATTTTTGTGATAAAAATTTAAGAAACTCTAGTAAAAAAGGTCACGCTCTTGTGTTCTGCATGCAAAATGGATTGCCTTTGTTATGGGGCAGAAAATATTGAACTGTGTAATGCTTCAAGGTCTTTGGCTTGAATACTAATAGTTATTGCTGCATGGAAATGAACATATGCCAAGGTGGTTCAGGTTCTCTTGAGCTGTTCTGCACCATGTAACTCCTGAACAAAGACAACTGCTACTGAGCAGTGGGCAGATTGGGCTTGCCAAATGGACAGAGGGACCAGAGCTTGGTTCATCTGTCTGCACAAACATTAACAGTTGCCCATGAACAAAGAAGCAAGCATCCCTTTTGCCACCTGGCTAAATAGCAGAAGCCCGTGTTAGAGCATTGAAACAACTGTACCTAGGATCACATGACATTTTGAAATTGCACCAGAATTTGTTGAGTTAAACTATGAACTACAGACTCAGTTCTCACTCACTTTGGTGATGCCAGGACCTGGTTGGTGTTACACAAGCATACAGGCTGTTTCTACACATGCCACTTTCTCTGAAAGTGGCATGCTAATAACCTTCCCAAAACATGTTAATAAGGCATGTAAGTAAATTCCTGGCTCCTCATTAGCATGAGGTCACATGCTTTGGAGTCGGGAAGATGCTTTCCGGACTCCAAAATGGCATGTAGAAGCATGGCCTGGGGGGTCTTCCAGAAGAAAGTCCTCCTTCCAGAGGCCCCTTCTTCCTGCAAATTCTCTTGAAGTCCCTTACACCTCATGATATTGAGTGTAGTAATGAGAGGCTTGGTGTAATGCTAAAGGCTGAGGACAACAGTCAATGCTCTGTTAACATACAGCAAAGCTAAAGGCCTCAAGCCTGAACAATGGTGGGTTAAAGCAAAAACTGTGCTAAACAGATTCTGCCCACAGGAATGCAGCAAGAGCCAGAGCTGATAAGTCAGAGGACCTAAAAGCACCAAGAGCCAGGCACTTAGTGATGCACATAAAAATATCCTGCTTAGTACCATGCACTCCCCATCCCCTACTTATAGATAACAGCTTAGCACCAGGTAAATTCTGACCCAGGTTCGGGAACAGGGCATAATGGCTACGTCTACACGTGCACGCTACATCGAAATAGCTTATTTCGATGTAGCGACATCGAAATAATGTCTACACGTCCTCCAGGGCTGGCAACGTCAACATTCAACTTCGACGTTGGGCAGCACCACATCGAAATAGGTGCTGCGAGGGAACGTCTACACACCAAAGTAGCACACATCGAAATAAGGGTGCCAGGCACAGCTGCAGACAGAATCACAGGGCGGACTCAACAGCAAGCCGCTCCCTTAAAGGGCCCCTCCCAGACACACTTGCACTAAACAACACAAGATCCACAAAGCCGACAACTGGTTGCAGACCCTGTGCCTGCAGCATGGATCCCCAGCTGCCGCAGCAGCAGCCAGAAGCCCTGGGCTAAGGGCTGCTGCACACGATGACCATAGAGCCCTGCAGGGGCTGGAGAGAGAGCATCTCTCAACCTCTCAGCTGATGGCCGCCATGGCGGACCCCGCTATTTCGATGGTGCGGGACGCAGATCGTCTACACGTGCCCTACTTTGACGTTCAACTTCGAAGTAGGGCGCTATTCCCATCCCCTCATGGGGTTAGCGACTTCGATGTCTCACCACCTAACGTCGATTTCAACTTCGAAATAGCCCAACACGTGTAGCCGTGACGAGCGCTATTTCGAAGTTGGTGCCGCTACTTCGAAGTAGCGTGCACATGTAAGCTGCGTCTACACGTGCACGCTACTTCGAAGTAGCGGCACCAACTTCGAAATAGCGCCCGTCACATCTACACGCGTCGGGCGCTATTTCGAAGTTGAAATCGACGTTAGGCGGCGAGACGTCGAAGTCGCTAACCCCATGAGGGGATGGGAATAGCGCCCTACTTCGACGTTCAACATCGAAGTAGGGACGTGTAGACGATCCGCGTCCCGCAACATCGAAATAGTGGGGTCCTCCATGGCGGCCATCAGCTGGGGGGTTGAGAGATACTCTCTCTCCAGCCCTTGCGGGGCTCTGTGGTCACCGTGGGCAGCAGCCCTTAGCCCAGGGCTTCTGGCTGCTGCTGCTGCAGCTGGGGGTCCGTGCTGCATATACAGGGTCTGCAACTAGTTGTTGGCTCTGTGTATCTTGCACTGTTTAATGAAAGTGTGTCTGGGAGGGGCCCTTTAAGGGAGCGACTTGCTGTTGAGTCCGCCCCGTGACCCTGTCTGCAGCTGTGCCTGGCTCCCTTATTTCGATGTGTGCTACTTTGGCGTGTAGACGTTCCCTCGCTGCGCCTATTTCGATGTTGGGCTGAGCAACGTCGAAGTTGAACATCGACGTTGCCAGCCCTGGAGGACGTGTAGACGTTATTCATCGAAATAGTCTATTTCGATATCGAAACATCGAAATAGCTTATTTCGATGCTGCGACATCGAAATAGTCTATTTCGATGAATAACGTCTACACGTCCTCCAGGGCTGGCAACGTCGATGTTCAACTTCGACGTTGCTCAGCCCAACATCGAAATAGGCGCAGCGAGGGAACGTCTACACGTCAAAGTAGCACACATCGAAATAGGGATGCCAGGCACAGCTGCAGACAGGGTCACAGGGCGGACTAGCGCTTCCGGGGCAACAGCGAGCCGCTCCCTTAAAGGGCCCCTCCCACATACACTCAGCCTGCACAGCACACGGTCTGAGGAGCCATATAGGCACACAGACCCCGAGCGCTGCAGTCATGGACCCCCAGCAGCAGCAGCAGCAGCAGCAGCAGCAGCAGCTAGAGGTCCACCCAGCGCTCCCGGCAGGAGCAGGGCTTGCCCTGGCTCATGCCATGTTGGGGGCAGCTGAGCACCTTCTTGCCCCAGGGGAGAAGATGCCCCCAGGGCAGCGGGGCTCAGCCCCTACCCCTGCAGCACCCCGCTCCACCCCCCGCCTCACACGCCGGCGGCTGTGGAGCTACCCCACCAGCACCGACTGGTGGGAGCGGCTGGTGCTTGGGGAGTGGGACGATGACCACTGGCTCAGGAACTTCAGGATGACCCGACAGACATTCCTGGAGCTGTGCCAGTGGCTCACCCCCGCACTCAGGCACCGGGACACTGCCATGCGGCGTGCCCTCCCTGTGGAGAAACGGGTCAGCATCGCTGTCTGGAAGCTGGCCACTCCGGACAGCTACCGATCCATGGGCCAGCAGTTTGGTGTCGGAAAGGCCACCATCGGGGCTGTCTTCATGGAGGTAAGAGAACCCACAGGGGGAGGCCAGGCCAGGGCAGGGGGGCCAGAGCAGGCCAGGGTAGGGCAGGGCAGGGCAGGGGGGCCAGGGCAGGGCAGGGCAGAGCAGGGCAGGCCAGGGCAGGGCAGGCCAGGGTAGGGCAGGGCAGGGCAGGGGGGCCAGGGCAGGGCAGGGCAGAGCAGGGCAGGCCAGGGCAGGGCAGTGCAGGGTAGGGCAGGGCAGGGCAGGGGGGCCAGGGCAGGCCAGGGCAGAGCAGGGCAGGGCAGGGTAGGGCAGGGCAGGGCAGGGGGGCCAGGGCAGGGAAGGGCAGAGCAGGGCAGGCCAGGGCAGGGCAGGGCAGGGGGGCCAGGGCAGGGCAGGGCAGGCCAGGGCAGGGCAGGGCAGGGCAGGGTAGGGCAGGGCAGGGCAGGGGGGCCAGGGCAGGGCCACGCACACCCTGCTCACCCCTCATTGGGGCTGTCCCATGTGCTTTCTCTGCAGGTCGTGCGTGCCATCAACACCATGCTCCTGCACAGGCTCGTGAGGCTGGGGGACCCACATGCCACTGTCGCCGCCTTTGCCACCCTGGCTTCCCCAACTGCTTCGGGGCTCTGGATGGGACTCACATCCCCATCCGTGCCCCGGACCACAGTGGAGGCCGATACCTCAATCGGAAGGGCTACCATTCAGTCGTCCTGCAGGCCTTGGTGGACAGCCGGGGACAGTTCCAGGACATTTACGTGGGCTGGCCTGGCAGCACCCACGACACCCGGGTTTTCCAGAACTCGGGCCTGTGCCGCCGGCTGGAGGGGGGGACCTACATCCCCCAGCGGGAGATCCCTCTGGGGGACACCACCATGCCCTTCTGCATCATCGCGGATGCGGCCCACCCCCTCCGGCCGTGGCTCATGCGCCCCGACATGGGCCACCTCTCCGCCAGCCAGAAGCGCTTCAACGAGCGCCTGAACCGTGCACGCCAGGTGGTGGAGCACTCATTCGGTCGCCTCAAGGGACGCTGGCGATGTCTCCTGACCCGCCTGGATGCCAGCCCCAACAACATCCCCCAGATTGTGGGTGCCTGCTGCGCCCTGCACAACCTCGTGGAGAGCAAGGGGGAGAGCTTTCTTCAGGGCTGGGCCGCCGAGGCCGGCAGGGCACACGTGCAGCCACCTGCTGCCCCCAGTCGGCAGGTGGACCCAGAGGGGACCCGGGTCCGGGAGGCCCTGCGGGCCCACTTCCAGCATCAGGCCGCGGGGTGAACTCTGCCCAGGCCCCCTACTGCCCGCCCCTTCCTCCCCCACACTCCTGCCCCAACGCCCACACCATGGAGCACCCCACCACCACCCCCCACTTGTCCAGGAGAAATGACAGCACGAACTTGTGGGTGAATGTAAATGTTTTTTTTGTCTTAACGAATTTTTTTTTTTTTGTAAATAAATAAATATGTGAAACAGAAACCAAAAAGGAGGGACAAACGTTCAACAAAAGCAAGATGTGCACAAATAAAACAATATATAACAACAAAGCAAAGAACTGTGCGCCATCAACAAAAAAGAAAAGCAGGGAGGAGAACGGGGAGAACTATTTACAGGGGAGGACGGGGCAAACAGGGGCACCCACATAAAGCAGCCCCCAAAGTCTGTCCAACAAGGGGGGGGGCCACGTCCCGGGCCCCTCGCCCCTACAGCCCAGCAGTGGGCGTGCCCGGCCGGGAGCTCCGCCGGGCCTGCAGTCTGGTCCGCGGCTGGGTGGGAGCGGGCTCCACCGGAAGGTAGCAGCGCCGGCGAGTCTCGGGTGGCTCCAGGGGTCCCTCGGCGCGGTGGCCCTCGCGGGGAGGTGGTGGGGCGACGGCGGACGGCCCGGCGACGGCTGGAGCAGCTGGTGGTGGGGCTGCAGGAGCGGGCATGGTGGGCGGTGGCTCAGCCGGCGCGGCATGGGGGGCCAGGGAGTCGACCAGCCGGTTGATGGTCTCCATATAGGCCCCCCATGCCTCCCTGCACCAGGCCAGCGCCTGCTCCTGCAGCCGGAGGTGCTGCTCCGACACCTCCAGCTGCCGGCGGAGGATGGCCAGCAGCTGGGGGTCCGTGGCCGTCGCCGGTAGCAGGCGCGGGGTCCGCCGTCTGGCCCTCCGCGGGGCCGGTCGTTCCTCGGCCAAGGGGCTACCCTGGAGCGATGGTCCCGGAGGGCTCTCCGGGACAACCGAGGCCTCGCCGGCGCTCTCTTCCGGTCCTTCGGATGGTGCAGGTGCAGGTGCAGGACACAGGAGAGGAGGGGGGAAAGAAGAATGGAGACAGGCGTTAGTGTGGGCCCCGAGCCGTGGCCTTTGTCCCCCCGCCCTGTGCTGCAGGTTCCCCATCCCCGTCCCCGGGAGATGCTGCTGTGATGGATGGGGTTCAGGGGTCCCCCTGCACTGCACCCCGTCCCCTGGTGGGAGCGACTCTCACTTCACCCCGCAGGGTCTGAGAGCAGGAGAGCTTTCTTAGGCCACAGATGGCCAGTTTCTGGCAGGAGTGACAGCACCAGCTGTCGGAAGAGACAGTCCTTCCAACCCATCATGGGGAGAAGACCCCAAGGGGGGCCCCTCTGGGATGCAGCTTTCCCCCTCCTCTGGCTGGCTGCCTACCAGCTCTCCCTTCCCCTAGCCTCTACCTGTGGCCCCCGCCCTCGCCCCCCAATTCCAAGCCAGCTCGGCTCGTCCCTCCTGTTTGCTCAGGGCAGAGGTGTCACCTGCCAGCTGTAGCGCCAGGATCCTCCTTTGGCCCTGGGAGCTCCTCGGCTCTGGTGGCTCATATGTAGCCTGAGTCTCCCTTTGGGACTCCCCCCACTCCATCACATGCTGCTGCTGCGGGGTGTCCCACCCCCTCCGCCCGGGGGCCCCTTGAGGTTCCGCTCCCCCCTGGCCCGGGGATGGGGCATGGCACTGTCATGCAGGGTGGCGGGGGGCAGGGGCTGATGGCTGCAGTGCTGTGAGGGCCATGGCCCTGGTGTCCTTGGGGCCATGGCCATGTGAGCGTGTGGGGGGCCCTGGACACATCTCTGTTCCCCCCACCCCTCAAGCCCCAGGGTGTCCACCAGAGAGGGGTACCTACCTGTGGGTCCGCTCCCACGGTCCGGAGATCCCCAGGGGTCGGAGGCCCTGCTGCTGCTCCGGGATGGCAGGAGGAGGATCTGCAGGCTGGATTCTACGGAGGAGGAGCCCCCCTCCTCCTCCTCCTCCTCCTCCTGCTGCAATGTCCCGGGGATGGCCTCCAGGGGGGGCCCCCGGGGTGCGGGGCTTGCCTCCGGGTCGGACTCCGGCTGCAGGGCCTGCTGGGGCTCGTCAGCCGAAGTGTCAAGGGTGGCCGGAGGGGAGGAGGTGTGCCGGGAGCCCAGGATGTCCCTGAGCTCCCTGTAAAAGGGGCAAGTGACGGGGGCGGCCCCAGATCGGCTGGCCGCATCCCGGGCCCGGGCATAACCCTGCCGCAGCTCCTTGACCTTACTGCGCACATGGTCAGGAGTGAGGGCAGAGTGACCCCGGGCAGCCAGGCCGTCGGCCAGCCGAGCGAACGCATCTGCGTTCCGCCTCTTGCTCCCCATTACCTGGAGCACCTCCTCCTCACTCCAGAGCCCCAGCAGGTCCCGCAGCTCGGCCTCCGTCCAAGAGGGGCCCTGCTGCTGCTTCCCAGACTGGCTGGTCCTCTGGCTGCTCTGGCTGCCCTTGGGGGGGGTCCCCTGGGGGCGCTGGGGGGGCTGCTGGGCAGCCATGGCCGGTGTCAGGGGCTGAGGGCTGTGCAGGCTCGCCGCGGGTGCAGGCAGGAGCCTGCACATTGCCTCAGCCTCCTGCAGTCAGGGCTGGGGAGGGGACCTTTAAGGGGCCGCTCCACGCGGCCACCAGTGAGCTGAGGGGCTGGAGAGAGCGTCTCTCAACCCCCCAGCTGATGGCCGCCATGGAGGACCCGGCAATTTCGACGTTGCGGGACGCGGCTCGTCTACACTGTCCCTACTTCGACGTTGAACGTCGAAGTAGGGCGCTATTCCTATCTCCTCATGAGGTTAGCGACTTCGACGTCTCGCCGCCTAACGTCGAAGTTAACTTCGAAATAGCGCCCGACGCGTGTAGACGTGACGGGCGCTATTTCGAAGTTGGTGCCGCTACTTCGAAGTAGCTTGCACATGTAGACGCAGCCGTAGACACGGCCAATGACAGCATGATGGATAGTGTTTTGATGGTACCACCATTATTCCCCAAGTTAATGGTTAGATCTAGTTACATTAAGGGGTGTCAATGTATTACAGTGAGTGGGTTGTACCTGGATATGTAACTTGTTTATACCTGTGTATAAAAGTGCGTAACAGGGGCTGTGTCAAGCGAGCTAGGAGATGACAGAGCCCCCTTGCCGTCAACTGAGTCACATCCATTGTCACGGCATATGCATGTACCAATGTAAACTGTTGAGTCATATTGGAGACTCATGAGAGTGTTGGAGACCATACGTCAACGACAATAAACCTGGCTCCAGCGCCTTTGTAGCTCACTTGATTTGTGGCTCTTGGGGGCTCTTTGAGGTCTGGAAGGTCGGCTAACCGCAGAGTCTACACTGCTGTCCAAAGAGAGAACACAAACGTGGCCAACATGATTAACATCAAAGGGAGCAGATTGGACGTCTGAGCATCATTCTGGTACAGACGTCCGACCACAATGAGGAATACAGGGGTTGACTGTTGGCCCCAAATAGTTTGATTTCATGTGTCCCTACTAGGAGCACACAATCGAACACCCGAAGATCGACCCTGACCAACTTGAGCTTCTGTGTATTGAACATATAGGACTGAGAGGAGAGCCCAACGAGAAACTCCTCCCATAGTGTGTCCCAGCATCAGATTCGGAAGTGTCAGGCCCTTTTAACTTCCAGGGAGAATGTAAAGGCTCCATGGTTGCTCTCTGCTGTGCTGTAAAATCCATCTGTGATTAGGAAAAAATAAAAATTAAAAAAGGTTTACAGCTGAGCTTCAGTGTTATACAGCGGTCAATTAAGGTGAGCAAACAGGACTGGATGCATTATAATAATCCTGAGGTCAGAGTGTTTCCATTCCCACTGCCTACAATGCTGTTGAGAAAATATACTTACCCACTGTTCCATGAACAGGAGCAGCTAACAGGGAGTTTGCCTGGGAAAGCATCCTAGAGGAGCTCAGGTGAGCGTGGCATTTGGGAGGCTGTGTTGTGAGCTCGTGGGTTGAATTTCTGTTTGTGGTGTCGGTGCATTTGTTTCATTTTGCAGTGAGGGGCAGTTTGAATGGCTGCCTGTGTGCCTGAGCATCTGTTTTGCAGAGAGGGGCAGTTTGAATGGCTGCCTGTGTGCCTGAGCATCTGTTTTGCAGAGAGGGGCAGTTGAAAAGCATGTTTGGCAGTTTGGCGAGTTTCCAAAGTGTGAATTGGGAGAGCTTCCTTCCAGATGGGCCTTCAAGGGCTGATTAGATTGGAGGCAAAGTCTTTGAGCTGGGCCTAACCAGCTAGCAGGTCTCTAAGAAGGTAGCCCCAGCAAACCCTGTGAGCAGCTAACAGGGAGTTTGCCTGGGAGTTCGCCTTCGGGAGGAGCCCCGTACCTGTTTTTACCTTCTTATATGGTGTTTCTCTTGTGCCTTTCAAGGCGGCACTAGAAACAAATAAGGGATCTCTGTAAAGGGAAAAATGGAGAGTGACATGGCTGGTGAGAGGTCTGTTGTTGTGACCTGCATGTCATGCACCATGTTTGTCTTCCTCCCGAACGACAGAAAGGATTTTCTATGTACCAAGTGCAAGCTGGTCGCCATTTTAGAAGAGAAGGTTAAAGGACTTGAGGTGCAAATATCAACCCTCAGGTCCATCGGAGAGGGTGAAGACTTTCTGGATAGAAAGCAACAGATAATACCACAAGAACAGCAGGCTGCCCAAAACAAGGAGGAGAACTGGAAGCATGTTACCTCCAGGAGGAGAAAACCAGTTCAGGTCTCTCCAATTCCAGTGGAGTTAAGTAACTGCTTTCAGCCTCGCTCCACAGGTGATACGGCGGAGATAATTGGGGCTGATACAATCCCTGGGAGGTATCTGAAAGAATCCCCATGGTTTAGAAGGCATGGGATGTGCAGTCTTAGGGATGGGAGTTCTACGACCACCACCCCTAAGAGAAAAAGATGAGTGGTGGTGGTCGGGGACTCCCTCCTAAGAGGGAAGGAGTCATCCATCTGCCGCCCAGACCTAGAATCCCAGCAAGTTTGCTGCTTGCCTGGAGCTAGAATCCGGGATATTACAGAGTCACTGCCAAAAGTTCTGAAACCTGTAGACTATTACCCCTTCCTGCTTCTTCATGTAGGAACCAATGATACAGCCAAGAACAACTTTGATGAGATAACGGCAGATTACGTAACCCTAGGAAGGAAGATCAAGCAATACGAAGCACAGGTGGTCTTCTTGTCTATCCTCCCTGTGGAAGGAAGGGGTCCACGTAGGGATTGTCGAATCGCAGAGGTAAATGTGTGGTTGCATACGCGGTGTAGCAGGGAAGGATTTGGTTTCTTTGACCATGGAATTCTGTTTTGTGAACAGGGATTGCTGAAAAGAGACGGGATCCACCGCACTAAAACAGGAAAGAGCACCTTTGCGGGCAGGCTTGCAAACCTAGTGAGGAGGGCTTTAAATTAGGTTTGTTGGGGGAAGGTGACACAAGCCCTAAGGTAAGTGGGGAAGGAGGAGGGAACAATCAAGTGGGTTTCCTGGGTGAAGAGGAGAAAGTGGGGCAATTTGCTCCTTCTCTAAGATGCTTGTGCACTAATGCCAGAAGCCAAGGGAACAAACAGGAAGAATTAGAGGCCCTGGCACAGTCAAACAAGTATGAGGTGGTTGGAATAATGGAGACTTGGTGGGACAATTCACATAACTGGAGCACGGTCATGGAAGGTTATAAATGGTTCAGGAAGGACAGACGGGCGAAAAGGAGGAGGAGTTGCGCTCTGTGCAAGGGAGCAGTGTGATTGCTCAGAGCTCCAGTATGAGGAAGGAGAAAATCCAGTTGAGTGTCTTTGGGTTAAGCTCAGAGGTGGAAGTAACAGAGGTGATGTTGTAGTTGGTGTCTGTTATAGGCCGCCAGATCAGGGAGATGAGGTAGATGAGGATTTCTTCAGGCAGCTAAGTGAAGCTTCCAAATGACAGGCCCTGGTTCTCATGGGAGACTTTAATGATCTGGACATTTGTTGGGGGACCAATACATCAGCACACAGACAATCCAGGAAGTTTTTGGAGACTATTGGGGATAACTTCTTGGTACAAGTGCTGAAGGAACCAACCAGGGGTCAAACGCAACTTGACCTGCTGCTCACAAACAGGGAAGAACTAGTAGAAGAAATAGAAGTGGGAGGGAACCTGGGCTGCAGTGATCATGAGGTCATAGAGTTCATGATGCGGACAGAAGTAAGAAAGGTAAGTAGTAACATACAGACCCTTGATTTCAGAAGAGCAGATGTTGACTCCCTGAGAAAACGAATGAGCAGGATCCCTTGGGAAACAAAGATGAAGGGGAAAAGAGTTGAAGAGAACTGGCAGTATTTTAAAGAAGTCTTACTGGAGGCACAGGAACAAACAATCCTGCTGCATAGTAAGAAATGTAAACATGGTAGGCAACCAGCTTGGCTTAACAGGGAAATCCTTAGTCAGCTTAAATTAAAAAAGGATGCACACAAGAAATGGAAACCTGGACAGTTGACTAAGGAGGAGTATAAACATACGGCTGGACAATGCTGGGTAGTAATCAGGAAAGTGAAAGCACAATTGGAACTGCAGGGGATGTTAAGAGTAACAAGAAGGGTTTCTACAGGCATGTGAACAATAAACAGGTTATCAGAGAAGGTGGGAGGCCATTACTGGATGAGGGAGGTAACCTAGTGACAGATGATGCAGGAAAAGCTGAAGTACTCAGTGCTTTTTTTGCCTCAGTCTTAATGGACAAAGTAAACTTCCACACGATGGTCCTAGACAATGCAGTATGGGAAGGTGGAGGGTAGCCATCTGTGGGGAAGGAACAAGTTCTGAGATATCTAGAAAAACTAGATGTGCACAAGTCCATGGGTCTGGATTTAATGCACCCAAGGATACTGAGGGAATTGGCAGAGGTCATTGCTGAACCTTTGGCCTTTATCCTTGAAGACTCTTGGAGATTGGGGGAGATACTGGATAACTGGAAGGAGGCAAACATAGTGCCCATTTTTAAAAAAGGAAAGAAGGACAATCCAGGGAACTATAGACCCGTCAGCCTTACCTCAATACCTGGAAAATAAGGGAGGGAATCCTCAGGGAGTCCGTTTTGGAGCGCTTGGAAGAGGGGAAAGTGATCTAAAGTGGCCAACATGGATTCACCAGGGGCAAGTCCTGTCTGACCAATCTAATTAACTTCTATGACAAGGTAACAAGCTCTGTGGACATGAGGAAGTCAGTGGATGTGATATACCTTGACTTCAGCAAGGCTTTTGATACGGTCTCCCACAACATTCTTGTCCATAAGTTAAGGAAATATGGATTGGATCCTTGGACTATAAGATGGATAGAAAGCTGGCTTGATGGTTGGGCCCAACGGGTAGTGGTCAATGGCTCAATATCTGGATGGCGGTCTGTTTCAAGTGGAGTGCTGCAAGGCTCGGTTCTGACGCCAGTGTTAGTCAACATCTTTATCAATGACCTGGATGAGGGACTGCATTGCACCCTCAGCAAGTTTGCGGATGACACAAAACTAGGGGGAGAGGTAGATACGTTGGAGGGTAAAGAGAGAATCCAGAGGGACCTGGATAAATTGAAGGACTGGGCCAAAAGAAATCTGATGTGGTTCAATAAGGAGAAGTGTAGAGTCGTGCACCTGGGGGCGGAAGAATCCCAAGCATTGTTACAGGCTGGGGATCAACTGGCTCAGTAGCAGTACGATGGAAAGGGACCTAGGAGTTATGGTGTATGTAAGGCTGGATATGAGTAAACAGTGTGCCCTTGTAGCCAAGAAGGCTAACAGCATACTAGGGTGCATTAGGAGGAGCATTTTGAGCAGATCTAGAGAAGTAGTTATTCCTCTTTATTTGGCACTGGTGAGGCCACATTTGGAATATTGTGTCCAGTTTTGGGCCCCCCCCGCCCCCAGTATAAAAAGGATGTGGATTTGCTGGAGCAGGTTCAGTGAAGGGCAACAAATGATTAAGGGTCCGGAGCACAAGACCTATGAGGATAGGCTGAGGGATTTGGGCTTGTTTAGTTTACAGAAGAGAAGACTTTGGGGTGATTTAATAGCAGCCTTCAACTTCCTGAAGGGGATTTCTAAAAAGGAAGGTGAGAAACTGTGCTCGGTGGTGTCAGATGGCAGAACAAGGAGTAATGGTCTGAAGTTGAAGAGGGAGAGGTGTAGGTTAGATATTAGGAAAAACTACTTCAGCAGGAGGGTGGTGAAGCATTGGAATGCATTGCCTAGAGAGGTGGTGGATTCTCCATCCCTTGAGGTTTTTAAGTCCCGGCTGGACAAGGTCCTGGCTGGGATGACTTCGTGGGGGTTGATCCTACTTGAAGCAGGGGGCTGGACTAGATGACCTCCTGAGGTCCCTTCCAGCCCTGTGATTCTGTGAAGAACTAATTGTACCTGCATTGAAGATCATGGCTGCTAACTGATATAGTATCTAGCACTCTTCCTTTTATCTTGTAGCCATTTATTTTGCTGGAGACTAGTTGTAGATATTTGCCTCCTAATTCAGTGACTTTTGCCAGGTGTAGGACTGGTGCCCGCTGAATGCTGAGGAAGCCATGGACTTTGGAATACGGAAAGTATTTAGATAAGGCAGGAATCATGACCGGGATCTAGCAAAGCCAAAGCAAGCACTTAATTTAAGAGCAAGACATCTCTGAAAGGGATTAGCCACAAGTTGTTACACTGCAATGTTTTATTTTGCAGCAGTTATGGCAGAAACTATATATTTCTGAGAAACAAATGGTTTGGGGATGATTTATGTAAGAGAGGGTGGAGAGAAGTTTTAGTGCCCTGGACTTTGAATCAGATTGATTAATAAATACAGGTCACAGAGTAAGACGAGCTAATCATCCACGTTTGGATCCATAACCAGAGGCACAGCAAGGGACTTGATTCTAGGAAACCACTGAGTGCCAGTACTCTGAAAATTAATTTGCATCAAGTTAGATGTCCAAAAAGTAACAGTTGTTTTAAAAAAGTTTAAAGCCATGAAACTTTTAGAAACTCAAACTAGGCGGGTGGTTCATGAATCTGTGCAGACATCACACATAGGAAATGACAGTAAAACAATGCTAAGGTTGTAAAGTGTCAGGGACTGTGGGGCTACGTCTACACGTGAAGCCTACATCGAAATAGCTTATTTCGATGAATAGCGTCTACACGTCCTCCAGGGCTGGCAACGTCGATGTTCAACTTCGACATTGCACAGCACCACATCGAAATAGGCGCTGCAAGGGAACGTCTACATGCCAAAGTAGCACACATCGAAATAAGGGTGCCAGGCACAGCTGCAGACAGGGTCACAGGGCGGACTCAACAGCAAGCCGCTCCCTTAAAGGGCCCCTCCCAGACACAGTTGCACTAAACAACACAAGATACACAGAGCTGACAACTGGTTGCAGACCCTGTGCCTGCAGCATGGATCCCCAGCTGCCGCAGCAGCAGCCAGAAGCCCTGGGCTAAGAGCTGCTGCCCATGGTGACCATAGAGCCCCGCAGTGGCTAGAGAGAGAGCGTCTCTCAACCCCTCAGCTGATGGTCGCCATGGCGGACCCCGCTATTTCGAAGTTGCGGGATGCGCAACGACTACACAGTCCCTACTTCGACGTTGAACGTCAAAGTAGGGCGCTATTCCTATCCCCTCATGGGGTTAGCGATTTCGACGTCTCACCGCCTAACGTCGAAGTTAACTTCGAAATAGCGCCCGGCGCGTGTAGCCATGACGGGCGCTATTTCGAAGTTAGTGCCGCTACTTCGAAGTAGCGTGCACATGTAGACGGCTTACATGCCAAAGTAGCACACATCGAAATAGGGATGCCAGGCACAGCTGCAGACAGGGTCACAGGGCGGACTAGCGCTTCCGGGGCAACAGCTAGCCGCTCCCTTAAAGGGCCCCTCCCAGACACACTCAGCCTGCACAGCACGCGGTCTGAGGAGCCTTAGGCACACAGACCCCGGGCGACGCAGGCATGGACCCCCAGCAGCAGCAGCAGCAGCAGCAGCAGCAGCCAGAGGTCCACCCAGCCCTCCCGGCAGGAGCAGGGCTTGCCCTGATACATGCCATGCGGGAGGCAGCTGAGCACCTCCTTGCTACACCGGAGGAGGAGCTGCCCCCAGGGCAGCAGGGCTCAACCCCCAACCCTGCGGCACCCTGCCCCCCCTCCCCCGCCTCACACGCCGGCGACTGTGGAGCTAACCCACCAGCACCGACTGGTGGGACCGGCTGGTGCTTGAGGAGTGGGACGACGACCACTGGCTCAGGAACTTCAGGATGAGCCAGCAGACATTTATGGAGCTGTGCCAGTGGCTCACCCCCGCACTCAGGCACCAGGACACCGCCATGCGGCGTGCCCTCCCTGTGGAGAAACAGGTCGGCATCTCTGTCTGGAAGCTGGCCACTCCCGACAGCTACCGATCCGTGGGCCAGCAGTTTGTTGTTGGCAAGGCCACCGTCGGGGCTGTCCTCATGGAGGTAAGAGAACCCACGGGGGGAGGGCAGGGCAGGGGAGGGGGGCCCGGGCAGAGGAGGGCAGGGGAGGGGAGGGGAGGGCAGGGCAGGGGAGAGGAGGGGAGGGCGGGAGAGGGCAGGGCAGAGGAGGGGAGGGGAGGGCGGGGGAGGGCAGGGCAGAGGAGGGCAGGGGACATCAGGGCAGGGGAGGGGAGGGGAGGGCAGGGCAGGGCCATGCACACCCTGCTCACCCCTCATTGGTGCTCTCCCGTGTGCTTTCCCTGCAGGTTGTGCGTGCCATCAATGCCATGCTCCTGCACAGGCTCGTGAGGCTGGGGGACCCACATGCCACCATTGCAGCCTTTGCCACCCTGGGCTTCCCCAATTGCTTCGGGAGCTCTGGATGGGACTCACATCCCCATCCGCGCCCCGCATCACAGTGGAGGATGCTACATCAATCACAAGGGCTACCATTCTGTGGTCCTCCAGGCCTTGGTGGACAGCTGGGGCCATTTCCAGGACATTTATGTGGGCTGGCCTGGCAGCACCCACGACACCCGGGTTTTCCGGAACTCGGGCCTGTGCCGCCAGCTGGAGGCGGGGACCTACATCCCCCAGCGGGAGATCCCTCTGGGGGACACCACCATGCCCCTCTGCGTCATCGCAGATGCAGCATACCCCCTCCGGCCCTGGCTCATGCACCCGTACACAGGCCATCTCTCCGCTAGCCAGGAGCGCTTCAACCAGTGCCTGAACCACACGCGCCAGATGGTGGAGCGCTCATTTGGCTGCCTGAAAGGACGCTGGAGATGTCTCCTGACCCGCCTGGATGCGGGCCCCAACAACATCCCCCTGATTGTGGGTGCCTGCTGCGCCCTGCACAATTTGGTGGAGAGCAAAGGGGAGGCCTTTTTCCAGCGCTGGGCTGTGGAGGCCGGCAGGGCCGACGTCCAGCCACCCACTCCCCCCAGTCGGCAGGTGGACCCTGAAGGCACCCGGGTCCGGGAGGCCCTGTGGGCCCACTTCGATGATGAGGCCGCGGGGTGAACTCTGCCAGGCCCCCCACTGTCCACCCCTTCCTCCACAACACTCCCTGCCCCAACGCCCACACCATGGAGCACCCAACCGCACCCCTCTCCCACTTTTCCTGGACAAATGACAGCACGCACTTGTGGCTGAACTTAAACTGCTTTTTCTTTTAGAACTTTTTTTTTAACTATAAATAAAACAAGAACAAACTATATACAACATGTGGAACAAAAGTAATGTGTACAAATAAAACAATAGCAATAAAAAAGTTTGTTCAGTAATAAAAAGAAAACCAGGGATGATAAAGGGGAGAACTATTTACATGCGGGGGACGGGGCAAATGGGGGGCACAAATTAATGTCACAACTATATACAAGGGAGGGGGGGCCACGTCCCGGGCCCCTCGCCCCTAAAGTCCAGCACTGGGCGTGGGTGGCCGGGAGCCCTGCCGCGGCCGCAGCCCTGTCTGGGGCTGGCTGGGGGCGGGGCGGACCGGAAGATATGCCCAGCGAGTCTCAGCTGGCTCCAGGGGTCCCTCGGCGCTCCGGCCTTCGGCGGTGGGTGGCAGGGCGACAGCGGACGGGACGGCGATGTGCGGAGCAGCTGGTGGTGCGGCGGGTGGAGCAGGCAGGGCGGGCACTGCGGCGGCCGGCGCAGCATGGGGGGCCAGGTAGTCCACCAGGCGGTTGAAAGTCTCCATGTAGGCCCCCCCATGCCTCTTGGCACCAGGCCAGTGCCCACTCCTGCAGGTGCAGGTGGCGTTGCTCCACCCGCAGGTGCTGCTCCGTGACCTCCAGCTGCTGACGGTGGATGGCCAGCAGCTGGGGGTCCGTCGCCATCGGCTGTTGGTGGCGCGGGGTCTGCCGTCTAGCCCGCCGTGGGGCCGGTCGGTCTTCGGCCGAGGGGCTTGCCTGGAGCGATGGCCCCGGAGCGGTCTCCAGGACCACTGATGCCTTGCCGGAGCTCTCTTCCGGTCCTTCCGATGGTGCAGCTGCGGGACACAGGAGAGGAGGGGGGGAAGAAGAATGGAGACAGGCGTTAGTGTGGGCGCCGAGCCGTGGCCTTTGCCCCCCAGCCCTGTGCTGCAGGTTCCCTATCCCCATCCCCGGGAGATGCTGCTGTGATGGATGGGGTTCAGGGGTCCCCCTGCACTGCACCCCGTCCCCTGGTGGGAGCGACTCTCACTTCACTCCGCAGGGTCTGACAGAAGAGGTTTCTTAGGCCACAGATACCCAGTTTCTCCCAGGAGTGACAGCACCAGCTGTCAGAAGAGACTGTCCTTCCAACCCGTCCTGGGGAGAAGACCCCAAGGGGTGCCCCTCTGGGGTGTAGCTTTCTCAGCCTCCTGAGACATCCTGAGACCGACCGGCCCCACGGCAGGCTAGACGGCGGACCCCGCGCCACCAACAGCCGACGGCGACGGACCCCCAGCTGCTGGCCATCCACCGTCAGCAGCTGGAGGTCACGGAGCAGCACCTGCGGGTGGAGCAACGCCACCTGCACCTGCAGGAGTGGGTGCTGGCCTGGTGCCAAGAGCTTTCTCAGCCTCCTCAGGCTGGCTGCCTTCCAGCTCTCCCTTCCCCTAACCTCTACCTGTGGCCCCCGCCCCCCACCCCCGATTCAAAGCCAGCTCGGCTCCTCCCTCCTCTTTGTTCAGGGCAGAGGTGTCACCTGCCAGCTGTAGTCCCAGGATCATCCTTTGCCCCTGGGAGCTATTCGGCTCTTGTTGCTCATATCTAGCCTGAGTCTCCCTTTTGCACTCCCCCCACTCCATCACATGCTGCTGCTGCTCCTGCTGCTGCTGCTGCTGCTGCTGCTGCTGCTGCGGGGTGTCCCACCCCCTCCTCCTGGGGGGCCCCTCGAGGTTCCGCTCCCCCGTGCTCCGGGGATGGGGCATGGCACTGTCGTGCGGGGTGGGGGGGGCGGGGCTGATGCACTGCTGTGGGGGACATGGCCTTGCTGTCTTTGGGGCCATGGCCATGTGAGCGTGTGGGGGACCCTGGACACATATCTATTACCCCCGCCCCTCAAGCCCAGGCGTGTACACCAGAGGGGGGTACATACCTGTCGGTCCACTCCCACGGTTCGGAGATCCCCGGGGGGGGCGGAGGCCCGGCTGCTGCTCCGGAATGGCAGGAGGAGGATCTGCAGCCCAGATTCTGTGGAGGAGGAGCCCCCCTTGTCCTCCTACTCCTGCCGCGATGGCCCGGGGGTGGGCTCCAGGGGGGGGCCCCCGGGGTGCGGGGCTTACCTCCGGGGTGGACTCTGGCTGTAGGGCCTGCTGGGGCTCGTCGGCGCTACTGTCCAGCGCTTGGGGTTGACGGGCGCAACGCTCGCCTCGGCCTCAGCCCTGGCCGAGGCTTGCTGGGGGCCGGGCGAACCGGCAGATATGGCCAGCGGGTGTCAGCAGGCCCCAGGTCCCCCTCGGCAGAAGGCCCCTCGGTGGCAGACGGCGGTGGGACGGTGGTGGGACGGCTGGTGGAGCGGCAGGTGGAGAGGGCAGGGCAGGCAGAGCAGCGGCTGGCTCCGCATGGGGGTGGCCAGGTAGTCTGCAATGCGTTCAAAAATGCTCATAAAGTCCCCCATGCCTCCTAGCACCAGGCCAGCGCCCACTTCTGCAGTTGCAGGCACCGCTCATCCACCCGCAGGCGCTACTCCGATACCTCCAGCTGTCGCCAGAGGGTCGCCAGCAGCTGGGGGTCCATCGCCGTCCGGTGGTGGTGCTGGGTCCGCCGTCTGCCCTGCCCTGGGGCTGGTCAGTGCTCCGCCGAGGGGCTGGCCTGCAGCGATGGCCCCGGTGGGCTCTCCGGGACCACTGACACCTTGACGGTGCTCTCCGGTCCCGCCGATGGTGCAGCTGCAGAACACATGAGGGGAAGAAGAGTGGAGACAGCCGTTAGTGTGGCCCCCGAGACATGGTCCTTGTCCCTCCTGCCCTCTGCTGCTGGTTCCCCATCCCCATCCCCGGGAGATGCTGCTGCTGATGATGGGTGTCCCACCCCCTCCCCCTGGGGGACCCTAGGTTCCGCTCCCCCCATCCCCAGGGATGGGGCATGGTACTGTTGTGCTGGGGGTGGCAGGGGCTGATGCACTCTTGTGAGGGACGTGCCACTGCTGTCCTTGGGGCCATGGTCATCTGGGCATGTGGAGGGCCCTGGTCATGTCTGTTGTCCCCGCCCCTCACCCCAGGGGTGTGCACCGGGGGGGGGTACATACCTGACGGTCTGCTCCCACGGTCGGGGCACACCCTCTGGGTGGATGCCCTGCTGGAGCTCTGGGACGGCAGTGTGATGTGGAGCCCCCCCATCACTGGAGGAGGATTCCCCCTCCTCCTCCTCCTCTGGCATCCGAGGGGTGGGCTCCTGGGGGGGCCACTGGCGTGAGGGGCTTGCCTCCAGGGTGGACTCCGACTCCAGGGCCTGCTGGGGCTCGTCGGCCGAGGTGTCAAGAGTGGCCGGGGGGGAGGAGGTGTGCCAGGGGCCCAGGATTTGCCTGAGCTCCCTGTAAAAGGGGCAAGTGACGGGGGCGGCCCCAGATCAGCTGGCTGCATCCCGGGCCCGGGCGTAACCCTGCCACAGCTCCTTGACCTTACTCCTGACGTGATCAGGAGTGCGGGCAGGGTGGTCCCGGGCAGCCAGGCCCTCGGCCAGCCGAACGAACGCATCCGCGTTCCGCCTCTTGCTCCCCATTACCTAGAGCACCTTCTCCTCGCTCCAGAGCCGCAGCAGGTCCCGGAGCTCAGCCTCCGTCCAGGAGGGGCCCCGCTGCCTCTTCCAGGTCTGGCTGCCAGGCTGGGAGCCCTGGCTCCCCTTGGGGGTTTGCCCTGGGGGCACTTGGGGGGCTGGCGGGCAGCCATCGCAGTGGCGGGGGGCTGTCTTTGGGCTGCAGGGAGGCGTGCAGGCTGGCAGCGTGTTACTGCTGCCGCCTGAATGCTCTCTCACCTTCTTGCACAGGAAGGCAGGGGGCAGGGAGCTTTAAGGGGCTGCTGCACGTGGTGACCGTAGAGCTCAGGGGCTGGAGAGAGTGTCTCTCAAGCCCTCAGCTGATTACCGCCATGGCGGACGCCGCTATTTCAATGTTGCGGGACGGGGATCGGCTACACATGCCCTACTTCAACGTTCAACGTCGAAGTAGGGCGCCATTCCCATCTCCTGAGCCGTGTCTACACGTGCATGCTACTTCAAAGTAGCAGCACTAACTTCGAAATAGCACCCGTCACGGATACACGCGCCAGGCGCTATTTCGAAGTTAACTTCGACGTTAAGCGGCGAGACGTCGAAATCGCTAACCCCATGAGGGCTACGTCTACACGTGCACCCAACTTCGAAATAGCTTATTTCGATGTTGCGACATCGAAATAGGCTATTTCGATTAATAACGTCTACACGTCCTCCAGGGCTGGCAACGTCGATGTTCAACTTCGACGTTGCTCAGCCCAACATCGAAATAGGCACAGCGAGGGAACGTCTACACGCCAAAGTAGCACACATCGAAATAAGGGAGCCAGGCACAGCTGCAGACAGGGTCACGGGGCGGACTCAACAGCAAGTCGCTCCCTTAAAGGGCCCCTCTCAGACACACTTTCATTAAACAGTGCAAGATACACAGAGCCAACAACTAGTTGCAGACCCTGTATATGCAGCACGGACCCCCAGCTGCAGCAGCAGCAGCCAGAAGCCCTGGGCTAAGGGCTGCTGCCCACGGTGACCACAGAGCCCCGCAAGGGCTGGAGAGAGAGTATCTCTCAACCCCCCAGCTGATGGCCGCCATGGAGGACCCCGCTATTTCGATGTTGCGGGACGCGGATCGTCTACACTGTCCCTACTTCGACGTTGAACGTCGAAGTAGGGCGCTATTCCCATCCGCTCATGGGGTTAGCGACTTCGACGTCTCGCCGCCTAACGTCGATTTCAACTTCGAAATAGCGCCCAACACGTGTAGACGTGACGGGCGCTATTTCGAAGTTACTGCCGCTACTTCGAAGTAGCGTGCACGTGTAGACGCAGCCGAGGGGATAGGAATAGCGCCCTACTTCGATGTTGAACGTCGAAGTAGGGACCGTGTAGTCGTTGCGCATCCCGCAACTTCAAAATAGCGGGGTCCGCCATGGCAGCCATCAGCTGAGGGGTTGAGAGATGCTCTCTCTCCAGCCCCTGCGGTGCTCTATGGTCACTGTGGGCAGCAGCTCTTAGCCCAGGGCTTCTGGCTGCTGCTGCGGCAGCTGGGGATCCATGCTGCAGGCACAGGGTCTGCAACCAGTTGTAGGCTCTGTGGATCTTGCGTTGTTTAGTGCAAGTGTGTCTTGGAGGGGCCCTTTAAGGGAGCGGCTTGCTGTTGAGTCCGCCCTGTGACCCTGTCTGCAGCTGTGCCTGGCCATCCCTATTTCGATGTGTGCTACTTTGAAGTGTATCTGAGGCCAGGGGTCAAAATTTCATCTTCCAGCCTCACACATACATTTTGAAAAAAACACACCCACTTCCTAATACAGAAAACAGGAGAAATAATAATTTGTTCTAATTGTTTTGGGTAGGCATTCATACATAAATAGAGGTGTGTGTATATATATTTGGGCACTTTTTGGAAATTAGAAAAATAAACTGTATGGTGAAATGTATAGAAAAGGAGCCTAGATTGCAGGCTATGCCTCTGTATGCAATTTATAAACACTTGAAGAAATACAATAAGTACAATGCAAATAATATACAATGCAAACAATATTTCCCAATCTATTCATAGAATCTTTGAATTCTAGGGCTGGAAGGGACCTCAGGAGGTCATCTAGTCCAGCCCCCTGCCTAAAGCAGGATCAACCCCAATTAAGTCATACCAGTCATAACTATGTCAAGCTGTGACTTAAAAACCTCTAGGGGTGGAGATTCCACCACTTCTCTAGGTAATGCATTCCAGTGCTTCACCACCCTGCTGAGGAAATAGCTTTTCCTAATATCCAACTGACATCTCTCCCTCTGTAACTTCAGACCATTGTTCTGTCATCTTTCACCGTTTAGAACAGCCTGTCCATCCTCTTTAGAGCCCCCTTTCAGAAAGTTGAAGGCTGCTGTTAAATTGCCACTCAGTCTTCTCTGCTGCAAGATAAATAAGCCCAGATGTCTCAGCCTCTCCTCATAGGTCATGTGCTCCAGCCCCTTAATAATTTTTGTTGCCCTCCGCTGAAGCTGCTCCAACGTGTCCACATAGGTGGGGAAGGAGGGTGGGGAAGAACTGGACACAATACTCCAGATGTGGCCTCACCAGTACTGCAGGGAATAAAAACTTCTCTAGATCTGCTGGAAATGCTTCTCCGAATGCACCCCAATGTGCCATTAGATTTTTTTGGCTACAAGGTCACACTGTTGACTCATGTCCAGCTTCTCTTCCACTGTAATCCCCAGGTCCTTTTCTGCTGCACTGCTACTTAGCCAGTTGGTCACCAGTCTGTAACAGTGCTTGAGATTGTTCCATCCCAAGGGCAGGACTCTGCACTTCTCCTTGTTGAACCACATCAAGTTTCTTTTGATCCAATCCTCCAACTTGTGTATATCATTCTGGACACTATTTGTACCCTCCAACGTATCTACATGACCCCCTAGCTTAGTGCCATCTGCAAATTTGCTGAGGGTGCAATCCATGCCCTCATGCAAGTCACTAATAAAGACGTTGAACAATACCAGCCCTAGAACTGAGTCTTTGGGCACTCCACTTGAAACTGACTACCATCCAGACATCGAGCCATTGATCACTACCGGTTGGGCCTGTCCGTCAAGCCAGCTTTCTATTCGTCTTACAGTTCACGTATCCATTCCATACTTCCTTAACTTAGGGGCAAGAATTTTGTGGGAGACTGTAGCAAAAGCTTTGCTAAAGTCAAGATATACCACTGACTTTCCCAAATGAACAGATCCAGTCACCCCGTCACAGAAGCTATTCAGATTTGATGAGTCCATGTTGACTACTCTTCATGGCTGTCCCATCTTCCAAGTACTCCAGAATAGATTCCTTGAGGATTCCCTCCATGATTTTTCTGGGGACTGAGGTGAGGCTGACAGGTCTCTAGTTCCCTGAATTGTTCTTTTTTTCCTTTTTTAAAGATGGGCACTACGTTTGCCTTTTTTCAGTCATCTGGGGCCTCTCCCAATCTCCGCAAGCTTCCAAAGGCTCTCCGATGATATCTGCCAATTCTTTCAGTACTCTTGGATGCATTAAATCCAGACCCATGGATTTCTGTGCATCTAGGTTTTCTAAGTAGCTTTGCACCCGTTCCTTCTCTAACGAGGGCTGCCCACCTCCTTCCCATACCACATTGTCTAGTGCTGTGGTCGGGGAGCTGACCGTGTCCGTGAAGACTGAGGCTTAGTCATCTGTTCAAGTTTCCACTTCTTATATGCATCCTTTCTAAGTTTATGTTCACCAAGGATGTCCCTTGTAAGCCGCACTGGTTACCTATCAAAACAAAAAAGGAGTCAAGTAGCACTTGAAAGACGAACAAAATAATTTATTTGGTGAGCTTTCGTGGGACAGACCAACTTCTTCAGACCATAGCCAGACCAGAACAGACTCAATATTTAAGGCACAGAGAACCAAAAACAGTAATCAAGGAGGACAAATCAGAAAAAAAAGATCAAGGTGACTAAATCAGAGAGCAGAGGGTATGGAGGCGGGCCTTAAATATTGAGTCTAGTCTGGTATGGCTGTGGTCTGAAGAAGTGGGTCTGTCCCACGAAAGCTCATCACCTAATAAATTATTTTGTTAGTCTTTAAAGTGCTACTTGGACTGGTCTTTTGTTTTGATGGTATATAAACTAGCACGGCTCCCTCTCTGTTACTGGTTACCTACCATATGTGCTTTTCTTACTGCCCATTGGCATGGTTTGTTCTTGTGCCTTCCAGAAGACCTATTTAAAATACTGCCAGTTCTCCTGAACTCCTTTCCCCTTTATATTAGCGTCCCATTGGACCATGCTCATCAGTTTTCCTCAGGAAGTCAAAGTCTGCTCTTCTGAAATCATGGGTCTATATTTTACTGCTCACCTTCCTTCCTTTGTCAAAAACCTGAAATCAACCATCTCATGATCACTGCAGCCCAGGTTTTCACCCATTTTTATTTCTCCTACTATTTCTTCCCAGTTTGTAAGCAGCAGGTCAAGCTGCACATGGCCTCTGGTCGGTACCTTCAGCACTGGTAGCACGGTTATCCCCAACACTCTCCAAAAACTTTCTGAATTGTCTGTGTTCTGCTGTATTGGTCTCCCAACAAATATCTGGGTGATTAAAGTCTGCCATGAGAACCAGCACCTGTGATTTGGCACCGTCTTTCAGTTGTCTAAAGAAATTCTCATCTACTGCGTCTACGTGCTCCGGTGGCCTATAGCAGACACCAAGCACTGCATCGCTTCTGTTGCTTCCAATTCTAAGATTAACCCAAAGATGCTGAACCCTCTCTTCTTCCTCCATAAACTGGAGCTCTGAACAATCATATTCCTCTCTCACATAAATCGTAACTCCTCCTCCTTTTCGCCCCTGCCTGCCCTTCCTGAACAGTTTAAACTCTTCCATCACTGTATTGCATTTATGTGAGTCTTCCAACCAAGTATCCATTATTCCAGTCACCTTGTACTTCCTTGATTGTACCAGGGCCTCTAATTCCTCTTGTTTGTTTCCCAGGCTTCTTGCACTCCTGTGCAAATAGCTTAGATAATAAGCTGATTGGCTTACTTTCTCCTTTTGAATGAGTGGTTCTCCTTTGTCGTACCTTCTTCCTTCCCTACTTACCTCAGGGCTTGTGTCACCTTCCCCTGACAAACCAAGTTTAAAGTCCTCCTCACTAGGTTTGTAAACCTGCCCACAAAGGTGCTCTTTCCTCTCTTTGTAAGGTGGATCCCTTTGCTTCCTAGCAATCCTTGCTCTTGGAACAGAATCCCATAGTTGAAGAAACCAAATCCCTCTCTCCGACACCACCTGTGCAACCATGCGTTTACTTTGGTAATAGATCAAGGTGACAACTTTATAATACAATACAACCTCAGAGTTGCAAATCTCTTGGGAATGGAAGTTGTTCATAATGCTGAACTGTTTGTAACACTGACAAAAATGTTGCAGTTCTTTCAGAAGTTTACAGCTGAACCCTGACTTAACTCAGCTTTGAAACCATATTATGCAGAAGAAAAATGAGGCTCCCCTACCTTTTTTTTAAATAGTTCACATTTAGCACCTTACCTTATTTTATTTGATTTGTTAGTGTGTTTTTATTTCTGGCGCTGCCTAATTGTGTATTCCAGTTCCAAACAAGGTGTGTGATTAACTGGCAAGTTTGTAACGCTGAGTTTTACTGTAGCACTTACTAAAAATCCAAACTACGAGGAGGTCCCATGTGAGATCAAGCTCTTATAACGCAAAATGCCTTACAAAGCGATAACAAGAGAGAGTTTTTGGCACCAGAGGTCCCACAGAGATGGGTTGAATGTGAGAGGGGAAGTTGGCAGATCACAGGGTGCTGACTCGCACAAGGTCACCTGGCAGAAAAGTTACAGAATAGCGATTTCCCTGCTCTTCTGCCAGCCTCTTCCTCCATGTTACAGTTCAAAGAAATGCAATAATCTTCCATTTAGTGGTTTCACATGGCGTTACTCTGGAAAGACATGCCTTGAACTTACCCAAACAAAATAATGTTATTAGACAGAACACGGAGACAACCAATCATATTTGATTTTTATTGCAAAGTGCATCCTGAACTAGCAATGTGGGACACTTACGTCTACACGTGCACCCAACTTCGAAATAGCTTATTTCGATGTTGCGACATCGAAATAGGCTATTTCGATGAATAGCGTCTACACGTCCTCCAGGGCTGACAACGTCGATGTTCAACTTCGACGTTGCTCAGCCCAACATCGAAATAGGCGCAGCAAGGGAACGTCTACACACCAAAGTAGCACACATCGAAATAAGGGAGCCAGGCACAGCTGCAGACAGGGTCACGGGGCGGACTCAACAGCAAGTCGCTCCCTTAAAGGGCCCCTCCCAGACACACTTTCATTAAACAGTGCAAGATACACAGAGCCAACAACTAGTTGCAGACCCTGTATATGCAGCACGGACCCCCAGCTGCAGCAGCAGCAGCCAGAAGCCCTGGGCTAAGGGCTGCTGCCCACGGTGACCACAGAGCCCCGCAAGGGCTGGAGAGAGAGTATCTCTCAACCCCCCAGCTGATGGCCGCCATGGAGGACCCCGCTATTTCGATGTTGCGGGACGCGGATCGTCTACACTGTCCCTACTTCGACGTTGAACGTCGAAGTAGGGCGCTATTCCCATCCGCTCATGGGGTTAGCGACTTCGACGTCTCGCCGCCTAACGTCGATTTCAACTTCGAAATAGCGCCCAACACGTGTAGACGTGACGGGCGCTATTTCGAAGTTACTGCCGCTACTTCAAAGTAGCGTGCACGTGTAGACGCAGCCTTAGATGTACTGCGAGCACGGGCTCTTCAGACACCCAAGGTTGAGTCAGAGGCAGCTGCAGCTGCTGTGTGAAAGCAGACAGGAATTGTGTATCTAGACACATGCCTCTATGTATATTTAATGTTGCGACAAATCGCTAAGAAAATTCACCGATGTGGTTTCAGTGATGAGACATATCATTCCATTCAAATTTTCAGCTCCCAGCTCTTTTGGCTGTCCTGCCAGCATGGCAATTACACTGGTTTCTGTCATATTTCCTCATGAAATTCCCCTGCAGTGATGGGTAGAAATTAAAGATGAAAGCCAGGAATAGGTTGGGTCTTAAAGCTGAAGAGTGGGCTTGTTTATTGCCTATATTTAAAACAACCTACCATTAAGAAATGGGAGATGCTCATGGTATGTCTGTGCTGCCAGGAAGCACCCACAGCTGCTCTGTGTCGGCTGGCAAAAAATTACAGTGTAGATGATTCGGCTCAGAGTGGATCCTGTCTTGCGGGGTCCCAGAGCCTAACCTCCAGTCTAAGTCTAGTATCTTCAGTACAGTTTTACAGACCTGAGAGCCTGTGCCAGCTGCAGGTGTTTAACTTCACTGTAGATGTACCTGTGAAGGCCATTTTGTAAGGACCTGGTGTGAAGAAGCCCAGCACAAGGCCCAGTACATTGCTTACACTTCAGAGGGACTTAATGATGCACATATCTTATCCTGGGGCTGCAGACATGTCCACACTGCAGTCAGAGGTATGTCTGCAGCACGTAAAAACACATCTGAACTAGTTTTGATTTAGCAGCTCCAGTAACAATAGCTGTGAAGCTGCACAGACCCAGGCATGCAATGGCACAGCCTCACTGCTATTGGTATTGGAGATGGCGATTGGAGCTTTGTTGTGTATGTCTGTATGTGCTGCAGCCATACCTCTGACTACACTGTAGTCATATGCTAAGAGAGCCCTAGAGTGCATTAGTGCAGCCCCTGAGATACTTCAAGTTACACCAGCTGAGTAAAGGCCTTTCAGGGGCCACTAGAATAGGGTTTGCACCCAGGATCTCAAATGTGATTGTGCTCGGATGGCCAGCCAAACCATGTCAACCACACCAATACTTTTAGGACACACTCATGAGGGTCGGGTGCAGCATGCCTGCCCATCTCCGCCCCCCCATCCCCTGCAGGGCAGGCATCTCTGGGACACCTGCCCCCTGCCCCTTCTCTGCCCACCCATCCCTGCCCCTGTCCCTGGTGGGGGCTGCCCCCCAGGTTCCTGATGGTGCCCCTTTGGGGTGGGGTGTCCCTTGACCACTGGTCCCTGGCCCGTGCATGCGTTGTGGGTGTGACCCAGGTATGGCTTACCTCGTTGAGGACAGCCCCAATGGTGGCCCTGGCCACCCTGAACTGGTTGTCAATGGATTGGCGACTGTCTAGGGTGGCCAGTTTCCAGAGGGCAAAGGCCATTCTTTTCTGGAATGGGTGCGCTGGCCTCATGCAGGTTCCGAGGGCTCGAGGGCTGGGGTGAAGCAGTGGCACAACTCCAGGAATGTCCCCTTGGTCGTCCTGAAGTTCTGTAGCCACCAGTCGTTGCCCAGTCCTCCAGCACCAGCCAGTCCCACCAGTCACTGCTTGTGGGGCTGGGTCCCTCTGAAACACCAGTCTGGATGATGCTTCCTATTAACTCAGTATAAATGTAGCTTGGGCTAATAAACATTGTGTCTTTATACCTAGAAAGTTTATGTCACCCAAGATTTTAGACATAGAAAGAGAGAGGGAGAGATCACGTTAAAAAGGTGACACAATGTGACATCACTCCAGTAAAATGAAATTAATTCATTGTGGTTTGTGTTATTATTAAATAAGCCAAAATAAATTAACAATGATTGATCAGGCACTTATTGCAAAGTATAACTTAATCTAAAATTTCCCATCCCTCCATCAAGACACACCAAAACCAGTATGTAGGTATTTTACAGCTGGTCACACATACATAAAAAGGATGCAAAAATGAAAATAAAATCAGTTGGCTGGTGTGCAACGTTCTTGGGTGTATAAAAGATGAGTGAGACCTGAGATTTTTATTGTCTGTTCTTCAGTACTTAGCCACACAGCCGTCGCTACATTCCATATGCCTACGGTTAGGTATTTTCTTGCGCACAATGTTTTTGGTTCACCAGTAGCTGACATAAAACAATCTTCTTGGTGGACGACGGAATGCACGGTCTTTGGTATCCCAGGCGGTGACTGATGCGGTATGGCGTTAGTTGTGTTAGTTGTCATGAGGCGTCTTGGGCAGATTTCAAACCTGGCGGAGCCCATCCCTCTCCAGGTGGCCAGAGCCCCGTTAGCCTGCCTCCTTATGGAGGCAGTTGCCAGTCTGCACCACTGGAAGGTGGGGTTGACTTGTGTGGACATGGTCATCAGCAGGCTACAACTTATCGCTTTTCACCCTCCCATGGTGAGAAGAGCTAGCTGATCCTGACACTGCTGGCTGCAGTGCCAAGAATGCACCATACCTTGCAGACCAAATTCTGGATATTGACATAAAAGGTGCTGACATCTGGTTTCCCAGATGAACATTGGCAGCAGTTTCTTTCTGCAGCTCTCTAATCAAGCCCAGAAGAATGATAGAGCCAACTATGCCCTTTATTGCTTGCCATAATGCAACATGGTCTACTGAATCAAAAGCAGCCATAAGGGCAATATACATTACAGTCTTGTCTACACTACCACCTTCCTTCGAAGGAAGGCTGGTAATTAGGGTGTTGGGAGTTTACTAATGAAGTGTTGCTGTGCATAGGTAGCACTTTATTAAGTGAATTCCCCGCCCCCCGCGGCAACTTCGAAGTTTCAAAACTTTGAGGAGTAAGGGGAGTTCGAAGTTATCCCGGCACTTCGAAGTGCCGGCGGGTGAGCTGCGGCTAGATGCGTTCCAGTACTTTGGAGTTGCCGGGGGAGGGGTGGAGGTTTGCTTAGTGAAGTGCTGCCTACACCCTAATTACCATCCTCCCTTTGAAGGGAGGTGGTAGTGTAGACACAGCCTACATGCAGGGACTTCCGGAACTCACAACCCATCTCCATGCACTCCATGCATATAACACATGTTTATCGTGGCCTAATAACAATGGAAGCTACCATTTGTCCTCTGGAGAAACAATCTTGTGAACTATATATTTTTTTCTCTTTACAGAGGAAGGCATTTGTGTGATGACTGTCACCAGCAATGACATCCTGAGCTCCTTGGAATGAAGGCTGTGAAGCACTACAGTTTGTGCTAGATTCACAAAGAGTGCTTAGGCAGAGTATTGCAATGCCTAATTTGTAGGCATGCTGCTACGTAGTAAAATATAAATTAAGTTGAATTTTGAAATGGAAAAGACATTTCAGTCCCAAGAACAATTTTTTTTTTAATTGGAAAATGGAACTTGTCAACACTTACCAAACCATCGTTAACATTTTTCCAAATCAGATAATTAGTCAAAATTGATTTCATCCCATAATCACTTTGAAACAGACATTTTTTGGGGAAACAAAATCCTCCAATGCTCCCTCATCCTCCCACCCCACGCCCCAAAATAACAGCCCAGACAGCTGTAATTGGGAGGTGATCCGATATTATGGTAAGACGTGCCACAAAACTATTGAGAATAGATGAAGAAATACAGGAAAATACTTTCTTCTGGGAAGTTCATAATGTCCAGGAGTAAACGCTCAGTTAGACATGTAACAGCAACGAAGGGTCCTGTGGCACCTTATAGACTAACAGAAAAGTTTTGAGCATGACCTTTCGTGAGCACAGACACTTCATCAGATGCTGGTCTTGGAAATCTGCAGGGCCAGGTATAAATAAGCTAGAGAACTCATGGAGATTGGGAGATATTAGGGGTGATTGGAAAAAGGCAAATATAGTGCCCATCTTTTAAAAAGGAAAGAGGGACAATCCAGGGAAACTGGTCAACCAGGGAAACTGGGCAACCTTACCTCAGTCCCTGGAAAAAATCATGGAGGGGATCCTCAAAGAAGCTATGATGGAGCACTTGGAACAGGGGAAAGTGATCATGATTAGGAAACATGGATTCACTAAGGGCAAGTTGTGCCTGACCAATCTGATTTGCTTCTATAATGAGGTAACTGGCTCTGTGGATATGGGGAAGGCAATGGATGTTATATACGTTGACTTTAGCAAAGCTTTTAATACAGTCTTCCACAAAATTGTTGCCCATAAGTTAAGGAAGTATGGATTGGATACATGAACTGTAAGATGAATAGAAAGCTGGCTTGATGGACAGGCCCAACAGGTAGTGATCAATGGCTCAATGTCTGGACTGTGGTCGGTTTCAAGTGGAGTGCCCCAAGGGTCAGTTCTAGGGCTGGTATTGCTCAAGATCGTTCTTAATGACCTGCATGAGGGGATGGTTTGCATCCTCAGCAAAATTAGGTAGATACATTGGAGGGTACAGATAGGGTCCAGCGTGAGCTAGACAAATTCGAGAATTGGGACAAAAGAAAGTTGATTCAGTTCAACAAGAACTCCAGAGTCTTGCACTTGGAATGGAAGAATATCAAGCATTGTTACACACTCGGGAACAACTAACTAAGTATCAATGCAGCAGAAAAACACCAAGGGTTTATAGTGGATGAGAGGATGGATATGAGTCAATGGTGTGCCCTTGTAGCTAAGAAGGCTAATGGCATATTGGGGTGCATTAGGAGAAGCATTTCTAGCAAATCTAGAGAAGTTTTTATTCCTCTCTGCTTGTCACTGGGGAGGCCATGTCAGGAGTATTGTGTCAGTTCTATGCCACCCTCCCTACCCATGTATAGAAAGGACGTGGATGCAGTGGAGTGGGTTCAGTGGAGGGCAACAAAAATCACATAGGAGCACATGACCTGTGAGGCGAGGCTGACAGATTTGGGCTTATTTAGTTTGCAGAAGAGAAGACTGAAGGGCAATTTGATGGCAGCCTTCAACTTCCTGAAAGGGGGCTCTAAAGAGGCTGGAGAGCGATTGTTCTCAGTGGTGACAGATGGCACAACAAGGAGCAATGGTCGGAACTTACAGCGGGAGAGCTGTAGGTTGGATTGTAGGAAAAACTATTTCCACAGGAGGGTGGTGAAGCACTGAATGTGTTACTGAAAGAGGTAGTGGAATCTCCACGCCTGGAGGTTTTTTAAGTCCCAGCTTGACATAATTATGGCTGGGATGATTTATTTGGGGTTGATCCTGCTTCAGGCTGTGGGCTGGACTAGACGACCTTTCCAACCCTAGAAGTCTATGGTTCTATGAAAGTGATTTCATTAGCCTTGTCTGGGTTCCTCAGCAATGTGACACACACAATGGCATTTCTCGCTTTGCTTATCAGGGAGGTTTCAGTGAATGAGGAATTTGGAGATGGTGTGCACTCCAGAGTTTACTGTGCTGGCAGACACACCATTGGGGCTGCCTGCTACACCAGGGCCGTGTCTACACATGCCCCAAACTTCGAAATGGCCAAGCAAATGGCCATTTCGAAGTTTACTAATAAAGTGCTGAAATGCATATTCAGCGCTTCATTGGCATGAGGGCGGCCGCGGCGCTTTGAAATTGATGCACATCGCCGCCGCGCATCTCATCCAGACAGGGCTCTTTTTCCAAAGGACTCCAGCTACTTCGAAGTCCCTTATTCCTATGAGCTCATTATAGTCTAATGATATAAATACATCAGGGCTCATTTGCAGCTGTGATCCTGCTGCAGTCAAGATGATAATACATCAGCCTGGGTGAAACTTCCACTTCCATTGCCCAGGTCCTGCTCCCGCCCTTCCCAGGCCCTGACCCCTTCTCTCTCCTCTCATCTCTCCATTTCCCTTGTGCCTGCTCACCTCATGCTTGTCCCCTTCGAGCCAAATTCCCTGAATGAACCCAAGCAAATTACTCTTGAAACATGGTTTTTAAACATTTGTTTGATGATACAAAAGTAGGGGCGGGGGGTAGGTTCGTTGGAGCGTAGAGAGAGAATCCAGAAGGACCTTGAAAAAATGGGAGGACTGGGCCAAAAGAAATCTGATGCGGTTCAATAAAGAGTCCTGCACCTGGGGTGGAAGAATCCCAAGCATTGTTACAGGCTGGGGATCGACTGGTTCAGCAGCAGTACGAAAGAAAGGGACCTAGGGTTTATGGTGGATGGATATGAGTAAACAGTGTGCCCTTGTAGCCAAGAAGGCTAACGGCATACCAGGGAGCATTAGGAAGAGCATTTTGAGCAGATCTAGACAACTTATTTTTTTCCTCTTTATTTGGCACCGGTGAAGCCACATCTGGAATATTGTGTCCAGTTTTGGGACTCCCCCCCCCCCCCCCCGGTATAAAAAGGATGTGGATTTGCTGGAGCAGGTTCAGCGCAGGGCAACAAAAATGATTAAGTGTCTGGAGCACAAGACCTATGAGGATAGGCTGAGGGATTTGGGCTTGCTTAGTTTACAGAAGAGAAGACTTAGGGGTGATTTAATAGCAGCCTTCAACTTCCTGAAGGGGAGCTCTAAACAGCAGGGTGAGAAACTGTTCTCAGTGGTGTCAGATGGCAGAACAAGGAGTAATGGTCTGAAGTTGAAGAGGGAGAGGTGTAGGTTAGATATTAGGAAAAACTACTTCAGCAGGAGGGTGGTGAAGCGTTGGAATGCGTTGCCTAGACAGGTGGTGGATTCTCCATCCCTTGGGGTTTTTAAGTCCCAGCTGGACAAGGTCCTGGCTGGCATGACTTAGTGGGGGTTGATCCTACTTGAAGCAGGGGGCAGGACTAGATGACCTCCTTAGGTCCCTTCCAGCCCTGTGATTCTGTGATACCTCCACTTTTCTTCAATTTCTTTCTCAGCAAAATGGAGTATGACTTGTCTCACGTGCCCACCATGCAGAAGGTACTAATTAAATATGGGAATAAGAAAAGTCAGACACACCTTGTTCTATATACTCTGATAGCTGACATGCAGGCTTCTTGGAAACACCCCAAGCCTCTCTCATTGATCCTGGGGAACACATAATGGCAAGCGCCAGTTGCACCTAATTGAGAAATCTCCGGCCTTTCATCACACAACAAAACAAGGGGTCAGGCATCATGGGTGGCTGGCATTTATTTACCCTTTGACAGGAAGAAAATTACTGGCACCAAACTGCAAAACTTGCCACCTCATTCTCGCTTCTTCACACTAGTAAGCTCGAGCCCTTCCGATGTTTAGTGTTTCAATCACAGTGAGCGACTCTGACAATGTACCATAATCGCCAAGGGATGTGGATCCTGTCAGTAAAATCCAGGCTGGCTACTGCTTCACAACAGCACCTTTTCCGTCATGGAGCCAAGAAAGCAAAATTTCCCACTGAGACAGCGTGGTGGTGCCAGCTGCACATACCAGATAGGCAGACTCAATAGCCTCAGTGTGAAGGAGCCAAATCCCCAGTCCTGTTCTCACCGGGCAAATGTCATCTCCCATCCACTGAGAAGAGCTGAGCTCTGTCCTAGCGGTACCTCCTCGCTCCCTTGCCTCTCCCACCAAGTCCCTCCTCTTTCTTCTCCCCCTTTCTTCCCTCACACCCTTCTCTCCCCAGGCTCCCTTCTCCCCCGCTCAAGCTCATAGCCCTCCCCAGCCAAGTGCTCCCCCCCGGGCTGCCCATCACAGAATTTGAACAAGTAAAAATAACTAATTGCCCCAGCCCAGGCCACTGGTTACCTGCGAGAAGGCTCCAACAGGCCCTGGCCCAGGCAGAGGGGAATCCATTCCTCCTGGCTATTTATTGCTCTACCTAGTTCCATTTAGCTGACCCTGAAGCCACAAATGATCCAGTCCTCCCTAGAGCATACACAGAGCACCAGGCTGGCCCGCCTACTTTGTCTTTGTCTATCTTTGTCTAGTCCAGGGGAGCATGAAGTAGGGGGCAGGCCGCCTTGGGGGAGCCTGAAATTTCGTGAGTGGGGGCACAGCGCAATCAGCTGCTTGGTGTCAGGCTCATCCATCGCATTAAATATGTTGTAGTATGTTACCGTATTTATGTATGTGTATTAACAGTTATACACAAATGAATGATATTTTTACATTCCATGTATTTATTTACTTACATATACAGAAAGGATTTTTTTCTCATATGAATATTACCAAAACTTCTGTCACTTTGGATTACATTAGACAGGTTGTGGGCGGGGAGGGACTGCTAATTGCAAGGACAAAGAAGTGGAGCCTGACATAAAATGTTTGCTCATTGCTTGTCTAGTCCTTTGACAAGTGATTATGGGGGAGGGCAGGTGGGGCCTCTTCTAGCAAATTACTCCAGCGACACACAATGGGAGGAGAAGTCCTCTCAAAAAGTCCCAAAATGAAATTCTCCTGTTACCCAGGAGCAGGGCTGACTGCATGAATGAGACAAGAAGATTTTGGCATTGTAAAAATGACATTGCAAAACTGCAATTTTCAGCACTTTCCATCTGCTGACTTTAAAGCACCACACCTAAACCAATGAATTTACACAATCTCATATGAGGCAGGCAGGTATTACTATCATCTCTTTTTCAGATGAAGAAACTGATGCACAAAATAATTACGTTCCTTACAACTGAGATCAAGGCACAAGCCAACCATCACACAAATTCTGCTGAATCAGGGTTTAAGAAGGACTTAAGACATTGCCTGTTGTATTAATCAAGTTGGATTGTAAGGGCCTGAAGTGGCAAAGGTGTTAGTACTAAATAGTTTTAATAAGATTCAGGACTGAGTTTAAAGCGATCCTCTCAGCCTGCTTAATGCTGTGACAAATACTCCCAGTAAATACGCTTTTAACCTTTTGTTAAGGAGTACAGGGAAGAAGGAAAAACAGGTGTTGAAGCATCTGCAATGAAAGTATTAACTAAGGCATTTATTTAAACAACTCTTCTATTTCATTTCCCCTTTATCTGAGAGAATTTTTTTGCAGGAAATGGTCCCTGATGCCAGGGACAAGTCTGCAAACTTACAGCAGTGTAACTACGTAGCTCAGGTGGTGTGAAAAATCCACTGATGCAACTACACAGCTGCAGCTGTCTAGGTTGAGATGTGCTGGAGCTGCAATTGTTGCCATTGTCAAAGTCAAACAGAAACAACACCACAATGACTCTTGCAAGGCCTATGGGTGCTCAATAATTGCTTTAACTCTCCCCGCTCCATCCCCCCGCAGCCGTATATCCTACTGCAAAAGTCAAATATTACACTTGGGCTACACCTACACTAGCACACTACATCGAAGAAGCCTATGTCAAAGAAAGAACATCGAAATAGGCTGCTTGAATCCGTATCGTCTACACATCCTCCAGGGCTGGTGCCCTCGATGTTCAACGTCAAAGTAGCGATGGGGAGCCGCCCCGGAAAGTAGCGTTGAAAGGAGCCACCCCGGAAGGAAATGTGGAGCGTCCACACACACAAGGACTCTCCGTCGAAATAAGGGGCCAGCAAAGACTGCAGATGGGGGTCACAGGCTGGACTAGCCCTTCTGGGGCAAGAGCAAACTGCACCTTAAAGGGCCCCTCTCAGAAACACTTGGCCTGCACAGCACGAGGTCCACAGATCCAAAAACCGATTGCAGGCAGCATGGACACCCAGCAGCAGCAGCAGCAGCTGCCAGAAGCCCTGGGCTAAGGGCTGCTGCACGCGGCAAACATACAGCCCTGCAGGGCCTGGACAGAGCACCTCTCAACCCCTCAGCTGATGACCGCCATGGAGGACCCACTATTTCGATGTAGTGAGACATGGATTGTCTACACACACCCTACATCAATGTAGGGCACTATTCACATCTTTGGCTAGGAATAGTGATTTTGACGTCTTGCCGCCTAATGTCGATGTTAACGTCGAAATAGCACATGGCGCGTGTAGACACAACGCATGCTATTTCAACGTTGTGCCAGCTACTTCAAAGTAGCTGGCTAGTGTAGACACACCCTCACAGTCCCACTAGTGCTGTTGGCAGTGCTTTCCTTCAGACCTGGGTGCCTGGCCAGCAGCCTGTGCTCTCTGGCCTAGAGTTGTCTGAATGACTGCCAGAAAAAGTCCTGGTGGCTCTGGTCAGTGCTGCCAACTGTGCCATTAAAAGGCCAGTCAATGGCAATGTTCCCTCTAATCGTCTTGTCAATGTATAGATTTTTTTCCCATCCACGTGTGGAATAAATTTTATGTGATCCAAGCCATGTGTGAATGTGAACCACTAGTAGAAACTACAGGAAAAAATAGCTGTGGGCACTCTGCTAACCACATGGGCAGAATTTGAATCGATGCTGAGTGGTGGCACAATTGCACTGGGAACAGTGGTTAGTGGTGCTGAATGTCTAAGCCGGGCTGATACCTACATATACTGTCACCATACTGCATCCTGGAGGTGTCTGGAAGATCTGGCTCCTAGGCACTAGGGCTCAGGGACTCCATGCTCTGCCTCTGCCAAAAGCACCAGCTCTGCATTCCCATTGGCCAGCACCCACGATCAATGGCAGCTGCAAGGGTGGTGCATGCAGGCAAAAGCAGCATGCAGACCTTCCTGCTCCCTCTCCCCGCCACAAGGAGCTGGGCCTGCCAGCTCAGTCCTGGGCTCAGTAAAGTCTCAGGACCAGACGGGAGCCTGCCTTAGCCCTGCTGCCTCCCTGACCTCCTCAAATGTGGAGCTTTCGCCTGCACCCTCATCCCAGGCCCAGCTCCAGAGCTTGCACTCCCGGTCAGAACCGTCAGCCCTTCCCACTCCCCCAACTCTTTGCTCCAGACAAATAAGTGGTGGCTGAGGAGAGTAGTGAGTTTGGGTGGGGGGGCAGGAGCTCCCAGGGAATGGGAGGTGCAGGTGGTATTGCTTTGCCCCCAGCTCTGAAGGCAGCACTATCACTAGCAGCAGTGCAAAAGCTAGCACTGGAAGCTGAGGAGCCGAAAGCAACCCCCAATCCATGTCCCAACCTGCAGGTGGAGCATCTGGGGCTTCCCATTGTATTTCGCACTTTCCATTTTTTTTATTAATTTTCATCCAGCCCCTGCATTTCTGTGTTTCTCTTTGTTTGAGAAAGACCCAGCAAGCAAGTGTTGGCAAGCCTGGGAGAGAATCTGCTTTCATAAGATACAGCCCATCTTTGTAAACCCAAGAAAATGAAGTCGTTCATTTAAACACACAGAGAAGGGGCTAGCAATCTGATCTGAGCCGTCAGACATTGCATGGTTCACCTACTGCTTACACCTTCCACAGCACTGCTGTAGCATTTTGAATCTACGGGATTTAAGGATCTGTACAAAGGAGGGAGAGCAGCACTGTTAACCCCCCTTTAAAAGAGGGAAACCGAAGTACAGTGTGGTTTTGTTTTTCAAAACTAGATCTCCAAATACGGACGCTTACATCCACCATTAAACACTTAAATTAGTGGCTTGACCATGATCAATCTTGAGAATGCTAAGCGCCCACCAACTTCAGTTGCAATAAGGCACCTCTGAAAATCAGGCCACTTAATTTTTACTTTTATTTTTACTTTTGCCCAGCTCTTACTCCTGCACATCGGAGAATGCTGGTCTTGGGATTTGTCAAGCTTTTGAAGTGTGGTAGCATCAGAGTGAAATGGAGTTTCCAGCTGCTTTCCCGAGTCCCATTATCAGTTCACTAGCCCAAAGCTGTGGATGTCTTGCTAGTGACTTGCCAATTATCATTTCAAAACACCCTTTCTGTCCCAGCTGTGCCACTTTCCCAAGGAGACTTCTTCAGCTGAAGCCTGTGCTCACTCCTACATTGCTCCAAACTCCATCACTATTAGCCATAAGCAGAAAATTAGTCTTGCCTAGTGGCTCCTTAGTTTAATAGCTCCCTTACAGCTGTCCAGTTCATGGTGAAAGTACCTCTGCTGTTTCTCAAGGAGGGGGGAAGGAGGTGGGTGGAAAAAGTCGCCAACAACAAAAGTGGTCGGTGACTGCGGCTTCTTCCTCTTGATGCTTTGTTTTTGCTGATACAGGCCCCTGAATCCACCCCATGTTTTAACTTAGCAAGTCCACTGACACAGTGGGAGTTACTATGAGCATTGTCGACAAAGAGGGAGGGGAGTCATTGTATCAGCCTAGCATGAAAACACTGGTTTCTGCTTTTTAATTAAGATTTCAAGTTTGTGTGTCCTCTGAGGGGCTGCAGTAGGCGTTGCTTGACACAATATATTACAGAGCTGAAATTAAACTGGCTATTTTAACATTTATTTATTTATAGTTTTTATCTTGGCTACTTATTGTATTTTGGGAGCATAGTCTTCAAAAGCGCAAGACAACAACTGGCTCCTCTGTGCACATAAAGAAAAGGCCTTGAAAGAAGTTCTTTCGGACAACAGCTAACTTTAGGTAATAGTCTAGAATCTTATTGTACACCCTGAAAGACCCGCGGGAAACCAGGGCATTAAAACCAGTTTTCCCATATCATAGCTTTCACTTCTACTTCCCTATTTAGTTCTTTTAGGTAGGGATGTCTCTTCAGTTTGGTATGTGCAGCATTCAACACAATGGGCCATGCTTATCATAGGGGCCACTAGGGTAGCATAATACAGCCCCTGGTGGTGGCCCTTCAGGACTGTCACCATCATTGCATACTGACTTTGTCACCTTTGTGTCATGAGGAAAATGTCATCCCCTGATGCTGGAGGTCAAAATAACAAGGGAAGGAAGGGAGAAATATGTCATTAAAAAGAGGAAACAGTTGCTCGTATATGTTCTGTTTTCTCTTATATATGCTGCACGAGACCCAGGTGAAGGTGAGCAATGGCAGCTCTTGACAATTTAGTCACTTACAACGGTTGTAGTTTATTCCATCTAAATCAATACAACATGAAATACCAAACAAGAGTGACCAGTTCAATATCCCACTGAGCTCTATCATTAGAATAACTAGGAGTTGATATCTGGGAAGAGCCTCAGCTAATTTTCATCAGAACCAGTCAGTACCTGGGAAAGAACAACCAAAGCATCAGTGCAGGTCAATACTGGGTGGAGTCTTTGTGCTCTATCTGCAATATGAGTGAGTATGTTGGGAACACAGTGGGCTCAGTGCCTGTGACAGCTCGCACTTTCCATTACCGAGGAGTGAGCAAACACCTCCAGCTCCCTGAGGGTCTGATTCTGCCAGCCACTACATAGCACCTCCTGGGGGAAGCCATGATGCAGGGTTCCAATGCAAGAGGTGGCACACATGCCTGGGACTGGTCAAACACTAGGTATAACATCCAGTATTTTGAAATAAGCACCTTTAGCTCACCTTGTTGCTTGTGTGCCAACATCTGAGGCTCACACCTTGGAAGAAAGTTGGCAAAGCAATGCATAGGAAGTTTAGGTTTGGTACACTAGCGAGTACCAGAGGTCGGGAGAAAAAGTTTCAACAAAGCTGTGCACAGAGCCCAATGCTGCCACAGATCAGGGGACATGCACAGACAGAGCTGTATGTGGAGCCCAAGCCTGCAATAGACAGGACTGCCTTTAATGTGCGTTAACAATTTCTTTATGTCAAATACATCACTAAGGTGGTTTAGGTTAAGAGTAAAACAAATTTATAATGCAAAGAAGATTCTGCGTTCAAGTGTAAAGGACAGCGTTAGAGTTTGTTGCAGGAAGGAAAAGTGAAAAATACTTTCCAGAGTCTGAGACCTAAGACAATAAGCTGCTGCATTTGTTTGAGGCAGTTTTACTGTTCAGCAAAATGACTGACTACCTCTATAGTCATAATCTTCCATAAAGTCCAATGTACTTTGTTCATTTGTCCTCTTGAGGGCTTACCTGTCTCTTGTAATCCAGTGACTCTTTGAAATTGAGCATTCTGAAGATTAACCCCAAAAAAATGTTATTTCAAGTGGTGAGGAAGGAAACATTGAGTGTCCTGCTAAAGGAAGTTCCAAGCTATCCCCCCGCCGCCTCCCACTGGTGTTTGCTAATATACAAATTAATTGGTTTCCTGCTGTATCCACCCCATGCCATGATGCAGAGTGGTTATCGCCTTACTTGCTTGTCTTGATACTTTTTTTTTACCTTTTATAAAAATTGTATTATTTCTTAGTATATACCATGGGCATATGTTCAAAGTAGCAGAACCACATTTCATTGTCTAGAGTGGGACGATGTCCAAAGTCCTACGTGGCAGACATATTTTGAGACCCTAATTCCCAATATCTTTGAAATTTTGAATGGGTTCCCCATACCTACACCCCACAATGATGTTCATGATCAGTATATTAGCTTTCTATTCATATATTGCATGATACTGTTTACATACAGGTTATGGCATTGGGGTACACTGACAGGGCATCTGAAACTTGCTACCAGATGTCCTGTGGCACCTTACAGGCTAACAGATATTTTGGAGCATAAGCTGTCATGAGCACAGACCCACTTCATCTGATGCATGACTGGGGGGTTTCAGAGGAGGGATAAAAAGAAGGCGTCTCAGTCGAGGGGAGGGACAGAGATGACAAGGTCTGTACAGTCATGGAGGACGTGGCCCATTATCGGCAGTTAAACTGAGGTTGTGAACATCAACAGAGAAATCAAGTCATTTAGTTAGTTGGAAAGACCCCCCCCAGTCATGCATCTGATGAAATAGCTCTTTGCCCATGAAAACTTACGCTCCAAAATAGTTTTTAAGGTGCCACAGGACTTCTTGGTTTTGAAGACACAGTTTAACTCGGTTACCTCTCTGATACTTGCTAGCTGATGACAACGATCCTGTACGACAGAAATTCCTAGACAAGCTATGATACTCTGCTAAGAACCAGTGCTCTAAATTTGGGTCTGAAAACTAGGCTACACTAGTCGCATGATTTTCCCCTCGCTGAACCCACCTGGAGGGTTATCCGGGACTGAACAAAGAAAGAGACAGTTACCCTGGCAACCACATTCCTGGAAGACAGCCATAGACGTGAGAAATTAGGATGTCCCAGAAGTGGGGCAGGAACAAATGCTTGATTGTCACGAACCTTCATTACCTTCTTCTTTCATTCTTAAGATATAACAGAAATGGTCATATCCATGTCAGGATAACATTGTGATGGCAACATATACATCACCTCTTCACACCTTATTGTCAGTTAATGTTTGCTTTGTTCATAGAACTTTCTGTAAACCATGATCGGAGAACACTATTGTAACCTTCTTAGATTGTCAGCTTATTGTGCTAATTATGCTAATTATTGTGCTAATTTCCCTTGCTGTTAGCTTCTACCCAGGGATTCTGGGGTCCCTCCCCCAGCACTGTTGCTTCACTCTCTGGCCATCGGTATTCTATATAATCAGTTGTAATCTGTTGTTTGGCAGTGTTCACTGAGCCTAACAAGTGAGTGACACTCCATCAGTGCTGTGTGTACTACAAACCCTCCTGCTTGCTTCATACATGGTGTCCAGATTTTGTTCCAACAATCCCCTTGGTCTCGCACTGGGATGCTGTTAGTATCACAGAGTGCAAGATGTCATGAGAAATGCAGCAATGAACTCCAGGATTTGGAATACCAGGGGAGTGCTAGAGAGCCTGAGAACTCCTTTGGCAGAGCTGGGTGTGTGGATCCCAGGATTGGAACAGCAGGAAGCGCTACATTTTCCCGAGTCTCTCTTGAAGACTTCTGCTGAACTGTGCTGTGATGTGCACAGGAAAAGAAGGGGAAACCACTCAGCTCTTTTTCACTGTGACCCATTTCTTCACAATGATGAGTATTTTCCAGAGCAGCAAAGTCAGGCACGGTCATTCGTGCCATTGCAAAGTGTAATTATGTTCCCAACTGAAACACAGGCCCCAACGAAGTCTTTGCCACACTCTGATTACATAAATTTACTCAGAAAGTGTAGGGTGCGGAAAAGGGACTACCATGACATGAATTTCTAATGCCTCATGAAGCTAAGTGCCAATACAGTCCCTAAATAAAGACTGTCATAGAATTGAACTAGATGAGAAATTCATTACCAGAGCCATTAGCATTGGTATGAGAGTAAATGATTCTTAAAGCAAACACGCATATCATTGGCTCTTGGTCACAGGCCAGCAACGGTCAGCTCCTGACTTAAGATGGATATATTTAACTGCAGTCTAGTGCTCTTATTTTAAACTTGCTATTAATATTTTATAACCCTCTCTAGGGCAAGGAATTGGCTTCATTCTCCAGGCTGGCCCTTAAAACCCAACTTTCCATTTTTATTGCTCCTCAAGATGCTTCGTAGGGATGATTGTAAAATCTTGAGTTGCTTTTGCTACACGTCTTATACCTGGTGTGTATCTGTCGGTTTCCGTCCTTTTATAATACTGTAGATACTAAGGGGACATGTTACTCATGAGTGTCACTGAAACTACTGTAGGACCTACAGACCCCCCATTGCATGGGGAGTTGTATGCACAGGTAAAAACATAGAGTCCCTGCCCCAAGCAGCTCATAGTCTAACTGGATAAGGCAATAGTAACAGAGATATAGCTGTGCTAGTCTATATTCGATACAAACAAAAAAAGCGGTCCAGTAGCACTTTAAAGACTAACAAAATAATTTATTAGGTGACCCACTTCTTCAGACCATAGCCATACCAGAACAGACTCAACAGGTAAAGCACAGGGAACCAGAAATAGTTACCAAGGTTGACAAATCAGAAAAAATTGCAATCAAGGTGAGCCATTGTGTTAATGACCTGAAAATCTGCGTTTTACTGAAAAGGAACTTTCAGCATCGCCTACAGAGTGACAGTGCGGAACGCTCTTTTATATTCAAATTCGACAAATTGACGCTTAGGTTGAAGCGGGATGGCAATTACGTGACCCATGATAAGGAATTGTTTACAGAGTTTGTTTTATCTGACTCGTGACTTCCCCCCACCGCCTTTCTGCTGTTCTGATTTGCTCACCTCGATTACAATTTTTTCTGATTTGTCAACCTTGATAACTGTTTTTGGGACTCTGTGCCTTTAATGTTGAGTCTGTTCTGGTATGGCTATGGTCTGAGGAGTGGGTCTGTCCCACAAAAGCTCATCGCTTAATAAATTATTTTGTTAGCCTTTAAAGTGCTACTGAATTGCTTTTTTTTTGCATAAGGCAATGTTGCAATTCAAATGCCAGTTTGCTGCCATTAGCTCAGGCAGACACAGTGGCTGAAACCACAAAGTCCCACAGAGCTAGTGCTAAATAATATCATGATTTCCTGGTAATATCCAACATGAATCCCCTCCGTGCAGGAGGCCAGTATTTACTGCGGGGTTACAGATGCATACAGCTGTTTTCCCTGACAGAGCTGAACCTGCTTTAGCTGTAGATTCACTGATTCATTCCATAGCCCTTGTGATAAATTTGTCTGACACACTTAGGAGTACGAGCAGGCTGGAGAAACACCCCAAAATAACTCTGACAGCAGATCTTTCAGGGAAACACACTCTCTTGATTTAAAACTTACCATTGATGGAGAATCAACCCTTGCTAACTTGTTCCAATCATTAACTAGTTGTACCATTAAAAATCCAGACCTTATTTCCATTGCCTTATCTCAGCCTTCCTAAGAGTCATTCTGATGGGTTGTTTTCTACTAGGCTAATCCATGAACCACAAATAGATGCTGATTAACATTAGCTTTCCTCTTGTCTCTCCCTGTTGAGAAGTCAGTCTTGATTAGGGTGGGGAGCCCACTGTGAGGAGCCCGCCCCCATGAAGATTTATAATCCCCCGAAAACTCACAGCAGAGCAGAAAAGATATTCACCTCACTACCTTCAAACTCGAACCCAGGATCTATGCAGACCAGGGATAGTAAATTTTATGGGATCCCCCTAAGCCCTGGGGTGGGGCCAAAATGAAGGCTTCATCCGCTAGGTGGGGACTTATGGGGAGTGGGCCAGGGTGGCCGATGTGGCATCTGGGCAGGAGATAGGGTGCAACAGTGAGCTGGGGTGGGGGCTCTGGGCAGGAAGTTGAGTGCAGAACTAAGATGAGAATGAAGGTGCAGGATCATTGTGGGAGGCAGGGTGCAAAAGCAGAGTCGGGGTGCTGGGTCTGAGCAGAAGCGATTGCGCAGGAGCGGGGTAGAGTTGGGGTTGACAGGTCTAGGTGGGAGGGTGCAGAAGAAAGCTTGAGATGTGAGGCCTTACAGGAGAACACTGGGGAGGGGGGTGTGGGCTCAGGGGGGAAAGGGGATGAGGGGTGCCTATCTGTGGCGCTCGGCACAGGGGGAATGCACATGACTCTGCACGCTGCAGGCGACCACCCCGCACTGCTACCGTTTAATATGATTCAGCCTTTGGGAGTGAAGGGGTGCAGTTCCATGAAGTGTGTAGGAGTCACTGTCTCTACCCTACCAGGCAAAGCCAGCAGCGTGGTACAGCCCCAGCTTACCTGAGTCAGATCTGTGAGGCTCAGGGATCCCACAGCCCTGTAGCAGGCAGATGGTGCTGGTCTCCGTCATTGCACATCTCCCCTCACTGCACAGAGTGAGTGCCAGCACAGACTCGCACCCCTGTTGTGGGAGGGAGGATCAAAGCAAGCCATGGGCCAGATCCAACCCATGGGGCCTTAGGTTTTCCACCCCTGGACTAGATGATCACTTCTGGCCTTGGCATCTATGAATTGTATTAGAGCTACGGGTCAATTACCGCTTGCCTTCTGGGGCAGCTGCAACTCTTTGGCCTCCACTTGGCATATAAGGATAGTATGAGGAGGCCCCTGGCAGAGGTCTGAATAGGTATAGCTGTGGGGGAGGGGAACTGAGGATTTGGCCAAGTCAGAAGTTTATGACTCCTGTAATATTTTTGATTGAAAATGCAGATGCTAGGTGGTGCAGCCTTGGTTTGGAGCTTGATCTGATCAAAAACTGGAATTTCTGTCACAAATTTTTGACTTTTGTTTTGGCTCGAAAAGGGATGAAGGGCAAACTATTCCACTGCATATTAAAAGACAGGAAATATGGCAAGAGACCACCATGGCTTAACCAGGAACTCTGAAAATTGAGAGTCTTTCTTTTTTCGGAGCTCCTGGTTAGAGCCTTACAAAAAAGTGAAAACCAGGTCAAATTACAATGGGTTACTATAAACAAATAATACAAGTAAGCAGGAGAAAAATTAGACAAGTGAAGGCACAAAACAAGGTCAAGCTAGACAGAGACATAAAGGGAAACAAGTAAACATTTTACAAATATATTAGAAGCAAGAGGAAGACCAAGGGCAGAGTTTGCCTGGATGAAGAGAGAAAACAGTACAGACAACATAGAAATGGGATAGGCGCTTAATGACTTGTTTTGGTTTTCACCAAGCAGCTTGATGATGATTGGATGCCTAACACGGGGAATGCCAGTGCAAACTACATAGGTTCAGATGTAAAAATAGGAAAAGGACAAGTTAAAATTACTTAGACAAGTTAGATGTTTTTTAAAGTTCTCAGTGTCTGAAGAAGAGCATCCTAGAATACTCATGGAGCTGGCTGAGAAGATAGCTGAGCCATTAGCTATTATCTTTGAAAAGTCATGAAGATGAGAGAGATTGCAGAAGACTAGAAAATGTGCCCATTTCACAAAGGGAGATAAGGGAATTACTGATCAATCAGCTTCCTTTCTGCGCCAAAAAACATAACACAGTAAATAATGAAGGACTCCATTTGCTAACATCTAGAAGATTATAATTAATACTCCGCATGGATTGATAAAGTAATCGCATCAAGCCAACTTATTAGCTTTCTTTGACAAGCTCGTATTTGAGGGGGCTGTGTAGGCATGGTAGATGTAGACGCTAATAAAAGTGTTTGATTCACTCTTGCATGACCTTCTCATTAATAAACTAGGGAAATGAAGCCTAGCTGGAGCCACTATAAGGTGGGTGTAGTAATAGGTTGAGAACCATTCCCAGAGAGCAGTTATCAATGGTTTACAGACATATCAGAAGGGTATAATGAGCGCTGTCCAGTTCTGAGACCAGTTCTGTTCAATATCTTCATCAGTGGTTTACATAACAGCATAGAGTATGCTTATAACATTTGGAGATGATACTAAGGGTTGCAACTTCTTTAGAAGATACGATTATGCTTCACAATTTTCTCAAAAACTGGAGGAATAGTCTGAGGTAAATAAGGTGAAACTCAACAAGGACAAATGAAAAGTACTCCAGTTGGAAAGGAACAATCCGTTTCACACATACAAAATGGAAATAACAGTCTCGGAAGGTGCATTGCAGAAAGGCACCTGGTAGTCATAGTGGACCATAAGGTAAATATGAGACAACACAGAAATAAATTGTCTAAGGAGTTTGTGGTATCTCTATTCTTGGAGATTTTTAAGATCGGGTTAGATAAACATCTGTGTTAACAACATGGGTCAAGGTGCTAGGGCTTACCACGAGTGCAGGGGACTGGACTTGATGATCTCTTCTTCCATTTCTATGAGGCTATGATTCTATGGAAAGTCAGAATGATTTTTTTGCAAAGAGAAATTGCAAAAGTGTTCATTGTAATTCCTTTTTGGCTCATTGTACTGCATCTCCTGGAGCTTTAGCACTGCCTTTTGGGAGCACTAGTTTGAGTGCCTCCAACTTCCCTGGGGGACCTGGAGACTCTCAGCTGCTGGGCAGACCACAGTGATTCATGGAAGATGTAGTCCAGCACATAGAGTAGCATGGGTGCGCGAAACATCTGAATTACAATTCCTATGAGGCACTGGGACAGCTCAGACGATGCAAGTTGATATCAATCCAGTCCAAACTGAAAGATTTTGTTCCTTTTTTCCAAATGGAAATATCAGAAAATTTTAGGGACAGCTAAACCTATAGCTTCTCACTCAGCACTTGTAACTGAGGGTCCAGACAGTATCATCTCTATGTTAGCAGTTAACATTTTCTAAGTTAGGTACCGAAACCTTATAATTACAGCAACTACCTCCAGTTGTTTATATGCAGTTGTATGGCTGTAGGTGCCTAAATTTAGAGGTCCAGATTAGGTTCTTGGGGCAGAGCCACCAATGATTTAAAGCAACATAGCTCCATTGACTGTGAAGGAATAATGCCAATGTATATCATCAGCTCAGAATCTGGCCTGCATTCCTTCTTTATATTCGATACAGAAGTGGACACTGGCACTTACAAATCTCCTTCTGTCTCTCCATGATTAGGGCCATTTGTTTTGGTCAAGAGCTATTTCTGTGGTGGATGGAATCTAGAGCCATGAGAGGTGAGCGTCATTCTCAAGCATCATAGTTGTGACTGCTGTGTGTTTAAATGAGCAGACACATCTGTATCTCTCTGCAGTTGTGTTTGGAAAAGACAAGGCTTTATTAATAACTGTCGAATTACCTTTGCTGAAGAATCATTTTTGAATCCTATGTACCAGAGCTCCCCTTCCAGTGAGTGCTGAACTTTAGCTATTCCATTAAATGAAATAAAATGTCCTTTTTCCCTTCTGGTCTCACCAGGGACAAATGAGCTGGCATGAATGAAATCACACTTCTCTACCATGGTGGATGCAGCTATGTCATTGCTAGAGTTTTGTTTACTGGGTATTGAACTTAATATTTTTAAAGAGTCAGCAAGGACCAATTTTCATCTGGTGAAGCCACCAAGATGCAGCATGTGATGAAAGAGAAACACACTGTGCTCTGTCTTTGAGAGGAACTTTACCTTTGTTCTTGCCCAACGTGCTGAGCAAACATATTACTAGCATCCTTATCTAGTTATTTCTGCCATCCCATACTTGTCTTACGTGTCACACATCCTCTTTCTTGCCAAAGTTCCCATTTGCTAAGCTAATATTCTTATCTAGTTCTGAAATGCAGCTACCTCTGAAGGAGAGGAAAGTTTCACCAAACTGTAGGGTAATGGCGCCTGTAATAAGAAGAGAGCTTGAGACATAGGCCCTTGTATCAGAGCATCAGTTCTAGGGTAAAGCAGTGCTTAAAACTTGCTAATATAAAGCAACGTTTTTGAGAGATGGCTGAAAGACGGATGGCTGCCTGTGTATTGCTATTGATCATGCAGAGGGTTGTGAGGATGGAATGAAATAAAAAAGGCAGATCAAAGCAGAACCACAGCCACATACAGGACATTCGTTATTTCAGTTCCCATAACTTTTAAAAGTACCACTAGGCCTCTTTTTTCTTTGACTTGAACCCTTCGCTTCCGGGGCCCCATGCCTGAAGCAGCACGGAGGTAATGAGGGTCTAGCATGGCTTGCATAGCAGACCTCTGGAGCCATATTGCACATTCTGTACTTCAAATCTGGAAATTGGCCTCTACTCCTAGCAGCCCTTGCCACCACTGTCTAGCAGCCCTCACTTCCACTCCAATGCCATCCCACCAATCCATCCAGATATGAGAAGAACTACAGCTCTAGCAGAAGGCGCTTACTTCTTCTCCAGCAAAACCAGGTAATGCAATCTGTCACACATGTCATCACTGGCTTAAGGCTGAGAATGTGGTTTTTTCAGACAGCTTGTAAACTCAGTAGGGAATCCAACTGGCTCTAATGGATTTATCCTGAATCTGGTGCAAGTGTGTGTGTGTGTTGTGACAGGTTAAATCGTACCCTGAGATCAGAACTGACCAAGAAACTCTCCCACACCCACATCCCTGCAGCTGAAAACAAGAGCAAAAAAGTAGTAGCAATAGCACTGCAGGGAACAAATCCATTGTCCTGCTATAAAATAAATGCTGGTGTCACCTGAAATGGCTAGCTTTGAACAAGCATCCAAAATTTCAGGGGTGAGGTCCTGGCCCCATTGAAGTTATCTGCTCCACTGGAGCCAAGATTTCATCCTGGACATTTGCCAAGAGTTTTCGCAATCTGTGACGTTTAAGAAATACGGTTCTCAGGAAAACAGTCTCTCAGGAAAACAGTTCTTGTTTTAGTTCTATCGTTGAACGCCTCTAAAAACAGCCTTTCTTTGCTGTATTTCAGCATTGTCACTTGAAGCCCAGAGGCACAGAGCTGCCCAGAAATAAGGGTTGATAAGAATACCCATGAACATTTGAAATGCTCCAACAGGCTAAGAGCTAGAAGTGGACTGTGTGTCCGGAAGGGGCCGTTTTTCTATTTTCCAAGCTGGTTTGGTGTGATATGTTGCACACCAGCAGGTGTTCTCAGCCTTTTTCTTTCTGAGTTCCTCCCTCCCACCAACATGCTAGAAAATCTTCAGTGCCCATCTGTGCTGCAACAGCTGGGTTTTCTGCACAGTCAATAGATTAAAAGCTGTATAAAATTGAAAGGTGTACCAATAAGCACACAGACACATACATATATAAACACAGAAAACAGCTAGATAAATACTTGTTGCTGGTGTGGTTATTCAGGGGCCAGAACCGTTTTCATTCTGAATGTTCTTATGATGGAAACCATGTGTTTGGTGTTACTACTTCAAGCTGGAGAGCCTAGGTCCAGCATCACTTGGCTGCGTGGCCTGCTCAGTTCAGTCTGGGTGAGGGGAGTGATGCCCCCCTCCCTGAGCTCCACTGTGCAGAGTTAAAGCAGAAACCCAAACAACACCATGCAGGCCAGAAGCCCAGGTCCCAGATTATTTTGGCAGCCCAACTGAAACCTCTTTGTATGGGACATGGACTCCCTGGGTGACAATTGCTGTTGTATGGGACAAGAACTGAAGAAAACTTCTTGTGAGTCCTTGGGCAAGTCCTTTTACCATTCTGTGCTCCAGTTTCCCTAGCTGCGAAACGCATTTTGCTTTTCACCCACCACCAAGAAGCACTCTGAGATCTAGGGCCAAGCCCTTTCAATGTCACTAATGATTTGGGATGTCTCCAGTTCAGATAGCTAGCTGGAGAGCTAGTTTTCAGAAAGTCCTGAGTACCCACCCTCTGCAAATCAACCCCCCCCCGCTTAAGGTCTTTCTAGTTGGGTACCCCAGGATGCAATGCATGACAAAGATGATGTGTTATCATTGCCTCACAGAGAGAGAGAGAGAGAGCTAGACATCTTTTACTGGAAACTGACGTGCATTGAGCAACATTTACCCTGCTGTCCCTGAAGTAGAATGGTAAAGTTCCAAGATTATCCTTGGAGCTGTCTCCCATTATAGTAGCCATTGAACCTCTTTGAAAATCCCATAAAATACCATAGGAAAACAGTTTTTTTGATATTTTTGAAAGGAAATATTTGGCACCTACATGTCAAAAGAAATGGAAAATACACTTTGTACTTTAGTTGGAAGCACCATTTTGAGATGAAATATTTAATTTCAAGACATTTCTCTTTCTGAGTTTTTTAAGCAGGCAAATGAAATCTCATTGAAATCAACCTCCGTTTTGACAAAGACACCATTTCCAATGGGAAAATTTTTCATGTGAAAAAATTCCAGCTCACCATAGTCTCCTGCTGTTCAGTGCTGTTACTTTCAAGGGCTGGACCACTGGGCCTCGCTTGCCTTTTGTGAGGAATTTGCTTGGGCTGCTCTTTCACATTTAAAGGCTCCCAGGCAAATTCAAGGTGAAATGATGACATTCATAAAAAAAGAGAGAAAAAGATTTTTAATGAATTCTCCGTCTCTGGCTGCTGGCACCTCAATTGCAACCTCTTCAAAGTTTCTCCTCTCATGAAAATGAATCATTAGCGTGCAGATAAGTGATGCTTGAGCCTTTGATTAATATTACTGGGGATTGAAATGAGATAACACAATAAAGGGAAGGGGACTTTGCACCATTATTATGGTGAATAAGTGCTGCTCCTAAGCCGAGAGCTGCATCAACTTGTCTAATGTAATAAATGTTTCCCGGGTGGAAATGTGTTGAATTAGACTTCAAGATGTCAGGCTTCAGTGTTCAAAAGATTCAGAGCTTTACAGGGAGCATTGTGACTGTGAGCCTAATATAGCAAAATGCTGGAAGGTAACACTTCCCCACAGAGCAGGGCATGGCAAGACTGACTATGTGTTTGTTAGTGGCTGATGTGCTTGATTCGTTCCAGCACAGTCATAAGGGCAGCAGGATGTACCTAAATGAAGCTAGACCTAGGAAGTGTGGGCTCATGGTTAATGGGCTACACTGTGCTGGGATGCTCAGTGTACTCTCCCCAGCTCTGTTACAGAGTCACAATGTAAGGCACGTACGCTATCTAGTCAATGAAGTTATCAGAGCTTATCAAAACATTTCAGACCAAGCTTTTTTGAGGAACAATGCAAATTCCGCACTACCAAAACACCTCATTAAGGGCTAATTGGCCAAAAAGATTCATTTCATAAAAAAGGCCGAAAAAAATATTTCCTTGAGACATTTTTCAAAACAAACAATGATTTTTCAATTCGAAATGATTATTCCATTGTATTTTTAAGATAACATTGGACAGTAAGCAAACTATTTTTGACTTTTTCCGTTTACCACAAAGTTCAAGAAATATATTGTAAATTGACCTGAAATTATTTCTTTATTTATTTTATTTTTTCACTTTCATGACTTACTTGCTTGACTTAAGCCTCTGTACTCTGAGTGGAGCATAGGCCATCTACAAGTCTCCTTCACTTCACTCTGTCTTGAGACAAAACTTCTTGCTGACTGAAGGAGTACCCCAGAAGTGGTCCTTCAGTCAGGGTAGATCTGCTCCGCATTGGCCAAGGTCTTCCTCTCTTGCGTTTTCCTTCCAGGTTACATGTGAGAACTTCATGGACTATGTTGGGTGATGGTTTTCTGAGAGTGCAGCGCAGCCACCCCCTACTTTCTTCTCTTGATTTGAAAATCAAGCGGTTCTTGTCCTGCTCTGATAAAAGCTCTTTTCAGTTTCGTCCAAACCAAAAAATTCAGTTGTTGACCTAATTCTACTAAGAACATGCGTGCAATCCTGCTGAAGTTAATGGAGCTATCAATGTGCTTAAAGATAAATATTTGTTCCATGAATTGGGACTTTAAATTCTGCGGGCTTGTCTACATGAAAAAGCTGTTGCAGAGTAAAATACTCTGGAATAGGTTCACGCATGGAGACTATTCTGCAATTAAAGTGACTTTACTCTGTACTAACTCATGCACTTCCAAAACAGAGTAATTATTCTGTAATTAAATCATTTTTATTTCAGAGCAGAGTAGCCACGTCTGGACCTATTCCAGTCCATTTCCCTATACAGACAAACCCTCTAGCTCAGCTCCTATCCTGGTAGAAAGAATAATATGCCTTCACCACGTATATATTCTTTAATGTATATAAGCTGGTGTGCTTGACTGCTGAATGCCCTAGTTAAAAAAAATTAGTTTGGCAGTAGATAAAGAGCACATCTGTATTCTAAAATGTGCTCCTTTTGTCACGTGAATGATACCTCAAAAGAGTAGCAGCAACTGGCAACATTTTCGAAAATAGGCTGTTAAATGTGCAGCGTGATATTAAGAACACTGTGCATTATATTTAGTAACCAGACCATGCTAAACTATTAGGAAGTCAGGTTTCCTTTTGAAATCAAAACACACTTCCGTGGCTTTGAAGTGTATGAAATATTATTGCACTCAGGTCCAGTTCTGTCCAAGTGTCAGAAGCTGGATCAATTTTTTGCCAAATTACTTCCAGGCATATGGCTGATGGAATAAAAATGTGTGGTTTCATCTGGGTGAAGATGAAGTTATTCAGAACCTTTGCAAATGGGGTGGATGCAGAAGGGAGTCCTATTCTCTTTGTGTTCCAAGAACTTGTGTATTTTGGTGCATTTTGGTCAGCCTCCTGTCAGTGCATCTGGGACTCATTTATGGGGCAAGAAAGATACAAGAGTCAGTCCTATGGTGTTTTTGTTCCTGAAAGTTGAATACTCCATGCAGAAAATAATGGAGTAATTGAGAACTAAAAGAACTAAAAGAACTAAAAACAGAATGAGAAAAAGCAGGCTGCTCTCTAACGCACAGAAGCACAACTCAAAACACCTGGTCCTATTCTTCCCTGCAGCACCCCTCAACCTCCAAGCAGAACTAGGAAAGCCCTTGCCCTCAAAGCAGTCATTTTTCCTCAAAACACCGTACACAAACGATGCTCAGTGAAACGGAATTTGGGTAAAAGAACTGGGGAATGCCATCCTTATCTGCAGGCCCACTGACAGCACTTCCAGGCCCAAGGACAGAAGAGATAATGGGCCCTCTATGCCTTGGTCCACCTAATATTTGGGCAGTGCTGTGCCTGCACTGCTGGCATATTCCCTCTTACTTCAAAGCATGTGCGGATGTGCATCACCAGTAAAAACCAAAAACCTGCATATATTTATTAAAATGTTACCATAGGGATAATTACCCCTGCCAGCACAGGGTAGGCATTTGGAACACACTGCTCAAAAATTAAATTCAAGTATAACAGCAATAAAAATTACAAACAGCAATGAAAAAATAAAATTACACAGATTATATGTGCATTGCACGCAATACCAAGTAGTAACAACAACAATAATACAAGTGTGTTTTGGGAGATGTGTGAAACAGAGAAAGACTCTGTGTGTGTGTGTGTGTGTGTGTGTGTATGCGAGAGAGAGAGAGAGAGAGAGAGAGGCATGTATGTGTGATGAAATAAGAGGTACCCCAGCTGTTTTTCCATTCCAGTTACTAGCAACTATTTATACATGGTTAGATATGGAGGAAATGTTCTGAATTGTGAACTCTTCGTAAATTGCTTTTTACAGAGTCTACAGAAAATCAAAGTTCTGAGATCACTACACTAATAATAGCTCATTTATAAAATTTATGGGGCAAATTTTGCACCTGAGTCCTGCCTGGATGATCAGCTGCAGGTGGAAGGGAGGTACCAGAAGGTCTCCTTGTCATTCCCTACCCTTCGAATCTTTTCTCTTTTTTAGCACCACAATTTCATTCTCTTTCCAAATATTTCTTTATGGCCCCCTTTCTGCACAGTGGCTTAGTATTATCACTGTGTGATGGCTTCAGAACACAAGCCTTGCCCACAGTCACACCCAACAACAGTTGCAGCTCCAGGAATAGAAACCAGATCCCTCAAGGACCACCAAGCACCTTCACCAACACCACCCTACTAGCAGGCAGTTCCTGCTCCACTTTCCCAACCTCCATGCTCTGCTGCCAACAGGACCTTGCTGGGCTGGTCCTCATCGAGTACAAAAGCTCTTGAGGACAGGGCACAGTCCTGGGTCAGAGGCAGGGATGGGCATGGGGTGTTCTAACCCCACCTGTGTGTCAGGGATTGTGCAGTGCCTCCTGGTGCTCCTGTGGCTACATCCCTGTCCTACAAAGCTTACCACCATTGCCTGGAACAGTGGGTCAGAGTAGCTAAATGCATAGGGGCCCATTTCATTATACTGCCCCTGCAAGGCCGAAACCTAGAAACACTCTTTCTTTCTTCTTCACCTTCACTTAGCAACTCCCCAGCCCAGCAAGCAGCTCCCCGTCCCACTCTCTGCTGTTGCTCACCAAGGTAAGGTGCAGCTCGGGACAAGGCAGCTCTCTTTGAAGACACCTAGCCTCTGTGTGTCTCTGCAGTTCCCACTGGCCAGTGAACCAGCACTTGGGGAGGGAGGACGGATGTAGCATGCCCCTTTACACAGCCATTGGACAGCATGAGCCCTCATGCTGTCATTGGAACCTTGCGCCACCTCCCAGCCCATTCTCCATCCTTTTCTCTTTCTCCCTTGTCCTCGTGCCATCCCGGCTGACTCTACCTGGCAATTAGCGATGGCTTGTCTGTCCCTCTTCCTCAGCCAATGGGAGCTGCAGAGGTGGGGTTTGCATGGAGGCAAGATGCCTGCAGAGCTGCGTGGCAACCACTCTTCTCTCTGGCTTCTCCAGCAGTAGCAGGGCTGGCGAGATGCTTGCAGGAAGTTGAGCTGCCTGAGGTGAATGTGCCCCACACCACAGACCTTCCCAGTTTTATGTCAGACACTTGACAGGGTCCCAGGAGCAGCAGGGTGAAGCAATGCTGACGATAGGGGCATGGGACTCTCTCCTGCACAGCAGGGCTCTGCCAGGCCCTTTGAAATCTCCTGGGCCCCTGGGCAAATGCTTCTCCTCTTGGTAGGCCTGCCCACCTGCCCACACACCTAGTCTCATACTGCCCTTCCTTGCCTCATGTTCAGCCACCACCAGCCTGTGCTTGGCTAGCAGCAGACTTGGGGGCTGTCAGGGAGGATTGGCTAGTTTCACAACTAAACACCCAAAGCCTTGGCTTTCTGTGGCCTGCCAGCTGAGCATGTGGTTGGCTAGCTGCAGCTTAATGTTTTCTAGTGGCCACAGCCCAGATTTCCACAGAGCAAGCGTGCTCTGCAACACTTCCATAGAAGCACTTCCTGCAAACAGACTTGTTTCATTTTCACTGGACCTGAAAGCACCTGAAATATCAAACTCCAAATGCATACATTTACAATGGCACTTGGCTTACACTTCATTTAAATCCCTGCACCTGTGATGGGGAAGAATAGGGCCTGGTGCATTGTTTCAGCAATTGTGGGCATAACAGACATTGGATGGAGGATCTATGCAAACATCCATTGCACTTTTATGAAATATTGATTGAGTCTGAGTACACATTGTCTTCTGAGCTGCTCGCTCCAGGGATGCTTAATGAAAGACATCTGTCGTTTTAGCCTTGAATTCACGTCTGGGCAAAGTATACTCTCCCCACACTGTAATCTAAGAAAAGGTTTCCAAAGGCATAAGGAGATGGCACTGAAATGCACCAGGTCTCTCTTCCAAAGTCGGGGGTGAATGGGAAAAAGAGATAATTTTATGTGTATTGAGTCTTTCACTCCATTTTGTGCAGGGCTAAAATCAATCTCTAGACAGAAAACTGGTTTCTTTTAGTTGGACAAATAAAAGCCACAATGGGCTGTAACTGCAGTGAAATGCTTACACAGAATGGCAGCCAGCTGGAAAATTCATGCATTCATTTTTTGCTCATGGTTGCTCACCCTCTGCCCCAAATCTCATGCAATTTAGCACACAATGGCATCACACACACACACACAATGTACTCTCCAAACACACATATCAATGACACACAACATTACACCTCAGACACAATACACACTTTCCTTCCTCAGACCCATCTGTGACACACGGCTGACATGCATACAGCCTTAAATTCATACACAATTCTTCCACAACTATATTATACCACAATATCCCCTTTACTACTCACTATACATTCCCACCCACTCGTCTATTGACTCACTACTCAGCTCATTTTCACAAAGCCCCTCCAAGCACACACATACTCTTCAATGCATCCTCTGAGCACATATACATAAGACACAACAGCATCACACACACCTACCCCCAAATATTTCACAACAGACACATCCCCATGCACTTGCATATCCATAACACACAACCCTATACCCCCTTACAAAGGCTCCAAAAACATAAACACACACAAATACTCTTCATATTGCAACTCTCATGTACCTCCTTTATCCTTCTGTGCACGCACCAGACATTCAGCACCAGCCCCATCTTGCAAGTGTCACCCAAAAAGGGCAAATTGACCAAGGAGATGCTGGGAAATGCAGCTGCATTTCCAGTCTGCCCCAGCTTTGGTTTGGCTGTACGTCTGTAAGTTCTTGAAGGACAATATCTAGCTGTGTGGTAGTTACTTTGCTGGAGGGGAAGGGCCTCATGTTACTTCTACTGAATTCAGTGACAAAGCTCCTATTCACTCCTATGGGACAAGATGGGCCATCGACAAGTCTTACAAAGTCCAACAGTCAAGGTTGCACTTCTTAACCTGTTTCAGTTTTCCTTGGAGGCTCAGAATGGCCTTTTTTACAAAGTAGGAACCTCACAAACAATATTCCCTCTAATCTTTCCCACTCATGTGCAGAAAAATTTTATGTGCACCACCAGTAGAAACAATGAACCTAGCTGTGGGCATTCCACTGATCAGCTGGCTGACACTTGAAGCTCTTCTGAACAGCCGCGCAAGCACACAACTTACAGAGAACACTGCTCACAAGCAACAGAAAGACAAGCAATAGACCTCTTCTTGTTTACCCATTTCTTGTTGGGATCCCCAACACAAACACGTCAGACCTTCCTTGGGAAGCATGGAAGGGGCCTGAAGGTGATACGTTGGCTGATCTTGTTCTTCAAAAAAAAGGATTGTGAAAACCCCAGAGAGCTTAGAAGTATCAAGAATCTTCAAAGAAAAATCCACATGGCTAATGGCAGATTCATTTCTCCCTCAGCCTGTGTGCTACCATAAGACCTAATGGACGGCAAGAGCTGGACAGGAAGCAGCTTATGGGGGACAGTCAGTTTTCCATCTCATCTGTTATTCTCTCAGGTGGGGCTGACAACGCACCCAAGAGGCCCTGGTCAGGGGGCCTAGCCACTAGGCCACCCTGTCCCAGGTGCAAACCGCTCACAGAACACTTTAACAAAATCTTGACTCAAACTTTGACAATTTAAAAATGTTTTGAGCTGTGGCTACACTACCGTGCTCTGTTGACATAAGTCACTGTCGGAAGAGATTTCCTGAAAAATTTCTGTCACTAGATTGTTACCGTTCACAAAAGCCAATTGGAAGAGCACTCTGCTCTGTTGACAGAGCAGCTGGACTGCCCACCAGATCTCGACAAAACAGGCACCCATACACACAGCCGACAGGACAGTTCTGGATGCACTTTCTTTTGACAGAAGCCTCCCTCTCCCCTCCGAGCATCCACACAGCTTTTTTTTGAGAGAGTCTGCCACTTTTGCCTCATGACCGAGAGGCAGAACACTGCTTCTAAAGTGCTGAGTTTCATTAGCAAACTGTTGACAAAATGCATTGTGTGTGGACACCCCACTAGCTTTGTCAACAAAACTGGGGTTTTTGTCTGCAAAACTCGCTCATGAAATCATAGCCTTGGATTTTGCAAGGAGATTTTGAAAGAAGGTCATTTCTAATTTTGAATTGTGCCTTTTGAAATATCAAAACAGAACATTTTGATTTTCAGAATTATTTTCTGCCTTTTTCACAAAACCACCAGTTTCACTGAAAAGCTTTGCCCAGTTTTCCTTCAGAGCTTTTGAAAAGATTTTCCATGATCCAGTTTTTTGAAATCTGTAAGTATTCCTGTTTCATATTGTTTACTCACCACTAAAAAAAAAAACTCAGTTGCTTCTGACTCTTAGCCCAACCACAATCAGCAGATGCAACTGTCGCTTTGAAGAAAGTCACTTCCCTGTTCAGAGCAGCCAAATAAATACTCTGCTGTCTTCTCCCTGTGCAGTCATTTGCAACTGTGAGTGTAGTATGTGACTCAAGCGCTGTTCTATATGTTGCATTAATCTGCTCTGGAGGGGTGTAAATTCTAGTTACTTGCATGTTGTGCACTAACTGATCTGTGTAGACCCTCAGGCATGCAATTCAAATTCCCTAGTGCACGCTAATGTTGTATTGTTTGAAATGGGAGTAATGCTCCATGTAGACGAACTCCAGATTACTTTGCACAGCTGTGAATTACTGCATAGAATACAAAACAGTGGAAAGCAGTCCTCATTTTATCCCCCCACCTACCACCTTCCATCTTTTGCTTCATATACAGAATATTTCTTCTACTGACCCACAAGCACACTGATATTTTCAGTCCCTCTGTCTAATATTTATCCCCCCCACCTACCACCTTCCATCTTTTGCTTCATGTACAGAATATTTCTTCTACTGCGCCTATTTAGCACACTGATATTTTCAGTCCCTCTGTCTAATATTCTTGGTTGATATGCAATCTCACCCGCAGTGCATATTCAGGTTATATGCAGTTAATAGCCACCTTGCTTGTTTATAGCTTCCTTGGCAGTGTTCCTGTATATAATGGTACTGTTTTACTTTCTCCAACTGCTCTGCGGGCAGTGCTCAGCTCAGCTTTGGGACTCATGTGTCATGTATGACGTGTGGGATTCAACATGTGTAAATGACAGCAGAGCATTACCAGAAACATCTGCATCAAAAATACATTACAGTAATGCCGGCAAACCTATTTCCAGCTTTGTTTTTTGCAAAGCCAGGTCAATAATTCATAGCAAGTCATTGATACAGAGTTTCTCTGCTTGGGAGCTGGCTGCCAGCAAGTTTATGATTTTCTTCCCTTTCATTATTCAGATTTACTCTTAAAATGATTGATGTCATATTAGCCATCCTCCCAAAATGATTTTTGGGGGTAGTTGGGAGAGAAGCAAATTGTCTGCTGTGAAGAAAACCACCAGAGTTAGATTAGGATGAGATACCGTTTTTGAACCTACCCTGCTGACAAGTTTTTCCGGGTTTGAAATCCAAAATTTGAGCAGTGCTGGTTAATTTTGCAGGAATATTTGGTCATGTGATACTTTTTTTTTCCCCAGGAATATTCTCCGATATTCCATTTAACCTATCTAGTTCCATGTGAAAACCAGTGCAGCCTTACCAGTGAATACGATTCCATGGAGTACTCATGGAAAGTAAATTAGAAAGTTGACACAGTCTCAGGCACATTCTTTAAATGGAAAATTTATCCCAATGCTTTTTTCCAGCTCTGTAGTTCACATAACCATGGATTTAATGCTGTATGCTGTAGGCCAAAGCTTGTTGAATCAACTACAGATTCCTACTCACTTCAATGTGCTGTAGCTCTGATCCACAGTCTTTACAGTAACAGAGAGGGAGCCGTATTAGTCTATATACTATCAAAACAAAAAAGCAGTCAAGTAGCACTTTAAAGACTAACAAAATAATTTATTTGGTGAGCTTTCGTGGGACATACATAGAAATCCAGGCTTATCCTGTTCTCTCCTACAGACAACCTCCCAACCTTATGAGGATTCTAACCAATAGCCACAGTCTATACCGCAGGAATACCAGTCCTGGAACTTTTCCTTGCAACAAAGCCCACTGCCAGCTTTGTCCACATATCTATTCTGGCGATACCATCAATGGACCTAACCAGGTTATTCACAGAATCAGGGGCACATTCTCATGTTCCTCAATTAACATCATATATGCCATCATGTGCCAACCATGCTTTGTATATTGGACAGACTTCAGACACTCTCAGGCAAAGAGTTAATGGGCAGAAAACAGACATCAAAACATTCCAGATCCACAAACCTGTTACTCTACATTTTAATGGAGTGGGCTGTTAATGATTTAAGAGTTTGCATCTTATTGAAGAAGAATTTTCAGTGTGCTTTAGAGAGAGAAGCTGCTGAACTCTCTTTCATATTCAAATTCGACATATTAACACATGGTTTGAACTGGGATGCAAATTTTCTGGGACATTATAGGGCTCTTTGGCATACTTGGCTTAATCTAATGCTTGACTTCCCGCCCCGACACCTCACCGCACCGCCCCTTTGCTCTCTGATTTGCTCAGCTTGATAATTTTTTTCTGATTTGTCAACTTTGATTACTGTTTTTGGTTCTCTATGCCTTAAATATTGAGTCTGTTCTGGTCTGGCTATGGTCTGAAGAAGTGGGTCTGTCCCACGAAAGCTCACCTAATAAATTATTTTGTTAGTCTTTAAAGTGCTAATTGACTGCTTTTTTGTTTTGACAGAATCTTTGTTTATCTTCTTCTGAGTCAAGGTTGGATGACCTGAAATACTGAATCTGAGAAACTACTGTCCTCCTGCTACTTAGACTGAATTGACTGTGTTCTATTTTACATATTTATTTATTGCAAACAAGGCATCTCACACAGTTAGCACATAAACAATTTCCAGCCTTCTCGAAGTCAACTGCTGGGCTCCAATTCCTAAACCTCACAAAGTTATCAATTGCTGCAGCAGATTTTCTGTGCTGTTTATCAGTAATTTGCACCACACAACTTTTTGAAGAGACTTACAAGGAGTTCTGCTCTTTGTTAGTTGGGAAAGTCAGCGTCCGGCTAAATGATCACGAATAGTTCCTTCAAGTCATCGAACCCCCAATGGCAAAGATGTTGCTTTCCTCACTTCCTCAATGTCTGTATGAAATTTTACTTTGCACTGAGTTTGCTAGAGCTTTTTATATGGCCTGTTATAAAACCAGGGAAATAGCTAGTGAATTGATGTATCCCTGGAAAACCTCTGTGTGTCCCCAGAGATACATGTACCTTTGGTTGAGAACAACTGTGATAGGATGTCCACCTCACACAAGGCAGAGAAGGTTAGATTACTTTAATCAACTTGAAAGACGGTACCTGAGAATGAGCCAGCGATTAAAAGGGTAAGAAGGGCCCAGCTAAGAAAGAAAAGATTTGAGGAGGGTGGAGGGGGCTGATATAAAGCCAGGAGTTGTCAGCAGAACGATGCTACATGCAAAGTAGTCAGAGATGTGCTTGAGGCTATAGAGTTAAGTAATCTAAATTATTCCCTGGGAAGAGAGAATGTAAGTGTATAAACTTAGAGATGTAGAAACTGGAAGCTGTAGGAAAGAGTCCAGCGAAAAAGCAACAGGGTATGGGAGAGAGCAAACCACTGGTGTGAGACAGAAGGTCTCTGGAATGAAACCCGGAGTAGAAGGTAGGCTCATGTTCCCTGACCAGCCACTGGATGAAGTAACATGTACTGGGCAATGGAACAGAAGAGTACCTGGGAGAGTTGACCAATTGGACTTTGATACTACAAAAGAGGGGACTATAGTGATCTGGTCTGAGGGTTGAGCTACTAAGAGGGAGTACTCTGAGTCACAGAGGGAGAGATATAAGGTGCACGTAAATGACAGGCAGAAGGAGGCATTGAATCTGGGAGGAACCAAACCCCAGAGCTGCCAGTAGGAGCCACCCTATTGGTGAGAGCACACTGTTACAGATAATCAAGGGATCTGTTCAGCTCAGCTCTTCTGGACTTATGTCCACCACACTAGCGTGCTTTGGGAAACTCAGATCAGGTTCATACTTCGTGTTTGTGCCTGTCTCTAATTTTAGGCCTCTTACCATAATCACAAGGCAGGCAAGAGCACCCGTGTGACTCAGAAATATGAATGCAGGCGTGGATGAAGGATAAAGGAGTCTGAAATACAAGTCGTGTTCTCATCTGTCCTCCCTGTTGAAGGAAAAGGTCTGGCCAGGGACCATTGAATTGTGGAGGTAAATGCATGATTGCACAGGTGGTCTCAGAGACAGAGCTTTGGATTATTCAACTATGGGATACTGTTTCAGGAACAAGGATTGCTAGGAGGAGCTTGTATTCCCCAGAAAAGGAAATGGAAGAGCATTTTTGCAAACAGGCTTGCTAACCTAAGGAGGAGGGATTTGAACCAGGTTCTATGGGGGTAGGAATGTTCAAAGTTCTGAGGTAAGCAGAGAAGTGGCATATACAGGCAGGAAACACAAGAAGGGTACACTAGGGGAGGCCTCCTGATACATACTGAGAAAGGAGGGCAATAAGCTAATTATCTTAGGTTCCTCCACACAAAATCAAGAAGCCTGGGAAACAGTCAGGAAGAATTGGAAGTCCTGATGAAAGCCACATCTACACTAGCCACTATTTTTGAAAATCCAGGCACTGTTTTAAAAAAGACTGTGGCCCGCCAAAATAGGCCACACAGTCTTTTAAAAAGGAACTTGACAAAACGTGCACTAGCATTCAAAACCGCTCTTCCAAACATGAAATAGCAAAAGTCCTCCCTTTTGAAAGAGGACGTGTGTAGATGCTCCATGACCCACTCTTTCAAAACAGCAGGGTCAGCCATGGCGCTGATCAGCTATAAGGTAGAGATGTGCTGCCCAGCATCTGCAGGGCTCTACAGTCCATGCTTGCAGCAGCCCTTAAAGCTGCACGGTCCCAGAAACCCCATTGGAGGAAGCTTGAGAGCATGCAGGCAGCAGCTGCCACACATGCTGCCCCTGCGTGCCCCAGCAACACTCCCAGTGTCTACCAGCACACCATAGCCAGCAGCACGAGGAGCCCTGGGCCACCTCTCTGATTCTGCCCAGGGGTCCAGCCGGGGGTGGAGGCGGGGGAAGCAAGTCCCCTCCTGGACAGAGCGTGAGCACCAGGACCTGCTGGGCCTCTGGCAAGATGAAGAGGTGCTCTGGGAGATGGGTACAAAGTGGCAGAATGCGGCCGCTTTCACCCGACTGGTTGAGAGCCTGAGTTCCCAGGACCGCCCTGCCTGCCCTATGGACCAAGTGCACAGCAAAGGGAAGGAGTTGCGGCAGGAGTACACCTGGGCTCTGGACTCAGCCAGCCAGTCAGGGGTGGACCTGCTTTAGGCCCCTTCTACCAGTATCTGCAGAGCCTCCTGGGCCCATGGAGCATCACCTCCCTGCCCACCATCCTTGACACCTCAGCGGAGGAGTCCTGGGCTGGGGAGGCTGACGAGCCAGGGCCATAGGTCAACCCCACCACACCTGGGCAAGAGCCAGACCCAAACCCAACTGCTTCTGCAGAGTGGCTTAGCAGGAATGAGAATCTCATGATTGATCTCACCTCCCACACCTCCAGCCAGGCCTCAGCCAGTTGGCCATCCCCTGACCTTGGCGGTGGACCCTTGGTTACGTACCCAACAAGGCACACACCCTGGACCCCAGGATGTGTGTAAATGATGTGTTTCCAATGGGCATCTTTCAATTCCTCGTTTTTCAAAGGTGCCATTTCAAAAACATGCTCTAGTGTAGATGTAGCTCCATACCCACCCAAGGGCTCCTCACACAGTCCAAGCAGTCAGTGGCCAGCCACGGGCCAGCTGGCAGTGCCCTTCAGCACTCACTCCCACAGACAGTGCCACTGTGCACCCCCAGGGGAAGGGGTGGAGGGGGGCCGGACTGCACAAGGGGGCCACCACCAGGAGGCTTGGAATTCCCACTGTCACCATGGGTCTCTAAGGCCAGCTTGCCATTGGACAGGGGATGGGGGGACAAGGACCTGCTGCCCAAAGGAGGACGGGGGGGCATGGACTACTTGGCAGGATTAGAGACTCATGGCCTGTCCCTCTCTTCCCTCCTGTTCCGAACAGAGGCCGTGAACAACTTGACCAGCTGCTCACAAATAGGGAAGAACTAAGAGGAGAAATAAAAGTGGGAGGAAACCTGGGCTGCAGCGACCATGAGATCGTAGATTTCAGGATCCGGACGAAAGGAGGAAGGGTGAGCGGTAACATACAGACCCTTGATTTCAGAAGAGCAGACTTCAACTCCCTGACAGAACAGATGAGCAGGATTGCTTGGGAAACGAAGATGAAGGGGAAAAGAGTTCAAGAGAACTGGCAGTACTTTAAACAAGTCTTACTGAAGGCACAGGAGCAAACAATCCTGCTGCATAGTAGGAAATGCAAACATGGCAGGCAACCAGCTTGGCATAATGGGGAAATCCTTAGTCACCTTAAACTCAAAAAGGATGCATACAAGAAATGGAAACATGGACAGTTGACTAAGGAGGAGTATAAACATACGGCTGGAGAATGCCGGGCAGTAATCAGGAAAGCGAAAGCACAATTGGAACTGCAGCTGGCAAGAGATTGTGAAGTGTAACAAGAAGGGTTTCTACAGGCATGTTAACAATAAACGGGTTATCAGAGAAGGTGTGGGGCCATTACTGGATAAGGGATGTAACCTAGTGACAGATCATGTAGGAAAAGCTGAAGTACTCAATGCTTTTTTTTGCCTCAGTCTTCATGGACAAAGGCAACTTCCACATGATGGTCCTAGACAATGCAGTATGAAATGGTGGAGGGCAGCAGGCTGTGGGGAAAGAACAAGGTCTGAGCTATCTAGAAAAACTAGATGTACACAAATCCATGGGTCTGGATTTAATGCACCCAAGGGTACTGAGGAAATTGGCAGAGGTAATTGCTGAACCTTTGGCCATTATCTTTGAAGACTCTTGGAGATGGGGGAGATACTGGATGACTGGAAAAAGATAAACGGAGTGCCCATTTTTAAAAAAGGAAAGAAGGACAATCCAGGGAACTATAGATTGGTCAGCCTTACCTCAATCCCTGGGAAAATAATGGAGGGAATCTTCAAGGAATCCATTTTGGAGCACTTGGAAGAGGGGAAAGTGATCAAAAGTAGCCAACATGGAGTCACCGGAGCAAGTCCTGCCTGACCAATCTGATTAGCTTCTATGATGAGGTAACAAGCTCTGTGGACATGGGGAAGTCAGTGGATGTGATATACCTTGACTTCAGCAAAGCTTTTGATGTGGTTTCCCACAACATTCTTGTCCATAAGTTAAGGAAATATGGATTGGATCCCTGGACTATAAGACGGATAGAAAGCTGGCTTGATGGTCGGTCCCAACAGGCAGTGGTCACTGGCTCAATATCTGGATGGCGGTCAGTTTCAAGAGGAGTGCCGCAAGGCTCAGTTCTGGGGCCGGTGTTAGTCAATGTCTTTATTAATGACCTGGATTAGGGACTGGATTGCACCCTCAGCAAGTTTGCGCATGACACAAAACTAGGGGGAGAGGTAGATACGTTGGAGCATAGAGAGAGAATCCAGAGTGACCTAGATAAACTGAAGGACTGGGCCAAAAAAAATCTGTTGTATTTCAACAAGGAGAGGTGTAGAGTCCTGCACTTGGGGCAGAAGAATCCCAGGCATTGTTATAATTCTTGGGACCAACTGGCTCGGCAGCAGTACAATGGAAAGGGACCTAGGGGTTATGGTGTTTGAAAGGCTGTATGGGGTGGTCAGCCGTAGGCCCAGCCTCAGCAACGGGGGTAGGGTGGGAGGCCCTCCATGGGGCCCACTGTGGCCACGAGCCAGACCATGAAGCTCCAGAGGGCAGCCATGGAAAGGCCTGGGGGCATAGGGCAGCTAGGGCCTCAGGGGCATTGGCTGGGTGGTCAGGAGCAGCAGGGGACGGGGGCAGCTGGGAGGTGGGGGCAGCAGGGGGGATGGGGTGGCTGGGGGGTGGGGGGCGGCTTAGGTCTAGTCAGCCAGGGCCCTGAACATGGTGTGGAGCATCCCCACCACTCCCCGCCGCCATGTGTCCCACTGCCAGTTCAGTTTATCCTTGTCCAGGGCCAGCTGCCTCTCTGCCAGTGAGTTCTGATGCAGAAGGGTGGCTGTGTAGGCCATGGCCTCATCATCACAGTCCCGGTGTCAGGCCCTCTGGACCTGTGTCTGTGGTGCTGTGGGAGCTGGGGGCTGGTCCAGGCCTAGTTGCTGAGCTGCTGGGCCCTCCAGCCGCGATGGGGCCGGCAGGCCCTGGGCTCCTTGTCTGGCTCTCACACCCCTTGGATGGAGTTGCTGTAAGATAGAGGGGGGAAGGGGAGGTTCAGAGTCACATCCGGACCCTGGCTGCCATGCACCCAGCTCCCCTTGGGTGGCTACCCCCACCACGGACCCACAAGATGGGCATGCCCTGGGGAAGGCCCCCCCGTGCAGTCTCCCATGTCCCCGGTATGCTGGCCCATGAGGCATGATGGCATGGCGGTGGTGCTGTCCATGGTGGGTCCCCTAGGAATGGGCTGGCAAGCCATGAGGGGTGTTCAGACATGGAGGAGTCCCTGCCCGGGGAGCGGGTGGGCTGGGTGCAGCCTTGCCTTGCCACCCAAGGGTCCTCCAGCGTGCTCATATGGGGTCTGCACAAAGGAGGGTGCCAGATGTTGCATGCAGGTGTGGCCATGGCCCAGGGCCATGTTCTGGGGTGGACCATCTGGGGTCAGGCTGTCACATTGGGGCCCGGGTGTGCCCCCCCCCCAAGGGTGTGCCATGACACTTGCTTACTTGAGGTGACCTCAAACAGGTCACGTGATGCCCAAGCTGGAGGTGGCCTGGCTGCTAGTGTCAAAGTGCAGCTTGATGACCAAGGAGCCATTGGACAACTCCCCACCAGGTGGGATGTTGACATCCTGGCCTCCGAACCCTGAGGCAGGACTTGCCCCCGCCCCTCCAGTGCAGCAGGGGGCTCTGGTGTGGCCATCTCAAGGGTGACATGGGGTGGTGAGGCGTTGTCCCCCCCAACCAGGAGGTCCTGCAGGTCCCTGAAGAAGGGACAGCTGGCTGGGGCCCAGCCGGACCAGTGGACGCTGGCATGAACCTGCATGTATGCTTGGTGCAGTTCTTTCACCTTGCACTGGACCTGCTTGGGGGGTCCACGAAGGGTGGCCTTGGGCAGCCAGGCCCTGGGCAAGGTATGAAAAGGTGGGGATATTCCTCTGGTGCCCAGTGGTGTCCCACAGCACCTCTTCATTGTGCCAGAGTCCCAGGAGGTCCTGGAGCTCTGGCTCTGTCCAGGAGGGGACCCTCCATTTGGGACTCCATTCAGGGTCCTGGCTGCCCTTGGCTGGCTCCCTGGGGCTGCTCTGCGGGGCACAGAGTGCTGATCTGCTGGTCTTCTTGGATTGCTTGGGGATCAGTGACTCACTCAGGGCCTCAGTGTTGTGGGACTGGCAGCCCTGCCAGGTGCTTCCTGCTTCCACACTCTCAGCTTCCTGCGTCTGGGTCTCTGGGTCCTTGCAGCTTTAAAAGCGGCAGAACCCAGAGACCATAGAGCCCCACTAGGGTTGCCTGGAGTATCTCTGCACACCAGCTGACTGCTGCCATGGAAGACAGCGTCTTGCGAAAGAAGCAGTCCGTGAGCATTTACACATGCTTTCTTCCAGAAGAACCTCCCAGAAGAAGGCACTCTTCCTCATTTGGGAGTGGAGCAGGAACTCCAGAAGATGCAGCGTCTTCTTCTGGATTCCTTCCAGAAGAGCACCTTTCTTGTGTAGATGCTCCATGGCTGTTCCGAAAGAAACCACTGCACTTCTGGAACAGTGTGCATGTGTAGCAGCGGCGTCTGTGTGTAGATGCTGTATTTCAAAACAGCTATGTGCTATGTCAAAAGGCATTTTGTGTGCAGCAGCCTTCTTTTGAAATAAGCTCTTCCAGAATAGCTCATTTCAAAGTAAGGCTGCTGTGCAGGCATACCCTGAAGCCTCAGTTACACTACATTTCCCTTTTGGCAGGGGAATGCAAATGAGGCTGATCAGACATGCAAATAAGGTTTACATATCACAAGCCTCATAATGGCAGACATTCACTGTTCCAGAAGTGCTGTTTTTGAAAAAAAAAACCAAGCAGCGTAGACAAGGTTCATATGAAAGGAAGCCCCACTTTTGAAAGCTCTCTTCTTCCTCATATATTTCGAGAAGAAGTGTTCTTTTGAAACTGCACTGCTTGTTTTTTTTCCCAAAAATTGAACTTCCGGCTCAGCGAGTGGCTGCCATTATGCAAAGGAGGGGTGTGATATGTAAATCAGCACCTCATTTGCATTTCTGATAAGCAGCATTTACATTCTCTTTCCTAAAAGGGAATGAAGTGTAGCTGCAGCCTTAGAGATTTTTAAGGTTATGCTTGACAAAGCCTTGGATGGAATGATTTAGTGAGGTTGGTTTTGCTTTGAACCACAGACTAATATAAAAATATAACTGGAAGGGACCTCAAGAGGTCATCCAGTCCAGTCCCCTGCCCTCACAGCAGGGACAAGCACCATCTTGAGCAAGAGGCTGGATTGGATGACCTCCTGAGGTGTCTTCCAGCCCTTGTCTTCTATGATTCTATGAGCGCTGGAATTCACTCTCCAGTTTTCCCCTTTTATGCTTGTCCCAGAGGTCCCCCAACAATGACAAGAGCTCTTCTAGAGATGAAAGGAAATGAACAACATGAGCAGTAAGTCAAAGTCCCCCCACAGTCATGGCTCTTGCTTAGGCTCTGATCACTCAGTTGCCCATCCCTGGTTGCCCACTAGCCTTCAGGCTGTGTCACTGTACTATTGTTTACTCCGGCACCTTTATCTGGTTTTCAGAGCACATCTCAGAGCATTGGGAAATGGAGCTCCTACACTGGCTGCTGCTGTGCTGTACAGAAAATGGGGAAGTCCAGTGACACTGGGAAAGAATCAGTCTGATGTAAAGACAGAAGAATTAAAGTGATTTATCAGTTGCCTGATTCAGAAGCTGGGCATTGTCACAGGAACAAGAAGGCCGAGTGCCACGTTCATCAAGAGACATGCACAAGGGGGAGGCAAGCAGGGCCACTGCACCACCCCTCCATTAATCATTTGAGGTATAGAACTTCACCAGCCCAGGAGCCACAGAGCCAGGAGAGATCAAACTCCTGCCAGAGCTGTGCAGAGTCGGCAGGCAGTGAACCCCTCTCAGGGCCTGCAGAGGAGGGGGTGCAGCAAGCTCCTTCCAGGGCTGAGTGGGGATAGGGGAAAGCAAACTCTTGGGAGGGCACAGAAATGTGTTTAGCATAAATCCCTTCACATGCCCCATGACTCCCCTTCTGAATTTCCCCAACATGACCCAGAACAGCCCAATACTGACTCCTCCAGACCCCGACAGCAGGATGTCAGTGACGGTGCCAATGAGTTGCTTATTGTCTGTGCAGCTACACCCTCTGCTGCTTAGAATCAGAATTGTTGCCTAAGGCTGTGGCGACACTAGAGAGTGATTTCAAAATGGCTTATCCCTGTCTGTTATTTCAAAATAAGCCATTTTGAAATAAGTGGCATGGAAGCGACTACACACGAGATGCAGATCAACATTGTGATCCGCAACATTGAAATGACTCCCAGTCATTTCGAAATGGAGCGGCTACACTGCCACAGCTTCATTTAGAAATAACAGGGAAGGAAATGGTGCGGGCAGGGTCAAATGGCCGACAAGCCCTTCCTGGAGCACGGGCGAGCCAATCCCTTAAAGGCTCCTCCCAAACACATCCCCCGTGCACATGCTGAGGACCCTGGCTGCTTGCAGCACGTGACCTCCAGCACAGCACTCGGCAGAGCCTTGGTTAGCCACCACATCACTGCCTGCCATGGACCCGCAGCACTTCACTGACGGGGACACCTTGGCCATTGTGGCCGGCATGATGGCCATTCTGACAGCATGCCATATGAGGCTACATGCTGCCCGACACGTGGCCAGCTTCCTGCAGGCTCTCCCCACAGTGCATCCAGAGCACCCTCACCATCTCCTCTGGCGGTACCCCACCAGCAGGGAATGGTGGGACTACATCATCCTAGGAGAGTGGGACGACGACCAGTGGGTCCACAACTTCCGAATGACTCGGACCACTTCCATGGAGCTGTGCCATTGGCTGGCACCAGCACTTCACCACCAGGACACCCGCATGCGGCCCGCACTCCCCCTGGAGAAAAGAGTGGCCATCGCTCCCTGGAAGCTGGCTACCCCGGACAGCAACTGCTCGGTTGGCCACCAATTCAGGGTGGGGAAGACCACCATTAGGGTCGTCCTCCTTGAGGTAAGGCACCCGGGGCCACGCACCTATGGCGAGTTGCTAGGGAGGGGGTCCCAAGGTGTGGGACCCCGGGGAGTGGGGTCCCTGGGAGGGGGTTCCCAGGGAGCATGGCCCTGGGGAATGGAATTCCAGGGAACAGGGCACTCATATGATACCACACACTCACGGGTGCCCGTGCCCTCTACCCTACAGGTTGTCGCTGCCATCAACAGGATCCTCCTGCGCTGCCTGATCCGCCTTGGGGACATGGACGCTGCCATGGCCGGCTTCCAACAGCTGGGATTCCCCAACTGCATCGGTGCATTGGACAGCACCCACATCGCCATCCGGGCCCCACCACACAGGCGGGGACGGTACATCAGCCGCAAAAGCTACCACTCCGTCGTCCTCCAGACCCTCATGGAGGCCTGAGGATGTTTCACCGACGTCTGTGTGGGCTGGCCAAGCAGGGCCCACGATGCCCGCATCCTGTGGAACTCGTAGCTTGGCCGCAGGATGGCAGAGGGCACCTACATCCACCCACGGGAGCTGCCGGTGGGGGACATAACCATGCCCCAGTGCATCATAGCCAATGTTGCCTACCCGCTCCAGGTCTGGCTAATGTGCCCCTACACGGGACACACCAATGAGAGCCGGACCTCTTCAATGCCCGCCTCAACCACGCCAGAAGCACCGAAGAGCGGCATTCGGCCGACTGAAGGCTTGTTTCAGGTGCCTCCTGATGCACCTGGAGGTAGGCCTGCCCAGCGTGCCCGTGGTTGTGGGCGCCTGCTGTGCTCTGCACAAGCTCGTGGAGAGCAAGCAGGAGCTCTTTGTGGCACACTGGGCAGCCGAGGCTGTGCCACAGTATGAGCAGCCAGGTGTGGTCCCGTGTCGCCAGGTGCACCGGGACACGGTGCATGTGTGGGAGACCTTCCAGGAGACCTTTGCCTGGGGGCTCCCATGACCTGGCCCTGCTCATTCCATGCAACGCCCCCCCCACCTGCCCCCCCCCGGGTCTCACGCCTGCCCCACCAGTACTGCCCTTGCCATCCCCACCTGAGGCAGGACACGTACACTGTTAAATAAATTCAACTGCTGTGTTTGGAACAGAAAGAACGTGTGACTATTTATGGGGTGGGGGAACTATTTACATGGGGGATAGTGGTGAACTATATACATAGGGGATGGGGGTGAACTATATACATGGAGAGGTGGGGGGGCCTCAACCCTCTGTTGGAGTGGCTGGTAGGGAGCCACAACAGCCCCTGGAGCTGTGACTGCTCTGGGTCCAGGGACCATGGTGGGGCCAGGATGGGGCAGGTGGAATAGGGAGGTAGGGCTAGACTGGGGTATCTAGAGGCTCAGACTCGTGGGGGGGGCAGGGGGAGCCACAGACGGGCAGGGCTCACCTGGCCACAGCCAGCGCGCCAGCTCCCGCTGCTCTGCTGGGATCATGTTGGCTGGGAGCAGAGTTGCAAGGGCCGAGGGGAGGGGCAGAAGGGGTGAAGTGGGGGTGGGGAACAGGGAGAAGCTGAGGAAGAGGGGGGTGGTGGGGAAGAGGGAGAGGCTGGGGCGGAGGGGGTGGTGGGGAAGAGGGAGAGGCTGGGGCAGAAGGGGGGTGGCAGGGAGGAGGAGAGTACCGCAGAGGAAGGGGGTGTGGGGTGGAGGGGCATGCTGTGGGAAAGGCCATCCATGGGGCAGGCAGCTGGGCCAGGCGGCTGGCGATGGCCTGTGTCAGGGTGTTGAAATACCCGGCCACCTGGTCCCAGGCCGCCCGCTCAATGGAGAGCCATTCCCACAGCAAGTGGTTCTGCTCCCGCCATGCCAGCACTGCCCCTGGTTGCCTGGCTGAGTCCCTTGCTCAGCATAGCCCTGCCGTAGCTCCTTCATTTTGGAGCAGATTTGGTCAGGGGTCCGTAGGGGGTGGTCCCTTGTGGTGAGATCGCTGGTGAGGCGGGCAAAGGTGTCCGCATTTCTCTTCCATCCCTCCATCCTGAGCAGGATGACCTCCTCCCCACAGCCAGCCAGCAGGTCCTTATCTTCAGCTTCCAGAGAGAGGGCCTCCCTCATCTTTGGGGGCTGCCCAGAGCCCTGCCACCCAGACCCCTTGGCTCCATGAATGGATCCTGGGGGTCTTGGCTGCTGGCCATCGGTGCAGCCACGGTGGGGTGTCGCTTTCTGAGGGTGCTAGGGAGTGTCGACTGGCCACCTCGTGCTCCTATAGCTGCCGGCACACTCTCCACTTCCTGCACGGGGTTTCTGTGTCCCTGCAGCTTTAAGGCACCTGCAGCTGACAGCCATAGAGCTCTGGCAGCTGGTGGGAACAGCCGGCTCTGTGGAGGAGTTTTCATTTCGAAATGGCAGCCAGGGAGCGGCTACACACATTTAATTTCAAAATTAACATCAAAAAGGAGCCGTTAATCCCAAAATGGGAGGGGAATAACGATTTTGAAATGAACGCCTTTTAATTTAGAAATTCATTTCAAAATGTGCAATTGCTGAGCATCCGCTTTCCTGCTCATTTCAAAATTGCCCCTCGTTTTGAAAATTATTTTGAAATGAGCTGCTACTGTCGCCAGAGCTTATGTGTCATAGACCCCACTCTGCCAAACACATCTTCTTCATGGGGGTAATGTGTGGAGCAGCACAAGGGTCATGTGCCCCCCCAAATGTGGGAGGGGCAAAGGGTTAATAGGGGAGCTAGCTGGAGGGCCTGGGACCCACAACAGGGGTTCAGCCCTCTACCCTCACAGGCAGTGGTATGGGAAGCAGAGCAAGGCAGCCCCAGCTTTCTCTGCTTTGCCAGCTTCACCACTTGGGGGGAGGTGCAGTACTACCCCACTGTGGAGATATGAGGTCATTGAGTTCGGTCCCCTGCCCTTACGGGGGGCCTATCACCATCCCCAGGAGAGTATTTTTTTTAATCTATTTACCTCAGATCCCTAAACAGCCCCCTCAAGGGCTGAGCTCACAGCCTTGTGTTTAGTGGGCCAATGCTCAAACCACTGAGCTACCCCTCCCCTGCTTCCCTAGCAGGCAGTGGAGTGGTGTGACCAAGGCACCAGAGCAATTTGGGACCACCTTCCTCTGCTTCTCCGTCCCTGCTAGTGAGTGTGGGGCTGGGGACAGCCTAGACCCCTGCTGCCAGCACCAAACCTCAACCCTGCGAGCCTGCCAGGCCACATCTCTGAGGAGAATTTGGGACAGTGGTGGAGAAAGGGCAGGGCAGAGGTATGGGGGGCACAGAATGCGGGTGGGAAGAGGTGGGACCTGGGGTGGAAGGTCACAGGGCCCCCCAGGTGTCTTCCCCTCAGCCCATCACCAGATACCTCTGTTAGTGCAAGTGAGGGGAGCCAGTGCATTTACAGTGGAGGCTGTGTGTTCTAGTCTGCCTGTCACTATGGATGTCCAGGCAGTTTTGGTGTACTGCATAGTGACAGTGGGGAGCTCCTAAGGACATATGTGAGTGGGTAGAAGTCAGTCACTTGGCTGGTGTGGCAAAGTGAGGTCTTTCTGATCATTTTAATTCTGATGTAAACCAGACACACAATTCAGGTCCAGATTTCCAGTCTCCCAAAGTTCAGGGCAATTCAGCTGCTAGATGTTCCATTCTGTTCAGGCCATTTAGGAGACAGTGCCAGCCATGAAATTCAACACCTTAACTCCACTAGGATGACCAGACTCCCTGATTTCACAGGAACAGTTCTGATATCTGGGGTTCTCTGTGATACAGGTGACTATTACCCCCAATCCTGTTCTGCTTTTTCAGACATGCTGTCTGATCACCCTAAAATCCAGCCACTTCACGCCGTGAAAGCCTGAGAGCAGCTGCAATTAAAAGTTTGGTTTTAGCCCTTTTCTGCCTTTGAACTTCTGTGGCTGGTCCCCCTCTCTCCAGCCCACACACTGTTCCTGAGCCCTCCCTGTGGGAATACAGACACAGTCCCTCTCTCCATCGCACAACTGGGAATGCCTAAGTTGATGCAGCTATGCCCCTGACAGCTTTCACATTTGTTCATGTGGCACTTGGTTTAAACCCCATTGAAGCCAATGAACAGCCTGCCAGTAACTTCCCTAGGCTACAAAGGACTGCCCAGGAATAGCCCCCTGCCCAATGCACTGCAGGGGTGAATCCTTGTCCCTAAGGAGATCAGGGTCAAAACTCTTATTCTTTACAGCAGGGACAAGATTTCTTCTTCTGTAACTAAGAGGATGATCCTACAATTCCCACTCATCCCAATGATGTAAGGATTATATTGATGCTTTTGCCTATGACCTGGAGGAAACCAACCTTGTCCTCTCTCAGGCTGATGCTCCAAACCCTTGGCATTTCTTGGCTCCAAATATTCAGTGGGTTCCAATTAATTTCCAAATCATTATTATTTCTCTTTGGCTCTCATTCTGTGCCTGTGCCTCCTCACAGTGTGTCAGAAGATAATTAGCTTTATGATGGGATGTTAAGATTCCATGAGGTCCTGTAGCAAGGTAGCAGCGGTAGCTGGTGATTGTCACTCCCTATAGTAAACACTACAAGGCCCTGAAAGACTCATTTTAAAAACCCTTAAGCAACAGGCTCCATGTGTTTCACTGAATTCTTACCTTTGCTCTCTTCCCTGTGAAGAGGAAAAGAATTAACTGCTGAGTGGTAAACATTACAGCAAGTGTAGACCAGAAAAGGGCACCCACCTTTCCTATCTCTCTAGGGTTATGGGTGGGGTTTACAAATGCCCTGTAGGTTTGCAAGTCCCAGTGGGTGACGATGGAGGTTGGGTGACAACCTCAACCTTACTTCTCCTTAGGTGTGGCTGCTGTCACCCCAGAATCTGAGCAACTCACAAAGACCTGTGCATTTAGTGTCCTCGATGCCCTGTGAGGCTGGGGTGCTGTACCATCCCCATTTTACAGCTGGTGGACAGAGGCAGAGATTAGAGCCAGATTTTCACAAAGGCCCAACCCATAGCCAAGGGCAGATTTTTCCAAGAGCTCAGATGGGTCTGAATCTTTTGTAAATTAGACCCTAATCATCCCAAGGACAACTGGTAGGAAGTGAGGATTACTTTAGATCTGGCTCTTTATTCAGGTTTCTAAACAGGAGTTGAGCTCTTTGGAAATTCTGCCACCAGTTGTGGGTGCTGAGAGACTTGAAAACCCCCTCTGAGCTCTTTTAAAGATTAGTGGTACTGTAACTTGCTAAGGGACACACAAGGTGTCCGTGGAACAGTCAAAATTGAGCCCAAGTCTCCCACAAATGGCAGCCTACAGTTACAGTGATACAGAATCTGGATAAACCCAAAACATTCACCACCACTGCAAACCTTACTCACAAATATCCAACCCTCCTGGAGCCGCAAAACTGGCCTGTGAAAATTTACAAAAGCAGGAGTTCTAGAGAGCTTCTACAATCTGGCTGGCCTAGAACTAGCACCAGCGCAGGAGCAAAGGCCCACCCACAGCAGTGTGGGCCCACGGATACACCAATATATGCGTGTGCTGTGCGCGCGCGCGCGCGCGCACACACACACACACACACACACACACACACAGAGAGCCTGCTCCAAAGATCATTACTGTCATCAGAGTCTTTTCATTGACTTCAGTTAGGTTTGGATGAGACCCAGGTGGCCCATGTGTCATCAGGGACATACATCTGAAAACAAATACATGCAAATAGGCTACAAAGTTGCCAAATATGCATGCACACGCTCTCCAAATGTACACCACATACATAAAGGAACTAGAAAACTTACTTAGCATTGACTGGGTCCTTCAGACCAAGAGGCTGGTGGTAGGGTGTGTGAGAGTGCAGGAATCAGGAGTTGTTGGGGGTTGAGGAGGGACTCAAGGCAGTGGGCTCGGGATGTGGGGGTGCAAGATTGAAGGTTTGGGGGGGCTGCAGGAGTGAAGCTGGGGGCTGGGAGGAGAGTGAACTCAGGGGAGGAGGAGAGAAGCTCAGATGAGTGGGTGGGGAGCTCAAGGCAGAAGGTGGGAGTGGCTGCCAGCTTCTCCCCAGGTAGTGGGGAGCTCAACGCAAACAGGCAGCAGGGAGCTTACATTTCATCTACTGGCTTGTCCACAGGGCAGGTGCTTTGCACCCCCCCTCCAGCATCTCCATGGGCTGGATAGGCACAGAGGGCAGAGGGTATGGGGGACTGTGTAGGCTGGCTCCACCAGCTCTCCCTGGTTCTGGTCTGGGGGGGCCAGAGGGAAGGAAGCCTGTGACTCTTCCAGGCAGCGTCTGGGCCTTCTCCCTGCTACCCCATCCAGCGGGTCCTTTTCTCATTCCTCCTGTACAACAGCAGTCTTTTCTTCCCCCGCCATCCCCATTCAGCACCTCCCTTTTCTTCCTCCCTCAACCCAACAAGTAGGGGCCTTTTCTCCCCCTCCCTTGTCCAGCAGCAGCCTTTTCTCTCCATCCTCATCTTCAGGGGCCTTTTCTTCCCCCCTGCCCCCACACCCTGTCCAGTGACCTTTCTTCCTCCCTGTCTCCGCTACCCATGCTGATGCTGTGGCCAAGGGCCAGAGGGAGAGAGGTTTCGGGCAGAGAGTCACTTAGCCCCAACTGGCCACTCTCTTGGTGGTATGGCTGCTCCAATTGGTCACCGTTCAGTATGCTCACTGCCTTCAGTGGCCAACTCTTCACCATAGTGTCCCCCCTCTCTGCCGCCTCCATTTCCATGCTCTGGAAAACATTCCCATTCCAGGCACTTCCAATTTTCCTAGCACAAATCAAACTTTTTTTTTAAGTCATAAGACGAGCTGCATACCAAATTTGGTGGTCCTAGCTCTTACAGTTTAGGAGTTCTTGAACAAACAGACTCACAAACACATGGGCAGATGGATTCAGACACGCTTAAAATACTCAGAGACATATATTCCATGCCTGCAGATGTGCAACTTACATGAACAAAACAGAGCTGCAATTACCCACACATCCTGTGGTCTAACATTATTAATACATCTCTCACTCTGCATTAGTTGATGATGATGCACAGAAATATCTAGTGCAATAAAGAGGCATTGTTTGCAAATGGCAAGATAATGTCTCATATTGATTGCTTCAAGGGCCAACCCAATTTTGCTTGTCCTTCTAAAGATTACTATGACATTATCAATGTCCCTGATTAGTAAAATTAATTCTGCTCTCCTGCCTGTCCCTCCATATAAAAGTCTCTTTCTGTTCCTGCTAAGACACAAAGCACTGAGACCTCCGAAAGCACTGGACTTAATTCACCTCTAAAGTGTTGCCAGCAAGCTTGATTTTTTAATTTTTTTCAACTGCCACTAACCTTAATGCAAAGAAAACAATAAAGGTATCTGGTCACCCAACCAATGAGCCTTCCCTTTCCTGCCACACTGACATTTCTCTCTCTGGCCTCAGACTATAATGCATTCCATTTTAATTTTAGCAAATGCCTTCTTTATGATCTGAGACATTTTTCATTTGTGCTTGTTTGTGTCTCCCTTAAAATTCAATATTTCACCCTGGAATACAGGGCTATTGCCTATTTCACAAAATAAAAGAAAGCACACAAGACTAATTCATGTTATTTCCCATCCCCACTGGGAACACAGATTGCCTTTCCCACCTCTTTAAGGGTGAAATTCACCCCCTGTGAAGGGAGCCGTCACATGGACTATGTACAGCTTAAGTAATAGAATCATAGAATCCAAAGGCTGGAAGGGACCTCAGGAGGCCATCTAGTCAAGCCCCCTACCTGAAGCAGGATCAACCCCCACTAAATCATCCCAGCCAGGACTTTGTCAAGCCGGGACTTCGAAACTTCTAGGGACAGAGATTCCACCACCTCTCCGGGTAATGCATTCCAGTGCTTCACCACTCTCCTCGTGAAGTAGTTTTTCCTGATATCCAACCCACACCTCTCCCTCTGTACCTTCAGACCATTGCTCGTTGTTCTGCCATCTGTCACCACTGAGAACAGCCTCTCTTCCTCCTCTTTGGGGCCCCCAACCCCCTTTCAGGAAGTTGGAGGCTACTCTCAAAAACTGTTTTCTTTTCTGCAAACTAAACAAGCCCACGTCCCTCAGCCTTTCCTCATAGCTCATGTGCTCCTGCCCCCTAATCATTTTCATTGCCCTCCATTGGACCTGCTCCAATGCCTCCACATCCTTTCTATACTGCGGGCCCCAGAATGGGATGCAATACTCCAGGTAAGGCTTCAAAAGTGCAGAATTGAGGGGAATAATAACTTCCCTAGCTCTTCTGGAAACGCTTCTCCTAATGCACCCCAATATGCTGTTAGAATTCTTGTTGACTCATATCCAGCCTCTCATCCACTGTAAACACTGGTCCTTTTCTACTGCACTGCTACTTAGCCAGCCGGCACGCAGCCTGTAACAATGCTTGGCACTCTTGCATCCCAAGTGCAGGACTCTGCACTTCTCCTTGTTGAATCTCATCAGATTTTTTTGGCCTAATCCTCCAATTTATCTAGGTCGCTCTGGACCCTGTCCCTACCCTCCAACATATCTGCCTGTCTCCCTAGCTTAGCATCATCTGCAAATTTGCTGAGGGTGCAATCCAAACCCTCATACAGGTCATTAATAAAGATGTTGAACAACACCAGCCCCAGAACCTATCCTTGGGGCACCCCACTTGAAACCAACTACCAACCAGTTATTGAGCCATTGATCACTACTCCTTGGGCCCAGCCATCTAGCCAAGTTTCTATCCATCTTACAGTCCATGTATCCAATCCATACTTCCTTAACTTATGGGCAAGAATGTCCCACTTGATGGACTTTGCATGGGATGTCTGCACAAGGCGGTATGCCATACTGGAAGAGGAAAGTCTGGCTATGGAGGGATATGGAGGAATGATTAGATAATTCTGCACTGGCCTTCCATTTAGGGTAGCCAGCTCCCTGTCCAGGTTTTCTCAGGATCGTCCCTGAGCTAGCTGTCCTGGGAAATCTGTAACTCCTGGGTTCTGTCAGCTGTGTAATAATACATCAGTCAAACCAAATGTGACCAGGGCTGTGGCTGGGGTGAGGTGATGCTCACTCCAAAAGGGCAAAGGTCATTTGTGCCAGTCAAACATCATGGCTGCCTTCTTTCACCCAGCCCCATCATCCTGTTCCCTCACACTGCGGCTACCCCGGCTTTGTCCTCTCCCATAGCATGAGTCCTTCAGTCTCCAATTTGCGAACTGGACTTGACCAGACCAAGAGGGGGGTGACTTTCTGAAACAGCTGAGATCCCACAGGAAAGGTCCCAGCTTCATGTTTACCAGCTACCTCCGTGCACCTGGTTCTGGGTCCACTCTGCAAAGTTCCCTTGTGTCTATGAGATGCAAACATGCTTCCAACCCAGAGTCCAACCCTGCAAGATGTTGAGGGCCCTGGAGTCCCACTGGAGTTCATGGGACCTGAGGCTGTGACAGAGCAAGATACAGTTGTATCAAATTATGACCATCTGACCTACTGTGTGTCCTGGAAATGTTACCAGAGTGACTGCGCAAGGCAAACCTGGGCTATGCTGCAGTCCTGACAGCAACCCTGAGTAGGAAAGGCATTTGATACCCTTTTAAAAAGCTAATGCAAAGAGCCATAGCAGAGCAATCTGGGGGGCATTGCCTTTGTCTCTCTCTTCTCCCCAGCGCACCTCCAGGGAACACTGTTTTTTTTACACAGGGGTGGAACTTCCTAAGACGGGTCTGCCCTGGAACCTCACATTGGCATAGCTGTGTTTCTCAGGAGTGAGAAAAATCCATAGCTGCACCAACCTAACCCCTGGTGGAGATAGCACTAGATCTTCCAACAACCCCATGGGGAGGCAGATTAACTACAGGACAAGAAAACCCCTCCTGTCACTGCAATCTAATCTCTGACTGCCGGACGACAAAGGATGGATCACGGGTTAATTGCCCTGCTCTGTTCATTCCCTTTGAAGCACTTGGCAATTGGCCACTGGCTGCAGACACTACTGGGCTGTATGGACCGTTGGTCAGATCATTCTTAGCAGTGTGTACACTGAAGTGTATTAAGCCACAGCCACTGTCCCACTGCAATGTTTTAAGTATAGCCATAGCCTCAGTCAGAGCACGCTGCTCAGAGATATCATAGAATCATAGAAGAGTAGGACTGGAAGGGACCCCGAGAGGCCATCGAGTCCAGCCCCCTGCCCTCATGGCAGGACCAAGCACTTTCTAGACCATCCCTGAAAGCCATCTATCTAACCTCTTCTTAAATATCTCCAGTGATGGAGATTCTACCACCTCCCTTGGCAATTCGTTCCAGTGTTTGATCACCCTGACAGTTAGGAACTTTTTCCTAATGTCCAACCTGAACCTCCCCTGCTGCAATTTAAATCCATTGCCTCTTGTTCTATCCTCAGAGGCAAGGAAGAACAAGTTCCCTCCCTCTGCCTTATGACACCCTTTTAGATACCTGAAAACTGCTATCATGTCCCCCCTCAATCTTCTCTTTTCTAAACTAAACGAGCCGAGTTCTTTCAGCCTTTCTTCATAGGTCATGTTCTCTAGACCTTTGATCATACTCGTTGCTCTCTTCTGGACCCTCTCCAATTTCTCCACATCCTTCCTGAACTTCAGTGCCCAGAACTGGACACAATACTCCAGCTGAGGCCTAACCAGCGCAGAGCAGAGGGGGAGAATGACTTCTTGTGTCTTGCTCACAACACACCTGTTAATGCATCCTACAATCATGTTTGCCTTTTTCACAACAGCATCACACTGTTGACTCATATTTAGCTTGTGGTCCACTATAACCCCTAGATCCCTTTCTGCTGTACTCATTCCTAGGCAGTCCTTTCCCATTCTGTATGTGTGACACTGATTGTTCCTTCCGAAGTGGAGCACTTTGCATTTGTCCTTATTTGTCCTTCATCCTGTTTGCCTCAGCCCATTTCTCCAGTTTATCCAGATCCTTTTGAATTATGACCCTATCCTCCAAAGAAGTTGAAACCCCTCCCTGCTTGGTATCATCTGCAAACTTAATAAGTGTACTTTCTATGTCAATATCTAAATTGTTAATGAAGATATTGAACAGAACTGGTCCTAAAACAGACCCCTGCGGAACCCCACTAGTTGTACTTTTCCAGCAGGATTGAAAACCATTAATAACTACTCTCTGGGTACGATTATCCAGCCAGTTGTTCACCCACCTTATAGTAGTCCCATCTAAGTTGTATTTGAGCAGTTTATTGATAAGTATATTATGTGAGACTGTGTGGAATGCTTACTGAAGTCTAGGTATACCACATCCACCGCTTCTCCCTTATCCACAAGGCTCGTTATTCTATCAAAGAAGCTATTAGATTGGTTTGACATGATCTGTTTTTAACAAAACCATGCTGACTGTTCCCTATCACCTTACCACCTTCCAATTGCTTGCAGATGATTTCTTTAATGACCTGCTCCATTATCTTTCCTGGCACAGAAGTTAAGCTGACTGGCCTATAGTTTCCTAGGTTATTCTTGTTCCCCTTTTTATAAATGGGTACTATATTTGCCCTTTTCCAGTCTTCTGGAATCTCTTCCGTCTCCCACGATTTACCAAAAATGATTGCTAAAGGCTCAGATACCTCTACTATCAGCTCCTTGAGGATTCTAGGATGCATTTCATGAGGCCCTGGTGATTTGCAGACATCTAATTTTTCTAAGTAAGTTTTAATTTGTTCTTTTCTTATTTCAACTTCTAAACCTACCCCTTTTTCACTAGCATTCTCTATGTCAGGCATTCCTTCAGATTTCTCAGTGAAGACCGAAACAAAGAAATCATTAAACATCTCTGCCATTTCCAAATTCCCTGTTTACTGTTCCTCCCTCCTCACTGACCAATGGCCCTACCCTCTCCTTAGTCTTCCCCTTGTTACCAATGTAGTTGTAAAAAGCCTTCTTGTTTCCCTTTATGCTTGTAGCTAGTTTGAGCTCATTTTGTGCCTTATCCTTTCTAACCTTGCTCCTGCATGTTCGTGTTGTTTGCCTATATTCATCCTTTGTAATTTGTCCTAGTTTCCATTTCTTATACGATTCCTTTTTTATTTTGAGATCATGCAAGATCTCCTGGTTAAGCCAAGGCAGTCTTTTGCCATGTTTTCTATCTTTCCTACACAGCGGGATAGCTTGCTTTTGGGCCCTTAATAATGTCCCTTTGAAAAACTGCCAACTCTCCTCAGCCGTTTTTCACCTCGGTTTAGCTTCCCATGGGACCTTACCTACCAGACCTCTGAGTTTACCAAAATCTGCCTTCCTGAAATCCATTATCTCTATTGTACTGTTTTCCCTTCTACCCTTCCTTAGAATTGTGAACTCTATGATTTCATGATCACTTTCACCCAAGCATCCTTCCACTTTCAAATTCTCAAAAATTTCCTCCCTATTTGTTAAAATTAAATCTAGAACAGCTTCCCCTCTGGTAGCTTTTTCAACCTTTTGGAATAAAAAGTTGTCTGCAATGCAATCCAAGAATTTATTGGACAGTCTGTCCCCTGCTGTATTAGTTTCCCAACATATACCTGGATAGTTGAAGTCCCCCATCACCACCAAATTCTGGGCCCTGGATGATTTTGTTAGCTGTTTAAAGAAAGCCTCATCCACCTCTTCCACCTGGCTAGGGGGCCTGTAGTAGACTCCTAGTAGGGCCTCATCCTTGTTTTTTACTCCTCTGAGTCTAACCCAGAGACTTTCAACCTGTCCATCTCCTACGTCCATCTCCACCTTTGTCCAAGTGTGTACATTTTTAATATACAACGCAACACCTCCTCCCTTCTTTCCCTGTCTGTCCTTCCTAAGCAGGCTGTACCCTTCAATACCAACATTCCAATCATGAGTATTATCCCACCAACTTTCTGTGATGCCAACAATATCATAGTTTGTATTCGTTTATTAGTACTTCCAATTCTTCTTGTTTATTTCCCATACTTCTTGCATTTGTATATAGGCATCTCAGACATTGATTTGGTCTTGCCTCCCAGTTTTGCCATGGCCCTCTTTTTACTCTCCCAGTGTAGCCCATACTCTGTCCCATTTCAAATTCATCTCCCATGTATTCATGCTGTTCACTTACCTGCGGGCTTTGCTCCCCTGCCCCCGTCGAGCCTAGTTTAAAGCCCTCCTCACTAGGTTAGCCAGCCTGTGTCTGAATATGGTCTTCCCCCTCCTCGAAAGGTGAACGCCATCTCTGCCTAGCAGTCCTTCCTGGAAAAGGATCCTGTGGTCAAAGAAACCAAAGCCTTCCTGGCGACACCATCCACGCAACCAAGCATTCACCTCTAGGATACACCTGTCTCTGCCTGGGCCCCTACCTCTGACAGGCAGGATTGAAGAGAATACCACCTGCTCCCCAAACTCCCTGACCTGTGACCCCAGAGCCCTGACATCACTCTTGACCTGCTCAGTGTCACACCTCGCAGTATCATTAGTCATGAGAGCAAATACAAGCAAGTTTCTGCTCTGGGCAGGCGCTGACCATAGGTTCATGGGTAAAGTGTTTGCAGGGAAGAGAGGAGAGAAGGCACTCTGCCTAGTCTACAATGCTGATGAACCATAGACTCTGAGAGGGGGTGTAAGCTGACCTGGGGTGAGGGTATCGCAGGATATTATTGTTTTTAAAGGTCTGTAACTCCATGTGCTTTAAGAAATTCCCTTACAGAGTTTGTGTTCCCTGCTTTCCTGCCCCAAATGAGTTAAACTAGTAGTGCAGAGTGCCTGCAACTTTGAAGAAGTGCATGTAAGTGACAGGGCTGGGGTGTCCAGAGCAGCTGTATGGCAACATCCTCATCCCAAAAAAGGGATTCAGATGAGAGGTCTGAGACCTAGGAATGTGCCCGGGGGACCCCGAACTAAAAAAAAGGCTCTAATTTGGCCTAATGGACTTGGAAGGACTTAAGTCCCAGTGACTGGGCCACTCTCAGCAGACACTGACCACACAAGCCGTGTCTACACGTTCACGCTACTTCGAAGTAGCGGCACTAACTTCGAAATAGCGCCCGTCACGGCTACACGTGTTGGGCGCTATTTCGATGTTAACATCAACGTTAGGCGATGAGACGTCGAAGCCGCTAACCCCATGAGGGGATGGGGATAGCGCCCTACTTCGACGTTCAACGTCGAAGTAGGAACCGTGTAGTCGTTGCGCGTCCCGCAACTTCGAAATAGCGGGGTCCTCCATGGCGGCCATCAGCTGAGGGGTTGAGAGACGCTCTCTCTCCAGCCCCTGCGGGGATCTATGGTCACCGTGGGCAGCAGCCCTTAGCCCAGGGCTTCTGGCTGCTGCTGCTGCAGCTGGGGGTCCATGCTGCAGGCACAGGGTCTGCAACCAGTTGTCGGCTCTGTGGATCTTGTGTTGTTTAGTGCAAGTGTGTCTGGGAGGGGCCCTTTAAGGGAGCGGCTTGCTGTTGAGTCCGCCTTGTGACGCTGTCTGCAGCTGTGCCTGGCACCCTTATTTCGATGTCTGCTACTTGGGCGTGTAGACGTTCCCTCGCAGCGCCGATTTCGATGTGGTGCTGTGCAACGTCGAAGTTGAACATCGACGTTGCCAGCCCTGGAGGACGTGTAGACGTTATTCATCGAAATAGCCTATTTCGATGTTGCTACATCGAAATAAACTATTTCGATGTAGGCTTCACGTGTAGACGTAGCCACAGAGAGCTAATGAGCCAGGCTGTGACACAGGACACTCAGCACCTTTTGGGAACTTTCTTGATCCTAGTAAGCAGGATTAGTATTAGGGACAGAAGAACTCTCTGATGAAGAGCCGTCCTCAGACATTTCCCAGATTTACAGTGGGCTAAGATCAGGTCAAGTCAAGTGTGATGGGCATGTATGGAGCAATGAGATCTTGAAGTGGAAAATTTATATGGCAATTATATGTATTACCCCTGGCTCAAGACAATCATTCAGGCTGTCACTTTCTAGTGTACACCCCAGCCTTAAAGAGAGAGTCTGCTACTCAAACATCCTGGTTAAATATGTTTTGGTTTCCTCTAGGAGGTGGTCCATACCTGGGATAAGAGGGTGTTACTGTAATCTAATGGGGTTGTTCCTTTAACACCAGTAGTAGAGGCATGGTATTACTGGGATACTTTATCTCTGTGCTCTGGCACTGAGGGTAGAAGGAAGCTATTGATTCCTGTCCTCCTTCTCCACAGGAAACAGGACAGAGCTGGGCACAGGAAGAATTTAAAAGTTCTTTTCTAATGTGGGTTGAAGCAGGTAGAATTTTCTGCTCCTGTCTGAGACACTAGGAGATAGTCTAATAACATCATCATCCTCTTTATCATTCTTACAAATGGGACCCCTAGGTAGGGGTAATGCCAATCCTAGCTGTAAACTTTGCTAGAAATCTCAGCAATGTGACGTGGCACAGGTCAATGGAAATACATGTGTTAACATCAGCTTAGCCTTTGGCCCATGACAGAGAAGACAGATGTGAGACAGAAGGCAGTGTCATCTCAGTTCAGAACAGAAGAAGCAAATGATGTCAGTTCCTGGGTTCCTGGCAATGCTAAAGGGAACTATGAGATGCTGCAGACACTTTTTGCACAGAAATCCAAGGAGTAGAGACTTATCTGAGTCCACAAGAGCACTGGGTTAGGAAGACAAGTCTCCCAGAGGATGGCTTGGAGAGAGGGAAATCAAGACAGATCCGTCTCCACTGATCCTTGAGAGTGCCATTAGAGTCCTACCCAAACACCAATGCCACCCTTTAAAGTGAACCTTCTTCCATCTTTAGAGCCCCTCTCCAGGGCAGCATAGGGCCTCTTCACTGCTCAGAAGCTCCTGAGTAATGGGTTGCCTTTGCGAGAGTGGGTGTTTGCTCTTTCATTCAGCTGTGCCTTTCATGAGTGCCCCAGTTCTGAGAGTCCCTTGTGGCTCACAACAGGGCATGCTGTTACCTCAAGCCTAGCTGCTGCCAAAATCAATTTGTTTAAACGTTACACTCTGTATCTGTGCAGCTCTGAAGATAATTACCTGACTCTTTCACCTGAACATCCCATTTCCCAGCACCAAATCAGAACAGACAAGCAAAGTGTGATAGATAGATACCAATTTTCTAAGTGAATTCAGTTCTCGTGAAAGAGGTTGGACTGGGTTGCCCAGAAATTAAATCCATCACTTATCTTCAGATCAAACACAATAGCAATGAACTCCACATGATTCCACCCTGAGTGGAGGGATGATCTCTCGGGCTGAGAGGACAGTCCATTCTTCATGGTCCATCCAGTCCTTGGCCTCTATACTGAGGCTAACAAAGAAGGCCTATCTAGTGACAGTGTTGACTGTTTCTATTATGCAGATACTTTTCCACTGAGAACTGGGCCCAGACCCAGCAGTGCACAGGCAAGCTGTGGGAAATAGAATTGATCTAGGCAGGATTTGAAACAGGACATTAGTGTTATTATAATTGGCCAAATGATCCAGAAAGTATGCACATAATTATTTCAGGTGCAAATAGCAGGTACACTTTTGCACTTAACTTGAGTAATGAAAATTACCGCAGTTGCATGTGCAAGCCCGATTGTTCAGATGCATATGACCAGTGAGATAAGGAAATCATCCCCACCCAAGAAACTTGCAATGTAGCTCCAATAAATACAGTCACCAGATCAGACTTAATGTTACTTGGGTGAAGCTGAGGTATATCATCATGAAAGACGGCTTTTTAAAAGGAGCAAACATCAAGAACAGTTGTATACAGACTAAATCGGTCTTCACTGCAGTTAAAACCCACAGCTGGCTCATGCAAGATGACTCAAGCTTTCAGGGCTGTTTAATTGTGGTGTGGACACCCGAGATTGGAGTGGTCAATGGGTGAGGTGGGAAAGTTCCAGAGCACTGGCTACTGATTAACCTGTACATGTACACCATGAACACCCCTGCAGCCAATGTTCCCTGTAAGCTGAGAGCTTGGATGGCCACCAAGGAGAGATTCAAATGCTGCCCGGATGATTAACAGAGCACCCATGGTGGTACACATCCTGCATACCTCAGTGCACAGAACAAAATTCATTCCACTCATGAATGAAAAAATTAGAAGGAACATTGCCCCCAGCCTTAGCCCACAAGCCCAAGGTATGTGGTGCAAGCCAGCCACAGGCATCTCTTTGCAGCACTGTTGTACTGTGAGGTTCTACTCCCAGCTTTGCCACTGACCTTACTCCTTTGGGGAAAGGTATTTCTTGCATCCATCTCCTCTTCCAGCCTTTGCTTGTTAAGATCACAAGTGCTTCTGGGCAGGGTCTGTCTGTCATTGTGTCTGTGCAGTCTGGCACCTTGTGGCCTCTTAGCACTACTCTAATATCATGAAGTGACTCTTTTCCCACCAGAGTAAAAATGAACCATTCCCATATTTCAAAGTGCTCTAAATCTCGGTGCCTACTGTCGGGAATAAGGAACATGGAAGGCGCTGTTCATCAGACAGGAACGAGCCAGCCCCCCATCTGGGAATAATACTTTTTCAAATGATAAAGTCCACCTGGACACGGCCAGGCCATTTCTAACCTTGCATATTTATCTAATATATTTAACTAAGTATTGGCTAAAAGAATTTCACCAAGATACAAAGGAAAGAGAATAACTCTGTGCAACTGAGCGCAGGACTTGGCATTAGGGCTAATCTGTTAGCTTAATGAGGATCTCTGGTGACAGCATCACAGCATGAAATGTTCCATTTCCCATGAGGAAAGTGAGTGGGGAGTGCCAGTTCCTGGGCATCTGTTTTTGCAGATCCCATGTTGGGAGGCCATCACTCAGCTCTGTTTTGCTATTAATTATTAGTCCATGCTGAGGTGTCAGTTGCCATGGAGAAAGGAGGCAGTTGTCCCTACCAAGGCCTTAGTTTGTCCATCCTAGATTTTTCTGAGTTCTATATGCCCCACTTCAAGGTGCTGTACGGTCCACTGCCCTCCACTCCCACACACAAGACATTGCAGGATATAATTACACCTACTGCTCTACATAGGGAAAGATTTTTTCTGAAAATATGCCCCTGGTTCTGCATTGGACACTTCTCTGGTAATGGTGAGTAGGTCAGAGGGCAAGCTGAGTGTCTCCCCCAAGTGATGGCTTGTAACCTAGGTCACATGCAGCATTACATCTAGCCTTATTGTGTGGGCATCGGGAGGGAGCATGGATGACAGCATTAGAAGTTTCTTCCCACCCAAATTATTCTGGATCAGATGCTGCTCTCCATGCTAAGCCTAGGTGATATCTTACTTTGGAAAGGATCTTATTGAAATGAGGAGCACCACTCAAGGAGTCAGTTACTGCTAACCTCAGAGTAGCAGATCCTGTCTCTAAGGGATTCCACCATGTCTAAGTCAATCTGCAGACTTTGGTTTATTTACCTTCCAGCAACATCTTTTTTTCTCACTGGGACCAGCTGTCAGCCATTCCTCCACCAGAGCTTAACTGCACTGGCACAAGTGGCTGAAATCAGTGCACCAGATCCTCAGTTCGAGTTAATTAACCCTGCTCCATTAAGATTAGAAGATCAGAACCTCACCTGTCACTATTTGCAAACAATGGCTTGACCCTGGTTTCTGGGAGCCTCCCACAGGGATGTCCTGATTTCATTTATGTTTTTAAGGCACCCCTCTGGGTGTCTTCCATCCTGTTTTTCAGCTTTGCTGCCCTCTAATTCTCCACCAAGCCCTTTGCTCTCTTCCACTGATGTCCTGCACAGCACAGCTTAGAATCCCCTAGTGGGGGTATTTTTAATCACCTGCCATATTCAGGGTCAGAGGGAATGTTTAGTGCATTTGCCTAATGTTTGACACCTTGTAGTACTGATAATTCATGTATTTATGTATTGCACAGTTCTGGGAAGCACCATGTTCTGAGCAGCACCTGAGCATCTAGATTTTTGCCAAAGTGCATTGCACTGCGTGTCAGTCTCCCTGGAGCCCCATCTTTGAAGGGCAGGTTGAGCCCTCCAATGATAATCCATAATAATAACAGCCATTAAGAAGCCCCTTACACTTGTCTTTTCATCTCTAATTAATTTAAAGCTAGAAACTAGCCCTATAGTCTGCCCTTTTTGTTTCTGTTACAAGATTTTTAATGGAACACAAAGGAAATTGGACTCTCCTGGGGTGGAGATAAATGACATGTTAAACTCCGGTCCCAAGGAAAGACAGAGACAGACACAGCATTAAGTTGGCAAGAAGAGAAAAGGATTGGAGAAATAGGAGATAATGATGAGGGACAGAACGGTTTCTTTATGGAAGGAGAAAGCCAGGGCCATACTGTAAAATAAACCTGATCTCTGAATGTTTGGTTAGTAACTAGGAGGGTGTCTTGTGATGAAGCTAAAAGAAGTTCTGGTGATTCCTGGCCATTTCAGCTCTGTCCTCAAAGATATACATGCAGACCCATTGCCATCGATACACAGAAGGTCATACACCTCAGTGGTGAAACAGGCAGCAAAATCAGACACACGGTCTTGCAAAAGCACAATGAACAGATGGGTGACCAGTTCACTCCAGCGGGTAAACTGTTTTTTTATGCACCTTCTTTCCACATTTTGCCCATATCTTACTGATCTTGGATGTTCTTCAGGGATGTGGTGACAGAGAGAAAGAGATGTGACTAGCCATCCCAACATGAACTTCTGGAGAAACACAGATTTAGGGAGAGATGCTGAACTTAATTCTACCACTGCGAATCCAGGGGCGGTGGCATTACTTCTCAATAACAGTGGAGAGCTGAGAATTGGTCTGAGAACTAATGTACATTTGCAAAGGCTTCTGGGGAGCCCAGAACTAGAATGTGCTATGGGCCAGAAGTGAGGTGCATTAATCAAGCTGTGACAGAACTGTAACAGGACCAATGGGTTTGATGCAGGAACTACTGGACAAGGCTGTTTGGCCAGTAGCTGCAGGAGGCCAGACTAGATGGTCATAATAGTCCCTTTTAACCACAAGAATCTTGGCAGGATCAGAGGCCAGCTCCAAGTTTACTGGGTGATGCAAGTTGGCATAAAGGAGCATTAGCAGAAGGTTGTGTTGGTTCAGGGCTAGAGTAACTGGCAGTGATTCAGGTCAGAATAGATGTGCTCCTGCTGAATACATATAGAAAGTTCTCATAACATCCATCTGTGTTGTATCCCTTATCTGGGTTCAGCCCTGGCACAATATGTGCTCTGAAAATTCCCACGCTTTCCCCTTGAATGAGCTTAACATGTAGCAAGTCACAACATCTACTGAGCCCTAAAGTTTCCCAAACTCTCATCTTTCCTGCACCTGTAAATGTAAATCTCTTTCCCACCATTCAAATGGGTCCTTGTTGGCTTCCAAGTTAACATGGGTTTGAGCATCACCTCTGTAAAGAATGTACCTACCTGCTTTATTAATTCCCAGGACAGATGCCTTGACCATCTCCAGGCAGCTTTTTAAAATGGATCTGCTGAGGCTTTCATTGATTTTCAGGTTCTATTAACACTAATAGATTTCACCCAGCTCTTGTGGGTATGACTAACACATTCTCTGCTGTCCATCCAGGCCCGGTGGCTGCTGGTAGGGGCACTCTGTGCATGCAGAGATGATGCACAGGGAGAGGACTGATAAGAGCTCACTTAAGAACTGGAAAAACCTTGGGTTTTTCCAAGGGAGGAACCCTGATTCCAATCCCGCTTATGCTTAAATCAAGAGTAATTCTCTCAGAGTGAGCGGAGTGTGGCAGGGGTGTAAAAGAGAAGGGAAGTGGGTCTGCTGCTCTCATAATTATCCAGTGCCTGCACTGATCCAAACTGTTTTGGTCAGAAAATTGCGTAGAAATCTTGCAAGAACTGATTTTTCATGGAGCTTATTGTTTGTCTGAGGTGAAAGTTTCAGCCTGAGAGGCATTGAAGAGGCAGAGGTGCTGGTTTCCCCCTCAGGGCAGTTCAACCTGGGTGCAGCAGCAGGGGTAACAAGGTACAGGGACATATCTGATGGGGACAGGCAGGGTGCTGAGAGTTGAGGTGGAGGAAGAGTCACATATGCGGGCGCCTTTGCCCTGTTGAGTGAGGGAAGGTCTCATTGGGTATGAGGAGCACAAACCTGTTCAGGAGAGAGGGGGCCCTGTGCGCTTTGGGGAGCAGAGGGGTGGAAAAGAGAGTGGGAGGTGAAGAAAAGGAAATAGGAGTATAGACCCACACTGGTGGCAGTTTCTCAGGGCCTCTGCTTGCAGTTGTTGGGGTAAAAAATAGACCCTGAGGAACCAGTAGTCAGGGATATAACAGGAGGCTTCCGCATAGGTGAGCCACAAGAATAAGACCAGGGGCCTGTTGAAACTTCCAGATGCTTGTGTGAGTCACCCCTGAACACTTACGAGCCCCGCACCTCTCCCCCATCCCCTAGCTAGATTCACAGCATTCTTCCAGAGCCCGGCCTGCTTTGCTCCAGCTGGCATCACTGGGAAATGGCTGCTCAGCCCTTACTGTGTCTCAGGCTGGGCTCTCAAAAGCTGAGGCACCTGAAGCCACTTTGCAAAGTGCTGGTCTTGCTCAAGACCCCCCAACAGGGGATCAACAGACATGCAAGGCCCCTGGGCAGAGTGGGGGGCCTGGCTCTGCATGCCCAGAAGGGGCAGGGCCTTGGGCAGAAGGGACAGGATCAAGGGCAGACAGCCCTCAGTGCCACTTGGACAATAGAGCACCCCCCATCCCCCCAGCTAGCCCTCGCTGCAGCCAAGTGCTGTCTGGTCTCTTCTGTGGTAGCCACTAACCAACACTCCCCATATGCAGTGGAATGCTACCTCCTCTACTAAGCTCCAGCAGTCCCTGGTTCAAGCTCACCTCTGAGCAATTCCATGTAAACCATACACACTTTCCTTTTATTTTTTAAAAAAAAAAATTACTTTACTTAAATACCCAAGCAACCCTGGGTCAGTTTTCTGGTTAATAAATAAAGTATCAGAGAAGTAGCCATGTTAGTCTGTACTCCAACAAAACCACAGAAGTGTACCACTTTAAAGACTAACAAAATGATCTATTCGGTGATGAGTTTTCGTGGGGCAGATCTGGTTTTGATCTGATGAAGTGGGTCTGTCCCACGAACGCTCATCACCGAAGAAATCATTTTGTTAGTCTTTAAAAGTAAAATATGTTGAGGCCATTGACTAAAGTGTTATTTCTCCATCTACTGGGTTGACCAAGGGCTTGGTTGTGATTACAGCTCCTTGAACAAGAAGGGTCAGATAACTAACTCACACAACTCCTACTAAAATGGCCAAGAGATATGGCTTTGTGTCATGTGCCCAGTTTCCCTATTCTCCCCCCTAAAGCTATGTGCAGCTTCTTCTACCCAACTCAGCAGGAACTGACCTTGTTTGAGATAGGAGTTGAAGTAGTCATTAAGTATATGCTAATATTATACTCACACTATACCAAGTAACACTTTAACTCTGGGGAAAGATGTGTTAGGACCTATTTATATGACAGAAGCACATAAAGGTGCCAGCCAGCAGGGGGCTTGATTGTGCTGGGTGCTTTAGAAATGCCGAACACAGTGTCTGCCCTGTGCACAAGCTGAAAAGACAATACAGACAGGGAGGGAGGAGAGGCGACATACTCAATTTCATATTAAGAGAGCTAGTGATGATAATGAAGAATTCCGGCCCTTACGTTCCCCTGAGACAGAATTTTGGGTCTTGTTTGCCCACTTCCTTTCTGATACTTTTATATCCTTACTAATATGTTTGTAGAAATAGCACAGACACTGTGTTGCTTCTGCCTAGCCAGATGGGTTTCTTGGCGTAGTGGGAACAGACAAGAATTGTTAAAGTGTTACTGGGTATGGTGGGAGTATAATAATATGAGCATACACTGAAAAATGCTTCAACTCCTATCTCAAGGCAAGGTCATGTAACCACTTGGGAGGAGCAGGCGGGATAATAGGAAAGATATACAAAACACCTTGGCAATCACTTGGTAACTCTGACCACAGCACAACCTCACTCCTCACACGGGCTACAAAAGAGGTGAGATGAAGTCCCCAAACAGATGCCCCCCCAAATGGAACATGACCATAAATAGTAAGAGGTGGCCCTATGCCGTGTACTATAGATAAGACGCCTGCTCAGGAAGGGGAAGAAGGAACATTGGGTACAAGAGACTATGCTATCCAAGCTGTGGATATTCTTACTTGAGACTAATCCCAATAAATATTGTGTTTCCTGCACTTGGGACTTCCTGTCTCTTGCTGTCTGTCTGTGTGATAATACCCAAGAGAGGAGGTGAAGGGAACCTTCCATCCCCCAGCAGGTTACATCAGGTAAAGAGGACAGCCACAAAGTGAATAAACAGCTTTTGCATCCCCCTAAGTGATCAAGTATCTAGACCCTGGCACCTCCTGTAATCTGGTGCCTGGAAAGCATCCTTGCCCTAAAATCTCCTTCCCACTCTTCCTCCCACTTCTGAGAGCTTTGGAGAGCGCAGAGAGAAACAGAAGGTGTTTGCAAGGTTAAGGGACTCGGTGTCTAAACACATCATAAAGGTTCACCATACTTTGCAGCTGACAGCAGGAAGCATGCTCTGCATGGGGAAGGTAAATGCAATTTAAGAGAACAGAAATAAATAAGAAGCCACAGCAGCTAACATTGCTTCTGATTTAATCTCCAACTGACAAGAGATTTATTCCGTTATCTGGCAGATTGATCTGCTCAGGAATCCGATAGCTCAGCCCCTACTGGCTGGGATTTCCCAGGGCTCTTTCCATCCAGAGGCACATGGAAGATTCGTTTAGGGAACACACCAAGGTGGGGCTGGGACGACTATGACAGACGGAACTCTGAGAGACCTTTGCCTGTGCAATAACCTCGTGCGTGGCCGTGTATCTCGGCTTGTCATACCCCGACAATGTGAACCTTGTCCCCAGGGCTTCTGGGAGATCCCACATGCAAGCCTCTGGTCTGCATTCAAGATGAAGAGGTGGGGCTCAGCCGATGCACTAGTTCTGGGTCCTTGGTGGGAGGAGTGTAGCCAGCTGCATAGACATCCCAGTGAGTCAGATCCTCCTCCCTGTGTGTGACCCCGCTGACTCCAGGGGTATTTCTCCTGATCTGCAGCACTGTAAGCAGGAAGAGAACCAGGACGCTGGTCAGGGCCACAACAGACATAAATGGGTCTGATCATGTGAGGCTCTGTTAGACCTTGTCTCCCATGGTGTGAAGATAATGGGAACTGAGGACCCTCAGGCTCTCTCGGTGGACCTTGATGCCTAACAGGGTTGAGTCTAAGTGCTCCCTTTTTACCTGCATTTCAAACCCACGGAACAGCAACCTCCTTATAAAATACCTCCAGTCTCTTCCCCCTTTATGGTTAGAAGGTGCAATAGGGTTAACAGCTTCTTTCCAAGTTTGTCTAGAGCTGATGTTCTGCAAAATATTTCTCCTGGAAGGGTTCTTTGCATGGAGGAAGCTGCAGGTGGGGGAACTGTGGTATAGACAAGCCCCAGGCTGTGGATGTGATGATCAGGGGGAATAGCCTCTAGACAAGCACAGGGGCCTTAGACTACAAGATGGCTCACACCATACCAGGAAACTTAGCTATTAATTAATATTACAGTAGTAGATCTATTGCAGCAGTGCCTGGCAACCCTACTGTGCGTCACGCTGAATCAACACCCATTACCCTCCTCTACCACCACCCATTGCTTATTGACTGCTTGGCCCTACAGACCCAGGTGGCAGCCTGCCATCTGTTTTGGCCAAACTGGAAGCACCTGTTCACACACAGGGGTGCTGGATGTGCTTCCTTTGAAGGGGCCACCCACTCTGCTACATATTTGATTTCACAGGAAAGTCCCGATCCTGAAAATGTTTATGCACATGCCTAACTTTTAGATACCTAAGTAGTCCCCTGGAGGGAGGTCAGTGAGGCTCCTCACTTGTTTCAGATAGAAAACAAGTGTAAGCAGAAGTGGGCTCAACCTTGTGAAGGTTTTTTATTATAACTGAACTAAACAAAGGACCAAATCTCAAATCTAGCTCCCTGGCAGTCAGGTGGCATGGAGTCCCAGCCAGCCCCAGGCAGGAAGCCACCACTGCCTGGGGCATGGACCCCCAGCCAGCCCCAGGAGGAGAGCATGGAGGGGGGCTCCATGGCACACTAAACAGCTGCTGGAACACTCTGGGTGTGCTGTTTTGAGGGGCACAGTGTGTGTGTGTGAGGGGGTGCTTAATGGTAAGAGAGGGTACCCATGTCCAACCACTGAAGTACCCGCCTAAGCTCTAGCCACTGCCCAGAGCTTGAGAGCCATGCCAGGAGCTGGGTGTTTGGGGGTAACAATTGCTGCTGTTCCAGGCAGCTGTGGGGCAGCAGGAGGGTGATGTGTTACATAAGCACATGGGCTACTTCACCCCAAAGACCCAGTTCTGCTCTGCTCTATGGCTGTCACAAGAAGGTTGTGGCACCTGTGGAGATGCAACTGCTTCTGGGGTGGAACAAGCAGGAGTGATAGGCGGCAGTGTCCCGCCCCTCTACCCCCCGCCCCCAGAGTGAGTGTGATGCTCACCACCTGCCCTGCACTTACCCTGTCCTGTTCCAACAGGCCTGGCAAAGACCTGCTTCATCAGGTGCATAAGTGGAGGTTCCAGTGGAGGGTCTAACTATATAGGATCATGAAAAGGAGGGTGTCCCAGTCAAGAGGAGGGCCAGAGTTGACCCATGATGTATGCTAGTGGGAAGGCAGTAGGTTTAGAGGATAAAATAAAAAAAGAACAAGCTAAAAAGTACTTAGAAAAATTAGATGTGTGCAAGTCACCAGGGCCTGATGAAATGCATCCTAGAATACATAAGGAGCTGATAGAGGAGGTTTCTGAGCCTTTAGCTATCATCTTTCAAAAATTCTGGAAGTCAGGAGATATTCCAGAAGACTGGAAAAGGGCAAACCTACTGCCCATCTATAAAAAGGGGAAAAAGAAGAACCCAGGAAACTACAGACTGTTCAATTTAACTTTTGGGTCAGGAAAGATAATGGAGCAAATAATTAAGGAATTAATCTGCAAACACTTGGAAGAAAATAAGGTGGTATGTAACAGCCAGCATGGATTTGTAAAGAGCAAATCATGCCAAACCAATCTGTCAGCTTTCTCTGATGGGATAAGGGAGAAGTGGTAGATGTGGTATACCTAGACTTTAGTAAGGCATTCAACACGGTCTCGCACGATCTTCTTATCAATAAACTAAGCAAATACAACTGAGATGGGGCCACTACAAGGTTGGTACATAACTGGCTGGATAACTGTTTTCAACGAGTAGTTATTAATGGTTCGCAGTCATGCTGTGAAAGAGCATAACAAGTGAGGTTCCTCAGGGATCTTTTGTGGGACCGGTTCTATTCAATATCTTCACCAACAATTGAAGATATTGGCATAGAGAGTACACTTATTAAGACTGCAGATGATATCAAGCTGGGAGGGGTTGCAACTGCTTTGAAGGATAGGGTCATAATTCAAAATGATCTGGACAATCTGGAAACATGGAAAAACTGGAAAAAAACTTAGCCCTAACTCCATTCTTAACACAAACACCTAAACCTAACTGTCAACCTAACCACTAACCCCAGCCCTAATTCTAGCCCTAAACATAGCCCGGCCCCTAACTGTATGGAAACACTAAGCCTAGCCCTTAACTAAACCCCTAACCTTAACTCCAAGCCTTAACTGAACTCTAACCCTAGCACCAACCATAATGCAAACTAAACCCCCGTGTGTGATTCCAACCTTTACCATAGCCCAACCCTGACTCTAACCCTAAGCCTAAACAATAACAATAACCCTACCCCTAAATATAACCACTAACCCTAACACCATACCATAATCTAAAGCCTAAAATTTACCCTAACCATAACCCTAACCCCTGATCCTAACCACAACCATAACACTTACCCTAAGCCTACCACCTATCTCTAACTCTAACCTTAAACCTACCTGCCAACCCTAAACCTCACCCAAATCTGCCTTAACACTAAAAATAATCCTAACACCCAACCCTAAACTTAACCCTAAAACAAACCCTGATCCAATCCTAACCCTAAACCAACTCTAATTCAGGTGATAACTCTAACCCTTAACCCTAAACCTCCCCTAACCCTATCTGTTAACCTAACCCTAACCCTATCCCTTAACCCCAACCCTAATCTTAACCCTAAGACTATCACTATCCTTAACACAACACAGTAACTCTTACCCTAGCCCCATTCCCTGACATTAACCCTCATCCTTTCCCCAAACCTAACCATAACCCCAAAACCTAGCCCTAAACCTAAACCTAGCCCTAGCCCTCACCCTAACACCTGAGACTAACTGTAACGATAACCCAAAACCCAACCCCCATCCTAAACCATAACCCTAACTCTAACACCTCTCTCTCTCTCACACACACTTCTAGCCTTGTGAAACCTTAAGGAGAAGCAAAGTGTTTACACAGGTAAGAAAACAAAGGACACATCTTCTGTTGGTTTAAACCAGTGTCATTCCACTGAAGCAGCCCAGATTTACACAAACTGTGGTTCCTATATGGCTTTTTCCATCTATTTTCGATGCCCCATCTCGTCTTTTTTCTCCAGCTCCTCATGCCTTCTGGGGGTATTAACTAAAACCTCATGGTACCCAGGTTTCTGTACAGAGAAATGATGGTCTGCAGACAATTGGTGGAACTGACTCCTGCAGCAGCTTCTACCAGCATGACACAGACATGCACATCCTGCCTGCATTTGCCATGGTCCAGAGCACTCCGCTGAGCAAATTAAATTGTCAGTTCTGAGCCTGTTGATTTCGATGGCAAGACATGAAACATACAAGTGGGGAAACTTCCCTTTGAGAACCTGGTGGAATGAGTTGCGGATTAAACATGATCCCAAAGGGCTCCTGCAGCACATTTAACTCCTGGCACCTTCCCTTCTCATTCTCCCTGCTCCAAGAAATGCCGCAAAGTCTATTGTCTGCCCCACTTTCCTCTGCCAGTGTAGTGGAAATGATAAAACAAGAGTGTGAGGGGCCGCTCTGTTGTTTCCCTGCTTAGCTCTCTGCTTTGCTGATTAACTGGGCCTTTTCCACTGGATGATTTGTGTGCCCTCCCAATGCCACGATTATTTATTTGTGTGGCATGTGCCATCTTCATATTGCAACAGCCTGGGAAGGGCACCACAATAGCAAGGAGAACCCTTCCCTGCAAGCAATCACACAAACTAGCACGTGTGCCTCCTGGCTTAATCAGATGAACATAAATGCAAGGGATCCAGATCACCCTGGATCAGTGCGTCTTCATGATTTCCACTCCTCCGCTTTGGGTGTCATCTGCAAAACTTTAGCAGTGATGTATGTATGTTTTCTATTGGCCTGGTCACAGCATGAGGTCAAGGACCAGGACCTGCAGGATCCCCTGGAAACACCCACTCAGGAATGATCTCCTGGCTACAGTAACAACAGAATTAAACTTTTCCGAATTCTCTACCCTCACCACCATCCCAGGCTTGAGCCTCTCATTTCCCTTGGGCTCCACTTCTCTGCCTTGCAGATCCCCAGGACTGCCCCTGTGTAGCCTGTCCCCTCACTCCAGCGGCCCTCACAGGTGTGAGAGCCAAGTTAGAGGAAAGGCAGTTCAGCTGCCCTCCTGTGTAGCCAGCCCCTGCCTGGGGGGTCTCTTAAACCTTTTTATTGTGGGTCCCAGGTGCCCCCCATGCCAACACCTAACCCCTTTACTCCAGGCCCCTCAGGATGAGGTGCAATTAATTACAGCACAGGGGGTACTGGCCCTATTTCCCCTTAAAGGGACTAGGATACCAGTGTGTCTAACTGGTATAATCTCCAGCTCGGGCAGACAAGCCTGCCCTAGTTTAGGTGGCACTTGCATTACTCAGAGTAGTGTTGCTGAGCAACATGGGCAGCAGGCTCGGCTGGGCACCCTGAGCACTTACTTAGTGTAACCAATGGGGTCCTAGTTAGAGAGGCTACGGAGCTACCTTAGTGTGCTAGGCTGATCTGAGCTAAGGCAGATACATCCACCCACACTGGGAACTGTATTCCCAACCCTACTGCAAACGGACCTAAAGAAAGGGAACAAGTCTGGGACAAACTGGAAAGCCAGAGCCCTGCCAGGCACTTCCTGTTTGGGTTAATGCTGCTGTTAGTGAGCCTGACAGTTCAGTGGCAGCCCTCAGTCCGAAGGAGCAGTGCTCTATTCCCCACTAGGTCACAAACAGCTGCATCTCCCTTGTAGGCTGCCTTGTGGCAGGGCCTATCTCGTGCTGTGCTCAGGAAAGGAACAACAATCTCATGGCTACCCTTGTCAGGGCAGGGATTTCTGCTACCAGGATGGAAGCAGTGATCCTAGGAGGAACTGCCTTGGAGCAGTGTCCCTCAGGGGCCTGTTATGGGACCGGTTTTGTTCAATATCTTCACCAGTTATTGAGATATTGGCATAGAAAGTACACTTATTAAGTTTGCAGATGATACCAAGCTGGGAGGGGTTGCAACTGCTTTGAAGGACAGGGTCATAATTCAAAATGACCTGGACAAATTGGAGAAATGGTCTGAGGTAAACAGGATGAAGTTTAATAAAGACAAATGCAAAGTGCTCCATTTGGGAAGGAACAAACAGTTTCACATGTACAGAATGGGAAGCGACTGTCTAGGAAGGAGTACTGGGGAAAGGGATCTAGGAGTTATAGTGGACCGCAAGCTAAATATGAGTCAACCGTGTGATGCTGTTGCAAAAAAAAAGCAAACATGATTCTGGGATGCATTAATAGGTGAGCTGTGAGCAAGACACGAGAAGTCATTCTTCCGCTCTACTCCATGCTGGTTAGGCCTCAGTTGCAGTATTGTGTCCAGTTCTGGGCACCACATTTCAAGAAATGTGGAGAAATTGGAAAGGGTCCAAAAAAGAGCAACAAGAATGATCAAAGGTCTAGAGAACTGACCTATGAAGAAAGGCTGAAAGAACTGGGCTTGTTTAGTTTGGAAAAGAGAAGATTGAGGGGGGACATGACAGTGGTTTTTCAGGTACCTAAACAGGTGCCATAAGGAGGAGGGAGAAAACTTGTTCTTCTTGGCCTCTGAGGATAGAACAAGAAGCAATGGGCTTAAACTGCAGCAAGGGAGGTTTAGGTTGGACATTAGAAAAAGTTCCTAACTTTCAGGGTGGTCAAACAGTGGAATAAATTGCCAAGGGAGGCTGTGGAATCTCCATCGCTGGAGATATTTAAGAACAGGTTAGATAGATGTCTATCAGGGATGGTCTAGACAGTACTTGGTCCTGCCATGAGAGCAGGGGGCTGGACTCAATGACCTCTGGAGGTCCCTTTTGGTCCTAGTATTCTATGATTCTATGACAATAAAGCTGTGTTCCTGCTCCCTGCCAGTGGGCTGCATCACGTCTATTGTCAACCTTCAGTTTGATGCAGAGCTAGTGCAGCCAGAATCACCAGTGGCAGCTGGGCTCATTGTTACATAATGTTGTGCCAGGATTGCTCTCTCTCCTGGCCAGATGCTGTGTGGAAACAGAGAACTGTTTTGCTGACAGTGCAGGGGAAACAAAAGGGGGCTAACCTTTGAATTCAAGCCAGGCAGCTGCCAGTGACAGTCTGCCATCTCCCAGCCCATCAATACCACCATGCACCACCACCTACATCTTCTTGCACACAAGGGTGCTCATGCAGTCACATAGCGGTAGCATGGATTTGGCATCAGAACACATAAAAATATACCTGGGTGGCTCACAAAAGCAGCCTTTGCTACTCGCAAATACACCATGCAGGAACACATCTGAAATGCAAACAGTGAACGGCTCTTCTCGGACCTGCCCTGCATCCACAGCACCGTGTGCTCCATTGGTTTGCACAAGAAGTGCTAGAGCATCTGGTAGGTAACGGGCCTGGTGCAGGCAGCAGTTGAAACAGCAGATGCCAGAGACTCTGTGTGAAACCAGCCCACAAGTTTACAGTTTCCCTGGTTCAGAGCTTGTCACTTCACTCCTTGCTCTTACAAACGTTATGTGCCCCAAGGCAAACAGGTGTACCAATGCCCACATGATTATCTTGCATTTAGCCAGGGGCCTCTGCTTTCCTTCCAGCCTCCGTCTGCACATTCCAGCTGAGTCTGAATACGAGCAGCACCCACCAGGGTACTCCGCTGTGCAGAGACCTTAGCAGGGTCTGCGCTGCGTGGCAGGCAATGGCTCATCCTGAGGAGTCCAAGCTTCTTACCATGTCACACGATGTGAACCCCCAGGAACCGACCCAAACAATGCACAATTTGCCACCATGCCATAGTCACCTGTTCAGTCAGCCAATCTGTGAGCAGAACAATACAGTGGGGTGTGGGTGACAAGCCACAAAGCATGTACAAAGTCAAGTCAAAGGAAGCAGTTGCAAGCAGCCCATAGGGCAGCTACTAATTGTCCAAACTCTTTAGGAAACCCTGGAGAAAACAGCCTGGGGCGTGAGGTGGGGTGAGGGTCCTCCAGCTAGGAGTGCATGGTCTGAGTTGCAGACTGGGACGAAGGGTTTGGGGGGCAGCAGGAGGGCTCTCCAGGCTGGAACACAGGGGTTTGGAGTGTGGGAGGAGGCTTAGCCTGGGCCACTAGTGGATGGGGGCGAATGGGTAAGTGCTCAGGATCCCAAGGCAATTTAAGATTACCTGGAAGCCCCAGACCCTTTTAAACTGCTCAGACAGGTATGGCAGGTAGAACCGCCCCCTCTTTCAGGGAGGCAAACCGCTGTGCTTTTGTGCCTTCCTTCAAACACCAGAGCCACAGACCCCAACCTTCCAAAAGGAGGTGGAAAAGGTGAGGTGATGGGAGAAATAATGTGGGATAGGGGGTTTGGCTGCTCCAATTTGCATAGTCGTCAGTGGTTTAGAAGAGAAAGAATTCTTTTTACAACTTAGTTCTTTAGGAGTTTTGTAGCTATCTGAAACTGATCAACAATTTTTGAAAATAATATCCTGTGTTACTTTGCCATTTGGTGCATGGTAAATGAAAAACTTTACCATAGAGCCTGTTTATTTGACTTTTCAGTTAGAGTTCGTTTTCCAGATAAGTGATTTCCATCAAGTTTTAGTAGTTGTTTGGCGGGGCGGGGGGGAGGGTTGTAGTTGAACCATTAAGCTGCAGCCCTTATGTTAATCTGGCCTTACCCTGGGGTATAAGGGAGCTAGCAAGGCCAGGACTGCAGAGGGAGAGTCCCAGAGAGGTAGAGAGATGTGTTAGTGTGTATCTTCACAAAACAAAAATGCAGTCCTGTAGCACCTTAAAGACTAACAATATTATTTACTAGGTTATGAGCTTTTGTGGGACAGACCCACTTCTTGGAAGGGGTGGCCCACAGGCACCAGCTAGGAAACAAACAGGCACCATGTGGCCTGCGCATCTCTGGAGTGGAGAGACGCCGCTGGGCCTAGCAGTTAGATGGGAGGTCAAATCACTGTTTGGGGGATTTCAGTGGGAGATGGTGGGAGGCAGCATCAAGGCAAGGGGTGAGGATTTCCAAGCCTTTCAGTGCTGTACCTCTCATGGGGACTTACAAATTACAAGCTCTGAAAATCCTGGTTACAGAATGGGGGATTAGGATATAGGTCTGTTGTATACAGACTGGTGGCAGGTTTGCAGGTTTGGCAATGGGCCTGGCATGGTGTGTATGGCTATTAGAAGGTATGCTCGGCTGTCCTGAATACACTGAGGTATTGAAAGGTATTGGGTATGGAATAATATGTTGTTTTGCTTTGAAAGCTAAGGGGTAGTAAATCTGCTGTAAATCCACTGGCGCCAGTGAAATTAGACGGAAAAATATCAAATGGTTTACATTGTTCCAGGACTCAGTCCCAGGGTTCCTCCCCACTGCCAGCCTCCTATCCTATCTCCTGCCCTCCTGCACACACACCCAGCCCTGATTTCCAGCAGCTCACTAACATATCCCAGCCCTCCCACACATTCCCCCAGCCTCCTGCACCTCTCTCACACTACCAGCCCACACTCTGAAGGACAGGGAGATCAGAACAAGGTGGGCACTTTTATAGAGCCATAACCACTCACTTGTAGGTGCGTGTTTTTAATTTTTACCTCTTTTTGCTATAATAAGGCAGTGTATGGTTTAAATGGGAGCTCAGTGAACTTAATGCCATTTTGGATGCTTGCACAGCATAGTTTTCATGGATTGCCATTGAACTTGCTTAACTCCAAGCAGTTTAGCAGGTGTCTTGTATTTCACAAAGGGAAATATGGTCATCCTAGACCTGTTGCTTCGCCGTAGTTTCCCTCTATCACCATCTGTCAGTGTTGTCCAAGTAAAGAATGAATTCTTCAGAAGAGTGTGTTACTAGGTGCACGCACAACACCCAGCATAACAGGCCCTACTCGTGTCTGGGACCTCTGGGTGCAATGGTAATACTGCTAATAATAAAGAGGACAACTGGAATTGCTTCATCTGGGCTCTGCTTACTGAAGTCTCTGAGCACCTTGCAATCATCCAGACATGAATTCTTACAGCACCACTGCTTGGTAAGGATGCCTTATCACCCCGTTTGCAGGGATGGGAGGGGTGACAGGGAGTCTGGGATAAATGCATAAAGGGGGTTGCAATGTCTAACTCCTGGGGGCCCAGCAGCAACCCACTGCTCTGCCTTAAGCACACAGACTTCCTGTGCAAGGCCTGGCAAGGTCTAGAACTTATTTCATAGAACTGGAAGGGACCATCAGAGGTCATTGAATCCAGTCCCCTGCACTCAGAGCAGGACCTACCATCCCTGACAGATTTTTTTAATCTATTTGCCTCAGATCCCTAAATGGCCCATGCAGGTATTGGACTCACAAGCTTAGGTTTAGCAAGTCAGTGTTCAAACCACTGAGCTATCCCTCCCCACAAGCTAATGAGGTGATTCCAGGAGCCAGCTAGCTGAGTGGGGAGTCTCCTGAGCTAGCCAGGAGTGAAATAAAGAGGGAAGGGGTGGGGCTTGGGTCAGCAAAGGGACTTGAATGATAAACTCCCACTGATCTGGACCAGAGAAAGCTATTGACCTGCCCTCCTGAACCTTGCCTCTAATCGCCGGGACTGACGATGCTGCCTGAAACTGATCTGCAGGGACCAGGTGGGGGTGGGCTTATCTTCTATTCAACCAACTTGTGTTGGTGAGAGACCAGCTTTGAAGCCATGCCACTCTTCCAAGGGTCATGGCATCTGTCTGTCTCACCAACAGACACGGGTTCAATAAAAGAGGAACCAATAAAAGAGGAACCTCTCCCACCTTTTCCCTCCTGTCTCCGGGGATCCATGCTGCCTACGACAAATCTGGTCACTCAGGCACCCAGGGCCAAGCCAGAGGGAGATGCCTGTTACGGACTGGGATATGGCAGCTAGCAGCTTATGCACCTTTTTCAAGCCAGGCAGAGCAGGGATTCAAAGTAGGGTCCCCTGCACCCTGGAGATGTACCCATACCACTGGGCTCTTGGCAGACTCGGATACCCTCAGCCCAGCTGATCTGGAACTGGGGCTTGAATGCCACTCTCTCACATTAGTGGCCACCTAAGCTCTGCAGCCCCACCCCAATATCTGTGGCATACAGGTTTGGGTGCTTGATAATTCTTCTTCCTTTGAATGGGTACCTTCTTCTACAAAGTCCAGTCCCCCTACATCTCCACCCCAGAAGTTAGAGAGGTGCTATTCAGAATCCAGTCTCCACCCTGGAGGTCTTGACTATGGAAGGGTTACTTTTGAAACAGCTGCTCATCTTTCTGCCTGTACAATGGGAATCCTTTGGGCTGGGTCGTTGATCTGGTCATTTTAGAACCAGGCTGAACAAAATGCTAGAGGATATGGACAGATCAGCGCTGGGCAGAAGGAGATGGACAGGGACCAGCCAGCTGCATTAGGGGTCTCTTCTCTTCTTTGACTTGGCTTAGTAAGGGTGCTACCAGCTGCAGACACAAGTGGCAACAGACAGACCGTTTTGAAGCTGAGGGCTGAGTTTCCCCAGGTGATGACTGGCCTCCTGGCCCAGAGAAATCTTTTGTTTTACTCCTCACTCTCTGGATTGTAAACAAGGAAATGATAGATTTGGGGAGGCAAAATTGTCTGCCACTTTTGTAGAGTGCATTGCTTTGAAGCTCAGTGCTTTCATAAGCCTCCAGGTCTGAATGCTCCACATGTCTTTTGGGAAATGGACAATCTCAGGGTCTCTAATTACTAGTAAAACAGCTGGCCGGCCTGCTATATAACCAGAAAGGCTTCTAGGTGTTTGCCCAACATTCACATTCATCATAGCGCATTTCATTAGGGACCAAGAAAAGGGATTTCTTTATTCATAAAAATTTGTTACAGGCGTTGCCTCTTTCCTTTCAAAGGAGTCCTACCATGGGACTGAGACACTGGAACAGCCAGATGGGGACAGCCTCTTGGCCCCTTTCTGCGTCTCCTTCCACATCACTGCTGATTTAATGGGAGAATTGGAGTATTGGGGGAGGGCAGAGCAAGGGCCATGTCATCCATTCATTATTGATCTGCTGTCTGTGATTCAGCATCAAGTGCATGTAGTCACTGCCACAACTTCTCACCCTGAGAAGAGATGTTGTTTTCACATAAACACTTATTGTCTAGCCCCATATACACCTCTTATCTGTCCACTTATCCACCCACGAGGGTTTAAGATACCTATCTAGCTGTCTGGTTACCCTGGCATTTCTAACCTGACGTTCTATCCTCGTGGCTCGTTCTCCCTATGTATTTCTAACACATCTAGATGTCGCCTATCCAGTCTAATCTATCCCGATACTATTGAAGAGCCCATCATTGTGGTATCAGGCTGTAGTATGTCACAGTACTTTCTGTCTGAAGTTCTCAAAGAGATTTACAAATTGTTAGTGATCTCACTGACTGCCTTTCATTCCTCATTCTGAGTGAACTTTACAAGAGTGGCTCTGGGGCACAGAGAAAAGCCTCCAGCTCCCATTTCCTATGCGTTCATGCACCAGACATGGCTTTCCCCTTCCACCCTACAATAAAGAGGCAAGAGAAGAAGGTGGCTGCAGAGAGGAGGCTGCTGCTGACACAGCTCCCTTAGCAATCAATGCCCAGCATTAAATAGGCAGTATGGAGAGGGTGGGCATGACAGTTTGTCTAGGTGTATGTGGGGTGGGTGGATTTGAAAAAAAAGGTCTTCTCAAGCTTTGTGCAAAGGAGCAAGAGTTTTATTCTGACCTGCTGCCTTGGCAGGGGCTTGTGGTCTGCCACTACTTTTGCTGTCTTCAGGTGAAGTATATTTCCATTCTGCTGAGTGCAATACAGCTGTGCTGGAGCCAGCTCAGTGGCATCTGGATGAGCTTGTCACTCACAGGTTTAGTTCAGCCAGTGGGTCAATGCCTTCTAACCATTGAGCTGACCACTCTCCATGAGAGTGACAGTGACAGAAGGAGAGTGGCACTTCCTGGAAATGCTGATGTGAGTAATGCATCCACTTTGCAATGTAATGCAATGACCCAATGGCCACTTTGCAGCAATGGGCGCCAGGTCTGGCCAGGCCAGACAGGCAAATTTGGCAAAGGGCTTTTGAGGGCCAGGCTTAGCTGTTGGGGAAAGTTTAGTCTTGGCTTTGGTGCCTGGCAGCCAGCAGCAAGGCCTGAAACTGAACCCCACCATGAAAGCCAGAGTCTGGCCAGGGTAGTCAAGAATTCCAGCAGGAAAAACTGGGAGGGCTGGAATCAGAGCTAGAGGCTATAGTGGCTAACTAGTGCATTTCCCTTTCCAATCCCTGCTGCCTACACCCAATGAGACTGGCACCCATTAAAGCTTCTTCGTTATGAGCCCTACCTTGAGGCACCTAACTCTCTTTGAAAATCTTGCCCTAAGTGACTCAGGGAACATCTACACCCACTGTGGAAGGGAGTATCAGAGCTGCCCATCTGACAGGACTTGTACAGCTGTGGGTGGCAAAAATAGTAGTGTCAGTATTCAGATGTAGGATCTGAGACCCTCCCTGACAGCCAGTTTTCAAAGCCTTGGGTCCCTCATAAGCCTGGACATCTCCGTTGCTATTTTAGCCTTGCTTTGTGAGTCTGAGGCAGTCAAATCAAACTCTGATGCTGGCTGGTTGAGGGTCTTTCTTGCTGTGTAGGTAGTCCCACTGGCTACATACCAGTTTCAAAAGTGACAGACCATTAGGAACCTAAAAGTTGTTGAAAATCAAAAACATTTAAGCACCTAACTACCTGAGGATATGGGCCTGATTCCCATTTGAAAAAGGTGATTTTGTGAGTTTGTCAAAAGCCCCCAAGACCTCCTAAATCCTTAAAAACCTGCAATCCTGAAGAGACCAATCCCTGAATGCCTTTCAACAACATCTGAACCAAAGGCCATGTCTACACTAGCCCCAAACTGCGAAATTGCCATGCAAATGGCCATTTTGAAGTTTACTAATGAAGCACTGAAATACATATTCAGCGCTTCATTAGCATGCGGGCAGCCGCCCGCAGCACTTCAAAATTGATGCGCCTCGCTGCCGCGCGGCTTGTCCCAAGAGGAATCCTTTTGAAGGGACCCCCGCCTACTTCGAAGTCCCCTTATTGCCATTTGCTCATAGGAATAAGGGGACTTTGAAGTAGGCAGGGTCCTTTCGAAACGGAGCCCCGTCAGGATGAGCTGCACGGCGGCGAGGCCCATCAATTTCGAAGTGCCGCAGCCGCCCGCTTGCTAATGAGGAGCTGAATATGTATTTCAGTGCTTCATTAGTAAACTTCAAAATGGCCATTTGCATGGCAATTTTGAAGTTTGGGGCTGGGGTAGACACGGCCAAAAAGAGGCATAAACAATGCTCCTGCTCTCCATATTGTTTTATCAGTGCATTGTGGACTCCCTCATCCATTGCTGTCCCATTGTGTTTTGCTCCCCATCTCACATCCACCTTATAACAAATAAAAGATCGTTTGCTCTCTTTCCTGGGCTACTTAACTTGCAGGCTGGCTGCTTGGAGGTGGTAAGGCAAGGGAAGAGAAATCAACTGCTTTGACCTACACCTGTCACTTCTCTGTACATGTTACAGCTGCCTCCCATAAACCCCTCACACAAACTGTGCAGGAAAGATCTAATCACCAGGGCAGTGACTCTCTTTTGTTTGACGCTTGCTGGCAGACAGGGCTCCTCTTAATTTATTACAGTGTCATCAAAAGGGAAAAAGTTTGCTCCATGGAGCATCAAATGGCCTTTTTAAACTACAATAAAAGTGAGGATCTAATTACCATCTAAGTCAAAAATTTAAGCCTTGTTTGGCCCACATAGAACTAGGCTTATTTCGATAGAAGTGGGATCAGAACCTCAGAGATGGGCCTGACCTAGAATAACAGCTACAAACAGTCCTCAATGGGGGCAGTCATCTTGGTTTGAGAACCCAGGTGTTGGCCAGGTTGTTAGGGGCTATGAGTGTTGCAATCCTCATTCTACTGCTATTTGGGTGTGGTGGAAGTGAATTCATCTCTTTGTAACTCAGTTTCCCACTTTGTAAAATGGGAGAAGTGGTTTGAAACGTCCTCTGCAAAGCAATTGGAGAGCTGTGGATGAAAATTCCCATGTAGGAGTTATGTATCATTCTTCAACAACACAATAGCCGCGTCTACACGCGCCGAGCGCTATTTTGAAGTTGAAATCGACGTAAGGCGGCGAGACGTCGACGTCACTATCCTCATGAGGAGATGGGAATACCGCCCTACTTCGACGTTGAACGTCGAAGTAGGGCACATGTAGACGATCCGCGTCCTGCAACATCGAAGTAGTGGGGTCCTCCATGGCAGCCATCAGCTGAGGGGTTGAGAGACACTCTCTCCAGCCCCTGAGCTCTGTGGTCGCCGTGTGCAGCAGCCCCTTAAAACTCCCCTCCCCCTTATTTCCTGTGCAGGAAGCTGAGAGGTCGTGCAGGCTGCAGCACAGCCACGTGCCCAGCCTGCACGTCCCTCCGCAGCCCCAAGCCAGCACCCTGCACCCCATGGCAGCCAGCCAGCCCCCCAAGCGCCCACAGGGCACCCCCGCCAAGGGGACTCAGGGCTCCCAGCCTGCCAGCCAGAGGGGAAAGAGGCAGTGGGGCCCCTCCTGGACAGAGGCCAAAATCCGGGACCTGCTGGGGCTCTGGGGTGAGGAGGAGGTGCTCCAGGTAATGGGGAGCAAGAGGTGGAACGCGGATGCATTCGCTCGGCTGGCCGAGGGCCTGGCTGCCTGGGGGTCACCCTGCCTGCATTCCTGACCACATCAGGAGTAAGGTAAAGGAGCTGTGGCAGGGTTACACCTGGGCCCAGGACACGGCCAGCCAATCTGGGGCCACCCCCGCTGCTTGCCCCTTTTACAGGGAGCTCAGGGAAATCCTGGGCCCCTGGTACACCTCCTTCCCCGCCCCCAGCCACCCTTGACACATCGGCCGACGAGCCCCAGCAGGCCCCGGAGACCGATTCTGCCCCGGAGGCCAGCCCTGCACCCCAGGGGTCCCCCCAGGAGCCCACCCCTGGGACACCGGAGGAGGAGGGGGCCTCCAGCGATGGGGGGGGGGCTCCAGATTGCCCTCCCCTCCCACAGCTCCAGCAGGGCGTCCACCCGATGGCTGTTCCCCGACCGTGGGAGCGGAGTGTCAGGTATGTACCCCCCTTGTGCACACCCCCGGGGTTAAGGGGCGGGGACAAGAGACATGACCAGGGCCCTCCACACATCCAGATGACCATGTCCCCGAGGACAGCAGTGGCATGTCCCTCAGAAGAGTCCATCAGCCCCTCCCCCGCCAGCAGGACAGCGCCATGCCCCATCCCTGGGGATCGGGGGAGTGGAACCTAGGGTCCCGGCGGGGCGGGGTTGGACACCCAGCAGGAGCAGCAGCAGCATCTCTGGGGGGATGGGGATGGGGAACCAGCAGCAGAGGGGTGGGGGGGAGAAAGTCCACGGGTCACGGCCCCAACTGTCTCCACTCTTTTTCCCCGCCTCTGTTCCGCAGCTGCACCATCAGAGGGCACAGAGAGCACCGGCGCACCGTCTGTGGTCCTGGAGAGCCCACCGGGGCCATCCCACCAAGGCAGCCCCTCGGCAGAGCACGGACCAGCCCCAGGATGAGCCTGACAGCGGCAGAGCCATCTGCGGGCATCCACGGACCCCCAGCTGCTCGCCACCCTCCAGCGTCGGCTGGAGGTGTCCAAGTGGTGCCTGCAGGGGGAGGAGCAGCGGCTTCACCTCCAGGAGTAAGCGCTGGCCTGGCGCCAGGAGGCTTGGGGGGTCTTCATGCGCACGTTCGATGCCATCATGCAGCACTTGGCCCCCCCTGCCACTCCGCCCACCGCTCCGCCCGCCGCTCCGCCTGCCATCCCTCCACCATGGGCCGTCCTGGGGCCTGCCACTGAGGGGGACCGTGGGCCTCCAGACACCGCCCAGCCCTATCTGCCAGTTCTCCCAGCCCCTCGCAGCCTCGACCAGGCCTCCGGCCGAGACGTACGTCGCGCCCCGCCCCCAACACCAGGCGCAGGACAATAGGGGTGCGTGGCCGAGGACGTTGCCCCCCAAGGCTCCCTCCTTTTGACTCATTCCCCCCATCTTTATGTAAATAGTTTTTTGTTCTACCCGTTTTGTACCTGCCCCCCAGTACATAGTTCCCCCCTTCTTCTTCTGTTTTCATATTAATAATACAAGGTTGCAGGGTTTTGTTTAAAAAAAAAATTCCATTTTTTTATTGCACAGAAGTGTGTGGGGGGGGGTGTGCTCTCTGGTTCTCTGTGGTGTGGGCGTGGGGGCAGGGAGTGTTGTGGAGGATGGGGGGATGCAGTGGGTGGCTCACCCACAGCTGGCCCTGCCAGCGTTCACCCCGTAGCCTGGTCAAAATGGGCCCTCAGGGCCTCCCGGGCCCGGATCCCCTCAGGGTTGACCTGGCGACTGGGGGCAGCGGGTGGCTGGACGTCGGCCCTGCCGGCCTTCACAGCCCAGCCCTGGAAGAAGGCCTGTCCCTTGCTCTCCACCAGGTTGTGGAGTGCGCTGCACGCGCCCACAACCTGGGGGATGTTAGTGAGGCCTGCATCCAGGCGGGTGAGGGGACACCTCCAGCGCCCTTTGAGGCGGCCAAAAATGCGCTTGACCAGCTGGCGTGCATGGTTCAAGTGCGTGTTGAACTGCTCCTGGCTGGCTGTGACATGGCCCGTGTAAGGGTGCATGAGCCAGGGCCGGAGGGGGTGCGCCGCGTCAGCGACAACGCAGAGGGGCATGGTGCTGTCCCGCACAGGGATCTCCCGCTGGGGGATGTAGGTCCCCGCCTCCAGCTGGTGGCACAGGCCTGAATTTCTGAACACCCGGGCATCATGGGTGCATAATTGTCCAAGAGGCGGCCCCAGCTGTCCACCAAGGCCTGGAGGACCATGGAATAGTATCCCTTCCTATTGAGGAAGCGTCCTCCCCTTTGCTCTGGGGCACAGATGGGGCTATGGGTCCCATCCAGAGCCCCCAAAGCAATTTGGGAAGCCCAGGTGGGCAAACCCTGCAATGGAAGCATCCGGGTTCCCAAGCCGCACGAGCCTGTGGAGGAGCAGGGCATTGATTGTGCGGACGACCTGCAGGGGAAGGACATGAGAGAGCACCGGTGAGGGGTGTGCAGGGTGTGTCTGGCCCTACCCCCCCGGGCTCCCCCCCCGGGCTCCCCCCCAGGCTCCCCCCTCTCCCCCCCAGGCTCTCCCCCCTCCCCCTAGGTCCTCTTCCCTCCATGAGGACAGCCCCGATAGTGGCCTTGCCCACGCCGAACTGCTGCCCTACGGATCGGTAGCTGTCTGGAGTGACCAGCTTCCAGACAGCGATGCCGACCCTTTTCTCAACGGTGAGGGCACGTCGCATGGGGGTATCCTGGTGCCGTAAGGCAGGGGTGAGCCACTGGCCGAGCTCCAGGAATGTCTGCCGGCTCATTTGGAAGTTCCAGAGCCAGCGGTCATTGTCCCACTCACCAAGCACCGGCCACTCCCACCAGTCGATGCTCGTGGGGTATCTCCACAGCCGGCGGCGTGTGCAGTGGGAGGCGGTGGGGGGCTGGGAAGGCAACAAGGTCTGGGGCTGCTTCCTCATCCCCCGAGGACAGCTCATCTTCCTCAAATAAAAGATGGTCAGCTGCCTCCTGCATGGCACTGAGCAGGGCAACCACTGCTCCTCCAGGGGCGGGTGTGTGGACCTCTGGCTGCTGCTGCTGCTGCTGGGGGTCCATGCTGCTTACACAGGATGTGTGTGCCTGTGGCTCTGCAGACTGCGTGCTGTGCAGGCTGAGTGTGTCTGGGAGGGGCCCTTTAAGGGAGTGGCTTGCTGTTGCCCTGGAAGGGCTAGTTCGCCCTGTGACCCTGTCTGCAGCTGTTCCTGGCACCCTTATTTCGATTTGGGCCGCTTTGGTGTGTAGACGCTCCCCTGCAGTGCCTGCTTTGATGTAGTGCTGTCCAACGTCGACGTTGAACGTCGACGGCACAAGCCCTGGAGGATGTGTAGACGCTATTCATTGAAATAGCTTATTTCGATTTCGCTACATAAGCTATTTCTATGTAGCATCCCAGTGCAGACGTAGCTAATGGGCTTAAGTAAACCCAACAGATCAAACATCCTGATACTTTGGTGTATCCAGAATGTGGATCCAAATTCAAGCTTCTAGTCTGAGGGGCACTACCCCACTTCTGGCTTTAAATAGGGAGATTTGACTATTGGCTAAATCAAACTGGATTGAATTTCCAGGAAAATTTTGGCTGCAGTGGTATCAAAGGGTGAGAGCAGGATGTAACTCCCAATATGACAAGTACCAGAGACAAATAGTCAACTAAATCTTCCTACTCAGGGCTTTGTCAAGCCTCTTGGGAAGGAGATTTTACCGCCTCATTCACTGGAGATTCAGTGGGACCTTGATCTCAGTTGAGGCCCAAGTGTTATTGTCGTATAAATAATAAGACACTCAGCTCAAGATGTGGCATTTTTTGGGTCAAGCTCTACTCCTAGCTGTGTTTTATTTTTAAGACAAACTCTATTCAGTGCCTGTGCTTATTTCTTTTTTCCTCCTGTTGCAAAAAATACTGTTGAATGGAACTTAATTATCCTAACAGGCAGCAGCAACGACACAAAGAGAGGCACTTCATGCCCTGAGCTGAATGAATTTGAGGTGAATGCTTTTTCCATTAAAAACTGCAGGCCCCCAGCTTCCTGCTGTTGTCAGCAGCCATCTTGCTGGAGGACGAAGTGTCGTTTCTGACAGGGGCACTCGGCATGCTGCTGTAACAGCTCACCAAGCAGGGTGAAAGATGGCACAGCAAGCGGGGGAAAGGCACACAAAGAGCCTCATGGCACTGCTGCTGATGAAAAGCCAGACTCCAGTGTTCCCTTAAAGGCCCTAAAATTGCAGGAGATATTGGGAGAGACTGCTGGCTGGACTGTGTGAAGAACCACGTGCTGCCCCATTCAGTGCTTACTCCCAGTCTTGTGGGCTGGGCAGCTATAGTTCAAAATCCAAAGCATGTGAGCCTCTGCGTAATTTTAAGCAGATTCAGTCCAGTTCAGTGAAGGAGCATGTTTTATACAGCGCTCTCTTTGGGAAGCAGTGGGACTTGGGCTCTAAACTGCCATCAGGGCCTTTGAAAATTTCCCTTGCCCTGCCTGAAACGTAACAAACATGTTTACAACTAGTTTCCTGTTTGATAGGAGTCAGTGCATAAGAATAAATGATTTAGCTGGGGCTGATCCTGCTTTAGGCAGGGGGGCTGGACTCAATGACCTCTTGAGGTCACTTCCCGCCCCGGGATTCTAGGATTCTAAAGCCACCTGCTGGGGAATCACAGAGATCGGTTGCTGCTTCCCAGGCATGACTAACTCCTCCCAGTCCCAACCCACAGTCGTATTTTACAGCCCATAAAGGGTGTGTGGAGGAGAGGGGAGAGTGAAGAGGCATGATCCAAGCTTTTTCACACATGTTGCCTTCCATCCCATGCATCTGTGCCCCCTGGGCACCTACTAGCCCTGCGTGGTGTGTGTATTGGAGGTTATAACGGAATATAAAGTTAACAGGTGCAGTGCTGCAGAGGGAAGCAGAATCTGTCCTTTTAAATGATGACAGTCCAAAATTCAGAACACTTAGGTCTGTCTGATCCTTTGACTCCCAGTTCCCTCCCATCCAAGGGGCCCATATTTGAGGTGGGGGAGAAGGGGACATGTTTCTGGCATGATCAGCATGCATATCTCTGTTCAGCTGAGCCTCAGCTAGAAGCAGGAAGTGGTGGGGATCATCCAGAAAAAGAAATCCTCATGCTATCTCCAGCCAGTGTGGAGTTTAGAGATCATCAACTTGTCAGTCCTTAGCCTGCCAGCTCCTTCCTGAGTGTTTAGGCAATAAGTGGTGGCACCTCCTGGATGCTATCCAAAGCAATAATAACTAGAGGTGGCTTCATGAGGCAAATTCCCCTCTGGATCTGAACTGAAAGTACCTTTGGATTTGGCCGGATGCGAGCAGTCCTGAACCTGGGGTCCAAATGTTGCAACATGAATCCAGGCTCCCTGTTTTAGATTCATCTCTGAACTAGACTCCAGCAAAGCTTGTGAACCAAACTATCCCAGCAAGCCTACTTGGCTCATCCTCCTAGTTATCTTAAAACAGCTTTGTCGTTCTCATATGCAGCTGTGCAATTTGCCAGAGGGCTCATCTCACTACCCACATTGCCTGCTGTGTAGCTAGCTGGAGTTTCACAGCCTGTGTGGTCTGCTGGAATGGGGAGCCAGAAAGTCCCAAGACTACTCCACGTTCAGTAAATGTGTTATTTTTACACTCCAATTTGCATGAAATATTTAGAAACCTATTATGCAAATTCCACTTTTTTTGCCAACTTTACTCATCATTGTTTTTTTACATTGATTATCTCCACCAGTTGTGCTTTTTGTGCAATTAAGAATTTTCCACATAGCAGGAGCTTGGGTCCCTTTGAACATTAGCTGGGCAGAGAGAGCTGGAAATTGATCCATTTTATAAAGTAACACAGAGGAAATGGACATGCTTCCAACTTGGCCAGAAGAGAAAACTTCTAGGGCAGGGATTCCCAACCTATGGGTTAGTTCCCAAATATGGGTTGCCATTAGATTTTTGTAAGGGTCACAATTTGGGTAGCTCCAAGCCACATGTGGCTCTTTAAGGAGCCATTTACAGCTCCTGCCACTGGCACTCCTCAGTCCTCCACCTCCCAGTCCCCGCCCTGCTACACTGAAATGGAACTGATTGTAATTGGTTTAACGGCCAGCAGGAGGGAGCTGGCCATTGAACCAATTTAACTGAGCCCCATTTCAGTGCTGCAGGCATACTGCAGGTGGGGGAAGGGAGTAGGAGGGCTGGGGGGAGGCAAGTGGAGGAGGTGGTGGTGGCCCACCGCAGGAGCAGCAGAGACAGAAGTGGTGCTCATGTGAGGTAGGCCAGGGGGAGGGCATTTTGGGGCTGCAAGGGGTTTAAGCCTGGAGGCAGGGGTGGAAGTTTGGGCATGTGAGGAGTATAAACCTGGGGGTTGGGATGGGGTCGAATCAAAATCTATAAAAAAATTTCCCTGGGGAAGAACCTCCACTTGTCCCCAGTTTTGAATCGTCTTGGGTCACAAAGTCTTATTGAATTGTCAAAATGGGTAGCTGTCTCAAGAAGATTGGGAACCACTGCTCTAGGGGGCACAGAATGGGTGGAAACAAGAGGCTACCTTAGCTAGAGTACACATTGCCAAGGGGTATTGATGGCACTGACTTCAAGAAAAATGAGATCCAGAGCACTCCCCAGCCTTCCCATTCTGCTCCTCCCCTGAACCACAGCCCCACCTCCCCTAAGCATGGCAACTGGTTTCAGAGCTAGGATAAATGGAGCACTTCACAACTGTCAGGATGGTTGTTTCAGGCTCTCGGAAGACTCATGCAGATGAAAACCTGCCCAAACATAGCTGTCCACCTTTGCATCCAGGATGGCTAGAAACAATTTTTTAAGCTGTTTGTGATCTCATCTTAGATCCCAGGGTCTTCAGGTTAATTCCTGGAGTACCTATGCCTCAATTTGACCCTGAATATCAACAGTTATGTCTCAAATCATAAGCTAACAAAGCCAGGTAGTGAAGCAGGAAAAAACATACCCCACAGGCAGATTATCTAGTAGATGTCTAGCGGAGGGTTAGAATTCTTCTGAAGCTGTGGCACTGACAGCTATTGAACAGGTGATCAGATAGCAAGTGGCAAGAGGCCCCATATAAGACAAAGCTCCAAATATTGGGACCATCCCTATGAAACTGGAGGTCACGTTACCCAGCTATGGAGGACTGAAGGTTGGACTCTCTGGTGCACTGCTCTGCTCCAGCCTAGCCATTCTCCTATCTCCACATGCAGAGCAGCAGCAGAAAGGAGAGAATCAAAGCACAGGCAAGTGACACCAAGACCCACAGGCTACGACTACACTATGAGACAAATTCGAATTTAAGGCAGTTAGTTCTCTATTGCCACGTTAATACCATTCACTGTAAATACCATTAGCTCGATTTAGGGAGCATATCGTTGGAACTGGCTGGGTATAGTATCAAGTTTGAATTTAAAAGTTTGAGAAAAGGCCAGTGTGGAAGCGCCACATCTTAAAATCGAAGTCCTTAGCCTCCAGAGGTGTCCTGTGTGTAACCCACAATGCCCCTCAGTGCTCCACTCTGACTGCTGCTCTCCAGGGCTACGTCTACACGTGAAGCCTACATCGAAGTAGCCTATTTCGATGTGGCGACATCGAAATAGGCTATTTCGATGAATAGCGTCTACACGTCCTCCAGGGCCGGCAACGTCGATGCAGCCCAACATTGAAATAGGTGCAGCGAGGGAAATTCTACACGCCCAATTAGCACACATCGAAATAGGGATGCCAGGCACAGCTGCACACAGGGTCACTGGGCGGACTAGCGCTTCCGGGGCAACAGCGAGCCGCTCCCTTAAAGGGCCCCTCCCAGACACACTCAGCCTGCACAGCACGCGGTCTGAGGAGCCATAGGCACGCAGACCCTGGGCGCCGCAGTCATGGACCCCCAGCAGCAGCAGCAGCAGCAGCAGCAGCTAGAGGTCCACCCAGCTGAGCACCTCCTTGCCCCAGAGGAGGAGATGCCCCCAGGGCAGCAGGGCTCAACCCCTACCCCTGCAGCACCCCGCCCCCCACCCCGCCTCACACGCCGGCGGCTGTGGAGCTACCCCACCAGCACCGGCTGGTGCTTGGGGAGTGGGACGAGTTGGAGTCAGGAACTTCAGGATGAGCCAGCAGACATTTATGGAGCTGTGCCAGTGGCTCACCCCCCGCACTCAGGCACCAGGACACCGCCATGCGGCGTGCCCTCACAGTGCAGAAACGGGTCGGCATCGCTGTCTGGAAGCTGGCCGCTCCAGACAGCTACCGATCCGTGGGCCAGCAGTTTGGTGTCGGCAAGGCCACCGTCGGGGCTGTCTTCATGGAGGTAAGAAAACCCACGGGGGGAGAGCAGAGCAGGGCAGGGGGGCCAGGGCAGGGCAGGGGGGCCAGGGCAGGGCAGGGCAGGGCAGGGCAGGGCCACGCACACCCTGCTCACCCCTCATTGGGGCTGTCCCATGTGCTTTCTCTGCAGGTTGTGCGTGCCATCAACACCATGCTCCTGCACAGGCTCGTGAGGCTGGGGGACCCAGATGCCACCATCGCCGCCTTTGCCACCCTGGGCTTCCCCAACTGCTTCGGGGCTCTGGATGGGACTCACATCCCCATCCGCACCCCGCATCACAGTGGAGGATGATACCTGAATCGAAAGGGCTACCATTCTGTCGTCCTCCAGGCCTTGGTGGACAGCCGGGGACGTTTCTAGGACATTTATGTGGGCTGGCCTGGCAGCACCCACGACGCCCGGGTTTTCCAGAACTTGGGCCTGTGCCGCCGGCTGGAAGCGGGGACCTACATCCCCCAGCGGGAGATCCCTCTGGGGGACACCACCATGCCCTTCTGCGTCATCGCAGATGCGGCCTACCCCCTCCAGCCGTGGCTCATGCACCCCTACACGGGCCATCTCTCCGCTAGCCAGGAGCGCTTCAACGAGCGCCTGAACCACGCGCGCCAGGCAGTGGAGCGCTCATTTGGCCGCCTCAAGGAACGCTGGAGATGTCTCCTGACCCGCCTGGATGCAGGCCCCAACAACATCCCCCAGATTGTGGGTGCCTGCTGCGCCCTGCACAATTTGGTCGAGAGCAAGGGGGAGATCTTTTTCCAGGGCTGGGCTGCGGAGGCTGCCAGGGCACACGTCCAGCCACCTGCTGCCCCCAGTCGGCAGGTGGACCCCGAGGGGACCCGGGTCCGGGCGGGCCCACTTTGATGAACAGGCTGCGGGGTGAACTCTGCCCAGGCCCCCTACTGCCCGCCCCTTCCTCCCCCACACTCCTGCCCCAACGCCTACACCATGGAGCACCCCACCGCAACCCCCTCCCACTTGTCCTGGACAAATGACAGCACGCACTTGTGGCTGAACGTAAACTTTTTTTTTTTCTTTCCGAACCTTTTTTTTTTTAACTGTAAATAAATATTTGAACCACAAACCAAAAACTATGTACAAATGTTGAACAAAAGCAATATGTACAAAAATAAAACAATACAAAGAAACAACTGTCTGCAATAATAAAAAGAAAACCAGGGAGGATAAAGGGGAGAACTATTTACATGGGGGGGACGGGGCAAACTGGGGGCCGAAAACAAGAGGGTCCAACTATACACAAGGGGGGGGGGCCACGTCCCGGGCCCCTCGCCCCTATAGCCCGGCACTGGGCGTTGGCGGCCGGGAGCCCCGCCGCGGTCACAACCTGGTCTGTGGCTGGGTGGGAGCGGGCTGGACTGGAAGGTACGGTGGCCGGCGAGTGTCAGGTGGCTCCAGGGGTCCCTCAGCGCTCCGGCCCTCGCCGGTGGGTGGCGGGGTGACGGCGGACGGGACGGCGACGGGCGGAGCAGCTGGTGGTGGGGCTGCAGGAGCAGGCAGGGCGGGCGATGTTGCAGCCGGTGTGGCATGGGGGGCCAGGTAGTCCACCAAGCGGTTAAATGTCTCCATGTAGGCCCCCCATGCCTCCTGGCGCCAGGCCAGCGCCTGCTCCTGCAGCTGGAGGTGCTGCTCCGCGACCTCCAGCTGCCGACGGTGGATGGCCAGCAGCTGGGGGTCCGTCACCGTCAGCGGTTGGTGGCGCGGGGTCCGCCGTCTAGCCCGCCGTGGGGCCGGTCGGTCCTCGGCCGAGGGGCTGCCCTGGAGCGATGCTGCTGTGATGGATGGGGTTCAGGGCCCTGCACCCCGTCCCCTGGTGGGCGCGACTCTCACTTCACCCCGCAGGGTCTGAGAGCAGGAGAGGTTTCTTAGGCCACAGATGCCCAGTTTCTCCCAGGAGTGACAGCACCAGCTGTCGGAAGAGACAGTCCTTCCAACCCATCCTGGGGAGAAGACCCCAAGGGGTGCCCCTCGGGGATGTAGCTTTCCCCCTCCTCAGGCTGGCTGCCTTCCAGATCTCCCTTCCCCTAGCCTCTACCTGTGTCCCCCGCCCTCGCCCCCCAAGTCCAAGCCAGCTCGGCTCCTCCCTCCTGTTTGTTCAGGGCAGAGGTGTCACCTGCCAGCTGTAGCCCCAGGATCCTCCTTTGCCCCTGGGAGCTATTCGGCTCTTGTTGCTCATATGTAGCCTGAGTCTCCCTTTGGCACTCCCTTTGGCACTCCCCCCACTCCATCACATGCTGCTGCTGAGGGGTGTCCCACCTCCTCCCGGGGGCCCCTCGAGGTTCCGCTCCCCCTGGCCCGGGGATGGGGCATGGCACTGTCATGCGGGGTCGGGGGGGCAGGGGCTGATGGATGCAGTGCTGTGAGGCCCGTGGCCCTGGTGTCCTTGGGGCCATGGCCATGTGAGCATGTGGGGGGCCCTGGACACATATCTCTTACCCCCACCCCTCAAGCCCAGGGGCGTCCACCAGAGGGGGGTACCTACCTGTCGGTCCGCTCCCACAGTCTGGAGATCCCCGGGGGGCAGAGGCCCTGCTGCTGCTCCGGGATGGCAGGAGGAGGATCTGCAGCCCGGATTCTGCGGAGGAGGAGCCCCCCTCCCCCTCCTTCTCCTCCTCCTCCTGCCGCGATGTCCCGGGGGTGGCCTCCAGGGGGGGCCCCCGGGGTGCGGGGCTTGCCTCCGGGGCGGACTCCATCTGCAGGGCCTGCTGGGGCTCGTCGGCCGAGGTGTCAAGGGTGGCCGGAGGGGAGGAGGTGTGCCGGGAGCCCAGGATGTCCCTGATCTCCCTGTAAAAGGGGCAAGTGACGGGGGCGGCCCCAGATCGGCTGGCCACATCCCGGGCCCGGGAGTAACTCTGCCGCAGCTCCTTCACCTTACTCCTGACGTGATCAGGAGTGCGGGCAGGGTGACCCTGGGCAGCCAGGCCGTCGGCCAGCCGAGCGAACGCATCCGCGTTCCGCCTCTTGCTCCCCATTACCTGGAGCACCTCCTCCTCGCTCCAGAGCCCCAGCAGGTCCCGCAGCTCAGCCTCCGTCCAGGAGGGGCCCCGCTGCCGCTTGCCATCCTGGCTGCCCTGGCTCCCCTTGGGGGGGGTCCCCTGGGGGCGCTGGGGGAGCTGCCGGCCAGCCATCGCAGCTGTGTGGGGCTGAGGGTGGTGCAGGCTGGCCGCGTGTGCAGGCTGCAGCCTGCACGTTCCCTCAGCTTCCTGCAGAGGAAGGGAGGGGGAGGGGACCTTTAAGGGGCCGCTCCACACGGCCACCAGTGAGCTGAGGGGCTGGAGAGAGCGTCTCTCAACCCCCCAGCTGATGGCCGCCATGGAGGACCCGGCAATTTCGATGTTGCGGGACGCGGATCGTCTACACGGTCCCTACTTCGACGTTGAATGTCGAAGTAGGGCGCTATTCCGATCCCCTCATGAGGTTAGCGACTTCGCCGTCTCGCCGCCTAACGTCGAAGTTAACTTCGAAATAGCGCCCGTCGCGGCTACACGCGTCGGGCGCTATTTCGAAGTTAGTGCCGCTACTTCGAAGTAGCGTGCACGTGTAGACACAGCTCAGGTGTGCGGGAATAAGGTAACAGGAGCACCATGAATTTCAAATCAGGACCAAGAAGCCTGTGGCTGTGGGGTCGTGTTTGTATGAGAGCCTGAGGAAAGGTTTATTTGTTCATTATTAGCGCTGTGAGCTCATCTACCATTCAAATGGCCCCAGCACAGAGTTTGTGGTTCTGCCTCTATACTTGGTATTTTTTTCTGCGCTGCCTGGCACCAGCTGCTCCCCTGCCTGGCAACAAGGCTGTGGTGGGGGTCATGCTTGCTTAAGAAGCCAAGAAACTTCTCAGCAGTTTATATTTGTGTGCACCCCCCCATTCCCCTCCCCCGCAGGCGCCATGCAGTCGGGGTCTTTCCTGAGCTCAGCCACATCACTTGGGTACCCCCCAACCCAATAAAAGGACATGCCTGCCCTTCAGTGCTGACTATGCTGCCAGGCAGCACCATGTCCTGGCTTGTGCATGGTTAGGGCACCAAGGACAGGAAATAATTTCAGGGACTTGCTGCAGCTGGAAGGAGGTCTCCCCCAGGGGCTGAGATATTCAGGGCCTGGCTGCTGCACAGGGTGACTCCTTCAACTGACCCTCCACCAAAAATATTTTCAGGGCCTTTCTGCTTCTGGGAGGAAGTCTTCCCCAGCAGCTAAGATATTCAGGGGCTTGCTGCTGCAAGGGGGGACTACTTCAACTGCCCCCCCAACTGAAACCGCCCACATCCCAAGCCCCCCACAAGGACTGGGAGGGCTTACTGCTGCCAGGGGGAAGTTTCCCCCAGTGGCTGAGACATTCAGGGACTTGCTGTCACCTGGGGGAACCTCTTCAACTGGCTCTGCAGCCACAGACTACAGACCATACCCCCCCACCCCCAAATATGCATTCCTCTAGCAGCTGAGATTTTCAGTGGCTTCTTGCCAACGGGGGACTACTTCAACTGGCCCCCACCACTGAAACCCCCCCTGCCAAAAATAGTTTTGGGGACTTGCTGCCAATTGCAAACACCTGCTGCTTTCTGCAAAATCCTTGTGATTACAATTATAAAATCTTTTTCCTCACCCTCCCTATTCTCTTTCGTCATCGTTTTTTCCCCTCCCCAGAAAACACAGGGAATGCAGGTGGAGGCCAGCTGAGATTCCTGCTTCCATTATAAGTTCAGTGCATGTTTTGGAAAGACAATGTAGCAATTTTATATGGACATACACCTGTTTCATAGAACTGGAAGGGACCGCGGTAGGCCATTGAGTCCAGTCCCTGGCACTCACAACGGTGTAGATGGGTTCTGTTAGAATAAAACCCCATTTCCAAAAGCACCCTTCTTCCTGAAAAGAATTAGGAACAAGGGTGCTTTCGAAAATGGGTTTTGTTTCGAAAGAACCCTGGCTACACTGCTGCTTTTCTTTAGAAAGACTCTCTTTTGAAAATGTGATCATGCAAATGAAGCACGAGATAAGTAAATCAGCAATTCATTTACATTTCCAATTTGACTCATTTGCATTCCCCTTTCAAAGGGGGACTGTAGTGTATATGCAGCCAAGCTGTATAGTGAAGAGGGAAGCCAAATACCCTCCCCTCAGCGACACTTTTTTTTCAAAAAACTTTACTATCAACTCTTTCTTCATGGTTTTCATTGTCCCTGTGTGTCCCTAAATTAAAATGAACAAAAACTGATAGCTAGTTCTAGTCCATTAAGAAACTTGTTACGTACAAATTCTCACCCTAAACAATTGTTCCAAACACCTCTTTCACAAACTAAGCTGCCTCCTAGATTAGGCCCGATTCTTCCCCCTGCTCAGTCTTAGATGTTTCCAGCAGGAATCTTAGATAGTAAGAAGTGGTGGTGTGGGGGGGTCATTCCTGGCATCTGGCAACTGCCTTATTCTTCATCCCTCCCATCCTTTATGTCCCTTTTGCCCAAGGTGAGAATTCTTTGTGTTTAGTTCAAGCTTGTGTCACCTTAGCTGCGTCTACACGTGCACGCTACTTCGAAGTAGCGGCAGTAACTTCGAAATAGCGCCCGTCACGGCTACACTTGTTGGGCGCTATTTCGAAGTTGAAATCGACGTTAGGCGGCGAGACGTCGAAGTCGCTAACCCCATCAGGGGATGGGAATAGCGCCCTACTTCGACATTCAACATCGAAGTAGGGACGTGTAGACGATCCGCGTCCCGCAACATCGAAATAGCGGGGTCCTCCATGGCGGCCATCAGCTGGGGGGTTGAGAGATACTCTCTCTCCAGCCCTTGCGGGGCTCTGTGGTCACCGTGGGCAGCAGCCCTTAGCCCAGGGCTTCTGGCTGCTGCTGCTGCAGCTGGGGGTCCGTGCTGCATATACAGGGTCTGCAACTAGTTGTTGGCTCTGTGTATCTTGCACTGTTTAATGAAAGTGTGTCTGGGAGGGGCCCTTTAAGGGAGCGACTTGCTGTTGAGTCCGCCCCGTGACCCTGTCTGCAGCTGTGCCTGGCTCCCTTATTTCGATGTGTGCTACTTTGGCGTGTAGACGTTCCCTCGCTGTGCCTATTTCGATGTTGGGCTGAGCAACGTCGAAGTTGAACATCGACGTTGCCAGCCCTGGAGGATGTGTAGACGTTATTAATCGAAATAGCCTATTTCGATGTCGCAACATCGAAATAAGCTATTTCGAAGTTGGGTGCACGTGTAGACGTAGCCCTTGAGGGGAAAATTAATGGATCCAAAATGGATGTCAGCATCACGTGTCCTGGCCCCATGTCTTTCAAGAACCAGCCAAAGTTTGGGTTTATAGGAAAAACAAGGCTATTCGCAGGTCATTGACTTGATCACCAGGCCACTCAGTGATGGCTTTCATTAGCACATTTAGATTTATAAACAGATCCACCCTTCATATTTCTAACTTTACACACAAGAACAATACATGCACAAATATAGGTAAAACACATTCAGCAGACTGCGACTTTAAATTCATATTACATAAGGTACTTGTTTATGGCATCTTTGAGTTATGCATATTCATAGTCACAAGACAGTTTTCATAAAGCATGGATTGGCATGACAGGGAGTTTGGGTGGGAGGGGGGCGCTGGCTCTCGGATGGGGTTTGTGTGGGGTAGGGAGGTTGGATTCAGGCTCTGGTATGGAATTTGGATGCTGGGTGCAGGCTCTGGGTTGGGGCAGGGGATTGCCATGCAGGTGCTGGGGGAAGTGTGGGTGCACGAGAGGGGTTGGAGTGCAAGTGCTGGGGGGGAGTTGGGGAGTGGGCTTTGGGTTGGGTCAGAGGATTGGGATGCAGTAGGAGGTGCAGGCTCTAGGACAGTTTGGATAGTGGGTATAGTCTCTGGGCTGGGGGCAGGAGATTGGGGGTGAAGGGTGCAGGATCTGGGTGGGAATTTGGAGGCAAGAAGAGGGTGTGGAGGAGCTGGTAGGGGTGTGGGACACTGCACTTACCTGGTCAGCTCTAGTAAATGACCCCACCCAGCTTGGGCAGCTGTTCCTGGGCCAAGGGGTCTCCCCCACAGCTCCCATTGGCCACAGGTACATTCAGGGTCAGGGAAGCATACAGAGATACACACCCCACCCCCACACTGCCCAGGGTCCACAGGGCATGTCAACAGCCGCCCAGAGTGAGCAGGCAGGAAGCCACGTTAGCCCCCTCGCGGTACCAGCAGTGATGGCTGCAACCAGGGGAGATGCACATGGCTGGCGGGCAGGGTGGAGCTGGCTTTGAACTTTGGTGTAGCAGGGTCCCCAGGTCAGGAATATTCCTGGGGCCTGGGTGCCACAGGCCCATTTAACTCGTTGCCCCTGAAACTTAGTGAAGGGTCAACAGTCCAGCCTCCTGGGAATCAGGCCCCCTTGCTCCATGGCTGGGGCTGTTACAGGAATCCAGACTCACCCACTGCTCTGGGCTCTAGCCCAGGGCCCTTGCTTGAAGCAGCTGGAATTGGCTTCCTGACACACGTCTCCTGCAATGCTCTTCCCCAGACTTGGCTCCATGACCCTCTTCAGACATCCAGCTACCTGGGTAGCGTCCTGGCAGACCACTGCTAAAGGCCCCTGCTCCTGGGGGATCATCTGCCCCTCTAGCAGCCACCCCACCTTTGTGAACATCAGCTTTTAGATCTCTACAGCTGCTGTATGGCCACCAGCCAGCCCCCGCTGTGAGGCAGCTTTACTCCTTTAGCAGCTGGGACAGCATGGCATCTCTAGACCCTGCAGTAAGTCTCCTGTAGTGAAAGGGAGGGAAAAGCCCCTCCTCTGGGCACTGCAAGAAGGTTCTCCCCTGTCTTCTTGATGCCAGTGCAAAATACTGTCGGCTCCTGACACCCCTCTGTGTTGTTCAAGGGAAATCTTCTGTCACTGGCCAGGTGTGGCCTTGGCCTGGGTACAGAGCAGGATGGACAGGGAGGTTTCACCTTGCAAGTCACCCCAGAGCTCTGCCTCACTGCTGGTTCAGAGCTTGATCAGAAATAAAAGACTTCTTCAGAGAGGCTAAAAATTCATTTCCTCAATCCTGACGGGGCTGACGCAAGATCTTGGACTACGCTGGCCCATTAGCTCTTGCCCGGGTCTGAGCATGTCTGGAGATCAAGGCCCTGCAGTCTTGTCTAAAGCAAGTGCCAGTAACCAATCGGCTGAGCTGGGAATGCTGCCGGTCTCACTCTGAAGGGGCCACTCAGCTTTCAATGCAATCCAAAGCAGCCTGGACAGCCTTTCTGTGGGCTATAGTTTTGGTGATAGAGGAGGTTAAGCTCTCTAACATTCCATGTAATCAGCATCTTGTCAACCAGTCCCATCAGTAGAGCTAACACTCATGCACCTCACCACAAAATGGAGTTCACCTGCTGAGTTGCTATGGGCTTTCAGGGTCACCCACATTACAAGATCACTTATGGTGACTGCAAGGACTTGGTGCCAAAGGTGAAGTTCATGGAGCTGTCCTGGCTCACACTAGCTTAGAGCATAAGTGCTATTTGGGACAGATACACAGTTCCATCAATATCATTGACTGTAGTGTGGCACCACCTGCAATAAAATAAAACCTTGGCACATTATAATAAAAACACAAGGCTTTTATCTAGCACATTTCATTAGCAGAGCTCAAAGCACTTTACAAGGGAGCTCAGTTCACTGCCAAGAAAACTAAGGCACAGAAATTATCGGAGGGGTAGCATGTTAGTCTGTATATGCAAAAACGAGATGTTCTGGGGCACCTTATAGATTGACAGATTTATTGGCGCTTTTGTGGGCAAAGACCCACTTCGTCAGATAAAAAAGGGAATGACTTGCCAAAGTTAAAGTGGAGGTGAACTGTAAAACAGAAACTGGTCTCTGTTCTCCAGCAGCCTGTTTAAGGGACTGTGATCACAGAATCATAGGGCTGGAAGGGACCTCAGGACGTCATCTAGTCCAGCCCCCTGCTTCAAGCAGGATCACCCCCTACCATGTCAACCCTGACTGTGATACCTCCTTACACCTTTGTTACCCCTGTGTCAATGTGTTGTAATTCTCAAATGCCTGTTCACTGTTCTGGTCAGCCATGATGCTGCCCCTTTGGGAATCTAGACCCAAGGAGCCAAAGTCTAATTCAAAGCCAGCAGTGTTGATGCTGTTTGGTGCTTAATCCTTATTTACAAATGGGACTAGGGCTCCTAAGTGATTTGAAAGTTTTCCCAGTCTCTTTGTGTCTCAGATCCCCAGGTAGAAAAGGGGGATGAAACCCCTTTCTTTGTCTGTTCTTCAGAGGGACTATCCCTTGCTCTGTAGTTGGCTAGTTCCCAGTACAGAGGGGCCCTGATTTGTGTGGGTCTCTAGCTGCTACTTGAAACACGAAGAGCTATTGATATACTGCTAATAAAGCATCTGCAGAACACAAAGCAGTTATAAAATATTGATAGTAATAACAGGCAGGAACAATGACAGCCTGGCTGGGAGACACACCAAGCAGCCCTTTCCCTGAGTAGCTGGTGCATCAGCTATGATCTGGAGCCTCAGCCTATTTCTACCTTTCCTGTCATTGCACTATGTCCCACACTGCCCTAGAGCTGCAGACCTCTCTTAAATCTAGTATGTTCCTTTTCTTATGCTTGGCTTATTAACTTTGTCTGTTCTAGTGGTTCTAGTGCCATATTTAAGATCACCCCTCCTGCCCCCACATTTTCCCATCATTTACTTAGTTTTTAAAGTATCAGAGAGGTAGCCAAGTTAGTCTGTATCTTCAAAAACAACAAGAAGTCCTGTGGCACTTATAGACTAACAGATATTTTGGAGCATAAGATTTTGTGGGCAAAGACCCACTTCATCAGATGCATATGTGGTGGGGGGGGGGGCGTTCAGAGGAGGATTTAAAGAGGGGATCTCCGTAAAGAGGAGGGCTAGCGCTGAAAAGGTCTATTCAGCCAGTGTGGAAATGGCCCATTATCGGCAGTTAATATGAACATCAAGAGAGGAGAAAACAAGTCAGTTCAGTCAGGGGGGATGTGGCCCGTTGTCAGATGCTAATGTGGAGGTGAGTCTACAAGGTGCCACAGGAGTTCTTGTTAGTTTTTAAATTCAGTGTTCTTGGCCTTCCAGGCTAAGGCTACACGACAGTCTAAACTCAAAATAAACTATGCAGTTTGCACTGTGCATATTGTGTAGCATATTTTGAGTCAATTTTGAAATAGGCTATTTCGACATGTGTCACTGCCTAAACAGGGCCACATGGCAAAATGAAGTGCTATTTCAAGGCATCCCTTACTCCTCCTGCTATGAGGTGTACAAGGATGTTGAAATAGCGTGCCGATAATTTCAAAAAAATATTTTGAAATGACAGGCACATTGCATAGACATGGGGTGGCTATTTTGGGATACTGTTGTATCCCAAAATAGCTCCCATCATGTAGACATAGCCACAGAGTCCTGCCACATACCATGATATCCTAGGTCTTTTTCCCCCTTTGGGGCCGTGTCTACACTAGCCAAAAACTTCAAAATGGCCATTCAAAAGGCCATTTCGAAGTTTACTAATGAGGTGCTGAAATACATATTCAGCGCCTCATTAGCATGTGGGCGGCCGCAGCACTTCGAACTTGACGCCCCTCGCCACCGCACGTCTTGTCCCGACGGGGCTCCTTTTCGAAAGGACCCTGCCTACTTCGAAGTCCCCTTATTCCCATCAGCTCATGGGAATAAGGGGACTTTGAAGTAGGTGGGGGTCCTTTTGAAAAGAAGCCCCATTGGTACGAGCCGTGGGGCGGCGAGCCGCGTCTATTTCGAAGTGCCGTGGCCGCCCGCATGCTAATGAGCTGCTGAATATGCATTTCAGCGCTTCATTAGTAAACTTCGAAATGGCCATTTGCGTGGCCATTTCAAAGTTTGGGGCTAGTGTAGACGTAGCCTCTGAGTGGCAAGGAGCTCATGCCTGGCTCCCAGCTGCCTGCCTCTCAGGAGAGCCAGGAAAGTGACCAGAGATGGCACCAGATGCCTGGCATTCACTCGTGTCAAGGGCGGCAGCTGAGAGCTGTCAGTTTCCCTGCTCCTGTTGGGGCAGTGAGAGTCAGGCTGCTACCCCACTCCTATCAGGGGTGGAGAGAGTCAGGCTGCCGCCCCAACAGGAGCGGTTTCCCACTGGCTGCCGCCAGTGACAGGAGTGGAGAAACTGACCAGCACTGGCTCCCCAGGTTATACAAAATATGACTTACATGGGGTTGCACAAGAAGACAAGCTCCGTGTAAGTTGGGGAAGTGTCTATTAAGTGATTTGCCTGAGATGACTGTGAATATCAATTGCTTCCCTGTCTTCCCCCCACCTTCTGTTCTATGGAACTGAGTTGTCAATTTCATTTAATTTTTTCCATATTTCTGTTAAATTCTCTTTGTGCAAGTTTACTTTCATCAGAATTTCCAGATCTGAAGAACTGGGTCTGTTCCACAACAGGTCATCACTTAAATTATTTTGTTAGTATTTAAAGTGCTACATGACTGTTTTTTTGTTTCGCTTTCCAATATGCATTACTTTGCATTTATCAACAGTGAATTCCATCTGCTATTTTGTTGCCCAGTCACCTAGTTTCATGAGATCCTTTTGAAGCTATTCACAGTCTTTTGTGGACTTAGCTATCTTGAGCGGCTTCGTCATCTTCAAATTTTGCCGTCTCACCATTTACACCTTTCTCCAGATCATTTATGAATACGTAGAACAGAACTGGTCACAGAACAGATTCCTGGAGAGCACAGCTATTCATGTAGCTCTATTCTGAAAACCGACCATTTATTCCTACCCTATCTTTCTTATCTTTTAACCAGTTATCAATCCATGAGAGGATTGGTGAGGGACCTTTGGTGAGGGATCCTGTCAAAGGCTCTCTAGACATCTAAATTCACTGTATCCATTGGACTACCCTTGTCCTCATGCTTTCTCACCCCCTTGGAGAAGTCTAGTAGATTGGTGAGGCATAATTTCCCTTCACAAAAACCATGCTGACTTTTTCCCCAACAACCTACATTCATCTCTGTGTCTGACAATTCTGTTCTTTACTGTAGTTTCAACCAATATACCCAATACTGAAGGTAGACTTAACAGCTTGTAACTGCAAGGATCACCTCTAAAGCCTTCTTTTTTTGTAAACTTTTGTCACATTAGCTATCATCTAGTCACTTGGTATAGAAGCTGATTTAAAGGATAGGTTACTAGTTCTGCAATTCCACATTTAAGTTATTACAAAACTCTTGGGTAAACACTGTCAGTTCCTGGTGATTTACTGAATAGTAACAGAGAAGCTACATCTACACACGAATGCTACATCAAAATAGCTTATTTCGATTTAACAACATCGAAATAAGCTATTTCGATGAATAACGTCTACACATCCTCCAGGGCTGGTGCCGTCGACGTTGGGCAGCACTACATCAAAGTAGGCGCTGCAGGGGAGTGTCTACACACCAAAGCAGCCCACACAGAAATAAGGGTGCCAGGAACAGCTGCACACAGGGTCACAGGGCGGACTCAACAGCAAGCCTCTCCCTTAAAGGGCCCCTCCCAGACACAGTTGCACTAAACAGCACAAGATCCACAGAGCCGACAGCTGGTTGCAGACCCTGTGCATGCAGCATGGATCCCCAGCTGCAGCAGCAGCAGCCAGAAGCCCTGGGCTAAGGGCTGCTGCACACGGTGACCATAGAGCCCCGCAGGGGCTGGAGAGAGCATCTCTCAACCCCTCGGCTGATGGCCGCCATGGTGGACCCCACTATTTTGATGTTGCGGTACATGGATCGGCTACACTTGCCCTACTTAGACATTCAATTTCGAAGTAGGGTGCTATTCCCATCTCCTCATGAGGATAGTGACTTCAGCGTCTCGCTGCCTTATGTCAACTTCAACTTCGAAATAGCGCTCGCCACGTGTAGACGTGGCGGGAGCTATTTCGAAGTTGGCGCAGCTACTTCGAAGTAGCCGGCACGTGTAGACGTGGCTAGAGATAGCCGTGCTAGTCTATTCACTATCAAAACAAAAAAGCAGTCCAGTAGCACTTTAAATAATTTATTAGATGATGAGCTTTCATGGGACAGACCCACTTCTTTAGACCATAGCCACACCAAACAGACTCAATATTTAAGGCACAGAGAACCAAAAATAATAATCAAGGTTGACAAATCAGAAAAATATTATCAAGGTGAGCAAATCAGAGAGCAGAGGGGCAGAAGGGAGGGGCAAGAATTAGATAAAGCCAAGTATACAAAGAGCCCCTATAATGAGCTAGAGAATTCCCATCCCAGTTCAAACCATGTGTTAATGTGTCAAATTCAAATATAAAAGAGAATTCAGCAGCCTCTTTTTCCAAACTGTTGTGAAAATTCCATTTTTTAAAAAATCTGATGGTTTGGGTTCTAGTTTAAAGAAGTTTAAAGAATGTTGTGTATCTAGCCACCCTCCCTCCCCAATGCCTAACTTCTGCCTTTAAAATCCCTCACAGACGGTCTCCTGTTAGCCCACACTTTGTTTCCCATCTTTCGACTGGAGCACCTGACAATGCTTTCAGGATCATCTAATCAACCTACAGACATCCAGCCAACCTCCAGAAAATTCTCCCGAGGAACCACACCGCATACCACAGAAAAAAGGTGTTTTACTGAGTGAATGTTTACAACTAAACAAAGTCAAATTGCCCAGGATAAGAAAGAAAGCACATATAAATCATCTGCAGCACAGAGGTGGGTTACAGCAATAATAAGCACTTAACATGGTTAACGACTATACAGCACAGTCTGCTTTGCCCTGGATACATATGTTCTGTGAACTATACTTAAGCCTGTAAGTAATTGCTCACAGGCTATAGCTACACCAGCAAAGTAAGTTGACTGCAGATATGCAGTTCTAGCTATGCAATGGCATAGCTGCAATCAAGGTATCTGTGCTTTGTTTATTTGGCTGTCCTTCCTGAGGAAGGCTGTTGGGAGAGTTTCTCCAGGCAACCTCCCTTATGGCCGTGTCTACACTTGGGCAAAGCTAATGGACAAATCGGAGAATACTAATGAGGCACTGAAATGAATATTCAGTGCCTCATTAGCATGCCGATGGCTGTGGCACTTCGAAAGTGCTGTGTTTCACTCATGTGCAGGTCGTCTACCCAGGGGTCCTTTTCGAAAGCACCCTGGGCATGTTGATATCCCCTTAGTCCTATCATAAGACCCCCATGTAGATGAGCAGTGTGCGAGCAAAATGCAGCACTGTTGAAGTGCCACAGCCATTGGCATGCTAACAAGGCACTGAATAGTCATTTCAGCACCTCATTAGTATTCTCCGATTTGGCCATCAGCAGGGCCATTTTGAAGTTTTGCGCAAGTGTAGATGTAGCGCACATCTTGCAAGGCGTACAGGGCTCAACCGCAACCCCTGAGACATTGATTTCACACATCACTACAAGATGCACAACATTGAACCCTGGAAAATCAACTCTGAGCCAGTCACTCTTCCAAGCTAGTGTAGAGTTAACCTCCGGCTGTGTTGCAGTTAAGAGCTCTGTTTGGAGCTAAGGTGAGTAAACACCTGATTCAAATTTATGTGGTGGGGCTGGGGGGCAGAGGGATACGCTAACACTTCCTAAATAGTCTCGTGATTTAAAGCAGATCAGGGCTGATCCTGGTTTTTGCAATTACGCTTCCTGGGAGCCTAGGGGTGAGGCAGCTATTTTCTCTCCAGGGTTTGGCACGGACAAATGAGTGTCCAAAAAGGACAGGGGGTTGGGCGTGGGGACTCAGGATAGAGAATGGGGGTGCTGGAGAGACGAGTGAATGGTTGAGGCTCAGAGCACATCATTTAGTGTTGAGTGAGGAGGGTCTGGATAGGGGATGGGGCATGCACATGTCACAGCTGGGGTCACCCAATGAAATTAATCAGCAGCCGGTTTAAAAGAAGTATAAGGAAGTATTCAACAAAGCACACGGTCATCCTGTCAAACAGCAGGGTTCTTGCTGTGCAGGTGGCTTAGGCCGCTGGCAGAGAAATGTCTCTGCTGAGAGCACCCCATTCCAGGAAAGGAAGGCCAGTCTTGGGTGGTCTCCTGGCCATGCTGTCCAAAGCAATGAGTGAGAACTGGGGCAGAGGAGCTTGGTAGCTGATGGTGCTCTGGTGCTAAGTGCTTGTCTGAGCAATGAAGCCTCTCTTTAGCCCTACCAAGGCTCTTGGTTATATTGGGTTCCCACTCATGTATCTCACAGGAGTTACTGTGGATTTAGACAGCTGTATGTGGGACCAGAATCAGGTTTTATGCAGGCCAGTCTTGTTCCCATTGTAGCTGTACTGAAGCCAGCAGATTTATGCCAGGGAGGATGTAGTACATTATTTCTTAACCAGCCCCTTACAGGCCTGGGCAAAGTGATCAGAAATGAAGGTAGCACATTCTGATTTGCTGCTGGTGTCTCCGACTCAGAGACCGCTCTATTTCCTTCATAATTTTCACCTAAGCAAACTTTTGTTTGAATATGCAGCTGCAATTTCAGAATTCCTTGAGTTCTATTTTCACTTCTGTCAGTTCTGCTAAGGACCAGAATTGCTGACAGCACATCTGCAGCACCCATTCTGTTCTATTTTTGGCCAAGACCAATGACAGCATCATCAAGAACAACTCCATTGGCTGCACAGAAGGTGCCTTTCCTTAATCCGTGACTTAAGCTCAACAAGAGGATTTCCTCATCTAAGCAGAAGTTATTACCTAACATAATTGGTTGACTGGCCTCGCTTTTCAGGGCTGCACCCTTGCTGTAAATCCCATAGTATTATCAACATATCTGTATCCATTCTGTATAAACAAGAGTGCGTCATAAAGAAGGATAGATTGATATAGAAAGGAAGGCATTGGCCTATGGGCTACAATGTAAATTTTCCTAAGATCTGAGTAACTATTCGCATCAGAGCTTCCAGATATGGCCCAATAGCAATAATTCTCAATGGCAGGACTTGACTACATATGGCCACCTTTATTGGCCTAATTACCCCCAAACACCAATTCTTGCACTAGGAAAGATGCAAAATGCTCAGCTCACCTATCCCTGAGAATCTTCCAAGGATGGACACACTGCAGTTGTGTAAATCAGCACATCTCCACTGAAGTCAATGGGGTAATTGCACCTTCTGAGAATATGTCCTGTCAGCTGGTCTCAGTTTCATGCTAGAGCAGGGGTAGCAACCTCCAGCACGGGTGCCAAGAGCAGCATGCAAGCCAATTTTTATCGGCGTGTGAGGGAGGAGCTCAGCCTCACCTCTCCTCCCCCATGTAGCCAGGAGCTTGCTCAAAGCCAGGCCACCTATGGAGTAACAAAAGACCAGCTAATGCTGTGCCAACTGCCACCTAAATGTTAAAACTCTGAATCTTAACTTATTTATTAATGAAGCTGTTGTAAGTAGGACTAGTAGTAACTAAAAGTATCACCAGCACCTGGAACCTACGGAGAGGACAAAAGGTCAAAGTTCGACACTCTGCCCCAGAAAGGTTGCTGACCCCTGTGCTAGACTTTGGATTACAGTCCTTTCTCAAGCCCCCTTTTTTGCCACAATCATCACAACCCCTCTCACCTTCAGGCAAGCACCTGTACTGTTTTGATTTAGATTTAAGGATTTTTCTGGATTACAAGTGTTAGAGTCCATCAGAAGCTTTGAGAGACTCAAATTAAAACAAACTCCCAAATATGCCTAGTTGACTGATTCCACTTCAAACCAGGGTATGTATCTGACCAAATATAAGCCAGATGAATGACTCAACATTCTTTGTTTTTTGACAATATTCATTTAAGTGTGATGAAAGCTTAATCAATAGCCTGTTCCAACATAGTTTGACCACGATATCCAAGTTTGTGCACTGTTTTACTAACAGATTATTGCTCTGCTACCAGGCTTATATGGTGAGAATGCACTGAGGCAAATGGGAATCACACCAGCAGAATTCAAAGCCGTCCCTGAAGGACTGCTTACCTTTCCTTGTAAGCTATGTAAAGTAGGAGGTGTGGAAGTCTGAATAACAAGGTACGGTGCCCGTCAATCTGGACTGGAGGAAGGCGCTGAGAGGAAAGGATTTCTTTTCACTACCTAAATTAGAAACCAAAAACATCATTAAATGTCCAGCAGAGCCAGAAGGAATGTTCAGTAAAATTTGTACTTAAAAGTTCTGGGGCTTGGCAACAAACATTTCTCACTGTGGTTAAGCAGCCACAAGATGAAATGTTGGGATAGCTCTTCAGCTGCTGTAAATGGTCATAGCTCCACACACTCCAGGGAGCTCAGTCCCACCAACTGAGGGTCTGCCTCAGTGATCCCATGGGATCAAGCCCTGGAGCTCCCACCTGGCATCTAATCAGGTGGAAACCATTTCATTGCAGTAAAGGAGGCCCTTTTCTGAAGCATCTAAGGTGATGCAGGAAAACAAATATCATTCATTTTCCATTGTCTTTAGGCTCCTCAATCTAAAGGAATCTAAAAGCCTCAAATGAATGACCACGCTGTGCTAGTCACTGCATATGGGCAGACACAGTCCTGGCCCCAGACAAGATATGGGAACAACACAGAACAGACTATTACCTCCAATTGTACAGATGGGGAACTGAGGCCAGACCAATTTTGTAGCTAGCACCAAATGTCATGCAGGAGGCTGTGACAGAGCCAGGAATGCAACCTGATCTTTCAAGTCCCATCTGTAACCTCCAGCTCACCATTAGTAGGCCAGCATTTGCATTTGTCAGACAGGGACCGAGCTGTGGGGCCTTTGCCACTTTGCAGAAAGAAGTTCTGTGTTTTGCATACGAAGTCCCATGGTCACTCTAGCCTGGCCTTGGGGATGGAACGTGTCACAATCTATGGCTGCGTCTACACGTGCACGCTACTTCGAAGTAGCGGCAGTAACTTCGAAATAGCGCCCGTCACGTCTACACTTGTTGGGCGCTATTTCGAAGTTGAAATCGACGTTAGGCGGCGAGACGTCGAAGTCGCTAACCCCATCAGGGGATGGGAATAGCGCCCTACTTCGACGTTCAACATCGAAGTAGGGACGTGTAGACGATCCGCGTCCCGCAACATCGAAATAGCGGGGTCCTCCATGGCGGCCATCAGCTGGGGGGTTGAGAGATACTCTCTCTCCAGCCCTTGCGGGGCTCTGTGGTCACCGTGGGCAGCAGCCCTTAGCCCAGGGCTTCTGGCTGCTGCTGCTGCAGCTGGGGGTCCGTGCTGCATATACAGGGTCTGCAACTAGTTGTTGGCTCTGTGTATCTTGCACTGTTTAATGAAAGTGTGTCTGGGAGGGGCCCTTTAAGGGAGCGACTTGCTGTTGAGTCCGCCCCGTGACCCTGTCTGCAGCTGTGCCTGGCTCCCTTATTTCGATGTGTGCTAATTTGGAGTGTAGACGTTCCCTCGCTGTGCCTATTTCGATGTTGGGCTGAGCAACGTCGAAGTTGAACATCGACGTTGCCAGCCCTGGAGGACGTGTAGACGTTATTCATCGAAATAGCCTTTTTCAATGTCGCAACATCGAAATAAGCTATTTCGAAGTTGGGTGCACGTGTAGACGTAGCCTATGTGTCACAGATGATGAAGTCAGGCATAGAGAAATTAAATAACCTGCTTAAGACCACATAGTGATTCTGTAGCAGAGTCAAGTACCCAGTGTAGCTGTATTGCATAAATGCCTTAGCAGCATGGCCAGCCTTCCTGCTTGCAAGCTAACACATGACTTTTCTAAGAGCCTGAGTCACAAATTCCTTCTGCTAGGGAAAGTGAACCCAACCACGTTATTTATGCCTCTCACTGCAGTACAGATCCAATCCTCTAATAACCCCATTCCCTACTATTGATATCAAGGGACTCTCTCTTCCCGGGTGCAGTGAGAAGCACAATAGGGGCTGTCTGGCCGCTCTTTCGACAGACCAGCCATCGGGAAACATGGCAGACAGGGCTTCCTGATGAGTCCACACAGCTTTTTTGTCAACAGATTCTGTCGAGAATGAGGGTGAGGCAGAATGCTGTTGACAAAAGCGCCGAGTTCTGTCAACAGAACATAGTTTTAGTGTGGATGCTCCATAAGATTTGTTGACAAAACAGGGCTTTTGTCGGCAAAACTCTCTGGTTTAGATGTAGCTAGACAGTACAACCAAAAAGTGACTGACATCAATAGAAGTCTTTCCATCGATTTCAATGGACTTTGGAACTGAATCAGTAAAAAGAGGCATGATAACTATAGATAGTCTCTATTCCAACTAGACATACAGCATAAATAGTCCACAGATAAAGTCAGTGTTCCCACTTGCACTGTGAATCCTTGGCCGCTGGGTCCAGAGATGTTGATAACATATAGTTAAGTAATTTGGTGGGTTGGTTTTGTTTGTTTGTTTGTTTGTTTGCTAATTTTGTGTTCAGGAAAACCAAATTTTCAGGCTGTAGGCAAATTCTTTTGACAGTTAAACCCATGCAATTAGTATTATGACTGGAAATTGGGGAGTACGTAAATTAGATTACTACATTAGGGTGGATTTTGAAAGACTCACTATCTGGAATGCCCCCAGATTGTCTGCGCTGGGTTTTTTCCCCAACCCATTTGTATATTTTATATCTGACTGAAATGCTGTTTGATAAACAGCAAAAGCTTTATCTAACCCGCATCGCAACCTCAACTTAAAGCTAAATGCATAATTTACCACAAATTAAATTTAATGGGACTAGAATAATTATGTTGACTTTTAGAAGTACTTAAGGATAAATACATGATTAGATATTTTGTATACTGTGTGGAAATATTTATTTTGAAATACAAACTCTTCCCATCAAGCCTTTTGACTGAACATTTGGAGGAGCCATTATCAATTTAAAGCTCACAGTACCATTACGGATGTTTAAATAAATCACTATTGAGCATTTCCTGCATTAGAAAGACTGGGCATCAGCACTCTGTAGCATGTGCACTGTAGCTGTGGCAGCTCCATTCTCCATGGTCCTGTAGCACATACCATCATGAATACCTGTCATAGCTGTTGCTAAGTGTGTGTTAAATGGCACTTGTTCAGAGCAGTGTACAGAAGTGGAGAAGGGCATGTCCTCCAACCAGTAAAATGAGACTTAAAAAGAGAGCATGAACTCTACATTGTCCTTCCCTGCCATCATCCTTCAAATGACACAGATGGGATGACACAGAGCTTTGTTTCATAAGTATAAGCTAATTGGTAGAGCTGGTCAGCATTTTCTCACTAAAACTTTGAACTTTACAACTAAAAGGAATTTTTGTGGAAAGTTGTCCCTATGGTCAAAATTTTGGCAAAATTTGGGGAAAAAAAGCTAATGTGGGGTATATTTTTTCAGGTTCTTGTAAAAATGTTCAGTCTGGGGTTAAAATAATCCAAATTTGGGAAAAAAAGTAAATTATTGAAGGGTTTTTTTTATAGTGAAAATCCTTTTTACAAAACGGCAGAAATGTCAAAGCAATAGAACATTTTTTCCCCTGTGGGGGAACGCATTTCTCGCTCAGCTTTACTAACTACCTTGAATAAACTAAAACTGACCCAAACTTCAACCCGGTATCACAGATTTTGGAATCAGCCCTGCCATGGGTTCTGCTTTTGAGGAACCTCCCTTTGCTCCCACTTTGTTGTCATGCTGCCTTTGCAAGTCCTGGTTCTAACAGAAGGTTATTTGGGTGAGCCAAGATATGTCTTTACTACCCAGAAGATTGACCCAGGGTCAGGGTTGATCTTCTAGGCTTCGATTTTGTGAACCTAGTGGGGACACAGAAAATTGAACTATCTGGGGTTGGTAGTCGACACCTGTACTCCTCAATATGTCAAAAGTAAGGGAGGTTGATGAGAGAGTTGTTCACGTCTCCCTCCCTCTGTGAGGATAACTAGGTAAGTCGATTGTAGATAAGTTGGCATAGTTAGAATTGTGTACCTACAATTGACTTTAATGTCTAGTGTAGACCTGGCCTTAGAAATGTGGTAGGGCAGCCTTGTGAAAAATCCTATGCATGTGAGATTCTGGAGCCCAGAGATTTAGATTTGCTTTGCATATAACCAGCCACAGCACACAGTACCTATGGTTCAGTGCTTATGGTGAGAAAAAATACATTGCAAGATTGTGAATGGCTTGGATCATAATGTAGGCCATATAAGTACAGAAGATAGATTAGAGAGGTGGTTGAAAAGTTTTAAACTAATAGTTTTTCTGTTGGAATAAAAAAGTGCAGTTTTATTGATATTGCACCATTTTGTGGCAAAGTGAGAAAGTGTCCTTCTCAATGGCATTTTGTATTTGGAAAAAAGTCAAAATTAATCATTTGATCTTTGAGTCGGAGATTCCAAGGAAGAGGGAGCCATGTCAACCATCCAGCCTGACCTCTCCCTCTAAATAATTCCTGCTTGAACTAAAGTGGCTCTTTTAGAAAATATCCAATATTGATTTTAAAATTACCCGTGATAGCAAATCTACCACAACAGTTGGTGAGTTTTTCTAATGGTTAATATGATCACCATAGTCATTTCATTTCTATCATGTTGAAATACTTTGTTTCAACGATGTAGAAATGTTTCATTGCAGTGGTTTTAGTTTCACTTTGTTTCAACTTCTTTATTAGAGAAATACATTAGACTGACTAGTTTATATTCTAGTACAACGGTTTAGTAGGGGTAGTAGGGGTTGATCCTGCTTGAAGCAGGGGGCTGGACTAGAGGACCTCCTGAGGTCCCTTCCAGCCCTATGATTCTGTGATTCTATGAATTTTTATTGTAGTCAAAGAAAATGATTGACAGCATCAAAATGACTTAACATAATTTGAAATGAAACGTTTTGATCTGAATTGAAATTTTTCCAAATTTTTATTTTGACTGAGACTGAAAACAAATTTCAAAATGCCAGAATTACCAGCATGAAGGAAATCCAGGTTTTCTGTCCCTTTCTAGGTGTTTAATAGGGTGTTAGAGTGCGGCCATGAATATACTAGGAGCTTTTTAGTGAGCTTAAAGCGTGCCTACTCTGTGTAAAGTATCAGAGGGGTAGCCGTGTTAGTCTGGATCTGTAACAGCAACGAAGGGTCCTGTAGCACCTTATAGACTAACAGAAAAGTTTTGAGCATGAGCTTTCGTGAGCACAGACTCACTTCATCAGATGCTGGTCTCTGATGCTGACCAGCATCTGATGAAGTGAGTCTGTGCTCACGAAAGCTCATGCTCAAAACATTTCTGTTAGTCTATAAGGTGCCACAGGACCCTTCGTTGCTGTTACTCTGTGTAAGTTATACCACCCAACGTAACACTGCAGCAGGGTAGTAAAAGCACACATGCACCGCACCAAACGAGTAAATTAGACATGAAAAGCACAGTTTTGGCATTATAACTATATCTATGCAGGGGCACAGCTCCATCAGTCAGGGATCACACCTCTTCCCACAACACGGAGGCCTAGCTAGGGACTCTGGAGATGTGGCTTTCATTTCTTGTTCAGAAATGAAGGTGACAGGGACCATATAAGTAGCAAGTTCTGTGAATCAGGGGCTGCATTTTTGTTCTGTTTATACAGCCCCAGCACAATGGGTTGTGACAAAACTGTCACTAAAATGTAAGGAATGCATCTTTTGAGATCATTTGCATGAAAATGCAAAGGGGTGCACATGTAACACCTTGCAAACAAAGCCTTATGGGTAGCAAGGAAGCAATGGTGTGTTATCTATTGTAAACACGTTGTTGTAAAATTACAATTTATGCTAACACCCAGTATAAGAATTGTGAAGTCTCACCAATGCTTGAAGTTGTTATGGAGGTACAGGGCAGTCATCATCACTGCATAAGACATGGATTTCACAGGGTTCCCTTTCCCTAAGCAGAGTGAACTGGGAAAAGGGGGTTGGTTAAGTTAGTTGATTGGGGCTTTTGGCTGGCTGGATTGGTGCTGCTGTTCCCTGTTCTTTGGGTCAAATGCAGAGCTAGATACTGATATTTGTATTTTTTAAATAAGACTCTGGTTTGGTAGGTAGTGAGAGTGAAATCACAGTGCACCAGCTGAATACTGCTGTGAGCTGAAATCACTGTCTGTGTGTGTGTGTGCTATGGGTGTGGGGAGGGGGGAGGCAGAGGGCTGTGGGATCCATTCTGTTATTTTCCTCCTGAGACAAAAGCCTATCATTTTACCAACACTCCCTGTGTGAGGCACAAGGGCCCCAGGAATTCCTGTGTTGCTCCAACCTGTTTCTGTTCCAGTGATCATGCCAGAGAGCCAGTCCATATCTCGTCCAGCCCAGCCAGCGCTTTCTGTCAGTCAGGATTCGGAGCAGATCCATGAATGGTGCACTGTTATCCAGGTCACCTCTAACAAAGCTGTGACAGTGGCATTACAAAATCATTAGTTTGGGGCATGTTCGTTGCAAATAACAGTGCTAGGAAGCAATTAATTTTGTGTGTAATTCCCCAGAGGCCCCAAGTTGGAACTAGGACCACACACTGGGATTAGTTACTGAAGTGCAAAGGGCTCATTTTAAGCAGCTCAAAGCCAGCTGTGTCTTCTGGGGAGTGGCAGCTCAACCCATCACAAAAGGGAAAGACGCTTCCCCTCCCCTGTAGGAGAGGCAAGTCCCCTCAGCCCTTCCTGAGTCACTTGCCCATCTTCTCCAGCGGGGCAGCTGGGAGCAGCTTGGGAGAGCAGCATTGTCTAGTAACTAGAGCAAGGGTCTGGGACTTGGTCTCTGGGCTGTATTCCCAGCTCTGGCAGTGAGAGTAAGGAATGGTGAGCCAGGACTCCTCGAAGGGCTGGCTCTGCCACTGATTTGGTCTGCTAATAAGGATCCTTGAGTGCTTTGTGCCTCAGTTTCCCACCCTACCCCAAAGGGAATGGACTATGATCTAACTCTGCCCAGCACTAAGTCTGTCCAGCCTTTTCAGAGGCCGATGACTTTGATAAGTCACCACCTTTTAAAAATCAGGTCCCTGGTGAACAGAGATGGCAAATGCAAGGCCCTTGGCTTTGCAACTTTTGTCCAAGACCATTATCTGTTTGGGTGGAAACAATACCCATGAATCCCAGCCCAAACTATGGCTTCCCCCGGCCCCCATCTTAATGAATTCTCCCACTATCCCTATGGCCTAGCTACAAGCCACACACTTGTTTTCCATCCCCATGGTGACTTTGCCAGACAATCATCTCTGGGGTGGGGGGGGCAGCGAAACCTCTGCATCGGCCCAGGGAGGTAAATCACTCCTGGACATTAATGGACTCCCAATGGCAGCTCGATTTGTGCAAACCCCAACAAAACCCAAGTCAATCATTTATTATTTTAATGGTGCATAAAAGGGTGGCTGTTTGTATTTGTGTCACAGGAACATCCCCGATAAGCAGCAGCCTTTTATCTCCTCATTACTGGGAGGCGAACGGAATTATTGCTTTCATAAAAGTGGAGGAAAGTGCTTCTTCATCATTAGCCGCTGGTGACAGTTGCAGCTTAACAAGCCGCAGCAGCAATGTCACCAGGAAGAAGAATGACAAAGACCTCCTCTCTGAGCAGCTGGGCTCACTGCATGCCTTTCACTGACTCTGCCCCATGGGAGCCATTGCTGCCAACGTGAGGCGGGACTGTTTGAACCCACAACCCAGCCAAAGAGAAGGACAATGTAACCCACTGGCTGGGTGAGCTGCTTGCTCATGGGGAAAAGCCACAGCCCTCAGCACACAGGTAGCCTGTGCAGGGATTCCAGCTCTCAGGCACTACTTGTTGCTGACCCCTTCCCGGTGAAGACCTGCTGAGGCAGGGAGATCATCGCTGTAACTGATGCCACAGTTTCCTCTGGCTTTGGTACTAGGGGGCCAAGATGTTTCTTGCCCTGCCTCATCCCCCAGACACCTGGTTGCCTTGAGAAATAACATTCAAAGTGCATCCACCACCTCTTTGAGGTTCAGGTTAGTACCACTGTTCTGGTCCTGGATGGGGCCAGGTGCACCCCATGTGTGGCCCGGGGGGAAGTGGGGTGTGACGCTGACTGTTCCCTGGTAGCCTTGCAGCTAAACAAAGCAGCGTCATTAGCTGTGCCTTGTGTGAGTGAACCACCGTTTCATGGTACAATACCAATGGACACAGCTCATCGACAGGAGGGATTAAACATGCAACCTTAGGGGCTAAAGCCCTGTGCTTTACCACATGAGTTAAAAAGCCACATAGCTCTCAAATAACACTGTAAAGCAGAGACTTCACTCTCTCTTCTCAGTGTCTCTGGGTTTGCACCACACAGCTCTCAGTGAAGTTTCCAGCTCTGGCTTGTGAATCCACCAATCTCTGTGGTGGCCCCAGAGGTGAACTCTCAGACCTGTAGAAGTCAATGCCAAAACTTTCCTGGGCCCAGGGCATCATGTCTAAGACTGTCCTGCAGGTGATGTGGGAAATGGCCTTTGGAAGGGCTGCTTGTAAAATGAGAAAATGCGCCTTGAAGACAGTAAAATGAACATATTGGGGTAGGGTAGGGGCTTGTTAACCTGCAATCCATCTATTGTGACTCCCTTCCTCTCAATAACAATTAGCCCAGCCTGGCTTTCTACTTTGAATCTTGCCAGAGTCTCTGCAGCTATGGGGAGGACGGGAGGGGCTGCAGGGAGAGGAGGGGTCTGGATGAGCCCAGCATGCTGAATGCACCTCTCTCCCTAAGGCTAGCTCTGGTATACATACAGAGGCTGCGTGCCTGTAATGTTATGGAACTCAAGCCCACGGCAGGAAGACGGGTTCAGATTAAAAGAGGCGAGCGGGAGCTCATTAGCGGAGCTGTCCCAGGAAGCTGCTTTTCACCTTTTCTTCCTTCTAACATTTGAGATGCAAATTTCCCAGGCAGGTTCTGTTACAAGCAATGAGCCAGGTCCCCACCTTAGAATACCAATGAGGAGAGGAAAGAACCCCTGGTGAACCAGAGCGCCTGAGGGACGAGGGCTAACCCTGGAACTCCAGACCAGAGACCAAATCTCTGGAGCAGGCAGTCCCAGGTTTACAATGACACAGGGTCCCACTCATAACCCACCACCCTTACAAGCTACCAGTGCACTGCCCTGAGGCTGGCCCCGTCCGCTGCTGTCTCCTTTCTAGGGCCTCAAGGGGAAGAAGCTGTGCATGGGCAGGGCTTCCAGGGAGTGGGTGGAGCTAGGGGAGAGACAACATGCCAGGCGCCAGGGCACAGCCCTCTAAGGATCACTCCAGCCCTGGAAGTGGGAGCGCCAATATCCAGGGTCCTTGTCTGGCACATGATAGAGTGTGAACCCCTGAGCTATGAGCACTGGGGGACACTGGCTACTTCTTTAACCCCTTCAGTGCCATGGAGATTCCAGGCTGCAGTGTGCTTTTCTGCTGCTTTCTTCAGCTACGTTGTCATTGTTTTTTAAGGGCTTATATTCTCACTCATCTTTGGCCTGGCTCAGAATGAGCAGCGGGTTATACTGTAGCCAGAGCTGGGAGAGCAGGCCAGATGGCCCGGCAGGCATTTGCAGGCTATGAGTGAGGTGCACTGGTAGGGTTAGGCAGAATAGGGCTTGCTGCAGGGATTAAAGGCAGTGTCCTCACTCAAGGGCAAGGGGAATGACTGGGATTGCAGGAGGTTGCTGCAGGCTCAGGAATGAGGCACATTTGGACAGTGTGCGCCAAGCTTGTGGCCCAGATCCTGAAATGCATGTCGGTACCTAGCTCCCATTTATAGCTGCATCTGGCCCTGTGCCATTCTCAGCACCATGAGTAGCGCTGCAGAAAGGCAGCTCTTTCCAAATCTACCCACACAGACAGCCCTGGAGACACAAACCCACACACTACACAATGGGCCATTGCTCTAAATCACCCAGTCAATGGGGAAAGGATCATCTCATTGCTAGGAGTATTCTGCTAATTAGGACACAGCATATGCATCAGTGGCTGCTCCAACAAGCGGTGAAAAGGGCTAATATTCTGGGGTGTATTAACGAAATACTGTATGTAAGACGCAAGGGGTAATTGGCCCACTCTGCTCAGCACTGGGGAGGCCTCAGCAGGACGCTGTGACCCTGGGCTTGTGCAGTCTTCAGAAAAGAAGCCCAAGAGGGGTGAGGAGGGGAGCTGACAAGAGTTTTCAAATATGATCAGGATTGTTATAAAGAGGTCTCCAGGTTACTGAGGGGAGGACAAGCCGCAATGGGCTTCAGCAGAGAGCTTAGGGAAAACGATCACACAAGTGGAGCAGCTAAGTGCTGGAACAGGCATCCAAGGGAGGTTGTGGTGTCAGCAGCACCAGAGGTTTTTTTTTTTAAGACTGTATTGAACAAAGACATCTCAGGAATGGTCTAGGTTTACTTGACCTGGCCTCAAAGGCCACTCCCAGGCCAGCATTTCTCTGAGTATATGGAACATTCCACCTCGCTCTACACCCCTCCCCTCTTTTGCCGGGTCAGTGAGCTGCAGTTGCATCCAGGACAGGCTGGCGGTGAGCTCAGAGGCAAAGGGTTGGGTGTGCACTCAGTGACCATGAATAACTGGCGCTTGTCCAGTTGGCACTTATGCAGCCGCTGATGGGTACTAGCTAGCAGAGACCACACCCTTACACACCACACTGTGACAGCCTCCTGTCCTACTCAACACAACCTTGCACTCACCGTCTGGGCTACATCCATTGTACCTCTGACCCCCAGCTGTCAGGGCACATGTGGCCAGTCTGCCCACGCCATGCCTCTGCGTGTCAGGCCATGTCTCACCAGGCCACATGACCCTTGCTGAGCCTAAGCATGTGCTCTGCTGCTGGATGGAGGTTGTTTGAAGAATGGACACCCAGCTCGTGGGCCCTCTCTTTCCTGTTCAGAATGTTGCAATGGTCTAATGCAGGCTCAGGCTTTCATATGCAGAAAGCCAGTGGGTCTGCCACAGGTGGGTCATGGAGTTTTTATAGCATGGGAGGGGCAAAAAAAAAAAGGTTGTTACCCCCCCCACCCCCGGTTTAGCCTCTCTAAATGAATATGACAGGTACATGTGACCTAGGCACAAGAGCAGGGTCCAACTTCCAACACAACATGGCCACTGGTACAGCTGCCCCTGCATTCAACCCCCTCTGAAGCACACGGGCTTTCTGGTACCGGAAATGTCTTATTCCATGAAGTTTGAGCTGGCTAAATTCTTAGAAGTCCCTCCTAAGGGCCCATTCATGTGTCAAGCCATGAATGGTCCCAATGAACCCAGAACCTATTGTGTTAGCAGCTCAGACCTCTATCACCTGTATTATGGTTCAGAGATTGTAAGGCCAGAATGAACCAATAAGATCACTCAGTCTGACTTCCTGCCCAAAAAAGGGTAGATAGCCTCACCTACTGCATTGAGTCCCTAACGTCTGTGTGAGCAATAGCAGAGCTTTCAGAAGAGCACCCACCTTGTCCTTGCAGGGGTAGCTCCGTCAGCTTGTAGCAGTAGTAGGCTCTCCTCCACTCTGACAACCAAATATTGCGGACAACACATTATGTGTAGGTATCTCCCCTCAGCCTAGTTTTCCAAGAGACTGAGCACGTTCAGTTCTTATTGATGTCAGTGATAGTTGAGGACATTCATCTTGTGTTCACAGATTCCTTTTGAGTCATCTCCCACAGACGGGTAACAGGGAGGCTGCTAGATCTTCAGGCTGCACGGTCACACTGAGTGGCAGGAGAGTGGCTGTGAGTCAGCTATTACAATGACGACCATGGAGTAAGAATCTATGTCCAACAGAACTGAATGAAAGAGAAATCTTGCTGTAGACCCAAGAGTAGTGGGTTTTTGTTGTCCCAGCTCCTGGGGAAATTATATTCCTTCTGGAACATGGCTCAGGGCCAGCACTAAGCCTGAGTGGCAATACGCACAGTTACAGCCCTCTGTAAATAGAGATCTTGATTTTAATTTGCATTATTCTCCTTTTTATTATTTATTGGCAAAATGTAATTACTGCATACTTCACAAGCCTTAATTACAGCTGAAAAACAATCCCAACGACTCAATTATAATTTTTTTTCCTTGTGCTCCTTTAAATGAAGCCTCAACATTCTCTGGAAGTATTTAATATCGCAGCCCATTAAACTGAAGGCAGCTTTGTAACAAATAAATCACATCAAACAAAGCAGGCATGTTCATCCAGGGACATTCATGCACGCAGTAGGGTTTTATGGTCCAGCTGGGAAATGCATTAAAAGAATTTGTGTGTCACTATCACTGTTGCCGGGTGTCACCCACTCTGCATAAGAGGCCTCAGGGCAAGTTCAAACTTCTATCCATTCTAGGTACCACCATCACCTCACCACTCTATCCCCACCCTATCTGGGCACCTCACAGTCTTTGGTGTATTTACCCTCACACACAGTCCCCCACATCCCTGCCTAGAGAAAGAGGTATGATTAGGCCCATTGTACTAGCTGGGGACACTGAAGGGCCAAGACCCAGCTGAATTCAGTGGATTTTAGGTTCCTAAATACCTTATGAATCTGAGACTAAGGGGTGTCTCCAAGGGCATACAGGGCAAGGAATCATAGAATCATAGAATACTAGGACTGCAAGAGACCTCAAGAGGCCATCAAGTTCAGCCCTCTGCCCTCATGGCAGGAACAAGTACTGTCTAAACCATCCCTGATAGACATCTATCTAACCTGTTCTTAAATATTTCCAGCGATGGAGATTCTACAACCTCCCTTGGCAATTTATTCCACTGTTTGACCACCCTGACAGTTAGGAACATTTTCCTAATGTCCAACCTAAACCTCCCTTGCTGCAGTTTAAGTCCATTGCTTCTTGTTCTATCCTCAGAGGCCAAGAAGAACAAGTTTTCTCCCTCCTCCTTATGACACCCTTTTAGATACTTGAAAACCGCTATCATGTCCCCCCTCAATCTTCTCTTTTCCAAACTAAACAAGCCCAATTCTTTCAGCCTTTCTTCATAGGTCATGTTCTCTAGACCTTTGATCATCCTCGTTGCTCTCCTCTGGACCCTCTCCAATTTCTCCACATCCTTCCTGAACTGCAGTGCCCAGAACTGGACACAATACTCCAGCTGAGGCCTAACCAGCGCGGAGTAGAGTGGAAGAATGACTTCTCGTGTCTTGTTCACGACACACCTGTCAATCAACCCCTGATCTCTTCCATTCCAAACTAGCTTGACTGTGGTTTACTTTAAACTCTATTAGAATAGTCTCCAATGCTATCTCCTAGCAACTGGGGAGATGCCTAAATGATGTTTGCAGGACAAAGCTGAACTCTTGAATCTGGCTAAGGAAAGCAGCTGCTCTGTGTTAGTGAAGGTAAAACTGCTGGAGAGGCTTGTGGCCCAAGCCCTGCCCTCAAAGAAAGTGCCTCAGATGTCTCGGCCTCCATAATTGTGTTTGGTACCTCTAGGCCCAGAGCCAGAAACCCTTAGGCTCCTAACTCCAATTAACTTCACTGGGAGTTAGAAACCCAAATACCATTGAGAATCCAGATCCAGAAACGTTTCCAACTTTTCTTCCTTTCATCTTTAAAGATCTGCATTAGTCTTTGCAACATAAATGACCCTGGTAAAAATGGCCTGGGCCAGACCTTCCCTGATCCCTGCCTGCCACTCCTCTTTGATGGTGCAAATCAACATAGGTACTGTAGTCAAGGTCAAGCTCTCCAGCTGGTGTGAATTGGTGTAGCTCCACTGGACTTACCATCTTTTGCACTTTTGGTCCTATGGGTCTTATCATAATCCTTCCCTCTGCCATGCTCACAGTAAATGTAAGCAGTGAGGCTAGCCTGATGAAGTGACAGCTCTAAGCACACCATTAGCAGCTAGTGCAGCTGCTACTCCGTCTGTAGCAGTAAATTAGTATTAAGATCAAGCATGAAAATCTTCAGCCTGAGAAAGTATTTTATGAACCTTGCATTATTGCTGGATGGAAGCTGCTCCAGTGCCCCCACTTCTAAGAAGACCTTGCCTGCCCCAAGCCTACATTAAAGTCATGTGCATTGCAGTAGCCCTCCAGTCATGGCTCAGGACCACACGTGGTGCCAATTGCTGTATAGTCAAGTCTGGGGAGTGGTGCCCTATAGCCATAGCTTTCCCATCAAGGAGGACAAGGAAGGCTTGGAGACAAACACATGAAGGCATCATGAACAGGAACGAGTGAAGGACTCAGAGGCCATCACAAATTTAGAACATTTATTTATGCAACTTATTTTTCGCAAAAGAAAAGAATGCCAGAGAAAAAAGGAAGTTAAGATCAGCCACGTATGTGTGGTATAAACCACATTAGCAATGCCACTCTCTTGGCATCCCTCTTACCAGTTCCCACCAATACACAAGACTCTTCTGCTTGTCTGCTAAGCAGAGATCTGCAATCACTCTGTCACCTTTGTCAATGAAACATGCCAAACAGTATTAGGCTCTTCTGCAGTTTCCCTCATTCTTAAGCCGCTGTCTTCTGACATCAGTGAGGACAAAATGAGTGCGATTTTGGCATTTCTTGCTTTTTTTTTAATTTCATTTTTATTATTTTTTATTAAAAAGAAAAAAACACCACTGTATTTGTAATAGCAATAAACATTATCCATATTAACAACAGTGTGTGTGTGTGTGTGTGTGTGTGTGTGTGTGTGTGTGTGTGTGTATATATATATATATATATATATATATATGTATGGCTATGTACAGGATGGCCTTGCCTCATGTTGTACTAACGTCTCGTTAGCAGTTGAAGGTTGGTTAGTTATAGCACTTTGATTTTTTTAAAGCTTGCCCTTCCAAAGAGCATCACTAAAAATTCAGAGACGGACAACAAAGAGAATATCAAAAAAACTTGCATGTAAAACTCATATACAGCTCATCCAGACTCTGTTTCACCTCCAGAATGAAGGTGGCAGGGGGGTGTCGAATTTTTTTGCATGCCTTTCTGGTAGCATTTTACCTGTGAGCACTGGAACAAATGAGTGGGAAGGGAAAAAAAATTCACACTGCCGAATATTTTCTACCCTCTGCTCAGAATAAATTGGAGATAATGCACAAACAACCCACACTGGAGGTACCAAGTGGGACCTTGGGGGCAGGGCAACACACTCAAAAACCGTAACAAGTTTTCCAGTTCTGCCACACAAAATATAACATTTTCAGTTCATAGAAAATATTTACTTGTTTATTTCCAGAAATGAAAGCCCAGTCCCTTCTAATCTCATCTTCCCCTTGGATCTAACATTCTTCTGCCAGAGCTCCATAGGTGGTGGCAATCACGAGGACCAACTTATCTATCAGCCATTCCACTCATCTGATTTACATAATACCCATTATATAAAGCACTAATTCACTTGGCATTGGCCATGAAGAAGGAACGAAAGTAGTAACACTGTTGCTATGACCCAGCCCTGCCATTCTCCTCCAGGCAGTACAAAGAGACATTAAACTTGTGAACAGGACTGACGGCAATCAGATCTACATTTTATTTCAGTTCAGGCTTTTAATGCAGGTAGTGGGATTACTCCTTATAGAATCATAGAATTCTAGGTCTGGAAGGGACCTCAGGATGTCATCTAGTTCAGCCCCCTCCCTAAAGCAGGATCAATTCCATCTAAATGATCCCAGCCAGAACTATATCAAGCTGGGACTTAAAAGCCTTAAAAACCTCCACTCCTCACTGGGAGCATCACTGCAGAGTCTGATGCTCTGGCCAGGGTAAAGCAAAGTATCAGCTTGTGTCAGGGTGGGACGGCAGTGCAGAGATTTAAGAATAAAAGATGGTGAGGAGGAGAGGCTAACTCATGAAGGACTCCGTTGTGAGCATTTGGAGATGGGCCCTGCAGCAGTTCACCACAGTAGCTCTCCAGTTTGGTTTCTTTCTGATTCACTGGTTTGTTCTTTAAGGAGCCTGCAGTATCGTTGCAAGTAGGCAGTGATGGAAGATGTGCCTGTTGTAGTCCTTGGAGCAAATGATCATTAGAACTGTGTCACACAAAGCCAGGTGTTTGGTGATATCAATGGCAAATCTCCCATGTCTGGACAGATTCTGAGCTAGGTTATTCCAGTGCCAAAGCCCTCAGTAGTTATCAGACGGGTAGCCAGGTTAGTCTATAACTTCAAAAACTAGCAGTCCTGGGGCACCTTAGAGACTAGTGTGGAAGTATAAGATGTGACATTGTACATAAAAGAGTTACATTGTAAAAAGAGCTTAAATCACACTATGCTACAATGTCACTTCTGAGCTCAAGAAGGGAAAGTTATGTTGATACTGTGTGTAGGAATGTAGGGTGGGTTTGGATGGAGCCAGGTATGCCTGGGGAAGCAGGAAGCAGAGCAGTAGGTGCTAGACAGTAATTAATTAAGGTACCCAGGGAGTCATTGGCAGGGGATTGCTGAGGGTGATATGGAAATGAAGATACGTGACTGGTCTCAGGGACTATATGGGGTGTGTGTGTGTCTGGCTTTTTTTCCTTTGTCTATTAACTTGCCTTCTTGATCTGTATAAGTTAAGAGACCTGAGCCCTGGGAGGGGACTCACTTTTCTAAATGTATTAGCAGAGCAGCTTTGCTAATAAACAGAGTGGTCTGACAAATTGTGAGTCTTGAGTCTAACTTTGACACTAGCAAACAGATCATGAGCTTCTGTGGATGGCATTTCCACCCATCTGAAGAAGTGGGTTTTACCCTGAAAACTCATGACCTAATAAATCTGTTAATCACTAAAGCACCACAGGACTGCTCAGCAGTTATGTCACATTTACATGCCACCGTACTGAGAACCGACCCTTTGCCAAATGTCATGGCACAGCTGCCCAGAGACCTCAACAGGCCTCCTCTAGGAGGAGTTAACTTCATCTGACGCAGACACTTAGGCTCTCTGCTCAATTCACAGGCAACTCATGGGGGAGCACAGGGGGCACAAGTGCACACCCCCAGTGGTGTCCCCCTGCACTCACCATCAGCACTTGGCAGCTTCCAATGAGTGTGGGGGGAGTCCCGCCCTCCCCCTGGAGCAGTGCAGCCTGAGAGCAGGGTGAGCTTCCTCGCTCATGCTACTGTCAGGCCACACTGCTTGGCAGAGGGGCTGCCCTGTACTCACCAGAAGCAGTTTGACACTTGTGCGGGAAGAGGCAGGGTCTGGGTGGAGCAGGGGCAGGAGGAGAAACAGGGGTGGGGCATGGGACAAGCAGGGGAGGGAAGGGGGGCAAGGCAAGGGCATGTGGCATGCCCCCCTCCCCCCACCAATCCCTGCACCAGTCACCTCTGGTTCAGGTCATTGGGTGCACCCTGGGATGCCACCTCCTGGTAAGCATGGAACCTACAGCTGTTTAATAACAATGGATGCATCAAAGCTAGAAGCATTGAACTGAAAGCCATGTAAATGATATAGGCTGTGTCTACACGTGCCCCAAACTTCGAAATGGCCATGCAAATGGCCATTTCGAAGTTTACTAATGAAGCGCTGAAATGCATATTCAGCGCTTCATTAGCATGCGGGCGGCAGCGGCGCTTCGAAATTGATGCTCCTTGCCGCCGCGCGGCGCGTCCAGACGGGACTCCTTTTCAAAAGGATGCTGCCTACTTCGAAGTCCCCTTATTCCCATGAGCTCATGCAAACTCTCCTCCCAGATATCTGTATCCTGTCCATATTTGTAGTCTGTTCTTCTATGGACCCATGGCCACCCTTCTGCAGAGCTAGGCAGGCTTATTCTCTCACAGCTTTGCTGACAAGCCAGTCACCTTCAGCCACTAAATCATTCATGAAGTTCTTTCAGGTCTTCCACTATCTCCGTGTCCTTCCAGCAATGACATGCCCTTCCACACCCAATCTGGCACTCTAAGCCACAAAGTCACCCAATGTATGCAGTAAGCAGGGCCTTGGGGAGAGGGTTTAATGCCACTCCATTGCTTTTACATTATAAGAGTGATTCAGAAATTAAATGGAGAAGCTCTTAAGCATGGTGCCAGACATTGTCTGAATGCCCTGCCCTGCCTTTGACACACTGAACCTTGTTCTGAGGCTGCCTGACTGCCAGGGGGTTTGGATTTGGCCATCTGTGGGGTCTGTGTGCCGCCCAGCCTTTCCTAGCAGGCGAGGGGACAGGCATGTGTGGCACATGCTCTGAGGAAGCAAGTGCCTGCTCTCACCTCCACCGATCCCATTTTGTGCCACTGCTGAAGGGGCTTTCATCTCCTCAAGACTACAGGTCTGGCAACCTGGGACCAGTTCATGTACAAGCTGGCAGGGTTTTATACTCAGTCACATTCTTCACGATCCCCTCCCCCACTCTGCTCTGCTCAGGATTGGGGATGAACACTAGAGCTGGCTGGGAAATCCTGGCCTCCATCCCCGCAGCAGCTGTGAGGAAAAAGAAAATGTTTTTATCTTGGGCAAAGTATTTCTTCAGGTTTCCACTAAATAACCAAATGGGCTTTTTAGGAAAGTGGGTTTTTTCCTGCAAAATGTTCCATTTTCTGTTGGAAAACAATTTCTCCATTTAAAATGCTTTGGCAGAAATTTTTCATTCCATCTGAGTGAAGTGCTCAAGGGGTGCACACTGCCCAGCAGTGCCTCCCTAAGCCTTGGTCAGTTGGAAAAGCCAGTGCCCTGAGGATAGTCCCGAAACACGGCCTTAAGAACTGGAATATGGCCTAGACTGCCAGAAGCATTCAGCTGGACCTATCAGGCATGGTCTAGCTAATACTTAGTCTTGCCTTTCTCAAGGTCTCATATAATCCTACCTTTCTATGATTCTACAAAGAGTTGCTGGTCTTTCAGGGACAGCTAGTTAGCTGACGTAAACCAGCATTACTCCACTCATTGCAATGCAGCCACGCCAATTTATACAAGCTGAGGAGCTGGCTGTCAGCTCTGAGTCCACTCAGAACAGATGAACTACAGTGAGGTTGAATTTAGCATGGTATTTCCCATTGTAAACCTACAAGGCACCACACATATGATGGCACAGTCAAATATCATGGGAAAAGTGGCTGATTGCGGGGTAGCTTAGGATGGCTCTGGGTAGACTTAGCTAGAGGCAAGTCACTGACAGCTGGGCATAGCTATTGAATAGTATGGCTGCACACAGCGCCATCAAGCAGATAAGGATGTTGGCATCTGATCTCTTTCCCAAAGACAGTAATTCTATCATGGGGCAAGAGATTGCAGCCTGACCCTTGAGTCAGATTGGCAGCCCTCAGCTCTCTGAGTTATGGTGGCACATACCACACTTGCTGCCACTTGCTGCTGCTTGTTGCAGCTAGTTGTGGAGCAAGACTGGAAATGAGTTGTTCAGTGGAGCAGCGAACCATCAGCAGAGACCAGGAGCTGCCTGAAATGGCAAAGTAGCTTTTTAACAGCTCACCTATGAACACTGAGAGCAAGCAACAGTTAAACCAGCAGGTTCAGAGTAATTCCGTTCCAAGCCCAAGTCAGCCTGGCTGTCAGTGCCATTCCAGTTTTAATTATTGCAGAGGATAACACAAAGGATTCAGGGTCAAGACTGAGAGGCAATGGCTGAACTACGGACAAGAACCCTCCCTGTATGTCACCCCCAAAGCTGGACGCTGTATGGGCTGCATCCTGCTGGAATGAACCGACATCAGGATGAAGTACAGGAAAGTGACCGTTGATCAATGCAACCAGAAACTGAAAAGTTTTGTCCACATCAGTTGATGTTCCATGACTTTGACCTTGCTGCACCTTCTTATAAGAAAGCTTCCTCATGTGTCACCCCAGCTCACCTCATCTCTGCCCTTCCATACCAGCTCGCTGCAGCTCACTGCTCTCTGGGACAGCTGCAGTTGCCATCTGTATGTTGGCTACAAGGCCAGATCTCCCACCCTCATCCTTGCCTGCTCAGCTGCCCTAAGAATTAGACCCCCAAATCTATTATTACCTATCTGTGTAGGTTCTAATCCCCATTTCAGAGCAGAGAAACTGAGGACTTCCTAGAAGTGTCACTTGGGTGGATCTAGATTTACTGAGGTGTAACACCCTGCAGCATCAGGGCTGTGATTGCAAGTGAGTTCTGCATTTACAATGGTATCCACAAGAGAACATTTTGGCCCACTGGCTTCAAAAGGAATCAGTCTGATTTATGCCAGTTGTAACTGCATGCTGATTTGGCCATTCCTTGGGGTCCCCCTGGCTCTAAACTCATGGTTGAATTTGACTCTCCTGCTTGAAATATTTTTACCTTACTTTTGAGGCCTCCACCGTTTCCAGCTGTGGCTACCCAGCCCAGACCTAGTCCCATGCACCTGCTGGTGCTGGCAACTCTGGCTCAATCACACAGCTTGAGACACACTGAAAGAATCAGATTTCCAGGAAGCATTGAGAACTCACCCTCTGGAAATCAGGTACCTTTAATGTATCTCATTGTGGGCATCCAGAATCACTTAGTCACTTCAGATAATCTTGGCAGGATAGCTCAGCCTGGGAGTGAGCACCTGGACAAGAGCATTCATTATGGCCCTTCCCCATTTAATACAACCTGGATTCCACCGTTCTCATGTGTGGAAGGGGCTGTATGCTGTAGGAACATATGCAGATGAAATACGATTCTATCAGGAATCCAGAAAGCTGGCATCCATTAGTGAACAGCTAACTCAGGATTAAAACTGAGTCTGAAAACAACCCAACTCACTTTAGTGTCTTCACTTCAAGATGGCTGGTATTGCCACATATGGCAAAGCCTGCAGAAAACCTCTTGGGCTCCTCAGAAAAGCTGCTTAGACTGAAAATAGAATTAACATCCCCCCCACCCCCGCTCCCCAAAAAGCCTGTTGTTTCCATGAAGTGTTTACAGGCTTGAATTCCTCTCTTTTTTCCATTCTCACTTTGCATCTGGTTTAGCCTTGGCCTGCTCTGCACGTTGGAAGTCTCCAAAATTGTCGGTCCTCTTGCTTGTCCTTCCTTCTGTGTGCTCGTTATACAGCCATGGCTGTCACCGAGGCATCATTAGTAGTGGCACTAGGGCTGGCAACAAGCCTGTCTGAGCGCTGCCCCATGCGGAGGGTGGAAGGAGGGGCTGGGCGATGGAGAAACATGGGGTGAAGATCTAGAATGGCTGGCATTTCCTCACGTCCTGCCTTTCATTGATGTATTTTTTTTCTTCTGTCCATCATTATTTTTCCCCCTTGCACCAGTAGCATTAGCTCGAAGTCTGAGTGCAAAATACTTGTTTGGTATGAACCCTAAACAAACATTTGCCTTCCATCTTCTGGCACAGTGCTATCTTTTCTCCATTGATTCCAGGTATTCCAGTGCTATGTCGTAGCAGAAATGATACTGTTCCTTTAAGAAGAAAAAAAAATGTGTGAAGAGCGAAACTAAAGAGCTGCACAGCTTAAGCCACTTGTCCTAGAAGCACAAGGTCCTAGAAAGCAACAAAAAGGAGCAGAGCAGGAACCAGACTATTGCAACTTTCATTTTCCCCTTTAATTATAATTGTATTTATATTACATTACATTACTTCAAATTAAGGAAAAAGTAACTTAAAAATGGAAAAATTCGAATGCTCTATTTTGAACATGTTCTAATTCAACATTTCGACCTTATAGCTACATTTTTTCCATTTGTTTTCAAAAACTCTTCTTCACTGCTGACATGTTTCCACAAAACCTTTTGCTTTTGGCATTGATATTTTCCAAGGGAAAAACATACCAATGGTATTTTCCAGCCAGCTTTGTTCAGGATCAATGCCACGTGCTCTTGAGCACCATCTACTGTTACCATTAGCTATGAACTACCTCCCTACAGAGATACTGACAGTGCTTTTGGGGAAGTCTTGTAACATTACCGTAGGTGTTGGAGACAAGTTACTCACCATTGTAACTGTTGTTTTTCCAAATGTGTTGCTTGTATATATGCAAGTTTGGTGGGCGCATGCTGCATGCACAACAGTTGGAAAGTTTTACCTTACCTGCTTCCCATCAGCTTGGCTGTGGAGTCCCTGGAACGGCACTGGTGAGGTGCCCTAGGCATGACAGCCCCTTAGTTCCTGCTTCCTGACTACTCCAACATTGGGGCAGGCGAGGGGTTTCAAAAAGATATGAAGAACACATCTCAAAGAGTAACAGTTACAGTGGTGAGTAACCTCTTTTTCTTCTTCAAGTGCTTGCTCACATCCATTCACATTAGCCAAATCCAGGAGGAGGGGTCAGAGTCGACGTGTGGCTGACTCAAGGACAGCAGCCCTGAAGGCTGCATCCCATCTAAACTGTTGCATAGTGGCATTTAACGCAATGTAAAAGTGTGTACTGAGGACCATGTTGCAACGTGACAGCTTTCCTGGAGAAGAATGTGAACCAGGGAGTAGAGGAAGCTTGAGCTCATGTAGCATGCATTGTAATAGGTGGCAGGGTAATCTTGGTGAGGTCATAGTCTGTTCATATGCAAGATGTGATCCAGGAAGAGCACCACTGCAATGAAACCCCCAAGAAGCCCTTTCGTACACTCAGCAACCACCACAAAGAGCTGTGAAGTCTTGTGGAAGGGCTTGGTCCTTTTAATGTAGAAGCAAGCATGCGCCTCACACTGAGAGAGTGCACCTAATAATCCTGTGGGGAGCTTTGATGTTTAAGGTGTAAGACAGGAAGGAAGATGTCCTGACTAGTATGGAAGCTGGAGACCACTTTTGGCAGGAAAGCTGGGTGAGGGAGGAGTTTGACTTTATCCATGGAACACCATGTACAGGGTTCCCAACATGAGGGCCTGGAGCTCAGACACCCTACTGGTGGAGGTGACGGACACCAGGAAGGACACTTTTCAGGAGAGGTAAAGGATAGAGCATGTGGCCAAAGGTTCAAAGGGTATATGTGGGGGGAGACTGCAATACCCGAAATACCATGTTAGCATCCCAGGCTGGAACTGGCAGGCAGGATAGCAGGTGAAGGTGGTCCATGCCCTTGAGGAAGTGCCCTACCATGTGGTTCGTGAAAACAGAATGCCCACCCTTCCCAAGATGGAAGGCTGAGATGGCTGCCCAATGGACCTTGAGGGAAGAAGAAATGAGACACTGCTGCTTCAGGGAAACAAGGTAATCCAGCACCTGGCAGACAGAGGTAGACATAGGTATGAGGTCATGCTGAAGACACAAGCAGAAGAAGTGTGTCCATAACCAAGTACAAACACTGTGTAGATGGCTTGCTGCTGCTGAGGAGGACTTGCTGCATGTGTTCGGAGCACGCCTGCTCAACGGGGTTCAACCACAAAGCTGCCAGGTCCTGGGCCTCCACCTGACTGAATGATCCCACAGGAGCCAATCGCCCTGGTTGTGCACACAGCACACACACACCACTCACTTGACGAGATATGAGCAGAAGAACTAGGGGTACTGGGAGGGCTGCTGCACTCTCTCACTTGAAGTTTTTTTTCATCATATCCACGATTTACAGTGTGGCTCAATGGCTTGCAGCACCTGCACTGTACAGACCATTCCAGAACCACTGAATATTACCCGTTCGTTTAAAAAAAAAACCAAAAACGTAATTTTGAGAAATGGTGCCTGGATGACAGGCCTGGGGTCAAAGGTCATGGCTTAGCCAGCCGGGGCAATGGCAGCACGAGCATCCTACAAATCACCTCAGCAAGGTAACTCAACCCTGATGCAGATCTACATCTCAGGAGGAAAGAGGAGTTCATGCTCCACGGTTCGATCACTTCTCAGCCTTCCCATTAAGACTGCTGACAGGGGAGCCCAGTCATGCTAATTGCATGTGTGTGCGTATGTATGTGTGGGGGGTGAATTTAATTCCATGGATTTGGTTATTCATTAGTGTCAGTGGACGCGCCCACCTGAGTGGATCTGCTAACCATCTGAGTGTAGGCTCAGAGCCCAGCACTGCATGGACAAAGTGTGTCTCCAGGGCACTGCATGTCTCAACTGCTCCGTACATATTTAAGTGCTATGATGGCAGCTTGAGGGCCTGGCCCTGGAATTATGGCATCAAAGGGAGTCTTACCGTTCACATTCAAGGAAGTGAGTGTTAAACAAACCGCTTCCTGCAGCAAAGACTTACAATCATCCTCTCAGGATGCCTGCACTGTGAGCACAGCTGAGTCATTTTAGCTCCCTTGGTACAGGTACACTTAATTCGTGCACATACCAGTCTGGGTTTAGTGAGTGTGGTTATAGTACCCTTGTCTGCATATGTGTGTCAAAATTTACCTGGGCTATAATTGCTACCATATGCATTGATTTTTCTATATTTAGAAGATCTACAGGATCTTATTTTCTCATTAGAAAAAGGACTAAAAATAATGACTTCCTCTTAATGGCAGAATTATTATGTATTCATATAGATTGGCCCTAAAGTTTACTAGGATATCTCTGCAATGGACAGCTGGCAGTTTAAGAGTGTGATTGCACGTGAATGCACTGTGCTAGATAAAGATGGAAAAAGTACTCAAAAAGTTACTTGAGTAAAAGTGTAGATGCTTTTAGAGGGTGGGCGGAATGTAAAGTACAAGTCACTCGTGTTCCTCTGGAAAGCTACTTGAGAAAACACACACACACACACACACATATCTACTTTTTACTCAAGTATGCAGAAGTGAAAGCAGCTGCACTTTTACTCAAGTAACTTTTTGGGTACTTTTCTCACCTGTGATGGCAATAGAGCAGATCTGGTACCTTTATCAAACTGATCCCTTTTCCCACTATCAGAGTACGTACACAGTCTACTTCTGTCATGACTGAATGTCTGTAAAGGGTTAAACCCAGACACAGTGGGTTCTCAGTCGGCAAGCAGCCAGGTGAGCCAATAGGAAGAGAAGGGATTCTTTGAATTGAAACAGTTGCCTGCTGAAGGGTGTCTTTTCTTTGTCTGGCCAGAGCAGAGAGATCAAGACATTTTAATCCTGGGCAAGCTTAATGAATCCAGTAAATAATCAGGCCACAGCATGACCTGGGCATACAGATATGTAAGTAGAAGGAACTGTTTTGTCAGACGTGATCAGGGTATTTCTATTTTGGGTTTGGTGTGGAAATTCTTAGGCTGACTTATGTATTCACCCCCGTCATGTGTATCTTCTAAACTGAATCCCAGGGAAGTAATTCTCTGTGCTTATCACTTTCTTGCTATACTTTATATTTTGTTTTATTAATAAATTACATTTTTATGGGCAATGATTTGATTCCCATGTCCTAAAGCAGAGTCTGTGTATATTCATGCCTAAGACTGGAAGGTCAGCTAGCAGATTACAGCTTAATTTCTTTGTTTTCAAGCTATTGCCTAAGGGAGGCTTAAAACCAGGGTTACCCCACAGGGAGACATCCCAAGTGTGTCTTCCTGGGATTTAAAGGTTTTTTTTCCTCAGTTGGAGGGTGGCAGTTACCTCCCAGGGTCAGGGAATCTGTGACGTGGGGAAGCTCTTCAAGCAGAGCATAGATATTTTTAAGGTCTTTTGTGGGCCCCCACCTGCACTTGGAGTGTCAGAGTGGGGATCAGGCCTGACAACTCGCGTTCCCCAGCCCATGAGAGCATCAGACATCACAAGCTGTGACTTTGGGAGTGGGATAAGGTTTGGGACCCTGCCAGAATAACAAGGATCCTGCTTGCATGTGAACATGAAGACGGGAGGGTGAAAAAAGTGCCATCACAGAAAATCTGTGCTAAAGAGCTAAATCCTTCCAAAGCACAACTATCCAGGGAGCTCTGCAGGAGGAATCAGTGGGCCTTCAAAAAGAATCCATGGAGAGAAGATGGGTACCACAGTGCTGGCCCAGATATGTGTGTGTGGGGTGGGGGTGGGGATGAGGGGGGGAGGGTGGAGCACCAGGGGAAGGAAAGCAAAGAGAGGAGGCAGCCCTAGCAGAAATTAAAACCACAGAATGCTTTTGGATTAAGGAAAGGGATTGTTTCAATTTATAATAATGTAGAAATATCCTCCCACAAAAGGCAGCCAGTGTGTGGGGAGGGGGAAGGTACATGGGCCAAATCCACAACAGGTATGAAGTAGAGCAGACCCCCTGGCTTCAGAGAGGCTACACCCATTTACTCCAGGGGGAGATCTGGCCCATAGTGGCTCCATCAGATTGAGTTTCCTGGAATAGACATTTCAGGTTCATTTGAGGCTGGGAAAAGATTGCGTTCTGATCCGAAATGCTGCTTTTCTTCTAATGCCTTTGCAATTTAAACTAATGGGTCTGATGACTGTCACTGTGCCTTTTTATTACTCGTCCTTCCACCTGTTTCCCTGATGTAATTCCTGACACAAAGCACACCCCTCCTAAAGCCATTTCAGTTTTAAAGTGAGGGATTGTATAATTCAGGAAAACCAAACACTCTTACCAGCTTGCTTTGAAAAAAACACAGGAAACCAATCTGGTTCCTCTCACTAAGCAACAAAACCCCAGGCTTGACCTCTGTGTATCTCTCCTCCAAGCCAAATGTAGGCCATGGGCCTCTAACCCCATGCAGGCCTGCTCCTAGCAGCTGCACCTCTACTGTCTTTTTGTGGACACACTTGTAGGCGAATCACTCCCTTGTGTGGAGAGGCCAGCAGCACCATGAAGGTGTGCGACTCATGCAGTTCATAACTGTCATGCCCCATCCCCGCCCCAGCACCAAACCAGGGCAAATGATTTAAAAACAGGCCTTAAAACTGAACCAATGGCCTGCGATTCAACAGGGCCACTGAAAACCTCTGTGAACCCACAACTATTGTGTGGGACAAGACACTCCTTGGCTGTGTCTACACGTGCCCCAAACTTCGAAATGGCCATGCAAATGGCCATTTCAAAGTTTACTAATGAAGCGCTGAAATGCATATTCAGCGCTTCATTAGCATGCGGGCGGCAGCGGCGCTTCGAAATTGACGAGCCTTGCCGCCGCGCGGCGCATCCAGACGGGGCTCCTTTTCGAAAGGACGCCACCTTCTTCGAAGTCCCCTTATTCCCATGAGCTCATTGGAATAAGGGGACTTCGAAGTAGGCGGGGCCCTTTCGAAAAGGAGCCCCGTCTGGACGCGCCGCGCGGCGGCAAGGCTCGTCAATTTCGAAGCGCCGCTGCCGCCCGCATGCTAATGAAGCGCTGAATATGCATTTCAGCGCTTCATTAGTAAACTTCGAAATGGCCATTTGCATGGCCATTTCGAAGTTTGGGGCATGTGTAGACATAGCCCTTGGCTGTTCTCCGCTGCTCTCCGCTCTGTAGTGAGCTGGGACCAATGAAGGTATGAAGGCAAATCATGGCTGAGTGCTTGATCAGGGAATGCCTACTCTGCAGCCAGAGGTGCGGTCACTGCCTGTGTATACACAGCCGAGCGGGCTTTGAGCTAGCTAGTTCCAAGAACAGCAGTGAGGCTGCAGCAGCCTGTACAAGCCTGCCTGGCACGCCGGGTGCATACTCGAGTGGCTAACCCACGCTGCTGCAGCTTCACTGGTATTGTGACTGGAGCTAGCAAGCTTGGGTATGGCTACCTGGGCTGAAGCCACACCTCTGGCTGCACCAAAAAAACTCTGTCCATTGCCACACACAGCTCTGGGCACCAAACTCCTAAGCTTGAGCACCACCCGCTGCTCTGGTCCTGGACTCCCACACAGCTCTGCCAATGCACATCAGCCCTTCTCAGCAGCAGAGCCCCCAGTGTCTCCCTTCTAACCAGCAGCAGTCATCCAGTCATGCTGAAGCCCTCAGTGTCCTCCTCAGAGCAGCTTTTAACCCACCCAGCTGACCACCAGACCAGACCAGATCAGCAGAGTTCAGACCTAAGGCTTCCAGCAGAGAAAGGGCCCGACTGTGAGCTACCTGCATTGCCTCCAAGGGCCATACATCCTGCGTGGCTGTGTATTAGAGCTCTGACAGTGCAATAGGGATGTCTTGGGCACAAAACCCCTACGGCCCGTGCTGCTCACCTGACCCATCCCTAGCCCTGTGCAGCCTGGTCCGGTCACAAGGCACTCTCTGGAAAGCCTGCTGAGTGTGTTTGTGAGGGGGCAGCTTCTGCTGAGGAATGGCTGGCAGAATGGAGGTTCCACCAAAGCAGCGCCCTGCTGCCTGGACACAACACAGGCTGGCAGAAACAAAGGCTCCACAAAGGGCATTAGAGAGAGCTGGGAAGAGGCCAATGGCAAGGCAGGGGAGGGGAAGAGCTATTGGGAAGCCTGGTTATTGTGTGAGCTGTACCCTGATGCCAACACCAAAGTTCACAGAGGTGAAGGCCAGAAGAGCTCACTAGAACTTCTAGTCTGACCTCATGCATATAATAGGCTACTGTATTTCACCTAGCTACCCCTGCATTGAGCCCAAGGCACTTGACAGTATAGAACAGAAAGTGACTTGGACTGTGCTGGAGTCGTATGGAGTGGATGGCAGAATAATATGGTTGTTGAAGGCTATCAGTGACAATGTGGATACAGCAGTGAGAATGTGTGGAGAATTGAGAAGCTGGTTTAGAACAAATAGAGGTACAAGACAAGGAGATCCGACATCACTGAGTATCTTCTTTGCGCATCTAGAGAGTGATGGACAAGATCAGGAAGAGGTAGAAGGGATATCTGTGCATGGGATAAGAATTAACAACTTGAGGTTCGCAGATGATATAGTTAACATTGAGGAAGATGAGAAGCTAGTGAAAACAGTGCAGGTGCTAAACGAGGAAGGGAAGTAGTACAGACTGATTATAAACATCGATAAAACAAAAACAATGGTATTTGGAGATAAAGAAATAGGAAGGAAGGTCAGTGTAGATGGGATTGAACTAGAGAACAGAGAAGTTCACGTAGGTGGGGAGCAACATAATGTATGATCTAGACTGGAAGAAGGAAATAGCGAGTAGAATAGCAAAAGCAAGAGACTCTAGAAGAATTCCACAGAGACTTTAACAATCTACACCCCACCATCAACTTATGCTTTGATTACACCTCGCAAGAGATACATTTCCTGGACACTACAGTACTAATCAAGGATGGCCTGATCAGTACCACACTGTACCAAAAACCTACTGATCGCTATACTTACCTACACCCTTCTAGCTTCCATCCTGCACACATAACTGGATCCATTGTTTACAGTCAAGCTCTTAGATACAATCGCATTTGCTCTGATCCAACTGACAGAGACCAAAAACTACAAGATCTTTACCAAATATTCATAAACCTGAATTACCCACCAGGAGAAATAAAAAAACAAATCGACAGGGCCAGATGAATACCCAGAGACCAGCTACTCCAAGATCGGCCCAAAAAAGCCAAGAGCAGAACACCACTGCTCATCACCTACAGCCCCCAACTCAAACCACTACAACGAATTATTAAAGACCTACAACCTGTCCTTAATCAGGATGCCACACTCCAGAAGGCCCTAGGTGACATGCCTGTTCTCTCTCCTACAGACAACCTCCCAAACTTATGAGGATCCTCACAAACAGCGACAGTCTATACCCCAGGAATACCAGTCCTGGAACCTTTCCTTGCAACAAAGCCTGCTGCCAGCTTTGTCCACATATCTTCTCCGGAAATACCATCACTGGACCTAACCAGGTTACTCACAGAATCACGGGCACTTTCTCATGCTCCTCTACTAACATCATCTATGCCATCATGTGCCAACAATGCTTAGATGCTTTGTATATTGGACAGACTTCTCACTCCCTTAGACAAAGGGTTAATGGGCACAAAACAGACATCAAAACTTTCCAGACCCACAAACCAGTTAGTCAACATTTTAATGGAATGGGCCATTCTGTAAATGACTTAAGAGTATGCATGTTACTGAAAAAAAAATTTTGCACCGCTATTCAAAGAGAAACAGCCGAGCTGGCTTTTATATTCACATTTGGCACATTAACACGTGGTTTGAACTGGGATGGGAATTTTCTGACTCACTATAGGGGCTCATCTGCATACTTGGCTTAATCTAATTCACGACCTTCCCCTCATCCACCCCTCCACTCTCTGATTTGATCACCTTGATCATTTTTTTCTGATTTGTCCTCCTTGATTATTGTTTTTGGTTCTCTGTGCCTTAAATATTGAGTCTGTTCTGGTCTGGTTATGGTCTGAAGAAGTGGGTCTGTCCCACGAAAGCTCACCTAATAAATTATTTTGCTAGTCTTTAAAATGCTACTTGACTGCTTCTTGTTTTAAAAGCAAGAGTGAGTTTGAAGGCAATGGATAAGATCTGGAAAAGCAAAGCAATTAGCTTAGAAATGAAAAGCTGAGCATCTTGAAAATGTGTGTATTCAGCAGCTTGTTGAACGGATGTGAGACATGAGTGATAACAAAAAATTCAAAGAGAAGAGAATGAGTAGATGATATAGTAGATTGGTGTGGAGCTAGTCTACAGAAACTAAGCCCCCCTGACTGGACAGGTAAAAGATGGAAGGAAATAGTGAGAGAGGCTTCAAAAACAAACCCCATGGTTGCTGCCTCTGCTGCTGACTTGGAAAAGCATCTTCGATAAAGGCATTAGGTCTTGATTAACATCACATGACAGAGAATCTACCACTTTCCTTGGGTGTTTGTGCAAGTGGTTGATCAGCCTCACTGTAAAAAAAAAAAAAAAAAAAAAAGAGTGCCTGACTTCTAATCGGAATTTTCCTGGCTTTGGTTTCCATCCATTGGTTCTTCTTCTGCCTTTCCCAACTAGATTAACAAGCTGTGTAATATCGATGTTTGCTCCCTGCGTAGGTCCTGATATGCTGCAAAATCACCTCTCAATCTTCTTTTTGACAAACTGAACAGACTGAGCTCTCTCACTGTCAGGCATTTTCCCAGCCTGCAAATAATATTTGATGCTCTTTTTTGCACTCCCCCCTTCAAATGTTCCACATCCTTTTAAAATATGTGTCCAGAGGACTTGTACCTGGTGTTCCAGTTTTGGTTTCACTGATGCCACATACAGATCTAAAATCCCCGCCACATTTTACATATCCCAGGATTACACCAGCTCTTTCGGCCACTGCGCGCTCACGGTGAGTTACTTAGGACCCCTGCGTCCTTTGCACAGTCACACATTTTGTGGGTGTCATTGGTGTTCCTTGTCCAATTGTATGTCCAATTGTATACCTGGCTGAATTAGACACAGTTTGTTTGAATAGGCCCAGTTTACCAATAAATTCAGGATGCGACTGGCTCTCCTCATGCATTACCTGCAAATTCCATCAGCAGTGATTACACATGGGCCCTCCGCACTGACCTTTATTTTTTGACATGTCAGTTAGTCCATTCTTACTCCATTTAACATGTACTTCGCTGACCATGGATAGTGCTAATTTTTCAACCTGACAAGAGTCTAAGTATTTTACATCTTCTCAGTTACCTTTGTCAGCCAAACTCAGAATCACTTCAAAGGACAAAATCAAGACCTATTTTCAATAAAACCATATCGCCTGGTATTAATTATATTCCTCTCCTGTAATTCTTTATTAACTGAATCCTATATGAACTTTTGCATTACTATGCCTGGGTTTGATGTCGTGCTAGCCAGCCTTTGGCTATCTGGGCCATTCTTCTGGCCCTTTTTGGACATTGGCACACTAACACTCTTCCAGGCTTTTGAGGCTTTCCTGGTATTCCCAGATTTATTAAAAATTAGTATCAGAGATCTCCTCAGCAAGCTTTTTGGACTCTTAGGTGAAAGTTCTCCAAGCCACCTTCTTAACTAATGTTCATCCCTAGCTAATGTCATTCAACAACCTCTTTGGTTACCAGTCGACTAGAAATTCTCTCCTTTCCCAGACATCATTTTCATGTGCCAGAAACTTGCTTCTTTCCGAATACAGAACAAAAATGTTTATGGAACACATCACCTTTTCTGCCTCGTGATTAACAGTTTTACCATCTCAATCTAGTCATTGGTCTAAACCACAGTTAGGACTTCTTTTGTTCCTGCACATGTGGAATGAGGCTGTGTGATGGAATGCATCAACCCGGCACTGACCGGGGATAGGGGCCAGGCTTATTGGGTGGAAAAGGCCCCGCCCCCATGGCCCTGCTGGGCATGCTCCAGCTACAGCCCAGGTATAAAGGCCAGTCAGCTGGGGCTGGTCACCCTAGTAGCAAGAGCTCTAGCCACAGAGTGGGGGCAACACTCACCACAGGTGGAGCAGCGCTGCCTGAGGAGCAGCAGCAGCAGCAGCAGCAGCAGCAACAACAACAACAACCCGGGGAGACGCAGACAGAGCCAGGGTGACCCATCGCCTCCAGAATAGGGTAGGAAGCAGCCCAGGGCAGGGAACTGGGAGGGCCCAGGCTGTGACCTCAGTGTGTTGTGGTGGGGATCCCCGCTGAGCTGGTGCTGGGGTCCCATGCCCACCAACAACAGGGCCCTGGCCTGGAACTCGGTAGACAGGGAGGGCCCAAGCTCCCTTACCCCCACCCCGGGACCCTGCGGAAGGGGGAAATATGACTGGGCCGCTGAAGCCTGCAAACTGAGGCTAGGCCACTGGGCCTAGCAGCTGGGCTGACACATATTGGCTGACACATATTAGGCAGCTGGGCTGACACATATTGGCTAGGTCATGGAGGCCTGCAAACCTTGGCCGGGCTGCTGAGGCCTACAGACATTGACTACGCTGCTGAGGTTGGACTTTGGCTATTAGGCTGCACTGCCCTGACTGCAGGGGTGATCCGTACTGACTTTGGCGGTTCGGCCGCACTGCCCCGGCCGTGGGGGGAGGGATCCGTACTGACTTTGGGGGTTCGGCCGCACTGCCCTGGCTGCGGGGGGAGGGATCCATACTGACTTTGGCGGTTAGGCTGCACCGCCCTGGCCGCGGCGGGAGGGATCCGTACTGACTTTGGCGGTTTGGCCGCACTGCCCTGGCCGCGGGGGGAGGGATCCGTACTGACTTTGGCGGTTCGGCCGCACTGCCCTGGCCGCGGGGGGAGGGATCTGTACTGACTTTGGCGGTTAGGCCGCACTGCCCTGGCTGCGGGGGGAGGGATCCGTACTGACTTTGGCGGTTAGGCCGCACTGCCCTGGCCGCGGGGGAGGGATCCGTACTGACTTTGGCGGTTAGGCCGCACTGCCCTGGCCGCGGGGGAGGGATCCGTACTGACTCTGGCGGTTAGGCCGCACTGCCCCGGCTGCGGGAGCAATTCATAGTGACTTGGCTGCTGGGCCTGTGAACTATGACTGGGCCACTGAGGCCTGACTCGGCTGTGGAGCCCTAAGTGCAACTCAAGAGCCTTCTGGAGCAGACTGGGGCTGGAGACCCTGCCACAGGCTGTCTTTAGCTGGTGGTGTGTGCGCGATGGGCTCTGGTGCTCAGAGATAAAAAAAGGCAGGATATCCAAAGGCAAACACAGTCCCCTGGAGGCCTTATTGTCACAAGCAGAATGTAAGTGACTCTCTCCACTGACGTGTACAGGAGTCCCTCACATCCTGTGCAGGAGATGGATGGGCAGAGAACTAAGCCCCAGAGTCCTGTTTGGGGTGTGGCTCCCACTGGAGGCCCACTCATGTGGGCCTGTGTCCATGTTAAGCACCATCCTCATGCACACTATGGCATTGGAGCAGGGTGCTACGGTATGTCCGATGCAGAGAAGTGCCTGACCCAGGAGGCTGCCCCCCAGGGGCCTCACAGCCTGTTCTCCACTCTCCATGCACACGGATCTGCACTCCCCGAAGTTCCCTGAGTTTGGGGTTTCAATTAACCCACAGCAAAATTCTGCTGAAACCACAGGCAGCCTTCTTTGGGGTTCAACCCATCTGGCTGCACATGGTGTCGGCCTGACAATGTGAGCACCAGGCTTTGAACTCCAATAAGCAGCCTAGCCTGGCACAGCCACGGGGCTTGGGAGGGAGCCCGAGACCAGAAAATGCTCCACAAGGTTGCCCTTCCTTTTTACTTCAGCCAGGAGCCCCACTGCTCCTAACCCCCTGAACAGCTGGAATCATACAGCATGAATTAACTACGGCCCTCCCATCTTATTCGCAGAAGGAGCCCAGCAATGGCATCAGGTCACTTCCTTCTCATGTGGGAGGCCACAAAGTCTCATGCCATAGGAAGGGGCAGGGAGAAGGGTGGTGCCAGGCTGAGGCAAGCCCATCCTGAAGGCTCCCACCTCTTTGCTGGCTGGATCCCAGTGTGCTTTGGCTGCACAGCAGGACGTGCTGACACATAGGGTGGGCACAGGAGCAGGCCTAGCAAGAAGCAAGGGGAGGGAGTGTTCAGAACTTACCAAGGTCTCAACCATATTTGGCTTGTAGTTGCGGAGAGTCTTTGCAGCATAGAAAACATCCACCATGTTGTGACACTTGATCATCTCCAGGATCATCGTAGCTGCACAGAAAGTGCCACTCCGACCACCTCCATTCCTAGCAGGAGACATGCATGGAGTCAGCCAATGGAGAGCCAGTGCACCAGGATACCTAGAAGAGCATCTGTCCCAAGAGCCCTTATGCAGCCACACTGAACCAGAGTAAACCAGCTGCAATGTCTGGCCCCTTTTCCTGGTGCCTCTCCTAAGAGGAGTTCCTAAGGGTTGACAGACTAAGGAACTGGGCCCCACAAGAGCCCTGAGGCAGGGAGTGAGGCACAAAGAGACAATTGCCAATTTTTTCCCTTGGGGGTCTTGATAAGTGGCTGGCTATTCAGAGCTCAATGGCAGCTGCCAGCACTCAATGCCTTTTCTCCCCTTCTCTATCTGTGTTGTCTGTTTGGGGTAGCAGCTGCCCTGAGAGCGGAGTGCATTACTCATGTCCCAAACACCACTGGACACACCTTTCCTCCACCTGGGAATGAACCAGCCTGCCAGGCACACTGGCATCTGACTCGGGGCCTCCACACCCTCCTTTTCACATAGCACCCTCTTGTCTCTCGGTCTTCAACTCCTCAGCTCCAAGGGGCAGGGGACCAAATTTTATAAAGGCCACTCTAAAATTATCCTAAGGCTAATGAAGACAGACAAGGTTGTAATTAATTTTTGATTAAAAGCTCGCCTGCTGTCTCGCTCAATTTGAAAACTCATTATGTCCTCAGTGTGTTTGTGTGCGTGTGCGCATGTACCCGTGTGCATGGGGATGGTCGAGAGGCTTGTGGAGCCCAACGTAGGTAACCAGACCCGCTACAGAGCATGTCCCTGCAGTCAGTCAGCCTCTGCCTCCGCCCCCTTCTCCTCAGAAGCAGGGCGGGTTCACGGGGCCCTGAACGGTTGCTGGGGTTGCTATCAACCCACAATGTGAGCAGTGTCCACTGGATGCAGAAGGCCTGGGCCTCAGTCGGTGTCACTGGAAGTGACTCCACTGATCTCAGTGCATTGATCCTGATTTCCACCAGCTGAGCAAGTTCTGAGCTTTACTCACCTCTAAACTCAAGAGTGAGCAGAGGAAATCCCAGATGGCAGCTGGAAGCACCCTCATGGTGCTGCGTGTGCACAGAACTGCACCAATGGGGCTTGTTTTGAATAGAGACTTCATGCCCAAGGAAGGTCCTTGGCAGCACTGAAGGCAGGTGGACTGGTGGCGTCTGCTCCCCTTTAACCCTTTATATGCACGGGCCAGCAGGGACCATTGGCCATTAGCCCTGGTGAGCAGGCAGTTGTTCTCTGAGGCCTACTCACAAGCAGTGCACAATTGTCCGCCCATCGCCACTCTCCTCTTGCCACTTCTCCACTTGAGCTAGCAGGTACAAGAATGACTTCTTGGAGTCCGGCATGTCCCTGTATGCTGACCATCGCAGGTATTGGAAATGCCGGACCATAAGGTGCCCTTCCTGCAACTAGAAGACACCATCAGTGTGTAAGTACAGCTGCCCTCCCACATGTGCTGCTGGAGGGTGTGCAAGGGACAACTTGGGACGTGTTAGAGCTTGTGGAGGGGAGGTTCTGTGCGGGAAGGGCATAGGCAAGTGTCCATCCACCCAGAATCCCTTGCTATTCAGTCACCTCCCCTGCACCTCTGCTGGTGCATCTCCAGCCTGATTTGTAACATGACAGCCATTCCAGTCACCCGCTTCCAAACATACAATCAACTATGACAGTTCACCTCAGTGCAATCAGTACTAACCTTTGTTACCCCATCCTGGGCTCCCCACAAAGCCAATGGACCTCAGCCTCACCTGCTGCACCCCCAGCTATAGCTGTCCGGGGCGTTTTGCAATTTTAACGCACCTCAGCCTAAGCAGCACGCCACCCCCACCCCCCCCGCTATCCTCAACCTGGGATGCCCATAATGCCAGTGCACCTCAACCTAATCTGTGCCCTTACCTGCTATCCCCATCTTGCACTCTCTATAATGCCACGGACCTCAACCTAACCTGTATCACCTCACCTGCATTACCCCACTATACCTGTCCTGGGCATTTTGCAGTGCCAATGCACCTCAACCTAAACAGCACCAGTCCCTGCTGTCCTCATCCTGGGCTCCCTGCAATGCTCGTGCACTTCAGTCTAACCTGCATCACCCCCGCTGTACCCATCCTGGGCTCCCTGACATGCCAATACACCTCAATCTAATCTGCAGTTCTGCTGCTAGCCCCATCCTGGACTTCTCACATCAGTGCTGCCCTGTAGCCACCATCCCAGTGCATTCCGAGTCCCGCCTAAACTGGGCTCAACAGAGTATCCCACAAGTATTCAGCTAAGAGCATCTACCTCTTTTTCCTGCTGAAATCCCTACAAAGCTCTTGAACCAGAGCCATCCGCCCCAGAGATGGAGCATGGTAACAATGCTCTCTAATATCCTCATAATCTAGTAGCTTTGCAGCCTAATGCAGTTAGAAGGCTCTGGGAGGAGAAGGACTTATATGCACAAAGCCAAGTAAGCCCAGGCTTTAGTCAGATGGCTGGGGGGAGCTCAGTTCTATTCAGAAGATGAAAATGTTCTGGGAATGAAGATTGCCGTGCAGAATGAAATAGTGGGCCAGCCGTCTACTTGGGACTGCTGTTTTCAGCACAAGTGCATGGAGTGAGGGGAGGATGCGTGAAAGGCTAAGGCAGGTTGCTTGATTCCCAGCAAACAGCTCTGGACCCCTCAGCTAGGACCCTAGATAGCCAGGTGGGCTGGAGCTAGGCACCTTTGTTCTGTTCTTAGCTCTATAACCAGTGGGGCCAGAAAGTTCTCACCCCAGCATGGTGCATAGGACAGCCCAGCACCTGGCAAAATCAGACCACCAAATGCTGTGTGCAGGGCTCTCTTTACCCCTGCTGATGTGCACATGGGACCAAATTCTGCTCTCGCTTATACTCCCACAGATGGGAAGCTACAGCAACACAGCTGACAGATGGATTTACACCTAGGGCTGGGAGAAAAGAATTTAGCTCATTGTTATCACCTGGGGTCGATCTCTCATTCTCCTATCACACAGAGAGCATTGTCACTATCACACACACACACACATACCCCTATACACACAGGTCCCAGGATACACACTGCATATAGAGCAGCACATACACAGCCAACACCCTACTTAGCTCACCTCTGCAGTTACATACACCCTGCCCCAACCACACACTCCTTAGACACAACACCAACTGGAGTAACAACACCACACCCTCAAAGAATGCATTGCCATGCATGATCTCTCCCCCTCCACACAGCAGCACCTGCCAAGCACAGCCAGATACACACAGCAGCAGGTGCTACATAGGCCAATTTGATTCTCCAGCATAAATGCATTCCCTTTAAAGCAGCCCAGGCAGGACTGTAGAGTTCTGGGTTTTCAGACTGCTACATCTAGTGCATGACAAAGCTCCCCAAGCCCAGGTAATCCAGGCAAGAGGAGACAATTCAGCCCTTTCTGCTACCTAGATTGAGGATCCTATCCTAGCTACTTCTTTCACCTGGGCTGTTTGTAAGCTCTGAAGAAGAACTGACACTGACTTCCATGCCATTCAGTGGTCAATTCGCATTGCTCAGAATGACCTACCTGTAGTTATTCTGGAAGGCACCTGCCAGACAGGTGCTGGTGGGGAATGGATCTTTGGTGGCACATTACACTCATTAAAAATGGCCCATGGGGTTACAGTGAAGGAATGATGCTGAGGATTGGGGCGGTCTCTGTGCTGGTCCAATGATGCAGGACAGCATGCGGAGAAATCAAAATGAAGTGAATCTCCATGGTCCATCAGGCAGACTTGGCTCTGACATTAAAGTCAGAGGTTGAATGAGGTTTGGACTTGCTCCAAAGACTCTGGCTAAATTCTAGCAATGGGCAAACTTCTAAGTAAGTCCCTTCAGACATGCTCCGGAAAGCAGGGCTGCTTCTCTGAAACTTATCCAGCCTTCCTGGGTCTCAGAGTTAGGACAGGTATCTGGCAGGACTGGCCTCCTCACAGGATGTCAGCCTTTCCTCTCCATATAGGTGAAGATTACTCTTAAATTCCAGTAGTTCACCCATCACAAAGTTTGATGTTGTTGTAGTGCTATAAAGGCGTATGATAAGAATATCTTGCTCCTACCTATCTGCTGTTGAAAGATCTCAAAGCACTTTGCAAAGGAGGTCTCAGTATTATCATCCCCATTTTGCAGAAGGGGAAACTGAGGCACAGTCCCTAGTTGTGCAGTGGACAGCCAGGAGCAGAACTCAGACCTTAGAGTCCCATGCCATCCTCCAAGCACTAGTGCCTTCCTTGGTAGCAGCCATTGTGTCTTCTACTTGCAATAATGTGATCTATCTGTCCACCCATCCATCCACTGCTCTCTTCTGTATGTCTATGGTACTCCAAAGAGCACAGTGCCTAGGCCTGTGACACCAGCCCTGCCATGTCTAGTCTAGATTAGTTAGAGAAATCCCCCTCCCCATACAGTGCGTAGCCAATCCAAGCAGCAAAGCACATGCAGTGAAAAACTCCCTCCTGTTCCTCCCCAAAGGAGACCCACTGCTGGCCAACAGCCCTGCCACTCATTCTGGCTCCTGACTGCCAGCTAGTGATGGCAAAGATTTCTTCTGCTTGACCCCAGAGCTTCTCCTATGTGACCACACACAGGGCCCCAGGGCTAGTGCTGTGGGAACCTTTCACTAGTTTAAAGCTTGCAGTCTTGTGGCCTGCTCTCACAGTTAAACCAGCCCACTCTCCTCCCCCAATTCCATTCATCGCTCTGAATGTCACTGCATTTCCCTTCCCCTAAGGAAGTTGGCAGGGGTGGGGAGGGAGCTGCACTGCGAAAGTGACATAAAGATGAAGGTTAAAGGCCCTGCAGTTTTTTCCTCAGCCTAGTAGGAAAGCCATTCGGTCAATTCCATTGTACCAAGGATGGCCATTGTGGGGTCCCTACAGAATGGCATAAACTAACCACAAGCAGGGGCCAGAAAGACCTCGCCCCAATGCACAGAGGGGTCTGAGTCAAGTCTTTGCTTTTAAATGATTTTTAACCACTTTAAAGCCCTTACAGAGCAATGTCAAGTGCCTAAGGGCTCTTCTATACAAATAGATCTTGGCAAGTGGGGTGTGCAGCTACCACACACACACACACGCTGCTCTCTTTGAGACAGGACTAGACTGCAGCTCACTGTCAAATGGTGAATGCACACCAGCCAGATGCACAAGACACTTAGAACACGGTAGGCCAGCATGGGACAGATTCACAACACAGCTTGCTGTGAACTACATCTGTGTTGACCAGCCCTTAGTGTAAACAAGAATCAGGCCCCCCAGGGTCTGGGATTGTGGCCTGAACCCAGGGCTGGTAGGACACAGACACAATCACCACCACAGGCTGGCCATTTTCAGAGGGAAACTCCCAGTCCAGTGCAGCAGTTCCTATGGAGTGAGAGCTCCTCCCCTTCTCAGGGAAGCAGCTCCCACTGGAACACACAGGCATTTTGCTGTGAGTGGTACTGGCTTCTAAGTCTGATTCCAGTCTGCAACCCACCTCTGAGCAGAGGAGCTGCCTGGAGCTAGAGACTCCAGAAGCCTTTGACTAGGTTGGCTAGTCTTCATGAGGGACTCTGTTGGCAGCTGTGGGCCTGGGGGTGCTTATGTCACAATCGGGGTACCTGGGAGAAGTCTAGTAACAGGATGCCACGTCATCAGCAAAGGGGTTACTCAGCCCCAAGTGAAATTAATCAGCTACGTAAAGCTGCTGGGGACAGGGTTACTCCTAAGGGCAGGTTTCTGGGGCTGACTGTGGACATGGCAGCTGGATTTGCATTCTCCTTGTCTGCTTTGTGGTCTTGAAAACAAAGTGAATGCCCTCACCCAGCTGGTAGGCTTGGCTCCAGCATCCCGCTAGTACTGTCTCGTCAGTCACTTGGGACCCACAGAGCTCTGACTCCTGCTGCAGAGCACACACTGCGACTCCAGAATACAGCCTGCAACCATCTGGAGTGGTGAATATCTTTAGATAAGCTAATCACCCGCCTTCCTTCCCCCACTCCCCACTAGAGCCCTGGTGTGACACCCAGACGTGCTCTCCTCCTCACCCGTGTGATGTTCTGCACCCGGAAAAGGCGAGCAATGACGTCTTCATCAGCTGATCGGGAAACATACTCCACTTCTATTGGCCCGTACTGCTGGAGCCCTGGCTCGGGCCAGTACTGTAAACACGGCTGCAGAGAGAGGAGAGAGAAGCAACTGTGTGTGACTTGAAGATGTGTGTGGCAGAGACCAGGCAGGAGCAGGAGCCACGATGCACCATGCAGGTGTGCGGGACATGGGCATGTCACAGGGACACGGGGCTCTGGCATGTGGCAAGGGGGAGCCCAATGCAGGTTTCCCAGGCAGGACACCAGGAGGAGGATATAGCACAAGGGGACTGAACACAGGGCTGCTTGTGCACCCACACAAACACTGCCCATGCTATTCACAACACATTGCTGGATGGAGCTGGCCCTTCTACACTGACAAAGGCCAGAACCTGCCCACACTTACACCCCGGCAGTCCCCTCTGGACTTCAGCTGAGCTGAAGCCTGTTTGGAGTCTCCCAGGTGGGATCACTACATGCACCTGGTCCCACCGCAGCAGGGTGGGGCTGATCCTGCACTCCACTAGCATCAGTGGAAGTATGGGCTGGAGACGGGAGGGCTGGGCCCTGAGTAAGGGCTGTGTGCCATTGGGATTTTATCTCCTTGAAACCAAAGTGGGTTTTGCTATGGACTGCACTGGGCTATGACTCCAGGCATCTGGTACACTGCAATCACTGCCACTCATGTAGACACGCGAGAGCTGGCTTTGCTCTAAGTAGCTTAGGGTTTGGTGCAGGGAAGCAACATCCTCACAGGCATCAGTACAGGCTGTGCACTTGGGCCACCAGCCTGTACCTCTTTCCTGTTGCAATTGTACCTCTTCACTATTGTTCCTGAGCTCCGAGGTAGCTTGGGTATGTCTGCACCGCTGGCTGCAATGCAGACATCAGCTAAAACCTTCCCTGCACTCTTGGCTGCCCCCTTCATTTCTGCACCTTCTCCCAGGGCCAAGAACAGCAGATTCCAGCTCAGAAACTCCCACCATGCCAGCCAGGACAGATGCTCCAGGAGGGACTGGCTGCTGGCAAGGCAGCCCAGCACCGCTCTGTCTCACGCACAGGAACTCGCTTGATGCATTGTTCAACTCGAGGGTTGTGGATGCGATTGTTTTCACTCTACTCCATGCCAGTGGGAAGCCAGCATCAACACAAAATACATTATGTTGGTCACTGCACGTCAGCAAAACATTTACCATTTCAGGCCAGCCAACGGCTGGGGCCTAAGTGCATGGCCAATGTGTTTGAGAAATAATTGGTTATTAATGGGGCTATCAATCTCTGTGATCTCTGAGCCTTTTAGACACAGGGCTATAATTTGGATATTAAAACTTCCTTCAGCGAGACAAAGTTCAAACCAGGGATTTACCCTCTAAGTCACCTCTCAAAGCTTCCTGCTGTAAAGACTGATTTATTGACGAATGGTCTTTAACTAGTAAACACATAAAAGCCAGCTAAGCATTGTCACATGGACTCCACTGAAGAACCATCACCCTGAGAAATGGCAGGCATCAGAAAGAAATGCAGCAGGTAGAATACACTGGGGGAAGGGACGTGCTGCAACCTGGACATAAGCTTGCTGGAGTCTGAGCTGGCCCTGGCTCAAAGAAGAGGGGGCAATATGGGAGTGCGGCTGGCAATGCGGGCCAAGGTTGAAAGGGGAACCAAAGCAGGGCAGGGGAGAAGGAGAAGTTTGGGGCTGACAATGCAACAGGTGCATTAGGGAGCCCTGGGGATGCTGCAGAGCAGGGGAGAAGGGGAAGTGTGGGGCTGACAATGCAGCTGACATGGTAGAGAGCCTGGAGGATGTTGCAGGGCAGGACTCAGCCAGAGAGTGGGACTGGGTAGAGAGGAGTCCCATGATGCAGCAAAGGGCAGAAACGGGGAACAAAGCCCATGGGGAGACATAGGGGAGCCTGCAGGGCTAAGCTAGGTTGGGACACTAAGGCTACAGCCCCACAGCATAGTTATTTCGAGATAACAGCCATTATTTCAAAATTATTTGCAAGCATCCACACTATGCACATGTGATTTTGAAATAAATTCAAAATAGCGTACACATTATTTTGAATTTTGTAAACCTCATTGCAGGAGAAATAACTTATTTTGAAACTGTTATTTCAAAATAGGCACTGTTAAGACACAGAATAGCACTATTTTGAAATAGGTGGCAATGGCACTACTTCGAAATAGGTGCTATGTGTCCAGACATGCTATGTTGAAATGCATTCTTGTGTGTAGATGTGTTATTTTGAAATAAGCTACTTTGGAATACCTGTTCCAGAATGGATTATTTCAAACTAACACTGCTGGGTAGACATAGCTCAAGGGAGAAAAGGAGCCAAGATTGCCAGGAATGAAGCACAGGGAGGAGATGGGGCAGCAGAAATTCTGTCCCCGAACCGGTTCGAGTCTTCCCCTGATGTCAGGCCTGGACTTGCTCTGGCTTGGAATTAGGGAGAGTTACAAGCTACTGCTGCACAAAGCAGGCCTTGATGGAACAATGGAGGAGACATTAACTGTGTAATATATCAGTGTATTTACAGGGCCATATTTGAAAATGTGTGCTCACATTCCACTCATAATCCATGTATGCATGTGTAAATGCAATTGCATGTGCAAAACACACCAAATATACCCTGTCCTGGGCTACAAGCAGACATTTTTGCAGGTGCTAATGTTTACAAATCCACCCTGCATAGGCTAACACCTGGAGAAAAGAAGCTGGGTGGGTACTTGATAACAGTCTTCAAACATGTCAAGGGCTGTTATAAAGAGGACAGTGATCAATTGTTCTCCATGGCCACTTGGGATTTAGGACAGGAAGTAACAGGCATAAATTACAGCCAAGGAGAATTAGGTTAGATAACAGGAAATTTTTTCTAACTAGAAGGATAGTAAAGCTCTTGGAATGGGCTCGTCAGGAGGTTGGGGAGTCCCAGTCATTGGAGGTTTTTAAGGCCAGGTTGGACAAATACCTGTCCGGGCTCATCTAGGGTTTCCTTGGCCCTGCTAACTGCAGGCACCTGGATGAGATGACCTCTTGAGATCCCTTCCAGCCCTGTATGTCTATGATTCTAAGTACATTCTATTACTACTCCAGAAACTTAGATGGGTAGATAAGACAGAAACTATCACAATGCCAGTATGTTCAGCAAGCAAAAGACACATTAAAACTGGAAAAAGTACAGAGAAATGTGTAAGGGTGTGGAACAGCTTTGGTATGAGAACAGATTAAAAAACTGAGACTGGTCAGCTTAGAGAAGAGGATACTTAGGGGGATAAGATGAGGACTGTAGAATTCCGAATGTGGAGGAGGAAGTTAATAAGATATATTGTCAACCCATCCATCTACATAATACAAGAACCAGGGGTTATCCATTGAAATTAATCCGCAGCATTTTTTAAACAAACACATGGCAATGCTTCACACAACACACAGCCAACCTGTGGAACTCGCTGCCAGGGGATGCTGTGAAGCCAAAAGTATCACTGGGTTAAAAAAATAATTAGAGAAGCTCATGGAGGACAGGTCCAACCAGGGCTATTAGCCTAGATAGTCAGAAACACCTCCTCCTGCACCCTGGATGCTCCATGTGTCCCTAAACCTCTGACTGCCAGAAGCTAGGTGCAGAGGACAGAGGATTGACAATGGTCCTGTTTGTTTCATTCCCCTCTGACGCATCTTGCACTAGTTACTGTTGGAGGACAGGACAAGGAACTGGACTGGATCCTTGGCCTGACCCACTGTGGCCATTCTTATGCCCTTAAGTAGATTTTCCCCTCAAATACTATTAAATGCCCTTGTGTGTGGCTGTGGGAGGGAAGTACAAAAACATCAGAAAAAAAAAAACCTCATCTTCACCCTGCACATGAGGGGATGGGCACAGATCACACATACGGGCTCAATCCTGCAATATGCCAAGTGACTGCAGCTCAGAGGGAAACAGTGGGTGGCAGCATGGGGCAGAGCACTGGATCAGGAGACCTGGGGAGGGGGGGGGTCTATCTCAGGCTCTGCCACTGACCTGCTGGATGACCTTTGGAATGTCACTTTCCCCCTTTCTGTAGCTAAGTTTCCCTGTCTGTAAAATGGAGAAATGATATTCACCCACCTTTGTAAAGCATTTTAAGGTCCAGGAATTAAAAGTGCTCTATATGAGCCAAGTAATAGCAGTGATTAGATTAACTGATTTGTTCTCCAGCCTCTGCTCCAGCAGAGAGACTCAGAGGATGCTGACGAACAGGGATAGCCAAAGCATTTGATATCACAATGTACTGTAGTTACATTTCATGGATGTGAGAGCTCCCTCACCCATCTCCTGTTAGTGCAGGGCTGCTAATTACAGTCTATTCTACCCCATCCTGCTCCTCCAGTCCTCCAAGGGTGATGGAATCCCCACCACACAGGAAACTAAATCACAAATTCTTTGGGGCCAGACCAGTTTTTTGTTCTGTGTTTGGACAACCTCTAGCCCCTGAGCCATGACTGTGCCCCGAGCACTACAAACAATTACTGTTCCATTACTCTTCATCTTCCTTAGGAAATTATCCCTGTTTAAGAGACTCTCCTACCAGGATTAGCCATGGTGTTGTACTTCTGCTTCATTTCCAGCCAGGGTAAAGTCACCTCTCAATGGCCTTATGGATGCAGTGCACTATCTCAGAGAAAAATTAGGAGCACTGCATTCTATGCAATACATAGCGTATATCTATATACAAGAGATGGAGATAGAGCTGATTAGCTATATAGGTAGATTATCGACCCATCCATCTATAAATATTTTACTTGCCTATTTAGCTCAGTGTGAGTGTGAGGCAAAGAAAAGTACAACTTCATTTGGGGCTATTTATTCCATTCATCTGCCTATTTCCTGTGAACGTTACAACTACAGTTTTGGGTCATTTACATTAAGTGTCTGATTTCAACTCATAAAATAATCCGGTTAATGAAGTCTTCTCCAGACATCCATTAAGAGTCTATAATGCTAATTTTATGTAAAAATCCAATAAGTTCCCTCGTCAAATTAACATTACAGACCTGTAATGGGCTCTTAAATCTGCCTGGCCTCCGCAGGAATGTTGTAGGAAGCCCTGTAGGGGTTGTTACACCAGGAGAGAACAGGAACAATTCAAATGCTGCCTTCCATGCCACAGGCTTTATTTGGTCCTCTTTCAGTGGTGGTTGTGTAATGGATAGCAAGTCTGATCTGGCAAATTCACTCCATTACAGCCACAGGAATGTCATCACTAGTGTGTATGGATTTATAAAACAATATTTGCAACCCTTAAAGAGTTCTTTGTAGAATACAGATGAGTGCATAGGGAATGGAATGCATCCTTCTCTGGGCTGGAGCAGATGGCAGCACTCAGCAATACCACCCAACAGCTGAGGATAGGGATGCTCCCTCGGGAGCTTAGAAAAGTGACAGTCCTGGCTAAAAGGGGGATGGATGGTCACTTTGTGTATGTGCCATGCCTAAGATAATCTTGGCTAGGGTGCTTTAATATCAATGCAACAAGACGGCTAATGAAGTACCAGGTTCCCCTTTATTCCTCCAGGCTGACTCATCGAGGAGAGCTGCTTGTTGATGAACCCAGCTGACGGGTTTAGGCCTTTAGCTTCTCTGTTCTGTGTGCTGCACAGGGAAAACTGACCAGCTAGCTCTGTGCAGCTGACAGCATGTTGCAGAGACCGTCAGTTTTTGGACAGGTCTGCAAAACTTGAGCCCACTGAGGCAGGCTAAAGGCCTGCATTTGGGAACTGGGGGTGCTAGATGCAATCCTTGCAAGTGACCCTGGGGAGGGAGAAGATGTTACACCAACAATAACAACTAACAGCAAAGTGTCAGTTCGGTAGATGGCCTGCTATGACTCAGGCCCCAGAAACCCAGACTCGGTGCCAAGCTCAGGGGCAAGGCCTGGGGGATTGTGTCTGTGCCACTCACCCAGGCAGAATTGGACTGGTTGAGCTGGTTGAGCATGACGATGGAGGTGCAGCCGTAGTCATACACCAGACGCCAGAAATCTGTGGTGGTGTTCTGCAGTGGGTGCAGGGTGACGATGAAGGCTGCGCTCTTGGTGTAGCTCTAACAGGGCAAACAGAGAGAGAAGGACCAATGAGCTCTTTCAAGCCATGCAGCTGTCCAGAGCATGTTGGAGTGAGAGTGGAAGTGTAACAGGTACCCCCACACTACTGAAGGGGAAGGACAGTTTTTGGCTAAGGCACTGAACTGAGACACCCAAGATCAATTTCCAGCTCTACTGCCAGCTCCTTGCGCCTCCCACACTAAGCCTTGTTCAGAGATCTGTCACAGGAAGGTTCCTATCCCAAGAATAACACTGGCTCAAAGGCCTGAGCCGGTTCACTGATGGGACCCCACTGACCTCATCAGGCACTGGAGCAGGCCCTAACCCTGTTCAGTGGGCAGTGCTGTGTGCCTATAGAAGCTGACAAGCTGTCTCTGCGCAGCCAATAGCGTGATGCAGAGATCATCGACTTTTGGACAGGGCTCCAAATTCCAGGCCTGGTGAAGCAGGCTGTAGACAGAGGCCAGAGTGAATGTTCCAGTGGGGCTTTCATCCTGACTGTGCATTTTGCCCTGCAGTAGCTGTAGTGAAAGAAAAAATAAGCCCACTGGAACCTTGTGACTACCTGAGAAGCCTTAGTCCTTGGGCCCTGATTATTCCCCTTTCCTGCAATGGTGTAAATCAGGAATATCTCTACTGTAGACAAGGGGGTTACACAGTGAGAAACTGGTACAAGGGAAAGGAGAATGGGACCACTGGACTCTAGTCAGGCTTGTCTTGAAACCACTGCACAGGAAGGGCCAACAGAACCCAGCAGCAAGCAGAGCAGGCTGTGCTCATACAGTGGGGCAGAGCTGTACTCAGAGGCATGAGTGATCTCACCTATACCAGGTCTACACTGAGTAAACACCGACTTCAACAGAGCAATTCCTGATTTTCACCCGAGAGTGGGGGAGCAGAACCAGGACTGCAAGGTTTACACATACTGCAGGGTGGTCTCTGAGGGCAGAAGGTTGCCTGGTCAGGTTGGCTTCCTGTACAGGTAAAGAAGCACGAGGGGCCAGATCCTCAGCTGATATTAAATCAAAAGGCGCAGTGGAGTTCAGTGAAGCTGTCCTGATTTACACCAGAGGTGATCTGGCCCAAGGTCCTGTTTCATCTGCTTTGTCAAGCTTCTGCTTGCTCTGGGGTCCAACAGAGACCATGATTCTCAGGGCAGATCTGAGTCTTGGCGAGGGCTACTCACACCGCCTGGCAATGTGCCCAATGGGATCACAGGCAGCTGGGCACAGCAAACAGCTCCTCTCCCTTATGCCATCTGCCCTGACACGCAAATCTCATGCTGGACCACGCGTACGTGAAGGGGGGGCACAGGAGCTGGGCAGGGTGGGTCTGTGCCAGCCAGGAGGTCCGCCAGGGCACGTAGACTGGCTCCGCTTGCTGGCTTCTTAGTGCTGCTCAGAGAGTAACAAAGGGCATGAATGGTCTGGAGAATCAGGAGTGGGGAGCCTGGTTCTGATCTCCCCCAGGCTGGTGTGACTCAGGAGTGACACCACCGAAATGAACAGAGGGACGAGTCAACAAGCACAAGTTATTGCAGCACCTTGACAGCCAGGGGTGGGGGTGGAATAGAGTGAAGATACGCAGCCCTCCCTCCCTTAGGACTCTGGGGGCAGGGGACTCTCCTCTCATCTGAGCACAAGCCTGAGAAATGTTGGCCCACTGCACTTTTTCTCCCCAGAGTTACACATGTGCCTCATGGGGTGCAGACAGTGCCTGTCCATTGTGCTCCCCCCAGGCTGGTTTTGCTCGGGTTTGTGCTGCCTCTCACCCCCAGGCTGTAATCTCTCTGAGGTCTGAGGGAAGCTAAGAGGCAAGAGACCTCTGAGGCTTTGCTACTTACAAACATTTTCTTAGTGTGAAAAAAAGAAGATGGGACGAAAAGCCCCTCTCCAAGGGAAATTGCGCTGCTTGTTAACACTTCAAAAGCAGCAAGTGCTTTTAAGGGGACCAGACCAGCAAGAAGACAGACAGTGGAGCGTTTTACAGCTCTTGTTCGCTGGTTCTTCACCCCTCTAAAGGACCCTTGAAACAACAATCTGTGCAGGAGCAACAAGGTCTCAGCACTCTCAGAACATCCTTGAGCCTTTGGATTTCTCCTCAAGTCTTGTTTTTCCTGCTACCTTGCTGCTCCCTCCCCATGGGATTTGGATTAACATCTGTGGCCATAAGCCCCAAATGAGGTTTTAAAAAAGTGGAGAGAGGATGAAAATTTCAAAAATGGATCTTGGGGGATGAAGCATCTTTCTTAAAATGGGTTCCCTTAACACAGTGTTTCTCAAATTTGGGGTCTCGGCCCAAAGGGGTGTTGTAAGATGATTGTAGGGCAGCAGCTGCTGGCTGGAAACACAGCTCTGAAGGCAGAGTCACTGCCAGCAGCAGAGCACGTATAAGGGTGGCACAGGATTATCATCACTTTTAGAAGTGAAGGAGTTCGTTGCAGCCTGGAATATATTCCAAGGAAGTAAGCAAAAGAAGGTTGAGAACTCCTGTTCTAAAAAATATCAAACCCCTACACCAAACATCTGCAACCAGCCCTGGTGAGAAGGAGACCATGGAGCAGGAAGGGAAAGGAAATCATTCTGCATTTTCCCACCTACTGTCCCCTGACAACAGGTCACTAGCCTGATCACACCCAGAAAACAGAAGCTGTGAGGGGCAGAAGTGGGGGTCTGTGGCACTGTGGCCTCCCAGAAGGAAAAGGGTTCAGCTAATGATCATGTCATACATTCCCATAGTGCTTGAGGAGTCTTTTACCTGCTGTTGGCTCAGAGCCACTTAACAGGGCACAGAAACATTAAACACCAGACTTTTTATCTAGGCCTTGTCTGCAAAGTAGCAAACTTTGAAATGCCCGGCCCCTGTGCAACTGCTCCTTTGGCCCTCCCCTCCCTCCGGTCCCCGGTCAGCGAGCCTGTGTGTGTGTCTCTTTCTCACACACACATGCCTACCCAAGTCCTCACCCATGGGATGACTCATGTGCTTAAGACCTGCCTGGATCAAGGCTATCTAGCTCCATCCAGGGTACGGCTATGCAATATGGAGGATTTTCACTTTAGTTCACATTGGCTACGTCTACACGTGAAGCCTACATCGAAGTAGCCTATTTCGATGTGGTGACATCGAAATAGGCTATTTCGATGAATAACGTCTACACGTCCTCCAGGGCTGGCAACGTCGATGTTCAACATCGACGTTGCGCAGCACCACATCGAAATAGGCGCAGTGAGGGAACGTCTACACGCCACAGTAGCACACATCGAAATAAGGGTGCCAGGCACAGCTGCAGACAGGGTCACAGGGCGGACTCAACAGCCAGCCGCTCCCTTAAAGGGCCCCTCCCAGACACACTTGCACTAAACAGCACAAGATACACAGAGCCGACAACGAGTTGCAGACCCTGTGCATGCAGCATGAATCCCCCGCTGCAGCAGCAGCAGCCAGAAGCCCTGGGCTAAGGGCTGCTGCACACAGTGACCATAGAGCCCCGCACAGGCTGGAGAGGCAGCGTCTCTCAACCCCCCAGCTGATGGCTGCCATGGAGGACCCCACAATTTCGACGTTGCGGGACGCGGATCGTCTACACTGTCCCTACTTCGACGTTGAACGTCGAAGTAGGGCGCTATTCCGATCCCCTCATGAGGTTAGCGACTTCGACGTCTCGCTGCCTAACGTCGAAGTTAACTTTGAAATAGCGCCCGACGCGTGTAGCCGCGACGGGCGCTATTTCGAAGTTAGTGCCGCTACTTCGAAGTAGCGTGCACGTGTAGACACAGCTATTAAGTCCCACCTTAAGTCGGTAGCAGCTGAGAGAAGGGACTGCTTCAAGACACTGGCTCAACAAAGTGTAGAACACATTGGCCCACCAAGGGGGGGGGTGTGGGGCAAAAGGGTCAATTTCCCTGAGATCTGGGGCATTTATAAGAGCCCCAGGGCTCCATCTGTGCAGAACCAATTCAGATGCTGCCTGGCTGATTAGCACAGCACAGCTGGCAGTATGTCTTCAGGTGCCCCTCCCCTATATTTCTCCATCCTGCAACAGCTGCTCAGGGGACTCTCGCTCTAGCTGTGCAGGGGATGCTGCTCTCAGGGTGGCCTCCTGCCTCTGTGCCCCATCTCTTACAAGTGGGGAGAGACAGCTGCTCAGGAGGACTCAAATTGGACGGAGTGTAATGTGTGTACCGAGGGTGAGCTGTGTGAGCGACTGCCTGCCTTGCTTGAGTTCCCCAGCAGCCAGCTCACATTCCCTGTCCTGTCTCTCTCCCCACCACCACTGTCCTATCTGTGTGTGTCACACACACACACACACAGAGTCTCTCCCTGCCCAGACGTGCACCAGTCTACCTGTCCTATTTACTGTGTTTTTCTCTCTCTCCCACACACACTGTCTTATCTGTGTGTGTGTCCAGAGAGGCTGGTAGCCACCATGGGCCCTGGGGCAAGGTGGAAGGGGGCCAGGTGGAGAAGAAATGGTTAATAATAGGCTCTGTGGTCTAGCAGAGAAAGGTCTAGCACAATTCAATGGCTCAAAGTTGAAGCTAGACAAATTCAGGCTGGAAATAAGGTGTACAGTGTTAACAGAGAGGTAATTAGCCACTGGAACAGTTCACAAAGGTAGAGAAGGGTACTTGGTAATTTTCAAAGGAAGGTTGGGAATTTTTCTGAAAGAGTGTTCCTAATTTTTAACGTCCTGCCCCCACCGCCACACCTGGAATGGAACCTGTGCCCCTCAGGAAGCCTGGTCAGGAGCCAGGCCAGGACCAGAAGTGGAGCCATAGGCAGGAACCAGGAGGAGGAAGTCACTCACCTTGTGCAGTAAGGGTGGTTCTTCGAGATGTGTCCCCCTGTGGGTGCTCCACTGGAGGTGTATGTGCACTCCTGTCCATTGAGCCTGCACACGTGCTCTCCTTCCCATGTGGTCTGCCTCCAGGCTATCTAGCACTTCATAGGCAAAAGCCCCTCAATTCTTTCTCTATTGCAGAGCCTTATGGAGAACTCCAAAGTAGAGGGGAGGAAGGTGTGTTGTGGAGCACCCCTAGCGACACACATCTCAAAGAACCATTGTTACTGAACAAGGTGAGTAACTTCCTCTTCTTCTTTGAGTAGTCCCCATGGGTGCTTCACAGTAGGAGACTCCTAATCGGTACTCAGCACTAGAGGCTGGGACTTCAAAGTGGAGTCTTACTACATAGAGTACTATGGAGTCAAAGATGGCATTAGGAGCCAAATCTTCACTGATCACATAATGTTCTGAGAGTGTTTGGGCAGAGGTCTAAGTACTAAAAAGATGGCAGAACAAGGAGCAATGGTCTGAAGTTACAGGGGGAGAGGTGTAGGTTGGATATCAGGAAAACTATTTCACCAGGAGGGTGGTGAAGCACTGGAATGCATTACTGAGAGAGGTGGTGGAATCTCCATCCCTAGAGGTTTTTAAGTCCTACTAGACTAAGTCCTGGCTGGGATGATTTAGTTGGGGTTGATCCTGCTTCAGGCAGGGGGCTGGACTACATGGCCTCCTGAGGTCCCTTCCCGGCCTAGGACTCTATGAGATAGGAATATCTGTAAGGAATGCGACCAAGGTAGAAACTGACCTCATCGAGTGCATATGGACCCAGGACGGAAAACACGCTGTGTCCTTGCTAACAGTGACTAATACAATCAGACAACCATTGGATAGTCATTGAGCCAATATCACAGCTTAGAAATCATTCAGTGGATGCAAGGAAGAGTTTACGGGATCTCCTCCCATCTTTAGTCCAGTGCAAGTATAATACTAGTGTTCTTCTAATACGTAGTTTATGCAGAATCATCTCTCTGTTGTCACAAATTTAGGGTGACCATTATCTCCCTATCACAATTATGGGATAGGGATATATGGATTGGGGAGGGGCTACCCCTCCCAGCTCCACCAAACCCCAGGGAGCCAGGCAGGAGGCGGCAGCCACTGGCACTCCCTTCCCCCAGCTCCAGGGAAGTAGCAGCTGCTGGAGCTCCCCATCCCACAGAGCCCCAGGGAAGCAGCAGCTCCCTGCCCTCCCCCCCACAGTCCCAGGGAAGTAGCATGAACATGGCCCCCAAGTGCTCTCTGGCCAGCAGCTGCTGGAAGAAATGGTCAGCGGGTGGCGGGGCCAAATACAGGATAATTAGGCCCTTTTAAAAATAAATAGGGGTGCCTTTTTGGCATCCCAAATATGGGACAGACTGTGACCCCACACAAACTGCTATTGGGAAAAACTGGGAGATGGATTTGTTGATTTACCTGGAAATGCAGATAGTGGTGGGAAAAACTTGAGATATGGCCTTAGCTTGCCTCTTTTTCTTTTCTTTAAATTGTTAGTTAAAAGGGCCACAAATGGCAGGCATGTCATCAGGTCTGTTATTTCTCCTATGTGCCTTGTTGAGGAGATGGCAGTTACAAATTGATCATCTCTCACACATGCGTCTTCACAGACTCTCACAATCCTGGGATAACTAAAACAGGGGAATCTCAAGTAACAGTAGAGAGGTCATTCTACTCCTGTATCTCGAGGATGCCACGGACTCAAATGAAGGTCTAGTCAAAGCCCCAAGAACTATTTGAAATCCCAGGCTGGAGAGGATGGTGTTACAGGTGAGAAGAAATTCTCCATGCTCTGAGGAATCTATGCATCTAGCAGGTGAGCAAACACAGAGTATTTGTCTACCTGGTGGTGGAAGGATATTTTCACTGCAAAATGTGGCTTAAGGGAGCCAAGTGAAAGTTTTGAACGTTTGGCTGTGTCTACACTTTGTAAAAACTTCGAAACGAGCTCATAGCAATAAGGGGATTTCGATGTTGACGAGGTCCTTTCGAAAAGGACCCCGGTGTAGACAAGCTGCATGGCAGTGAAATGCAGCACTTTCAAAGCATGCTAATGAGGCACTGAATACGCATTTTAGCACCTCTTTAGTATTCTTCCATCCGGCCATTCGCATGGCCATTCCAAAGTTTTTACTAAGTGTAGCTGTAGCCTTTGTAATCTAAAATGCAGTGTAAAATTGGAGGGAGGGAAGACGAGATTAGGTTTATGTGAGTAGAACAGCTTGGAACAGTTTCCATTTTGCAGGCATGTTGCATAAAGACTTTGGCTGTGTAGTGATACATCTTTCAGCTGCTCTGAGCTTTCTACTTCTAGGTCTTGAACTAAAAAGGAGACACACCTGCAGACCTAGGACTCACAGGCTGGGGTGAAGGAGCTGCCCATTGTTCTGAGATTTCAGGTGAGGAATCACCTGAGGAGAAACAGGAGGACATATTGCCATCTGTGTCAGGTGTAAGAGTCAGCTTGTCTTGGTCAAAAGGGGACAGAACAACTCTAACTTTGTCTTGCTGAATTTTCAACAGGAGGCTTAGATAGAAGAGAAAACTGTGAAGCGGCACACAAGAGGTTCCCCTCCCATGGAAGGATGAGGGCATCTCTGAGGGAATGTATCCACAGGCCAGGCCTGGGAAGTAACGTGGATATTTATTTCTGCAGTGAATAGTGAAGAAGTCGACAGTCATTTCTCCCTAAAAGGGAAAATACATGTGAAAAACAGCTCCAATTTCAGTTCCCATTCACAGTTGGGCCAGAAATTGACCGAGGCTGTTGGGTGCCATGTTCTGTATACCTGGTAGACAGATAGCTGGGATGAGCACCCTCTGAAGGATGTGCCATTTCTGAAGGGTGAGTGCTTCCTTGAAGAGGGAGGAAGATCAAGAACACCCGAAGTGATTTATGCAGACCATAAGGGGTACATCATGACCTTCATCAGAAAAATGTAGCCAAGAAGCCTGCCACTGTACCACTGTCATGAAGACTGGGCAAGCCGTTGTATCAGCTCCATACAGTGTCTAGCCCAGTGGTGTCCAACAGTAAGTTCAGGATCGCCACACTTGTGGTTGTAACCCTCCCCCAGAGCCAGGCACCCCCCAGTCCCCCCTGCTCTAACAATGCCCTCCCCCCCAGAGCCAGACACCTCCATCCCCCGCCACTCCAACACTGCCCTTCCTGTCCCCAAGAGACACGCACCCCCAGTCACATCCCCCCATGCAAATTGAATGCTGGTGACTCACCACAGCTGCTGCTGCCGGAGCCACCTGAGCCACGCAAGCCGTGCTGGGGTCTGAGCTGCAGCCATGAAAGCAGTGCAGGACCTGAGCTCTGCTGGGGCCACAGGAGCCAGGCTGGGCTGCAGCTGCTGGGGCCGCAGGAGCTGTGCCAGGCCACAGCTACCGGGGCCAAGCTGGGCTGCAGCCACTGGG